>NC_045766.1:76535863-79035863 GCF_008692025.1 Phocoena sinus | reverse complement strand
CTAAGTTATTTCAATGAGAAAAGTAATATATGCCTGTGTTGAAAGAGTTCAAATAGTACAAAAGCTTATATGGTATAAAGTAACTGCTACCCTTAGCCCTCTTCACATAATCATCCATTAGCATCAGTTTCTTGAGTACCCTTCTAGAGATAGTCTATGCATATACCAATAGCCGATGTCATATACACTGTTTTGTGCCTTTAAAAAGTTTGCAGTAGTAAAATACTTCAGAAAATCTGATGATATAATTTTGTCCTTTTTTCCCCTGCCTTCCTGTCCTAACATTAGAGAAGGGTTCCCAGGTATAGAACCATGTTCAGTAGCCTGTTTCATTATCCAAGATATTCTGTATATTGGAGCAAGGCAGATCCTGTTCCATCATTCATCAGTCGGGACTGGAAGGGACATGAGGAGAGACACAAAGAAGCCCTCCGGAAACTTGCTGTGTAAGTGTCAGGTAGCTTCAGCTGCTACTCATGTTTTTAATGAATGCATTTTTCTTCTTAAAAATTTTATTTATTCATTCTGTATTATTTTAAAATATACAGGCACTTCCCTGGTTGTCCAGTGGTTAAGACTTCGCCTTCCAATGCAGGGGGTGCAGGTTCAATCCCTGGTCAGGGAACTAAGATCCCACATGCTTTGTGGCTAAAAAACCAAAACATAAAACAGAAGCAATATTGTAACAAATTCAATAAAGACTTTAAAAATGGTCCACATCAAAAAAAAAAATCTTTAAAAAAAAATGTACAGTTGTGATGTTATACCTAGACCAATTGAGCTCAAATTCTCTTTCTTAAGCCCTTTGACCAGAACAAGCCTGATTCAGGAGCAATGGTTATAGGTTTATTGGTTAGTAGATGTTCTCCAAAGGTTGGAGTGCATATGTATATTAAGTGATAACTTAATAGTAGAAGTGAATGCGTTTGTTGTTTCTTTGATTCATCTTAGAAATTGCAAGTGTACTTTTCTGCTAGTATCCAAATACACTTTTTGGACACTTGCAGCCAAGGCACCTTCAGAGACAGATCTCTTGAATTGCTTATTCTTTTAAGGAATATTTACAAATTCATACCTAGTAAATTTCTTTTAAAATGCTACCTTACAGCCTAGACATAAAACTTCATTTTTTAAAGTTTTGTAATTCTCATGTGCTATTAACTAAAAGTGAGTAGTTTCGTATGTGAGATTTCATAAGTCTACTCATTTATTAGCTTTCAGTTCCACTTGTTGGCTCCTGGTTTCCTGGCTCAGGGAAAGTAACTATTCTAGTCTGAGATGTAGAACAGTAAGATGCATGTTATAGAAGACTTTGCTTTCAGTATGAGCTACCCTGTGTATTCCCTACTTTATAGACATATAAATATGAATTGGAAATTATATGTTAGACTTGAATAATGTTTTCCTGCTTCGTTTTAGAACTGACACTTCTTTTCCGATGCCTAAAGAAGTTTATGAAGATCCCGATGTTACTGGAAAGAATCGCTATAAATATTTTGAAAGGTAGAAAATAGTTACTGTGAATGTGAGCCCTAGTATTGTTAGAGACCACTTTGTAATAATGATAGCAGCTCTCATTTTTAAGTGCATGCAGTGTGCCAGGCATCACTTTATAAGTGCTTTACATATAATATCAATTTTCAGAACAGAAATATAGGATAAGATATATTATCCCCATTTTACCAGTAAGGAAGCTGAGACCAAGAGAGGAGAAGTAAATTGCTCAAGGTCACATAAATTAGCAAGTGGTAGAGTTGGGGTTCCAACTAAGTCTGCCTGGCATAAGAGGTACTAATTGCAAATAAGAATGTATATTTGAGAACAAAATGAAGTTAGCAAATGAAGTGAGATAGAGCAAAGACACCATGACAGCCATAGTGCAGGGGAAAGTGTTAAAAGAGGGCAAATAGGTGAAATTTGCTATCTTTGTGTGAATGTTGCCAAAACCAACATCAAAAGATTCACTTTGTTTCATTTGTGAGTAATACTCATGTGATAATCATACACTCAGATCAGATTAAAATAAGATGAGGATTTCCCTATAGGTCCTGTCTGAGTTAGCAAAATAGTCTTGATGTTATATCTACATAAACTCATTTGAGAAAAGTAAACTTGTAGTCCACATTATGCTGATTTTTTCAGAGAAATGTTAAATTCTTAACATACTATACTCAATTCCTAGACTTTTGGGGGGAAACTTTTTAAAGTAAATCATTGGGAATTTCAGAATATCTCAGGGAACTTGAGAAGTTGCTGGGGACTAATGACCAGCTGAAGCCCAAGTATAAGGCAGTTTCTCAGAGTATGGCTTGTTTCCCATCGTCAGAGAACACACTGGGATGTTTATTAAAAATGCAGATTCACTGGCTCCACCTTGTATCTACTGAATCTCCTGGGCTAGACCTGGGAATTTGAATTTTAAACAAGAATCTTCCCTCTCCCCAGTGATTTTTGTGTATGCCAAAGTTTGAGAATTACTGATATATGAAGTATTCAAACTCACTGATTTCAAGGGACAAATATTAACAATGGAAGAAAGCTCAGAGAGCACACAATGCAAAAGTACCACACATTTGTGTTTTCCTTTCTCCCCCAGGCCTTTCCTTCCATTTTATCAACAGATGCCATTCAATGTTGTTTTTGCATCAACCAGGTAAGTAACCATTATTTTAAAACTTTTTTTCCGGTTTATTTTATTTATTATTTGCTTCCATATTTGTTTCCAGAGGATAGTTGACTAAATCAATATTTTAAACTTTGGATCACTAGCCATTAGAAGGTCTTCTAGTGGGTCATGAGCAGCATTTTAAAAAACAAAATAGAATAGAAAATAACCAAGAGCATCAGACATATTGAGGGTAGGTTTTTTTGTTTTTTGGGGTTTTTTTTTTGCGGTACGCAGGCCTCTCACTGTTGTGGCCTCTCCCGTTGCGGAGCACAGGCTCTGGACGCGTAGGCCCAGTGGCCATGGCTCACGGGCCCAGCCGCTCCACGGCATGTGGGATCTTCCCAGACCGGGGCACGAATCCGTGTCCCCTGCATCAGCAGGCGGACTCTCAACCACTGCGCCACCAGGGAAGCCTGAGGGTAGTTGTTTTTTGCTTATAACTTTTGTTTTGAATAGATACATACATATGCTCATCTAAGTTTTGCTATACACTTTCCCATGTCTATATAACTTAAAATTTCTATAGGAGAAAAAAATCCAAGGTATTCTTGAAATGAAATGGAAAAGAACCCTTCTTTAAGGTCTCAGATTTCTGGATAGAAAGTTAGATAGGGCTTAACTTTCAAACATGCATTTAAAGGATATGATTACTCTTAATGATATAGCATCTTATGAATAGGATATATGTTATCAAAGGTCTGTAATCCTCAATGTAAGTGTCAATTATTATTATTATTTTTTTTAACATCTTTATTGGGGTATAATTACTTTACAATGGTGTGTTAGTTTCTGCTTTATAACAAAGTGAATCAGTTATACATATACATATGTTCCCATATCTCTTCCCTCTTGCGTCTCCCTCCCTCCCACCCTCCCTATCCCACCCCTCTAGGCGGTCACAAAGCACCGAGCCGATATCCCTGTGCCATGCGGCTGCTTCCCACTAGCTATCTACCTTACGTTTGGTAGTGTATATATGTCCATGCCTCTCTCTCGCCCTGTCACAGCTCACCCTTCCCCCTCCCCATATCCTCAAGTCTGTTCTCCAGTAGGTCTGTGTCTTTATTCCTGTCTTACCCCTAGGTTCTTCATGACATTTTTTTCCCCTTAAATTCCATATATATGTGTTAGCATACGGTATTTGTCTTTCTCTTTCTGACTTACTTCACTCTGTATGACAGACTCTAGGTCTGTCCACCTCATTACAAATAGTTCAATTTCGTTTTTTTTATGGCTGAGTAATATTCCATTGTATATATGTGTCACATCTTCTTTATCCATTCATCCGATGATGGGCATTTAGGTTGTTTCCATCTCTGGGCTATTGTAAATAGAGCTGCAATGAACATTTTGGTACATGACTCTTTTTGAATTTTCATTTTCTCAGGGTATATGCCCAGTAGTGGGATTGCTGGGTCATATGGTAGTTCTATTTGTAGTTCTTTAAGGAACCTCCATACTGTTCTCCATAGTGGCTGAACCAATTCACATTCCCACCAGCAGTGCAAGAGTGTTCCCTTTTCTCCACACCCTCTCCAGCATTTATTGTTTCTAGATTTTTTGATGATGGCCATTCTGACTGGTGTGAGATGATGATATCTCATTGTAGTTTTGATTTGCATTTCTCTAATGATTAATGATGTTGAGCATTCTTTCATATGTTTGTTGGCAGTCTGTATATCTTCTTTGGAGAAATGTCTATTTAGGTCTTCTGCCCATTTTTGGATTGGGTTGTTTGTTTTTCTGTTATTGAGCTTCATGAGCTGCTTGTAAATTTTGGAAATTAATCCTTTGTCAGTTGCTTCATTTGCAAATATTTTCTCCCATTCTGAGGGTTGTCTTTTGGTCTTGTTTATGGTTTCCTTTGCTGTGCAAAAGCTTTGAAGTTTCATTAGGTCCCATTTGTTTATTTTTGTTTTTATTTCCATTTCTCTAGGAGGTGGGTCAAAAAGGATCTTGCTGTGATTTATGTCATAGAGTGTTCTGCCTATGTTTTCCTCTAAGAAACTATCAAACTCTTAGAGGAGAACATAGGCAGAACACTCTATGACATAAGTGCCAATTATGATCCCAGTTCCCCTCTAATTTTTTAAGACTGTATATGGATACCTTTGGCTCTTACATGGATGGAGGAAAGATCCTCTGCTGTCCTTCTAGACAGAGCAACTTTGTGTATTGTCACTTTACCTGGGGACAACTGCAGACTTGTTTTCTGTGAAATGCTTTGTATGAGCAAAAGAGAAGCTATAAGACAGGTATGTCCCTATAGATACCTTTGGTAATTCTTTAAAAGCAGGCTCACTGGATCTCCTGCTTTGGAGGTCATAATCACATTAGGTCTAAAAATTGTTCAGTTGATTGTGGGGAGTTCTCAGGTCTACAGTGATGAACACTGGGCCCCTCCACTCCTTCCTAACTAATTGTGACGTAAGGGATAAAGATTTTCTTTGAGAGTTAAAGCACGACAGTTGACATTCTAGAAAGTTTCTTTCTCTCTCAGAAGTTTTAAAGAATGAATCAGTAACCGTCTGTGAAGTCAACTCTGGAATTCTGGCAGCGTTGAGTTTCTGAGTGGTGAGGATAATTCTGACTTATGTTAGCAAGTATGGACTTGTCTGGGGACAGCTGGCCTTCTCCAGCCACACCCTTTCCATGGCTAGCTGTTGGAGCCTTTACTTTGGACTCTATGTAAGCATCTTGGTGAAGAGGATAAAAAGTAATATTTTTAAAATGTTCAATAGTGGTTTCCAGTTCCACATATAAGGTGCTTGGAAGTTGCTATTAACTGAAGATTTTAAAAACAGGCAAATACAGGGAGTAATAGCTACCCAGAACAGAGATTCATGGGTAGAAACTGCCCTGAGAACCATTCCTAGGTAGGAAAACCTGAACTATAATTGACAAGTTGCCGGAGATTCAGTGTGGAAAACTCTGAGAATGAAAAACTCCAGGAGGACCCAGTCATGGGGGCTCCCACAATTTTGTGATTTACCTCCAGGAACTCAACCAGGTTCTCACAGTAAATATTGGAGAAAAATCCCCCCATGCTTCTGGCAGGAGGAGGGAAAACGGAACCACTTTGAAATATGCTAGAGCACTCTGTTCTTAACAAGGCCAGCTGTCAGGAGAAACTAGTGAACCAGAGCCTAACCTGCTGGGGTATTATCAGAGCCTAACTGAGAGGGGAAGGAAATACCCAACTTCAGTCCCCTTTTGCCATCCTGCCCCACCTAAGGGAGAAGAAAAACTGAAAAACACTTATGAAGCTCATAGTCCAGATGCATAGGCTCACTGAAAGAAAGACCTAATATATGAAAATAGAATGCTTTCCCCTCCCCCCACACCTTACCACCAAATTACTAAAGACCTATTTACAGTTTTTCTTACTCAGTACATCATGTGTAGCTGTAAGAAAAAAAATTACAAGGCACACTGAAAGGCAAAACCACAATTTGAAGAGACAGCATAAGCATCAGAACCAGACATGGCAGGGATGTTGGAATTATCAGAAAAGGAATTTAAAACAACTGTGATGAACATGCTAAGGGCTCTGATGAGTGAAATAGACTTCAAGCAAGATCAAATAGGCAATGTAAGCAAAGAGATGGAAATTCTAAGGAAGAACTAAAAAAATAAAATGCTAGAGATCAAAAACACTGAAACAGAAATGAAGAATTCCTTTGATAGGCTTGTTAATAGACTGGACATAGCTGAGGAAAGAATTTGTGATCTAGAGGATATCCATACAAACTTCTAAAATTGAAAAGCAGAGAGAACAAAGACTGAGAAAAACAGAATATCCAAAACCTGTGGACAAATATAAAGGTATAGCATACATATAATGGGAGTACCAGAAGGAGAAGAAAGAAAGGAACAGAAGAAATATTTGAAACAATAATGACTGAAAATTTATCCAAATTAATGTCAGATATCAAACTACAGAGTCAGGAAGCTCAGAACATCAAGCAGAATAAATGTCAAAAAAGCTACACCAAGGCATATTATATTCAAACTAAAGAAAATCAGAGATAAAGAATAAATTCTGACAGAAGGCAGAGTACAAAATTACCTCACCTATAGAGGAGCAAAAATAAGAATTACATCTGACTTCTCAGAAACCATGCAAGCAAGAAGAGAGAGAAGTGAAAATTTAAAGTGTTGAGAGAAAAAAAATCAACCTAGAATTCTGTATCCTGCAAAATTATCCTTCAGAAATGAAAGCAAAATAAAGACCTTCTCAGACAAACAAAAATTGAGGGAATCTTGCCATTTGTTGCAAGAAATATTAGAAGTTCTTTAGAGAGAAGGGAAATAATATAGGTCAGAAACTTGGATCTACATAAAGAAAAGAAGGGCATCAAAGACAGAATAAATGAAGGTGAAATAAAAACTTTTATTTTTTAACAGTTTATTCAAAATAATAAGACCACCAGGGCAGAAATAGAGACACAGATGTAGAAAATGGATGTGTGGACACAGGGGGGAAGGGGAGGGTAGGATGAATTGGGAGATTAGGTTTGACATAAATACACTGCCATATGTAAAACAGATAGCTAGTGGGAACCTGCAGTATAGTACAGGGAGCTCAGCTCAGTGCTCTGTGATGACCTAGATGGGCGGCATGGGGGGAGGTGGGAGGGAGGTCCAGGAGGGAGGTCCAAGAGGGAGGGGATATATGTATACACATAGCTGATTCACTTTGTTGTACAGCAGAAACTAACACAACATTGTAAAGCAATTATACTCCAATTAAAAAAAAAAGGAAGACAATGGAAGACAAATGGTGGGCAGTTTGTTTTTCCTCTTTGACTAATTATTAAAGGAGCCCATTCGGAAAAAAAATTAATAATAATAAGAGCAACAATGTATTTGTTATGCTCATGAATATATCATGTATATGCTTATATATAAGTGAAATGAATGACAGCAGTAATAAAAGATGAAAGGGAGGAATGAGGATTATTTTGTTATTATAAGGTACTTACACTGCTTGAGAAGTGATATAGTGTTATTTAAAAGTGGACTTGGATTAGTTGTAAATGTATATTGTAAACTCTGGGACAATCACTAAAAAAGTAAAAAATAAAGGGAAGTATAACTGATATGCTAATAAAGAAGAGAAAATGGAATCATATAAAACGTGGTTAAAACTACAAAAAGACAGAAAAAGGGTGGAAGATAAAATAGGAACAAAGAACAAGTGCAACAAATAGATATGGTAGATATTAATCCAACTATCAATAATCACTTTGGCCATCAGGGGTCTAAATGAACCAATTAAAAGACAGCTATTGTTAAAGTGGATCAAAAAACAAGAACCAATTATATGTTGTCAATAAAAAACCTACTTTAAGTATAAAGACACATATAGATTAAAAGTAAATGGATAGATTAGAACAGAATAGAGAGCCCAGAAAAAAACTCATGTGTTTATGGTCAGTTAATCTATGACAAAGGAGGCAAGAATATACAATGTAGAAAAGACAGCCTCTTCAATAAGTGGTGCTGGGAATACTGGACAGCTACATGTAAAAGAATGAAATCAGAACATTCTCCAACACCATATACGAAAATAAACTCATAGACCTAAATATAAGACCTGAAGCCATAAAACTCCTAGAAGAAAACATAGGAAGAACACTCTTTTACATAAATTGTAGCAATATTTTTTTGGAGCAGTCTCCTAAAGCAAAGGAAATAAAAGCAAAAATAAACAAATGGGACCTAATTAAACTTAAAAGCTTTTGCACAGCAAGGAAAACCATCAACAAAATGAAAAGATAGCCTACTGAATGGGAGAAAATATTTGCAAATGATATGACCGATAAGGGGTTAAGATCCAAAATATATAAACAGCCCATACAACTCAACATCAAAAAAACCCAAGCAACCCAATTAAAAATGTGCAAAAGACCTGAATGTCTATTTCTCCAAAGAGGACATGCAGATGGTCAACATGAACGTGAAAAGATGTTCAACATTGCTAATCATCAGGAAAATGCAAATCAAAACCACGATGAGATATTATCTCATACCTGTCAGAATGGCTATCATCAAAAAGAACACAAATAACAAACGTTAGCAAAGTGGAGAAAAGGGAACCCTCCTACACTGTTAGTGGGAATGTAAATTGGTGCAGCCACTGGGGAAAACAGTAGGGAGGTTTCTCAAAAAACTAAAAATAGAACCACCTTATGACTCAGCAATTCCACTCCTGGGTATATATCCGAAAAAACCAAAATCACTATTTTGAAAAGATACATGCACCCCAATGTTTATAGCAGCATTGCTTACAATTGCCAAAATATGGAAGCAATTCAAGCATCCATCAACAGATGAATGGATAAAGAAAATGTGGTGTGTGTGTATATATATATATACACATACATACACATACACAATGGAATACTACTCAGCCATAAAAAAGAATGAAAATTACCACTTGCAACAACATGCATGGACTTGGAGGGTATTATCCTAAGTGAAGTTAGTCAGACAGAGAAAGAGAAATACTGTATGATATCACTTATGTGTGGAATCTAAAAAATACAACAAACTAGTCAATATAAGAAAAAAGAAACAGACTCACAGATATAGAGACCAAGCTAGTGGTTACCAGTGGGGAGAAGGAAAGGGGGAGGGGCAATATAGGAATAAGGGATTAAGAGGTATAAACCATTATGTATAAAATAAGCTACAAGTATATATTGTACAACACGGAATATAGCCAATATTTTATAATAACTATAAATGGAGTATAACCTTTAAAATTTGTGAAATACTGTATAGTACACCTGTAACATATAATATTACACATCAACTACACTTCAATTAAAAAATGTAAAAAGAAAGAACAGAAGTAAATGGATAGAGAAAACTATAGCATGCTAACACTGAAAGAAAGCAATAGTAGCTATAATAATTTCAGACAGAGCAGACTTCAAAGCAAGGAAAATTATCAGGGATAAAGAGAGGCATTACATAATGATACAGAGGTCAGTTCACCAAGAAGACATAATAATCCTTAATGTATATGTGCCTGATGACAGTGTGAAACTACATGTGGCAAAAAGTAATAGAATTACAAGGAGAAGTAGATGAATCCACTATCACCTCCTGTTGGAAATGGATACATCTAGCAGACAGAAAATCAGTAAGGCCCTAGTTGAACTTAACAATGCCATTAATCAGTTGTATATAATTGGTATCTATAGACTACTTATTCAACAACAGCAGAATACACATTCTTCTCAAGTTCACATGAAACATTCACCAAGATAGCCACATTCTGGGCCATAAAACACACTTTAATAAATGTAAAAGCATAGAAATAATACAATGTCTGCTCTCAGACCATAGTGGTATTAAACTGGAAATTAAGAACAGAGAGAGAACTGAAAATCCCCAAATATATGGATATTAAACAATATATTTCTAAATAACATATGGATCAAAAAAGATATATCATGGGAAATTTTAAAATATTTTAAACTAAATGAAAATGACAATATAAATTATAAAAATTTGTGCAATGCAATGGAAGCAGTGCTTAGTGGGAAATTTATAGCATTGAATGCATGTATTACAAAAGAAGAAAGATCTAAATCAATCATCTAAGCTTCCACCTTGAGAAACTAGAAAAAGAAGAGCAAATTATATCCAAAGCAAGCAGAAGAAAAGCAGTAATAAGAATTAGAGCATAAATCAATGGAATTTTTTTTCAAGTGTATGGAGAGTATACGCCATGTACTTTCTTAAAATTTTTTATTTATTTATTTTGGTTGTGCCGGGTCTTAGTTGCAGCTTGTGGGCTCCTTAGTTGCAGCTCATGGGCTCCTTTAGTTGCGGCATGTGTGCTCCTTAGTTACTTCTTGCAGGGTCCTTAGTTATGGCATGCGAACTCTTAGTTGTGGCATGCATGTGGAATCTAGTTCCCTGACCAGGGATCAGACCTACATCCCCTGCATTGGGAGGTGGATTCTCAACCACTGTGCCACCAGGGAAGTCCCATAAATCAACAGAATTGATCAAGGAAATTGATAGAGAAAATAAGTGAAACCACAAATTTCCTTGAAAAGATCACTAAAACTGATAAGCCTCAAGTGAGGCTAACTAAGAAAAAAAGAGAGGACACAAGTTATTAATATCAGATATGAAAAAGGATGCCCTTTTCAGAAATGAAAAAGGGTCACTGCAGATCCCATGGCATTAAAAAGATAATTAAGGAATACTGTGAATAACTCTATGCCTACAAATTTGATATTCTAGATGAAAAGGACTAATTACTTGAAAGGCAATTTGCCAGAACTCACACAAGAAGAAACAGAAAATCTGAAAAGGCCTATGTTATTATTAACAAATTTTTGAATCAGTAATTAATAACTTTCTAAAACATAAAGCACCAGGCCCAGATGGGTCTGCTGGTGAATTCTACCAAACTTTTAAGGAAGAAGTTATACCATTCTTTGCAGTCTCTTTCAGATAATAGAAGCTAACTCATTCTTTGAGGCCAGCATTACTCTAATACCAAAACCAGGCAAAGACATTAAAAGAAAACTACAAACCAACATCTCTCATGAATGTAGGCATGAAAATCCTCAACAAAATATTAACAAATCAAATCCAACAATGTATGAAAAGAGTTATACACCACAACAAAGTGGGATTTATCCCAGGTATGCAAGGCTGATTCTGCATTTGAAAATCACTTAATATTATGCATCACATCAACAGGCTGAAAAAGAAAAATCACATGATCATATTACTAGAGGCCAGAAAAAGTATTTGACAATATCCAATACTCATTCATGATTAAAACTCTCAGTTAACTTGGATTAGAAAGGAATGTCCTCAACTTTATAAAGAATGTGTACCAAAAACTTACATCACACTTAATGGTGAGAAACTCAAAGCTTTTCCACTAAGATCAGGAAAAAGGCAAGGATGTCCCCTCTCATCACTCCCTTTCAATATCATACTGGAAGTCCTAGCTAATTCAATAAGACAAGAAGAAGAAATAAAAGGTATATAGTTTGGCTTCCCTGGTGGCGCAGTGGTTGAGAGCGCACCTGCAGATGCAGGGGACACAGGTTCGTGCCCTGGTCCGGGAAGATCCCACATGCCGCGGAGCGGCTGAGCCCGTGAGTCATGACTGCTGAGCCTGCGCGTATGGGAGAGGCCACAACAGTGAGAGGCCTGCATACCGCAAAAAAAAAAAAAAAAGGTATACAGTTTGGAAAGGAAGAAATAAAACTGTCTTTTAGCAGGAGACATATTCATCTATGTAGAAAATCTAAAAGAAATTACTGAAAAAAAAAGAAAACCTCTCCTGGAACTAATAAGTGATTATAGCAAGGTTGTAGGATTTAAGGTTAGTATACAAAAGTCAGCTGCTTTCCTATATACCTATATAGAACAAGGGGAATTTGAAATATAAAACACAGTGCCATTTACATTAGCATCAACAAATGAAATACTTAAATATAAATTTAATAAAATATACACAAGATCTATTTGAGGAAAACTGCAAAACTTTGATGAAAGAAATCAAAGAACAACTAAATAAATGAAGAAATATTCCATGTTCATGGATAGGAAGACTCAATAGTGCAATATGTCAGTTCTTCCCAATTTGATTTACAGAGTCCATGTAATCTCAATCAAAATCCCTGCAAGTTATTTTGTGGATATTGACAAAGTGATTCTAAAGCTTATATGAAGAGGCAAAAAACTCAGAATAAGCAGCACAATATTGAAGGAGAAGAACAAAGTTGGAGGACTGACATGACCTGACTTCAAGACCTACTGTAAAACTTTCATAATCATGAAAGTGTGGTATTATGGAAAGAATAGACAAATAGATGAATGAAATAGAATAGAGAGCCCAGAAATAGACCCACATAAATATAATCAACTAATCTTTGACAAAAAGAACAGACAATACAATGGAGTCTTTTTAAACAAATGATGCTGGAACAATTGGACATCTACATGCAAAAAAATGTATTTAGGCATAAGCCTTACACCCTTCACAAAATTAACTCAAAATGATCACAGACTTAAATGTAGGATACAAAAACATAAAACTCTTAAAAGATTACATAGGAAAAAACCTAGATGACCTTGGGTATGGTGATGACTTTTTAGATACAACACCAAAGTCATGATCCATTAAAGAAATAATGGAAAATCTGGACTTCATTGAAATTTAAAACTTCTGCTCTACAGAAGACAATATCAGTAGAATGAGAAGACAAGTCACAGACTAGGAGAAAATACTTGCAAAAGACATATCTGATAAAGGACTGTTATCCAAAATAATCAAAGAAGTCTGAAACTCAACAGTAAGGAAACAAAAAACCTGATTTTAAAAAAGGTCAAAGACCTTAACAAATACCTCACCAAAGAAGATATACAGATGGCAAATAAGGATATGAAAAGATGCTCCACATGATGTCATCAGGGAAATGCAAATTAAAATGAAATTCCGCTATACACCTGTTAGAATGGACAAAATCTGGAACACTAACACCACCAAATGTGGAGCAGCAGGACCTTTCATTTTTGGTGGGAATGCAGAATGCTATAGCCACTTCAGAAGACAGTCTGGCAGTTTCTTACAAGACTAAACATACTCTTACCATATGATTTGGCAATCCTGCTCCTTGGTATTTACCCAAAGAGGCTGAAAACTTATCTCTACAGAAGAACCTGCTCACAGATGTATATAGCAGTTTTATTCATAATTGCCAAAACTTGGAAGTAACCAAGATGTCCTTCAGTAGGTGAATGGATAAATAAACTATGGTACATTGAGACAGTATAATATTATTCAGCACTAAAAAGAAATGAGCTTATCAAGTCATGAAAAGACATGGAAGAATCTTAAATGCATATAGTTAAGAGAAGGAAGCCAATCTGAAAAGGTTACATACTGTGTGATTCCAGCTATATGACATTCTGGAAAAGGCAAAACTATGGAGATTATAAAAAGATCATTGGTTGCCAGGGGGTTGGGGGGAATGGGGAAAGGATGAACAGGAGCACAGAGGATTTTAAGGGTAGGGGAAATACTCTGTATGTTACTATAATGATGGATACATGTTATTATACATGTATACATAGATATATAAGGATTTGTCCATACCCATATAATGTACAACACCAAGAGTGAACCTTAATGTAAACTGTGGACTTTGGGAGACTGTGAAGTGTCAGTGGAGGTTCATCAATTGTAACAAAGCTACCACTCTGGTGAGTCATGTTGATAATGTGTTGGGCTATGCATGTGTGGGGCAGGGAGTATATGGGAAGTTTCTGTACCTCCTTCTCAATGTTGCTATGAACCTAAGATTGCTCTAAAAAATTGCCTTTAAAAAATACAGACATTCAATAGAGTTCATAATAACAAAACAAGATTTGCTAGCTTTGTGAAGCTCCTCTTTGTGTGCAGTTCAGTTGGGGCTGGAAGGGAAAATCTAGAAGACTGTAGGTTTGGCAGACAGTACATGTTCCTGGTAGTGGCCCGTAGTAGAGGAGGAGGGGCCTGGATGGAGGGAATAGAGCAGCAGTGGCTTCTGTAAAGATACCAAAGCCAGACTAAGTAAGGCTGAGGATGGGATCTAGGACAAGGCAGGGCTCAAGCCAAGTAGGAACCAGATATGGAGTCTTTCTGGCATTGGGTCCCGATCGAGGCTGGGCAGAGGTGGGAAAGAGATTTTTACTCTTTCTTATTCACATTTTGCTCTCCTCTAAAACCAACTGAAATGGAGAGAAAAAGAATAGGTTGGAGAAAAATAACAGGTTGGTTGGGAAAGAAACTGTACTATTAAGTTGCATAGGACTTTTGTCAAAGTAGCATTCCTCCTTTGCATCCTATCCTCAGACCCACCTAGAAGGGTCCCAAGTCAGCAGAAAGCTTAGTCAGAGGGATTCCTCAGGCTTTACCATAATCCTAGAACATTTGATCAGATGGGTCAAATGTGAAATTATTTAATTTAGAAAACAATAATTTATTCTCTTGATTCAAGCTTACGGTGTTATAATATTCACATGATCTGTGATGATAAAGCTAATTTGACGTTATTTCCTCAAGTAGAATTTTTATAGTAGCATACTTTCTGCTGAAAACTTAAGAAACTATATGTACGTACTTATATTGTCTACATGTGTTAGAAATTAATAGCAACTGCTGAAAAATGATTTCAATGCCTGTTAGAATTCAGCATTAAAAACAATTTAAAGTACTGTTCCATCACAGGTCGAAATGCCAAATAGACACTTCTTTCTAATTGGCTTGAAATGCATTTTTCTTTGAGTTAAGCTTTACATGCTGTGCTCATGTATAAGCACCTCCCCTTGCCTTTGACTTTTTCATAATGGAAATCTCTCTCTTTTTTTCCATTATTTATTGTTTGTGTAATTTAACCAGTTCTTCAAAATGATATATTATAAATGGAAATGGTTGTATATTTTTTTCTTATTTTATAAGTAGTATATATACAGGTTAAAAAAAAGTTAGAAAATTCGGAAGACTATAAACATGAAAAAAATTCTCTCTATAACCCTACTATCCAGAAATAATTGCTTTTATTGTGTATCCATCTAGGCATTTTTATGTGCCTAATAACACAGTCTTTAAAAACATAAAAATGTATTCCTAATGTACATACTGCTTTATAGTGTTCTTTTTTCTACTTTACTTTGGATCATAGACATTTTTGTTCATTCATAAATGTAGATTACATTGTAACTTTTAATAGCTGGATAAATTCCATTATGGATGTGCCATTTTTTAAAAAACAATTTTTCTACTGATGGTGATTAAGTTTGTAATATATTTTTTTAAAGAGTCACATGAGTAGATTGGGAAGGGTTTCCATGGAGTGTTGTTTAGTCAAAAAAGCAAGATGCAAAAACATATTTATAGTATGATTTCATGTTAGTCAAATGATAAAATAACACTATATTTGTGTCAGTGTAGAAAATAAGTGTGCCAAAAAATATGGAAGTTATAATTCAAGGATACAACTGAGATACATACCCTAGATATTGGGTATATAGAGAAGGTACTGCTACAAGTGGATAAGGAAGAAAAAGGATTGAGGGATGCAAACTCAAAAGCACAAGAAAACACTGCACTAAAACATTAAACCATATGTGCTGTCATACTTATTGTTTAAGAAATTATGTGTAAGGGTGGGCATATGTTTAAGTGAATTAAAAAGTTTTTTTGTATCTAAAAATAGACAGAATGAAAAAAACAAGGGTGAAAATAATGGGTCCAAGGTTGATGCCTAATGACTCCAGGTATAACCATGTTTTAAAAATAAAATTGGCCATTAAAAAAAGTTTTTTACTCTTATGAGACTTTATAAACATGTCTGCATATATCTTTGCACACTCATTGAATTATTTCCTACAATAAATTCCTAGGAGTACAATTGCTGGGGCAAAAGGGTATTTTAAGGGTTTGATATATATTGATAAGTTACCTGTTAGGTTGCACCTATTTGTATTTCCATCAATAGTTTATGAGAATGTCTGTTTCTTCACAACTTCATTGATGCTAGGTACTTTCACACTTTTAAATCATTGCTTATGTTATATAATAAAATAGCATCTTGCTGTTTTAATTTACTTCTCTTAGATTACTAGTTATGTTCATTATCTTTTCATATGATTGTTAGAAGTTTTACTTTTTGTTTTCTGGACTGTCCTTTACCCATTTCTCTGTGGCTATTTAACTGTCTTATTGATTCACAAGGGCATTTTATATAGAAAGACTGTTTAACTCTTTATCACATATGTTTCAAAACCTATTGATAGGTATAAAGTGATTGTATCAGGTTTTAATTTTTAAAATGATTTCCTCTTTTAGGGCAGAGCCATATACTTTTCCTCCTCCTTCCACTAAGTACCTCCCCATTCCTTCAAAGTATACTGTGGGCACTCAGACTGATTATCGCGATGCCGAAGTTCAAACAGACCCATATTCTCCAGAATACATAGTATGTCAGGATTCCATCCCTGAACTGCTGACCCTGGCTACTCTCACTTGGGGTGAGTTGGTAATTCTTTTGAATATTTGCAGATGACAGTCCTGATAACCACACGTGCTATTGAGTTCTTGGAAATGACACACATAGAGGCAACTGTGGTTTAAAGTATTGCTATTTAAAGCGTCTTGCTCAGTAGAGCTACTTCATAGACTCATACATTTTCTGATAAATTTGTTCAAAGGTATTTACGCCCTTTTCACTGTAAGGAGGCTTATTGTTCTTTTCCCCTGAAGCTGAAGTTATATTTCGGCTTAATTTTGTGGTTACTTTACTGACGACTCCCCTCCCTCTTCTCACTGTTTCTCCCAGTGAATCAGTTCTTTTTCACTGAAGCATTCATACTCCTTCTTTACACATAAACCTTTCTTGAGTGTATAATACTGAATGCCTATTCCAACATATGTAATAATATTATCTTTCTTTGCTAAACTATCTTGCAATTTATCAAGGCTCTCTTATATACTTTATTTGATGATTTGGATGATTTCTTTTGATATTATCTCTGAAATGCTAATATCTTCCAGGCTCAGAAATTCACTCTCAGAGTATAGAAATTCACTCCGGTCTAGGCCCTTATTATGTGAAACTATAAAAATTAATAAGAGAAGGGACCTTTAGAAACTATTAGGCATTAGCTTATTGAACTCACTTGATTGTAGCTGGGAAACTGAGAACCAGAGAGGCTGACTCCTCTAAGGTCATGGAGATAGTTGGTACACTGTAATGATTTTTATTAAAACGAGATTACTTTTGTTTCCCCAATGTAATTAATTGCTGTGATCAATTCTGCGTCACAGGCAAAGAAGATGTTCATATCTGAGTTCTAGTTTTGATTCTTGTTTCCTGGCCCACTTTATGAATCCAGATTAAACATTCTTGACACCCACACTTTAAACCAGAGGCTCTAATTTTAGGCCTAGATGACAGGTTAAAAGTATGCTGAAATCATAAAAGACATATTATAAAGATTAATAACCACACTTAAAAGCAAGGAAGAAAATTTCCATAGTCTAGAAGTGGAGACTTCTTCCTAAAAGAAAGAAATAGCTGGGAACCTGTGATGGTAAGCAGGGACTCTGAATGGTGGGGAGGAGATCTGAGTTACCTGCTTAAACTAAAGGAGACAGAAACTTTTCTCCTGCCCACAGATAGGATTGAAGCCCAGTGCCTGCCAGTCTAAGCCAAGTGCTCCTATCTGGGGCCTTGGGCTTTACCTCTTGGTGTGACAAGGGCTTAGCGTTGAGCTGCAGGAGGACCAGAACCAGGACATCTAAAACAAGAAATCCGGGCAGGGGCTCAGAAGTGCTTCACTTGGTAAAAGGCCTAATCTGGAGCCCTGCCACTGGCAGCTCTGGGGTTGAAGTATCAATAAAAACCTCCATGAGTTAGGCCTACCTCCTCATTGGTGAGGCCCTGGGCAGAGAGGTTCAAATAGAGGCCCATATACTATTGATATATGCATAGATGTTTAAAAATTATAAATCAAGCCACTATCTGTTAGATAAAGTACGTTCTATATTTTTCACAAATAAATCTTTCTAAAAAGTTGAAAGGATAAATGTACATTTAAAATTCTTAGACTCTTTGGGATTGCATGCTGGAATGTGGCAGCAATGGGAGAGGCTGCCTAGTGGCCTGCCCTTTTCTCTGGCTCTGTTCAGCATCACAAGGGGCCTGTCATGCATGTATATGATTGCCCCACCTTGCTTCTCCATTTTCTGTTTACGCATCCTTGCAAACAGCTGCCACTTGGCTATGCCTTGGGCTTAAGGGTGAACAAACAGCAGCATATAGTCTGCCCTCAGGAGTCTGAATCCTGGGAAGAGGCCCATGTAGGTTTTGGAAGTGGGCTTGGGGCAATTTATGCATGGAATTCCAGGCCCTCTAAGAGCAGGAGTACTCCAGGTGGGCATTTTGTAGTATTATCTTTTAAGTGCTGTGGGAAAATAATTTCAAATCTAGAATTCTTATACCAGCCAACCTGTTATTCAGTGAAGGTGAAATAAGGACACTTTCACAGGATAGGACATTTCATAGGCCTATCTCATAGGATATTGTAAAGATTAATTTAAATTCATTTATGTAATATGCTTAGACCAGTGCTTAGTATGTAAATAAGCTTTCTATACATGTTAGCTATTAATCTGAAAAGGAAGAACAAAAGGACATACTTCAACAAGAAGAAAAATAAGCCCAAAAGGAAGAAGCAGTGTTTAAGAATATGATGAGCAAAAAAAGAGAAAAATATGTAATTAAAAATTTAAAGTGTTGAGTTTTTAAAAATGATACTTAAAAAAAAAAAAAAAAAGAATGAAGCAAGTACTAAAACTCTAGATCCGGATTAGCAAACTATGGTCCATAGGCCAGTTTGGCCTATTGCCTTTTTTAATATGGCCTGCAAGTTAAGGATTTTTACATTTAAAAATGGATGAAGAAAACCTATTATGCGACATGTGAAAATTATTTGTACTATTTTGTGACTTGTGAAAATAATATGAAATTAAAATTCCAGTGACCCTAAAAAGGTTTTATTAGAATACAGCCAAACTTATTTGTTACGTAGTGTCCTTGCCTGCTTTTGCACTGCCATGCAGAATTGAGTAACTGAAAGAGACTGTGCGGCCCACAAAGCCTCATATATTTACTCACTGGCCTTTCACAGAGAAAGTCTGATGACCTCTGCTCTAGATCAGTCCTTTTCAGACTTTTGCATGAA
Source organism: Phocoena sinus (assembly GCF_008692025.1). NCBI lineage: Eukaryota > Metazoa > Chordata > Mammalia > Artiodactyla > Phocoenidae > Phocoena > Phocoena sinus. The sequence continues at coordinate 79,016,419 of NC_045766.1, read as the reverse complement.
TAAGAATCATCTGGTGAGCTTGTTAAAACACTGATTCCTGGCCCCATCCCAGAGATTCTGATTTACTATGTCTGAGAAAGGGTGGAGAATTTGCATTTCTACCAAGCTCTCAGATGCTGCTGCTACTGCTGGTTTAAGAACCACACTGAGTACTGGAGTTAAGAAGAAATAAGAATAAAGCATGCAAAAATTCTGTTTTCTTTTGGAGAGAGAGCAATATTAATTAGCTTTAGACTTTATTAGAAAACTATGAGTGGAAATTTCTAGGTTAAAAAATTTATGTGTAACCTCTGGAAAAAAGAGAAGAAATATATCATTTCACAATTGGTAAAGGGGAAAAGGAGGAAATAACAGTAGAAATGGGGGAAAACGCAAAGAAAAAACACGATAAATAGAAAATGCATAGTAAAGTGTAGGGAAAATGTTCAAATATTTTAATAATCAAAATATATAATAAGAGTGACTTAAACTTGCCTATTAAAAAATTCTGGGATTGAATTCATTAAAACCGAGCAAAAACAGCTTGCTATTTATAAAATAGCATTATAACTTTGAAAATAAAGGAGTGGAAAATATACTGAAAGCTGACCCAAAGAAAGCTGGTGTAACAATGTTAATATTAGACCAAAGTTAATCAGAAAACAGTAAAAGGGATAATGAAGAACATGAAATAGTTATAAAAGGAAAAACCCACCAGAAGTTATATCTGTTATGAATTTGAATTTACTCTGCATAGACTCAATATATAAAGCAAAACTGATTGAATCACAAGGAGAAATGGACAAATTCCTATTCACAGTGGAAGATTTTTTAATGCTCCTCTTTCAGATTAAGCTATCAAAAGTTAGGATTTAGGTGATTTGAACAAGATGATTAATGTATTTCACATAAAAGACTTGGCATGTGGTAAGCCATGGCGACACCTGCTATAGATCTGATTATGCATTAAGAAAATGTGGAAATAACTTGGCTGTAGCATTTCAAGGAAATAATTATGGCTCTGGGCTCCTTTGAACTGGCAGATTTCTCACTCCACATTTATAGTCATTTGGTTTATGAGAAAGATGCCACTATATTCAGTGGGTAAAAGGAGGTCTTTTCAATAAATGTTGATGAAACAATTAGATATCCATGTGCAAAAGTGAACTTTGATTCTGATTTCTACCTCCAGGCAGTACTGGGAAAAACAAACAAAAAAACCAACGTGTGTGTGTATGTGTGTGTGTGTGTAAATTGATAACCTGATTCTAAAATTAATATGGAAATGTGAAAGGGTCAAAAGTAGCCAAGGCAAATGTGAAGAAACAGAACAGTATACACTATAAGATACAAAGACTTACTTTAAAGCTGCAGTAATTACACAGTGTGGTATATTCTCAAAGGTACACAAATAGATTATTGTTACAGAATAGGGAGTCCAGAAATTAACCCACAAGTAGATATCATCTGACTTAAGACAAAGATGACACTACAGTACACTAGAAAAAAAATGATCTTTTCAATAAATAGTGCTGAATCAATTAGATAGTCATCTTGAAAACAGTGACTTGATTCCTAGTTCACACCATAAACTGAACCAATCCCAGATGTCTAAATGTGAAAGGTGAAACAAAAATTTAGAAGGAAACATAAGAGAATATTTTCATGATCTTGGGTAGGCACACATTTTATTAAATAGAACAAAATTGCTAACCATAAAGGGAAAATTAAGCAATTAGATCACATTAAAATTAAGAACCTCTGTTCACCAAAATACATTAAGATAGTGAAAAGGCAAGCCACATATTGGGAGAAGATATTTGCAATACCTACTTATGACAGAAGACTCATATCTAGAACACATAAAGAAATCCTACAAATCAACAAGAAAAAGACGACCCAATAGAAAAGTTAGCAAATGATGTGAGCCGTCACTTGATAAAACGGGTTTTCAAATGGCCAGTCAACATATGAAACAGTGTCCAACCTGATTAGTCATCAGGGAAATGCAAATTAAAATCTCAGTCTGATACTACGGATATACCAGAATAGCTAATGTTAAAAAGATTGATATTACTAAGTGATGATAAGGATTTGAAGCAAAGAGAATTTCATATACTGCATGTATATATTGCAACCATTCTTTGGAAACTGATAGTATCTTCTAAAGCTGACACAATACCTACAACCCAGGAACGTCATCCCTCACTATATACCCAAGAAAAGTGAGTACTTAGCTCTACTGTAAGAAATGCATATATGACTTTCACCAAGAGACAAGTGCAAGAATGTTCATAGCAGCACTATTCATAGTAACTCTGAACTGAAAACAACCCAGATGTCCATCAACCATAGAATGGATGAATAACCTGTAGTATGTTCACACAGTGAAATACTATATAGTAACGAGAATGAAAGTACAGCTACACATAACCACATGGGTGAATCTCACATAGATATTCCTGAGCAAAAGAAGTAAGACACTAAAGAATACCTACATTTTGATTTCATTTATATAAAGCTCAAAACCTATCAGAACTAAATTAATATGTTAGGAATCAGGCTGGTGGCTATCCTTGAGGCAAGTAGAGACTGGGAGGGAGTATGATGGGCAATCTAGGGTTCTGGTAAATTCTGTTCCTTGATCTGAGTGCTGGTTATTTGGGATGTTCCTTTGTGTACCTTTCTGTGTATATATTATACATTAGTAGAATGTTTGCATAAAAATAAGTGAAAAATGACACAGTAAAAGGTTGACACTGAAAGCACTAAGAAAAAAATCGAGTGCTATGTGCCAAGAACTGTTCCAAGTGCTTTATGTTTTTAACTTATTTAATCTTCACAAGTTAAGTAAATAATACATTTTAAATCAGAAACCAATAAGAAACCTTAAAAAGGCAAAAGAATTGGTCATTACAATCATAAACTTTTTGGATAAAGATTAATAATATACTGAAACTTCTTGTGGGAAACATCAAGACCAAAGACAGAAGTTGCAAATAAAGAGTATTAGAATTGGAAGAGGGACATACTATAGACTAAACGACTTAGGGACTATAAGAGAACACTATGCATCACTATTGCCCTACATTTAAAAACTAAGATTATATTAGTTTCAGGTATACAGCATAGTGATTTTTTAATAGATTATACTCCATTTAAAGTTATTACAAAATAATGGCTGTATGTCCATGTGCTGTATAATATATCATCATTGCTTATCTATTTTATACATAGTAGTTTGTATCTCTTAATCCCGTACCCCTGTCTCACCCTCCCACCCCTTCCCTCTCCTCATTGGTATCCACTAGTTTGTTTTCTATATCTGTGAGGTTGTTTCTGTTTTGTTATATATGCTCCTTTGTTTTATTTTTTAGATTCCACATGTAAGTGATAACATACACTATGTCTTTCTCTGTCTGGCTTATTTCACTGAGGATAATATGCTCTAGAACCATCTATGTTGTTGCAAATGGCAGAAATTTATTCCTTTTTTATGGCTGAGTAAATTCCATTGTATATATACACCACATCTTCTTAATCCATTCACCTGTTGATGGATTCTTGGGTTGCTTCCATTTCTTGGCTACTGTAAGTAATGCTGCTATGAACATTGGGGTGCATGTATCTTTTCAACTTAGTGTTTTGGGGTCTTTTTTTTTGTGAGGGGGATATATACCCAGGAGTGGAATTGCTGCATCATATGGTAGTTCTATTTTTAGTTTCTTGAGGGACCTCCTGTTTTCCATAGTGGCTGCATCAGTTTTAATTTCTACCAGCAGTGTACAAGGGTTCCCATTTCTCTACATCCTTCCCAATGTTTGTTATTTGTAGACTTTTCGGTGATAGCTATTCTGACAGGTGTGAGGTGACATCTGATTGTGGTTTACATTTCTCTGATGATTAGTGATGTTGAGCATCTTTTCATGTGCCTGTTGGCCATCTGTATGTCTTATTTGGAAAAATGTCTCTTCAGCTCTTTTGTCCATTTTTTAATTGGGTTGTTTGGTTTTTTAGATATTGAGTTGTATGAGCTGTTTATATATTTTGATATTAACCACTTGTCAGTTACATCACTAGCAAATATTTTCTCCCTTTCAGTAGGTTGTCTTTTCATTTTGTCAATGATTTGCTGTGCAAAAGCTTTTGAGTTTAATTAGGTCCCATTTGTTTATTTTTGCTTTTGTTTCCTTTGCCTTAGGAGACAGATCCAGAAGAATATGGCTATGATTTATGTCAGAGTGTTCTGCCTATGTTTTCTTCTAGGAATTTTATGGTTTCAGGTCTTATACTTAGGTCTTTAGTCCATTTTGAGTTTATTTTGTATATGTTGTGAGAGAATGTTCTAATTTCATTCTTTTTTTTTTTTTTTTTTGCGGTACGCGGGCCTCTCACTGCTGTGGCCTCTCCCACTGCAGAGCACAGGCTCCGGACGCGCAGGCTCCGCGGCCATGGCTCACGGGCCCAGCCGCTCTGCGGCATGTGGGATCTTCCCGGACCGGGGCACGAACCCGTGTCCCCTGCATCGGCAGGCGGACTCTCAACCACTGCGCCACCAGGGAAGCCCCTAATTTCATTCTTTTACATGTATCTGTCCCGTTTTCCCAGTACCATTTATTGAAGAGACTGTATTTTCTCCATTGTATATTCTTGCCTCCTTTGTCATAGATTAATTGATCATAGGAATATGAGTTTCTGAGTTCTCTATTCTGTTCCATTGATCTCTATATCTGTTTTTGTGCCAGTACCATGCTGTTTTCATTACTGTAGCTTTGTAGTATAGTCTGAAGTCAGGGAGCATGATACATCCAGCTTTGTTCTTTTTTCTCAAATTACTTTAGCAATTTGGAGTCTTTTGTGGTTTCATATGGATTTTAGGATTACTCTAGTTCTGTTGAAATGTCATGGGTATTTTGTTAGGGATTGAATTAAATCTGTAGATTGCTTTGGGTGGTATGGACATTTTAGCAATATTAATTCTTCCAATCCAAAACACAGGATATTTTTCTATTTCTTGGTATCATTTCTAAATTCCTTCATCAATGTTTTATAGTTTTTAGAGTATAGGTCTCTCACCTCCTTGGTTAAGTTTATTCTTAGTATTTTACTCTTTTTGATGGGATTTTAAATGGGATTTTTTTCTGTTTTGCTTTCTCTTTCTGATAGTTCTTTGTTAGTATATAGAAAAGTAAAATATTTCTGTATATTAATCTTGTATCCTGCAACTTTGCTGAATTCATTTTTAGTTCTAATACCTTTTTGGGTATTAGACTTTGGGTTTTCTATATATAGTATCATGTCACAACTTTGGGTTTTCTATATATAGTATCATGTCATACACAAAGAATGATAGTTTTACTTCTTCCCTTCTAATTTGGATGCATTTTTTTTCTTGTCTGATTGCTGTGACTAGAACTTCCAATACTACATTAAATAGAAGTGGTGAGAGTGGGCATCCTTGTCTTTTTCTTATTTTAGAGTAAAGACTGAAAGCTTTTCACCTTTTAGTATGATGTTAGCTGTGAGTTTGTCATAAATGGCCTTTATTATGCTGAGGTGTGTTCTCTCTATACCAATGTTGATGATAGTTTTTATCATGACTGGATTTTGAATTTTGTCAAATGCTTTTTCTGTATCTATTGAAATGATTGTGTGATTCTTCTCCTTCCTTTTGTTACTGTGGTGTATCGCATTGATTGATTTGCAAATACTGAACCATCCTTGCATCCCTCAAATAAATCTCACTTGATGATGGTGTATAATCCGTTTTATATATTGTTGGATTCAGTTTGCTAATATTTTGTTGAGGATTTTTGTATCTATATTCATCAAAGATATTGGCCTGTAGTCTTTTTTTTTTTTTGCAGTACGCGGGCCTCTCACTGTGGTGGCCTCTCCCGTTGTGGAGCACAGGCTCCGGACATGCAGGCTCAGTGGCCATGGCTCACGGGCCTAGCCACTCCACGGCATGTGGGATCTTCCCAGATGGGGGCACAAACCCATGTCCTCTGCTTTGGCAGGTGGACACTCAACTACTGAACCACCATGGAAGCCCAGCCTGTAATCTTTTTTTGCAGTGTCTTTGTCTGGTTTTGATATCAGGGCAGTGGTAGCCACATAGAATGAATTTGGGAGTGTTTCATTCTCTTCAAGTGTTTGGATTAGAGAAAGATATTATTAGCTCTTCTTTATAAGTTTGGTAAAATTCCCCTGTGAAGATGACTGGTCACGGATTTTTGTTTGTTAGGAGTTTTTTAAATCACAAATTCAATTTCACTACTAGTGATCTGTCTGTTGAGATGATCTTTTTCTTCCTCATTCAGTCTTGGAAATTTGTATGTTTCTAGAAATTTCTCCATTTCTTCTAGGTTGTCCAATTAGTTGGCTTATAACTGTTAGTAATACTTTGTTATGAGTTTGTAAATCTCTGTGTTATTGGTTGTTACTTCTCCTCTTTTGATTCTTATTTTGTTTACCTGGGTCCTCTCTCTTTTCTTGTTAGCCTGGCTAAAGTTTTATCAATTTTGTTTATCTTTTCAAAGAACCAGTTCTTGGTTTCATTGATCTTTTCTAATTTTTTTTTGCTCTATTTATTTCCTCTCTGATTTTTATTATTTCCTTCCTTCTGCTGACTTTGGGCTTCACTCTTCTTTTTCTAATTCCTTTAGGTGGTAGGTTAGGTTGTTTATTTGAGATTTTTCTTGTTTCTTGAGGAAGGCCTGTATTGCTACAAAATTCCCTTCTAGAACTGCTTTTGCTGCATCCCATAAATTTTTGGAAGGTTGTGTTTCCATTTTCATTTGTCAAGATATTTTCTGATTTTCTGTTTGATTTCTTCATCGATCCTCTGGTTTTTTAGTAGCATGTTGTTTAATCTCTACATGTGTGTGCTTTTCCCATTTTTCTTGCCATAATTGATTTTTAGTTTCATACTGTTGTGGTCAGAAAATATGCTTGATATAATTTCTGTTCTCTTAGATTTGTTGAGACTTGTTTTATGGCCTAGTATGTGATCCTGGAGAATATTCCATGTGCACTTGAAAAGAATGTGTATTCTGCTGTTTTTGGATAGATGTCCTGTAGGTATCTATTAAGTCCAACGTATGGTCTATTGTATCATTTAAGACCACTAATGCCTTATTGATTTTCTATCTGGATGATCTGTCCACAGATATAAGTAGGGTGTTAAAGTCCTCTACTATTGTTATATTACTGTCAATTTCTCCCTTTTGTCTGTTAATATTTGATTTATATATTTAGGTGCTCCAGTACTAGGTGCATATATGTTAACGAGTATAATATCCTCTCTTCTATTGATCTCTTTATCATTATATAATGCCATTCTTTTTCTTTATAGCCTTTGTTTTAAAGTATATTTTGTCTGATATGAGTATTGCTACCCTCGTTTTCTTGTCATTTCTGTTTCATGAAATATCTTTTTCCATCCTCTCACTTTGTCTCTGTGTGTCTTTAGTTCTGAAGTGCATCTTTTGTAAGCAGCCTAGAGATGGGTCTTGCATTTTTATCCATTCAGCCACCCTGTGTCTTTTGATTGGAGCATTTAGTTCATTGACATTTTTTTTTTTACATCTTTATTGGAGTATAATTGCTTTACAATGGTGTGTTAGTTTCTGCTTTATAACAAAATGAATCAGTTATACATATACATATGTTCCCATATCTCTTCCCTCTTGCATCTCCCTCCCTCCCACCCTCCCTATCCCACCCCTCCAGGTGGTCACAAAGCACCGAGCTGATCTCCCTGTGCTATGCGGCTGCTTCCCGCATGGCAGGAAGTTTGGTAGTGTATATATGTCCATGCCTCTCTCTCGCTTTGTCACAGCTTACCCTTCCCCCTCCTCATATCCTCAAGTCCATTCTCTAGTAGGTCTGTGTCTTTATTCCTGTCTTACCCCTAGGTTCTTCATGACATTTTTTTTTCTTAAATTAATTGTTGATAGTTATGTACTTATTGCCATTTTGTTACTTGTTTTCTGGTTGTTTTTGTAGGTCTTTCCTGTTCTTTTCTTCTTCTTTTAGTTTCTTTTTCTTCCTTTGTGGTTTGATGATTTTCTTTACTAGTATGCTTATGTTCCTTTCCTCTCCATTTTGGTGTATCTGTTGTAGGTTTTTGATTTGTGGTTACCGTGGAATTCCTATATTATGACCTATAACTACATCTACTTGTTTTATATGGTAGTAATTTAAGTTCACACCCATTCAAAATATCTACCTTTTTACTCCCCTCCTCCACATAGATTCTTACCTTTTATTATAGCCTTTTCTTTCCACTTACAGAAGACCCTTTAACATTTCTTTTAGGGTAGGTTTAGTATTGATGAGCTCTATTAGTTTTTTGCTTGTCTGAGAAGTTCTTTATCTCCCCTTCAATTCTAAATGATAATCCTGCTGGATAGAATATCCTAGGTTGCAGATTTTTCTCTTTTAGCACTTTGAATATATCATGTCACTCTCTCTGGCCTGCAGAGTCTCTGCAGAGACGTTGGCTGATAGCCTTATGGGTATTCCTTTGTAAATGACTCTGTTTTTTTCTTGCTGCCTTCAGAATTCTCTCTTTAATTTTTACCAATTTCATTATGATTTATCTTGATGTGGGTCTGTTTTGGTTCATCTTGTTTGGAACTTTCTTTGCTTCCTGTACTTGGATATTTGCTTCCTTCTTCAGGTTCCAGAAGTTTTCAGTCATAATTTCTTCAAATACATTTCACAACCTTTCTCTCTCTTCTCCTTCTGAAACCCCTATAATGGGAATGTTGGTACACTTGATGTTATCCCAGAGATCTCTTAAACTATTCTCATTTTTTAGTTTGTTTTTCTTTTTACTGCATTGATTGGGTGATTTCCATTTCCATCTTCCAGATCACGTATGCATTCTTCTTTATCACTTAGTTGCTATTCATTCCTTCTAGTGTGTGTGTTTTTTTTTAAGACAAGCTTTTATTCATCATCTTTTAAATTAATTAATTAATTTATTTTTATTTATTTTTGGCTGTGTTGGGTCTTTGTTGCTGCATGCGGGCTTTCTCTAGTTGTGAGTGGGGGCTACTCTTAGTTGTGGTGCACAGTCTTCTCATTGCAGTGGCTTCTCTTTGCGGAGCACAGGCTCTAGGCACACAGGCTTCAGTAGTTGTGGCACGTGGGTTCAGTAGTTGTGGCTTGTGGGCTCTAGAGCGCAGGCTCAGTAGTTGTGGCGCACAGGCTTAGTTGCTCCACGGCATGTGGGATCTTCCCAGATCAGGGCTCGAACCCATGTCCCCTGCATTGGCAGGCAGATTCTTAACAACTGAGCTACCAGGGAAGTACCCTTTCTAGGGTGTTTTTGATGTCAGTTATTGTATTCTTCAGTTCTGACTGGTTCTTTTTTATATTTTCTAGTTCCTTGTTAAAATTCTCACTCTGCTTATCTATTCTTTCCCTAATTCAGCTTGCATTCTTATTACTAATGCTTTGAATTTTTTATCTTATAAATTATTTCTGTTTCATTATTTTTACCAGGGTTTTTTTCTTGCTCTTTCAACTGAGATGCATTCCTGTGTCTTTTCATTTTGCTTAACTTTCTCTGTCTCTGTGAATTTAGGTGAAACAGTTGCCTACAGCAATCTTTAATGGGTGGGCTTAGGTACAAGTGTCCCTATATAGTCTGCATGTGCCCAGTGCTTTTGGTGGGAGAGCTAGATTTGACGTGAACAGAAGCCATTTGTTTACTCAGGGTGTGCTGCCAGCTATCAACTTGGTAGGAGGTAGGGTTGGAGATGGAGGGGGTAGGGCCATAGCCAGGTGTGAGGCAGGCCTTCCTCTCTGCTCAGTGGCCATCACTGCCCTATTGGAGCAGGGTCATCTCCCAAGTTGCTGGAGCAGAAACCCTAGGTTCAGCAATCAAATCTTGTAGTATTTTATTTATTTATTTATTTATAAACACCATTGAATTGTACGCTTTTTTATTTATTTATTTATTTATTTATTTATGGCTGTGTTGGGTCTTCGTTGCTGTGCGCGGGCTTTCTCTGGTTGCAGTGAGCGGGGGCTACAGTTTGTTGCCGTGTGCAGGCTTCTCATTGTCATGGCTTCTCTTGTGGTGGAGCACGGGCTCTAGGTGCACAGGCTTCAGTAGTTGTGGCACGTGGGCTCAGTAGTTGTGGCTTGCAGGCTCTAGAGTGCAGGCTCAGTAGTTGTGGCACACAGGCTTAGTTGCTCCACGGCATGTGAGATATTCCCGGACCAGGGCTCGAACCTGTGTCCCCTGCATTGGCGGGTGGATTCTTAACCACTTTGCCACCAGGGAAGCCCTCTTGTAGTATTTTAAAAAGATGACTTATCATAACCAAATGGGTTAATTGTACAAATTCAAGTTTAGTACAATATCAGAAAACTAACCAATACATTTTACCATTTTAACAGAAAATGTCAGAAAAATGCTTTTATAGGTGCAGGAAAAGTACTGTTTGATAACATTCAACATACATTCATGTTATAAACTCTAAGTAAGCTGAGATCAGAAGGGAATTTTGGTAACTTAATAAAGGTTATCTTCGATAAACATATACTGAAGGTGAGACTTGAGAAGCTTTACCCTTAAAATAAAGAAAAAGACAGTGATTCCTTCATCACCACTATTATTTAGCAATGCAGAGAAGATCCTAGCCCAGAGCTTATTAAACTAGGCTATGACCCACCACCCCTAGGGACATTTGGAAACCTGGGTGGCATTTTTGTATGTAATAATGATGAGACAAATGGGTTGGGTTTGGGGGAGGTAGGCTGGCATGGATACTAAACATCCTGCCCTGCATGGGGCAGTTTCATCCAACAATTAATTGTTTGCCCAATATGACAGTAATAGCATCCTGATAGAGAAATAATTGAGTCAGTGTAGTAAGATAAGAGAAGAAGAATTAGGTATGAGGATTAGAATGAAAAAGCAAAACTATATTTGCAGACAATGTACTCATATAGAAAAATCAAATGAAATAAGTTATCAGAACTAAGAACCTCAGTTTAATAAGGTATCCTATTATGAAACCAACATACAAATATCAGTAATTTTTGTATGTAATTAGAAATATTATTGAGGGCTTCCCTGGTGGTGCAGTGGTTGAGAGTCCGCCTGCCGATGCAGGGGACATGGGTTCGTGCCCCGGTCCAGGAGGATCCCACCTGCCATGGAGCGGCTGGGCCCATGAGCCATGGCCTCTGAGCCTGTGCATCCAAAGCCTGTGCTCCGCAACGGGAGAGGCCACAACAGTGAGAGGCCCGTGTACCGCAAAAAAAAAAAAAGAAAAAGAAAAAGAAATATTATTGGGAAATCATATTTTTAATAGCAACAAATAACAAAGTCCCAGGAAAGCACTTAATAAAACATGCACAAGGCATTTATGGAGAAAAATATAAATTGTTCCTTAAGCACATACACAAAGATTTGACAAAAAAAAAAAGGAACATCGTGTTTATAAATGGGAAGACTCATGCTTGAATAGGTATTATTTCTCTCACAAGTATTTTATATCTTCAAACAATTCTAATCCAAATCTCTACTCGCAGTGTAACCATGTATGTAAATCAGCATCTTTTCTCTTCCCAGAAATTATATAAAAGCAACAAGCACAACTCTAAAAGAACAACTCCCAAGAACAAATTCTATTCTCAGTGAAACTCACATATATATGAGTCTTTGAACCACTAAATACTTGTAAGGACTGTGAAAAGCAGCTGAGACTAGGTAGCATGGACTGTGGAAGAGGGTCAGGAGAATCTCAGGAAGCTTGAGAAAAAATATGCTTTGTGGAGGCAAATTTGGCAATATTCAGAAATATTTTAAATGATTATATTTTGTGATTAGTTGCTAGGCTCTAGATCCTTCTAAGGTTCCTAGAGAAATTCATACATGGGCATAATGAGACCAGTATTAGATGTTTGTTGCAGCATTATTATGTGTAATCAAAAAATTAGAACCAGGGCTTCCCTGGTGGCGCAGTGGTTGAGAGTCCGCCTGCCGATGCAGGGGACATGGGTTCATGTCCTGGTCCGGGAAGATCCCACATGCTGCGGAGCGGCTGGGCCCGTGAGCCATGGCCGCTGAGCCTGCGCGTCCGGAGCCTGTGCTCCACAGCGGGAGAGGCCGCAACAGTGAGAGGCCCGCGTACCACAAAAAAAAAAAAAAAAAAAAAAAAAAATTAGAACCAATCTAAATGTCAATTTGAGCAGATAGCTTAAATTGTGGTAGAGTCCTACAATGGAAGAATGAAATTACGTCTCTATATATCGGCGTGGCCAGATTCCCAAAACAAAGCTGAATAAAAAAAGCAAGTAACAGAATATTTATAGTAAAATATCACATATGTAAATGTTAAATTAAAAATAATACTATATTTTCTTTATGTATAGTTCTTTTTCCTAGCTTCATTTAGACATAATTGACATGTAACATTGTGTAAGTTTAAGATGTACTACATGATGATTTGGTACACATATATATTGCAAAATGATTACCACAATAAGGGTAGTTAACACATCCATCACCCCACATATTTACTGTGTGTGTGTGTGTGTGTGTGTGTGTGTGTGTGTGTGTGTGTGGTGAGAGCATTTAAGATTCAGTCTTAGCAACGTTCAAGTATACAATACAGTTTTGTTAAGTGTAGTCAGCATGCTGTACATTAGCTCTCCAGAATTTATTCATCTTATAACTGAAAGTTTGTACCCTTTGATCACTTTCACCCATTTCTCCCACCACTTTGCCCCTGGCAACCACCAGTGTACTCTCTGTTTCTATGAATCCAGTTTTTTAGATTCCAGATATAATGAGATTATACAGTATTTATCTGTTTCTAACTGACTTATTTTGCTTAGCATAATGCCCTCAAGTTTCATCCATGTTATCACAAATGGCAGGATTCTCTTCTTTTTTTGTGAATGAATATATATATATCACTATATATATATATATATATATATATATCGCCTTATATATACCACTTTATTTATCCATTAATCTGCCGATAGACACTTCAGCTGTTTCCATGTCTTGACTATTGTAAATAATGCTGCAATGAACATGGGGTGCAGATACCTCTTTGATGTAGTGATTTCATTTCCTTCAGCTATATACCCAGAAGGGAAATTGCTAGGTCATATGGTCGTTCTATTTTTAATTTTTTGAGGAACCTCTATGGAATTCTTATGGAACTATTTGCCATAATGACTGTACCAATTTACATTCCCCCCAACAGTGCACAAGGGTTTCCTTTTCTCCACATCCTTGCCAGCACTTGTTATTGCTTGTCTTTTTTTTTCTTTTTTTGGGTAAGAAGTAGATTTATTAATATCCTTTGTAAAGAGGTTACAAGAAAATGGGGCTTGAAGAGGGTGGTCATGTCCCAGGTCTTGGCTAAGTTCCTGGGACAGGCCACCAAGTGAGGGTCCGTGGCTTCTCACAAGAAAGAATTAAACCATAGTAAAATGAAAGCAGAGATACACATTCCATAGGCAGAATGCAGTCCATCTTGGAAGAGGAGAGCATCCTCTTTCTTCTATTTGATAATAGCCATTCTAACAGGCATGAGGTGATATCTCACTGTAGTTTTGATTTGCAATTCCCTGATGATTAGTGATGTTGAACACCTTTTCATGTACCTGTTAGCCATCTCTGTATCTTTTTTGGGAAAGTGTCTATTCAGGTCTTTTGCCCATTTTAAAATCACATTGTTTTTTGTTTTGAGTAATATCTGTTCCTAATATATTTAGAATATAACCCCTTATCAGATATATGGTTTGCAAATGTTTTTGCCCATTTCATAGGTTGCTTTTTCATTTTGTTGATTGTTTCTTTTGCTGTGTAGAAGATTTTTGGTTTGATGTAGTCCAATTTGTTTATTTTTGTTTTTGTTGCTTGTGCTTTTTGTGTCATATCTAAAATATCATTGCCAAGACTAATATCAAGGAGCTTTTTCCTTATCTTTTCTTCTAAGCGTTTTACATTTAAGTCTTTAATCCATTTCAAGTTAATTTTTGTGAAAAATGTAAGATAAGGATCCAGCTTCATTCTTCTGCATGTGAATACCCAGTTTTCCTAGCACCACTTATTGAAGAGACTGTCTTTTCCCTATTGACTATTTTTGACTCCCTTGTCAAATATTAGTTGACTACGCATGCATGGGTTTACTTCTGGCTCTTTATTCTGTTCCATTGCTCTGTGTGTCTGTTTTTATGCCAGTACTATACTGTTCTGATTACTGTAGCTTTGTAATATAGTTTGAAATCAGGAAGTGTGTTTCTTCCAATTTTGTTCTTTCTTAACATTGCTTTGGCTATATGGGTCTTTTATGGTTACGTATAAATTTTAGGATTGTTTTTTCTATTTCTGTGAAAAACACCACTAGAATCTTGATAGGGATGTATCTATGGATGGCTTTGCGTAGTAGGGGCATTTTAAAAATATTAGTTCTTCCAATCCATGAACATGGGATATATATATTTTTTTTACTTGTGTCTTCTTCAATTTTTTTCATCAATGTTTTAATAGTTTTCACCATATAGATTTTTCACCTCCTTGGTTAAATTTACTCCTAAGAATTTTATTGTTTTTGATACTATTGTAAATGGAATCGTTTTATTTCTTTTATAGATATTGTTAGTGTGTATAAATACAACTGATTTTCATGTATTGATTTTGTATCCTGCAACTTTATTTATTTATTAGTTCTAACAGTTTTTTGATAGAGTCTTTAGAGTTTTCTCTACATAAGATCATGTCATCTGCAAATGGAGATGATTTTACTTCTTCCTTTCTGATTTGCATGCCTTTTTCTTTTTCTTTTTTTTTTTTTTTTTTGCTTGATTTCTCTGGCTAGGGCTTCCAGTATTATGTAAATAGGAGTGGTGAGAGAGTGCGCCATTTTCTTTTTCCTGATCTTAGAGGAAAAGCTTTTAGCCTTTCACTGTTGAGTGTGATATTAGCTGTGGGCTTGTCTGTATAGTTCATGTTTGTTTTTATTAGAGAGGGAGTATAGTGTAATACATAAGACCATAAGGGTCAGATTGCCATTTGCAAATTCTGAGTTTCACCACATACTATGACCTCTCTGCAAGCTATTTTGATATTTCTTTGTATTTCAAAATATGGATTTTTCCAATAGAGGACATTCCAAGGTGTGATTATTTCATAATCACCTAATATCTTCAAATACTTTCTAGCATCTTACATGTAACTAAAATGTCTTCTGGCTGAATTGTTAACAAGAGACAGTGCAGGGCAGATAATAAACTCTGAGGCACATCTGGAGATGTATCCTGATATCATTTCATCCTGTCATAACCCTTGAATTTAAAGAGGACAGGAACTGAAAGGGAGTAAATTAAATACTGGTAGGTACCTGAGTTTGTCTGTGTGTTTCTAAAGTGTTCTGCTTCATCTTCCAGGTCGAGGCCTTCCGGCAGGACAAGCTGAGGTAGAGATGATAGAACGTGCCCGGGAGAAGCGTGCTTGGGAAGCCACTCTCCCCGCTCTGAGTGACACCTCCCAGTTTAAGAAGAGGAGGAGGATGATGAATGCCATGGAGAGGAAGGAGTGGGCCTTCAGAGAGCAGGAGATCGAAAAGTAGGTTCTTAATCACGCAGATAATTGCTTCTGCACAGATGGGATTAATGTTAATACTTTTAACATATAGAGAGTTTACCCAAATGTATGGGTTTAAAAGCAATCCTTAATCTGTAGAGTTAGGAAATTGGGCTTCAGGAGCAATAGCTCTATAATTTTCTCTCCAATAATATAAAAATGTATAATGCCTTCTTTGTGTGTGTAGTTCAGTGTGGAACCCAAATTTAAACAATTCCTCAAGGCATCTCTGATTCTTCTCTTCCCTTTTCTCTTTAGGGTCTTACCTAGAATCCCACTGATTTCTGCAAAATGTCTTTCAAACTATCCTTTTCTGTTCATTCCCAGTGCCATGGTCCCTAGACCTTGGCCCTCTTCCTATCCATCAAACAGCCTCTTGGCTGACCCCATCTCTTTCCTCCTGGTACTGGATTCACCGTCGGTACACCTTGGGTTCTAGCTATAGCCAATGAGGCATTTTTCTGTTTAAAAGACAAACAGTGGAACTTTTCAATGAAGAGATGAGCTCATAGTACATAAGTAATAATATACTAAGGTATTTCTCGTTGAATTTTCAGTCATTTTAACTGATGTATTTTCAGTAATGTGGTTGTCTCTGGAATATGTAGAAATGATGAGGACCAAAAAATTACAGCTCCCTAGCAAGAAGGAAAGGAAAGGAAGTTTAAGGGTGCCATTTGTTTCAGGCTGTGCTGAGGTACTTCATTGCTCACAGAAGTACTACCAAGCCCCTGACAGTGTGCTTACACGCAAGCAAGCTAGGGGCCAATAGAGTTAGGGATTCAGTATGGTTCTGAATTCAAAATATGTTTATCTTTTTGCAACACCTTCTGATTAACCCTGAATGCAGACTGTGATGTTTGGTTAAAAGCTTGCAATTTAATAGAAAATAGTGTTTGGGGCAGAGTAGGTGTCACATACTCAATCCTGTCTGCAGAAATTTAAATTTACTTCTGCAGTTTGAAGAGGAATATTCTTGTCAGAAGGACATTAAGAATATTAAAAATGTATCTGGCCAGAATGAAGATATCACCTGAGAACATGAGTACTTTGGTTAAACTGAGGTTAATTTTAATAAATATATTTTGAGTCCCTCCTCAGGACTGGAAACAGGAAACTGCTTTACCCTGACAGAGCTCCTTATGGACCACTGGAACAGGGGGTGAGGGGTGGAAGGGGGGCAGGTGGGTGGGGATGGAGTGAAAGACCTTAAAACCAATAACTCACAGGCAGGATCTTCAGGTGATGTGCTGCTCTATACAAAAAGAGCTAGGGGAACCCAGGCAGGAGAACAGTTAGTTCTGTTTGAGAACTAACAGATATTTAGTAGATATTTGGGAAAATTACTGAGATGAGGTAGCTTCTGAGCTGTATGTAGAAGGATGAGTAAAAAGCTATCAGGTAGATGATAATATTGTTGATGATGGTGATGGAGATGATAATGATGATATTCATAAAGCATTCAACACTTACAGAGTGCTTATTTCATGCTTGAGCTAAGTTCTAAGCCAGTAGTGCTCAGAGTGTGGTCCACAGATGAGTAGCATCAGCACTTACCTGGAAACTTGTTAGAAATGCAAATTCTCAGGTTCCATCCCAGACCTACTGAAGCAGGGGGCGGGGCACAGCAATTTGCGTCATAGCAAGTCCTCCAGGTTATCTGATGTATGCTCAAGTTTGAGAACTGTTCTAGCATGCTGTGTGCATTCACGCATTTAACGTTCACAACAACCTTAGGGGATGGATACTATTATTATGTCCATTTTATGATTGAAGAGGCTGAGGTAAGTGATGAAGTTGAGAATTGAACCTAGGATTTCCAACTCTAGAAAGAAGGGACTGTTGGTGTGTGCTTATTTTTAAAAACGGCTACCTCCCTGTATTTACTTGTCACTGTTTCCCTACTCTCCCATGTATATTCACTTTGAGAACCTCCACCAGTATGACATGTTTGCTCTGTCTCTAGTCCTTTTTTTTTTTTTTGCGGTACGCGGGCCTCTCACTGTTGTGGCCTCTCCCGTCGCGGAGCACACGCTCCGGACGCGCAGGCTCAGCGGCCGTGGTCCACAGGCCCAGCCGCTCCGCGGCATGTGGGATCCTCCCAGACCGGGGCACGAACCCGTGTCCCCTGCATTGGCAGGGGGACTCTCAACCACTGCGCCACCAGGGAAGCCCTGTCTCTAGTCCTTTTGAGTAGAATATTCAGCTCTCTCTGCTGAGGCCGCACTTCTCCCTTGTCAATGTGGCAAATCTCAACCCTTGTTTATCCTCAAGTGCTGAGTTAATGGCTCCTGAAGGAAGGCTTCCCCACCATCCCCCTCCTTCCCTTTGATCAACTGGGAATGGTGCTAGAAGAGGCGCTCTGCCATTTCTTCTCCCACAGGGGTCTTTTCATTCTTTTGGCCTGGTATGTATCTCCCTGTGTTGTAAATGTTGGTTTATATGTCTACTCCACTAGAACAGTGCTTCTTGAGACAACGTATTTTATCTTGTTCACCATTGTTTATTCCCTGCCTGGCATAAATATTTGACAAATGAATGACTGAATAAATTACTGTGTAAATTTTTAAGTAAGAGCAAAATATTCAAATCTCCATTTTAGAAAGGAAAATCTTGACCACTGTGTGGAACAAAGATTGGAAGGGGGAAAGACTAGACTAACAACCAGAGTCCAAGTCAGGAGAAGGGTGACAAAGACATGCGCTAGGGAACAGATGTAAGAAGTGTTTTAGAGAAGGAATCATTAGAGGAGGGAAGAAGGTAAGAGAAGGGGTAGATTTCTGGGGGAATAGAATGAGTGAGGTTTTTTTGAGGTTGTCAGGGGATATAGCTGGAGATTCAAGTAGATAGAAGTTCTAGTTCAGAAATACCTGGTCTGAAGTACAAATTTTGAAGTCATATGTACACATAAGCAAGGTAGTCCTGGGAGAACAAGGTGAAGGTGAAGGGAAGGGAAGCGAAGAATAATTATCTATATGTGTCAGCTGCTGGCATTTTCACATTCACCCCTTAAGGCTGCATGCCACAACCTCATTTTCTCTCACTCCTCCTATTACTTAACCCTCCAGCAATACCAGTCGACCTGGAACTATGCACAAACATTCGCTGTTCACTTAGGCCCATCTGCCTGAAGAACCCTTTTTTACCCCATCTACCTAGCAAACTCTTTTTTGTCCTTCAGAACTACACCCATACATATTCCTCTTATACAGAGACTCACTATTGAGTTGCCACCCCAAACCCCCAATTCATTTGTCACACTTTTGCCAAAGTGGTCTTTTTAAGATACATGAATATGATACCAGCCCAAAGAGAAGCTTCTGTTTATGGCAAGTGTTCCTTTTCTCTGTAGTAGAGCACCCTATTTGAGAGATTGTAGACTTCTTTATGTTTTGTGATTTACTTGAAGACTGCAGGAGATTCGCCTGGAAGTTCTAAAAGAGCTGCTGAAGAAGCGTGATGAGAATCAAAATGAAGTAAACATGGCGTGCTTGAATGCCCAGTGGTCTAAACTGCAGGAGGTGAAGGAGGCAAAGTTGGCACAGATTCACCGCACACATGTATCAGGTGATGGTGCAGTATGAACCGTGAAGAGAATGGAAAAGTTGGCTCTGCTTTGGGTCTTTGACCAAACCTGATTTAACTGTGATATAATTCTTTTTTGGTCCTAGTGTTAGTTAATAGATAAGGAACAGGAGATGAGTTATTTCTCAAAAGTAGAAGGGTGGAGGAAAATTCCTCACTAAGAAAATCAAGTAATTATGTTCTAACAGGTAGTCAAGTTATTGACATTATGGGGCGTGTGTGTGTTTTTGTGTGTAGGTGTTGGGCTCCCCATATTCATGGGCTGAGGCCCTGGATAGAGAGCCCTGTTTCTCAACCTTTTTTTCATTGTTTCCACTAAAAAAGACATTCAGACATCTTTTTTCCAATTCATCCCCCTGCCATGAAATTTTAATACCACAGGTATACTGTATATCTGTTTATGTACTATAAATATATCTGTACTTTATACATAAAAAGAGGAGTCAGTGGAGGATTAAGAATAACTAAATAAAAAATTTAAATTAAGAAAATTTAACTTATTAGCATTTAGCTTTATTTGCTATATTTGCTGAGTGACTTTTTTTTTTTTTTTTTTGCGGTACGCGGGCTTCTCACTGTTGTGGCCTCTCCCATTGTGGAGCACAGGCTCTGGACGCGCAGGCTCAGCGGCCATGGCTCACGGGCCCAGCCGCTCCTCGGCACATGGGATCCTCCTGGAGCGGGGCGCGAACCCGTGTCCCCTGCATTGGCAGGCGGACTCTTAACCACTGCGCCACCAGGGAAGCCCTGAGTGACTTTTAATATAATGAATTTACTTATAAAAATTGTAATGCATCATATATATGCAAATTACCAGTTTATACACATAATAGCAATGTAATCACATTAAAAATTATTCAAAATATTTTTCCTAGCAAAACAATTACAAAAAATTAAGTTAATCCCTTAAAAGTTATTTTTAGTGAACTTTTAAACGTTTTCTTGATGTGAGAAAATAACTTTTAACTTAACTAGCTGCACCTATGCATTTAGATACTATCAACATTTTTTCTTTTCAGTAGTTGATATAACTAGTGATGGGTTGACTTACTTTCTTTTTTTTTTTTTTTTTACTCCTCCTGTCCCTCTCTCTTGCCCTCTGGGATCACCTTCCCAAATAAACTACCTGTACGCATGCCTTTGTCTCAGGTTCTGCCTGTGGGGGAACCCAGGCTAAGGCACAACTCAAATGTCACTTCCTCAGGGGAGACCTTCAAGGACCCCCACCCCCAGATAAGTCAGGTCCCTGTTATCTGTTCTCACTGTTATATGACCCTGAATTTGTGTGTGTGTGTGTGAGAAAATGACTTCTTACTTACCTAGGTGCTAGGTATGCATTTAGATATGGTCAACAGTTTTTTCTTTTCAGTACTAGATATAACCAATGATGGGTTGACTAATTTTTATAAATGACTATTAAAATGTAAACTATTTTTATGTAATTATGAAATCCCAAGTCACACACAGAAGCACTGAGGATCAAATATAAATAACATCCAAAAGGCAGCAGTGGCAAGTGCAACCACCTCTTTCAATTGTGACTTCAAAATCTCATATTGTTTTACACCATTGAGAGTGCATGATGTAGAGCCTTCAAAAGGGGATGGGTCTGTGATGGGATTGAAAGAAAAGGAACAGGTGGAAGTAGTAAGCCTGACTCCTTAGATGAGTAAACTCCTACAGTGTACAGCTGAGACTGCCAAACAATTCTGAAATCTATAAGCTTGGATATATTCTGATTTATTCTGGTGCTAGCCAAGATGGACAGAAATTTTTGAAGAACCTGTAGTCTTCCTTCCCTTTTAATTATTCTCTTAGGAGAGAATAATTCCCTCAGTCTCTACTGAAAACATGTCGTTTTCAGTTACTTTGTGTTTCTTTCATTCATTTGACAAACTTTCATTGAATACCTCTTTCTGGCCCGGAGCTTAGAATGCAGTTATAAAAGATTTTTGATGAGTACCAATTGAGAACACTAGCTGATTCAGCTTCTGTCATGGCCACCTGTCTCATGACAATCTGGATCACACAGATGTCAGATCTATGTTTTAAGTGTTCTGGCTGCAGTGAGTGATCATAATGAAATTCATTCAGTTCAGTAGCCTTCCTGTGAATAAAACTATGGTTTACTAGTCTGCATTTGGACCATTCAGAACAATATTTTGGAGATAGTCATGGAGGTATGTTTTATTTTAGCAATCAGAAAACTTTTGGGAAAGGGAAAGAATATAGAAGGGAAGTTGGAGAGAAGAAATATCATCAAGGATTATTCTGATTATGCATCACAGGTCTATGGACCTCTATCTCGCCTTGGTCGTTTCACAGACAACAACTCAGAGGACTTTGTAGTAAAAAACCACTATCTCAACACCTATGAAGGTAAGCAATTCACATAATTACAAGTCTAGTATAAGAGGATTATCTTAGAAATATAAATATATAAAATATAGCAGTTTAGATTAAAAGCTAATCAAAAATTAAAATATTTGCAAGAAATAGCAATTACATGTTTAGTATTATTAATAATATGAGTTCATAGAAACCAATAAAAACTTCTAAGACCCAAATAAATAAATGGATACACTATGCAACAATTTGTTAAGGAGTAAAGTCAGTAAACTACTAAACATTTAAACATGTTTAATGTCAGTAAAATAAAAGTTTTGCAAAAATGAAATAGAAAAAATTTTATACCAGGTTTGTGAAGCAAACAAGAAATATATAATGAAATCAGCTCTTTATGAAGAAATGCCAGAAAACTAGTGGGCAAGGGGTTGGATAAGTAGGGGATAAATTAGTGGAGAGGGTTATACCTGTTATAAAGTCCAAGAGAGGCTTTTTAAAATTATTTAAATTTCAGTTGAGAGGTTGGAGTATCACATGGCCAAGATCATGAGTTGATGGTCACACAATTGAACTTGCACCTCTGGCTGACCATCTCCAGAGCTGAATATGATAACCTGGTGTACATCCACTTTAGAATGGTGGTGCCATGTTTCATATGATCATTAATTTTCTGTCTATTATTGTGGAATGTTACATTTTTGTAGGGCAATGTTTTCATTTTAGAATGCATTTCTTATTTTATAATCTAAGTCATCAAGAATATAAGTTAATTATATAGAAATT
This sequence comes from Phocoena sinus, assembly GCF_008692025.1. Lineage (NCBI taxonomy): Eukaryota > Metazoa > Chordata > Mammalia > Artiodactyla > Phocoenidae > Phocoena > Phocoena sinus. The sequence continues at coordinate 78,994,095 of NC_045766.1, read as the reverse complement.
TCCTTTATATTTCAGGGACAATTCAATTATATGAGGTACACCTTATCAATAATTCTAAATGAAACCACTTGGCAAACAACTACTAAAATTAACAGCATGCTTTCAAATGATGTATTTAAGCACCGGATACTAAACATGTACTTCCTTCCTACAGGATTAGTCGAACTTGAGTCATGTCTCCCAGATTTTGTGACACAACCCCGAATCAGATCTCCAAAACCAAAAGTCACAACCACCAAAGATGGTTTTCTAAAGAGGGCTGCAAGGATGGACCATGAGTTGGCAGAGGTTCATAAGGTATAATTCTTATCTGGAAGACAAGATGCTTCTAGTGTGACTTTTACAGAGATATACTACACTCCAAAAATTGTACTTTGTCTTGGGCAGCAATGTCCAGTAGTTCTCAACACACAAGCCTACATTCTTTCTCCTCTCTAGACTTTTCTACCAGTTACCTGTGCTGTGCCGATCAGTGCTTTTCCCCCTCATTTCAAACTGTAGGAAAACCTCTTAGAGGTTATTCTCCCCATTTGCAGAAGTCACGCTACTTTCTAAAAGTCGTTCTGACTTTGGATCTATACAATAAAATGTGACACAACACTGAGGTTGTAACAAGTTTCTAGGGTTCAGGATTACTGTTGATTTTAATAGTGTAATAGGCCTCATTTTCTCCCTTTTAGATTTGTTACCAGGGCATCATGAAGAAAGGGAGTCATGTTCAGCATCCCACTCATCTAGTTTAAACTCAACTAAATGAGAAAGTTTGACGGTCATCTCCCATGAGCCAGCTGTATAGCTTTATCCGTCAGCTTCGCTTTCTCTTTTGTTAATTGGACTATAGGTGTTCACACTTGGATACATTTGAATCCTTAGTATATGACAGTGGTGCTCTATCTTTAGCCTGCATCAGAATCACCTGGAGGGCTTGTTAAAACACATGTTGCTGGGCCTCACCCCCAAAGTTTCTGATTCAGTAGGGGTGGGGCTGGATAACTTGCATTTTTTGCAAGTTTCTAGGGGATGCTGATGCTGCAGGAACCACACTTTGAGACTCACTGATTTAAGACATACCCTCATCACTGGTCCATGTATGTTTGTTCAGTTAGTAATAGCATAAAGATCCATGGGAGCCCACACTCAAGATAAAAATTAGGACCTTGATGATCATTTACTTATATCTGTGTGGTTCTTTCCCACATTATCCCCATCTCCATTTACCGATTCTGAATTCTATGTTTATCATTTTCTCACTTTCTGTAAGATTTTTGGTAGATATTCTTTATTAGAGTATGGAAGTTCCCTTTTATTCCTAATTCACTGAAGCTTTTTAATCATGTGTTTATGTTGATTTTTATCAAATGTTTTGTCTGTATCTATTGAGATAATTATATATTTTTTCTTTAAAAAATTATTATTGTAATAGGAATATTTATAGTTTTTTACAGATATTAATCTGTCCTCACATACTTATTAGGAACATAACTTGGTCAGGATGTATTATTTTTATACGTTATTGGATTTGATTTACTGATATTTTGTTCAGAATTTTTATTCTGTATTCATGAGTGAAATGGCCTTATTTTTCTTTCTCAGTTTGACTATATGTGGCATCGGTGTCAGAGTTATACAGGTCTTCTGAAATGAATTGGGGAGTATTCCTTCTTTCCTACTTTGAAAAGAGTTTAAATAAGTTTGAGATGATCTTTTTCTTCAGTTTGGTAGAGTATTCATATAAAATTATCTGAGACGGATGTTTTCTTCATGGGAAAAATTGTAAGCACTCCTTCAATTTCCTTACAACTTACAGAACTTTCTGCAGCATTTTGGTAAATTATATTTTTTTACAAATTCCGTTTCACCTAACTTTTCAGATTTTTTTGCATATGGTTGTTGATAGTATTATCAATACTTTAAAATCTTTTTAGTGTTTATCTATAATGCCCACTATTTTCATTCATAATATTATTTATTTGTGCTTTAACTCTTTTTCCTTAATCAATTTTACTGGAGACTTGTTTATTTTCTTGGTATTTTTTTCAAACATTTGAACTTTTGATTTTGTTGATTTTCTCTACGTAAATTTTTTTCAATTACATTAATTCCCACTCATATTTATTTTATCTTTCTTTCTCCTTTCTTTGGGTTAGTTTTGTGGTTCTTTTCCTAACTTAAAATAGACATGTAGCTCATTAATTTTCAGGCAGTCATCAGTTTTATATAATATTTAAAGCTAACCATTTCCTTCAAAACACTGATTTTGGTACATCCCATTAGTTTTGACATATAGTTTGGCATTATCATTAATATCTAATTTTTTAAAACATCCATTGTGATTTTTGGACCTGTGAGTATTTAACAGTGTGTTTAAAATTTCCAAATATGCAGGAATTGTAACTAATTTTCTAATGAATTTCTCAATTGCTCTGTCGTCAGAGATCTTAGCCTGTATGATACCTATTCTGTGAAATTTAGTGAGGCTTGCTTTGTGAACTAGTATAGTATATGTGATTTTACATATAAAATAATCTAAATCCACCTTCAAATAATACTATAACTACACGTGTCATGCAGATACCTTATAGTAGCTTATTCCCAATTCCTCCCTACTGTCCCTGTGACATTGCTCACTCATTTCATTGATCCATATGCTATAAGCACCCAATACATTTTTACTGTCATATCATTTACTATCAATACATTTTTACTATCACTATGATTTAACAGTTATCCTTTAGATCAATTAAAAATAAGAAAAAATATTTCATTTTACCTTTATTTATTCCATCTTTTCCACTCTTCCTTTCTTATATAGATCCAAGTTTCTGACGTATGTCATTTTTCTCCGGCCTGAAGAACTTGTTTTACCATTTATTACAGGGCAGGTCTACTGGAAATGAACTCCTTCAGTTTTTATTTGTCTCAGAAAGTCTGTATGAATCATTTACTTTCTTTGAGATATAATTCACATACCATAAAGTTAACCCTTGTATACAATTCAGTTATTTGTAGCATACTTATAAGATTGTTCTACCATCAACACTGTCTAATTCCAGAACATTCTCATCATCCTCAAAAGAAACCCCATGCCCATTAGCAGTCACATCCAATTACCCTCTTCCCCGTACCACCTGGCAACCACTAATTTACTTTCTTTTTATGGATTTGCCTATTCTGTACATTTCATATAAATAGAACGATACAACATATGGCCTTTTGTGTTTGGCTTCTTTCATGTAGCTTAATGTCTTCAAAGTTCATCCATGTTGGAGCATGTCTCAGTATTTACTTACTTTTTATGCTTGCATAATATTCCATTGTGTGGATATACCACATTTTGTTAATCTACGTATCAGTTGATGGAAATTTGAGTTTCTACTTTTTGTCTGTTTTTGTATAAATAATGCTGATATGCACATTCATGTACATGTTTTTTAGTTTTCTTGGGTCTATACCTAGGAGTAATTTCTGCGTCACATGGTAACTCTATATTATACTTTTTTTTTTTTTTTTTTTTTTTTTTTTTTTTGGTACGCGGGCCTCTCACTGTTGTGGCCTCTCCCGTTGCGGAGCACAGACTCCAGACACACAGGCTCAGTGGCCATGGCTCACGGGCCCAGCCGCTCCGCGGCATGTGGGATCTTCCCGGACCGGGGCACGAACCCGTGTCCCCTGCATCGGCAGGCGGACTCTCAACCACTGCGCCACCAGGGAAGCCCTATATTATACTTTTTGAGGAACTGCCAAACTGTTAAAAGTGGCTGCATTATTTTACATTCCCACCAGCAATGTATGAGTGTTCCAATTTTTTCACATCTTTTCCATCTCTTGTTATTTTCCATCTTTCTTATTGTAACCATCCTAGAGTGTGTGAGGGGATATATCACTGTGGATTTGATTTGTATTTGTCTAATAATTAATGAATTTTGTCACCTTTTCATGTTATTTGTATATCTTTTTTGGAGAAATGTCTATTCAGATACTCTGCTTATTTTTAATTGGGTTTCTTTTTATTGTTTATCATAAACATTTTTAATGTTTGTATTGGTTTTAAAAAATTTTTAATTGTATATTTTTTTTATACAGCAGGTTCTTATTAGTCATCAATTTTATATACATCAGTGTACATGTCAGACCCAATCTCCCAATTCATCCCACCACCACCCCAACCCCCCCGCCACTTTCCCCTCTTGGTGTCCATACGTTTGTTCTCTACATCTGTGTCTCAATTTCTGTCCTGCAAACCAGTTCATCTGTACCATTTTTCTAGATTCCACATATATGTGTTAATATGCGATATTTGTTTTTCTCTTTCTGACTTACTTCATTATGACAGTCTCTAGATTCATCCACGTCTCTACAAATGACCCAATTTCGTTCCTTTTTATGGCTGAGTAATATTCCATTGTATATATGTACCACATCTTCTTTATGCATTCATCTGTTGATGGGTATTTAGGTTGCCTCCGTGAACTGGCTATTATAAACAGTGCTGCAATGAACATTGGGGTGCATGTGTCTTTTTGAATTATGGTTTTCTCTGGTGTATGCACAGTAGTGGGATGGCTGGGTCATATGGTAATTCTATTTTTAGTTTTTTAAGGAACGTCCATACTGTTCTCCATAGTGGCTGTATCAATTTACATTCCCACCAACAGTGCAAGAGGGATCCCTTTTCTCCACACCCTCTCCAGCATTTGTTGTTTGTAGATTTTCTGATGATGCCCATTCTAACTGGTGTGAGGTGATACTTCATTGTAGTTTTGATTTGCATTTCTCTAATAATTAGTGATGTTGAGCAGCTTTTAATGTTCTTGGCCATCTGTATGTCTTCTTTGGAGAAATGTCTATTTAGGTCTTCTGCCCATTTTTGGATTGGGTTGTTTGTTTCTTTAATATTGAGCTGCATGAGCTGTTTATATATTTTGGAGATTAATCCTTTGTCTGTTGATTCATTTGCAAATATTTTCTCCCATTCTGAGGGTTTTCTTTTCATCTTGTTTATGGTTACCTTTGCTGTGCAAAAGTTTTGAAGTTTCATTAGGTCCCATTTCTTTATTTTTGTTTTTATTTCCATTACTCTAGGAGGTGGATCAAAAAAGGTCTTGCTATGATTTATGTCAAAGAGTGTTCTTCCTATGTTTTCCTCTAAGAGTTTTATAGTGTCCAGTCTTACATTTAGGTCTCTAATCCATTTTGAGTTTATTTTTGAGTATGGTGTTAGGGAGTGTTCTAATTTCATTCTTTTACATGTAGCCGTCCAGTTTTCCCAGCACCACATATTGAAGACATTGTCTTTTCTCCATTGTATATTCTTGCCTCCTTTGTCATGGATTAGTTGACCATAGGTGCGTGGGTTTATCTCTGGGCTTTCTATCTTGTTCCATTGATTTATATTTCTGTTTTTGTGCCAGTACTATACTGTCTTGATTACTGTAGCTTTGTGGTATAGTCTGAAGTCAGGGAGTCTGATTCGTCCAGCTCTGCTTTTTTCCCTCAAGACTGCTTTGGCTATTCGGGATCTTTTGTGTCTCCATACAAATTTTAAGATTTTTTGTTCTAGTTCTGTAAAAAATGCCATAGGTAATTTGGTAAGGATTGCATTGAATCTGTAGATTATTTGGGGTAGTAGAGTCATTTTCACAATATTGATTCTTCCAGTCCAAAAACATGATATATCTCTCCATCTGTTGGTATCATCTTTAATTCCTTTCATCAGTGTCTTATACTTTTCTGCATACAGGTCTTTTGTCTCCCTAGGTAGGTTTATTCCTAGGTATTTTGTTCTTTTTGTCGCAGTGGTCAATGGCAGTGTTTCCTTAATTTCTCTTTCAGATTTTTCATCATTAGTATATAGGAAAGCAAGAGATTTCTGTGCGTTAATTTTGTATCCTGCAACTTTACCAAATTCATTGATTAGCTCTAGTAGTTTTCTGGTGGCATCTTTAGGATACTCTGTGTATAGTATCATGTCATCTGCAAACAGTGACAGTTTTACTTCTTCTTTTCCAATTTGGATTCCTTTTATTTCTTTTTCTTCTCTGATTGATGTGGCTGAAACTTCCAAAACTATGTTGAATAATAGTGGTGAGAACGGACAACCTTGTTTTGTTCCTGATCCTAGTGGAAATGGTTTCAGTTTTTCACCATTGAGAACAATGTTGGGGGTGGATTTGTCATATATGGCCTTTATTATGTTGAGGTAAGTTCCCTCTATGCCTATTTTCCGGAGAGTTTTTATCATAAATCGGTGTTGAATTTTGTCGAAAGCTTTTTCTGCATCTATTGAAATGATCATATGGTTTTTCTTCTTCAATTCATTAACATGGTTTATCACATTGATTGATGTGCATATGTTGAAGAATCCTTGCATCCCTGGGATAAATCCCACTTGATCATGGTGTATGATCCTTTTAATGTGTTGCTGGATTCTTTTCACTAGTATTTTGTTGAGTTTTGCATCTATATTCATCAGTGATATTGGTCTATAATTTTCTTCTTTTGTAGTATCTTTTTCTGGTTTTGGTTTCAGGGTAATGGTGGCCTCATAGAATGAGTTTGGGAGTGTTCCTTCTCTGCAATTTTTGGAAGAGTTTGAGAAGGATGGGTGTTAGCTCTTCTCTAAATGTTTGATAGAATTCACCTGTGAACCCATCTGGTCCTGGACTTTTGTTTGTTGGAAGACTTTTAATCACAGTTTCAATTTCATTACTTGTGATTGGTCTGTTCATATTTTCTACTTCTTCCTGGTTCAGTCTTGGGTGGTTATACCTTTCTAAGAATTTGTCCATTTCTTCCAGGTTGTCCAGTTTATTGGCATAGAGTTGCTTGTAGTAGTCTCTTAGAATGCTTTGTATTTCTGCAGTGTCTGTTTTAACTTTTCCTTTTTCATTTCTATTTTTATTGATTTGAGTCCTCTCCCTCTTTTTCTTCATGAGTCTGGCCAATGGTTTATCAGTTTTGTTTATCTTCTCAAAGAACCAGCTTTTAGTTTTATTGACCTTTGCTATTGTTTTCTTTGTTTCTATTTCATTCATTTCTGCTCTGATCTTTATGATTTCTTTTTTTGGGTTTTGTTTGTTCTTCTTTCTCTAGTTCCTTTAGCTGTAAGGTTAGATTGTTTATTTGAGATTTTTCTTGTTTCTTGAGGTAGGCGTGTATAGCTATAAACTTCCTTCTTAGAACTGCTTTTGCTTTATCCCATAGGATTTGGATCATCATGTTTTCATTGTCATTTGTCTCCAGGTAATTTTTGATTTCCTCTTTGATTTCTTCAGTGATCTCTTGACTATTTAGTAGTGTATTGTTTAGCCTGCATGTGTTTGTGTTTTTTGCGTTTTTTTCCGTAATTCATTTCTAATCTCATAGTGTTGTCATCAGAAAAGATGCTTGATATGATTTCAATTTTCTGAAATTTACTGTGGCTTGATCTGTGATACAAGATGTGATCTATCCTGGAGAATGTTCCATGCACACTTGAGAAGAAACAGTACTCTGCTGTTTTTGGATGGAATGTCCTATAAATATCAATTAAATCGATCTGCTCTATTGTGTCATTTAAAGCTTCTGTTTCCTTATTTTCACTTTAGATGATCTGTCCATTGGTGCAAGTGAGGTGTTAAAGTCCCCCACTATTATTGTGTTCCTGTTGGTTTCCTCTTTTATAGCTGTTAGCAGTTGCCTTATGTATTGAGGTGCTCTGATGTTCGGTGCATATATATTTATAATTGTTATATCATCTTCTTGGATTGATCCCTTGATCATTACATAGTGTCACTCCTTATCTCTTGTAACATTCTTTATTTTAAAGTCTATTTTACCTTATACGAGTATTGCTACTCCAGCTTTCTTTTGATTTCCATTTGCCTGGAATATCTTTTTCCATCCCCTCACTTTCAGTCTGTATGTGTCCCTAGGTCTGAAGTGGGTCTCTTGTAGACAACATATATAAGGATCTTGTTCTTGTATCCATTCAGCAAGCCTGTGTCTTTTGGTTGGAGCATTTAATCCATTCATGTTTAAGGTAATTATCGATATGTATGTTCCTATGATCATTGTCTTAATTGTTTTGGGTTTGTTTTTGTAGGTCCTTTTCTCCTCTTGTGTTTCCCACTTAGAGAAGTTCCTTTAGCATTTGTTCTAGAACTGGTTTGGTGGTGCTGAATTCTCTTAAGCTTTTGCTTGTCTGTAAAGCTTTTGATTTCTCCAACGAATCTGAATGAGATCCTTGCTGGGTAGAGTAATCTTGGTTGTAGGTTCTTCCCTTTCTTTTTTCTTTTCTTTTTCATCTTTATTGGAGTACAGTTGCTTTATAATGGTGTGTTAGTTTCTGCTTTATAACAAAGTTAATCAGTTATACATATACATATGTTCCCATATCTCTTCCCTCTTGCCTCTCCCTCCCTCCCACCCTCCTTATCACACCCCTCTAGGTCGTCACAAAGCACTGAGCTGATCTCCCTGTGCTATGCGGCTGCTTCCCACTAATTGTCTATTTTACGTTTGGTAGTGCATATATGTCCATGCCACTCTCTCAGTTTGTCACAGCTTACCCTTCCCCCTCCTCATATCCTCAAGTCCATTCTCTAGTAGGTCTGTGTCTTTATTCCTGTCTTACCCCTAGGTTATTCATGACATTTCTTTTTCTTAGATTCCATATATATGTGTTAGCACATGGTATTTGTCTTTCTCTTTCTGACTTACTTCACTCTGTATGACAGACTCTAGGTCCATCCACCTCATTACAAATAGCTCAGTTTTGTTTCTTTATATGGCTGAGTAATATTCCATTGTATATATGTGCCACATCTTCTTTATCCATTCATCCTATGATGGACACTTAGGTTGCTTCCATCTCCTGGCTATTGTAAATAGAGCTGCAATGAACATTTTGGTACATGACTCTTTTTGAATTATGGTTTTCTTAGGGTATATGTCCAGTAATGGGATAGCAGGGTTATGTGGTAGTTCTATTTGTAGTTTTTTAAGGAACCTCCATACTGTTCTCCGTAGTGGCTGTACCAATTCACATTCCCATTAGCAGTGCAAGAGTGTTCCCTTTTCTGCACACCGCTCCAGTATTTATGTTTATAGATTTTTTTGATGATGGCCATTCTGACCGGTGTGAGATGATATATCATTGTAGTTTTGATTTCCATTTCTTTAATGATTAATGATTTTGAACATTCTTTCATGTGTTTGTTGGCAATCTGTATATTTTCTTTGGAGAAATGTCTGTTTAGGTCTTCTGCCCATTTTTGGATGGGGTTGTTTGTTTTTTTGTTATTGAGCTGCATGAGCTGCTTATAAATTTTGGAGATGAATCCTTTGTCACTTGCTTCATTTGCAAATATTTTCTGCCATTCTGAGGGTTGTCTTTTGGTCTTATTTATGGTTTCCTTTGCTGTGCAAAAGCTTTGAAGTTTCATTAGGTCTCATTTGTTTATTTTTGGTTTTTATTTCCATTTCTCTGGGAGGTGGGTCAGAAAGGATCTTCCTGTGATTTATGTCATAGAGTGTTCTGCCTATGTTTTCCTCTAAGAGTTTGATAGTTTCTGGCCTTACATGTAGGGCTTTAATCCATTTTGAGTTTATTTTTGTGTATGGTGTTAGGGAGTGTTCTAATCTCATACTTTTACATGTAGCCGTCCAGTTTTCCCAGCACCACTTATTGAAGCAGCTGTCCTTTCTCCAGTGTACATTCCTGCCTCCTTTATCAAAGATAAGGTGACCATATGTGCGTGGGTTTATCTCTGGGCTTTCTATCCTGTTCCATTGATCTATATTTCTGTTTTTGTGCCAGTACCATACTGTCTTGATTACTGTAGCTTTGTAGTATAGTCTGAAGTCAGGGAGCCTGATCCCTCCAGCTCCGTTTTTCGTTCTCAAGGTTCCTTTGGCTATTCGGGGTCTTTTGTGTTTCCATACAAATTGTGAAATTTTTGGTTCTATTTCTGTGAAAAACGCCAGTGGTAGTTTGATAGGGATTGCATTGAGTCTCTAGATTGCTTTGGGTAGTAGAGTCATTTTCACAATGTTGATTCTTCCAATCCAAGAACATGGTATATCTCTCCATCTATTTGTATCATCTGTAATTTCTTTCATCAGTGTCTTATAATTTTCTGCATACAGGTCTTTTGTCTATTTGGTAGGTTTATTCCTAGATAGTTTATTCTTGTTGTTGAAATGGTAAATGGGAGTGTTTTCTTGATTTCATTTTCAGATTTTTCATTAGTGTGTAGAAATGCCAGAGATTTCTGTGCATTAATTTTGTATCCTGCAACTTTACCAAATTCATTGATTAGCTCTAGTAGTTTTCTGGCAGCATTTTTAGGATTCTCTATGTACAGTATCATATCATCTGCAAACAGTGACAGCTTTACTTCTTCTTTTCCGATTAGGATTCCTTTTATTTCCTTTTTGTCTCTGCTGTGGCTAAAACCTCCAAAACTATGTTGAATAAGAGTGGTGAGAGTAGGCAACCTTGTCTTGTTCCTGATCTTAGTGGAAATGCTTTCAGTTTTTTACCATTGAGGACGATGTTGGCTGTGGGTTTGTCATATATGGCCTTTATTATATTGAGGAATGTTCCCTCTATGCCTACTTTCTGCAGGGTTTTTATCATAAATGTGTGTTGAATTTTGTCAAAAGCTTTCTCTGCATCTATTGAGATGACCATATGGTTTTTCTCCTTCACTTTTTAATATGGTGTATCACATTGATTGATTTGTGTATATTGAAGAATCCTTGCATTCCCGGAATAAACCCCACTTGATCATGGTGTATGATCCTCTTAATGTGCTGTTGGATTCTGTTTGCTAGTATTTTGTTGAGGATTTTTGCATCTGTGTTCATCAGTGATATTGGCCTGTAGTTTTCTTTCTTTGTGACATCCTTGTCTGGTTTTGGTATCAGGGTGATGGTGGCCTGTTAGAATGTGTTTGGGAGTGTTCCTCCCTCTGCTATATTTTGGAAGAGTTTGAGAAGGATAGGTGTTAGCTCTTCTCTAAATGTTTGATAGAATTTGCCTGTGAAGCCATCTGGTCCTGGGCTTTTGTTTGTTGGAAGGTTTTTAATCAGAGTTTCAATTTCAGTGCTTGTGATTGGTCTGTTCATATTTTCTATTTCTTCCTGATTCAGTCTTGGCAGGTGCTTTTCTAAGAATTTGTCCATTTCTTCCAGGTTGACCATTTCATTGGCATAGAATTGCTTGTAGTAATCTCTCATGATCTTTTGTATTTCTGCAATTCAGTTGTTACTTCTCTTTTTCATTTCTAATTCTATTGATTTGAGTCTTCTCCCCTTTTCTCTTGATGAGTCTGGCTAATGGTTTATCAATTTTCTTTATCTTCTTAAAGAACCAGCTTTTAGTTTTATTGGTCTTTGCTATCGTTCCCTTCATTTCTTTTTCATTTATTTCTCATCTGATCTTTATAATTTCTTTCCTTCTGCTAACTTTGGGGTGTTTGTGTTCTTCTTTCTCTAATTGCTTTAGGTGCAAGATTAGGTTGTTTATTCGAGATTTTTCCTGTTTCTTAAGGTAGGATTGTATTGTTATAAACTTCCCTCTTAGAACTGCTTTTGCTGCAACCTATAGGTTTTGGGTCGTTGTGTCTCTTGTCATTTGTTTTGAGGTATTTTTTGATTTCCTCTTTGATTTCTTCAGTGATCACTTCGTTATTAAGTAGTGTATTGTTTTGCCTCCATGTGTTTGTATTTTTTACAGATCTTTTCCTGTAATTGATATCTAGTCTCATAGCATTGTAGTCAGAAAAGATACTTGGTACAATTTCAATTTTCTTAATCAATTAAGGCTTGATTTGTGACCCAAGATTCGATCTCTCCTGGAGAATGCTCCATGAGCACTGGAGAAAAATGTGTATTCTGTTGTTTTTGGATGGAATGTCCTATAAATATCAATTAAGTCCATCTTGTTTAATATATCATTTAAAGCTTGTGTTTCCTTATTTATTTTCATTTTGGATGATTTGTCCTTTGGTGAAAGTGGGGTGTTAAAGTCCCCTACTATGAATGTGTTACTGTCAATTTCCCCTTTTATTATGGCTGTTAGTATTTGCCTTATGTATTGAGGTGCTCCTATGTTGGGTGCATAAATATTTACAATGGTTATATCTTCCTCTTGGATCAATCCCTTGATCATTATGTAGTGTCCTTCTTTGTCTCTTCTAATAGTCTTTATTTTAAAGTCTATTTTGTCTGATATGAGAATGGCTACTCCAGCTTTCTTTTGATTTCCATTTGCATGGAATATCTTTTTCCATCCCCTGACTATCAGTCTGTATGTGTCTCTAGGTCTGAAGTGGGTCTCTTGTAGACAGCATATATATGGGTCTTGTTTTTGTAACCATTCAGCCAGTCTGTGTCTTTTGGTGGGAGCATTTAGTCCATTTACATTTAAGGTAATTATCAATGTGTGTGTTCCTATTCCCATTTTCTTAATTGTTTTGGGTTTGTTATTGTAGGTCTTTTCCTTCTCTTGTGTTTCTTGACTAGAGAAGATCCTTTAGCATTTGTTGTAAAGATCGTTTGGTGGTTCTGAACTCTCTCAGCTTTTACTTCTCTGTAAAGGTTTTAATTTCTCCATCAAAACTGAGTGAGATCCTTGCTGGGTAGAGTTATCTTGGTTGTCGGTTTTTCTCCTTTATCACTTTATATATGTCCTGCCAGTCCCTTCTAACTTGCAGAGTTTCTGCTGAAAGATCACCTCTTAACCTTATGGGGATTCCCTTGTTTGTTATTTGTTGTTTTTCCCTTGCTACTTTTAATATGTTTTCTTTGTATTTAATTTTTGACAGTTTGATTAATATGTGTCTTGGCGTGTTTCTCCTTGGATTTATCCTGTATGGAACTCTCTGTGCTTCCTGGACTTGATTAACTATTTCCTTTCCCATATTAGGGAAGTTTTCAACTATAATCTCTTCAAGTATTTTCTCAGTTCCTTTCTTTTTCTCTTCTTCTTTTGGGACCCCTATAATTTGAATGTTGGTGGGTTTAATGTTGTCCCAGAGGTCTCTGAGACTGTCCTCAGTTCTTTTTGTTCTTTTTTCTTTATTCTGCTCTGCAGTAGTTATTTCCACTATTTTATCTTCCAGGTCACTTATCCATTCTTCTCCCTCAGTTATTCTGCTATTGATCCCTTCTAGAGTATTTTTAATTTCATTTATTGTGTTGTTCATGATTGCTTGTTTCATGTTTAGTTCTTCTAGGTCCTTGTTAAATGTTTCTTGCATATTCTCTATTCTATTTCCAAGATTTTGGATCATCTTTACTATCATTACTCTGAATTCTTTTTCAGGTAGACTGCCTATTTCCTCATTTGTTTTGTCTGGTGGGTTTTTACGTTGCTCCTTCTGCTGTGTATTTCTCTGTCTTCCCATTTTGCTTAACTTATTGTGCTTGGGGTCTCCTTTCTGCAAGCTGCAGGTTCATAGTTCCTGTTGTTGGTGGTGTGTGCCCCCAGTGGGTAAGGTTGGTTCAGTGGGCTGTGGAGGCTTCCTGATGGAAGGGACTGGTGTGTGTGTTCTGGTGGATGAGGCTGGATCTTGTCTTTCTGGTGGGCAAGTCCACGTCTGGTGGTGTATTTTGGGGTGTCTGTGGACTTATTATGATTTTAGGCAGCCTCTCTGCTAATGGGTGGGGTTGTGTTCCTGTCTTGCTATTTGTTTGGCATAGGGTGTCCAGGACTGTAGCTTGCTGGTCGTTGAGTGAAGCTGGGTATTGGTGGTTAGGTGGAGATCTCTGGGAGACTTTTGCCATTTGATATTAAGTGGAGCTGGGAGGTCTCTTGTGGACCAGTGTCCTGAAGTTGGCTCTCCCACCTCAGAGGCATAGCACTGACTCCTGGCTGTAGCACCAAGCGCCTTTCATCCACATAGCTCAGAATAAAAGGGAGAAAAAGTAGAAGGAAAAAAAGAAAGAAGATAAAAGAAAAGAAAATAAAGTAAGATAAAATAAAATAATTAAAATTAAAAAATAGCTATTAACAAATAATTTTTTTTAAAAAAGGACAGATAGAACCCTAGGACAAATGGTGAAAGCAAAGCTATACAGACAGTCTCACACAGAAGCATACACATACACACTCACAAAAAGAGGAAAGGGGAAAAAATCATAAATCTTGCTCTCAAAGTCCACCTCCTCAATTTGGGATGATTCGTTGTCTATTCATGTAATCCACAGATGCAGGGTACATCAAGTTGATTGTGGAGCTTTAATCCGCTTCTCCTGAGGCTGCTGGGAGAGATTTCCCTTTCTCTTCTTTGTTCGCACAGCTCCCAGGGTGCAGCTTTGGATTTGGCCCCGCCTCTGCATGTAGGTCGCCGGAGGGCGTCTGTTCTTCGCTCAGACTGGACGGGGTTAAAGGAGCCTCTGATTCGGGGGCTCTGGCTCACTAAGGCCATGGGGAGGGAGGGGCCCAATGTGGGGCGAGCCTGCGGCGTCAGAGGCTGGCGTGACATTGCACCAGCCTGAGGCACACTGTGCATTCTCCCGGTGAAGTTGTCCCTGGATCCCAGGACCCTGGCAGTGGCGGGCTGCACAGGCTCCCCGGAAGGGGGTTGTGGATAGTGAACTGTGCTAGCACACAGGCTTCTTGGTGGTGGCAGCAGCAGCCTTAGCGTCTCATGCCCATCTCGGGTCCGCACTGTTAACCGCAGCTCGCGCCCGTCTCTGGAGCTCCTTTAAGCAGCGCTCTTAATCCCCTCTCCTCAATCCCCTCTCCTCACGCACCAGGAAACAAAGAGGGAAGGAAAAGTCCCTTGCCTCTTCAGCAGGTCCAGACTTTTCCCTGGACTCCCTCCCGTCTAGCCGTGGTGCACTAACCCCTTCAGGCTGTGTTCACGCAGCCAGTCCTCTCCCTGCACTGAAGCCCGAGCCTCAGCTCCCAGCCCCGCCTGCCCCGGTGGGAGAGCAGACAAACCTCTCAAGCTAGTGAGTCCCAGTTGGCACCAATCCTCTGTGCAGGAATCTTTCTGCTTTGCCCTCCACACCCCTGTTGCTGTGCTTTCCTCCACGGCTCTGAAGCTTCCCCCCTCCGCCACCTGCAGTCTCGCCCCCAAAGGGGCTTCCTAGTGTGTGGAAACCTTTCCTCCACAGCTCCCTCCCACTGGTCCAGGTCCCGTCCCTATTCTTTTGTCTCTGTTTATTCTTTTTTCTTTTGCCCTACCCAGGTACGTGGGGAGTTTCTTGCCTTTTGGGAGGTCTGAGGTCTTCTGCCAGCGTTCAGTAGGTGTTCTGTAGGAGTTGTTCCACGTGTAGATGTATTTCTGATGTATCTGTGGGGAGGAAGGTGATCTCCGTGTCTTACTCTTCCATCATCTTCCTGATGGAGATCAGTTCTTCCCTTTCATCACTTTAAGTATATCATGCCACTCCCTTCTGGCTTGTAGAGTTTCTGCTGAGAAAGCAGCTGTTAACCTTATGGGAGTTCCCTTGTATGTTATTTGTTGTTTTTCCCTTGCTGCTTTCAATAATGTTTCTTTGTCTTTAATTTTTGCCAATTTGATTACTATATGTCTCAGCATGTTTCTCCTTGGGTTTATCCTGTATGGAACTCTCTGCACTTCCTGGACTTGGGTGACTGTTTCCTTTCCCATGTTAGGGAACTTTTCAACTATAATCTCTTCAAATATTTTCTCTGGTCCTTTCTCTCTCTCTTCTCCTTCTGGGACCCCTACAACGTGAATGTTGTTGCCTTTAGTGTTGTCCCAGAGGTCTCTTAGGCTGTCTTCATTTCTTTTCATTCTTTTGTCTTTATTCTGTTCCACAGCAGTGAATTCCACCATTCTGTCTTCCAGGTCACTATCCGTTCTTCTGCCTCAGGTTTTCTGCTATTGATTCCTTCTAGTGTAGTTTTAATTTCAGTTATTGTATTGTTCATCTCTGTCCGTTTGTTGTTTAATTCATCTAGGTCTTTGTTAAACATTTCTTGCATCTTCTCAATCTTTGTCTCCATTCTCTTTCTGTGGTCCTGGATCATCTTCACTGTCATTATTCTGAATTCTTTTTCTGGAAGGTTGCCTATCTCCACTTCATTTAGTTGTTTTTCTGGGATTTTATCTTGTTCCTTCATCTGGTACATAGCCCTCTGCCTTTTCATTTTGTCTGTCTTTCTGTGAATGTGGTTTTTGTTCCACAGGCTGCAGGATTATAGTTCATCTTCTTTCTGCTGTCTGCCCTCTGGTGGATGAGGCTATGTAAGAGGCTTGTGCAAGTTTCCTGATGGGAGGGACTGGTGGTGGGTAGAGCTGGCTGTTGCTCTGGTGGGCAGAGCTCAGTAAAACTTTAATCTGCTTGACTGCTGATGGGTGGGGCTGGGTTCCCTCCCTGTTGGTTGTTTGACCTGAGGCAGCCCAACACTGGAGCCTACCTGGGCTCTCTGGTGGGGCTAATGGCTGACTCTGGGAGGGCTTACGCCAAGGAGTACTTCCTGGACTTGGGTGGCTTCCCAGAACTTCTGCTGCCAGTGTCCTTGTCCCCACGGTGAGCCACAGCCACCCCTCCACCTCCGCAGGAGACCCTCCAACACTAGCAGGTAGGTCTGGTTCAGTTTCCCCTGGGGTCACTGCTCCTTCCCCTCGTCCCGATGCGCACACTACTTTGTGTGTGCCCTCCAAAACTGGAGTGTCTGTTTCCTCCAGTCCTGTTGAAGTGCTTCAATCAAATCCCACTAGCCTTCAGTGTCTGATTCACTGGGAATTCCTCCTCCCATTGCTGGACCCCTAGGTTCGGAAGCCTGACGTGGGGCTCAGAACCTTCACTCCAGTGGGTGGACTTCTGTGGTATAAGTGTTCTCCAGTTTGTGAGTCACCCACCCAGCAGTTATGGGAGTTGATTTTATTGTGATTGCACCCCTCCTACCATCTCACTGTGGCTTCTTCTCTGTCTTTGGATGTGGGGTATCTTTTTGGTGAGTTCCAGTGTCTTCCTCTCGATGATTGTTCAACAGTTAGTTGTGATTCTGGTGTTCTCACAAGAGGGAGTGAGCACATGTCCTTCTACTCTGCCATCTTGGTTCCATCTCCTAATGTTTTTATTGTTGAGTTGTAAGAATTCTTTATATATTTTGGAGACTAGACCCTTATCAGATAAATGATTTATAAAAATTTTCTCCCATTCTGTGGGATGTCTTTTTACTCTGTTGATGTAAATTAAATCTTTTTATTATGTGTATGTGTAAATATATATATGGACATGTGTATATATTTACAAACATATGTAAACAAATATGTGTAAAGGCATATAAGTATCTTTTAAAACTTTTTTCACACAAATGTTGGTATATGATATATACTGTTCTACCTGTGCTTTTTTAACTTAATATATGTTACAGATTATTCCATATCAGTATTACCAAAAAAGATTTCATACTATTTTTGCATGATATGTCATTATATAAATGTACCATAATATATTGAACCAGTCCACATTTGATGGATATTTATATTGTTCCCAAATTTTTAGGGAACAACGCTGCAGTGGGTAACCTTGTTTGCATATAATTTAGTACATATAATAATACCTAGAAGAAAGTTCCTAGACATGGAATTGCTAACCCACAATATATGTGCATTTATAATTTTAACGGATATTGCCAAATTTTCTTAGATAAATGATGTACTAATTTCTGCAATGTGTGAAAGTGCCTGTTTTCCTAAATCCTTACCAACATAATCTATTATGAATGATTGGTTTTAAAATGGTTTCATGTGGTATTATTCAGGGCATTTCACTCGAGAGATGCCCCAGTTAAGAACTGTCAGAGTTAAGAATTGTCAATTATAGTTGGCCCTTGAAAAACGTATGGGCTTGGGGATGCTGACCACCCTGCTGACCACACCCGTTTAAAACTTTTTTTAAAAATTGGAGTATAGTTGCTTTATAATGTTGTGTTAGTTTCTGCTGCACAACGAAATGAATCACCTATGTGATAAGTTTGGCTGTGGGTTTGTCATATGTGGCCTTTATTATGTTGAGGTAAGTTCCCTCTCTGCCTACCTTCAGGAGAGTTTTTATCATAAATGGGTGTTGAATTTTGTCGAAAGCTTTTTCTGCATCTATTGAGATGATCATATGATTTTTCTTCTTCAATGTGTTAACATGGTTTATCACATTGATTACTTTGCATATATTGAAGAATCTTTGCATTCCGGGGTAAACCCCAGTTGATCATGGTGTATGATCCCTTTTAATGTGCTGCTGGATTCCATTTGCTAGTATTTTTGCATCTATGTTCATCAGGGATATTGGCCTGTAGTTTTCTTTTTTTGTGACATCTTTGTTTGGATTTGGTATCAGGGTGATGGTGGCCTCATAGAAGGAGTTTGGGAGTGTTCCTCCCTCTGCTATATTTTGGAAGAGTTTGAGAAGGATAGGTGTTAGCTCTTCTCTAAATGTTTGGTAGAATTTGCCTGTGAATCCATCTGGTCCTGGGGTTTTGTTTGTTGGAAGATTTTAAATCACAGTTTCAATTTCAGTGCTTGTGATTTGTCTGTTTATATTTTCTATTTCTTCCTGGTTCAGTCTCAGAAAGTTGTGCTTTTCTAAGAATTTGTCTGTTTCTTCCAGGTTGTCCATTTTATTGCCATACAGTTGCTTGTAGTAATCTCTCATGATGCTTTGTATTTCTGCAGTGTCAGTTGTTACTTCTCCTTTTCCATTTCTATTTCTGTTGATTTGAATGTTCTCCCTTTTTTTCTTGATGAGTCTGGCTAGTGGTTTATCAATTTTGTTTACCTTCTCAAAGAACCAACTTTTAGTTTTATTGACCTTTGCTATCATATTCATTTTTTTCATTTATTTCTGATCTGATTTTTATGATTTCTTTCCTTCTGCTAACTTTGGGGTTTTTTTGTTTTCCTTTCTCTAATTGCTTTAGGTGTAAGGTTAGGTTGTTTATTTGAGATGTTTCTTGTTTCTTCAGGTAGGATTGTATTGCTATAAACTTCCCCCTTAGAACTGCTTTTGCTACACCCCATAGATTTTGGGTCATCGTGTTTTCATTGTCATTTGTTTCTAGGTAGGTTTTGATTGCCTCTGATTTCTTCAGTGATCTCTTGGTTATTCAGTAGTGTATTGTTTAGCCTCCATGTGTTTGTAGTTTTTACAGATTTGTTTCCTGTAATTGATATCTAGTCTCATAGCATTGTGGTCAGAAAAGATACTTGATGTGATTTCAATTTTCTTAAATTTACCAAGCCTTGATTTGTGATCAAAGATATGATCTATCCTGGAGAATGTTTCATGAGCACTGGAGAAGATAGTGTATTCTGGTGTTTTTGGATGGAATGTCCTATAAATATCAATTAAGTCCATCTTGTTTAATATATCATTTAAAGCTTGTGTTTCCTTGTTTATTTTCATTTGGGATGATCTGTCCATTGGTGAAAGTGGGGTGTTAAAGTCCCCTACTATGATTGTGTTACTGTTGATTTCCCCTTTTATGGCTGTTAGCATTTGCCTTAAGTATTGAGGTGCTCCTATGTTGAGTGCATAAATACTTAGAATTGTTATACCTTCTTCTTGGATTGATCCCTTGATCATTATGTAGTGTCCTTCTTTGTCTCTTGTAATAGTCTTTATTTTAAAGTCTATTTTGTCTGATATGAGAATTGCTACTCCAGCTTTCTTTTGATTTCCATTTGCATGGAATATCTTTTTCCATCCCCTCGCTTTCAGTCTGTATGTGTCCCTAGGTCTGAAGTGGGTCTTTTGTAGACAGAATATATACAGGTCTTGTTTTTGTATCCATTCAGTCAGTGTGTATCTTTTGGTTGCAGATTAGAACCATTTGCATTTAATGTAGTTATCAATGTGTGTGTTCCTATTACCATTTTCTTAATTGTTTTGGGTTTGTTGTTGTGGGTCTTTTCCTTGTCTTGTGTTTACTGCCTAGAGAAGTTCCTTTAGGATTTGGTGTAAAGCTGGTTTGGTGGTGCTGAATTCTCTTAGCTTTTACTTGTCTGTAAAGGTTTTAATTTCTCTGTCGAATCTAAATGAGATCCTTGCTGGGTAGAGTAATCTTGGTTGTAAGTTTTCCTCTTTCATCACTTTAAATATGTCCTGCCACTCCCTTCTAACTTGCAGAGTTTCTGCTGAAAGATCACCTCTTAACCTTATGGGTATTCCCTGGTATGTTATTTGTTGCTTTTCCCTTGCTGCTTTTAATATTTTTTCTTTGTGTTTAATTTTTGATAGTGTGATTAATATGTGTCTTGGCGTGTTTCTCCTTGGATTTATCCTGTATGGGACTCTCTGTGCTTCCTGGACTTGATTGACTATTTCCTTTCCCATATTAGGGAAGTTTTCAACTATAATCTCTTCAAATATTTTGTCAGTCACTTTCTATTTCTCTTCTTCTTCTGGGACCCCTATAATTAAAATGTTGGTGCGTTTAATGTTGTCCCAGAGGTCTCTGAGACTGTCCGCAATTCTTTGCATTATTTCTTCTTCTGCTCTGCAGTAGTTACTTCCACTATTTTATCTTACAGGTCACTTATCCATTCTTCTGCCTCAGTTATTCTGCTCTTCATTCCTTCTAGAGAATTTTAAATTTTATTTATTGTGTTGTCTATCATTGTTTGTTTGCTCTTTAGTTCTTCTAGGTACTTGTTAAATGTTTCTTGTATTTTCTTCATTCTATTTCCAAGATTTTGGATCATCTTTACTATCATTACTCTGAATTCTTTTTCAGGTAGACTGCCTATTTCCTCATTTGTTTTGTCTGGTGGGTTTTTACGTTGCTCCTTCTGCTGTGTATTTCTCTGTCTTCCCATTTTGCTTATTTAACTTATTGTGTTTGGGGTCTCCTTTCTGCAAGCTGCAGGTTCGTAGTTCCTGTTGTTTTTGGTGTGTGCCCCCAGTGGGTAAGGTTGGTTCAGTGGGTTGTGGAGGCTTCCTGGTGGAGGGGACTGGTGTGTGTGTTCTGGTGGATGAGGCTGGATCTTGTCTTTCTGGTGGGCAGGGCCACATCCAGTATCTGTTTTGGGGTGTCTGTGAACTTGTTATGATTTTAGGCAGCCTCTCTGCTATTGGGTGGGGTTGTGTTCCTGTTTTGCTATTTGTTTGGCATAGGGTGTCCAGCACTGTAGCTTGCTGGTTGTTGAGTGGAGCTGGGTCTTAGCATTGAGATGGAGATCTCTGAGAGAGCTTTTGCCGTTTGCTATTACGGGGGGCCTGGTAGGTCTCTGGTGGACCAATGTCCTAAACTTGGCTCTCCCACCTCAGAGGTTCAGGCCTGAAAACCGGCTGGAGCAGCAAGACTCTGTCAGCCACCTGGCTTTTGGGAAGTCTGAGGTCCTCTGCCAGTGTTCAGTAGGTGCTCTGTATGAGCTTTTCCACATGTATATATATTTTTAATGTATTTCTGAGGAGGAAGGTGATCTCCACATCTTACTCCTCTGCCATCTTGAAGCTCCAAACTCGGGAACTCCACACTCCAGAGGCCCTCTTTTCCATGTGGTGCCTCTCCCCTTCTGCGTGGGTCCTAACCCTCTCCGTTTTTTTCTTGCTGAGTCTGGCTAAGGGATTATCAATTTTGTTTATCTTCTCAAAGAACCAACTTTTAGTTTTATTGATCTTTGCTATTGTTTTCTTCGTTTTGATTTCATTTATTTCTGCTCTGATCTTTATGATTTGTTTCCTTATACTAACTTCGGCGGGTTTTTTTGTTCTTTGTCTAGTTTCTTTAGGTGTATGGTTAGAGTGTTTATTTGAGATTTTTCTTGTTTCTTGAGGTGAGATTGAATTGGTATAAACTTCCCTGTTAGAACTGCTTTTGCTGCATCCCATAGGTTTTGGATCATCGTGTTTTCATTGTTTTTTGTCTCTTTTTTTTTTTTTTTGTCTCTAGATATTTTTTGATTTCCTCTTTGATTTCTTCAATGATCTCTTGGGTAGTTAGTAGTGTATTGTTTAGCCTTCAGGTGTTTGTGTTTTTTACAGTTTTTTTCATGAACTGATGTCTAATCTCATAGTGTTGTGGTCAGAAAAGATGCTTGATACAATGTCAGTTTTGTTAACCTTACCAAGGCTTGATTTCTGACCAAAGATGTGATCTGTCCTGGAGAATGTTCCGTGTGCACTTGAGAAGAAAGTGTCTTTCGGGTGGAATGTCCTATCAATATCAATTAAGTCTGTCTGGTCTTTTGTGTCATTTAAAGCTTGTGTTTCCTTATTTATTTTGTGTCTGGATGATCTGCCCATTGGTGTAAGTGGGATGTTAAAGTCCCCCACTATTATTATGTTACTGGCGATTTCCCCTTTTATGGTTTTTAGCATTTGCCTTATGTATTGAGGAGGTGCTCCTATATTGGGTGTCTAAATATAATAGTTACATCTTGTTCTTTGATCCCTTGATCATTATGTAGTGCCCTTCTTGTCTCTTGTAACAGTCTTTATTTTAAAGTCTATTTTATCTGACATGAGTATTGCTACTCAAGCTTTCTTTTGATTTCCATTTGCACAGAATATCTTTTCCATTCCCTTAGTTTTGGTCTTTATGTGTTCCTAGGTCTGAAGTGGGTCTCTTGTAGATAGCATATAAACAGGTCTTGTTTTTTTGTTTGTTTCTTTTATTATTTATTTGGCTGTGCCGGGTCTTAGCTGTGGCATGCAGGATGTTTAGCTCCAGCATGGAGGATCTAGTTCCCTGACCAGGGATCAAACCCACACCCCCTGCATTGGTAGCACAGAGTCTTAACCACTGGACCACCAAGGAAGTCCCAAACAGGTTTTGTTTTTGTATCCATTGAGCCTGTTTGTGTCTTTTGGTTGGATCATTTAATTCATTTACATTCAAGGTAATTATCGATATGTTATGTTCCTATTACCATTTTCTTAATTGTTTTGGGTTTATTTTTGTGGGTCTTTCTCTTCTCTTGTGTTTCCCGCCTAGAGAAGTTCCTTTAGCATTTGTTGTAAAGCTGGTTTGGTGGTGCTGAATTCTCACAGCTTTTGCTTTTCTGTAAAGCTTTTGATTTCTCTGTCGAATCTAAATGAGATCCTTGCTGGGTACAGTAATCTTGGTTGTAGGTTTTACTGTTTCATCACTTTAAATATATCCTCACCACTCCCTTCTGGCCTGCAGAGTTTCTGCTGAAAGATCATCTCTTAACCTTTTGGGGATTCCCTTGTATGTTATTTGTTGCTTTTCTCTTGCTGTTTTTAGTATTTTTTCTTTGAATTCAATTTTTGTTAGTTTGATTAATATGTGTCTCAGAGTGTTTCTCCTTGGGTTTATCCTGCATGGAACTCTCTGTGCTTCTTGGACTTGTGTGGCTATTTCCTTTCTCATTTTAGGGAAGTTTTTGACTATAATCTCTTCAAATATTTTCTCAGACCCTTTCTCTTTCTCTTCTTCCTCTAGGACACCTATAATTTGAATGTTTGTGCATTTAATATTGTCCCAGAGGTCTCTGAGAGTGTCCTCCCTTCTTTTCAATCTTTTTTCTTTTTTCTGCTCCTTGGCAGTTATTTCTATCTTCCAGCTCACTTATTCAGTCTTCTGCCTCAGTTATTGGGTTGTTGATTCCTTCTACTGTGTTTTTCATTTCATTTATTGTGTTGTTCATCACTGTTTTTTTTTAAGTTCTTCTGTATCCTTGTTAAACATTTCTTGTATTTTCTTGATCTATGCCTCCATTCTATTTCTGAGATTCTGGATCATCTTTACTGTCATTACTCTTAATTCTTTTTCAGGTAAGTTGCCTATTTCCTCTTCATTTATTTGGTCTTGTAGGTTTTTACCTTCCTCCTTCATCTCCAATGTATTTTTTTGTCATCTCATTTTTTTTAATGGGTGGGGTTGTGTTCCTGTCTTACTGGCTGTTTGGCCTGAGGTGTCCAGCACTGGGGTTTGCAGGCAGTTGGTTGGAGACAGGTCTAAGTGCCAAGATGAAGACCTCTGGGAGAACTCACACCTATTAAGGTCTAAGTGCCAAGATGAGGACCTCTGGGAGAACTCACACCTATTAATAGTCTCTGGGGCCTGGGGTTCTCTGTTAGTCCAGTGGTTTGGACTTAGCACTCCCTCCACAGGAGCTCAGGCCCAACCCCAGCCTGGGAACCAAGACCCCACAAGCCATGTGGCATGGCAAAAGAAATAAAAGGGCAACGAATAAAAAAGAATAGAAAAATAACAAAGAATAAAAAAGAAAATAAAATTAGAAAAATTAAAATTAAACCACAACAACAAAGCAAAACAGAACCAGCACAGCAAAAAAATAAAGATTAAATGAAAAAATAAAATTAAAAAAATTAAAAGATAAAAGTTAAAAAAAAAAAGAGCCAGAGAGGCCTTAGTGTGTGTGGGGGGGGGCCCTTAGGCCCAGGACCCACACCGCCAGAATATACCTTGCTTTGGGGGGGCAGGGCTCAAATCCAGGTCCCAGTCAGCTGCAGGGGGCCCTGGGGGTGGGGGGCTCAGGCCCAGGACCCCAGCAGGCTTTCCAGGGTCTGAGGGCATGGGAGAGACACTAGCCATGTTCCCTTCTGATCCCCCAACCCTCCAAAGGTCCTTCTCCATCCCCACCAATCCCCATGCCATGAGTGGGCCACTCCAAGTGTGGGAATCTCTCCCCTCCCCCAGCTCCCCCTCAGGGTCGTCGGTCCCATCCCACCTCCACTTTTCTTCCCCCTCCCACATCCTACCTGGTTGCACGGGGATTCCTCCTATCCCCTTAGGTGTCCAAGGTCCCCCACCAGTGCCTAGTAGATGCCCTACTTGTGAGGAGACACGAACCTTGTGTCCACCTACTGCACCATCTTGACTCCTGTTTAAAACTTTTGACTCCCCCTAAATCCAACTACTAATAGACTACTGTTGACAAGAACCCTTACTGGTAACAGAAACAGTCAATCAACACGTATTTTGTACATGTAGTATATACTATATTCTTACAATAAGGAGAAGAGAAAAGATTAAGAAAATCATAAGGAAGAGGAAATACATTTACAGTAATGTACTGTATTTATTGATACCATAAGTTTATGTCATCTGTTGACAAGATGAATCCTCTCAGTCAGTACCTACCTATATCAATATTGTCAATATTGCATTATATGATACAAAATACAGTAGAAGTTATATGTACTACTAACACCAACATTAAAAATGAAAAACTTAGGTAAAAAATTTATTTTTACTTACAGGAATAATGATTCATGCATTGATAACAAAGAAGTGGCAATATGATTGCTTAATGGTAGCCTACTGTAATCAATACAATTTCTTCACATAGCCTAGCCCATACACCAATGAATGAATTATAAAATTTTAATAGCATATAGTATTACAGTCATATTCATAATACAGACTTGGAAACACTGTTACACTTTTGTAAAAAGTCACTTGTGGTAATAGGGTGATACGCATATCAAATTATGAGAGAGAGAGGCATTCGGTATGGTACTGTAATTCTTTGAAAGCAAAGTTATAAACCAATAATAAAACTAACACATTATTAATTTTATATTAAATATCACTCACCTTGTGCCTACGTTAAGATAGACTATCCACTCCAATACAATCTTTTTTCTTATTAAAGTACAGTTGATTTACATTATTTTATTAGTTTCAAGTGTACAACACAGTGATTCAAGATTTTTATAGATTGTACTGTAAAGTTGTTACAAAACAATGGCAATATTTCCCTGTGCTATACAATATATCCTTGTTGCTTATCTATTTTATACACAGTAGTTTATATCTCTTAATCTCACCCCTATCCCTATCTTGCCCCTCTCCGCTCCCCTCTCCCCACTGGTTACCACTAGTTTGTTGTCAGTATTTGTGGATCTGTTTCTGTTTTGTTATATACATTTGTTTGTTTAATTTTTTAGATTCTACATATAAGTGATAACATCAGTCTTTGTCTTTCTCAGTCTGACTTACTTCACTGAGCATAGTACTCTCTAGATCCATCCATGTTGTTGCAAATGGCAGAACTTTATTCATTTTTATGGCTGAGTAATATTCCATTGTATATATACACCACATCTCCTTTATGAATTTTTCTGTTGATGGACACTTTGGTTGCTTCCATGTCTTAGCAAATGTAAATAATGATCCTTTGAACATGGAGGTACATGTATCTTTTCAAATTAGTATTTTTGTTTTCTTTGGATATATATCCATGAGTAGAATTTCTGGATCACATGGTAGTTTCATTTTTTCTTTTTTTTTTTTTTTTGAGGAACTTCCATACTGACTTCCAAAGTAGCAGCACCAAGTTACATTCCTACCAACAGTATACAAGGGTTCCCCTTTCTCCACATACTCACCAACATTTATAATTTGTGGTCTTTTTGATGATAGGCACTCTGACAGGTGTGAGTGTGACAGCCACTCTCTCATTGTGCTTTTGATTTGCATTCTCTGATGATTATCTATCTTAAACATCTTTTCATGTGCCTATTGGCCATCTGTATGTATTCTTTGGAAAAGTGTCTATTCAAGTCTTCTGCCCATTTTTTAATCAGGTCATTTTAATCGGGTTTTTAATTTTTTAATCGGGTTTGTTTTTCTGATACTGAGTTGTATGAGTTGTTTGTACACTGTGGATAATAACCCTTTATCAGTCATATTATATGCATATATTTTATTCCATTCAGTAGGTTGTGTTTTCATTTTGTTGATGGTTTCCTTTGCTGTGCAAAAGCTCAAGTTTAATTAGGTCCTATTTGTTCATTTTTACTTTTGTTTCTTTTGCCTTAGGAGACAGATCCATAAAAAATATTGCTACAATTTATGTCCAAGAGTTTTCTGCCTATGTTCTTTACTAGGAGTTTTATGGTCTCCATTCTTACATGTAGGTCTTTAATCCATTTGAGTTTATTTTTGTATACGGTGTGAGGAAAGTTTCTAATATTATTCTTTTACATGTAGCTGTCCAGTATTCCCAGCACCACTTATTGAAGAGACTATCTTATCTCCACTGTATATTCTTGCATCCTTTGACAAAAAATAATTGAAAATAAGTGCATGGGTTTATTTCTGAGCTCTTTATTCTGTTCAGTTGATCTATGTATCTTTTTATGGCAGTACCATGCTGTTTTGATTACTGGAGCTTTGTAGTATAGTCCAAATCCAGGGAGCATGTTACCTCAAGCTTTTTTCTTTTTTCTTAAGATTGCTTTAGTAATTCAGGGTCTTTTGTGGTACATATAAATTTTAGGGTTATTTGTTTTGGTTCTGTTGAAAATGTCATGGATATTTTGACAGGGATTGCATTAAATGTGTAGATTGCTTTGGGTAGTATGGACATGTTAACAATATTAATTCTTCCAATTCAAGAACACAGGATATATTTCCATTTCTTTGTATCATTTTCAAATTCCTTCATCAATGTTTTATAGTTTCAGAGTAGAGGTCTTTGACCTCCTTGGTAAGTTTATTCCTTAGGTATTTTATTATTTTTGATGTGACTTTAAATGGGTTTGTTTCCTTGCTTTCTCTTTATGATAGTTCATTATTAGTATATAGAAAAGCACATATCCTGTAACTTTCTGAATTAATTTATTGGTTCTAATAGTTTCTTTTGTGGAAATTTTAGGGTTTTCTATATATAGTATCATGTCATTTGCAAATAGTGAGAGCTCTACTTCTTCCCTTCCAATTTGGATGTGGCTTTTTGTTTTTTGTTGTCTGATTACTGTGATGAGGACTTCGAACTCTATGTTAAATAGACGTGGCAAGAGTGGGCATTCTTGTCTTATTCCTCATTTTGGAGGAAAAGCTTTCAGCTTTTCACCATTGAGTGTGATGTTAGCTGTGGCTCTGTCATAAGTGGTTTTTATTTTTTTTACTTTTTATTTTATTATTTTTTTTTTTTGCGGTACGCGGGCCTCTCACTGTTGTGGCCTCTCCCGTTGCGGAACATGGGCTCCGGATGTGCAGGCTCAACGGCCATGGCTCACGGGCCCAGCCGCTCCACGGCACGTGGGATCTTCCCGGACCGGGGCATGAACCCGCGCCCCCTGCATCGGCAGGCGGACCCTCAACCACTGCGCCACCAGGGAAGCCCCTCATAAGTGGTTTTTATTATGTTGAGATATGTTCCCTCTATATCCACTTGGATGAGAATTTTTATCATGAATGGATGTTGAATTTTGTCAAATGCTTTTTCTGCCTATGTTGAGATGATTATATGATTTTTGCCTTTCCTTTTGTTAATTTGGTGTATCATATTAATTGATGCGAACCATCTTCACATCCCTCAAATAAATACCACTTGATCATGGTGTATGATCCTTTTTATATATTGTTGGATTGGGTTTGCAGATATTTTGTGAGGATTTTTGTATATATATTCATGAAAGATATTGGCCTGTTATTTTCTTTTTTTGCAGTGTCTTTATCTAGTTTTGGTATCAGGGTAATTGTGGCCTCATAGAATTATTTTGGGAGTGCTCCATCCTCTTCCATTTTTTGGAAAAGTTAAGGCTAGGTTGGTAGAATTCCCTCGTGAAGCTGTCTTGTTCTGGATTTCCATTTGCTGGGAGGGTTTTTTGTTTGTTTTTGTCGTGTTTTGTTTAGGGTTTTTTTGTTTGTTTTGTTTTTTACAGATGTCACTAATAGTGATCTGTCTGTTCAGATTGTCTATTTCTTCCTGATTCAGTCTTAGAAGGTTATATGTTTCTAGAAGTTTGTCCATTTCTTCTAGATTGTCCAATTTGTTGTCATATAACTGTTCATAGTATTTCCTTATTTTTTGTATCTCTGTGATATCGGTTGTTATTTCTCCTCTTTCATTTCTCATTTTGTTGATTTAGGTCCTCTCTCTTTTCCTCTTGAGGAGCCTGGCTAAAGGTTTGTCAACTGTGTTTATCTTTTCAAAAACCAGCCCTTGGTTTCATTGATCTTTTTTATTATTTATTTGGTCTTTTTTATTTATGTCCTCTCTGATCTTTATTATTTCGTGTTTTCTACTGACTTTGGGCTTTGTTTGGTTTTCTTTTTCTGATTACTTTCAATGCAACATTAGGTTGTTTGAGATTTTTTGTTTGTTTCTTGAGGTAGGCCTGTATCACTATAAACTTTCCTCTTAGGACTGCTTTTGCTGCATTCCACCAATTTTGGAAAGTTGTGTTTCCATTTTCATTTGTCTTGAGGTATTTCCTCTTTGATATCTTCACTGACCTATTGGTTTTTTTTAGTAACATGTTGTTTAGTCTCCACGTGTTTGTGCTTTTCCCTTTTTTTTTTCTGTAACTGATTTTTAGTTTCATACAATTGTGGTAGGAAAAAAATGCTTGACACAATTTCTATTTTCTTAAATTTGTTGAGACTTGTGGCCTAGCATGTGATCCATCCTGGATAATGTTCCATGTGCACTTGAAAACAAAGTATATTCTGCTGTTTTTGTCCTGTAGATATCTATTAAGCCCAGCTGGTTTATTGTATCGTTTAAGACCAGTGTTGCCTAATTGATATTCTGTCTGGATGATCTGTCCATTGATATAAGTCAGATTTAAAGTCCCCTACTGTTATTGTATTATTATCAACTTCTCCCTTTATGTCTGTTAATATTTGATTTATATATTTAGGTGTTCCTGTAATGGGTGCATATATGTTAACGAGTGTAATATCCTCATCTTTATTGATCCCTTTATCATTACATAAAGCTCTTCTTTATCTTTTGTTATAGGCTTTTTTAAAGTCTATTTTATCTGATATGAGTATTGCTACCCCTGCTTTTTTTTTTTTAAAGGGGTAATATTTTAATACCATGCTGTGTGTGTGTGTGTGTGTGTGTGTGTGTGTGTACACATTTATCTGAATATTTTCAATCAGCTTGACTGAGGTATAATTTACATACAAGAAAATACACATTGTTGCATATAGAGTTGGATGAGTTCAAAAATACATATCCCTAAGTCAGCTCCACACAATCCACATACAAGACATTTCCTTTTACCTTAGGACCCTCTCCCTGGTTTGAGAAAAGGAGCAATAAAGTATAAACTCTTCAAATAGAGTTTTGTAAGTTTTATCAAGGCTACTGGTTGAGGAAGGAATATTAGGCTCAAGAGCTTGGGCATTGGTGTATGAGAGCCAAAGTTTCAATTAGCCAAACAAAACACTTTACCCCTGCTTTCTTGTCTTGTCTTTCTTATCCAGTCACCCACCCCATGTCTTTTGATTGGACCATTTAGTCCACTGATATTTAAAGTAATTATTGATAGGTTTGTACTTATTATTATTACTTGTTTTCTGGTTGTTTTTGTAGTTTTTCTCTGTTCATTTCTTCTTTTTGCTTCTTCTCTTTTAGTTTGATGATTTTCTTTAGTAGTATGCTTATGTTCCTTTCTTCTCCATTTTTGTGTAACTACTGTAGGTTTTTGATTTGTGGTTACCATGGGATTCATATATGTTGATCTATAACTAAATCTATTTCTTTTAAACTGGTAGTAATTTAAATTCAAACACATTGTAAAAGATCTACCTTTTTTGCTCCCTTCCCCCACATCTTGTGTTTTGATGTCCTATTTTATGTCTTCATGTTTATACCTTCACTACGTGTGTAGTTATATTTGCCTTTACGGTTTTTGTCTTTTACCTTTGTACTCGTTTATTTAAGTGCTTGATCCTCAGCCTTTACTATATATTTTCCTTTCCTAGTGGGATTTTTCCTTTACCATAGTTTCTTACTCCTTGTCATAGGCTTTTTTTTAAACTCAGAGAAGACCCTTTAACATTTCTTTTAGTGTAGGTTTAGTACTGATGAACTCTTATTTAGTTTTTGCTTGTCTGAGTTCTTTGTCTCTCCTTGAATTCTAAATGATAATCTTGCTAGTTTACAGATTTTTCCCTTTGAAAACTTTGGATATATCATGGCCCTCTGGCCTGCAAAGTTTCTGCAGAAAAATCAGCTGATAGCTTTATGGTGGTTCCCTTGTATATGACTCTTTGTTTTTCTCTTGCTGCTTTTAGAATTCATGCTTTATCTTTTTTTTTTTTTTTTTGCGGCACGTGGGCCTCTCACTGCTGTGGCCTCTCCTGTTGCGGAGCACAGGCTCCAGGCGCGCAGGCCCAGCGGCCATGGCCCACGGGCCCAGTTGCCCTGCGGCATGCAGGATCCTCCTAGACCAGGGCACGAACCTGTATCCCCTGCATCTGCAGGTGGACTCAACCACTGCGCCACCAGGGAAGCCCCATGCTTTATTTTTAACTTGTGCTATTTTAATTATGATATGTCTTGGTGTGGGTCTCTTTGGGTTCACCTTGTTTGGGACACTCTGTGCTTCCTGTATAGTACCTGGATATGTTTCTTTCTTCAAGTTCGGAAAGTTTCAGCCATAATTTCATCAAATACATTTTGACCCCCTACTCTCTCTTTTCTCCTTCTGGGACCCTTATAATGTAAATGTTGATATCCTTGATGTTGTTCCATAGATCCATTAAAATGTTCTCATTTTTTGTTTTCCTTTTCTTGTTCTGATTGGGTGATTTCCATTATTCTGTCTTCCAGATCATTTATGTGTTCTTCCTTATCACCAATCTCCTATTCATTCTTTCTAATGTGTTTTCATTTCAGCTATTGTCTTCTTCAGTGTTCTGACCTGTCCTTTTTTATATTTTCTAGTTCCTTATTAAAATTCTCTCTGTATTCATCTATCCTTTTTTCCTAATTCAGAAATCATACTTATTACTAATGCTTTGAATTCTTTACCTGGTAAATTGTTTATTTCTGTTTAATTGGTTGTTTTTTTCAGGAGTTTTGTCTTGCTCTTTCAATTGAGACAAATTCCTCTGTCTTCTTATTTTGCTTTTGTTTGTTTCTATGAAATTAGATGAAACAGTTACCTATAGTGATCTTGATCTTATGGGGGAGCATCCCTATACACTCTGTCTGTACCCAGTGGCTTTGATGGGAGAGCTGGATTTGACATGAACACAAGTCACGTTTTCTCAGGACACGTTGGCAACTCTCACCTTGGTAGAAGGTGGGGCTGGAGATGGAGGTGCTAGGGCCAAAGCCTGTTGTAACGCAGGGCTTCCCCTCTGCTCAGTGACCATCACCGCCCTATTGAGGGTGGTTTCCTATACCACGTTGATGTAGCAGAAGCCCTGAGGGTCAGGTCTGGGCTGGCTCCATTCCTTCCAAGTGTGCACTCTCCCCATTCCCAGCACTGGCACCCTTACCCCAGATGAGAGCAGTGCTGCAGCAAGAGGGGCTGGTATAGAGTACTTGGCATGGATTGGAGCACGGGCCTTGGCACAGATCATGGTAGTCTGGCTGGGGCCAGAGATCTGGACTGTCCCTGATGCCCTGCCTGTGTAAGCACCAGCAATGGCTGTCCCCACCCTGCTCAGATGCTGCTTTATGTCTGAACCACTTCTGTGTCTCACAGCCAAGCTTTTAAGCAGGGCTGGAGCATTCTCTTAGCTCAGGCTGGTGCACACGCTGAGGCATTCATGGGAAACCAGCCAGCCACCCATGCAATTTTCAGTCCGCCCTCTTTGCCCTGCTCTGTGAGCAAGCGAGCATGCGCATGCTCCTTACAAGCAGAGTACAGGCTCCCACAGTCCTCCTGTTACTCCTGCTGTCCCTCTAACCAGCCAAGGGGATTTGTCATCCCTGTGTCAAACCCCAGGACTGTGGTGCCCAATATGTGACTCAAACTGCTCACTCCCTAGGGAGGATCTCTGCCTGTGTTTAACCCCCTCTTCTTCTGAATCCCCTGGGAGGTTGTGACTTGATCATTTCCCTTCTCTACTTACCCAGTTTCATGTGGATCTTTCTTACAGCCTTGGTTGCGCAAGAGTCTTTCTGTGAGTCTCCAGTTAGTTTTTAATGAGAATTGTTCTACATGTAGATGTATTTTTGATGTACTCTTTGTGTAGGGGGGTGAGTTCTGTGTCCTACTCCACCGTCTTGATCTTCTCCAGACAAAACAGACTTTAAAACAAAGACTCTCCAATGAATCTGCTATCGTCAACAGTGCCCTCCACATTGCTAACTACCACACAGCGGTCAATTCTCTTCTCTCTGCAGTACTTGACTGGTTACTCTCTCCTTCTTGAAACAGTTTCTTCAGTTGAAATCTGTAACACAGCTCTCTTGTTTGATCTTACTTCACTGAACTCAATACAAGTCTTGGACACAATGTTCTACACAGTGAATACTTAGGCGATAATGATCATGACATGAAAACATCTTGTATCAGATTTTTACACAAAGACATACACAACAGATAAGTAGTTTATTCACTGTATGGCATGATGATTATTTACCATTCATTAGGTGGAAGTGGATCACCATAATGGTCTTCATCTTTGTGGTGTCCACGTTGAGTAGACTGAAGGGAAGGAGGAAGATGAGGGGTTGGTCTTGCTGTCTCAGGGGTGGCAGAGGTGGAAGAGGTGGAGGAGGTGGAAGGGGAGGCAGGAGACGCAGGCACACTTTACAGAAATACATTGTAATTTCTGTCTGACTTTTTTTTGCTTTTTCATTTCTCTAAAAATGTTTCTGTATGGTACCAATCCTTCTTCCATCATTTGCTTTAGTTTCAGTGCCCATATCATAGAAGGGTCCGTTTCATAAAAGGAAGTCAAAAGCAGCCTTGAATAATTGAAATTGTTCTCCCAGATCCTCTAATGTCACTTGTATTCTGGCACTGCTTCTTCGACATCTTCATCCGCATTGTGTGTCACTGGTTAGGGAGCATGCACCTCCATCAAGTCGTCTTCTGTTCATCCCTCTGGTGTACTGTCTTTTAGCTCTTGAATTTCTCCAAGATCCATGTCTTGAAACCCTTCACCCCACCACCGCCTTTTCTGTCATGCCCAGAATCTATTTCATGATTTCTTTGATTGACATTGTCATAAACCCTGTAAGTCATGCATAACATCTAGACACAGTTTTCTCCAGCAGGAATTGATTGTTTGGGGCTTAATGGCTCTCACAGATTTTTTCTGCAACAATGATGGCATCTTCAATGGTGTAATCCTTCCGGTCTTTTGTGGTGTTCTATCAGAGTTCTCTTCCATAGCATTGACAATCCTTTCCACAGAGTACCATGTGTAATGAGCCATAAAGGTCTTTATCACCCCCTGATCTACAGGCTAAATTACAGCCATTGTGTTTGGGGGCAAGTAGATCACTTTGACACCTTTGGTGTTGAACTCACAGGGTTCTGGGTGGCCAGAGATGTTGTCCAATAGCAAAAGAACTTTAAAAGGCAGTCCCTTACCGGCAAGGAATTTCCTGACTTCAGGGACAAAGCATTAATGGAACCAATCCAGAAAAAGGGTCTCTTTTACATCCAGGCCTTCTTTTACAACCAAAACATTGGTAGCTGGTGATTATCTTTTCCCTTCAAGCCTGGAGGGTTAGCAGCTTTGGAGTTAAGGGCAGTCCTGATAAGAACCCAACTGCATTTGCACAGAACAGTGGAGTAAGCCTGCCCCTTCCTGCCTTGAATCCTGGTGCTCCCTTCTCCTCCTTACTAATAAATGTCTTTTGTGGCATTGTTTTCCAGAACAGAGTACTTTTTTTTTTTTTAACATCTTTATTGGGGTATAATTGCTTTACAATGGTGTGTTAGTTTCTGCCCCACAACAAAGTGAATCAGCTATACATACACACACGTTCCCCTCTCTCTTCCCTCTTGCATCTACCTTCCTCCCACCCTCCCTATCCCACCCCTCCAGGTGGTCACAAAGCACCAAGCTGATCTCCCTATGCTATGCAGCTGCATCCCACTAGCTATCTACCTTACATTTGGTAGTGTATATATGTCCATGCCTCTCTCTTGCTTTGTCACAGCTCACCCTTACCCCTCCCCATATCCTCAAGTCCATTCTCTAGTAGGTCTGTGTCTTTATTCCTATCTTACCCCTAGGTTCTTCATGACACTTTTTTTTTTATCTTAAATACCATATATATGTGTTAGCATACGGTATTTGTCTTTCTCTTTCTGACTTACTTCACTCTGTATGACACACTCTAGGTCTATCCACCTCATTACAAATAGCTCAATTTCGTTTCTTTTTATGGCTGAGTAATATTCCATTGTATATATGTGCCACATCTTCTTTATCCATTCATCCAATGATGGGCATTTAGGTTGTTTCCATCTCCGGGCTATTGTAAATAGAGCTGCAATGAACATTTTGGTACATGACTCTTTTTGAATTATGGTTTTCTCAGGGTATATGCCCAGTAGTGAGATTGCTGGGTCATATGGTAGTTCTATTTGTAGTTTTTTAAGGAACCTCCATACTGTTCTCCATAGTGGCTGTACCAATTCACATTCCCACCAGCAGTGCAAGAGTGTTCCCTTTTCTCCACACCCTCTCCAGCATTTATTGTTTCTAGAATTTTTGATGATGGCCATTCTGACTGGTGTGAGATGATATCTCATTGTAGTTTTGATTTGCATTTCTCTAATGATTAATGATGTGGAGCATTCTTTCATGTGTTTGTTGGCAGTCTGTATATCTTCTTTGGAGAAATGTCTATTTAGGTCTTCTGCCCATTTTTGGATTGGGTTGTTTGTTTTTCTGTTATTGAGCTGCATGAGCTGCTTATAAATGTTGGAGATGAATCCTTTGTCAGTTGCTTCATTGACAAATATTTTCTCCCATTCTCAGGGTTGTCTTTTGGTCTTGTTTATGGTTTCCCTTGCTGTGCAAAAGCTTTGAAGTTTCATTAGGTCCCATTTGTTTATTTTTGTTTTTATTTCCATTTCTCTAGGAGGTGGGTCAAAAAGGATCTTGCTGTAATTTATCTCAGAGTGTTCTGCCTGTGGTTTCCTCTAAGAGTTTCATAGTTTCTGGCCTTACATTTAGGTCTTTAATCCATTTTGAGCTTATTTTTGTGTATGGTGTTAGGGAGTGATCTAATCTCATACTTTTACATGTACCTGTCCACTTTTCCCAGCACCACTTATTGAAGAGGCTGTCCTTTCTCCACTGTACATTCCTGCCTCCTTTATCAAAGATAAGGTGACCATATGTGTGTGGGTTTATCTCTGGGCTTTCTATCCTGTTCCATTGATCTATCTTTCTGTTTTTATGCCAGTACCATACTATCTGGATTACTGTAGCTTTGTAGTATAGTCTGAAGTCAGGGAGCCTGATCCTTCCAGCTCCATTTTTCGTTCTCAAGATTGCTTTGGCTATACGGGGTCTTTTCTGTTTCCATACAAATTGTGAAAATTTTTGTTTTAGTTCTGTGAAAAACGCCAGTGGTAGTTTGATAGGGATTGCATTGAATCTCTAGATTGCTTTGGGTAGTAGAGTCATTTTAACAATGTTGATTCTTCCAATCCAAGAACATGGTATATCTCTCCATCTATTTGTATCATCTTTAATTTCTTTCATCAGTGTCTTATAATTTTCTGCATACAGGTCTTTTGTCTCCTTAGGTAGGTTTATTCCTAGATATTTTATTCTTGTTGTTGAAATGGTAAATGGGAGTGTTTTCTTGATTTCATTTTCAGATTTTTCATCATTAGTGTATAGGAATGCAAGAGATTTCTGTGCATTAATTTTGTACCCTGCTACTTTACAAAATTCATTGATTAGCTCTAGTAGTTTTCTGGTAGCATCTTTAGGATTCTCTATGTATAGTATCATGTCATCTGCAAACAGTGACAGCTTTACTTCTTTTCCAATTTGGATTCCTTTTATTTCCTTTTCTTCTCTGATTGCTGTGGCTAAAACTTCCAAAATTATGTTGAATAAGAGTGACAAGAGTGGGCAAACTTGTCTTGTTCCTGATCTTAGTGTAAATGCTTTCAGTTTTTCACCATTGAGGATGATGTTGACTGTGGGTTTGTCATATATGGCCTTTATTATGTTGAGGAAGGTTCCCTCTATGCCTACTTCCTGCAGGGTTTTTAATCATAAATGTGTGTTGAATTTTGTCAAAAGCTTTCTCTGCATCTATTGACCATACGGTTTTTCTCCTTCAATTTTTAATATGGTGTATCACATTGATTGATTTGTGTATATTGAAGAATCCTTGCATTCCTGGAATAAACCCCACTTTATCATGATGTATGATCCTTTTAATGTGCTGTTGGATTCTGTTTGCTAGTATTTTGTGGAGGATTTTTGCATCTATGTTCATCAGTGATACTGCCCTGTAGTTTTCTTTCTTTCTGACATCCTTGTCTGGTTTTGGTATCAAGGTGATGGTGGCCTCGTAGAATGAATTTGGGAGTGTTCCTCCCTCTGCTATATTTTGGAAGAGTTTGAGAAGGATAGGTGTTAGCTCTTCTCTAAATGTTTGATAGAATTTGCCTGTGAAGCCATCTGGCCCTGGGCTTTTGTTTGTTGGAAGGTTTTTAATCAGAGTTTCAATTTCAGTGCTTGTGATTGGTCTGTTCATAGTTTCTATTTCTTCCTAATTCAGTCTTGGCAGGTTGTGCATTTCTAAGAATTTGTCCATTTCTTCCAGGTTGTCCATTTTATTGGCATAGAGTTGCTTGTAGTAATCTCTCATGATCTTTTGTATTTCTGCAGTATCAGTTGTTACTTCTCCTTTTCCATTTCTAATTCTATTGATTTGAGTCTTCTCCCTTTTTTTCTCGATGAGTCTGGCTAATGGGTTATCTATTTTGTTTATCTTCTCAAAGAACCAGCTTTTAGTTTTATTGACCTTTGCTATCATTTCCATATTTCTTTTTCATTTATTTCTGATCTGATCTTTATGATTTCTTTCCTTCTGCTAACTTTGGGGTGTTTTTGTTCTTCTTTCTCTAATTGCTTTAGGTGTAAGATTAGGTTGTTTATTCGAGATTTTTCCTGTTTCTTAAGGTAGGATTGTATTGCTATAAAATTCCCTCTTAGAACTGCTTTTGCTGCAACCCATAGGTTTTGGGTCGTTGTGTCTCTATTGTCATTTGTTTCTAGGTATTTTTTTATTTCCTCTGATTTCTTCAGTGATCACTTCGTTATTAAGTAGTGTATTGTTTAGCCTCCATGTGTTTGTATTTTTTACAGATCTTTTCCTGTAATTGATATCTAGTCTCCTAGCGTTGTGGTTGGAAAAGGTACTTGATACAATTTCAATTTTCTTAAATTTACCAAGGCTTGATTTGTGACCCACGATATGATCTATGCTGGAGAACCATGAGCACTTGAGAAAAATGTGTATTCTGTTGTTTTTGGATGAAGTGTCCTATAAATATCAATTAAGTCCATATTGTTTAATATATCATTTAAAGTTTGTGTTTCCTTATTTATTTTCATTTTGGATAATCTGTCCATTCGTGAAAGTGGGGTGTTAAAGTCCCCTACTATGAATGTGTTACTGTCAATTTCCCCTTTTATGGCTGTTAGTATTTGCCTTATGTATTGAGGTGCTCCTATGTTCGGTGCATAAATATTTACAATTGTTATATCTTCTTCTTGGATCAATCCCTTGATCATTATGTAGTGTCCTTCTTTGTCTCTTCTAATAGTCTTTATTTTAAAGTCTATTTTGTCTGATATGAGAATTGCTACTCCAGCTTTCTTTTGTTTTCCATTTGCATATAATATCTTTTTCCATCCCCGTACTTTCAGTCTGTATGTGTCTCTAGGTCTGAAGTGGGTCTCTTGTAGACAGCATATATATGGGTCTTGTTTTTGTAACCATTCAGGCAATCTCTGTCTTTTGGTGGGAGCATTTAGTCCATTTACATTTAAGGTAATTATCGATTTGTATGTTCCTATTCCCATTTTCTAAGTTGTTTTGGGCTCGTTATTGTAGGTCTTTTCCTTCTCTTGTGTTTCTTGCCTAGAGAAGTTCCTTTAGCATTTCTTGTAAAGCTGGTTTGGTGGTGCTGAACTCTCTCAGCTTTTGCTTGTCTGTAAAGGTTTTAATTTCTCCATCAAATCTGAATGAGATCCTTGCTGGGTAGAGTAATCTTGGTTGCAGGTTTTTCTCCTTCATTACTTTAAATATGTCCTGCCACTCCCTTCTGGCTTGCAGAGTTTCTGCTGAAAGGTCAGCTGTTACCCTTATGGGGATTCCCTTGTGTGTTATTTGTTGTTTTTCCCTTGCTGCTTTTAATATGTTTTCTTTGTATTTAATTTTTGATAGTTTGATTAATATGTGTCTTGGCATATTTCTCCTTGGATTTATCCTGTATGGGACTCTCTGTGCTTCCTGGACTTGATTAACTATTTCCTTTCCCATATTAGGGATGTTTTCAACTATAATCTCTTCAAATATTTTCTCAGTCCCTTTCTTTTTCTCTTCTTCTTCTGGGACTCCTATAATTTGAATGTTGGTGGTTTTAATGTTGTCCCAGTGGTCTCTGAGACTGTCCTCAGCTCTTTTCATTCTTTTTTCTTTATTCTGCTCTGCAGTAGTTATTTCCATTATTTTATCTTGCAGGTTACTTATCCGTTCTTCTGCCTCAGTTATTCTGCTGTTGATCCCATCTAGAGTATTTTTCATTTCATTTATTGTGTTGTTCATTGTTGTTTGTTTCATGTTTAGTTCTTCTAGGTCCTTGTTAAATGTTTCTTGCATTTTGTCTATTCTGTTTCCAAGATTTTGGATCATCTTTTTATCATTATTCTGAATTCTTTTTCAGGTAGACTGCCTATTTCCTCTTCATTTGTTAGGTCTGGTGGGTTTTTATCTTGCTCCTTCATCTGCGGTGTGTTTTTCTGTCTCTCATTTTGCTTATCTTACTGTGTTTGGGGTCTCCTTTTTGCAGGCTGCAGGTTCGTAGTTCCCGTTGTTTTTGGTGTCTGTCCCCAGTGTCTAAGGTTGGTTCAGTAGGTTGTGTAGGCTTCCTGGTGGAGGGGACTAGTTCCTGTGTTCTGGTGGATGAGGCTGGATCTTGTCTCTCTGGTGGGCAGGTCCACGTCTGTTGGTGTGTTTGGGGGTGTCTGTGGACTTATTATGATTTTAGGCAGCCTGTCTGCTAATGGGTGGGGCTGTGTTCCTGTTTTGCTAGTTGTTTGGTATAGGGTGTCCAGCACTGTAGCTTGCTGGTTGTTGAGTGAAGCTGGGTGCTGGTGTTGAGATGGAGATCTCTGGGAGATTTTCGCTGTTTGATATTATTTGGAGCTGGGAGGTGTCTTGTTGACCAGTGTCCTGAAGTTGGCTCTCCCACCTCGGAGGCACAGCACTGACTCCTGGCTGCAGCACCAAGAGCCTTTCATCCACACAGCTCAGAATAAATGGGAGAAAAAGTAGAGAGAAAAAATTAGTAGAAGTAGGAAGAAAGGAAGGAAGGAAGGAAGGAAGGAAGAAAAGAAGGAAAGAAGGAAAGAAAGGAGGGAGGGAGGGAGGGATGGTTGGAGGAAGGAAGGAAGGAAGGAAGGAAGGAAAAAAAGAAGATAAAGTAAAATAAAACAAAGTAAAATATAATAACGTTATTAAATTAAAAAATAATTAAGAAAAAAAAATTTTTTTTAATGGACGGATAGAACCTTAGGACAAATGGTGGAAGCAAAGCTATACAGACAAAATCTTATACAGAAGCATACACATACACACTCACAAAAAGAGGAAAAAGGGAAAAAAAATCATAAATCTTGCTCTCAAAGTCCACCTCCTCAATTTGGGATGATTCGTTGTCTATTCATGTATTCCACAGATGCAGGTTCATCAAGTTGATTGTGGAGCTTTAATCCACTGCTCCTGAGGCTGCTGGGAGAGATTTCCCTTTCTCTTCTTTGTCCTCACAGCTCCCAGGGGCTCAGCTTTGGCTTTGGCCCCGCCTCTGCGTGTAGGTTGCCGGAGGGCGTCTGTTTTTCCGCTCAGACAGGACGGGGTTAAAGGAGCCGCTGATTCGGGGGTTCTGGCTCACTCAGGTCGGGGACAGGGAGGGGCACAGAGTGCAGGGTGGGCCTGTGGCGGCAGAGGCCAGCGTCACATTGCATCTAGCCTGAGGCTCGCCGTGCGCTCTCCTGGGGAAGTTGTCCCTGGATCCCGGGAACCTGGCAGTGGCGGGCTGCACAGGCTCCCCGGAAGGGAGGTGTGGATAGTGACCTGTGCTTGCATACAGGCTTCCTGGTGGCGGCAGCAGCAGCCCCAGCGTCTCTTGCCTGTCTCTGGGGTCCGCACTTTTAGCCGCGGCTCACGGCCGTCTCTGGAGCTCCTTTAAGCTGGGCTCTTAATCCCCTCTCCTCGCGCACCAGGAAACAAAGAGGGAAGAAAAAGTCTGTTGCCTCTTCGGCAGTTCCAGACTTTTCCCCGGACTCCCTCCTGGGTAGCCGTGGTGCACTAACCCCTTCAGGCTGTGTTCACGCCACCAACCCCAGTCCTCTCCCGGCGCTCCGACCGAAGCCTGAGCCTCAGCTCCCAGCCCCGCCCGCCCTGGCGGGTAGGCAGACAAGCCTCTCGGGCTGGTGAGTGCCGGTTGGCACCAATCCTCTGTGCGGCAGTCTCCCCGCTTTGCCCTCCATACCCGTTGCTGCACTCTCCTCCACAGCTCTGAAGCTCCCCCACTCCGCCACCCGCAGTCTCCGCCCGTGAAGGGGCTTCCTAGTGTGTGGAAACCTTTCCTCCTTCACAGCTCCCTCCCACTGGTGCAGGTCCCATCCCTATTCTTTTGTCTCTGTTTTTTCTTTTGCCCTACCCAGGTACGTGGGAAGTTTCTTGCCTTTTGGGAGGTCTGAGGTCTTCTGCCAGCATTCAGTAGGTGTTCTGTAGGAGTTGTTCCACGTGTAGATGTATTTCTGGTGTATCTAGTGGAGCCAAAACCACTGTAGTCACCCAGGTGATCATTGGAAACACTTCCACATGTCTTCAGAACACAGTACTTTTATCTGCATTAAAAGCCTGTTCAGGGGCTTCCCTGGTGGCGCAGTGGTTGAGAGTCTGCCTGCTGATGCAGGGGATACGGGTTCGTGCCCCGGTCCGGGAGGATCCCACGTGCCGCGGAGCGGCTGGGCCCGTCAGTCATGGCCGTTGAGCATGCGCGTCCGGAGCCTGTGCTCTGCAACGGGAGAGGCCACAACAGTGAGAGGCCCGTGTACTGCAAAAAAGAAAAAAAAAACACACAAA
The DNA here is from genome assembly GCF_008692025.1 of Phocoena sinus. Taxonomy (NCBI): domain Eukaryota; kingdom Metazoa; phylum Chordata; class Mammalia; order Artiodactyla; family Phocoenidae; genus Phocoena; species Phocoena sinus. Next base: position 78,952,117 of record NC_045766.1, on the reverse strand, counting down.
AAAACCTGTTCAGGCAGATATCCTTTCTCCTCAATGATTTTCTTAGTGGTGTCTGGGACCGTATCTTCTGCCTCTTGGTCAGCAGAAGCTGCTTCTCCTGTTATCTTGCTTTAAGCCAAACCTCCTTCTAAAACTATCAAACTATCCTTTGCTGGCATTAAATTCTCCAGCTTTAGATCCTTCACCATCCTTTTACTTTAAGTTCTCCTATAATGGCTTCACTTTTTCTTGAATCATATTACGGTCTATAGGTATGCCTTTCATCCTGCACCCACATGAAAGCTGCATTTTCAGCATGCGATAAAAAGGTATTTTGCAAAGATTGCAAGGTTTTCACATCTGCTGGTGTAGCTACAGTGATGGCTTCATGAATTTCTTTGTCTTTTTTCACAATGGTCCTTACGCTGGATTCGTTTATCTTGAAATGGTGGGCAACTGCCGCTGCAGACCTCAATTTACGGTGCATATCAAGCAATTCAACTTTTTCTTGTAATGTCACGACTTTTCTCTGCTTCTTGGGAGCACTCCCACCGTCACTAGTGGCACTTCGTATGGCTCCCATAGTGTTACTCAGTGTTTACAGTATTGCACTAAACACAACGAAGAATATACAAGAACTGCTAGAGATCACTTGTTACCATGACATGCAATTTACTGGAGAGATGAACTGTTCACTCATAGATGATTAGTGTCACCCTACATTTTACGTGGATACTAGCAACACTTGAGCTCACAGCAGAAGCAATAAGAGGTAGTCATGAAATTATTCCAGTAGTATAGTATCTACTACAGTTACTTTTATGCAGTTATGATTTAACACTGCATCTTTACGTTTGTTTACATTTCTTTTGACTTTGAATAACACCCTGTTTGGTCTGTAAGTGTTTAGTGCATAAGTTTTGATAAATTTTAACTTTTTATAGATTTTGTGTATTTTATGGTAGTAAATGATAAAATAGACTAATATCTACATATATTTTATGCATTCATGACACACCTAACTTTTTCAATATTTCTGGGCTATGTGGTTTGTCTGCAAGTTTTAAAAAATTGTCAAAAATCTCCCCCAATTTTTCTAATATATTTATTGAAAAAAATCTATGTATAAGTGGATCCATGCAGTTCAAACCTATGCTGTTCAAGGGCAAACTGTACTTTTAAACTGCTGCTGCTTCCTGTTGATTCATTAGTTTGGATTATCATAGAGCTATTATATATATTTGCCATCAGATTTATTTTCAGGAAACTCGGATGCTCTGTTACAACCATAATAATTGGATGTGGTTCCAAATTTTACTCATAATTTTCATATTTTTATTAATTTCAAGTCTTGGCTTAGTGCTTTATCACTTATTTAAGTGTTTTATCACTTATTTGTGTTTTTATGGAAAAAATAATATAAAAATTATGTGATGAAAAAGTAATGAAAGTGTGATTTTAAAATCAGAGAGATCAGAATTTTTGATACTTTTAAGTTAAAAAGTACCCCCTGTGTCTGAAAATGGAACTGATGAACAAAATCTTATGTATAATTTTGGCAGGATTTTTGATGATCAAAAGTAAGAAAATAAAGTGCATGTTTAAACAGAAACACATACACTCTTCCACAAGGAACCATGTTCAAAAATCTTGATGTGTAGGATTTCAAGCCCAAAGTAAAGCTCTCTTCACTTTGAGATAATTGCCATTTAATGCCCCTTAGTTCCCCCATAACAACAAAACATACTAAATATTTCAGTCGTTTACTACACAGGACAATTTTCTATTGCCCAGGCAGTCATTTAAAACAGCAAATTAGCTCATGTGGAACAGTAGGAGTTGGGGGTTTTGCTTGCATATACACGACAGAACCTTTCAAAAACTCAAAAAAAAAATGTTTAAAGTCTCCAAAACTTTTGATTAAAATGGATACACCTAGAATATGTTTCATGTTTGTTCAGTGGTTAACTTATGCATGGGAATATCATAGGTGCACCCTGGTTTGGACTTTCTCAAACCGTCCTAGCATGGCCATAGAGAAAATTCTTTCTGATATTCAGATCTGTGGCCTAGATTTGGTAGTGGGAAAAAATACAAAGGTAAGAAATGACACTCACTGGTGTGTTATTTCAGGCACTGTTGGAAAAGAATAAGGGCCTCAAAGCAAAGAAACCAATGCGTTTTCTTCAAAGAAAGCCAAAACCTCAACCTCGACTTCCAACTCCAACTTTGGAGATGAATTCCAATGTAAGTTTGAAGGTTCTTTTATTTGAAAAGCTAAATTCAGTATTGCTGTTTATTCTCCAGATAGTTTGGGTTAAAAACAAACCTAACGTTAAGTGTTCATTTCCCAAGATCTGACTTACGTTGCCTTTATCCTTATGTTTCAAACGCACACAAAAAAACAAGCAAAATGAAATGAAATCTAAAGTCAATCCTTTTCAACAATAAAAACACAAAGAAGAAAATCTTCCCAAGAAAAATTGGCATCAGAAGGTAATTCTGATGTACATCAAATAAAAAAAAAAAAGATCGAATTATGATCATTTACTGTAACTGTCTTCCCACATGAGGAAGTGGCTGATGACAGCTGGAATTAGAGAGAAATGCAATACCAGAGGTGACATCAAGACTGGCTCAGAGAGTTCACCCTGACCAGGGCCATACCTCACCTTTGCAGGGCCCCAGACTCAGTTTGGTCAACATTCCATAGTTGGTTTGGATTTAAAGGACTGACTCAGACTAAACCTACAAGAAACTGCTGGAGATGCCACAACGCAAATTTGTTACTTTACGGAGAGAAATATAACTGCCTGGTATATCAGGATATTGCTCTTGGGAGGTCAGCTTGTTATCTCCCAGTACAGGGCAGTTCTCACAAGAAGCCAGATTGTACAGAAGGTTGTTGTGCTTTGTCAGAGGGAGGGGAGTTGACAGGAGATCTCACTAGCACCTCCGATAGCTCTGATGTCTCTGGAGGGACTGGAATGCTCCCGCTGACTGGACACGATGTGCTTCTGGGCAGTGTCCCCTTTTCTAGACTTTGTGCCGACCACTGCCTGTGGTTAACACGTTGTCATTCACGAGTGTTAATGCCATTGATTCCACTGTTGATTACTTTTGCACTCAGAGGGGCTTTAAGTAAATTTGCAGACTCTGATCTTTCTGCTTTTGACATACACTTATTTAAGGTGATTTTTATAGATAGCTGATCTTATCCATTATATTCTTATTTTACCAGTTTAGCTAAATTCTTGTGAAAAGCACCTCATTTTCGACTCTGATATAGACCAGCTGTATTCTTTGTCTACGCATGATCAAACATGAAAATACTATTGCAAAAGGGATTTATTAGCAATACTTACTTCTTCAAGAAAGATTTTGCTGGAAAGGAATATAGAAAAAATGAAAATGGCTTAATTTGTAAGGATACCATGACAGTGGGTGAATTTTTTGCTTCTGATGTAATTTATTAATGATATCTTATTTATAATGAAAAAGTAATAATGAATTTTAACAATACAGTAAGTAACACTTAAAGTCCTATATGTTCAAAGAGGGATGATGTTTTATTCTCTTTAAATCCTTCTGGCATCTAGCTTTTTGCTAGATATAAATCTTTTGCTTGATATAAATCTTCAAAAAAGTATTTGATGCTGACTGCTGCTGTTCTCAAGCTGCTTGGTTCTCCCTTTGTTCTTTTAGGAAGAAGAAGATATAGAAATGGCTGTGATCTACCTTCAAAAGTTACTCCGGGGCAGAGTCGTTCAGAACATGGTGTGTAGGGTTACAACCACTGGCCCTGTTCTTCTCCTTTGAGAATAGATTTACAGAACGCATATGTGCTTGGTTCCTTGGGGTGAATTGCCTCTTGCACGCTGCTGTCCTGTGGTACTGTGCTCTTGAGTTGCCATAGTTTGCCCGAGTGGCACAGTAACAAGGCAAGAAAGGACCGCCTGCTGTTTGCTGTAGTGTACCCAAGGCAGTGTGAAGCTAATGTCTTCCTTGGAATTGATAAATCCAGCAATTTTCATACCTGAATTTTGACCCTAAACATCACAAGTAGATTCTCTAATTTTCCACAAAGTTGTAATACAATTATCTGTGTTTGTATATAGCTATCAATACCTGAATAATAAATGAAATAGCTAAGTAATAACTACAGTTTTGAACTCTTACCATATGCTCACATTATATGTTCTTTGCTCTACATATATCAGCTCTTTTTCTTTTTTTGTATCAATTACCCATTTTACAGGCGAGTAATATGAGTCTGAGGGGGATTATGTTAACTGCCAAATGCAACTCCGGTCTTCCTGACTAAAAGCTTTAGCCAGATTATTTGTGCCACTAGAGCAAGCTCACGCTTCAGTTTAAAAATGGACTGATATAAAGGCTCAGCTGAAACATTTTTTCTCCCCAGACAGCTGTAACTCTTAAGAGACTCAGTTATGGTGAGTAAGTTCAGGGAGGCTGGATGAACATCCTGTGTTCAGCATTATTCTCGATTCTCCTGCCAGTATTTCCCCAGGAGAAACATGGCAGTTAAGTTCAGACAGCAGATCCTGTATTCCAGATGAGGGGCAAATCTCTCGGAAAAGAAAGTATGACCATGAAAAATACCACCCCCAGGCTTCTTAGGGAAGGAGCAGAGGAAATGAGGAGAAGGCTCTAGTTTCTTAACATGACCCTATAGTTGTCACCTTGTCTTTGAGAGGCCTTTTAAGAAACTGAGTCAATAACTAACTAACCTATAGCTAAGCTCCTTCTCTGCCTGAGCAGCTGAAGGTGCAGAAGAGAGGGCTGACCGCTAGCTCTGTGGCCCAGACCTGCTCTGTGGCCCCGAAAGGCAGAACAGAACCCTCTGTTGACAAGTGCCTCACAAGTCACTGTCTGCGAGGCCTCGTGCCTGGCACAACGGATGCTGATTTGAAAGTCTCTCTCTGATCTGACTTGACACAGATGTTTGAAGGGAAAGAGAAGCGACTGGAGTTGATCCAGGAGCTGCGCACCAGCCACGCACTGCAAGAAGAGGACAGGCTGGTGAAGAAAGCCGAGAAGCAGGTGACCCTGGCCTTGCAGCGACAGAGGAACTTGCACGAGCACAAGGTTCTTTCCTTTCCTCTCCTTTTCTTGTCCCATTTTCGCCCTTGGTTTTTATTATTATACAAGCAACATTATAGTAACAATAAATGACGTGATGAAAAAGAAACACCCCCCACAAGCCCAGCATTTTTCATCAATGGTGCTGTGGTCCAGAATTTGAATGGGCTGTGCCCTCCCTGAATTGAGTCTGCTCTTAGTTTTTTATTTTTATTTTATTATTATTATTATTTCTTTTTGCGTTATGCGGGCCTCTCACTCTTGTGGCCTCTCCCGTTGCGGAGCACAGGCTCTGGACGCGCAGGCTCAGCGGCCATGGCTCACGGGCCTAGCTGCTCCGTGGCATGTGGGATCTTCCCAGACCAGTGCACGAACCCGTGTCCCCTGCATCGGCAGGCGGACTCTCAACCACTGTGCCACCAGGGAAGCCCTGCTCTTCGTTTTTTATTTGCAAAAAGAAAAGAATAAAACCCCACAATTTTGAAAGGTTTTTCTCTTCCAATCTTTCTTAAATATTTGGTGACTCTAATATATTTCAGTGGGAGCTTAGCAGAATGAATAAGTAATTAAAGCAATAAGAAAAAAGTGAGAAATGAGATTTTAAAAACTATCCACACTCATTTATGAGTTTTGGAGCTGTACATAGCTCATACTCCTTAAACTGCATATTATATATGTTAATATGATATTCTGTGACTTTCACCGGGTCGTCTGAGCTCTGTGTGACTGACAATAGCTGCTAATTGCAGCTCTGACCTGACAACTGTAAATGTGTTTCCTACTTTCTTCTGGCATTTGTCTATAGACACATAGTATTTAATGTTGTTGACTACAGTGTAGATACACTTTTACTATCTGTCCCACTTATCTGTGAATCAAAATGAAAAAGAACCAATTTGCACAGAGTTTAGTGTTACAAGAAAGTAAACTTGGGACTTCCCTGGCGGTGCAGTGGTTAAGACTCCGCACTTCCAATGCAGGGGGGCGTGGGTTCGATCCCGGGATGGGGAACTAAGATCCCACATGCCGCGCAGTACGGCCAAACAAAAAGAAAGTAAACTTACAACAAAGCTAACATGACCCACCTTTAGTAACAAACATAACTCTTGTGCTGTGAATTAGGCACAAATGTTAAGCAGCCTGGAAACGAGCACCACTTTATTCCTTTTACATGACAGCAGGACTGGGGATGGTCTCTGAGTGATGGGAGCTGGTTTGCAGGGAGGGAGGAAGAAAGCCACAGACTGTGAGACCCAGCAGAGGAACCAGAGAAAGAAGAGGAGAATGCAGACACTGGAGTCTCTAAATCTGGGCATCCTGGAGCCCTGGGAATGATGGAGACAGGCTGCACTTCTGTTCAGATAGGGAGCAGAATGCCCTGGCAGCAGAATACCCAGGACCTGGACGGAAAAATGCCCTCCTTGGCCCCTTCAAGGTTTCTGATTATAGACTTTAGCAGCTACAGCTAAGACAATCCAGGATTTTCAATCCATCTACCTCATTTAGTGGATAAATACTTGATAGACATCATGACAGCTAAGAGCTAAGGGAGGAAATAATGGGAGGAACTGTCACAGAGCCACAAACTCACCCTGCTTGCCTTCAGCTGTTCCTGGATACACCAGTAAGATGCAGGCATCTGGGGGAGTGGGCACCCCACGGGTACCTACAGCAATGCCGATCCTCTCATTTTCTCCTTCTCTCATATTGAGGGAGAATCGTCAGTGTGAGAGCAGCAAGTGCCTGGGAGAAGAGCCTTTTCCCCTTATCCCTGAGGATAGAAGCAGGAGCACAGTACAATCTTCTCAAACACTTTTGTTCCCCCTGTGCCAAAGCCAGCACAGAGAGATCCATAAATAGATACTGTGGCTTACTCCTGGCCAAGAACTCTAGGCCCCTAGCCCTTATTTTACCTCAGTGATTACACAGACATGTAGGCTTGTTTCCTGCTCTGTTTCAAAGATAGTTCTTAATGACTTTGAAATTATTTAAATGAATAAGCAGTACTAAGGTTTTCTACTTTCATGTTACTGAAGATCTTAAAATTCCCCAAACTTGTGTTAAAGGACAAAGCATTGAAAAATTAAAAGGTACCATGAGTGAATTTTTAAGAGATTCTATTTTTTTGAACTCCAACATTATCTTTTAATAAAAACCTTGACATTTCCCTTCACGTCTGGGGAGACCCAAGCACTTTACCTTCTGGATAAAATGGAAAGAAAAAAAAAATTCTGTGTGGACACTAACGAATGTTTTGCTAAATCCTCTTTATAATTTGAAAACGATCATCCATCAGTGACTGACTGAGCAATCTACTTTCTCAAGTCTAAGTTTGTATCATAAGCTTTCCTAGTAAAACCCTTGGGATGGGGGCCAGTCTGGAGACAATATTCCTAATAAAAACTAAGTGCACTCTGAAAGTGAAGTGACTGTCAAGGATAATCCAGCATCCCTCCTCATAAATCACCATTCTTAGTGGAATCTGTATCCTCATAGTTATATTATTATTTTTAAGGTGTCACTGGTTGAAAACCATTTGGCTGGGCTGGAAGGATGGGTGCTGGCAGACATGTTTGACTTCCTGTCCAAAGAGCTGGTGAGACTGCAGGAGGAGAGGAGGGTCCACGCCCTGGCCATGCTGGCCGAGCGACAGCGCAGGATGCGTGAAGCCGAAGAGAGTGGCCGGCGCCAGGTGGAAGAGAGGCGCCTGCAGGAGGAGGACCAGATATTTAAGGAGGCAAGTGGGGACGTTGCCAGGAAACTCATGATATGAAATGACTTCCGTATTTTGTTTTTCATTGTCTTCAACAAATAATGTATTGAGTTCCTATGGTATGCCCAGCACTGTGCAAAGGCATTGTGGGCTGCTTTGGAGGGAAAAAACCAGGTGTGGCCCCTTCTCTCCTGGTGCTTAAATCCTATATAACAGGCGAATAAGTGTAGGATCAGAAAATGTGTTAAGTTTCATGAAGGAAACAAATGGGGCCCGGTGACATATTTTGAAGAAGTCACTCTGCTTTGCTGTGTGAACAGGTTGTAGGGGAGGACAGGGTGGAAACAAGGAGACCTGGAAGGAGACTGATGAAGTAACTCAGGCCAGAGTGAGAAATGGGGTAAAGTCAAGTATGATGTCCAGTTTCCGGTGTCAGTGAGTGGGGGAGGTGATGGTTCTATTTTCTGAGGTGGGAAAGCTGAGGGTGGAATAGGTTTAGGGGCAGGAGTGGAATGAAGAGTTTGATTTATATTAAGTTTGAGACATCTTAGTGGAGGTGTCATTTCAGCAGATGGATATACAAGATAGAGTTTCGAAGAGAGATTTTGACTAAAGATACAATCTTGGGAATTAGGAATGCCAGGCTGGTAAATTTGAATTCTGACCAAGACCCAATAGATGTGAAATTCCAAAGTGACCAAGATGCAAACTCAGAGGAAATCTGAGGAACCAGTAATATCTCAAGTCACTCTCACCCTCATCAAGTATACAAAAGCTCAAGTGTTAAAATGGGAGGGGATTTGTGAGGCAGATTTCTTTAAAGGGAGCTGTGCTGTGACTAATTCCCCCAAAAATCACACCCAGAGGTGGCGACGAGTACTTCCCCTTTCTTGGAGAGCTTGATGTGTATTCTTTCAGTTAGGGCGTCTCACCCCCGGAATGGAGAGGAGGAAGCTGGGCAGGCTGAGGGGAGGTGGGCACAGAAGAGGCTGCATGGGCGGCCAGCACACCCAGAATATGCTAAGGCGAAGGCTGTGTGAGTTTCCCTTGTGCAGATGCGGGCCAGATGGGAAAGGCAGAAAGAGCCAACCTGGAACTTAAAAAAATTCCTATCTAAGAGGCTGTCTGAATTGTATTAATATATGTGGATAGTTTTGAGCTCCTCAGGTTAAAAAAAAAAAAATGCTATGTCAAGTTGGGGTCTTCTTATTTGATCTGGGATTCAAAGGATTTACCCAATTCCCATGGAATTAGGATCGACCCCTGAATAGTATTTGGTATGTGTTTTTTCAGATAAGAAATTGATTGAAATTAAACAGACTTCCCATCCTCTACACAGCTTTAGAAAGTTTTGGGTTAAAGCTTTTTAACTATAGTGTGATACAGCCTATAATAATAATTCATATTCTAGCTTCCTACCATCCTAACACATTTTTCCTTAAAAAGAGTTACTGAGGGCTTCCCTGGCGGTGCAGTGGTTGAGAGTCTGCCTGCCGATGCAGGGGACACGGGTTCGTGCCCCGGTCGGGGAAGATCCCACATGCTGCAGAGCGGCTGGGCCCGTGAGCCAAGGCCACTGAGCCTGCGCGTCCGGAGCCTGTGCTTCGCAACGGGAGAGGCCACAACAGTGAGAGGTCCGCGTACTGCAAAAAAAAAAAAAGTTACTGAAATGTAGAAATTTTTAGCAAACCAGAATTTACTATTCTCTACCTAATATCACTAAGGAAAAACCAGCTGGGATGGGAAGAACCAGTTGGGAGTGAGAATAAAAGGAAAGAGACAGAAGAACCACTATACTCAGAAACACGGAAAGGAAGAAGCTGGTGAAAGGCTTCTAGGAAGGTATCTCTTAAGTGGGAATGATCCCAGGAAATGTCAGCATGTCTAGGAGGGGCAAGAAAGGGTTAAGATGACCCTTCCAGCCTGATTTAAGGAACATTTATGTAAAAAATGTATCCATCTCTGGACCCCAGCATCATTTAAATTCCCTATCTCCCATCATATGACCCTCTTAAAGATAAATATGCTTGCACATAAATATACCAAGTGTACAATATACAAATATACCAAATGTACACGAGTAAATTTCCAGAAAAATAACATGCAGATATTGAGAAACATAGATACAGAAAGTCATAGACTCATATTTTAAATACATACACACTTTTGCACATCTATAAGTTAAGATACACTCACAAACATAAGCCCACATGCACAATAATAGCAGAGATGGGAGGTACACACATATAGCCACCCATACGTTTCCTTATTCACTTACGCACCTACAAGCACAAATGTGTCCAGAAACATACACATTTATAAAGATATATGTAAACACACAAGTACGTGTATTACTAGAGGTGAACCAAATTAAACTTTCCACCTCTGAACTATTACAAGACTCAACTGTCTAATCGTTCCATCTAGGTGTGACTTGTTTCCTGAATAAGTCTGTGGTCTCCATGGGAGCAGGCACATGCCTTCCACAGCACCAGCATAGCCCTCTGTACATAACAGACTTTAAGAAAATATATTTTGGTTGGTTGGTTGGTTGTTCGGTTGAACTGTATTAAACTGGTCATTGGGTCTCTCCCATAAGGAAGGCATAGGGATTCAAGGTTATGGACTTGGTGTTTTACAGGTAGATATTCAGTAAACATTTCATATTCAGAGTCCTGCTGCAGTGCCAGTCAAGAAGCAGGTACTGAGTTGTTACTGAGTCCCAAGCATTATCTCAGACACAAAGAAATACACACACATTAAATAAAAAGTGCCCTTCCCCCAAAGCTCAAAATCTGTTGAGACAGAATGCATACAAAACTAAGTATGACACCCTTGATGCTTGTGATACTTCCTTGGTATCCATCTGTAAAACAGGTAAAACTAAACTGTATTATTTATGGTTGCATACTTAGGGAGCACAGCCCTAAAGAATAGGAAGTCTTTACCATAAACTCATGAGAGTGGGAAGGGTCTGTGGTCAGGTAGAACTCACAGTGACCTCTGGGATCCTAGCAGTGGCTTGACCCTCATTCATTGCACTGTACATTTATGTGCTCTGCACTTTTCTAAATGTATAGTCTATATTCTTTCAAGAAAGCTTTAAAAAGAAGCAGTCCAGGGCTGAGAAGATAGTTAAAAAAATTCACCAGAGACCCAGGATCCTTCTAGCTTCCTGCTTTTCTGTCCCTTGGGTGTGACCCTCATGGCAGTTTAAGATAACTGGTGCTCCTGCATTTCGTCCCCATGAAATGAGAAATGAAAAGAGAGAGAGAGAAAAAAAAAAGCTACGTCTTTCCCTGTAAGAATCCTTTAAGAGGAATAAAGGAAGGACATTGTGTAATACATCTTAGTCTCTGCCACAGTTAGGTAGCTTGACCAAATTACACTGCTGGTAAGAACAAAGCCAGGATCCAAAACAGGGTTATTGACTGAAGCCCATGATCTTTCTGCAGTGTTGTATCGCCCACCCCATAATTCTAAAATGAGCCAGATAGGTAGGGGCTTCCCAGAGTGGGTAGATAGGTGGATTAGAAACAGACTATCTATAGTTTAAAAAAAAGAGTAATGAATGAGGGGACTACTGATGAATGAAGTAGATGTGCTAAAAAAGTCGACCAATATTCATGCATTTTTCTTGTGTACAGTAGTAACATTCCTATTCTGAGTAACTGGAGTATTTTGGGGTTTTGCAGGTAATTAAAGTTCACCAAAGTACTGTAACTTCCTATCTGGAGGATATAATACTGAACACTGAAGAGAATACTGCAGAAGAACAAGCCAGGGCAGAAATAGAGAAGATGGCTGAGGAAATCAATGACATTGCTTATGAAATGGAAAGCCGGTGTGTACCAAGGGGACAGATGGTGGGATGGACAGCCTTTTGCTGTTACTCATATGTATTTTTCAAGAGCTTAAGATTTTACCACCAAGGAGAAACAAATATATAACTCATGCTTCAGTATGCATTGTTTTAGCAGCAGCCAGCAGGCCTATACCTTTGTATGGTAAGAGCATTGGGAATAGAATTTTCAGTTATCCTCTGCAGTCTGGAGCACTTTCATATTTCTTACTTTTAGAATATCACAAAGCATGAAAGCAATGTGATTAAGTATGTCCAATTTTACTTGGACATCACCGCAGGGTTTCTGGCTTCCATTTGTAAGTTGTATCTCTAACACTCCCGTTCTGGTAGGCAGGCTAAGTGGAGGACAAATTTGGATTTTCCATGGAGTTAACCAAACTCACCAGGAATGTGCTACTTCAGATCACTTAAGGAAAAGGCAGTGGTGGGATTTGAGCAGTGGAGTTCCTTACACAAACAAGGAGGATCCAAGTATAAATCGGCAGCTCAAGTAAGGCAACAAAGGAAATACTCGTTTGTTTTTTACTTTTTAGTCGAACTCAGCTTCAGTCAGAGGAGATAGTTGCCGAGTTGGTTTATAGTTTCCTGATCCCAGAATTGCAAAAGGACTTTGTCAAAGAAAAAGGTAAGCCAATGCAAATGTTCCACGTGATGATGTGTTTTTTTAAATTTTTATTTATTTATTTATTCATTCTTTTTTGTTTTGTTTTGTTTTGTTTTTTTTTGCGGTACATGGGCCTCTTACTGTTGTGGCCTCTCCCGTTGTGGAGCACAGGCTCCGGACGCGCAGGCTCAGCGGCCATGGCTCACAGGCCCAGCCGCTCCGTGGCATGTGGGATCTTCCCAGACTGGGGCACAAACCCGTGTCCCCTGCATCGGCAGGCGGACTCTCAACCACTGCGCCACCAGTGAAACCCTATTCATTCATTTTTGGCTGTGTTGGGTCTTCGTTTCTGTGCGAGGGCTTTCTCTAGTTGCGGCGAGCGGGGGCCACTCTTCATCGCGGTGCGCGGGCCCCTCACTGTCGCGGCCTCTCTTGTTGCGGAGCACAGGCTCCAGACGCGCAGGCTCAGTAGTTGTGGCTCACAGGCCTAGCTGCTCCCCGGCATGTGGGATCTTCCCGGACCAGGGCTCGAACCCGTGTCTCCTGCATTGGCAGGCGGATTCTCAACCACCGCGCCACCAGGGAAGCCCGTGATGATCTTTTTAAAGGTAGAAACTATTTTCAATATTCCAGAGATTTAAAACTGAGCAGAGGTATGGGGAAAATTCTGAAGGAGAATCACTGCATTTTCTTATTTCAGAGGTCAGGTTCCCTCGATGCTGACTGCAGAATATAATCACCTCTAGTATGGATGGGTGCAGTTCTAATAAGTTTGATGGAGCGTCAAAATCCAAACCTTCTTGAAGAGGCAATTCCCGAGGGGTGGGATGGAGGGTTGGTGGGGGGTGGGAGGCTCGAGAGGGAGGGGATGTATGTATATGTACAGCTGATTCACTTTGTCTACAGCAGAAACGAACACACCATTGTAAAGCAACTATACTCCAATTAAAAAAAAAAAAGAGGCAGTTTCCAGATTCCCAGAAGAGGTGTATTTTGGTGGTTGTTGTTGTTTTGGTTTGGTTTTCATTGAAATATAGTTGATTTACAATATTATGTTAGTTTCAGGTGTACAGCAAAGTGATTCAGTTTATATATATATCTTCTCTTTTCCACTGTAGGTTATTACAAGATACTGAATTTTGTTCCCCAGGCTATACAGTGAATTGTTGTTTATCTGTTTTATATATACTTGCGTGTATATGTTAATCCTATACTCCTAATTTATCCCTCCCCCACCTCTTTCCCCTTTGGTAACCATAAGTTTGTATTTTGTAATTTGATTTTTTTTCAATGTAAAGCAAATGTTGAGAATATACAGGGTTTTCCAACTGTAGTAGCCTTTTGCAGGCAGGGCATGTGCAAGGCAGGTGTTGAAAAGCTAAGAAGCCTGACAGACCTAAATTGACTCTGCAGCTCTGCGTGAGTCACAATATCTCCTGTTCCTGCCAGGACTGATCTCAGTATAAATATCCTCACTTATCGTTTGCCAAAAGTGGCATGTTTTTAAAGATTGATGCTTTTAGTCGATAGAGAAGGAGAAAAAAATATGTATTTTTAAAAACAGTGTTCTTCCGGAGCTTTCAGACTATTGGTGACAGTCCTGATCCCAGAGGGAAGGATGCAACCAGAAGATTAATATTTAAGTGATAGGGAGGGAGGGAGGGAGGGAGACACAAGAGGGAAGAGATATAGGAACATATGTGTATGTATAACTGATTCACTTTGTTATAAAGCAGAAACTAACACACCATTGTAAAGCAATTATACCCCAATAAAGATGTTAAAAAAAAATATTTAAGTGAAATAAGAGCTTGGGAGGCTTTAGAGTTTGCAGGGGAATTCTAGACAGGTTTAAGAGAAGTGTTAATATTTAAGATCACGTAACCAGTGAGAAAGGAATCGTAGTTTTAATGCATTGGACGAGAACAAAGAAATATCTTGTTTTCCCATTACATGATTGTACTTTTTTAAACCAGTACCCACCCCAGCAATAAGCATCTAGTTTGTTCCCAGTGCGTTTTCCTATAAATAGCAGTGAACACCCTGGGCACGCTTCTGAGAGTAAACTCCTAGCAGTACACTGCTGGAAATAAGGTATGTGTGTTGTATATTTTGATAGATACCACCAAACTGCCCCCACAAAAAGACTGTTCTAATTCACACTCCCATCAACAGTATATGATAGTGCCTCTACCAACAAAATTTAATTTTGTTAAATTAAATCAAATAATACTTTTCTATCACCTTATATTATAAAAGGGATCTTATGTTTTCTAGATCCTTAAGAAAATATGCAACTCCTTGCTCCTTCTCCTCTGTCCAAGGTGAGGCCAACCTGCTTCAGATCAATTCCACCTGAGGGAACTGAAGGAGGGGGGAAATCCTCTGTTTAATAGTTACTAGTTTGTGACCCCTCCTCCCCAGCTTCTCCTGGCTCTGAGGGGAAGGAGCTGGAGGGGGCAGGAGATGTAAAGGAATCAGTGGGACTTGTCTGTGGGCAAGCTGGGCAAGTCCTAACTTCTTCCCTTTGTGTGGATGTAGCCCAAACGAAGAAAGCCACCTGGACAGGGAGCACACACTAGGGCCTTTTGTTTCTCGTTCCAAATAAGACATCCATGTGTTATACTCTTTACCCCAAATTAAGTAATATTACATACAGACCGTTTGAGATATCTCATTATTCATTTTTATTTGGATGAATTAAAAAAAATTTTTTTTATTGAGGTCTAGTTGATTTATAACATTATATTAGTTTCACGTGTACAACACAGCGATTTAAAATTTTATAGATTATACTCCATTTAAAGTTATCATAAAATATTGGCTATATGCCCTGTGCTCTACAATATATCCTTGTAGCTTATTTATTTTATATGTGGTAGTTTGTACTTCTTAATCTCCTACCCCTATCTTGCCCCTCCCAACTTCCCCTTTCCTCACTGGTAACCACTAGTTTGTTCTCTATATTTGAAGATCTGTTTCTGTTTTGTTAAATTCATTTGTTTGTTTGATTTTTTTAGATTCCACGTGTAGTGAAAACATACAGTATTTGTCTTTGTCTGACTTACTTCACGAAGCATAATACCTTCCAGGTTGATCCATGTTGTTGTAAATGGCAAAATTTAATTCTTTTTATGGCTAGGTAGTATTCCATTGTGTGTGTGTGTGTGTACACACACACACACACACACCATGTCTTTTTATCCATTCCTCTATTAATGGACACTTAAGTTGCTTCCATTTCTTGGCTATTGTAAATAATGCTGCAATGAACATTGGGGTACATGTATCTTTTCCAATTAGTATTTTCATTTCTTCAGATACATACCCAGGAGTGGGACTGCTGGATCATCTGGTAGTTCTATTTTTACTTTTTTGAGGAACCTCCATACTGTTCTCCAAAGTGGTTGCATCAATTTAAATTCCCACTGACATTGCATGAGGGTTCCCTTTTCTCCACACCCTCTCGAACATTTGTTATTTGTGGTCTTTTTGATGATAGCCCTTCTGACAGGTGTGAGGTGATATCTCACTGTGGGTTTGATTTGCATTTCTCTGATGATTAGCAATGTTGAGCATCTTTACATGTGCCTGTTGGCCAATCTGTATGTCTTCTTTTTAAAAAAAATGTTTATTCAAGGGACTTCCCTGGCAGTCCAGTGATTAAGACTCTGCACTCCCACTGCAGGGGGTGTGGGTTTGATCCCTGGTAGGTGAACTAAGATCTCGCATGCCACGGCCAAAAAAAAATGTTTATTAAAGTCGTCTGTCCATTTTAAATTGGGTTTGTTTTTCTGATATTGAGTTGTATGAGCTATTTATATATTTTGGATAATAATCCTTTATTGGTCTTACTATTTGCAAATATTTCTCCCATTCAGTAGGTTGTCTTTTCATTTTGTCAATCATTTCCTTTGCTGTGCAAAAGCTTTTAAGTTTAATTAGGTCCCATTTATTTATTTTTGCTTTTCTGTCCTTTGCCTTAGGAGACAGAGCCAAAAAATATTGCTACAATTTATGTCAGTGTGTTCTGCCTGTGTTTTCTTCTAGGAGTTTTATGCTTTCTGCTCTTACATTTAGGTGTTTAATTCATTTTTCATTTAATTCATATATGGCCTTTATTATGTTGATGTATGTTCCCTCTACACCCACTTTGTGGAGGAGACGTTTTATCATAAATGGATGTTGAACTTTGTCAAAAGCTTTTTCTGCATCTATTGTGATGATCATATGGCTTTTATTCTTCAGTTTATTTTTTAAATTTAATTTTTATGTTAGAATATAGTTGATTTACAATGTTGTGTTAGTTTCAGGTGTACACCAAGGTGATTTAGTTATACATATACATATACCCATTCTTTTTCAGATTCTTTCCCCATATAGGTTATTACAGAATATTGAGTAGATTTCCCCGTGCCATACAGTAGGTCCTTGTTGGTTAGCTATTTTATATATAGTAGTGTGTTAATCCCAAACTCCTAATTTATCCCCCCCCACCATCTTTTCCCTTTGGTAACCATAACTTTGTTTTTGAAGTTTGAGCCTGTTTTTGTTTTGTGAAGAAGTTCATTTGTATCATTTTTTTTATATTCCACATATAGGGGATATCATATGATATTTGTCTTTTGTCTGACTTCAGTTAGTATGATAATCTTCAGTTAGTATGACAATGCCATGTTTCTGAATATGGCATTAATTTTTAATGGCTGAGTAGTATTCCATTGTATATATGTACCACATGTTCTTTATCCATTCCTCTGTTGATGGACATTTAGGTTGCTTCAGTGTCTTCACTGTTGTAAATAGTGTTGCAATGAACTAGGGGTGCATGTATCTTCTTGAATTGTGGTTGTCTCCAGATATATGCCCAGGAGTGGGATTGCTGGGTCATATGGTAGTGCTATTTTTAGTTTTTTAAGGAACCTCCATACTGTTCTCCATAGTGGTTGTACTAATTTAAATTCCCACCAACAGTGTAGGAGGGTTCCCTTTTCTCCACACCGTCTCCAGCATTTATTGTTCATAGACTTTTTGATGACAGACATTCTGGCCATTCTGGTGTGAGGAGGTACCTCATTGTAGATTTTTTTTACATCTTTATTGGAGTATAATTGCTTTACAATGGTGTGTTACTTTCTGCTTTGTAACAAAGTGAATCAGTTATATATATATTCTCATATCTCTTCCCTCTTGTGCCTCCCTCCCTCCCACCCTCCCTATCCCACCCCTCTAGGTTGTCACAAAGCACCGAGCTGATCTACCTGTGCTATGTGGTTGCTTCCCACTAGCTATCTATTTTACGTTTGGTAGTGTATATATGTCCATGCCACTCTCTCACTTTGTCACAGCTAACTCTTCCCCCTCCCCATATCCTCAGGTCCATTCTCTAGTAGGTCTGTGTCTTTATTCCTGTCTTACCCCTAGGTTCTTCATGACATTTTTTCCCTTAAATTCCATATATATGTGTTAGCATACGGTATTTGTCTTTCTCTTTCTGACTTACTTCACTCTGTATGACAGACTCTAGGTCCATCCACCTCATTACAAATAGCTCAGTTTCATTTCTTTATATGGCTGAGTAATATTCCATTGTATATATGTGCCACATCTTCTTTATCCATTCATCCGATGATGGACACTTAGGTTGTTTCCATCTCCGGGCTATTGTAAATAGAGCTGCAATGAACATTTTGGTACATGACTCTTTTTGAATTTTCATTTTCTCAGGGTATATGCCCAGTAGTGGGATTGCTGGGTCATATGGTAGTTCTATTTGTAGTTCTTTAAGGAACCTCCATACTGTTCTCCATAGTGCCTGTACCAACTCACATTCCCACCAGCAGTGCAAGAGTGTTCCCTTTTCTCCACACCCTCTCCAGCATTTATTGTTTCTAGATTTTTGATGATGGCCATTCTGACTGGTGTGAGATGATATCTCATTGTAGTTTTGATTTGCATTTCTCTAATGATTAGTGATGTTGAGCATTCTTTCATGTGTTTGTTGGCAGTCTGTATACCTTCGTTGGAGAAATGTCTATTTAGGTTTTCTGCCCATTTTTGCATTGGGTTGTTTGTTTTTTTGTTATTGAGCTGCATGAGCTGCTTATAAATTTTGGAGATGAATCCTTTGTCAGTTACTTCATTTGCAAATATTTTCTGCCATTCTGAGGGTTGTCTTTTGGTCTTATTTATGGTTTCCTTTGCTGTGCAAAACCTTTGAAGTTTCATTAGGCCCCAGTTGTTTGTTTTTATTTCCATTTCTCTAGGAGGTGGGTCAAAAAAGATCTTGCTGTGATTTATGTCATAGAGTGTTCTGCCTGTTTTCCTCTAAGAGTTTGATAGTTTCTGGCCTTACATTTAGGTCTTTAATCCATTTTGAGCTTATTTTTGTGTATGGTGTTAGGGAGTGTTCTAATCTCATACTTTTATATGTAGCTGTCCAGTTTTCCCAGCACCAGTTATTGAAGAGGCTGTCCTTCATCCACCGTACATTCCTGCCTCCTTTATCAAAGATAAGGTGACCATATATGTGTGGGTTTATCTCTGGGCTTTCTATCCTGTTCCATTGATCTATATTTCTGTTTTTGTGCTGGTACCATACTGTCTTGATTACTGTAGCTTTGTAGTATAGTCTGCAGTCAGGGAGCCAGATTCCTCCAGCTCCATTTTTCATTCTCAAGATTGTTTTGGCTATTCGGGGTCTTTTCTGTTTCCATACAAATTGTGAAAATTTTTGTTCTAGTTTTGTGAAAAATGCCAGTGGTAGTTTGATAGGGATTGCATTGAATCTCTAGATTGCTTTGGGTAGTAGAGTCATTTTCACAATGTTGATTCTTCCAATCCAAGAACATGGTATATCTCTCCATCTATTTGTATCATCTTTAATTTCTTTCATCAGTGTCTTACAATTTTCTGCATACAGGTCTTTTGTCTCCTTAGGTAGGTTTATTCCTAGATATTTTATTCTTTTTGTTGCAGTGGTAAATGGGAGTGTTTTCTTAATTTCACTTTCAGATTTTTCATCACTAGTGTATAGGAGTGCCAGAGATTTCTGTGCATTAATTTTGTATCCTGCTACTTTAACAAATTCATTGATTAGCTCTAATAGTTTTCTGGTAGCATTTTTAGGATTTTCTATGTATAGTATCATGTCATCTGCAAACAGTGACAGCTTTACTTTTTCTTTTCCAATTTGGATTCCTTTTATTTCCTTCTCTTCTCTGATTGCTGTGGCTAACAGTTCCAAAACTATGTTGAATAAGAGTGGTGAGAGTGGGTAGCCTTGTCTTGTTCCTGATCTTAGTGGAAATGCTTTCAGGTTTTCAACATTGAAGAGGATTTTGGCTGTGGTTTGTCATATATGGCCTTTATTATGTTGAGGAAAGTTCCCTCTATGCCTACTTTCTGCAGGGTTTTCATCATAAATGGGTGATGAATTTTGTCGAAACCTTTCTCTGCATCTATTGAGATGATCATATGGTTTTTCTCCTTCAATTTGCTAATATGGTATATCACGTTTATTGATTTGCGTATATTGAAGAATCCTTGCATTCCTGGAATAAACCCCACTTGATCATGGTGTATGATCCCTTTAATGTGCTGTTGGA
Organism: Phocoena sinus; assembly: GCF_008692025.1. Classification (NCBI taxonomy): domain Eukaryota; kingdom Metazoa; phylum Chordata; class Mammalia; order Artiodactyla; family Phocoenidae; genus Phocoena; species Phocoena sinus. The sequence goes on along the minus strand of NC_045766.1, from coordinate 78,932,246 downwards.
TTCTCTTTGCTAGTATTTTGTTGAGGATTTTTGCATCTATGTTCATCAGTGATATTGGCCTGTAGTTTTCTTGCTTTGTGACATCCTTGTCTGGTTTTGGTATCAGGGTGATGGTGGCCTTATAGAATGAGTTTGGGAGTGTTCCTCCCAAACTATATTTTGGAAGAGTTTGAGGAGGATAGGTGTTAGCTCTTCTCAAAATGTTTGATAGAATTTGCCTGTGAAGCTATCTGGCCCTGGGCTTTTGTTTGTTGGAAGGTTTTTAATCAGAGTTTCAATTTCAGTGCTTGTGATTGGTCTGTTCATAGTTTCTATTTCTTCCTGATTCAGTCTTGGCAGGTTGTGCGTTTCTAAGAATTTGTCCATTTCTTTCAGGTTGTCCATTTAATTGGCATAGAGTTGCTTGTAGTAATCTCTCATGATCTTTTGTCTTTCTGCAGTGTCAGTTGTTACTTTTCTTTTTTCATTTCTAATTCTATTGATTTGAGTCTTCTCCCTTTTTTTCTTGATGAGTCTGGCTAATGGGTTATCTATTTTGTTTATCTTCTCAAAGAACCAGCTTTTAGTTTTATTGATCTTTGCCATTGTTTGCTTCATTTCTTTTTCATTTATTTCTGATCTGATCTTTATGATTTCTTTCCTTCTGCTAACTTTGGGGTGTTTTTGTTCTTCTTTCTCTAATTGCTTTAGGTGCAAGATTAGGTTGTTTATTCGAGATTTTTCCTGTTTCTTAAGGTAGGATTGTATTGTTATAAACTTCCCTCTTAGAACTGCTTTTGCTGCAACCCGTAGGTTTTTAGTTGTCGTGTCTCCATTGTCATTTGTTTCTAGGTATTTTTTGATTTCCTCTTTGATTCCTTCAGTGATCACTTCGTTATTAAGTAGTGTATTGTTTAGCCTCCATGTGTTTGTATTTTTTACAGATCTTTTCCTGTAATTGATATCTAGTCTCATAACGTTGTGGTCAGAAAAGATACTTGATACAATTTCAATTTTCTTAAATTTACCAAGGCTTGATTTGTGACCCAAGATATGATCTATGCTGGAGAATGTTCCATGAGCACTTGAGAAAAATGTGTATTCTGTTATTTTTGGATGGAGTGTCCTATAAATATCAATTAAGTCCATCTTGTTTAATGTATCATTTAAAGCTTGTGTTTCCTTATTTATTTTCATCTGGGATGATCTGTCCATTGGTGAAAGTGGGGTGATAAAATCCCCTACTGTGATTGTGTTACTGTCAATTTCCCCATTTATGGCTGTTAGTATTTGCCTTATGTATTGAGGTGCTCCTATGTTGGGTGCATAAATATTTCCAATTGTTGTATCTTCTTCTTGGATTAATCCCTTGATCATTATGTAGTGTCCTTCTTTGTCTCGTAATATTCTTTATTTTAAAGTCTATTTTGTCTGATATGAGAATTGCTACTCCATCTTTCTTTTGGTTTCTATTTCCATGGAATATCTTTTTCCTTCTCCTCACTTTCAGTCTGTGTCCCTAGGTCTGAAGTGGGTCTCTTGTAGACAGCATATATATGGGTGTTGTTTTTGTAACCATTCAGCCAGTCTGTGTCTTTTGGTGGGAGCATTTAAGCCATTTACATTTAAGGTAATTATCGATATGTATGTTCCTATTCCCATTTTCTTAATTGTTTTCAGTTTGTTATTGTATGTGTTTTCCTTCTCTTGTGTTTCTTGCCTAGAGAAGTTCCTTTAGCATTTGTTGTAAAGCTGGTTTGGTAGTGCTGAAGTCTCTCAGCTTTTGCTTGTCTGTAAAGGTTTTAATTTTTCCATCAAATCTGAATGAGAATCTTGCTGGGTAGAGTAATCTTGGTTGTAGGTTTTTCTCCTTCATCACTTTAAATATGTCCTGCCAGTCCCTCTGGCTTGCAGAGTTTCTGCTGAAAGATCAGCTGTTACCCTTATGGGGATTCCCTTGTGTGTTATTTGTTGTTTTTCCCTTGCTGCTTTTAATACATTTTCTTTGTATTTAATTTTGACAGTTTGATTAATATGTGTCTTGGCACGTTTCTCCATGGTTTTATCCTGTAAGGGACTCTCTGTGCTTCCTGGACTTGACTATTTCCTTTCCCATATTAGGGAAGTTTTCAACTATACCTCTTCAAATATTTTCTCAGTCCTTTTCTTTTTCTCTTCTTCTTCTGGGACCCCTATAATTTGAATGTTGGTGTGTTTAATGTTGTCCCAGAGGTCTCTGAGACTGTCCTCAGCTCTTTTCATTCTTTTTCTTTATTCCACTCTGCAGTATTTATTTCCACTATTTTATCTTCCAGGTCACTTATCCATTCTTCTGCCTCAGTTATTCTGCTATTGATCCCTTCTAGAGTATTTTTAATTTCATTTATTGTGTTGTTCATCATTGCTTGTTTCATCTTAGTTCTTCTAAGTCCTTGTTAAGTGTTTCTTGCATTTTGTCTGTTCTATTTCCAAGATTTTGGATCATGTTTACTATCATTATTCTGAATTCTTTTTCACATAGACTGCCTATTTCCTCTTCATTTATTAGGTCTGGTGGGTTTTTATCTTGCTCCTTCATCTGCTGTGTGTTTTTCTGTCTTCTCATTTTGCTTATCTTACTGTGTTTGGGGTCTCCTTTTTGCAGGCTGCAGGTTCGTAGTTCCCGTTGTTTTTGGTGTCTGTCCCCAGTGGCTAAGGTTGGTTCAGTGCGTTGTGTAGGCTTCCTGGTGGAGGGGACTAGTGCCTGTGTTCTGGTGGATGAGGCTGAATCTTGTCTTTCTGGTGGGCAGGTCCATGTCTGGTGGTGTGTTTTGGGGTGTCTGTGGCCTTATTATGATTTTAGGCAGGCTTTCTGCTAATGGGTGGGGTTGTGTTCCTGTCTTGCTAGCTGTTTGGCATAGGATGTCCAGCACTGTAGCTTGCTGGTCGTTGAGTGAAGCTAGGTGTTGGTGTTGAGATGGAGATCTCTGGAAGATTTTTGCCGTTTGATATTACATGGAGCTGGGAGGTGTCTTGTTGACCAGTGTCCTGAAGTTGGCTCTCCCACCTCAGAGGCACAGCACTGACTCCTGGCTGCAGCATCAAGAGCCTTTAATCCACACGGCTCAGAGTAAGAGGGAGAAAACGTGGAAAGAAGGAAAGAAAGAGGATAAAATAAAATGAAGTAAGGTAAAATAAAATAAAGTTATTAAAATAAAAATTAAAAATAATTATTAAGAAAAAAATTTTTTTTAAAAAGTAAAACAAAAACATGGACGGACAGAACCCTAGAAGAAATGGTGAAAGCAAAGCTAGAGACAAAGTCTCACACAGACGCGTACACATACACACTCACAAAAAGAGGAAAAGGGGAAAAAATAATAAATCTTGCTCTCAAAGTCCACCTCCTCAGTTTGGGATGATTCGTTGTCTATTCAGGTATTCCACAGATGCAGGGTACATCAAGTTGATTGTGGAGATTTAATCCACTGCTCCTGAGGCTGCTGGGAAAGATTTTCCTTTCTCTTGTTTGTTCTCACAGCTCCCGGATTTCAGATTTGTATTTGGCCCCGCCTCTGCGTTTAGGTCGCCGGAGGGCGTCTGTTCTTAGCTCAGACAGGATGGGGTTAAAGGAGCCACTGATTCGGGGGCTCTGGCTCACTCAGGCCCGGGGGAGGGAGGGGTACGGAGGTGGGGCGAGCCTGCGGCGGCAGAGGCCAGCATGACGTTGCACCAGCCTGAGGCGCGCCGTGCGTTCTCCCGGGGAAGTTGTCCCTGGATCCCGGGACCCTGGCAGTGGCAGCCTGCACAAGCTCCTGGGAGTGGTGGTGTGGATAGTGACCTGTGCTTGCACACAGGCTTCCTGGTGGCGGCAGCAGCAGCCTTCGCGTCTCATGCCTGTCTCGGGTCCAAGCTGATTGCCATGGCTCGTGCCCGTTTCTGGAGCTCCTTTAAGCAGCGCTCTTAATCCCCGCTCCTTGCGCACCAGGAAACAAAGAAGGAAGAAAAAGTCTCTTGCCTCTTCGGCAGGTCCAGACTTTTCCCCGGCCTCCTTCCCGGCTAGCTGTGGTGCACTAACCCCTTCAGGCTGTGTTCACACAGCCAACCCCAGTCCTCTCCCTGGGATCTAAGCTCCGAAGCTGGGATCTAAGCTCCGAAGCTGGACCCTCAGCTCCCAGCCCCCATCCGCCCCAGCGGGTGAGAAGAGAAGCCTCTCGGGCTGGTGAATGCGGTTGGCACTGATCCTCTGTGCGGGAATCTCTCCGCTTTGCCCTCCACACCCCTGTTGCTGCGCTCTCCTCCATGGCTCCAAAGTATCCCCCCTCCGCCACCTGCAGTCTCCGCTCCCAAAGGGGCTTCCTAGTGTGTGGAAACCTTTCCTCCTTCACAGCTCCCTCCCACTGGTTCAGGTCCCTTCCCTATTCTTTTGTCTCTGTTTTTTCTTTTTTCTTTTGCCCTACCCAGGTACGTGGGGAGCTTCTTGCCTTTGGGAGGTCTGAGGTCTTCTGCCAGCGTTCGGTAGGTGTTCTGTAGGAGGTGTTCCACGTGTAGATGTATTTCTGATATATCTGTGGGGAAGAAGGTGATCTCCACATCTTACTCTTCCGCCATCTTCCCCGAGCTCTCATTGTTGGTTTGATTTGCATTTCTCTAATAATTAGCGATGTTGAGCATATTTTCATCTACCTTTTGGCCATCCATATGTCTTCTTTGGAGAAATGTCTATTTAGATCTTCTGCCCATTTTTTGATTGGGTTGTTTTTTTTAATATTGAACTGCATGAGCTGTTTGTATATTTTGGAGATTAATCCCTTGTCAGTTGCTTTGTTTGCAAATACTTTCTCCCAGTCTGTGGGTTTTTTTTTTTTTTTTTATGGTTTCCTTTGCTCAAAAAGCAAAAGCTTTTGAGTTTAATTATGTCCCATTTTTTAATGTTTGTTTTTATTTTCATTAATCTAGGATGTGGATCCAAAAAGATATTGCTGTGATTTATGTCAAAGAGTGTTCTGCTTGTTTTTCTCTAGGAGTTTTATAGTATTCGCTCTTACATTCTGGGTCTTTAATCCATTTTGAGTTTATTCTTGTGTATGGTGTTAGAGAATGTTCTAATTTCATTCTTTTACGTGTAGTTGTCCAGTTTTCACAACACCACTTATTGAACAGACTGTCTTTTCTCCATTGTATATCCTTGCCTCCTGTGTCATTGATTAATTGACCATGAGTGCCTGGGTTTATCTCTGGGCTTTCTATCCTGTTCCATTGATCTATATTTCTGTTTTTGTGCCAGTACCATATTGTCTTGATTACTGTAGCTTTGTAGTATAGTCTGAAGTTGGGAAGCCTGATTCCTCCAGCTTTGTTTTTTGTTCTCAGGATTGCTTTGGCTATTCAGGGTCTGTGTTTCCACACAAATTGTAAAATTTTTTGTTCTAATTCTGTGAAAAATGCCGTTGGTAATTTGATAATTGCATTGAATCTGTAGATGGCTTTCGATAGTACAGTCATTTTCACAGTATTGATTCTTCCAATCCAAGAACATGGTATATCTCTCCATCTGTTTGTGTCATCTTTTTGATTTTTTTCATCAGTGTTTGATAGTTTTCTGTGTACAGGTCTTTTGCCTCCTTTGGTAGGTTTATTCCTAGGTATTTTATTCTTTTTTGTAGCAATGGTAAATGCGATTATTTCCTTAATTTCTCTTTCTGATCATTCGTTGTTAGTGTATAGGAATGCAAGAGATTTCTGTGTATTAATTTTGTATCCTGTAACTTTACCAAATTCCTTGATTAGCTCTAACAGTTTTCTGGTGGCATCTTTAGGATTTTTTAGGTATATTATCATGTCATCTGCAAACAGTGACAGTTTTACTTTTTCAATATGTATTGCTTTTATTTTTTTTCTCTGATGGCCATGGCTAGGACTTCCAAAACTATGTTGAATAATAGTGGTGAGAGTGGACATCCTTGTTCCTGATTTTAGAGGAAATGCTTTCAGTTTTTCACCATTGAGAATGTTTGCTCTGGGTCTGTCATATATGGCCTTTATTATGTTGAAACAGGTTCCCTCTATGCCCATTTTCTGGAGAGTTTTTATCATAAATGGTGTTGAATTTTGTCAAAAGCTTTTTCTACATCTATTGTGATGATCATACGGTTTTTATTCTTTAATTTGTTAATATGGTATATCACACTGATTGATTTTCATAATATTGAAGAATCCTTGTTTCCCTGTGATAAATACCACTTGATCATTGTGTATGATCCTTTTAATGTGTTATTGGATTCTGTTTCCTAGTATTTTGTTGAGAATTTTTGCATCTTTGTTCATCAGTGACAGTGGTCTGTAATTTTTGTGTGTGTGTGACATCTTTGTCTGGTTTTGGTATCAGGGTGATGGTGGCCTTGTAGAATAATCTTGGGAGTGTTTCTCCCTCTGCAATTTTTGGAAGAGTTTGAGAAGGATAGGTGTTATCTCTTCTCTAAATATTTGATAGAATTCACCTGTGAAGCCATTTGGTCCTGGACTTTTGTTTCTTAATTTTCAATTTCATTACTTGTGATTGGTCTGTTTATATTTTCTATTTCTTCCTGGTTCAGTCTTGGAAGGTTATCCCTTTCCAAGAATCTGTCCATTTCTTCCAGGTTGTCCATTTTATTGGCATATAGTTGCTTCCCTTTTTCGTTTCTGATGTTATTTACTTGGGCCCTTTCTCTTTTTTTCTTGATGAGTTGAATGAAGGATTTATCAATTTTATCTTTTCAAAGAAACAGCTCTTAGTTTCATTAATCTTTTCTACTTTTTTAGAAATAGGCTCTATTTTATTTATTACTGCATGGATATTTATAATTTCTTTCCTTCTACTAACTTTTGTTTGTTCTTCTTTTTCTAGTTGCTTTAGGTTTAAGGTTAGATTCTTTATTTGAGACTTTTCTTTCCTGAAGTAGTCTTGTATCACACTATAAACTGTCCTCTTAGAGCTGCTTTTGCTGCATCCCAGAGATTTCAGATCACTGCATTTTTTATTTCATTTGTCTCCATGTATTTTTTAAAAATTTATTCTTTGATTTCTTCAGTGATCCCTTCAGTGATCCATTGGTTGTTTAGTGGCATATTGTTTGGCCTCCACATGTTTTTTTGCTGCTTTTTCTTGTACTTGGTTTCTAGTCTCATAGAGCTGTGATCGGAAAAGATGCTTGATAAGATTTCAATTTTCTTAATTTACTGAGACTTGTTTTGTGGCCTAGCATGTAATTTATCCTGGAGAATGTTCCATGTGCACTTGCAAAGAATGTGTATTCTGTTGCTTTTGGAATGCGTGTTCTATATAAACATCTATTAAGTCCATCTGGTCTAGTGTGTCCTTTAGGCCATTGTTTCCTTATTAATTTTCTGTGTGGATGATCTGTCCATTGATGTAAGTGGGGTATTAAAGTCCCTAGTACAGTAAGTCTCCTACATACAAACGAGTTCCCTTCCGAGAGCACATTCATAAGTCCAATTTGTTCCTTAAGTCCAACAAAGTTAGCCTAGTTACCCAACTAACACAATCAGCTATATAGTACTATATTGTAATAGGTTTATAATGCTTTTCACACAAATAATACATAAAAAACACAAAAAATATAGAAAACATTTTTAATCTTACAGTACAGTACTTCAAAAAGTACAGTAGAAGGGCTTCCCAGATAGCGCAGTGGTTGAGAGTCTGCCTGCTGATGCAGGGGACGTGGGTTCGTGCCCCGGTCCAGGAGGATCCCATGTGCTGTGGAGTTGCTGGGCCCGTGAGCCATGGCCACTGAGCCTGTGCATCCGGACTCTGTGCTCCGCAACGGGAGAGGCCACAACAGTGAGAGGCCCACATACCGCAAAAAAAAAAAAAAAAAGAAAAAAACAGTACAACAATTGGCACACAGGGGCATTTTCGCATCTTTGAAAGTTTGCAACTTGACGGTTCACATGTAGGGGACTGTATTGGAAACCTGGATGGAGTCAAAAGAGAGAGCAAAGATTAAAATGTCTCTGGGTTTTCTATAAACATGTAAATTTCTAGATGAAAACTATTCTTACAGAAAATCTGTTTGTATTTCGTTGCAGATAAATTTCTGAATTTCATTCCTCAGTAGGGATTGCCTGTTTTCATTGCCTGTGACAGAGGGACCCATATTATAGGTCTTGTTGTTAAATAAATTAGTAAATTCTTTAACACACACACACACAAAGTTCCTAGTATTATGTGCTACTGTTGATTTTCTCCCTTTATGTCTGTTAATATATGTTTAAGTGTTCCTATGTTGGGTGCATATATATTTACAACTGTTACATTTTCTTCTTGGATTAATCCCTTGGTTATTATGTAATGTCTCCTTCTTTGGCTCTCCTAACAGTCTTTGTTTTAATGTCTATTTTATCTAAGTATTGCACCCCTGCTTCTTGTTGATTTCTTTTTGCATGTAATACCTTTTTCCATCCTCTCACTCTCAGTCTGTGTCTTTAGATCTCAACTGAGTCTCTTGTAGGCAGTATATATATGGCTTTTATTTTTGTATACATTCAGTCACTATGTCTTTTGATTAGAGAATTTATTCCATTTACATTTAAAGTAATTATGGACAGGTAGGTATTTCCATTTTTTAATTGCTTTGGGGTTGTTTTCTGTAACTCTTTTTTGTTCCTTTCTTCTTTCCTTCTCTTCCCTTGTGATTTGATGATTGTTTTCAGTGTTGTTTGGTTTCCTGTCTCTTTTTTTGTGTGTATCTATTATAGATTTTTGGTTTATGGTTACCATTAGGTTTATACATAGATGTAGATCGGTCTATCTGTATCTATATATGATTATTTTAAGTGCTTATCTCTTAATTTCAAACACATTTTAACAACTCTGCATTTTTACTCCCCTCCCTTTTTGCAATTACTGTTTTTGTCATCGTATTTTATATCTAGTTTTATGTATCCCTTAACGGCTTATTGTGGATATAGGTGATTTTACTACTTTTGTCTTTTAACCTTCCTACTAGCTTTGTATGTGGTTGATTTACTACCTTATACTTACCTTTACCAATGAGCTTTTTCTTTTCATAATTTTCATGTTTCTAGTTGTGGCCTTTTCTTTTTCACTTAGAGAAGTCCCTTTAACATTTCTTGTAAAGCTGATTTGGTGGTACTGAACTCTTTTAGCTTTCGCCTGTCTGTAAAACTTTTGATCTCTTCATCAAATCTGAATGAAAGACTTGCCAAGTAGAGTATTCTTGGTGGGTTTTCCCTTTCATCACTTCAGCTATATCTTGCCACTCTTTTCTGGCCTGCAGAGTTTCTGCTGAAAAGTCATCTGATAGCCTTATGGGAGTTCCCTAGTACATAACTTGTTGCTTTTCCCTTGCTACTTTTAATAATATCCCTTTATCTTTGATTTTTGCCATTTTAACTACAGAGTGTTTTGGTGTGGTCCTCTTTGGGTTGATCATGTTTGGGACTCTCCGTGCTTCCTAGACTTGCATGTTTGTTTCATTTCACAGGTTAGGGAAGTTTGCAGCTGTTTTGGCTTCAAATATGTTCTCCGTCCCTTTCTCTGTCTTCTCCTTCTGGGACCCCTGTAATGTAAATGTTAGTATGTGTGATGTTTTCCCAGAGGTCTCTTAAAAAAACTGTCCTCATTTCTATCCTTTTTTTCTATTCAGCTTGAATGATTTCCACTAATCTGTCTTACAGCTTGCTGATCCATTCCTCTGTATTACTTAATCTACTGTTGATTCCTTCTAGTGTATTTTTCATTTCAGTTATTATATTTTCATCTGTTTGGTTCTTTATATTTTCTAACTCTTTGTTAAAACCTTCTAACCTCTCACTCTGTTCATGCGTTCTCTAGAGTTCCTTTTTTTGTTGCTGTTCTGCCTTATTTTTTTTTATTGAAGAATAGTTGATTTACAGTGTTGTGTTAATTTCTGCTGTACAGCAAAGTGATTCAGTTATACATATATATACATTCTCTTTTTATATTCTTTTCCATTATGGTTTATCACAGGATATTGAATATAGTTCTCTATGCTTTACAGTAGGACCTTGTTGTTTATCCATTCCATGTCTGGTGAGTGGGTCCAGATTCTGCGGAGGCTGGCTGGGGGGCCCAAAGTGTCTCAGAGCTGGTATTGGCCTGCTGGTGGGTGGGGCTGGGGCCCAGCAGGTCTGGGGTTGGTGCCAGCCTACTGATAGGTTGAGCCAGGTCCCAAGGTCTCTTGCTGTAGGCCCTGGGGGTCCCAGTTCTAGTGCTTGTGTGCTCTGGTGGACAGGACCATGTCCATGAGTGGCTGTGGGCTCAGGGTGTTTTAAGGCAACCTGCCCACTGGTGGGTGGGGCTGTGTCCCTGCCCAGCTAGTCGCTTGGCCTGAGGCATTCCAGTACCAGTGCCTACAGGCCGGTGGGTGTGGGTGGTACTGGGTCCTGAGGCTGATGAGCTAGAGCACCATTTACAAAATGGTGCTCACCAGCACCCGTTTCCATGCAGCAGAAAAAGTTCCCCAAAATGGTTACCATGAGTGTCTGTGTCCTCAGGGTGAGGTCCAGTTGCCTCCTACCACCCCAGGAAACTCGCCAAGATCAGTGGGTGGGTCTGACCCAGGGTCCTTTCAAATTACTGCTTCTGCCCTGGGTGCCACAATGTGTAAGATTTTCTGTGTACCTTTTAAGAGTGGAGTCTTGGGCTTCCCTGGTGGCGCAGTGGTTGAGAGTCTGCCTGCTGATGCAGGGGACACGGGTTCGTGCCCTGGTCCAGGAAGATCCCACATGCCACGGAGCAGCTGGGCCCATGAGCCATGGCCGCCGAGCTTGAGTGTCCAAAGCCTGTGCTCTACAACGGGAGAGGCCACAACAGTGAGAGGCCTGCGTACCGCAAAAAAAGAAAAAAAAAAAAAAAAAGAGTGAAGTCTCTATATACCACAGCCCATAGGGTTTCCTGAAAGAAAGCCCCACTAGCCTTCAAAGCCAAATATTGTGGGTACTCAACTTTCCAGTGCAGGACCCCTGGGCTGTGGAGCCCAATGTGGGGTTCAGACCCCTCACTCCTTGGGGAGAACCTCTTCAATTCTAGTTATTTTCCTGTTTGTAGGTTGCCTACCAGGGGTACGGCTCTTGACTATACCACAACTCCACTCATCCTACCCATCTTATTGTGGTTCTTTCTTTATATTTTTAGTTGTAGAGAGGTCTTTTCTGGTAGGTTTTGGTCTTTCTCATCAATAGTTTCTCTGTAAATAGTAATTTTGGTGTGAGAGGAGGTGAGCTCAGAGTCTTCCTAATCCACCAACTCTCATTCTTTTAAAAGTTCATGGAGGGGAATGACCTTGAAGATCTTTATTCAGATGAAAATAATAGTAACTACCGAGGTTTAAATGCATACTAAGTTCCAGACAATGTACTAAGCATTTTTAGAAATACCTTATTTAAATTTCTTACAGCATCTATAGATGTGTTCTCATATTTCAGTTAAGGAAATTGGTGCTTAGAGACATTATACAGTATGCAGATTGTACCATGGTCTGTGTGGCTCCAAAGTCCCCATTCTTTCAACCATACTGCTCTGAAGTGTTGTAAGTTGCTATGTGATTTACCCTATATAAACTAGCTGACACCTCAATAGCACAGAATCCACAGTACTGCTTATTATGCTTTACTAGCTGTATGACTTTAGGCAAATTACCTAATCTCTCTGTGTCTCAGTTGCTGCATCTGAAAATGGGGATATTAATACTACTCTCTTTTAGGGTTGTGGGTGGCTTAAATGAATAAGTATATGCCAACTGCTTAAAACAGTGCCTGGCACAAAGTAAGGACAAATGCTAACTGCTGTCATCATCATCATCACAGTTACCTCTTTCCAAGGCCAACAGGATGCTTAATGTACTAAGTCTTGGTAATAAATATTCTTAGAATGTGGAACTAGGACCAGCCTTTAAATCCATGAGCTCAGAAACTCATCATTCAACAAGTACCCTTCATATTAGGGACTAAGGCTCAAAGAGAAGTATGAAACAAGGTCTTTACCTTTATGTCATTTACAATCTAGGTAAACAAAATGTAACTCACATGAAGTACTTCAGTGCTGAACAGGTCTGTACAAACTCAAGGGTGGTCACGGTAAATGTGGGCTGACTCAGTCAAAGGAGACTTCCTGGAGGAGCTGGGACTTGCGCTGGGCTTTGCAGAAGGGCAGGATTTAGAATGCAGGCATTCCAGGTGAGGGAAGCTGCTAAGCAGTAGAATGGAGGCAAACCTGGTGGGGAAGAGCATGACTGGACTGAGCAGAGAGTGGAAAAGGGGGAGCAGCAATGATAAGATTTGGGTTGAGTTACCTTTGGAATGTATCCTTCCAAAACAGACAGCAGGTAATTTTTCTTTAATCCAGTCAGCCTTAAGTAAGAGAATATGTGGTTTGCAAAGTTATCATTTCTGTCACTACTCTCTTGAGAATCTTTGGGAATGATATGCTCCGACTTCCAGAGTAGTAAGTCTTCTGTCCCTTTGGCACAGTGAGGCATGCACAGCAGAAGCACATCCTCGCGGCCCATCAGGTCATCCACAGGCACACGGAAGACATGCTCCAGAAGCACTGTGCTGTGCAACAGCAAGCAGCAGACACTGAGCTGCTTGAGGGAGAAACTGAAAATGAGCAGAACCGCTAAGGTGAGTTTGATTTTCCATCTGGAAGTAGAGAGGAGGACAAGCAGCCTCGTTCAGCTCTGCGCTGTACTCTAACCATCGTAATGTGGAAAGTGAAGCATGCCCACTTAAACTGGTGCATTTCGTGCATCTATTTGACAGGCCTGAAGCAGTTACTGTTTGCTAAGGTTTCCACTACAGAGTCAAGGAAAAAGTGTCCTCGTGCTTCCTGTCTGTCTGATTGAGGCAGCCCCGATTGAATGGGGGAATACAGGGGAAAAAATTAGTGCATTTCATCTGGGTTATGGAATCTGCTATTGAAAGTGTTAGAGAACAGAGTTGATATGACAGAAGCTGGACTCTTGTGACCAGAAAACAGGACTCAAAATTACCTTTATAGGTTCTTTTAGCATATGACTGTATGCCATCACAGATAAAGCTACAAGATGTGTCAGTGTTACTAAAAAAAAAAAAAAAAAAAAAGCTTGTTCTTAGGGGGTACATTGTCTAACTCCACATTGCACTGTTCTAGCTATAAACACGGCATGAGGCACAGCCTGCCCAATTCTAGCCCTGATGCCCTCTGCGGTATCAACCAGGGGCCTGGTCTTAGGTGCAACTGAACATTCATACTCACAAGACTAACATAGGCCATATTGGGTATGATCTGAGTATCAATCTACTCAGAAAGACAGATATAATACAGGACCCACAGCTTCCAGCAGGGCAGCATCAGGTGTTTCTCTTCCTGTGGGAGCTCTCACTGAATCCACACAGAAGACCACATAGCTGTTTCCTTTAGCCCCCAGGTTACAAAGCTCAGGTGCAAGGAAAAGAGACCAGGTGCATTGGGTGGGTGCAGGAGCTGCCCTGGTTTACATGCTCCTGGACCAGTATCTCTTGTAATAATTCCATCAGCACAGTTTCCAGGCCCCCCCCCCCCACCCAATGGATTTGCCCAGTTACAAAAGTCAGCACACTCAGGAAACCTGAAAGTTACAGTTTCCTCTTAGGTATTAATAACTTATAATTCCTCCAAGTCAGATGCTACTTCCAATCAGGGGTCGTTTTTACCTTAAGTAGTGTTGCTTAGTAACACAGTTGACACGTACCACCTTATCACATTACTAGAAAACAGAGCTAGAGGGTCAGTTCAAAGTAAAATTCTCATGAGAAGGGGAAACGGAGTGAACCTTTTGCCTCTACCTTGTCCCTTAACCCCCCCATGGTAGAGGCACATCATCTGCTATTTTGGCCTTGAGGGTGTGCTCTCAGGTTAGAGAAGGCACTAAGGCTTTAGGGGGAAATTTGTACCTGGCATTGAGAATGTTTGGGTGTTGGTAGCTCTACCTCTAACTATATAATCTTATACAAATAATTTCGCTTCACTTGAGGTTTACCCATGAACATGTGACCAAGAGACCTTCTGCAGGGAAATCTATTGGGACCTTAAGTCTCAGAGAGGCACATGGAAGGAAGATGAGGGGGCTGTTAAGAAAGAGAGTAGAGGGAAAACTGATAATTCTTAAATAACAAACTATGGCTATAAATTCAAGGATCAAAGCCTTTTGCCTATCTATCTTATTGTTAAAAATCAGCCTTAGAAATCCAATTCCTCTGTCAGGTCCCTTGGGTCTCTCCCTATCTGGTTGATGTTGGAGAGTGAGGGAAGGAAGCTGAGAGCATGCACTGGGAAGAGCTCAGGTGCAAGGCATTGCTAGCCAATTCTCCAAGCAGATGAAGAATTGAGTGCCTTGGTCCTGAAACTGATCTGGACAGCATATCATCACAGCATTCTCTGGACATATAAACAAACAGACCCAGCTTTCTGGTGGAAGACAGGAGATGATGAGGGCTAACTTAAGCCAATAATAAAAATTATAACAATGAGCCTAGACACACAGCTGAGACAAGATGTCAGAGTAGAAGGACATGAGCTCACCTCTTCTTGTGGAAACACTGAAGTCACAACTAACTGCTGAACAACAATTGACAAAAAAACGCTGAAACTTACCAAAAAAGATACGCTACATCCAAAGACAAAGAAAAAGCCACAACGAGATGGTAGGAGGAGCATGATAAAATCAAATCCCATACATGCCAGGTGGGTGACCCACAACCTGGAAAACAATTTTACCACAGAAGTTCACCCACAGGAATGAAGGCTCTGAGCCCCATGTCAGGCTCCCCAGCCTGGGGGTCTGGCAATGGGAGGAGGAGCCCCCAGAGAATCTGGCTTTGAAGGCCATCAGGGTTTGATCACAGGAATTCCACGGGACTGGGGGAAACTCCACTCTTGGAGGATGCACACAGTGTCTCGTGTGCACCATGAACCAGGGAGAAAAGCAGTAACCTCATAAGAGACTAGGTAGTCTTACCTGCTAGTATTGGAGGGTCTCCTGTGGAGGCATGCACCTGTGGCTCACTGCAAGGACAAGAACACTGGTGGCAATAGTTCTGGTGAGTACTCATTGGCGTGAGCCCTCCTGGAGGCCACCGTTTTCTCACCAAGACCTGGCCCCACCCAACAGCCTGTAGGCTCCACTGCTGGGACACCTCAGGCCAAACAACCAACAGGGTGGGAACACAGCCCCACCCATCAACAGACAGGCTGCTTAAAGTCTTCCTGAGCACCCAGCTGCCTGATAAACATACCCCTTGACATGGCCCTGCCCATCAGAGGGACAAGAGCCAGCTCCACCCACCACTGGGCAGAAACCAGTCCCTCCCACCAGGAAGCCTACACAAGCCTCTTAGCCTCATCCACCAGGGGGCAGGCAGCAGAAGCAAGAAGAACTACAACCCTGCAGCCTGTGGAACAGAAACTGCGATTACAGAAAGTTAGACAAAATGAGACAGTAGAGGAATGTGTCCCAGATGAAGGAACAAGATAAAACTCCAGAAGAACAACTAAGTGAAGGTGAGCTAGGCAGTCTACCTGAAAAACAATTCAGAGTAATGATAGTAAAGATGATCCAAGATCTCAGAAAAAGAATGGAGGCACAGATTGAGAAGATACAAGAAATGTTTAATAAAGAGCTAGAAGCTTTAAATAACGAATAGGGATGAACAATACAATAACTGAAATGAAAGATATATGAGAAGGAATCAATAACAGAATAACTGAGGCAGAAGAACAGATAAGTGAGCTGGAAGACAGAATGGTGGAAATCACTGCTGTGGAACAGAATAAAGAAAAAAGAATGAGAAGAAATGAGGACAGTATAAGAGACCTCTGGGACGACATTTAACATACCAACACTTGCTTTATAAGGGTCCCAGAAGAAGAGAGAGAAAGGACCTGAGAAAATATTTGAAGAGATAATAGCTGAAAACTTCCCTAACATGGGGAAGGAAACAGTCACCCAAGTTTAGGAAGTGCAGAGTCCCAGGCAGAATAAACCCAAGAAGGGATACACCAAGACACACAGTGATGAAACTGACCAAAATTAAAGACAAAAAACCTTAAAAGCAACAAACAACATACAAGGCAATTCTCACAAGGTTATCAGCTGATTTCTCAGCAGAAACTCTGCAGGCCAGAGGGGAGTCACATGATATATTTAAAGTGATAAAAAGGAAGAGCCAATAACCAAGAACAAGCTACCCAGCAAGGCTCTCAGATTCGATGGAGAAATCAAAAGCTCTACAGACAAGCAAAAGCTAATAAGAGAATTCAGTACCACTAGACCAGCTCTGCAACAAATGCTGAATGAAATTTTCTAGGCAGAAAAGAAAAGACCACCATTAGAAACAAGAAAATTATGAATGGAAAAACAGGTAAAGGCAAACATATGGTAAAGGTACGAAATCATCTACACACAAATAGGATTATCAAAACCAGCAATCATGAGAAAAGGAGAGCACAAATGCAGGCTATTGGAAATGCATTTGAAATTAAAAGACCAGCAACTCAAAACAATTTTGTTTATATATAGACAGCTATATCAAAACCTCACGGGAATGGCAAACCAAAAATCTACGATAAACACACAAAAAAAAGAAATCCAAACACAACAGTAAAGTCAGTCATCAAATCACAAGAGAAGGGAACAAAAAAGGGAATAAAATAGACCTACAAAAACAAATCCAAAACAAGAAACAAAATGGCAATAACACACATCAATATTTACCTTAAAAATAAATGGAGTATATGCCACAACCAAAAGACACAGACTGGCTGAATGGATACAAAAACAAGACCCATATATATGCTGTCTACAAAAGACCCATTTCAGATTTAGGGACACATACAGACTGAAAATGAGGGAATGGAAAAAGGGATTCCATGTAAATGGAAATCAAAAGAAAGCTGGAGTAGCAATATTCATATCAAACAAAACAGACTTTAAAGTAAAGACTATTTACAAGAGACAAAGGACACTACATAATGATCAAGGGATTAATCCAAGAAGAAGACACAACAATTAAAAATATGTATGGACCCAACACAGGAGCACCTCAATATATAAGGCAAATAGTAACAGCCATTAAAGGAGAAATCCCCCACATAATAATTGTGGTGGACTTTAACACCCCACTTTCTTCAATGCACAGATCATCCAGAAAGAAAAACAATAAGGAAGCACAGGCCTTATATGACACGTTAGACCAGGTGGACTTAATTGATATTTACAGAGCATGCCATTCAAAAGCAGCAGAATACACATTCTTCCCAAGTACACATTCTTCTCCAGGATTGATCACATGCTGGGCCACAAAGTGAGCCTCAGTAAATTTAATAAAACTGAAATCATATCAAGCATCTTTTCTGACCACAACACTATGGGATTAAAAATAAACTACAGGGCTTCCCTGGTGGCGCAGTGGTTGAGAGTCCGCCTGCCGATGCAGGGGACACGGGTTCGTGCCCCGGTCTGGGAGGATCCCACGTGCCGCGGAGCGGCTGGGCCCGTGAGCCATGGCCGCTGAGCCTGCGCGTCCGGAGCCTGTGCTCCGCAACGGGAGGGGCCACAACAGTGAGAGGCCCGTGTACCGCAAAAAAAAAAAAAAAATAAATAAACTACAAGAAAAAAAGCTATAAAAAACACAAACACATGGAGTCTAAAGTATGCAATTAAACAACCAATGGATCACTGAAGAAATCAAAGAGGAAATAAAAAATACCTAGAGACAAATGAAAACAAAAGCATGACAATCCAAAACCTATGAAACACTTCAATCCAGAGAGGGTAGCTTTTTTTACGGCACAGATAGAGGATGTCTCCCAGGAAAGTAAAATATCAGTCCCCCTCTCTGGAATGGAATTTACTCTCTTGTACTCCACAGCAAAGTTTCTCTCTCTCTCTCTCTCTCTCTCTCTCTCTGTCTGTCTCTCTCTCTCTCATATGAACAGGAATCCAGCAGCCCTATATAATGTCTGTCTTTCCCCCTGTGGAGTTCCTTATCCATACTGTACCCCAAAACATGTGCATGTGCCATCTAGCCTTCACCAAATCACCATTGTGAGAACTGATTTCTCACAAGGTTTTCTGTGAGTAGTAAGTGGTTCTTTGACTCAAAGAGTCTTCTGTACACACACATGTATGCACATACATTAAAAAAAAACCTATGGGATGCAGCAAAAGCAGTTCTAAGAGGGAATTTTACAGCAATACAATCATACCTCAAGAAACAAGAAAACTCTCAAATAAACAACCTAACATACACCTAAAGCAACTAGAGAAAGAAGAACAAACAAAACCCAAAGTTAGTAGAAAGAGCGAAATCGTAAAGATCAGAGCAGAAATAAATGAAATAGAAATGAAGAAAATAGAAAAGATCAATGAAACGAAAAGCTGGTTCTTTGAAAAGATAAACAAAATTGATAAGCCTTTAGCCAGACTCATCAAGAAAAAGAGGGAGAAGGCTCAAATCAATAAAATTAGAAATGAAAAAGGAGAAGTTACAATGGACACCACAGCAATATACAAGAACATAAGCGACTACTACAGGCAACTATATGCCAATAAATGGACAACCTAGTAGAAATGGACGAATTCTTAGAAAGATACAATCTCTCAAGACTGAACCAAGAAGAAACAAAATATGAACAGGCCAATCACAAGTACTGAAATTGAAACTGCGATTTAAAGACTGCGATTTAAAAAGTCCAGGACTAGATGGCAGGTCACAGGTGAATTCTATCAGCCATTTAGAAAAGAACTAACACCTATCCTTCTCATTTAGAGAAGAGCTAACACCTATCCTTCTCAAACTCTTCCAAAATGTAGCAGAGGGAGGAAGACTCCCAAACTCATTCTATGAGGCCAACATCAACCTAATACCAAAACCAAACAAAGATAACACCAAAAAAAAAAGAAAGAAAAGAAAGAGAGAGAGAGAAAGAGAAAGCAAGAAAAGAAAGAAAGAAAATAAATTTACAAGCCAATATCACAGATGAACATAGATGCAAAAATCCTCAACAAAATAGTAGCAGACAGAATCCAACAACACATTGAAAGGATCATACACCATGATCAAGTGGTATTTATCCAGGGATCAAGGATTCTTTAATATTTGCAAATCAATCAATGTGATACACCATATTAAGAAATTGAAGAATAAAAACCATATGATTGTCTCAATAGATGCAGAAAAAGCTTTTGACAAACTTCAACACCCATTTATGATAAAAACTCCCCAGAAAGTGAGCATAGAGGAACCTACCTCAACAGAATAAAGGCCATGTAAGACAAATTTACAGGTAACATCATACTCACAAATTGAAAAGCTGAAAGCATTTTATCTAAGATGAGGAACAAGGATGTCCACTCTCACCACTTTTATTCAACATAGTTTTGAAAGTCCTAGCCATGGCATTCAGAGAAGAAAAAGAAATAACAGGAATCCAAATTGGAGAAGAAAAACTCACTCTTTGCAGACGACATGATACTATACATAGAAGCTCTTTTTAAGATGCTACCAGAAGGGACTTCTCTGGTGGTGCAGTGGTTAAGAAACTTCCTGCCAATGCAGGGGACATGGGTTTGAACCTTGGTCCAGGAAGATCCCACATGCCACGGAGCAACTAAGCCCATGTGCCACAACTACTGAGCATGCACTCTAGAGCCCGCGAGCCACAACTACTAAGCCCGCGTGCCACAACTACTAAAGCCTGCGTGCCTAGAGCCCATGCTCCACAACAAGAAAAGCCACCGTGATGAGAAACCCACACACCGCAATGAAGAGTAGCCCCCACTCGCTGCAACTAGAGAAAGCCTGTTCACAGCAATGAAGACCCAACACAGCCAAAAATAAATACATTTACATATTAAAAAAAAGATGCTACCAGAAAACTACCAGAGCTCATCAGTTAATTTGGTAAACTTGCAGGATACAAAATAAATATGCAGAAATCTGTTGCATTTCTATACATTAATAACAAAAGATCAGAAAGAGAAATTAAAGAAACAATCCCACTTATCATCACATCAAAAAGAGTAAAATACCTAGGAATAAACCTACCTACAGAGGCAAAAGACCTGTACTCCGAAAATTATAAGATGCTGATGAAACAAATCAAAGATGACACAAATAGATGCAAAGTTATACCATGTTCTTGGATTGGAAGAATCAATATTGTCAAAATGACTATACTACCCAAGGCAATCTACAGATTCAATACAACCCCTATCAAATTACCAATGGCATTTTTCACAGAACTACAATAAAACATTTTAAAATTTGCATGTTAACAGAAAAGACCCCAAATAGCCAAAGCAATCCTAAGAAAGAAAAACGAAGCTGGAGGAATCAGGTTCCCAAACTTCAGACTATACTACAAAGCTACAGTCATCAAGATAGTATGGTACTGGCACAAAAACAGAAATATAAATCAATGCAACAGCATAGAAAGCCCAGAAATAAATGCACCTATGGTCAATTAATCTACAATAAAGGAGGCAAGAGTTTACAATGGAGACAAGACAGCCTCTTCAATAAGTGGTGCTGGGAAAACTGGACTGCATGTAAAAGAATGAAATTAGAATACTCCCTAACACCATACACAAAAATAAACTCAAAATGTATTAAAGACCTAAATGTAAGACCAGATACTATAAAACGCTTAGAGGAAAACATAGGCAGAACACTCTGACATAAATCGCAGCAATACCTTTTAAAACCCATCTCCAGAGTAATGGAAATAAAAACAAAAGTAAACAAATGGGACCTAATTAAACTCAAAGGCTTTTGCACAGCAAAAGAAACCATAAACAAAATGAAAATACAACCCACAGACTGGGGAAAAATATTTGCAATTGATACGACCGACAAGGGATTAGTTTCCAAAATTTACAAACAGCTCATGCAGCTCAATATCAAAAAAACAAACAATCCAATCAAAAAATGGGCAGAAGACCTTAGGAGACATTTCTCCAAAGAAAACATACAGATGGCCAAGAGGCACATGAAAAGATGTTCAACAATGCTAATAATTAGAGAGATGCAAATCAAAACTACAATGATATATCACCTCACACCGATCACAAAGGCCATCATCAAAAAATCTGCCAAAAAAAATGCTGGAGAGGGTGTGGAGAAAAGGGGACCCTCTTACACTGTTGGTGGGAATGTAAACTGGTGCAGCCACATAGAAAACAGTATGGAGGTTCCTTAAAAAACTAAAAATAGAACTACCATATGATGCTGCAATCCCACTCCTGGGCATATATCTGCAGAAAACCATGCTCCAAAAGGATACATGCATCCCAGTGTTCATTGCAGCACTGTTTACAATAGCCAAGACATGGAAGCAAGCTAAATGTCCATTGCCAGATGAATGCATAAAGAAAATATGGTTCATATATACAAGGGAATACTACTCAGCCATAAAAAAGAACAAAATAATGCCATTTACAGCAACATGGATGGACCTGGAGATTATCATACTAAGTGAAGTCAGTCAGACAGAGATAGACAAATATCATATGACATCGCTTATATGTGGAATTTTTAAAAAGATGATACAAATGAACTTATTTACAAAACAGAGACTCACAGAGTTAGAGAATGAACTTATGGTTACCAGTGGGGAACGGTGGGGGGGAGTTTGGGATTGACATGTACATACTCCTATATTTAAAATAGATAGCCAACAAGGATCTACTGTATAGCACAGGGAACTCTGCTCAATACTCTGTAATAATGTAAATGGGAAAAGAATTTGAAAACGAATAGATACATGTATATGTATAACTCAATCACTTTGCTGTACACCTGAAACTAACACAACATTGTTAATCAACTATACTCCAATATAAATTAAAAGTTAAAAATAAATCATCTTTAATGTTGGGGTAGTCATTTTTCTTACATGCAAATTAAATAAGAGTAATAACTTACATAGTTTGAATTGAATACATCTGCATTTACTTCTGAGTATATAACACCTGTTCTATGACATCTACGGTGATCTTTGAAATCAAGCCATAAGAGTTTTAAAATGATTCTTTCTTTTATACTTAGGTTTATGTTTTTAAAATTTTATTTATTTAATTTATTTATTTTTGGCTGCATTGGGTCTTTGTTGCTGTGTGTGGGCTTTCTCTAGTTGTGGCAAGTGGAGGCTACTCTTCATTACAGTGCACAGGCTTCTCACTATAGGGCTTCAGTAGTTGTGGCACGTGGGCTCAGTAGTTGTGGCTCACGGGCTCCAGAGTGCAGGCTCAGTAGTTGTGGCACACAGGCTTCGTTGCTCCACGGCATGTGGGATCTTCCTGGACCAGGGCTTGAACCCGTGTCCCCTGCATTGGCAAGCAGATTCTTAACCACCGTGCCACCAGGGAAGCCCTATACTTAGGTTTTAATGAAATGTATTTTACTTTCACTATGTAAAGCATGTTGCGGTTATAAAATATAGTTTCAAAAAAACCCTAGTTTCCAGGCTAGCCACAGACACTCAGCAAGGAAGGTTAACCAATAAATTAATACAGTATCTTCTTAATATTTGATTAAATGGTTGGAACATGATGCTTAGTTGCCCCCATAGTATGTATCACTTCCTCTTCCTTCTCTCAGAGGGAAGGACAGATGTGAGGTTATTTAATAATATTTAGTGAGAGGGTCAGTAGGCATGGACTACTGATTAAAAGCAAAATTTTTAAATCAGCTTAAAGACAACAGAGGTAATAAAATAGTAAGGCATTTCTGGGGGAAAATTTACGAGTAGAAAAATCCACTGAGCTGAGTCTGGCATTTGGGGCCATTTTTTTCCTTAGGGAATATGCAAATTCTAGTAAATGTGGCTGAAAAGCTGAGCAATACTTTCACAAGCTTTGCAAAACTAGAGGGACAAGAACTGTGGAGTCAAGGTTGAGTCCCTAGTAAACCTCCTCCATTTGGGCTGGGACTCCATAAGGTTATGCCCTAGTAGAAAGTGTTCACTGGAAGTAAATCACCCCTCAAATACACTACAGTTTAGCTTCTAATCATCTGAATGATCCAAAAAACCCTCAGTCCCATAAAACAAATTTAAAAAGATCCTTGATTCCTGTTGCCTCAAGGAAATTGTCAGGGACAACAATTAAATTCCCTTTGAAGGGGGCTTCCCTGGTGGCGCAGTGGTTGAGAGCCCGCCTGCTGATGCAGGGGACATGGGTTCGTGCCCTGGTCCGGGAAGATCCCACATGCCGCGGAGCGGCTAGGCCCACGAGCTATGGCCGCTGAGCCTGCGCGTCCGGAGCCTGTGCCCTGCAACGGGAGAGGCCACAACAGTGAGAGGCCCGCATACCGCAAAAAAAAAAAAAAAATTCCCTTTGAAGAAAGTTGGCATCATCCTAGGCCTCAATTTATTTTCACAATTTTTCATGAACAAGTTCCAGAACACTACAAGGATATCCGGTATATGAAGAGACATGACAATTTGAACAAGCAGCAGAAAGTACAGATAACAGAAACAGACCTAAAGGGATCTAAGCTATTGGAATTATTTAGACACAGGTTTTAGAATAACTATGCTTACTGCTATGTACTTCTAGTCTCCAGAATTGTGAGAAAATATATTTTTGTTGTTTAAGCCACCAGGTCTATGGTATTTTGTTATGGCAGCCCAATCTAAGATTTTGGTACCAAGAGTGAAGCGCTGCTGTAACAAATACCTAAATGTGTGGAAGCAACTCTGGAACTAAATAATGTGTAGAGGTGGGAAGAGTTTTGAGATGCATGCTTGGAATATGGGTGTTAAGGGCAATTCTGACAAGGTCTCAGATGGAAATGTGGAATGTGTTATTGGAAACTGGAGGAACGGCAATCCATATTATAAAGTGGCAAAGAACTTGGCTGAACTTTGTTCTAGTGTTCTGTGGAATGTAGAACTTCTGAGCAATGAAATTGGATATTTAGCTGAGAAGACTTCTAAGCAAAGTGTTGAAGGAGCAGCCTGGTTCCTCATGACTGCTTTTATAGGATTGAAAGGAGAGAGATGAACTGAAGAAGGAATTGTTAAGCAAAACAAACAAGAACTTGTACATTTGGAAAATTCTCAGCCTATCCATATTTCAAAAAATGAGAAAATTCATTCTAAAAAGAACACTTAAGGGTGTGGCTGAACAGCTATTTGATAAAGAGTCTATGGAATTATGAGAGTAGGAACTCTGCCAGTTTGAAATGAAGGAATGGACACAAGATGAAGGAAGGCATCAGACTTCTTGGATTTGACAGGATGACATGATGGAGCCATTATGCTTCAAATGTGCACAGTTCTTTAAGAAGAGGGAAAAATAATCCTGAAGGCTTATCAACCACTTCCTCGGTTTCAACAGGTCAGATGGCCTCTGTCCAGAACCTTAAGGATGTGACCACCTATGGCACCCTACCCTGGCAGAGGTGCAGTGACAGGATCGCCACTGAGGCTGTGGGGATGGGGGACAACAAAGCTGGAGGGGTGGGGCCATCCCCAGAGCCATTGGAGTAATGCTGCCATCCCAGTGGACCTGGAAGGCAGGACACTGAGCCAAAGGGGATTAATCTTGAGCTTTAAGATCCAATAGGATTTGTCTAGCTAGGCTTTGGACTTGCTTGGGACCCATTACTCTTTTCTTCCTTCTGATTTCTCCCTTCTGGAATGGGAATATCTGTCCTATGCCTGTCCCACCATTGTATTTTGGAAGTACATAATGTGTCTGGTTCACCGCTGGAGAGGAATATTGCCTCAGGACGAATCATACCTTGAGTCTCACCCACATCTGATTTAGATGAGAATTTGGACTTCAGACCTTAGAGTTGATGCTTGAATGACTTAAGACTTTGGGGCTGTTGGGATGGAATGAATGTATTCTGCATGTGAGAAGGACATGAATTTGGGGAGGCTAGGATGGAATACAATGCTCTGAACTGTGTCCCCCCGGCAAAATTCGTATGTTGAAGCCCTAACCTCCAATATGATGGCATTTGGAAATGAGGACTGTGGGATACAATTAGGATTAGATGATATCATGAGGGTGGGTCCCTCATGATGGGAATAGTGCTCTTATAAGAAGAGACACCAGAGAGCTTGCTCTCTTTCTCTTTCCCTACCATGTGAGGACATAGCAAGAAGGCAGCCATCTACAAGCCTGGAAGAGAGTCCTCCCCAGAAGCTGACCATGATGGCACCTTGATCTTGGACTTCTAGCCTCCAGAACTGTGAGAAAATAAATTTCTAATAGCCAAAACAATCTTGAGAAAGAAGAACAATGCTGGAGGTACGATACGCCCTGATTTCAAACTATACTACAAAGCTATAGTAATCAAAACAGTATGATACTGGCACAGAAACAGATAAATTGATCAATGGAACAGAACAGAGCCCAGTAATAAACCCACACTTATATGGGCAGTTATCTATGACAAAGGAGGGAAGAATATACAATGGGGATATGCAGCCTTGTTGGGGAAACTAGACAGCTACATGGAAAAGAATCAAACTGGATTACTTTCTCACACCATGCACAAAAGTAAATTCAAAGTAAATTAAAGACTTAAATATAAGATCTGAAACCATAAAAGTTCTAGAATAAATCACAGGTAGGATGCTCTTGAACACTGGCCATAGTAGTATATTTTTTCTTGCTTTGTCTCCTTAGGCAAGGGAAACAAAGCAGAAATAAACAAATAGGACTATATCAAACTAAAAAACTTTTGCACAGTTAAGGAAACTATGAACAAAATGAAAAGGCCACATACTGAATGGGAGAAAACATTTGCAAATGATATATACAGTAAGGGGTTAATATCCAAAATATACAAAGAACTCATATAACTCAACATCAAAAAAAACTCAATTAAAAAATAGGCAGAGGGGGACTCCCTGGTGGTCCAGTGGTTGAGACTCCGCCTTCCAATGCAGGGGACACAGGTTTGATCCCTGATCAGGGAACTAAAATCCCACATGCCACGGAGCAACTAAGCCCACGCGCCGCAACTACTGAGCCCGCATGCTTTAGAGCACATGCGCCACAACTACTGAGACTGTGCACCACAACTAGAGAGCCTGTGCACCGCAACACCTGAGCTCATGCGCTCTGGAGCCCGCATGCCACAACTAGAGAGAAGCCCGTGCACTGCAACAAAAGATCCCACATGCTGCAATGAAGATCCCACGTGCCACAACTAAGACCCGATGCAACCAAATAAATAATAAGAATTTAAAAAATAGGCAGAGGATCCAAGTAGACTTTTTCCAAAGAAGACATACAGATGGCCAACAGGCACATGAAAAGATCCTCAACATCAATAATCATCAGGGAAATGCAAGTCAAAACGACAATGAGGGCTTCCCTGGTGGCGCAGTGGTTGAGAGTCCGCCTGCCAATGCAGGGAATACAGATTCGTGCCCCGGTCCTGGAAGATCCCACATGCCGTGGAGTGGCTGGGCCTGTGAGCCATGGCCGCTGAGCCTATGCGTCTGGAGCCTGTGCTCCGCAACGGGAGAGGGCACAACAGTGAGAGGCCCGCGTACCGCAAAAAAAAAAAAAAAAAAACCACAATGAGATATCACTTCACACCTGTCAGAATGGCTATTATCAAAAAGACCACAAAAAACAAGTGTTGGCAAGGCTGTGGAGAAAAGGGAACCCTTGTGCACTGTTGGTGGGAATGTCAATTGGTGCAGCTACTATGGAAAACAGTATGGAAATTCCTCAAAAAATTAAAAATAGAACTACCATGTGATCCAGCAATTCCACTCCTGGGTATTTATCCAAAGAAAATGAAAACACTAATTTAAAAAGATATGTGCACCCCTATGTTCATAGCAGCATTATTTACAGTTGCCAAGATATGGAAGCAACCTAAGTTCCCATCAGTAGATGAATGGATAAAGAAGATGTGGTACATGTATACACAGTGGAATATTACTCAGCCATAAAAAGAATGAAACCTTGCCATTTGTGATAACATGGATGGATCTACAGGATATCATTCTAAGTGAAATAAATCAGACCGAGAGAGACAAATACTGTATGATTTCACTTATATGTGAAATCTAAAAACAAAAGAAAAAATAAAATCATAACCATATAGAGAGTCATAGCTACAGAGGATGAAGAGGTGGTTTCCAGAGGGGAGGGGGTGGATGAAAGAGAGAAATAGGTGAGGGAGATTCCAGTTGCAAAATAAATGAGTCTTGGGTAGGAAGTGTACAATTTGGGGAATATAGTCAAAAATTATGTAATATTTTTGCACGGTGACAGATCATAACTAGACTTATCATGGGGATCATTTTGAAATGTACAGAAAAATCGAATCACTACGTTGTGTAACAAGAACTAACATCGTTTTGTTAAGTCAATTATACTTCAAAAACAAACTCAGAAAAAGAGATCGATTTGTGGTTACCAGAGGTGTGGGGGGAGAAGTGGAGATTGGACAAAGGCAATCAAAAGGTATAAACTTTCAGTTACAAGATAAATTAGTACTGGGGATGTAATAAACATAATAAATATATGTTATATATGAAAGTGGTTAAGAGAGTAAATCCTGGGCTTCCCTGGTGGCACAGTGGTTAAGAATCCGCCTGCCAATGCAGGGGACATGGGTTCAAGCTCTGGTCCAGGAAGATCCCACATACAGTGGAGCAACTAAGCCCACGTGCCACAACTACTGAAGCCCACGCACCTAGAGCCCGTGCTCCACAACGAGAAGCCACCGCGATGAGAAGCCCGCGCACCACAACGAAGAGTAGCCCCCGCTCGCCACAACTAGAGAAAGCCCACACGCAGCAACAAAGACCCAATGCAGCCAAAAATAAATAAATAATATATTTTTTAAAAGTTTCTCTTTAAAAATAAAAAAGAGTAAATCCTGAGTTCTCATTTAAAAAGAAAAAGAAAATATGTTTCTGTTACTTAAGCTACCCAGTCTAAGGTATTTTGTTATGGCATCCTGAGCTAAGACACTTACTATGTTCAGAGAAATGAAAGTCAATATGGAAATTTTTAAGAGAATTAGAAATGATAAAAATGATATAGCAGATTTGAAGAAAACAGAAATTCTAGAATTTAAAAATACAGAAGTCAACATAAGAAACTCAATGAATAGATTTAAGAACAGGATATATACAGCTGAAGAGAAAATTCGTAAATTAAAAGATCAGAATAATTTATCTAGAAAGAATCACAGAGACAAAGAATTGGAAACTACAGAAGAAAAGGATAGATGTAGTATAACTTAATCCTTAGGAAGCGACAAAAGGATAGTAGGCATGGACAATTGATTCAAGAAATCTGACTTCTAAGAGAAGGAATGTGTTGGGAAATCATATGAAATATGACTTTTCTAAAACCAATGAAAGGGTCAACGTTTAAGAAGGCTTCTTAACCCCAAGTAGACAAAATAAAAAGACATCTATACCTAGATGCATTTTAATATGACTACTGAAAACAAAAGAAAAGAAAATCTTAAAACTGTTGAGAGAGAAAAGATGAATTACCTTCATAAGAGCAATAATTAAGCTGAGAGTTGACTTCTCACCAGAAACAAAGCCAGAAAATACTGGAATGATATATTCAATATGCTTAAATAGTATAATAAAATAGGGTTCTATACCTTTCAAAAATATCCTTGAGAATGACAATAAAAGACATTTTCAGATAAATGAAACAGAAAATTTGTCACTAGGAGATTTGCCCTACAATAAATCACTAAAGGGTGTTCTTCAAGCAGAAGGAAAATTATCCCAGTTGGAAGGTTGGAGATAAATAAAGGATCAACCTGTGGATAAATATTTATTGATGGCATATAACAAAATCAGAAGAAACAGCAACAATAGCAGCAGTACAGTTATACAACAACAATAGTATATAAGTCAGAAAGGGCATAGATGGGTTAAATTGTCCCAAGGCACTTGCATTGTCTAGGAAGAGGATAAAAGTATCACCTAACATTAGAGTTGATAACTCAGGAAACATTTTGTATCCTTTAGGGTAAATCCTAAAGGATAGTGAAAAGATGTATGACATCTAAACTAATAGAAGAAAATGAAATAAATAAAAAACACTCAATACAAAAGGAGGACAGAAGGAGAGAAAAAGGAAACAGAACCAATAGAAAGCACTGAATAAAATGGTAGGTGTTTATCATTGATTCATCATTTAATTTACATTAAATGTAGACAGACTAAATGCTCAAAGTAAAGTCAGAATTTGTCAGACTGAATTTAAAAAATAACTCAATTGTATGCCTTTTATATGTAAGATCTAAATATGCAGAATGGTTACAAGTTAAAGGAAAGTAAAAGATACCATGAAAACACCATCCACAGGAAAGCTGATGTTAACTATATTAATGACAAACAAAGAAGACTTTAAGCCAGAAAGCACTTACTAGAGCAAAAGAGGGACACTTCATAAAGATAAAGGTTTAATTCATTGGGAAGGTATCATGAGTCACAATTTGAATATATCTAATAACATAGCCTCAACCTATATGAAGCAAAGGTTAAGAGAGCTGCAAGGAGAAATAGAAAAATCCGTAATAATGCTGGGAATTTTAATCTCTATCAGGAACTGATATGGCAAGCAGAGGGAAAAAACTAAAAAATAGAAGATTTGAGACATATAGTTAAGAAACTTCACCTAATAGACATTTATAGAATATTATACCCAACAACTCCAGGATGCAAATTATTTTCAAGCACACAGAGAACATTTGCAAAAACTGACTACATACTGTGTCATAAAGCAAGTGTCAACTATTTCAAAGTTGAAATCATGGCAAAGTGTGTTCTCTGATAAAAATGTAATGAAACTAGAAATCAATGACAAGATAATTCTAATTTGTTTGGAAATTAGGAAATTCAGGTGTAAATAATCTGTTCATCAAAGAAAATACCAGAATAGAAACTTGAAAATATTTTGAACTGAAAAATGACCAAAATGCTACATATATATCCAACATGTAAAATGGGACTGATGTGGTGCTTAGATGGAAATTTGTAGGCTTAAAGGCATTTATTAGAAGAGAAAAGGTGAAAGTAAGAGTATCCTTTTCCAGAATTTAGAAAAAGAATGGCAAATTAGATGCAAAAATAGTAAAAGGAAGGAAACAAAAGTAACAGGAATTAATAAAACAAAATAGACATGTCTTCTGATTCTAAGTAGATACAGTAGGTAGCTTCAAGAATTAGAGAAAATTATGGATATATTGTAAACGTAACCTTTCAGAGACAGTGAAGAGCTCTGGCAATAAAGGGGAACTCGATGAACTAAAATGGTAGAGAGGAAAGAGTCCTTCCTAAGTGATCTAAGATCACTGGCCATTTTCTTCCCTTAAGGCACTGGCCAAATCTGGTTTTAAGACTTTACTAAGGGAAACAGGAACCAGCAAGACTTTTAAAAACTGTGTGAGTAAGCATGATGGATTGGAATCTGGAGGAGCCCCAGACGTAAGGCCAAATTTCCCCAGAATGTCAGCTTTAGGTTTTTGGTAGATAACCCCTTTATTAGTAGAAAGATGTTTGAATCTATCATGTGTTATTTAGCCAGCTGTGTCAACGTGATCCTAACTCAGCCTCATGGATTTATCCACTGTTAATTCATTGTTCCATGAATATTTTTTTGTCAGAAATAGCAGAATATCCTGACTTTCCCTACCACCGTGATGTTTGATGGCTTAGCAGTGGTAACATTTTTGTGTGATTTTTTGAGCTTAGAACAAGATTGAGATTTTTCTAAGAAAACTACCCTTAACCACCATCATGGAACACTGAATGACTTTGGAAATTAGCTCTTGCTGCAGACTTGGTAATATTTTATAATGAATCCAATCTAAAATTACAAGGCAAAACAGAACCTGTATGTAGAATTTATATTATGGTAAAGTCATTTCAATGGCAACTAACATTGTCTGAATCACTAGTAATAGTAAGCTGCTTTATATACTTCCTGTGCTGCCAAAGCTAAAAAAACAAGGTGTCCATTCCCATGCATATTTGCAGTGAATGTATTTTCTGAGCTTAAACTATACTTCCAGGAGCGTTTTTTGGACCTTGAAACAAGTGCAAAGGAAATTTCTATATTTGAAAGTTATTTAACTGTGCAGTGGAGGCATGTCCATCTAACCTTCATGGAAGTGATTAATCTGCATTATAATGATGTGCTAAAAGGCAAATATCAAGAGAAGAATCTAATGGACTTCTATAAATGCCTTCCAAGCAATAAATATGCACAATTAAAAGCACATGCTTATGGATTCCGATCAGTATTGCCAGCACCTATCTGTGAAAGACATTTTTTTAAATTGAAGTATAGTTGATATACATATTTTGTTGGTTTCTGGTGTACAGCAAAGTGATTCAGTTTTAAAATTCTTTTCCATTATACGTTATTACAAGATATTGAATATAATTCCCTGTGCTATACAGCAAATCCTTATTGTTTATCTATTTTATATATGGTAGTGTGTATCTATTAATCATATATTCCTAATTTTTCCCTCCCTGCCCCTTTCCCCTTTGGTAACCATAAGTTTGTTTTCTATGTCTGTGAGTCTGTTTCTGTTCTGTACTATTTTTTAGATTCCACATATAAGTGATATCATATCATATTTGTCTTAAAGACATTTTCGAAACTGCAATGGGGGGAAGTCTCATTACACATCACCATTAACAGATGAACATTTGCAATCACTTTAAACTACCTGAACCCCAATTAAGCAAAATGTTATCCCCTAAATAAGAGTTTCATTCTTTTTTTCAGGAGACCTGTATTACAAAAAACTGTAGGCAATTATTATTACTATCTTCTGAATTTCATCAATAAAAATTTGTGAAAATTTGTTTTCTTTCTTGTTATTTTAGTACCTATATAATATGCTTGATTTTGTCTTTTGGCCCACAAAGTCTAAAATATTTACTGTCAGGCCCTTTGCAGAAAAAGTTTGTTAATTCCTACTCTACAGCAGATAAAAGAGTGAAAAAGAACTAAAGACAAACACATGGATGAATCTCACAAATATAATAAGAACTGAAAGAAGCCAAATCCAAAAAAAAAAAAAAAATCTACAGTATGAGTCTATTTATATAAAATTTCAAAATCAGCACTAAACTGTGTGTTGAGGAATGTACACTTAGGTAATGATATAAAGAAAAGCAAGGAAGTGATTACTGTAAAAATCAAATAAAAATCAGAATAGTGATTTCTTTTAGAGGGTAAGAAGAGGGTTGTGATTGGAACAAAGTGAGAGCTTATGGGATTTTTTGCTCTGGGTGGTATTTACAGAGATGAGTAGTACACATTAATTCATTAAGCTGTACAATGATTTTTTTTTGTACTTTCCTTTGTGTGTCATATTCTGTAGTTAAAAGTTAGAAATACCTATGTAGATATATGAACATGTACATACATGCATTATGCTTACAATATACACAGAATAATCCTAGAAAGATCAATGTGAAATTGTTAAGTAGTTGTTGTTGGCATGGAAACTGAGGACTGTAGGTCAGACTGGGGGAAAAGAGGCTTACTTTCCACATGTTTCTGTCCTTTTGTAGTTTGAATTTTTTTTTTACTATATACACATATTAATTTTTAAGTTATACCAGTTAATGTAAAGTCTTTTTTCAAGTTGTAGAATTTGGAAACTGAGACTAACTGAGGTGAGTTAGGAAACGTTTGGATCATGGGGCCTGTAAGTGGCAGAGCTGGGATATGTCTGGGGCTGTGTGACTTCAAAACCAGGACTCTGTGTAATTGTATCACAGTAATCTTTTGGATGTATTCATCTGATAATGATTGTTTCTAAAAAGATGATGTAATCATAAATATTTGTGTTGTTTTTTTTACAGACTATGATCTTTTTTAAAAAGAAGCTGTACAAATCAGCATTCCAGTCCTCTGTGCTTCTCCTAAGATGTGCAGCTCTTACAGGCTTGTCAATATGTGATGCATGAGAAAACAGATTTATTTTCTTTAAACTCCCAATAATTTAAAATGATTTTCAGTAATAATAATCAAATGAAGGAGCCTTATTCTCTTTGGTGTTTCCCAGAGGCTCTACTTCAAGAGAAAATTTTCTCATGTCTCATTGCAACATTTCGTTAACTATGAAGATATGCCAGCTTGTTGAATCAAATAAAAAATGTTACTGGATATTTAAGTGGTTTTGGTTTGCTATTCATAGTGCATTGGCATTATCTGTTAAGACTGAAAATATGCAATCCCCATGACCCAGCATTTCATTCTCACAACATTTCATTCTCCGGAAGAAATGCACGAGTATGTACACCAACAGGCATGACAAGAATGCTGTAGCAGTACTATTCATGCTGGCCCCAAATGTCTATCTACATAGGAATAGAAAAGTAAACCTTGGTATATCCATACAATGGCACATCAAGTCACCATTGAGCTTTAGCTCCGACAGGTATATTCATGCAACACCCATGGAGAGGGTGCTGCTGGAGAGCAATCTGCCCATCCTACATGTTGACAAGTGTCAGGGCTGAATGCCATCTCTCCTCATTTAAAGATCAGTAAATAGGAAAAACAATAAATAAACAAAAGCATCCACAACAAATCAACATGGGACCCATGTAAAGAACTTATAAAAGAAAATGTATGTTATCAGAAAACAATAAAAGCTTATCTTAGAAAATATCTTACTATAATAGGGAAGAGCTAGTTCTGACTCCATGTTGGATCTGTTTCTTTTACTTTAACCTTTGCTTTTCATTGCTTTTGTTACTAGAGTCACTGTCTATAACTGTAAGCTTAATGGCCTGCCACAGGGAACCCTACTCCTCTGCCTGTTAAACTACAGTGCCTTTGTTCAGCTCACAGAGAGACATTCTGACCCTGTCCACCTGTGAATGGCTGCAGAAAAGAAGAAATTAACACATCCCCTCCTCAATGCGGCCAAGCAAGGAGATATTTTGCAAGATAAACAGCCTTTTTACTTTATTTCCTCACCTCCTCCCCCTCTCTGTTCTATAAAAGAAACTGGCATCCAGACGTGGATAAGATGGTTATGTTGAGTCTTTAGTCTGCTATCTTCTTGGCCCGCTGGCTTTCCAAATAAAGTCACTATTCCTTGCCTCAACACCTCATCTCCTGATTTATTGGCCTGTCGTGCGGTGAGCAGAGTGAGCTTGGACTCGGTAACAAATTTGGCTTAGCCAGCCAGGAGCCTTGCTGCTTGTGGCTAGCCAGCCCCCATCAGGGAATATCGGAGCAAGGCCCTAGCGGCTGCCAGGACCATTTGTCCTGTGGATCTTCCCTTCAGAACTCCCTGAAGTGGCACCAGCTACCCCAGCACTTGGCAGTTGGTGCAAGGAACTGAAAAACTTATATGAGTCGACAGACTCAATTCTGGAGGGTAAGTTGCTCAGGTGTGCACACCGGGACCATATTCCCCCCTCAATTTGGGCTTTTCCTTTATAAGACAAGCTAATTTGTTTGGTTGCAGTACCCTGTTGGAGAGGAGAATTGTTGGACTCTACCTGATTTGGGAACGGGTTCATTGGTTTTGGTTTTGTGTGCGTCAATGTTGGAATTTGTGCTTTTTGTGTTGGAATTTGTTTGCATCTTTTGTGTTTTGGTGTCATCAAACTTATGAAAATGGGAAATAACTCCAACTATCCTGAAGGAGAGCCTTTTGGGGGTGTATATTAAATAAATGGGCAAAACATAGATGTGAACCTATGACTAAGAGAGACATGATATACTATTGTAATAGGGTGTGGACCCAATATATGTTAAGTTCAGAAGAGCAATGGCCCCTGAATGACTCACTCAATTATTATACGATCTCACAGTTAAAAGTGTTGTGCAAAAGAGCAGGGAAAAGAGATGAGATTCCATATGTAGGAGCATTTATGCTATTGCATCAGGAGGAAAAAGAATCAGAGGGCTGCCACCTTATGGTGCAGTGGTCTGAAAGGAAACCCAAGGGGAAACCTGTTCTACAAGAAGAGGGAGAAAATGAGAGTGGGGACATGTTACTTCAAAATCTAAAGCCCCTCCGGCCTATCCAGCCCCCCCACTGGCCGAGCAGGCTGCACCAGCAGTTGTTCCATCTGCCCCCGCCATGCCGCCAACATATTCACCGCCTCCTGTTTCTCCTACCCATGGGGATCAAATAGAAGTTTCTATATTAACCCCTGGAGCATAGGGACGTGGTTTAATACTACCATCTAAGACCCGACAGGGCACCCAATTTGGACTGGGAGCCACTTCCACAGCAGGGCAATTTCCCTTGTGCTGATATCCTGTAAGAGGCCAGGGGACTCCCTTAGACTTGAGGCATCTGATTCTAATTTCCCTACAGGAGCCCTGGGTAACTCTGACAGTAGGGAACAAGTTGATTGACTTTCTAATAGATATGGTGCCACATACTATGTGGTAAACACCAAGGTGGCACAGAAAACATCTCAGTCTATCTTGGTCACAAGAATTTCTGGAGAAGTACAAAACCATTCATTCTTACAACCTCTTAGAATGACAACTAGGGAACCTCACCCTGAAACATAGCTTCTTATATATGCCAGAGTATCCAATCCCCCTTTTTTGGGACAAGTCTCCTTTGTAAATTAAATGCTCAAGTAACTTTTTCACCAGAACAGCTTGACATCAGGGCCCCACCAGAGCACTCTTTAAGTCTACAAATGGCACTCATGGAAACCCCAGAGAAGGAAACAAAGTCATCCTAGGAGAAACTTGCCTGTATCTTTGAGATTCAAATGTCCTATCTGGTTTTCTCAAGAACTCTCATCTCTGCCATCTTTTTGAAATGCAAATTTTGAAAAGAGGGTAAAGTAATTTAGAACTTGACTTGTTTTCCCTAACTATAAGTAAAAAGGGTTGAGCCATTTAGACAAGTGAGCTTGATTTGTTCCATCTGCCAGAAACCCAATTTTAATCCAACCTCTTTTGTAAACTGATGGGTTTTACATTGCTGTACCTGACTCAGGGCTGAAATTCTGAAAGGAGAACTATGAGGTCTCTCTGTTTGTTTGTTTATGTCTTTGTCTTTGGATAACATTGCTGAGGTTAATCTGTAAATGAGCTCTATTTAATTGGCTTAAAGAAAGGTAAGCGCTTACAAACTAAACAATTCTAAATACAAGAGAAATTAAGCTAAATGAGTTTCAGGTTCTCTTGAACTGGGAAATATTTAGTATTAAATTAAAACCTCAGGGGCTTCCCTGGTGGCACAGTGGTTGAGTGCTAATTCAGGGAACACGGGTTCGAGCCCTGGCCTGGGAGGATACCAAATGCCACGGAGCAACTAGGCCCGTGAACCACAACTACTGAGCCTGCACGTCTGGAGCCTGTGCTCCGCAACAAGAGAGGCCGCGATAGTGAGAGGCCCACACACCGCGATGAAGAGTGGCCCCCGCTTGCCACAACTAGAGAAAGCCCTCGCACAGAAACGAAGACCCAACACAGCAAAAATAAGTAAATTAATTAATTAATAAACTCCTACCCCTAACATCTTTAAAAAAAATTAATACCTGGTACTAATGTTTAAGTTTGTTGATCTAATTAATATAGACATGTCTTTAGAGTCATCAACATTAAGTATAATACTTTATTTATTTATTTTTGCGGTACGCGGGCCTCTCACTGTTGTGGCCTCTCCCGTTGCGGAGCACAGGCTCCGGACGCGCAGGCTCAGCGGCCATGGCTCACGGGCCTAGCCGCTCTGCGGCATGTGGGATATTCCCGGACCAGGGCACGAACCCGTGTCCCCTGCATCGGCAGGCGGACTCTCAACCACTGTGCCACCAGAGAAGCCCCAAGTATAATACTTTTACTGCACCTAGGTTTAATAGAAGTTAAATAAAACCTTGTTATATCTGTTGCAAACTTGTCAGCATGAAAAATAACTTGACATGATGAAATTTTAAAGTAAATGCAAATAAGAGCTTTTAGGTAAACTCTATAGGAATAATTACATTCTGAAAATTATTTAAAATAGCTTCTTCAGATTTTGGTAACTATTACTTGCCTCTTGGTTTTCACCAGAAATTAAGCTTTTTGAGAGTCGGGATTCTAATTTAAATATGTAATTAAAGCTACCGAAAATAATAAAACATTTCATTATACAGGAGGAAAGAGCAAAATATGTTTTGAGTAAAAGGAGTTTTATGCATGATCAGGCTGAGATTAAACTTAACTGAGTAAATGAATTTTTAAAAGCTGGTGCAAATCTTGAATCTGGCTTTTCTGTTAATAGGACAAGTTTTCTTAAAATGTCGAACTGCCTTTGATAACAGATTTTTAAGTTTCTTTACCTTTTAAGTGATCAGTTCTGTACCTATAGAATCTTTTATTGTTACTTTGGTTAATGAATAACAATTGTTTCACAGTGACCTGTGATCCTATCTGAGTGTTCTAGACTCTCTAGTTTTTTGACAAAACTTCCTAAATCAAATTCTAATGAAGTCCTTTTGGACTCTAGATAACTTTGGGATTCTTCAAAGGGCTCCTGAAGCATCCCAAAGCAAGATAGGTTCATTTGGTATGTTAAATTACACGGGAAGTATTTTCAAATGAGTAATAGATCTTCTTAGGTTATACTGTATGGTAAATGTTACTAATATAGACATTCTAGAGATTATATAAAGTTTCTGAAATTTGGTATGTCCTGGTATAATGTTATAATTTTGTTATCTTAAAATACTGTATGTCACAACAACTTGGATAAACTTCTTTGTCAAGAAGAATTGTAATCAGATCTTTAACCTTGCCTTTTTAAGACCTTCATCATTCATAGGCAGCTAAGGTAATACTTTGCAAAACTGCCATATCTTCAACGAGATTCATAAAAAAGAAACTTTTTAACAAATATAAGTTTCTGATAGCCTTTAGATAATACCACTGGACTGGGTAACAAATGACAAAACTAATGGGAAACCTGATTACTTCATCCAGATAAAGAGGAATTAATTACATGGGACTGAATGAACTGATGAATATGGTTTATGACTTTGGGAAATATACTAGCTTTAATCTTTGTTTTCCAGAAAAACCTTTTCTCTTATGCTATGACCTAAGACAAGTTGATAAAGTATGTCTTTGTGAACAAAGATGAAACATTTATCTTTTTCTCTCTACTTGATCCTGCCAGAATTTGGCCTCTCCAGCTGGCTCTCCTGTGGACTTGATATTTTATTGCAGCTGGATTACAACTAGTTATGCTAATCATTGCTTTAATTTGTTCTTTGTTTCCAAACTGTTTGTGCTTTGTGTCTCCCTGCTGCCCTATAACTTTGTCCGTGTTACTAGCTGCATTACTTTTATCCTATTTTATAAGATTGTTGTCTATTACAGTACCTAGTGTGTAACTAGGCCTCCAACAAAATAGATGATGGTTAACATCTTGAGGAAATAGATCACATTTATAACATAAAATAATTGTAATAGTGTGATTCTAGGTATGGGTAGAAGCAACAAGGGAAAATGTCTCCTGGATCATAATTAGACAGAGGATCCAGAGAATCTTTAATTATCAGTAGGGCCTAATCCAAAAATTAGCACCTGGAGTGGCATATCAAGAATTTTTGCCTGATCTAGGATGAGCCTCCTAGCGCCGTGGGACAAATTTGATCATGAAATGTCTCCAAAACGTTGGTCAAATTCCTGACCAAGAGGGGAGGATTTGAGAAATGGAATATTTCCTGCCACATCAGTCATCGGGGATTGCAGCCCTCCAATGTGAGCTGGTGAACCCTGAGGGAACTCAGGAAGGAAAAGAATACCTGCCATCTAGCAGCCATCAGACTGCAGCCACTCCCTATGGTGAGCCCTAAGGAAACTCAGGATGTGAAAAAGCAGGATACAGGCCCCAGATAGCTGTGGTGCCTATCAAAGGAATGATTTCAGTGAGCCCAGACTCTTGCATCTTCCCATACACGGAAAAGCGCAAATTCCTTAACTTGAGATGTTGCCTCCCGGGTTTGAACTCCTAAAATAATTCCTGCTGAATAAAACATAACTCTCAACTTTTAGGTTGTGAATATTTTTTAAGTCTCTAGGTGTAAAGTAGACACTTTCCAAAGAGGAACAAAAGAAGACAAATCTCAACATTTGGAACACTGGCACCGCCGGTGGACACTCCCAGAAAGATCCATCTGATGAAGCAGTTAGGATGGTCGTCACCCCTTTTCCCATAATACTGTGGAATGGACATTGACAGTGGGGAACTGTAACAGGAAAGAGCCAATTTTGACTCCATGCTGGATCTGTTTCTTTGACTTTAACCTTTGCTTTTTGTAACTTTTGTTATAATCATACATAATGGTCCCTCTGCCTGAATGTTAAACTAAAGTGCCTTTGTTCAGCTCACTGGGAGACAATCTGACCCTGCCCACCTGTGAATGACTGCAGAAAAGAAGAAATTAATACATCCCCTCCCTGATGCTGGCCAAGCCAGACAAAACTAATGGCCTTTTTACTTTACTTCCTCACCTCCTCCCCCTCCCCCTCTGTTCTATAAAAGAAACTGGCATCCAGACCCCCATAAGATGGTTATTTTGAGACTTTAGTCTGCCATCTTCTCCATCTGCCAGCTTTGCTTTCCGAATAAAGTAACTATTCCTTGCCTCAACACCTCGTCTCCTGATTTATTGGCCTGTCGTGTGGCGGGCAGAGCGAGCTTGGACGTGGTAACAACATTACTATAGGAAACAACCTTTAGAAACTGCTTGGTGTTTTTAATAAGAGGCATAAAGAAATGGCCTCTTAGAAAACTGAAGCAGGGAATCATAAGAACAGACAGAGGTTAGCCCTGGATGACCAATCCTACAAGCAGTTGGAATTCTTAGACAAAACAAAAACAAATAAAATAGAAACAATAATCAAAGTTATAACAAAAAATTTCCTGAGCTGAAAAAATACCTGATCATACAAACTTG
This sequence comes from Phocoena sinus, assembly GCF_008692025.1. Lineage (NCBI taxonomy): Eukaryota > Metazoa > Chordata > Mammalia > Artiodactyla > Phocoenidae > Phocoena > Phocoena sinus. Next base: position 78,892,306 of record NC_045766.1, on the reverse strand, counting down.
AAAGGTTTTACCTTATCCTAGGAAAACTAGGATTGGGGCAACGTTTTTGTTTTTTTGTTTTGTTTGCCTTGAGGATCACTGACCGACAGAAAAGTACTGCACAAGTAAGAGGCAATTGAATTTTATTTTGTTCCTTTAAAATTGCTAACCTTAACTAGGTAGAGGTTATATTATTCACTTGTGAAATGGAAAATCGGGAACACAAAATGAGAAAACATGGGTTAGGGATGATGGGGTAGAAGGTGGGAGGAAGGGAACAGCAGGGAACAGGAGACTTTTTCTGTAAAGAGCCAGATAGTAACCATTTTAGACTTTGCAGGGAAGATGGTCTCTGTTGCAACTACTCAACTCTGCCATTTTAGGGTGAAAGCAGCAATGGATAACACATAAATGAATGAATGTAGCTGTGTTCCAAAAAAACTTCAGGTACAAAAACTGGTAGCAGGCCAGATTTGGTCCATGGGCCATAGTTTGCCCACCCCTGCTATACAGCAGTGAACTAAAGTTAAAATCAATACCTACTTTAATAAAGGATTTAAAGCAGCTTCTAATAAAGAACATATAATGAAACTTACAATAGAATATTTTCTAAAAAATCTTTATCCTTGTATCGTCTTCTAAAATTAAGCTTTGTGTTTAGGCAAAAAGAACACTATAACGTATTACAAAATTCTCATTAGCTAATTGAAGTTTACCAAGAAAGGAAAACTTTTTCCTGATACTGGCAGCCCTCTGCTTATAATGACTTGAGTTGAAACACCCCAACTTTAATAAGTCTTTGCTCTTGAAAAGAAAACATCCTGAGTGACGAGCAAAACTTGTGTTTAAAGCCATGTGATCATGACAACTGGGGCCATGTAGTGGGTTGGGGTTGCTACAGTAGTACAGTCGGTAGCAACGCACAGTCACAAAAAACTGATTTCTGAGGCGGGAAAAGTGTTTTGCATGCATGCATAATTAGTCACAGTGGATCCTTGTGCTTCTTGACAAAGGCACTGCCTCTCTTCAAAATGCTTAAGAACAGACAAGGTAAAATCCAAGGAAGAAGTTTGTAGTGTGACTAAAGGTTCGCTTTGGGATGAGAAACTGCTGGCACAAAATTGTTGGAGAGTCCAAACTCCCGAAGCACAGAGCTCCCAGACAAGTTAAAGTCTGAGTATATGTTAGTTCAGAAGGAGCTCCCACTACTGACTCTCATCCCCCTCCTCAATTCTAGATTATGGCACACACTTGGAAGGAGACTTGCATCTACTAGGAAGACTTGGAATACTTTTATGCAGCAAGCATACATGGAAAGTAGCCCAGTGGGTTTCAATCTCTAACCAATCAGATGAGTTTCTCCATCTTACCTGGAGAAGAGTAAGAGAGAGAGAATATGGATATGCTGTCATAAGTGAAGAAGTGAGAGGAATGAGTGCCCCTTGTTCTGCAGAATCTAAGTGTTGATAATAAGGGGTCCCTCGCTACCAGACAACACAGAAGTTAGAAGGAAGCCATAAGTGTCATGAAGAAGAGTTTCCCAGAAAACTTAAAAAACCATTGAAGAAGGAGGTATCTTTATTGTAGGTGTCAAATGTTAAGAAAAGTGGAAGCGGGGACCACGGTGGTTCTCAACCATGGCTGCATGTTAAAATCATCTGAGTCCTTTAAAAAAGGGGCTCTTCACCTTCTGTCTAGACCAATCAAGACAGATCTTTAGAAGAGGAGCAAGGCAAGGGTATTTTTTCCAAGTGATCTAATGTGTGTTCAAGTTTTAGAATTAAAGACTTTCCCAAGGAAACTGTCCCTCCCCAAGCATGTACCATTCAGAGAGATTTACCATGGAAGACATGTCTTCAATACAGGTTTCAATGATATTTTATTTCTAAACCCTCAAGGATTCCAAAGGAAAAAATGTGGGAGCAAACACTGATACTGGGCACAATCATAACACGTGAACTTCCTCTGCCATGGCACATAGCACACTTGATCCCAAATGCTTATGGAGTCACCTCTTTCACCAGTTGGCCTCTTAGGTCTGAAGGGAGGGCAGGAGCTGCATCTCCTGAGTTCATTTGTTTATATCCTGGTGCCTGGCACAGTCTCTGGCACATGGTAATCTCTCAATAAGTATTTATTCAATGAAGTTCTACATACCTAACGTTTGTAGAAGCAAATATTTGTGTGGTTTTGGAAGACATTTATGATGTTTTGGTATTTTATATTATAAAATGAGTTAAGAACATAATTCTAATTTATAACGTTAATTTATAGTAAATAATATTTAACTTTTTATGATTCGACTGGTGAATGTTATCAAGGAACCAAGTAAGTCATAAAGGGAGTAAGGGCCTTCTGTATCTTGAAAGGGACTTATCCCATTTATCGTTGCACAAACAACATTCAACAACTTAAGAAACCTCCAATGGAGGACTTAGAAAAGATGCAGAAATGTTCTCCTCACTGTTTTTTATTTTAAATAAAGGTTAAAGGACTTCCCTGCTGGCACAGTGGTTAAGAAGCCACCTGCCAGTGCAGGAGACATGGGTTTGAACCCTGGTCCAGGAAGATCCCACATGCCACGGAGCAACTAAGCCCATGCGCCACAACTACGGAGCCTGTGCTCTAGAGCCTGTGAGCCACAACGACTGAGCCCACGTGTCACAACTACTGAAGCCCTCACACCTAGAGCCCGTGCTCCTCAACAAGAGAAGCCACCACAATGAGAAGCCCACGCACCACAACAAAGAGTAGCCCCTGTTCACCGCAACTAGAGAAAGCCTGCGTGCAGCAACAAAGACCCAACGCAGCCAAAAATAAAAATATAAATAAATAAATTTATTTTAAAAAATAATAAAGGCTAAAGACATTATATTAGAACATAATTATAGTCAGCTTCCAATTATGACAGAAAGAAGAGGTCAGCAATCCACCTTACTAGAAAAGTATATAACTGGACAAAACTGTCAAAACACCCATTTTTAGGCCAGCAGTAATCTACCAGAGATGGACAACAAATTGAAAACTTGCTGAAGATTCAAGTAAGAACAACAGAAGTCTTGTACCCACCCACCCCCAACCCCTCACCTACCTCAGTCAACAAGAATGGTAGTCTTCTAACACAGCAGCTTTGCTGCCAGACTGGGAAGAATGGATTTAGGGTAGGCAGTGGGGGAGAAATCTTGTGACTTTACATGCCAAACTTAGTGAACTTAGAAGTGAACAGGGAAAACCCACAGCTTTGTTAGCCCAAAGATGTAGTCTCAGTTGGGATGAGCAGCAGACCAACCAGAAATTTAATGGGAGAGACCCTGGAAGGGTTAAGACAAGTTCTCCATGCATCCCTACTTGACTGGGAATACGAAAAATTAACCCAGATGAGGGAAAGAATGGAAAAACAGAAGACTACAACACAGACGGGACAAATAGAAAACAAACAGCAGGGACTTCCCTGGTGGTACAGTGGTTAAGAATCCGCCTGCCAATACAGGGGACATGGGTTCAAGTCCTAGTCTGGGAAGATCCCACATGCCACAGAGCAACTAAGCCAGTGTGCCACAACTACTGAGCCTGCACTCTAGAGCCTGTGAGCCACAACTACTAAAGCCCACACACCTAGAGCCCATGCTCTGCAACAAGAGAAGCCACCACAGTGAGAAGCCTGTGCACCGCAACGAAGGGTAGCCCCCTCTCGCCGCAACTAGAGAAAGCCCACGCACAGAAGTGAAGACCCAATGCAGCCAAAAATTAATTAATTAATTTTTTTTAAGTTTAAAAGAAAGAAAATAGCACACCTAAACTCAGCTATAGCATGCATTAAATATAAGTGGATTAAATAAGCACTCCAAATAAAAGGCACAGATTGTCAAAATGGATTTTTTTTAAAAAAATGCAAAACCCAACTATACGATACTTGCAAAAGTCCTTTAAATATAAAAAGAGAAATAATCAGAGTAAACAGATGGAAGAAGTATGCCAGGAAAATATTTAACACAAGGAAACTAGAGTGGCTCTTTCATTATATCTGGCAAAGAAAGCTTCAAGGCAAGGAGTATTACCAGAGATTAAAAAGGACATTTTATAATGATAAAAGGATCAATTCATCAAGAAAACTGAACAATCTTAATTATTTATGCTCCTAATAACTGAGCTTCAAAATTCATGAAGCAAAGCTGACATAACTAAAGAAAGAGACAAATCTAAAATCATAGTTGGGGATTTAACAGCTTCTTCTCAATAGATGACAGAACAATTAGACAAGGAATCAGTAAAATTATAAAAGATTTGAAAAACACTATCCACCACCTTGATCTAATACTAATTAGAACACTACACCAACCACTGTAGGACATATGCTTTCAAATGTACACATGACATTTACCAATATGTGCCATATCCTGGGCCATAAAACAATTCTCAATAAATGTCCAAAGACTGAAATCTTATGGAATATGTTCTCTGGCCACAGAAATAATTAAATTAGAAATCAGGAGCAAAAAAAAAAAAAATTATTTAAAAATCCCCCAAACATTTGGAAGTTAAACAATACATTTATGAATAACCTTTGGTTCAAAGAAAAACACTGGAAATGAGAAAATACTTTGACCTTAACGATTGAGAAAATACAACTTTGAATTTTATGGGCTGCAGCTAAAGCAGTGCGTAGAGAGAAATGTACAACTTTATTTACTCATATTAGAAAAGAAGTTTAAAATAAATTATCTAATTTCACACCTAGGGAAGACATAAAAAGAAAAGCAAAGTAAATCCAAAGTAAGTTGTAAGAGGGATATTTTGATAAGAACAGAAATCAATGAAACAGAAAACCTAGAAACAATAAAGTAATAAAATCAAATTTTCATTCCGTAAAAAGATTATTAATAAAATGAATAAACTCCTAGCAATACTTATTCTAAAAAGAGATAATACAAATTATCTATGTCAAGAATGGGAGGAAGGGACTTGAATCAAGAAGATGGAGTAAGAGGACGCAGAACTCACCTTCCCCCACAAACACATCAAAAATACATCTACAGGGCTTCCCTGGTGGCGCAGTGGTTGAGAGTCCGCCTGCCGATGCAGGGGACATGGGTTCGTGCCCCGGTCCGGGAAGATCCCACATGCCGCAGAGCGGCTGGGCCCGTGAGCCATGGCCGCTGAGCCTGCGTGTCCGGGGCCTGTGCTCCGCAACGGGAGAGGCCACAACAGTGAGAGGCCCGCATGCCACAAAAAAAAAAAAAAAATACATCTACATGTGGAAAAATTCTCACTGAAAGCTAAGTGGAGATTGCAGAAGGACTCGTACAACCAAGGCTGAAAGAAAGATACATGCAGAATCAGGAAGGGAAGACAAGTGATCAGGTCAGGATCTGTGCAGAAGGAAGGAAACAATAAAGATCAGAGAAGAAATATATAAAATACAGACCAAAACCAAAAAAAGAAAAAATAGGAATGATCAATGAAATCAAGAGCTGGTTCTTTGAAAAGATAAACAAAACTGATAAACCTTTAGCCAGTCTCATCAAGAAGAAAAGAGAGAGGGACGAAATCAAAACAGGAAATGAAAGAGTTATCAAAATAAGAAATAACAACCAATATCACAGAGATACAAAAAATCGTAAGAGAAGGGACTTCCCTGGTAGTCCAGTGGTAAAGAATCTGCCTTCCAATGCAGGGGATGCAGGTTTGAGCCTTGGTTGGGGAACTAAGGTCCCACATGACATGGGGCAACTAAGTCCATGTGCTGCAACTACTGAGCTAGCATGCCTTAATGAGAGAGAGGGATGCCACAAACTACAGAGCCCACATGTTGTGTAACTTACACAAATTTCAGAGACAGAGAAACATAAGAAAAATGAGAAGACAGAGGAATTTATCTCAATTGAAAGAGCAAGAGAAAACCCCTGAAATAAACAACTAATGAAACACAAACAATTTACTAGATAAATTTTTTATCTAGATAACGAATTCAAGGCATTAGTAATAAGAATGATAACTGAATTAGGGAAAAGAATAGATGAGCACAGTGAGAATATTGATGAGGAATTAGAAAATATAAAAAAGATCTAGTCAGAACTGAATTATACAATAACTGAAATGAAAAACACACTAGAAGGAATGAGTAGCAGACTAGGTATTACAGAACTCATAGTGATCTGGAAAAAATAATGGAAATCACCCAATCAGAATGGCAAAAAGATAAACAAATTTTAAAAAATGAAACCAGTTTAAAGGATTTCTGGATAACATCAAGTGTACCAATATTTGCAATAGAGGGGTCCAGAAAGAGAAGAGAGAGAAAAAGGGGTGAAAACGTATACAATGAAATTATGACTGAAAAATTCCACATGTTCTGGAGGCTGTGCGCCATGACCAGAGAGAAAAAAAACCCTCACGCCACAACTAGAGAAAAGCACATGCACCTCAACTAGAGAGAAGCCCGCATGCCATAACAAAGAAGCTGCGCACCACAAAGAAAGATCCCACATGCCTCAGTGAAGATCCTGCATGCCACAACTAGGACTTGATGCAGCCAAAAAAATAAAGAAATTTTTTTTAAAAATAAGAGAATACTACGAAGTTATACACCAACATATTTGACAACCTAGAAGAAACGGACAAATTTCTAGAAACTTACAAACTTCCAAGACTGAATCAGGAAGAAATAGACAATCTGAACACACCGATCACTAACAGTAACATGGAATTTGTAATAAAAATATCCCAGCAAACAAAAGTCTAAGACCAGACAGCTTCACAGGGGAATTTTACCAAACATATAAAGAAGAGCTAATAGCTATACCTCTCAAACTATTCCAAAATATTGAAGAGATGGAACACTCCCAAATTGATTCTATGAGGCTACCATTACCCTGATACCAACACCAAAGATACCACAAAAAAGAAAATTACAGGCCAATATCCTTTATGAATATAGATGCAAAAATCCTGAACAATATATTAGCAAACTGAATCCAAAAGTATATAAAAAGGATTACAAACCATAATCAAGTGGGATTTATTCCAGGGATGCAAGAACAGTTCAATATTCACAAATCAATCAATGTAATACACGACGTTAACAAGCGGAAGGGAAAAAAATCACACAATTATCACAACAGACAGAGAAAAGCATTTGACAAAACTCAACATCCATTCATGATAAAAACTCTCATCAAAGTGGGTATAGAGGGAACAAATCTCAACATAATAAAGGCCATCTATGACAAACCCATAGCTAACATCATATTCAACAGTGAAAAACTGAAAACTTTTCCTTTAAAATCAGGAACAAGACAAGGATGCCCACTCTTGCCACATATATTTAACATAATATTGGAAGTTCTAACAAAAGCAATTAGACAAGAAAAAGGAAAAAAGGCATCCAAATTGGAAGGGAAGAAGTAAAACTGTCACTATTTGCACATGACATGATACTATATATAGAAAACCCTGAAGTTTCCACCAAAAACTATTAGAACTAATAAATTAATTCAGTAAATTTGCCAGACACAAGATTAACATATAGAAATCTGTTGCTTTTGTATACACAAATAATTCTATCAGAAAGAAAAATTAAGGAAACAATCAGGGAAGTTTATTGCTAGGTATTTTATTCTTTTTGGTGTGATTATAAATGTGATTCCATTTACAATCACACCAAAAAGAATAAAATACCTAGCAATAAACTTCACCTAAGAGATGAAACACCTGTATTCTGAAAACTACAATATATTGATGAAGGAATTTGAAAATGACATAAAGAAATGGAAAGATAGCCTGTGTTCTTGGATTAGGAGAATTAATATTGTTTAAAAGACTATACTACCCAAGCAATCTACAGATTTAATACAACCACTATCAAAACACTCATGACATTTTTCACACAACTGAACAAATAATCCTAAAATTTGGGGCTTCCCTGGTGGCACAGTGGTTAAGAATTCGCCTGCCAGTGCAGGGGGCACAGGTTCAGGTCCTGGTCCAAGAAGATCCCACATGCCATGGAGCAACTAAGCCTGTGCACCACAACTACTGAACCTGCACTCTAAAGCCCGTGCACCACAACTACTGAGCCCGCGTGCCACAAATACTTAAGCCCACGCACCTAGAGCCCATGCTCCACAACAAGAGAAGCCACCGCAGTGAGAAGCCCATGCACCGCAACGAAGAGTAGCCCACGCTCACCGCAACTAGAGAAAGCCTGCATGCAGCGAAGACCCAACACAGCCAAAAAAACAAAATAAATAAATAAATAAAGTAATAATAATCCTAAAATGTATATGGAACCACAAAAGACCCCAAACTGCCAATGTAATCCTGAGAAAAAAGAACAAAGCTGGTGGTATAGCTCTTCCAGACTTCAGACTATACTACAAAGCTATAGTAATCAAAATAGCATGGTACTGGCATAAAAACAGACACATAGACCAATGGAACATCACAGAGAGCTCAGAAATAAACCCACACATCTATGGTCAATTAATCTATGACAAAGGAGGCAAGAATATACAATGCAGAAAAGATAGTCTCTTCAACAAGTTGGGCTGGGAAAACTGGACAGCTACACGTAAAACAATGTAATTAGAACATTACCTCACACCATATACAAAAATAAACTCAAGGGCTTCCCTGGTGGCGCAGTGGTTGAGCGTCCGCCTGCCGACACAGGGGACACAGGTTCGTGCCCCGGTCCAGGAGGATCCCACATGCCGTGGAGCGGCTGGGCCCATGAGCCATGGCTGCTGAGCCTGTGCCTCTGGAGCCTGTGCTCCACAATGGGAGAGGCCGCAGCAGTGAGAGGCCCGCTACCGCAAAAAAAAAAACAAAAAACAAAAAACTCAAAATGGCTGAAAGGCCTAAATGTAAGACCTGAAACAATAAAACTCCTAGAAGAGAACATTGATGGGAAACTCTTTGACATAAATTGTAGTAATATTTTTTTGGATCAGTCTCCTAAGGCAAAAGAAAAAAAAGCAAAAACAGACAAATGGGAACTAAACTTAAGAGCTTTTGCACAGCAAAGGAAACCACTGACAAAATGAAAAGACAACCTACAAGCAAAGAAAATATTTGCATATGATATGACAGATAAATGGTTAATGTCGATAAATGGTTAATGTCCAAAATTTATAAACATCTCATAAAACTCAGTATCAAAATCCAAGAACCCAATTAAAAAATGGGCAGAAAACCTGAATGGACATTTTTCCAAAGAAGATATTCAGATGGCCAACAGGCACATGAAAAAAATGCTCAATATCACTAATCATCAGAGAAATGCAAATCAAAAACAGAATGAGGTATTACCTCACACCTGTCTAAAATGGCTACCATCAAAAAGTTTACAACTAACAAACATTGGTTAGGATGTGCAGAAAAGGGAACTCTGGTATACTGTTGGTAAGATTTTAAATTGGTATAGCCACTATGGAAAACGATATGTAGGTTCCTTAAAAATCAAAAAGTAGCACTACCTCATGATCCAGCAAATCCACTGCTGGGTATATACTCAGAGAAAATGAAAATGCTAATTCAAAAATATATATGCACCCCAATATTCACAGCAGCATTATTTACAATAGCCAAGATATGGAAAAAACCTAAATGTCCATCAACAGATGAATGGATAAACAAGGTGTGATACACACACACACACACACACACACACACACACACAACCAGGATATTACTCAGCCAAAACAAACAAACTGCATTCTACCATTTGCAAAAACATGGATGGACCTAGAGAATATCATGCTTAGTGAAATAGAGAAAGACAAATACTCAACATTATCACTTGTAAGTGAAATCTAAAACATAAAACAAATGAATGTATATAACAAAACAGAAACAGACTCACAGATACAGAGAAGAAACTAGTGGTTACCAGTGGAGAGAGGGAATGGGGGGAGGGGCGAGTGGGGTATGGGATTAAGAGACACAAATTACTATGTTACAAAATAAATAAGTAACAAGAATATATTGTACATCCCAGGAAAATATAGCCATTATTCTGTAAAAACTTTAAATGGAGTATAATCTATAAAAATACTGAATCACTATATTGTACACCTGAAACTAATGTAATATTGTAAATCAACTATATCTCAGTTAAAAAAATCCTAATGTTACCATCCAGAAAAAAAAAAGAGACTAGGGGAAGGTATCACTACAATGAAGGAAAGAATGTCACTACAGATCATACAGGCATTAAAAGATTAATAAGGGAACATTTTGAGGACTTAAGACAATAAATTTGATATTTTAGCTGAATGGACAATGTCCTTGAAATATAGAATTTACCAAAACAGATACGACAACAAATAGAAAATCTGAATAGCTCTATACCTATTAAGTAAAATGAATTCGTTATCAAAAAACCTTCCACAAAGAAACCTCTAGGACCAAATGGTTTCAATGGTGAATTCATCAAATATTTAAAGATACCAATACCAATTTTACACAAATTCCTTCATAAAATAAAGAGAAAACACTTAACCATCATGTTTTAAAAGGCCAATATAACCATGATACCAAAACCTGACAAAGATAAGAAAATAAATTTACAGATCTGTATTTCTCATTAATGTAGATGCAAAAGTCATTAACAAAATGTGACCAAATCAAATCCAGCACTATAAAAACAAACAAAAACCTGGACAATACATCAGGACCAAGTGGATTTATTCCAAAAATGCAAGGTTGGTTAAACATTCAAAAAATCAGTACAATTTACCATATTAATAGAGAAAAAGGAGATTATGATCTCCATAACTGAAGAAAAAATTCAACAAAATTCCACTGATTCATGATCAGAAATTCTCAAAAAAACTAGGAATAGAAAAAAATTTCCTCAATCTGACAAAAGCATCTATCAAAAACCTAAAGCTAGCATCACAGGCAATGTTGAAATAGTGGATGCCCCCCACCTCAAAACTGGCAACAAGTCAAGGACATACACCCCACCACACTTCTATTCAATTGTGTAGTAACGGTTCCAAATGGTTCAATAAGGCAAGAAAAAAGCATAAAGATTGGAAAGGAACAAGTAAAACTGTCATTATTTGCAGAAAACATGTTTTTTTTTTTAACATGGAAGAACCTAAGGAGTACTAAGGAGCAACTATTGGAGCTATTTAACAAAGTCACCAGACACAGGGCAATATACAGAGGAAGGAAAAATGTGTGTGTGTGTGTGTGTGTGTGTGTGTTAGCAACAATTAGAAGATGAAAAATTTTGATTTATAATAACAGTATAAAAACCTTAATAAATTTAACAAAAGATATGCAAAATCTCTGCACTGAAAATTACAAAACACTGTGAAAAAATAAGTGACCTAAATAAATAGAGAGATATACCACATTCACGTACTGGAGCACTCAACATTATGATGATGATTCTCCCCAAACTGATCTATAGATTTAATGATAACAATCAAAATACCACAAGCATTTTAGTAACTTTGATAAGTTGATTTTGAATTTTATATGTAATGGACATAGGTCAGTTTTAAGCAAAGTTGAATGGTCCACGCACCTGAATTCAAGACTTGCTATAAAGTTTCCATCAAAACACTGTGATATTGGCATAAGGATAGACAACTAGATAAATGTTACAGAATCGGGGGTCCAGGCTTGGGCCCAGGCATATATAGTTAAATGAGTTTTGACTAATGTGCCAGAGCTGTGTAATGGGGAAAGGATTGTCTTTTCAACAAATGATGCTGGAACTAGTGAATAAATGAAAGGGAGGAAAATGAATCTTAACACATTACACCAAACACAACTAATTTGAGATGGATCTCAGAATTAAGTTAAAAGCTTAAACTATAAACCTCTTAGAAGAAAATCTTCATGATTTACCTGCACAGGAACCAAAAAGTACTAATCATAAACTAAAAAACAAACTGATGGATGGCTACAGCTCCTTCTGGGGAGACGTCGTTCACCATTATGGCCAATGTGGATGCAAAGCCCAACACAAAAAGGTCTTGGGCTTGTGGACAAAAAAAAATGTTGTCTGCCATTTTAGTAAACGAAGAATGCCACACAAGCCATCAGTCACTGCAGCTACCACCAACGGTGCACCCTGAGGGGCATTCAGGATGGAGAAAAATAGGCTATTGGCCCCAGACAGTTAAGATGCATGTCAGAGGAATAATCTCAATGAACCCAGACCCTTGCATCTTCCCATACACAGAAAGGCACTAAAATCATTAACTTGAAATGTCTGGATTTTTTTGTGATTTGCAGTAATCTCTTCATGTTCAACTACATTTTTTTTTTTTTTTCCAGCAAAACCTCCTTTATATCCTGGCTCCTCCCTTACCTCTTTGGAAAGTTCCACAAAGCTATCTAAGAGGCTGTTTACACACTATAATCCTCAGTAATATCCTCGAATAAATCATAATTCTCAACTTTTAGGTTGTGCATTTTTTTTTTCAGTTGACAGACTTCTGGAATAGGTTTTTTTTTATTTTAGTGATCATTTCTCTCAAAAGGAAAGCCTCACTACAAGCTCCCTGTATCATCTCCTGTACAGAAAAAGGAACTGAGACAAACACAAAGAAGTTAAGAAGTGAGTCATCCACGAGCACTGATGTCAGCAAAATGGCAGAATGGGCGGCTCCATACTCCTGTCCCTCCACACAAACACTGACAAACAAGCAGCACCTGTCAGAACCAACTTTGCCAGAACTCTTGAGAAGAGTCAGAAGTTTACGTCAACCAAGCAAATGCTGAATTAAGAAAAAGGCCACTTAAAAACGGTAGGAAAGCTCTGTGGCAGTTTTACTTTTCTTGCTACCTCCCCTCCCTGGCTCAGCAGCAGTCTTGAAATCAGCAGCCTGTATTCCCAGTGTAGACCCCTGGTCCCTGGTTCTGGAGGGAGCAGAGCAGACCTTATTCACTAATTATTGTGTTTGTCTGTCCTAACCTGTCTGGAGGCCAAATGAAGGACTGTGTAAAGTGCTCTCTCTGTTTTGACTCACTTGTAACGGACATGGGGAAGGGTGTGTGTGTGTGACAAGCACTGCTCAAGAACTTTGTAAGGCAAACAAAAAATCCCCAGCTCCCTGGGGACAAAAGATTCAGGTGGAGACATACAACAGACTGCCTAAGGCCTGGGAGGAAAAGCCAGGGAGAGATTCTTTGGGAAATAAGGACCATTCAAAAGTGTAAAAGACTTGAGAAGACCCTAAGCTTTTATAGTTGGCTGCTCTCCAAAGTTCAGCACAAGCAGGAAGTGAGGGCTGAGGGAGAGTTGTAAATGGCTAGGTGTTAAAAGGAGTGCCCTAGGACAAGCCACTCCACAAAGAGTAGGAAAGGTGGGGGGTTTGTTTTGTTTTGTTTAGCTCCTGGATTTCAAGGAAATCTCTGTCAAACACTAACTGAATATAAGCTAAGCCTTCAACAATTAAGAAAAGCAAACCCAGGGGGACAGGAAGAATCTGGCTTCCAGAGTTAACACATTATAATATTTGAATGTCAAATTTTCAACAACAAAAAAAAATCACAGAGCATACAAAGAAGTGGTAAAGTATGATCCATTCAAAGGAAAAAAAAAAGAACTGACAAAACTGTCCATGAGGAAGCTCAGATATTGAACTTACTAGACAAAAACTTTTAAAAAACTGTTTTAAATATACTCAAAGAATAAAAGAAAACCAAGGACAAGGACTAAAGGAAACTAACTACAGCTGTTGAGAGGTCATTGTCATTAATATTGCCAGAAAGAGGCACTGTTGTGTTACCAGATTCCAGATTTTCACATTCTTTCCTCAATTCCTTTATCCCTTATATATTATAGTGATTTATTTAAAAATAAATTTAAAAGTCCAAATCATATCTTAGGTTTTAGGTAATTCCATATATATTTAATACCCAAGTATTTCTTTACTGTCAAAATATAATTTATCTCTATCATGACTTTTGCCATCATTGTGTATGTAAGTTTTAAAAAATTAAAATTTAAGATTTTACTCATTTAAATATTAATTCATTTAATAATAAATTAAAAGTAAGCATGAGTTTCGTTCAATGCTATCGTGAGCTGCAAGGAAGACTCTTTCAAGGTGGTTGTGAGCTGATTTTTTTTCTCCTTTTCAATCAAAACAGAACTTTATTAAAGTAGTGTTAGGAAATACCATCTTTAAAAGAATTATTGAACTGAACAGAGCATTCACCAAATGAATGTGGTACAAAACAGGTGAGGGGCTCTGCCCTCAGGGAGATTATAACCTAGTAGCAAAATCAGACACAGGTACCACATTCTGCAATATAACTCATGAATGAGGGGAAACCAGTGTTCCAAGACTCTGAGATGAGAGATACTGGGGCTCAACTGATACTGAGCAGGACTTGTGGGGCTCCTGCACACAAAAGCCTTTCTGTGCCCCCATTTCTTAATTACAGGAAATAGGCTTCATTCAGCCTCCAGGACCTCCCCTGAGTTCCAAGGGCAGGTTCAAACAGATGCTAATTAGGGAAGGGAGGAGATGCAGAGACAAGGGAGGAGCAGTCAAGAGGAACAATAGTGCAGCCTTGGGGCAGGGTCCTGGTCCCGCCTCAGGGGATATACATAACAACATCTTTGAGCTGTTGTGCAGATAGGGAAGCCCAACCAGGTGGGAGAAGTTAACGGTATGCTGCCCACAAGCATATAGACCACAGACCGTTTGGAACCAGAAGGATGATGATGCTGCCTCCCACTTACCTCACCACCAACCAATCAGAAGAATGTCCATGAGCTGACCACGCCCTCTTTGAACCATTACTATAAAACTCCTCACTGCCCCCTCCAGGTGGGGACACAGAGTTTTGAGGGCATTAGCCCACTGTGGCCCCCTTTGCCTGGCAAAGCAATAAGACTATTCTTTTCTACTTCACTCCAAACTCTGTCTCTGAGATTTAATTCAGTGTCAGGGTACAGAGGCTGGATTCGGCTTCACAACCACAAGTATGACTGGTGGTGCCTTGGAGCAATTATAGGGTCTGGAACAGCTGAAACTCAAGTTTAGTAGCTCCCCCAGTTGCTGAAACCTGCCATTTCTAGGAAGGGAAGATTCTTGGCACTGCTCCCACTTATGAAAAATGGGACCACATTCAAAGAGAAGGTTCCTATTCCTTGTCTTCTTGGGTCTTTTCTATCTCCACCCAAGGACAAAACGGGAGAGGGCGCCTCTAGGATTGCCTCACGTGGGTCAGAGTTGCACCTCCATGTGTCCTGCCCTGCCTGCCCCCTGTTCCAGGGGTCTCCTAGAGTACACCCCGGGGGAATCTTAAGAGATTTTGAGAAGGATACCTGTCTAGTTGATAAACATCTATTTTCCTCAGGCTCGACCTGAATTTATACCATTAGTGGAAAAGTTTTATTTGGGGATCTTACTGAGGACTATGTACTGGGAGATGGCCTCTCAGATGCTCCGAGAAACTACTCTGAAGAGGTAGGTGAGGAGCCAGGATATATAAGAGTTTGGGGGCTGGAAAAACAAAACAAAACAAACATGTGGTGGAACATCAAAAGATTACTGTGAATCACAAAGAACAGACATCTCAAGTTAATGATTTTAGTGCTTTTCTATGTATGGGAAGATGCAAGCGTCTAGTAGACTCATTGAAATTATTCCTTAGATAGCATCTTAACTATCAAGAGCCAGTGTCCAGGGCACAGGATGTTTGCTCTCTTTCTCCATCCGGAATTCCCCTCAGGGGGCACTGCTACAGTGGCTCATGGCCTGATCCTTGTAGACCTGGGATGGTGAGCAACATTCCCTGTCCACACATTTCTCCTTTAGTTGACTCTCTCTGTTCTTCTTTAAAATACAAATATTCCTCAGAGGGAGGTAAAACATTAAGTGGATTCACAGTAAGGAAACTCCCTAGGTTTATCATATATGCTTTTCTGTTACCAGCAGCTTAAGAGCTTCACATTTCTGGTTGCTGCAAAAGAGTAGAATATAGGTCGGGGACTCAAAACTTCTCCTACTTTTCAGCTGTGCTTGAAGCTGACTCATCTGGGGACATCAGTGTGCTGTTCTTAATAACAAGAGTGTAGTTTCTGGGTGTTTCTTAGCTCAGAGCTGTGCCTAAAGTTAAAACTGCCCTTATAGACTCAAGAGGCCTGGCAGTCCTGCAGCCTTTTTCCTGTCTTCTGACCACACAAGAGACCCAAAGGAAAAGGGATCCAGAAGATCCCTGCAGAAACCTGAGAATAGTTTCTTTGCCTCAGTGGTTTTATTACCTGTTCTTAGTTCCCTGTCCCTTACTGTAAATAATTTGCTATTTTAATAAGAGAGCTAAGACCAGGCCCTTGTGAGCCAGGAAGGACTGAGAGATGAAAGCTATGTATTTTACCCATGACCCAAGGACTTCTGGCAAGCTGCCTTACCTGAGCCGGGATCTGCCTTTTTCTCCTGGACACAGAAATGCCTGTCTTTACAAAAGGGCCTACTTCTTTTTTTAAGACTTTGGGTTTTTTTAGAGCAGTTTTAGTTTCACAGCGAAACTGAAAGAAAGGTACAGAGTCCACATATACTCTCTGACCCCCACTTGCACAGGCTCCCACCAAAATGGTGTAACAGGGAAGAGCCAAATCTGACTCCATGTTGGATCTGTTTCTTCTACTTTAACCTTTGCTTCCCACTGCTTTTGTTCACTAAAATGATACTGTCTATACACAATGGCCTGCCTCAGGGAATCCTACCCCTCTGCATGAATGTTAAACCAAAGTGCCTTTGTTCAGGGAGGCATCCTGACCCTGTCCACCTGTGGATGGCTGCAAGAAAGAAGAAATTAACACATCCGCTCCCGGAGGCTGGCCATTCCAGGGGATATTTGCAAAACTTATGGCGTTTTTACTTTACTTCCTCATTTCCTCCCCTTCTCTATGCTATAAAAGAAACTGGCATCCAGACCCCCGACAAGATGGTTACTTTGAGACATTAGTCTGCCATCTTCTCCGTCTGCTGGCTTTCTGAATAAAGTTGTACTCCTCACCTCAACACCTCGTGTCCGATTTATTGGCCTGCTGTGCACCCAGCAGAGCGAGCTTGGACTCGGTAACAACTGGACATTTGTTACAATCAATGAACCTACATTGACACATCATAATCACCCAGAGTCCAGAGTTTACATCAGAGTTCACTCTTGGTGGTGTACATTCTATGGGTTTGGATAAATGTATAATGACATGTACCTACCATTATACTGTCCTACAAGATTATTTTCACTGCCCTAATTATCTCCTTAGCTCCCAGAAAGACCTACTTTGAATCGTGGAAATAAAGTCTCCTGGGATTAGTTCCTAACCATTTTCAGCCTTCCAACCCCATGTGGCTGTGGTCATGACCTTCTGGTCATAGCTTATCAGGGTACCAGAGGTGCCACGGGGCCCAGCATGCAGCCTCCAGGGCACACTAGAGAGGCTGCTTCCATTGGGACCAGGATCCAGTATTTCACTTATTCTAGGTTCTTCCTGTCCAAGGCCCAAGTCAACCTCCCAACCAGTGGGATGTATAATTCAGTGCTTCCCAGTCTTAGCAGAATCCCCCGTGGACAGTCAGAATCTTGACTGAAAGAAAAGAGCTCCATGCCCAGGGGTCCCAGTCACCACTGCTGCTGCAGATCTCTTGCTGTGTGAGCTGCCCTATTCTCTGTGCTTGGCTGGGAGGAGCAAAGCAAGCAAGCACTTGAGAAACGTTGACCCCTAGGAAGTCCCAGACTCAAATCCCCCTTATCCCCTGGGAGGGGCAAGCTGAGTAAAAGAGACAAACCAATTTAACTAAAGACCAACCAAACAAACAAAAACCATACTTAGATATTCTTGCTCTTCTCATCAGGAGGGCGGGGTTAAGACATGAATTCAAAACAAAAACAATTTAAATCAGGAAATAAGTGTAAGGAATCTGAAATTTTCACACGAAGATTGCCACAGTAATTTTTTGGGAATCCGTAGTTCTCTCCCCCCAGCATCCCACCCCCACCACCACCATCTAATCAACAGTTCTTCTCCCCTTCCTCTCCCCCTCCTTCGTGGCCAGAACCCTCTTACTGTTGTCTGAAACATGTATCTAGCCCATTCCCTACATCTGCCATAAAGCATCCTTAAGAACAAAGCAAGTGGGAGAAACATAACCTGTGAAACTCACCACTTTGGGCTTCTGTCTCCTCTTTTCCCTTGAGAGCTAGAACAGCCATCAGCAGCTGCTGCTGGGAACCCAAACGATTAGGTTGATGAAGGAGGGGCTGCTGGCTGCTGGCAGGGCCTGGTGGAGGAAAGAACCCTGAGAACCTTTCCCCACGGTCCATGCTCCCTGCTCCTGGTCAGCCAGCGTCCTGAGGTCAGAGCCACAGGTCACACTCTTGTGAGCTGTGCTCAGACCCCTCATCTCAGACTCTTTCCCTCTCCCTGCCTGCTTGTCTCTCTTACACAAACATGCAGTTTCAAGTAAGTAACCCTATCCAGGAAGGTGGCTCAGACAAAGAAAGAAGTGTTTGGAGATCTAAGTTCGAATTAACTTTGCCCTGGGGGCTAAAGTGCAGAGCCCCTCAGATGCATGAAATTTGCTCAGAACTAATTAGACAAAGCAGATACTAGCAACATTCCTCCCCTTCTCCTGTGTTTTACAGTGAAGACATCCGAGAGAAAAAGTCAGGGGCACATAATGAGAGTAAATACGGTAATCCGGTCACTTGCAAGTTCAAGCACTGGACTTGGGACTTAGTAGTGCCAGATGGGGGGCACTTACAGCCTCCCTCTGACCTGGACTGAAATGTGGGTGACAGACAAGATTGGCTCAGATCCTGGGAAATAATAACCTATGACTACAGCACAGGGAAGAGGAAGCACTGCCCTGACAAGAGAGGCAGCCTCTCGCCCAAGTGAAGTGTTTGTTCACTCCTGTGAAAAGCAAAAGATTAAGCTAATGCTCCAGTCTTTAACAAGGCAACTACTTCAGGGATATTGATGTTTTGATTGATCCTTTATTCCTGATTGTTCAAAGTGGACCTCAAAGGAGAAGTCACAGCAAAGAAGTTACCACCTAACAGGTATAGTTTTTCTTTCTCTTTTGCTGCTGCCCCCAGTTCCATGTGAAAGAAGTGTGGGAACACAAATGTATCTTAAGTTTGAGGTCAACATCGCTGTGGGATGTGTATGTGTTGGCCTTGCTGCTCTCCATATTTCTGGGGCGGAAAAAATCATGAAGGGAATCACTTAATACTGAGTCTCATTCATAATGCTTCCTGATCCTGCACTTGCCTCCTAGAGAAATAATCACAGTGGAAACCTCAACCGTAATGAGCCACCATGAGTCATACATACACTCAGCCCACTCTCTGTGGTAGTTGGAGCCTCCTGACCCAGAAGATACCACGGTTGGGGACTGTGGGAGCTAGACAGTAGGAGCATCCCAGCCCTGGTTCCGCTCAGCCTGCTGAATTAGCGTTGGCGGACCCTGGGACCACAGCTGAGACAAAGCAGCGTGACAGTCACAGGGCCTCAAGTCCTCAGTTAGGGGTCCCTCCTAGGCCTGCCACACACTGCACAGCCCTGGGGCTGCACTGGCTTTGCCCCAGTGAGTTTTCTGTCTCCACTTGCCAGGTGAGGCACCTTGTCCCATAGAACCGAGCCTCTCCTACAGGTGTCAGCACCACCAAGCCCTCCTCCCCACCTCACAGCCCAGCCTGGCTGAGCCTATGGCCAGAGACTTTGCTTTAAGGCAACTCCACATCTGGGGATGGTCAGGAGTCACCTCTGAGGCCACTGAACCTTGACTCAGTGAGTCACGTGTGGCAGGCACTATCCCCGCCATCTCATGGATGGCTGTGCGACTCTGCTGCTGGGAAGGCCGATGGTCACCACCGAGATGGCCAAGGTAAATGGATTATCTCCACTGGGATGGGTGTTTGGTCTCTAAAGATATGGCCAGAGTCTAAAATATTCTAAGCAAGGCCCCAGAGGCTACAGCTTATTTAATTAGTTGGTTAATACAAAAGATTATTTTCCCATACAACAAAAGCACTTATTCAAAATACATTTTAGTTATATAATAAACTTAGTCTAAACAAGGGGTTCGCAAACTACGGCTCAGAAGCCAGATGTGAGCCATTTGGGGTTCTTTTTTTTAATCATCTTTATTGGAGTATAACTGCTGTACGATGGTGTGTTAGTTTCTGCTGTTTAACACAGTGAATCAGCTATATGTACACATATATCCCCATATCCTCTCCCTCTTGCGTCTCCCTCCTACCCTCCCTATCCCACCCGTCTAGGTGTTCACAAAGCACCAAGTTGATCTCCCTGTGCTATGCGGCTGCTTCCCACTAGCTATTTTATGTTTGGTAGTGTATATATGTCCATGCCACTCTCTCACTTTGTCACAGCTTACCCTTCCCCTTCCCATATCCTCAAGTACATTCTCTAATAGGTCTGTGTCTTTATTCCCATCTTACCCCTAGGTTCTTCATGACATTTTTTTGTTTTTTTCTTAGATTCCATATATATGTGTTAGCATACGGTATTTGTCTTTCTCTTTCTGACTTACTTCACTCTGTATGACAGGCTCTAGGTCCATCCACCTCACTACAAATAACTCAATTTCGTTTCTTTTTATGGCTGAGTAATATTCCATTGTATATATGTGCCACATCTTCTTTATCCGTTCATCCGATTATGGACACTTAGGTTGCTTCCATCTCCTGGCTATTGTAAACAGAGCTGCAATGAACATTTTGGTACGTGACTCTTTTTGAATTATGGTTTTCTCAGGGTATATACCCAGTAGTGGGATTTCTGGGTCATATGGTAGTTCTATTTGTACTTTTTTAAGGAACCTCCATACTGTTCTCCATAGTGGCTGTACCAATTCACATTCCCACCAGCAGTGCAAGAGTGTTCCCTTTTCTCCACACCCTCTCCAGCATTTACTGTTTCTAGATTTTTTGATGATGGCCATTCTGACCAGTGTGAGATGATATCTCATTGTAGTTTTGATTTGCATTTCTCTAATAATTAATGATGTTGAGCATTCTTTCATGTGTTTGTTGGCAGTCTGTATATCATCGTATCTCTTTCTCTGAATAAACACAGGAAAGCCTTTTAAGAACTCTGGTAATTAGATGGAGCCCACCTGGGTAACTCTGGGTAACTAATTCCCTGTCTCAAGGTCTGCAACCTCAATCACAGCTGCAAAGACCCTTTTGCCAATATAAGGAAACATATTCACATGTTCCGGGGATTAGGATATGGATGTCTTTGGGGGCCATTATTCTGTCTCCCACAAGGAGACAATCAAGATATCATAGAGGAGTGTCGGGAAGTTAATTAATTAAAATATTAGGCTATTTTTTATGGATTTCATGATGTTTGCTACTTGTCCTTTTTAGTATTTGTTATTTATTGTGATTTCACTTCTCATTCTTTCTCACATAGAGAGAAAATACATATTCTCTTTGGTACCTAATTATGTATTTTCAACTTTGTACTCTTTTTTGTAAAGAAGACTCCTCCAATTGTATATGCCTCAGACCCCACATGAGCCGACATAAGACGACACATGGGCACCTCTACTCACCCACTGACTCAACTGAGAACTTGATGAAATCTCTCCCACTGCCAGCTGGGGAGAGTCTACTGCTGGCCGGGGTGGGTGACCCGTGGGCTCACAGGCCAGCAGGGGAGCCAGGGAGTGCTAAGTGGAGCTGACTGGTGTCTCACAGTGACCCTCCTTTTGTCTGGGCCCTGGAGAGTCACTTTCCCAGCAAATGCAGCACATGGACATGCCCTTAGGGCTGCCCAGAATGACATCTCTGCTAAATTTCAAAACCTAACAGGCAGCACCTTGGACCTCTCACTGGGCATCTTCTTTCTTGTACCTAAAGCCAACCAATTCCCATGTCAATACCTGTTTTCTGGCCCGTTGGCCTGGATGTAGCCACAGCACCATTCCGGTGGTCTCTAAATACCTGACTCCAAAGGTTACTAGTTGATGGCTTTCCATCCTCCTATTTCCACCCCCAGGCAAAGTCTTCCCGTCACCTTCCTTCTACGCCTTCCCTTCCACACGTTCCTTCTGTAGTAGAGGAGCGTGCATGTCACACATTTTTCTGATGTTTTCTAGTTTGGAGTCGAGATCAGCCACCTATCCCGTATCATTCATGCTGAGGGTGCTGCATCTCACAGCCTAATCCCCTGAGCAACAGGAAATCCCGGGTCCTGAAGCAGGGTCTCATTCAGCCTAGTTTAGGAACCTGAAATTGCTGAGTCCGCTCGCAGCACCAGGCTCCCTTTGTGAGCCTCCTGTAACCTGTCATCCTTCTCTGTTGCTCCCAGCTCACCCCTGGGTTCCATCTAGTTCCCATCCTTGAGGATGCCTCTGCAGTCCTTTCCTTGCTCCCTTTTCACCCATGAAAGTAGCACCCTGTGCTACTCTCCTTTCTCCCCTCCCTCCCCACTCCGTTGCTCTCCTCTGCTCTCCCCCACCCCGGGGATCCTTGTTCCTTCTACTGCAGAAACAATTCACATTTTCTTTAGAATTTACCCCCTTATCCTCTGGTCTCGGTATGCACCACTCTCCTTCCTTTCTTTCTCCCCAAGTTGGAATCTTCTCCCGGAACAGCACACTCTCCACCCACAGTGGTTCCCTCTGGGCCGACTTCTGAGGGACACGTGCCTCTACAGTTCCTCCTCCACTTCTCTCCCTGCCAGATCAGCCTGTGGATGGACACTGATCAGCTGGTAACATCCCCAGAAAGGCACACTCTCCTCTTCCTTTTCAGGCTGAAGGTCATGTTGGCCTCTTCCAGCAGGTTCCATTTATTTATGAGGAGCCTGAGCACCAGAGAAGTTAGTGAGAGAGTCAAAGGCCAGTGGCAGGGCCTAGGCCCTCTTGACAGTGAAAGCAGGACAGTACCTGCCACATCTCCAGCCCCAGGGAGCAAAATCCAAAGTCCTCTGACCTCCAGGTGACAGTAGGACAGCTGGGCCCTGTTTGGTCACAGTTAGTCATTCCCTTGTGTACCCCCATGTATGTCATTCACGGAAGACCTCCCTTCTCCCTAATTTAATAGGAGACCTGGAACTTTAGCAAATGAAGTTACTGCATTTATTTACATCAGCCTGGTCAGGCCACTGCTGCATGCACCCAGGACTGAGCCTTCAACAATGTCAATGATTTCTTAGGCAGCACACACTGTGGAACCATCCTGAATGTGCAGCCACCCCAAAGCTCTCCAAAGGTCCTTTGCCAAAGCTGTTTTTTTTAAAGGGCTTAGTAAAAGGCCCTGGCTGGTGAGAAACAAAAGAAAAAGCTCCAACATAAACAATGAGGAAAATACAAAGGCTAAGAACCACTGAATCTGCAGAAAACAGGCAGCATCAGCCCCAGAAAAACTGCAGGTCCTTTTAGTGGTATGGCCATCTGCTCACATGAGCCTCTGCTTAGAAAGTGAAGGATGTGGAACACAGATGGAGCCTCCCTGGAACTGCTCAAGAGAGCCAGTGGACTGACACATGGTCCTCTGACTGTGAGAGGGAGGACCCGCAGCTCTCCAGAGTGCAGGGCCAGATGCCTCTGGATATGGCTGGAGTGATAGCAAAGTTCCTTGGTCCCTTCTGCTGTAACCAGCATTGAGATGGCAAGAATTGAGGACCTTAGGGAATCACTTTCTGCCCAAGAACAGAGAGCTACCCCAAAGGACTCACATGACATGGAGGGCTCTGTGTGAAATGAACTGCCTAGGAACAAGTCTGCACAGAAACGAAGGAGGTTTAATAAATGGTTTACCCACTCAGAAACGCGTCTTGTGAAGGATGCAGCACAATGTTGAATTAAGAACACAGGTCTTGGGACTTCCCTGGTGGTGCAGTGGTTAAGAATCCACCTGCCAATGCAGGGGACATGGGTTCGAGCCCTGGTCCGGGAAGATCCCACATGCGGCGGAGCAACTAAGCCCGTGCACCACAACTACTGAGCCTGCACTCTAGAGCCCGCAAGCCACAACTGCTGAGCCCTCGCACCACAACTACTGAAGCCCGCACACCTAGAGCCCGGGCTCCACAATAAGGGAAGCCACCGCAATGAGAAGCCTGTGTACTGCAATGCAGAGTAGCCCCTGCTCGCCGCAACTAGAGAAAGCCTGCACAGCAACAAAGACCCAATGCAGCCAAATAATAAATTAATTAATTTAAAAAAAAAGAACACAGGTTTTGGAGTCAGACTGACATGGGTTCAAATTCTGGCTCCACCTCCTACTAGCTAAGCCATGTCAACTAATCACTCGCCCACAGAGGGGGTGAGGATGTGTGCACTCAGGGCAGCAAGCCCCAGTCACATACAAACACTGTTTATTAATTTATTCATTCATTTATTGATGGCTCTTCCTTGCTGAGAATTTATCCCATCTTTGGTATTCAGACTAAATACTGGATTTTACAATTAATTATTTTTGCAAAGGCCTCACTGAAGAAGTATTTTACTTTCATGGAATTTAAGAGGCGATCATTTCCACCCTCTGCTGGCTAGATTTCACACATTCCCAAGCAATGAGGAACAGGTGCAAACCTCAGAGTAAATACAGCTGGAATGAATTAAAACTGCACAGCTAACTGGTCTTATTAAATTCACATGAAAGAGAGATGTGGCTGGCATATACCAGTCACCTAGTCACTGTCATTTTCCTGCCCACAGGGCATCATTCTGTAAGAAGGGCTGATGTAAGAGTGGAATAGGATCAAGACTGGGGGTGTTGGCTGGCACCCCATCGACCCCAGTCCAGATCGACATCTAACAAAGCTCCAGGCCGTCTGTTTCCATGATCTCTTGCCAAGTAACAAACCTCCCCCAAACATACTAATTAAACCAACCACCATTTTATTTTCTGTCATGCTCCTGTATGTTGACGGGGCTCTGCCGGGAGTTCTGCGCACACAGCATGTGTAGACACTTAGCTGGACAGAGACACGGGTTAGGCCATAAGACGGTTAAGATCTCTAAAAGGCATCTACCCCCTTGTCTCCCTCCTGGCACAGCTGTGCGGGGACGTGTGGGTGCAGTGCACGCTCACCCCACTATTACGGGCCTCTGAACCTCTCTGTTCCCCTAGGTCCATCAGGAGAATCTGCTTTTCCAAGGGGGAAGCCTTTGTCCAGTGAGGTAGAAAGCTTCCCATAGTCTACCCGGTCCTCTGGCTGCCCCTGACCCCCCAGTCCAGAATGGGGACTGGGGAAGGCAGGGAGCTTCTATACCCCTGGGGACAGGTTTCCTCCGGCTCCCTCTTCCAAGAAGGAGAAATCCTGGAAGAGGCCGCCTCCACAGAAACCTGGGGGCGCCTGGGAGTGAGGGGGAAGAGGGCAGGGTGCGGGAAAGACTGAGGCTCGGCCTGGCGCTGAAGCACCCCAGAAAGCGGCTCTGGTGCAGGCCCTGTTGGAAGCAGTGCCCACCTCCTGCATGAATGTTGCAGGACAGTCTCCTCCCCGGCTCCCCTCCTCCAGCCGGCTCCGGGGCCCCTGGGGAAGCCCAACACCCACCGACAGACGCCTGAACAGCGTCCACCTGTACCCCTCCTGTGGCCCCGACCCAACTCAGAGGCAAAGGCAGGGCCCACAGAGGGTGTGACTAGTGTCCATGTCGGGAGGGGACTGGAAGCCAGTGCCCCACGCGGCCTACCTCTTGCTCTTTGTCCTCTCGCAGCACAGCCATGAAACGCAACGCCCGGCTCTGGTGCCCTGTCCAGAAGGCACCTACGAGATCATCCGGAAGACTCGGCGGCAGTGCCGGGCCTGCCGCCTGCCGCCTGCGCAAGTTCCTGGAGAGCGGCTGCAGGAAAGACAGTACAAGCCGCGCAGGCGGGCGTCGGCACGTGAGCCCGAGCAGGCTCGGGCCGCGGGTTGTGTGCGGGCGCGTGCGCAGCCGTGGGATGTGTGCGGGCGCGTGCGCAGACGGGCGGGCGTCGGCCTGAGGCCAGCTGCCTCTCCTGGAGGGGTGGAGGGGAGGAGCGCGTCTGCGCTCTCTGCTCTGGGAGGCCAGGTTCTCTCTGGCCAGGGTCGTGCCCGCCTCTCCCCTCTGTTGCACTTGTGTGATTCATTTTGTTCCCTTCATAGTTGTTTAAGGCAAATTGGGGGCGGTGAATTGGGGACGGGAAGCTGGAGACACGTGGTGTGCTATGACCCCCCGCCTTCCACCAGCTGCCCAGACCCGGCGTCCTCCGAGGAACTGTGTGCCGCCAGCGACAGGGGGGTTCTCATTTCACCTGTCCAGCTTTGGTATAACTGTGCTCCCAGGGACTCTGAGATTAAAGCGCATGGGGAAAAGGCTGGAAGCTACCAGAGCGTATTTCACTCCATCAGTCACAGAGGGACCCGAGACCCTGGACAGACTTTCAGAGGCCAAGTTCCTTGGACATTTGGGCAGAGAGCCTTTCCTGCAGACCAGCAGTCCCTGTCGTCCCCTCCCTGCCAGGATTCCCACAGCTTTGCTCTGCACACAGAAGTGGGCCCCAGAAATCCAGGGAAGACCCTAAGGCTACCGGCTACATAGGAAGTGGCTGGAGTCGATATTTCTTGCTAAGCAGTAGTCCCAGCTCTCTGGGGTCTTGGAGTCCCAGAGATCTTGGGGGCCTCTGAGGAGTCTTGTTGGTATCTGATCCACCATAAAAGAATAATCGAGTGCATTTATTGAACAACTATTATGTACCAGGAGCTGTACTAGGCATTTCCTGTGCAGTGTCTGATCCTAGCAGCAGTGTGAGGTGAGCACTGTCACTGCAGATTACCAAGAAGGAAACTGAAGGCAAGAGAGGTTAGGGAGCCTGTCAAGGTCACCACTAGAAAGTGGCAAAACCGTCACTCAAGCCGGTGCCTTAAGATCCAGAAGCCTGAGCAATTCCCATCGCTCCACGAAGTTGTCTTGAACCCATCCTTCCCCAAGTGTTTCTTCAGAGGAGCCCAGAGTCCTTGAGAGTCTGGAAAAAGGCAGGTTTCTTGTCACAAGCATGTCCCCATCTGCTGCTGCTGCCCGAGCCCCTGCAGGCACCTGAGGCTGCTTCTGGCTATCCCTGCAGTGATCATGTCTGACACGGCCGTGGAGCAGAAGCGGGCCTTTATCAGGAGGAAGAAGAGAGAACAGATTGGGACTCAGCCCCCTGGAGCCAAGGCTCTGACTGAAGAGCAGCAGACGATGATCAGGGAGTTGATAATCGCTCAGGTGAAAACCTTTGATGGCATCTTCATGCATTTCAAGAATTTCCGGGTATGAGGCTTTAGAGACGGCTCAGCTCCTGCACTAGCTCCTCAGAACCCCAATCTCATTCCCAGCGGTTCTCAAAGAGTGGCCCCTGGACTTGCAGCAGCAGCAGCATCTGGGAACTTGTAAGAAAGGCAAAAATCTCAGATCATCCCCTATCTCCTGAATCAGAAACTTTGAGGTTGGGGGCCCAGCAGTCTGTGCCTTGACAAGACCCCTCAGGTGATTCTGACTCATGCTCAGGTCAGGAACTCTGCTCTCTCCTTTCGCAGCAGGTAGAAATTGAGTCTGTGCCATAAATGGAGTTATGGACAGCTGAGTTGCCCCAGGGTTGCTGGCGTTCAGGGCTTTATGAGGACAGGGGCAGGACCTGCAGGGGGCATGACATTTGTGAACTGGTTTTACTGAACCAATAAACTCCAGTGATCTCAGCAATGGTAGCCGTGTCTGATCCCAGTGCCCTCTTCCGCCTGTGCTCACAGGTATCTCGGTGACCCGTCCAGCTCAGAGAACTGGTAGCCAGTGGCCTCCAAAGTCTGTTTCTTTCCATATTTAGCTCCCAGATCCTTTTCTCTGAGTTTCCTGAGTGCAAGGTCAGGGATGCTTGGGACACACCCCTGACCAGGCAGGGATGTGAGGGACCATGAATTAACAGATCCACCTGATAGGAGAAGACCAAAAAGAAGGAACAAGTGCTGTGTGTGGAGATGGGGTGTACACTCCTGCCACCGTGCAGCCACTCAGGGTGCAGCTGTGGCTGTGTGTGCCTGTCTGGGGCCTGTGTCAGAACCTGTTTGGGGGAATATATGCCGTCTCTCCTCTCTTCTCTCCCCCTCCCGGCTCATGTCCCAGCTGCCAGAGGTGCTTAGCCGTGCCCACAAGATTTGGAGTCTCTGCAGACTCAGTCAAATGAAGAAGCTGCCAAGTGGTGCAAGATCAGGGAAGATCTACGTTCAGTGAAGGTCTCCCTGCAGCTGCGGGGGGAAGACGGCAGCATCTGGAACTACAAGCCCGCAGCCGACAATAGTGGGAAAGAGATCTCTTCCCCGTTGCCCCACATGGCTGACACGTCAACCTACGTGTTCAAAGGCATCATCAACTTTGCCAAAGTCATTCTCCTATTTCAGGTAGGACACAGTGGTGGGGTGGATGGTGTGGAAAGGAGCAGGAAATGGCCAATAGGTTCAAATGGTCTGGGGTAGATTTCTCTGAATTTGGGGGACGTTGGTGCCAAAAGACCCTCCTTTACCTCTGCCCCCAGGCCACCTGGTCCTGCTGGGGAATGGAGCCCTCGCTGTCTGTATGGCTCATTAGCTTTGTGACTGTGGCCTGCCCTTTAACCTGTGTCTCAGCCTCTTCATCTGCTAGACAGGGGCTAATAATGCCTACCTTGCAGGGCCGTTGTGTGGAATAAGAAAATATCTGGAAGAGCATTCATCACATACACGGGGGACGTTCAGAAAGTAATCCCCCTCCCCATTTCCCCGCAAAGGGGCAGGAATCACAAGTTGACAGTTCCAGAGCAAAGGAAGAGTTGGAAGGAAAAGGAAGGAAGTCCAGAGGGAGAAGAAGGAAAGGGCCAGGAACAGACGTGGGGTCACTGGCAGTCTGCTGCCCAGAGAAGGCTGAGAAGGAGGACAAGGGGCCGGAACACCCCAGAGCTAGGCGTGAAGGCAGCAACCACTGGGCAACCGGGGTGAATGAGAGACCCTGGACCCTTCTGGTGTGGTGGTAACCACAGCCACACAATATGGAGCCTGTCAGGGCTGGAGATGGCACTGGGCGTGTCTTCCCTGGGGTCAGCCACTGGCCTTGCCAGGCCTGGGCATGTGGAGCTGAATCACACATGAGGAGCCCTGATTTCATCCGCAGGCAGAGGGCAGGTTCTCTTCCAGGAGCCCACAGGTTGCCCTGTGGGTGACACGTAGGACTTATTTACTGGGGTGATGGTGGCCACAGGCTGGAGTGGGGTTCAGATGGCAGCAGAGTAGGTCAAGGGAGCAGGGAGAAAGGCCCCCTTCCACGCATAGACCTGGCAGATCCCCACCAACATCTCATGACCCAGACCCTACCACCAGGGTGGGAGGCCACTCATTTCTCATGACAACCAGTTTGGGGTACAGCCACCCCAGGCGGCAGGAGTTGCTCTCACCTTCATCCCACAGATAGAAAACCAAGGTTAAGGCACGTGTGCGGGATCGCAGCTAATCAGAGGGGCCAGCTTTGGAAGCAGAGTACAGCCTCCAGAGCCGGTCCCCTGCCCGGTCCTGGGCTGGGAGCTGGGCGGGGCGGGGGGTGAGGGCGGCGGCGGGGACACACGGAAGGAAAAGATCAAGTTCACGGCATCGGTGGCTCAACGCTGTGGATCTAAATGAAGGGACTGAACTCCCGAGGAGACCAAAGCCAGGCAAAGGTCCTCCTGAAGAGCTCCCTCCTGGGTTTTCAGTTGGAATGCCTCCATCAGTGGGGAGATGGGGGCCCCTCTCAGGTTGGGAGGGGTGTCAGTCTAACCGTGAATACTAGAGGCATCCACTGTGGCTGGGCCTGTGCTCAGTGCTACGGGTGGAGCTCAGGGCATCCAGGCTGCCTGGAGAGAAACAGAAGAAACAGCAAATCCAAAACAGACGGCAGGAAGCAAATAGCCCCGCTGCATGGAACTCATGCTGGAGGACTGGCACTTGCAAAAGGACTGCAGTCTGGAAAGACCTCTAGGAGGCACAAGGACAGCTTGGCCCAAAGGACTAGCAGAGTCTACTTAAGTGAAGCTATAGGGGTACTCATTCCAAGTGGGGAAACCGAGGCAGAAAGCAGGAGGCCAGGGACCAGGAGCCAAGGCATCGGCTGGGGGGTCAGTGGCTGTGCAGGGAGCTGGAGGTGATGGGGCTAGGCTGTAAAGGCCTGGACACCAAGCTACATCAGCAGTGGAGAGTCCCTGAAGGTAGCAGGAGACCAGAGGAAGACGGCAGGGAGGAGGAATCTGCTTGCTGGATTGGGACAGGGAGAGATTGGAGGCAGTTTGAAGGCACCTGCAATAATCCGCAGGGGGAGGAGCCTCCCTCTCCTCTTCACCACCCTCCCGCCCTGATTCTGGACTATGGGACGGGGTGATGGCCTGTGGCAGTTTCCTAGGAAGCGGCATCTCTTCCTTATCCTTTGCTGCCAGGGACCTGCTCATCGAGGACCAGATCTCCCTGCTGAAGGCGGCCGCTTTTGAGCTGTGCCAGCTGAGATTCAACACGGTGTTCAATGCAGAGACCAGGACCTGGGAGTGTGGTCAGCTGTCCTACTGCTTGGAAACCCTGCAGGTGCCCGAGAGATGCCTGTCTGCCCCGGCAGAGGGTGGGAAACAGCCGTGGAGGGAGGAGAGGAGCCACGCCAGGTTACATGGGTCCTGGGATTGCAGGGCATAAGATTGGGCAATGGGAAAAAAGACCTTGGTGAGGGAAGTCTGGGTCTTGGGTCAGCTTCCTGAGAAATTTACCCCTCCAGCCTGCACCCACCCTACAGGTGGCTTCCAGCAGCTTCTACTGGAGCCCGTATTGAAATTCCACTACATGTGGAAGAAGCTGGAGCTGCATAAGGAGGAGTATGTGCTGATGCAGGTCATCTCCCTCTTCTCTCCAGGTGATAACCCCACCTGTCCTACCTGGCTTCCCCGTGCCCCTCGCCCACCTCTCCAGGCTTGCTCACACCCCATCAGCTTCAGCTGAGGGAGGCAGCAGCCCCTCCTTTGCCTTCCCCAGGGAAGGTCCCAACTGATGGCCTCGCCCTCCACTCACTGCTCAGCCAGGATGGGGGCTCTGGCTGTTTTCTCCTAGGGTCAGAGGGGTGATACAAAGCCCTCTTAGCGCCCCCCTCACTTCCTTGCCTGGGAATTCCTGGCCCTGGAAAGTGGTTGGCAATTTGTCCCCTCTGGGATGGACCAAGCTTGTCTCGGCCCCCATGGCCTTGCGGGGACCGTACCACCTTCTCCTCCCCACCAGACCGCCCGGGTGTGGGGCAGTGCCGCTTGCTGGACCGGCTGCAGGAGTGGTTCGCTATTACCCTGAAGGCCTACATCAAGTGCAACCGGCCCTGGCCCGCCCACCGGTGAGCAGCAAGCAGAGAGGGTGTGAGGGGGTGTGAGCCCTGCCCCCAGGCCCCCGACTGTTCTGGGTCTCTCTGGGGGCGCAGACCACAGCTGCTCCTGGGGAAGCCTCTAATTATCAGGGCTTTGGGACCCTGCTTTGTGACCTCCACTGAGGCCTCCTGCCCAGTCGACCTAGAACAACTACTGTTTATTGAGAAGAGCCAGCCCTGGTGCCAAGCAGTTTTACATGCATATCACCTTTCATCTTGAAAACAGCCCCATGCAGTGGGTGCCATCATATCCTGTAAAGGACTGGGGGCTCCGGGCGACTGACCCAGGTCCCGCCCCAGGCAGGTGGAGTCTGGAGATGGATCCTTGCGGGCCAAGTCTACAGCCCACACCCTTGAGCACTAACTACCTAACCACCTCCCAGGACAAACAACAGATAACGGGGTAGGAGACTCCTTAGTTAGTTCTGGTCATAACCCGAAGGAGGAAGGCTGCTCAGGGCTTGACCAGATAGAGGCTACCCCCCCTTCACTGGGCCTCAGCAGCCCTGTGACCTGGTGCCATGGTCCCAGGCTGGACGGGGGAAGGCCAGCACTGGGTGTGTTAGTGCGAACATAAAACCTCAAGTCCTTACTTGGCCTCCGCTGCAGCTGGCTTGTGAGCTTGGCCTCCTGGGATGCTGGGGGTGGCCGTGTCTTGCTTTGCTCAGTCCTCCCCTGTACGGAGCCAGGAGGCATCATGGGGAAACTGAGGCACGAGGTGTGTCTCAGACACCAGATCTCAGGCTAGATCCGGGGAGGGACTGCTGCCTGCGGCCCGTGCCTCCACAGCTACTCCACCCCATCCTGACCCCCGTCCATTAGCCACGGCAGTGATGTACCCCTGGAATGACCTATTCACGTGGTGCCTGCAATACCTGGTTTTCCCACAGACGTCCCTGTGTACAGGGACTCAAGCCCAGAGGAGGAGGTGCGAGTGGGAAGGGCGGGTGCACACCTGCAGGGCCCAGGCTGTTCTGCCCCCTCATCTGTAGGCTGAAAGGGAAGCTTAAGGAATTCAGCCAAGCCTTGTCTCTTGGCTGACCTGTGAGATGAGATGAAAACCTGAGATGAAAACCCTCAAATGTGTTCAATTTCAGAGGGGCCCCAGTGTTGGTGGGTGGGGGCAGGGCGGGCCACACCCCCAACCCTTCCCCTGACTGGCCGGCAGGTTCCTGTTCCTGAAGATCATGGCTATGCTCACCGAGCTCCGCAGCATCAACGTCCAGCACACCCAGTGGCTGCTGCACATCCAGGACATTCACCCCTTCGCTACCCCACTCACGCAGAAGTTGTTCAGCATCACAAACGGCTGAGTGGCCGCCCCACAGCAGTCAGAGCCAGAGCCCTGGGAGCCAGAGCCACCATTCCTAGGGCCACACAGACAGACACTGACAATGCCGGGCAGGTCCTGCCTCTCCAGGGAACTCACAAAGACAGCTGTGAGGGTGGCAGGCTAGCATTCCTCAGCCCCCAGCTCAGCCTGGGGAGAGCCGAGCCCTAGAGCCTTACATGAAGAGTATGCTGGCCCCTCGGTCAGGCCTATCGATCGAGAGGCAAGGGCACCCTCCCCTTAGAAAAGGCCCTGGGTCTGGGGATCTAGTATCATGGTGGGAGAGGGGATAGGGGATATGGTGCCCGGAGCTGGGGCATCTGAGGGTCTATGCCCACACCCAAGTTCATTAGCTTCTTGGGTATTTTCACTGCTACGTCTGCTACCCCTGTCTCCCACTCGCCAGCCGTTCCCAACCCACAGCCTCCTGTCCTGAGTTGCTCTGTGGGTTTCAGGCCTGTGTCCACCAGCAGGTGCATTAGCGTCTGAGGGAGTCTTTTAGAGAGGCCAGAAGGCCTGCACCAAATGTCACAAGCTTGTCATTACCTGTCTCTGCGTTTATTCTTCCCTCCTTCTGGGCACCTCATTCTGTGTCTCTGCATCCATTAAAACACATCATTAAGCACCAACAATGTGCAACCTGCTGTGGGGAATACATGCTGACTGACATGGATCCTGACCTCGAAGGGGTTATACATGTGTGTGACTTGGTGCAGATTTGCTTCACAACCGACCTGGGGCTGGGTGGCTCCTGAGGCTGGAATGCTGAAGGCTCTGTGACGAGGCTGTACTGACGGCACTTAATAAATGTGTTCCTGTTTACACACCTGTTTGCAGAGCTGAAGAGTATGAAGGTGTCTGCTTTGTTTGTAACCACTTTGAGTAAAAATGTTGCTGCATTTTTCGAAAATTACATTTCAACTAACTTTACATAGGGCATCACACACCTAAGAACCAGGCTTAGCAAATATGATCCTGTGGTTAACGTCAAATCAAGGCAAGAGGACTTCAATAATTAACTTTTGGCTAGATTTAAGCCTTTTTTGGCCTTCCTTTCTGGGGGAAAAAAGAAATGTGGGGGTGGTGAAATAGAGATCTATTTGTATATATTTCTAAATTTTTACTTATTTTACTATTGCCCTTTACATATCTGAAGATTGTTGGTGTGAGAACATAAAAATGCATTATTTGAGCTTCCCTCGTGGCGCAGTGGTTAAAAATCTGCCTGCCAATGCAGGGGACACGGGTTCGAGCCCTGGTCTGGGAAGATCCCACATGCCGCGGAGTGACTAAGCCTGTGTGCCACAATTACTGGGCCCGTGTGCTGCAACTACTGAATCCTGCACGCCTAGAGCCCGTGCTCCACAACAAGAGAAGCCACCGCAATGAGAAGCCCGTGCACCGCAGCAAAGAGTATCCCCCGCTTGCCGCAACTAGAGAGAGCCCGTGCGCAGCAACGAAGTCCCAACGGAGCCAAAAATAAATAAATAAATTTATTTTGAAAAAATGCATTACTTAACTTGGTTTGTTCATAATTATTCTATATAAAAATTTAAAATGAATGATTTAAAATGTAGTAATTAATTTTAAATGGTTAATATTTTGATGCAAATGAAGCTACAAGTTAACTGAATTTTAAGAAACAGATACTGGCTTAGCTTTTACCATTTTACAGGAAGGCCAAACTTGGAGAACATAAATCATTGAGACTATAAATCAAAGCAAACAAACATATTCTCTGCCATCCCTCCAGCCTCTTCTGCATCAAGGGGACATAGAACGCACTCATATTTAGAAAAGAAACTGAGGGGAAAGGAGCTCCTCTTTCCAAACACAATGAATGCAGATTTTGCCCCCAGTAATTGTGTCTAATTATGCTCATTTGGAAATATAAATGTCATTTAACTGTATTCATATATACATCTCTTCTTTCCCATTGAAATAATTTTGAGTGTGCTATTCACTCAAGAGCTTGAAATGGTTGTTAAACGTAGACTACGATAAGGTGAGAGCAAGGTGAGATTAAGGTGGGATGTAGAGTAAACTCCCATCTCCCAGTATTGATTTTAAAGACACCTGGGCAGTTTCACAAACATTGAATTGATATGTACATATGAATTACATATATTATAAAAACTAAGTGCAGTCCAAGCGCAGTTAAGATACAATGTTAGATGCACCAAAGAGCCCACACTGGATACTTCCTTTCGGCAGCTTTGTGCATCTCCAGTTTGTAGGGCTAGGAGCCAGATTCAACTTTCCTACTCTCAAACATCTGAATTTCCCTATACTCCCTTCGCTGAGCCCTTGAGCAGTTGAACTAAATGTCAGTTTCTAGGCATCCCTGTGGCCCCCATTCTTTTCCTAGGTCTTGCTTCAGTCAGGTGAGGATGGAGTCAGTCTCCAAAGCTCAGGAGAAAAGCCCTTCTAAATAAGTTACTGCTTACCTTCTGGCTGCCCTGTTAGAGCCCTCCACCACCAATCTCTACCTGGCCCGGACTTTAAGGATCGTTAAAGCCTTGACATCAACAACTTTTGTGGGAAGGCCCAGGGTGTCCTCTCCTTTCTGGAGAAAAGAGGATGTAAAGAGAAACATACATTTAATGGACCATCCCTTCCCAGCTTCTGACAACTTGTGGGCCTCATCATGCCATCTTCTACAACTGTTTTAAAAGTTTTCCCCTTAACTGCAGCTCTCCTAGACCTGAAGGTGCTAGTGGGTGGGTGAAGTATTTTTGCACCTGAGAGAGGGGTGACAGCCTCATCACTTTTGCTCCCTTCCTTTCACAGACTTCTCCATGGGGAGCTGCAACCTGAGCGCTCCCTTTCCTAACTACACTTCTAGAGCCCCTTCTCAACTGGCATCCAGCATCACTGCTCTCCTGAGACATGATCCTGAAGGACTGGTTCGTCACAACATTTTGGAAGACCTTAGAAATTAACGATGCAGTCTTTCAGGAGTTTTTAAGTTAAAAAGATATCTTGCTCAATCCCAATTCAAATATGGCAGGAAATAAGATAGTAGTATATCCCAAACAAATGCACTTCAATGCCATCAGGAGACCCATCCCACAAGTGACATCTTGCATATTTGTGCTGATCCCCACCCTTCCCCCCAAATCCCCGCAACTGGTAAACATGTTAAACTAGTTTACAAATATTAGCTAAGCACACCACCACAATAATAATAAAGAGGACCAGACTTTATCCAATATAAATTTGTTTTTATTGAAGCAGCAGTCACATGACTTTGTATCTAGCCTTTAGATTAGGCCTGACAGAGTGAGCCAGCCCTAAAAAAAAATGATGTTTCTTTTTGCACTAAGAGACATAACATGTTTACATACATCATCCAGTATTGGAAATGAGCAGACTCAAACACAACGTGTTGGTTACCTGGGAGGTACAGCCCCACTGTTTGTGGTGTTCATATAATTCACAGATACTCCCAAAGACCATTACTAATGGGATGAAAGTTAAAAGAAAATACAGCTACACCAAACCATGAACACAGTAATCAGACAGCAGCTTATACACATTTTAAAAATTCGTCCCTTTCAGGGATGTATTCTTTCTTTTCAAAGCAGTGTCTGCAAAGCTTCCTCTACATCAAAGCCAAAGGTTTCCAAGATGGAAGCTGCACCTGTTGGGGCTATACAATGGAATAAGATCATTTGAAAGAAGGAGAACTAGTGTTCACATCTTGATTTTTATAACAAAGATTCATGTTTCTCTAATTGGAGGAACGAAGTGGTGATGTGTCTACATATTGCAGTGGCAGAATAGGCAGGGTGAAGAAAAGAAGGTTGGGTACTGAAATAAAGACCACACACTTGTGAATTTTAATTTCATTTCCAGGCTAACCTACTTTTTATTTAATGCAAATTACAGTACCAGTTAACTATTTCCAAACCAAGTCACATAGAACGAAATGTATTTACAAGGGAATGGGGAAAGGGAAAAAAAACATTGAGCATACTTTTCACAAAAAAGTTTATATTTAAAATGAAAAAAAAAAATCAGTCACAGAGGCATTCAAGTAGTAATAATGTTATACAGATTTTGCTTTTCCTTTATATCAAGACAGATTTGCACAAGTGTTTGCAATAGTTTGTATACAACCCACAGTCCTTTATATATATATATATATATATAATAAATTTTGTTTTTTAGATTTGATTTTAAGATGGAAGTGGTCACGCTAATTGGTATGTGTACAGGCCCAAGTGATCCATCGGCAACACATTTATGAATGCAAATTTTACAGGCAAGCACATTTTCATACATCTATCTGTATCTGCCTGTAGACAGATATAGTAAGAAAAAAAACTTAAAAATTAACACAAGGAAGTCTACTTTGTCAAGCTAACCCCTTATGTACTGGTTGTCATTTTGCTTTTATTGCAGAGGTGCAAAACGGAGCAACAAACTTGAATAAAATGTCATAACCCTTGTGAAAATAATCCAAACCCCAGGGATTACTTTCAAAGCCTCTCAAACATAGACCTTAGTCTGGGACTCTACTCTGCTTCTAGTTGTTTCTCTTATTTTCAGTGGCTCAGGTTTCTATCAGAAAAGACAGATTTTATTGTAAAGCATGCTTAGTTTATTTTTCTGTATAGGGGAGAAAGTGTTCGACTCTGTGATTAGATGACCACTAACATGAACAAGAAGAATCAGATACAATTTTGGTTTAAAACAAAGAAAAATCCCCAAACTTCTGGGAATCTGGCACTGGCCAAACTTCCTTTGGAAGATTCCAAAGTTAAATCCCTTAAAAAGGAAAGGGAAAAAGAAATGAAATGCCAGTGTCTTTATATCCACAGGGATAGAGAATACAATAGTCCTCTCGGAAACCTTTGCATTGGTGCAGACAAGATGACTGGTTAGGCAGGCTTTGTTAAAACACAAATCAAAAATACGTGTCTAAAAATTAAGAGGACTTAAAAAAAAAAGGACACAGCACGTTGCTGGAAAGAAGGTGCAGTCTTCCGCCTTGCTGGAATGAACACGTGATATTTCAAAAATAGCAACCTTTGGTTTGGTAAAGTTTTTTTATTCTACTCAAGACATATGGAGTACTTGGAGGCAAAACAAATTTGATTTTTTTTCTTTCGAAAAAGGCCTTCATGATGTGCACACAGTAAGAATTAAACTCATTTTTTTCAAAGATAAATTAAAATGACATTTCATTGAACAGGGGTAGAGGTGGCAGGAGGAAGGAAAGTTCCCTTGCGAAAACAACAGTCCTCATCACGCGGGCGGCAATTGTGCAGCAGCCACTAGGAATTGCACCACAGCATTTTAGACCACTCGTGTATCAAAACTGATACATTAAGAAACTTTGATTCATAAATCTAATTCTCTCTCTATTTCTTTCTCTCATTTGGGAGGGAAGTAGACAAGGAGGAGAGAGAGAGAGAGGGTGGAAGTCTCCTGGAATCTGCTGTTTGTAAGACCCATGGTTAGGGTTTGGGGACAGAGACGAGCAAAATCTAATCTATTCAATATCCTCCAGCTCTAGGGCTCCCTGGCACTACACTAAGTCCCTGGATGGACCGAGTGAAATGAAACTGGTCACTGCAACTGAGGAGGAAACAGATGTTCAGAACCAAATCAAAGGCAGGGCTTAAATGAAATGAGATTATGAACATGGTTTCCTCTTTCCACTCCTGAGCATGGTATCACTGAAATTAACTGTGGAAGGAGCAAAGATAATGTGTTATGAGTGAGCTATTATTTCAAAGGGAAAGGGGCGGGACAGGGAGACATGGAGAGAGAAACCAATTAAAACTTCAAAATGAAAAACAAAAAAACAAACACATGGAAGCGAAGGCACTCCAAACTATATAGATACACTATACATTGCTAGAGTTATTGTTACAATAATACAGGCCGGTACCTACTGTACAGAGTTAAAACTATATGGCTTTAAAAAGCTCGTCTACAATTTGTCTGATTATTAAACAGAATCACTGCCCTGAACAGTAACTTTTTGCTCATTAATAACAGTTCCTGGGTCCACATATTTACATACAAAACAATAAAACTTAAATTGAAACACATTGAAAGAAAATATAATGTACAAGCTTGAATTTGGTGAGGAGCTTTTTATTATTATTATTATTATTTACAAAAAGATATTCAGAGACCTGGATCTCACTTGTATAAAAGAGTTCTGTGATCCCGCCATGATCCTTGAGAGAGAAAAATCATGCACCTCAGCCCTCACACACACACACACACACAATAAAATAAGAGAAAAGCATCTGACTTTTCTCTCTTCTTCTCTTACCCCATTTGTGGGGGGAAAGTGTTTTCTAAAACAAGCACAGATTTTTATGGACTCTAGCAAGTATACCAAGTCCAGAGTAGTGTCTGTGTCCAAATGTTTGGCTGGGCAGTTTGGTCTGAAAGTAGGTCCATTCCTTTGTCACAGACCTGCTGTCCAGCTTCTTTATAAATCTTTTCTGAAAATGGTCTATCAAAGCCATTCCCTTTAGGAATTATGCTGCCACACACTTTGATTCAGACTTCTTTCAAATCTTAATTTGCTCTCGGAAGCTCATTATGCAAAGTAAAATTCAATTTGATTTGGTTTGACTGAGTGTGTTTCCCTTCTCATGAACTCTGATATAACCAGAGGTTTGAGAAACGCTTCTGTGGCTTAAGAGCTTAGCCAGACAGTGAGTGAAAACTAAGATGGCTCACCGTTGTCTCTCTGGGTACTGGTTCATGTCAGCAGGCAGTACGACTCTCTTGGAGAGTCACACACACTTTGTTAAGAAGCAGGACAGGGTGCCGGGACCTGCATGAGGGCTGCCAAGACACTCTACTTCCAAATCACCTGGAGGGCGAGACCCCTAACATGTCCTAAGGTGGCAACAAGGAGGGTGAAAGGAGGTTACACACAATCTGGGGCTCAGCTCTGCAGCCCTACAGTTATCAGCTAACCTTGGAAGGTGTACGGGGCAGGAAGGAAGGTAGGCGGGAAAGGCGGCCATCACTCAAGTGATCTTTAAATGTAAAGTACAACTGATTGTGCCTTAAAGATTCCTTAGGTCAAGTAATGGCCCATAAGCACCAAGGTGACTAAGGTTCATTTTAGAGTATATAAGGCCCGCATAGATGTCAACCTTAAACATATAAACCAAACTAGTTGTGAAAATCTATTTCCTCACTGCCAACATAATCCTTCAATTCTCCTTGCTTTCCAAGGAATATTGCTTTTTCTTCAAAAACAGAGACTGATTCTTACACTGTTCACTGATTATACAAAGAAAAACAGAAACAAAAATTCTTAACTGGGTTTGGGGGGAAACATTCTTCTCATGCTTCAACCAGTCAATTTTGATACTGTGGACAAAAACAAACAAACAAACAAACAAAAAACCCAAAACTAAAGGCAGTATTGAATCTATGTATATAACATATATACACACATTTATATAATCAGCTTTCCTATAAAGTCAGCAGGTACAAGTGACTGTTTATATCATTTTGATGTGTAGTTTTTAATATTCCTACCATCTAAAATCATAATGGTCTATCTCACATGCGTCAATAAATACAATTTAAAAAGCACGAGGTTAAAAAGGCTGAAATTAAATACAGATTCTAGATTTGGATTTAAAATCAGAACTATGTGCAGAATGTGGCACTTTCTGCAAGCTCATTTTGCAATTAAAAAATATGAAAAATAAACCAGTAGACTGTTATAGTTCACATTATTTAACTATGATGTCCTCTCAAGTGTATCTTTCCAAGGGAAGCAACTTTAGAAAAAATCTGGACAAATTCATCCACAGTGGTGAGACCTGCCCCTGGCCTGTCCCCTTCCTCCAGGTTCGTCAGCTTTTGACCTCTGCAGTCAGAGGGGCCAGCTCAGCACCCTTTTTAGTCTCCTCCTAGGTCACTAGATTAAAATTGTACTAAGATTTATAGAGAACCTTTGGTCAGGCAAACAAAGATCCACACACAGAGCACACACGCTCCTCCTTTGACAGCTTCCTACGTAAGTTTCTTCACCACTAGCACTGATTAAGAGCAAAATGAAACCTTAACAAATCAATTAAGAATTTTCCCCTTATAAATTCAAACTTTATTGACCTCCAGGGTTACAAATGACACACATTTCCTTTTTTGTCTGCCACACCTGCCATCAACATGCCAAAGGCATGTCTTCAAGTACCCGAGGATATGGATTAATTTTACAAGTGACATTTAAGTCCCCATTGAGTTACACCTGCTAAGCTCCCAACCAATTTCAAGCTGTGCACTATACCCAAGTCTTACACTTGACTTTAAAAGAAAACAAAGTTCAAAAAAACTTCCGCACAGAACAAAGTTTTCTTCTTTTGTGGAAGGGGCATGAGGCAGGAGTCCTGTTTTTAAAGTATACAACAGCAGACTTTTGATAAAAAAAAGATTGTCGTGGGAGAGAGACTGTGTGTTCTAGTGCCCCGCTTTCCCCTCCCCACGACCCCTCCCAACCCCTGGGTCTCCCTCAAAGTGAGAATACAATGAAATTGGTTTGTATTTATAGATATTTTACAAGGTTAAATAAGAACAACAATAATAATAAAAAAATTGAACACTAAAATGAACAGGTTTTTTTTCTCTTTTTAATTTTCTTTCCAAATGTGACCAGTGTTGCTGAGTGACACTCAAGTAACTGGTGGTTTTTCCTGTGCAGCTGGCTGCTCGGGACTGTTCAGGTGGAGTTGGAAGCTGATGCGGAAGCGGCGTTATTGGTCTGTCCACGGTCTCCAGCATTAGCATCTGCAAATCAAAAGCCCCAAGAGAGAGCATGAACAATGCTGTAACACCCCAGAGAGAAAAGTACGCGGCCTCAACTGCAGGCTGAGAGCTGCATCTGGAACACTGTTTTGAATATGGCCAATACTATGAAATCTGAATTTTCTTCTGCTTAGAGTTAAGTATGTGCGTTGGCCAGGTCTTGGTACAGAGAAGACGGTATCTTTGAGTAAGTTACAGACTCAGGGAGCCAGAGACCATTTCTGTCAAAGCTCTTGCCACAGCTGGGATTAGCAGAGCATGAATACTCAGTTGGACTCTAGCTCACTTGAAAATAAATGAACAGTGTACAGCTGTGAAAACTTGCTAAAAATTCTGAATGGTGTTACCATATGCCATCTGCTTAAGTGGGTGAATGAGTGGGGCAGTGAAAGTAATATGGGTCAGTGGTGATGGGAGAAGCACCAAGCATAAATCAAACTCAGCTGCTTGCTTTCTAGGTACAGTCCCCCTTCGTTATTCACACAAATGGAAGACACAACCAGCAAAAAGGAAATTTCAGCCATTGTAGTACCAATTCCCTTATTCAATTCAATAAAGCATCTTATAGTCAAATGTCTTAGCACTTGAGCTTACTTTACCTAATCCTTTAAAAATACATATAACTTTACAACTAACTTGAACCCCTGCCCCCCCCCACTCACACTTTTTAAGGTCCATTATTATTTCACAGCCTCCATTAACATTTACACAGACATTTAACTGTGTCCAGACTGGCTCTCCATCTCGGGTAGGCAAGATACTACTGTTTCAGTGGCTTGTCAAGTGGCATCCCTGTCATCACACACGTGACTGGGAATATACTGCTAGGCAAATTTTCTCTCAAAAACTTCACACTAAGCCCTGAGCAAGAAGGGAGGTGGCTTGACTGAGATGGGCAACTTCCAAGAGCCATCGCCCTAGAAGTCCACCACCCTTGGCTATCAAGGCTAGGGACACCAAAAAACAGACTCAGAAGTTTTGTCTCTCTCTCAAGACTGTAGCTCTCCTGTATCCTATGTTGAGTAGAGTAAATGTTATGGTTGAAGGCAACATTTGGTCTTTGGATCTTTCTACTTTGAATTTTTTAATTGAGCAAGAAACAAAAGACCCCAAGGATACACAGCAACTGTAGCTTAAGGAACTCTTAAGGATTAGCTATTCAGTTCATCATTTTGATAGCAACCCGTTAAAAACTATACTTCCTTCCTAAATTCCCAATTGTTCCTCAAAACAATCTACCCTTATATACATTTAACTCAGCCTTTGGGGAAAAAATGTTTATATCTCTTAATAAGAATGGTTGTGCTTAATTCATTTTACTTCCTTCAAAACATCTATAGCACTATTTTCATGAAAATAAGCACAGACATTATGACATCAGGATCCACGCGTTAGTTTCATATTGCCCAGGGCATGGCATCATGTTAACTTATCTGCATGGCACATGGACAGGTGGCAAGAGAGGGTATATGATATATAGCATATAACCTAGTCTCCAAAGGCAGGCAAACAGCCTTTCCCAATAATCAGTCAGTAATTGTACTAATACTTCATTCATTAACTCTTGGTTTTTCCTGGATATGCCCTACTTAGCAGGAGTTTTATTCTCAATGATCATCCCAGTTCTGTGCATCAATAACCTAACATCAATTCCTATCCAGGCCACAGGCTCCTATAAGGCTTTCTCAGGAAAAATGTTCATTTTCATAATTTAGGCACAGGCTACATTAAAAACAACACTCCTGAGAAAGCCTGGAAGGCACAGAGATATTGGCACAGAGATATTTCAGAATTATAATGCTCCTCACAAACCCATGCTTATTATTGCAGCATTTCTCATGCTTTGGATGACACTCAGAACCTGCATGCTTATCATCAAACAGCACTTTCCTCTCATTTTCAACATGTGAAGATGACAGGTAAAACTGTCAAATTCTGGTCTTCCTCAGGACTTAAGAGATCAGCAC
Organism: Phocoena sinus; assembly: GCF_008692025.1. Taxonomy (NCBI): domain Eukaryota; kingdom Metazoa; phylum Chordata; class Mammalia; order Artiodactyla; family Phocoenidae; genus Phocoena; species Phocoena sinus. The sequence goes on along the minus strand of NC_045766.1, from coordinate 78,848,870 downwards.
ACATACCAGCAGTGTTAGCAGCTCTGGCTATAGCAGCCATTAGCTATTGGCCAACATTCACCAAGGCTCCTCTACATTGCCAGCCAGCCCATTACATTAATTTACTCTTTGGCAATATCTTATTTAGCTACTAATCTGCTATTGTCCTTTCAGCGGCTATTACCTATGAGCTTATGACATTCCCAAAACTAGTCTTCCCTTCCTTGGATAAATTCAAAGGCTGCTTGTATGATCATAATAAAAAGCATAAGCCTTTTAAGTGGGCATATAACCAGAAACAAAATCACGTTCTGAATAATAAAAAACATTCATGTTCCTCAGGTTTGTAATTTAATGATCTCTTATTTTTCTTTGAATTATTTCCAAATCACCTAATGAGTAAAATTTTAACAGCTAATTATTTTGATTACAATTATCCTTGATATCACAGGATAATATAAAGTCACAGCACTGGACTCATTCATCAAAAACAAAGAAACAAAAACCCTACGCCCTGTGCAATGAACTCTACTTAAAATCAAATTATACATGTCCTTCCTGAGAAAGGAGAGTTCTCTGCTTTTCAGAGGGAGACAAAGCACAGGGAGGAGAAAAGCAAAACAAACAAACGTGACTCTCCATAAACTCAATAGTAGCTCCAACAGACTGCCTGGTTTACTAAATGAGCAAAACTATGTTTTTAAAGTTCTTCTTGGTACATGCTTATTTTGATCTCACTGTCAAGTCTGTAAATTTATTTTACAGAGTTGAATCTGAATTAATATGGACCCTCTATAATAAAAATGTTCATTAATTTAAAATTCTGATAAACTGTCACTAGACTTAGATGTTTACTGCAATTTCTGTAACTTTTCTTCTCAAGCATTTAAAACAGTAACTTTTTTTTTGACATTCTTTTTTTAAAATATTCTTTTCCGTTACGGTTTATCAGACAGGATATTGAATACACTTCCCTGTGCTATACAGTAGGACCTTGTTGTTTATCCACTCTATATGTAATAGTTTGCACCTGCTAATCCCAAACTCCCAGTCCATCCCCCCCAACACCCCTCCCCGTTGGTAACCACAAGTCTGTTCTCTATGTCTAAACAGTAACTCTTTAAAAGCAGCAAAGCTCATTTTGCCTCTCTTTCATTCCCTTCCCTTTACATATGTACTGGTAAAAGTGATGCAACCTGGCATTATGATTTAAACTAAGATCTTTTGATTATAAAGGATCCAACTATAAAGAGTCAAAGATTGACTATATAGTCTCTTGTTTTCAGTCTTGAGATGCTCTTCTGAAGTTCACAGTGATATATCTTCCTTAAATCTAATCCAATTTCACAAAGTTGTACAACTTAATAACTGTGTGATTTTGGAACAAGTTATTTTACCTCTCTAACCTCAATTTCCCCATCTGTAAAATGGTGATAATACCACCCATCTATGTAATAAGGCCTAAGAAGTGCTTAGTAATTGTCCAATAAATGGAAAGGTAAAAGAAACATCTAGAAATACACAGATGTATAGTTTAGTGTGACTGCAATAACCACCATCACCACCACAGTAAGTATCAGTGGTAGCAGTTGTTGACATCTGGGTGCTTACCAATGTGCTAGACATCATACTAAGTATGTTGCAAGCATGTCATTTAGCCTACAAAGCAAGAAACAGGTACAATTATTGCACCCATTTTGCAAATGGGAAAAAATGGATGCACAAAGCGATGAGATAATGTGTCTAAGGTCACAGAGCTAACAAGTGGAGAGCTGAGCACAGAGGGAACAGAGGAAGAATATGATTACCTTTATGCCTATAGGAGACAAGCAGAAAAGATTTCCTAGCAAAGGGAGAGAGAGGACTTTCATTCAGGCCTAACCCCTACATAATCCAGTGTGATTTCCAGAAGTCTATTTCTATTAACTAAAGAGTTACTACATTAAAACAGGTGAATTTATAATATGAAGAATTAAGAGGATGGCTATTTTATTATCTAATTTTCAAACAGTCTCTACGGGGTATACAGAGATACAAGTGTTTTGGAAACAACTATAGAGCTGATGTTTCACTGACTTCCAACATTCCTAGAAACCAATGCTCATTACCACCCTTCTGATACTGCTGCACAATAAACCAACCAACCAACAAACCAAATGAAGAATGGACTTGAGGGAGAAAGGAGAGAATAATCAGTTTTGGGGGAGGAAGGTGTAAGACCGTTCTTTTACATTGTGGTAGCCACCCTCGAAGATGACTTCAGTGAGTCATGCACCTCTTGATGTCCATGCCCTCATGCAGTCCCCTCCCCCAGTAAATAGGGCTGACCTGTGTAACCAACAGGATATTGCAGAAATAATGGTGCGTGACTTACAAAGTTAGGACATAAAAGACACGTGGCTTCCACCTTCTCCTCCTTGGATTGCTTGGCCTAGGGGAAGCCAGCTGCCACAATGTGAGATACTCAAGTAGCACTACGGAGAGGTCCACGTGGTGAGGGACTGGGCCTCCTGCATACAGCCAGCTCAGAGTCACTAACCACACGAATGAGCCATCCTGCAAGTACAGCTTCCAGCCCCAGGCAACCAGCCTTCAGATGTCTGAAGCCCTGGCTGACATTTTGGCTACAACCTCATGAGAAATCCTGACCCAGAATTATACAGTTAGGCTGCTTCTGAATTTCTGACCCATGAAAACTGTGTGAGATGCTAAATGTTTATTCTTTTTTTTAATGTCATTTTTGTCTTTTATTCGTTTTTAAAAGTTTATTTATTTACTTTTTTACTTTTGGGTCTTCGTAGCTGCATGCGGGCTTTCTCTAGTTGTGGTGAGCAGGGGCTACTCTTCATTGCAGTGTGCAGGCTTCTCATTGCAGTGGCTTCTCTTGTTGTGGAGCACGGGCTCTAGGTGCTCAGGCTTCAGTAGCTGTGGCTCGCGGGCTCTAGAGCACAGGCTCAGTAGTTGTGGTGCATGGGCTTAGTTGCTCCGTGGCATGTGGGATCTTCCCGGCCCAGGGCTTGAACCTGTGTCCCCTGCATTGGCAGGCGGATTCTTAACCACTGTGCCACCAGAGAAGCCCGAAATGTTTACTCTTAAGCTGCTAAATTTTGGGGTCTCTTGATACACAGCAACAGATAACTAATGCATACATATAGGTCAAATAACTTAAATGCCAGTTAGGGTTTGTGTTCACAAGCCCATGAACCAAGTCCCTCTACAAAATTAGGTATGCTCCTAATAAACTGTACAAGCAAGAAAGATTGCATCAGATGTTCAATTGTTTTTTCCCTAATGCTGAGAAGAGTCTATGGTTCTGTGACTTTTGTATTGGATATGGCAAAGGGAATTTGTGCATGTACTGTATTGAGACCAATTTTACTCTGACTTCAGATGTAAAAATGACAAGTTGGGCAATCCCATAGTGAAACTAAGGGTGAAGCTCTAAGGTATTAAGTTCCCAATAGAGTCCACCAGGCTGCGATTTTTGTCCTAGAGTAAGTTTTTATGTACAAAATTCCATATCTGATACATATATTTTTCAGGAGAGGATTCACAGTTTTATTCTCAGAGTCTCAAAGATCTGTAAGAGTTGCTACATAATCCAGTCATGGATTTGATGGGTAGCTGTCTCAATTCCGAGGAAACTGCATCATCTAGTTGCTCAGGCAGTAAACCAAAAGTTCTTACCTCGATTCTTTACTCCCCAACCCCCACCAATGTATCAGCAAGTCCTGTCCATTCTCCCTCCAAATGTGTCTGATAAATGTGTAAATGGGGAGGGGAAGGAGAGTGAATGGAAGGTCCCACATTTACAAACTGTCACCAAAAGGTTTAAATAGAAAAGCAGAAAACAAGGGAACAGGTCAGGAGGAAAGGACAGAGAATAAACAAAGGAGCTGGGGTTCCTAAGACTCTGCTCAGTATTCCAGAACTATGGGTCTATAAAAGTTAAAACCTTCTAATTGATACAAGTGTTCATTGTCTGGCTCAACAGCAATAATGGAAATGTTTTATCTGCACTCTGTAATAGGATGACTGCTAGCTATATATGGTTATTTAAATTTAATTGAAATTAAATAAAAATAAAAATGTAGTTCCTTATTTACCCTAAACACGTTTTCAGATTCTCAAAAGCTATAAAATCATTATTGGCATATTAGTAGAAGAGCGTATTTCAGATATATCCAATCCTTTTTGTGCTTTACATGTACTTTACAAGTATACTTGGGAACTTTAAGTATACTTTTATTTCCTTTATTATGCTCTTCCCAAGCCTATATTATGTATTTCTATTTGCCAGCTATCCTGTTTTTATAGCAAGTTAGAAATGTCTCATGACAGGTCAACTCCTCTAAAAGATAAAATTTTGGAGGCCTGGGCCACGCTGTTTGTACTGTGTAGCTAACTCAGGATGTTGCTATTCAAGCTGTTCCAAGTGGAAATGCCTCTACTATAAAACTATGTCTCAGACATTCATGTTATTAACTGACACATGAACAAACAACACATGAACCATTACTCACAGAGAATTAAAGGTATACCCCAAAGTTATATTTAAACCGAAATCATAATCCACACTAATGAAATCAAAGTAGTGTCACTATTAGGGAAAAGGATTCAATTTTCACTTTTCTCTTTATACTGTCTACTATGATTTTGACGATTTTGTGTGTGTCATAATGAGGGAGAGGGAGGGGAAACACTCCTCAGCAAAGCACCATCACCTCTCACGTCATATTATTCCAAGGAAAAGGTGTGGCACAAGACTCCATGGTGGCTTCAGTCATTTAAAAAATAGAACTGAAATTCAGGTGCTAGTGAGCCAATCAATCCAGCAGCAAACCTGGAGGGCTTATCAACAACACTGTTTATACTTGATGTGCCAGCAGTAGAGGTCTTAGCTGCTGTGAGTTCAGGGGCAGAGCACATTTCAATTAAGAGGCTTGGTTGTTCAGGGTAAAAAAACTGAAGGCCATGGGGACACAGGATATATTTTCATCTTTTAAGTTAAAAGACTTAGTTTAGGAACAAAGAATAAGAAAAGGCATATGAACATAAACAGGTAACTTCAGGTAAGGAACTGAGGAACACCTGAAGAACACCTGGAAGAATGTCTTATAGGACACTCACCAACTTAATCAAGAAGGTTTTATTACATTACTTTTGGAGGAAGGAGGAAAAACCCAGGTAAAATTTTTGACTTAATAGGAAAGAACATGTTTTACATAAAAAGAAGCAATTTCCTAGAAGTGATACTTAGCACTGCTCTGGTGAAAATAACGACAAAGATGGTTTGACTTTAGGTACCTATACGCAAACTCACTAAGTGAACTTGAAATCCTAACAGAGGGTAGACATAGTCTCATTGGTGTCAGTGAATTTGTCAAACTGGCACATATGGATGGAAGTCTGTATTTCAAACACAGAGCCAATAGGAGGAAATGGGTACAGCGCTGTACCTACACACACCTTTTTCATCTGCTAAGTTGGTAATGCATAAAAATACACGTGTGCACGTGTGCAGTGCATACTCTGCACCTCCCCCACCCCACTCTGGGCTGGCCAGTGTTGAAGTAATAGAGAAGTGAAAAAATATGTGCATTACCATTGTAGACTGGGACAAACTTTCTGGAAGGCAATTTGACAATATGTCTTAAAAAAAACTTCCTTATATCTTTTGACTCAGGAATTCTTCTAAAAACTGGGACACAACCCAAATGTCCAAGAATAAGGAATTAGTTAAAGAAATTATGGTACAGGCTTAGAATACTGGTTGAATACTAAAGTCATGTACTCCCCTTCCCCCAAATAGCATAAGCCCATTTAAAAAATGGGACAGAGTTATCTCTGTCCACTGATAACTAGACTAAAATATATTAAATGGTGTTACCTTTGATTTTCTTTGGAAGTGAGAATATGGAGAGTCTTATTTTCTAAAATAATTATATACTGTATTTTTAATAGAGAAAAATCCTTGGGTTTTTAAAAAAAGTTATATATTTTTATAAAATTCCACATACATTTAGGTTAAGACAAAGAGAAAATAGACAGGAAAGAGTTTGGAAGATGAACACCTGAGGGCAACACTGTGGGTTCTGCAGCTAGACAGGGTATGGGTGCAGCTTTCCCAGAGCACACTATACAAGTGCCACAGAGGCAAAGGGTAATCATACTTGGGGGGGGGGTGGGGGGGGGGATAAAGGGATGGTAACCATTATTTTAGGAAAGTAAGTATTTGATACACTGACTTAATTTAACATTTTATTTATCAAAATCAGTGGAAACAAACAATGGGAGAAATTACTCTGGGTTTAATTCTGCCCAGCTAGAAAAAACTGTCTGGTGATGTAGAAGGTGACAGGGTGACAGAAATTCTGGGGTAAAAATAACTGTAATAGTAAGAAAAAGGGATCACTAGCCCTGGCTAAACTGAAACATGACTTTAGCAAAATGCATTTCAAAAAGTTCAGGGAACAAATAGGTATGATTTTGTAGTTACAGTCTTCAAAAGGGGTTAATAACTGACAAGAAATAGAAAATTATGAAAATCAAAATTCTGACCAACCAAACAATTGCACATACTCTCAATGCAAAGTAAAAGGAGAAGAACCAAAGAAACCAACTAAAAGGGTTTTCTTTGATGGGCTCATAATTTAAAAAGTAGGGCACACATCCCAGGAAGAATAGAAAATAAAAATGTGCACTTGTCAGAACAGGCCAGATTTGGTTTAAATGAGGTAACAGCAAAGGGTTTCAAAGCAAGATCAAAAAACATTAAGCCCCCTGACCAGGTAAAAAGACAGAGAAGACAGACCTTGTCCAACTCTTATCATGATTCCCTTTTCTGTTAGAAGGGTTTTCAACCTGGAAAGGATATAACAAAAATCCTAATAAACAAAATGCAGCCCGAGGAAGGTGAGGGAAATCTATACATTTTAAATGTCTTTAAACCCAGAATCTATAGTCCAACAAACACATTCTTAAATGGATTACAGAAATTCAGTTTACAAATATTTAAGCACTAGAAATTTCCTTAAGTCTTAAAAAAAAAAAAAAAGATTTCATTTCCATCTTTAACAGAGTTTCTTTTTTTTTTTTTTTTTTTTTTTAAATATTTATTTATTTATTTGGTTGCACCAGGTCTTAGTTGAGGCACGCATGTGGGATCTAGTTCCCCGGCCAGGGATCAAACCCAGGCCCCCTGCGTTGGGAGCATGGAGTCCTAACCACTGTGCCACCAGGGAAGTCCCCAGAGTTTCTTTTTTGATGGAAAAAATCTGAAAGTTTTCTTGACAACAGCAAAGCATTTAACTTAGTTTTCATAACATTATTATATAAATGAGTATTGTAAGGTTGGTCTGTAGTTAAGAGACCAGTTATTCAGAGACTGTCACAAGAATAATCCCTAGTAAGCGTTGCATAGTCCCATTTAACTTGTTTTATCAGTAACTTCAGTAAAGGCAAAAAAAAACCAAAACAAAACAAAAAACTAGTAGGCTCTGACTTGTCCTGTTTAATATATTCTATTAGTTGCTTGGATAGAGGCAAAAAATTGATGTGTTTATGAAATGTGCAGATGACAAATAATTGTATAGAAAACCTAACATCCTGATACTTTAGAACATATTCAGGATTAGGATTTAAAATCCTCATTAGTATGGAGGGGATGCTAGCCATCATTAAAATTTGAAGGACTTTTGCGTGTAAGAATTGGGTTGGTTTTCTATAATCCCAGAGTAGGATCACTGAATGAAAGAGGATTTCTAACAAAGTGATACAAAGATGGAATGTGTTACTGAATATTCCAGTTACTGAATATACACAAGCATGAGACACTAGTTCTCAGTAGATAATAAGGAAGGTGAAATCAGTGGTTTTCAAATTTGTTTTAATAGCAGAACTATTGCACTGGAAGAAGACTAATATACAAAGCAGAGAGAAAACTGCTCTAGCTGAAATTCCCAACCACATCTCACACTTAACTCAGGTGGCACTGGATCAGATTATCTCTAAAGTGGTTCATATTTGATTAGCAAAACTATAATTCCTCAAGATGTATTACTCTAGATGGTCCAGATGAATGGTCTCCCAAATGGAATGATTGGGAGGATCTGTTGGGGGTGTGGAGAAAAATCAGGTATAAATATCAAAATAAGAAATTGTACTTTATGGACTGAGAGTGGTATGTATACTTTTCAGGAGTTTCTCGTGTCAATCAGAGCCACAGTCAGATATAATGCCCCCAGGCACTGAGGTATTCTAAAAACAATTTAAAAGAATGAAAGTTTTTGAGGGAAAAAAACTCCCCACCACTAACAACATCCATACCCACTAATTTAACACAACTGTTTTAATTTCTGTATATTTGTATCTAGTTCCTATCCACACGCAAATACATATTTTGGCACAGTTACCAACATGGTACATAGGATTTTTAAGTTTTCTCCACATAAATTAAGATACTTCCACAAATGTAAGTTTCATAATAATTGTCTTTCATGGTTACATACAAATGGAGATTTCATAATGTACTGAAACATTTTCCTACTGTTGACCATTCAGATCATATTGGCTCTTTTTTTGTTCTTATATAATTATTCCTATTCATATCTCTGTACATGGTAGCTTTTTTTCTTCTATTAGATGTACCCTGAAGTTAAGATCCCTAAAGTGGGATTAGTGAATAAAAAAGTATGAATGCTGCTGTGTTAGCTCTTGTACATAGTAATGCTTTCCAACAGGTCTTTATCCATTCATCTGCAGTCACTACCGGAACCTTGAATACAACACATGGAAAAAGTAGTTGAAACATCTGCAAAAACAGTTTCCTCAGTATTAATCTCATTAAACTGATAGAAGCTATCTTTACTATTTTCAAGAAAGGTGAGAAAAATAGCTATTACTGTGATATTCTATTGTACTGATCAAGGTTCTTTTGGAGAGGCTAGAGAATAACAACTATATATTCCCAGAGTAATCTCACCTTTAGGCCATGGAATAATAACCTTTAGGCCACAATCTGGATAAGAAAAGGTTTACTTTCTTTGCTTTTCCAGAAGTAGCAATATAGAGACTAAATTGAGATTTCTGCCTACAATGTATTTAAAATTTAATAAGACCTAACATCTGAATACCATTTAATAACTTTGGCTACCAAAAGAAACTGACTAAAATCTAAAGCTTATTTCATGATAATATAGTCAGTATGATCACTGTTGATGGCATCTTCATCATTCTACTTTGTTCTTCTTCTGCTTTTATCCTACCTACTTTAGGATTTAGCTTTGCTCCCAGATCAACATAAATGTCACAGAACTCCATTCTTATTTAAGCCAGCTATAAACAACATAAAAGCTTCTGAGGCAGTCATCTAGGAGCCTCTGTATTCTGATGATCTTGCTCAAGATACAAACATGTGTGACAGAAGCTGAACTTCAGTGGTGCGGAGCATCAGCAGAAATGGTATTTTAACAGATCAGAAGATAATTTCAGGGCTATGCTTCTCTTCCGAAGTTGTTTCTTAGTGATCTAAATCCAATGTTAGATGACCAGGAGGCACATTCTCAGGCTAGTCAAAGTAGATATTCTGCTTCTTGTTGATATGGTTTTGTCCTAAACTAAAAGTGGCTCTATTTTCATGTATATTCTCCATTAAATTGACTTAAACTAAGTAAGCCAATTGTTTAGTTAGAAGTACATATTGCAATTAATTCACCTAAAGACATATTGGGTTCTATTGTGGTGCTGCACCTAGGGTGGGTGATTAGAAATTCTAATTTTGATAATTTTAAATTAGAAACATTTTCCAGGTTCAGATCTTCAAGGTCTGAAGCTTTGCAGCTTAACAGTTTACTTCTTCATACCTTGGAACAGACCTGGAAATGCTTTGTGAGGAAAGTTTCAGCCATGTCAGCAGGCATTCATTCCCTCACTGCTTGGGTGGAAAGATGGGGTGTCTATTTATTCAGGTGAGGAGAGTCACAGGTTCTTTCATAAGAATGATCCTTTTTCGTAAGAGGATGGATGTCAACCTGCCTTTCACATGGCTGGTTTTTAACATTTCTGGATCTGTCCTTACTTGGCAATAACAATAATAAAAATAGTGTAGCAGTTTCCTTTCACTGAAAGTCTACCATGTGACCAGGCAAAGTGTTAAGCACTTTGTACATTTTATATCTTACTTCTCACAACTATATGTAGTGGGTATTTACTATTCCTGTTTTATGGATAAAGAAACTGAAGCTAAGAGAGACAACAAAGAGCATGTATATTTTAAGGTGTTACTAAAGAATATAACTTATACTACCAAATTCTTATTTAAAATATGTGTACACGCACATACATATATATTTATACAAATACAGGTGGCCGTTAAGGTCATACAGTCAATCCCTTCATCTAGATGAGCATTTCCTGAGGTATGTTTGGTGACATTTACTTTGGCTCGCATTACTTTGGCCCCAAAGGAAACTGTTTTCCTTTAACTACACTGTGGTGGTATGCCTTTGGCTTACACTGAAGGGCATGAAGGGCACTTAGGAAAGTATCCAAATGGAACTCACCATTACATTTATTGTTGAAACTTTATTGTTGAGAATTTCATTTACTCTTATCTCTTATAGTACTAAATCTGTGGCCCTAAAGGAGAAATACTTCTCAAACAGCAGAGTCAGAAACACTTTGCTTCTCCTAAGCCACCAGTGTGCTTTTAATCTAATGAACGATGGAAATTTTTTTTTTTTTTTTTTTGCGGTACGCGGGCCTCTCACTGTTGTGGCCTCTCCCGTTGCGGAGCACAGGCTCCTGACGCGCAGGCTCAGCGGCCATGGCTCACGGGCCCAGCCACTCTGCGGCTTGTGGGATCTTCTTGGACCGGGGCACGAACCCGTGTCCCCTGCATTGGCAGGCGGACTCTCAACCACTGCGCCACCAGGGAAGCCCCAATGGAAATTTTTAACAGATATCATTTCTTTATTTACTTTAGCCACTAGGAGGCTCAGAGAAATATGTGAAATCCTTTCTGATAACTATTAAGATACTCAAGGCATACATTCCTTTAATTTTAGCTCTGCCCTTAGCCTACTATTCCTCTATTAAATTCCTCATACCCTGATCTATTTCAACTTTAAAGTAAATTCTCAGGATTAAAGTCTAATGTTAGTTTCCATATTTATGTTGAAATTCGATTTCAACAGCTATAAAATGTATATACCACAATAAAATATTTTTTGAGGACTGCTGTAACCTGTATCAAAGCAACATCAAAATCAGGTTACATACTAGGATCCTACCAGGCAGACAATTTGCCCAAAACCTTAGTTGCAATCATTAACTAGTTTAGTATTTCACATTAAGAAAATCATTTAAAATTACCCAAAACTTACCAATCATAATTCTCATTGTTATTCACAGTCTAAAACAATTCCTAGAAACTAGATCAACAAGTAAGTGTACTAGTTCGGGGTTAGGGCCTATTTAATGTTTTGAACAATCTGTGTAATCTAACGTTGGCCAGTGAATTATTAAGTTTATTAATAGCTCATCTAAGTAATTCTGTCTTCCTTCTAAATAGAGGTCATAGTTAAAAACAAAACCAAAAACAGCCTCTATATTTTTACATTTAAAAAATTCAAAGCACATTTCAGTACATAATTGATTTGTACCATATTACTCTAAGAGAGCACTGCCACTCATTTTACAGATTGAGAAAACTAATAAGACATTACTAAAACTAATAAAGTTCAAATGACTTTCTCAAGGTTAACATGCGCTGATGAAACTAGAACTAGAAAAGAGACCTTTCTTTCCAAACTTTTTCTGGAATGAAGACAGGCCACAGATTAGAATGAAATGTTTTAAATCCTTATTAGCAACATTCTAAAAGAATAAGATCGGACAGGAACAAACAACTCTGTGTCAGACAACATGAGAGAGATTTTGACCTCACTGCTGAATGCTAAGAACTAGTAATGCAAGATTTTCTGTCTTGGAGCATAAACGCCCTTTGGCAAAAATGGGTCTGATCCAACTCAATTCAATGAAACAGATGATTAAATAAAAATGGAGTCAGCTCCTGACATCTGCGTTTTTGGTGGTGGTGGTGGTAGTGGGGTGTTGAGGGGAAGATACCAAATTCTTTGTGAGCCCAACTGTACTACCTACTATATTTCTAACTTCATTTTTAGCTGTCCTTCCGAGGACCTTCAATTCACTCAAGGTTGGGTATTTTCAGAATATCTGTAAAATGACAGTAATTCTCACTAAATCAGGTCCCAACATTAGCTATCTATGGGACCAGCAGTGTACCTGAGCTCTAAGCTTGGAGACCATGTGGGCATTCTTTTCTTTTTGGATAGACAAGATTTAGTCATATTCTGATCTAAGTCTTAGCTAAATGTATTGGCATTGCAGTTTTAGCCCTTTCAAATGATTAAATTACACCAATCTATATTCATACTTCTTGAAAATTTGCCTCTCTAGTATATTAATATAATTTATATTCAGGGTGATGGAATTAAAGTGAATTATCTTCAATAATATTACATTTGTACAGACTGCTTTCTGCTATAAGCATCTCACTTGACATATTAATCAAGAAATTATACAGAAAGCATGACTTTTAAAATAACAATTATGGTGACATCACTTAACATTATTATAAGATATTTATACCTCATATATAAAGCATTTATGGGGTCCTTTTATGCTTTTTGGAAATTAAAGCAACATTTTATTCCCATTTAATCATTTGGCTATGCTATGTTTTTGATACTTGGAAGGCACTAAATGTTCACATTCACCAAATGAGATAAAATGAAGACAAAAACAAAATACGTTTTTATAGCAGAGACTTATGTATTCTCACCTGAGGCTGCTGTGGTATTTGAAGGGGTTGAAGCAGCTGCTTGAATCCGAGCATGAGGAGGAATAAGGATGGTAGCTAGAGGTGGATTACTTGACAGTTCTAGAGAAAAGGTAAGACGCATGTGTTAGAATCCACTCTTAAATTTTATGTGAAACTATTTTATTGGTAACACTAACAGAAGATACAGCATTAAAACATTGGTTTAACAGAAAAAAAAGACATGATAAACCTACATCTGAAACTAAATCATGAGCTAGTAATTAACATATAGAAAGTCCACAGAAATGGTGTGATACATAACAAAGGCACTATCTGCTAAAATTAGGGTATCTCTGAAAACTAAAGATAGGCCGGAGAAAGGTACTGGTCAAAAGTTTGAGGGTAAGCATATTAATAAGATATATTTCCATCTTTTATTAACTTAAATATACTAGGTTTTCCCTTGGTGCTCCGACAGTATTTGACTGCAGGGATTGAGGGTGACGGTGTCACGGAAAAGAGAATATAATTGCAGTTTGTACTTCGGCATGCACAGACCAAGTTACTCGATAGCAGGTAAGATTTATCCAAACAGTAGAGGAAACGGGATTTAAGGAACATCTGTTTAAATTCTCATTGCTTTTATTAAAAATGTCTTTACTGAATTCTACTTTGCTTTTTAACTTAGTAAGATTATTACTTTTTAAAAGTTTGAAATACGCTTTTATCTGCACGTGGAAAGTTTCTCTCTGTCAACTGTATACAAACTGGCTTTCTTTAAAGAATTAAGTTCTGTATATGAATCGTGACAAAAAGATGATATTGGACTTAATAATGTAAACAACTACCGAGACATGGTGGTGAGCTTGTACATAAAAGTATCTGGTGTTAACTTCCGATAATACGACTTCTTCTAGTCTGCCTGGGATAACCCTGGTTTATTCTTGTAGTTCTGGCATTTAACTAGTGAGTGCTTATTTCCACTCTAATAAGTGTCGCTATTAATAATTCTTATTCCAATAATTTGAAGGAATAATTATATGACCATACTAGCTAAAGAAAGATGTTATCCTCTGAGCTACAAGCAATTCACAGTTACGGCACGGACTAAAAAAAGTTAGGAAATAGTATTTTCTTTAAATTAAAGTAAAATTCACATAATATAAAATTAATCATTTTAAAGTGTATAATTCGTGGAAGTTAGTACATTCACAATGTTGTACAACCATCACCTCTACCTAGTTTCAAAATATTTTCATCACCCCAAAGGGAAACCTTTAAGCAACTACTCGCCATTCATCCCTACCGCCAGCCCCTAGTAAGAGAAATATCGTTTTAACGCAGTACTTTACAAAGCCCCTGGCAATACTGATTTATTCAACTCGGTGCCTTAGTAGCTAAATTTTGTACTAAATCAGATTCTAAATGATAACCAGATTCTGGTAAAAAGAAGCAATATGCTGATGTCAAGATATATGAAAAATGAATGGGAGGAAAAGCTCAAAACTGAGAGAAGACTATTCATTATCTTTTCCCCTTAAATGAGAAGACTTATTAGGTCAGCTCATCAAATAATAACCTTCCCTGAGTTGGAAAATCACTGCCCTAATGATCAGGTTTGAAGATATGCTGTTTTCTCATAATCAGCTTTAGTAAGCTGCTTCAGTTCTCACTGAGGTGCAGAAAGAGCCAGTGTAGTTTTACTTCAAATCAGTCCAATTTTAACGCACAACCTTACACCTAGAAAAACAAGAGAATCACTGATAATTGCCATAGCTGATGAGTTTATGGTTCTAAGAATAAAAATTAATGTAAGATGTGGTAGTTACTCTTCAGTAATCCAAAAGAAAGTCAGACTTACCATCCCAATTAAGATTAAAATCTCCTAAAATAGAAAAGCTTCTTTAAAATCCACCCATCCATCTACCCACCCACACCCTCATCCAACTAACAATACTGAGCATGAAAGATTGTGTTAGGTCCCAGGATAGACAGATAAAAAGATGGTTGTCTTTGTCTGTTCAACAGAAATAGGAAATGGAAGGACAATTACACAAATAAGCTGGCAAGAAAGGCATTCAATCGATTCGAGACTGGGACACTTTTAAATTAAAAGATCTCTATGATTATGAGCCCAACATCTAAAAGAAAACCCAAAAAAGGAAAAGATGACCAAAGATTTTAATATAAGACATTCTGACAGAGCTACAATTGAGATAATCTTTAAAATAAACTGAGTATCAGTGGTCTGTGGTCACATGCTGTCCATTTTCTCCCATTCACTCAATCTCTTTTACCAGATCACCTATCCTTGTGTATCTGCATGTCCAATTGAGGGCCATGGTGGTTTTGTGTCTTATTCTGGTTAAGGTGTATATATGCGTACACACACACACACACACACACACACACACACACACACAGTTGCAGGGTTTGAGAAAAACAACCTCTTTTTCACTAGGTGGCAGAGGGGTACTAATGAAAGTGAAAGGGAACAGCAAAGAAAGACGACGATAACCAAAAAAAAGGAAGCTATGGGATACCGGAGGCTTTGCCACATCTGAAGACACAGGGGAGAGGTAAGTAAGGTTCATGAAACAACTTAAAAGACTAAGTTCTTAACCTAGAGTGAACAGTGGATAGCCTTTGGGGGCAGGGAGAACTTTTGTGAAAGTTGAGTCACACACCCAAAAACTTAAGAAATTCTAACCTGGTCAGCCACATATAGCTCTATTATCTCTCCAACTTCTATACACCATTGTCCTTTTCCTCTTCCTTAATTATATGTATTCCTTCAGGTCCATTGCTTTCCATCCATTAACTCTTCTCCACTTCAGAGAGCTTGCTCACTGTCACAGCTTTTGCTTGTGTGAATGAGGAAGCCTCCATGTATTACAGCACTGTTTTCTACACTACAAGTCTGTCCCTTTTGTGAGGAGAGACTATGGGCACTTCTGTGGGCTGTCACAAGTAGTCCAAAATGCTTGCAATTTTTTTTTTTTTTTGCATGCAACAATTACAACCTACTCCCAATCTCCCTATCTATCCATGGCACTGAATAGTAAGGAAACGGAGGCAATGAGTATGCATACAAAATGCACTGAAAGAAAGCAAAAAAAAGATGGCATTTTGGAGGACAGAAAGAGCAAAGCAACAGACATTTTTAGAATCAGGGAAAGTATACGTATTCTTTTTTTCTTTAAATTTTATGGACTGATTGATTGGCTGTGTTAGGTCTTCAATGCTGCACGTGGGCTTTCTTTAGTTGCAGTGAGCGGGGCAACTCTTCGTTGCAGTGCGTGGGCTTCTCATTGCGGTGGCTTCTCTTGTTGCGGAGCACGGGCTCTAGGCACTTGGGCTTCAGCAGTTGTCGCATACAGGCTCTAGAGCGCAGCCTCAGTAGTTGTGGCACACGGGCTTGGCTGCTCCGTAGCATGTGGGATCTTCCTGGACCAGGGCTCGAACCTGTGTCCCCTGCATTGGCAGGTGGATTCTTAACCACTGTGCCACCAGGCAAGTCCCAGTATATGTATTCTTAAAGGCAGAGAATATGATGGAGTGTAGAAGAGATTGAAAATGAAAAGTTAATATTTATTCACTAAATATATGTGTGAGGCTTGAGAGCAGGGAGATTATTAAGGAAACAAGGAAGCCCATAATATAAAAGTGGGTCTAGCTATGGAAAAGAGGTGGGAAGAATAAGAGACTGCATTACTCCAGAGACACGGTTCAAACAAAATGGCAACAGGTTCCAGAATGTTTTAGAAAACTTCATGCATGACAAGGATTTCTTCAACCAATTGAAGATGCCATAAAACTACTCATTAAAAAAAAATCACATAGTAGTTTATGAGGAAACATTATGAATGTTTTGATGGTGTATCAATCATTATGTGGTCCACCATCAAAACATAATGCACAATTCGAACAAAAGCAAATGAATTTAAACATAGCTATCAATAAGCCAACCAAGAAAGGTATCAACCAACCAAAAGGTTAACCAAACTCATTTAAATAAATTTTGCTGCACTGTTGACACTAAAAACTATAGAAGAAAAATTCCCATGAAAAGACCACTGTAAGTTAAGCAATCTTTTTAAATTTTAAAAACAAGAACAGAACCTAAATCTAGTTGTTTTGGAGAAACCTGAAGTTTCCCTTCTTCCAAATATAAGATTTCCAAATTTATTAATAAGGGCGGGTTTTTGTTTTTTTTAATTTGCAGGGGTGGGGGATAGGAGTAGGGGTGGGAAGAGGTATATATGTTTGTTCAAACTTGTGTTGTGTGAAAGCTGAGGATAAGTTTGAGAATAGTAATCAATGTACAAACCAGAAGGAAGAAATCAACCCTTTATTAACTAGACCTCTTACAGTCATAAGTTAGAAGGAAATCTTTCTTTGTTATCTTTGAAAGGGCTCAACATGCAGACCTCCAGAAAGGAGTCACTACAAGACGCAAACTTTCTTTATCTTCTATAAGTAGTTTGAGGTTTTCATGTGTGTATCAGGTCTCTTAAGAATAAATGACAATTGCCAGTGGTTGTCCATATAGTTAAAACTATTTTTTTTTTCCTATTCACAGAAAATGACTTAACAATGGCATGGTACTTTTTTTTTGAGGAGTAATTCAAATGTTAGGATGGTGAACCTTGATCTTACACACTGAATTCTAATGTTGCTTGTTTGGATGTATATTTTTTAGATGAACAAGTAACCCCATTAAAACTGTTTCTCTCCTAACAATTTCAAAGTGCCCAGGAAATCTCTGACCAAGTTCCTAACGTTGACTACATACTCCATACTCATTCAGAAAAGTAAACAAATACTAATCAGAAGATCAGACAAATAGTAAACAAATTACAAGGCTTGCTCCTGCTGCTTGGTAATATTAGCAATGTTTCATGCGCGAACTACATGATACCTGTAGAAACCCATGACTACTTTGCCTTGGAACTGCCCAAGAGGGAGCATCACAATTTATACTAGTCACCCAAAAAGGTGTGTACTACATTTATAGTAATGCATTGTGTACTACATAATGCATTTTGTGTACTACATAATGCATTTTGTGTACTACATTTATAGTAATGATACATTTACAAGTTATCTAGCAAAACGTTAGTATTTTTAAAGTCCTGGTGATTAAAAAGAATAAGCTTTAGTAACCTGAAAATCTTAGAACTCCATTCTTGATGAAATGTAGTAAGTGTAGCATTTATGTTGAATTCTGCAGGAACCAGTTTGTGGTTTTTTTGTGTCCATTTACACCATGATTTTACATATCTTACCCTTTCATGCTCTATGTTTTTAGCTTTATTTCTCATTTTTTCTTTGTCTTTCTGGAGTCAACTCATTTTTTACAATCAGAATTTTGGAGCTGCATGTGTCTTTTTTTTTTTTTAAACACACGTTCTTTCTTATTTTATTCTTTCTGACAGTTTTGAAAAGAATCTTTTTTTTTTAACATCTTTATTGGAGTATAATTGCTTTACAATGGTGTGTTAGTTTCTGCTTTATAACAAAGTGAATCAGTTATACATATACATATGTTCCCATATCTCTTCCCTCTTGCGTCTCCCTCCCTCCCTATCCCACCCCTCTAGGTGGTCACAAACCACCAAGCTGATCTCCCTGTGCTATGCGGCTGCTTCCCACTAGCTATCTATTTTACGTTTGGTAGTGTATATATGTCCATGCCACTCTCTCACTTTGTCACAGCTTACCCTTCCCCCTCCCCATATCCTCAAGTCCATTCTCTAGTAGGTCTGTGTCTTTATTCCCGTCTTACCCCTAGGTTCTTAATGACCTTTGTTTTTTTCTTAGATTCCATATATATGTGTTAGCATACGGTATTTGTTTTTTTCTTTCTGACTTACTTCACTCCATATGACAGACTCTAGGTCCATCCACCTCACTACAAATAACTCAATTTTGTTTCTTTTTATGGCTGAGTAATATTCCATTGTATATATAGAACTACCATACAACCCAGTAATCCCACTACTGGGCATATACCCTGAAAAAACCATAATTCAAAAAGAATCATGTACCAAAATGTTCATTGCAGCTCTATTTACAATAGCCAGGAGATGGAAGCAACCTAAGTGTCCATCATCGGATGAATGGATAAAGAAGATGTGGCACATATATACAATGCAATATTACTCAGCTGTATGTGTCTTTGAATATCCTTTAATCCAACTACCTCATCTTTTTAAATTAGTAAACTCAGAGATAGTGTCTTGGCCAAGATCTGCACCTAGTTAGAGAGAGACTGGGAAGGAGACTTTAGGTCTGACTTACTCCATATGCAATACTGCATATCTTTATTGCCTTGGTTATACATCACATACCACCAGTATTCTGGTCTTCCTGGAAGTGTATCTGTCCAAACTACACACAGAACTTTAAGTCCAAACATTAGTTTTTCATTGTTTGTTCCTATAACATTCCACATTCTCTCCAATAGTACAGTTGAGGCAGCAGAGACACTCAAATCTCAGGGAAAGGGAAAATAATCCTCATAAATAATTGATAATTTAGATCCTAAAATTCTGAATACAGACAATACTGTATGTCAGTAGTACTCTAGTTGCCTGAATTAAAAGTAACCTGCCCCCTCTTACTGGCACTCACGAATTTCCTAAGCTCTCCCTTGCAGTGTATTTCCTTGGTTTAGCTTTCAATACCTAGAAGAGTACAGCTTACCTCGATATTTTACTCTTCTAAATTATTCATAAAATATTAAAGAATAATTCTGACACCAATTCCTTTGATAAGTATAAACAGCTCCATCTCTCATTTATTTACTAGAATAATCCTTTTATTTATACCCAAATTTCCTCAAGTCCATTTATCAAGATCTTTTATAGCCATTTTTCACCCAGAAGAACACAGTAGAAAAACAGGGATAGCCTGTTTTGGTTAAAAAAAAAAAGAGGGGCACTGCAAGTGAGAGCAGTTTATGAGTTCCTATTTAGGATTTGATTCATATCCTACATATAAATCAAGATTTCCTATCTTATGTAAATTTATTCTTGCTATTGTAAATGATAATAAATCTAAAACCAAAAAGACCCTAGTCAAGGTTAGAATATTACAAGATACTTCATTACCTTAATTAAGGTGGTTGAAATACTATGTCCACTTTATTTTTTTTTAACTTTTTATTTTATATTGGAGTATAGCCGATTAACAATGTTGTGATATACTATGTCCACTTTAGATGTGGCTGAGGGTAAGACAGGCTAGAAGAAAATACCCAGGATATAGAAAGCTAGGTAAGCAGGTGGGCTGACCATATTTATGCGTATCACTATTTCATAACAAAAAAACTGGTTTAAAAATCATTGCTATAAAGATATGGAGCCTCCTAATTATCAAAAATAATGAGTTACAACAGATTTTATAAATAAGTAGTCTACTGCTTTCAGATGAAGAAATATAACCCTTTGGTAAGCTGGCCTTCTGTAACACTTGCTTTTGTTGCCCACCCCCAACTTGTCCTCAGACCCTGTTTTCATCACTTCCTTTTCTTTAACACAGTCCTAAACGCATTTAAAAAATCTTTCTCTGATCCTTCCCCCATTCCCTTTGGTTTTCTCTTACTCTTCCTTTTACTGTCTTTTTCTCCACTTGATTTCAGGAACCGCTTTGCTGTCTCATCACTGTTTTCCTCATGTCCGGATACTCTTTTCCCTGTATCCCAAGACATCCATAGTCTGCCTGAGTTTGCAAGCTGTTTTCTGAATGCTCCAAATATCCTGTTTTAACTCTCATTTAAGCAGTCCCCCCTTCTTCTGGCCTAACCAATAAGCCACTCTTCCTCCTTGTTCCCCCACAAAACTATCATTCCCTCAGATAACCCAGCTAAGTGGTAGAGCAGTAGACTCTTCGAACTAAGTCACACTAATGTAAATAGTTGATAATCTTTACTTACACCTGCCCAACCCCCATCCTATCCGATGCCCTCAGGGAGACGTTTACTAAAATAATTTTACTTGGTAAAATCTCATAAAATCAGGCTAGAAAATTGGAACTGGAGAATGTGTGTGGTGGAATTAACTGGAGACTCATCTTTAAACATACAAAACTACCTATTTCCAGTATATTCCACCCTTAGAACAGGTAAGGAATTGGTAAACAAAGAGAATATCTATCTCTGTTGGGATTTCCTGGTTCTATTTGATTCCTAAGGTCTGATTAAGTTATGTACAACCTTTGAGATCCAATAACTGAGGGAAAGGGAAAGAAGGGTATGGTATGCTAAAGGTCTGTCATGGTTTCCAATGTCCGGAGGCAGGTAATACTGTCAGTCAGGGGATCCTAGAACACAGAAACCCCAGTGCCAGAAAAAAAGAGAGGTGTAATAGTTATGGATCCAGAAGGTCAGAAGGATCTCAAAGTTTTCTGTCCCATATCTGTTCACCTCTCTTCTCCCTCTAGCTGATCACAGAAACACTTGTTTTGATTATATGAAAGTAATATTAACTAACATTTATGACTATTTACTCATGGCACAGTAACAAACATCAAATTGTAGTTAGCTATAAGCTTTACTATATTCTACTCAAGTGTCTAATCTTCATAGTTCTGTTCATATGGTAGGTTTACTTTACTAATTAAAACAACAGTACCAACAACTAGAGGGAACATCAGAAATGCCCAGTAAGTACAGGTTGCATGAATTAATAAATACTGTGTGTATTTAAAGTGGCAGGTATCAATCACTCAAACAGTCATTGAGCATCTACTATATGTAGATCAGGGATTACCTTTAGTTTATCTGGGGAAAATAGTATAGACTTCACTGAAAATTTGCTGTGAGGATGTAGAAGGGTACAGCAGAACCTCACTAATGACACCCTCCATCCCCCCCTGCCTCTGTCCCCATGTTTCCTATCTCTGCACTCTCTCTAGCTATACAACCAACTGGAAAGTTAGTTCTCCTTCTTCATTCTCTTGAATTAGCCAGTTTTATTCTGATCATCCATTAACTGCTATTAATTAGTATGTGCTTTAAAGTTGCATCTGCACAACAGTTCCATCTTTGCCTTAGTAAATAAGATGACTATTTGCAAAAACTGCTCCAAAATCAGAACAGGGAGGATCAAACAGAAATAACACAAATTATTGACATCAAGTAGCACCTCTTTCCTGGACAGCTGTGTCCTTATATGGAAACACTGTTCAAGTATAATAGTGATCTAGAAGGATAGGGAGAAAGTACTACTAAGTGATCATAGCCTAGTTTCAGAATGGCTGCTAAGACAGGGCAGCATTTAACAACTTTAATAAAGAAGGGCCATATTACAAAATGATGTCATGTTCAACTTAATACATTGAGTTTTATGAAAAACCATTTCAAGGATACATTCACAGGGTCCATTTGAAGAGGTACAAAGATTCATGCACATCCTTTTCACTGATATCCACAGAATCACATAAAGAGTCTGACAGCCACAGAGATTGCATGCCATGTCTACATATACCACATCCATGTACACACATATTCTTCAACTCCTCAAAGTCATATGCACATTCAGACATACACAGAGTCATATTTATGTTTGATATCCTGGGCAAATATAAAAAGTTGAAATATCAAAATAAAACATTCTTCATTCCTTTTTTAAAACTTATAACAATTAGGTATGTGTGAACAAAGTCTGAATTAAATTATTTACTCTTTAAAATGAGCCTTTTCTTTACTTTAGCTGATTCTATTATTTGACAATATGAAAACTGCCCAGTCACAAAAGTCCTTCCAATATTTTAGAGACCATATTCTAAAATCTAAGCCAATTTATTTTCATGTTAATCTGTCTTATGAACACAATTTACTAGAGAACAGGTAAATAGCATTTACCAGGTTCTAAATCATTATACTGCAGTAAGCCTTAGGATCAAATGAGATTCCACTTCACACCCACTGAGACAGCTATTAAAAAAAAAAAGGAAGACAAGTATTTGTGAGGATGTGAAGAAATGGGGACGCTTGTAACATTCCTGGTAGGAATGTAAAATGTGCAAGCCATTGTGCAAAATGGTTTGGTAGTTCCTCAAGAAATTAAACATAGAATTACCATATGACTCAAAAAAACTGAAAACAAGTATTCAAACAAATTCATACTTGTACACAATGGTCAGAGCAGCACTATTCACAACAGCCAGGTAGAAACAAACCAAATGTCCATCAGTACATGAATGGATAAACAAAATGTGGTATATCCCTATGCTATGGACTGAAGGTTTGTGTCCCCTTAAACTTCATATGCTGAAGCCCTAATCCACAATGTGATGGTATCTGGAAGTGGAGCCTTTGGGAGGAAATTTGGTCATGAGGGTAGAACCCTCATGAATGGGATCAGTGGTCTTATAAGAAGCGACACAAGAGAGGTGATCTCTCTTCACCATATGAGCAAAAAGTAGCCATCTGCAAACCAGGAGGTGGGCCCCTGCCGAACACTGAATTTGCCGGCATCTTGATCTTGATGTTCCCAACCTCCAGAACCATGAGAGATAAATGTTTGCTGCTTAAACCTAAGTGTCCATCGACAGATGAATGGATAAAGATGTGGCACATATATACAATGGAATATTACTCAGCCATAAAAAGAAACGAAATTGAGTTATTTGTAGTGAGGTGGATGGACCTAGAGTCTGTCATACAGAGTGAAGTAAGTCAGAAAGAGAAAAACAAACACCGTATGCTAACACATATATATGGAATCTAAAAAAAAAAAAAAAAAAAAGGTTCTGAAGAACCTAGGGGCAGGACAGGAATAAAGATGCAGACATAGAGAATGGACTTGAGGACACGGGGAGAGGACGGGTAAGCTGGGACGAAGTGAGAGAGTGGCATTGACTTATATATACTACCAAATGTAAAATAGCTAGCTAGTGGGAAGCAGCTGCATAGCACAGGGAGATCAGCTCGGTGCTCTGTCACCACCTAGAGGGGTGAGATAGGGAGGGTGGGAGGAAGACGCAAGAGGGAGGAGATATGGGGATATATGTATATGTATAGCTGATTCACTTTTTTATACAGCAGAAACTAACACACCATTGTAAGGCAATTATACTCCAATAAAGATGTTTAAAAAAAATATATAAATGTTTGCTGCTTAATCCACCTAGTCTATGGTATTTTGTTATAGTTGCCTGAACTGATTAAGACATGATATAATGAAATATTATTCTGCCATAAAAAGGAATGAAATACTGATACATGCTACAACATGGATGAGCTCTGAAAACATGCTAAGTGAAAGAATCCCACATTATGTGATTCCATCATATGAAGTAACCAGAATAGGGAAATCTATAGAGACAGAAAGCAGATTGGTGGCTACCAAGGGCTGAAGGAGGGATTAATGGAGACTGAGTGCTTAATGGGTATGGAGTTTTCTTCAGGAGCAATGAAAATGTTTTGGAATTTGACAGAGGTGATAGCTGCACAACACTGTGAATGTAGTAAACACTACTGGATTGTTTACTTTAAAATGGTTCATCTCATGCTATGTGAATTTTATCTCAGTTTTTTAAAAAGCTTAGGAATTCATAAAATAACAAACTTAGTTGTTTTAAATTTTACTTTCTTTAGTAATAATAGAAAATTATTAGCCAGTGACTAAAGAGTTAAATGTAATTACTTCAAAAATGGTGCATGGGAACAGTGAAACTGAATCCTGGATTTTAAAATCTGATCAAAGAAAGGTTTAAGCAGCATCTCATTTTCAATCAACACATACAGGTGCACACACACATTGAAGAGTATGTATCAAAATATGTCTCAATTTAAGGAGAATTATTCTCCAAAATGTATCCATCATAAATATCACCTTGTATGCATTTGAGTTTCTACTAAGTTGTTCACTTGACAAGGGGCTGTCTTGATTTGTGTATTCTGAGAAACAAAGTACTTGCTGGAGAAGATACTTAGCATGGGAAAAAACTCAATCAAGTTTCCCTTCAAAATTTGGGAAACTTTAAAGTTACCTGACAGAAATGGTAAAAAAAGAGGTAAAGAAATTTAGCACTGACTTAGTAGTTTCTGATGTCAAGACTCCACAGTTCCACTGGATGTCATTGTATACAAAGCCTTATAGATACCACTTTAAAAAGCAATCCACTAAATAATTATATTATGCAGAAAATAAACATATACCTACAGTACAAAAAGGAAAAAAATGTATCGTGCTATGTAAATGGATACATGTAGAATTTCCAATGGCGGTCTCAGATAGATTCAAAAAGTGCTTCATATTAAAAACTTTAGGTGATGTAACCTAAAAAACTATATAGATGGTTCAAAAAGTAGCTCTACTGATAACAAAGACACAGATGTAAAAGATGCATAGAGTTTGAAAAAAATTGTTTTATGAAATTTGAGATGTAAAAAAAATTCCTAACCTAATATTAACTTTATATAATTTTCAACATATTCAAGTTAACAAAAAGAACCTTTTTGTTATCTTCTAAATGGGAAAATAGAGGATCACTTTATATTCAAGGATTAACAGCTTTAGCATTAGAAAAAAGACTGAAAAGAGCTACACCATAAAATGCTAAAAGTGATTATTCTGAAGGCTAAGAGTAATTACTTCGGGATTGTGATTTTAATTTTCTCTACCTCCTCTGCATTTTCAACATTTTCTTCTATCTACATGTATTACTCGATTAAAACAAAAGCAGTAAGAATTAAAAATAAAATTTATTTTCTCAAGAGGTCTAAAACTTGTATGACATGGAATCAATGAATTTCTGTTCTGGAATAGGCCAAGAGTCTCCCAGTCTAAACTTCTGCCAAATCGGAATCATCTTATCTACAATATTTGACATCATCCAGCTTTTCCCTGATATACAGATCAATATTCTGAAAACAGCTTGTTCCATTATTACCAGTTGAAAACTTCTTTATTGATTCATCAATAATTTTATTTAGTCTCTATTTATGCCAGGGGCTGAGGTCTTTATTTGAGGTATTTTTCTCAGGAGTCCCTTAAGTCTTCACTTTTCCAGGCTCTATATCCAATTCTGCTTCTTTGTATACCCTACCTGGCATTCATTAACATTCTTCTTAGAGAGGCATAGTCAGGACTTAAAACAACATTCCAAGTGATTTCTGATCAACCCTAGTCAAAATTAATAGTCCCAGGATACCTGAACATTTTTCTTAGATGAACGTAGACTACATCAGCATTGCCAGCATTACATAAGAGTGACAGCTTAAGATTATAGTCAACTGAATCATCCAGGTCTATTTTACTAGCAACTTAAATGTTCCAAATCTAAAGTTTAAGCAGCACATTTTTCCACAATCAATTTTAGAAAAGTTTAAATACGGGGGAAAAATTGGCTTTATAATAAAGGAAATATATCTATTTCCTGATCACAGAAAGCTCTCCATCCCCCTTCTATATTTTTAGCTTGACTAATCAATGAAAACAAGCAATCTATTTACTCCTTGTTTTATCTATAGGGAATTGTACACATTTAATGTTCAGTTTAGGAAGAAAATCACATCATCAGAGGCAGTGTGGTTGATGAATGAATGAAAAATGAACACAGAAATGGTGAAGAAATTACTATCCCTGGGCTTTTTAGAAACCACCAATGCACAAACTTAGTTTTCCAATCAGTGTTTCCTCAGCAGCAATGATGCCAAGCCCAGAAGGGATGACAATTTCTCTTCTACATCCCTTATATATAAAGTTATATTAAGTTCCAAGAAGGGGTTTATAGGACTCTAGTTTTCCCCATCTGTATAATGTCTAAAATTATAAAAATACAGCCACCAATTTATTCCCAGGTTAAAAAAACTTGATATAAATCCTTGGGAAGCAAGAAATTTTAATATTCTAAGTTTCATATACAAAGCTGAAGGTTAAATTATACATTAGTCTTACTAGTGATAAACCTCACTCAGTGAAATCTCTATATAACTTCTCCAGTACCAAGATTTATCATAATCTGCTAAAAATTAGAGAAGCTACACCTATTTGAAACTTTTTGCCTGCCATTATTTTGTTCAAAACCATACAAGTCGTAGCCTAATAAGTGGTTAGATAGGATGCTTCCTACCTGCATAAGTACTTAATATGCCTACTTTTATCCTACACAGATTTGATTAACAGAGTGTCACTTCACACACATGTGTAATTTTCCCAGAAATGGTAAAAGAATTAAGTGTTAGGGCTTCCCTGGTGGCGCAGTGGTTGAGAGTCCGCCTGCCGATGCAGGGGACATGGGTTCGTGCCCCGGTCCGGGAAGATCCCACATGCAGTGGAGTGGCTGGGCCCGTGAGCCATGGCCGCTGAGCCTGTGCGTCCGGAGCCTGTGCTCCGCAACGGCAGAGGCCACAACAGTGAGAGGCCCACATACTGCAAAAAAAAAAAAGAATTAAGTGTTAGGAGTTACCTTGAGTGGTGAAGTTGAAGAGTGCAGGTGTGTCTCGCCCATTTGGTAGTTTGACATTTGGGTCCCGTAATTCATCAAAAAATGAATGTGCACAAGCTTCCAGTGGTGTCAATCGGGCAGTTGGGGTATATTCCAGCAGACGGCTACATAGTGCAATCGCCTCTGGTGGAGTTCGAGGTCGGAAGACCTACAGTATAAAAAAAGAGAAGGTACAATTAATGTTTCCTTGCAAGAATCTTAGCAAATTATCCTCTGAGTACTGAGTTAATTCCCACCATGTACAAAAACATGGTTGCATTTGTGAAAGGAACCTTCTAGAATGAAAGGAGTTAACTGCACATGATTTACCACAGTGATGTGAACTGCTAATTAAAGACTATATGAGAAAAGCTCAGAGAAAAAACTAGGGGAAATGGAAAAAAATCTATATATGCTAATCATAAAGCAGTACAATCAAACATGCACACAAAATGTGACAGGCACAAAAGAAAGCCTGGGTTCTGGAGGCAAGCACAACTAGGAGAATACAAAATTAATTTTAAAGTTTTGACTGCTGTGGCAATAGACAAAATGTTGCCTCTTTTGTGTGATTTTTTTAGCAGAACGATTATGGATAATGGACAGCACTGTTCAAATTTTGGCAATTAATATCTTTTAAAAAAGAAAAGCTGTTTTACTCTTAGTCTATAAATATTAATGATTTGGTATTAATTCTTCAATAAGCAGAGACTATTATTATTTGAAGAAATTCTTGAATATCCAGAACTTCGCAAAATGTCCAAAACTGTTTTCTCAGGTAGCTGTTATCGTGAACACGGCCAGTTTACCCGCATTTGAATAAATATTCTAGGGTTTTAATCAGGAATAGAGAAATGTATTTTTCATTAAGAGCTATTAATTCACAGAAAAAGTAAACTGAAAGCTATACTGAAGCAAAATGCAAATAAATAAATTTGCTTAAAGGAACAGAAAGCTTTCTACTCATCTATGTCTTAAAACTCCTAATAAATACATGAAACTATGAAAAATATACTGTGTTCTAAATTATGGACAGTTAAAGAATAAAAGCAGAAGGGGAAAACCAAATAAACGAACAGAAAGCCTTTGAAACTAAAGAAAAATGAAACATATACCCCTTGACAGGAAGAACACAGAATCAAATAGAAGGTGTAGTAGTGGCAGTGGTGGAGGTAGACAGACACATAAAGAGAAAGAGATGTGTAAAAATGGAGGGAAATAGACCTAAAAGTGAGGAAAGAACATGTAGATTGTGACAAGGCACAGAGGAGCCTGGGAGGCTTAAGTTTTCCTAACGAGAAAGGCTCATGTAACATTTGTCTATTCACCTAGGCTGAAAGCAGAACTGGTTACTACTACAGACTCCTTAGGTTATAAGAGACTATTTATAAGAGTACTCTACTCTGAAAATCTTTTTTTATTCCTTTTGTTTTTACACAAAGTTTATTATTAATAAAGATATTTTCCATGGAAATTGAGAGATTGGCTTGGGTAGGATATTAGAAATTTATTTCCGAATATTAAAGGCCTTAGTTAATTTATTTGGCTTGTTAGAAAACCCTCTCTCTAAGGTTAAAAACTGCTTTATCTTTATTCTTTTGAGTAATCTGACTTGCCTCAGTCAAGGAGTTACTGTATTATTTGAAATGTTTAGATCTTACACTGTTCTTAGTCATTTTCCCCTTTCTTGCTCCCCAGCCAGAACCATAATCAAAGTGTGAAAGAAAATAATCAGTGGAAATATTTAGAAAATTTTTCATAAAAATATTAAGCACTACTGACATTGCCCTGAGGGCAATTTGCATTTGACAGCATATGGACTTATTTTGCTAGCTAGTCTAATAAAAATGTCTCTGCACCAATATGGTAACACATAAGTAGAATTAAAAGTACCACCACCAAAAGCAGAAATAAATATCTTCTAACATTCAAATGCAGGGTAGCTACACAGTGAGTGTAGTTTAAATGAAAAAAAAATTTGTGTTATTGCTATTAATAAATCAGTATTGTAAGCTTATTTCTGATTATTAAAAAAAAAGTTATCCACATCTTTCTGGTTTCTTACTGGCTACAAGTGACCATCCATGTTGGTACTAAGACACATGTTAGCTTATTCTTGCCTAACTCACAGTATCAAAGAGTTAAAAACAATAAAGAAAAGAATTCATTCCAAGAGCCTAAAATTAAGACTTAACCCGCCTTTTAAAAATGTATCCATTATTAATTTAAACGCCTTGAGAGATTCTTGATGAGAAAAGTCTTGGTTCAGTAATCTATGGATAAAGGTTAAGCGGAAAATTATGTGGGGTCAAAACCCAGTGTACCCAAAGTCCAGATTTCTGACCATAAGACTGGGTGTGGTAGCATGCAACTTTCAAAAATTACAGGCCAAACTAGAAATAGCTCTTCTGAATTATGTCTGTGTCTAAAGAAAAGGAAACCAGTAACTATTGAGATTTGGCTTCTTTTTTTTTTTTTTTGGCCGCAATGCGCAGCATGCAGAACTTCCCCAACCAGGGATCGAACCCATCCTCACTTCAGTGGAAATAAAGTCTTAACCCCTGGACTGCCATGAAAGTCCTTGGCTTTTAGTTTCTGCTGCTTTTCATTCCTTATTCATTTAAATTGCCTAACACTCGGAATCTTTGGTTCTGTGGATCTTTGTCAATATTTATTCTTGTAAAAATAATAATTTTTAAACCCCTCAACTCCTAAACTTCAGCTTAGATGTCAATAAATCACTCAGGAAACTGACAATCTAAATATACTATAAGCAAAACCTATACCATACAGTGAGTAAAAACAGAAATCACAGCTACCTACATTGTTTTTACTATTACATTTCAAGAATGAATAACTATTTAGCCTTTCAAAAAAAGTTTTCCCCCTAGTTTTATAGACCTGCCCTGAAATTTTGGGAAAAAAAAATTAAGTACATACCCGAACTCCTGAGGTGAAATGTCCTGTTCCTGACGAATCCTAAAGATGAGAATGCAGTGAAATAATCCAAACAGGGGAAGTCAATCCAAAAGAGAATAGTCCAGCAAGGAAAAATATATCCAATGTTATAAGAAATCCATGGTGTGGGGGGGGACATAGAAAATGTTTATACAGTTATAAACTTTAAACATCAGTCTCCACAGTAGCAAGTCCAAGTTTTAAAAATTATTTCACCACAGTGTATGCAAAAAAAATTTGATTGCGCAATGGTGAGGCACAGTAAAGAAACATTTTAATTTTAGTTAATTATGTTCCGATGCCAGTGCGTTTATTAAAAAAATACAAAACCAAAAAAAGTTAAAATCAAAATGAAATCTAGAAGTAAAGTTCCCAAAGTAAAGTGTTTGGTCTTCTACGACCTGGATTCATTGTCCATTGACATGGCTTGGGAGGGGGCATATCAGACTGCTTTTAAAGATACCAGTTCCCAATTTGCTAATTTTCTCTATTAATGAATTTCAGTACACAGTATAAACATTTTTTGCTAAATTATTAGTGATCAGAGAAAAGTAATAAATATATTTAATTTATATTACTATAGATTTCAAGCCAGATATTTTCAATTTGTGTGAGCTAAGAAGGATCAGGCCACCGCGGATTATTCTCCATTTTGGATTGACTTCCCTGCTAAGAGATGTTTACTGACATTCTCATTATCTTAGAGGACTCTTCAGGAAATTGACATATCACCTCAGGAGTGCGGGTATAAACTTACTTTTTCTATTGTGGGCTTTGCCCCCTGATACCCTTGCACCCATTACTTAGGAAAAATAATGAACATTCTTTCTTTTTGGAAAAACTCACTGAAAAAAATTCTATATCTTTGAGCACTACAAATTCAACACAGTTCCATCTGCAAATATGCCCAATTCACCCACCAAAAGCTAAACAAAAATATATACAATGAACAATACAACTAAGGGACAGTCACAGTTATAGGTGACATGCATAGTAATGTACACCAACACCTAGGCACAACGGAGCCAATTATGCAAAAGGGAGGTAGTAGGGTCTATTATGTCTAGGTATTGAGAACAAAAAATGGCAGACCTCACCAGTAGCTGTGAATTCCCTTGGCTATTCTAAGAGAATTTAACATTCTTTTAGGATAGTTTCCAGTGGGGGAATTAAATATTTTGCAAAAATAAATAATCCGCGGATTATTTTTAGTCTGCAGACTAAAATTTAGTACACGGATTAAAATCCGGCCCATCAGGATAAAAATCTCTCATGAACTTAAAACACAACCAGGTGGACAAAAGTAGAAAACCAGACTAAAAAAACTGAGAGCACAAAGTAAGACTCAACTGGGCCAACTAATAATTAGTGCGCAGACTAAATATGGCCAGCCAAGAATGTCAGCAAGGCCATGAAGAGCCCAAAACACCCCCTGTAAAAACTAAAACCAAAAATAAATAAATAAAACAAAACAGAACAAAGCAAAAAATAAATAAACAAAAGAAGGAAAGAAAACAAAAGAGAAAGGAAAAACTGAAAAGAACCAAAACACTGACATGAACTTTTAAGTGATTCAAATACTACCTCACCTGTGCAGCAACTCATTTTCTTAAATTGAAACAAACTCTCATCACAAATACTAGTCTATAGAAGAAACTGAGAGAAAAAATTCATTTTTTTCCAAAATAAATTATCTGTGGTACTGAACAAATGCAAATGAGTCCTTAACAGAAGAATTATTCAAAATAAATTTGTATTTGGATAACTCAGAAAGGACGGAGGTAATTTTCTCCTTTACATGTCCTAGAATAGACTTTTGCCATCAAACATCAAATTTCAACCTGGAGCTAACTGTTATGACTGAATCATAAGCCCCTTAAAATTATCATTTATAAATGGTCATATATACCACATCAAGGCCTATGGTTGATTCTCTCAGCATCAGCTTTCAACAATTCCACTGTATTAAACAGCCAACCAGAGCAATGTAAGAATGCCTATGAGCAATGTTAATTAATCTAAGTAGAATGCAAAACAAGTACTGTGCCTGTTTCGAACAGCTACTCCTCCCAAGTTTTCATTGTGATAAATGTACAATACAGATGACACTGTTCTCTGGTCATACACAAAATACACAAGCATCCAATGCTAAAAACTGATAATACACCATGAACATTCCTGAAGAGCAACCCTAATATATAAAATTATTTGCAATTTGTAAGCCTTAAATACAGGACTAAAAGTGAGACAATGCCATGGATTTGTTGACTAGTTAATTATGCTAATTAATCAAGTTAATTAAGAAAAGAACTTAAGTCTACTGAAGTGCTCATGTGCAGTACATAATTCATAAGAAACAAAAACATCCTTTCCTTAGCCACAGCAGAGCCAGCATTCAATACATTTCAGCTGCACTAATTAAAAGGCTTATGGAGCTTTCCTGAGCTCTAATACACATAAGGAACATCATATGTGTATTGATATCAGCATTTAACTATGAAATGAAATTTCTCCCTCTGATCTCATTTACTGATAAAATAGTACTATACTATAGAAGTGTGAATTACCAAATGTCCACTTATCCAATTTAATCTTTCATTGTTCATAAAATGGTTACTATAGTCAGCTTGATCTTCCTAAGAATATAATATTTTCTTTTCATCCACACCTCCTTATCTTAAGGGATATACCCCTAAACTACAGCAATTCCTAACTTTAGTGACACCTAAGCAAATCTAAATCCTCCTTCAAAAGTACCCACCCTCATTCCCCTTAGCCCTTCTATCACCCTTAAAGGAGGCTTCCTTTTCCCCTCCACCACCCATGCTGGAACTCTTCCCTATAATACCTATAGTATGTGAAACAACTTTGAATACTAATAGTACATAATCAAGTATATGGTTATATATTATTCAATACTTGCTTCAACTGAGTCAGTTATATCATCTCTAAGTTTTTCAAAGAGGAGGACTATATATTTTAGTTCTTTTGCATCCTTTATGGTAGCCAGCACAGCACTGATTACATAGGAGATAAGTGTTTTAAAGAACAAATGATTAAGTCAGAAACAGATTTTTGCCTTCTTTTTCAATCCACCCTCAACCCTATCCTCTGCTCCCCACAAGTGATCTTGAAACTTATGTCTTAGCATTCTTTCTTTTTTATATTATTCTTCCCACATATGGACTAGCCACACTAGTAGCTGGATTTTAATGTGCAAGTTTCCAAAGAAATAGGGGTAAAGCCAGTATAAACAGAAAAGTGAGGAAGTCTATTCACATACGAAAATGGGTGATGTAGGTAGAAAATTCAGTAGAGAACGTAGTATATTTATGAGATAATTGATAATGTACTAGTTGAGGTCAGCATGCAGATGGGGTTGAGTAATAATATACAAATTGATTACCTAAGCAATAGAACAAAACAGACAAGTGGCAGACGCAGACTTAGGAACCAATAGAAATCCCCAACACAGTTTTATGCTTTCTGAAATACATGTGAGCAAAACAAGGCAGACAGACCAGAAAAGGTAGAGTGGACTTGCAAAAAAAAAAAGTTTGACAGCAATTTTTGTTTTGCACTAAGACCCTCTGAAGACATTTTTGGTAACATGTAAAACTGTAGTTAGAACAGGTAAGTTTACCAAGTGAAAAATCTTGTATTCAAAGGTTCAGGGAATAAAAACCAACATTATGAAGAAAAGTCTTTTAAAAAATATTATAGTGGGGCTTTTTGGTTTAGCTTTAAGCATAGAGAATAATACATATAATAAGCAGTTCATCTGGTCTGAGTCCTTGATGGCTGAAATGACCTCAATTTTCTGCTTACTCTATTAGCTAGCTGGAAACACTAGTATTCATTCATTTCACAGCATGTGGACTGTGTTCTAAGAAATCAAGTATGTAAGGATTGATTTTTGTAGATAAGGCTTTCTAGGATACTTAACCAATGATCCAAGGTCCTCACATACCCTAAAGACAATCAAGTATTAAGTAAACTTAATACTTAATATTAAGTTTTGGCATACATACTCATGTATGCCAAAAACTCAGCAACAAACATTTTGAGGGAATAGATATTCATTTTATTACTACCATTACAAAAGAGAAATTAGAAACTGCTATAATACACATGGTATGAATTGATAGGTACTACAGGAGTTATGTGGTGGGAATAATCATGTAGAATTTGGATAATTAGAAAACGTTTCACGGGAGAAGTGAGATTTGAGGTCTTAACAGAAGGTCAAGACTTGGTAAGCAGAGAAAAAAAGAATGTTCTAAGTGTCCACTAGGAAGCGGTAGAAACGAATGTGACTTCTCTGGGGAACCATTAGGAGAACAGTTTGATTAGACCAAAAAAATTCAGCATGACTGCATGATCCCTTCAAAGTGAGGACAACACTGTCATATGTAGCTAACATATTAAACAGCAATAGGTCAACAGAAAGAGACCAAGGCCCTTGGGATTCTAATCTACTTCCTTCTACTAACCAGATACATCATTTATGAATTTCATTACTCTGAAAGAATATAGACATCTGTGTTATCTAACTGACCTCACAGGATTACTTATTACTGGGATAAAGGGGAATACTTGTTTTAACTTTAAACAAAACGTTACTCAAAATTGGGAAGAAATTTATATAACTATTACAATGTAACCTTATTAGAAACCCTTAATCTACCCTAACTAAACACTAAGCTTTTAAATTCATTTCTTAACTGTATGCATTTAAGGGTGAAGGAGTTGGAGCACTTGGGAAAGACTGGGTTTAATGGACTAGATGCCTCAGAAAAGGTTAAGAGCAGGACAAAGAACTAAATCTCTTGTTTTTCTGGAAAGAAAAAGCAGAAATGATTAGGAGCAGAGTGACTGGATAATCTGTCACCCAAACTAGGACAGTGAAGAGTGTGAAGGAATGTGGCATTAATAATTTCACTGGACAAGCATAAATTGGGACACATGATCACTCTTGTCTTTATGTGTATAGTATGTCAAATTTTCCTAAAGGCAATGAGGAATCAGAAAAATTTTAAATAGGAGTGACAGTATCACATGTGCTTTTAAGAAAGCTGACTTTGACAGCAATGAGGATGTGAAAGATATGAAGGAGGGAACTTAGGATGTAGTTTTAACAATTCTATGATACAATGATGGGCTAAACTAAAGTCAGGGCAGTGGAGATAGAGAGGACAAATCACAGAACTACACTGGAGGTACAATCTTTACATTTACTCTGAACTAAAATGAAATAATCCTTTATATGCATACTTTGTTTTCAAAAGGACACAACAGCTAATTGCTATCTTACCAAAACAAAACAAAAAAGACAAAAACAAAAAAAATTTTAAGCACAAAGAATGGGAGAAGTGCTTAAACTAGATCATTACTTCATACCTAAAAGAACTGCCATTTGACCAAATCTCCATGTACCAAATGCAGAATATTTCAGCTTCTTCTCTTCTTCCAACCAATCTCCATCTCTGTTTAATTCTCAATTTATTTTTTTTTCCTTTTTTTTTTCAATTTACTTTTATTATCACTTCCTTTTGCTTCCCATCTGGCTTTTATTCTTTTAAGTGTACACCATACACCAGTGGGGAGGTATTTATCCTCCCCATCCTCACTCTCAATATTGGTCCCTGTTTCAAAACATTAGAACATATTGCCTTTCCAACTTAAGCCTCAAATGCTTATCCAATGAATTAGGTTGTTATGGCTATTAAGTAATAGTCAAGGCCATCTTATTGGATTTCTAAATTCTCAAGATTCCTGCTATATATCACACTAGGATTATTTCATTGTTTTGTTCTTCTGTTTGCTATCTTTCTTACACATCTTAATACCCTCACCTCAATGTTTCCACGGTAGACATTTTCTCCCTTGATCTTTTTATCTGCCCACATTTTTTGAGAACAAGAGCTCCCAGATCTGGGGATATAGTTGTACTACACTGCCGCATAGGAAAGGAGGGTTTACATGCTCACAGCTTCAGGAAATGGGGCTAAAGTGGGTTTTAACAGAAGACCTCAATAGAGGCAAAGCAGGTTTTGTTTCCAGACTCCCGTTTACCTGCCCTCCAAAGGCAAAAAGCTCTTCTCTTTAGAGAACATTTTGTATGTTTTAAAAAAATAACTCCATTGGCTGCCTAGCATAAGAGATCATTTCTCAAGTTGGTGTTCACTATCACAAGGCAGGGGAGAGGGGACTGAGTTACCTCTAGAAATTTAAAATTTTGTATTATTATGTTGATAATAATCTACTTTTTTTTTTTTTGCGGTACGCAGGCCTCTCACTGTTGTGGCCTCTCCCGTTGCGGTGCACAGGCTCTGGACGCGCAGGCTCAGCGGCCATGGCTCACAGGCCCAGCTGCTCCACGGCATGTGGGATCTTCCCGGACCGGGGCACGAACCCGTGTCCCCTGCATCAGCAGGCGGACTCTCAACCACTGTGCCACCAGGGAAGCCCCAATAATAATCTACTTTTAAAAATCAATATATTCTGGATCACCTGGATGACAGAGTAGTGCCATGGAATTTCTATGTCTGAATTTGGTTTTGTGTTTATACCCACAATAACAGCAACCTAATGGTGTGCACTATTAAGAAATTAACGTAAGTGTACTATTACATAATAAATGCATTTGTACCAAGTGAGAACCCAATTATGTTACATATATGAATGAAGAGTTCACAAGAGTTTGAAGAGACAAAATAGGTGGGAGAATTGAGTTATTATTCTACACATGGTACAGGAACAGAAGCCTAAATAAAACAAACACGTAAAGGGCTTTGTATAGATTATTCAAGTTTGAAAAGCATTAGTATAAGATACAGAAACATCAGGAATCCACAAAGGCAAAAGAATCCAAAAGGCAAAAGGTAAAGCATGCAAATTCACCACAAATCTTCAATTGCCTGCACGGTAATTATAATAAATCATTCCCCACATACCATCCCAGCTAATACTTGAAGAGATATAATCCAGGGGAAAAAAATGGAGAATATGACACATACTAATACTGGTGTCAGTCTTGATTTAAAAAAAAAAAAATTGAGGACAAGGACTACTAAATAAGATCTCATGACCTTGTTTCAGCATTATATTGGTCAGAAACTCTATACATGTGATGAATGCTTAGATTAGATTCAACCAAAAAGAATTTTACTTTTCTTTCTTCCTAAAAATAACATGCTTATTAAATAAAATATGGAAATATAGAAATGCAGAACAAAGAAAATAAAATCACCTACACTCTTCTTACCCTAACTACTATTAGCATTTTGGAATATTTCCCTGTATTAATTCAATACACAGAATTCTCTTTGCTTTTTGTTTCTCTTTAACATGGCTGAAATCACTTGTTACAAACACTTTAACTTGGAGTAACTTTGCTGGATTCAAACTGTAACTCAGCTTCTAAATCCAAACAGGCCACTTAGGATTCTCTGAGTTTAGAATGAGTGAGAGACCCTAAATATCTTCTGACGCAGATTCAAAATAAACTTGAAGTACAAAGACCAAAGAATGATTTACCTCAGAATATTTAGTGTTTATTGTAAACTTAAAAAGAGGGTGGGGGAGAGGGCAACATCTTAGTCAGTGAAAGCTACAACCTATAGCTCTGGCACTAAAATATTACTGAGGTCTTTGATTCTAAATAATAAGCAATAAGAGGATTTTCTGAAGTGAAGAGAGGTGAAGAGAAGTGAAGGGAAGTGAAGATAGTGATTAACTCGAAGGAAAGTAACTTGAATCATAATACAACTTATAGAAAGAGACCTACTTTTAATCTAAAAATGTAAATTATTTTACCTAGCCCTAAATTACTTCACCTTATTATAAAAGATCTATAACCAATTAAATGAACTTGTCAATGATCAAAACATGTTATATATATATATATTTTTAAATATACAAAGTGTCTGCTTGAAATACATATTAAAAAGCTGAAAACTTCCAACCCACAAAATATATAATGAAATGTAAGTAAATTGGGAAGGGCGATGCATGCATAGCACATAACTAGAAGTTTAAAAGACCAGGCATTAAACACACACACACACACACACACACACACACGAGAAGAAGCTTAATCCTGGCTTTGTCACAGCCACCTATGAAATCTTGGATAAGTCATTTGACATGTTTAGCCAGAGTTTCAGAATCTATAAAATGAGAGATTCACTCTAGCTATAAACTCTATTGAGATTTTTTTCTTTTCCCTCTGCATACAATCTCACAAATCAAACTGACATGAAAACAACTTCATAATAAAATCTCTCTAGAATCATCTCAATTAAGTATCAAAGCAAAAAATAAAGTCCTCTCATAAATTAGTACTTATGGCTCTTAGAATTGGCTCCGTCTAAATGTTGCGGTTAGGCTTTTCCAACGGCTAGTGACACGCTGTTGACATATTAATTGCTTTCAATGTATACTACTAGTATGATCAAATCTTCATTTTATTCCTGCTCCCAAAACACCAATAGGAAAGTAAACAAAAGAACACAAAATATCATCTATAATATGGTCTATATAGTAACAGTTAAAAAAAAATATATAAAATGTATATTTTCATATGCTATATGATACTGAACTAATAATAAACACTTCTAACTATGTAAAGAAATTACTTCTGAATTTTAAGTAGTCAAAATTTATATATAAGATCCTGCTCCTAATGAAATTCTTTATTTGAATGCTATGTATATGTACTGTCCTGATCCTACAAATAAAAACCCAGGCCGAAAACTTTCTATAGGAAGTCAGTGGGGATGAAACTATATGGTCAATGAAACACTGAAGTACAGCTATCTAATTATCTTTACGTGCAGAAGTGCTATTGTACTTTGTACTCTGGCAGCCATCTAGTCTCGAAATAGTTTACTTTAAGAACAAAGAGAAATCCAACTTCTAGTTAACTACTGGTTAATGTGCTTTTTAAAAAACTCTTTTGACTCACCTTAGTCCAAGGATGTGCCTTAATTTGAGGGAATTTGAATTCTGTGTAGTTTGGGTTCATTTCTCTAATTTGCTCCCTTGTTGGTGTCCCCAGGACCTAGATAAAGAAAGCAAGTTATTGCCGTATTTTTCTATGTACTTACAAATATAGTCTTTATGTCTTAATGTACTGGTTTTACTGGAAAAAGGAATTCCAAAGTTATAAAATACACAGCTCATTAAATAGAGCAGACTTTATAAAAAGACTTTAATTTCTAACTGACTACAGAACCCATGCTATACTACTGTATACAGACATTTATGATAATAGTAATGTTAAATCAGGATTGTAAAAGAAAGATCACTCAAAAATATTCAAGTAAAAATCAGGCATCCTCGTTCTGTCTAGAAAAACAATCTATTGCAATGATGGCATCTGAAATGAGAGTATCTTTTATTCATTTAGTAAAGTAAGCCAAAGGTTTTATTATTAATAAACTGTTGATATTTAGGAGGATCTTAGTCAAACATGGTCATCAATAATTCCATTCAATCACTGAATATTAAGTGAGTGTCTTTGTGTACTAGGAACTACACTATGGTATATGAAGGATACAAAGAACAAGAGATTTCCTGCTATGATAAACTTACTTATTTGTGTGTGGGAAAAAGTATAACTATAATACAAGATGAAAATATATCAAGTACTTCATTGCCTCCAGAGCTGTATTAGGCACCAGACAAAGGAAAGTATATGGACCTGAGTGCACAAAGTAGATGATGGGGAAGAAACACTAAATACTAAAATGAGTACTTTGAAGTAAGATGACATTTATTGCCCATCTCTATAACTCTAGGGCCTGATATAAAACAAGTTTGTTAAAATAAAATGTTAAGCCATTTACAATTCAAGGATAGTTGTGCAGAAGGAGTAGAATGTAATGATAAGTGCTTGATTTGTGGCGAATAATCACGGCAAAGTAAGAATTTCAGGGTTTTTTTTGTTGTTTCTACTTCTGTAGACTTCATTAAAACTTGCACAACTTAATCAAAATTTTAAGTTTTATTCTTCAAAAGACACTCTTAAGAAAACAAAAGGTAAGACAGACTGAGAGAAAACATTTGCAAAACATATTCAAAGGACTTGTATCTCGAATATACAAGGACTCTTATAATTCAAAAACAGAAAGACAACACAATAAAAATGGGCAAAAGATATGACCAGATACTTCACAGAAGACACAGAGATGGCA
Organism: Phocoena sinus; assembly: GCF_008692025.1. Classification (NCBI taxonomy): domain Eukaryota; kingdom Metazoa; phylum Chordata; class Mammalia; order Artiodactyla; family Phocoenidae; genus Phocoena; species Phocoena sinus. The sequence continues at coordinate 78,808,451 of NC_045766.1, read as the reverse complement.
AATAAGCACATTAAATGACGCTCAATATCACTGATCATTAGGGAAATGCTAACTAAAACTACAAGATACTACCTACTAAGGCGGCTAAAATTAAAAGGACTATGTATACAAAGTCTTGTTGAGAATGTAGAGCAAGTGAAACTCTCATCCAGTGCTGGTGGAATTGTAAAAAAGTTATACTCATCATTCCCTCTCCTAGGTAGTTACCCAAGATAATTAAAAGCATATGCCCATACAAAGACTTGTACACTAATGTGCATAGCATCTTTCTTGCCACTGCCAGAAAGTGGAAATAACTCAAATGTCCACAACACGGTGAATGAACAAATAGTGGTATATTAATACAATGCAATACTACTCAGTAATAATAATAAAAACATGGATGAATAATTATACTGAGCAAAAGCAGAAGAAAAAAGTACCTACTGTACCATATAATTTAATTCATATGGAATTCTAGAACATTTTCTGCCTACAGTGACAGAAAGAAGATCCATGGTTATGAGGAGCTGGAGGCAAATATTACAAAGAGGTACTAGGAAATTTTTAGAGGTGATAAATATTTATAAACTTCCTTTCCTTCTTGTAGTAGAATTCCAGCTTTACAGAGAGAAGCAAGGTGTATTGAGAAGGGAAATCTCTGATCTTTGTAGTTGTAACTATCAGATATTTAAAAGTCAGGAGCTATCCATACTTAAAATATGAAAAATAAAAGTTTTTATTTTTAAATAATAAAGCAAGCACTTATATTCTAAATTAGACCCTTGATGAAGGGTGTACATGTATAACATGTACTGGGAAAAAGGGAAAAGAGTGAAAAAGAAGGGAGAGTGAACTTATCGATAATTCTACCTCCTAAATGCAACTCCACTGGATTTTTTTAAGTTCTAAAGAAAAACAACAGCAATGACTTGAAAAAATGTGAGCATTTAAAATGCATACCTTCAGGGACTTCCCTGGTGGTCCAGTGGTAAAGAATCCACCTCCCAATGCAAGGGATGCAGGTTCGATCCCTGGTCAGGGAACTAGGATCCCACATGCCGCGGGGCAACTAAGCCCACGTGCCACAAACTACTGCAGAGCTCACGCACTCTGGAGCCCAAGTGCCACAACTAGAGAGAAGCCCACGTGCCACAACAAAAGATCCCACATGCCACAACGAAGATCCCGTGTGCCACAACTAAGACCCAATGCAGGCAAATAAATAAATAATTTAAAAAATGAAATGCATACCTTTAATGATTTTACAACCCACTAATTCCATTTTAAGGCATATATTCTAACTAGAGAATCTCTTTATATGTATATATACACATATATATATATAGTCTGTAACATATATATATGTAGTCTGTAATATATATATATGTAATCTGCAATAATATAATATTGCAGGCAAAAACAAAAATCCAAAAGTAGAATAAATAAATTAAATTGTGGTATAGTCATACAATGATATAATAACTAGCAATGAAAATAAATGAACTAGAGCTACACATACCTCATGGATGAATCTCATGCAGCGGTGAGTTTTCACTCAATAATGAATACATATAGTATAACTGCCTTATATAAAGTTTAAAACAGGTAACACTAAACTATATTTTAGTTTACATAGTAAAACTAAATCAAAAGCATGGGACTATTCATTAGAAAAATCAAGTATAGATTATTTAGCTTACTAGAAAGGATGTAGGAGGAGGGACTGTGAGTGGGATGGGCATTAAGTAGTTCTTCTAATTCTAATTCTTAATATGAGTGGTACTTACATGGATATCCACTTCATTATTATGCTTTAAACTTAATATATTTTTGCATTATGATACGTTTCACAATAAACAAAATGACACTTAAGAAATGCCCACTCTCAAATCAGTGGGTATTTTTTGCGCAGTCTCCCTGTATTTATTCAATACTTTGTTAACACAAGGCATGGTCCTAACTCCCTACAAGCTGGTAAGAATGCCAAAAGAAATGAGTGTTGTATGCTACCCACTAGTAAATACATTTTTTTACTGTATGAACACAGATCATATGAACTTATCAGCCATTTGGCTGACTGTCCCATATTTACACACTGTATAATTAAAAGGCAGGATGCTCTTTGAAGTTTCAATTCTTATGTTTTTATTATAGCCTATGAATATTCCCAGGGGAAGAAAATCTGTGAAATATACACTAAAACAGCTAAGAAACTTATGACATATACAAAAGGTTTGCTTAACATACAAATTTTAATAATTTATTTTATGTGAAAGCAAGAAGATATACTATATGTGTGCATATGTATAGTCACTCTCATATTCTCCCTAAATCCACTAGTCCAGGGATTAGTGTCTCACAGCCACTTAGATCTAAACATTTATCCAAAATTTTATACATGAAAAATTTCAAACATGAGAAAGTTGCACCTTTTCTTAAATAGTGAAAATGCCCTCGTCTATACTACCTCGATTCTATGATTAATATTTTACTATATTTGTTTCATCACATTTCCACCCCTCAATCCATATATCGATCCACCTTATTTTTTGATACATTTGAAAGTCAGTTGCAGACACTAGTACATGTCAGCATACATATAATTAACTAAGGTTCAATATTTCTGGCATTTTCATCTAAACATTTTTTACATACCTAGAATTCTCCTTCGATATACACCAGGTGCATGGATGTGGAAAAAAATCTTTTATCACAACAGGAAATAATCTGCTTTGATGAATAGTTATGATATAAAAAAGATTCTTAATTACACTTCTGATTAGTGGTCAGTTTAACTGTGTTCTTTACCTTCAAAATGTGGATATTTGTGACTTTTAAGAAACTTAATTACTAACTAGTAAATGGAATCATTGACATATTCACTATCAATTATTTAAAAGCAATTAAGCAAATGAACTAGCATGTTACCACAAAGTGGCAATAGAGATCTCCTTACTCCTTTGTTACTGCCACATGACCTTTAATCACTAAGGCCATTAGATGGGGAAAGCGAAATTCCAATGTCACAGTCTGTTCTATGTTTAATTTCTCTTGCCAAATATTCAACTACTATAATAATTTTTCTATTCTTTTTCTTCTCACTTTTAAATCTTGAAAGCACACTCTCCCCAGGCTGGCTAACAGAGATTAAAAGTAGATGGGAGATCCACTAGTCCAGGGATTAGCAAACTTTTTTTAAAGGGCCAGAGAGTAAATTAACTTAGGCTTTGTGGGCCATACAGCCTCTGTCACTAGTCAGCTCTACTACTGTAGCACAAAGCAGCCATAAATAAATAGGCAGCAGACTTAATTTGGTCCCTGGCCCTAGTTGCTGACCTCGAATCTAGTCTAAACATTTTTAGAGATAAGAAAAACTGAAGCCCAGAAAGAACAACTTTTCAGAGGTCAGAACTAATCAGAAGCAGAGCTAGAACATAATTTAAATCTTGGGACTTCCCTGGTGGTCCAGTGGTTAAGACTCCACATTCCCAATGCAAGGTTCAATCCCTGGTCAGGGAACTAGATCCCTCATGCCGCAACTAAAGATCCTGTGTGCCGCAAATAAGACCTGGCGCAGCCAAATAAATATTAAACAAACAAACTAACATAAGAAAGACAAATCTTAAAAAAAAATATTTAAATCTCATCAGTGGCAAACCAATTTTAGGAGATGGTATGAAAGAATCTGTTTATTGACTTGGTTGGAGGACAAACAATTTCAGTTTTTAATGTTGGTAGCTGTGAAAAATTTTGATGCTATTAAGCATGAAGGAATAGAGCTGGAGGAGAAAACAGTATTTAAGATATTCAAGAAGAACCTGGAGGAGTTCTCCACCAAGTGGTGGATACAAGTATATCATTTAGAGGTGAGCTTGAGGATGGAAAAACAGCTTTGGTAGTACCTGATGCACAAATGCTAGGCGGTTGTGAGAGTAAGAGGCAACGCAGATTGAAGAAGAAGAGTGCTAAAGATGGGTACTCAAAAGACACAAATATATGGAAAAAGGGAAATTTAAAAAGGTTGAGACAGAAGCCTAAGAGATTGGAACAGGTCCTACAGACGATGATACCATGGAGGACAAGGAAAGTGAACATTTAAAGGACTGAGAGGTGGGTATCTGACACAATGAGCCCAGGTAAAACAAAGCCCAAAAGGTGTTCACTGATGCTGGCCATGAAGACTTCCTTTCTGACCTTGGTGAGGTTAGTCGTGAGAAGAGCAAGCAGACTATAATCATCTGAAATGAGCAAGTAAAGACAGCATACATAAGTTCTCCTTTTAAAAGGTACATCAGTGAGGGAAGTGGGAGAACAAAAAGAAGAAATGTTTACCGAGTAACCAGTATTAAGAGCTCTGTGCTAGGTATATTAATTTTCTTTTCTCGTTTAAACTTTACAGATACTCTATTACCCCATTTCACACTTAAGAGAAACCTAAGGTTCACTGAGGTAAACAGACTTCTCAGAGTTACAGTCTGCCAATAATAAATATGGGATTCAATGCACGTGTAGTTGACTCCCTAAAATGGTCTACCTAATATTAAGGGCAGGAACAAGAAAAGGTTTCTAAAAAATAATTTAAAGGGACTTCCCTGTGGCACAGTGGTTAAGAATCCACCTGCCAGTGCAGGGGACATGGGTTGGATCCCTGGTCCGGGAAGATCCCACGTGCCGTGGAGCAACGAAGCTCAAGCGTCACAACTACTGAGCCTGTGCTCTAGAGCCCACAAGCCACAACTACTGAAGTCCGTGTGCCTAGAGCCCGTGCTCCACAACAAGAGAAGCCACCACGATGAAAAGCACTCCCATTGCAACAAAGAGTAGCCCCTGCTCGCCGCAACTAGAGAAAGCCCACGTGCAGCAACAAAGACCCAACACAGCCAAAATTAAATAAATAAATTTATTTTAAAAGTAATAATAATTTTAAAAAATCACTTTCTTAAACTCCATTGGTTACACGATAAACTAAAACCTGAATTCTTTGGAGTCATGTGGAATATATTTAGATTTTATAAGATCACAAGGCTATAGTTAAAAGTTAAACAAAAAAGTTGGACTTTTCTTGACAACTTAAAAAAAAACATGACTTAAATAAAATCTACCTATATCATGGTAAAATCTAACTATATCAATTTAATAAAAGGAATATCTTGAAATGTTTATGGATTATAGATTTTAGGCAACAGAAGAATAATATGAATAAATACAGGTATCAATTTGGCTAAACAAGATCAAAAAGTGTAACAAATCTCAAACTTATTTTATAAAGTTTTGTAAAAATTCTTTTAATAATTGAGCAATCTTGATAAATCACTTTCAGGCTCCTTTAGCTGTAGATTTTCACTGTAAATCCCATGCTTACTCATGCTTAAGCATATCTGCAATACCAAACATATAAGTTTAGTACCTTTTGTATGTAAGTGATTGTTTCACACATGTAGAATTTAGATTGGAATGTTAAATGATGGGCAAGTCCCATGGATGTACACATTGTAAGTAATTCTATTGCTCAGAATTTTTAATCTCAAGGCCTAAGTTACAGAAACCATTGTTATGGAATTGCTTTGGGTATAAATATTGTGCACACCTAGCAGGGAGCCATAACTACTTTAAGGTGGTCTAATGTAAACTAAAAGCCTTATATAACATAGTACAATTCTGCATAACCTGGCATCAGTAGTTCAATAAATTTGGAATGTCAGGCAAAGGCTTGCATTAGTTAAAAAAAAATTATCATGGACTTCTCCTTCTAGTCATTATTAAGTAACTGATACTAGAATTGCTCTCTAGAGTAAATAACTAGAAAACTAACTGACAAAATACTCTTTAAAGAAAAAGGTAAATATGATCCAAAAAGAAGAGGGGGGAAAAAACTGGTCAACAGGTACAGATCCAAAAATGACAGAGATGACACAATTGACAAATAAGGACTATAAGACAGCTATTATAATGAAGAGACACATGGAGGATTAAAAAAAAAAACAACACAGTAATTGTACAGTTGAAAAGTATGACACATGAAATGAAAACTTCCCTGGAGGTCTAACACCACAGAAGACAATCAGTGAACTTTAAAAAACAAAAGAAAAACAAAAAATAGAAACTACCAAAGCTGAAGCATGGAGGTAAAATGGCTGGAAAAACATATGTATGTATGTTTGGAGTCTGAGTAGGGTAATGGGGGGAAAGATGTAGAAAAACTATTTGAAGAAATAGTGGTCAACATTTTTCCAAATTTGATGAAAATCTCAGTGAAACCTAGGCAGTATAAATAAAGAAAATAACACAACAAGTCACAATCAACTAATAAAAGCCACTGATAAAGGGAAAATCTTTCCCAAAACAAAGGGACACATTTTATACAGCCAACAATAAGAATGACAGCTGACTTAGCAGAAACAATGCAAGCCAGAAGAAAATAGAGACCTTTCTAAAAAATGAAACTGGAAACCAAGAAATTCTATATCCAGTGAAAATATCCTTCAAAATACATTATTAGGCAAACAAAAGCTAAGAGAGTTTGTCACCAGATTTTCACTAAAAGAAAATACTTCAGGATGACAGAAAAGGATTCCAAATGGACATTCCTCTCTATAAAAAGGAATAAAGACCACCAAAACTGGTAAATATGGGCTATATGTATGACATTTCCCCTTTGCTTTTAAATTGCTTTAGAAGAAAACTGTTTAAAGCAAAATAATAAAGTATTGTAGGAGTAAAAAATATCTGACAACAAGAGCACGAAGGACAGGAAGGGAAAATGTAAATACTTTGTTGTAAGGTTCTTACTTTATATGCAAAGTGGTAAATTATTATTTGTAGTCTGTGACAGAGTAGGATGCCTATTTTCAATCTTAGAACAAACTCTAAAAAAAATGCAACATGGTGATATAGCTTAAAAAGTCAATAGGGAAAATAAAAAACACTCATTATAAGCCACAAGGTAGCAGTAAAAGAGAAGAAGAGAGAGAGAAGGAACGATAAAAAGAAAACAAATATCAAGGTGGAATACTTAAACCCAAGCATATTAATAATTGCATTGAATGTAAATGGTCTAAACGCTCCAATTAAAGGCAGAAATTATCAGACAATTTAAAAAAGAAGACCTAAGTATATACTGTCTGTAAGAAATGAACTTTAAATATAAAGACACATATATTAAAAGTAAAAGGATGCAAAAAGATATACCATGCAAACACTAATCATAAGAAGGATAGAGTGCTTATTACATTAATATCAGAAAATTGTAGACTTCAGGACAAGGAAATTAAACAAAGAGGGACATTTCCTAATGATAAAAGCAATTTTTTTTTTTTTTTTTTTTTTTTTGCGGTATGCGGGCCTCTCACAGTTGTGGCCTCTCCCGTTGCGGAGCACTGGCTCCGGACACGCAGGCTCAGCGGCCATGGCTCACGGGCCCAGCCGCTCCACGGCATGTGGGATCTTCCCAGACCGGGGCATGAACCTGTGTCCCCTGCATCGGCAGGCGGACTCTCAACCACAGCGCCACCAGGGAAGCCCGATAAAAGCAATTTTAAGACTAAACTTAAAGTTATTATGAATACTGTATGTTGGTAAGAATGTAAACTGCTGGAACTCTCATACACTGCTGGTGGGAGTGAAAAATAGTGAAACTGCTTTGGAAAACAGTTTGATGATTTCTTACAAAGTTTACATACACTTATCATATGACCAGCAATTTCAGTCCTAGCTCTTTATTGAAGAGAAATGTAAACACATGTCTGCAGAAATATTTATAAACAAACACAGAAACTTTACTCACAATAGCCAAAACAAAAAAACAAGTCAAATGCCCATCTACAAGTGAATGGATAAACAAATTGTGGTATATGCATAGAATACAACTAAGCATAAAACAGAATAAATAGGTAATACAAATAAAAAGATGGATGAGTCTCAAAAACATGATGTTGAGCTAAAGAAGCCAGATATAAAAATATACATATACTATATGATTCCACTTATATGAAATTCTGGAATAGGAAAAACTAATCATCAGTGACAGAAAGCAGACCTATGGTAACCTGAAACAGAAGATGGGAGACTGCAAAGGTATACAAACAGGGTGATCAACTGTCCCAGTTTACCTGGGACTATCTTGACAAATCCCTCAGTCCTGGGCAAACTGGGACATTTGGTCACCCCATTATTTGGGGTGATGTAAATGTTCTAAACCTTGACTAGTATAGTGGTTATATGTTTGTCAAAACTCATTAAACTGTACACTTAAAGTTGCTACGTTTTATTGTATGTAAGTTAACATCTCTATGAAATTAATTTAAAAAGTAAAAAACAGACCATTATGTAATTTGTGATGACGTTACTACCCTAAATACAACCATATGTTTATCCTTCTTCTGTTGCTATATTAAGGCTAGCATTAAAAGTTATCAGTCTGTCAAACCCTAAAATCAGAATTATTTTATATACAGTATGTTTAGTCTTTAAGAAAGCAAAGGTATGAGTTAAGATGCAAAGGAATGTAAGAATGCAAAGGTTAGACATAATTGAGAGGCATTTAAAAAATTTTTTCAGCCTCCTTAAGTCACTCACTCAACAAAGTTCCTATGCTCAAGGAGCTCTAGGGCAGAGAGACTTGTACATTATAAGTCAAGTTCAAATAGCCAAGATCAGTACAACAAAATAAGCACAGATAATGTGTAAGGTGAAAGTGCTAACAATGCACTGAAGTAAGGAAAAGATTCAGGAAAGGATCCTGAAAGGAGAGGCAAGAGCTAATTTTACTTAAGCAATCTAGGAAGCAAGCGAGTCAGATGCACATTCTATGCGCTCTAGGTACCAAGTGGAGAACAGCATGATCTGGATAACTGTTAACAGTTGAGTGCTAACAGAAAATAAGGATTAGAAAATGGATGGATGGCAACATTAAAGGCTAAAAGGTAAACAAGTGACAGATTATGAAGAGCAAGATTCTGAATGCATCACCATCTGCAATCAATACCACAAATATAAAACATTTAAATACATCAACTATCCCATTTCTACTTCTGAGTATATCTTTAAGTTTTACGTTGTTTCTATTAGGTTCAGAGTGTATTTCCGCCTGATTTATTTCAGCTGATTTATATTTGGAAACTCTGAAATCATACACTTAAACTTTTTCATTTTATAGATTAAGAAAAAGCATGTTTGATGTGGACTTCATCACTTCAGACACAAAACAAGTCTTAGGATTCCCCAAATATTAAGAGGTGGAAAAGTAATTTTTTCCCAAAACTTTTAGACTAAGGGTACACTTAAAAAATAATTATTATTCCTGGATTTCCTAAAAACTGAGTCCCCCACAACTTAAAGGAAACGAAACTACACGTAATGTTTTATGCACTTTTCTGTACGTATATCTCTCACACAATAAAAGGGGCAGACGTTCAAAATTATCACACCATTGGGACGTGTGTACTCTTGAGTTATCTGTTATTAGAATAAGATCTTTCCATTTATTGCAAAAAAGCATTTTTTAAGTCCATTGTCCTAGAACATCATGTGGAGTAGGTGGTGGAAAGACTCAAAGTACCAGAGATTAGCCTGTCACAACCCTTTGGGGATGCTGTTCATCCCTTATGATTAAATCAATCATTTCATTTGTACCCGGTCCCATCATGCTTGTTTTAACATTTTTTTCATTCATTTAGTTGCAAATTTAGCTAACACCAATAAATATCAAGTCAGGAATTACAATTTATGTCTTCAAAGAAATAAAACACAGCCAAGAATCATCTGACAAAAGCTCTGAAATACATTTCTTTCACAGCTTTGCGTTTTAATGGCTCAACACCAGAGGTCGCCAAACTTTAGCAATAGAGCTGTATGTGCAGCCTTTAAAGCAAACGTGAAATAAAAGAAATTCTATTAGAAATCTGTTACTCCTCTGCTTAAAATCCTACAGTGGCTTCCAGCTGCTTACATACTAATGTGTTCTGGCCACTGCCCACAGCTCCAGCCTTCTCTCTCCTGGTAAACTCATATTCTATCCCCACCATTCAGAACCTTAGGCTCAAACCATAAAGCAACACACAATAGACCTGACTTCACTAAGCATCCTTGTCCAAATTGGCACGTATGTCCTCCATTCTCGTCCTTTCACTAAATGGTGAATATCTTTCCATGTTTCAAGAGTCAGCTCAAGAGTTACCTCTTCTATGAAGTCCTTCCAGATAGGATTTACCTCCAAATAGAATGCTCCTGCCTTTGTACTCTGCTCAGACTTCTGGGATCATACCTGCCTTACTTTATTGCCCTCATTTGTTCCCTTCCTCCCCTCAATGAGTCTCTGAACTCCTTGAGGGCAAAGACCCTCGATGTTCTAGCCCAGATAGTTCACTAAATCAGCATGTTGTTGATTTAGTGGTATGTACCCTGAAAGACTAAAAGGATACATGACCCAGGCTATACATAATGAATTCAATCAAAGCTTTTTAAATAAGCAGATAAAAACTGTGTAACACAGAAGCAAGAGATTACGTGTGACATGGCTGAATAATTAAACATCTTTATTTCCTTTCTGCATAAAAGAAATGTTTATTCAAATTGCATAACTGTCAAGTTGGCTGCCTATATCATAAATGTAACAAATTTCTCTAATTAGAAAACTAGAAAAGATGTCACTGAGCTATTCTATTTCAAAATATTAGTACTCTATTGACACTGGAATCATTTCTACACATTTTCACTTCCACAGGATTGATATAAAATGCTATGTCCTCTGTAGGTAGCCAAAATACTTAACTTTCAACACACACAGATTTTATCCAGTTTCCATCTACCTCTTTCTTACAATATATGAGTGAAATTTTGGTATAAGAATTTTTTTTTTTTTTTTTTGGTGGTGTATGCAATGTTTCCTTCTCAGGGTTCTCCACTGATTTCCAAAAGGCAAGGAACCACCACCCACCCCTTCCCCGGCAAAAAAGTGCAGCAATACAAATCTTAAAATCCCATTAGGAACATCTGTGAAGAAAAGAGCATCAAGTTGTCATGTTATTTGAACACAACTAAACAATTTGGCTGAAGTATTTTCTCAGCCTAGAGGGGATAAACTAGTACAGGAGGGTCCCTTTATGTGTCCATGCTGTACTCCATTTAATCCTGCGCCATCTGTCACTTAACTTGATCTGAGTCCTTTGCAAAACTACGGTCAGAGTTTATTGCCTTTCTTAAAATATGGTGGAAACAGCAACACGACCTGATCAAAAGTTCTGTAGGCACATGCCGTCACTCTTGTCTTCAGAACAAAAATCTTTCAGATATACTTCATATATTATGAAATTCACCCCTTTAAAGTATAGAACTGATTTTTTTTAGTATATTCAGAGGTGTACAGCCATCAACTGCTATCTAATTTTAGAACATGTTCATCACCCCAAAATGAAACCCTGCACCCATGAGCAGTCACTGCCATTTCCACTCTCCCCAATTCCTGGCAACCACTAATCTACTTTCTGTCTCTACAGATCTGCTTATTCTGGACATTTCACATAAATGGAATCACATTAACATGTGGTCTTTTGTGTCTGACATTTTCTTCATCCATTCATCAACTGATGGATATTTGAAACATTTCTACTTTTTGGCTATAAATAATGTTGCTATGAACATTTATGTGCAAGTTTTTGTGTGGATAAATGTTTTCAATTCATTCCTATGAATGGAATTGCCGGGTCATATGGTAACTCTATGTTTAGTATTTTGAGGAAATGCCAAACCATTTTTTGTTCACACCATTTTACAATCCCTCCAGCAATGTATGAAGATTTCAATTTCTCCACATCCTTACCAATACTAGTTATTGTCTGTCTTTATTTTAGCCATCCTGATGAATGTGATGTAGTATTCATTATGGTATTGATTTGCATTTCTCTAATGACTAACAATGTTGAGCATCTTTTTTGTGTATGTGTGCCTACTGGTCATTTGTATGTCTTCTTTCGAGAAATGTTATTCGGATCCTTTGCCCATTTTTCTATTGGGTTGTCTTTTTATCATTGAGTTGTAAGAGTTCCTTATTCTGGATACAAGTCCTTTATCATATATATGATTTGCAAAAATTTTCTCCCATTCTGTGTGCTTTTAATTTTCTGGATGGTGTCCTTTGAAACACAAATTGTTAAATTTTGATGAAGTTCAATGTATCTGTTTTTTCCACTGTCACTTGTGCTTTTTGTGCCATATCTAAAAAGTCACTGCCTAATTGAAGGTCACAAAGATCTACACCCATGTTTCTTTCTAAGAGTTTTATAGTCTTGGCTCTTATGTTTAGGTCTATCCATTTTGAGTTAATTTTTGTATCCGGTGTAAGAGGTAGGTGTCCAACTTCATTCTTTTGCATATGGATAGCCAGTTGCCCAAATATCATTTGTTAAAGACTATTGTTTCCCTGTTGAACTGCCCTTGTCAAAGGTCAATGGACCATAAATGTAAAGGTTTACTTCTAGACTCTCAATTCTACTCCATTGATCTACATGCCTACACTCATGTCAGTACTATACTTCCCCCAACCCTTTCTTGAGGTTTAACTGACAAAATTGTAAGACATACAAAATGTACACAGTGGTGATTTTATATACATATAAAGGATTTCCACCATCTAGTTAATTAACATATTCATCACCTCACACTTTCTTCCCTTCCTTCCCTCCTTCCTTCTTTTGGTGAGAACATTTAATAGTGTTATCAACTATAGCCATCATGTTTTACATCAGATCCTCAGACCTTATTCATCTTATAAAGTCTGTCCTCTTTTACCAACCTCTCCTCATTTCCTCCACCTCCCTAAGTCCCTGGTAACCACTTTTCTACTCTCTGTTTCTATGACTTGACTCTTTTCTTTTTAGATTCTACATACATGGAATACCATGCAGTAGTTGTCTTTCTCTCTCTGGCTTATTTCATTTAGTACAATGCCCTAAGGTCCATCCATGTTGCCACAAATGGCAGGATTTCCTTCTTTCTTGTGGCTGAATAATATTCCATTGTATATGCACTGTCTTGATTGCTGCAGCTGTATAGTAAGTTTCAAAAATGGGAAGTATGACTTTACTCTTTTTTTTAAAGATTGCTTTGACTCTCATTTTTTCTTCCTGAATAAAATTTTATATTTGGCAACAAGTACCCTCCTTCCCCCTGAAAAAGGTAATTACTGTTTTGATTATGCAAATTATTCAACATAAAGTAAAAAAGTCATTCTTGGTTAATACATATTCACAGGAGTCAAAGGCCTTTTTTTCTAGGTGAATCTCAGCCATAGTGGTATGCTCAAGGTAGGAGTACAAAACAGAAAAGGGGATAGGGGTGGGATTAGAATCTCTTGGGTTAAGAAAAAAAAAACACCTCACTGTATTTCCCAAACTTTTAAAAATCACACTCCGCTTTGAGACATGTAAACATTTTATACACACATCACCCAGCTCTTGCTTCTTTTGAGAATCATTAACACTATAGTTCTTCATAGCACCACATGCCAAGATTTTCTTCATGTTTTCCTTCTATTATATATGTATCAATAATATAAACATTATGTTTTATAAATATGAAATATCAATCAGTATGCTTTTAACAAAATAAATGCCCCTCTACAAGATTCCAGTGTTTCTTTATATTGGACCCTGAAATTAAGCAAACACACCAAAGAACTAAAAAATGCAACCATGTGGAAGAATCTGCAGTTGACACGTGAAGTGTATTATATCCCACAAAGAGTAATTCTGTGCATGGTCTTCTGAGTCGGGTTGTAAAATGTAATTATCAGTACAACAGTTTTGAGGTCACAATGTCATGAAACTTAGGTCTGTGTGAAAAAAGTTTCTTTGCATAAATAAAACATATCGTGGCAACTTAGTACATCATTTTATACTGTTTGTTTTGGGGAAATTAAAGATTTCAAATGGATGTCATTATTCTCAAGTCAAAAGCTAAACTAGACCACACTGCCAGAAGACGACTTCTCTGTGCCTGGGCACACTTACATGTAAGCGCACAGAGATTTAACCAAGTACTAGTATTACTGTAGAGTCAGTAAAATTTCATAGTAGTTACTTAAAACTTGATGTTTCTTCTGGTCTATGTACAACATATTAATGTAAAGATGTAGTTGAGGAGTTTTACATTAAAATGATTATTCTAATACTCATTTACTCATTCACTTATTTTTACTTTTATTTTATTTTTTATTTATTTATTTTTTTTGTGGTACATGGGCCTCTCACTGTTGTGGCCTCTCCCGTTGCGGAGCACAGGCTCTGGACGCGCAGGCTCAGCGGCCATGGCTCACGGGCCCAGCCGCTCCGCGGCACGTGGGATCTTCCTGGACCGGGGCACGAACCCGTGTCCCCTGCATCGGCAGGTGGACTCTCAACCACTGCGCCACCAGGGAAGCCCTCATTCACTTATTTTTAAAACGTTGACATTATGTACATAATATTTATACTGCAGGCGGTTACTATAAACTGTAACCATAGTTCCTTGTACTAGTATAGGGATATTTAAGCTAGGGATTCTGGATGAGCTTCAGAAAGTCCAAAGTTCACCTGATATCATATGCAAAACTCTGGCATGACTACATTTTTCTGGGGGAGAGTCCATTGCTATGAACAGATTTTCAAAGAGGCCCATGATCCAAAAGCTACTAAAAGTTGCTGCTCTAGTCAGTAATAAACATAGAAAAATTTAAACAAATAATACAAGAATGAAAAAAGCAATAAAATTTTTTTTATATATTGCATATTATATTGATACATTACAAGTAAAAATGTGTACCACAATGTGTAATGGAGTGTGCTTACTTGTTCCGGAGAGTGGAAAAAGGAGAGAGAACTAAATTTAATATGCTGTCCCTGCAGTCTGTTAACAACACAAGAGCTCTATAATATGACAGCACAAGAAATATCACCAGGTAACATATGATTAAGCTCCAAATGCATGTTAGCAAAGATACATCATGGATCCGTCAAAAAACTTAGGAAAAAAAGTATTTTATACTCATTAAATTCTGATTTAGTTAATATCTGAGACCTCTGTCTGAAAGACTGTTTAATGGTGAAAATGTTAAGCCAGGAGAGAGTGCACACACAGGTGCTAAACAACTCATAATACGGAGATAACTGAAAGCTAAACTATTTGCTAAACAAAGATGATGAAAATGACACTGAGCTGTACTTGAAAGCAAGGAATCCACTATTACAACCTTGATTGCTTTAGATGAAGCACAACTGAATCTAGTCCAAAGACATCACAAACTGATTTCGTATATTCATTACAATAAGATTTAGGGGCTGTTTCCTTTATTTTGTGGTCATACTTTAAAAATACTAAATTCAGGGACTTCCCTGGTGGCGCAGTGGTTAAGAATCCGCCTGCCAATGAAAGGGACACGGGTTTGAGCCCTGGTCCGGGAAGATCCCACATGCCGCGGGGCAACTAAACCCGTGTGCCACAACTACTGAGCCTGCGCTCTAGAGCCCGTGAGCCACAACTACTGAGCCCGCGTGCTACAACTACTGAAGCCCGCACGCCTAGAGCCCACGCTCCGCAGCAAGAGAAGCCACCGCAATGAGAAGCCTGCACACCTTAACGAAGAGTAGCCCCCGCTCGCCGCAACTAGAGAAAGCCTGCGTGCAGCAACGAAGACTCAGTGCAGCCCAAAATAAATAAATATATTTAAAAATATACTAAATTAATGGGTTCTAGACAACAAGTTGACATTAAGTATCATATTGTTTTCCCCAGAGCTACAAAATACCATGAATAGAGGACACCAATTTAGCTAAAGATGAATCAGACAGGATTTTCCTACCACCCAACCCCTCCCAGATACAGTAGTGGTACTCATCTTTGTCATTATCATCCTTCTAGGATTAAGGTAAGGATTAAATGTGGTAATATATGTAAAGTGCTTAGCCCAGTGCCTGGTTCAGAGGAAGTTCTCACTGAGTGGTAGCTTTTATAATTAGCAGTATTTTACCAATATTAGAAAATGTAGACTTCTGAGGGGCCAGATAATCACTGATCTATTTGTCTATAAATTATACTGCAAAGAGCCATCAGTCAAACTGGAAGACCAGGAAAACAATGATTTAGACAGACATTTGTAATAAAATGCAGCTCTCTTAACTCTATGTAACTGTTTTTGTTTCCTAACAAAAGATTCTGGCACAAAACAACTGAAAACACCTATTTTTTTCATAGTTTCTGGGATTTCAAAAAGCTGATTGTTTAAAAAAAAAAAAATCAACATCACAGAACAGTAAAAAGTGAAAAACCTCTTTTTTCCCTCTCTCTCCTTAATCCCACTCTCCACTGCTAAATCTTTTTCTACTGATAGGCAACACAAGAAATGAAGTCCACTTACTTAGCTATAATAACATAATCAAAAGATTATTTGGATCTGTTTTTTACTTTCAAATTTCTAAAGTTTCTGCTAGAGATAAGATTTTACTAGCTCTTACCTGTGTAAGAGCCATCTACACAAATATCTAAATTGAATTATTGCTAAGAGAAAATTAAACAATAGCTTAGTAAAGTTGTTTTAAAAGGGAAATTATGTAATTTTAATTGCCTTATAACAAACTATTTAAGTATGTTTTGCGCCCCAATGTTCGTATCAGGACTATTTACAACAGCCAAGACATGGAAGCAACCTTGGCTATTTACAACAGCCAAGACATGGAATCAACAGATAAATTGTTAAAAAAGATGTGGAAGATATGGTATACGTATATACACATACAAAAAACAGAATACTACTCAGCCATAAAAGGAATGAAATAGTGCCATTTGCAGCAACGTGGATGGACCTAGAAATTATCGTACTAAGTGAAGTAAGTCAAAAAGAGAAAGACAAATACCATATGATATCACTTATATGTGAAATCTAAAATATGACAGAAATGAACTTATTTATGAACAGAAACAGACTCACAGACACAGAAAACAAACTTATGGTTACCAAAGAGGTAAGGTTACCAATGTGGGAGAGAGAAATTACGAGTCTGGGATTAGCAGATACGAACTACTATATATAAAATAGATAAACAAGGTCCTACTATATAGCACAGGGAACTATATTCAATATCCTGTAATAAACTATAATGGAAAAGAACATGAAAGGATATGCATATATATGTATACCTGAATCACTTTCCCGTACACCAGAAACTAACACAATGTTGTAAATCAACTATAAAAATAAAAAATTAAAGAAAAAATGATCTACATGTTTAATGTCATGCTTTTCTAAAAGAGATATATCCAAATTTAAAAGGCTAGTTACTACAGTTATGAAAGCTATAGAGAAATTCTATCATCTAGAGGTGGACTCTTAACTACTTCTGCCTTTAAAACTCTTCCATTAGAAAGAAAGGGTCATATTATTACAAAGCATAAGTAAATGTTTATGGAATAAATCAAAGTATATCTCTAGGAACATTATTACATTTAAAACTTGAAATTCTACAAAATGGTTGGTTTCTTTCAAATATTAAGTTCTGTGATATTTTAATCCAAAAATTCAACTCTGGACTGAAGCTTGCCTTTTGTTACTTGAAATTTACATTTTAAAATTTGGAGGGGGAAAAGAAACTATTAGTAAAACCTACAGCATTCCCAGGTCCAGAATTTCCTAGACTGCTTCAACTTCAATCCATCTGCGGAATTTTGGGGACATTTGTCATTTATATAAGGAAGTTAATGATCAAATCTTTGAGAAGCTAAATATGGAATTTCTCTTCAAAAGCAATAGTTTATCACTTTATATTATTCTTTTCAGAATCAATTATGTAATTCAGAATAGAACCTACAATAGAATCTATGCAGTCATTAAAAAAATCACTTAGTCAACATACACTTCTTCACATGAGAAATACATTTAATTATTTAGTAAAAAAAAGTCTACAAAACAGATGGCACTTTTGTTTTAACATACATATGCATAGAAAAGTGTATAAAAATATTCACAGAAGTTATTTTTCATGATGTACCAGAACAGAAAGTGATTATTTTTGTTCTTTTCTTTGCATTTGTGTCTGGGTATATTTTCTGCATTAAGCATATAAAGTTATAGCATATATAATTATAAAAAAGTAATCATATTAAAAACTACTACCTTTTCCAAGTCTTCAAAAGACTCTTTAACCCCACTGCTATGACTTTTCGCAGAGGTGTCAAAGGACAATGCTATATCACTGAACCTATGGTTTGTGAAATTCCTGACAGATCTTCTCCCAAAATGTTTTATTTTTATCCAGGTATCTGAAACCACATCAAATATTCCTTAAGGGTATTTTAACTAGTACTGTTAAGGAAGAATTTAAGAAAAAAAATCTTATTATCTTAGAAGTCCCAAACAGAATCTCTCTGTTTACAAATGCTTTGAAAATCCAAGCACTTTTTGATACTCAGAGATTAACCAGCATAATGAGATTCTGATCTGATAATCCTATGTATGAAATCAACTTCAGAAAGCTAAGTGTTTTTCATGCTTAAAAATGATTTCTCATGACTTTCTATTCCATTCTGCCTTACACTTTTAACTTACTCTGAAGATGTATTTTAATTTTATTCTAAATATTTTTCAAAAGCCTTATTTGAGGGTAAGTAGGGAGGTTAAGGTTAAGCTAAGTTAGCTCAGTTTAAATAATACTCTGTGTTACTCATTCTGTAAATTATTGGCATGGACGTCCAAGCCAATAAAATTTAGTAAACAACATATACAACAACAATCACACTAACTTTTCTTATTAATTCCCAGGTAATTCCAAATTCATGAATGAACAATGATCTAGTAGATTAATTCAATTTAAACACTTACTGAAAACTATTTTGGTGTCCTTGGATATTAAAACACAACAATAAAAGAAAGTCCCTGCTCAGAAAGTTTATAAAATAATTAGGTAATTCTACCATTTATAATTTATGAAGTTTGCTGTACGATTGTTCACTTTTTGCATAAACTCAAAATCAGAGAGAAGAGTACCTATCGTACCGGGGGCAGGGGTGTGGGGGGCTGCGTCAGCTACCTCCAGTTACTCCAGAGGAATACCCATGAGGCTTTCAAGAGAGAAAATGGAAAGAGCAGAAAGGAACAGTAACATAGATTCCCTAGTTACCGAAAGGACTAAGGGTGCATGCCTAACATCTCAAAAAAACTGAGACTTGAGTTGGGCAACTGCGAGACCACTTTTCACAGAAAACTCAAATCTATTCTTGAAGTCCTGATTAGCAGAAATGACAATATTTGCTTAAAATATAAAATGCCTTAATACATTTAACTTTGAAAGCTAACCTATACAACTCTTTTCTGACATACAACTTAGATCATGAAAACTGGAACAGTTATATCATAATTAGTTAAGAGTTCTTATTTCAATGAAACACCACAGATTTTCAACATGTAAAGTACACAGACAGGATCAACAAGACTTAGAGCTAACTTAAACACACAAAATCCCTACAAAGTTTATTAACCTCCATGCAATAAGATTTAGAGCTATACTATACACACATACACACACACCCCAATACAATGTCTATTAATTAACCTTAGTGTAATGTATAACTTTAGGTCACCAAATGGGTGGTAAACTAATACTGATATATCATTTATCCTGGGTAGTATTGCTTAAAACTGTAAAAGGGACTGAGAAGCTTGATATCCCAAACTGTCCTGGGATGTTAACTCCATTATATCATCTTCAAAACATCTATAGAAAGTGATCTTGGAACTTCAGTAGGTGATGACTATGTATAAATGCAAGATGACAAGATAACATAAAAATGAAAAGAGTGTTTTATTTTAGAGATGGCCTACTATAACAAATTAATCATGGACAAACTTGCAACAAATAAGCCCTAAATAAAAATGACATCAATAACAAATTGACAGTTTCTACTAAAATTAAATAAGCACAGACCAATATTAGTAGAAAACTGAATTACAAGGACTGACAAAAAGTGGTGAAATAAGTTCTGGACTTAAAGGTGTATAAGATATGAGATATAGGATTTATCACAGATATTCAGTTTAGCTTCCTAAGCAATTTGGTTTGTGTCTTGTATGAATTCATTAAAATTAATGACAAAGAATAAACCATCACACAGTTCTAAACTATAATCAGTAGAGAAATGATGCAGTTCTAATAAGCTAAACATATATGACAAATAGGATGTCAATACACCAGGAGAACTGTAGTATGGTAAACTCAGATACAATTGAAAGCCTGGGGATAGAAGAAATGCTGAACGGTTGTACTGACTAAGGGTCAGCAAACTATGGCCCAATCTCTGTTTATGTAGGAAGGGCCCAGGAACTAAGAATTGATTTTACAGATAAACATTTGCAATCAATTTGATGATACGAAACACTGACTTTGAACCCCAATTAAGAGAAATGTTATAGCCCCCTCAAAAGAAATCCATTCCTCTAATTAGGAGACTTGAATTTCATCAATGAAAAATATGTGGAAATTTTTTTGTTATATTGAGTTGGCCAAAAAGTTCGTTCGGTTTTAAGTACAAATAAAAGACACATTTTTCATTTTCATGAAGAACTTTACTGAACAATGTGTTCAGTAACCAAACAAACTTTTTGCCCAATCCAATATATCTCAGACATCCCTAACTTTCCTTTTAGCCCATGAAGCCTAAAATGTTTTATCTAGCCCTTTATAGAAAGTTTGCCAACTCCTGTATTAGAATACTAATTTGAATAATAATGAAGAATACATAGGCTTTTAGGAAACAAGGAAATCAAACTATCTGAACTTAGATCTGAGTGTAGTATGGGAATCAGGAAGGAAGTAGGTCTGCTGAACTAAGTTTAAAGCTTCAATTTGAAACTAAAAGATGGTTACTACAAGAAGACAGCAAAATACCAGTGATCTCAAGGGCAAATCATAAGAAATTATATAGATAGTAAGGAAGATTCTTGATTACACATGGGTGTTTTCAACCACACTTGTACACACTGATACCTAGCAAGATCATTTTATCAAAAGTAACATATTCTGGGCCTCCCTGGTGGTGCAGTGGTTGAGAGTCTGCCTGCCGATGCAGGGGACACGGGTTCGTGCCCCGGTCCGGGAAGATTCCACATGCCGCGGAGCGGCTGGGCCCGTAAGCCATGGCCACTAAGCCTGCATGTCTGGAGCCTGTGCTCCGCAACGGGAGAGGCCACAACAGTGAGAGGCCCGCATACCACAAAAAAAAAAAAGTAACATATTCTTATAAATTAAGTACAAGGATTTTAAAATAACTTAATCACCATCCTGTGTATAACTACAAAAAGCTACTGAGAACCAATAAGGACCTACTGAATAGCACAGGGAACCCTGCTCAATACTCTGTAATAACCTAAATGGGAAAAGATTTAGAAAAATAGATAATGTATATGTATAACTGAATCACGCTGCTGTACACTTGAAACTAACACATTGTTAATCAACTATACTCCAATATAAAATACAAAATTTTTTAAAATAAATAAATAAATAAATAAGCTGCTGAGGCTCAGCACAATAAAAACTAAATTCAAGCTGTCCAGATACAAAACAGGCTGCATTCCAAAGTAGCGACCTGATGCTGGAAGTATTCAAGAAAACACTGAAAAATCATCTGTCAGGAATGTAACTAAGAAGCTTCTTTCATTGGATAGAGAATTGGACTACATAACCTCTAAGGAGACTTTCAATTTTCCACTTCCATGAAACATCTGGAAAATCAAGAATAAAGCCTAATAGACAGTAGGTGTTGTTGCTTTGGACAAACTATAACCTTAGAATCAACCAATCTAGTGGTCTAAATACAGAGACACTAGATATTACTAAAGGGGGGGAGGTGAGAACTTATTTAAGATCTCAAATATTAAAAACTTGAAAATGTCACTGCTGCTGTTCTTAAGAGACAGTATGAATTCCAAAATAATAATACTTTGGATCTGATGTTGTTAATAAAGGTGTTGACAGACCTAATAAATTATAAGTAAATTTATAAGTAAAAACTTCCTTAACTTATAAGTAAAAATTCTGCTTCTATCAAGTGATCTAGTCATATATATTCACTTTTTCATTTTATAAATATTGACTAAATACAAGCATCTCCTATGTGCTCAGCAGAGTATTATGAGCAGAGAGCACATGGTGAGCAAAAATAGACATAGCTTGGGTTTTTATTCAGTTTATATACATTTTAGTGATCTATTGCTTTTAAGTACTTTAAATAACAGATATATCCCTTTCTTGCATCAGATAGCCAAAATAGCTTTTCTAGTATCACATAACAAAAGAATAACTCAATTAGAAAGCAAAAGCTGGGTTCTTATACTTCTTCCACAGCTGAACTTGCTATGTGATCTTAGATCACATTCTCCATTTCCTCAGTTTTTCATGAGTGTGTGAGAGATATGGATTCTTAGAAAACAGCAGTAAGATTCCTTCTAGTTCAAAAATTCTGATCCCATCTTCTCACCTTGATTATTTCTACCAATTGATCCACACCACTGTCCCCTGGAAATATTGGTTGTCCTAGCAACAGCTCAGCCAACACACAGCCTGCAGACCATACATCTGAAGAAAAAAGAAAAAGAAAGCTTATTAATACTCTGTAGCTTAAGTTGCATTAAATTGTATACATTTTCTAATTTTACTTTGGTCAGAGAAATATCACAAGGAAAAGACTGTATAATCCAAAACAGAGGGCAAAAAGTCATCAAACTATCCTTAATGCATTTAAAAACTGTGTTAAACTTACTACAGGAAACAGGACAATAAGAATATTCTAATAAAGGGTAATATCTATTTAATTATCAAATAGCAGATGTTCAAGTCTTCAACAACCAAGACAGGGATTATAGAATGAAAACATAGCACATGATTATTTACTTATTATACTTAAAAATAAGTCAAAGTGATACAATCTCTTCACATTGGCAGGTACTTATACAGAGTAGCAGAAAGCAAGGGTTTAATGTCCTATGTACAGGGTTGTAAGCCAATGAAAATTTCTGGGAAAAAAATTTTAATACTTTAAATGGTTAAACTTTTGTCTTGTAATATGACTGACAGAAAAATGTGCTTAAATATATGAATATTTTAAAATGCAAAGAGAGAAGAATACATTTTATTTTACAAATTACAAATTTTAATTCACTTTTAAGTCAAAGCAGAAACCTCAATCTTGAGAGAAAACTTTAAAAAATAATTTAATTAATAAATTTTAATAATTTATAAATAAATTTACTAAATAAAAAAATAAAGCGTACATCCTGGCTTACCCACGATAGTCCTGGTCTAGATGACTGTCCTGGGATAATTATGAAGAGCATCCCCTTTCTCTCTTAAAAGTATTACCAAATGAGAAGATAAATTATACGGGCACTCTATTTAGAGCCCACTACCTAAGACTTCCTGCAAGAAAAAGCTAATTTTCAGTTTCTGGATTCCTGGGTTTTGTATCCTGGGTTTTGAATTCCTGGGTTTTGAATCACCAAACAACTGTTTTAGGGAGATGAACATAAATCATTGCTGGGTTTTCCATCTACCAGTAGGGAAGGAGAAGAATGGTGAATGGCATGGGGACAATAAATAATTTAATCAGTCTGATGTGGTAAGACGCACTAACAAGAGGAACTGGAAACTAACACGACATTGTAAGTCAACTATATTCCAATATAAAATAAAAATTAAATTAAAAAAAAAAGAGGAATTAGAAATCCCTGCTCCAATGACTACATTTTACTGGCTTGGAAAAATAATGACAGAAAATTCATCTAAGAAATTCAAGTTGATTTTGTCCAGCTACTTTCACTTTTAATACCATTGTTAAAAATATTTCCAAAATATATTTGTATTAGAACACTTTTAAATATATTTATTTTTGTTTATTTATAAATCTTCCAGAGTCTTAAGAAGCAAGTATCCTAAATCTAAAAGGGAAAGCCAAATCTAGGCTTGTTAGGGTTCAAAAGGTCCCAGCTGAATCAGTGGCCTATGGTGAGTCCTACGCCTAGGACGTCAGAATCTGGTTTTAGTCATGCAAAGGAGGCTACTGGAAAGCAGGTACTCATAATATCCAGAAAATTGATTCCTAGTAGAGGAAACAGATTACACTGGCCTTTTTTGTGAGAAGTATTCCCAAAGAACTGCTAGGCACATGGACATTTACAGAAGTAATATACTCTTAAGAGGGTTAAAGGTTTATGTTAAACATGCCTTAATATGTCACATAATATGATCATGACTTTTTTAAAAGAAGCAAACCAGGACTTCCCTGGAGGCGCAGTGGTTAAGAAACTGCCTGTCAATGCAGGGGACATGGGTTCGAACCCTGGGCCAGGAAGATCCCACATGCCACGGAGCAACTAAGCCCGTGCGCCACAACTACTGAGACTGCACTCTAGAGCCCACGTGCCACAACTGCTGAAGCCCGCACACCAACTCCATTCTCCACAACAAGAGAAGCCACCGCAATGAGAAGCACACGCACTGCAACGAAGAGTAGCTCCTACTTGCTCCAACTAAAGAAAGCCCGCATGCAGCAATGAAGACCCAATGCAGCCAAAAATAAAATTAATAAAAAATAAATAAATAAAAGAGGCAAACCGCATTTACTTATTTTTTTGTTTGTTTGTCTTGTATGCTTTTGGACCAAGGAATTCTCTTCAGAAGCAATATATAACAATAAAATAAAGTTGACCTCCACCTGCATGCCACCCTAAGGTTGCTCCTTTCTTAGCTTCCTATTCATGTTCAGCTGATCATACTCTGTATGTGCACTACTACTAGTGGGCTAAAATGAGGTAGAAGAGGAGGTCAATGAAGAATGAAGCAAACTGTCTCTATTCAATTCCTTCTATCATTAAAGATCTTTGGTGACAAATTCTACAGAATTGGTGGGTTTGTCCAAACTACTAATAAAAAAATCAGATTGTTCCTTTTGAGCAGACTTAAATAACCAACTGAGACAGCACAGCAGGAGTATCAGTAATATGGTCATCCTACCACTTTAATCATAAACTTAATTGATGCAAATTCTCCAACTGGCAATCAAGCTCAGAAGGGAATATTTCAGGGGAATTTTTTTTTTTAAGTTAGAAAAGGTATACTTAGAATTTATTTACAATTTTAAGTTAAAAATAACTGTACTCCTAAAGAAATCACAAAGGAGTAGCTTATAATACAAGAAACGTAAAAGTAGAATAATAAATATATCTTAAATTCTATACATTTTTGCATATCAATCTTTAAGAAGAAATATATTTCAAGGTATATTTAAGAACAGATTAGTAATACTAAATTACTAAAAACAAGATGCAATAAATAATTACAAGCCATTATATTTGGGTCCATTACTTACCTATACTAGAGGTATAATCAGTGGCTCCAAAGATCAACTCTGGTGCCCTATAGTACCGAGAACAGATATACGAAACATTGGGTTCTCCTCGGACCAGCTGCTTTGCACTAATAAAAAAATCAAAAGCAAAAATTCTTTAAATGAAATCTAAACCGTATCATTGCTATCGTAAACTGCTATCATTCGCACTCGCAACACAATGTTTATCTAAGATTCCCATAATTCCAATCATGCAATATATAAGAAAAAGAAAATATGAACCATAACTATGTCTGACAAAACAAACTTATAATTTTAACATATCACTCTGAAAAAAGAACAGTAACTTTTAAAGAATGCATTTGTTAACTGTCACCTGAGGAAAAAGATTTTTAAAAAAATCACAAAATGATAAATGTTGAATTTCTTCTGCTCTTGTTCCCTGAATTCCACCTTTAAAATACAAAGAAGAAAGGGCATGAAAATGAGCGGTACTTCCCGTCACCAAAAAGCACAGTAATAGATTATAAGAATGAATACTGCTTACCCAATATGTTTTTGAAAAAGGTAGGAAATTGGCCACTCTCTTAAAATTTGACTTCTGACTCAGAGTAAGTATCCCAAAGCTTGCAGATCCAATCTACTTTATGTTTTTCCACCATTTGGTCAATTTATTAACTGTCTAAGCATTTGTTATCCAATAAAAAAAGATAGGCCCTTTCCTGTAGGGCAGAGGTAATTCACAGTCCATGAATTCTAATTCCACTGTTGTAAGTTAAATCACACATTCTCTTAATCCAACTTTCCTTCCCAAATACTTTGTGGCATGTATTTTAAATATTAAAATTAGTTTCTTTCGAAGTACCTCTCAAGATAACTTGAAGACACACTAAAATAAATAAACTGCTACAGAAGCTAACCATTTTGACATACAATTATAGGAAAGATAAATACAGGAAATAAATACAAACAACAAAATCAAAACAGTAAAAAAGTAAGTCACAGAAAAGGTAAAAAAATTTTTTTAGGTAAAGGTACGGGAAAATCAGAGTAGAGATAGATGAAAGTAGTCACAAAGGTTTCAGTTTGGGCTTTCTTTTCTTACATTTGTTTCTGGTCAATGATAAGTCTGACCATAACCTGGTCTTCCTTCATCACAAGTTTTGAAGGTGGGAGGCAGTTTATTTTTTAACATTCTCACCAAGGTCTGACATACAGCAGCCATTTCATAAATTGATAAACACTAATCCCTGTTTTTAGGCATGAAAATTAAGACACTTTTTCAGTAAAACTGATAAAACCTTTCTACCTTATAAAGAATTTTCTAAATTAACAAGACGGATTCCAATTATTTAGTCAGAAAATTCAGTGATAAAGAAGGTAATATTAGAAATGCCACTTGATAGCGCTACCTTCAAAGTGTAACCCAAACTCTACTTGCTCAAACTAGCCGTTAAAAACAAAAAAGGCAGCTTTGTTATCAGAGCTATTAAAAGTGAACTAGGCAGAGTCAAGATGGTGGTGTGGGAAGACACAAAGTTAGCTTCTCCCCACAACTAGTGTGCCTGCCGGCCGCTGGTGGGGGACGCTAACGCCCAAGGAGATAGTAGGAACCCCAAAGTAAACCGGTAGGAAGTAGGGGGACTGACGGGGGAGGAGAAGTGGAGGTCAGACAGGATCTGTGCCCCTGAGGTCAGGGAGATCAGGAGAGGCACAAGGGAGGGACTCTCTGGGAAGAGAAGGAGAGGAGCAGAGGGTGATCGCCTGGCTCACTTGGGCTGGGGAGCCTGCTGAGCTCTCAAGCCAGTACCCCACCTCCACAGCCCCATCCAGGCCATGTGGGTCCTGGGGGCATAAGAGGGAGGCTGGGGAGATGAGGAGCGGCAGGCGGGAGGAGCCATCCAAGGAGGGACAGGAGAGAAGCAGAGGGTGATTGCCCCACCCACTGGGGCCCCGCGCAGCCTGCTGAGCTCCCAGACCAATCCCCTGCCCTCCAAAGGCCCCTCCAGGTCTCGTGGGTCCTTGGGGGCATAGGAAGGAGGCCTAGGGGAGAACAGGAGAGGCAGGCGGGAGGGGCCCTCCAGGAAGAGAGGGAGAGGAGCAGAGGGCAACTGCCCCACCCACTAGACCCCAGGAAGATTGCTGGGCTCCCCTGTGAGGTCCCCCGCCCTCTGAGACCAGGGCTGGGGGGCAAACCTGGGTCCCTTCTGTTCCTTGAGCCTAAGCCCCACCCCCCACAGCCCCCACGGCCTTTTCCAGCCCTGTCAGTCCTGAGCATTAGCCCTGCCCACCACCCAAACCTCACCCTTGCTTAGGCCCCGCCCTCCACAGCCAAGGCCTCCCCCTGCCCACATCTTTTCTCTTCTTTTTTCTTTTTCCTCCTCCTCTTTTTTACTATTATGGTACTGATGTGCCTTCTGGCTGTTGATTCATCTATACTTTTATTTTTATATTCTTCCTAACATATCTGTTTATTTTTTACTTTGTTATTGTTTTTTTTTGCTGCCCCAGGCAACTTGCCGGACCTTGGTTCACGAACCCAGGGTTGGGCCAAAATTCCTTCGGTGGGAGCTCCAGTGGGAGCTCCGACTCTGAACCACTGGACTAACAGAGAACCTCAGACCTCAGGGAATGTTCACTGGAGTGAGACCTCACAGAGCTCCTCATCTCAGCACCAAGACCCAGCTCTACCCAACAGCCTACAAACTCCAGTGTTGGAAGTCTCAGGTCAAACAACCAGTAAGTCAGAAACACAATCCCACTCATTAGGGGAAAAAAAAAAAAAGACACGGCAAAAAAAAATGTCACAAATGAAGGAGCAAGGTAAAAACCTACAAGACCAAATAAATGAAGAGGAAATAGGCAATCTACCTGAAAAAGAATTCAGAGTAATGATAGTAAAGATGATCCAGAATCTCGGAAATAGAATGGAGGCATGGACTGAGAAAATACAAGAAATGGTTAACAAAGATCTAGAAGAACTAAAGAACAAACAAACAGAGATGAACAACACAATACTGAAATGAAAAAGACACTAGAAGGAATCGATAACAGAATAACTGAGGCAGAAAAATGAGTAAGTGAGCTGGAAGACAAAATGGTGGAAATAATTGCTGAGGAACAGAAAAAAGAATGAAAAGATTGAAGACAATCTCAAGACCTCTGGGACAACACGAAATGCACCAACATTCGAATTATGGGGGTCCCAGGAGAAGAAGAGAAAAAGAAAGGGTCTGAGAAAATATTTGAAGAGGTTATAGTTGAAAACTTCCTTAACATGGGAAAGTAAACAGTCACCCAAGTCCAGGAAGTACAGAGAGTCCCATACAGGATAAACCCTAGGAAAAACACACCAAGACACATATTAATCAAACTAACAAAAATTAAATTCAAAGAAAAAATATTAAAAGCAGCAAGGGAAAAACAAAAAATAATATACAAAGGAATCCCCATAACATTATCAGCTGATTTTTCAGCGGAAACTCTGCAGGCCAGAAGGGAGTGGCAGGATTCGATGGAAAAGTCAAAAGCTTTTCAGACAAGCAAAAGCTAAGAGAATTCAGCACCACCAAATCAGCTTTACAAAAAATGCTAAAGAAACTTCTCTAAGCGGAGACACAAGAGAAGAAAAAGACCCACAAAAACAAACCCAAGGGCTTCCCTGGTGGTGCAGTGGTTGAAAGTCTGCCTGCCGATGCAGGAGACACGGGTTCATGCCCCGGTCTGGGAAGGTCCCACATGCCGAGGAGCGGCTGGGCCTGTGAGCCATGGCTGCTGAGCCTGCGCGTCCGGAGCCTGTGCTCCGCAACTGGAGAGGCCACAACAGTGAGAGGCCCACGTACCGCAAAAAAAAAAAAAAAAAAAAAAAAAAAAAAATTAAGAAAATGGTAATAGGAACATATATATCAATAATAACTTTGACTATAAATGGATTAAATGCCCCAACCAAAAGACACAGACTGGCTGAATGGATACAAAAACAAGACCTATATATATGCTGTCTACAAGAGACCCACTTCAGACCTAGGGACACATACAGACTGAAAGTGAGGGGATGGAAAAAGATATTCCATGCAAATGAAAATCAAAAGAAAGCTGGAGTAACAATACTCGTATCAGATTAAATAGATTTTAAAATAAAGACTGTTACAAGAGATAAGGAGGGACACTACGTAATGATCAAAGGATCAATCCAAGAAGAAGATATAACAATTATAAATGTTTATGCACCCAACATAGGAGCACCTCAATACATAAGGCAAATGCTAACAACCATGAAAGGAGAAATCGACAGTAACACAATCATAGTAGGGGACTTTAACACCCCACTTACACCCATGGACAGATCATCCAAACAGAAAATAAATAAGGAAACACAAGCTTTAAATGACACAATAAACCAGATAGATCTAACTGATATTTATAGAACATTCCTCCCAGAAATGGCAGAATACACTTTCTTCTCAACTGCACCTGGAACGTTCTCCAGGATAGATCAAATCTTGGGTCACAAATCAAGCCTCGGAAGACTTAAGAAAATTGAAATAGTATCAAGCATCTTTTCTGACCACAACACTATGAGACTGGAAATCAATTACAGGAAAAAAAACTGTAAAAAACACAAATACATGGAGGCTAAACAGTGTGCTACTAAATAACCAAGAGATAACTGAAGAAATCAAAGAAGAAATTAAAAAATACATAGAAACAAATGACAATGAAAACATGATGACCCAAAACCTGTGGGACACAGCAAAAGCAGTTCTAAGAGGGAAGTTTACAGCAATTCAACCTCACCTCAAGAAACAAGAATAATCTCAAATAAACAATCTAACCCTACACTTAAAACAACTAGAGAAAGAAGACCAAAGAAAACCCAAAGTCAGTAGAAGGAAAGAAATCATAAAGATCAGAGCAGAAATAAATGAAATAGAAATGAAGAAATCTATAATAAAGATCAATAAAACTAAAAGCTGGTTCTTTGAGAAGATAAACAAAATTGATAAACCCTTAGCCAGATTCATCAAGAAAAAATGGGAGAGGATGCAAATAAATAAAATTAGAAATGAAAAAGGAGAAATCACAACTGACACTGCAGAAATACAAAGGATTATAAGAGACTACTACAAACAACTATATGCCAGTAAAATGGACAAACCTGGAAGAAACTGACAAGTTCTTGGAAAGGTACAATTTTCCAAGACTGAACCAGGAAGAAGTAGAAAATATAAACAGACCTATCACAAGTAATGAAATTGAAACCGTAATTAAAAATCTTCCAACAAACAAAAGTTCAGGACCAGATGGCTTCACAGGCGAATTCTATCAAACGTTTACAGAAGAACTAACACCTATCCTTGTCAAACTCTTTCAAAAAATTGCAGAGGGAGAAACACTCCCAAAGTCATTCTATGAAGCCACCATCACACTGTCACCATAACCAGAAAAAGATATCACAAAAAAAGAAAATTATAGACCAATATCACTGATGAACACAGATGCAAAAATCCTGAACAAAATATTAGCATATAGAATCCAACAGCACATTAAAAGGATCATACGCCATGATCAAGTGGGATTTATCCCAGGGATGCAATGATTCTTCAATATACACAAATCAATCAATGTGACATACCACATTAACAAATTAAGGAATAAAAACCATATGATCATCTCAATAGATGCAGAAAAAGCTTCTGACAAAATTCAACACACATTTATGATAAAAGCTCTCCAGAATATGGGTAGAGAGGGAAACTTCCTCAACATAATAAAGGCTATATATGACAAATCCACAGCAAGCATCATACTCAATGGTGAAAAACTGAAAGCATTTTCACTAAGATCAGGAACAAGACAAGGATGCCCACTCTCACCACTCTTATTCAACATAGTTTTGCAAGTCCTACCCACAGCAATCAGAGAAGAAAAAGAAATAAAAGCAATACAAATTGGAAAAGAAGAAGTAAAACCGTCACTGTTTGCAGATGACATACACTATACATAGAAAACCCTAAAGACGCCACCAGAAAACCAGTAGAACTAACCAGTGAATTTGGTAAAGTAGCAGGATAAAAAATTAACGCACAGAAATCTCTGGTATTACTATACACTAACAACGAAAAATCAGAAAGAGAAATTAAGGAAACACTCCCATTTACCACTGCAACAGAAAGAACAAAATACCTAGGAATAAACCTGCTTAAGGAGGTGAAAGACTTGTACTCAGAAAACTATAAAACACTGATGAAAGAAATCATAGATGACATAAACAGATGGAGAAATATACCATGTTCTTGGATTGGAAGAATTAATATTGTGAAAATGACTATACTACCCAAAGCAATCTATAGATTCAATGCAATCCCTATCAAACTACCAATGGCATTCTTCACAGAATTAGAAGAAAATATTTTACAATTCATATGGAAACTCAAAAGATCCCGAATAGCCAAGGCAATCTTGACAAAGAAAAATGGAGTCGAAGGAATCAGATTCCCCGACTTCAAACTACACCACAAAGCTACAGTAATCAAGACAGTATAGTACTGGCACAAAAACAGAAATATAGATCAATGGTACAGGATAGAATGCCCAGAGATAAACCCATGCACATATGGGCACCTAATTTATGACAAAGAAGGCAAGAACATACAATGGAGGAAAGACAGCCTCTTCAATAAGTGGTGCTGGGAAAACTGGACAGCTACATGTAAAAGAATGAAATTAGAACACTCCCTAACACCATACACAAAAATAAACTCAAAATGGATTAAAGACCTAAAGGTAAGACCAGACACTATACAAGTCTTAGAGGAAAACGTAGGAAAAACACTCTTTCACATAAACCACAGCAAGATCTTTTTTGACCCACCTCCTAGAGTAACGGAAATAAAACCATAAATAAACAAACGGGACCTGCTCCTAGGAGCAATCAATATTATGAATTTATATCATTCCAAAAATAAGCTATGCATCTGTGTACATATGCCTATACTCTCTGTGTTTTTAGAATACAAAAGGGAACATACTATATAGATTCTTGACCTTGTTTTTTTGAATTTAATACTTCTTAGAGATCATTCACTTTCCATTCATAGAGAGCCTCCCCTTTCTTTTTTTAACAGCTGCCATGTATTACATTATATGTATGATGTACCATAATTTATCTGGTAATCTTCCTACTGCCAGACATTTATATACAATTCTATAATAAAAATCCTGGTATATACAATATTTTGTAAATGTGTGAGTATCTGTAAGGGAACAGTTCCTAGGAGTTAAATTGTTGGATGAAAGACTAAAATTCTGAGTATACAGGGTATACAGGGTGGGAGGGTGGGGTTGGAGAGGAGGGAAGGGAGGGAGAAGAAAAGAGAACTAGCTTACCTTCCAAAGTCACAGAGTTTTAAGACAGCTGTATCAGGATCCAACAAGAGGTTCTGTGGTTTAATATCCCGATGGCAGATTCCAAAGGAATGGATATAGGCTAAACTTCGGAACAGCTGATACATATACAACTGGAATAAAGAGTAAAAATTCATTGAATACTTACTTTCTATCCCAAACAATTCAGAGTCCTTACACAGGAAACAAAGTAACAGATTTCCAGAAAAGAATAGTGAAAAGCTGGGGATTGTTTGCACTCAGTCTTTCTTAAACAAGTTTTATGTCATTTCTCTATCCATTAGCTAATTATAGTTTAGTTAACCAATGTTATATTTGTACCATCTTTTAATAACTTAAAAAAGGAAAATTTACAATGTGCTTTTATAATTTTACTAACATCTCACCACAAACCTGTTTTTTTTCCCTAAACACAGATTTAAAAACTCAGAGGGGTATTCCAAATCATGTGACTAACAAGTAACAATGTTTAGACCAGAAGCCAAGTCTTCTTGGCTTCATCATCCTTTGTCAGGGCCAGAGGTTATTGATACAGAGGTCTGGGAAAACTCACACGTGAACTGAGAAAATCTGTTATCAACGATCTATCAAGACATCAGTAAATCTATTAATAGCAACACCACTCTTCCTGTTAATATCCTTCAGAATTAAGTAGACTTCAAAATGCCATTTAAAAACAGATCCTAGATGACTACTGACATCAATTTAAAAGAATATTTATTTCAATTTTATTACAAAACAACATACAGTGAGAAACTGGGTCTGTGTGGAAGAAAGAATTAGACTCTTGACTGGCGAAGAGACAGTCTTTGTGAAGAAAGTGAGTATGTCTTTTTCTTTTCTTTCTTTTTTTTTTTGTGGTACGCGGGCCTCTCACTTTTGTGGCCTCTCCCGTTGCGGAGCACAGGCTCCAGACGCGCAGGCTCAGCAGCCATGGCTCACAGGCCCAGCTGCTCCGCGGCATGTGGGATCTTCCCGGACCGGGGCACGAACCCGTGTCCCCTGCATCGGCAGGCGGACTCTCAACCACTGCGCCACCAGGGAAGCCCGAAAGTGAGTATATCTTAAACCTTCTATTTGTTCCAAGGTCAGTGTTCTGGTTCACTTATAAATTTTTCTGACTCCTCACCTTCTGACCTCTACCCCAAAGTTATATACCATGAAAAGAACTTTTGAAATGATTCAAATCAAAGATACCAGTATCTTGGTGAAAAACAACAAAAAGAGAGTTAAAAGTCAGATAAAGCACTGACATAAGGTATCATCTACATATGAAGTGGTCTTGACTCCTACAAAAATATACTGAATCACCAATTTACAGGAACTACTGAGGACAGAGGAACATATTAACACCACTATAGTAATCCCATCAGCAAAATCCATTTTATTACTATAAAGCTTAAAACTATAACTATTAAGTAAAAACTTCAATACTCAAAACATTCAGAATCAATGCCATTTTATTTTCTAGAGTATTTGTATAAAAGGTAAAATGCAAAAAATTATACTTAGAAAGCTGAACTTTTAAATTTAACTCCTAGTAAATTTTTACAATGTCATAGTTAAACAAATAATAATCTGTTTCTAATAATCTACCACAACTTCAGTTATAATTATGTTGGATAAATTGCAAGCCACTCTAACATGAGTTGTATCAAATAAAAAAGATGACATTGACATCAGGTATCAAAAATTAAATAACACCTTAATCGAGTCTGTGCATACTTAAAATTACGAGAAGTTTAAACTTCAGCTACGGACACCCTGTATCTATAAATGGCAATGAAACATTGCATTTGGTAATATTTATAACCATATTTTTATAATTTTATAGGATATGCTTGTTCCTATTTCAGCCTGTGGCACAATAAGGGTTATAAGACATTAAATTAAAAGGTGCTATAGGTAGCAAAATTAAAACCCATAATTGTCTGTGAAAAAGTTCATTTGTCAGAAAGATGACAAGTATCTTTAACACCTGTGTCATGAAAGCTTAAAAAGGGAAGACTTCACGCTTTAAAACTGTACAAAAATTTAATGTAACTCTAGCAATACCTACTTTGCAGCTTTTCCCCAGAATGAGATGTAATAATATAGTTAAAATACACCCAGCACTCTCCCTTGTTCATAATAACTAAAATGGTAAATTGCTCCATTTTTACATACCTTAACATAGATCACAGGGAGCGTCTGTTTGGCTCGACTATAGTGTCTGGCAACTCTGTATACTGTTTCCGGAACATAGTCCAGCACCAGATTAAGATAGACCTCATCTTTCTGAAAGAGTTTATTAAAAACAAACAAACCAAAAAAACAAGATTAGGAACTAGTCTTTAAATATTCAAATTAGAGTAAGTTCTCTATACATTCACTTATTCAGATTTTTAAAGAAAAGATTCATGTGTTCAATTTTAATTATACAAAATTAATTCAGAATATAACTGTAACAGTAAAAACAAATCTACCACATTTTTTTTACTAACAATTTCATGGCAAAAACACAGCCATTTCAAGACTGTTAAGATTCCTAGTCATATTTAAACTGTTATTTTGGTTATATGATTTTAGAGGATATTACCTGTCACAAAATTTCGTATTTTCTAGTTTGAGAATCATTGCCCTTATATCCTATCAGGAAAGGTGCCATGGTAGTAAAATAAGTATTGAACTGGGAGCTAAGAAATGTGCATTTCTAGCCCTAGCTCTGCTAACTGATGTACGCAAGCCATTTAATCTCTCTAAGCTTCCATTTCTTCAACTATAGCATGAAAAGTTGGACTTCAAAATTTCTCCTTAAAAAAGATTCTATGGTTATTTGATTAGTTATATTAGTTAATTAGTCTATGATTAGTAAAATAACCACTTGTCTTCTACAATAAACTGAAAAAAAAAAAAAAAAAAACTTATAAGGCAGCGAGTTACCATACTCACAAGTTTACTGCAGGTCATATGTTTAAACATCCATTCACAGCAGCATAAAGACACCAATCCAAGATCAGTGGAAAGAAGGGAATTCCAACTAAGTACCAAGTAGGAAAGAAGAAGAGAGTGCTACCCTCACCCTGTTCATGTGAATAATATCAGATAAGCAAACTGAAGCAGAACACAAAGTTGAGAATCACTGTGTTCAAGTCTAGAACTGGCTACTGAGTAGGAAAATCTTCAGGTAAAACTTCACAATCTTCCCAGTTTGAAATCATCTTACCTGCCAAACTAAAGTGAAGAATTTCAATTTTCAGCATTTATTGAGCATTTTCTATGTCAGTAGTCATTGCAGAGGAAGTAAGGATGCAGGTAAAAGGCATGTCATCTAAATTGAGTATGAAAGGGGCATTTCAGGCAGAGAGAAAACTGTATTCAAGATGTGAGGTCAGGCTTTCCTGATGGTGCAGTGGTTAAGAATCCGCCTGCCGATGCAGGGGACACGGGTTCAAGCCCTGGTCCAGGAAGATCCCACATGCTGCAGAGCAACTAAGCCCATGCGCCACAACTACTGAGGCTGCGCTCTAGAGCCCGCGAGCCCCAACTACTGAGCCCACGTGCCACAACTACTGAAGCCCGCGTGCCTAGAGCCCATGCTCCACAACAAGGGAAACCATGACAATGAGAAGCCCGCGCACTGCAACGAAGAGTAGCCGCCACTCACCGCAACTAGAGAAAGCCCGTGCGCAGCAATGAAGACACAACACAGCCAAAAATAAATTAAAAAAAAAAAAAAAAAAAGGATGTGAGGTCAAAGAACAGAGCAGATCTCAGGAAACAGTTTAGTGAGGCAGCATGCCATTGACACTACTACCTTTTCACTTTCCCTCAGTCTTTCATGTTCTCCTCTCTTCCCTCCATATCCAGCTTAAATTCCATGGTCTAACATTACCCTCACTCTCTAACAAGGGAGTTAGTAAACAATAGCAAAGGCCTGTTTTTAAACTCTTCTCCCATCCTCACCCTCAGCTGATACCTTGCTTGTACCACTACATGTATCCATTTACCAGCATCTACCCCCAGATGCTTTTCCTTCACTACTTTAACTAGAGATAAGCTGACCAAGCTCCCTTCTAAGGCAAACTCTGCTGCATGTAAACAAACTACTCTGCTTTTCCTATTTACACTCATTGCTTCAGTAATTTTTCTTTCTCTGTCGATTATTCTGTGTGAGAGCATTACAATCAGCACATAAACTTGTTATTTCTTCCATCGTTAGAAAAATTCTCTAATCGCACTAATCACCACCATCTTATTTTCTGGCCCCTTTAACAGCAAAATTCTTCAAGAGATGTCTGAACTGACTTTCTCCAATACCTGGCTCTCCTCATTCTCTCTAAAACTTACTCCAATAGAATTTCGCCACCACTATTCCACAAGAATTATTCATCAAGATCAATAATCTCCTTGTTGCTGTATTCAGTGCTAATTTTCAGGCATCATCTTTCCCTCTCTTTTACTTGACTTAGCACTACCATCTGACATAGTCGATCACGTTCCCTTCTTTGAAACACTTGCTTCACTTGGGTTTTAGAACACTATACTCTTCTGGTTTTCATCCTACCTTAAAGACAGCTCTTCTGGCTCTCTATTTCTGGTTCCTTCTGTTCTCCTTTATCTCTTAAGGAATAGAGGATCCTAAGGCTCAGTCCTCAGACCTCTGTTCTTTGTGTAAGCCCACTCATCCAGTCTAATGGCTCAGTACTACTATACACTGATGACTCCCAAATTCATATATGTCCTGGGACCTCTACCTTTAAGTCCAGGCTAGTATCCACTAGCCTGGACTTAAAGGCAGAAGGGGAAGTTGGGAAGATGATAATGAAAGCAGTGTGAGCAGCTGGAAACCTTCTACAAGGATCCAAGGCCTAGACTAGGGCATAGGTAATAAGGATTTTTAAAAAAGGAGGTGGGAGACAGGTATATTGGCTAGCTAAACAAGAGAGTAATAGAGAACCTGAGAAACAAAGAAGTTTGGATTAATTTAACAGTCTCTAAACCTGGGCAACTAGGCAGGTAATGAGACAAGGAATGTAAAAAGAGCAAAAAGGTGTGAGGGAAAAAGCTGAACTTTTATTTAATGAATATCAGAACATTTTAAGTAGCTTTGTTCCATAGGTGGTTGGAAATACATAGGTGGTTGGTCAAGTCAAACTCAGAAAACAAGAGTAGAGCATAGCTAGAGATTTAGGCAATAGCTGAAACTGTAAGAACAAGAATCACTCACCTAAGAAGAGTGTATACAGTAAGAGAGTGAGGAAAGGACTGAGCATAAGATCCTTGAAAATTAAGAATGAAATTTCCCTTAAGACATTAGCGAACAACTCAGCAATGAGAACTAAGAGGCATAAAGGAGCAAGGAAAGACTAGCATGGAAAGATCCAAAGTTGAGTTTCAATAATGACGAGATGTGGAACAGCAAAGTGTTTCAATGGCAGGAAGGATGGGATTGAAAAGGCTGTTGGATCTGGTATACCATGGTTCAGTGACGCTGTTGGAAAGAGCAGTTTCAGACCATGGTGCCAATAGCAACCAACCTATACTGAGTTCACGAGTGAGCAGATGGCAGGTAAGAAATAGGAGGCAGTTAATTTAGTTTGTTCTTACAAAATCTCTAGTGGTGAAAGTAAGGAGAGAGCTGGGAGCTGGTAACTTGAGGGGAAACAAAAGTCAAAGAAAAATTTTAAATGTGCTTTTTGTTTGTAGTTTTTAGTGGCTAAGAGACCCAAATTTATTTGTATGCTGACTGGATAAAGACAGAAAAGTTTTGAGAAACAAAAGAAAAGGGACAACTGATGAAACAAGGTTCTTGAACATCACAAGAACAGGAAAACAAGAACACAGAGAAGTTATACCAGGTAGTAATTAAAAGGCAAGGTTAGCATGAGTCACACAAACTACACGGAGGTCCCAACACTGCTACTACAAGTTATGTGACCACAGTAAGTTACTTAACCTCTTGAAGCCACAGTTTCCTGTAAAATAGT
Source organism: Phocoena sinus (assembly GCF_008692025.1). Lineage (NCBI taxonomy): Eukaryota > Metazoa > Chordata > Mammalia > Artiodactyla > Phocoenidae > Phocoena > Phocoena sinus. Next base: position 78,769,734 of record NC_045766.1, on the reverse strand, counting down.
GCTAATGATGATACCTACTTTAAAAGACTGTCATGAGATTATTAGAAATAATCATATACGGCTCTTGAAGCATATTACCTGGCACATAATACTTAATTTTAACTTTTATCATCTTTAAAAAGGAACGATACCACATTTTCCCCCCTGTACATCTAAAATAAGTGATAAGGTATTAGAAAGAATAAATAAAATGAATGTATGTCTGATGACCCTATTTCTTGTAAAATAAGAGATAGGTTATATGTAAAACTGAGGGTAGCAAAAGCAATGCTGAGGGCTAAGGGAAGAAAATTTCAAAGATCAAGATTTAGGTAAGAATTAGTTCCAAGTGAAGGTGAGGTCTGATAAAGAGAATAAACAAATAGAAAATGCTGAACTGGTGTTGAAGGGGTTGCTGTGTAAGTAGAACCCAAGGAATGGTAAGTCTTGGGTTTTGGAAGGATCATTAATATGGATGCCAAAATTATTCTTTTTTAACTATTATTTGATTACAAGGTTTCTTGATTTTAATAAATCACTTGACAAAGTTAATCACAATATATTTATAAATGACCTGGAGATGTATATGGTAATTTAATTCATTTGCTAAATAATCATACCAAAAGTGAAGAATAAAAAGACTAAAAAATGAATACTAAGTTCAAGGAAGATTTCTAGTTGTAGGGCTACAAACTCTGTTCTTTCCTTGTCCTAATCAAATTATTGTAAATGATTTCCTTCATTAGGGGATGCAAGAGCAAATGGCTAAACAACAAATGTAAATGTGTGAAGCCAAAATGTATAATGCAGTAAGAGGCAGTGGTTGGTAAATCAGATAGTACAAGACTTAACTAAAAGCATTCTAATTAAAAAAAAAAAAATTAACAATGTGCTTGCAAAATAAAACACATCAGAGGATGAATCTGGCAGTCTATTTACAATTTTCTGACTTTAACACAACCACCTAATATTGCCACAAACCTAGGAAGAATGGCTTAAAATGGAAGACTAAATATATCTAGTAGTCTAGAATGCTAAGCCAAACCCACAAAATAAAACTTAACAAAGATAAATATAAAACCCTATGATTAAAATCGAAGTATCAATTTATTACGTAGAATGACAGATTAAGACTTAGTAATTCATCTGGAAAATAAATGATAGGTGTAACTGAACAGAGCTCAAAAGTTATCAACATTGAGATGCAGCTAATGAAAAAATTTCATTCAGTATTAGTTTACAGTAGAAGTATTGTGTTCAGATCAACAAAGATAATTCCACTCTACTTTGTACAGTTCAGGCTTCATTTGATGTACTGATGATATCCATTTTTAGGCAGTATATTTTATTCATAATATTAACAAAACAAAACATATCAAAGGAAGGTTATCGAAACCATGTCTGCAATAGGTCAAAAGTTCTCATTTATTATACTATGAGAAACATGGAGGCTCAAATTATATTTGGAGCAGTACTTTGCAGATTAATATAAGCTTATCTTTTTGCTCAAATAAATTTTATTTATTCACTCCATTAACTAATCAACAACTTGTCAATTTTCTTTAGCACCACAGAGGAGGTCTGTCTATTTTGTAAGTATAACTGTCTCTCTGACATTTAAAAGTTGTCATTTTGACTATCTTCATTTTCTGAGACACTGGAGGTGTCTATACTCAAGGGCACTTTGAACAACCCTTCAATTCATGGCTCTGTGCTTGTATTCAAATCAAATCCACTTAAAAAATATATATATATATACAATTGGTCCTAAGACTGAAAACCAAAACTAACAACAAGTAATACCACCAATGCCAATTTGAAATAAATGGGCTCAACATCATATTCTTTAAATGCTCTTGTTAAATCTACAGATGTTCTGCTGTAAATTTAACAGCATCAGGAGTAATCCCTGAGGGGGAAGTGCCCATTCCTAGGAAATGTCATCACAGCAGAGAAACTACTATTTTCACGTTTCCAAAGTAGCTTTGTCTGGAGGTTTACGTAAAAGATAATTCATGAGACTGAGGACACTAATATTTCAAGAAGAAAGAAGGATCAGGATTCTGCATTTCTATCACTTGTAATTTTCTGGAAAATCTCAGGCCTGCTGTTTTCTTAATGTAATCTCTCTCTTTTGAGTTATCAAACAGAATGCCTGAATATTCACAGATTAGCAGTGAACTGTAAAAGCTAAGTATAAAAATACAACATAAAGAGTATCATTTAGCTGGAGATTCTGAAAACAGTCTACTAACATAATGAGAAAGTACTATTTCAGAGAACAGTTACTAGGCTTCCAAATTACATGATGTACAACTTCGGGAATATTTCTCTCAATGGTTCAGTTATCATTTTTATTAATAAACTATTCTCTAACTGCTGATAATCCCTCCTCTATGAACTCCACTCTAAAACTGTTCACTGAGTTAAGAAATTTAAATGACAAAATTCTGATCACACCTAACAAAAACTCAGCAAAAGCTGTGATAACTTCATCCATTGGAAGACAGACATTACTTACTATGATGCTCTTACCCCCAAATAATTTTTCAAGTCAGGGAAACAAAATTGCTTGAAGCTGCAGTTTTAAGTAGAACCATGCTAGCATTCTAAAAATTTGATGGGATGCAAAGCAGCATATAAGAGAACCCAGTAAAAAGACATCCAACAGGGCTTCCCTGGTGGCACAGTGGTTGAGAGTCTGCCTGCCGATGCAGGGGACACGGGTTTGTGCCCCGGTCTGGGCTGTGGAGCGGCTGGGCCCGTGAGCCATGGCCGCTGAGCCTGCGCGTCTGGAGCCTGTGCTCCGCAACGGGAGAGGCCACAACAGTGAGAGGCCCCCGTACCGCAAAAAAAAAAAAAAAAAAAATCCAACAAAGTATCATGATAGACCTAGATTCTCCTCAGAATTGGGTTTAGGGAACTTGCACTAGCAGAATAACCTTCAAAGCAGTTGCCTTTTCTCTGATGAATGTGCCAGGCTGGCTAAAGATGGAAATAATACTAACAGTAAAGTGGGTGTGGGTTAGGAAAAAGAGAAACATTCTTTTGCTTCGGAGACTGAGGGAGAGAATGGGGAAAGAGATGAGAACCTAGCATACAACAATGATTATGGCAAGCTTCATCCTTATCTCACACCTTCAAAGAAAATAAATACCAAATTTACATAAAAATGTACCAGAACAAAAGATGTTTGCAAATACTGTAGGGCAAAATATTTATAAGCTATTAAGGAAAATAATGCCAATTTGATTACATAAAAATGTAAAACATTTATACTACTTTAAAAAAATAACAGAACAAACCAAATAAAAATATGACAATTTGGAAAAAAATTTTGCTTACACACGACAAAGAACTAACTTGTTTTTGTTTAAAATGCAAATGGGACTTCGCTGGTGGCGCAGTGGTTAATAATCCACCTGCTAATGCAGGGGACATGGGTTTGAGCCCTGGACCGGGAAGATCCCACCTGCCGCGGAGCAGCTAAGCCCATGAGCCGCAACTAGTGAGCCTGTGCTCTAGAGCCTGTGAGCCACAACTACTGAAGTCCACACGCCTAGAGCCCGTGCTCCGCAACAAGAGAAGCCACCGCAATGAGAAGCCCGCGCACCACAATGAAGAGTAGCACCCGCTCAATGCAACTAGAGAAAGCCCGCGCGTGGCAATGAAGACCCAACACAGCCAAAATAAATAAATAAAATAAATTTACAAAATGCAAATGGCTCTTATAAGTCAATAACAAAAGACTAACATTCTAATAGAAAAAAATGTAAAGGGGCACAAATACGTAGCCATACAAATGGCAAACAAAAATGCAGAAAGATGCTCAACCTCATTCATAATTAAAGAAATGCAATAAAAATAACAATCAGCTACCATTTCTTATATATCAAATTGGAAAAGAAAAGTCAATCTGAGAGAACTAAGTATTGGAACAGTGTCCCTGTCCAAAATGCACCATTATACACTTCTGGTGAATGTCCCAACTCTTGCAATCTTTTGGGAAGTCAATGGGCTAATATATTCATCCCAAAGTGAAGATGAACAGACACCCATTTCAACTCAGCAATGCCATTTCTACGAACTAAGTCTATGAAAACAATTCCGTATGTGTATGCTTATGTATATGTGCATGCACACACACAAAGATGATTGAAGATTTGTGAAAAGAAATTTAAAATAATCTATATGCCAGAAAGTAGACATGCTCAAAAACACAAACCAAAACAAAACTGAGACCCACATTAATAGAGGTATGTCAAAGGAGAAGAGATGCTAACTGCAAAGAGCTCCCAATAACCAAAGCAGGAACAATTTGATTAATAAAATAAAGTAGTATTAGATTATAACCCAAAGTATAAAATAAATATGCATGAGTCTACACTGATATAAGTAAATAATAGATTAATAAATGGGGGAGAAGAGACAATCTTTCACGCAAAAGAAATCCAAATAGTTTATGTAGCAACTTTGCCCTTAAGAAAAATAACTCCCCTCTTCTTAGGTGTGGGCTATGGATAGTGACTTCCTTCCAAAGGATACAGCATGGAAATGGGGGGAAAAGAGCAGCTTTACAGTGGAGAAAACTGAAAAATACAAGGTCAGCCAGGTAATCAAGATTAATAGCAATTCTTATTGATAGCACATACCCTTGATATGATGTGATGAAAATAGCACTCTGTGGTCTTTTTCCAAATAACCTATAGCCCTAGTTTGTTATGAGATAAACATCAGATGAATTCCAATAGTGAGGCAGTCCACAAAATCTCTACCTAGTATTCCTCAAAACTGTCAAGGTCATCAAAAACAAGGAAAGTCTGAGAAATTGCCAGGGCCAAGAGGAGCCTAAGAGACATAATAACTAAATGCACTATGGTAGCTTAAACAGGATCATGGAAGAGAAAAAAGACATTAGGTAAAAACTAAGGAAATCTGGGACTTCTCTGGTGGTCCAGTGGTTAACACTCCATGCTCCCAGTGCAGGGCACTGGGTTTGATCCCTGGTCAGGGAACTAGATCTCGCATGCCTCAACTAAGAGCCAGTGTAGCCGAATAAGTAAATAAATATTAAAAAACAAACAAACAAAAACTATGGAAATCTGAATAAACTATGGATACATAATAATGTTATCAATACTGGTTCATTAATTATAATAAATGTACCATACTAACATTAGATGTTAACAACAGAGGAAACTGGGTGCAGTGTCTACACACACAGACATAAAGGCCATATTATTATGCTGTTATATTAACCTATGATATATGTGCTCATATATGCACATAGGAAATTTACCTCTGTGGAAAGGGATTTGGGGAGTTAGGGATTAGGGTAAAGAAGATTTTACTGTTGTCTACTGCCCTTCTGTGTTACCTCAATTTTTTTATAATATGAATGTAATAATATTTTAGTTTTAGTAAAATATTAAAATAACATTAAAACATGGTAATAACTGACATTAACAAGAAACTCCTGGATTAACATTTTCAAGCAGATGATAGTTAGCATCTTATTGCTCTTAGTAACATTTATAATTTATGAGGAGGTCTTGACAATTCATCCACTGCAGGAGTTTTACATTACCTATATATTTATTCTCTAGGTCACACTCCAATAAAAATGTCAGCATTTCATCAGTAAAAGTTTCATCCAGATTATCAATGTACCACTTCAGTAGAAATCACCATAAAATTTTAAGGAAGATACAAAACTGGCCTTATTTAGGCAACCTCTTTATTTAAGTGAATAAAATTCCTTGCTATCAATAATTTTCACACAGTAAGAAAGGTGAGAGAAAAAAAGTGATGGGGGTTTATTTTGTAAACTTGGCCATGTATACACTTAGCTATAACTTTGTATACCATTTCTATATGTATGTCATTTCTATAACAGGGTTTCATTTAATTTAAAACAACAACATAACAAAATATCCTTTTCATATAGGGAGGCTGACCTTGACCCAAACAATTATGAATCCACTTTTACTTCCTCAGCTTCACCTCCCACTACTGTCCCCACACTCCCCTAACTTTATATACCTGAAATTTCGAAATACCTGTATCTCCTTACACAGACTATGCTCTTTAACTCCAATAAACTTTTCAAACATCCTGGACTTCTAAATTGACACATACTTATTCTGCACTAGTTATCAAAATAGCTCCTATTTGGCCTTCAAAACCCTGAATAAGCATCACCTCTCCTATGTAATTCCTTTGCTGACTCCTCTGGATAATTTTTTACTTTCCTCCATCCTATTTCTGTTCATAGTACAAATAACTGTCTTTCCATGTATCACTTTGAAGTATTATTTCTCTTCTTGTCCTTCTTCAAACTCATTTAGACAGATCTTATACTTTGTCTTTGTACCTAAAACACTACACAGTGCCAGTAAATTGAAATAAAGTAAACTTTACAATGTGAAGAGAGTAGGAGGTAGGAAAGAACACAGACTTTATAGTTGAAGAATCTATGCTTGAAAATGGTTCCCATGGTTACTAACTAACTATACAACACGGGACAGATTCTTTAGTCACACAAGACTCCAACATTCCCAATGATAAAACTAACGAAATAGTACTTCTATCTAGAGTACTGTTATGATGCATAAATGACAAAAATGCATTAAAAAAAGCACTTTATAAATCATAAAATTTTAAAAGAAAAATTTGTATTTTTATTCACGATTTAAGACATTATGTAATTCTACAGTTAACCAAAAGAATATCACTGAGAATATGAATGTGATAAAAATTATATATAGGATATATCTATTTAATGTTTTAAAATATTTATTTTGGTATATGTTTTATAAAGTATTAGTAAAAGGTTCTAATTTTTTGTGTTTACGTAAAATTTTTTTAGCTAATGAGGTAAACAGACATAGACGATTAGCATATACTCAGTCATTACTTTTTAGTCTATCCCTCTACACTACAGTACGCACCCACTATAGTTGGAGGCCTCTTTTTATTCATCTTTTCTATCTAGAATAACAATTTCACTAAGCAGTCCACAAAGTGTAGAAAATAGTAAGAGGGAAAGCAGGACTTCTGAAATAGCAGCACAAGGAGTTCAAATTTTCTCCTCAGCAAAGCAAAATGATAAAATGATTAGCAAACAGTCGTGTAAAGTATCTGGAAATTGTTCTAAGGGCGCACAGCAAGTGAAGAAGCAAATCTTGGTAAGAACTGCAAGAGTCTATGGCATTTTAGCACAGACCTGCTCCTTTACCCTGCCATCCTACCTCCATGTTTGGAAAGGTCTACCCAGCACTCTTAATCCAGACAGCACCCTCTCTGCTCAGAAACCAATCAGGAACTATGGTTTCACCCCAGGAGGGAAAAGCTGCATCCCAAGTTGCAAAAGACTTATCCCAGCCAAGAGAACTGTGTCTCCCTTCCCCCACTCAGTCCCCACTAGTAAGCCAGAGAAGGCCTACTCCAGGCAGAGTAGGCTAGGGCCCCGAGAGCCTCATCCTCAATCTGCTCACAGGGAAGATCTCCCACTTGGAGAGGGCCAACTTGTGAAGACCAGGGGCTGCCATTGCACTGCGCCTCCTCCAGTGCCCTACATAAAGTGGGGATGTTACTCTGGGAAAAGTGAGTTCTCACCCCAGTTCTAGGGCAGTAGAAAAGGGGCTTTGTCCAGAGGGAAAGGCAGGCTAAGTGCTCTGCTGAAAGAGACTATTTGCAATATAGTAGGAAGAACTCTAGCCTATAGGCGTTGCCTAAAAACAGTGGAGATCTTTTTGGAGAGCAATTAAGAGGTGGCTGGTAGGTTCATGACACAAACAAAGCAAGGCACCAGAAATTTAATAGAAAGAACTAAGGACAGAGATAGCCAAGAAGAGCCTACTTGGGATTACAGTCATCTCTGGAGGTCAATAAGAACGTGTACAGGGCTTCCCTGGTGGCGCAGTGGTTGAGAGTCCACCTGCCGATGCAGGGGGCATGGGTTCGTGCCCCGGTCCGGGAAGATCCCACATGCCGCAGAGCGGCTGGGCCTGTGAGCCATGGCCGCTGAGCCTATGCGTACGGAGCCTGTGCTCCGCAATGGGAGAGGCCACGGCAGTGAGAGGCCCGCGTACCGCAAAAAAAAAAAAAAAAAAAAAAAAAAAACCCCAGAAAACCCCAATGTGTACAGGTGCTAGCTGAGCAGCATGCAGGACAAACTTGAAGCATTCCCCAAGTTGCACACAGATACATCAACGTACAGCAGAAGCATCACTGGCACAAGGGGCTTACAAGCAACCTCTGACCAAACATTTGACTAAACAATAAACTGACTCAAGAGCAACTCCCAGGAAGTAAAATCACATTCATCCTGGCAGTCAAAAAGACTGAATGCCCAAGGCTGTACCCTCTCAGGAGCAATCAGAGGGGAAAGTCCAAGCTACTAGTCCCTGGTTCAACATGTGGCAAATAAATATGAACTCCCTGAACTATGATAGCAGCACCCAAGCCACTCAAACATCCAATGGTAAAGGATAAAAATATAACTGGCTAACGGGACTTTAAGCATAGCCTCTGACCAATAAGTGACATTTAAAAGAGGAAAGATCTCTAATCAATAAGCTTAACTTCTAGCTTAAAAAAGTAGGGGGAAAAAAAAGGCAAAATAAACCCACAGGAAGAAAATAATGAAGACTAGAACATAAATAAATAAACTGGAGAATACAAAAGCAATTTTAAAAGCTTAATGAAATCAAAAGTTGGTTCACTGAAAAAAAAAATCAACAAAATTGACAGGCCTTGAGCTAGACTGACCAAGAAACATAAGACTCAAATTACTGAAACCAGGAATGAAAGACGAGACATCACAACTGACTTTAAAGAAACAAAAAGAATTTTAAGACAAAAGTATAAACTTTATACCAATAAATAAGATAATTTAGATGAAATGAACAAATCACCAAAACGGACAAAAGAAGAAATAAAAAAATCTAAGTACACCTATTACAAGTAAAGTAACTGAATTAGTAATTTAAAATTTACCACAAAAAGTGACCTGTTGTAAATGGCTTCACTGGAGAAACCTACCAAACCTTCAAAGAAGAATCAATACCAATTCTTCACAAAAATTTTCAAAAAAATAGAAGACAAAAACACTTCCTAACTCATTCTATGAGACCAGTATTACCCTGATACCAAACCAAACAAAGACATCACAAGAAGGGGAAAGAAAGAAAGATGGCTAATTTATATTCCTTATGAATACAGATGCAAAAATCCTCTAAAAAATACTATCCAGCAACATATAAAAATTATACACCATGACCAAATGTTATTAATTCCAGAAATGCAAGGCAGGTTTAGCATTCAAAAAATTAATGTAAAATACTTTATTAATAGAATAAAGGACAAAAACCCCAACAGATGGGGGAAAACCATTTGAAGAAATACAGCATTTCATGATAAAAATGCTCAACAAACTAGCAATGGCAAGGAACCTCCTCAACCTGATAAATGACATCTACAAAAAACACAGCTAAAAATCACACTTAAAAATGCAGGACTAAATACTTCTTCTCTCTAAAATTGGAAACAAGACAAGGATGTCTGCCTTCATCTCTTCTCAACATCATGCTGGAGGTTCTAGCCAGGGCAGTTGCAAGAAAAAGAAATAAAAGGCATTCAAGACATTATATTTTAATAAGGGTCAATTCATCAAGAAGATATAACTATTATATAATATATTCACTAAACAACAGAGTTCCAAATACATGATACAAATATTGATAGAAGTGAAGGAAGAAATAAACAATTCTACAACAATAGCTGGGAGACTTTAATACACCACTTCCAATAATGGACATCTAGACAGAAGAGCAATAAAAAAAACAGAGGACTTGAACAGCACCATAAACCAACTGGACCTAACAGATATATATAGAATATTCTACCCCAAAACAGAAGAATACAAATTCTTCTTAAGTGTACATGGGATGTTATCCAGAATATGTCATATGTTAGGTCACAAGACAAATCTCAATAAGTTTAAAAAGACTGAAATTATACAAAGTTATCTTCTCCAACCACAATGAAATAAAACTAGAAATCAATAAGAGGAAACCAAAAGATTCACAAATGTGTGGAAATTAAACAACACATTGTTAACAACCAACAGGTCAAAGGAAATTAAACAACACACTCTAAAACAAGAAAAATTAGAAAATACTTAAGAGATAAATGAAAACAAAAACACAATATACCAAAACTTATGGGAGGCAGTGAAGGCAGTACTCAGGGAAATCTACAGCTGTAAATGCCTACATTAAGAAGATCTTAAGTCAATAACCTAACTTTACATCCTGAAAAACTAGAAAAAGAAGAGGAAACTAAACCTAAACTACTAGAAGAAAGAAAATAATAAAGATTAGACCAGAAATAAAATAAGAGACCAGAAAAAAACAATAGATTCAAGAAAACCAAAAGTTGGTTCTTTGAAAAGATCAACAAAGTTGAAACCTTTAGCAAGACTGACAGAGAGAAGACACAAATAACTAAATCAGAAATGAAAGTGAGGACATTACTACTGACCTCATAGAAATAAGGACTAAACAGAATACAATAAACTGTGTGCCAACGAATTAGATAATGTAGATGAAACTGATAAATTCCTAGAAACACACCAATCACTAAAATGACTCAAGATGAAACACAAAATCTCAACAAACCTGTATGACAAGTAGAGATTGAATCAGTAAGCAAAAACTTCCCCACAAGTCCAAAGCCAGCTGGTTTCAATGGCAAATTCTAACAAACATTTAAAGAAGAATTAACAACAATCCTCTCAAAAGCTCTTCCAAAAAAATAGAAAACAAAAAACAAAAGAGTAAGTAAAATGTTTAGGTTATAGTCATATAGTAAGCACCATATAAGTTTGGGCTATTATTACTATTTACTATTAGTATTACTATTTACTATTACTACTATTACTATCATACAGCAAAAGGCTATTTATTCTCTTCTTAAAAAGTTCTACAAAGTAGACACTGTACAATCTCCCCTTGTTAATCATTACTTAAGACATTTTTTTTCCTTTTAAAGAGACAGCCTTTATTTTAAGGATTTTTACATTGAAGACTTCAAAAAGTGGTAGGTTTTTAGAACTTATTGACCTGTATTTAAAAGGAACTGTTGACAGAGATTCGCCAGAAATAATCTGAACAAGTGGGAAAATACAGTTAATACTACTGAAACCTACTAAAATAACTCCAGGACATATGGTTTATCCGACATAACGATACCTCTAAATGCTGTCACCGTTATGAAACTGACTGCTTCTTTTCTAAACACACAGTGGTATAATTAACAATATTCAATCACTTCTGTTCTTCCCTGAATATATAAAAATTAAAATACCAATTAAAAAACAAATATATTTTTTTCTTTCAATGTTTCTTACAGATACAGTTTCAATATTTTCATTCAATAGTGGTGTGGTTTAAGAGACTTTTCATTCACAAGTCAAACAACAATCCACCCAAAGGGAACTGATAGTCTATAGGCTCATAGTGCAAATAAAGAGTTCAGGAATGCAGCAACTGACCTTTCTAAAGTACAAAACGGATAAAATTCTTAGAAGATACATGCAATAAGATCTACTAAGCACATGGCCATAGAACTAGAACATTTGATAATTTTCCTGGTGACTTCAATGGGACTCCAGCTGTTTCCAAACTCAACTTGAACTCTCATCTTAGGCTTTGTATTTTGCTTTTCCCATTCTGCTAATGACACAAACATGATTCAAATCCCTGAAGTATTCATTATAGTCAAGAGCATAGCCTACAACAAACTTGTCTGGAATTTCAAATCCAACAAAGTCTGGTCTATATCCAACACATCGAGGAGTCCTTTTCACCAGCAAGCTTGTAACCTTGACCATCTTTGGATTATGCTGCTTGACCTAGGAAAGCAAGGTCTGCATTGTTTTGCCAGTGTCAATTATATCTTCAACAATCAAGACATTCTTTCCAGTTAAAGTTGAGAGATATCTCCACCAATTACTTTTATGTCACCTGTTGACTGGTCATTACGGCAGCTCTTCAGTCTGATAAAATCTACAGTCACAGGTATAGATCTATCACTACTTCTGTTCAGTGCTTTGATGTAATCCAGCAGGTCAGCAAAGAACTTATAGCCCCCATTGAGCACATAGAGGGCCACGATGTGATGGCCTCCGATCTCCTTCATCACATCTTGAGCCAGCGATTCGGTCCTGTCCTTAATTAGTCCATAAGGAATAAACACCTTTTCCAAATCCTCAGCATAATGATTAGGTATACAGAATAAATCTAGGTCATAACCTGGTGCATCATCACTAATCACGACGCTGGGGCTCCGGGTAGCCATAACGGAGCCGGCCGGCGAGCGGGCTGAGGGCAGTCTTGGGAGGAGGAAGCCGATGGCCGGGCCCAGCAGGAGGCAGAGGCGCGGCGGGAAGCGGCGCCGCGCGGGAAAGCAGAGTGGTCCGCGGGAGCACTCTTCCCTGCCGCCAACGCTGCAGCTCTACTAAGACATTTTTAAGTGTTACGTTTCTAACACACTGCTTCTAGAGAAATCTACATTCTATGCTAAATGGTATAGCAATATTACACAGACTCTGGAGACACAGACTCTGGAGTTGACTCCTAACTTTGACACTCTGTAGTTGTAGGACTCTTAGGTAACTTAACTGTGACTGCCTCAGTTTCTTCTTCTATAAAATGGGGATAATAACAGTATACCCTTTCTTCACTGGGTTGCAGTGAGGTTTAAGTGTCTGGATGCATAGCAAGTGCAACATATATATGCTATTATTAAACAATAATTTGTAAAATAGTAAGTTAATGTGTTAATTATATGCCACGTGCTATGATAAGCACTTAGTAAACATTATTACATTTTTTCCTTACAAAATCCCTACTGTACAGATGACAGGGGTTGAAAAGGGTTTACAAAGGTAAATATCTTGCCCTGTCATACTGCTATCAAGTGGCACAAATAGGATGCAAACCCAAATATTTCTGGACACAAAGCCAGAGCTCTTTACTTTTCAGAATGGATTCACCCCAACCTTTCCTCTCCAGGGCTAGTGACAAACAGGCATAATCAAGCACAGCATTCTTCTCCCTGATCCCAGAAGCACTGGTACAATCTTCACTTTCTGAACACAGCCCTCCACACAGCTACTCTCAATAGAAAAGTTGGTATGAGGAATAAAATCAATTTGCAAACCTTGCTATTTAAACTGTCTCTCATACAAATGGGGAGTTTTATTTAAGGAAGATAACCTTTATCACTCAAGTAATCAATCTATGATGAACCACAGGTAAAACATTTTTATATGTAAGGCTACTTAGAGAAATATTTCTTACAGAAAACTATTAATTGATTTAAATAAAATTGAAGGCTCCTGTAAAAACAAAATATGATTTCCATACTCCTACAGAGACCCAAGGTTCTACAAAGGTGAGCCGCAACTCAAGGGAAGGTAAAGTCAGCTGGTCCCATATCCCAGTTTCAACCAGAACAACTTTGTTTTTTATCTATTCTACCTGTAGAACAGGGATTCTTCATAAATTTCATTTAGGGGGAGAAAGGTTCCTATTGCTAAATATTAATACTAAAAAACACTATTCTCTAAGATACTTGGAATTCACAAAACTATTATAAGCCCAGACTGTTCAAAACCTTTAAAAAATTCCATTTCTCTCTGATCAAGGAGAAAGAGTACTAATTACTCTGAACTAAATCAGAGTTAATAAAATCTATTGGTTAACCTGGAGTATACTAATTGACTACATGATGCTCCAGTTATTACAGCAAATACTAATAATTCCAACCAGAAGACTAATGACTAGGACTAATTTGGTCACATTTCTAGTCCCTGTCCTGACTAATTCCTCCTTCTTCTAGCTACATTGGCTACTCTCTTCCACAATTATAGGCTGAAAGCTGATTATGTATAATTCCTAAAGAAAAACAGTCTTTAAAATGGCAGGGTGGAGTACAATAAAGAGAAGGTCACCAAAATAGGTATAACCATTCAGTCAAACTGTGGTCAGTGGACATATTTATCAAATATAACAGCCATCCTACTTGAACCCAGAGCTGGAAAATGCTTATGGACAAAAATTATGATGAGACTTTTGGATAGCTTAGCTACAATTCTAAAATTAAAAATAACAATAGGGGAACAGTTAAGAGTATTATGTAGTACAAAAACCCAGAGGAATATTACATAACCAACAACTAAAAATATTATGAGGCAAAAAGGGAAAGCTTTTATGAGATTCTGAATACTTAACAAGGTTAAAAATAGTTATTCATACAACTATGTAGAACATGAACATACAGAATAAGATATGTAGTACTGAAGTCAAAAGCCAGGATAGTGAGTGAAAATTTTTCCTTTTTAAAAAAATTCCCAAAAAGGAGTAGTAGAGGCTCAGAGAGAAGACATACCAAGAGAGTGAATGAGGAAGGCTCAGGACAGATGGAAATCCACACAAAAATGTAGAAAGGATCAAATATTCAAAGAGAGTAGGATGGGTAGAAACCCAATGAATGAGGGGTACAGAAACCCAGAGAAAGAGGTTGAAAAGAAGTAGCCTACAGAGAGAGAAACAGATGGACAGATAGACACCAGAGTTAAAGAGGAAAGAAATATGAGGGGGTGCCACAGACCAAGAGAATGGGATAGAAACCCAGAGACAGAAAGAGACAAAGAGCCCAGAGTGAAAGGGCCAGAAACCCAGAATGTGGACAGAGACTGAAGGAAAAGGTGATAAAAAGCTGAGAAGAACAGAGTGATTGAAAATCATAGAGAAGAAAGAGAATCAGAGATGATGAAGATGATGAGAGGATTAAAAAATATTCCCATTTATATTTAAACATATTCACAGGACCTAACAAGAATTTCATGCCTATAATGATGAAACACTGAAACCTTCTCTTTCTCATACTCACAATGCCGTCAACTCATTCTAATGGCCTCCTCACACCTCCTTTAGGCTCATGTTCTTACCAGAGATCTCCTGCTCAGAGCTTCCCCTAAGCGATCTGAAACCCCAAAAGAAACTCTTCACAGAGCTTCAAACCCCAGTCTCTTCAAAGAGGGTTCTTTTCACTGCCTTGCCCTAGACAAAACCTGGATCCAACCCAAAGGCACTGGTTTCCTTGCACCTCTCTCAAATGAAGCCTGCTCTCAACCCTCAACATATTCTAGGACAAGAGAGCAATACTGATAAACTGCTAGCTCTTTGCTCAAACAACATCACCTCTCCCTCCTTCCTGACTCCTAAGAGCTCTACAACATGACTACACACCCTATCTACCCAACCTTGTCAATGTCATCTCTCCACTTAGAGTCCCACCACCACCACCTAGAAGTCTTACATGTATATGTCTACTGGGCATCTCTATCTGCATATCCCAGAGGCATTTCAAACTACTACTTTATTATTTCCTCCCCCTAAACTCTTCTAATATATATACATAGGCAACATATAATGCTCTTCACAAGACATTTAGATCCCTTTCTAAACAGCAGCTCTGAGTTCACTCTCAGTAACCTACTCTTGGAGAGTTAGAACTAACAAACCTGAGCTCTCAAACCTAGAGCAGAATCCATTTTCTCATATGAGAAATATTAGTTTACTACCTGGTCTCTGGAGTGATGTTAGTCCTGCCAGAACAATTCAGAAGCAAGGAAGTGAAGATCATGAGTAGGGGAAGAAGAAATTATCAGTTTGGTGGCTGGAAGATTATGGAAGTTCCTTAACCTATATACTTCTGCATATCTTTAGAAAGCCTTCCCTTTTTTGACAACGGAGGATCATTATTTTCAGCAACACATCACAAGTTTTCTTCCTTTCTTTCTGTTCTCTTAATGGAGCTATGCAAAATTAAAAGGGGTGTTTTTTTCACTTTGGAAAACTTACAACACTCAAGAGAAAGTTCTGAGATAAATGAAATATTAGAAAGTATATGTATTTCTTTTTTATAATAGAGAGAAGTGCATTGTCCTTCCGGTTATCTTCCCCTAATGACTTCTCAATTGCTCTTTATCTGTAAGACCATTTAAGATAAATAAGCAGCTCTGAATAGCAGCAGGGAGGAAATCGTCCTCTGGGGTACACAGATAACAGTCAGTCCATCGTCACTCCTGCAGGATTAAGTAAGGGTAAGGGCAGATTGTGATGGGGGCTTCCACCAAACCAAAACCAGACAGGTAAGCCTTTAGGTGCTACCACAAAAGGTAGTCTTGAAAAGGTTTGTTCAAAAGTTTTGTGCTTCCCTTTCTGCTCTTTATCTTCGTAAGAATTAAATGAGTTAGTATTTGTAAAGCACTGAAACTGTGCCTGGCATACAGGAAAAGCTATATACATACATACACACACACACATATATATATATATATATTTTTTTCTTTTCCACTATGGTTTATTACAGGATATTGGATATAATTCCCTGAGCTATACAATATGACCTTGTTGTTTATCCAGGGAAAGCTATATAAATTAAGTAATCAAGAGAAGATGTTTAAGGGGCTTTGTAGGGAGGCCTTTGCAAATGAATCCACATGCAATTCAGTGGTTCATGGAACAAATAGTTCTGACCTTTACTTTCTTCCCTGGGGTATTATAATGTCTAGCATTTAATAACAAAACCCATAGGGATGCGAAATTCCATTATAAGAGTGCTGTGCACACAACAGATGCTCCATAATTTCATTTGGGAAGGGACAGGAAAAAGTAAAAACATGTCAAAACAGGTAAGATCAAAGACATAACAGGCAGTTTGCTACGTTAAAAAAAAAAAAAAGGAGCATGAACCAAATATGGGCTTTAGGAACAAAAGAGCTCAAAAAATTTGAGGGTTTATGGTCCTTAATACAAGCAGAGGCCATCATTTAAACTTAAAAAAAATTTTTTTTATAAAAACACCTAAGAAATGAGAGTCACTAAAGGGCCAATCTGCTAGTTATGGTTGTTAGAACATTAGCTATCATATACACACACGCGCACGCACGCAACAACTATATATCTGTAGGCATGTATATCATAATTCTGGCTTAATACATAGGTATTTTCCCATATTACAGGCTCTGTCATGAAAAAAGAATTTCTAAGAAAATAATCTCAATAAAATTTAATGGAAAACGATTAAATGGTACACTGGGAAATATGTGAGTAAAAAGAACTGGGCTAGAAATCAAGAGGTACCATGGATCTAAGGGCTTTGGGACAGTATAAGCATGGTATGTGAGGTCCAAAAATATCAAATGAACGTATCCAAAGTAATGTTTATTTAGCCAAAAAGATGAAGTGTTTATTACCTGCCCTCCCCCTTACCCCAAACCAGTGAAGGAAGACTGAATCTGGGAAGAAGGAACAGTGAACAGACAGAAAGAAAAAGACCATGGTAAAACAGAAGAAACTGGTTTTCTATGCTTCCAACTCCAGTTAGTACAGTGACATTAGCCATTGCATCTTCTAAAGAGAAAGACCAAGGGGGTCGGGGTAGGGGGCAAGGGGGGATCCAAATCATGAAATCTTCTTTAATTATCCTTTGCTTTCACAGAATTAAATGTGATCATAAATAGTGATCACTTATTAAGAAGTTCCGTAATATTATATCTTTTCCAACTTTTTCCCTAGCCAAGGATAGGTTAAACTTGCTTCCCAATGTTTAAGTCTCATTCTGGTCCTACCAAAGTCCTCCTGGTTCCCTTTCCCCTCCAACACTTCCACTTAACAATATGACATCATTTTCCTCCCTCCAATAAACAGGTGAACTATCATGGGGCTCCAGAAGCAAATAAGGAACACAAAAGGTTTTAAAATATATACATATTTGCTTTAGAACTGAAGACAAGTGTTTTAAAAAGAAGAAAATTCTTAAAAATTAATCCCCTCTATCATTTCATTAACATTTTCCTGATATAACTAATGATATTCAATAATCATATCTTGAGGTCAGAATCACTAGGGCCTGTGTTTTGGAATACTTCCATTCAATGAGCAAAGCTGTTTCAAGGGGAAGGTGGGATATGGACTATTTTTAGAAGAATAACAAGTCTATCACAATATTCAGTATCAACGTTCTACAAGACTTACCTTTTCACCACTTGAGTAGAAGAAATAACGCAATCGGACTATGTTACAGTGATCTAGCTTTCTCATGATTTGGAGCTCTCGGTTCTGAAAAGGAAACACATGAAAATATTTTTTAAAGGATAACTGCTATTCATATTGACTAAGATGCTTCTGAAATAACATTAAGCACTACAAAGAGCAGGCTATAGATATGTTACTAAAAAGTGTCATCTATAGACCAGTCTGTGAACTATTTATTACTGTTATGCAATAAGATAAATACAGAAATTGAGAATAAGTGTTCAGACTCTTTTATTGCAACTTGAAAGAATAATTTTATATCTATGAATCTTATAATTAAAAGTGGGGCCTACATTTTGTATTTTCTTAAAATTCACTTTTCTCATAATTCATTTTTATTGTATTTTATAAAAAATATCAGTCTTCAATGAATTAGAAATTTTTAAAACCAGTACCTCACTACAAATAGCTTGAGAAGCACTAGTCTACAGTATGTAAGAGATATCTGAAAGAAGCTATTATTACTATAATTTCTGCAACTATAATAAAAATCAAACTTCTCACCAAATAAATAAATTTGGGTGCCAAGAAAACTCTCACAAGCCCTATTATTTTCCAAGATACAGTGAAAAATCTGAGAGTTAGCCCCATTAGAAGGGCTCAGTTGCCAGAGTTAAAATATGACATGCTGGAAATTGTACAGTCCTGGTAAATTTATAGATTCCACAAATAATATTCCCTTTGGGGAGTTTCAAAATTGTGCTTCAAGAAAATAAAACATTAAATAATATGACAACTTCCTAACACCATGAATTTTGCAGTAATAAATTTGAAGAGTACATGTATATTAACAATTCCAACCATTATACTTAGCTGTCAGAAATCCAGTTAATAAAGTCCAAATTATATAACACAGAGAAAGAATACCAAAATGTCTGTTAAGCGGACAGAAAACATACAATTGCAATTAAAATGGTGATTTAGAAGAGCTAGAAACATAAAGTACATACCTGGGAATTTGGAAGGTAAATGATGTTATGGTTAGAAAACAAGGCCAAAATATAGAGGGGTGGGGGGTGTACTGCGGACAAAGAGCCTAATAAGCAGAACTGTCCTAGAGCAGAGTGGGCTCCAGTTCTTGGAAGATGGTAGCAGAAATAAGCAAATGTTCCTCCTCCTCTAGAAACTTCCAATAGACTCTATGATGGTTCTAGCATGTCCTCTAAAAGGAAATAGGAAACTCAAGATGACTCTCCTTCTGTCCCTTGAAACTGACTGTGAGAGCTGGGCTTATGTACACAGTGATATTTAAAATCCTTTTATAAAATATCCATCTTTCACTCCATTACTTGTTATAAAATGTTTATAGCTGAAGCAATAAACAGAAACTTAAGACAGTACAGTATACTTGCTTTAACAAAAATAATAACTTGTATCAGACTCTGAGTTTTGACTGTTACAGAGAAGGACACAGAAAATTTTACAAATTTCAAAACTTTCCATTTCTTCCAAATTGAAGCTATTTCTGAAGTATGGCTATACTTTGCCAATTCACATCTAGGTAGCTAGTTTTGTGGGAGAACTGCTAGTAAGCTAAGACTCACTCCTCTCAGATATTAAGATTGTTTTTAACATAGCCAGCCATGTTAAGATAAGCTATCTATTTTTCCAGACTCATTAACCAAGGTAACAGAGAACTATTAAATTCCCAGATAACAGAAGTTGTGTTAAGTTTATGCATATGATCTTTTATCAAAAAGAATGCATAAGTGAAGCAAGTACAAGGACCAAATATTCATCTAGGGACTTCCTTGGTGGCACAGTGATTAAGAATCCGCCTGCCAATGCAGGGGACACGAGTTTGATCCCTGGTCCGGGAAGATCCCACATGCCAGGGAGCAACTAAGCCCGCGCGCCACAACTACTGAAGCCCGCGCACCTAGAGCCCGTGCTCCACAATGAGAAGCCTGTGCACCACACCGAAGCGTAGCCCCCACTCACCGCAACTAGAGAAAGCTCGTGTGCAGCAACGAAGACCCAATGCAGCCAAAAATAAATAAATAGATTTATAAATAAATAAATGAATAAAAATTTTTAAATATGATACAAATGAACTTAAAAAATATTCATCTACCCTTACTTCCTGTTCATATTCTATTATTTTTGAAAGGAGGCTTAAATTTTCTCATTTTAAAATTCCCCAGGACTTCCCTGGTGGCTCAGTGGTTAAGAATCCGCCTGCCAATGCAGGGGACACGGGTTTGAGCCCTGGTCCAGGAAGATCCCACATGCTGCAGAGCAACTAAGCCCGTCCACCACAACTACTGAGCCTGCGCTCTGGAGGCCGTGAGCCACAACTACTAACCCTACGTGCCGCAACTACTGAAGCCCGCACACCTAGGGTCCGTGCCCCACAACAAGAGAAGCCACTGCAATGAGAAGCCCACCCAACACAATGAAGAGTAGCCCCCACTCACCACAACTAGTGAAAGCCAGTGCACAGCAATGAAAGACCCAACACAGCCAAAAAAAAAAAAAAAAAAAATTCCCTAAAAGATCCAAAATATAAATTTCATAGAGTAATATTTTAAATTATTAATCAAGCTAATATTAGACAAAGTTCATGTCTGAGATGCATTTAACACACAACTATCCCAAGCCTAACCATTTTTACTGAGTCATTCTTTATTAGTACACTAATGACATACTAATTCTACAGAAAAAAAAATTGTTATTCTACAAATACAGTGCACCTATTCTGTGACAGGCATCATTTACAGTATTAAGGATATGGCAGTAAACAAGACTAACGAAGTTCTTATCCTCATGAAACTTTCAGTCTACGGAGGACAGGGAGGAATAAACAATATATTTTCATGTAAAGTAAGAGGACAGATCATGATAGAGAGAAAGGGTTATTATTTTAGATACAGAAGTCGGAGTAGACCTCACAAAGAAGGTAAGATCTGAACACAAATCTGAACGATATAAAAATGAGAACCATGTGAGGATATTGGGGAAGAGCACTACAGTTACAGGGAACTCCAAATATAAATGCCTAGAGGTGGGCTTGGCATATTCAAAAATAGCTAGAAGAATAATGTGATTGCAACATGTTGAGTAAAGGAAGAGGCAAGAGACAAGTACAGAGAGAGGCAGGTGGTATGTCATATAAACTCTCATTAATAATGGTGAGAAACTGAATTTCACACTAAATGTAAAGGAAAGCCAATGAGGCCAAGAAAATGACATAATCAGACTTACGTTTTTAAATGATCATTCCAAAAACTAAAAATAAATTTGGGGGAGAAAGTGGATCAAGAGTTCTGTTTGAAATCCTTATTAGACATCCAAGTGAAAACACTGAGGCTTAAGGTAGAAGGTGGGGCTGGAAATATATGTCTGGGAGTCATTGCATAAAGGGGACTCAAAGCAAGGGGACCTAATAATATCACCTAGGGAAGAAGTTTAGAAAAATACATATATATATATTCATATATCTATATATCTATATCTGTCTGTCTATCTATCTATTTATCTACCTACCTACCTACCTACCTATCCATCCATCCGTCCACAGGTATAAAAAGGAGTAAATCAAGTGAAGTAATCAGTGAAGTAGGATGAAAAGCAAGAGAGAAGATTACCTTAGAAGCCAAGTAAAATAAGTTTTCAGAAAAAGGCCCTGACCATTTATATCAAAAGCTGCTGAAAGGCTGATTAAGATGAAAATAGAAGACAACTGGATATGGCAAATGCAGGATGTTAGTGACTCTTACAAGAGTGATTTCAGTGGTGACAAAAGTCTGACTACAGTGAATTAAATTGGGGTTGGGAGACAAGGGAAGGAACTAAGAAGTCAGAAAGTTCAAAAAGAAATGAGATTTTCAGCTCTAGCGGAATGAAGAAATCAGCAAATTCACTCCCCCAAAACACCTGTAAAAAGAACTGCATTGTAGAAAACAATCATTTCAGGGCTCAGGAAATCAACCAAAAGCAGCAACAAATCAAAAAGCATTTATTCAAGAAACACTGCTAGATACTGGAGTTATGACAGTGGGGGCTGGTGACCTTCTTGCTAGGGAATACTGCCTTCCCCCACAATCACCTCCCAGCTCAGCCCACAGCTCTGCTACCCTGAGGATGCAACACCAGGTGGGGAAAATGACAGACTGGCAGAACACTAAGAAATATAACAGGGAGATCCTGAAAATGGAGAGGCTAAATAAGCTCTGCACATACCCTTGGGCTGATTTAGAGGCTGTGCACATATGCATGGGAGATCCAAGAAGGCCTTTGGAGAAAGTAAAAGCTGAGGCTGACTTAAAAACTGCCTGAATTTTTAATGTACAGAACCCGTGTACAGAAGCATCCAAAAAATGATGGAAGCTTTATAAACTCAAAATGTTTGAACATAATCTCTAACCAATAACTGGCTGACCACTAAGCCATGCAGACAAAGAGTAACTCCTAAGAAATGAGGAGAAAAAATTAAAATTAGAATAAAAATTTAACACAGAATTCAGGGGCTTCAAACTGGGGAGGAGAAAGATTCTATAGATTAGCTGCAGGTAAGTTACAAAAAAAAGAAAAAGAAAGAAAACCCCCAAAACAAGTTTCAGGGCGAATAAAAAAAAATTAACAGAATCCAGAGTTGCTACAATATATTATCCAACATTTCCAACTGTCCAAGAAAATTGTGAGACCTGCAAACAACAGGAAAAGTTGACCTACACTCAGGTAAAAAAGAAAAGGAGCCAACAGAAACTGACTGTGGGTAGACACAGCTGTTGGATTTAGCAGACAAGAATACAAAGCAGGTATTATGTTCAAAGAATGTTAAGCTTCTTGACACTGGCCTTGGCAATGATTTTTTAGATTTGACACCAAAAGCAAAGGCAACAAAAACAAAAATAAACAAGTGCGACTACCTCAAATTAAAAACCTCTGCACAGCAAACTATCAACAAAATGAAAAGACAACCTATGGAATGGGATAAAATATTTGCAAATCATATATTAGATAAGGGGTTAATATCCAAAATATATAGAACTCATACAACTCAACAGCAAAATAAAGAACAAAATAAAACAAACCTCAAATAATCTGATTTAAAAATGGGCAAAGGATCTGAATAGGCATTTTTCCAAAGACGACATACAGATGGCCAACAAGTACATGAAAAGATGCTCAACATCACTAATCATCAGGCAATGCAAATCAAAACCACACCTGTTAGAATGGATATTATCAAAAAGGCAAGAAATAACCAGTGTTTGTGAGGATGCAGAGAAAGGGAACCTTGGAAATGTACACTGGTGCAGCCACTATGGAAAATAATAGTACACTGGTGGATGTACTACTGGTGGAAATGTACATTGATGCAGCCACTATGGAAAATAGTATGGAGGTTCCTCAAAATATTAAAAATAGAACTATTTGAGGAGCTTTTTATGGAAATGTTACCATTCTGACCTCTATTATTTCAGTATATCATTGTAATGAATAAAGAGTTAAAAGCAGGAAAAAAAAAAAAAACTATCAAAGGATCCAGCAATTCCACTTCTGGGTATATATCCAAAGAAAATGAAATGACTATCTCAAAGAGATACCTGTACTGCCATGTTCACTGCAGTATTATTTACAACAGCCCAAGACATAGAAACAATCTAAGTGTCCATCAACAGTTGAATGGATAATGTGTGTGTGTGTGTGTGTGTGTGTGTGTGTGTGTGTGTGTGTGTGTGTGTGTGTGTGTGAGAGAGAGAGAGAGAGAGAGAGAGAGAGAGAGAGAGCGGGCATTATGCTAAGTGAAATAAGTCAGACAGAGAAAGACAAACACTATACGATAACACATGTGGAATCTAAAAAAGCCCAACTCATACAAACAGACTAGAAAGGTGGCTGCCAGAGGCTGGAGGCTGGGGGAAAGGGGGAGCTGGTCAAAGAATATAAACTTCAAATTATAACATAAACAAGTTTTGAGAATTTCATATACAGTATGACTATAATTAATAATACTGTATTGTATATCTGAAAGTTGCTGAGAGAGTAGACCTTAAATGTTCTCATTACAAAAAAGAAATAGTAATTACAAGCCATGACATGTTAGCAGATGCTATGATGGTAATCATTTTGCTATATGTAACTGCATGAAATCAAAATGTTGTACCTTAAACTTACACAATATTATACATCAATTGTATCTCAATAAAGCTGAAAAAAATTTTAATATATAGTAAACAAATTAATATGTTCAAAGAATTAAGGGAAATTATATTTTAAAAATTAAAGAAAAATATGATGACAACTATACAAGTAGAAAACTTCAATAAAGAAATATTAACATTTAAAACCTGGAAATACTAGAGATGAAAAGTGTAACAAAAGAAGTAAAAGATTCACTATGGGCTCAACATAAGATTTGAGGTGACATTTAAAAAAAAATCTGTGAACTTGAAAACAGAGAATTAGAAATTATTCAATTGAAAAACCAAAGAGAAAAATAAGACAGGAGAAAAATGAACAGGGCCTCAGAGACCTGCTGTAGGATAATGTCACACCTACCAAACAACTAGAAATATGTATAAAGGCAATCAGAAAAAAGACATACCAAAATATGGATAAAGGCAACATCAGAAAAGAGGGAAAAGTAAAAGGAGAAAAAATATATTTGAAGAAGTAATTGCTGAAAACTTCCCAAATTTGATGAAAAACACTAATCTACTGAACCATAAAGCTTAATGAACCCCCAACAGAATAAACACAAAAAGATTCACATGGAGGCACAGCACTTTTGAACTGAAGCCACAAAAGAAGAATAATGAAAGCAGTAACAGAAAAATGATTCATCATATACACAGGGAAAACAATATAATTAACAGCTGACTAATCATCGAACTAATGGAGGCTAGAAAGCGATTAAAAAAAAATCAAAATGCTGAAATAAAAAAAACAAATAAACCCTGTCAACCAAGAATGCTATATACAGAAAAATTATTCTTCAAACAGGAAAGGAAAAATAAAAACATCCTCAGATTTTTTTTTTAAATGGTGAATATTCTATGGCAGAAGGCCTGTCTTTAAAAAATACTAAAGCAAGTCTCTCAGGCTGAAAGGAAATGACACCAGAAGGTGATTCAAATACACAAGGAGAAATAAGACCACTACAAATGGTAAATATAAATGGGAAAATAGAAAAACTACACATATTTTCTTTTCTTAATTTCATCAGACATAAACTGTATAAAGCAATTATGATAACAGTGTGTTAGTAGGCTTATAACAGAAATAGATATAATACATATGACAATAATAGCAGGAAGGAGAGAGGAGAAAAGGTATTTTGGAAAAAAGGTGCTATATTTTCCTGGAATTAAGTCAGTAACTAAACTGAAGCAGACTGTGATAAACTGAAATGCACACTGTAATTCCTAAAGCAGCCACTAAGAAAATAATTTTTTTAATATTGAAAATCAACACTGGGGGCTTCCCTGGTGGCACAGTGGTTGAGAGTCTGCCTGCTGATGCAGGGGACACGGGTTTGTGCCCCGGTCCGGGAAGATCCTACATGCCGCAGAGCGGCTGGGCTCGTGAGCCATGGCCGCTGAGCCTGCACGTCCGGAGCCTGTGCTCCACAACGGGAGAGGCCACAACAGTGAGAGGCCCGCGTACGGCAAAAAAAAAAAAAAAATCAACATTGGACCTAAAATTGTACACTAAAAAAGTTGTTCAACACAAAGGGAGGCAATAAATGAGAACGGAGGAACAAAAACAACACGAGAGATATAGAAAACAAAGAGCAACATGCAGGAGTAAATCTAGTCATATGAAAAACTGTAAAATGTGATTGAGCATACACAGTCAAAGGCAAAGATTGTCAGACTGGAGAAGAAAGCAAGCTCTAACTATATTCTTTCTACAATAGGCACGCTTTAGATTCAGATTCAAAGACATAATAACTTGAGCATAAAATGATGGAAAAACATATGCCATGAAAACAGCAACAAAAGAGATCTGGAGTGGAAATGTTATTAGCAAAGTAAATTTTAAGAGAGATAAGAAATATTCCCATTTCCTACCAGATAAAGCCTAAATCACTTCATAATCTCGTCCCTCTTTATCAACTCAATCTTACCCTCCGTTCAAGGCCAATGAGATCATAACTAGATCCCACTTCTCACTCTTCTTGAGTATATTACTTCACTCCCAGTTCTAAGCCACTGATCACACTTAGCATCACTGGAATGTCTCTACCCTCCCTCCCTCCTACATATATTCTACCCATCCTTTAAGTTCCTATTTAATTCCCACCTCTTCAAGGCCATCTCCAGCTGCCCCCACTCACACTAATCTTTTCCAATATCTAAATTCCTGTAGCACCTAAGAATTATTTTGGAATTTATTATATACTCTATTAGCTTTGTTTTATTTTACAACTATAGTTCAGTGCTGTTATATAAAACACTGCTTTTCAAAAAGCAGCTTATAAAAATCATATATATCACTGGAGATACACAAACACACACACACCCCTTGCCCAACTAGCTTACTATAAGTGCCTTTAGAGCAAAATATGAATTTTGTCTCTTTCTATATCACCCACAGGGTTCTCAAAGCCTAGCCAAATTAATAGTTTCACTTGCTAGTTCATCTAATCTCCTTATTTTCTAGACAATGGAGTAGCCAGGGCTTGGTCTCTCACCTCTTTTTAGCTATCTCAATTATCTCTTCCAGTCTTAGGGCTTTAAAGGCTGATGACTCCCAATTTTATATTGCCAGACCAGATCTTTCCTATGTAATACTCCAGAATCTTCTAGCCAACTGCCTACTTGACAATTCTAATATACATCTCAACTTGACATATCATGAGTAAAATTTCTGTTCTTCCTTAAACCTGTTCAACTCATAGCCTCCCTGTCTCAATTATCAACAATTCCACTATTCCAGCCATGCAGGCCAAAAATTTGAAATCTTGATTCCTCCTTCTCTCTGATCTCACCTTCAATCTGTCAAGAAATACTGTTGGCTCCATCTTCAAAATATTTCCAAGATCCCAGCAACTGCACTGTGAAGCAATTTAATAGAAATGGAAATTTATGTTTATACAAAAAACCTACAGTTGAATGTTCATAGCTGAATTCAGAATACCTACCAGATGTCTTTCAATGGGCGAATGGATAAACAAATTGTGGTATATACATACTATGGAATGCTAGTTAGTAATAAGAAAAGAGAACCAATTATTGATACATGCAACAACTCTGATGAATTTCCAGAGAATTATGCTGAGCAAATAAAGCCAATCTCAAAAGGTAACACACTGTATATGACTTCATTTATATAGCATTCTTCAAATAACAATATTACAGAAATGGGGAACAGATTACTGATTGTTGCAAGGGGTTAAACTGGAGGTTAGAAGTGGAAAGATGGTGGGGAGACAAATGAGTATGGTTATAAAAGGGCAGTAAGAGGGTCCTTGTGATGGTGGAACTGTTCCATATCTTGACTGTAGTAGTAAATACACAAATGTACAAAGTAGTACAAGAAGATATGGAGATGTCATACAGAGTGAAGTCAGAAAGAGAAAGACAAATACCGTATGCTAACACATATATATGGAATTTAAGAAAAAAAATGTCATGAAGAACCTAGGGGTAAGACAGGAATAAAGCCACAGACATACTAGAGAACGGACTTGAGGATATGGGGAGGGGGAAGGGTGAGCTGTGACAAAGCGAGAGAGAGGCATGGACATATATACACTACCAAATGTAAGGTAGATAGCTAGTGGGAGGCAGCCGCATAGCACAGGGAGATCAGCTCGGTGGTTTGTGACCGCCTGGAGGGGTGGGATAGGGAGGGTGGGAGGGAGGGAGACGCAAGAGGGAAGAGATACGGGAACATATGTATATGTATAACTGATTCACTTTGTTATAAAGCAGAAACTAACACACCATTGTAAAGCAATTATACTCCAATAAAGATGTTAAAAGAGCATTAGAAAATGAATAATAAAAGTAAAATATATTTTATTTTTCTTATTCTTAATTGATCTAACATATAACTATTTGTTCAAAATAATAACAGCAACAATGCATTCAGTGATGATATCTTACAGATTAGTGATATTAATGACAGCAACGTCATATGGAATGGAAAGGAGGAACTGGGAATACTCTGCCCTGAGGTACTTTCACTTTCAGTGAAGTAGTATAGTGTTAATTGAAAATGGACTTCAAAAAGTAGTAAAACGGGGCTTCCCTGGTGGCGCAGTGGTTGAGAGTCTGCCTGCCAATGCAGGGGACACGGGTTCGTGCCCCAGTCCGGGAAGATCCCACGTGCCGCAGAGCAGCTGGGCCCGTGAGCCATGGCCGCTGAGCCTACGCGTCCGGAGCTGTGCTCTGCAACGGGAGAGGCCGCAACAGTGAGAGGCCCGCGTACCGCAAAAAAAAAAAAAAGTAGTAAAATGTACATTGTAGACTCAAGTACAACTACTAAATAAAGTTAAAAAGAAAAGTGTAATAGATATGCTAAGAGAGGAGAAAAAACAGAATCCTATAAAATGCTCAGTCAAAAACAGAGAAAGCAAAAAAACAGCAAGACAAAATAAACGAAGAACAAGTTCAATGAATAGAAACAGTAACAAATATGGTAAAAATATGATTCAACTATATCAATAATCTCTTTAAACATCAAAGGCCTAAATATATCACACGAAAGACAGAGACCATCAGTGGATTAAAAAAAAAAAAAAGAAAAAACATTAAAGTTGCACAATGTTATAAATCAATTATATCACAATTTAAAAAGATAAAAATAATTTTAAAAATAAGTTTTAAAAAGACCCAACTCTATATAATCTAAAAGAAATCCATTTAAAATTCAAAGACACAGATACATTAAAAGTAGGGATGGAAACATCAGGAAAACTACAGACCAATATCTCTGATAGATACTGATGCAAAAACCCTCAACAAAATACTAGCAAACCAAACTCAAAAGCTCAGGGGCTTCCCTGGTGGCGCAGTGGTTGAGAGTCCGCCTGCCGATGCAGGGGACACGGGTTCGTGCCCCGGTCCGGGAAGATCCCACATGCCGCAGAGCGGCTGGGCCCGTGGGCCATGGCCACTGGGCCTGCGCGTCCGGAGCCTGTGCTCCGCAGCGGGAGAGGCCACAGCGGTGAGAGCCCCATGTACCGCAAAAAAAAAAAAAAAAAAAAAGCTCAGTGAAAGGATTATATACCTTATAAACATTATCAAGTTTTTTTTTAAACTTGTATACAGCAAAGTGATTCAATTATACATATACACGTATCTATTCTTTTTCAAATTCTTTTCCCATTTAGGTTGTTAAATAATATTGAGCAGAGTTCCCTGTGCTATACAGTGGGTCCTTGTTGGTTAACCATTTTATTTATTTATTTTAAATTGGAGTATAATTGCTTTACAATGTTGTGTTTGTTTCTGCTGTACAATGAAGTGAATCATCTGTATGTATACATATATCCCCTCCCTCCCAGCACCCCCATCTCACCCATCTAAGTCATCAAAGAGCAACAAGCTGAGCTCCCTGTGCTATACCACAGCTTCCCACTAGCTATTTTACACATGGTAGTGTATTTATGTCAAACCCAATCTCCCAATTCATCCCACCCTCCCCTTCTCCTGCTGTGTCCACACACCCATTCTCTATGTCTGTGTCTCTATTCCTGCCCTGCAAATAGGTTCATCTGTACAATTTTTCTAGATTCTACATATATGCGTTAATATACTATATTTGTTTTTCTCATTCTGACTTACTTCACTCTGTATGACAGACTCTAAGTCCATCTGCATCTCTACAAATGACCCAATTTTGTTCCTTTTTATGGCTGAGTAACATTCCATTGTATATATGTACCACACCTTCTTTATCCATTCATCTGTCGATGGACATTTAGGTTGCTTCCATGTCCTGGCTATTGTAAATGGTGCTGCAATGAACATTGGGGTACATGTGTCTTTCTGAATTATGTTTTTCTCAGGGTACATGCCCAGTAGTGGGATTACTGGGTCATGTGGTAGTTCTATTTTTAGTTTTTTAAGGAACCTCCATACTGTTCTCCATAGTGGCTCTATCAATTTACATTCCCACCAACAGTGCAAGAGGGTTCTCCTTTTTCCACACCCTCTCCATTTTAAATACAGCAGTGTGTACATGTCAATCCCAAACTCCTGAACTATCCCTACCCCTCACCCTTCCCCCTGGTAACCGTAAATTCGCTCTAAGTCTGTTTCTGTTTTGCAGATAAGTTCATTTGTATCATCAGACAAGGTCATTTGTATCACTTCTTTTTAGATTCCACATATAAGCGATATCATGCAATGTATCTCTTTCTTTGTCTGACTTAACTTCACTCAGTATGACAATCTCTAGGTCCACCATGTTGCTGCAAATGGCATTATTTCATTCTTTCTAATGGCTTAGTAATATTCTGCTGTATATATGCACCACATCTTCTTTAGCCACTCCTCTGTTGATGGACATTTAAGTTGCTTCCATGTCTTGGCTATTGTAAACAGTGCTGCATTGAACACTGGGGTGCATGTATCCTTTTGGACCATGTTTTTCTGCAGATATATGCCCAGGAGTGTAATGTAAATTGGTACAGCCACTATGGAGAACAGTATGGAGGTTCCTTAAAAAACTAAAAATAGAGCTACCATATGATCCTGTAATCCTACTCCTGGGTATATCTCTGGAGAAATACCAAGTTTTATACCTGGAATGCAAGGGTGGTTCTACATATGGAAATCAATCAATGTAATACATCACATTAGCAACATGAAGGACAAAAATCAAATGACCATCTCAACTGATACAGAAAAAGCATTTAACAAAATTCAACATTCTTTCATGATAAGAATGCTCAACAAACTAGAAATAGAAGAAAACTGCCTCAACGTAATAAGTTGTATGTGAAAAACCCACAGTTAACATCATACTCAATGTCACAAAACTTAAAGCTTCCCCTCTAAAATCAGGAACAAGGCAAGGATGCCCTCTCTTGCCACTACTATTAAAACAGTGTTTGAAACCCTAGCCAGAACATTTACAAAAGAAAAATAATAAAAGACATTCAAATTGGAAAAATAAGTAAAATTATTTGTTTACAGATGAGATGATCTTACATGTAGAAAACCCTGAAGAATTAAAAACAAAAAAACCTCATAAAGCCCTGTTAGAAATAAGAAACGATTTCAGCAAAGTTTTAGGATACTAAAACAAAATGAATACAAAAATTGATTGTATTTCTATAAACTAACAATGACCA
The DNA here is from genome assembly GCF_008692025.1 of Phocoena sinus. Taxonomy (NCBI): domain Eukaryota; kingdom Metazoa; phylum Chordata; class Mammalia; order Artiodactyla; family Phocoenidae; genus Phocoena; species Phocoena sinus. The sequence continues at coordinate 78,738,324 of NC_045766.1, read as the reverse complement.
ATCAAAAAAGAAAGCAATCGGGCTTCCCTGGTGGTGCAGTGGTCGAGAGTATGCCTGCTGATGCAGGGGACACGGGTTCGTGCCCCGGTCCTGGAAGATCCCACATGCTGCGGAGCGGCTGGGCCCGTGAGCCATGGCCACTGGGCCTGCGCGTCCGGAGCCTGTGCTCTGCAACAGGAGAGGCCACAACAGCGAGAGGCCCACGTACCGCAAAAAAAAAAAAAAAGCAATCTCATTTACTATATATAGCGCCAAAAAGGACAAAACACTTAGGAAAAAACCTAACCAAGGAGGTAAAAGACTTGTACACTGAGAAATATGAAACACTGCCAAAAGAAATCAAAGATAGAAATAAGTGGAAAGACCTCACACTCATGGACTGGAAGACTTAATAACATTAAAATGTCTGTACCACCCAAAAGTCATCTACAGATTCAATCCAATTCCTATCAAAATCCCAATGGCATCTTTTGCAGTAATAGAAAAACAAAATCCTAAAATCCTATACAGAATCTCAAATACCCCAAAGAGCCAAAACAATCTTGAAAACAGAAGGACAAAGTTGGAGGTTTCACACTTCCTGATTTGAAAACAAGCTACAAAGCAACAGGAATCAAGACAGTATGGAACTAGCATAAACACAGATATATAGACTAATGGAACAGAATAGAGATACTAGAAATAAACCCTTATGTGTATTTTCAACAAGGGTGCCAAGACTACACAATCGGGAAAGGATAATCTCTTAAGCAAATGGTGCTGGGAAAACAGGATATTCACAGGCAAAAAAAAAAAAAAAAAAAAAGAAGAAGAGGGACCCTTACCTTACACCATACACAAAAATTAACTCAAAATGGATCAAAGTCCTAAACAGAAGACCTAAGACCACAAAAATCCTAGAAGAAAATATAGGGAAAACACTTCAGGACACAAGCATTGGCAACATATTTGACCTTTGGTGACTAGCTTACTTCACTTAGCATAATGTTTTTGAGGTTCATCCATGTTCTGACAAGTGACAGAATTTCTTTCTTTTGATGACATCAAAAAGCTCAAGTGACTACAGCAAAAAGAGACAAATGGGACTACATCAAACTTTTAAACTTCTGAGTGTTAAAGGAAATTAAAGCATAAGCTAACTTGTATGTGAAATCCTTTTTTTAATAAAAAAAAAGGTCAAACTCACAGAAAAATAGAGTAGAATTATGGTTACAATGGGTTGGGGGTGTGGGTGAAATAGAAAGATGCTGGTTAAAGGGTACATGCCTTCAGTCATGAGACGACATAGTTCTGGGGATCTAACGTACAACATGGTACCTATAGTTAATAGTACTGTATTGTATACTTGAAATTTGCTAAGAGAGTAGATCTCAAGTGTCCTCACCATGCACATACAAAAAAGGTAATTATGTGAAGTGATGAATATGTTAATTACTTCTTAGGGCAATCATTTCACAATTTATACATATAACAGATTATTACATTGAATACTTTAAATATATGCAGTTTTGTCAATTATACTTAATAAAACTGGGGGGAAAACGTTCAACAAAAAAAACCCCAAAACAGAAAAAATAGCTATGTAAATCAGTTTAATGTTACATATCTTTTTATAAAATAAAGGAATGGAGAACAATATACCATACAAAGACTGAGCTAAAGAAAACTGAAGTAGTTACATTAATTTCAGACAAAGAGGACTACACAGCAAGAATAATTATCAGGGATAAAAAGGGACATTACAGACATTACATAATGAAAAAGGGATCAATTCTCCAAAGAGACATAATAATTCTTAAGGTGTATGCACCTAACAACAGAGTCAAAATATCTGAGGCAAAAAGAAATGGAATCGGGCTTCCCTGGCGGCACAGTGGTTGAGAGTCCGCCTGCTGATGCATGGGACCAGGGTTCATGCCCTGGTCCGGGAGGATCCCGCATGCCGCAGAGCGGCTGGGCCCGTGAGACATGGCTGCTGGGTCTGTGCGTCCGGAGCCTGTGCTCCACAAAGGGAGAGGCCACAACAGTGAGAGGCCCGTGTACCTCAAAAAAAAACAAAACAAAACAAAAAGAACTAATGGAATCACAAGGAGGAACAGACAAATCCACTATTATATTTAGAGATTTCAACAACTTTTCATCAGTTATCAGTTACTGATAGATCCAGCAAGCAGAAAATCAATGAAGGACATAGTTAAACTGAACGACATTATTATTCAACTGGATCTAATTAACATATTTACAGAAAATTTTATCCAACAATTGAATACGTATTCTTCTCAAGCTCATACAGAACATTAGTCAAGATAGACCTAATTCTGGGTCATAAAACATACCCTAGCAAATTAAAAAGAAGAGACATCATACAAGGTATGCTCTCAGACCACAATGGAATTAAACTAGAAATCAGTAACTGAAAAACAGTCAGAAAAAACAAAAACAAAAACTTGGAGCATAAACAACATACTTCTAAGTACCAACTGGGTCAAAGAAGTCTCAAGAGAAAACAGAAAATATTTTGAGTTAAATCAGTATTTGTGGATGCAATGAAGGCAGTGCTTACAGGGAAATTTATAGCAATGATTGCATATATTAAATAAGAAGAAAATCCAAAAGCAATATCTAAGTTTGCAACTTAGAAAAGTAGAAAAAGAACAAATTAAATCCAAAGTAAGCAGAAGAAAAGAAATATAAATTAGAGATGAAACTGAAAACAGGAAATCAACAGAGAAAAATTAGCAAAATCAAAAGATAGTTCTTTGAGAAGATCAGTAAAACTGATAAAAATCTAGCCAGGTTAGCTAAGAAGAGAGAAGACATAAATTACCAATATCAAAAGCAAAAAGATGTCATCATCACAGATCTCATGGACATTAACAGATTAAAGGAATATCACGACAAACTCTGTACTCACAAATTTGATAACATAGATAAAATGGGCCAATTTCTTGAAAAACACAATCTACTAGAACACACACAAGGAGAACTAGATAATCTGAAAAGGTCTGTATCTATTAAACAATCTGACATACAATTAATCATCTTCCAAAATAGAAAGCACCACACCCAGATGAGTTCACTGGTGAATTCCACCAATCATTTAAGGAAGAAATTATATCAATTCTCTACAGTCCCTTCCAGAAGACAAAAACAAAGGGAATATATCCCAACTCATTCTTTGAGACCAGTATTACCCTAATACCAAAAACAGAAGACATTACAAGAAACAAAAGCTACAGACCAATATCTCACATGAACATAAATGCAAAAATCATCAACAAAATATTAGCAAACTGATTCCAACAATGTATAAAAAGAAGTATACACCAAGACCAAGTGGGATTTAGTCCAGGTATGATAAGTTGGTTCAACATTTAAAATTAATTAATATAATCCAGTCCATCAACTGGCTAAAGAAGAATTATCTGATCGTATGTATAGATGCAGAAAACGTAGTTGACAAAATCCAACATCCGTCCACGATGAAAAAAAGAAAAAAACAACTCTTAGCAAACTAGGAATAGAGGGGAACATCTTCAACTTGATGAAGAACATCTACAGGGACTTCCCTGGTAGTGCAGTGGTTAAGACTCTGTACTCCCAATGCAGGGGGCCTGGGTTCGATCCCTGGTCAGGGAACTAGATCCCACATGCATGCCGCAACTAAGAGATCGCATGCCACAACTAAGGAGCCTGCCTGCCACAACTAAGACCAGGCGCAACCGAATAAATAAAAAATAAAAAAAAAAAAAGAACATCTACAAAAAATCCTACAGCTAACTTTATACTTAATGAGGAGAAACTATGTTTTCCTGCTAAGATCAGAAACAAGTCAAGAAAAACTTGAGACTCTCACCACTCCTATTCAACATTGCATATGCAATAAGACACCCACCCCCCAAGAAAATAAAGGGTATACAGACTTGGAAAGAAGTAAAACTATCTTTGTTCACAGATGACATGATTGTCCATGTAAAAAATCCCAAGGCATCAAAAACGAAAAACACCCTGGAATTAATAAGGGACTATAGCAAGATTGCTGGATACAAGATTAAGGTACAAAAGTCAAGTGCTTTTTTATATACCAGCAATGAACAATTTACATTTGAAATTAAAAAACAATACAATTTACATTAGTACACAAAAAAAGAAAAAAAAGGAATATTAGGTACAAAGCAAACAAACTATATAAAAGATTTATATGAGGAAAACTATAAAGCTCTGAGGAAAGAAATCAAGGATCTAAATAAATGGAAACATATTTCATGTACATGGAGAGGAGGACTGAATAGTCAAGATATCAGTTCTTCCTAACATGATCTATAGATTTAATGCAATCCCAATCAAATCCCAGCAAATTATTTTGTGGATATGGAACAGTCAACACAATACTGAAGAAGAGTCAAAATATTGACACTAACTGACTTCAAGACTTATTATAAATCTAGAGTAAAAATGGATATGATATTAGAGAAAGAACAAACAAATAGATCACTGGAACAGAACAGAGAGTGCAGAAATAGCCACAGATATAATTAACTGAACTTTGACAAAGGAACAAAGGCATTTAAAAGGAGAAAGGATAGTCTTTTCAACAAACAGTGCTGTAACAACTGAACAGCAAAGAAATGAATCTCGACACCGATCTTACATCTTTCACAAAAATTAACTCAAAATGGATCACATACCTAAATGTAAAAGGCAAAACTATAAAACAGTACAAGATAATATGGGAAAAAATTTAGGTGTCCTTGCGTTTGGCAGTGACTTTTTAGATGCAACTCCAAAAGCACAATCCATGAAAGAAAAAAGTTGTAAATTGGACTTTTCACTAAAATTAAAAATTTCTGGTCTAAGACACTAATGAAAAGACAAGTCACAGACTGGGAGAAAAGCACTGTAAAACACTTATCTGATAAATAATTGTTAACTAAAATATACAAAGAACCCTTAAAACTCAATAGAAGAAAACACTCAACCATTGGTAATGGGCAAAAGACTTGAAAAGACACCTCACCAAAGAAGATATAGAAAGAAAAGATGCTCAACATCGTATTTCATCGGGAACTGCAAATTTAAACAACAGTGAGATACTACTGCACTCCTATTAGAATGGCTAAAACCCAAAACACTGATAACACCAAAGGCTGGTAAGGATGCAGAGCAACAGGAACTCTCATCAGTGCTGGTGGGAATACAAAATTATTCTGCACAGTCACTTTGGAAGATAATTGGGCAGTTTCTTGAAAAACTGAACCATACTCTTACCATACAATCTAGCAACTGTGCTACTTGGTATTTACCCAAATGACCTGAAAACTTATATCCACACAAAAACCTGCACATGAATGTTTACAGCAACTTTATTCATAACTGCCAAAACCTGGAAGCAACCAAGATGTCCTTCAATAAGCAAATAAAAAAACCCAAAATGTAGTATATGCATATAATTGTATTTTTTCTGAGAGAAAAAGAAATGAGCTATCACGCCAAGAAAAGCTATGCAGGCACATTAAATGCATACTGCTAAGTGAAAAAAGTCAATCTGAAAAGGCTATGTATGTACTGTTTGATTCCAAGTATATGACATTCTAGAAGAGGCAAAACTACAGAAACAGTTTTTTTTAAAATCAATGGTTGTCAGGGTTGAGGTGAGGAAGGGAGGGATGAACAGGTGGAGCTCAGGAAATTTTTAGGGCAGTGAAACTATTCTGCATGACACTGTAATGATGGAAACATGTCATTATACATTTGCCAAAGTCCACAGACTATACAACACAAATACTGAACCATAATGCAAACTGTGGACTTTAATTACTACTAATACATCAATATTGCTACGATTGTAACAAATCTACATTAATGCAAAAGGTTGAAAACGGGGGAACTGAGGAGAAGAGTGTATACAGGAACACTGTACTTTCCATTCATTTTTCTGTAAAACTAAAACTGCTCAAAAAATAGTTATCTGTTAAAAAGAGAAATTTTCAAATTAAAAAAAAATTCTAGTGGGTAAAGAAATTCAACAGACAGGGACTTTCCTGGTGTCACAGTGGTTAAGAATCTGCCTGCCAATGCAGGGGACACAGTTTCGAGCCCTGGTCCGGGAAGATCCCACATGCCAGGTAGCAACTAAGCCCGTGCACCACAACTACTGAGCCTGCTCTCTAGAGCCCAAGAGCCACAGCTACTGAAGCCCGCGCACCTAGAGCCCGTGCTCCGTAACAAGAGAAGCCACCACAATGAGAAGCTCACACACCACAATGAAGAGTAGCCCCCGACTGCCACAACTAGAGAAAGCCCACACGCAGCAACGAATACCCAACGCAGCCAAAAATAATAGTTAATTAGTTAATTAATTAAAAAAAAGAAATTCAACAGACATTTCTCCAAAGAACACATACTAATGGCCAATAAAAGATGAAGAGATGCCCATTAGCCGCCAGGAAATTCAAATCAAGACAAGATGTATCAGTTTACTCTAAGACAGATACCATCAAAAACCAGATAATAACAAGTATTGGCAATGATGTGGAGAAACTGCAATGTTTATCCAGTGCTTGTAGATTGTAGAATGGTACAGTGGCTTTGGAAAACAAGTTCACACTTCCTCATAATGTTAAGCACAGAGTCACCATATGACCCACCATACTTCCAAGTATATTCCCAAGAGAACTGTTAAAAAAAAAAAAAGTCCCCACAAAAACTTGTATGCAAATGTTCAGAGGAGCATCATTCATTATAGCCAAAAAATGAAGACAACTCAGATGTTCATCAACTGACAAATGGATAAACAAAATGCAGCATATCCATAAAATGGAATATTATTCATCCACAAAAAGTACTTAAGTAATGAGACAGTACAACGTGGATGAACCTTGAATACATTATTCCAAGTGAAAGAAGACAGAAACAAAAAGGTCATATATTATGATTCCATTTATATGAAATGTCCAGAATGGGCAAATCCATAGAGATGGAAAGTAGATTAGTGATTGCCAGGGCCTAGGGGAAGAGGAGGATGGGGAGGGACTATTAATAAGAATTGAATAGGGAACTATTAAAAGAGTTCCTTCTTGAGGTGATGAAAATATTCTAGAATTAGTAGTGACAGTTGCACAACTCTGTGACTATACTGAAACCAATGTATATACTTTAAAAGGGTGAAAGAGTGTTTACTTTAAAAGGGTGAAATTTATGGTATAGGAATTATATCTCAATAAAACTGTTAATAAAAAAAGAATCAAGCAGCTGACCATCCACAAAAATTGCAAAGCCTTCAGTGAAACTAGTCAAAAGAGCAGATCTAACTCCGGATGCTAAACACTTCTTTGGAACTTACCACAGAAATATAGGAATTTGAAAAGGTATAAACACTAAAGGATAATAAAATTAAAAGAAAAAAAGTGAGAAAACTCAGAAGTGTACTATGCCTCATATTTAAGTTTTATTTTCTTTTTTCTTTTTACCTTTTGACCCCCTTCACCTATTTCTCCCACCTCCTGCCTCTGGCAACCACCAATCTGTTCTCTATATCTACACGCTTGTTTTTTATTGTTGCTGCTGTTCATTTTTTAAGATTTCATACATAAGAGAGAGCATATGGCATTTGTGTTATTCTGTCTGACTTATTTCACCTAGCATAATGCCCTCAAGGTCTATCCATGTTGTCACAATGTCAGGATTTCCTTCTCTTTACGGCTGAATAATGTTCCATCATACACACAACACACACACACACACACACACACACACACACACCACAATTTCTTTATCCATTCATCCACTGATGGGCACTTAGGTTGTTTCCATATCCTGACTATTGTAAATAATGCTGCAATGAACATGGGGTACATATATCTTTTCAAGTTAGTTATTTTCATTTTCTTCAGATAAATATCCAAAAGTAGAATTGCTGGATCCTATGGTAGTTCTATTTTTAATATTTTGAGGAAACTCCATACCGTTTTCCATAGTGCCTGTACCAATCTACATTCCCACAAACAGCACACAAATGTTCCCTTTCTCCGCATCCTTGCCAACACTTGTTATTTCTTGTCTTTTTCATAATAGCCATTCTAACAGGTGTGAGGTGATATCTCATTGTGGTTTTGATTTGCCTTTCCCTGATGATTAGTGATGTTGAGCATCTTTTCATGTACTTGTCAGCCATCTGTATGTCTTCTTCAGGAAAATGTCTATTCAGGTCCTGTGCCCATTTTTTAATTGGATTGTTGGGGTTTTTTTTTTTATATTAGCCTGTTATCAGACATATGATTTGTGAATATTTTATCCCATTCAGTGGGCTGCCTTTTCATTTTGTTGATGGTTTCCTTTGCTGTGCAGAAGCTTTTTAGTTTGATGTAGTCCCACTTGTTTATTTTTGCTTTTGTTGCCTCTAGTTTTAGTGTCAGATTCAAAAAATCATCACCAAGACCTACATCAAGTAGTTTACCATTTATGTTTTCTTCTAGTTTTATGGTTTCAGGTCTTAAACTCAGGTCTTTAATCCATTTTGAGTTAATTTTTGTGTATGGTATAAGACAGTTGTCAAGTTTCATTCTTTTGCATGTGGCTCTTCAGTTTTCCCAACACCATTTATTGAAAAGGCTGTCCTTTCCTCACTGTATAGTCTTGTCTCCTTCACTGTAAATTAATTGACCATGTGTGGGTTTATTCCTGGATTCTCCATTCTGTCCCACTGATCTATGTGTCTGGTTTTATGCTAATACTATATTGCTTTAATTGCTGTAGCTGTGTAATATAGTTTGAAATCATGAAGCATTATATCTCCAGCTTTGTTCTTCTTTCTCAAGAATGCTTTGACTATTTGAGGTTTTTGTGGTTCTATACAAATTTCAGGATTATTTGTTCTATTTCTTTGAAAAATGACATTGGAATTTTGATAGGGATTGCAGTGAATCCATAGATTGTTTTGGGTAGTATGGACATTTTAACAATATTGATTCAATCCACAAGCACATAATATCTTTCCATTTATTTGTGTCTTCAACAATTTCTTTCATTAATGTCTTAGAGTTTTCAATATACAGGTCTTTCATTTCCTTGGTCAAATATATTCCTAGGTATTTTATTCTTTTCAGTGCAACTGTTAATGAGATTGTTTTCTTTATTTCTCTTTCTGATAGTTTGTTATTAGTATACAGAAATGCAAGAGATTTGTGTGCACTGATCTGCATCCTGCAACTTTACTGAATTAGTTTATTCTAACAGTTTTTGTTTTTAATGGAGCCTTTAGGATTTTCCATATGTAATATTATGTCATCTGCAAACAGTGACAGTTTCATTTCTTCCTTTCCAATTTGGATGCCTTTTACTTCTTTTTCTTGCCTAATTGCTCTGGCTGCCTTCTATTAAGTTTTATTTCTCTTTCTCTCAAGCCATTCAAGCCACTGAAAGGCAGAAAGAAGACACTCAGGACCACAATATCATGCCTCCATTTTTTCTCTCTGGAATAATGGAGGCAATAAAACTATATATAATTTTAAAGCAAAATCAATAGAATCCTTACCAATAAACCTTTGTACAGTCTCTGAAAATTCAATTTGAAAAAATATTTTATCAGTCATCCTACATAGGCACTTGGGAAAGTAGCATAAAATAGTCTATATCCTTAGGAAGTTTGGTATGTCAACTATGAAAATGTGCCTCTCAGATATCCCACTGCAGGAAACATTATTGACCAATGGTCCCAGCTGCTGAACTCTCAAAGCTATTCTCTTGTTTGGGGCCAAGCCAAGCTTCTCATGAGCTGTTCCCTGCCAATGACTCAGCATGGCAGACATATTTAATGAAGCTCTTTTCCCAGGAGACACTGGACTCCTCTGATGGTTCAACCTTGCACTGAAAAAAATCCAAAGTAAATAGCAGTTTGTAGTACTTCAGAAGCCTAAAATTAAAACCAATAGAACTTAATTATAAGGAGTTTTAAAATTCAGTAAATGTTTTCATAATACATTGTTTCTTTTGATTCACACAATGTTGGAGTAAAAAGGGAGCACAGGGCTTCCCTGGTGGCGCAGTGGTTGAGAGTCCGCCTGCCGATGCAGGGGACACGGGTTCGTGCCCCAGTCCGGGAAGATCCCACATGCCGCGGAGCGGCTGGGCCCGTGAGCCATGGCCGCTGAGCCTGCGCGTCCGGAGCCTGTGCTCTGCAACGGGAGTGGCCACAACAGTGAGAGGCCCGAGTACCGCAAAAAAAAAAAAAAAAAAAAAAAAAAAAAAAAAAAAAAAAGGGAGCACAATACTTCTTGAGTTCTTTTATTTTTTCTTCTTTTTTTTTTGCGGTACACGGGCCTCTCCCGTTGCGGAGCGCAGGCTCCGGACGTGCAGGCTCAGCGGCCACGGCTCACAGGCCCAGCCGCTCCGCGGCATGTGGGATCTTCCCGGACCGGGGCACTAACCCGTGTCCCCTGCATCGGCAGGCAGACTCTCAACCACTGCGCCACCAGGGAAGCTCCTTATTGAGTTCTTTTATGCACCAAACACTGGACTGGGGCATTGCTGTAGTAACAGCATTCCCATTGTACACATGATGAAATTGAAGCTCATAAAGTTAATGGATATACTTAAGCTTACAAAACTAATAGTGGACCAAGGTCTTATTTCTCCTTTGTTGTCTCCAGAATATCATACAGAAAATAATCATATCCCTAAGGACTGAGCCCAGACATTCTCTCTCCTCACTCTCCAAAATGGTATATATTAAAGTAGGGCTCAAATTCTCTATTCACAACAGAACAACAGTGACACTTCACTTCACCCCCACATCCTAACTACAGAACAAATGAAACTAAGCAGGACACCTGAAACCTATGACTTGGTTCAAAGGAGAACTGAAATTAATAGTTAATGAAGCTGATTACTAATTAATTAAAATGTAGCTTACTGATTTTCAAATTGGAAAAGCCAGCCCCAACAACCATCTGTAGCCTTTGGGATTGATTAATCTTCTCCCTGCTCTAATATCAAAGGTCTCCTACATTAGTTTCCTAGCTGGACTCTACCCCTAACACCACAATAGCATTTTCTATCACAAGCACTTTCAAACTGGCCAATTGAAGTTGCTTAATTTTAGTTATTTGCCACAGTATGATGGGTCCAGAAGGAAAAAAGTATTCAAATTGTAAGTAAAACACTACTGAAATGAAACTTGTTACACCAGAAATTCTTTAAAAAAAAAAAAAAGGTTCACTATCTTAGATATAGTTTTCATGACTACAGTGCAGGGATAATTACTCTTGTTTTCTTTCTATCTCTGACCATTCTTTCTCTTCTTGTTTTTTCACCACAACAAACTGCCTCTCACTGACACCAGCAGGTTAAGCATGTTGGTTTATGTAATTGTGCAAGAAGATCCTATTCCACCTTTTCCTGAAAACACGTAATTATTTAATGCAAAATACATGATTATTTAATCCTAGGTAGCAGCTATGTAAAAATTACAAATGTGAAACTACAGAATTTTAAGTTGTCAGAAAAAATGCCTATTTTATGATAATCAAGAGAAATGAATCAGTCAATACACCAAATTTTATATTTTTGGAAACAGCTAACATTTAGCAAGGAGAACAAAGAATACTTAAGTTTCACAAAGAAAAGGTGATACACTGGAAAGAACTGAGCCTGGTGTCACACAGTCTGCCACGTTATAGCATTTAGCAGAAAAAAATAAAAACAAAATTATATAATAGCAACAGAAGCAATAAAATAAGCTTAATAAGAAATGTCAAAGCCTATATAAGTAAAACTCCTAAAAGATATAAAAGTAAACTTGAACAAATGGAAAGGCATCTCTTATTCCTGGATAAGGTAATTCAGCATCATGGACAGGTGATTTAACTCCCTAAGTTAGTTTATAAAGTTGAAATTGATGAAATTCCAATTAAAAATATCAATGAGCTTTTTCATGGAGTTAGTCAAACTGATACCAAAGTTCATCGGGAAAAATAAACATCCAAAAATAGCTAGAAAAACATGAAAAAGAAAAGCTACATGGGCAGATTAGCCCTACCAGACACTGAAATATACTATAGAGCTCTATAATTAAAACAATGTGGTACTGACTTAGATATATGCAAATGACCTAGTAGAACAGAATGGAAAGTCCAGAAATAGACCAATTACCGTGGAAATTCAGCATATAATAACAATAGCATCTCAAATCACTGGAACAAACATAGATTTTTAAATAAATGAGACAAATGATTAATGATTTAGAAAGGATAAAATTAGATCAATAACTCATACCATACACAGGAATAAACTCCACAAACAGGAACAAACTTCAAATGGATCAGGGATCTAACTGTAAAAAGTGAAAACTTACAAGTGCTAGAAAATATGGATGAATTTCTCTTTAACCTGAGGAAAAGGCTTTCTGTAAGACTTTATAAGGAAGAGGCTTTCTAATCACAACTAAAATCCAGATATGATAAAAGTGGACATTAAACACATGAAAGGATGTTAAACTACATTCATAAGATTGTAAATTAAAACTACAATGAGATACCATTTCTCACCTATCAGATTGGCAAAAACTGAAAAAGTAAATCAATGCATGTTGTCAAACCTTGTGGGTAAAAAGGCATTCATATATTACTAGAGAGAATGCAAATCTGTACAAGCTCTTATGCAGGGGAATTTAGCAATATCATACAAAACTACATATATGTTTATGTTCTCATTCAGCAGCCCTAGTTCTCTTAATTTATTGTGAAGATACACATCTAATAATAAATACCTATGCACAAAGTTTTTCATAACAGCCCCCTTGGAGATTACAAAATATTGAAAAGTAATTCAATATCCATATATAGAAGAATGGTTGGAATCAACTCTGCAATACTATGAAGCTCTAAAACGGATGAGAAAAATCTCTGAACTGATATGACTTTCAGGAACTATAGTTAACAGAAAAGGAAAGTACAAAAGAGTATCTCTAATACTACACTTTGTGTAAGAAAGAAACAAAGAGAACTACAGTCTACCCTCTGCATTCATGGATTCCGCAACCAGGGATTCAGCCAAGCTGGGATCAAAAATATTCAGGGGGGAAAAGCTCTGGAAAGTTCCAAAAATCAAAACTTCAATTTGCCACATCAGCAACTATTTAAATAGTATTTACAACTATTCACATAGCATCAACAAGGTATTATAAGTATTCTAGAGATGGTTTAAAGTATATGGGAGGATGAGCTTAGGTTATATGGAAATACCACACCATTTTATATACGGAACTAGAGCATCTGCAGATTTTGGTATCCACTGGGTACCCTGGAACCAATCCACTGTGGATACCAAGGGATGATTGTACACTTACTGCTCATTTGTGCAAAAGAAACCCAGAAAAAATAAATCAGAACATAATGAGATTGGCTATCTAGAGGGAGTGAGTGGAAACAAGACAGAGGGAATGACATTTGTGTATCTCTGACTTTTAGAACCACATTAGTGTTTCACAGACTGAAAATATAATTTTTTTTTAAAAAGTCAAAAAGAATGCTGATAAAGTTCTACAAAGGGATACATACAAAAACAGATGAACCAAACTGTATTTCAGTTGAATAACTTAACTATGATAAAGGGAAAAATTAGAATTTTTTTAAAAAGCAAGAAAAAGAAGAACTAACCGAAGTATCTTCTGAACAGAATATACTGGTTTGATACAGCAATGATAAAATATAATAAAGCACTCTGGAGTCAGACTGCTTGGATTCAAATACCTGCCCAGCTATCCACTTGCTAACTGTATGACCCTGGACAAGTTAATTTATAATCTCTTTGTGTGTAGGTTTCCTTATCTGAATAATAACAGTACCAATATCACAGGACTAACGGTAAAGCTCTTATAAAACTACTCATGTAAAAGCCTGAGATCACCTGGCATATTTTAAGGATTTGATAAGTATCTGCTATCAGCAACTATTAATTCAAAAACACATTAAGTGTGTGGATATCCTGGAGACACACATAATAAAAATGGAGTCCTTGTCATGAAAAAATTTGGAATTTCCTAGTTTATGAACAATAAGTGTTCAAGGAATCTAGACTAGCAAGATCCATAGGGCTGGCTAGAATCATCTGGGAAATTTCATAAAGGAAGAAACTGACATGGATCTTTATATATGCACACGGTTTAGACAGCAGGAGAATGCAAGTGACAGAAGGGAAACTGAACAAAAGCAGAGAGGCCATAAAAACCAATATATCTCAAAGATAGTGATACATAAGGTTTGTAAAAGCTGAATATCTGGAGATAAGGCAAGACTATAGAAGCTCCCGAATGTACAATTAAAACTGGGCAGGCTTTATTTTCTAGGCTATGAGGAACCCATAGAAGATTTGTGTGTAGGAGAAACAACATGACCAAACTGAACTGTGGGATTATTCTAATGTCCGTATACAGAAAGACTGGAAGTGAGAAGATCAGAGGCAAGAGTCTTACTAGTTGTTAAGCCAAATAATGACAAAGGTCTGGCTAGAATAGCAGTGATGAGAAAAGGAAAGAAGGTATAGCTCAACAAGGCAGTTGGTGGGGTGGGGTGGGGGGAATCAACCAAATTTGGTAATCACTAGATATGAGGTATGAGAGAATGAAAGAGCCTGAATGACAGGTAAATGAGAAAACCATCAGAAGGAAAGAGCCACAAGGAATGGGAGCCAATAGAGAGGATTTCCTTTAAGATTGAAAGTTTAAGTCAGAGTTAGATAAGAAACCTTGCCAATATGAAATAACAGTACCTTCAGATATCAAGATCCAGTGGGCACTGGGCAACATGGTACTAGTGCTTGGGAGAGAGAGAATTGAAGACAAAAACTTCAGAATTTTTTTTTTTAATCTCTTTAGAAAGTTCAGGACATTCTGGAGCATACAGACACTAGGCTGTGTGCTATTTCAGAGCAGTGATCCCCTCTTATTTTTTTTTTAATCCCTCAATGTTTAGCACAGTTCCTAGTACACAGGAGACTCTCAGTAAAATGTTGCAGAGGTGGGAAGAGTAGGGAAGGGAACGGGGTTGCATGGCTTGTTAATGGCAGAGCCTTGATTAGAGTGCAGGTCTCACTGATTCTCCACTATACCATAACGTACAGGTGACTCTGACCATCTACGTACAGGACACCCTAAAGAGACGGTGTAAGAAATAAAAATAAGCTGAACTGTGGGGAGTACTGCTTTGTAGGGGCAGATGAAAGGGAGACATAAGAAGATAGCAAAGAAAGGTCAGTTATAGGGGAAAAAAAATGATAGTGTTATATCACAGACTCAAAGGAAATTTTTCAAGAGAGGAAGCATAGTCAACTGTACCAAATGATCATATGCTACAGGTAATGTTTCTCTGGTCTCCTACACCAATGACAACCAAGGCAGAGAAAGGTCACATTTTTAAATAGAAATTAAGAAATTTTAATCTACATTTCACAGCATTTTAGATACATATGTCACTCACAGCAGTTCAAAAAAAATACTGCAATCTTCAGTAAATTTTATCTCTACATAATACACAATGCGAAATAAAGTCACTACAGTAGTTGACCTGAATAAAAATTTGTTCAATAGATGAAATTTAAAGCAAAGAGAAACAACTCAAAAAATAATTATTTACATGCATTGACAGCAACAAAATACATGAAATACTGAAGGTCTTACCTTAAATCTCTTGTCCTGTAATACTTTCTTGATGGCAACCAGCTCTCCTGAATCACAAAGTTTGGCTTGATATACCACACCAAATGACCCATTCCCAATCACTTTAGTGTCTGTATAGCTGACTTCTTGTGGCCTGTCTGGACCCTGCCCAGGAGTTGCCACCACTGTGGTCACCTTGCTGCCATCCTTGTCTCCTAAAAGAAATAAGGGATAGATAAATGAGAACTGTAAAGAATTCAACAGAGAAAATTGCCAAAGTATAGCAAGTAAACTATATTCTTTGCTACAAATTATTTTTAAATGCTCATCTTAGTTTATCACATAGTATTACTTCAACTATTTGTTTCAATTATAAGTAATTATTTTAACCACCATTTATTCAGTCATTCCATAGACCAGACACCATGCTTAGTTTATATATATGACTTCATTTAATGAAAACAACCCCATGAAGTAGACAGAACTGTTCCTATATTAAACATAATGAGAAGAATGTTACATTTGTTCAGTCAAAAGGCGAATGATGGACCCACCAAAGAATCCTTATCTGTCCAACTCTAAAGGCCCTAATTCTTTCCTCAGGGCTTTCTTATTTTACTTGAAAATAAGATAAGTACAATTGAAAAAGTCTAAATATGCTGACTCTATTCAGACCACTCTCCCTTTAGGAAGGTAAGGCTTTGAGTTTTTGCTTCTCCGTGTCTTATTTCTTCTTCAGAAAATAATGATGCCTCTCCAAGAAAGGTCTGATGGGTAAAAGAAATAGGGGAATGTTAAATTTGGGGGTAAGACATGCAAAACTTAAAAGAAAAATCAAACCCATTCAAACTGAGCCTCATTCATAACTAGCTCTCCAGCTCTGGGGTCTCTGCCCACTCATGACCATCTCCTTACCTCTTCTGCCTTCCCTCCTCGCCAGTAACAATCCAAAGACTCTTCAATTCAAGCTCAAGAGCCACCTCCTTCTTGACTAAGCACAGTTCATATCTCGGAATTCTTAAACTATTCTAAACCATTCTATACTACCTAGCATTTAATTTTAAGAAGCTTTAAATTGTTCTTTTAGTGATTTCAGAATACACAAAGATTCTAGGGACTACGATCTTTGTGAAGTAGCAATTATGACTTCGTGCCTGTTCTCTCTTTCCTGACAAATCTAAAACCAATTCTCAGTACAATGTAAGTCCTTAGGCTCACTGACTAAACTTCACTTCTTTTTCTTCTCTCTCTTACTCTTCCATTATAGCAATTTCATTTCTAAGATGCTCACTGAATTCATACTAACCTCATAGAAGAAAAATAATGTAATATTTAACCCTAGATACCAAACCAAACAACAACAACAAAAACCTCTGCTCACTATCTTAGTAAAAATTAAAAGGTTTACTCTGTTCTCTTTTGAGCAGTTAGAGAAACTGCTGAGAACTCTTACAGACTATATTCTCCCACTAGTAGGAAATCCTGGGTATACAAGGAACAATGGCTCTTTGTGCCTAAGCATCCTGGAATTTTTATTCAGAAATCACCAAGCTCTTCAGACTGCTCCATCAGAGATCTGAAATAGCAGAGCTGTAAAGAATGGCAAGGTAACACCGGGGGTGACTTGGTATGAGCATTAGTAATGCATGGGACAGTCAGCAGCTAGTGTGCCAAGGAAAAGCATGTCACCATTTGGCACTGCAATTTGCTGACTCAGCAATAAAATAACAGCTGTATAAAATTTCACTGTACAAAAGAACTTTCCGATTGTTTCATCTACTCTAATACTTAAATGGAGGGCCATGTTTACTATGCAAATAAGGAAAGTAAGAGAGATTAACTTGTCCAATATCATAAAGCTTTAAGTAAAAGAACTCTTCATTCACGTCAGGCTGCCTCTGCCATTATTTTACAACCTTCCTACTACAGCTGAAAGACCGACTTCATATACCGTTACCCACACCCCCCCCCCAAGAAGCAGATGTTTCTGAAAATATGATGTAAAAAAGGTCAGTTCCAGAATAATAGTAACAGAATACATGAATAATCTTTTGTAGTTTTCAGTCCTCAATTATTCATTTATTAATAGCTAAACAGCTTTTTCCAAAGATACTTTGGCAACATTAGACTTTGAAAGTTATCCCAAAGCAAAAGCATATGGAAAACAAAAATGTAAAACAATTGATTCTGTGATGTTCAAACAATTTAACTTTTGCTACTAGAAACTGTGTAACTTTGGATCTTAACAACAGAGCAGCGTTTTAAACACTGCTACCAAGAAACCAAAGTCCTCATGAAAAGCTAGAATTCATAACAAACATGCCTCATTAAAAAATAAAAAGTCACCACTTTGCCCAATATTGAATTTCCCAGAATGCATGGTATCATGAGCTTCACACCAACTACAATAAAATTGGTTCCTAAAAAATGCCACTGTCTCTCAGGAGCAACAACAGCAAAGCAGTGGGAACAGCTCAGTTTCAGGCACTCTCTTCTGGCCAGAGAACTCCTGGGATCCTCTATTACAATTAAAATTCACTCAGGTGGTATGAATTTCCTATTCTGATTAGAACACAGAATTAAATCCCCTATTTAGCACAGTGGATAAATCTTAAATATATAAACCACAAAAGACTCCTCATAAAGCAATGGAAAGGTGGTATGCAGCAGAACAACCACTTTCAATTGAAGGCTGTTAAATATAGAATACAATTTTACAAAGCCCCTTATATGTATCCCAAAATGATATGTGTAGCCTTGTTCTCAGTCTCTTAAACACAGCAACACCTTGTGGTTACATTTTTTTGTCTTCTGAAGTCACTCCTCAGAACAATTGATCCATCCAAAACCCAAAAGGCCACTTCGGGCATATGTAAATATTTAGGAGGTATCTGACACTGACATTCTAATTTTAGTATTTCTTAATGATTCAGAGCTGAGAAAAAGCAACTGTGACCCTTTTTAACTAGGAGACTTTTAGAGATGTTAATAAGTCATACTACTAAATAAACTGAACAAAGTCAGCAACGACTATCTATATTAAATCTTCCTTTACCTCCAGAAGAATGTCTCCGGTGTAGAAATAACAGAAAATTAAAAGTCTACAAAGCCCAGAGAAACCAGCACACCAGGTATGATACAAGGAGGATACAAGGTATTTTTATGAAGCTTTTTAACCTAACAATAGGATTAGTAAGGAAACTAGCTCTGACTATTGTTTCTCATGAAGAGATGTAACAGATAGCTATGTTTATGGATGTTCAAAAACAATATAACAGTCTATTGAAAAATATTATTATATAAATTACTTAAAAGAACCAAAAAACCTTATTTTCAGGCATGATTAAGATAGTCTGAAGGGGAAACACTGACCACTGTCAAATTTTCAGGTTTTTAAATTAAACTTCAAACAACTCTTTATCCTAAGTATATGGCTAAGGAACTTCTATTAAAGCAAGATGTCCTCCCCTAAATAAACACAACAGCTTAGAGACATGAAAACAACATAAAAATTAATAAGCAAAAGAAATAAGAAACAAGGAACTGAGGTCCACAGAAAATCAGAGTTAGACAAATTCTAAAATAAGCTTATTATTGTCAAGAAATAGGGCCTCTACTCTATGATGTGGAAGCTCTAGCGAGTGTGCAACTGCTCTCATAACTTGGAGCAAAACTATGAAGAAAGAAAGAGAATGCAAACTAAGCAGCTGAATCAGTCAAATCAACCCTAATGTCAACAGCACGATAAAAAATTTTAGGGGCTTCCCTGGTGGCGCAGTGGTTGAGAGTCTGCCTGCCGATGCAGGGGACACGGGTCCGTGCCCTGGTCCAGGAAGATCCCACATGCCGCGGAGCAGCTGGGCCCGTGAGCCATGGCCACTGAGCCTGCGCGTCCGGAGCCCGTGCTCCGCAACGGGAGAGGCCACAACAGTGAGAGGCCCGCGTACAGCAAAAAAAAAAAAAAAAAAGGACAGATGTTATACATGAGCTGGCTTTTGGAGATGTTTTCCTGTATATCGCTTCTAGAAATGAAAGGAAAACATAGGGTGATAGAGGATAAAGATGAGACAGAAAAGACTCCCAAGTCCTTGATAGTGCAATAATACCACATTTTCAATCACAGGCAGATACCATGCCAATGGGATTAACAAGCATCAATTCTGAAGAACCATAAAATTAATCTTAAGAAAAACAAATCAGTCATTTTTGTCCTTAGAGAGAGGCATAATGGTGTTAATATGGGCTCTGAAGTCAGACCAAGGTTTGAATCACATATTCTACCACTTAGTATCTATAAAATGTAAATAGCTGCTACTTCATAGGGTTGTTGTAATGATTAAATAACACAGGTTAAGCAGTTTTGTTTTGTTTTGTTTTTTAAATACATGCCATATAGTGAGTGCTCAATAAATTATAGTTTCTCTGAAGAATTATTGGTAGTGGGAGTTGAAAAAAAAAAATTCTTCTGCTATGCTCTTTTACCACCAGGTACGTGCCCTACTACAGTGCTGATCACAATGTTCTATATAAGAGTCCGAGCCCCCCACTTGACTATGAGCTCTTAGGAAAGCCAGACATTACCTAAATCATTTAGATTTATTTCCCTAGTACTTATTAGCAGAGGGTTCAGCACAATGCAGGTGGCCCAGCAAATGTCTGCTCTTGAATTTATATAAAAATCACTCAAGCAGAATTATTAGGATTTGGGAAATGACTACTTCCTGCTAAACAGCAGTGTTTTTACTTCTTGCACTTGCCATTGATCAGATACAAATCCCTAGGGATAAGGTATATAGAAGCCTTACAAATAGCAAAACAGAATGGAAGGTTTACTAAAAACATGGCAACAACAAACAGCCAAAACAAATAACACAATTTGCCACATGTGTATCTATTTATAGGTAGGAGAATTACTCTGTTCATAACCCTTTTCCAGGTAATTTTGGTTTCTTCGGAGCATCAATATGCATGCAGCAATGGATAAGAACTGGGCAAGGGACATCTCTGAGGTCTGAAGCTCAATTTACAACAATACATATATAAGTATATTCCTTGAGTACTATTTTACAGTTTGCAAGCACCACTCACAGTGGACGTAAGAGTCACCTTGGAGAGTTTACTAAGAATGAAGATTCTAGAATTTCACCCCTAGAGAGACTCAGTAAATCTGCAGTAGGGCAGAAACTGTATTTTTTTTTTTTTGCAGTACGCGGGCCTCTCACTGTTGTGGCCTCTCCCGTTGCGGAGCACAGGCTCCGGACGTGCAGGCTCAGCGGCCATGGCTCACGGGCCCAGCCGCTCCGCGGCATGTGGGATCTTCCCGGACCGGGGCACGGACCCGTGTCCCCTGCATCGGCAGGCGGACTCTCAACCACTGCGCCACCAGGGAAGCCCGAAACTGTATTTTTAAAAAGCCCCCCGCCCCAATGATTCTTAATGCAGTTCTAGCAACCACTTTTTTTTTTTTTTTTTTTTTGGCTGAGTTGGGTCTTTGTTGCTGAGCACGGCTTTCACTAGTTGCAGCGAGTGGGGGCTACTCTTCAGCATGGTGCGCGGGCTTCTCATTGCAGTGGCTTCTCTTGTTGCACAGCACGGGCTCTAGGCATGCGGGCTTTAGTAGCTGTGGCTCGCGAGCTCTAGAGTGCAGACTCAGTTGTGGCGCATGCGCTTAGTTGCTCCGCGGCATGTGGGATCTTCCCGGACCAGGGCTCGAATACGTGTCCCCTGCATTGGCAGGCAGATTCTTTTTTTTTTTTTTTTTTTTTTTTGCTGTACGCCGGCCTCTCACTGTTGTGGCCTCTCCCGTTGCGGAGAACAGGCTCCGGATGCGCAGGCTCAGCGGCCATGGTTCATGGGCCCAGCCGCTCCGCGGCATGTGGGATCTTCCCCTACCGGGACACGAACCCGTGTCCCCTGCATCGGCAGGTGGACTCTCAACCACTGCGCCACCAGGGGAGCCCGGCAGGGGGATTCTTAACCACTGTGCCACCAAGGAAGTCCTTAGCTACCATATTGTGAGAAAGAACCATAATACCATTTAATTCGTACAACTTGGTGATGTACTCAGTCAGATAATCATTTAACAAATGGGAGAAACTAGGATGTTTGAAAGGTTCATTGGTAATTTGCCCAAAGTAACCCCTTCAATAAAGTGTACCCACAGGATTCAGACCTATCCATTTACTCTAAAACCTGTACCCTACTACACTACTTTGCTTAAGACTATGCCATGAAAATAACACACAGGGGTCAAGGTCCTAAAATCAACTTTCTATTTTCAGCAAAACTGAAAATTTTAAATATTTTACAGAAGATTCTGATGCAAAACTCTTACTTCAAGTTATCTATACTCCTTTTGAACTAATTTTAATTTACTCAAATTTTAAATCTTCTCTTAAAACCCAAATTTTACTTTAAACCAAAAACCAGAATGAACCATGCTAATTTTCAACAGTCTGAATTTAAATATTATTTTACTTATGAACCATGAACCGGAATGAAGCACATTTTTTCCTTTTTTCTAACTCAAGTGAACTGGAATAAAATCAAACCAAACCCAAAATTAATAAACATTTTACTTGGTCTTAAGCCTTCACTTGAAACAGTATCAAGATGTATCAATATTCTAGAAACAGGTTTATTTCCCATGGAAGTCTAAAAGGCTTGCAGCATGTGTCTAAAGAGCTTTGGCTTTTAGGAATTAACATTAGAATCTTGTAAGTCTTAAACATGCTTATCTGTTTGATTTACAAAAACTGACCAATTTGGGGCAGGGAGAAAGTAGACAAATACATTAAAATCTTTCTTAATGAGGAAGTTTACCATATTACCAAAGAAACAGTATACCATACATGGGTGGGAAGAGTAAATGGTAAACACTTAGACTAAAGAAACAAATAATTACTTTAAAAAACACAATGACTCACTGAGCAGTGATCACACTTCTGGCAACTTCAGTATTGAACAGCTGTGAATCCAGAAGAAAGCCAAAAAATAGCTCTCACAAAGCTGATATAATTTATTCTAGTCTTTAGTGAGCGTAATATTAAAATCAGCACTCTATAATTTCTTTTTAATGGGTTACGTCTGTTCTTGGCCTGACACACATGCCCTCGATGCTCAATATTACCTTCTGACAACCCAAAACCCTGACTCAGTGTTGCTTTCTCCTGAACTACGCACCAAAGTTATCTCCACCCCTAAATCCAAACTGCTTTTCCAATAGCACAGCATACAAATTTACAAGCGTTTTTATATGCATTTTAAAGAAGTTATTAACCTGAAATTTTATGCTATATTTCAAACAGCAGTAAAGGAAAGATGGGAAGGACACGATCTGTTTTCTCCCAGAAGACTTCGTTACTCTAGGTTGGTCCCATGTGCTTTATCAATTATAATTTAACAACTAATATCCAATCCATGAGGGCAACAATCAAGTTTATCACACGTTTATTGCTATAACCCATTTTATGCCTATGCACGTAGCAGGCTGTAAAATATTTGCTCATTTATAAGTGAACAGCTTCCTATAGGATTCCACTAAACTTTGGAATCTGCTAAAATTCTTAAAGTCACTAAAACAAGTACCTCTAATTCCTCCTCTAAAATAATACAAGACTCTGTAATCTCTCAAAAGGACTGGGTCACTCAGTAGACTGAGAAGAAAATGCAAAGACAAATTCAGTGGTTTGACAATTTTCCCTGGGACCAACCGTGATCACCACACATCATCTTCACCAATAACATATTTGTGGAGCACTTGATAGTTTATGAACATGTTTAGACCCATAACCTCACTTTATCCAGGCAACAGTCCTATGAGGGAGGTAGAACCAATAATGAACTGTAGAACTGAAGCTCAAAAGATAAGCAAAATTGCCCAGGTCGTCCAATTCCCAAGTTTAATACACTTTCCAATGCCTATAAAAATGGAAGCAAACCAAGCCATTTATTTCTATTCCAAAATAAATCCATAAAAATAACTCAGCCAACAGTACCACAGATTTTAAGCATCCTCACACATTTTTAAAATTTTTATTTATTTAGTTATTTATTTGTGGCTTCGTTTGGGTCTTCATTGCTGCACGCGGGCTTTGCAGCGAGCGGGGGCTACTCTTCGTTGCGGTGCCCGGGCTTCTCATTGCGGTGGCTTCTCTTGTTGCTGAGCACGGGCTCTAGGCGCGCAGGCTTCAGTAGTTGCAGCATGTGCGCTCTAGAGCACAGGCTCAGTAGTTGTGGCACACAGGCTTAGTTGCTCCGCGACATGTGGGATCTTCCCGGACCAGGGCTCGAAGCCGTGTCCCCTGCACTGGCTGGCGGATTCTTAACCACTGTGCCACCAGGGACGTCCCCTCACACATTTTAATATAAACTGCAAAAATACTTTCAATAAAAAATTGCTCGTTTTGCCTGAGACATAAGGCTACCTGATACATAAGGCTATCTAAAATGAATAAAATAAGAGAATTCCTCTGAGGAAAATCAAATCAGTGACCTGATAGCAAACATTTAAGTACTTGAACAGATTCATCACAATACAAAATAATAATCCACTGGTTAACGACAGCTGCTACTTTTGCAGGAACAGAAGAAACATTTCCTGCCTTTTTTTTTTGGTGGGGGCACGTCTGCGGGGACGGGGGGTTTGTGTGGTTTATTCTAAATAAGAAACCTACTGGGGACAGAAAAAGCAGGGAAGCATGATTTTTCTAATCAAGAAACAAAAAAGAAATATGAAGACTAAATCTCTCTACATTACACAGTTTTAGGAATCTCCTGTTGATCTGGCTGAATTACAATATTTCCCTTTTTTTTAAGTTTTAAAAATACTGATTTATTAATTCATTTAAAAATAACAGAAATAACAAAAATAAACCCATTACATGTTAACATAATTAACATACAATATTTCACTTTTCATAAATGTAAAGATAACAGCATATTTGCTTAATAATGATAATAATTGAATTTATTTAAAAAAATACCCCCAAATCTATGTAATATTTGGTGGTAGATGCTGTCCCACATCATGAAAAACCAACTCTGAAATATGTGCAAATATAAATACCAAATTAGCACACTGTTCCTCATTCCCAGTTCTAAACAGCTTCCAAAGATACCCAGCACCAGTTACTGACCAACACAGGGTTGTCTAACTCAACACACTTTCTTATTATCACCTTCTCTCTCCCAGAACAGGAATCATTCACATTGTTATACTCTCCCCGCACTCCCTTAAACTTGCATTATTCTTATGTCAATTAAATCCACCTCAGACAACAGACATCCTAGGTTACTTCACCTTCTGTCTGTTTGTTTTCAAGTTGTAGTTACCAAAAGAAACTTTCTCTCCCTTTCTTTTCCCTATCACTTCATTCCACTCAAGAACTAAAAAAGCAACCTTAACCACAGCTGGTAAGCAAAAGGATAGCACTTCTGCTCTTACACCAGTATCAAGAGAAAGTAAAGCCATGAGTTAAAAAGCCAATCCCATCCATCTATTAAGCTCCTGAAAGTACCCAGAAAGATGTCAGTTTCCCATAGTCTCTATCTACTTCTCATCTCCCTCAGATTAAATCCCTTTATCAATCTAGTAGTACCAGCATTTGGAAGAATTTTTCAAAACTAACTTTTAGGGGGGTTTTAGTTTTACTAAAATAATATTATAATATGATATTATTATATTATCAGTAATAATATAATAAAGAGAATATTATTATTCTCCATTATTTTTCACTATAGTATGTAGATGTCTGAGCTAATTATGGCTTAGTTAGGCTTTTGTAGGATAGCCTGGGAACCTAATTATTTTTATTTCACATATTTACAAAACTTTCAATGAAAAATTATGTTCTGAGTTCCAAAACAACTGATGAACCTTTGAAACACAATCTGTTTACAGGCTAAGACTATTCTGTATAATCTGGGAGGAAAATAAACATAAAATGTTACAGTTTAACTTGTTAAACTGTTAAAGTGGAAATGAAATAGGGTACCTCCTAAGAACTTTACAAGAATCTCTTTAACTATGAAAAATAAAATAACCAGGTAATAAGAGTTCTGTCAATTCCATTTCCATAAGGAACACCATACACTTTCAAATAGTGGTTAATTAATTTTTAGTTTACATTTATAACTACATGAGTAATAACACTACGTTTATAGTTAATAAATATGCCTAAGAGAAAAATATATTAAATAGCATTGTCCCAACTGATTCTAATCCTTTGGAATCAAATCCATATTGGTTTTCATATTTACCCCTTTCTTCCTTCCTCCAAAAGCTGACAACATCCGCCAGTACTCTGCCCACAAAAATGGACTTTAGAGAACAGAGCAATGCCATTTAAATAGGACAAGTCCCAGGCCCATCTCTCCATGGAGGAAGAGTAATGACAGATCAACTAGGTCAATTCACAAAGCAGAGTCCACTCTGCATTTCTCCTCACAAAGCTCTGCTACAAGAGAAGCTAACTGGGCTCTGTTAAATAAAGAGCATTGAAATGACACAGTCTTACACTCACAGTGGGACTATAATAAGAGTTGGCTTCAATTGCCACTGCCTAAGAAGTATGGCTGATCCTCTTACTAGTGGGTCACAGAAGAGCATGCTGGGACACCCCCATGCCAGGGTAGAGTAATTCTCACACTGCTGACTCATAACTTATAATGTAAGAAGCCTAAGAGGACTTAAAGCAAAAGAACTCTCGTCCTTGGGAAACACCTTCCTTGCTAACCTTGCCTTTTCAGATGGTCTCTGTCATCTCCTACTGTTACCTACATGATCCAATGATAAACCAGGACAGGACCAGCGTAAGCCTATTAACAGTGACTGCTGGCTTATTTCCTTTTTTATACCATACCCCCACAATCTACAGAAGCACTGGAACACATACTCTAAAGTCAATGGGAAAGTGAGTACCATTTAAAATGAGAACGAGAGACAGAAATGCAATCCTATACTTCAAGTACTTGTATTTTAATAAATCATCTGTGTGTGGCTTTATAAAATATTAATTCTCATATGTGTTTGTGTTACATACAACCTTTCTAGTTTGTAAGTATTCTCTCACATTAATGGCACACAGTAGGCTAACTGTAGAAAGTTTCAAAAATCTTGAGAACAGAAAAAGAAGATGCAGTTGAATTTTTGGTTCACATACATTGTTATTGATTAATTCTTCACATGCTTAATAAGCATTATTGGGGCTTCCCTGGTGGCACAGTGGTTAAGCATCTGCTTGCCAACGCAGGGGACATGAGTTCGAGCCCTGGTCCAGGAAGATCCCACATGCCACGGAGCAACTAAGCCCGTGTGCCACAACTACTGAGCCTGCACTCTAGAGCCCACATGCCACATCTACTGAAGCCCAAGCGCCTAGAGCCCGTGCTCCGCAACAAGAGAGGCCACCGCAATGAGAAGCCCATGCACCACAACGAAGAGTAGCCCCCACTCGCCGCAACTAGAGAGAAGCCTGTGCGCAGCAACGAAGACCCAACGCAGCCAAAAATAAATAAATTTATTTTTAAAAACATGAGCATTCTCTGTGTACTAAATAGGTATTGTGCTAAGAACTGGGGTCCCAAAAATGACTAAGATAAACAAGAACCCTTCCTTCATGGAGTTTTCTGTTCAAAGAGAATTTAGTTATTTATTTATTAATGAAATCTGGATTCAATATTTATTCAAAATCTGGGTTCAGTATTTCCTGTAACATAATAGAGCCAGATACCTTACTAATTATTTTTACATAATACCTTACTTAATCTTAATAATCCTGTGAAGTTCATGAAATTACTTCCACTTCAGAGATGAGGAAACTGAGACTCCAGGAAGTTAAGAGACGCATTGGAAATCACTAACTAATTATTAAGAGGGGCCACATTAAAACAGCTATTCTAACTCCAAGTGATGACTCCGTTACTAATATATCAATCTGCTTCTAAGGAAAGGCCAAACAGGAAAAGGTACCACTGGCTGCCCAGATTATGAAATTAACTTTAACAAGAAACGAAGTTCCAAAAATCTTTTAAAAAACATTCTGGTGCAAATATATACAAATAACAGGACCAAGACTGCAATGAAGACATTTCTGAGTTGATTCCCTTCAAGACTCCACTCAATACAGCCCTCCATTCTGTGCACATTCATGCTTCACAGATGAAATATACTGTAATAAAAGTTAATTATAAAGTAAGTATCTGTAGCACCATCATACTTTCTCACCAGTTTCCATTATAAAAAAATGAAACTACGAACCCACAGAATAGCTTAACGGTAGAGACAGAGTTTAAGGCTTCAGAGATTTGATTTGGTAAACAGTCTCGTGCAACTTATGATCTTGTAGATCAACAAGGTCAACAGAAAGCCATGTGAACTATTACTCTTGAAATGTTACTTTAAATCTCATCAAGGAGAAATATACTATTTCCCCCTATTTTTGAGACCCCCATACACACAACCCATAGTCACATACCTTTGTCCCAGGCCCCTGCATTATCCAAAAAGGAGCAAATAAACATTAAGGGAGAAAAGAACAAATGTACCAAACAATCCAGGTACTATAACAAATAGAGAAGAAATAGTGGACTTCAGAGACCAATAACAGCAGTTGAACCTTGACAAATTCATAAATATATCCATCAAAGCAAGTGAAGCAACATGCTCCTGCAATAAACTGTGTCCCAAGGAGACAACAGAACCCATAATTTACAAATGTCCTTGGAAACCTGAAATGTTTGATTCCAAATTTTAAAAAGAGAGAATATTTTAGTTGGGCTATTCCACTTCTTGGGTAGGATAAATATTCCACATAATCTAGTCAACAACATAAATGGACTCCAGAAATTAACCTGGCACTAACATCTTAAG
The DNA here is from genome assembly GCF_008692025.1 of Phocoena sinus. Classification (NCBI taxonomy): domain Eukaryota; kingdom Metazoa; phylum Chordata; class Mammalia; order Artiodactyla; family Phocoenidae; genus Phocoena; species Phocoena sinus. Next base: position 78,709,804 of record NC_045766.1, on the reverse strand, counting down.
CTTTCCTTTAGTGACAGATTTTCTAAAGTCATATTTCTGGGAGAGTGTAAAAGACAATGCTTATGTCCAACACATGTACATAAAGCCTAATTTACCACTAATTTTCTAATTTTTCAGCTTATGTTTTCAACTATGAGTAGTGTTGTTACATTGAGAGTTAATACACACAATTAATACCCTCCCTCTCTTCTCTAAAAACTTCCCCCCTCCCACTGGGTTGAGCACCTGAATGTATTCATCCAAGCAGTTATTTCTTCCTAGACTAGACAGTGGAAAATCAACAACAAACAACAAACTCCTTGCTTTCATGGACCTAGAGCCTAGTGAGAAAAGCAAAGATTATTTATACAAATAATTTTCCAGTTATATAACAACTGAGGTAAGAGTATGTAAAAGAGAACTACAGGATTCAAGGAAGCCCATAATGGAGGATCTAGAACCTAATTAGGGTTGGGTCACCTAGAGAGAGTGATATATTTTGGTTGAAATTTGAAGAAGTGTGAAGGGGGGAGGGACAACAGGATGGGAAAAGATAATAAAAGCATGTTAAAAGAAAGACATTGAAGGAGTTCAGGAAAATAGGGGACTAAAAGAAGGGTAGTCAGTCACAAAGACAATATATTGCATGATCCTGTTTACATGAGATGTCCAGAATAAGCAAATCTACAGAGACAGAAGGTAAATTAGTGGTTGCCTAGGGTTGGGGAGGGGCGTGGGGTAGAAGATAGAGAGTGATTGCTAATGGGTTAGAGATTTCTTTGGGAGATGAGGGAAATGTTCTAATATTAGATTGTGGTGATGATTGCACAACCCTGTAAACAAACTAAAGATAAATGAATTGTACCATTTAAATGAGTGAATTTTACAGTATGAAAATACATACTCTCTAAAAGTGGGGGCACCCAAAGCCCAAGGCAGCATGGTTAGAGCAAAGTGAGCAAAAAAGAATGGAGGCAGGGGATTGGAGAAGAGGCCAGGAGCTGTATTACTATGCAGGTTTGTAAACCATTTCAGTATCACTAGATTGAATTAAATGACTTCTTGTCTGATACCTCAGTATATATTCACTGCAACTCAGAAATGGTTATTTGAAGAATAGATCCACTATCTCCCCAACTTTGGCTTTACAGCAAAAACAGGTAGTTTAACTACTTTAGCTATCAGATACTTTAAATGAAACTGATGTCACTGAGAGATGAACGGTTTCTAATTAAGCAGATTATTTATAAAATTAGACATTTTGGCAGGCTACCTCTAGAAAAACAATGACCATCAGTGAAAATAATACACTACGGCATGGTTCCTAACACTGCTCATACTTCTAAAAGCAATTCTGAAGGAAAATGGTGAAAAGACAACGTACTGAGAACTCTCTCTGATACTCCTCAATATGGTAAAAAGTAGAACATGAAAATGCCATAGGCAGCTATGGAGTTGGGAGTGGCAAGGTAGGGGAGGGAGGGTCCAGGAAAAGTCCGCAGCTAATTTTTTTACCCCCGAAAGCCCCTTACACACCACAGGTGAACCTCAGCAAAAGCTGAAAAGGCCAATGTCTTCAAGATTATACTAAATTGAGGGAAAAAACAGAAGCCCACAAAAACGGAATGTACCCATGGCTTAGTGGTAGAAAAAATGCTCAGAAAGGATTACACTGGCTAATAGACTTCTTTACCTACTATACTCCTCAGGCTACAGAAGAGTGGTTGAAAAACAATGGCCACATTAGTAGAAGACAAAGATATCCAAACTAAGGTGAAAAAGAAAGAATTCACTGATAGACATTGTATCAAAACAAAAGATCTGGAAAGAGCTGCCCAATTTAACCATAAGAAAGTTGAAAAAAACTGACACAAACACACTACAGGAAAAACATGCAAAAGCCAAATCAAACACTTATCTGCAAGAACAGGAAAAAAATTCCTTCCAATAGTGAGAACTTAAAAAGAAAGTAATTAAAACAAGAGTCCAAAGATAAGGTCATAAAACAACAGAAAGATTAAAAAGAAAAATTATTTTGGTCCTTGTATTAGTTTCCTGTGGCTGCAGTAACAAATTACCAAAAACTGGGCTGCTTAAGAGAACAGAAATTATTCTCACAGTCCTGGAGACCAAAAGTCTGAAATCAAGCTGTCAGCATGGCTGCACTCCCTCCGTAGGCTGTAGGAGAAAACCCATCCCTTGCATCTTCTAGCTTCTGGTAGCTGTCCATGTTACTTGCATTGTGGCCTTGTGGACACATGATTCCAAATCTCTGCCTCCATGGTCACATAGCCTCCTCCTCCGTGTGTCTGCTCTCTTCTGTGTATCTCATAAGGACATCTGTCAGTTGGACTTAGATCCTACCAGGATAATCTAGGATGATCTCATTTCAAGATCCTTAATTTACCTGCAATCTGCAAAAACCCTTTTTCCAAATAAGGTAACATTCACAGGTTGCTAAAGTTTGACATGGATATCTTTGGGGGGCTCATTTTTCAGCCTACCACAGTTCTCAATTTGTTCCTTAGCTTAGCAAAACAACCATAGATCTAATAAACTAGAAACAGCAAAGAACAGAAGAGACTTGGTGAAAAATTAATGCAAGGGGAAAAGGAAATCATAGTAATGCAGAGGGAATCAATGAAGAGATTAAAGTAATTCTTGAGAAGATAATAAATGTGGAGAACAAAAATGATAATTATTGTTCCAAGAATGGATTCCAATACATGAGTAGAAAAAGTATTCAAAGATACAAATTTCCTTGAAATTGAACAAACTACATCTGCAGGACAAAAAGTTATGGTGTATACCAGAAAGAACTGACTCAGAATGGTTGAAATATCCTGGTTAAACTAAAGGATAAAAAAGATTCTATCAGGCATACAAACAGAAAAAAAATTAGTCACCTACAAGGGTGGGGGCGGCGGGGGGAGGCAGGGGACGTTTGCGGAAAAGCCAACAGACTAGCTATGAAAAAACAAGCCAGCTTTTTTGTACCACTGTTTGGTTTATGACTTTGGCAAAGTCAAGGAAGCTCCTTTCTAAACCTCACTTTCCCTATCTGTAAACTGAAAGGAGTGAATAAATATGAGCTTTTAGATCCTTTTTGGGTCTTAAAGTATATGATTTCATGGCAGCCAGATGAAGAGGATAAATTTCAAACACTAGGTTTTAGAACCTAATTCTCACCTTCCAATTTTTATTCAGTTACAGGCTGGGAAATCAAGAAGTTACTATTTCAGTCACTCCTCCTACCCCCAAATATAGCTATCATTTATACCCAGCAAATTAGCAAATATTAAAAAATAAAAAGTAAACACTCGAGGTTAACAAGGATACAATAAAACTAGGCATCCTCAAACACAATTAGCTCTTACTGAGTTCTAGAGGTTTTATCAATTTACACTTTCACTCCCAGTGTTTGAGAATTAATATCTTAAAACTGTTAAAAAGTCTTAAAATTGTTCCCAAATATCAAGCAAGAATGTTAGAAAAAAAGTTCACTTAATGAAGAAGGAGTATTTGTTAGGGGCAATGAGAAGCTATCTGCTGGAGTAAGAGCAGTGAAAGATAAGGTGTGAGAGAGAAGTGAAGGTTTATATATAATATAATCTCCAGTAGTAGTCTCAACATTTGAGCCAAAGAGACCCTGTAGAATGTGTTATTGCAAGGGGGTCTCCAAATCCATAAACAAACCAACCATTGTTGGAACTGCACAATAAATAATGTCATACCCACAAATATATACACATATGTATACAGATTCTTAAATATGAAATCCTGTATTAAGTATATTTTTCCTTAAAAGCATCAACAATGACAAACAACAACAAAACCCTACCCTTTGACTCAGTATTTCCCTTTCTAGGAATATGGTGGGGAAAAAAGTAATCAGAGGGACTTCCCTGGTGGCGCAGTGGTTAAAAATCCACCTGCCAATGCAGGGGACACGGGTTCAATCCCTGATCCGGGAAGATCCCACATGCTGTGCAACTAGGCCTGTGCGCCACAACTACTGAGCCCATGCGCCTAGAGCCTGTGCTCTGCAATGAGAAGACACCACAGTGAGAAGCCCGTGTACCACATGGAAGAGTAGCCCCCGCTCGCCACAACTAGAGAAAGCCTGTGCACAGCAACGAAGACCCAATGCAGCCAAAAATAAATAAAGAAATAAAGAACATAAACATTAAAAAAAAAGTAATCATAAACTGAGACAGAATGATTGCTTTATGTAGACATTCATATTCACTGAAGCAATATATATATCAATAAATTGAAACCAATCTAGATACTGCAAAATAAGAGAACAACTAGGTAAATATAATGCTCCAGTGAACAGATTAAACAACCATTAAAATTAACTTTCAAAGAATACTTAAGTTTACAAGGAAATATTCATGATTACATGAAAAAGCAGGTTACAAACTGCTATATACTGTGTGATCCCAATGTTGAAAAAAAATATTACAAACACATCAAAAAGTAAACAGGAGTTTTTCTTTGGATAGTGAGAATACAGACAAATTTTCTTTTTTGTACCTCTTTGTAATTTCCAAATTCTCTATAATTGAGCATGTAAATTTTTTAAAGATGAATTTGCTTAAAGTTCTAAAAAGATACTCTTTTCATAGAAGTATTACTATTATAATCTAACATTTTCATCACTGGGTTCTAAAATATCCAAGTACGCTTAAGGAACTGTCTAAAGTAAAAAAGGAGCAAATGCCTACCTTCTGAATGTCTTATCCTTAGTTCTAAAATAGAGTATAATCAGTATTATGAAGAGATGGATTGAGTGCCTCATGGCCAATGTTTATTTTTCAATTAAGCATTGATTCTTATACTCAATACAGAAAAGAGTGACAAGAAAATAAGCTGGATAACTCATGACTCATTATGATGTACATTTAAAAGATTTCCTAAAGGGCTATCCATATTCAGATTCAACTTTTATGAACCACTCTGTGACTGTTCATTTAAATCATAAAACAATCAATGAGGTATTATTACTATTTAATAAATAAAAGAATTGAACAGGCCAGCCCAGAGCCTCACCATAGTACAACTAGAACCTACTAAAGCCAATTTACATCAACAAAAACCTGTTCCTCCCCCAACAAACTACTTGAAATTGTCCAAATTTTACCACTAAGGCCATAGATCCCTCCAGCCTACAAGAAACTTTAAGGACTAAATCTATCACACCGCATATCCTTGTTTACCTAAGTCTTCACCAGAAATACAAGCCCCTCTTATTTGCTATTAACTCTCATCCCCCATCTACTCTATATATCCTTCTCATCTGAGTCAACTCGACTTCCCCTTCTACAATATCCTCTGAATTCTTACTCTGATCAGCAAACTCCCATCTGCTGGCCTTAAGGAAAACATAATTTCCCCCAAGGACACTACTTTCAGAAATCCCACAGAGGCTGATTCAATTCCTCGACACATCTCAAATAATGTCCTTCTTGCTCCTTATTTCCATTTCAGAACCTCTGGTCATCCAAAACAACCCCCACCACCCCGCAAAAAAAACCCAACAACCTTGCTTATAGTTGAGGGACTCCTATTCTGTTTCCTCCTCTACAAACCTCTAAATGCTGGAGGTCTTCTGGTCTGGGTCCTAGACCTCCTTTCTCTTCTGCCACTATACTTTCCCCAAATTTATCTTACACATTCCCAGAACTTTAATTACATGGTATTCAAATTATTAATAACATTTGAGAGCTGTTGGTTCTCAAATTTATTTCTGTAGCCCAGACCTCTCTTTCAACCTGTAGAGACCCTTATATTCAACCTCCCATTTCAGTGTTACACTTGTCTAAATCATGTCCCTGATTAAAATACTTGAAAGGGTTCAACATGTTATACAAGACTCTACAAAATCTGGTTGGATACTCACCTCATGCCATTCTTCCCCTTGCTCTCATCATCAGGTCACACTAGGCTTCTTTCAATTTATTGGATACACAACGCTCTTTGCCTCCACAGGACTCTTACATGATATTTCCCTGTGCCTGGAATGGTATTTTTCTAGGCCACTAGGCAACTCCTTTTCTTTTAGGTCTCAGCTTAAATATCACTCTCTCAGAGAAGCCTACTCTATGACCATCCTAGCAAAGTAATTTTCCTCCGTTATTATACTCTCACTGTAACCAGCTCTTTTCCTTCAAAGTATTTATCACAATCTGTAAATATAAGTAAATACACAAATAATGTCCTGATCACATTAAATATTCAAACTATATCTTTCAAATGAATCAAAAATCAGTGAATGAATGGACTTACCACAACCATATAGCTAACACACAAGAAAGCAAGATCTGCCCAACCTAAATCCAGTGTTCAACATACAATAATAATGTCACTACAACTCATCTCAAACTTAATGTAACTAACTTTAATATTTAACTAGATTTAATAATTCTTACTGTAAAGAAGTATGGTAAAGTTTTGAGATCTTAGAATGTAAAAATTACAAGGATCAGAGTGCTCAGAAATGTAATGGGAAGTCTGAATTTTTGAAAAATAAAATAATTTTAGGGCTTCCCTGGTGGCGCAGTGGTTGCGAGTCCACCTGCCGATGCAGGGGACACTGGTTCGTGCCCCGGTCCGGGAAGATCCCACATGCCGCGGAGCGGCTAGGCCAGTGAGCCATGGCCGCTGAGCCTGCACATCCGGAGCCTGTGCTCCGCAATGGGAGAGGCCACAACAGTGAGAGGCCCACGTACCGCAAAAAAAAAATAATAATAATAATTTTATTTCAACACTTCTCAAAATATTTTTGAAACACTTTCTCATCTGAATAAGCAAAAGATAATAAATTTAGCAGGCAGAGCTCCAAATTTTCACTCATAGAACAATTGTTTGGAATGAAACATTAAAATTTACAGAAAAAGCAATAATTTATGTTCTTAATCCAGTCCATAAAAACCTATTTAACACTGGTTAAATAGGCCTTAGTACTAATAGTACAAACCTGAGTTCTGCGTCTAGGAAGCAGGACTGTGTAGTGAAAGAAGGCTGAGGATAAAAGAAGAAGGTAAGAGCTCATTTAAGTCCCTGGGTAGCCTGCTTGTTTTTTGACTCTGCCACGTCCTAAGCTTCTTTTTCCCATGCCCTGATGCATGCATTCAACAAGGGACAGAGGATGAAGTGGGAAGAAAGAAAGAGAAGAGCAGTATTTATTAAATACTTGGCAACAAGTACAGTGTTGGGTATATCCTATTTCACTTACTCCCACCAACCCCACAATGCAGTTATCATCATCCGTTGTTTCACAGGGAATAATTAACTTTAAGCCTATGCTCTTTCCACTAACTACTTCTTAACCAATTCTAATTAAATAATTGTATAATTAACTGTTTAATGTACTGTCCACAAGGAGATAAGGCAGGTCTGCATTTTACACCAGTTTTCATAAAAGAGCTCAAAATTTCTTGGATGAATAAATGACTGAATCAATAAATGAATGAGTGAGCAAAATAAACTGAAGCTCCATCTCCTCTGTGACCTGTCCTAACCATTCTAAACTACAATGATTATTCATCCTCTGGAGTCACACTGACTGTCTCTATCTGTGCTAACACAACAGTCACCAACAACATGAGGCTACTGAACACTTGAAAGTGGTTAGTCTGAATTGAGACGTGCTGTTATTACATAACACATTTTGAAGACTCAATATAAAAAACAAACAAAAAAAACAGAATGCAAAATATCTCAATGACTTTTATATGTATTACATGTTAAAATGTGAATATTTTTATATATTGGGTTAAATAAAATATATTACTACAATTAATCCCATCCATTTCTTTTTTTTAAAGTGGCTTTTAGAATTTTTCATTATATGTGTGCCTTACAATATATATATATTATTTTATTTTATTTTATTATTATTATTTTTTAGCAGTACGTGGGCCTCTCACTGTTGTGGCCTCTCCCGTTGCAGAGCACAGGCTCTGGACATGCAGGCTCAGCGGCCATGGCTCACGGGCCTGGCCACTCCGCGGCATTACAATAGATCTTTACTGAACAACACTGACCTATAACTTACATATTTCTATTTTATAGCATCTCTTATGTTATTTAAATTTTCATGTGATGTTTCCCTACAATGAGGGGTCCCTAGTCTTATAAAATGACAATATGAACTTTTTAAATGTACTTTTTAAAATGCATTTTTTAAAACAGGTTTGTTAAGTTATACTTTATATAACATATAATTCACCCATTTAAAGTGTACAGTTCAGTGACTTTTAGTATATTCACAGGCTTGTGCATCCATCATCTCAATCAATTTCAGAACATTTTCATTACATCAAAGAGAAACTCTACACCCCTTAGCTATCATCCCCCAATCCCTCCATAGCTACTAGCCCTAGGAAAATATTAATCTACTTTCTGTCTACAGATTTGTCTGTTCTAGACACTTCATACAAATGGAATCATGTGGTCTTTTGTGGCTGGCTTCTTTAACTTTCAATGTTTTCCAGGTTCATCCATGTTGAGGTACTTTGATTTCTTTATGTACTGATATGATTTTTTTAAATTACTGAATAATATTCCATTGTATGGATAGTCCCCATTTTCTTTGTCCATTCATCAGATGATGGACATTTGGGTGTTTCTACTTTATGGCTACTATGAATAATGAAGCTATGAACATTCATGTACATGAACATATGGGTATGTATCTAGGAGCGGAATTGCTGGAGCATATGGTAACTCTATGTGTAAACATTCAAAGAACTACCAAATTGTTTTCTGAAGTGGCTGCACTATTTTATATTCCCACCTACAGTGTATCAGGGTTCCAATTTATCCACATCTTCACAAACACTTAACATTATCTGACTTTTTTATTCTAGCCATCCTAGCAGATGTGAAGCAGTATTTCCTTGTAGTTTTTCTTTAGATTTCCCTGATGGCTAATGATGTTGAGAAACTTTTCATGTGTTTATGGGCCACTGGGTTACTTAGCTTTCTTATTATTGAGTTATAAGAGTTCTTTGTATATTCTAGCTATAAGTCCCTTATCAGATATATGATTCACAATTCTTTTCTCCCAAGAAAACAGTCTTTTCTTTTTCTTGGTATTCTGAACCGTAAATGTTTTTATTTTTAATAATGTTCAATTTACCTTTTCTTTTGTTACTTGTGCTCTTGATATCATATGCAAGAAGCCATTGCCTAATCCAAGGTCACAAAGATTTATTCCTGTTTTACTACCCTAAGAGTTCTACAGTTTTAGCTCTTGCATGTAGGTCTTTAATCTATTTTGAGACAATTTTTACATATGGTGTGAGGTAGGAATTCACCTTCATTCTTTTTGTGTGTAGTTAACCAGTTGTCTCAGACCATTTGTGGAAAAGACACTTCTTTTCAAAACCAACTGACCATAAATGCAGGGGCTTATTTCTAAACTCTCAAATCTATTCCATTGATCTATATGTCAATCCTTATGCCAGTACCACAATGTCTGATTACTGTACCTTTGTAGTAAGTTTTGAAATTGGTAAGTATAAGTCCTCCAACTTTGTTCTTTTACTTTTCAAGATATTTTTGGCTATTAAGAAGCTGCTATGGATTGAATTGGGTCCCCCCAAAAGACATATGCAAGTGCTAACCCTCAGTACCTCAGAATGTGACCTTATTTAGAAATAGGGTTTTTACAGATATAATCACGTTAAAATGAGGTTATACTGGTGGCCCCTAATCCAATGACTGGTGTCCTTATAAAAAAGGGTATACTGGAAACACAGACAAACACATAGAGGGAAGACAATGTGAAGACACACATGGAGAAGACATCCAGGTGAATGGAGTGATGCATCTACAAGCCAAGGAAGAGAAAAGGGAGGATTCTTCCTTAGAGCTATCAGAGAGCATGGCCCAGCCAACATCTTGATTTTGGACTTCTAGCTTCTGGAACGGTGAGACAATAAATTTCTGTTGTTTTAAGCCACCTTGCTTTTGGTACTTTGCTATGGAAGCCCTAGAAAACTAATACAAGAGCCCATGTATTTCCGCATGAATTTCAGGATCAGCTCATCAATTTCTGCAAAAAAGCAGTTTTGTGTGGATGAAAGGCTCTTGGTGCTGCAGCCAGGAGTCAGTGCTGTGCCTCTGAGGTGGGAGAGCCAACTTCAGGACACTGGTCCACAAGAGACCTCCCAGCTCCACGTAATATAAAATGGCAAAAATCTCCCAGAGATCTCCATCTCAACACCAACACCCAGCTTCACTCAATGACCAGCAAGCTACAGTGCTGGAAACCCTATGCCAAACAACTACCAAGACAGGAACACAAACCCACCCATTAGCAGAAAGCCTGCCTAAAATCATAATAAGTCCACAAACACCCCAAAACACACCACCACACGTGGACCTGCCCACCAGAAAGACAAGATCCAGCCTCATCCACCAGAACACAGGAACTAGTCCCCTCCACCAGGAAGCCTACACAACCCACTGAACCAACTTTAGCCACTGGGGACAGACACCAAAAACAACGGGAGCTACGAACCTGCAGCCTGCAAATAGGAGACCCCAAACACAGTAAGATAAGCAAAATGAGAAGACAGAAAAACACACAGCAGATAAAGGAGCAAGATAAAAACCCACCAGACCTAACAAATGAAGAGGAAATAGGCAGTCTACCTGAAAAAGAATTCAGAATAATGATAGTAAAGATGATCCAAAATCTTGGAAATAGAATAGACAAAGTGCAAGAAACATTTAACAAGGACCTAGAAGAACTAAAGATGAAACAAGCAACGATGAACAACACAATAAATGAAATTTAAAATACTCTAGATGGGATCAATAGCAGAATGACTGAGGCAAAAGAACAGATAAGTGACCTGGAAGATAAAATAGTGGAAATAACTACTGCAGAGCAGAATAAAGAAAAAAGAATGAAAAGAACTGAGGACAGTCTCAGAGACCTCTGGGACAACATTAAACACACCAACATTCGAATTATAGGGGTTCCAGAAGAAGAAGAGAAAAAGAAAAGGACTGAGAAGATATTTAAAGAGATTATAGTTGAAAACGTCCCTAATATGGGAAAGGAAATAGTTAATCAAGTCCAGGAAGCACAGAGAGTCCCATACAGGAAAACTCCAAGGAGAAATAAGCCAAGACACATATTAGTCAAACTGTCAAGAAAGCATATTAAAAGCAGCAAGGGAAAAACAACAAATAACACACAAGGGAATCCCCATAAGGTTAACAGCTGATCTTTCAGCAGAAACTCTGCAAGCCAGAAGGGACTGGCAGGACATATTTAAAGTGATGAAGGAGAAGAACCTGCAACCAAGATTACTCTACCCAGCAAGGATCTCATTCAGATTTGATGGAGAAATTAAAACCTTTACAGACAAGCAAAAACTGAGAGAGTTCGGCACCACGAAACCAGCTTTTCAAACAAATGCTAAAGAAACTTCTCTAGGCAAGAAACACAAGAGAAGGAAAAGACCTACAATAACGAACCCAAAACAATTAAGAAAATGGGAATAGGAACGTACATACCAATAATTACCTTAAATGTAAATGGATTAAATGCTCCCACCAAAAGACACCGATTGGCTGAATGGATACAAAAACAAGACCCATATATATGCTGTCTACAAGAGACCCACTTCAGACCTAGAGACACATACAGACTGAAAGTAAGGGGATGGAAAAATATATTCCATGCAAATGGAAACCAAAAGACAGCTGGAGTAGCAATTCTCATATCAGACAAAATAGACTTTAAAATAAAAAGTATTAGAAGAGACAAAGTAGGACACTACATAATGATCAAGGGATCAATCCAAGAAGAAGATACAACAATTGTAAATATTTATGCACCCAACATAGGAGCACCTCAATACATAAGGCAAATACTAACAGCCATAAAAGGGGAAATCGACAGTAACACATTCATAGTAGGGGACTTTAACACCCCACTTTCACCAATGGACAGATCATCCAAAATGAAAATAAATAAGGAAACACAAGCTTTAAATGATACATTAAACAAGATGGACTTAATTGATATTTATAGGACACTTCATCCAAAAACAACAGAATACACATTTTTCTCAAGTGCTCATGGAACATTCTCCAGGATAGAACATATCTTGGGTCACAAATCAAGCCTTGGTAAATTTAAGAAAATTAAAATTGTATCAAGTATCTTTTCCCACCACAACACCATGAGACTAGATATCAATTACAGGAAAAGATCTGTAAAAGATACAAACACATGGAAGCTAAATAATACACTACTTAATAACGAAGTGATCACTGAAGATATCAAAGAGGAAATAAAAAAATACCTAGAAACAAATGACAATGGAGACACAATGACCCAAAACCTATGGGATGCAGCAAAAGCACTTCTAAGAGGGAAGTTTATACCAATACAAGCCCACCTTAAGAAACAGGAAACATCTCGAATAAACAACCTAATCTTGCACCTAAAGCAATTAGAGAAAGAAGAACAAAAAAACCCCAAAGTTAGCAGAAGGAAAGAAATCATAAAAATCAGATCAGAAATAAATGAAAAAGAAATGAAGGAAACGATAGCAAAGGTCAATAAAACTAAAAGCTGGTTCTTTGAGAAGATAAACAAAATTGATAAACCACTAGCCAGACTCATCAAGAAAAAAAGGGAGAAGACTCAAATCAATAGAACTAGAAATGAAAAAGGAGAAGTAACAACTGACACTGCAGAAATACAAAAGATCATGAGAGATTACTACAAGCAACTCTATGCCAATAAAATGGACAACCTGGAAGAAATGGACAAATTCTTAGAAATGCACAACCTGCCAAGACTGAACCAGGAAGAAATAGAAAATATGAACAGACCAATCACAAGCACTGAAATTGAAAGTGTGATTAAAAATCTTCCAACAAACAAAAGCCCAGGACCAGATGGCTTCACAGGTGAATTCTATCAAACGTTTAGAGAAGAGCTAACACCTATCCTTCTCAAACTCTTCCAAAATATAGCAGAGGGAGGAACACTCCCAAATTCATTCTACGAGGCCACCATCACCTTGATACCAAAACCAGACAAGGATGTCACAAAGAAAGAAAACTACAGGCCAATATCACTGATGAACATAGATGCAAAAATCCTCAAAAAAACACTAGCAGGGCTTCCCCGGTGGCGCAGTGGTTGAGAGTCTGCCTGCCGATGCAGGGGACACGGGTTCGTGCCCCGGTCCGGGAAGATCCCACATGCCGTGGAGCGGCTGGGCCCGTGAGCCATGGCCGCTGAGCCTGCGCGTCCAGAGCCTGTGCTCCGCAACGGGAGAGGCCACAACAGTGAGAGGCCCGCGTACCACAAAAAAAAAAAAAAAAAAAAAACACTAGCAAACAGAATCCAACAGCACATTAAAAGGATCATACACCATGATCAAGTGGGGTTTATTCCAGGAATGCAAGGATTCGTCAATATATGCAAATCAATCAATGTGATAAACCATATTAACAAATTGAAGGAGAAAAACCATATGATCATCTCAATAGATGCAGAAGAAGCTTTTGACAAAATTCAACACCCATTTATGATAAAAAGCCCTGCAGAAAGTAGGCATAGAGGGAACTTTCCTCAACTTTTTTTGAATTTTATTTATTTTTTTATACAGCAGGTTCTTATTAGTTATCCATTTTATACATATGAGTGTATATATGTGAATCCCAATCTCCTGGAATACAACCTACTTTTATACAGTGATTCTCTGTCATGCTAATAAACTCACTGATTAGCTGTAATAGTGGATTTCTTGGACTTTCTATACACATCTGATCTATACACAGAGACAGTTTCACTTCCTCCTCACCAATTTGGATGCCTTTGATTTCTTTTTCTTGCCAAACTGCCGTAGCTAGGACTTCCAATACAATGTTGAATAGAAGTGGCAATAGTGGACATTCTTATCTTGCTCCTGATCTTAGCTTATCCACAGCAATTAAGAAACACATACTTCTCTACCCAGAAGTTCTGTAACATTGAAGAACTGAAGACCCATTACCTTAAAAAATTCATATTCTTTTTGGCAAGATTAACTCAAACAAAATCTAAAATAAATTATTCTAAATACGTAAGCAAGCAGATAGTGTGTAATTCATCATATACAAAGAAGTGAAATATGTTTTCATAGACACTACAGCTCTTCTTTCACCATCACCTTTTACATATAACTGTTACTCTTGAACTATTCGATATTTATTGAGTTTAGAAAACAATGAGCTTGTAGAATGAAGTAAGCACTCAGTTTTTTATACTTTACGCACTTCAAACGATGATTATACTAGGTCAGTCATTAAACTCCCTTATGTAAATCTGCTTCTGCCAGAAAGTCATCAATAACAACAGAAACAGTCCAAGTATAATGTTTACTCTTCTTTAGATTAACACCATTATTATTTCTCTAGAACACACTGTAGGGAATAAAGTAACAGAGATTAGAAAATTAAAAGTATATAAAGCATTTGGGGGTTCCTTATTTTCTTTTTAACAGATCTTTACTGGAGTATAATTGCTTCATAATACTGTGTTAGTTTCTGTTGCACAACAAAGAGAATCAGCCATATGATAGGCAACATACTGTACCGCTTTATATTACATATTTTTCACTTAGCATAAGAATAGTTTTTACACAGGAGGAGACTGAGGCACCGTTAAGTAACTTGTCCAAGGTCACAGCTAGTAAATGGCAAATTCAGAATCTGAATAAAAGAACTGAGTTGTCCTACAGCCCAAGCTCTTACTCAATATGCTACTACCTCCTAAACTACTCTTAAACTCTATAAATCAGGGCTCCCCTGGTGGCGCAGTGGTTAAGAATCCGCCTGCCAATGCAGGGGACACAGGTTCGAGCCCTGGTCTGGGAAGATCCCACATGCCATGGAGCAACTAAGCCCAAGCGCCACAACTACAGAGCCTGCACTCTAGAGGCCGTGAGCCACAACTACTGAACCCACGTGCCCCAACTACTGAAGCTGATGCACCTAGAGCCCGTGCTCCACAAGAAGAGAAGCCACCGCAATGAGAAGCTCGCTCACCACAACGAACAGTAGCCCCCACTTGCCGCAAGTAGAGAAAGCCTGTGCACAGCAATGAAGACCCAACACAGCCAAAAAAAAAAAAAATTTAACTCTATAAATCAAAACAATGATGATAATCTCAAGTTCCTTATTTTATTTTTATTTATTTATTTTCTGCGGTATGTGGGCCTCTCACTGTTGTGGCATCTCCCGTTGTGGACCACAAGCTCCAGATGCGCAGTCTCAGCAGCCATGGCTCACGGGCCCAGCCGCTCCGCAGCATGTGGGATCTTCCTGGACCAGGGCACGAACCCGCATCCCCTGCATCGGCAGGCGGACTCTCAACCACTGCGCCACCAGGGAAGCCCTCCTTATTTTATTTTAATAATCATAATTCACACTTGAGCACAGCTCCATTGAAAGAGGACATCAAAAAAGCATGACAGGTGTTCAAAAAAATTGTGGTAGATCAACTAGATATCTACTTGTAAAAAAAAAATTTGAATATATACTGCGCTTACACCTTTTACAAATATTAACTTAAAATGGATCACAGATCTAAAGTAAAATGCAAAACTATAAAACTTCTAAAAGATAACACAGGAGAAAATCTAGCTGCCCAGGGGTTTGGTGATGACTTTTTGGATACAACACCAAAATCAAATTCCATGAAAGAAAAACTGATTAGTTGGACTTCTGCTTATCAAAAGACACCGTTAAGAGAATGAAAAGCCACAAACTGGGAGAAAATATTTGCAAAACACATATCTGATAAAGGACTTGTATCCAAAATACATGAAGAGTTCTTAAAACTCAACAATAAGAGAACAACCCAATTAAAAACAGGCAAAAGACTTGAACAGACGTCTCACCAAAGAAGATATACAGATGGCAAATAAAGTATGAAAAGATGCTCAACACTGTATGTCATTAGGGAATTGCAAGATTAAAATAAAATACTACTGCAAACCTATTAGGATGGCTAAAATCTAAAACACTGACAACACCAAAGGCTGGTGAGGATGTAGAGCAACAGAAACTTCCACTGTTGGTCCCCATCCCAAATCTAATAAAAAAAAAAAGCCTTTGGGAGTAGGACCCTAACATGTTTATTAAGTTTATAAAAGTCCCCAAGGAAAAAAAAAAAAAAAAGTCCCCAAGTGATTCTACTGTCAATATGATGCAAAAGAGCCAGGAACTTTTGAGTTAAACAGACTGGTTGACTGCTGATTTGTACTGACCTAGCACGTAACATAACTTCTTTGCACCCCAATTTCCTCAAATGTAAAATGAGAGGATTAAACTTGACAAACAAGAACATGAACCAGAATACTAGGGTCACTTCTGGCTCAAAATTTCCTTCTCTACATGAATATAAGTTTGAACTAGAATGATTTCTAAACCACATACTCCTTTACTTATTTTAATCAAGATAGACAATTTTTATTGTTTTAACTGAAGTGATACAAAAGACCTATAGACTACACCTAAACTGTCTTACCTGATCAAATAAACCAATGCTTTTTCTATCACAGTTCTCTTCCCACAAGAACAAGAGCATTTAAGTCTTTTGCAACTGTTTGGGGTATTCAAAAAGATCATTTAGGGTGTAAGTTAAGAATCTGAGATAACTAAGAAATCAGATACTCTCAAGAAAGCAATCTGATAGAATGCTATTATCGCTCACTGGTAGCAAATTTCCCATATTTCCTAACATTCACGAGAGCAAAGACCAGCACACACTAAACTCAATGCCAGTACGGTTCAATTTCCCTGTTTAAAAATTGGTCTAAGTATCATGCTGATATCAAAAGTCTCACCCTAGAAAACTAAAATTTACCATCTACCCATAGCACCTAGTACATTAAACAGCACCTTTGTACCATATAATATGTATATAGGGAATAATTAAGTATTTTTAGTTAGCAAATAATTGTTAACCATTTACTATATACCAGACACTATGCTGAGCAATGGAAAAGAACAGTGAGCAAAACCAAGTCTCTGTCCTCAGGAAGTTTACACTTTAAGTAGAAAAGACAAACTAATATATGCCAAGCTGAAATAATTGCAATTTTTGAAAATAAAGCAAGATAAGGGATGGGGCATTTACTGACTGGGAGAGGCCACAAGAGAGCCTTCTGGAATGATAATGAAAATGTTGAACACTTCGCTTGATCTCTGTGGTAGTGTATTCACCGCGTTGTACACTTAGGCTTTGAGTAATCTGCTATATATAAGTTGTATCTCCAGGTGTTTTTTTAAGCTGGCTAAAAGCAACACCCAGAAGCTCCAATGATGATTTCCTCTTGATTACCACAGTTATTAATATATTTCCAAGTTTAGGGACTATATATACTCACAGCTAAATAAAATTATACCTTCTATAGCTACATACATAAATTTGTTTCATTATATATATAACTTTCAACTGTAATACACTTGCCTCTATTGCCCCACAGTTCTTTGCTTAAAGCCAACCATTTAGTAAGCACTTACTATATACATACAAGTTAAGCCAAAAGAAAACCAAACTCTTGCCTCAATTTGCAGTAAAAGATAAAAGGAATTCTATCACTAATCACGAAAAATATAAAATGGGATATACATGTCTTTTTTAAGAAAACTATCTTTAACCATTTAGTACTTCCTCCTTTCCCGACTGGCCCCAAATCCCAGAGTTTTGTTTTAAAGAGGAAGGCAATGAACACAAGAACTGTGCACTCAAATCATTCCATGATCCATGAAGGAAAAGTCCATCGTACTGACCAAGAGCACCTAGTCTGGGGCCAGACAGCTGGGGTTAAATTCTGGCTCCACCATTTATTAGCTGTATTATCTTAGCCAAGTTTATTTATGTCACTTCCCTGTGCCTCAGGCCCCTCATCTGTAAAATAAGGATAACAGAATCTACCTCATAGGTTATAAATGAGTTAATTTATGTACTACTGTGCTTAGAACAGTCGCTGGCACATAAAAAGCACTAGACAAGTGTCGACAATGACAATGACGATGACGACTCCTCCTCCTTCTACTGGTAGGAAATATTATGAGGACCAACACCTAGGTCCCACAAACAGGTATATTAATCTAGTAAAGAAAAAGTATAGATAGCTAACAGCTAATGGCAATAGTAACACATTCCATTTCTGTTCCCATTTACACCCAGACTAACTCAGTACTTTTAGAATGACTTTGTCCTGTATGAATGCATCAACTTAGCACATTCCATCTATCTTGTTCCTTATATCTGCACTATGCAGAACAGGTCATATGATGCCTAATTAATGGCACAAAATATTAAATTAAAATCAATTAAATTGCCCAGTACGGAAGAGAATAAAAAGTGCCTATATATGACAAGGGGGGGAAGTTAGTAATTAAAACAAATCAAGTCCCCTTTTAATGGGCTTAGCCAGATAGCCTCTCTTTGATAAATGTCCATTCTCCCCAAAAGGAATCTTTTGCTTCCTTTATCTAGATGACAATTCAAACCAAGAATTTAACCAATAACTGTACCTACTATGGATATAGCATTTCCCTAGATACAATCAGAGGAAGTAAAAGTTGTTTAAGACATGATTCCTGCCATGACAGACTAGTTAGGAAAAATTTAACACAAAAGCAATCAATTCACTCAGTCAACAAACACTTCTTGAAGGAGTAATTCAATACCTGGCTCCAGGCCTGGCCCAGGGTTGGTTTTAAAGTCTACTAGGGGAATACCATTAAGTGGATAAGATTGCATGATGGGTATGTTAAGTACAACAAAAGTTGTAGAAGGTATGAAGGAAGCAAGGAAGAGGGAATAATCTAGAATATCAGAAGATTTCTTAGGAAAATAACATCTCTGCTAGATTTTGAGAGACATATAAATGTACCAGAAAGAAAAGAGAACATTTCAGGCACATACCAGAGAGACTAAGATGCCTTCTGAATGAGAAAATAAGCCAAGAGAGGTAAGCAAGGGCTTTATGTATGATAAGAGTCTCAAACTTTATTCAATAGGGAATGAATAGTAAATAAAAGATTCATGCAATGGGATATATGGTCAGACCTCTGAATATTCACCTGGAGTGGTAAACACGGTAAAGACAGAAAATCCAAGGGTAGGCAAATCTTTTCTGTAAAGGGTCTGACAGTAAATATTTTAGGCTTTGCAGGCCATGTGGTCTCTGTTACAACTATACAACTCTGCCACTGTAGCATAAAACCAGCCATAGACGATGAACACCTAAAACTAATGAGCAAAGCTGTATTCCCATAAAACTTGATTCTACAAAAACTGCTGACAGCTGGCCATAACTGGTCTTTGGGCTACAGTTTGTGAACCCCTTTCTAGGCAAAAAGTGATAAGGTCCTAAACTAAAGTGAGGTCTATAGAAATGAAAAGGAAGAGATTCCAGAGATATTTAAGGGGTAGAGTGGACTTGAAGAATGACTAGAGGTAGAGAATTAGGTACTCATATAAAGAGGAAACAACTTTGACTCCTGGGAACAAACCCAGGGATCTCCATGGATAATGGTGCCATTTACCAAGAGAGAGAATAGAAGGAAGAGTAATACTAAGGTTTCATTTCATTTAAGGAAGGAGAGGGTAAGGAGAGAAAAGGATTTCAATTTTAACATGTTCAGTTTAAAGTAGTTGTGAAACATCCAGGTGGTAATTCCAGCAGGTCTGGAATTCTGATGATATCTGGGTTAGAGATCTCAATTTGGCCACAGAAGTAGCTAAGATCACCCAGGGAGAAGGAAGGTGGAAAGAGTAAGAACAAAGGGCTGAGGTCAATATACAAACATTAGGGGGAGGGCCCTCTCCCTGCCTTCCTGCAAAGGAAGCACCCTGCAGGAAAGACTCAGAGGAAACAACATGAGAAACGGAAAAGCAGTTCCAGTGGAGTGCAGTGCTAATGTTCACTGCAGCTAAATTAAACTACAGGATACAATCTCTGTGAGGAGGAAGAAATAAGTGGGCCAAATACTGAAGAGGCCTAATAGGATTCTGGATACTCTGGGCAGAAAGAACAAAACCGGATGCATAGAGGATAAAAACAAATGACAGCCCAGAATAAGTAAATCCATAGGGACAGAAAGCATATTGGTGGTTGCCAGGGGTTTATAGGAAGACTTGAGTAGGTGATTGCTAATGGACACAGATTTTTCTTTCAAGGCGATAAAAATATTTTGGAACTTGATAAAAGTGGTGGCTACATACTGTGAATGTAAACGCATGTACACTTTAAAGTGTTTGATTTTTTTGTTGTGTCAATTTTATCTCCAAAAAAAAAAAATGACAGAGAGAAAGTCACTGGGCACGCCAGAGAACAGAACTCTGGGAAATAAAACTGAATAGACTATGAGAAAGCAGATTATTAAGAAAGCCTTCAAAGAAAGGCAGGAAAATTAATCAGATTAAAATAGGCAACAGAGGACAATTTTAAACATCTCTTCCAGTTTTCTTAACTAAATAGGACATAACTCAACTGTTTAGTTGGGAACCCAATCTGCATTATGTAGGAAAGCGTAACTGTGAAGGAAATAAGATAAAAGCTGTTTGTAGGTATAGCACAGCTACTCCAGGGAGTAGGTATGTGCTTTATCACTAATAAAGGTTTAAAAGTATATGATTGGGTAATTGAAAAAAATCACTATACTAAATGTGGGAGTTTTTTTTTTAATTGGAGTATATAGTCCATTGAATGTGGGAGACTGACTGTAAAAGTTCCCCCCATTTTTCAGGTCTCCCTATATTTACACGCTTCACAGTGTGACTTTGTAGTCTTTCCCCACCTCTTGAATTTGAATTGGACTGATGACATGCTTTGGCCAATAGAAGGCAGTAAAAATGACAGTTTGCCAGTTTTAAGCCTAAGCCTCAAGAACTCCTGCATGCTTCCATCTCTCTCTTGAAAATATCCTCTGCCACAGTGGAACAAGCCTAAGTCAGACTGCAGGATATCTAAAGACATGTGGCCCAGTCACCCTGGTACTCCAGCTGACATGCAGCCAACCAGCAAATCATGAGTGAGACCACGCTAGACAAGTTAGTCTTAGACAATCTATTGACTAAATCCGTGAGAAATATGAGCAAACCCATGTAAGATACGTAAGCCTGGCCCAGATCAGCAGAACTACCCAGCTGATCCAAAGATTCATGGGCAATAACAAATGGTGGTTGTTTTAAACCATGTTTTCAGTGGTTTGTTATATGTCAATAGCTAACACACACTACTGATACCAGTGATGACAGGTAAAGGCCATTAATCTGGTGCAAAAGCTAGCTTTATGTTATCAAATACTCACTTGTTCCGTGTGGTTTAGGTTCTATAGATATACAACCTATATCTTAAAGAGAAAAAGAAAACCTACCTATTAAATTTGTACAATTACTTTGTGATTAGGAATCTGAAAACCAATCTACTAAGTCACCACCACCCTTTTTTCTAAAATTTTAGCAACTTAAAACCATTAATAACATAAATGCAATTTTTGATAACATGACATTACTTTGGAAAAACAACTATCACATAATGGCCACTGACTGTACTTAGAGGGGAGGTATTTATATGGTTAACTAAAATTGGAGTTTTTAGGGTTTTTTCCTTTTGCTTAAGTAAGGGAATTCTCCAAGAGTTTCTAAATTTTCCAGAAGAACTGTATCACGAGAGCAACTTTTTAATACAAGACAATTAAATCTTACTTTGACAAGTCAAAAATACTAAACCTTATTAATCCAATACCTCCCACAAATGGTACAATAGTTTTCTCAACTGGCAAGCACCTAACATATTTCAACAGAGGACAGAGATCTTATCCCCCCTTCAATGAAAAGCTAGCACTGCTTTAATAGTCAGGTCACTGACCTAACACTGCCAATGCCAACAAGCTCTACCTACTGCTGAGAGGGTGGTTTTGTAGCAAGGCAAGAACCAAGGCACTCGTGTTTCATTTGGTATGACTGCAGATACGGAGAGACTTGCATACAGGAAGTACTTTTTTTAAAAAAACTCATTGAAACCTTTAATGTTTTCTTAAATCATTCTGAATTTAACATGGTCTTTTTACTAAGCCAGTTATCAATAAAAGTAAAATCTGTTTTTATGGCATTTAAAACAAGTGAAAATTCCCGTGTGGGTTTAGCAGCTTTATAAATTTTCAACTCCATTAACACATCCAGAGAAATTCTCAGAAGGAAACAATTTAGTTTACTATTTTTAAACATATTAAATGCTCCTCTCCTTTATAAAGGGGGTCTGTGGGTGTTACAGAAGTTCAATGGCGAGGCTTACATATGTACTTGTACATTCACAAAAGCTACAAAACAGGATTTTCCATCCATTAGTGTTTGACTATACCAAAAAAGGCATAGATTCTCAACAGAACTCTAAATTGTTTAAAAGAATAGTACAACTTATTTGATAGAAGGAAGAAAAGAATGACTAAATTGACGGTTATCAAATACTAGATAATTTCATTCTCTGTCTTTTTTAAGAGCTCAAGTCTCTCATAAAAAAAGGTGAATATAGGCTTTCTCAGACAAAGGTACAGACTCTAACTTCCTGCCCTCCAAGTACTGCCCTGGGTTAAATTACAGGTTACCCAGTGGTTTTGATACTAAGCCTGCAATATTCATGAGCCTCACCAGGTTACATTAATTTCCTGTCCTAAAATAGCAGCCTACAGCAACCCCTGTTCTCCTACACACACACACACACACACACACACACACACACACACACACACACACACACACACACACACACTCTCTCTCCCTCTCTCTCTCTCTGTGTGTGTCTCTGTCTCTCTCAACTAAAATGCCCCATAACATAATTCTAGGTCATTTTTACCCCCCCCTCTCATTTTAAAATACTTTTTGTATTCGATTCAAAAATAAAGGGATTACAGAACCAATTTAGAGGTATACAGCATTTCAAATGCCTCTAAGAAAAACCTGCCCTCAACAGGTATAACAACCAACCAACCTATCTCAGGAAATAAATCTCCTTCTTTATATATGCTGCAAATTCTCACTGCCCTCCCAGACACATAAAATCTACACTATGCTCTATTTTAATCTAGTCCCTTTTCAAATATAGTAACACCTCTCTAATCAAGAAAACATCCAGGAACATCAAGCCTAGAAAATCAAAACCCTGGAGACAGTAACAGCTAACAATTGTTAATCTACCTGCTCTGTACCAAGCGTGTTTTTAATGGGTTACACCATTTATCCTCCATAATGGTCCTGTGAGGTAAGTACTATTATCATCATTTTAAAAATAAAGTAAATCAAGTTTTGAAAGTTTTTCAAGTTCAGAGTTAGTAAGTGTTGGAGTTGGCATTCTAAAGCAATCTAACTATGAGCTCTACATCCTTTAAGTGAAACAGCAGCAGAAAACCATAGACAGATACATAGATAGATCACAAACTAAGCTTTATGGAAGCAGCCATCCCCCAGATCTTCCTTACAATTTACTAATTAATATCAGTAATCTCATTCAGAGCACAATTCTAACAACTGATTAACAGATTTCCCAGTTCAGTTACTTAGGCAGTACATTTGTAGGAACAGATGGTATTACTGTTAGCATCAACCACATTAATGAGTTGGGGGGACACATACACATGCAAGAAAAAGATGAAACTGACCATCAAAAAGCTACATGATTATATTAAATAGCCCATTTTAGAATGGAGCGCTTCAGTAGAACAACAGTAGAGTAACTCCTGTTTGTGACAACTGAAATACCATAAAAAGGTATCAAAAACCAGTCAGTATTATCTAAAATATACATTTTAGAAAAATTTTTACGAAAAGAACAAAAAGTTTGAAATCATTTCTCTAGAAAGTCCAAGATGACTGTATTTCCCCAACTCTTAGTTCAACCTCTTATTCTCTCCTCTCTTCTTCCTTAGAACATAAACACTCTCAAATCCCTATGTTTTTGTCCACTTCTAATTCACACTCCCCATCTTCATAGGCAAGCTTCTCAAAGAGTAGCCAATACTATCTTCCACTTCTTCACCTTTAACCTCTTTGCTATTAACTTCTGTACCCAGCCCCCCAGTTAAACTGTTTTTGCTTTAGTCAACAATGCCTCCTTATTCTTAAATCTAATGAACCATTTTCAGGCTTGTCTTTTTAAGCTGGATTTAACATTTCAAATCCCTTTCTCCACTACCCTCATCCTTCTTTAAATTCTGGTCAGTTGCATTCTATACCATCACTCTTCCCTCTTCTGACTACTTTTTGCTGGATTTATTTTCCTCTGCCTGTCTCTGAAATGTTGGAGGGTCCCTATCCTCCTTCTCTTCTCCTGCTAATAATTCTCAAAGGATGATCTTAATCTTCATTCAACCACTTATGCTACACTGCTAACTCTCTAGCCCACACTCTCTCCTAACAGCTTTCCAATGCCTCCTACACATCTCCACCTGAATATTTCCAGGCCCATCAAACTCAACATGGCCACAACTGATCTCATCTTGGAAAGCAAAAGAACAGAGCCTTGGAAAGTGTAGGTGTGCAGGGAGTTTTATTTTGTTAGAAGCAGAATATATTCCCTATTTTAGTAAACTTCATTATCCACCCTGTCTTTCAAGCCAACTAGTTGGGAGTCATTCTTTTTTTTTTTTTTTTAAACATCTTTATTGGGGTATAATTGCTTTACAATGGTGTGTTAGTTTCTGCTTTATAACAAAGTGAATCAGCTATACATATACATATGTTAGTTGGGAGTCATTCTTGACTCCTACCTTCTCTTGACCCAGACAGCCAAACAAATCATCAAAAAATACTAAAGAAAGATTATACAACCTTAATTTTTTCAAGACCACTGCCTACTCTTCACTCCCTCATCATTTTTCAACAATAGCTTGCTTAGGCTCTCCCATAATATTCATAATTGCTTACAGCTATAATAATACTTATCACATACATGTTTATTATTTCTTCATTAACCTGCAAAATTAGTGACAAGGGAAATGAAGTCTTGTTCTTTTTATCCAAAGTACCTAGGAACACACAAAAAGTAATAAACATAAGTCTGGTGAGCAAGGGATCCCAAGAAGCTAAGCAGCACATCAAAAGATGTACAATTTATTAAGAGTGGAGCAGGAATTTACGTATAGCTCAACTTGCTAGCATTTTTCAATACTGAAGTAACCTCCACCACAGGACAACAATAATAGCATGTCTGCAGCACTCTGCATATTCATAGTGACAAAATATTCTTTTCTCATTTATGCTTCTATGCACATTTTAGATTTCCTACAGTGATTATACATCACTTTCATAATTGGTGAGCAAACTATTTTTCAGAGCAATATGCCACAATCATCACCAGAAATAAAAAATCTTTAAGTTTTAGGACAATATATGTGAAACTGAAAGTTGGGGTTGAGGGAATGCATCAGGAACCTAAGAGAATATACCAAAATAGAGATACAACATTAAGCAAAGATTGCTAAGACTAGGGCTTTCAATCAACAGTTAAGCTCAGGCAGTAACAACTGAGCAAGGTGGAAAGGTTTATAGCTTCATTCTAGGCAGTCAGTCAATGATTTACAAGAAAATGGGACTTTCAAAAGATGTTGGGTAGGGCTTCCCTGGTGGCGCAGTGGTTGAGAGTCCGCCTGCCGATGCAGGGGACACGGGTTCGTGCCCCGGTCTGGGAAGATCCCACATGCCACAGAGCGGCTGGGCCCATGAGCCATGGCTGCTGAGCCTGGGTGTCCGGAGCCTGTGCTCCGCAAAGGGAGAGGCCACAACAGTGAGAGGCCCACACACTGCCAAAAAAAAAAAAAAGATGTTGACTAATGAGTGGTGGGAGGGTAGTAATCAAATTCATTCCAGATTTAAATTCGGTCATAAAAATACAAGAAGAAAATATAATTGAATATTTATGTCAGCAGTTCTCAAAGTGTAGTCTAGATCTCTGGATCCTTTCAGGAGGCCCATGAGGCCAAAACTATTTTCATAACAATAATATTTCACGTAACATAACAATGCCTTTTTCACTCTCATTCTCTTTGCAAAGAGATTTGCAAAAATGTAAAATTTCTCAATATTTTTATTTGGGAAAATATTATTTTTATTAAAAATGTTGTTAGGGACTTCGCTGGTGGTGCAGTGGTTAAGAATCCGCCTGCCAATGCAGGGGACACGGGTTCGAGCCCTGGTCCGGGAAGATCCCACATGCCACGGAGCAACTAAGCCCATCTGCCACAACTACTGAGCCCATGCACCACAACTACTGAAGCCCGCGTGCCTAGAGCCTGTGCTCTGCAACAAGAGAAGCCACCGCAATGGGAAGCCCATGCATTGCAATGAAGAGTAGCCCCTGCTCGCCGCAACTAGAGAAAGCCCGTGCACAGCAACGAAGAACCAACACAGCCAAAAATAAATTTATTAAAAAAAAAAAAACCTTTATGACGTAGGCTGCCCTCTCCAAACCTCAGTTCTTTCCTTTGAAAAATTTAAATAATTTGCCCCAAAACCATGAAAGTCTCAAATCACAAAACTATTAGATGGCAGAGCCCAGATTTAATTCCAGGTCTCAGAAACTCTGGAATCCAAACTATCAATATATTACGTTAAATATCACCCATATACCAAAAGGTTAACAGTGGTTCAACAGGACTATGGCTCTCCCAATCCCAGCTACCTTTCTTCTTTTCTTCTTTTCTCTTCTCCCTAATCTTGTATTTCTTGCCATAATGAATATATTTTATTTTTTCTTAAAAAAAAAAAAATTTTATTTTGAAATACTCTGGCTCAAAATTTGCAGAACAGCTTACAAATTCAGTACATCTTGTTATTTAACATTACCTACGTGCCCCCAACCCTGCCAAAATAAAGAAAACCAGATTCCTCTGGGGAAGTGTTATAAAAAGTTTATGGACTTCAGCATCAATAGGCTTGGTTTAAAATCCACGACTTATAAGCTATGAACCGTAAGCGAATGCCTTAAGCTCTCTGAAACTCACTTTTCTTATTTGTAAAATACTGACAATAACTCCCATCTCTCAGGGTTGTTATAAGGACTATGTTAAAAGAATAAAGCAGGTAAAAAGTACAAGACAATAAATGTTAATACCTTCAAAAAAGACATATACATTCATACAAACTCCAGCTCAATAGCAGATTGATATTAAAATTATGCTGTGAGGGCTTCCCTGGTGGCGTAGTGTTTGGGAGTCCGCCTGCCGATGCAGGGGACATGGGTTTATGCCCCGGTCCGGGAAGATCCCACATGCCGCGGAGCGGCTGGGCCCGTGAGCCATGGCCGCTGAGCCTGCGCATCCAGAGCCTGTGCTCCGCAACAAGAGAGGCCACAACAGTGAGAGGCCCGCATACCGAAAAAAAAAAAAAAAATTATGCTGTGATCATACATCTCAATACTAGTTAGTGGCTCATTTTCTATTTCAATTTAGATTAAATCAAAATCAAAAATACCCAAGAAAATAAATTCTCCTACTTTTGGGAAATCCCACATCTAGGAGAAGCACCTGTGAAACAAACATTTTTACTATCTCCTCTTTACTGAATCTGTCCCACTGACTTTTGTATGCTCAGTAGTCTAGCAGAGTGCCTAGCATATAGTTGGCCTTAAGTGCTGGATGAATAAATGTGGAGACCTTGGAACATCTTACACTCTATAATAATGAGACTCATTATCACTCAAGTCTAAAAGCCTTCACACAAAGCTATGGTACTAATTAACATTCAACAACGGTTTTGATTTCAAAAAAGCAATCATGGCAGCAGTTTCATCAAACTCATTTCCTCACAACTTGTTATTTCCAAAGAAATATAACTAAAAACACAAAATCCCTGGGATGAATCTCAAAGTCAGAGAGAGAGCAAGAAAGCTCTTAAACCTTAATCCAGGTCCCTCACAAGGACCAAAAAAGCCAGACTCTCACAGCAAGCTAAAAGGTTTTTCCCCTACTCATCTTATTAATCTTTTTGGTATTCACTTAGCAAATGTTAATAAACAATATCATAAAAGTTAAATTAATAAAGAATAATCCCTGTTCTGGAATTATTCAGAAATAAATTCAGAAATTTCAACTTGTCAATAAATTTAATTCTATTACTAGACTGACAATGAAACACCACAATACAAAACAACTATGGAATCCTAAACTGTAAACACTTAGAATTTCACCTCCATCAACTAAATAAAACAGCCAATCATTCCACAAATACTGAGTACCCTCTATTCATTGTTCAAAAAATAATTACTGAAATCCTATTATCCAGGCATTGCTTTGCACTCTGGAAATACACAAGGCACTAAAGAAACAAAAATCTGTCCACTCCCTGTAACTTTCATTTTAAACAGGGGAGGAGGGAAGAGCAGATACAAAAAAATAAATTATGTATAACAAGGTGATAAATGTTTCAAAAAAAAGTGCAGAGGAGGGGAATGGAAAGTGCAGAATTGGGGAGCAGCTACAATTGTTAAAATATGAGGCAAAGAAGGCCTGACTGAGAAAAACATTTTAATAAGGTCTTAAAGATGAAGCTAAGTAAAACTAGCACAAGTTCTAGTCCTACATAGATCAGATTCATAAGCAGCAACCTGGTGAACTAATTTTCTTAATTCCTGAAAAGGGTGGGAACAAGACTGAAACTATAAGACTCAAAAGATTTGAAAGAAACCAATTCTTAAAGAGGAGAAAAAATAATTATAAGAATTACTGGACTTCCCTGGTGGTGCGGTCATTAAGAATCCACCTGCCAATGCAGGGGACACGGGTTCGAGCCCTGGTCCGGGAAGATCCCACATGCTGTGGAGCAACTAAGCCTGTGGGCCACAACTACTGAGCCTGCGCTCTAGAGCCCGCGAGCCACAACTACTAAAGCCCGCGAGCCTAGAGCCCATGCTCTGCAACAAGAGAAGCCACTGCCATAAGAAGCCGGCGCATCGCAACTAAGAGCAGCCCCTGCTAGCCACCCGCCGCAACTAGAGAAAGCCCACGTGGAACAACAAAGACCCAATGCAGCCAAAATTAAATAAATAAATAAATAAATAATAAAATGAAAGATACAATGAAATAGAATTTTTAAAAAAAGAATTACTAAATTCCTACTGGAAAAGAGAAAATACCTGATTATAATACCATGAAAATATAGCAAGCAAAAATATAGTAAGTCCCTTTCTACTTCCTTCCTTCATTCTTTTTCCCCTTCCCCCTTCTTTCTTTCTTTCATTTATGATAAAGCTTTACTGCCAGCAACCACAAAACTAACATCTAAAAGACTTCATCATTTTGCCATTGTCAGGCTTCAAACTTTATATGCTTCAGTTAACTTTCTACTCTTTCCATTTCTAATCCCTAGAAAACACCATCCAATTAACGGCAATCAAAGACTACACTTCATTTTAATCCCTATTTTACGTGTTCACCAAAAGTTAGTTACTAATGGATTTCTACTTTAAAGGTACTTAGAGAATTTACTGTTCAGGAATCCTGAAGCAAATCCTTTTGGAAAATCAAAGAACATTTTTTAAAATAACAGGTTTCTTGTTAGACAATATATGTTCACTGTAGAAAAACTCAGAAAAAGTAACATATTTGAACAACAGGATTATAACTGTATTGTAAGTACAATAAAGGGTTATAAGCATAAGTATAAATATTTGGAGAATATTCTCAGTTTTCTCTATTTTGTTGCAGTTAATGCAATCACACTGCACATACTCCTTTGCAATGTGCTGTTTGTTTTCACTCATTCTTATCATGAACTTATTTCTATGTTAAATATTCTTATACATCATCATTTTTAATCCTACTGTATAAATACTATAGTATTGTAGAAAGGATTAAATAAATGTATGGCATGGATGAAGCACTATTTAAGTAGTATTACTGTTATTAATCCCAGGATTAAATTTTTCATAAACATTCATGTAAAACTAAATTTATGAGCATAGCCTTAATTTTTTTCCTTAAAGTCTCAGAATTAGAACTTCTGAAACTCTCCAAACTGCCCTCCAAAAAGAATAAATTTACTTTCCTTTTGCAACACAACTCCCAAAACTCTTGTCACCAACTAAATATGATCTTTCTAATCTTTGCCAATTTCACTGGGGAGGAAGGGGTACAATTTTGCCTCATCCTATTTTTGTATTTCACCAATTATACTAAATTGAACACTTTTTTCACATGTTAACTATTTTTATTTCTCATTATGTGAATTGCTTATCACTTTAAAGTGAATAACTCTAATATTCATCATCAGAATACTCACATATTAGATTTGTTTATAGCACGTTAATGCACACTGCCATTCTACATAAACATTTACTTATGTTATACACTTTAAGAAAGGGAGTTATACAAGTTCGTTCCAATATAATCCTCAACTTAGTATCTTCCACTAATATTTTAAAAACAGAACACTAGTACCAAAGTCTGGGGGGGGGTGAGGAGGGTTCAAAT
The DNA here is from genome assembly GCF_008692025.1 of Phocoena sinus. Classification (NCBI taxonomy): domain Eukaryota; kingdom Metazoa; phylum Chordata; class Mammalia; order Artiodactyla; family Phocoenidae; genus Phocoena; species Phocoena sinus. Next base: position 78,679,315 of record NC_045766.1, on the reverse strand, counting down.
TAAAGTCTTTAAAACCACCTAATTATGTAATATATAGTATCTCCATTAATACATTCATTTAAAAGAATGAAGCAGATACTTAAGTATTGACAAGAAAACTTTCCATAATATATTAACAAATGAAAAAAGGATACAGAACATGATCCATTTCTAATTTATGGTGAAAATAAAACAAATACAGAGTAAGAAGAATAGGGAGCCAGTCGCTGTCCTAGGTGCTAGGGACCCAGTGATAAACAAGATAGGCAGGTTTTTTCCTGTTTTTATGGAGCTCACTGGTGGTTAACAGGTATACTGACTTTATTTAGATTTCCTTTTAGTGTTAAGCCACAATAGAATACAATAAAATTTTTCTCAATTTCATTCCAAATGTAAGTTTGAGTCTAAGAAGAAAGTAAAGAGGGATATAGCTACACACACTACTTTCTGGATTTTAGAGCAGAAATTACAACACAGAAAATTTAGTAAGTTATATACACACACAAAATATTATTGACTAGTGTTAATGAAAGAGAAGACAAAAAGTCTCAAAATCTTTTTTTTTTTTTTTTTTTTTTGCGGTACGCAAGGCTCTCACTGTTGTGGCCTCTACCGTTGCGGAGCATAGGCTCCGGATGCGCAGGCTCAGTGGCCATGGCTCACGGGCCTAGCCGCTCCGCAGCATGTGGGATTTTCCCGGACCGGGGCACGAACCCGTGTCCCCTGCATCAGCAGGCAGACTCTCAACCACTGCGCCACCAGGGAAGCCCTCAAAATAATTTTTTAAGTCTTAGTTATACTCACGAACCTTTTTCATTATCCAAATTTAAAGCTCAATCAATAATATTACATTGAAGAAATCAAGTTACAGAATATTCATGATATGATCCCCATTTTGTTTAAAAACTATTTGTAGTATATTAAATGCTATACACTCGTAGAAAAATATCTTGAACTAACTTACTAGTAGTAATTTCTGGAGATAGGAATAAAGGGAAACCGAGCATATGGGAATCAGAGACAATTTTACAAATTTTATTGCATACACTTCTATACTGTTTGAGTATTTGTGGTAAAATAATATCTTTATTATTTAAATAAAAAATAAAATACTTTGAAGTTTCAGTGCCAGAAGAACCAGGAACTTGGCCCCATCAAAATTTCTCTTTGGGGCTTCCCTGGTGGTGCAGTGGTTGGGACTCTGCCTGCCAATGCAGGGGACAAGGGTTCGTGCCCCGGTCCGGGAAGATCCCACGTGCCGCAGAGCAGCTGGGCCCGTGAGCCATGGCCGCTGAGCCTGCGTGTCCGGAGCCTGTGCTCCGCAACGGGAGAGGCCACAGCAGTGAGAGGCCCGCATACCGAAAAAAAAAAAAAAATTCTCCATGTAATACACTAATGTAATCAATATGGAACTGCTTGAATTAAAAAATCAGAGTGTTAGTCAGGTTTAAAAAGCAGTAAGGAAGAGCTCCCTATATTCTAAGTGATTTCCAGGATTTCTGCTAAGTAGAAGAAAATACAAGGTGCTAAATAAAGTGTAAGTTTTATCTAAGAAAGAAAGAGTAATATGACTAAGTATATATACATTTTTTATAAACAACGAAAAACTAATAAAAATGGTCACTTATGGGGGAAGGAGAGGATAAAGGCTGGATTTTTCTGACTACATATTGTAGTTTTGGTTCGGGAACAATGAAAATGTTTTAAATAATTATAAAAGTAATCAAAAGTAAATCAGGGCTTCCCTGGTGGCGCAGTGGTTGAGAGTCCGCCTGCCGATGTAGGGGACACGGGTTCGTGCCCCGGTCCGGGAGGATCCCACATGCCGCGGAGCGGATAGGCCCGTGAGCCATGGCCGCTGAGCCTGCGCGTCCGGAGCCTGTGCTCCGCGACGGGAGAGGCCACAACGGTGAGAGGCCCGCGTACCGCCAAAAAAAAAAAAAAAAAAAAGTAAATCAAAATGAAAACAGATTATTCCCAAAAACTGATAGCAAAATGAATAAACCAAACTATATATCAAATGGGTGGCTTAGAGAGCAATCATTTCAAATGATTTTAAAACAGTAGTTTGACTATAAATCCCTAGTAGAATTTGTAAGAATTTTTTTTTTAAGTTGGTCCAATTTTATTGAAATCTGTTACAGAAGATAATTCAAATAGGAACCACTGTCTGTGGTTTTAAGGCCTACAGAAATCTGAGTTACGTTTACTACAAAATATAAAATACATTAATTCAAACTACAGCATAAAAAGATTTTAATAATGAACTGTACGTCCTCATTAAATTAGATATTTGCAAATGTTTTCCTAAATACTTACAATTAATTTAGAGATATCTTTTAAAGTTCAAATAGCCAGTCTAAATTTAAGAAAACATACTTACTGTAACATGAAAGATGTTCACATTGAGATACTTCAGCCCCAACTTCACAAACTACTGGAAATTAGGAGATACTCTGTTGCTAGATGAAAAAATATCACTTACGTCAGGGAAAATTATACTAGACTACCAGTTTAAAATGAGCAATAGTTCACATAATATTAGAGAAATTCTCTCTTGTCTTACAAATGCAAAGTGAATCCTCCAGACTCCCTTCTCTGTAGAGACCACCAGCTCACTACCCAGGCTCTGAAACTCAGCACAGTTAGGGATAAAACAAGACAGACTTCAGTATGAGAATGAGCCAAAACATTTCCCGAGGGAAGCATTTCTGATTTTGTTTTTGTTAAGTATTCTCTTGATCTTTAAGCTCATTTAAAAAAAAAAAACCACTCAATTCCCAAGATCAGTTTGGAAATGAAAAAAATAGATCTGCTGGCTCTCACAGCAACCTTCATCATGTCAAGGCACTGGTTTAACTCACATCTCCTGATATTTCCTGCCCATTTCCTACCGACAGCGTCCCCCTTGCCCTAACAGAAGTTGAGGTTCCCTGTAATACTGACCCTAGGTTTTTTTAGCGTTAGCTAAAACACATATTTTGAAAAATGTGTTTAGTAAAAATACCCTTCAAGTCCTGACCTAATTTCCTTATATGTAAAGCACATAAGAGGTGGTGTTCCCTGCGACTGTCTAAGGCTTACCAACTATTTAGGAAGTTCCCCTGACTCTTAAGCTTTGCCTTTAGAGGTTAAAATTCAACACAGAAAAAAATTCAGTTATCAAACATCTATTCCTAATTTAGAGTAAAGCTATATTACATAGCAAAACTCCACTTATTAAACTTTATCTCATGCAAACTTAAAATTTTTTAAATAGTAATTCCAGGCCCCAAGGTAGACCATGAACCTACTTAGATGAAAATATGGTAAATACTTAAAAATTTTTTTTCCAATCTTCCTAAAAGAAGTGTGTTTTCGCTGATAGATCAACATTATACGTCTGTTGCTAAGGAACACAGTTTTTGACCTGGTAACTGAAATCATTCTGGTAATCTGACACACGACCAAGATGCTAAGACTATAGAATTAAAGGCATTCTTTTGGATTATGTCCTTTAATAATTTTTAAGTGGAAAACCATGAAGAGGCTTCCAGCTCTGTAGAGACATTGATTAAAGCTTGGTAAAAATGGGCAGGTTCGCTGACCTTGGGTAACGCAAGTCAAATTCAACAGGCCAAAAAAAAAAAAAAAACAAAAAAAAAAAACAAAAACAGGCCAAAGGAGTGAGTTTTTCATGATGGGGCTCTCACCACTCACTGGTTTTGGGCCAGTTTTCCATAGCCTCCTCTCCCAGCATCATAGTCCTGACGATACTCATCTCGTACCTGGCCCCCCGAACACCCACGGCCATACTGCCTGCCCTCCTTAAAGCCTGCGCCCCAGTCTGTGCGAATGATCCGGTCATCTGGACAAGTTCCATTTATGTACCGCGTGGCATTTTCTGCATCTGGTCTTGAATAGTATTCCACAAAGCAGAACCCTGTTTTCTTTATTTTTATCCAGGCCCATGATGATTTTCTTTATGTCACCACTTCTGCTTAAGAGTTCATAGATTTGTTCTTCAGTTATGTAAGAGGAAAGATTTCCAACATACAATGTACAGCTTTTCTTCAGTAATTTTTCCTGTTCATTGTCACCCACTCAGGAAACACTGTAGAAATCCTACAAGACAGTATCTTACTACTACCTAAATGAAGCTATAGGCTTTAGACTGCAGAGATAAACAACAGCAAAAGTTGAATCCGTTCACTGTTTGAATCTTGCAGGATGCTTGAAATTCATGATGGTTATGATGTGGAACTTTCTAAAGTAATGAGACCCAGAAGTGCTGGTCCCAGTACTGGCTCAGCTCGACGTAGGAGTCGCTGCACAGCACCTTCAGGAGGCCACCTGACATAGTGCAGAGAAGTGACCGAGGACTCCGCCACTGTGAGAATAACGAAGCCACCCCAGTGGTGGCAGAACTGGCAATTGTTTTCAGCAACCATTTTCTAAAATAAGCTCAAAATAATAATACTAATACACATATGTATATATAAGTAACATGGCAAGTAATTCATTACTCTCCAAGACGTTCAGCGTAAAAGAAGAGCTATAAATATAAATCTTAAAAAAGTTAAAGGGAAAATCTTATAATCCTAAACCCTTAAACTGGAAACAAAATCAGACTTAGAAATATTAGTGTGAACTCATGGTGTATTTTCTTTTCTTTATTTTTTACTTTTAAAACTTTTTATTTATTTATTTTTAAAATTTTTATTGGAGTATAGCTACTTTACAGTGTTGTTGGTGTATTTTCACATTTAAATAATCATACAACAGACTAAGCAAAGTTGCAGAATATAAGATCAACACAAAAATCATGCATATTTTTATACACTAAGCAAATGAACACTCTGAAAAGAATATTAAGAAACAGTTCAGTTTACAACAGCATTAAAAATTTCAATTTAATAGCATAAAATACCACTTATGAGTAAATTAACCAAGGAGGTACAAGACTTGAAAACTACAAAAGTTACTTAAAGAATACTTAAATAAATGGAAAGACATGTCATGTTCATAGATCAGAAGACTTAATATTAAAATATCAATACTACCCAAAGCAATCTACAGAAGATTCTAAAATCCAAATGAAATCGAAAAGGATTCTGAATAGCCAAAATAATCTTTTTAAAAAACTAAGTTAGGACTTCCCTGGTGGTGCAGTGGTTGAGAGTCCGCCTGCTGATGCACGGGACTCGGGTTCATGCCCCGGTCCGGGAAGATCCCACATGCCGTGGAGCGGCTGGGCCCGTGAGCCATGGCCGCTGAGCCTGCACGTCCAGAGCCTGTGCTCCGCAACGGGAGAGGCCACAACAGTGAGAGGCCCGCATACCGCAAAAAAAAAAAAAAAAAACTAAGTTAGACTACCTAAACTTCCCAGTATCAAAACTTACCACAAAGCTAGAGTAATCAAGACAGTGTAGTACTGACATAAAGACAGAAATACAGATCTGAGAGCCCACAAATAAACCCATGCATCTATATACTCAACTGATAATCAACAAGGGTGCCAAGACACTTCAACGGGAAAAGAACAGGCTCTTCAACACATCGAACTTGGACAACTGGACCCTTACTTCACACCATATATAAAAATTAACTCAAAAATGGTTCGGGGACCTAAATATAAGAGATAAAATATAAAATCCTTAGAAGAAAACACATGGGTAAATCATGATTTTGGGTTTGGGAATACTTTTTCAGATATGACACCAAAAGCACGAGAAGGAAAGAAGCAGGTACATTTAACTTCATCAAAATTTAAAACTTCTGTGCATCTAAGTACACTGTCAAGAGAGTGAAAAGATTACCCACATAACGGCAGAATCTATTTTCAAATCATGTATCTGGTAAGGGTCTAGTATCCAGAATATACAAGGAAGCCTTACAACCCAACAACAAAAAGAAAAAATGGGAAAAGGAGTTGAATAGACATTTCTCCAAAGAAGATATACATATGGCCAACAAGCCCATCAAAAGATGCTCAACATCATTAGTCATTAGGGAAATGCAAATCAAAATCACAATGAGATACCACTTCATACCAACTAGGATGGCCATTATCAAAACATGGAAAATAACAAGTGTAAAAGAAGATGTGGAAAAATTAGAACCCTCATACACTGCTGGTGGAAATATAAAATGAGGCACCCACTGTGGAAAACTGGCAGCTCCTCAGTAAACACCCAAGAAAACTGACAAGTGTTCAAAAAAAATTTGTACACATTTACCCCAGCACTATTCACAATAGCCAAAATCTGGAAACAACCCAAACATCCATCAACTGAATAAACAAAATGTGGTATATCCATACAATGGAATGTTATTCAGCCATAAGAAAGAATGAAGTACTGATACATGCTACAACATGGATGAACCTTGAAAACACCTATGCTGAGTGAAAGAGGCCAGACACAAAGACCACATGTTGTATGATTCTACTTATGAACCATCCAGAACAAGCAAATCCATAGTCAGAAAGCAGATTAGTGCCAGGGTCTGGGGAGAGGTAAGAATGCAGAGTGACCACTTAATGAATACAGGGTTTCCTTTTGGAGTATGAAAAAGTTCAGGAACTAGACAGTGGTGATCAATAAACAATACTGTGAATGTACTTAATGTCACTGAATTGTATACTTTAAAATAGAAATGGTCAATTTTACATTGCTTATTTTACCAGAAAAAAAAAAATCACACACACACACACACCACACCCCCTAGCTCTGTCCAATAAAAGGGCCTACAAACAACACAACCATAGCAACAAAGACTCATATGATGGTCTTTAAACATAATCTTACACTAAAAGGAATCAAAACCCCTTAGAGAAATAACTGGTTCTAGATCTGAGACAGGTGATGTACAAGATGAGCCTGGAACATCTTTTTATACTGGAAAACAGGGTTACCAAAGATTATTGAGGTTTTCTCGAGGAATACAGGAGCCAACATGAAGGGGCTCCCACTAGCTAAGGATGAGACAATTTGAGAATTAAAAAGAATAACTACAATGGATTATAACAAACATATCCAAAACCTGGGGTTCATATTGATTCTTAAAGAAAACAAAACAAACAAACAAAAACCTCACTGGCCACCTCTATCAAATACTAGGAAAAGAATCAGGCATTTATTCTACTGTTCCTCAGAATAATCATACAATTGATTGAAGTAAAGAAGTTCTTTTTTATAGAAGAGCTCCAGCAAATAAAACAGAAGGAATAAAAAAATATCACCACCATCAGATAGAGTGATCTAGATCAGGGTTGGCAAACTTTTTCAGTGCCAATAAAGAGCTAAGTGGAAAGGGAAAAGGAGAAGAGAAGCAGAATAGGAGAAAGAATGAAACTGTGACTCATTCTTCTCTTCCTTCATCCTAGTTAGTGACAAGGTAGTGAGGTACTGCTACTAGCTGTTCCTTTAAAAATGTCCTGACAAGGACAAAGAGTATTTTATTTTATAAGAAAAGGTTTCCCATGAAAATCACTCTGCCTCAAGCTGTGAAAACTGGTGTTCTTAGAGCCCCCAAAGATCTTGGCTATTTCAAAGCAGGAAATAAAAATTTAGGAAAAGAAAAAAAATTTTTTGGGGGGTGGTGGGGCGGCTCTCTCCCCCACTTCCTCAGAACTGAAGAGGCATAAAAACTGAAGGAAGAAAAATACCATACTCTGCTTAACTCAATCCACAGTTAATAGTCTTATTAACTGGTTTTGAAAGGCTCTAAACATGCTTTCCAAATTTTCAGAGGGCACCTCAGACTATTTAACTCTACTGAGCAAGACTATAGACATCCAAGTTGGGAGAAAAAAATCTTCACATTCCATAGTAATCTGGTTTGCCCACCATAGTTAAACATTTAATAACTAATGGTCAAATACAAACCAAACTGTCACTGCATACACTAGCCTGGAAACAGTTTTCAGGAGAAAAATATGCAGTATAAAAAGACTGACTAGGGACTTCCCTGGTGGCGCAGTGGTTAAGAATCTGCCTGCCAATGCAAGAGACACGGGTTCGAGCCCTGGTCCAGGAAGATCCCACATGCCGCGGAGCAACTAAGTCCGTGTGCCACAGCTACTGAGCCTGTGCTCTAGAGCCCAAGAGCCACAACTACTGAGCCCGTGTGCCACAACTACCGAAGCCCAGGCGCCTAGAGCCTGTGCTGCACAACAAGAGAAGCCATGACAATGAGAAGCCCACACACCGCAACAAAAAGTAGCCCCCGCTCACCGCAACTAGAGAAAAGCCCACATGCAATGAAGACCCAATGCAGCCAAAAATAAATTAAAATTTTTTAAAAATATTGACTACACACGGGCTTCCCTGGTGGCGCAGTGGTTGAGAGTCCGCCTGCCGATGCAGGGGACTCGGGTTCGTGTCCCGGTCCGGGAGGATCCCACATGCTGCGAAGCAGCTGGGCCCGTGAGCCATGGCTGCTGAGCATGCGTATCCTCCACAACGGAAGAGGCCACAGCGGTGAGAGGCCCGTGTACCGCAAAAAAAAAAAAAAAAAAAAAAAATTGACTACACAGACATTAGATCTACTCAAAATACACATCTCACATTAAAAACAAACAAGAACTTTATGGGCACTAGGCCAACATCTGCTGATTACAAATAGTACTCACTGAAAAAGTGCCAGATGCCTAACAGCAACCGTAACTTTCTTAATGCCCTATAAAATATACCCAAGATAGGACTTTCATTCTAGGCATACCTCGGAGATATTGCAGGTTCGGTTCCAGACCATCACAATAAAGTGAGTATCACAATAAAGTGAGCCACACAAGTTTTCTGGTTTCCCAGCACACATAAAACTTATGTTTACACTACACTGTAGTCTACTAAGCATGCAATAGCATTATATCTACAAAAAAAAAATGTATACACCTTAACTAAAAAATACTTTATTGCTAAAAATGCTAACCATCATCTGACAACACAGGGTTGCCACAAACCTTCAGTCTGTAAAAAATGTGGTATCTGCAAAGTGCAATAAAGCGAAGCACAGTAAGGTGAGAGCTATGGCTGTAATTTAGTAAGGCAAACGGTGATGATTTTTCCTCAAGTAAGTTTAAAAAAAGATTTGGAGGCTCTCCTTATGACCACCCTACACATGCCCATTAAGAAACAAAACAAAACAAAAACACAGGAAACAGAGAGGTAACAATCTACACCTAAGCCTTAATTACTTTTATTACTAATAATAATAACAGCAGCTAAGGTTACTCTGTGCCAGACACCTTACATGCATAATTACCTCCTTTAAGCATCACAATCACCCAGAAAAGTAGGTATTATTATCACCACGTCCAGATGAGGAAAATGAAGCTATAAAAAGTTTGTAACTTGTCTAAGCCCACTATACCTGATCAAAGAGGGGGTTCTGGCCTTATAATGTCAAAAATGGACATAAAGCTATACATAACAAAACATACTATCAAATCTCACTCTAAAAGCACTTTAATTTACACAGTATTCTTTGAAACCTTCCCCTCTGGAGCATGGAATTCATCCATGCAAAGCAAAGGACACAGGCCATGTGTCAGGTAAGTAAATTTATCCTTTCCTTCTTCCCTAAGTAGGGCAGCTTAATCTCTTTCCTAGTATTATTGCTAAATTGCTGTTTCTAAAGTGTAAAACCCAAATGGGCAGTTCATTACAATTATATAGTAGCACAATAAAGTCAAAAGAGCAAAGATTTAGGAGTCAGAGAGATTAGGGATCCATTCCCAGTTTTGCCCTGTTGCTAGTTTTGTGTTCTTTATCCTCCAGAAGGGCCTCAGGTTCCTTGTCTGTAAAATGGAGATATCACCTAGGTCCTGTACAGTAATGCTCTTTAAACGTTGGTTCCCCTCCCTTCTCTTCTAAAATAAAAGCAAGACCCAGATACCTAAGGCAAGGACTCCAAAGTGTGATCCAACGAACACCAACCCTTAGAGGGATCCTATAAGCAGCATTTCCTAAACTTCTTTAGCCACAGAATATTATTACAGCATAACACTGCTTAAAGTAACTAGTGTAGGAAATGCTGACCAAAGGATTTTACATAGGTTAAAAAACAAAATGACACTTTGCTTCAGATGATAGCTCTTTTGGCTCTCAGTGTTCATTTTTATCCACTATCTAGTTCCTGCCTGCATTCTGGATAGCTGAGCTGGCAAGTAAGTGCCTTGTGGATATATGAATGCTCCATTTATAAACTATTATACATTAAAACCCAGATGTCTTCTTATAAGTGTGGTCTGAAAAATCTAACAGGGCTTGTTACTGCAATGTTAACAGAAAACAGTATTTTTCTACTAGTCTTCTAGTTACAGAGTAGAGGAGACAGGGAATAAAAAGTTCACATATCAGTTTTCATTTACCAAAACTGTAGGACATAAAATAAACTAAATCACTACAAACATAATGTGTATCTGGCCTCACCTGTAGAGAAAAAGGCAGTACAAAGAATGGGAGCCAATTATACTGCATCTGAATTTTGTATCATCACAGGATTTTATTATAATCTGACACTTAAAACACTTATCAACTAAGAAAAGTTCCTCAGAAGCACAGAAAATTTACTCCAAGTCATGAAAACTATAAATCAACCTTTTAAATAAATATTTACCCTCAGAAGCTACAAAAATACTACTTAGAGAGAAAAACATGATTATGAACTGATGTATTAAAAGTTGGTCTCTATGCTCAAGATTCACTGCTTTAAATTTCTGATTTATTTTTCAACATTCAACATTTATTAAGCAACAACTAGATACAGAGGATCTTCATGTGCAACAAAAATGCAAAGCAACAACAAAAATTATTGAGGGACTTCCTAGGTGGTCCAGTGGCTAAGACTCCACCCTCCCAATACAGGGGGCCTGGGTTCAATCCCTGGTCAGGGAACTAGATCCCACATGCCACAACTAAGACCTGATGCAGCCAAATAAATAAGTTAATTAATTACTTTTTTAAAAATTATTGAGACTAGTGATCTCAGGAAACAATAAGGATGGAAGCAGGTGGGTAAAGTCTAACGCTTGCCTTGAGTCAAGCTATGATGTGTCAAACTCAAAATCAGTGTCTTCAAGTTACCAGAGGTAGCAAGGCTCCATTTTTGCACATCATTCACATTCTCTTAGGACAGTAAAGTAGTTAAGAAAAGAGCTCTAGATTAAATTACCTTGGTTGGAATCCAAGCTCTGCCATCTGCTGGTTCTGAAACCTTGGCAAAAGTTACCCAACCTCTCTAAGCCTCAATTTCCTCAATGATAATGGGATCTGGCTCATAACTGACTTTGCAATATGGATTTCAACTATATTTGTTATCCATTTCTTATAGCCACTATTTCATAGACAGGCTGCATTAATTTTAAAGCAAGGTATTTGCTCTTAAAATTTTTACTTCAAAAGGATAAAACAATTTAACTTTACTTGTATATGGCTGACAATTTACTTTCTTCTTGGTAAGCAACATTAATAAAAAGTAAAAGTTCCAAAGCCCTAACCCTAAGAAACCTTAGTTCAACCAACTTCCCAGAATCTTCCTATTTTCTTTCCAAATTATAAAGGTTACATAGTGCAGCAGTTAAAAGAACAAATTTGAAGTATGGCTACAAAATTTTCTGGCTGTGTAAGGCTCTCTAAGCCTCAGTTTCCTCACTTGTAAATTGTATTTGCCTTACCAGATTGTGGTAAAGATTAAATAAGACAGAAATAAATTGCTTAGTACAGTGCAACGACATACTAAGTACTGACAACCTTTTGTCTTTTATTTAAAGTCTGGCGGCCTGAGTTCAACATGCTGGGCTTATTCCCTTCTAGTTGAGAGATCCTGAATATATCAATTAAAATATTTTTAACTCCATTATCCTTTAAATGGGGAGAATATTGCCTCAAAGCATTATGAAAGTTATATGAAATATCAGTCCTTAGCGCACAGTAAACACTCAAACAGTAGCTACATCTGAATTATTCTAGTTCTAAGGTATGGACTACCATCATAGCATCTAGGGAAACTCAATACTCATCATAATAACCACAATCTTTTTTCTAATTAACTTTTTCCCCAACCCTCACTCCTATGGTCAACAGCATTTCTTACCTCTTCCCTAAACTTTAGAAAGTACATAGGCTTTCCCAGGTATATATATGAAAAAAAAATATGTTGTTGTTGTTAATTGGGACATAAAGTAAAGCTACATTTTTAAACAATGTTTTATTCTTAAATTAATAATGATAGTTGACAAGCTGTACAATTTATATTGATGCCATATACAAGACAATGGAGTCAGAGAATCTTCTGCCTCTGGGGATCTTTCTTTTCTAAGGATCCCAGAAACTGGCCCACTTGCTCCTACGTTAGAAGTCATGACACACAGATCCTTTGTTTCTTACTAAGTACTCATTCTCCACTATAGCAGAAATAAAATACTAGAACATTTCCTCTAGCCTTTGAAAGTGCACAGCCATTCTTTAACTTTCTATAAATTGACAGGAGGTAAATATATACTGTAAAGTCTCAAAACTCTCTCAATAAAGGTTATCCCTGATGTTCAACTGAATTTAAATAGAATTATGCTTTGTCCTTTAGTAACTCCTCTTAGGTTTCAATGGCACAGCAAGCATTTGCTACTTACAGAGAAAATAAATCTCTTCTAAGAATCATGCCCTAGGTCAGCCAAACATCTCACAATGTATACAATTAGTTAAAGAAGCAGATACAATGTTGATCAGTAAAAACCAAATTATTATCCTGACATCATGATTTCTCAAAACCCAATACAGACGGCCAAATTTTATATCTATTTAAGAAGTTGGATTATTTAGTGAAGAGAATCCTTATTGCTTATTAATATTTCTTACTTTCTCTGGGAAAGCTCTTGAATTGATATACGAATATACACTAGTATATCAGACAAACTATCCGAGAGACACAAAAAAAGGCCCTGTAAAAATTAAAGTTTTCATAAATCCCCACAATACAATTATATGTCTAAGTACATCCATGGTGAAAGGGCCTGTTCATATTTAAATAGTCTGTTTATTTTGTCTCTTGCAGAATAAGCTACCTGGTAAAAATAAGGAAACTGATTTATCACTTTTCATTATTCTAAATCTCTCTTCTACCCTCACCCTCTCCAAATAAACTCCTAGAAGGCTTGGGGGTATTGTACTAGCTGGACAGGCTCAATGTTTCAAAGGTATTGTGCTTACCAACCAGTGCAACCTAGCACCTGAGTTCTTTCATTCAGCTATCCATCCAGAGTTCACACCCCTCTGTGCTAAGCACACAGTATAACACAAGTGTCTATATCTCTGTGTCTCTTTCCTTTCCCTACTATTGTTCCTTTATGTTTAAACAAAAACCCAGGTTTAACTTTATAAATTAATTTCTTGTATCAAAACTTAAATGTTTTTAGAAACATCAGTGACAGTTTGATGACCTGGAAACTCTAATACTATCATGTATAGTATACATGTAACTACCATGATAAATTGCTTTCAACTCAAATATGTATTAACTAACCCACTATAGAAAGCACTGTGCTCCACACTGCAGGAAACATAAAGGTGAGTAAAATACCATTTTTGTCATATTCGAATTTATAATCACCTAGAAAGAGACAAAACAAGTTAACTAGAATACAAGGCAGCACATAAGAAGAGTAACTGTGCTATAGGAGTTACATGCAAGTGCCTTTCATGCCTTGGAGTAAAGGGCCAGGAAGACTAAGTAGCTGAGGTGGCATATGAGACTCTGAAAGCTGGGTGGGTCTTTGAAACAGCAAGGGGAGAGAATGTATGACAAATAATATTTAGACTAATAAGATCTCATTGGGACCAAGACAATCATGGCAATAACAACATCTAACAAGTATACCAATAAGAATTTTAATATACTTTTGAAGTGTGCTAAAATATGGGGAAAAAATCATTACCTCCTACACCAAGGACCTTTCTGAAGAACATAAATCTCTCAACCTCCTTTAATGTGGTGTAAATTTCAAAATAAACTGAAGACATGACTAAAAACAAAGAGACAAATCAATGAAGCGTTTTTAAACTACATACACCTTATCTGTTCCTTTAGAATACATATATATATTTTATATATTTTATATATATATATATATGATTAGGCAGATTAACAACAATATTACACAGTAACGTAATTCTGGAAAATTCTAAACCTGTACTGCTCAACATGTGGCTATTAAGCGCTTAAAATATGGCTACTGCAAATTAGTATGTGCTATTAAGAGTGAAATACCCACTAGGTTGTGAAGACTTGGTACTCAAAAAAGGTGGCAAAATTTATCATTAGTAAATTTTATATTCATTACATGTTGACATAATATTTTGGATACACTGCTTTAAATAAAATATATTCTTAAGATTAAGTTCACCTGTCTTTTTACTCTTTTTAATGTGGCTCCTAGAAAATTTTAAATTACATATGTGACTCACATTTGTGGCTTCCATTATATTTCTATTGACTAGGTCTGGTTTAAACAACTACTTAACATTTATATTGTTCAGATTTCTGTACCTGCTTCAGATTGGCATGGTAATCACTTGATCACAATGATACTAAGTAACCTTCCAAACATCTTGCCTCAGTGTCTAGATACTGAAAAGTTGAGACACCTGCCAAAAAAGTGTGTCAGCTTCTTAACTACCCTTTTGGAGCAAATGTGGAAAAAACAACCAACTAAAAACTTTTCCAGATACATTTACCAAACAGTTAATACTCCAGGCACTGCTAGCTGATGTCATGAGACTATGTTAGATAAGAACTACTCAGGGATGCAAAGAGATGGGATCCAAGAAATAGGACAGTGGACCCTAAAGAGCAGTGAAAGAAGTTAGAGGATGACAGCTGTACAGCAGAGGCCTGGAGAACAACCAGGCCAGATCCCAGTAGGACAGCACTCCAGGAAAAGAATGGAGGGTATGGCAGAATCCAGAGAATGCTTAATAAAATTTGAGGGGAAAAAAATGAAGACTGTGATCATTGCAAGCTGTGCAAGAAAAAGAAAACGGCAACAAAAAAGTGTAAAAAAAAGTTGAAAGCAAAGGAAATGTGATCGCCACTTCAGAAAGTTTGGTAATTCTTTAAAATATTAAACAGTTACCATATGACCTAGCAATTCCACTCCTAAGTATACACCCAAAAGATCTGAAAATATATGTCCACACAAAAACTTGTTCACAAATGTTCATATCAGCATAATTCACAATCGCCAAAAAGTAGAAACTATCCAAGTGTCCACTGACTGATGAACGGGTAAACAAATGGTGGCATTTCCATACAATGGAATATTATTCAGCAATAAAAAGTAATGAAGTACTGATAAATGCTACAACATAGATGAACCTAGAAGACATTATATGAAGTGAAAGAAGCCAGTCACAAAAGGCCACATATTTTATGATTTCATTTATATGAAATGTCAAGCATAGGCAAATCCATAGAGACAGAGAGTAGATTAGTGGTTGCCTGGAGCTGGAAGGAAGGGAAATATGAGGAATGACTACTAATGGATACAGAGTTTCTTTTTGGGGTGATTAAAAATGTTCTAAAATTAGATTGTGGTGATGGTTGCATCACTCTGTGAGTACTGGAAACCACTGAACTGTACACCTTAAATTAATGAATTTTATGGTATGTGAATTATATCTCAATAATGCAGTTTTTAAAAGGAAATGTAATCATTGTACACTATTCACCTTAATGTCTAGATATTGAGTACTGATCATCTGAATAATAATTTAAATAAATAATTATTTAACTAAAAATGGTGGTATAATTGCATTAGTAAGATAGTAAAAGGGAGATGGTGATGACTATAAATAATACCTAAAAATAATTTTAAGACATAGACAAATAGTACACTAATTAAAATTATGATAAAACTACTAGAGGAAATAGCTGTCATAGTTAAGGTTGCCTCTGAGAAACAGAAATGAGGGAGAGGAGTTACGCTTCGATATTAAGACTTTCTGCACTATTTGATTTCTTTAAATCATACGATAGTGTATTACTTAATAAAAAAATTTTTTTTTAATTTTTTAAGACTAAGGAATGCTTGGTTTAGGAGCAGAATGAAACCATGCGCTCTTAAAGAGGTAAAAGGCACAGGCTTCATTGACATTGACGCACTCTGCGCCTCTGATCTCTCAAGAGAACAGGTTTTCTCATCTAAGATGTTCAAAAAATGCAAAGTTAAAGGAAAATATCAATTATCTTTTTCTTTACAATGAAATAAACAGCTATTTCCAGCAAGAACACACATGATATCTACTTGACCTTATAGATCATTTCTCAAATACACAAAGAGTGGCAAATATTTTAAATGTGCCACTAAGCGTTCATCGGTTATGCCTGTTATCATTTTACCTCTTATTACCAAGAGAAGCACTCTCTCATCTTTGTATTTACTCCCCATCCAACTCATATTCAAAAAATAAGGGTTTAGTAATCTACTAGGATGAAAAACAATAGCAATTTTCTAGAATAACTGATTTAAATGTTGTTTTAATTCTAACACTCTTATGCTAAAGCCAGTGTTAATTCAGGTCTGCATACACAAAATGTTATTTCATAGCAGAAATAACCTGTAAAGATTCAGAATATCTATGGAAGGATACTTAAGAAATTGGAATGCTGACTGTCTCCAGGAAAGAGGGCTGGTAGTTACAGAGCAGGAGGAGGAGGAAGACATCACTGAGTACTTTTAAATTTTGAATCACGTGAATAAATTCCATTTTTAAAAGCAAAATATGTAAATAAGACAAACATGGAATTGTCTATCATACAGCATCCAATTTATATTATTATTGTGATTGTTACTATCCATTACGTAAATATGATACACATATATACATATAATTTATTATTATTATTGAAACCCTACCAACTCAAAGCTTCCCTCTTCCCTTCAGAGTTTAAATAATGTGTAAAGTGCGAAAGCTCTGAAATTCCAGTAAGACAGCAAATGCACCTACAATACCGTCAGTCTGATGCCAGGCATAACTCCAGCACTCCAATTCTCCAGGTGCTGCCTTTATGAATTCAAAAGTCTAGGATTAGCAACTCAACTCAACTCAATAACTTCCACACAGATCATGAAGAAAGTGGTTAATCAATTTAAAAGAATTAACTGATTTTACGGAATAAGGGGAAGTAGAGGGAGTCACATTTTTAAAAGATAGGTTAGCCTTCCTTAGAAAGAAATCTGAAACATCTTCTCACTTATATTAGTCAATTAAGCCCCTAAAAATTTCTTAGACCTCCAAAAGAGAACAAAAAGTACGTTGTCATGATTGTCCTTTTTCTTCAGGTAAACAATTAAGATACCCACCTTTTCAATTCTCATTATAGAGGCCATAAGTGTATTTGGTAAAGTGACTCTCTAACAGCTAATCATAATTCATAAGAAAGCTTAAATGATTCCATGCAGTGCCTTCTAAGCATTCCACAAAGGTATGGGCATGTCAAAATCCAAAGAGCACCTCCATATATACCACAGAAGAAAAAATAAGACAACAAATCTTAAATCAGATAAAATGCTGTTGCTGAGTAATATACATAGATGGGCAATGGAAGAAAGAGTTGGAAACGATACTCTGGGCTAGCATACTGAAGACTTTAGTACCTTCATCCGTTATCACTGAAAGCCAACTGGAATTGGTCAACCAGACAGGTAACTTCAGGTAACAAAGAAATTAGAGACTGTTTAATTCAGTGAGAAGTTGAGAATCCCAGCTACCCAGAAGAGACCTTCCTGACTCCTGTCCTTTTGAGAGAGTGAAGTTAGTATAATTTAACCTTCCCTAGACCAAAATTTTGAACAATTATCAGAGTGATTTCCCCTGGGGTTGTGTGAGGCTACACTAGGTAACCGCAATATGCTTGTTTTCCTGAACTGTCTGTCTATACTTTTTAGAAGGTGTAATGCTTAATATCAGTGTAATTCACTCCCTTCTAATTGGCAGTTTTAAAAAAAAAAAAGACAAGTGAATGACTTAGAACTATGTGTTAAAGAATAAAAAAAGAACTCTAAATAAAAGCCAAAAAATAACCTATGAGGAAAGAGTATGCACCATTTGTGTGGGGATTTTTGGTTCACTTCCTGATTGTCAAATACAAACGAATTCCAAAAAGGTGATGTTCCAAATAACCCAACTGCACATGATGCATAGCTGTTAATTCTTTAACAACAAGTACAACAACAACCTGAAGGCTCACAGTTCCAGACATAACAAGTGTTCGATAGATACTTGACTAATTGGTTGTGTACATATAATAAAATTTCATGAAGTTTGCTGTCAAATATTAAAATAAAGAGTAGAACACTTAAAATACTTCACAACATATAGGAAGGGATGGAGAGAAATAATTCTTAATAATGGCTAATTTGGGGCTTCCCTGGTGGTGCAGTGGTTGAGAGTCCGTCTGCTGATGCAGGGGACACGAACCGGTCTGGGAAAATCCCACATGCCGCGGAGCGGCTGAGCCCGTGAGCCCTGGCCACTGAGCCTGTGAGCCCTGGCCACTGAGCCTGTGAGCCCTGGCCACTGAGCCTGCGCGTCCGGAGCCTGTGCTCCGCAACGGGAGAGGCCGCAACAGTGAGAGGCCTGCGTACCGCCAAAAAAAAAAAAAAAAAAGGCTAATTTGTAGAATCACATTCTAATATTACCTGGAAATATAAATACACCAGATTTACTTACGATCAATCAGTACTTTTCAATAAAAACCAGTGCTCCAACTGAACATTAAACCAAAAAATACCATATACTACTTATTTTTCTTTTTGTGCCATCATAAGCTCTAACATTTTCATTTTCAATGTTTGTCTTAACAAGTTTTCCCTGAAATCTTAAAAGAATTGAGAATTTTTTCCAATATAACTGTAAGTAATTAAATACTATATTTGCTAACAGGCATGCCTGAAACTAATTTCAAAAACGGTACCAATCATGAAAGTCTTACACAGTCACTGCTAAATTATCAATGAAAGACTATCCTAAAAGAAAAGGCACTTTAGCTTATCTCTGGAATCCAAGTGTTAAGGCAACAGCAATCCATTCTCTATAAAATATACAATAAAGAGCAAGAGCTCTAGAATCAGAATGCCTGTATTTGAATTCTAGCAGAGCAATCTTTTCTAGTCAGGTAATCTTGGACAAGTGGCTTCACTTCTCTAAATGTCATTTACCTATCTATAAGGTGGGGATAATAGTATTAGCTACTTTGTAGAGTTGTAATGATTAAAATGAGCTGTTGCATGTAAAGAATTTAGCAGATTGCTTATTAGCATTTAATAAACATTCAACAGACATATCACAAGTCAATCACGTTATTATTCACAGCCCCTTTCTATTAAAGCAACCTACTTATTTTTGGCTTCCTAAGCCAAGGAATTCAACATGATACAATTAATGGTAATGAAAAAATGGAGTATTAATGTTACTGCTTTGCACCAATGTTACCAATATTTTTGCCTGCCTACCTACCATCTCTTTGGCATTAGGGCATGCTCATTCAATCCTAGGACTGTAAGAGTTCATTTAAATTATACCACCATCTAAAACACAAGCTTCTATGGCAGTTTGCTAGTGGCCTAGTGGTTAGGATTCCGGGCTTTCACTACCGTGGCCCAGGTTCAATCCCTGGTCCGGGAACTCAGATCCCACAAGCCGCGCAGTGCAGCCAAAAAAATGTTTAAAATTTTAAAAATACAAGTTTCTAGGAAAATAGTGCCTCGTTCGTCAGGAATGTTTACTTTTCATTATTAAATTGATTTGAAAGGACAATCAAGAAATTAACAACTCAAAACTATGTTAATAAAGGAACACGTTAAAGGTTCATATTCATGCCATTGTTGGCCATGGTATCCTGGAGACAAAAGGAAAACCTGGTTTGGCAAAATTAGTTTCAAAATAACCAAAACATCATTGCCTCAACATGATCACACTAAAATGCTTCTAAGAAAACTATTCAATACAAAAATATAAGATTCAATCATTTACAGAATTTCAACTTGCACACGCTTTGAAAGTACACTTTTCTCCCCGAAACATAAGCAAAAGTGAGAAAGGAAATCATAAACTAAGAATCCAAATCTACAAAGTTGTGTCTTTGTATCTTGTTTCAGACCAAGTATATTACAGACATGAGCATAAACTGAAATAATTTACTGAATGTCCATCACGTGCTAAATATTAACTCATTTTTTAAAAAAACTAGAATAAAAACTCAATAATAAATAGAATAGAATAAATATCCCTTTATTTTATCAATTTAATGGTAGGAAACTTGGGAAAACAAATTGCTCTCCTTTAACTGTCAGTTTTTCCTTGCTGTTTTGTTCACACAGGTCTTCATATAAATATACATTTCTATATCGCACTCAACCAAGGTCAAAGACAATTTATATAACCAAGGATGGTTTGTACAACCCAAGATAGAAGCAAAGATTGCAACCTCTACTTTAAAACCAGTGAACCATGAAAATGCTTCTATCCTTGCAATCATGCAAGGTTCCCTTTCCATACTATCCCCTCCAACCCCTCCCCCCCAAAAATAGGCTAGAAAATGATGCTAAACATTCCAATAAATTCATTTACTCATGGTGATTATGTTCTTAGTAGAACAATATCTGGGAAATCAGGTTAGTTCTGTTAGTACCAGCATATAATCCCATCACACCCACATGTTCTGCCCCTCCATTCTCCTATTGCAGGGTGGAGCATCACAAGACACACCACAATCCCACAGCCTGCCCAATCCCACCCCTGTCCCACAATCCCATGAGAGTTATTAAATGTATGGAACTGCAGCACATGCACGTTTCACAGCCTTCTCTACACATAATGCACACACAAAAACAGATCTCCCTTGGTCTCAGAATCTGCTGCTGACACTTAAGAAACTCTGGCTTCCCCAGCCTTGCTGTTTCTCCAAAACAGTATCTCACACCAGCAACCTAAGTCCAAAACAAGGGGCAGACAGCACAGGATACAAGTATATACTGATTTTCAGCTGAACTATGCAAGTGAAATGAGAAGATGTTGCCTCATTTTCTAAATGCAATTCCCAACCAGTCATAAATTGATTTGTGAACCTCTGGGTTCCCTTGAAGTTTTTCTTAGTACCTGTGCCTTAAAGTCATTTCACAATTAGCATTCTAGAGGTGCATGTAACAAGAGAGCATGCAATTTTTATATGAAGGTCTAGTTTTTTTAACAACTCTGGAAAGGGCTGGTTGGGAAAGGAATGAAAACAATGAAAATAAAAGTCTAGTTTTCAGTTTCACACATGAGCTCTCTTCCACAATGGATAATCTAGGAATTGGTTACATTCTAATAACCTGATTTTTATGTGTCACAAAGAGATTAAATTCCCTCTGGAATAGAAAAACTCTAAGTTGCCACCTGCTCTTTGGTTTTAGTCACCATACAACTAAATACTACACAGTAACATGCAACTACTATTAATTATTTACTTCACTAAAAAAAAATTGATCTAAAAAAGTTTTATATGAGGAAATAACTTCTCCTTGACTTAGCTAGACAACTAGCTAAATTTTCACTAATAGTTTATGAAAAAGATTTATTAATAACCAATAATCTTTTATTAATAAAAGATTTATTTTAACCAAAAGTCACCATAGACAGTCCCTTACACTCTCTATTTTGAGTAAAATATCATGTGATTCTACAGAAGAACATAACTATTTACATTTATTTAATAACACTTGAATATGGACGAGAACAAAAAAAATGGGTTCACCATAGCGAGTAAAAAAAAAAAAAAAATTCAGGGACTTCCCTGGTGGCACAGTGGTTAAGAATCCGCTTGCCAGTGTAGGGGACACGGGTTCGAGCCCTGGTCTGGGAAGATCCGCCATGCTGTGGAGCAACTAAGCCCGTGCGCCACAACTACTGAGCCTGTGCTCTAGAGCCCACGAGCCACAACTACTGAGCCCACACACCAGAACTACTGAAGCCCGAGCACCTAGAGCCCGAGCTCTCTAACAAGAGAAGCCTCCTCAATGAGAAGCCCGTGCACCGCAACTAGAGAGCCCACGTGCAGCAACGAAGACCCAACGCAGCCAAAAAAAAAAATTCAAATATACTGTTTTAAACTTAGCTCAACAAAAAAAGGCAAAAAATACTTGTTATAAAATCAACTTTTAATTTCTGCTGGAGTCTGCATATTACCATTATTTTAAATGCAAGGTTTACTTAAGAATAACCATTATTTATGAAAAACTAGTTTTAAGCATGTACCGAAGATTAAATTAAAGGCTGTATAAAATATCTAAAATTTTTATGTCATGGTTTAGCCCAAAAAATATTTTCATTGTTTTCAAATAAATTACCATCGGGTTATTATAACTAAGTTTCAAGTGTGAGGTTTCTGAATCTACATAAAAAAATATTTTCTTTTTTAGGACTTTAAATGGAATGCATATAAATAAAAACCTTTAGTTTACTACTCCTGAAAATAAATCTGACAGTTTTGGGTTCAGAAAAATTAGGAAGAGTTCAAGACTGTAAAGTTAAATATCATTGCCAGTAACCAACTGCTGCCTCTGAATTTCAAGAAAACCTATTGTATATTAAATTTTTAAAAAGTGAACTCAACTACCCTCTCATCTCAGCACTTTCTCAACTTTCCCATTACAATCAACAATATAACTTGGTGGTCAAATCTTCCAGACCAGTAACATCAGAATTTATTTTTAACTCCTGACTCCTTCCCAAATATTCCCCTTCAATCCAATCCAAAGCCCTGCCAGTTCTGCATTCACGCTGTCTCGCAAATGTGCTTTCATCTCATTTTCACACTTTATAGTCTCTCATTCTTCATGACATACCCTACTACTCCCTAAAATGGCTCTGATGTTTTGTTACTAACCCATCAACTCAGCTGCCCAGATCGTCTTCAAATATTTTGTTCAGCAACCTACAGTAAATACCAATCTCTCTTGAATCTCAACCGAACTCTTACAGGCCCCCTTTGCCCTCCATCAGTTAACATGTTTCTCAAATTCCATCTCCTCTTATTTTCCTATTTAGGCCCCTTTCATTCAGATTTACTAACCTGCTTTATAAATACAAAAATCACTACCTCTGTGCGTCTGTCCATTCCTTCCATCTAGAATCCTCTATGCTTCTCTGTCAATTCAAGTTACTGCCTCCTTTAACACCTGTCTAAAAACACACCTCTACAGAAGTCTTCTCTCTCCAGCCCTCTACCTCATCCCTTCATTTCTTGTCCCTCTGAACGAAGCACTTCTGTTTGCATTTATAATCTTGCAGTCATCATGATATTGTTTTCACATTTTGACCTATAACCTGTCTCAACAACTGACAAGCTTTTCAGGCCAAGGACTATAATTTCTTACGTATCTCTCATTTGAACAGGGGTCCCTTAGAACACTAGCACTCTAACAAATGCTTAATTACTCCCCTTTCTTCCAAAATGTCCTTAAAGTCAGGGTTGTCAAAAACACATAATTAGCACTGATCTCCAACTTTTAAAATGTTAGGTTGACCTATATGGTAACAGAAAAGTCAACATTTTAACCTGCACACTTTGCAAGAGTTACTCCATCCTCAGGCAACATCCACACAGGATTCAAAGAGAATCCTGGAAACTAAATGAGAAGTCCCCAAATTTATTATTATAAGCTATCCTATTTTGCTCTCTGAAATATATCTAATACATTAATTACCTAAAATTGATTTCGAGTGGTTTTTAAACCAAGATGAAAAACATCCTAACACTCCAGTACCACAAGAGGCTCTTAAGTAGCTATTATAAGATTTGCTTCATCACAGCAGAAAATTACCCCGGAATTTAAAAATATTCCTCTCAAATGACCCCATGAAGTGCTTAGAAAGCTTGACCATTCCCTGAAAGATGCATCATCAGCTTCCCTCTTCACATACCCTGCATTCTGAACTAGCTAGTCACCAAAAAAAAAAAAAAAAAAGACTTAACTCTCAAAAATAATCTCCCATTCAGTTATTACCTTAGACTACCCTGTTTCAGGCAAGTTCCAAAAGCCAAAATAAATTGAAATCCTGAGTTCAAATAAGAGTTATCATTTTATGTTGCTTAAGGACATAATCAATTTCATATAACAGCAAATACTTTTTAAAAATCTCAGTTCAATTCTCTCCTTCTAGGCAGCAAAACAGTTTTTCTTTGCCCTCATCATGCCCCTTTCTGGAGGAATAAGGAAACAATACAGATATTTTTGTCAAATTCTGTAAGTATGTTTAAATAAACTGTCATTAAATACCACATAAACATATCCACATACAGAGATTAGAACATTGGACACTTAGTATAGACTTGGACACTCAACATAGACTTTTCTGCACAAATCAGGGAAGACGGTACAGTCTAGCAACAACCTTGAACACAGCCCAAGTATCCCTATTATATGCAGGACCACAGCCTTCTGCAAAACCTATGATGGAAAGGTCTAAATCCATATTCTTCTAACTCCATAGTCTTACCTAAATTCAACAGGAAACCAATGCAAGAGTATTTTAAATAGTCTTAAGAAGGAACCCCTGAACTCTAGATCATTTGGCAAGTACTGAGTGCAATGGCACCCTAAAACTGAACTTTAATGATGAGTCAGTGACAATTAACATTCAACTTAGCATTTGGCAACATTACAAGTCCCAATCAAAACTTGGACATACTTCCAAATTACCTTTTGATTAAACGTTAATTCTATAGTGGTAGATTGGTAATGTCAAAATGGAAAGGTTAAGAGTTAACATATTATACCACTTATCCAATTTAGAACAATGCATGTTGAGATACTACTGCTACTGCATATCAATCAGCCCCATCGGTCCCTTCTAAAGGGAAGAATCAAAGCTTGCCTCCAAACCATAATGTGGTTACGGAGCAAGTTCATCTCTAGGTTATGAACACACACTTTGTATAGTCACATAGGCAAGAAAGAAATGTTACGAGACAGTGACAATTTAGCTCCTCTATTAAGTATACAAAACTATGGTAACCCCTAAGACCTGAGCTAACTAAACTATCCCTCATTCCAAAAAAGACACATTCTGCAAAGGCACATAATGGTTTATGAGTCTTGTCCTTCGCTTTATTCAAAAGGATGAGCAAGTAAACACTTCCATCGCTATTCTAAGATGGAAAAACTCAACCACTTGATAAAGCTATCAACTGCAAGAAAACTATATGAAAAGAACTAAGTTTCAGATCGAATCATCCAAATAAAAATCATATTCCCTCAATTCAAGGTTAATAAGACCGGGGGAGGGGATATGGGAGGAGAAAAGAGGGAGCTGCCTCATCCTTGGCTGAAGACAGGTTTTTGCCCTTTTCCATTACCTCCGGCTGTTATATCAGAAGGTCTCATATTTTAAGATCCTGATATTTTAAAGTCTCTTATTTAAAGGGTGAGGTGGAAAAGGGGTGTAAAATAAAATCAATACTCACTGCTAACTTTCATGCTGCCAAAAGCTGAAGGCTGCTGCACTGGCTTGCAGCTCTCCGCAAAGGAGGTGGTTCTGGGCCGCCCTGACATGATCACTCTCTTTCCGAATCACCTTCTTTTCCTTCCTTCCTCCTCTTCTTCCTTTTGTTTTATGTTGGGGTGTTAGGTTAATGATAAATGCAGCATTAAGTTCTCCCACAAGAAAAAGACTTCGTCCTCTTGGCTTTTCACTCCTTTTGTACAGCTATAAAAAAAAGCGAGCGATGTATTTCTCCTTGAAGACAGATCAGTACGGATATTTAACATATAGATGATCGGGAGCTGGGAAAAAAATACAGTTCTTTCCCCTCACTTTCCTTGGAGGGGAGATATGGTTGGGAGGTCCTAAAAAATATATATCACGTGAAACGGGGGCAGATACTTGATTGAAAATAAGTACTCTGAATATTATATTTTCCTCGGGGATTTTTTTTCCGAGTCAATGAAGAAGGGAAGCGGCGGAAGGATCACGAGTCTCACGCTTGAAAAGAAAGGGGGATGGGAAGGAGGGAGGGAGAGGGAGGGGGTGGCTCGGAGATGCGTCGGGAAACGCTGCGGCTCCGACAGCGGCGGGATCCGGCGGCCTGACGGCAGGGGCCCGGCGAACTGGAAGGCGGCGGAGTCGCGAGTCAGTCAGAGGCGGGCGGTGGCGGCGGCTCCCCTCCTCATTGCGCCAGGAGCAGCTGCACTCGGCGGCTGGATCCAGCGGCCATGGCGGCGGCGGTGGCGGAGGCAGCTCCCTTCAGACCCCAGGCAGCGGCTCCTCGACTGCTCCCCATACGCCGGGGACATGGGAACCCAGCAACCGCTTCCGTCCCTCGGGGCCCCCTCCCCCGTCCAAGGCACCAGCGCGGCCGCCCTCCCGCCCCTCGCTTCTGCACGGTCCCGCTCAGGAAGTGTCCGCGCTTTGCCCCCAGCCCGGGCCCTGTCAGTGGCTGCAGGGCCGGCTCCTCCTCGCTTCCTTCCTTCCTTTGTCACTCGGCCCGGGCGGCGGCAGCGGCAGCGGCAGCACAAACCTGCATTCGCCCGGGTCGGGGGCAGCTCTGTGTGAGGAGTACCGTCTGCGCAGCCGCCTAGCTTTTCCCCACTCCCCCTCCCCCCTCCTACTCGTCCTCCGCCTCCTTCCTCCCCCACCCAGCCTTACACCGCCCAGCGCCCCCGCGTCCGCGTAACAGGCGTCTGGGAATCGCCGGCCGAGCCGAGTGTCCTCCCCCTTCGGTAGGGGAGCCGAAGCCCGAGCGGAACCAATCACGGATGTCGTTTGTTTGCAGATCCTCCCGGAAAAAGCCGATCGACCTGAGGAGCCAATTAGAAAGTGTCGCTGGAAATTCACGCCCAAGGACGGAAAATACCGAAGATAGCCGACCGAGAAGAAGGTGGGTTCGCCTTGTCTTGTGGCTGGCTGGAGGAGAAATTCGACAATGGCAACAGTGACCAATCGGAGTCGCCGGCCCTCAGGAAAATGCTTGAAGAGTTAAGGACGGTGAAGCCGGGAGTCGCTGGTGAAACCGCACGGCTGGGCGCCGTGGCCGCTTTGTAATTGGCCGAAACTCCGCTGGGAGTGCACCTCCCTCGGTGATTGGTGAAGGAATGGGGCTTCCGAGGACAGTCTGGCCAGTCAGGACGTCCCCTCCCTCGACGAGGTGGGGAGAAGTTGAGAGCGAAGGGAGGGCATCTATAAAGCGCCTTCTCATTGGCCTGAAGCTCTGGAGCCGGAGTCGGGGCAAAAGGGAAAAGGAGGGCGGTCGAAACCCTTAGCGGCAGCCAATCGGCTCTCGCTGCCGTCCAATCGCAAGACCTAGCTGCAGTGTGATTGGCCCTCGGTCTCCGGTGGCGGTCCCTGGAGCGGGGAGAAGCGCGACTGGGGTCGTGGCGGGTGGTTAGACCGTCTCGCCCGCGGCTACTTGCAGCTTGTGTGGAAACTGCAGATAGGGAGCGCGAGCCCTTCGCGAGCCGGTGTGAAACTGATGTGGTCGGCGGCGCTGGGCTCCGAGCGCTCGAGCGAACGGAGGGTTGAGGGGTCTCCCCACCCACTGGAGGGTCTCGGCGGGGCGGGGCTAATTCTGCGCGCCCGAGGCTCCCCTCCGCCCAAGAGAGCGCGTCCCGAGCGCCGGCGTCTTCCACGGAAGGGCCAGACGGATTCAGGGCGCCTCCCCGGCTGGGTGCGAGTTCTCGGGCGCTAAACTGAGAACAAAGCTTCCAGACAGGCAGCGCCCCACGACGGCCGCGCCCCGCCCAGTCGCGGAGGCCATTGATAAGAGTGAGGGCGACTGCGCCTCGTGCGCCAGGCCAAGCCCGGCCTTCCAGAAACGCCCCTGAGAAATGAGCTCATGCTGGCTGCGCGCGCTCTTCGGGTGCGACTGCCCAGCGCAGAACGGGCCCCAAAAGCAGGTGAGGGGAAGTGCCGTCAGGTCGGATGTCCCGAAGACTCTGAGGAAACAGGGAGTCAGAATAGCCCTTTGTAGTTTTTGGTTCTTTGGAACTAGGGTGATCTATAAAAGTACTATGTAAGTTGATTTCGTACGTAGGCCAGTGGTCAGATTCCCGTGGTTTGCCTAAGGACAGTGAGGTATGGCTACAGAAAAAGTAGAAAGGACAGTTGCCATCAGTCCCGTGGTGTCTGTAATTTCCACCTGCAGAGTCATCCCTTTCTGTTACGATACTGTCTCTGGGAGCACATATAAAAATACACATACTTGGTCAGGTTAACTAGATGTTGCTTTGTCAAACTGATGAGGAACTTGGGACAAAACAAAGTAAGCTTTGATGGGAGAACGGAAAGGTCTAGATACTAGTGTTTGCAAACTCAGATGTCTACAGGGGCCAGAAAAGCAAAGCAAATGAGTGAAACTGGCCTGGTGTAAAACAATAGGGAATGATAAGCAACGTGGCAAATTGGAGTGTCCGTGCTGTAACTGAAAGGAGCAGCTGTTCGGCTCTAGCAGATTGTTGCCCTGAAGAATGTGGATCCAGTGTTCTGAGGTATTCTGGTTTTTTCCCCCAAGAGAAACCATAAAGCAGGATTTTTGTATGAAATCCCTCGATTTTTACACTAATATTTCCAAACCCTACAGGCCGAATTAAAAACATCCCAGGGTAGATGTGGCCAACATGCAATCAATTTGTAATCTCAAACCTGGACATAGGTTTTTTTATATAGCCCAGGAGTGGTAGCAGCTCTTGTTCTTTGCAATGAAGAGAAAACATGAGGCCTCTGGATGTCATGGAGAAGGGTAAAGAATGTTAAAAGCAAACTCAGTGCGTGGCAGTTTTGTCAAATGATTGTTGCCTCTCCCTGCAAACTATTATGAAAGACCTTTGCCACTAGTCCCTAAAACACTGTGAGGCAAAGCTCTAAATCCTGCCTTCCTCTTTACTCCCCATCCCTACTCCCAGTTATACCAGGGGGAAAGTGAATAACAAATGTTTAGGTTATACAAATTGGAAACATGGCTATTCTTTTGTATATAATAAAGTACAGAAATAGTCTACCTTAAGGTTATGATTAGTAGCTTTACTGTTGCTGCTTTCAAATATTTTGAACTGATGCTGTTTAAAATAAAAAAAAATCTGACCAAGAGGGGGGAAATTTTATAGGAAAAAAAAAAGTAGTTCAATCTAGAATTAGGACATAAGCAGGGAGAAGTTTAGGAGAAAATATAGAACCACTGAAATTAACATTCCATGATTGTTTCTCTGACCTTTCAAATTCTTCCTCTACCTTCCCGCCTGCTGTCAACCATTTATCAGTTTTTAATAATTTTAATAGTTAATGCTTCCTGAGTGTTTATAATGTGCCAGACACTGTTCTTAAGTGCTTCACACATGCTATCTCAAATTATAATTGTATGATGTAAGTACTGTTACCACCTCCACTTAAAAGATTAGGAAACTCAAGGTCTGAAAGTTGTACTGACTTACCTAAGGTCCACAGAGCTAAAGTAAGCAGAACCAGGATTCAGATCTCTTGTACTTCTCTCTCAAACATAGTCCCCACCTCTCCTGGTCTTGCTTTATCTTAAATTCTAAGCCTTATGTCTTCAACTGTGTGTGCCTGGTTGTGAATACATCCCCTACTTTGGTTTCTAATAGTTTGGTTTCCTTTAGGGCTCATCAGGTGGTCCCTTGCAAAGATCAGTGATTCTGAGCCACAGTAACCAACCAGAGGACTAGAAAAAGATGAATATAGGAAAGCTGGGTGATACAGAACAGGTAAGTAGTGTAGTAGAGGGGGAAAAAAAAGAGGTTGGTGAGCCTGTCCACAAGGTAACAGTTATAAATTAAAATGCACAATGAACTGGCTTCTATAGTAATTACATGTATTTGTATAGCACTTTGCACTTGGGAAGTACTATTACGTTAATGAAGTTTATGAAGTACTGTTATGGAACTATTATGTTTTTACAAATGAGGAAACTACACAATAGCTCAGAATCACTTAGCTGCATTTTTAATTGAAACTAGAAGAAAACATATGCAGGTTTAATAATGAAGATAGCAAATAGAATATGAGATGCTATTTATTTAGATGAACCCAGGGTCAGTCAGTACAAACAGAAGTTCACAGCAAACTCTTCCTAGGACCTCATTTAGTTAGCCAACGTATATTAAACACCTAAATGTTGTTGGGTGCTGGCCTTCAAAATTTAATAAGATATGGTCTCTGCTCCAGATATTTGCAGATACTGTAAGATGGAAAAGAGTTGTTTAGTAATGAACTCTAGGAAAACCCTCCAATAACAAGGTCGATGTGAAGATTAAGAGGAAGGAAAAAAATTTGCATTTACTGAGTGCCTGTTCAGTCCTTCCCTGAACCTCCAGAGATAGCCATTATTAACTCTTTTGTTAATAGATTGGGGAGGGGGGATGAGCAATATGTACATTGATCAAGGCCACACAGTTAGAAAATGGCAGAGCTGGGATGGAATCTACAGCTGAGTATATTTGATCCAGCTTCTTTATACTAGATTACTCTGCTCTCCATCAAAAAATAATATTGTTTATCCCATTCATGTAAAATTGCATATGTGTGTGTGCTTGCACACCCACACATAAGAGTCTGGAAATATTCATTTTGATGGCATTTTGGATGATACTGTATTCATGATTTCCAGTATTGTCTTCATTTTCCACCTTTACATAAGAAACAAAATACTTAAAAAGAGAAGACAAAGGTAAGACTGCAGAAGAACCAAAGAAAAGAAGTAGCAGTGTGAAATCACTCAGTTTGGTTAAATCAATTTGATTTATAGGACACTGTGCCAAGTCTTAGGAATACAGGAGTGTGAAGATGAATAAAAGTCATTCAGAGGTGACTGCCTTGCTCCAGTCTTAGGGGGAGCTCTTGTAGAGTGGAGATGTGTAAACAGACAACACCACAATGTGATCTGGGCAGCTATGGAAGAAAAGTGGCCCAGAGATCATTTTCCAAGTTGTATTTAAACTACCGGTCTCCAAGTTGCGTGTATATACCCAGAGGTTGTATGGGATGATCCTTTGGAATGCTAGAACTACTAAATCTTATTTTTATCTTAAAACGTAAGAAATTACCTTTCCAGTGGTTAATATACTGGTTGACAGTGGTGCCCTCCTCAGTCCCTATGTCAAAGGAAGGAGTCACATGGTCCACCATACAGTTTTCCTAAAGGAAGGGGATGAATCCACAGCCTAGAAGGGATTGAGAATATACAGTACCCTCCTGCTTTTTAAAAATTTCAGCAACATACGACACTTTACTTGTGCTTAATTAATGGATTTGCAGTCATATTATTTGATTTTTAACTAACTTGACCCTCATAGATTGAAAATGATTCCTGCAAATAAAGTGTAGATAAAAGAACAAACAAAATGGCAAAGCTCACATTCTACTCTTAGTAGGAACTCTTCATCAGTCACATCAATAGGTTAAAAACAATAATGAGCTAATCAAATTTGACAAGTAGGCCTGAAATTTTTGGAATTTTTGAAATATGAACCATCCACTATTTTTTAGTCAAAGTTTACCCTAAGGTTAAGTATGACAGATATAGCTAATGCCAGTGTGAAGTCTTCACAATTACCAAAACGTTTAAAGACTATGCATCTGGGACAGTTAATAATTTGGGGGGGCGGGGGGTTAGTGGTGAGAATAAAAAAGTATTGGGGGTACTTCCCTGGTGGCGCAGTGGTTAAGAATCCACCTGCCAATGCAAGGGACATGGGTTCAAACCGTGGACCAGGAAGATTCCTACGTGCCACAGAGCAAGTAAGCCCGTGCACCACAACTACTGAATCCCACACACCTAGAGCCCGTGCTCCGCAACGAGAGGCCACAGCAATGAGAAGCCCATGCACTGCAACAAAGAGTAGCCCCCGCTCACCACAACTAGAGAAAGCCTGCGCGCAGCAACAAAGACCCAATGCAGCCAAAGATTAATTAATTAATTTTAAAAAAAGTATTGGGCCTTAAATAATATTGTTTTAAAATATTGTTTATTATGACTGTTATCCTTTTTTATTCCTGTATATGTCTTATATATGCATATCATGTTAGCTCAAGAGTATATGTTTTATAAATATGCAGAATATTTGGGGGTTAGCTCAAGAATATATGTTTTATAAATATGCAGAATATTGGGGGGTTGATATTAAAATTTTTTACTAGTACAGTGTAAGAACAAAAAAGTTTGTAGACCACTGTTTTTTGCTGGTTTTTTTTGGTTTTTTTTAATAGATCTTTATTGGAGTATAATTGCTTCACGATACTGTGTTAGTTTCTGTTGTACAGCAAAGTGAATCAGCCATATGCATACACATGTCCCCATGTCCCCTCCCTCTTGAGCCTCCCTCCCAACCTCCCTATCCCACTGCTCTAGGTCATCGCAAAGCACTGAGCCAATCTCCCTATGCTATGCTGCTGCTTCCCACCAGCCAACTATTTTACATTTGGTAGTATATGTATGTTGATGCTTCTCTCACTTTGCCCCAGCTTCGCCCTCCCACCCCATGTCATCAAGTCCATTCTCTATGTCTACCTCTTTATTCCTGCCCTGCAACTAGGTTCATCAGTACCATTTTTTTTTTTTTAGATTCCATATATATGTATTAGCATACGGTATTTGTTTTTCTCTTTCTTACTTCACTCTGTATGACAGACTCTAGGTCCATCCACCTCACTACAAATAAATCAATTTTGTTTCTTTTTATGGCTAAGTAATACTCCATTTTTTATATGTGCCACATCTTCTTTATCCATTCATCTTGTAGACCACTGTTTTAAACAAAGATTAGTTTTTTAGATGATGGAAGTGAAGAACATTCTAGGCAAAAAGAAGTTATGCAGTGGCGGAAATATATGTTACAGGGTATCAGAGAACTGGAGGTAGTTTGAAATTATGTAGCATGTAAGATCTGGGCCTAGAGAAAAGAAAGGGAAACAGTATCAGATAATAAAGGTGTAGTTAAGTAAATTATGTTCTACTAAGTCCATATTATGTAAACAGAAAAAAGAATAAATACAAAGACTAATAGCAACTTAATACTAATTAAAAAATATAGAACTTGATTGTATATTACCATATTTCCAATTCTGCAAAATATGAACATATTGAAAAGGAAGACAAATTAGAATAATTTTGTTAATATATTGGCATATTATAGATGAAGATATTAACTTTAACTGTTTTCATGTCATATTTTTACAATAAATTAATGTTTGTTGGGTTTTAAAAGGGAATTGGCTCCCTTTTCTTTACTGTGATTCACATATTCCTCAGAATGGCTCTCATTACATGGAATTCTTAACAAAAACTCCAAATTTCTCAGCAAAGCTTTCCAATGCTAACATTTCTACTGATAATCCTTTGTAATATAAATTATATACTGTATTAATAAAAGTAGCCAACATTTGTTATATGCAAGACATCTGCTAGGCACCTGATATAAAGAAGTACATGAGCCACCTGAGTGGCTCTGTGCCCTCAGTGAACTTATCCTCTGGGGAAACAACCTCATGAAAAGCTAAATAAGTAATTATTTAAGATCATATTTGAATCCATAAACAAGTTGTAAGGCAGAACATAATTTGCTAATATGGTTGTTACTCATGCTCAAATGAATTGGTCATGCTGTCCTATTTAAAATAGGTAAATGGAGGACACTTCAGTCTAAAGTGAATCTTAAAGGATGGGTAGTAGGATTTGGAGATGAAGAAAGGAAAGAGGAAGTAAACTATTTTCTACGACTTCATTTCCAGCCCATCAGACAAACCCCCTTAGTAAACTTAGGTGGATCCAGCTGTCAGAGCAATTAAGGACAGCGTGAGTCTGTTCATTTGACTATAGGAAAACCAGTTTGGCTATAATAGAAAGCCAATAGAGGAGACTAATGGACGATAAAGCTTAAAAGGTAGTTTGGGGGCTTCCCTGGTGGCGCAGTGGTTGAGAGTCCGCCTGCCGATGCAGGGGACATGAGTTCGTGCCCTGGTCCGGGAAGATCCCACATGTCGCGGAGCGGCTGGGCCCGTGAGCCATGGCCGCTGAGCCTGTGCATCCGGAGCCTGTGCTCCGCAGCGAGAGAGAGACCACAACAGTAAGAGGCCCGCATACCGCAAAAAAAAAAAAAAGGTAGTTTGGGGCCAGATTTGAAAAAGCTTTGAATGTTACACCAAGAAATCTTGTAGACAATGGAGAATTATGGGAGGTAGCAGATGTAAGACATTGTCACTGCAGGAGAGCCTCTGGGGTAACATACACTGTGTGGTTTTTCCCGTTGCTGAAAATGTGCCCAGGGTAACAAGACAGCATATTTGATCATGCTTCTTATAACCAATGGGGTGTGCCCAAATGGGAAAATAATGGATGACTACCCAAAAAGAAGAGGGACAGTGTTTGAAACATTGCCACTATGAAATAGACTCTGGTTGTATTAAAAGTTTCATATCAAGCCTTTGATCATATAAATACTCCAATTTAACATCTAAAGAAGTATACTATCTAAAAAGAAAGCAAACACTCGGTGAATCCTTTTAGTTTTTTATGCTTGTCATATTTTTGCTCCAAAGAGGGTATAATCATGTGGTTAATACATTATAACTGATTAGATTATTTTGAGCTGTTTCAATTTTATTTCTTTTACTCCATTTCTATTCACAGTTTTAAGAAAGGGCTTCTTTAGACAAGAGTAAATATTTCCACATTGAACTGAATAAGTGAATCCACATGAATTGAAAACAATAAGTATGTATTGATTGAATACTTTGACTTAAGTATACTTTACAACATTCTAGGTGATTCAGCCTTGTTTTATGTGCATTAAATGTATTAAATTAAAAGTGCAAAACTCTCAGTTGGAACAAATACTTTAAGAACTCATTAGCCAGCAGTAAATCAGAAATGGTCATATTTTCTTGTTCACTTGGAACTAGGACTCACATCTGAGAATACAGCAAAACTCTAGGTCTTTTTTTTTTTTGTGTGTGGTATGTGAGCCTCTCACTGTTGTGGCCTCTCCCGTTGTGGAGCACAGGCTCCAGACGCGCAGGCTCAGCGGCCATGGCTCATGGGCCCAGCTGCTCTGCGGCATGTGGGATCTTCCCGGACCGGGGCACGAACCCATGTCCCCTGCATCGGCAGGCGGACTCTCAACCACTGTGCCGCCAGGGAAGCCAAAAACTCTAGGTCTTTACATCTGGTTGATGCTGAACGTGAAAGTTACAAGAAAATTGGCATTCTGTTTCTTGGCTATTAAACAGCTTAACTTGGAGCTGGGGGAAACACTTGAAGAGAAATTAAGTCCCATGGATTATCCAAGAAGGAATTCCAGAATGCAGAGAGGACCTGTCTTCTTCAGTCAGGCCACAGTTTCATTTGTATTGTGGCCATCAAGAGGCATCATTGCTCTGACTTCATTCCTGTGCCCTGTGGGATGGAATTCTGAAAGGGGATGGGAGAGAATGCACAAAGCCCCAAGGAATGTGTGTCCCTGTATGACATCCAGATCAGAGGGTAGTAGGAAGTACCATATATCAGACCAGAAAGGATTCTTGGCGGAAGGTTTATAGCTCAGTTTTGTAAACCCATTAATATTTTTCTGTGTCTGTTATTCATTATTTTTATAATTTATACTGTATATGTATTGATAGTGCCCATTACTTGAAGATAAAAGTAATAATTTAGGAAAAAGAATCCTAAATGTTTCTTACTACTTTTTAGGAGCATTCAAGAGTCTCAGAAAAATACTAACACAGATTTTTTTTTTTTCTTTTTGAGGAATCAGCATGTCTGAGACAGCTGAGCACATCCTCTTTTCAGTACTCTTCTATTTTCTCGAATTATTTCTTTACAATTTGAATGCAGTTTTACATTTCGTCTTCCTATCAAATGTGATCCAGTTGGGACTTCCCTGGTGGTCCAGTGGGTAAGATTCCACACTCCCAATGCGGGGGGCCCAGGTTCAATCCCTGGTCGGGGAACTAGATCCTGCATGCATGCTGCAACTAAGTCTGCATAACAGAACTAAGAAGTCTGCATGCCGCAATGAAGATCCCACATGCAGCAACAAAGATCCTGCAAGCCACAACTAAGACCGGCGCAGCCAAATAAATATTTTTTTTAAAAAGTGATCCAGTTACTCCCATTTTTATCATTAAATGCTTTGGCTGTGGTTCTATAAAATTTTTATAAATATTGCTGGGTTTGAAAAACACAATATTGAATATCCTGATTCCATTAGGAAGTGTTTATTATGTGTCTGCTGCATACCCAGAACTGTGCCAGATATGGTGGGAAACACTTTTGCTCACAGCAAATTGAGAAAACTAAAAACTATACATGTTTAAACTATAAATTATATATGTTTTAATATTTTCAAGGTCAAAAGGGTATGGGCTCCTTCAGAATTCAAAACAAATCTCTTACAGAGCAAAGTCAGCTGGAACGCTATGTAAGTAAACTATTCCGTAGAGGTTAAACTTTTAATCTAGCCTGAGAGGAGTTAAAATGAAGTACTTCTAAGCACCAGAGAAACCATCAAGTGAAAAATTCATCAACAGGAGTTGCCAAAAGACACACATAGTTTACCTTTTATCTCTCTTCCTGCTTAAATGGAATTACATGGAGATGTAAAGCATTTCTCTTGATCTCAGTTGATGCTGTGCACATAATAGGAACTCAGTAAATGCTGGCAAAATGAGCAATATGATTACAATTGAAAAAGTGAAACCTAATTATAACCGTTAAAATTAGAACTTTATAAAATATTTGCATATGGAGAGGGACTCTGAGGAAATGTCCAAGAATAAAAACATTTGATTTATTGATTTGTTGGTTTTCTGAAAGTTTTTTCTTACATTAAATTTTTTTCTATTATTGTTGCTGCAATATAACTTGGGTATCAAATTTTAAAAAGTAGGTGCCTTCAAATACTTAACAGAGAATCACAGCTTGAGACAAACCCAAACCTCTGTCCACCACTGGGGTTCAAACATATCTTGGCATATCTGGCAAATTAGTGGGTTTAGAGTGCCAAGAGGGTGATTTATATAAGGGTTTTGGCAGAAAGACTGCCAAGAAGTGTGGGTGCCATCAAGGAGGGTGTTGGCCAGGTTACTTTTTGATCAGTTTGCACTGCTACAATGCACTAGTCAGTATTCCACTTGGTCAATGCCCGTACCAGGCCAGCTGAACCAATTTTGAACGTTAACTCTTGGACTGAGAGGACAATGCTTACCTATCTTGAAGATTCATACTCTCATGCAGTCTCATGGACTCCTCTTGGAAAGCACCATAACCAGAAATAGGAGTGCACTAAAATCTTTATTACATCACAAAATATAATCCAAAGATGAGTGATTGGGTGTTGTTTCTACTTCTGAGGAAATATGATATAATTTTGCAGTATTGGAGACTCCAGCAAACACAGAAGCATTTTGATTCCTTGAGAACCACACTGGAGATCATGAAAATGTCCAGTAGAAGGTTGTGACCTGGCTTAATGGGACTGACTCAGTGATGAGTGCCAGAAGTGTTCAAAGACAACAGAAATCTCAGCAGCAGACATCCATGTGGCCACAGACAAGACTTGTTCTTGAATCCATGTACAACACTCTCCACAGGCTCTTAGAAATTATGGGCAGGGGACTTTGCAAGGAGCTGGAGGTCCTGCAACAGCAGGGAAGCCAGGAGCCAGTGAAATATGGATTATAAAACCATTACTAATAAGTTCATAATTATAGTTTTTAGTTCATAAAGAATATGAAATGTGAGAAGTGAATCTGCTGAATCTCACTCAGTGCTCCCCATCCCCCATACGCTACTTATCAGTGTGAGCATTTCATGGAACTAAGCCTGCTGATAGTTTTTAAAATACAGGGCTTGGGACTTGCCTGGTGGCGCAGTGGATAAGACTCCATGCTCCCAATGCAGGAGGCCCAGGTTCAATCCCTGGTCGGGGAACTGGATCCCACATGCATGCCGGAACTAAGAGTTTGCATGCCACAATTAAGGAGCCCGTGTGCCGCAACTAAGAGCTGGTGAGCCACAACTAAGGAGGGCACCTGCCACAACAAAGACCCGGTGCAACCAAATAAATAAATAAATGTTTTTTAAATAAATAAATAAACAAAATACAGGGCTTATTTTTCTTACAACATGACCCATAATACAAGTTAAATACAATTCTTCATCTGGTTCAATGAAAGAAACCCTGATATGTTCCAATACTGGGAGAAAAACTAATAAATAAAAAGACAGACTTTATTATCTATGGTCCTTTAAAGAGTAATTTTGGATGTATACATCCAAAAATGCTGTTTTTAGAACCTAAATCTTGCCAAAGAGGCAACTCCAGGGGTTTACCTTTCACATAGTGCTTAATAGGCTCATAATGAACATTATAGAATTGGGCATGTACCAGACAAAACCCGTAAAGTAGATAAAACAGGTAATAGTACTCCCATTTTACAGATTAAAAATGGAGGCAAAGAACTATAATTAGGTTTCTGGCTCAACTTTACCACATTGATCAGTAAATATTTACTGAGCAGTCACGGTTATATGGCATTCCACTATGTTCTTGGAATATATTTTTTTAAAGGCATGAAGGTATGCTCTGAGCAGGCAAGAGAAGTCTCTCATAAAATGAAAGTAGCTTACAATGTGACATCGTTTTAAAAATTTTTTTCATGGGCCTTCTTTTTCTCATTGGTCTATTTACTCCCTTTATATGGTATAGTAATTGGTGTTTAATAACTGCATTAAAATAAACAGACCCCTTGAAAACAAATACTGTTGGAGTACAGAACACTATTCATGGCATCTACCATATGAATCAGAGATTTTTTTTTTTAAAAAAGATGTACATATAGAGTCCCACCAGATTTGAAATACGGTTGCAACTGGAGTTTAACTAGTGAACACACTGAATACTTATTATGTGCAAAGTGGTGTTCCTTTTTTTTTTTTTTTTTTTTTTTGGTTTGCGGGTCTCTCACTGTTGTGGCCTCTCCCGTTGCGGAGCACAGGCTCCAGATGCGTAGGCTCAGCGGCCATGGCTCACGGGCACAGCCGCTCCGCGACATGTGGGATCTTCCCGGACCGGGGCACAAACCCATGTCCCCTGCATCGGCAGGCGGATTCTCAACCACTGCGCCACCAGGGAAGCCCCAAAGTGGTGTTCTTAATGAGAGTGAATCAAAAAAGAATATGAGACATGATCACTGCCCTTAATTTTTTTATAAATTTGTTTATTTTGGCTGCGTTGGGTCTTCATTGTTGCGCGCGGGCTTTCTCTGGTTGCAGCGAGTGGGGGCTACTCTTCATTGCAGTGCACGGGCTTCTCATTGCGGTGGCTTCTCTTGTTGCAGAGTATGGGCTCTGGGCGCATGGGCTTCAGTAGTTGTGGCTTGCGGGCTCTAGAGCGCAGGCTCAGTAGTTGTGGCGCACGGGCTTAGTTGCTCCACGGCATGTGGGATCTTCCTGGACAAGGGTTTGAACCCGTGTCCCCTGCATTGGCAGGCAGATTCTTAACCACTGCGCCACCAGGAAAGCCCTTACCCTTAATAATTTCTAATCTGTGTAGGAAGGGATAAGACAGATATATTGAAAATAAACAAACAGTCCTACTGTATAGCAGAGGGAACTATATTCAGTATCCTGTAAAAAACCATAATGGAAAAGAATATGAAAAAGAATATATTAAAAAACTGAATCATTTTGCTGTATATCAGAAACTAACACACAAAAAAAGCCTCAATAAATATTTGTTGAATGAATAAATAGATGGCTAACTATAATAGTTCATTATTGGTCCATAGTAGCATATGATAAATACCAAGAAAATGAGAGAATGTCTATATATAGATTGGCGTTCAGGTGATAGTTGGAATAGAGAATGGAATACTCTACTGGTCAGACCCATCTTGCATACTCACTCCTGCACATAGAGTAATGTCCCCACAAGAAAAAGAGGAATTCTGTTACAAAAAAAATTTTAAGGTGAAAGGCTGGGACAGCACACTGACAAAACTAAAGT
This sequence comes from Phocoena sinus, assembly GCF_008692025.1. Lineage (NCBI taxonomy): Eukaryota > Metazoa > Chordata > Mammalia > Artiodactyla > Phocoenidae > Phocoena > Phocoena sinus. The sequence continues at coordinate 78,639,306 of NC_045766.1, read as the reverse complement.
TACCCCTGGCCACTATAGGCCTATTTAGTTTAAATTTTTCAGTAGGATATTTGCCATACCCAGAAAGCAGCAAGAGGTGCAAGGCCAGTGCCTAGAAGAAAATCTGGAGCTATATCAAGAGAACAAGGGATTATCCACTAACTCTGTAGGATGAATGAAGCATCTAAGAAACAGTGGAATTTAGAGAACAGAGTTGAGATGTTGACTCCCTCATTTTTAAGGATTGCAAAGGTATGGAAATAGTAGAAAGAATGGTTCGAGAGGGTAAGCAGTGGACCATTATATCAATTTTTTTAAAAGACTGCAAAATGATATTATATATATCATTAGGAAGTCATTAGAGTCCTCTATAACTATGTAGAGTCAGAATTATGAAGGTGAGGTCAGGTTGCAGATCAATTCTGAATAGCCAAAAGAATAATTCAGCTGAAGAAACCAGGAATTACAGGTAAGTAAGAGTATACTAAGAAGATATGCGGATACTAATGTTTATCTTGGAAGCAAAACAGAAATTGTTCTGATACCAGTAGTGTCTTGGAGGAGCAACTTGAGGTCAGTATGATGATCACTCTAGAATCCAAGAGTTGGCACAGAGACAGGTATTCTTCTAAGTTAAGATTTGCATTACTTGGTCATACAATGGAAAATTGAGCTTAGTCTGGAATCTCCTTCATGGAAAAAGTACAATTTGAGATAATCCACGTTGATGTTTTATACATTTACAGGGAACTTGGTACTCTATAGGATTTTGGAAAAGACACACTAAAATTTATCTCCAAAGTGAATGAGTCCAAAGTTGCAAATTTCAGAGACTGGCTAAAGCTTCATCAAGCAATTTGATAAGATTTTTTTTTTCTTTTAGAAAGTGGCTCAGGACCCAGTGAATCTGGGGACACTCTTGAGTACTTCTGCCAGGTGCCCATTTAAAAGACTGATCTCTGGGACTTCCCTGGTGGCACAGTGGTTAAGGATCCACCTGCCAATGCAGGGGACATGTGTTCGATCCCTGGTCCGGAAGATCCCACATGCCACGGAGCAACTACTGAGCCTGCGCTCTAGAGCCCATGAGCCACAACTACTGAGCCTGCGTGCCACAACTACTGAAGCCCGCACGCCTAGAGCCTGTGCTCCGCAACAAGAAAAGCCACCACAACGAGAAGCCCGCGCACCACAACAAAGAGTAGCCTCCGCTCACCGCAACTAGAGAAAGCCTCCATGCAGTGAAGACCCAACGCAGCCAAAAATTAATTAATTAATTAATTTAAAACAAATAAAGACTGATCCCTCTCCTTGAACTTTAACGTTGAGGCCATAACCTATTGGCATTCAGATGACAATTTATGAAAGAGGCCTCATCATGCTCCCAAAAGAAACAACTTGTTCCCTGCCAAAATTAGGATTACTTTGCTTTAGGAAGCGGGTGCATACTATGCTGACAGCCAAATGATGATTTGCCAAAAATATCAAACTGCCATAGTGGATGGCAAAGGAGCTTCATATAACCCAGAAGGGAGAGGGTATTAGGGATGGCCTTCCAGGCAGTTGATGAGGGACCTGCTGAAGTCTGTGCTGAAAGCAAAATAGTCATAATTGGGCATGGCACTAACTTAATGAGCTGGCAAATCGGAAACCACATTGGTAAAGGTAAATCACTGGGTAGGGGTTTTAAGCCCTAAGTGTTAAGGCTTAGGGCAGGCATAGCAAAAATGAGGACCTGTGGCACCATTTATTCCATTTCTATGCACGTAGAGACATGGATGACAGATAACTCAGTCTCAGGGTCCTTCTCAAATCAACACAGCATTTTAAGTAGGCACTGCCTATTAGTGGGATCCGTCAGGTCGTTCGAAACCTATTTCCTTGCCTGTGAACTGCTCCCATATGACAGATGCCTGGTCTACCCTTAGGTGAGAGGATAATGGTCCTGAAGAAAAGGACTTGGCTGTGGGAGGGGCTTTCATCTCACAAGAGGTTGGGCAACACAACTAAGTGAATGTCCACTCATGAGGATGTCCAGGAGCTCAGGGATCCACTTGCATTCAGCTTACCCCCGGAGGTGGACTGCCATGCTTCATTACTCACGGCCCACTGCCCAAGAGTACCTGATCTGAGTAGACATCAGCTAAGCAAACTTTTCCATAAAGAGATGCTAATGCAGCCAGGCTGCCTGTGGTTGGTTGCTTCTTGGCCTTGGCTTAGGACTGTTTCTGCTGTTGGAAAATACTTGGTTTTTGAGGAGATGTAATGAGATAACACCTGTGAAAATTGTTCGAAATCTTTAAAGGCCTGTACTCATGTAGGGGATATGGGTGAGGATGATTATTGGGAGATAACAAAGATTTAAGCCCAGAATTTTTCCTTAGGCTTACAATTCCTTATTTAATTAGTTCTTTTCCATAATACTGGAGTGGAATATTTTCCCCTCTGGGAGGCAAAAATAATGAGATGAATGCTTGACTTTGTTATTATTGTATATGTATAACATCCTTACCACTCCAACACATCCTACACACTTGTCAAATTAACTCTCACACCACTGTCATCACTTCACCCAGCTGCTCAGGAACCTAAATTGATTCCCCTGTCTGTTGTAGAAAATGTAAGCTCTTCTGTCTTGCATTCAAAGTTGTCCTTCAAACATCACTAATCATTAGAGAAATGCAAATCAAAACTACAATGAGATATCACCTCACACCAGTCAGAATGGCCATCATCAAAAAATCTACAAACAATAAATGCTGGAGAGGGTGTGGAGCAAAGAGAACCCTCCTACAATGTTGGTGGGAATATAAGTCAGCAGAGCCACTATGGAGAACAGTATGGAGGTTGATTAAAAAACTAAAAATAGAACTATCATATGACCCAGCAATCCCACTCCTAGGCATATACCTGGAGACAACCATAATTTGAAAAGATACATGCACCCCAGTGTTCATTGCAGCAATATTTACAATAGCCAGGACATGGAAGCAACCTAAATGTCCATCAACAGAGGAATGGATAAAGAAGATGTGGTACATATATACAATGGAATATTACTCAGCCATAAAAAAGAACAAAATAATGCCATTTTCAGCAACATGGTTGGACCTAGAGATTGTCATACCGAGTGAAGTAAGTGAGACACAGAAAGACAAATATTATATGATATCACTTATATGTGGAATCTAAAAAAATATGATACAAATGAACTTATTTACAAAACAGAAACAGACTCATAGACTTTGAAAACAAACTTACAGTTACTAAAGGGGAAAGGTGGGGGAAGGGATAAATCAGAAGTTTGGGATTAACGTATACACACTACTATATATAAAATAGACAATCAACAAGCACTGACTGTATAGTACAGGGAACTCTACTCAACACTCTGTAATGGCCTATATGGAAAAGAATCTAAAAAAAGAGTGGCTAGGGGCTTCCCTGGTGGCGCAGTGGTTGAGAGTCCGCCTGCCGATGCAGGGGATGCGGGTTCATGCCCCGGTCCAGGAAGATCCCACATGCCGCGGAGCGGCTGGGCCTGTGAGCCATGGCTGCTAAGCCTGCGCGTCAGAGCCTGTGCTCCGCAACGGGAGAGGCCACAGCAGTGAGAGGCCCACGTACCACAAAAAAAAAAAAAAAAAGAGTGGATATATGTATATGTACAACTGATTCACTTTGCTGTACACCTGAAACTAACACAACATTGTAAATCAACTATACGCCAAAAATTTTTTTTTAATTAAAAAAAAAACAAACCAAAGTCCTCATTCAACTATACACTGCTTCCACTCACCCACCAACCTCCACCACCTTTCCAGTCTCACCTCTTCCTGCTTCACATTGTAGAAGCAGGTACTGTTGGAACTGGCAATCATCAAAAAGATGGTGCTCCCAATGTTCATAGCAGCACTATTTACAAGTGCCAAGATATGAAAGCAACCTGTGTTCATCAACAGATGAATGGATAAAGAAAATGTGGTATATATATACAATGGAATACTATTCAGCCATAAAAAGAATGAAATTTTTCCATTTGCAGCAACATGGATGGACTTAGAGGGCATTATGCTAAGTGAAATAAGTCAGACAGAGAAAGATAGGTATGATATCATTTATACGTGGACTCTAAAAATATAACAAACTAGTGAACATAACAAAAAAGAAGCAGAGTCACAGATATAGAGAACAAACTAGTGCTTACCAGTGGGGAGAGGGAAGGGGAGGGGCAATAGGGGTAGGGGAGTAAGAAGTACAAACTATTATGTATAAAATAAGCTACAAGGATATACTGTACAACACAGGGACTACAGCCAATATTTTATAACTATAAATGGAGTATATACCCTTTAAAAATTGTGAATCACTGTATTGTACACATAACATGTAATATTGCACATCAACTATACTTCAATAATTTAAAAAAGATGGTGCTCATCCAATCTTCGTATTTTATAGTTGGGGAAACTAAAGCCCAGAGAGGTGAGGTGATATTCCCAAGGCCATACACAACCCCTCCACTGTAGCCAAGACAACATGCTTTCCATTCCCCACACAACTTGTTCCTCTGGTCCTAAGCACTGGGATAGGATGGGTAGAACCCGTACCTAGGGAACAGCGTGGCATGGGATAAATGATGCATAAAGCAATATTGAGAATTAAAAACCCAATGTGCCTTCAACATACTGTGTTTGCAGCAAATGTCCTTTATGTAGAATTTGCCACCCTCTTAATAGGGAATTCACTAAAGGTGGAAATTAATCTGCAAAACTTTTGTTCTACTGGCTTTGGAAGGAATATTTGTGACAATTGTCCTCTATCTAAATAGAATGAATTGTTCAGGTCTAGAAATGATTAAAGATATGTCAGGGTTTCCCTGGGGAATGGCCCATTGAGTTATTATTTGCCCAGTTTTTTCTCTGAATTGAAGCTAATAAGGTCATTTCAAGGGTAACTGTATTGAGGAACCTCGGTACAATCACCCTGTTACAACTTGCCCAGCTAGAAGCTAGGAAACCACACCTTCTTTAGAAGGTTTATGTGGTTGAAAATGGGAGGTGGGTAGTGATTTAAACCTTACTGATTATCATGAATGGCAGGAAGAGGAAAAAAGTGAAGGAAAAGCCTTGATTATAAAAATATTGTTCAAGAAAATCAAAGGAAGTTTTATAAATGTTCAAATACATAATGTAATTCAAAGTGAGACTGATCAACTTTCTACATCTGCTTTGATGAGTAGATAAGAATACTTACAATTCATGTATTAAGTATTTGAATATAAATTTCTCCTTATAAAGTATTTGAGAGTGTTTTTTAATAAGTTTTCTTTACTACTTAAATCATCGCCATGGAACTTAAAAAAATAAAATATTTCTCATCATCATTTTTACATATATATAGACTATAATACTTATTCAGATTATTAAAAATTCCAAATAAATGGAGCCTGAATTAATGAAGTTTTAATATGCCTACAAGTAAGGGCATTAGTCTGAGTGTCTTGGTCAAGATATAGTACTTTTCACATTTTACCACTAACAAAAATATCTCTATTCCACTAGGACCTGCCCACAACAAAGCCCAAAGAAGCAGACTGTCTTCTACAACTCTTTCTATTTTCTACAAAATAGAAAATGGTTGTTTTAGTATAAAAATTCACCCTTCACCCCTGCTTACACACACACACACACAAATCCTCAAGTAATTGACTCCTCAGGAAGCTGCTTCATTTCGGCCATGGCTTCCCTCTATCCTGGCATGTGGCAGAGGAGCCCTCCATGACCCAGGGTGAGAAGCAGGGTGTGATTGATCTATATTTAGGAAGACTTGACAAGTCAGGTCATCTAATTTGAGTGGGGAAGAGTGGTCACACTTTGCATAAGCTAAATCTCAGTAAATGTTTATTAACTGGAATATTGTTGACTATTGAGAACTTTTTGTAGCTGAGAAACTCTATTTAGATATAACGTATTAATAATATAAAGATCAATATTAGCCAATCAGTCTCTTGGTACATAATTCTTTTAAGCTCATGACTCAAGAAAAACAGCAAGATGTGCTTTACCACTTCTCCTCTTAGGTGGGCTCCAGTCTCTTCTGTTTATTCTCACATCTGCAATTGAACACCATTCCCCTGCTTGAGATCAAAGTAACTTTACCTCTTTTCAATGTTTTCTTAACACCACACCACTTCTCAAAGAGCAAGGAGGTGAGGGCTATGCTTCCTGATTTTTGCTTCTTGCTCCAAGCATAGATTGAAAATCCTTTTATTTTATTATTATTATTTTTTTGGCCATGCCAGGCAGCATGTGGGATCTTAGTTTCCAGACCAGGGATGGAACCCGTGCCCCCTGCAGTGGAAGGGCAGAGTCTTAACCACTTGACCACCAGGGAAGTCCAAAAATCCTTTTATTTTAAATTGAAGTATAGTTGATTTACAATGTTGCATTAGTTTCAGGTGTACAGAAAAGTGATTCCATTTATATACATATTCTTTTTCAGATTCTTTTCCATTATAGGTTATTAGAAGATACTGAATGTAGTTCCCTGTGCCATAGAGTAGGTCTTTGTTGTTTATCTATTTTATATATAATATCTGTTAATCCCAAGTTCCTAATTTATCCCTCCCTCCCCTTTCCTGTTTGGTAACAGTAGGTTTGTTTTCGATGTCTGTGAGTCTATTTCTATTTTGTAAATAAGTTCATAAAAATTCTTTTTTGCTTGGCTTTGGCATTATGGGTACATCTTGATCCATTCCAGGGTTTGTCTTCCTGACACACCAGATGCAGAATGGTGTAGTGCTGTCTTTCTTCTCCTGGGTTAAATGCACATCAGACAGGCCTCAGATCCTCCTTGCCATGCGCACAGCCTTTCACAGAGGGAGCCCTAGATAACCTTCACCTGCAGGCCCCAGCCTGCCTGAGCCGTGAGTCGGTTCTCCCTAAGGCCGGAAGAATATCAGCAGCCTCTGCCCTAACAGTCAAATTAGGCTTGCTGCCCACAGAATGCTAGCAGTGAAGAATTGGGGCCTGTGAGGCTTTAGAGTAACATCATCTCTAATCTGTGTTGACTTCATTCATGTAGCTGGGAGGCAGCAGGGTGCAGTGGAAAGAGCAGTGGCTAAGGAGCCAGGCAGACCTGGAATGTTAAAGTGAGTCTGCCCCTTCTGACCCTTAGCTGTGTGACCTTGGACAAGTCACTGAACCTCTCTGAACCGTCTGCTTCTTTTCCATAAAGAGGAGGTTGTCTCTAATGCCCATCCCATAGGGGCTCTTGCTGGTAACTATATTTAGTTTTTCTATTACGCTATTTAACAATTCAATACAAGTAGAGGCTTCCTTCTTAACTTTATATCTCAAATTATCTTTGCCTGATAGGATGATGGAAATTTTCCCTAATATAAAATTAATATTTAAATCCTTTAAACCATAAAACTATTGGAGGGCAGGATGCCTAACCTTAATAATAATAATTGCTAATATTTAGTGAGGGCTTATTATGTGGTAGGTACTGACCTAGGCATGGACTGTGGTACTTAATCCTTGCAAAAATCTTAGAAGCAGGTACTATTATTCTTGCCATTTTATAGATGAAGAAACTGAGGCATGAAGATGTTAGGCAACATGCTCATCATAGCTAGTAGGTAGAGAAGGATACAGCAGAGATTGGGAGGGAAAGTTATTAGCTAAACCAATAGGTTATTCATTTTCTACTTAAAGCAATCTAATTCACTCCAAGTAATAATGAGTACATATATTGCCTACTGTCACATTTGTTTGTTGAATATCTTCTGGGTGCAAAGCAATGACTAGGAGGTTTGCACTCTGGAACATTATAAAAAGAGAAATATATGGTTCCTTCCCTCAAGAAAATCAGAAGCTAATAGGGAAGCAGACTGAGAAATAGTGAACTCCAATACAGGTAAAATACAGTAAGTACTTTAATAGTGCTGCAAGCCAAGAGCCACTGGGCCCAGAGCAGAGAACGACATATTTCAGTGGTATCCAAAATGCTTGATTACAAAGTTTATCTTTGAGTTGAGACTTGACGGACAAAGAGAATTTTGAGAGGCAGAGAAGTGAGAGAAAGACATTCCAGGCAAAGAAACCACATGGGCAAATACTCACACGGAGTCACTGTTGACTCACCAACCTCAGTGCAGGGCTTGTTCCTGGAATAGCAAGGAGTTTGGGGTTCCTATGCCTTAGGTTATCTATGAGGAAGTCCTAATTTGGTAGATGATAGTAGAACCGTAAAATCTTGGAGTTGAAGAGTCCCCTAAGGTCATCTAATCCAATAAATCATCCAATGGCTAAACCTCTTCTAAAATCCTCCTGCCAAGTGATCATAAAATCTAGGCTCATACCATCCTAGCAAAAGATAATTATCTCCTAAGGCAGCTGATTCTATCACTATCTGAAATTGTATTACTCAGTTATTTGTTTACTCGCTTATTTTCTGTCAGACCAGAACTCAAATTCCAACAGGGTAGGGACTGTCTTGCCCATCAGTGCCTAGCACAGAGTAGGCATACAATAAATATTTGTTGAAATGAATGCATTCAATTTCAGGACAACTCTGACATTCATAAAGTTTTCAGGTGATTTCCACAAGATGGTCTTTTACATATATGAAAACAACTATAATAACTCCCTTGTATTTTCTCCAAGCTAAATATCTCCAGTTGGGCAGCAATTCTTCATGAGGTCTTACTTTAGGGCCCTTCGCTATCCTAGTTACTCTCTCAAATAAACTCTACTTTATCCCTTTATTTTAATGTGTTGTTCAAAGAACAAAAGACAGTAGTCTAACTATGTGACACCCTCCAACTAAAGAGGTCCGCTCACCTCTCATTCTAGGTCTTACAGCGTGACCTAAGTTGGCCTAACTTTGTTGAGGTCCACTTCACACTGCTGTCTCATTTTTCTAACCGCCAGCTAAGCACACTCCTTCCCACTCCCTCTACCCCTACTATGTTCTGTTGCTTTCTCACATCAATCCTGTTTTAACTTGTTCAGGTAGATTTTGAAAATCAAGCCCAAGGCCTTACGTTTAGCAGGCTATTACAATAATTCAGGAGAAAAGGCACAAGGCACTGAACCAGTGCAGTGTGGCCAGAAAGGAACAGTCAAAAGAGAAACATACTTGAGGCATTATCAACGGTACTTGCAATCCACCGATTTAGCGACTGTTAGCACACTTTCTCAATGGGTGCCTCTCCCTCCAGACCATTTATGAATTAGGAATTAATTCCCAGTTTCTCCCTCCCTCACTGTCTCTGAAGCAAGCATACTACTCTTTATAAGGCCTTAATATATTTTTTCCTAGTTACTATATAGAAGCATGTTGGAAAAAGTCAAAGGCAGCAAGATTTCTAGCCTAGATGAACTAAGGCTAGATAATCCCATTAACAGAGTTAGGAAAATTCAGGGGGCAGACTTTAAGGTGATAGTGAAGCTTTTGGTTTGGAACATGTAGAATTTGAACATGGATATCTAGAAGCAGATAGACATTATTTTTAGTACTTTGGCTTGGAGCACAGAGCTAAAGTGTAGGTTTACTAGTCATCAACAGAGATGCTAGAAGCTTTCCCCAGAGAATAAGAATGTTGATCATCTAGACCAGGGGCCCCCAACCCCCGGGACGCAATTAACGCACATATGGTCGCCTTATCTTTGATAAAGGAGGCAAGAATATACAATGGAGAAAAGACAGCCTCTTAATAAGTGGTGTTGGGAAAACTGGACAGCTACATGGAAAAGAATGAAATTAGAACACTTCCTAACACCATACATAAAAATAAACTCCAAATGGATTAAAGACTTAAATGTAAGACCAGACACTATAAAACTCTTAGAGGAAAACATAGGAAAAGCACTCTTTGACATAAACCACAGCAAGATCTTTTTTGACCCACCTCCTAGAGTAATGGAAATTAAAACAAAACAAAAAAAACAAATGGGACTTAATTAAACTTAAAAGCTTTTGAGCAGCAAAGGAAACCATAAACAAGACAAAAAGACAACCCTCAGAATGGGAGAAGATATTTGCAAATGAAACAAGAGACAAAGGATTAATCTACAAAATATACAAACAGCTCATGGAGCTCAATATCTAAAAAACAAACAATTCAGTTAAAAAATGGGCAGAAGACCTAAACAGACATTTCATCAAGGAAGACATACAGATGGCCAAGAGGCACATGAAAAGATGCTCAACATCACTAATTATTAGAGAAATGAAAATCAAAACTACAATGAGGTATCATCTCACACCAGTCAGAATGGCCATTATCAAAAAATCTAGAAACAGTAAATGCTGGAAAGGGTTTGGTGAAAAGGGAACCCTCCTGCACTGTTAGTGGGAATGTAAATTGATACAACCACTATGGAAAACAGTATGGAGGTTCCTTAAAAAACTAAAAATAGAACTACCATATGACCCAGCAATCTCACTACTGGGCATATACCCTGAGAAAACCATAATTCAAAAAGAGTCATGTACCAAAATATTCATTGCAGCTCTATTTACAATAGCCAGGAGATGGAAACAACCTAAGTGTCCATCATTGGATGAATGGATAAAGAAGATGTGGCACATATATACACTGGAATATTACTCAGCCATAAAAAGAAACGAAATTGAGTTATTTGTAGTGAGGTGGATGGACCTAGAGTCTGTCATACAGAGTGAAGTAGGTCAGAAAGAGAAAGACAAATACCGTATGCTAACACATATATATGGAACCTAAGAAAAAAAAATGTCATGAAGAACCTAGGGGTAAGAGGGGAATAAAGACACAGACCTACTAGAGAATGGACTTGGGGATATGGGGAGGGGGAGGGGTGAGCTGTGACCGGGTGAGAGAGTGGCATGGACATGTATACACTACCAAACGTAAGGTAGATAGCTAGTGGGAAGCAGCTGCATAGCACAGGGAGATCAGCTTGGTGGTTTGTGACCACCTAGAGGGGTGGGATGGGGAGGGTGGGAGGGAGAGAGATGCAAGAGGGAAGAGATACGGGAACATATGTATATGTATAACTGATTCACTTTGTTATAAAGCAGAAACTAACATACCATTTTAAAGCAATTATACTCCAATAAAGATGTAAAAGAAAAAAAAAGACACAATTGGGCCTCCCTGGTGGTGCAGTGGTTAAGAATCTGCCTGCCAATGCAGAGGACATGGGTTCAAGCCCTGGTCCAGGAAGATCCCATATGCCATGGAGCAACTAAGCCCATGCGCCACAGCTACTGAGCCTGCGCTCTAGAGCCTGCGAGCCACTACTACTGGGCCAACATGCCACAACTACTGAAGCCCACGCACCTAGATCCTGTGCTCTGCAACAAGAGAAGCCACTGCAATGAGAAGCCTGCACACCACAACGAAGAGTAGCCCCCACTTGCTAAAACTAGAGAAAGCCGGTGCACAGCAACAAAGACCCAATGCAGCCAAAAATATATAAATAAATTTATTAAAAAAAAAATAAAGAGAGACGTATGACAATGTTCATTGCAGCACTATTTACAACAGCCAGGACATGGAACCAACCTAAATGTCCAATGACAGATGAATGGATAAAGAAGATGTGGCACATATATACAATGGAATATTACTAATCCATAAAAAGAAATGAAATTGAGTTATGTGTAGTGAGGTGGATAGACCCAGAGTCTGTCATACGGAGTGAAGTAAATCAGAAAGAGAAAAACAAATACTGTATGCTAACACATATATATGGAATGTAAAAAATAAACAAAAAAACTGGTACTGATGAACCTAGTTGCAGGGCAGGAATAAAGAGATAGACATAGAAAATGGACTTGAGGACATGTGGTGGAAGGGCGAAGCTGGGGCAAGGTGACAGTAGCATCAACATACATACACTATTGAATGTAAAATAGTTGGCTGGTGGGAAGCAGCAGCACAGCACAGGGAGATTAGCTCGGTGCTTTGTGATACCTGGAAGGGTGGGATAGGGAGTAGGGGAGGGAGGCTCAAGAGGGAGGGAATATGGGGACACGTGTATGCATATGGCTGATTCGCTTTGTTGTGCAACAGAAACTAACATGGTATTGTGAAGCAATTATACTCCAATATGGATCTATTAAATAAATATATATATATATAAAATGGAAAAAAAAAGTTAAATCTATTGAAAATTGTTCTTTAAACTATACTAATTCCAGGCAACCATACAGAAGGATGAAAAAAGTCATCAATTTGTCAACTTCCTACTACAAGCAAGTAAATACTTCAAGAAAATCCCAGGAAATCATTTAAAGAATCAATAAAATGAACCGGCAGTTTTCACTAATAGATAAACAGTTGATGCCATTCATCAACAGAAAAGAGAAGAGAATCTGGAATTTCATTCCACCCACTACTCTTTATTGATTTTTAAAAAAGGCACTTGATTCCATCAACCATAACTCAGTTCTTTCAGCATTACTGGAAAAAAGAACTGCCAATAGTAATGTATGATTTAGAAACTCAACATGTAAACCACAAAAGAACCCTAAATTACAGAATATTCTAGTATCCAAGAGAATGAGCTGATGAACAGTAATAATTAAGAAATGTTTCCCCTTGTATGGAGAAATTACATAGGGGTGTGTGTGTGGGTGGGTGTGTAGTGTGTTTTCACATCATTATTATTCTCAATGTCTGGAATCCAATAAAAATTACCAGGCATGAAAAAAAGCAGGCTATTTTAACCTATTGTGAAAAGATGTATCAAACAATCAAAACCAACCCAGGATTGACATATATTTTAGAATTACTGGATAAAGATATTAAAATGGTATTCAGTAGGTTCAAAACTTAAATTGAGACAAGAAAGTTATTTTTAAATTTTTATTTATTTATTTTTTTTGCAGTATGCAGGCCTGTCACTGTTGTGGCCTAGCCCATTGCGGAGCACAGGCTCCGGATGCGCAGGCTCAGCGGCCATGGCTCACGGGCCCAGCCACTCCACAGCATGTCGGATCTTCCCAGACCAGGGCACAAACCCATGTCCCCTGCATCGGCAGGCGGACTCTCAACCACTGCGCCACCAGGGAAGCCCATGAAAGTTATTTTAAAAAGATTAAGTCAAACTTTTAAATATCAGAAGTACAATGTCTGAGAAGAAAACTACCATGGATGTGATTAACAACTGATTAGACATTGCAAAAGAAAAGATAAGTAAACTTAAAGACAGCAATCGATGCTACCCAAAATAAAAAGAGAAAAATGAATTGAAAAATAAATATGATGGAGCATCAGTGAGCTGTAAGACAACTTCAGCAGTAATTGGACTTCCTGAAGGAGAGAAGGAGGGTGGACAGAAAAGTATTTGAAAAAACAATGGCCAATATTTTGATGAAAATCATAAACTACTTCTCCAAAAAGTGTGGCAAACCCCAAGCACAAGACACATGAAGAAAATGACATGAAGACACATAATAAGTTGTTCAAAACTAGTGGTAAGGATAAAAGCTTAAAAGAAGTCAGACATGTTTTTTTTTTTTTTTCAGTACACGGGCCTCTCATTGTTGTGGCCTCTCCCGTTGTGGAGCACAGGCTCCGGACGCGCAGGCTCAGCAGCCATGGCCCGTGGGCCCAGCCGCTCCACGGCATGTGGGATCCTCCCGGACCGGGGCACGAACCCGTGTCCCCTGCATCGGCAGGTGGACTCTCAACCACTGCGCCACCAGGGAAGCCTGAAGTCAGACATGTTTTAAAGAGAGAAACAAAGATAAGAATGACAGGAAATTTCCGTTGGAAACAATATAAGTGAAAGGACAGTATAACAATATCTTTAAGATACTGAAAGGGAATAAATAACTGTCAACCTAGAATTCTGTATCAGGGAAAACATCTTTCAAAAACAAAGATAGATAAAGAATTTTTCAAACATATAAAAGCTGAAAGTTGAAAGAATTCATCATCAGCACACATTCATTATAAGAAATAAGGAAATTTTTATTTCTACCTTTCCAATCCAAATGCTTTTATTTCTTTTCTTGTCATATTGCACTGGCTAGAAGTGCTAATACAATGTTGAATACAGAATGGACATCCTTGTCTCATTCCTGATCCTAAAGGGAAAGGCATCTTTGTAAATGGTCCTTTTAACAAACTCTTTAGTCATCGATTTTGAACATACCATCTATTTCCTATCAAGATCATATCAATTTTTTTTTCTCTAGGTAGAAGGTAAGTAAGAATCACAGGGCAGAAATTACAGAAGACAGAAAGTGACTTGACATTAAAAAAAACAAAGCAAAACAAAAAACAAAAACCACTTTCTAATAGTGAGAACCATTAAGAAACGGAAATGGTTGCCTTGGGAGAGAAAGTATCTGTCTAGAAGTTCCAGAGGACCCCATGCTATGAATAGTGTGGCACTGAATTTAATCCTTCACTGAAGAAGAAACTAGTTGAATTCTTCAGTTTTCTTATGGCTGTGATGATTCTGTGATAATCTGAGGCTATGAGATGTTTCTTCATAAAAGGGAAATTATAAGCAAACTATGTATTTAAATGCTTATGGATAGTGTTACATACAGGCAATCCAATATATCACTATTTTTCCAAGCTTTTTTATAGTTTATTAAACCCAAAATTTTCTGTAGTTTCGTTTCTCATCTTATTAACTAGATTCTGTCTTTTTTTTTTAAGAGTAGTTTTAGGTTCACAGCAAAATTGAGAGGAAGGTACAGAGATTTCCCATGTACTCTCTATCCCCCACAGGCATTGCCTCCACATTATCAACATCCCCTACAAGGGTTGTACATTTGTTTCAACTGATGAACCTACACTGACACATCATAATAACCAAGGTCTATAGTTTACATTAGGGTTTACTCTTGACGTTTGCTGTACCTTCTGTGAGCTTGGATACACCATTTTACACAGATATATGTTATGTTCAAATTATGTTTTAAATGCCCTCTTGAAATCTTTTGCAGGGAATCTTTAGAAGTCAGTTCATTGTAAACCCCCAACACTTCATGGCTCAATAAAGAAGTTCCATTGTTCCATTGCACAGAAGTATTTGTACCTGGTAGGATTCATGAAGCTTGCTAGAAGAAATTCTGGCTGTCAAAAGAAATTCCTGATTGGATGAGACCATAAGAAAAGATGGTGCCGAGTGTTCTGATGGTACTGGACTCTGAGGTGTGTTTGTTTGTTTGCTTTGATGGGTGTCTCTCTGACCTCATTAGGTCAGTGGAAAGAGAACAAAGGCCTCTTCTCTTGCTGATTACACCACCAGGAAGCCCCAGGTAGTTGAAATGAGAATGCTTCAAAATACAGGAATAGATATATTCCCAGAGAGAAAATAGGACAAACAACTAATTAAGAGCTGAACACGAGCAGAAAGACCAACAGAACAGCCCTAGAAACCAAAGCAGTGACGTGAAAGAGGCCTGCAAAAGATCTGTAGTTGAGTGCCAAACTCAGATCTGGGTTGACACCCCAGAAAATCTGGCAGATTGGGACTCCATTTGAACCTAATTAGTCCTATTTTATTATTTAAGAGTTAATAAATGAAAGTGTGTAGAGCAAAGTCAATCTACTCTTTTACCTAATCACTGTAACCTCAATCAACCAAGTCCGGTTCCCAGAGGCAACTTCTGTTACCAGTTCGTGGTGTCTCCTTCCACATATAATCTATGAACATACAAACTGGGGAAGTGGGGGAGGCATAACCCTAACACAATGGACACACTGTTCTGTATCTCACATTTATCTTTTAACAATATATCTTTGAAACATTTTCTATATGTACATAGAGTTCTGCTTCATTTTTTTAAACAGCAGCATAGTTTTCCATTGTGTGAAAGTACAATTATTTATTTGACCAGTCTGAAAATGATGAATATTTAGATTGCTTCTAGGCTTTTGCTAGCATTTTCTTCTGCTTTTTAAACAGTAGGCACCTTGATGGTGCCTTTTAATGAATATGCTCAGTAAACACATCGGCTAGGAAATAACCCTTCATACTTAACAAATTAGCTAAAATAAAAGATTTTATTTTAGGGGTTATGGAAAACAGGCATATATATATATATATATATATATATATATATATATCAAGTATCATTGCAATTATTCTCAAACATAGCTGTTTATCAGAATTTCCTTAGAGTTTTTTCTCAAAATACAGATGAGGCTTGGGTCACTTTTGTGGCAATTCTGATTTAGAAAGACTGAATTAAGTTTTCTACACCTAGGAGCAGGGTTGAAAGAACCTCTCTACAATCTTAACCCCAAGCTTGGATGTGTAAATACATATTGGCAGGTACCAACACTCTAGAATAGGTTCTTAAAGGAAATGACCTTTATAGACCTTGCTTCATGAATTCAGCCTTATTAAGGGATGATACACATCACTGTCCCTGTTATTACACATTTTAAAAAATTTTATGGAAATAAAGCACAAAGATTTTATTGTGCTAACAGAGCTAACTATTTATATAAATCTCTTGGTCCTTATTTGTCATAGCAAAAGTATAATATAGTTTTAATGTCTGTGTACATATTAGTTTGGTTCTTTTTCCACATAGGTTTATTTCATATGCACGTTCAGATACACAAATATAGATCACCAAGTTATCATTTTAATAGTTATATGCTTACATTATTTTACTTTATATTTTGCAAAACCAGTCGTCAAATCAGGACATTTGTGTTGTGCCCAGTTTTTTCCTGTTGTTAATGGTGCAGATATAAATAGCATTATTCAAACGACTTTTTTGTTTTAAATTATTTCCTCAAGCATTACTAAAAGAAGTTGTACATCAAAAGACAAACAGTTTTAATACTTTTACCTGTATAGGCTGCTCTACAGAAAGATTCTAAGTCACTGTGTTCTGAGGAATGGACAGTGTGCCTGTTTCCCTGTTGCCTCTCCAGCAAGGGGTTTTATTGCTTTTATTTTAATCTGATAAATATTGTTTAATCTCCTTCCTGATGAATTTCTTAAACATTTATTAAAAGGCATTATAATGGTTTAAGTTGACTGCCAGGGTTCAAATTCTTGCTCAGATATAGGACTTTCATTAAGTTATGTACTTTCTTTCTGCCTCAGTACCCTATGTTTAAAATGGCAACAATAATGGTACTTACCTCAAAAGTATATTGTGAGGATAAAATGAGTTAAGCCCTTAGAACTCTTCTTGGCATTTGGTAACCACCATGTAACAGAGGCCATTATGAGTGCCCATGAGTGCCAGGAACAGTGCTAGACTCCAGAGATAAAACTGTAAATACAACAGACACAGAAAGAGTTTCTGCACTCACAAAGCTCACAGACTAGTTGAAGATACAGGCAATTCCAATCTGTATGGCAGGCATATGGCAAGGGAACATGTTGGGAAGAATGTCTGACGCGGATATTTGACTTTTGTATTACAGAAGCTACGTAAATGTTCTAAATGTTGGTTGGAGGTTCTATTTCTTCTCACATGAGTTCGTCATAGCCATTGTCTACTTGCCTATGGAGTCTAAGTATTTATTACGTATGTGTATATCAATATTTTTCGATATATGAAAGCAATGCTTATTCTGTTACAGCCACACTGGCCTTTGCTGTTCCTTTAACAACCCATTCTCCTTCCACAGAGTGATTGATTCACTGTTCCCTCTGCCTGGAAAGCTCTTCTCCCAGTATTCACATGGCCTGTTCCCTCTCCTCTTTCAGTCTCTCTCCTATTTAAAATTGCAAACTTCATCGCCCAAGACTCTTTACTCTCCTTCCCCGATGTATTTTTCTCAATTGTACATTTCACTTCTATACTAGGAAACATTTATTTTGCTTCAGTCTCCACCATTAGAACTTAAGACCCATAGAATCAGGAGTTTTGTCAGTTTCATTCTTCGCTAGATCTCCAATAGTTAAAATAGTGTTCAGCACTTAGTAGCTGCTCGATAAATATCTGTTGAATAAATAAATTGTCACTCATACAAAATTGATATAACATACATATTCTGGAACTTACTTTCTCATTGAAGGATATATCTTAGATATATTTTCATATTGGTACATACAGATCTCCCTCATTCTTTTTAACTACTATATAATTCTCCAAAGTGGTATGAACCCTAGTTTATTTAGTTTTTCGTTAATAGACATTTGAATCATTTCCAATTTGTTGCTGTTAGCAACAATAACATGTAACAGCATATCTATCTTCATGTAATTGTGGTTTTCTTATAGGACTTAAAATTTATTTTGAGATTTGTCCACTATATTTATTGCAAATATTTGTTTATTGCTTATACTTTCACTTTCTGAATGTGTTAAAACTTCAAACTGAAAATACATCTCTCTTTCCATCTCCCACTGCCCCTTTACTTACATATCTCAGAGATAGTGCATATAAAGCTTATGTAACGGAATCAAAAGTTTCATAAAACATACCCTTTACTACATTCCATATACTTTGATACCTTCTGTTCTATTCTATTCTATGCATTTCATTTCATTAAAAAATGCTTGTAGAGACCCTCTAAATTGATATCAAATCACTAGTTCATTGAAACCCACGGTTTGAAAAGCTCTGCCCTCTTCTCCACTACCCTGGGATGAACTAATCTATAGAAGCAGGCACCCATTTGAGTTTCCCTGTCTGGCAAGCTGGTAGCCTGTTAAAACTGGAGACCTACCATGTACCTCAGCCCAATTAAGTAAGGTCTAGCTCTTATCCATCTTTTTTCCAAGAGTTGAGACCCAGCTACTATACCTGCCAAGATTGAACAGATGGTGTCAAACTAAACCACTGCTACAGATGGCAACCACCTGACTTGGAATGTCAGTGTTTGCTGCCATACCTTACCTACCAGGTTGGTATTAGCCCCACTCACACCCCATCTGCCTAGATAAACAGGGATATCATTTTAAGACTGTTTGCTCACTTCCATGTTGATACTTAAGGGAGGTCACTCTGTCAGATGGGAATTGTTTCCAGGCAATGCTAGCACTTAAAGTCAGGAAGGGACAGGATCATAACTTTCCAAGTTCACTTTATTCAAATCCCTGCCCAGCCTGAGTCTGGGAGTGCAGGGTGGCAGCGGTATGGGAATGCGCTGCTGGGATCCAGGTAAAGAGTTGGGACTCTAGCCAAAGGGACCAGAATCCAGGGCAGAAATCTGGGCAAACAAGAGGAGGTCAAGTACAGACGACTAAGCATGGCATGTTGGGGTATGCGGTAGCATAGTTACACTTGGGTTGCTAAGGCCCACTTGAGACTCACAACAAATGACACGATTGTGTCTAGGCCCCACCAGCTGATGGAGCTAGGCTCCTGCCTTGATCAAGATCAGCTCAGGAACAGGGTGACCCTTAGCATGTATATTAGGGGCATCCAGGCCTTGAACTGAGAGTGACAGGTCAGGCAGGGACTCAGGAAATAATAAGAAAGATTCCTTGACTTCTACATTAAAGCTGGGAAAATAACTCCTCTCCTGGGCATTTGACTCAGGACCTGTGAGGTGATCATACTGGGTAAACAATTTTAAATGCAAATTGATATGATCAGGATTGGAAGAGCAGATCAGATCAGATTTCTCAATTAGGAAAAGAAGGAAAGAAACATGTTCTATTCTTGGAAAGAATTTTCTGATGGGTAAGTTTACTCATTCACTCACTCACCCACCCATTCATTTATTTATCATGTGGGACACACTTTGCTTTCATTCACTTTTGCACTGTCGGATATGCACACTTTCATATTTTCTCAGTCTCTCTGGACGTTACGGGCAGATGGGCAGGTATAAGGTACTTGCCCAACTTAAATATGCAGATTTCTCAGGCAGCATTATTTGAGTTTAGTGTCAGTGGGCCCCTGAAGACAATTGAAAAGTGCTCAAAAGTCAGTTCTCATGAGAAGTAAATTTGTTTAATTGTGTTTTTCTCTGTTGGGTAGGTAACTCCTTTTACGGCAGCAAAATACAGATAGCGATAAATGACAAGCTCCTGAAAGTAGATTGTAGGAGATGAAAATATTCAACACCTAAACCCAGATGTCAGCAGAGATGACATATGTCCTTCAAGATGTAAGAAAGGGCCGGGCCCTTACTCCACTTCCTGCCTGCATTCTGAGGAGGCCGCACTGCACCCTGCCATCCTCAGGTAGCAGGGGCAGGAAGCTCATATTGTCATGCTCACGGCTTCAGTTCTCGTTTCCAATGTGTTGTTTTCATCTCCCCTTTGGCAGCTCTTTCCTCCCTGTGTTGTTCTGTCCGACCCAATATGGAGCTCACTTCTCTTGCTCTCTCTCTCTCCTTCTCTCCTCCACCTCCCAAATCTCACATGAGACATTTGAGTATACGGTAGAGTCCACTGCAGACTTATCCTACATCCCTTCTTCCTCTACCTTTTGGCTCCCCAACTAAAACTCATGGACCTTCAGTCTGTGGGTGGGGGAGATGTTGGTGTTTGCTTGGTCTCATTAAAGCTCCCTAAAAGCTAAAAGAGAGTGGCCCTTTCTGCAATTAACAGCACCCAGTAACTGGTAGATGTTTTGACCTCTCAATCTTTCTTTCTTTCTCTTCCTATATCAATTAGAACAATTCATGCCACCCCATAAAAGGGGAAAAAATGGTCAGTTGGGTTTAAAACATACTTTAAAAATCATTATGCTAATAATATGGACAAACCCTATTTAGCTGTCAATGGATTGGATGTGGTCATAGTTATAATACTGTTTAAAAATACATAAAATTTTAGTATAGACAACTGCAAAGAAGAAAACAAAAATTGGTGCATAAATTTCCCAGATTGCCTCTGTTGATATAATACCCAGATTTTGATGATTTTTCTGCTACTTTCCTGTTCCAAGCTTGCTGGAATTATAGGGTACTCATTGGTACAAGGAGAAATGACACTTTGACCAAGAACCCTGACCAGGATCTGTCAATGGGACCCAAAACACCAAATCACAAGTCAGGAGCTGGCTAAGGTAAGGCAACAGAATAATTGAAGGTAGAAAGTCTATGAGGAAAGAGTGAAATTAAAGGTGGTCCAGGACCAGAATTCAAGACAACCATAGAAGATGCCAGGCCCAAGAAAGGACAAGCATGGGAATCAAGATCCACTTGAAACTCTTAGATCTGAGCAGGAAGACTTGCAAAGAGACTAGGGAGGAGAACCAGAGTGGGTGTTACAGATCCAGATGTTGTGGCAGGAAGCGGTTGTCACGGCAGAGCTCTACTAGAGGCCCTCAGGTTTTCCCTATGGGTGAGCCTCTGCTGGTCCACAAAGCTTGGGCCTTGGTAGACAGCTTGCTGGTGCTACATTCAGTCAGGAGGCAGTCACTGTGGTTAGTGGAGTCCAGGATCTCCTGGCTCTATGAAATGATATTGGTAGATTTATAATAGGATCAGGCCAGCCTGGATCATTAAGGGTGGCTAGGAGGTCAGTCTGTATTCTTCAGTCTTTGAGGCCTAGGTGAGGTTGAAGGTCAGGAAGCCAAGAATAGCAACTGTTATAGACAATTTGAGTTGAAGTTTCTGTTACTTGCATCTAAAAGCACCTTAACTAATCGTGTGTGTGAACACATGTGCATATGTGTATTTTAATGTATATAGATGTATGAAACACATTCTGAATGGCTTTAGAAATGTTAAAGGATGTTATCATAAACGAGATTATGAGTGATTTTATTTTTTGCCTTTTCTCTCTCTTCTTTTTCTTTTTAATCTTTTTTTTTTTTTTTTTTTTTTTTTTGGGTACGAGGGCCTCTCACCGGTGCGGCCTCTCCCGTTGCGGAGCACAGGCTCCGGACGCGCAGGCTCAGCGGCCGTGGCTCACGGGCCCAGCCGCTCCGCGGCACGTGGGATCCTCCCGGACCGGGGCACGAACCCGTGTCCCCTGCATCGGCAGGCGGACTCTGAACCACTGCGCCACCAGGGAAGCCCTCTTTTTAATCTTTTTAAACAATGAACTTATATATATCAGCCAAGGTTCCTACAAACAATAGAGGCTAACCGACTCTGATGTAAGTGGAAAAGGAACTTATTTAAAGGATATTGAGAACTCACAGAACCACCTGGCAGTCTGTAAAACCAAGTTTAGGAGGAAGGCAATAACCAGGGACCCCAAACTGCACCTGGAACCATTCTGGTAAGGACACTGCTGTTGCTGCCACTAACTCCTGGCCACCAAAGCTCACAGAGCTGCCCAGCTTTAAGTGCTGGATACCACTGCTGCTGACTAGAAGCTCTTCCGCCTTCACCTGTCACCAAAATGGACACATGCCTCTTTGTGACAATAACCGCTGCTTCAAAGTCCAGGGAGTTCACATTTGTTTGACATTTGTTTGATCTTAGAGCACTGTCCCATGCTCAAGGACAAAGAAGCTGGAAAGTGAGAATCTGCACTTCCACTTTCTATAGTGGAAGGCAAGATTTGCTCCCATCAAGACTCATAGGTAGGGAAAATATAGAAAGCAAAAAGTAATAAAGCAAAACAAAGCGAAAAACCCAACCCATACCAAACCAAAGCAAACCAAACCAAAATAAAAGTCTAACATCAATGTAAGCACTTTAAGAAATACCACTATTTTTGTAAATAGGAAAACTAGATGCACAACATATTTTACACATTTGAGGAAAAAATTTATGAAGTCATCTGAATTTATGTACCTTTCATATTTGAAACACATTTATCTCACATTTTCTGGTTTTCTAACCAAAAGTTCAATTCAGAATACCTGCCATTTTTACAATCTCTCTGATGAATTTATTGTTACTAGAAGCTATTTATTCTAATGTACCAATAGGTAAATTATATATAGTCTGATGTTTTAAGCAGCTGAGCTTCCTATAAGCATGGTTAAGGGAATCACAAAGAGTGCTTCTCTACTCAGTATTTTTTTTTAACATCTTTATTGGAGTATAATTTCTTTACAATGGTGTGTTAGTTTCTGCCTTATAACAAAGTGAATCAGCTATACATATACATATATCCCCATATCTCCTCCCTCTTGCATCTCCCTCCCACCCTCCCTATCTCACCCCTCTAGGTGGTCACAAAGCACCGAGCTGATCTCCCTGTGCTATGTGGATGCTTCCCACTAGCTATCTATTTTACGTTTGGTAGTGTATATATGTCCATGTCACTCTCTCACTTTGTCCAGGCTTACCCTTCTCCCTCCCCATGTCCTCAAGTCCAATCTCTACAGCTGTGTCTTTATTCCTGTCCTGCACCTAGGCTCTTCAGAATTTTTTTTTTTTTAGATTCCATATATATGTGTTAGCATATGGTATTTGTTTTTCTCTTTCTGATTTACTTCACTCTGTAGGACAGACTCTAGGTCCATCACTCAGTATTTTTTTTTTGCCATCAAAAATATAAATTTTTTAATTGTCAAGAAAATATGTACTTGGTACATTCACTAGAATTAGCAATAACTATATTTAAACAAGCAATTTAGAACAAGATTCAAATAAATCAAGTTGGACTTATTCCAGGGATGCAAGTGTGATTCAACATTCGCAAATCAATCAGTGTGCAACACCACATTAACAAAAGGAAGGATAAAATTAACACAATCAATTCAATAGATGCAGAAAAAGCATCTGACAAAATTCAACATCCATTCATGATAAAAGCTCTCATCAAAGTTTGTATAGAGGGAACATATCTCAACGTAATAAGGCCATTTATAACAAACCCACAGCCAACATCACACTCAATGGTGAAAAGCTAAAAGCCTTTCCTCTAAATTCAGGAACAAGACAAGGATGCCCACTCTTACCACTTCTATTTAACATAGTATTAGAAGTCCTAGCCACAGCAATCAGACAAGAAAAAGAAATAAAAAGTGTACAAATTGGAAGCAAAGAACTAATTGTCACTATTTGCAGATGACCTGATACTTTATATAGAAAACCCTAAAGTCTCCACCCTGAAACTATTAGAACTAATAAACAAATTCAGTAAAGTTTCAGAATACAAGATTAATATAGAGAAATCTGTCACATTTCTATACACTAATAATGGACTATCAGAAAGAGAAAGTTAAGGGGAATTCCCTGGTGGTCCAGTGGTTAGGACTTGACGCTTTCACTGCCAGGGCTTGGGTTTAATCTCTGGTTGGGGAACTAAGATCCCCAAGCTGTGTGGTGCAACCAAAAAAAAAGAAAGAAAAAGTTTAAAAAAACTAAAAATGGAATTACTATATGATCCAGCAATTCCAATTCTGAGTAGAAATCTAGAAAAAAATGAAAACACTATTTCAAAAAAATACTTGCACCCCAATCTACATAGCAGCACCATTTATAGTAGCCAAGATATGGAAGCAACCTAAATGCCCATCAACAGACTGAATGGATAAAGAAGATGTGTGTACACACACACACACACACACACACACACACTGGAATGTTAGCCATAAAAAAGAATGAAATTCTGCCATTTGCAGCAACATGGATGGACCTAGAGAATATTATGCTTAGTGAAATAAGACAAAGAAAGACAAACATCATACAATGTCACTTATATGTGGAATCTAGAAAATAAAATAAACAAGCATAAATAACAAAACAGAAACAGCCTCACTGATACAGAAAACAAACCAGTGGTTACCAAAGGGGAGAGAGAAGGGGGAGGGGTAAATTAGGGGTATGGGATCAAGAGATACAGACTACTCTGTGTAAAATAGGTAAGTAACCAGGATATATTGTATAGCACGGGGAACTATAGCCATTATCTTACAATAACTTTTTTTTTTTTTTTTTTTTTTTTTTGCGGTACGCGGGCCTCTCACTGTTGTGGCCTCTCCCGTTGCGGAGCACAGGCTCCGGACGCGCAGGCTCAGCGGCCATGGCTCACAGGCCCAGCCGCTCTTCGGCATGTGGGATCTTCCCGGACCGGGGCATGAACCCGTGTCCCCTGCATCGGCAGGCAGACTCTCAACCACTGCACCACTAGGGAAGCCCTACAATAACTTTTTTTTTTTTTTTTTTGCGCTATGCGGGCCTCTCACTGCTGTGGCCTCTCCCGTTGCGGAGCACAGGCTCCGGACGCGCAGGCTCAGCAGCCATGGCTCACGGGCCAGCCACTCCGCGGCACGCGGGATCCTCCCGGACCGGGGCACGAACCCGCGTCCCCTGCATCGGCAGGCGGACTCTCAACCACTGCGCCACCAGGGAAGCCCCTTACAATAACTTTTAATGGAATATAATCTGTAAAAATACTGAATCACTATGCTGTACACTTGAAACTAATACAATATTGTAAATCAGCTATACTTTAATAAATAGCATTTTAAAATTTATCAAGAACATTACAGGGGACTTCGCTGGTGGTCCTATGGTTAAGACTGCCTTCCAATGCAGGGGGTACAGGTTTGATCCCTGGTTGGGGAGCTAAGATCCCACACGCCTCACCGCCAAAAAACCAAAACGTAAAACAGAAGCAATATTGTAGCAAATAAAATAAAGATTTAAAAAATGGTCCACATCAAAAAAATCTTTAAGAAAATATGTATTCAATATTCACTAAAATTAGCAATAACTATATTTAAACAAGCAATTTAAATCAAGATTCAAAGAAATCCAAAGACCTAGGTACAATATTTGTCTTTATCTGCTTCAGATTTTCTCTCCTATATTTTCTGAATACAAACACCAGAACAATTTTCTTTAAAATGCCAATTTCATCATGTCATTCATGTGCACAAAATCTTTCAATATCTCTCTGTGCCTTTAGGAAAAATCCAGACTCCTGAGCTGGCATTAAGACTTCTCTTCAATGTGGCAGTCCCAATCTATCTTTCCAGCTGTATCTCCCACTTCCATAGTTAAAGCCAAACGAGCCAATGAACAAGCCTTATGCTTTCCTGCCTCCAGGCTCTGTTCATACAGTCTTCTCCATACACTAAGCTTTCACCAGCTCTTCCTACCCATATCAATTTTACTTATCTCTAAAAACCGGGCTCATACCTCATGTTCTGTGCAGAGACCTCTCTGACTCTCAGATTAGTTGAATCAATACTTTGAATTCCTATAGCAAAAACCATCCAACTATCCAGTTTAAAATTTTAATTAATTTATGGCTGCATTGGGTGTTCGTTGCTGCACGCAGGCTTTCTCTAGTTGCAGCGAGTGGGGGCTACTCGTTGTTGCGGTGCACAGGCTTCTCATTGCAGTGGCTTCTCCTGTTGCAGAGCACAGGCTCTAGGTGTGTGGGCTTCAGTAGCTGTGGCTCATGGGCTCTAGAGCACAGGCTCAGTAGTTGTGGCGCACGGGCTTAGTTGCGCCGTGGCATGTGGGATCTTCCCGGACCAGGGCTCAAACCTGTGTCCCGTGCATTGGCAGGCAGATTCTTAACCACTGCGCCACCAGGGAAGTCCCAGCTTTCCATTTCTTAATGGTGATGTCAGGTTGTATCGCCATTTGTTACCACTAAGCATCAAAGCAGGAGATTGTAAATTTTAAAATAATTAACTGAAGCAATTTTAAGATTCTCTCCCACATTAACACCACCCTCCATCACTTGAGTCCCAATAGGCTTTCTAGATGGGGAGCTACCTTTCTGCACTGGTGATTACACATAACCATGGGTCTGCCCAGGTGTGTGCCTCACTGTATGATTCTAAGTGTGGTATCCCATCATTCACTCAGCCTGCCTTTTCACCTAGTACTCAGGGATCATGTTGGAGGCCCAGAGGCTTGTAAGACATTGAGAGCCCCATGCAGAGATAAAGGCATGAGGGGGGGGCCTTTGAGATGACTCTAAATCTATAATGGGCATAGTTACCTATGGGGTGGAGATACTGGGGAAGGAGTTACAGTTTGTATGTAGAGACATGCAGGAGGTAACACCAAAACTTTCAGAACAGATAGGGGTAGAAGGATGGATGGGAAAGATCACTCTGTAACAGAAAAAACCTTGTTTGGGAAAACACAAGAGACCACCTCCACCCCAATCCTAGCTTAGGGACTCCCAGAAATAGGTGGGTGGACTTTGAGAGTGGTCAGATTTCTCAAAATTGAAGGTGACAGCAAAGCCTGAGAAATGCCATTTTTACCATTACTGTGACTCTATTTTATTTCAGACAGGTGTGGCCTGGGACAACATGGGTTATATTCAGATATGTTTGTCATTTTAAGGCACACAGGAATGATAGAGAGATAAAAATACCTGTATTTAGGTGAAGGGGTTATGGGTAATTTTTGTGGTTTTACAACAAAGTTTAAATAAAGAATAAAAAGTTTAATAACAACTATATATAGTTATTATTAAGCTGTTACCACACAATAAATATTAAAAATTAAAATGTTATTAAACTGTTACCCTAAAATTTTACATATAAAATATACATATTCATATATATGTATGTATGTAAAATGTATACACATTGTTCACATTGGTCTGGGAACAGTTTCTGACAGGACACTTCATGGGTCAGTGACAGCTTCCACACGAGGGACTGTTGGCAGATTCTGTCAGGAAAGCCAATGGGGTTGGAGACAGAGGAAGAAAGGGTTCTATTAGGACCTGAGTGGGAGAAAAGGGGCAAGCAGTCACTTCCTGCATACCAAGAGAAAGATAAAAAGGAGAAAGGAAACAATACAAGCTCTCTACACTCAAGGTCAGCTCAGGGTAAAATTGGGTTGTAAACAGAATAGGTCTTCAGTTCCAAACCCATTCTATTTTTATCTCCTTGGATCTCATTTTCTTCCACTTCTACTTTGTATCTTTATTAAAACTTATGAAAGTATGCTTCCTTTCTTTGCCCCACTTAGTTCTGTTTCTTTGAACTTGCTTAGCACAACAGCTCATTCTCTGCCTGTCTCCTGAGGACAGTTCTGGCTTTATTGTCAAGTCTGCACAATGCCTTGCAGGCCCTCAGGAGAGTCCTCACATTAAGCTGGCCATGAACAACACACTGGCTGCCTAACCCCCAGGCTGCCACCTGCTGTCCTGCCCTATAGATGTTCCTTTACCAGGGATGCACCCTGGCAATCTGTATACTTTCATGAATGGCATGGCCTCCTTTCCCAGGTGGACTCAATTCCTATCATCCCTGAGAACATGTTCTGCTCTGACCCCTTACTCATCTGACCTCCAGAAGGCCTGGGAACAGTGTGTTGCCCCAATTACAGAAAGCAGAGTGTGGTTGAGGTCAGCCCCAGGCCATCCTTGCTGGACTACTACCCTGTGGAGGATTCCTGGGGTTGACCACGGTTTAGTTAGGGGCCTCTTCAGACTCCATGAATATCACTCAAGTAAGCCCAGGCTGTAACTCTCCACAGGTCCCATGACTCCCTCACTCCCACCCCAAGTGGCCTGCTAATTCTCAGACCTGTTTGATACAGTTACTGAGAAAACCTCACCTGGACTGCAGTGGTTCTTCAATGCCTGTGAGAAAACCTTCATTTTGTCTTTACCTGGTCTATATGCTATGCCAGGTGACCACAGGTATCATGGCCTGGTTAATGTTGAAGAATATTCTGAAAGCCTGACAGAGACCATGGTCTGGGGTACAGGTTGCCACCAGTTGGGGCTTTATAGTTAACTCCTAATAAACTAAAGAAGTGTCCCGGCTGTTTAATGTCTGAACATTGCCAAATAACGGGCTTTCTGTTAAACACCTAAAGCGTGCAGAATTTGACTAACCCCACTGTGACCCTGACTTTTTGCGATGAGACAGAGCACCCCAGAGTTTACACAGACACCACGCCCACTATGAAATACTGTGGCCTCAAGGTATGCTGTAGATCAGTCTTCTTACACTTTATTGTGCATGTAAATCACCTGGGGATTTTTGTAGAAATGTAGATTCTGATCCAGCAGAACTGGGTGGGGCCTGAGATTCTGCATTTCTAGCAAGTTTCCAGGTGATATTAATACTGCTGCTCTGAGGACTATACTTTGAGTAACAAGACTCTGAAGGAAGCAGAGCAGGTGGAAAATATTCTAGGACATAATTCCAAATTGTGTCCTTCTATGGACAATTTTCTTGCAGCTAGAAAGGAAGTCAGCTTTGAGACAGACGGAAATGGCCTTCGTCCACTTGGCCACTTCTCCCAGACAGATGACATTTCCTTGTAAGCAAGCAGAGATAAGGGAACTGATTAGCGTCCAAAAGGAACCCAGCCATATGTCAGCATTTCCACACCACAGCGCATATACCTCCTCAAATCCTCACCTAAACACACCCCATTCCTCACCCACCCACCTAGTGATTCAGTTCTTTAGGCCCTAGGACAGGGCAGAAGAGATGACATGAAATTGCCCAGTGACTGGATAATGCTTAGTTCTGATAGCTGGGATTTTCAGAGAAGGTAACAGGGTTCTCTTCTCTTCAGTCTCCATCTGCTGTCCAGGTGGTGGTTGGCAGTTCGCTGGGCTGGGCACGATGAAAATCAGAAATGAATAAAACCTTGTCCCTGCTCTCTAGACACTTGCCATCGAGTAAGGAAGACACATGGGCAAATAATGATGGAATGATGAGTTAACGCTTTATAAGTCTTATGACAAGTAACTGTTTTGAACATATCTGGTGAAAGGGTGGGTCTAAGGTTTGGGAAAGGATGTAGAAAAGGCTTCACAGAAGAGGGGCATGGGAGCTAGGACTTTTCCAGGTGGAGAAGGAGGCACGGGAGGGTAGCCTAACCGGAGTATCCTGACAGGGCTCCTTGAGAGGAAGGCTGGGAAGAGAGAGCAGCTCCAAAGAGGAGTCCCTGGGACCAAAGTTTTCCAAAGCACACAACATAAGGAAGGCTCCTGCTTACTTATCTCCTACTGAGGTATAAGTGTTTTCTCTTTTCATTTTTAATGTTTCTCTGATTTTAGAAGTATTTCTAGTAAAGTTAAGGTAGATAAGAAAGAGTTGATTGCTGTAATGAAAGGGTGTTTATGAGCTTCTCAAAGATCTTTGTCCCAGAAAGACATGCAAGTCAGACTGCAGTGCTCCAGGAACAGGCCTGTTATCCAGGGCTACCTGCAACAGTGGAGAGGGGTATAATTGCCATGTAGTGGCCCAAACCCACACGTGTGAGCTCCATTCGAGGCATCTGTAGTCTCTTCAGGTGTGGAATCATTATGGCCTCTACAAGTCATTTAGCATAACTTCCTCTATCCTCTTCCAGGGCCTAGCCCCTTAGTTTGCTTACTGGAGAATATTGATTCAACTATGAAAATATCAAATGGGCAGTATACACAAGAAATTAATTCATACTAAAGTGTAAAGAATTACTGAAAACATGTCAAGCGGCGGATGCTGCGCCCATGCCTAATTTGATGGAGGAGAGGAATTGATGGCCAAACCGTGGAGGGTAGGAAAAGCGGTGGGGTGGGGATGGGGGAATGGGTCCTCCCTGAGAGAAGAAACAAATACAGGAAGAGGCTGCTGGAGCAGCAGCTGCCTTTGATTTTACTTGTTTACCTTCTCCTGGGAAGGGGCAAATAGAAGCTACTCATGATACTATTTTTAGAGCTATTTTCAAACAGTGTGGCTAGAAAGGGTTGCTGTGCTCTTTGGCTATGAAGAATGTTTAGCATGCCTAATTTTCTTCCAGAAGGGCTTTGTCCCCGGGTGCACCAGCAACGTTAAACACTCTGAAGTGTTTAATCCATATCAGTGCCCCCGAATGATGTGAGGTGTCTCCTTTGGCACCGCGAGGGGCCCTGGCATGGCCTTCTTCTGGTGCCAGCAGGGGGTGGTCTAAATTACTGTTTTCCCCAGACTCCACTTCTTCAGGGTCCCTTACTATTTGCCAAATCCTTACATTACTCAGAGAGAGACTAAGGGCTCCTTTTAGCCTCCGAAGAAGGTCATTTCGGATGAGGACGCTATAGCGAGGTAGAGCCGTTACAGAGTAGGTGAGAGAGAGGCCAGGGAGGCTACGACAAGGAAGCAGAAGGGGCAGGGACCAGGGATTTGACAGCCAGACATCCTGGCTTCTTAGGACCTGCGCGACCATTTAGGCAACTTAGCTCATCTCCCCGGCCGGCCTTAGTTTCCTCTTCTACAAAATGGAGGTTAAAAACAATTAGTGTTATTGTGAAGATTTAAAGGAGAAGAAGAAAGTTAAAGCAGAGAGTCTGGCACCTAGTAGGTGCTCCATCATTTCCTTTCAATGCCTACCTTCAAATCTCCCTTCTAGTCACCGCATTTCCTCCGCCGCTTCTCTTTACTTCTTGTTGGAAGGGTACCTCAGTCTCCAGTGTTGAGCCAAGATCCCCGCCTTCTAGGAGTTCTCATTTGGTGCTAAACAAAAGGATGTGCTACTGCTGAGACTTTGGCGCGCCGCCAGGGGGCGGGGCCTTCTTTCAGAATGTCCAGCTCTGGCTTTGGAATCACTTCCTCCCTCCCAGGCTCTGGGGCTGTCAGGGGCCCCTTACCAAAAGGGGTGGGTGGCTCAGTCTGAGCGAGAGATGCTCTTTCCTGGGGCACTGATTCTTTGGTGCCCTTTCCAAAGGGGGTCTTTTCACCTTCTGAGCGTTAAAACCTCGGAGGTCTAGGTTAAGCATCTAGGCTTGAGGGGAAGATCCCAGAGAGATCCTCAGCTGCTCTTAGTTTGGGCTGGGATTTCTCATATTTAAGTAAGGTAGAGACCTCTCTCTCTTTTTAATTTGGTAAAATAGAAATAACATAAAATCTACCATTTTAACCATTTTAAGTGTTAAATTCAGTGGCAGTAAGTGCATTCATATTGTTGGGTAACCATCATCACATCTCTCTCCAGAAATCTTTCATCATCCCAAACTGAAATTCCACACCCATTAAATAATAACTCCCCATTCCCCCTTCCCCACAACCCCTAGTAACACTATTCTACTTTCTGTCTCTATAAATTTGACTATTCTAGGTACCTCACATAAATAGGATTATAAAATATTTGTCCATTTGTGTATGTACAGGCCTCTTTTTTTTTTTTAAAGCGGTACGCTGGCCTCCCAGTGCCGCGGCCCCTCCCGTTGCTCCGGACGTGCAGGCCCAGCGGCCATGGCCCACGGGCCCAGCCGCTCCGCGGTACGTGAGATCCTCCCGGACTGGAGCACGAACCCACGTCCCCTGCATCGGCAGGCGGACCCTCAACCACTGTGCCACCAGGGAAGCCCTGTACAGGCCTCTTTTAAAGGAAAAATTATACATTACAGATAAACTCGGTTGCCTATTCTGATGTTGCACACACAGATGCACACATACACATATGTATATGTAAAAGTAGGTATAGAATCCTATGTGTACAGCTCTGTTTACAGGTTAGGCAATTAGAAAACCAAATCATCAAACTGAACCTAAAAATCCACAAAATTCTATGTAATTATTATTATTTTTTTTTTTTCGGTACGCGGGCCTCTCACTGCTGTGGTCTCTCGGGTTGCGGAGCACAGGCTCCAGACGCGCAGGCTCTGCGACCATGGCTCACGGGCCCAGCCGCTCCGCGGCATGTGGGATCTTCCCGGACCGGGGCACAAACCCATGCTCCCTGCATCGGCAGGCGGACTCTCAACCACTGTGCCACCAGGGAAGCCCTATATAATTAAGTTTAATGTGAGAGATGATATTTTGTTTTAGCAAAACAAAAGTTTTAGACCCAAAGTTGTTTAAAAATAGAAAACGTTTTGGTTCTGGGTCCATGTTTAGTTTTTGTCTGCATTTTGACTTCATTTTAATGCAGAGAATAACTGTTTGCATAAGTATGTTATAGGGAATGTCACTAGTATCATCAAAGCT
Source organism: Phocoena sinus (assembly GCF_008692025.1). Taxonomy (NCBI): domain Eukaryota; kingdom Metazoa; phylum Chordata; class Mammalia; order Artiodactyla; family Phocoenidae; genus Phocoena; species Phocoena sinus. The sequence continues at coordinate 78,606,639 of NC_045766.1, read as the reverse complement.
TGGTTTGATAGTTCAGAATAATCAGACCACACACTTAACCATAATGATGCCAGCAAGCAAGTCTTGAAGACCAATTTTAAAGAAGTTTTACTAGATAATAATGTAAAATTATCTTTGTTTACAGATAAGATTAGCATTGTGATGTTATTGAAATCTGAATTAAAGGAGGCATCTAATCTAACCCTTACAGCGTTGGGAATGAAAAAAAATCCTTTATTGTAATTACTTACTATACTTGCTGCTAATGAACTGTTGCAAGTTGGTACATACAAAGATAAACTCTGAGCATTAGAATCTGAATATGAAATCATCTGCTATGGCAAGGTCTTCTTGAATCCAGCATGCTTATAAAACTGTTTGAATCATCTATTGCTATGAAATAAGCCATCCCAAAATTAGTGGCTTAAGACAGCAACATTTGTTTTGCTCAGAAATCTTTGATTTGGGTTGAGGCTTGGTGGTGACAGCTTGTGTCTGCACCCTAGGACTTACCTGGGGTGGCTTGAAGACCAGGGGCTGGAATCATCTAATGCAGAGGTTGGTAAACTTTTTCTGTAAAAGATGAGATAGTAAATTATTTTTGCCTTTGCAGACCATATAGTTTCTGTTGCAACTACTAAACTCTGCATTATAGCACAAAAGAAGCCATAGACAAAAAAATGGGTGTGGTTGTATTCCAATAAAACTTATAAAAACAGGCAATAAGTCAGATTTGGCCTACAGGTAAAAATCTGCTAACCCCTGATCTAAAAGCTTGTTCACTCATGTGCCTGGCAGTTGACGCTGGCTTCTGACCCTTATCTGGGTCTTCCAGCCAGAATACCCACGTGTGGCCTCTCCATGGGGCCTGAGCTGTGTTCCAAGGGCAAGTGTTCATAGAGAAAGAGCCAGGAGGAAGCTCTATCTTTTTCATGACCTAGCCTGAGAAGCTATGCAGCATCACTTCAACCACGTTCTATTTGTTGAAGCAGTCACAAAGGCCCACTGAGGTTAAAGGGGAGGAAATATAGACTCTACCTCTTAAGGGGATAGTGACAAGGTTCTGGAACAGCATTTAGACCAGGAATATCGCTGAGCCCATTTTTGGACAATACAATCGTCTACATTTACTATCTGCCATGTGATGATTCAATTCTCCCACTAGTTTTTTTACATTCAAACCATTTCAAAATCCTCGCTTATACAGCAAGCCCTGACGTCATTTGAGCTTCATTTATTATGAAAACATTCACAAGCACAACCTTTGGTACTGAAGTTTCATGGAACATTCTAAAAGTCATCCAGATGATTCAAAACAAGCTAAAATTTGCTTTTATATTATCACTAAAATAAAAAGCCAAATTTCAAAAAAATCTCAAAGAGATCTTGAAAATATCTTCTCCATTTGAGAAACACTAATTCAAGCCTTAGGCCACAGGGGAAAACAAATTCCTTCCGGCCTTTACAGGATCCAGTCCAACTTCCCGGAGTGAAGGTCGAAAGTCCTGTAATTATAAGCTGTGTGCATTTGCTGCCAGAGTCCTCTCCCCAGAGCTCCTGGGGGAAGCTGTAGTCCAAGGATTTGGTCTCATTCCCTCAGAGACACTACTAACAGCCCCTCATTGTTTTTAACCATTTTCACTTGCACTGTGGTTCTTCGGCAGCCTCTTCACAGCAGTGAAAATGTTCTCTCCTTTATTATTGGCTGGAGTTTGGATTGATATGCCTTAGCTTTCTGGATCATCTTCCAAAAGTTTCTCTTAGGGTTTTGCTTGGTGTCCAACCTGGAGAACTGAACATCTGCTATAGATGGAAGAGAAAGCATGGGAACTCTTTCCTGTGTAACCATCTGACTTCTTTTTTTTGATTATCTGAACAAACAGATCTTAAGAATGCTGCCCCACTTTGACAAAGCCTTGCTAAGATCTTCATTCAACACTTTTAGTGGTGAAAAAAGACATGGGAAGCATGTCTTCAGGTCTGGAATACCCCCAATTCAGAGAATCTGAGGTGGTTGGACAGAGATGCCGTATCTGAAGTCTGTAGGGAACGGTGTAAGCGCATAATAGAGCTCAGTGAGCGTCAGGCAGGATGGAGGTAACGGCTCACACCTCTCACATCCATGTGTCTTGTTTCTGCGTTGTTGGATGTTGAGCTTTTCACAGTTGGTCCAGGGACTGAGGGCGGGTGACTCAGCTGGTGTGGAGCTTTGGAGACCTTTATTGAGCAGCTGGAAGGGAAGTAGCAGCATATCCTGAAGGTGGGAAGACACTTGGTTAAAGCTAATTGCTGTTTCTATTGCATTTGGTAACTGAGAGGCTGAGCTGTGGGCCCTCCTTTTCTCCTGTACATCTTGGTAAGGGGTCTCTATCTTAAGATGCTCTCCCTCTTTCCTGCTGTTCATTCCCCTACTGAGAGCCAGACCTTCTCTCTGTGACTCATGTAGTTGCTGTAGAGATAATTCTGATGTCAGAAAAAGGAGGCCATTGATGTGAGAGGAAGAAAGTAATGACTATTCAGAAACAAGTCTCCTCTCATCATGCAAATACCCCTAATTAAGAAATCTAGACAGATTCTGTGTCATGGAAACATAATTTCCATTGACTCAGAGAATTCCAGGAATTGCTGTAGGCTATCAACCTTTCTTGATTTCCTGAGTTAAATGGCTTTGCCTTCACTCTGGGTTTTCTTGAATAAAAGTGAATTCAATCTGACATTTGTGAAATATCTTGCATGTGCCAGGAATGGTCCTAGTAACCTGAGAGATAGGTATGAACAAAGAGTTCCTGCCCTCAAGGAGCTTACAACTGAACAAAATAATCTTTAAGTGGTAAACTCTGTGGATCCTGATAGAAAGGTGAAATCTTTGTTTGGACACTGTAATGGGTTGAATTGTGTTCCTCCAAAATTTGTATGTTGAAGCCCTAACCCCCGTACCTCAAATGTGACCTTAACTGGAGATAGGGTCTTTACAGAGGGAATTAAGTTACAGGGAGGTCATTAGGGTACACACTAGGGAGAGAGGCCTGGAACAGATCCCTCACAACTCTCAGAAGGAATCTTGCTGACATCTTGATTTAGACTTCTAGTCTCTAGAACTGAGATAATAAATTTCTGTTGTTTAAGTCACCCAGTATGTGGTGTTACCACAGCCCTAGCAAAATAATATAGACACTCAGTGGCCCACTTCTGCTTTTGTACAAGCTGGTGAGGAAAACCCTGGGTGGATGTAAATTAAATGTTTGTGGAATTTGCATTTACTAGACATTTGATAAATTCACTCATTGATTTATTTATTCATCCATTTCCTATCTCTTTACCCTGGTTTAATTATTTTTTATTACACTTACCACTATCTGGGAAATTTTATCTTTTACTTACTTGTTCACTGTTTCTCCACCTGCTTTATGATAGAAGTGCAATAAATATTTGTTGTATAAGAATTTATCCTCTCTCATTCCCTTCCCTCTCTCTCTCTATTAATATTTAAGCACCTCTTATGTCTATTGTGTACACAGCATTCCATGCTTATCCCTGTCAGAGCATAAAGACATTCAAAGAATGGCTCTTGGACTTCCCTGGTGGCGCAGTGGTTAAGAATCTGCCTGCCAATGCAGGGGACACAGTTTCGATCCCTGGTCGGGGAAGATCCCACATGCCGCAGAGCAACTAAGCCCGTGCACCACAACTACTGAGCCCAAGAGCCACAGCAACTGAGCCTGCATGCCACAACTACTGAAGCCCTCGCGCCTAGAGCCCATGCTCTGCAACAAGAGAAGCCACAGCAATGAGAAGCCCGTGCACTGCAATGAAGAGTAGCCCCCACTCACCACAACTAGAGAAAGCCCACGTGCAGCAACGAAGACCCAAAGCAGCCAAAAATAAATTAATTAATTAATTTTAAAAAATGGCCATCTCTCAAACCACTAAAATTAAAAAAAAGAATGTCTCCGAGGAGTTTGTCATTTCGGGAGAGGGATGAATATCCATGTGAGGGGCTGCACGCCTCACATGAGTGAGTGTGTGCTGGGCAGCTGTTGGATCATTACTGTTGCAGAGGGAGGGCGAAGTGGGCTGAGGTGTGCGGGAAAGGGTCATGGAGGAAGAGGGACCTACACCTGAGATGAAGGGAGAGAAGTGAAGAGAGTAAGGGGAGAATAGAATGTTTATAATCCACCTACCTTCCTAACCCCTGCGGTCTATGCTTAGGAAGGGGTAGGATTGCTCCAGGCCAGGAGTTGGGCAAAGCGTAGGGATGGAGATGGTGGCAGGACCCAGAAGCTTCATTCTGGTGTCCCAGGAGATCAGAGCCAAAGCCCAGGGGCTCTCAACTCTGGCTGCACATGAAAATCACTTTGGGAACTTAAAATACTAATGTAAAGACCCTACCTTGATCTGGGATGTCCTGGAAATTATAGGCAGGACTTCAGATGGAAGAAAGTTTTTAGCATGTGGCTTGAGAGCAGTGGCTTCTGTATGCAAGACTCAGGCCACTCTGGGCTAGTCGTGAGACTCCTGTAGTTCCAGAGTGACAGGGATAACTGTTGGAAATAAGACATCTGGCTGCATTCCACTGGTACAGCCCGGCCTCCTTTTCCTGAGTGTAAAAGTGCCTGCTTGTGACATCAGAAGAATGTGTTGACAGATCGGTATCCTGTGTCCGACTCTCCATTATATTTTATGGTGGGAGCAGTAGCAACAACAGCAGAAACAGCCTGGTGTCTCTTTTTTTAAGGATCCTTCAGCTTTCTCTAGGTGTTCATAGATGGGAACAATCCAGAGGAGTGGCTTTCACCGCTGCTGATTTTTATTTGTTTGTTTTTGAGGATGTTGGGGAAATTGGGTCCAGAGTTTTAGGGATCTTACTACTTGGGTCCTGTTAGCTTGATTTCTTCCGGCATTATCTGCAAGCCTCTATCATAATGCTTAGCATGTAATGGACTCTCAACTAATGAGACAGCAGAGATCCTCTGAAATGCTATACTTCAAGTACAGTCTGAGAGAAAAACACTGCAAACTCCTGTTTGTTTGCTCAAGACCCACTTGGTACAAACAGAAAGGTGGGAACAAAGAGAGAGTTGGTCAGTCTTCAAAATAAACCTAGAAATGTTGATTGAGATCTATGAGGCATCAGGCACTGCGCAAGATATTGTGGACGTGCAATGATAAATTGGACATGGCTTTTGACCTCTAGTCCCTAATAATCTAGTAGGAGAAGCAAGAAATGAACATGTGAAAAGTTAACAATGAAGGACTTATATAACAGCTCAAGATAATAAATTCCGAGACCAGTTGAAACTGGTCAGAGGAACGCAAGGTCACTTTAGGCTGGGGTGGTTAGAGGGAGGGAGGGGCTGGTGTGAACAAAAGTGAGAGCCTGAGGTGGGTGCTGGCATGCTCTGCATAACGTACTGTAAACCCATTTGGCAGGAACCAGGAGGGGAGTTTTAGGCAAGTTGAGAATGGGGGAGGGTTGAGATCCATAAGCGAGGGCCTCGAATCCGAAACCAAGGTGACAGTTCATCCTGCAGGAAGTGGGAACAATGAAAGTTTTTCAGCAATGTAGAGACTTGGGTGGAAGAGATTCTATGGCCCTCCCCCAGTCTCTGCAGAAGCCCTGTGGTCTGCACCACTTCTAGTCATCATGGGGTCTTCTGGGACCCTTGCCTAGCATCATCTTTTTCTCCCACTTAAAGGGCATGACACTTGAGAAAACACTTTCAGCTTGGAGGACTTGGTTTTGTCTTTTTAAACAAGGGACTTGCTTGTTTTCAATATCCCGTGTGTTTGGCATTAACTTCCTGAAGGGGGCAGGAGTGACTGGGTAGCTTTAGAAAGTTCCCTTCCAGGGAGTGGCAGGACGTATTTAAAGTGATGAAAGGGAAAAAACCTACAACCAAGATTACTCTACCCAGCAAGGATCACATTCAGATTTGATAGAGAAATTAAAACCTTTACAGACAAGCAAAAGCCAAGAGAATTCAGCACCACCAAACCAGCTTTACAACAAATGCTAAAGGAACTACTCTAGGCAGGAAACATGAGAAAAGGAAAAGAACTACAGTAACAAACCCAAAACAATTAAGAAATGGTAATAAGAACATACATATTGGGGCTTCCCTGGTGGCGCAGTGGTTGAGAGTCCGCCTGCCGATGCAGGGGACTCGGGTTCGTGCCCCGGTCTGGGAGGATCCCACGTGCCGCGGAGCGGCTGGGCCCGTGAGCCATGGCCGCTGAGCCTGCGCGTCCGGAGCCTGCGCTCCGCAAGCGGGAGAGGCCACAACAGTGAGAGGGCTGTGTACCGCAAAAAAAAAAAAAAAAAAAAAAAAAAAAAGAACATACATATTGATAACTAATGTAAATGTAAATGGATTAAAAGCTCCAACCAAAAGACATAGACTGGCTGAATGGATACAAAAACAGACACATATATATGCTGTCTACAAGACCCACTTTAGACCTAGGGACACATACAGACTGAAAGTGAGGGGATGGAAAAAGATATTCCATGCAAATGGAAATCAAAAGAAAGCTGGAGTAGCCATTCTCATATCAGACAAAATAGACTTTAAAATAAAGACTGTTACAAGAGATAAGGAGGGACACTACATAATGATCAAAGGATCAATCCAAGAAAAAGATATAACAATTATGAATGTTTATGCACCCAACATAGGAGCACCTCAATACATAAGGCAAATGCTAACCATGAAAGGAGAAATTGACAGCAACACAATAATAGTAGGAGACTTTAACACCCCACTTACACCCATGGACAGATCATCCAAACAGGAAATAAATAAGGAAACACAAGCTTTAAATGACACAATAGACCAGATAGATCTAATTGATATTTATAGAACATTTCACCCAAAAGTGGCAGAATACACTTTCTTCTCAACTGCACATGGAACATTCTCCAGGACAGATCACATCTTGGGTCACAAATCAAGCCTTGGTAAATTTAAGAAAATTGAAATTGTATCAAGTATCTTTTCTGACCACAATGCTATGAGACTAGATATCAATTACAGGAAAAAAATCTGTAAAAAATACAAACACATGGAGGCTAAACAATACAGTACTAAATAACCAAGAGACCACTGAAGAAATCAAAGAGGAAATCAAAAATACCTAGAAACAAATGACAATGAAAACATGACAACCCAAAACCTATGGGATGCAGCAAAAGCAGTTCTAAGAGGGAAGTTGATAGCAATACAATCCTACCTCAAGAAACACGAAACATCTCAAATAAACAACCTAACCTTATACCTAAAGCAATGAGAGAAAGAAGAACAAAAAACCCCCAAAGTTAGCAGAAGGAAAGAAATCATAAAAATCAGATCAGAAATAAATGAAAAAGAAATGAAGGAAATGATAACAAAGATCAATAAAACTAAAAGCTGGTTCTTTGAGAAGATAAACAAATTGATAAACCACTAGCCAGACTCATCAAGAAAAAAAGGGAGAAGACTCAAATCAATAGAATTACAAATGAAAAGGAGAAGCAACAACTGACACTGCAGAAATAAAAAGGATCATGAGAGATTACTACAAGCAAACTATATGCCAATAAAATGGATACCTAGAAGAAATAGACAAATTCTTAAAAAAGCACAACCTTCCAAGACTGAAACAGGAAGAAATAGAATATAGAAACAGACCAATCACAAGCACTGAAATTGAGACTGTGATTAAAAATAATCTTCCAACAAACAAAAGCCCAGGACCAGATGGCTTCACAGGAGAATTCTATCAAAATTTAGAGAAGAGCTAACACCTATCCTTCTCAAACCCTTCCAAAATACAGCAGAGGGAGGAACACTCCCAAACTCATTCTACGAGGCCACCATCACCCTGATACCAAAACCAGACAAAGATGTCACAAAGAAAGAAAACTGCAGGCCAGGGCTTCCCTGGCGGCGCAGTGGTTGAGAGTCCGCCTGCCGATGCAGGGGTCACAGGTTTGTGCCCCGGTCTGGGAAGATCCCACATGCCACGGAGTGGCTGGGCCCGTGAGAGCCATGGCTGCTGAGCCTGCACGTCTGGAGCCTGTGCTCCACAACGGGAGAGGCCACAAACAGTGAGAGGCCTGCATACCACAAAAAAAACACAAAAAACTGCAGGCCAGTATCACTGATGAACATAGATTAAAAATCCTCAACAAAATACTAGCAAACAGAATCCAACAGCACATTAAAAGAATCATACACCATGATTAAATGGTGTTTATCCCAGGAATGAAAGGATTCTTCAATATATGCAAATCAATCAATGTGATAAACCATTTTAACAAATTGAAGGAGAAAAACCATATGATCAACTCAATAGATGCAGAAAAAGCTTTTGACAAAATTCAACACCCATTTATGATAAAAACCCTCCAGAGAGTAGGCATAGAGGGAACTTACCTCAACATAATAAAGGTCATTTATGACAAACCCACAGCCAATATCGTTCTCAATGGTGAAAAACTGAAACCATTTCCTCTAAGATCAGGAAAAAGACAAGGTTGTCCACTCTCGCCACTATTTTTTTTTTTTTTTTTTGCGGTACACGGCCTCTCACTGTTGTGGCCTCTCCTGCTGTGGGGCGCAGGCTCCGGATGCGCAGGCTCAGCGGCCATGGCTCACGGGCGCAGTTGCCCCGCGGCATGTGGGATCTTCCCAGACCAGGGTGCGAACCTGTGTCCCCTGAATCGGCAGGCGGACTCTCAACAACTGCGCCACCAGGGAAGCCCCTCACCACTATTATTCGACATAGTTTTGGAAGTTTTAGCCACAGCAATCAGAGAAGAAAAAGAAATAAAAGGAATCCAAATTGGAAAAGAAGAAGTAAAGCTGTCACTGTTTGCAGATGACATGATACTATACATAGAGAATCCTAAAGATGCTACCAGAAAACTACTGGAGCTAATCAATGAATTTCGTGAAGTAGCAGGATACAAAATTAATGCACAGAAATCTCTTGCATTCCTATACACTAATGATGAAAAATCTGAAAGAAAAATTAAGGAAACACTCCCATTTACCACTGCAACAAAAAGAATAAAATACCTAGGAATAAACCTACCTAAGGAGACAAAAGACCTGTATGCAGAAAACTATAAGACACTGATGAAAGAAATTAAAGATGATACAAACAGATGGAGAGATATATCATGTTCTTGGATTGGAAGAATCAACGTTCTGAAAATGACTATGCTACCCAAAGCAATCTACAGATTCAGTGCAATCCCTATCAAACTACTGATGGCATTTTTCACAGAATTAGAAAAAAATACATCACAATTTGTATGGAAACACAAAAGATGCCGAATAGCCAAAGCAATCTTGAGAAAGAAAAATGGAGCTGGAGGAATCAGACTCCTGGACTTCAGATTATATTACAAAGCTACAGTAATCAAGACAGTATGGTACTGGCACAAAAACAGAAATATAGATCAGTGGGACAGGATAGAAAGCCCAGAGATAAACCCACGCACCTATGGTCACCTTATTTTTGATAAAGGAGGCAAGAATATACAATGGAGAAAAGACAGCCTCTTCAATAAGTGGTGCTGGGAAAACTGGACAGCTACATGTAAAAGAATGAAATTAGGACCACTCCCTAACACCATGCACAAAAATAAACTCAAAATGGGTTAAGACCTAAAGGTAAGGCCAGACACTATAAAACTCTTAGAGGAAAACATAAGCAGAACACTCTACGACATAAATCACAGCAAGATCCTTTTTGACCCACCTCCTAGAGAAACAAAAATAAAAACAAAAATAAACAAATGGGACCTAATGAAACTTCAAACCTTCTGCACAGCAAAGGGAACCATAAACAAGACGAAAAGACAGCCCTCAGAATGGGAGAAAATATGTGCAAATGAAGCAAGTGACAAAGGATTAATCTCCAAAATTTACAAGCAGCTCATGCAGCTTAATATCAAAGAAACAAACAACCCAATCCAAAAATGCACAGAAGACCTAAACAGACATTTCTCCAAAGAAGATATACAGATTGCCAACAAACACATGAAAGGATGCTCAACATCACTAATCATTAGAGAAATGCAAATCAAAAGTACAATGAGGTATCACCTCACACCAGTCAGAATGGCCATATCAAAAAATCTACAGACAATAAATGCTGGAGAGGGTGTCAAGAAAAGAGAGACCTTTTGCACTGTTGGTGGGAATGTAAATTGATACAGCTACCATGGAGAACAGTATGGAGGTTCCTTAAAAAACTAAAATAGAACTACCATACGAGCCAGCAATCCCACTACTGGGCATATACCTTGAGAAAACCATAATTCAAAAAGATTCATGTACACAACGGTCATTGCAGCACTATTTACAATAGCCAGGACATGGAAGCAACCTGGGCGTCCACTGACAGATGAATGGATAAAGAAGATGTGGCACATATATACAATGGAATATTAGTCATAAAAAGAAACGAAATTGAGTTTTTTGTAGTGTGGTGGATGGACCCAGAGTCTGTCATACAGAGTGAAGTCAGTCAGAAAGAGAAAGACAAATACCGTATGCTAACACATATATATGGAATCTAAAAAAAAAAGGTTCTGAAGAACCTAGAGGCAGGACAGGAATAAAGACGCCAACGTAGAGAATGGACTTGAGGACATGGGGAGCGGGAACGGTAAGCTGGGATGAAGTGAGAGAGTGGCATGGACACATATACACTACCAAATGTAAAACAGATAGCTAGTGGAAAGCAGCCGCATAGCACAGGGAGATCAGCTCGGTGCTTTGTGACCACCTAGAGGGGTGGGATAGGGAAGGTGGGAGGGAGACGCAAGAGGGAGGAGATATGGGGATATATGTATACGTATAGCTGATTCACTCTGTTATAAAGCAGAAACTAACACACCATTGTAAAGCAATTTTACTCCAATAAAGATGTGAAAAAAAAGAAAGCTCCCTTCCAGCCGTGAACATGCTGTTCAGTGACTCAGCAATGGAGGGTTTTGCAATAGGCTTACAGAACCGGACCGGCTTGCTTTTCCTAAGGAAACCTTGGTGTCCTGAGAAAACCTCAGTCTGGGTCCCTGCCCTGCCAGGTTGAAATTCCTTCTGTCTTCTGGTAGCACGCCTGTAGCACATGCTCTGGAACCAGCGTTGGGGTGTCCTAAAAGGGCTTTGGAATCAAGTCAGATTTCAGTTAAACTTTGGCTCTGCCTCTAACGAGTTGTGTGACTTTGGGCCAGTTACCCAACCTCTCCCAGTTCCAGTTTCCTCATCTGTAAAACAGAAATAACTACCTTGTGGGGTTGTTTTAAGTCTCGAATAAGACAAGTATTAAGTGGCACATAGTAGGTACCCTATATATTTTTGTCTATTATAAAGTGCATAATATTTCTGTAAAGGAAAATAGTTGTCTTTGGCTCCACCCTAAAAAATCAGATTTCCTGACTTTCAACTGTACTTTTCCCTAGGCCTGCCCTAATATTTGAGTCCTACAGGTGGATGTTCACCCCACAGTAAGTGAACCTGACCTAGAAGGGGTTCAGGGAGAAATTTCTGCTGTCCTAGAAGTGGGCTGAAGGGGTTCAGGGAGAAATTTCTGCTGTACTACAAGCGGGCCATCCTCACGTTACCAGATCTGTTTAGAAGACCCTTCCATCAGGAACAAATTGAACACAGGAATGGGAAATTTGGAATAAAGCAAGAAAACATAAAGAGGCTTTTAAAATATAAAGCTGTGTTTCCCAAACAACTTTCTAAGACAAACACTTATATACTGTTTACTATGTGCCAGGCAGAGTTCAAATCAATAATTAATATTAACTTATTTAACCCTCATATCTGTATGAGGTAGGTGTTATTATCCCAGTTTACAGTTGGGGAAACTGAGCTACAAAGAGGTTATGCAACTTGCTGAAAGTCACACAGTCACATGAGTGACTCTAAGCCCTGGCAGTTCATGGGGAAAATTACTGTACAAAATTTAGTGGAGAAGAGAGCCCATCTGAAATGCCTTCTTTTGAGAAAGGGTCCGGGCACTATCACAGAGCATTTAAACTTCAGTGAATCAACAGCACTGTAGTTCAGTCCGCGATGAGACATCTAAGCCCTGCTTCCCAGGTGACCTCAGCTCTTATGAGTGGCCTCCCTGGGGTCCCCCTTGAGACAGTTCTGGCGAGGCCACTCTTTTCTTGATTTCTTTTGACAAACATCTGCTGAGCATCAACCCATGCACCAAGCACAGTGCTGGGTGCTGGGGACACCCAGATAATTATAACAAGTTGCAGGCTCAAGAAGCTCACGGTCTAGCGGCAAAGTAGATAAATGAACCAATGGTTACATATACACTAAAGAAAGGGCTCTGCAAGGGTTTCCCTGCCCTTCTTCATAGAAGTGAGCCCCACTTTCTCTCAGCTCAGACCGGAACCAGCACATTCATTTACAAGAGAGGCAATGTCCACGGACAAAGCTAAGCAGGGTGCCTTTGGTTCTCTGTCTTCCTCCTTCACCCCATCTCCCTCATCTCTCTCTCAGTTTTCTGCACTTCTTGCCCTCCTTCCCTCCTTTTTCCATGCCCTCTTGCTTTTCTCGTAGTCACCCACAGACCTTTCCAGGGCCCTTCCCAAGCACTTATTCTCTGAACCTACATGTCTATTTAGACATCCAAAGGTAAGTCAAAGAATGAAAAGGGTTGGGAAGCATTGACCCCAGATCTTGTCAAACTCGTAACAGGTTATTTTGCCTCATGACACTGGCATTTCTTTTCTCTTTGTGACCTTGATAGTGAACCGAACATTCTAAGATGTTCCCTTATTCAAATGCAGTTCGGCTGGGGATGCTAACATCAGAAACAATTCACGGAGGAAGAGATCAGAGTGGGTACCAGATGTGAGGAAGAGCAAAGCTTGAGGACAAGTAACCTCTCTCCTGCTTTCAGTCCTAAAGCTGCCATCTCTGCATTAAGACCTCCCTTAACAAAGCCCAGAGGCTGTCACTGGGAGACATGCAGCAGCCAGAGGGAACAGAGACAACTGTTTTGTTTGGGGCTCTGGGAAAGGGGACTCAGGAAGATGATGGTGAGAAAGATGAACAGACTGTCCTCCTGCTAGTACTGCTGGCTACTTAGTTACAAGCCTGTGAGGAAAGCATCTTTAAGAGAACACCTTTAACACAGTAACTTTGTTTCTCTTCCAGTAACTCTGTCACTCTACCTCACCTCCCTCTAAGAGACGTAAAGTACTGTCTTTTTCAGAATTCAGTTACTTCTGGGTTCTTCAGTGATGTTGTTTCTTGCTCTTACCTCATTGAAAGGCAGTGAAGCCAGATGGCTCTGCCTCCCTTTTTGCTGCATTACAGGTTCTCTGCCTTCCTTTGTTTGTCTTCCTCTGTTTCACCCACTTATCTGCCCAGAAATCCATCCATCAAACATTTACTGGGCTCATACTCTGTGCAAAGCTCTCTGATGGCTACTCTTGAGGATACAAAGATGCAGAAGACACACTCAGTGCTTTCAGGAACTTGCAATCTGTGAAGGAGACACATCTAAATATAATAAAATAAATATAGACACAGAAGAGATTTTTGTGGAATGTGCATTGACTTTTCTCTTTACCGTTTTCAAAGTGAAATGGTTCGTTAAAAACATGCCTCCTACATCTGATGCTCTTTTCTCCTGAGCTCCGGGGAGGCCAAGTTGATCCTTTAAGGAAAGAGAGTTTGACCCGGGCCAGAGACAGGGGCAGACTTTGGGATCAGGATGGACACCTCCAACCCTAAGATTTCAATCAGCAAAGCAATATATACTTGGGTAAGAAGCAGGCTGGGCTTCATGCCAGACCTTACGACCAACAAAGACAGGCATAGCCCCGATGACAACAGCAGAGGCAATGTTTACTTCTCTAGGATTTCTTTGCACCAAGTTTCTGCCCTTTCTTCAAGAGCGTAACAATCAAGAGCAGGCCAGAAGTCATGGCATACTCATCCTTCCAAGAATTTCATCACTGGATTAGCTGGTCTTGAGTAAAAGATCTAGGGAAGAAGCTGGTGAGGAGTGGGTGCGGAGGTAGTACACAGCAATAGATTTGGAGACAGTTTTCTGGGGCAGGAAGTTGTGGTGCTTGGCATACAGTTTTCAAACCAAATGATAAATAAGGAAAATATAGGGTAGATTCTCCATCTTTTCAACAAAGTCTAGCAAGTGTTACAAAGTTATTCTAGGAAAAATGGATGCTAGAAGCTTCTATACAACTAAGTGTGAAGCATGGTCCCCAAAACATCTTTCTTCATTTAACTAGGGGATGTCATTTTTACCTGGGAATGCTCTACCTGAGCCTTGAGGGATGAGTCATTCACAAGATGCACAAAGAGGGGAAAGAAAGTCTAGATAGAAGAGAGATGGAGATGTGGAAGGGCTGGGATGAGGGAACTGAGGGTGTAGGAGCAGAGGGAGTGAGAGAAGCACTGCCAGGTTTAGAGCCTGCATATTCCACACTACTGAACAGTAGGCTGCTAGCGGTGACATACTGGGAGGAAAGGAGCTGAAGGAGGTGAAGCCCGACCACAGGATCCCCAGTGGGTGGGAAGAATTGAGGGTCTCCAGAGTTTCCTCTACCCACTGGGGCAGGTGTTTCTGGGATAGGAAGCTGCACGGGGAGACCACAGAAGAATCTGTTACAAATGGAGGTGTGGTAGAAGATACACCTGGAACCCAGGGTAAGCCAGCAGCAACTCTAATGGCTGCTGCATTTCCACTCCTTTGGGTGCTTCAGTCTTGTCTGTGCCCCTCCTCCCCAGCCCCAAACTACAATTTCTCTAGAGACTTGCCTTGAGAGCCATTTCTTTTATTAAGGTCTCACTTGGACAGCATACAAACGGCACAAGCAGAAACTACAAGCCCACACGCAGAATAAATTATGATATTTGTATTTAAAAGTAGACAACAGAAGAAGCTGTGTTACCAGGAGGGCCTCTTGGTCCAGTGTCTGGAGATTTACAAGGTGTCAGCAGCCACCAAGAGTCTGTGATACATCTTCTGTGAGACATTTAAAGCCATGTGCTCCCCTCCAGACATACCTAATGAGGCCCAAACTCCTGCACACAAGCATGTGTACACACACACATGCACGCACAAGTGAACGGGCAGGGAACAGCCTGTAAACAACAACTAGCTCAGCAACAAGTGAAGTGGACCCAGCTGTGTTCTCCGTGTGGCTCTGGCAGCAGATGAGATCCTGGCACTTATCTTTCACCAACTCCCCGGCTGCCGTGGGAGGCGTGAGTGGGCCCGAGGCAGTGAGGCAGTGGAGGGCTGCTTCCCGAGGTGAGGGGCCCAGTTTTGTCATCCTGGACTGCAGGGTGAGTGCACTGCAGCTTCCTACACTACCCCTGCTTTGCTGTCTGGCCTGCCATGCTCTGCCCGCCACTCCCAGAAGAACAAGGGAAGAGATGTGCCCCAGGGAAGTCTATCCACTTGGAGTCCTGTGAGCTGTGGCCAAGTCTCACATGGGCCTCTCCATGGGCCCCTCTCCAGCAATGTGACGCTGGGGAAGCTACCTCAGTTCTCTAAGCCTCATCATCTCCATCTGTAAAAGTGGGAACGAGAGTATCTACTTCATGGGGTCATCATAAGGAATTACCAGTACTTGATATTTCCAAGTACCATGCTAGACTCAAGGTAAATGTTCAAAACCTGTTTTCTTTCCTACCTTCTCCCCCATTTCTTCCTTTCTATTTTCCCATTTTCTGTTTTTAGGTTTATGTAGCCATCAGTGGTCATGTAGCCCTAGTTGGCCTCCTCTTGACCAATAGGGCCTCCCCAACCTCAACAGAGATTGTCAGCGCGTGCTTCCTGCTATTGCAAAACTGCACCACTGACAAAGTCAACGCGGTGGGCCTCCGGTGCCATCTGAGCCCAGGAGAGAGATCTGCGTCACCTGTGGCCCCATGGACACCTGACTGTCTCAGGGATGATGCTGAGGTGCCACAATGGTATAAAGACATGAACACCAAATAGAGGTGTACAGTTGGCTCTGAGCTGAGTCTGGCTGGAAGCTGGGACCTAGGGGTGGTGCTCTTCACAAAGCTGAGCAGAAACAAAACAACCCCCTGCCAAGAGTGGGCCACCCAAAGACGCAGGAGATGTCTTCCTAGCAGGTCTGCCACCAAAAAGCCAGTCTGATGGATCACAGTTCACAACTCTGGTTCTGCAGAAATTTTCCTTCCATTTCTCCATCTGTCTGTCCACCCAGCCATCCATCTGGTATATATGAAGAGTTCTGTACATTATAGGCTGACCAGGACAGAAGACCCTCTGTGCTCATTTAGCACCTTTTATCCAAGGGTATCCTTTATGGGCACTCGGCTGGAGTCTTTTACAGGAATGCGGTGAGGTAGGAACAAGACAGGCAATACCCCTCTTTGTATAGATCGAGAAGTGCTCCAGGTACCACAGTGCTCAAGTGAGCATAGCTGAAACATGGTAAGGGCCGGTCCAATGCAAGGCACTGGTCTATTCCCCGAAGGCCACAACAGGCCATGGTATGGCTTGTCCCGGACAGAGCTCTATGTCCAGACTTGCTCTGCTGTTCACACCAGTGTGGGTTTCAAGTCATCTTTGAAGTTCACGACAGGCTTCGAGCGGGCCCACAGCTTTTCCCAGGAAGCCAGCCTCCCAGCGGGCTCAGGGTCGCTGTCTGACGAGCCACTGTCACTGGAATCAGAGGAGCTCTGGAAGCAGATTTCACAGTAGGGCCTGTGGCAGCGGCAGAAGAACTCATCCGAGCTGCTGGATTCTGTGTCGAGGTAGCTGTGTGGAGGAGACAGGGAAGGGCAGCCTGGGGGCGCTGGGGACCGCTGCAGCCGCTGCTCAGGCAGGTCCGGCGAGGCTCTGGCTTGGCGTGGGGCAGCTGGGCACAGCACCCGGCCAGGACCAGAAGGCTGGTGAGAAAGGGCTGCGCGGCTCCCTTCGGCTCCCTGGGGCTCTGTCTGGCACTGTTTGCTGCCCTCCGGGGAGTCTGCCTTGCCTTGAGGAGCTGGGAGCAGTAAAGGCTTCCCAGAAGAGGGTCTTGCTACTCTGGAATCTGCAGTTTGGGGGTCCAGGCAGGGGCTGTCCCTGTCCTGCACATTTCGCCCAGTGCGTGCCCCAGAATCAGCCCTGTTTACCCGACGCCCCACAGAGGAGGGCACAGAACCTGGCAAGTGCGAGCGAGCCCGCTGTGCCGCGCCCCTTCTCCTCACCATGTACGGGCTGAAGCCCAGCTCCTTGGAGAGGGGCATCTTCTGGGGGCTGCGGCAGGCACTGCTCTTCCAGGGCTGCTGGGGACAGGATGGGGGACAGGGGACGGGAGCCTCAGGGCTCAGGCCCAGATCTTGGAGGACTTCCTGAAGCTTCTCCCTGATCACTGAATTCACCCTTGACGGTCGCGCTTGGGGCGCCTCTGAGTTCTCCAACTGCCCCTGTCTCTGGGGAACAGAGCCTTCTCCACCTGGCGTGAGACCCTGCTGGAGGGCCATGGGTACCTGGTCTCTTCTCTCCACACCCTGGCTTTGCTCAGCCCGCGGCTTCTGGCTGCAGCCCAAATTTAAATGGTCAGGAAAGTCTTGGGAGGCAGCAATTTTCTCCTTCTGCCCCGGGGAGGGGCTGGTGTCCTCCACAGGCCCCTTGACGCCTTGTACACCTGAGGCGGGTGCTGAGGTACTCTGGGGGTCCTGGGTGGCCGGGCTGGTATCACTCAGAGAGTCAGGGAGACATTTCAAAGACCCTTGAGCTGCTAGGCTATGGGGAGGGGCTGCAGCCAGGATGTCCTTGCTGTGGGAAGAGGCAGACGGGACAGCCCCTTCGGGGGGGTCATAGGTGCACTCAGCTGACATCAGCCTCACCAGCTTCTCTTTGGCGTTGTTTACTTGTTCTTGCAGGCTTTCAATCACGGCATTTTTCTGTAAAACAAAAGCAAAACCATCAACAAAAGATGCTGCTGAGGGCTTTCACACTGTCTCCCATGGTGGAGAAAGGGTGGCATCAGAAGACGTTGGTTTAAATCCCAGTTTCTCCACGTATTAGCTGGTGATCTTAGGCTCTGAGGAGGTCCCTCCTTGAGGTGAAATGAGATGATGCATACGAAGCATTTGGCACAATAGCTGCCATGTGTGCTCAGTAACGGTTTACTATGATTCACTGTTGTGTGATCTTAGTCTCCCCATTCATCCCCAGACTGTGGCACTGTCTGCGAGAAGGGCGGTCAGGGGAGGCACAGTCCAGCTGCCTGCTGGCTGCTGCAGCACCCGCTCAACTCTGCTCAGAACACAGGGGCTCCGGTCACCCTGCAGGACACCAGTCAGAGCAGTGTTGGGGATGGCCCAACTCTGGGTATATCACACTTCTGCAAAATACAGATGACCCTGAGGCATCTCTGAAGGGGATGACGGAACAGGGAAACAAGCATTTTGCCACTTGCTAAATAAACAGCCTAGAAAATGGGAAGAACAAGAAGGATGGAGATTCCTGGGCCAAAGTGAAAAGACTGGAGCCAGGGGTGGGGGGTGCGGTTTAGTGGGGAATGAGAATCTCAGGTTGGTGTTATCACCTCCCTTGGCTGGAACTTGTGGGTAGGAGGCCAAAGCTACCAATGTGGCACTATCAGCTGTCGGTATCTCCCAAAGGAGTGCAGGCATCAGAATTACCGGAGAAGCTCAAAAAAAAAAAAAAAAAGGATTATTGGGCCTAAGTCCCTGATAGCTTGATTCAGTAGAACTAGAAGGGAGCCCAGAAGATAAATGAAGTTGGGCAGTTCTGCTAGTGAGCTGCCTACCTGCTGCATGGCTGTCAGTTGATAAACAGGCAGCGCCCGGGAGGCTGGCAGGTGACAGCTGCAGAGATGTGCCTGTTCTAACTGCAGGACCATGGGGCATGAAGTAGGAGGAAGAGTAACAGCAGTGGGTGTGCCCTGAGCATCCTTCGTCTGGTTTAGACCTGATGTCCACCTTCTGGAATTTCTGATGTTCAAAAGCAGTGGAGCAGGAGAGAGATCATCGTGGGGAGCTGATGGGTCTTGGGGCAGATGACACGGGGTCGAGAGTTTGGAGAAGATAGTAAGAAGTGCTTGTCCAAATACCAAAATGCTGCCTCTCTGCTGTCATCCTCTTTCGAAGCTGAGGATGAGCATTTGGGTGTCCATTTATTATGCCCTAGAAGTAAAAGGATGTTTCCCTCCTTTCGGATTCCTGACGCAACTTGCCTATGAATTGAATTTGTGGTTTCTTCTCAAGTAGATATGGAAGAGTTGCCCAGAAGTGAACCTTTGAGGGAACAGTAAACTAGGTAAACTAGTCCAGCAAGAGTCTTCTGGCAGCAACTCCAAGGCAAACCTACTGCTCCCTACTTATAAGCAGGAAGGTGATCTTTCTGATTATTGGTACTCCCAGTTTCATCCCGGTTTAGACTTCTCTTATCCTCAGGAGAGAGTTCCGAACCAGCGAGCCACTGGTGAATAAGCGGAAGGACTTGCAGCTGAGCACCTGCCCGCTCATTCTCCCTTTTCCTCAGCCACAGGGCGGTAAGGGCTGGGCGTTGCCGCGGAAGTGTAGGTGACTCAAGGACTCGCCAGGAGCAGAGTGGGTGAGTAACAGGAAGACATTCACTCAGGCTCTTCATGATATCTGGGTGGCGCCAGGTATCTCTCTGAGCATCTCACGGGGGTGACTGCGCTGGCTGCGCTGGAGGGACCCCACCTCTCTTCCTCCTCACCGCCCTTCCTCGTGAAGCCCACCTGGTACATTCTCACGCTGGCTTCAGGAGGCCCTACCGCCTCACAGAGCTGGGAGGGGGCCGTCAGCTGATGACAGCTACCCCAGCAAGTGAACTCTGAGTGCTGCCTTTTTTTCTTTTTTAAACATCTTTATTGGGGTATAATTGCTTTACAATGGTGTGTTAGTTTCTGCTTTATAACAAAGTGAATCAGTTATACATATGCATATGTTCCCATATCTCTTCCCTCTTGCATCTCCCTCCCTCCCACCCTCCCTATCCCACCCCTCCAGGCGGTCACAAAGCACCGAGCTGATCTCCCTGTACCCCCACTATGGAGAACAGTATGGAGGTTCCTTAAAAAACTACAGATAGAACTACCATATGAGTGCTGCCTTTTTGTGCCTTATCCACAAATTCCTTAGAGTATAGGAAAACAGTATAAACCTTGAGTTGGGAATACTACTCTTCTCTAGCAAACCAAACACCTGAAGCTGGCTGGTGACAGATTTAGAAACGTCAGCCTAAGCAGTAAATCTCCCTTCTTACAGAAGAGGAAGTGGGACTCTGTTTTCACCATGGCCGCATAGTAATCAGCGTGGTTGGCCACGGTGAGACCAAAATCCGACTGACCATGGCAGCTGCACTGAAACGAGCTTATTAATGATCACGTTGGGCACACCCAGGGAAGCAAAACATCCACAGGCATGTTTCCTAAGGTGCAGGCCACAGGGAGAAATGGAATCTCCCCCTCTTTCTGTGTTTCAAGGAAGAAAAGTAAAGGCGAGTTTCCTCTGCTGCAGAGCGTAGAAGGGAGGTTCTTCAAGATCTGGGAAGCTGGCCTCCACACAGCTGGGATGTCAGGGGTGGATGCTGCCCCAAACAGCCTTTGGGGACCATTGCCATGGGGAAAGGGAGGCAAGAATGAGAAGATGGACTGCCCAGATGGTGCGAAAGTAGGAGGAGGACACTGGGGCAGCAGAGGGGCTGCAGAGGAGGGAAATGCAGCCGAGAAGCTGGGGTTACGGAGGCAGGAGAGATCCTTGTGCTCATCCACTGGGCAGTGCTGGAGCTGGGGATTCAGATACCAGAAACTCTCTAGGCCTGCCGCAGGGCTCTGGGATGGGCTGCTCTGGGAAAGGTGTTCAGGTGTGGGGTGTCGGGGACAGGAGTCCAGCATTTTACTACCTAAGCATCTGCTCCCTATTAGGGCCCTGCCTCTGCAGACTCAAGGCATCTTTTTGGTAGAGCGGATTCAGTCACTGCATGGGAAACAGGGTAGCATGGCAGGGGTACAAAAAGAACGTCACAAATTACCATAAGGCTAAAGAGTCAGGCCACTTGGCTGTTCCAACATTAGCTGATTGTGAATGAAAACCATCCTGGGTGTTCTCGCCAAGTTTCTGGCCTTCTGTTTAGCTGAAAAAAAAAAATGTTTCTTTGAAGACTTCAGAGAGTATCAATGGCAATGCTACTCCCTTGCCAGGTGGGAAGAAATCTGGCTCTGAAAAAAGGTCCTGAATGCTTGATAAATAGTAAAGAAATAGTAAAGAAAGGACAAGTATTACTCTGATGGAAAATAAGGTCCAGAACCAAGGGAATGGTGCGAGGGACTGAGGGTGCTTGGGGAGCTGAATCCCTTCATTGGTTACGTTCCTTAGGTCCCCATCACACCATCCTTTCACATAGGGACTATTGGCACCCAGTGTCAGTCCAATATGAAAAAGCATAATTTCCCATATAGCACCTACTCAGGTATGTTCTCTACTAAAACAAAAATATGGAATATAATTTAGTTAGTATGAAAAAACTGGCTAATTCCTCTGGGCCCCATGCCTCCTCTCTGAGGCAGTGCAGCCTCAAGCTTTCCCATGTGCTTTCTTCAAGCCCACATCACTCTGTCCAGTTCTGGGAGAGGTGCCAAATCTGGCTGAAGAACAGAGAAGAAAGAGGACTGGGGGCTCCCTTGTCTCTGCCTTGGTGCTACTGCGATATTCAGAAGCTCTATTCATCCTTCCTCCCCATCTTTAGACACCTCTTAATTTTCTGGGCTGGTAGGATGACTGAGATTTCTAGTTAGCACCTGGAAAAGACAGTAAGGAGCCCCATAGGATCTTGGAAACAAGGGCACTACTCTATGTAAAGAAAGAATGTATCACACAGCAGAAGCTAGCATCCACTACTCCTCAGGGCCTTTACAATGCTGTTCCCCACACTTGGAATGCTTTTCCCTGCACTCTTTGCCTGGATAATTTGTAGTTAACCTTCAGCTCTCAGCTCAGAGAGTCTTTTCCGACCCCTCTAAATTAGGTTCCCTTGTCCTCACCACTCTTTCTTCCCACTCTGATTTTTCCCTTCATAATTCTTATCACCATTTGTAACTATATGGCTACTTGATCCGTATCTATTTCCTCCACTACACTGTGAGCTCCATGAAGGTAGGGACTCTGTTTGTTTTGTTCATCAGCACTTAGCACAATGCCTGGCACACATCTGTCCAATGAATGAATGAAGTGGGTGAGGGTCAGCAATGGGAGGGGCACTGGGGAAATGTTGAGGTTTTGCTTGCTGCTAAGGGAGACCAGAATGGCTAGGAATTGGGGAAATGGGAGGAGGAGAAAGAATGTTAGCAATGAGGCATATGGGGCCCACCAATGCATGACTGGAGTTCTTTATAGAGAATCCAGCAGGCAGGGTCTCGCTTACTTCTGTGAGGAGTCTCTCCATGGAGTTTTTCTCTCCTCTAACGTGGCAACTCTGCTCCTCACCATACTGGGTGTGCAAGCTTTTGCTGGGAGTGCTGAAATATTTGGCCATGCGTCTGATTGTTTGGTTTTCCTCTTCAAATGCCTTCCATTGCTTCAGCTGTTGGATAAAAGAACACATGTTATTTATTTAATTACACACCCAGAAACACATTCTCTCACTCTTCCTCAAAAACACCAAGGAATGACAGTATCACAGATAAATGCACAAACTATTCTCTCCTCAAAATGTACTTTACTCTGGAAAGTTCACAGACAGCAATGACAGAAGGTTTAGAGAATGTAAAGGTCATATCATTTAAAAAATGCCAAAGGAAGAAGATGACAGGTTGATGAAACAGAACCATCGGCTGGACCCATCTACCAACCCACTGCTGGACTGGGCAAAGAAAACCAGAGCTGAGGTGGACTTCTAGAGGCACATTCTCAAGCCAGAGTTTAGGAGCTGTAACAGGGTTAAGCGATCTAAACACTGTACTTCAGATGACGCTGGTTTTAGTTGTATGCAGCTGTTCTTAATTATTCTCATGTGTTGAGCGATGGTGTGCTTACTGCTACTGAAAGCCCAGGCCCGGGCATCCCTGGTGGTGCAGTGGTTGAGAGTCCGCCTGCCGATGCAGGGGAGGCGGGTTCGTGCCCCTGTCTGGGAAGATCCCACATGCCGCGGAGCAGCTGGGCCCGTGAGCCCTGGCCGCTGAGCCTGCGCGTCCGGAGCCTGCGCTCCGCAACGGGAGAGGCCACGACAGGTAGAGGCCCGTGTACCGCAAAAAAAAGAAAAAGAAAACCCAGTTCCTTCTAGAGGACTCTTTTTTTTTTTTACATTTAATTTAATTTATTTTTTTATACAGCAGGGTCCTATTAGTTATCTATTTTATACAAATTAGTGTATACCTGTCAATCCCAATCTCCCAGTTCATCCCACCCCCACCCCTGCCTTCCTTGCTTGTGTCCACACGTTTGTTCCCTCTAGAGGACTTCTAACCCAAGGCTCAGAGAAACAGAAAACCACAAATGTCAGCAAAAATGAATAAAAACGATAGAACATCAGGTCTGCGATCTGTCTTCTTTCCTTGACAAATGAGGAAAGACTCAGAAGCAGGATGATTTGTCTAGGTCCACATGGCTACTTAGCATCAGAGTCACAGCTGTAACGAGGGCACTGTGCCACACTGCACGTCCTCAACACAGCTGACGAGAGAGACTGTCAACTGTGAGGGTCCTAGGGAACGGTTTTCGGGAGATACTGGTTTTGAGAACCAGTCTATGGATGCACAGGCTGGTTTCGTTTAACAGGGATGGGACTGAACAGAGAACATTCACAAACAGGGACACGCTCCTGAGCCCGTGGGGTACTGTCTCCTCCTGGCGAATGCTAGGGACGTGATGCCAGGGGAGGCCACAGTGCTGAAGGCATCTTTTCCCTTAGGGATTCTCATAATTAAGAGCCCTAGTGATGGACGCTGGGCACTCTGGGACCTTAGCTCTAGAAATGATGCTGAGATACCTGTGGGGAACCTCACAGGGATCCTGGGATGTCTTTGTTCGCTCATCAAACATTTACTGAGCTCTGACTATGGAAAGTAACCTAAATTTGGTAAATCTCAGATAGGATTCTAAATCCTGCCACCAATTTCAATACCACATTCTGCCCAAGTCCTCTTGGGTCCTCTGTTAACTCAGCATGAGTCCTTCATGGTACCAGGAGTCTGTGTGACCTGTGCTGGGTCGGGCCAGGAACCGCCCTGTCAGATGCCCTTCTTGAAGGCCCCCTCCCCAGGGTGCTGTCCTCTCAACACCCTGCTCAGGAGCTACTGGAGCCCAGCACTACAGGGTCACTGTACAGCCATGGGTGGATGGCGCTGACCGCCAGCGCTGCTCTCCTAGCACTGGCCCTAGCAGTGTTGCACTATCTCTATGTCTCCTCAGGGCCACCTCATTTCCCTAGCAGCACAGCTTTTCCTTTCTCTCCCCCTACCACCTCCAGACCAAGCCCTCCCTGCAGAGCTGCTGGAGGAACTGCTCAACATTGGTGTAAGGGCACTTCCAAGGCTTTTCGTCTGTCTCACCCTAAGCTGGCTGGGTGGAGCCAGGGTGGCCCCTGACTAAAGCCCCCTGGCCCTCCAACCCCCTCCCCCTTAATTCCCCATTTGTGAAGGTCCTGGTCCTTAAGACTTGACTCTTCAGGATTTCTGGAATATGGCTAGAAATGACCCTTAGGTCATAATTTCAGGACCTCCCCACGGCCCTTCCTTCAGAAGGACAGGGCGTCTTATTTTCTCAGCATCTGGGTATGTGTGTGTAGCAGGCAGAAAATGGCCCCCCAAAGATGCTTCCCTCCCAATCCAGGAGCTTGTAAATATGTTACCTTACATGGCAGAAGGAATTCTGCATACGTTATTGAGTTTAAAACTGTGAGATGGGGAGATTATTCTGGATCATCCAGGTGGGCCCAGTGTCATCACAAGAGTCCCTATAAGAGGGAGGCAGGACGGGAGATGTGACAATGGAAAGAGAGGTCAGAAAGAGAGACTTGAAGATGCTGTGCTGCTGGCCCTGAACATGGAAGAAGGAGCCGTGGATCGAAGAAAATGCAGGAAAATGCACGGAAACAGATTCTGCCCCAAAGTCTCCGGAAGCAACGCAGACCTACTAACAACTTGATTTCAGCCAAATAAGACCCATGTTAGATCTCTGACCTCCAGAACTATAAGGCATTAAATGTGTATTGTTTTAAGGCACTCTGTTTGTGGGAATTTGTTATAGCAGCAATAGGAAACCAAGCAGTGGGATTAAGTCTCGGGTCTTTAATGGGGTGCACCGGGGCATTCAGAAGTTCACCCCATGTGCCTCTCTCACCTCCTGCCACTCTCCCCTTGTTTCAATTTGTGCTTCGAAAAGAGCAAAGGCTCATGGTGTTCCAAACACCTCTTCTTCTCTCTTATACCTCTCTGCCTCTGTCAGAGGGTTTCCCCCGTCGGAAATGCCACCCACAGCTCTTCCCCAGTCTGAGCTGTGAACATTTCTTACTCCTCATTCAAGGTGGGCCCAAGCACCTCGTTTTCTGAGACGGTTACCGAGTTCCCAGACAGGCTGGGGTACCCCTTCCTTGACATCGTGTAACATCCTCAAACACTATAACACAAGGGTTATAAATCCTTTCACGTCAGCTCCCAACTAGACCTAGAGTGAGGCCGTGTGTTTAACTGCCTGTTCCCAACAGTTAATATTTGGATGGACAGATACATGGACAAATGAAGGAAGCTTTCCTTTAGAAAGCTCATCTGTCTGGTAAGGTGCTGAGACATTTACAGAGGACTATAAGGCAGAGTAGAAAGTCATGAGTACCTTCCTGGAGGAGCAGATGAAACACTTTGCAGGTTTAGAGGATAAAATAATGTCCTACCTCAGGACCCACCTGCCTCTCAGAGGTGGAGGGAGGGGTGTGTGTGTGGGGGAGGATGGGTCACATCTAAGTCACAAAAGCAGAGGCTGGCTCACTACTGGTGATGACCTCAGCGTTTGGCGTAAACACTTAGGCATTTCCTGAGGGCCTGTGGAGAAGGCTACCTAGTCCACTTAGCTCTTCAGTCACATCGTCCATTTCACTCAGCTTTCCGGCACTGCCTACCTGCCCTTGAGGTGTCTGTGCCTTTGCTTTCATAAATCCCTCCCATCACAGTCCAGTTTGAAGGCTCAGTAGCAAGAAAGAAGCCTGCCTCCCTGCTCCCTTCCCTCTCCTTGTGGCTCTCCTCACACACTTCTCCAAATCTGCTCAGCTGTCCTACTGTCCTGGGAATATCCAGTCTCTGGTCTCACAGGGAGAATATTTCTTCAACCAAAGGCCACAGAGTCAGAGGGGAAAATCAATTCAGGGGCACACAGAAAACCTGAAAAACCTCAGTTACTTTTATATTTTGAAAAACAATTTACCTCCTACACCTAAAATACAATTGACTATAAAATATATTTTTTTGTTTCAGATCATGGTCAGTTCAAGAGGAGGAAAAGCACGAGAGAGAAAATAGAAAAGATACAGTATGAGAAAGGAAGCTCAAGACAGCTAGGAGAACTGAGATAGAGAGAAGGAAAGAGAAAGGCCAACACAGTCCATCTGCCCGGTTCCGGTACCCCAGCCCCAATAATTCCATTTCCACTCCCACTTCAACAAACCAAGTGCCTGTCCTTAGTTCAAACCCGGAAGACCGATTCCAAGATCAACTTCATCTCGTATTTTTATGTCTGTGTATAAGATGGAAGTGCCCCTGAATATCACTATGGTCCCAGGTCCTGAGGATTTAAACACGGAGGAAAGTGGAAATCTTGTGTGTGAGGCTTAGGATACAAGAGGGACAGAGGCGAGTGTGGGGGGAGAGAGGAAACCCAAGTAGGGCCACATCAGGGAGTTTACTGATTCACTCAATTTTCAGATGGAGGTCTTGTGTTAGATCAGGAAAGCTTTCTTCTAATAAATAGCTCCTTGGTGATTACTTCTGCTCTAAATTATCTTGTTCTCTTTCAGAGACTCCTATTAGCTTTATTTAAATCATATCCTTAGACCTGCTCTCCATATTTTCTAGTCTCTCATTTTTTTCCTGTGTCCTTGTTTTCTGTTTCCTTAAATTAACCCACTAATTCAGTATTTTGCCATGTCCAGCTGCCTATTCAATGCTTCTATTGGCGTTTTAAATTTAACACAATCTTTTTCATCCTTATTCAATATTTCATGATCTAAGATTATGTCGTTTTCATAATGGTTTGCTTTAGTCAAAGAGGGGCAATAACCTTTGAATCCTATTGATAAGACTAATCAGATACCTTCTAAAAACATTCTATTTTACTTCAGAGGAAGGTAGCTTCTCTAAATCTTCAGAAATTTGTGGTCCTTTTATTGTGAACTGCAGAATCTCTTCATAGATCCTTTCCCCCTGAATTTATAGTCTTACGTGGGAAAAGCTATAGTTTCCTGGTATATAATAAATACATTCTCTTGGCTTTTCCCTCATCATCACAAGACGGCTGCCATAACTTCAAGCATCAAAAACATTCAAGGTAGGAAGAAAGTAGAAGAGGCGATGCCAGCCACCCCCATAGCTTCTTTTTAGGAAAGCAAAAGCTTTCTCAGAAGCCTCCCAGAAAACCTTTGGTGTTCAAAACTGTGTTACGTGGGTACACCTAGCTATAAGGAAGGCTGGCAAAGCAAGTGTTTAGCTCTTTCAGACTATATAGTAGAGATGAATCGAGGAACAAAGGGTTTGGCAATGGGTGGATGGGTTACCAATCAACAATGTTGGCCCCAGGGCCTAAGGAGTGGGCTTCCCAAAAGTCTCCTCTCCACTCTCTTTTACCCATCTCCCAGGGAGGAACAGCCCTGGCATTTCATAGTCCTTTTCTGCTACATCCTAGACAAATAAGACTCAGCTCTCAAAGGCTTCCTTCAATCCAGTTCTTATAACATTAAGATTCAACAAAAATTCCTCTAGTTTCTGGCTCAGAGGCAATGCTCATCCTTGATTTTTTTTTTTTTTTTTTTTTTTTTGCAGTACGCGAGCCTCTCACTGCTGTGGCCTCTCCCATTGCAGAGCACAGGCTCCGGACACGCAGACTCAGCGGCCATGGCTCACGGGCCCAGCCGCATCACGGCATGTGGGATCTTCCCGGACCGGGGCACGAACCTGTGTCCCCTGCATCGGCAGGCAGACTCTCAACCACTGAGCCACCAGGGAAGCCCCCATCCTTGATTTTTAGTGCTGCTGCTACAGATTTTTCCATATCTGTTCATCCTCTTGAGTATTTTAATGAGAATTTATGAAAGGGAAAAAGAGTAAAGGGCCTCTGCCTGTGCCATACTATCGTGCCCCAAAGTGCACTCTTCACTTTTATAAATACACTGCCACCCTCCATCAGGCAACACTTTAATTACCGGCTAGCTCCCTCATGGAGAAGTCATACATGGTCAACTGGTAACTGCACTGGGAATAAGGAAAGGGTAGTGAGGGTGTCGTGGGATGAGGGAAGCCTCGGGAGGAAGAAAAAGAGAACTAGAAGGGACACAAAACACTGCTTAATGCCAAGCTCATTAACTTGGATGTATGTGGCTCAGTGGTACCCTGGGGCATAACGTGAATAATTTAACATCTCTTTCCTTTCAGAGCTTATGGATTCCTTCACCTTTCTCTCTGACTCCCTTTCTTTCTGTTTGCTGTCTGGATATTTCTCCTTCTATCTTCCTCCCTTGTTTGATTTTTTCTTAATCCTCATAATAAGAAATACATTTTATTTTATTTTTTTAACATCTTTATTGGAGTATAATTGCTTTACAATGGTGTGTTAGTTTCTGCTTTATAACAAAGTGAATCAGCTATACATATACATATATCCCCACATCCCCTCCTTCTTGAGTCTCCCTCCCACCCTTCCTATCCCACCCCTCTAGGTGGTCACAAAGCACGGAGCGGATCTCCCTGTGCTATGCAGCTGCTTCCCACTAGCTATCTATTTTACATTTGGTAGTATATGTATGTCCACGCCACTCTCTCACTTTGTCTCAGCTTACCCTTCCCCCTCCCCGTATCCTCAAGTCCATTCTCTACGTCGGCGTCTTTATTCCTGTCCTGCCCCTAGGTTCTTCAGAACCTTTTTTTTTTTTTAGATTCCATATATGTGTGTTAGCATACAGTATTTGTTTTTCTCTTTCTGACTTACTTCACTCTGTATGACAGACTCTAGGTCCATCCACCTCACTACAAATGACCCAATTTCATTCCTTTTTATGGCTGAGTAATATTACATTATATATATGTACCACATCTTCTTTATCCATTCATCTGTTGATGGACACTTAGGTTGCTTCCATGTCCTGGCTATTGTAAACAGTGCTGCAATGAACATTGTGGTACATGCCTCTTTTTGAATTATGGTTAAGAAATACATTTTAAATTTAGTTTTTAACTTTTTCCTTATTGTAAAAAGAAAAGGAAGGTTCTACATTTTCCTCTTTTTATTAAAAAGAAAGAAAAGGCATTTTAAATTTCATAAAGACCCAAATGCACTTTTCTCTGAATGTGCAATTGCAAACAGGAAAGAAGGAAAGGTTCCTCACTGCCAGGCTAGTACAAGAAATGACATTATCAGGATGAAGGGGGAACTGGGGATGCATGCAGCAGACTGGAGGGTGGGTAGAAAAGCAGGTCTGTGAGGCACCCACCTGGGCAGAAGCGGTGCCACTACTTGGCTACTCTGGTCAGCCCTCCTTACCGACCGGGAGCAGAGTGGCTCCTTCAGGACAGCGAGGAGGGAAGAACAGAGGGAGCCAGCTCACTAGGAACCCCACCTTCCTTCTGACTCTCTCATCAATGGCACCCAAAAGTCTCAGTAGGAAACAAAGTGAACAATTTATCACACCCAGCAAAGTCTGTGGAATGATGGGGTGGACTGGTCCTCCAAGTTCTCCCTAGAGCATACCTGGGGAATGAAGATGAAGCAGTTGATTGTGGTTGTGCAAACAAAGATACTTCCAGATGTGAGTCCATAGACCAGGTTGGGCCAGGAGTGCAAGTATCTGGTGACCACAAAAAGAAGCCCCGCAGCCAGCACCACGAGGTTGACCCCAACCATGATGGTTAAAGACTGATTCACAGGAGGAGAGCTGACATGGTCAGTCAAGCCAGCCAGGTAGGCCCCATAGAGCAGCAGCAGGCCCTGGACAAAGAGGAGAAGAACCAGAGGCTCAGAGAAGTGAAATATCAGGCTTGGGGTCCAAGAGCAGTAGGGCTGGGACCACTTTCCTTACCTGTAAAATAGGGATAATAATACCTACCTTAAAGGGTTGCTATGAGGAGGATTTACTAAGATAAGCACTTGGGACTACCCTTAGGGTCGTCCCCTTACACCTCATGTATGCGTGATAAATTTCATTTTCCTCTCCTCTGAGAATTAGTTTATCAGAGGTCAGCAAGTCAGCCATCAGAGAGGACTCTGCCAGGATGAGGTACAGGATAGGATGGTACATGCAGGTCGGAGCCCTACAGAAAGGACTGCCAGGCACTGGGAGGGCAAGGGGTGCACCATGCTGCTGGTGGTGAGGGCTTCCGCATCCACTGTGTGCTTCTGCACTGCATGGAGCTGAGGGGCATGCAGAAGCTGAAATAGCCCTGTGGTCCCCTTGTCAAGCCATGTGCCACGGCAGGGGAAGCACTGGAGGAAGGGGCTCTTTTTTCTAATGTTCCCAAAGGCACCATCTGCTTGCCAAGCCCTGCACCTGCAAGACTGCATCTGCCCAGAAGGGATGCCTTTTTCTAATTCACACAAAGGATCTCTATAGGCTAGCAGCAGCTCTGTGCCAGTGGGTGTTTATGGGAGACGAAGAGTGAAAAAAGAAGAGAACAAAGGCAGGCCGGGACCTGGACAGGACCGTGGGACAGGCACAGGCAGCAAAGGCCTCATCTATACCCTTCACCCTCTTTGTGACATTCCCTGCCCCGCCCCCCCAGAACCCAGGGCCCTATTCTTTCCTCTTTGTCATGAATGTAAACCCGCTCTCAGATTTCTCATTTGTACTACACAGAAAATGGCTCACAGCTTCTTAAAGTGCTGCCTCTCCTAGAAGGAGCTACATTTAAACAGAAATCAAAGCTTTAATCAATAATACATAATATATAGATTCAATGTATGTTCGCCTGATTCGGGGCAAAGCTCTGTGCTGGGGTAGGTGTAGGGCAGGAAGCAGTGTTGCCAAGTGGAAGTCATGGTTCTGGCTTTTAAGAAGCTCAGTCTGGTTGGGAAATTTAAGGCAAGCACCCAAATATCAATGTTTTATGACACAGGATATGAAGCTGCCACGGGGGATGAGGTGGGGTGGGAACTACAGGGACTCAGAGGGAGAACTAATAATAAAAGTAAGGTCAGGTATCAGCAGGGTACCTGCCAGTGGCCCTGAAATCACACAATCTGACCAACTCCATCTGCAGGGATGGCCCTTAAGACAACTGTTTGGAGGACTGGCTGTGCCTACAGTGAAGGAGTAAGCACAGCAGAGATGCTGTCTGGGTGCCCCGAATGCTCAGTGTCCCAAAGGGGGCCAAATGTGGCCGCCCTGAGATCTTCAATGACTAGAGGACATACAAGTCAGCAGGCCAGTGGGGCCTGACTTTTGGATAACTGACGCCATCAGGCGGCATTTGGCAGAGTTAGATCATTAGTAATTTAATCAAAGGCAAATAAAATTAATTCTATGATTCCGAAATGCTTAAACCTGATTCTATTAAAATGCTTTAACTCCATTAAAATTCTTTCCAAAAGTGAATCAGGTATGAGTAAAGCATCTATACATGCATGACTCGTGTCTGAGTGAATCACATCTGATATTTGTGTGTCATTCGCCCTCACTGCTGAGAAGCGTGGGGTGGCGGTCCGGGGACTTAATGTGCAGATTTGGGGTCCTCCTCAGGAGCTGCCCGAACAGGGAGCCCATGGGGGCCTGGCTCAGTCACCTTCCTGATGGCTCAGCACTCTTTCCCCTTTTTCTTTCTTTGTCCTATAGAAAGATATTGCAGTGAAATAAAATGGAAATGGGATTATATAAAAGGCAATGGAGAAAATAAATCAAGTTGACTTGCAGAGGGAGTTGCTATGGGGGAAGTGCTGAGTTTCTGTGCCGGGAAGGACGTGCTCTTCTACAGGGGCTCGAAGAATGGGAAAGGCACGGTGCTTTCAAAACTGTCTGGGGGCAGGGGTGGGCAGTGGAAGATTAATAATAAAAGCATCTAACATGTATTTAGCTCTTACTATGGGCCAGGAGTGAACGAAAACTCAACATGCATTAATCCTTTCAAAACTCAGACCCCTTCTGAGAGGATGTTATCATCATCCCCATTTCACGTATGAAGGAATCGAAGCTCAGGGAGGTCAAATGAGGTTCAGGGTCAGCTAGGAAGGGGCTGAGTCATTATTCAAACCCTGTTCTGTCATATTTTGAAACTCATTTTCTTAACCACTAGTAAGAAACTAGAGATCAAAAGCTATTCACTTCCTACCATTTTCTCTTAAAAATATTTCTATCAAAGTAATACATGCACATGGTTAAAAAGCAACATTTCCCTGTCCCAGCCCTGCCCATCCTCAGGCCTATTTCTCAGAAGCAACCACTTGAACACTTTCCTAGTGGTGAAGTGAGTAAAGTTTACCTTTAGAGGCCATCTATTTCTACAAGACCTCCTTTTCCTCTGCCAGCAATCAATCAACCAGGCCCCTCTCTCCTAATACTCAACAGGCAGCCTCCTGCCATGCAGGGCTCGCCTGTTCATTGAAACAGACCTGCCCTATGCCACTCCCCTCCTCCCTCGCCCCAAGCCAGATTCTCTGTCCCTCCAAGCTGAAAACCAGCTAACAGGATAGTTGGTTCTCCTTTAGTGCCCTGTATAGTATCCTGTACCCTCTGGAAACAATATCCTCCTTTTGCCATCTAACAGAGATAAATGAGTCGAATGATGGGAGATTCAGGGCCGTACAGGAGACACTTTGAGGCAGCTGGAACCACTCAAAGGACACCATGGATGTTGCCATTTGTCTTAGGGCCAACCATGCTTCCAATCAGAGCAAGAAAGTTAGGCAAGTGGAAGGCAGCAGGTTACCTTGACACAAATCTTGAAGAAGGACCCAAGAGGAGTAATAAGGGCACTTAAGAGAATAGGTTAAGCTGGCTAGAATGTCTCCTTATAATTCCCCTTGCAGGTAGTTGGGGAGAAAACTGGTATTGACAAATCAATGAAAAAAACAGACCAAGAAATGGGAGAAACAGTGGGTGAATTCCACATGATTTGGGGGAGGACTCAATGAGGGAGTCCAAAGATTTCGAAACGTGACCCTCAAAACAGAGTACAGAAATAATAAGGGTCATGGCTTTGAGATGTATGCATCAATAGAGGTCTCTTCTGATTTCAGTACTCTTTGCAGAAATCACCTCATTAATTCCTATAATTCCTCTTTATAACCATTTTGTTGGTAACAGAGAGATAGTATCCCCAGGAGATGAAGTTACCAACCTTGCATCCCAAAACGAGAGCAATCCAAACATCAGAGTACCGGGAAGCACAGAAGTGTGTGCTAGTCAGAGAGCAGGACACGTCTCTACCTGTCACCTAGAAGGGACACAGAGTCAGGAATGAGGGCACCCACAGTTACCAGGAACACACATACACAGCAGATCTTTGTAAACATTCTAGTTTGTGAAATCCTCTATAGCATATAATTTCTCCCTTAATATGTAAAAACTATAACATTTAGGTGACTCCATTAGAATCTAAATGAGAGTAACCATGAGTTGGAGGAAAAGATGACAAAGTTGGGCTGACATGTGGATTCTTGGTGCCAGCAGGGCTTACCCCTGTTATGTGCTTTGCTACCACAGTGATTCAAATTAGTGCATCAGCAAAATTACAAATTATTTCACATCCTCTTTCTGCTATTTGTTAACAGTTAAAACCTTCAATATTGAATCTGCACTGTCAAGATTCCCCTGTATTCCTCAGCTCCTTTGTTAGGCTGGAGATATAATGCTTCCTATTAACTGAACACTATATACTGGGCACAGTTGAGTCCTTTACCTGCATTGTTTCCCTTAATCTTCACCACAGCCCTATGAAATAGGTAGTATTATTATCTCCATTTTACCTATGAGGAAATAGAGACTTAGACAGGTTAAATAACTTTCCCAAGGCTGGTAAGTGGTAGAGCTTGGATTTGAATTGGGGTTGACTGACTCCAAAGAACACCTCAAAATACTACCTTTACCTTTCAACAGTTAGGGTAAAGAAGCTCTCTGTAGCTGAAAACTCTCATTACTGATAAGGTAGAAGCAGAGATAACTGCCAGGCAGATCTCTGTTTGCTGACATCTCAGCGGTTGCTGCTGGAAAACACTTGGGGCGGGAGGAGCAGTGGGAGTGGAGCAGACCCTGCAGACAAGAGGCAGGTGTTCATGGTGGCCACAGCTCCTGACTCGCCAGCCTCTTTGGGTCATTTATCTTCTCGTTGGGAGGATGTCCACACAGTGAATGCTACTGGGAGAATGACCCCCGTGTACCCACAGAAGCCAGTCCCTCCAGTTCAGGAACTAGATTCTCCAGGGATTGGGCCCCTCACCGTCATACTGACACTGAGAATCTGGAGGCACTGGATGGGATCAGTCAGCACCCACGTCATGAGCAGGACCACATCTGCTACCACCAGGGCTGCCACCAACCCCAGGAGCTGCAGGTCTTTGATTATCTGCAAAAGAGTCAAGGTCATAACTTTCCTTTGCTCACTGGCTATACAACACAGGGGCTAGAGAGTCCTCTGTGCTCTGAGATAGAGGCTCCAGGGTTAACCTTTCAAAGGGGCTTCAAATCCAGCCATCAAAGATGAAACAGACACTAAACACATGCAGTGATTTCTATGTGCATAGATTAGCACATTAAACATTTTCATTTGTTTGTCCCTTCCATATCCTGCCTTTTCCCACAAAGGAATTCAAGGGATATTATAAAATAAATACACTATTATTTCTATATATTTATATAGCACATAGATAGATGTGGAAAATTTTACATAAAACTATTAACAACCATTAATCTGGAGGGTCAGACTGAGAGATGATGGTGGTGGAGGAGAGATTACTAGCATTTTCTTTAAACATATGTGAAGCATTTGACTTAATACAAAAAGAATGTGTTATTTTTGTGGTTACAAAAATAAGATTTAAAAAAATGTATGCAGCAACAGGATGAAAAATATTAAGGAAAGAGACAATAAGGAGAATTATGATGAATGCTCAGGTGAGGAGAGCACATACCATTCAAGAATTGGGGCAGAAACATGGGTCTGCATTTTTGACAACCAATGAAAAGAAGGAAGCACAACTAATTACATGATTCATGGTGTTTGTAAGATAAAAACAAATCAGTTGCAGAACCAAAATGCTCCAAACCAGTGATAAGGAGAAAATCTTCAAATCAACTAGCAAAAAATGACACAGTACGTATAGCGGAACAAAGATAAGGAGGACATCAGATTTCTCATGAGATACAAGGACAAGTGAGAAAACAGTAGAGGGAAATCTTCAGCTAAAGAAAATATCAACCTAGAATCTTATATCCAGAAAAAATATCTTTCAAAAATAAAGGTGAAATAAGGACTTTTTCAGATAAACAAAAGCCAAAAGAATTCAGCATTAGCACACTTGCATGAGAATGTTAGATATCCTTGAAGTAAAAGGAAAATAATACCAGATGAATATAGGGATATATACGAGGAAATTAAGGGCTCTGGAAATGTTAACTTCATAGAAAAATATATGATTGATATTTACTATTTAAATATCTTTAAAATATAACTGATTGTTTAAACAAAAATTAATAACAATTGTGTGGGGCTTATAACATATGTAAAAGTAAAAACAACACAAAGATTGGAGAGTGGGGAACTGGAAGCACACTATTGTAAATGAAATACTTATGCCATAAGTAAATGACAATTATATAATTATACACAGACTCTTCCAGAAATTGAATTGGAGGGAATACTTCCCAATTCATTCTACAAGGCTGCCATTACCGTTAGAAAACCAGAAAAAGATTTTATAGGAAAAGAAAGCTGCAGAGCAACATACCTTAAGAACATGAGCACAAACATTACAAACAAAATTTTATGAAAATGAATCCAACAATATAAGAGGGTAATACATAATGACCAAGTGGAGTTTGTTTCAGGAATGCAAGGTTGGTTTGAGATCCTAAAATCATTTAATGTAATTCACCATATGAGCAAGCTAAAAATGAAAAATCATACGATTAACAGATACAGAAAACACATTTGATAAAACCCAACATTAATTCTTTATAGAAACTCAGTAAAATACGAATAGAAGGGAACTTCCACAATTAGATAAAGGGCATCTATGATAAAACTACAGCTAACATCATTCTTAGTTTTGACTAAGATAGGATGTTTTCCCCATATGATCAAGAACAACTCAAGGATGTCTGCTCTCAGCACTTCCATTGAACACTGTACTGGTGTTTCTAGCCAGTGACATCATACAAGATTGAAAAGAAAATTTCTTTTACAGAAGATATGAATCTATATAGAAAATCTGATGGAATCTGCACAAAAGCTACTAGAACTAATAAGTAGTTTTGCAAGATTGCAGCATGTAAGATCAGCTTACAAAAATCAATTGTATTTTTATATATTAGCAACAAAAAATTGGAAAGTGAAATAAAAAACAGTAACATGTATAACAGCATAAAAAATAAAGTACTTAGGAATAAATTTGATAAAAGATATGAAAGACCTCCACTGAAAACTACAAAAAAATTGCTGAGAGAAATTAGAAAAGACCTAAATATATGAAGAATAATACTGTGTTCATGGGTTAAAAGACACAACATTGTTAAGAAATCAGTTCTCCACAATTTGATCTACAGATTCAACACAACCTCAATCAAAATCTCAGCAAAAAATTCGCAGAAATTGGCAAACTGATTTAAAAATTCATATGGAAATTCAAAGGACCTAGATTAGCCAAAACAACACTGAAAGAGAAGAACTAATACTCCTTGACTCAAGATTTAACATAGGACTTCCCTGGTGGCACAGTGGTTAAGAATTCGCCTGCCAACGCAGGGGACACAGGTTTGAGCCCTGGTCTAGGAAGATCCCACATGCCACAGAGCAACTAAGCCCGTGCTCCACAACTACTGAGCCCACATGCCACAACTACTGAAGCCCATGCACCTAGAGCCCATGCTCCGCAACAAGAGAAGCCACCACAATGAGAAGCCTACGCACCACAATGAAGAGTAGCCCCCGCTTGCCACAGCTACAGAAAGCCCGTGCGTAGCAATGAAGACCCAACACAGCCAAAAAAAAAAAAAAAAAGATTTAACATAAAGCTACAGTAATATGGTATTGGTGTCAAAATAAACAATGACATCAATGAAACAGATTCAACAAAGGTGCAAAGGTAATTCAGTGAAGAAGGGACACTCTTTTCAACAAATGGTGCCAGAACAATTGGATATCCATATATTAAAAATGAACTTCAATCCACAGATCACATCATATTTCAAAATTAACTCAAAATAAATCATAGACCTAAATGTAAAAACAAAAACTCTTAAAACGTCTAGAAGTAAACATAGGAGAAAAACTTGGCGCCTTGGGTTAGGCAAAAGTTTCTTAGATCTGATACCAAACATGATCCATTAAAGAACAAAGTAGTAAACTGGACTTCATCAGAATTAGAAACATCTTCTTTGTGAAAGACATTCTTAAGTGAATGAAAAGTCACAAACTGGAAGAAAATCTTTGTTTGATAAAGGACTGTATCTGGAATATAAAAAGAACCCTCAAAACGCAATAATAAGAAAACAAACAACTAAGTTAAAAAATAGGTGAGAGATTTGAACAGATACTTCATCAAAGAAGGTATATGGATGGCAAATAAGCATATAAAAAGATGCTCAACACTGAATCAGGGAAATGCAAATTAAAACATAATGAGAATCTATCATACATACC
The DNA here is from genome assembly GCF_008692025.1 of Phocoena sinus. Taxonomy (NCBI): domain Eukaryota; kingdom Metazoa; phylum Chordata; class Mammalia; order Artiodactyla; family Phocoenidae; genus Phocoena; species Phocoena sinus. Next base: position 78,568,613 of record NC_045766.1, on the reverse strand, counting down.
TATTAGAATGACCAATGTGAAAACGACCAACAAAGTCTAATGTTGGGAAGGATGTGGAGGAAAGGGACTGACTCATACACTGTGGGTGGGAATGTAAAATGGTGCAACCACTTTGGAAAACAGACATGCAATTTCTTTAAAAGGTAAACATATACCTACCATATGATCCAATCATTCTATGCTTAGGTTTTGTTTTTTTGTTTGTTTGTTTGTTTGTTTTGCGGTACACAGGCCTCTCACTGTTGTGGCCTCTCCCGTTGCGGAGCACAGGCTCCGGACGTGCAGGCTCAGCGGCCATGGCTCACGGGCCCAGCCGCTCCGCGGCATGTGGGATCTTCCCAGACCAGGGCACAAACCCGTGTTCCCTGCATCGGCAGGCGGACTCTCAACCACTGCACCGCCAGGGAAGCCCCTACGCTTAGGTTTTTAACCAAGAGAAATGAAAGCATATGTCTACACAAAGACTTGTACACAAACATTCATAGCAGTTTTATTTTTAATAGCCCCAAACAACCATCAATAGGTGAATGTATAAACCAACTGTAGTTACATCTACACATTGGAAAATTACTTAGCAATAAAAAGAAAAGAACCACTGGTGCAAGTAACAACATAGATGAATCTCAAAATAATTATGCCAAGTAAAAGAAAGATAAAAAAAATACATACTATATAATTCCATTTATATAAAATTCTGGAAAATGCAAACTAATCTATAGTAACAGAAAGCAGGTCAATGGTTGCCTGGGGACAGGGACAGGGGATGTAAGAATTGGACAGGAGAGGGAGATGACAAGGGTGCATGAGGAAACTTGTAAATTATATCCCACATTTCACAGTGTATACATATGTCAAAACATATCAAACAGTAAATATGTGCAGTTCATTGGAGGTCAATTATACCTCAATAAAGCTATTTTTTAAAAAAGGAATTAGTGTTCTAGAGGGATGAATGAACTTACTGTCCTTTAGGCAAACTTTTTCATATGTATGGTTACTCACAGTGGAGCTTTTGATTCACCATAATTTAACAATGTTTGCTAAAAAAAAAGTCTTGTCAGTCCAGAGAAGTAAACTCCAACTGAGTGATATGTTAGGTCTGGGCAGGGCCTACATAGACAAAGGGTTTGATGATCTGGCTTTGAGGTGTGGGCAGCTCTATCAGGAAACCTGATAAAATGGGGGAATGTGGTTAGGATGACACCTGATGTCAGGCAAATGTAGGTGGTCTGGCTGCCACATAGCTTCTAGGGTTGATTCTATCTGCTGAAATGGGTATGCTCTTCCTTGCTCACTGCTCCAGGCTCATCCTTCTTAGTGCAGAGAATGGCCTTCTTAAATAGAAAAGAATCAGGCTCCAGAGAGGGAAATAACTGCTTATCTGCTATAGCTTCTCTGTAATCACTCTCCCTCTGTCCACTTTCAGCTCACACCTGTGCCAAGCAACAGCCTCTCTGGGCATCTTGCTCTCCCTCAAACTGGTGCCAGATATGGGCCAGCTCACACATCCCCCAGAGCAGTACCAGGGCCTGGGGTGCATATGAAGTAGAACCTTTGTTTAAAGACCTATATCCCAATAGCACTGACACCGGCCATGTGACTCCAAGGTTTGAAGTAAGGAGCAGGAACTTCAGATCATCATAAAAGGGCCAGACCCAGTAATCTGGCACAAGTTTCTCTAGCTTTTAATCAGTAGTAGAGCTGCTGTCTGTGATCAAGCACTGTGTACTTGTTGCCTACTCACCACTCTCTTGTCTGGAACCCTCTGGGTAAACACCTTGTAGAGTCGCCAGCTCTTTCCCAGAATGGGGCCAAACACAAGGGAGGTCCCAATGCACAACATGGACAGTCTTACCTATAGGCGGAAAGGGACAGAAGCAAGAGGCAGGAGAGAATCCTTTGTGGTTCTCCATACATTCTGATCTGTAAAGCCTCAGTCCACAGAGGACCTGGGGCAGAAAGTGGACCTCACTGACTCAACGTTCCAGGGATTGCCTCTGAAAGTGTCCACAGCAAGGATAAATGTAACCACCACCCGCATCATATTCAAAACAAAATTGAAGACTTCACCTACCTGAATGAGAGTTTCCATTGACCTTCCTGCTAAAGCACCTTGATGGTGAATCCCAAAGAGGTAAGCGCTACTGTAAGTCAGACAACTGCCCAATAAGGTCACAATGTTCAGATTGGGACTGGACATCTTCACAATCCTACAGGAAACCAGGAAGAAAGACACCTACAGTCATGTCATTTGCCCTGGGAGTGGGCCAGAATAATCTCCAATGCAGCCTCAGAGTAAAAGGCCATAGGGGAGAAACCACTTTACAAATCTGTAAATAAAATAAATAAAATAAAATAAAATTTTAAAAAAATTAAATAAATATGACTTATTTAAATTTATTTTCAAAAAGAACTAAATTCTGGTATTTCTTGCTTGTATAACTCCAAGTCTTTTAAAAGAAGGTCACTTCCTAAAAACAGGTGGTATCAGAGAAGAGTTAGCATTTTTCCATGAAGTTTATGGTTGCTAAGGGACTGCTCTATGCAGCCTAGTGAATAAATAACTAGCAGGTAGATACCTAAAGAGATGCAGTTTGGAGCCTTTAAAAATGCACTGTAAGGTAAACTACTAATTGAAAAAAACAGACAAAGATACCACAAAAAAAGAAAATTACAGGCCAATATCACTAATAAACATAGACGCAAAAATTCAACAAAACATTAGCAAATCGAATCCATCAATACTTTAAAAGGATCATACACCATGATCAAGGGGGATTTATCCCAGGGATTTTTCAATATCCGCAAATCCATCAGTGTGATACACCACACCAACAAACTGAAGAATAAAAACCATATGATCATCTTAATAGATGCAGAAGAAGCTTTTGATAAAATTCAACAGCCATTTATGATAAAAACTCTCCAGAAAGTGGGTATAGAGGGAACCTACCTCAACATAATAAAGGCCATATATGACAAACCCACAGCTAACATCATACTCAAGGGTGAAAAGCTGAAAGCATTTCCTCTAAGATCAGACAAGAATGGCCACTCTCACCACTTTTATTCAACATACTTTTGGAAGTCCTAGCCTCAGCAATCAGAGAAGAAAAACAAATAAAAGGAATCCAAGTTGGAAAAGAAGAAATAAAACTGTCACTATTTGCAGATGACATGTTACTCTACATAGAAAATCCTAAAGATACTACCAGAAAACTACTAGAGCTCATCAATGATTTTGGTAAAGTTGCAGGATACAGAATTAATACACAGAAATCTATTACATTTCTATACACGAACAACGAAAGATAAGAAAGAAAAATTAAGGAAACAATCCCATTTACCATTGCATCAAAAAGAATAAAATATCTAGGAATAAGCCTACCTAAGGAGGCAAAAGACATGTACTCCAAAAACTATAAGACACTGATGAAAGAAATCAAAGATGACACAAACAGATAGAAAGATGTACTGTGTTCTTGGACTGGCAGAATCAATATTGTCAAAATGACTATACTACCCAAGGCAATCTACAGATTTAATGCAATCCCTATCAAATCACCAATGGCATTTTTCACAGAACTAGAAAAAATTTTTTTTAATTTGTATGGAAACATGAAAGACCCTGAATAGCCAAAGCAATCTCGAGAAAGAAAAATGGAGCTGCAAGAATCAGGATCCCTGACTTTAGACCATACTACAAAGCTATGGTCCTCAAAACAGTATGATACTGGCACAAAAACAGAAATATAGATCAATGGGACAGGATAGAAAGCTCAGAAATAAACCCACACACATATGGTCAATTAATGACATGACAGAGGAGGCAAGAATATACAATGGATATACACCCTCTTCAATGGGTGATGCTAGGAAAACTGTACAGCTACATGTAAAAGAATGAAATTAGAACATTCTCTAACACGATACACAAAAATAAACTCAAAATGGATTAAAGACCTAAATGTAAAACCGAATATCATAAAACTCCTCAAGGAAAACATAGAACACTCTTTGACTTAAATCACAGCAATATCTTTTTCCATCCGTCTCCTAGAGTAATGGAAAGAAAAAGAAAAAGAAACAAATGGGATCAAATTAAACTTAAATGGTTTTTCACAACAAAGGAAACCATAAACAAAACAAAAAGACAACCTACAGAATGGGAGGAAATATTTGCACATGATACAACCAACAAGGGATTAATCTCCAAACTATACAAATACCTCATACAGATCAATAACAACAACAACAACAACAAAAACCAAACAACATAATCAAAAAATGGGCAGAAGATCTAAATAGACATTTCTCTACAGAAGACATACAGATGGCCAAAAGGCACGTGAAAAGATGCTCAACATCGCTAATTATTAGAGAAATGCAAATCAAACTACAATGAGGTTATCACCTCACACCAGTCAGAACGGCTATCATCAAAAAGTCTACAAATAATAAATGCTGGAGAGGGTATGGAGAAAAAGAAACCCTCCTACAGTTGTTGAGAATGTAAATTGATACAGCCACTATGGAGAACAGTATGGAGGTTCCTTAAAAAACTAAAAATAGAGCTACCATAAGATCCTGCAATACCACTCCTGGGCATATACCTGGAGAAAACCATAATTTGAGAAGATACATGCACCCCAGTGCTCACTGCAGCACTATTTACAATAGCCATGACATGGAAGCAACCTAAATTTCCATTGGCAGATGATTGGATAAAGAAGATGTGGTATGTATATACGATGGAATGTTAGTCAGCCATAAAAAAGAATGAAATAATGCCATTTGCAGCAACATGGCTGGACCTAGATGATCATACTAAGTGAAGTAAACCAGACAGAGAAAGACAAATATCATATGATATCACTTATATATGGAATCCAATTAAAAATGATGCAAACGAACTTATACACAAAACAGAAATAGACCCACAAACATAGAAAACAAATTTATGGCTACCAAAAGGGAAAGGTGGGGAGGGACGAATTAGGAGTTTGGGATTAGCATATACACACTACTATATATAAAACAGATAACCAACAAGGACCTACTGTATAGCATAGAGATCTATACTCAATATTTTGTGATAACCTATAAAGGAAAAGAATCTGAAAAAGAATATATATAATACATATATTAATATATACATGTATGTATAACTGAATCACTTTGCTGTATACCTGAAACTAACACAACATTGTAAATCAACTATACTTCAATAAAAAAAATAAAATTAAAAAATAAAATAAAATGAGCTGTAAGGTAAACTACTTTTTGACAAAACTTTGGGGAAATTTTCATCCACTATTTACTTTATTTGACGTGTAAATTGTTTTCCTCTCTCTGTTTGACCAAGAGAGGAAGAGAAAGCAGGGATTGAAAGCAGGAAATTTGGGAAGGGTTGTTTCTTAAGTGATTTTTAAATGAGGTTATAGAGCACTTTGAAGATTATAGGGAAATGTGGACAATCATGGTCTGACACAAATCCTGGGCACCAGTAGAGACCTGGGACAAGACAGAAATGTGTGAATTGGTTAACCTAAGGAGAAAAGCAGGTTTACATTGGACTGTGATTGATAACAATTAAGAAATAAAAATAACTAGTAACAGTTAAGAAGTAATGTAACTGTACTTAAGAGTTTTAGTCTAAATAGTGTATTCTGCATAAATGCAATACTTATACAACTAGTCATTTGGTAATTATACATTTATTTTTTTCTTAAACTCACCTACATTTTCTTTAATTAATTAATTATGGCTGCATTGGGTCTTTGTTGCTACGCGCGGGCTTTCTCTAGCTGCGGCAAGCGGGGGCTACTCTCCATTGCGGTGTGTGGGCTTCTCATCGCGGTGGCTTCTCTTGTTGCAGAGCACGGGCTCTAGGCGTGCGGGCTTCAGTAGTTGTGGCACACGAGCTCAGTAGTTGTGGCGCATAAGCTTAGTTGCTCCACAAGATCTAAGGGAAGATGTGGGATCTTCCTGGACCAGGGCTCGAACCTGTGTCCCCTGCACTGGCAGGCGGATTCTTAACCACTGCGTCACCAGGGAAGTTCCCTATATGTTTATTTTTAAATAGTAACAAAGGGGGAAAGCATTCTTATCTATGTACCTGGATTACCTGGCTGACCACCTTAAAGGCCAGAGCGAAGGCAAAACCAGCTACTTAGTACAGCCTACTTTAAAGACAGGCAACGTACATAGGAGGCATTAAACAAACAGTTTGGCAATGCTGTACTTAGAACCATCACAACCACCATCGGCCCAGCTTGATTACTTCATAGCCGGCAACATAATTACGTCCACACATACAAGAACACCAAACCTCTGTCTGCGACTCAGGCCCCAAGTACGGTCACCGTAAGCCAATGAGTCCAGCTGAGCCTTACCCAGTCTTGGAGCAAAAATCTTGACTTTTTTCTCTTCCTCTAAAAGTGAGAACAACTGCCTTGTAAAATGGGGATAATAATAATACACGCTCCCCTCCTGCCCAAACCAAAGAGTTGTGAGGATTCAAAGGGGCAATGTAGCCAAGTGTGTGGCACAGGGCCCAGCATGTAGCAAGCATGTTGCAAGCATGTTGCCAACACAGCTGATGATACTGTTAACCTCATCATCTTCCAGGCTTTAGAAACCTGGGAATCACCTTTTCCCTCTTCCTTTTCCTTCTCCACCTCTACCCAATCAATTGCCAATTTCTTTCACTTGTTATTTCAAAAGCTCTCTGAGCTATCCCTCACTCTCCATTCCTGCTACCACATTTATCCAGGATACAGTCGTGTTAGGAGAAATGGAACTGGAGTCGGTATGAGATGGGAATCCTGGCTCAGCCAGTCACAGCTGTGTGACTTTCATAGCCTCATTTAAGTAGTCTAGGTTCCTGCTTCCTCATTTGTGAAATGAAGATAATATCTTCTTTTGTATCCACCCACAGGGTACTGTGAGGATCAAATGAGGTGTGTGCTAAAACTCTTTGAATACTCTAAGGCGATGCCAAAATGTTAATCTTTAGATTTTTTGGTGTAAGCTTCAGCTCTCTGTAACACCAGTTTTTCCCTGTCCTAATACATCTTGCGTATTGCTTTCACACTTATTTTCTTAAAATACCACCTTCATCACTTACCAAGAGAGCTACATGTATAAAGAACAATTTTCTATTGTTTACCTTAAGTCTCCTGTATCCCCATTTAAGATTTAGCCCTATCCTACCTATCCACTTCTTCCTTCAGGATTGCTTCCTCAGTCATCATGTCTTCAAACTGTGGGCTTAGAGTAATCTTCCCTAGTTTCTTTGTCTCTTCCCATAAGAAGGGGGAATATGTGCTGAATATTGTATACCAAAATAACAATGATTATCAGCAGCTTTGCAAAGCATTTGTTAAGAAAAGTATACATTAGAGAGACCAGTGCTGACACTGATTTAGAAAAGAGGGCACCGCTGACCGGGACTGGCCACTCAGTGCAGCCAGAAGCTTGGGCGGTGGTAAAACCACTGGGTGGGATCCTGCAGGACCAAGAACTGAGGCTGTTCTTCCCCATGGCCTCTCACAAACTCCTAGGCATCAGCTATGAATATCTGATGAGGTTCTCACCAAGCAAATGCCCAGGTTTCACAGCCACACGTCTGTGTTGTCTAGATCACTGATGTACGGTAGGTTTCTTTCTCAACTCCTCTCTGGACCATTTTATTTGAACACCACTGTACAATCCGGTCTCCTTTGTGTAATTCAGTACTGCATGAATCCTGATTTAGAATTCCTCCCCCTCCTGATTTAGTTAGGAGGAACTCAATTTAGTTTTTTTAAAAAACAAAATATACATTACATAGTCTTCACATCTCAGAAGTTGATGCAAATTAATTTTCAAATGGACATGTTATGGACTTATATATGTATGTTTTGATATTTTTCCTAAACAATGATACTGAAAACCTGCCTCAGAAAAAAAAATGAATAGAAGATGATTTACCTATTGTGTTTGGCCAAGTTAACACCTGTGAAGTCACTGAAAGGTGAATCATCTCCAATTCAGCAGGTGAATTATGTAAGTCTGGAGAATGTCTTTGCTACTTTGATAGGAATTCAACCACCTATATCATTTATATTTTTCTATTGAACTAAAAGATGAAGACTGCATATGCTGAATATTTTAATAACCACAAACATAATTTCTACAAGGGAAGAAGATTTAAATATTATCTACTTATAAATAGCTAGGCCCATCTAGATTACTTGTGTTTCATTTATGAAGAGACAAAAAGCCCAGACTGGGTTACTGACAGTCAGAAACAAGGTGGCATTTTTTTTAAAAAAAGGATTTTATAGCTACCTCATTATCTTTTTTACTTCCTTTACTGATTGGCAATATAAGGCAAGAGTTTTCTTGATTTCTCTCTTCTCAAGTAAGGTTTCAACACATAGAGATAAATATCCATTTATATCTGCAGAACCTATATAAACCTGTATTATCATTTCAAAGTCTTTAATGAATTCAGGTGCATAAATGACATCTACCAGTATGATGTTTTAAAAATCTTTATCAAATATCAGTTTCTGAACTTGGTCTTTCATTATACTTGGAGTTATAGAGACACTGGTATCCTGTTGTTTCTTCTTAATGATGTTAAGGACAGAGTTTGGAAACATAGCCTGTGAATGGGGCTGAGGGTACTTCTTGGCTTGCTGTTACTATTAGAAAACTTTCCTAAAATGTCACAGGGCCATGCTTTCTAAAATGCTACATGAGTCGATATAAATAGTATCATTGAGCTTTAAACATATCTAAAAACATACCCAAAAAGCTTTTTAATAAAACAATTAAGATTAAATTGTGAAATTTATTGAATTTCTTTTTCAGTCCACTGTTTTTGATCCACGCTACAATGGGATTATAAATCTAATTCATCTGGATATGTTCCAAACGGTTTTACCATAATTTTGTCTGGTGTGTTTCAGCAAATGTGATCACTTATCATTTTGCTTATTTCTAATGTATTAAGTTCAATTCAAATTCTGAACACCTCAAACTAATATTTGTGTGACCTGTAGCTATTTATATTCAAACTTTGTATTTTAAGGGTGAGAGCAGCCTGGCGCTGCTTCTTCCTCTCCTGCCTGGGCCACCATCCTAGGAGACCGTCCTAGGAGATTTCATTAACCTTTCAACTTCCAGAGTTTAAATGCTTTAATCATAACAACTTCACTTTATTCCACTTTCAGACACCCTGGATCACACCCTGGGTCTTATGATCATTCAGAATGGTTCCACTTCAGAAAATTTAAACGCCAATATCTCTGATTTCAATGCATCCAAAATTTAACTCCTGGTCTCCCCCCTCAACCTGTTCTTACATCCTTCCTCAGTTCAGATAATGGCAACTTCATCTTTATATTTGCTTGGACCAAAAATCGTGGAGTCATACTTGACTCTAGCTCACCTCCCACATCCAATCTGTCATGAAATCCTATTGGCTCTAACCTTAAAACACATCCAGAATCCAACTACTTCTCACCACCTCTGCTGCCATCACCCTGATCAAAGTCTGACTTTGCATTTCTCATTTGGATTATTACACTAGCCTCCTAACTGGTCTCCCTGCTTCTACTCTGGACCCTCCCGACTTCTATTTTCAACATAGCAGCCACAGTGATCATGTCACTTCTCTGCTCAGAACCCTGCAATGGCTTTCTATCTCACTCGAAAAAAGCCAAAGTCTTTACCAGGGTCTACAGTGCTTACACATTTGGTCCCCGTTATCTCTCTACCTCATTTCCTACTTCTTCCCCTTGCCCACTCCACTCCACACACCTCCTTGCTATTTCATGAAAACACCAGGTGCTCTCACACTTCAAGGCTTTAAAGTGGCTGTGCTCCCTGCCTGGAATATTTTAATTCACATATGTGCATGGTTCATTCCCTCTCTCCCTTCGTATCTTTATTCAAATGTTACCCTCTCAACCAGGGCTATGATGACAATCCCACTTAAAATCACACTCTTCCACTAGATACTAAATCCTTATTACCCCACACTATTCTCTCCATCCCCATCCCACCATAGTACTTATTACCTCTAACATGTTACATAATTTACATATTTATTATTCTTGTTGTTTATTGTCTTCTCCTGCCAATTAGAATTGTTCATGATGTACTCCCAGCACTATAACACCACCTCACATATTAAAATCACTCAATAAATTTTGCTGTACAGCAGAAACTAACACAACATTGTAAAGCAACTATACTCCAATAAAAATTAATTTTTAAAATCACCCAATAAATACTTGATGAATGAATGAGTCTCCTATCCTCAGCCCTCTACTCTCATAGGCTTACATCTAATACACTTGCCCACTGACAACCTCCAGACCTTCAGTTCCTTGGTTCTTTAGCTTTCTCACAGTCTCTCTTCCTTCCTCTACTCAATTTCAAACCTCTGGTTGGTTATTGGGACTGTTCTCTCAACAACACCCAATTCCCTTTCCAAACAGGCCCTTTTGTTGCACCTGCTCGACAAAACTCGCATCAAAAGTTCAATCCATTGATGTTACTCAGCCATAAAAAGAATGAAGTATTGCCGTTTGCAGCAACGTGGGTGGACCTAGAGATTATCATACTAAGTGAAGTAAGTCAGAAAGACAAATATCATATAACACTTATATGTGGAATCCAAAAAAATAGTACAAATCAGGGCTTCCCTGGTGGCGCAGTGGTTGAGAGTCCGCCTGCCGATGCAGGGGATATGGGTTCCTGCCCTGGTCCAGGAAGATCCCACATGCCGTGGAGCGGCTGGGCCCGTGAGCCATGGCTGCTGAGCCTGCGCGTCGGGAGCCTGTGCTCCGCAACGGGAGAGGCCACAACAGTGAGAGGCCCGCGTACCGCAAAAAATAATAATACAAATCAACATATTTACAAAACAGACTCACAGACATAGAAAACTTATGGTTACCAAAGGGGAAGCGGGGGAGGGATAAATTAGGAGTATGGGATTAACAGATACACGCCACTATATACAAAACAGATAAACAAGGATTTACTGTACAGCATAGGGAACTGTATTCAGTATCTTGTAATAACCTGTAATGCAGAAGAATCTGTACACTGGAAACTATCATAAACTGTAAATCAACTACAGTAAATAAAAAAAAAAATTACAGTTCACTGTCTGCTTTTACATCCAGGCTGCTGACTGCTGTGGGGGAAGATTGTAAAACCTTGTAGACCGTTGCCACCAAAATCAATCAGTCAAGCTTACTGTACTACCAGTCAATCTTTTTATTTGTTCTATGAGTTATTTCTTCATATTTCCTTTGAGTGACTCACTTCATTGGATTCAAAGAAATAAGAGCATGTGTCTGTCTGGATGATGCTCTCAGTCTAGGCTTGGTGCCCTCCTCCACGTCCTTCTACTACCCCAGGGTATATGTGCATCAATACAATTGTGTTATATTACACGACAATTGTATTGATTTTGTTGTCCCACTAGACAATTTATACTCCTCAAAAGGCAGGATGTTTCTTATTTGTCTGTATTTCAGCCCCTAGCACAGGCTTTGGAAAATGGCAAGTGTTCCATAATCATTTGTTAGATGGATGAATGAATGAATGAATGAACTCATTAATGGACATGGAAGGCCCATTGTTTCTTCCTTTCTTTGTTGTCTTCCCTAATCTCATTTTTCCCTGGCAATGCTCTCCTCTGTTAGGTGGAGGAAGGAGGCTCTCATCCCTCCCAAAGTGTGCCAAATGGCCATAAAGTGGCAGAGATCCTTGACAGTCAGAGGGAGAGTCAAGAGCCGGTTCAATGGGTGCTAAGGCAAGAGGGGTACATTCTGGGTAATGGTAGGAGCTTTAGGAGGATCCCCTTGGTCCCTCTTAGAACGGCTGGAAACTCCCTGGCATTACTGAACACAAAAGGGCCAAGATATTTTACGTGCCGTGGACTTCCACAGACATAGGGTTTTAACCACCTGGCAAATCCCCAGCCCCCAAACCCTCACTGAAAAGCCGCGTCATCTGGGTGACCCCCTCCTCTGCTTCCTCTCTCAGCATGGTGCCTAGGGAGTCTAAAAATAAATGAGAGAAAGGATCCTAATGGGATGCTTGTGAAGCTTTTCGCTCTCCCATTCTTTGTTTCTAGGAAAGCGCAGCATCTTGGGGATGTGTATACTCACACAGGCACACATGCATATGTGTTCACTTGTCTCCAGTGAAATCAGGCCACTTGAAAGATTCCTTTCCATTGGCTGAATTCATCTTGGAGAATCCCCCCGGGAAATGCCTTTGTCGAATATGTCTCTTACATCATGTGTCGAGGGCCATGTAGGCCCAGTGACATGACTGTTGATGGATGAAACCTCATCTTCATGACCACATAGGCTACAGGGTCTCAGGTGACATCTGCTCAGAGGTTAACAACACGCATCCCATTCTGACTTCAGAAAATCCGCTGATCCTGATTTGCTGCTTGCAGCTAGGCTGCAACGCATGCCTTCTCTTTACATCCTTGCAGGCAGTAAATGATGTTTTGTCATGAACTAAAACACTAAGCCCTGCTTCTTGTCCTGAGTGGGCCTGGCCTCTCTAAATGTGCCTGCTTTCCTGTAGCCATTAAGCGCTTGCAGAGCCTTGTTTTACACGGAGAGACCAAGGTCCCTACCAACTATTCTGTCAATTCAGGCCTATAGCCCTGAAGCTGGGGAGGAACTAGATGAATAGGGACATTCTGCCTGCAGAAGAGCCAAATGGTTAGCAGTAGTTTGACTTGATGAAATCTAGGGCCCCTTCCAGCTCTTCCCTTCTCAACTTATTCCAGAAGCAAATTTCTTTTCCCTGCTCTGGTTTATTAATAAGCCAGTCACACTTTGCATTTCTTTTTTTCAAAAGATTTTTTTGGGGGGGGGGTGTATGGTTGTTTTACAATGTTGTGTTAGTTTCTACTGTGCAGTCCCTGTGCTATAGAGCAGGTTCTTGTTAGTCGTCTACTTTATACATATTAGTGTATATATGTCGCTTCCAGTCTCCCATTTCATCTCACCACCACCCCCCGCTTGCCCCCCTTGGACCCTTTGCATTTCTGCTTCTCTAACTTAAGCAGGAACAATAGGCTGACCTGGTTACCAGAGATGCATTCGAATTTATGTCTCAATCAATGCATCAAAATATTTAGCGATTAAGTGCAAAAGAAAACTTGGTATGCATCCTGCCCCTAAATTTCCCTTTAACAGATGATCTTCATGTCTCCATGTTTTATTCATTATTATCTTTTTAATAAACTTTCTGCATCAGACATTAATTCAACAATTCTTAAATATCTACTTGTCAAGGTATTAAGAAGAACTGGAGACAGGAAAGCAAATGAGATCTAATTTCTGTCCTCAGCTCATTAGGATTCTACCTCTCTGGTTTCTAATGTTTTCATGGCAAAGACAATTTGCTTATTCTGTCACCTTTTAAAATAGAATAAAAATTTAATTTAATATTACCAGTTATTTTCTCAGTATACACTGAGCACTTTAACAAAATCTATGTATATGAATGTATGTTTAATATGGATATTTTTATGTGACTATGAATATAAATTTCTAGTATACAAATTTCAAAAGGCACAGCTCTCACGGAATATAAAAAGGCCTAAGGATCAATTTTAAAATGCAGCCTTGCAAATATTTTTAAAGCTGAAATGGGAATATTTAGATATAAGACCCAATGCCCATTAATTACTTCATTATACCAGCTCAAGTTTAGGACAGTGGTGAAAAAGCATACTGATAGATTCAAGATAAGCTGGTGATGAGAGGGAAAAAGGGTACCCTTACTAGAAAGGAGCTTGTATGGTTTTAATTAGGAGTATTATGGCCACATTCCACACAGATTTTTAAAAAATTAGTTTCTATGTCTCATGCACTTGTAATATATTTTAAATGTGTTTTTAAATGCTGGTGAGGGGGAAACACTAGAAACACAAAAAGTCCTCTTCTGTCATATAACCTCAGACCCTAGAGGGTAGGCATGTGCTATAATTTATGAAGCAGTGATTTCAACTTCCTTTCTCCCCTTAGCTGTGGGAAAGGCCTTGAGCAATTCCTAGCAGGAGACTTGTAGCACTTCCCAAAGGACAGAGCAGATGCCCTGATTTTAAGTAGAGCATAAAGCACAGCACAATTGGCCACGTGAAACACCCCATCACAGGGCATCTGCTGTGAACCAGAATATTATCATTTACCAGGTGACATGTAAATTGATCTCTCTGAGGCACCAAAGACTGGCCTGCCATCTTGGGGAGGTTTCCTTTCCCTCTTTCCCTTCTTTCTCATCCTCAGGTTTGTGGTGTTAGAACTTTGGGCCTTAGTGAATCTGAGTGAAATCCCCAACAGCTACAACTGCTGGAATCATTCCCCACTGGGCCACAATCTGGGAATTCATGATGTTGGGACTGGGTTTTACTCAGCTTTGTCTCTATCAGCACCATCTACAGGGCCCTGAACCTGGTGGAAACCTATTAAATGTCTCTTATCCTGGATAAATCATGAGTCTTGGAAGAGTACTCCAAAGAGAAAAAGGGAGACTTCTAGAAAGACAGGACCTGCTTGCTCCCCACCACTCTGCCCCCCACAAATTACCTAGGACAGGCTTTGAGTCTTAGGGTTCTAAGGAACATGGCTTAAACCACTGAGTGAACCTGATTCCCTTATTTTAAGATGAAGGGACCAGTATGCAGTTTTACAGCCAGACAGGGACCACGTGGGGACAGCTAATGTAGATGTCCTGACTCCTGGTTCCTTCTGGTGTTCTCTCACTTCCCTCCAGTCTACCCCAGCCACCTGGGATCTGTGTCCATCCAACTGATCAACGAACTTCTGCTAGGGCCTTCCTGACCCTGGTTTCTAACGTCCTGCACTAGCTCTGGCAGGCCCAGGGTTTTCTTTTCTTTCTTTCTTTCTTTTTTAAAATATTTATTTGTTTATTTATTTGGCTGTGCTGGGTCTTAGTTGCGGCATGTGGGCTCTTCATTGCCACATGCAGAATCTAGTTCCCTGACCAGGGATCGAACCAGGGCCCCCTGCATTGGGAGTGCAGAGTCTTAACCACTGGACCACCAGGGAAATTCCAGGCTCAGGGTTTTCACCTCTGCCTTCTCACCTTTAGCTGGAATTTACCATCAAGAGGAGATAGAGAGGTAGTCTGAGTTCCCTGGAGTGCCTTCTGCTGGGCATTGCCTGCCTCTTCCAATTCTGATTGCCGGCCTGGACCTCAGACCTTGGCAGCGTTCCCTACGACTCCTGGCTCGACCTACTGGCTACAACCCCAGACTGAATTCTTGCTACAGCTGGCTTTGGGCTCTTGGTTTCCATCATTGTCTAGTGTTCAAGTCTTGGCCCCAGCAATGGCCTGGAAGTATCTGCCTTAGGCTGACAGGAGTTGCATATTCTGTCCTGTAATCTGATGTGAAAGGAACAAGTGTTAGTCTGTGTGTATGTTTAAGCAGCTTTCATGGATTAACACTGAGGTTAATACTGAGGTTAATACTGAGGTAACATAAAGTTGTGGAAAAGGCGTGGCTTTGAAATTGGACTGACTAGATTGACTAGCTGTGTGTGATGGGTGATCTGTCTCACCATGCCAAGGCGGTTTCTTCATCTCAGTTTATCCTCCTGAGTGCTATATGGGTTAGAGATAATGTACCTAAAGTAAAAAGCAGATAAGAAGCCTGTGATAGAAAGTAACAACTAGCACCTTTAAGTTAAATTGTCTGTGTGTACACATACAGGGACTAAGTGCTCATTTCATGATGTTTGAAGTAGTGAAGGATCCTGAAGTGCCTCTGGATCATCAAAAATTACATTATAGTCAGAATCATATGAATACATGTTTTCTATACTACTTAGAATATTGATAATTATACAGAATAATATTAAAAAGAGTAGGCAACATCAATTATATATTTAATATGTGCTAGGCTGTGCTCTACATAAACTACCTAATGCAATCTTCATAGCCTTCTGAGATACACAGTATCATTACTCCTATTAAAAAAAAATTTTTTTTTTAACTTATTTTTAGTTTTATTTTTGGCTGCATCACCCGGCATGCGGGATCTTAGTTCCCAACGAGGGATCGAACCTATGTCCCCCTGCAGTGGAAGTGCAAAGTCTTAACCACTGGGACTGCCAGCGAAGTCCCATTACTCCTATTTTTAAATAGAGAAGTGGGATTTAGCAAAGTTCATTAAAGTGATCAAGTCACATGCCTAATAAGTGATGGAGCTGGGATCTGAGGTGGAGTTTGATTCCAGAGCTTGAGTTCTTATGCCATTTAATCTTTCACTGGGCACACCTTTAACCTTGTTAAGGGATGTTAACTTTTTTTTTTTTTTTTTGGCCGGACCACACGGCATGCAGAACTTCCCTGACCAGGGTTGGAACCCATGTCCCCTGCAGTGGAAGCAGAATGTCTTAACCACTGGACCACCAGGGAAGTCCAGGATGGCAACATTTCTTAACCCCTCTTTCCATTTTCCCACCTAGGCCTACTGAGGAAAGGTTTTCCTCCCACTCTCCCCATGTGGGAAACTGCTGAGGAGGAAGCTTTCACCTCCCTCTCCACCCCAGTACTCACTCTTCCCCGAGCGAGCAGGAGCCTGCAGTCACACTGGAGAGAGGTAACAGGCCTGGGCCACGTCCTACCAAACAGTCTCCAAGACAGGAATTTCCACTCCACTTCCCTCCTTTCCCATCTCCACCGGGCAACGAACTCGTCTCCCTTCCTGGGGCCCATTTTAGAGTTGTGTCAAGCAGCGCTTTCTAATTTAGCTTTCACCAGAGATCCCTGTGCTTTCTTTTTCTCAAAAGACTTTTTCTTTTGAAATTATTTGACTCACAGGGAATTGCAAAACAGAACTGAGAGTTTCCGTGTACCCTTCGCCCAGCTTTCTCCAAAGATAACATGTTACATAACTAGAGTACATTATCAAAACCAGGAAATCAACACTGGTGCAATACTATCAACTAAACTATAGACCCTATTCGAATCTCACCAGTTTTTACATGCACTCTTTGTGTGTGTAGATCTATGAAATTTACCACATGTATAGATTAATGCATTGATAACTACCACCATAATCAGGATACGAAACTCTTCCATTATGCAAACAAAATAAAACCTCCCTCCAACTACCCGCTCCAAGTCACACCCTTCCCTCCAACTATAACCCCTGGCAACCTCTGATCTGTTCTTCATCACTATAAATTCATCTCCTGAGAATGCCATATAAATAGAATCATACAGTATGTAACCTCTTGAGACTGGCTTTCTTCCCTTGGCATAGTGCCCCAGCTTGTTCCCTTTTATTGCTGGGCAGTGTTCCACTATATAGATGTACCACAGTTTGTTTATCCATTCACCTATTGAAGGATGTTTGGATTGTTTCTAGATTTTGATTATTACAAATAAAGCTTCTATAAACATCTGTGTACAGTTTTTTTTTTTTTGGTGAAGATAAGTTTTGATTTCTCTAGGGTAAATACCCAGGAGTGTGATTGCTGAATTACACAGTGAGTGTATGTTTGACTTCGTACAAATCTGCCAAACTGTTTTCCAGAGTAGTGGTACCATTTTACCCACCAGCAATGTATGAGAGATCCAGCTTCTTTGTATCCTTGCTGACACTTGGTCTTGTCAGTATGTGTGCTTTTGGCTAGTGTGGCACATGTCAGCTTTTAAGAGTAGAAACCTTGGACACCTTCTGATTATCAGCGCTGTGTGTTTGTATGCACTCTGACTGGACCGAATCCTGGAGGGGAGTAGAGTGTGCTTAAGGTTCCAAATTCTTATCAAGCGTCTCCTGTATGCCAGACACTGGCAGGTGCTAGGAAATAAACAAATATATTGTATTTGAATTTGAAGACTCAATATGAGGCAGAGGAAATAGATAAGTGGATGGGTAAATATGATTATGAAACAATGGAGCAACTACCATGGTATATGCAAAGTGCTGTGGATACTGATAAAGGAATTGTGCCTTAGAACAGTGGTTCTTAAATTTTAGAATTGGTAAGAATCACCTGAAGAGCCTGTTAAAGTACAGATCTGGTCATCATCCTCCAAAGTGTCAGATTCAGTAGGGTCTACTGTAGGGCGCCAAGAATTTGTATTTCTAACAAGTTCCCAGATGCTACTGATGCTGCTGGTCCAGGGCCCACATTTTGATGGACAAGAGTTTGTCTTAAAGGATGAATAGGAGTTTATCAGGTGAAAAATGAGAAGAGTCATGAAACAAGGAAGAGCATGAGCAAAAGCTGGGCGATGAAAAGTGCATGGTATGCTCTAGGAATGGCCATTATCTTGTATGATGCAAGTACAACTTAATTTAAAGGGAATAAACAGAAATTGTAGATTAAGGCCAGACTACAAAAGATCTTAAGTGCTCACCTTAGGAGTTGGGTAGGCAATAGAAGTCTATGTTTGAAGAAAAAAATGCTGGCAAGAGGGCAAAGGCTGAACTGGAAATGGACAAGACCAGTTAGGGGGCTCCTGCAAGAATTCAGATGAAGAGTAGATCAGTACTACACTTGGGCAACAGAGGTGGATAATAGGAGAACAATTTTAGAGACATTTCAGAGATTAAATGTCTAAGACTTGGTGACTAACTGGATGTGTAGGGAGACAAGGAAATCCAGAATGAGAAATGTGGATGGTAGTGCTATTAATGGAGACAGGAAATACACAGAGGTAGAGAAAGATTAGTGGTAAGGTATGAGTCTGTTTTTTGGTCACCAAATCTGAACTGACTGAGGAACATCCATCTAACAATATCAACTATGAAGTTAGAATGTGGGATTTGAAAAAGGCAGGGCTTCAGGATATGTCACAGGAGGGATTAAGACCAGGTGATGGGTATAGTCTAAGAAGTGAATTAAGACTGGAACCAAAGATGATATCAACATGAAATGGGTAGGTGGAATACAGGAGCCAGTGAAAGCAGCTGGTAAGAAGCAAAGAGCTAAAACCAGGACAATCATGTATGGTAAAGTGAAGAACAGAGAAGTTTTCAGAAAGGAGGAACAGAGGAGATGGTTAAGTGTTAACGTGGCTTGAGGCTAAACAGGATGGCATCTAAAAAGAGATGAGTTGATTTAACGACGTTGTCAAAGGCCATTTCACTGGAATCAGGGCATGGGTTGAAGAATGCGCTGGAGATGAGGAAGTGGAGGTGGCTGAATACCACTCTTCTAAGAAGCTTGGTGGTAACAGGAAGGAGAGGGCCAGGGCAATAGCTTCAGAGAAAGGCATGACTAAGAGAAAAATTTCTTCTGGAGGCCTTCAAAAGTCTCAAGACGAATGTCAACAGTTTCCAGTGGCTAATCAATATTTGTCTACCTGACTTGAAATATGCAAAACAGAGAAAACTATTTGATCAACTACTACTGATTCATTCATAGGAGGCAATTTGAATGTGGTAATCACTCTGGTATCTTTCTCAAGAAATTCAGAGGCACATAATTAGTTTAGACTATTGTCTTTTGGTCTCTGAGCACTCCCTGTGCCCCACTATTAACAGCAAAAGATCCCACTGTTATTCTAAGCTTCTTCCTTTTAATAGATTTAAATAATCCCTTTATGTGTTTTGGACTCTCTTCAAAGGTGCTTCTCAAAGTCTTTTTTCCTATTTTGTACTTAACCTGACATACTCTGTGGACTCCCTGATCTCTTCTGGGTAGCTTTTTACAGTCTTTGAGAGATGTCTTTTTCCCACCACAATAACCATTGTGACTATCACATTTTTAAGTGCTTGGATTTTTTTCTTTTTTTAAAATTCTCAGTTACTCTTTTAACTGGAAGTACTCAGTTACTTCCAATAGAATCTCTTAAAACAGTCTCCAATCTTCTTATGACTTTCAAAGCCTATGTTTCAATTTTCTCCTAGCTAATACTCACATTTTGTCATAGTTTCCCTTTGAACACTGAATGACTGAGATAAATTTTCTGGGCTTATGGATTGAATGTGTCATGATAACTCACCTTAATTGGCTCACCCATGGTTACCTCCTAAGACCAATGCCTAGTCACAAGGCAAGAACCACAGCCAGGACATTTTTCTAACTGTAGGTGGTTTGAAACCTCCTGTTATAGGAAAGTTCATTCTATCAAAAATCTCTGTTAAAAAGCTCACCTCTACCTCTTGACCTGATTAGACTTTTTACAATTCACATTTAGTGCAAGTTTTAATACCTGGCATAATTTCTAAGTTTCCAAATCTTTAACATTTGTATATTGGTATCATCAGCTTGGTCATCTAGTCTAAGGCACTGGTTCTCAAACACTGGAATCACCTGGAAAGTTGGAAAAAACTGCTGCTATTGTCCCACTCCCAGACATTCTGATTTAACTGGTCTAGGGTGAAGCCTGGATATCAGGATTTTTAAAAGCTCCCTAGGAGATTCTAATATAAACCAAGTTTGAGATATCACTGGTTTATATTCCTAAGATAAATAATCTAATTTTTAAAATTGTGAAAGGATTTGAATAGACATTTCTCCAAAGAAGATGCACAAATGATCCATAAGTATGTGAAAAAATGCTCAACATTATCAGCCATCAGAGAAGTGCAAATCAAAACCACAAAACCACTTTATACACACTAGGATGGCTAGAATAAAGAAGACAGATAATAACAAGTGTCGGCAATTATGTGGAGGGAACCGGAACCCTCAAACATTGCTAGTGAGACTGTAAAATGCTAGAGCTATTTTGGAAAAGAGCTCAGCATTTATGTAAACACAGAGCCACCACATGACTCAGAAATTCCACTCCTAGACATACACCCAAGATAAAGGAAAACATAATGTACAACAAAAACTTATACATGAATGTTCATAGCAGCATATTATTCATAACAGACAAAAAAGGGGAAATAACCAAATATCTCTCAGCTGATAATTGGATAAACAAAATGTGGAATATTCACGCAACAGAACATGATTCAGCCATAAAAAGGAATGAAGTGCTGCTTCATACTACAACATGGATGAACCCTGTAATCATTATGCTAAGATTATGCTAAGTGAAAGAAGCCAGATACAAAGGGCCACATGTTGTATGACTTTATACATATTGTCCAGATAAGGCAAATTTATAGAGATGTTAGACTAGTAGTTGCTAGAGGCTGGGGGAGGGAAGAAATAGGGAGGGACTGCTAACAGGTATGAGGTTTCTTTTCAGAGTAATGAAATTATTCTGGAATTAGATAGTGATGATAACTGTCCAATCTTCTGAATTGTACACTTTAAAAAGATGAATTTCCGGGTTCTCTGGTGGCGCAGTGGTTAAGAATCTGCCTGCCAATGCAGGGGACACGGGTTCGAGCCCTGGTCCGGGAAGATCCCACATGCCTCAGAGCAACTAAGCCCATGAGACACAACTACTAAGCCTGCGCTCTAGAGCCCGCAAGCCACAACTACTGAGCCCATGTGCCACAACTACTGTAGTCTATATGCCTAGAGCCCGTGCTCCACAGCAAAAGAAGCCACCACAATGAGAAGTCCGTGCACCGCAACGAAGCGTAGTCCCCGCTCGCCACAACTAGAGAAAGCCCGCAAGCAGCAACGAACACCCAATGCAGCCAAAAATTAATTAATTAATTTAAAAAAGATGAATTTCATGGTGTGTGAATTATATCTCAAAAGAATAAGTATATTCTTATTGTTAACTTATGTGTCTGAGGAATTCTTACCCGTGGAGATTTGAGAAAGACTCTCCTTGCCAATAACTTTTCTATTTTACTACTGTTTGCTGTATATCTCACACAAAACTAGGCCACCTCCTTCCCTTTCTGGTAAGAATCTAAAGCCCAGGGTAAAGTATCACAATGTGCCAGAAGGAAACATCTGGCTTTCGTCACCTTTACTAAAGAAGGATATGAGGAAAATAAATAAATTCTGGAGAAGAAAAGCTGAGTGGCAGGGTCTCTAAAGAATGAGGACAAACCACTCTGCAGCCTGGAAAGGAGAAGCCCAATGGGGATGTCATAGAAACCTATTAAATCACAAAGAGATCTTGTGTATACTAGAAGGAAATCCTGGAATACTTGAAAGAGGTGATACCATTTAAAGGTTCAGAAATGTAAAGTTAGGACATGAAAAATAAAGTAACAACTTCACAAAACAGGTAATGATCTAAGGATGATCATTATCATTATTCCCCTGAAAGATAGTACAGGCAATAAAATACAGTTTTAAGGAAATGGCCCTATAGTAGAGTATTTTATCAAAATAAGTTACTACTAATAGGAGTTTTAATTTTTCTCTTTAAAATTTAAAACGATTTTAATTGTGGTAAAATAAAAATAAAATTACATACAATAAAACAACATAAAATTTACCATCTTAACCCTGTTTAAGTGTACAGTTCAGTAGTATTAATTATATTGACATTGTTGTGTAACCAATCTCCAGAACTTTTTCAACTTGCAAAACTGAAACTCTATACCCATTAAACAATAATTTCCCATTTCTCCCTCCCTCCCCTCAGCCCCTAGCAACAACCATTTTATTTTCTATTTCTATGAGTTTGACTACCCTTGATATCTCGTATAAATAGATGCATACAGTATTTGTCTTTTTGTGAGTGGCTTATTTCACTTAATGTCCTCAAGATACGTCCATGTTGTAACATATGTCAATTTCCTTCCCTTTTAAGGCTGAATAATATTCCATTGCATGTACATCTCACATTTTGTTTATCCATTCATCTGTCAATGGACACTTGGATAGCTTGTTTTTTGGGGGCAGGGGGGAAGATGGGACCAAATACTAAGGTTGATATCCAGAGGATTAACCTGTCTTCTCCTAATAAGGTGCTTGGTATCACTATCAGAGACAGAAAGCTGGTAAGAATTGGGGCTCAAATGGTGGCCAAAGAGGTTAGACCAGAATTCAGGAGTCTAGGCAGACTCATAGGATTAAGACACACAAACCAGATACTGGGAGCATGAAAGGAAGAAGAAGCAGTGGTAATTTAGGGATTGAACATGCAAGGATGTCTAAAACCAGGAGATCTTGGTACAACATTGTGAATCAACTATATTTCAATTAAAGAAAAGTAAAACCAGGACATCACTTTGAGGAAGAGAAATACAGAAGAAAGAGTCAACAAGGGACTTCCCTGTCAGTCCAGTGGTTAAGACTTTGCCTTCCAATGCAGGGGGTGTGGGTTCAATCCCTGGTCGGGGAGCTAAGATCCCACATGCCTCATGGACAAAAAACCAAAATATAAAACAGAAGCAATATTGTAACAAATTCAATAAAGACTTCAAAAAAAATTAAAAAAAAAAGAAAGAGTCAACAAAATAGTGAAGTATGAGTGAGAATCAAAGTCCGCCAAGCAGGGTCAGGAAGTACAGAAAATTAGCAGAGGACCCAGTGAGTGAGGGGTTGTACCAGAAAGGGAGGATATACTACAGGCTAGTGTAGGTATCTAAGGGAGAGGTCTAGGATTCTAGCAGGCAGTATGCCACCAGGAAAGGAAAGAACAGACTCTAAATAGACACTGGCTGCTCCACTCTGGCCTCTGCCCTAGGGCATGTTGATTTGATAAGAGAGAGGGGGAAAATGAAAATAGATAGGCCATCCAGAGAAAACTGTAATTCAAAAAGATACACGCACCCCAATGTTCACTGCAGTGCTATTCACAATAGCCAGGACATGGAAGCAACCTAAATGTCCATCAACAGAGGAATAGATAAAGAAGTTATGGTACATATACACAATGGAATATTACTCAGCCACAAAAAGAACAAAATAATGCCATTTGCAGCAACATGGATGGACCCAGAGATTCTCATACTGAGTGAAGTAAGTCGACAGAGAAAGACAAATATAAGATAGCGCTTATATGTGGAATCTAAAAAAAGACTACAAATGAACTTATCTACAAAACCGAAATAGATTTACAGATATAGAAAATAAACTTATGGGAGCTTCCCTGGTGGCACAGTGGTTAAGAATCCGCCTGCCAGTGCAAGGGACACAGGTTCAAGCCCTGGACCGGGAAGATCCCACATGCCGTGGAGCAACTAAGCCCACATGCCACAACTACTGAGCCGTGCTCTAGAGCCCGCAAGCCACAACTACTGAGCCTGCGTGCCACAACTAGCCCACATGCCTAGAGCCCTTGCTCCGCAACAAGAGAAGCCACCACCATGAGAAGCCTGTGCACCGCAACAAGAGTAGCCCCTGCTCGCTGCAACTAGAGAAAGCCCGCGAGCAACAATGAAGACCCAACGCAGCCAAAAATAAAATAAATAAATTTATTTTTAAAAAAAAAGAAAAGAAACTTATGGTTACCAGGGAGTGGGAAGGGGAGGGATAAATTGGAAGACTGGGATTGACGCATACACACTACCATATATAAAATAGATAACTAATAAGGACCTACTGTATAGCACAAGGAACTCTACTCAATACTCTGTAATGGCCTATATGGGAGAAGAATCTAAAAAAGAGTGTATATATGTATTTGTATAACAGATTCACTTTGCTGTAACCTGAAACTAACACAACATTGTAAATCAATTACACCCCAATAAAAAATTTTTTTTAAGTAAATAGATAGGCCAGATCTAGGAAATTTATACTGCATTCTGGAGCTGACTCTCAACATCCAAAATGGTGTGGCTACTTTGATTTCCATCCAGACTAGTGTCAATATTGGCATGGGTTGGATTTGGTGAGGCTGCAGGGATATCTACACAGCGGGGATGCCTGGGGTCCAGAGAGTGTTAGTTATAGTCTGAAAGTTGTTAGTGGGGCCTGCTATAATATGAATTTAGTGCTAATTTACACCACTTATTTTCTTGTGCCTACAGCCAAACTATGCCCAGATTCCAGGGGTGGGACCAAACTGATAGTTGAAAGTTAATGGGTGGGGGGGCGGATACAAAAAGAAGAAGGGTATAGAGGTTAGAAGACAATCAGTTCTTTGCAATCCTAGGCTATACAGTAATGTTACTGGTCCACTGTGAAATTTCTCAGGATGAGACATAACTGTTCAGATATTACATAAACAATATTACCAGTTTGTTTTTCTTTTCTCTCTTTCTTCTTCTTTTAAAGAGTTTAGAGTACATAAGTACGATGTGCAGGAAAAACATGTTTCTAGAAAATTATATTCACAGATAAGCTTCTCTGATTTGCCAGTTCTACTCTGCTGAGGCATGTTTTCCAGCAAACAAAATGCACTAATAAATCTATCAGGGACAGAAAGGCAGTGGGGGACAGCTGCAGCCGCAGCATCCAGGAGTGACAATGATTAATTCCTACATCTGCTCAGTCAGATAGAAGCAAAGGTCACTGTGCATAGATTAGCATCCTGATCACCACCTCCTCCTAACACACACACACACACACACACACACACGGGTGCGCGTGCATGCACGCACACAGGAATAGCATCTTCCTCCATTGATCACGGCAAAGTTCAGAATATGAGCTGAAATATGTCTACTGTCTGAAAACTTCCCTCCCCCCAGAAAGCAAGCTCTTTAGTGGGACAGAGATGGAAGAAGGAATAGAATAGGATCAGCAACTGATTAATGTCAGATTACTGTCTAACCTTGTTAACATCCAAATTAAGTGAAAATCTGATGCTCAGCTACATTTACGAAAGCCAAGGGAACAGGAAATTTAAGAACAAATCCTGATGCAGGAATCTGATCAAAGTAAGAAAGGCTATTATGGTGAAGCAGCTGAACACGTGGACATCTGGCATTATGTAAGGAAGGTATTTAGAAGCTGACTCTTTGTCCTCATGTTCAGCAGTCTCCTGAAGACATTGCCACTTCCTGTTCATGACTTCTACACTTATAGATACCTGAGAGGTTGACTTTTTAAAAAAATAATCTTGGACCAGGAAAGGTATTTTTTAAGTGCACAAATTATAAATGTTTAGCTCAGTGAATTATTACCAAGAAAACATCTATGTAACTATCATCCAAGTCAAGAAAAAGAACATTTCAATACCTCAAAACCTCCACTCATAATTATTACCCTTTCCTTCCTCCCTAAAGGTACACCACTATCTTGACTTTTTTTTTTCCACTAGCTTGACTTTTAACACTATACTTTAGTTATGCCTGCTTTTAAAATGTATTTAAGGGGAAGCATACAGTACATGTTCTTTTGTGGCTAGCTTTTAAAATTTGTTTATGAGATTTGGTCATGTTTCGGGGTTTTAATAACTTGTTCATTTTCATTGCTGAATAGTATTTCATTGCAAGAATGTACCATAACATTTATTCCTTCTACTGTTAAAGGACAGTTGGGGTGACTACAAATAATGCTAGTGTGAATATTCTTTATACAACTTTTGGTATAAATGTGCATACATTTCTCATGGGAATAATTTAGAAGTGGATTTGCTGGATCACAAGGTATATGAATTGTTAATTTTAGAAAATATGCCATATAAGAAAAATAACTACTAGGGATGTAATGTACAACATGGTAAATATAATTAACACTGCTGTATGTTACATATGAAAGTTGTTAATAGAGTGACTCCTAAGAGTTCTCATCACAAGGAAAAAGTTTTTTTCTATTTCTTTAATTTTGTATCTATACAAGATGATGGATGGTCACTAAACTTACTGTGATAATCATTTCACGATGTATGTAACAAATCATAATGCTGTACACCTTCAACTTATATAGTGTTATATGTCAATTATATCTCAATAAACCTGGGAGAAAAAAAATTTTCACAGGAAAAAAAAAGAAGATATACCAAATCACTTTCCAAAGTGGTTGTACCAATTTGCACTCTCACCATGAGCAGACAAGAATTTCACAGTTTTGCATCTTTATCTTTAAAAATTTAAGTCATTTGGTGTATATCTCATAGTATTAATTTGCTTTTCCCTAGTTATAGGTAACCACTAACCTACTTTCTGTCTTTATAGATTTGTCTATTCTAAGTATTTTAATAAATGGAATCATAAAATATATGGTCTTCTTCTCAAAAAGGGAAAGAAACCCAAACATAACACTAAAGATAGTCTTCAAATCAAAAGGGAAGAGAACAAAAGAAAAAAGGAACAAAAAAGAACTAAAAAAAACACAAAAGAGTTAACAAAATGGCAATAAGTACATACCTATCAATACTTTAAAGGAACATGGACTAAATGATCCAATCAAGCCGCACAGCACAGGGAGATCAGCTTGGTGCTTTGTGTTTGCCTAGAGGGGTGGGATAGGGAGGGTGGGAGGGAGATGCAAGAGGGAGGAGATATGGGGATATATGTATATGTGTAGCTGATTCACTTTGTTATAAAGCAGAAACTAACACACCATTGTAAAGCAATTATACTCCAATAAAGATGTTAAAAAAAATGATCCAATCAAAAGACATAGACTGGCTGAATGGATACAAAAACACCACCCATATATATGCTGCCTACAAGAGACTCACTTCAGATCTAAAGACACACAAAACTAAAAGCAAGGGGATGGAAAAAAGAACACTCCATGCAAATGGAAATCAAACAAAAGCTGGGGCAGCAATACTTATATGAGACGTAATAGATGTTAAAGCAAAAACTGTAGCAAGAAACAAAGGAGGTCATTACATAATAATCAAGGGATTGATACAAGAAGATACAGCAATTATAAATACATATGTGCTCAACATAGGAGCACATATAAAAAACTTTATATTTATATATATAATAAAACATTCCATCCCAAAGCAGCAGAATACACATTCTTTTCAAGTGCACATGGAATATTCTCCAGGATAGATCATTTGCTAGGCCACAAAACAAGTCTCGGGAAATTTAAGAAAACTGAAATCATATCAAGCATCTTTTCTGACCACAATACTATGAGACTAGAAATCAATTACAAGAAAATAACTGCAAAAAAACATAAACATGTGGAATCTAGACAATATGCTACTAAACAACCAATGGATCACTGAAGAAATCAAAGAAGAAATTTTTTTAAAATCTGAAGACAAAAGAAAATAAAAGCACAACAATCCAAAAACTATAGGATGCAGAAAAAGCAGTTCTAAGAGGGAAGTTTATAGCGATACAAGCTACTTTAAGAAACAGCAAAAAATCTCCAATAAACAACCTAACCTCATACCTAAAGAAGAACAAACAAAACCCAAAGTTAGTAGAAGGAAAAAAATCATAAAGATCATAGCAGAAATAAATGAAATATGGACTGAAAAACAACAGAAAAGATCAATGAAACTAACAGCTCGTTCTTTGAAAAGACAAACAAAAGTGATAAACATTCAGCCAGACTCATCAAGAAAAAAGGAGAGAGGGCCCAAATCAATAAAATCAGAAATGAAAAATGAGAAGTTACAACTGGCACCACAGAAGCACATTCTAGCTGGGTATGGCCACAGGCAAGGCCCTGACTGCTCCTTAACTAGACCATTTCTCAGGGCTGTGTTTGCAGTGAGCAACCTTGAGAGATGAGGCAACATACCCCACCCCCCAGACAAAGAATAGGCTTGTTACGATTCACTATAAAAGTGATGAATTCCCCAGGCTTAGGTTCCTTTCCTTTAATGGTAGCCCCCTGTGTGTGCAAGTATCATCCATCATGGGCCCTGCATCATCCCCATGGGACTGATGGCATGGGAACCAGCACAAACCCAACACGAAGCTCTGACTACTGCTTTCTACCATGAGTAATGAAGTACTTTGTTTCTGACCCAAGAGTCTTGTGTCTTTTGCTAGCATAAAACAGTAACAGGCTAAGTTGTTAACTTATAAGTAGGGCAAAATCTCATACCCTACACAATTCTTTTTTTTTTAATTTATTTATTTATTTATTTATTTTTGGCGGCATTGGGTCTTCATTGCTGCGTGCAGGCTTTCTCTGTGGTGGTGAATGGGGGCTACTCTTCGTTGCGATGTGCGGGCTTCTCATTGTGGTGGCTTCTCTTGCTGCAGAGCACAGGCTCTAGGTACACGGGCTTCAGTAGTTGCGGCACGCAGGCTTGGCAGTTGTGGCTCATGGGCTCTAGAGCACAGGCTCAGTAGTTGTGGCACACGGGCTTAGTTGCTCCGCAGCATGTGGGATCTTCCCGGACCAGGGCTCGAACCCGTGTCCCCTGCATTGGCAGGCAGATTCTTAACCACCGCGCCACTAGGGAAGCCCCCCTACACAATTCTTATTACTCAAACTTTTTGATTTCCCAGGTAGTAAAACCCCAGCTACTGGGGATTATTGTGGGAATGCTACTTTCAATTCTGAGAAGTAACAATATGTAAATAACTACCATCTAAATCATTATCACAAATGGCAGTGAGATAAGGTCTTAGAATAAAAGATAGTCCTTTAATTGAACAAGTTTATCTTCATGCAAAACTTATGACATTGCCCTTGTTTTGTGCATTTCAGAGGAGGCACCAGGAGAGCCTCCCTTTTGACATGAAAGGTCTACTTTGCTCCAAGAGTTAATTTGGTCCTTATTAAACTGCATGAGGAATCTAGGAAAAAAGAGTGCATTCTCCCATATCAGTCATTAATACCTAGCACACTTCACAGATGGGTTTTAGGTCACCTAGCAGGGCCCTTTGGAACAGGACACCAAATATGGTATACTTTTTCACTCATGAGAACCTTCTCAAAAAAATAAGAATGTTTATGGACTACATTTTTAATAGCTTTAATGAGTGTAACTGACATACAATAAACTGTATGATTTTTGAGGATTATATGATTAAGTTTTGATATATGTATATACCTGTGAAATATTCGCCACAATGAAGGTAATGAACCATCACCCCCAAAAGTTTCCACATGCCCCTTGGTCATCCCTCCTTCCTGCTCTTCTGTGTTACCCCCAACCTGCAGGCAACCACTCATCTGATCTCCATCACTACAGATTAGTTAACAATAGATTAATTTTCTAGAATTTGTATAATTGGTATTATATAGTATACAATCTTTTTTGCCTGTCTTCCTTCACTCAGCATAATTATTTTGATATCCATCCATGTTGTTCCAAATATTAATAATTATTTTAATGTTGAGTAGTATTTCATTGTACGGATATACCAAAATTTGTTTATCCATTCACTTGTTGATGGATATTTTTTATTTGCAGTTTTTGGCTATTACAAATAAAACTGTTATGAACATGGTATACAAGTATGGTATACGTATAGCTTAATTTCTCTGGGTAAAAACCTGAGAGCAGAATGACTGGATCATATGGTAGCCATATGTTGAACTTTTAAAGAAACATTCAGGCGGTTTTCCAAAGTGGTTGTACCATATTACATTCCCACCAGCAGTATATGCCAATTTAGCCAGTCTTTTAAAATTTCAACTATTCTAATAGGTGTGTAGTGGTATTTCATTGTGGTTTTAATATGCATTTCCCTATGACGAATGGTGTTGACTATCTTTTCACATGTTTATTTGCCATCCATATATCTTCTGTGGTGAAGTGTCTGTTCAAACCTTTCACTCATTTTTTTGTTGTTGTTGGATTGCTTCTTTTATTATCAATTTTTAGTATTATTTATATATTCTGGATACAAGTTGTTTATCAGATACATGACTTGCAGATATTTTCTTCCAGTATGTGGCTTTCTTTTCATTTTCTTAAGTTTCTCTTTAGAAGAGAAGATGCTTCTAATTTTGATGAAGTTCAACTCATCAATGCTTTGTTTTATGGATTTTACTTTTATTGTTGTACCTAATAAATCTTTGCTTATTATAAGGTCACAAAATTGTTATACTATGCTTTCTTTGAGAAGTTTTACAGTTTTAGATTTTTTTAGATTTAATAGATAGGTCTATGATCCATTTTCAGTTAATTTCTAAACATGGCACAAGATGTAGATCAAAGTTCATTTCTGCATATGGGTATCCAATTGTTCCAGCACCATTTGTTGAAAAGACTGACTGTCCCTTCTCCACTGAATTGCCTTTGCACCTTTGTTGAAAAGCAGTTTCTCATATATGCATAGGTTTATTTCTGGATTCTATCTGTTCTGTTGATGTATATGTCTATCTTTACCCAATACCAAACTGTCTTCATTACTGTAGCTTTGTTAACATCTTGAAATCAGGTGGTCCTAGTCCTCCAACTTTATTCTTCTTTAAAGTTGTTTTGGCTCTCCTAGGTGCTTCGTATTTCCATGTGAATCATAGAATCAGCTTGTCAATTTATACAAAAAAAGGCCAGCTGAATTGTGATTGTGATTGGGTTTAGTCTAAATCAATCAGATCATTAAGGGGAGAATTAACAATATTGAGTCTTCTAACCCATGAACACAATATGTCTCCATTTATTTAGAATTTCTTTAATATCTCTCAGCAATGTTTTGCAGTTTTCAGTGCACAAGTATTTCACATTGTTGGTTAGATTTATCCCTAAATATTTCATATTTTTTATGCTACTGTAAATGGCATTACTGTTAATTTCACTTTTCAATTGTTTTTACTATATAGAAATACAGTTGAGTTTTGTACATTGATTTTGTACCCTGCAAACTTGTTAAACTAATTTATTAGTTCTAATTGTTTTTTTTAAAAAATAGATTCCATTGAATTTTCTATATAGATCAGGTGACCTGAAGGTAAGCCATTTTAGTTCTTCCTTTCTAAGTCAGGTGACTTTTATTTCTCTTTGCATTGGCTAAAACCTTCACTGTTGAATAGAACTGGTGAGAGCAGACATCTTACTTCTGGTCACAATGGGAAAGCATTTAGTCTTCTACCATTAAAAATGGTAGGGAAGGGGCTTCCCTGGTGGCGCAGTGGTTGAGAGTCCGCCTGCTGATGCAGGGGACACGGGTTCGTGTCCCGGTCCGGGAAGATCCCACATGCCGCAGAGCGGCTAGGCCCGTGAGCCATGGCCACTGAGCCTGCGCGTCCGGAGCCTGTGCTCCACAACGGGAGAGGCCACAACGGTGAGAGGCCCGTGTACCGCAAAATAAATAAATAAATAAATAAAGGTAGGGAAGGCAGCTATGCTCACCACTATACCACCAACGCACACCAAACATAAAATAGGTAGCTAGTGGGAAGCAGCCGCATAGCACAGGGAGATCAGCTTGGTGCTTTGTGACCACCTCGAGGGGTGGGATAGGGAGGGTGGGAGGGAGGAAGAGGCAAGAGGGAAGAGATATGGGAACATATGTATATGTATAACTGATTCACTTTGTTATAAAGCAGAAACTAACACACCATTGTAAAGCAATTATACTCCAATAAAGATGTTTTAAAAAATGGTAGGGAGTTCTTTTCTATTTTACTTTGTTGAGATTTTATCAGGAATGGATGTTGAACCTTGTCAAATGCTCTTTCTATGCCTATTAAGATGATCATATGGTTTTCTTTTTTAGTTGGTAAACATGGTGTATTATATTGATTGATATATGGATGTTAAAACAACTTTGCATTCCTGGAATAAACTTCACTTTGTCATGATGAATTATCCTTTTGATATTGGTTGTACCCAATTTGTTAAAATTTTGTTTAGAATTTTGGATCTATGTTCATGAGCCTATAGTTTTTTTCTCTTCTAAATTCTTTGTTTCCTAACTTATTAGAGTAAGTTAGGAAATGCTTCCTTATTTTCAGTTTCTTAGAAGACTTTGTGTAGAACTAGTAACATTTCTACAATACAGGCACAGTTTAGCAGGGTGCCTCTAGCTCAGGGTCTCTCACAAGTATACCCCTTGGTGAGCCACGGCTGCAGTCCTCCAAGGCTCGACTGGGGGAAAATCTGCTTCCAAGCTTACTCACACTGCTCTTAGCAGGACTCAGAAGATCTATTTTGAAGCTCACTGACATGGCTGTTAATAAGCCTCAGGTCCTTGATGGCCACAGACTGGAAACATCAGCTCCTGGCCATGTGGGCCTCGCTGCAGGGCAGCTCACAAAATGGAAGGTGGCATCCCTCAGAGTGAGTGAGTGAAAGAGTGAGAGGGATCCAAGTTGGAAGCCATAGTCTTTTTGTAACCTTATCCCAAGTGACTAATAAGCAAATCAGTCAGTCTAGCCCATACTCAAGGAGAAGAGATTTCACAATATTGTGACTACCAGGAGGTAGGACTTATTGGAGAACAATTTTAGAGACTGCCTACCAAAGTTGTTCATGATATTAACTTATTTTCCTTCTAATATTTATAGAATCTTTAGTGATGACAGCTCTCTCTCCCTTACTTGGGTAGTTATATATTCTCTTTTTTTTTCCTGGTCACTTGGTCTAGAAGTTGGTCAATCTTATTGATCTTCATAAAGATTTTGGTTTTGCTGTTTTTATCTGTTGCTTTTCTGTTTTTCATTTTATAAGTTTCCACTTTGATTTTTATTATTCCTTTCTTCTGTTTATTTGGGGACTCATCTGCTCTTGTTTCCTGTTTTGTAAGGTGGTTCTTTCTTCTTTATAATATGGAGTTTAGTGCTCTAATTTCCCCTGAAGTACTGCTTCAATGGCATCCAAAATTTTTTGATATATTGTGTTTTCACCTTCATTCAGTTGAAAATACTTCCTAGTTTCCCTTCTGATTTCTTCTTTGACCATGGGTTATTTTAAAGTGTTCTATTTAGTTTCCAAATATTTCAGAATTTTCCAGAGATCTCTCTGTTATGGATTTCTAATTTAATTCCATTCTGGTCAGAGAACATACTTTGTATAATTTGAATCCTTTTAAATTTAATAAGATCTTCTCTATGGCCCAGAAGATGATCTATCTTGGTAAATGTTCTGTGTGTACTTGAAAAGAATGTGTATTCTGCTGCTGTTGGGTGTAGGATTATACAAATGTCAATTAGGTCAAGTTGGTTGATGGAGTTGTTCAAGTCTTCTGTATCTTTACTGATTTTCCCTTGTAGACTACATTTTAAAATGTTATCAAAAATGCAGTATTGGTGACTGAACTTGAACATTGCTACATTATTTTTATTTTATTAAAATGTTTTTCTTACTCTGGCACACACATGCATGTGTATGCACACACAGAGTCACATTCACAAATTTAGAGACCACAGAACTGGAGTGAAATGAGGCATCTAACTGTGATGCTGCACCTTTGAACAAATTTTACTATTTAAGAAAGCACTTTTGAAACTGGGTTATTTTATGTTTCCTTGTCTGACCTTGTAAGCTACTTAACTGCAAAATGTGTTTTTACTCACAGTGCCTCTTAATATGTTATTTTTTATGCCAAGTCATGCTCCCGCTGCAAGCAAGACAAGGAACAAAGTCTTTAGTAGAATGAAACAAATATAGGTGCTTCTACTATAATACTGTTTACAAGTGTTCAGACATATAAATGCTTTTAAAAAAACCTCGCATTCTACAAAATTGTGGATAAAAGTAATGGCTTATGGGAAAAATAATGTAGGGCCATAACATATGAAACACATTTAACTTTGTAACCAGAATACTAATAAAAAATAATAATTATCTCAATTAAAATACTAGTACTCAGTAAATGTCCACTACCACTTGTACCCAGGATCACAGCTGATTTTTACAGCCTTAAAGCTGCAAGACATAGGTCCTTAAGGGCATTCACCTCCAATAGATAACATTGTCATCAAAATCTAATTTGGATCTCTGTTTTCTTCAGCAATCAATTGTTTTTAAGTACGAGGGAAATGTCTTCATGTCTTCATCTACTCCTGCAACTTCATCAGATAGCGTCACATCGTAGGTAGAATACCAGTTCTTGAAGCCATTAAACCAGCTACTGCTTGCACTGCTATCACAGTATTCTTAGCTTAAGGCTTCCTTCTTTAACTGTAAGAAAGCTTGCCCCTGGATGCTTTAAACTATTGATTAGCTGGGGAAAAAATTACATATGAACCAATGATGTTATTTTCTTATTTGCCAATTGGGTACTAACTTGCATTATAGAAATGTGTTGTAACTGAAAATAGTATACTCCATAGTTTTCTAACCTTGGAATGTGTGATTTTCCTAGTCATTTTCTTGGCAGCAGCTACTGCTGGGATTTAAATCTCCTTACTCCCAGGATCACTGAAAACATATTTACTGAGCACTTACTACGTTCCAGTCTGTTCTAAATGCTGGAAACAGTGGTGAACATGACAGACAAGGTCCTTGTGTTCACAGACTTTACATTCTGGTGGGGAATGCAGACAATAAACAGGTAAATCAATAAATATGGTATTATCAGAGAGTGATACTTGCTATGAAGAAAATAAAACAGGGTGATGGGATATGGCATGAGACGTAGGGGGTTGGGTGGCCATTCTGTAGAGATGCTACCTTAGATAGGATGATCAGGGAAATCCTCCCTGAAGAGATGACAATTGAGACAAGACCTATCAGATGAGAAGGAACTAGTCATGGGACGATCTGGAGAAGACTGTCAGGCAGTGGGAACAGTAAAGTGACAGTAAATCAAAGGCCTTAAGATGGGAGTGGGCTTAGTGTATTTGAGGAACAGAATGAAAAGTGGCTGGGGAAGCTTCAGGGTGCACCCAGGGCCAAGTGCCACTCCTCACTGCCATGCTGAGGTTGACCCAGCAGATCAAGCCACTGCTGCCTAACAGTTCCATGTCCTCCAAGCCTCAGATGGCCAGTGGCACCCCAAAATGCCTGCAGACAAATCCAACTGACTGACCCTCATCTGAGTGCCAAACCCAGGCAACAGAGCGTAATACACTTGATCGCCACAAAGTTTCAGGCTGCTGTGGGGACAGGCGAGTTTGGCATCTCTGAGGGGGTTGTTGAAATCTGACATGGGCTGCATCCAGAAATCACCTGTAGACCAGGGAGAGAAGGCTGGAGCAGGGCTTCTCAGGAGGGAGCCTGGGATAGCCGGGGCAGGAGGATGGCACAGAGTGGGAGAGATGGGGTGGGCCTTGAGGGAAGGACTGGATACCAGTGAAGGAAAGATTCTGCAAGTCCCTTCAGAAAAAAAGCCATCACTTTGTTTCTTTTGTCAGTCCTGGGTGCCATACGCCCTTACCTGGATGAGCCAGCGACTTTCCAACCAGTCACAATTGCCTAGCAGAATAGCCAGGTAGTGGGGCTTCACTATCTTTACGGAAACCTTAGCTTACCCAGACTGGTTCCAATTGTGCGGCCATAAACTTTAATGTTGCCTTGGAATATTTCTCTGCGTGCTCTCTATTTTTAATACAAATACCTCATCGTCTCGGAAAGATCTCACCATCCTTTATGAGGAGAGACTCTTCATTCTCTTCTTTGGATATCCTTGTAGTAGTTAGCACAAGAGTGGGCCAGACCTTTCTCGTTCTCAAGAGGGAATTGTACTGCAAGGCCAGGCCTCCTTCAGGGACAGCTTCTCACATAGTTTAATGCCACAGTAGAACACAAGCTTTGCTGATACCAGCCAGCAGCTCATGCTGCCAAAATGACACTAACACTCTGGGTTTCATGTTTCAGGCAACGAGATATGAGAAACTAGGCATGGGGCTGCTTACCTGTTCTTCCTGCAGCGAATTGTGAAGCCAAGAAAGAAGGCTATCAGCAGAAGTCCACAGCTGAGGAAAGTCAAAACAACACCCAAGAGGACAGGAGATAATGAAGAAATGGTCTTACTGCTGTGGTGGGAAGAGGTCTGAGAACAGAATGAAGAGAAGCTGTTAGGAACGAAGGCTCTTCTATAGATCAAACATGAACTG
The DNA here is from genome assembly GCF_008692025.1 of Phocoena sinus. Taxonomy (NCBI): domain Eukaryota; kingdom Metazoa; phylum Chordata; class Mammalia; order Artiodactyla; family Phocoenidae; genus Phocoena; species Phocoena sinus. Next base: position 78,531,951 of record NC_045766.1, on the reverse strand, counting down.
CCCCCATCACCCCCAGAGCTGGGACATAATGTCCTGCATAAGCATTTCCTCCTCGTACTTCTCCCCCCTCCACCACCACTACCATCATCAACAATAATAACAACAACGTGTACATCTAAGCAGCCCTGACACCCCATGGCTGCTCACTTACAATTGTTGTCCTGCAGAGATCATGAAGGGGTCTCCGCTCCAGCTCCTGGCCAGGAAAACCATCACACAATTCAGAGCAGTTTATTTCAGGCTCCATGTCATCATATGCCCCTCTTGGTATGTGCTTATTCACAGTCTTGGTTACCCACCAGTAGATAACCAGAAGATCTTTGAGTAAAACAGAAGAGCAACTCAAATCTTTTCTTCAGAGGTGCCATTTTGAAGCTGGCTCCTGGTGCAGAATCTGGGATGAACAATCCATTCAGGTGGAAGTGGAGAGTTATTTCACTAAGCTCCTTCATCAGACACCCTCCAGGCTCTCCTCGTCCCCTGCTGCCAGTGCAGACCATGTGAGTCAAGAGTGGGCATCTTAGTAACCATGAAGTCACACACGGCGATGATTCTGGCTTGCCACCAGATGGCAGTCGCTGCTCCAAGTACTCTCACACAGGTCTCAAAGGAGAAGAAAGCAATTAAGCCTGTTAAAAAACAAATGTTATTTATATATAACACACACAAATAAACCCAAACACACACATATATGTAAATGGCTTATTACAGAGGTTTAAAATATTTTACACATTTTAACTATATATTTTTATTATATGTAGTTATATACATTATATATAACAAAGGTTTAAAATATAGTATATATTTAAATAAATATATTTCAAAACCTCTTTAATAAACAATACTTTAAAAACAAAGACAAAGCACACCTAACAATTTATAGATATACAGCTCTACAGTCCCTCTTCTGATCCCTTTTATGGTCCAGCACTACAAGAATTTTAGTTTCAATATGTGAACACATCTTCTTTTTTTCCCTAGTGGAAACCCCCCCTGCCCTTCAAAGATCTTTCTATGCAACTTAGGGATTAAGCTCTGTCTGATCCTGGGTGGTGGTAGGCTCAGGTGCCCCATACTGTTTGCATACATTGTCTGTCGGTTGGTCCTGTTCACTCCTGTTAGCTCAGTGAAGGGAGGAACATTCTATGCCCAGTCAGCTGGGATCTCAAAAGGATATGCAAGCCCTTTGCCAAGAGTTTTCTGTTTGTTTATTTTTTAACTGTTAGACTACTAGAAGTGGGGTAGGCTACTCAGGTAACAGGGAGAGAAACTGAGGGTTCTAAGAATTCCCACAGAGTGAGCAAGTGGCCAGAGGATGGTGTTATTTCTCTCAGAAGATGATTGCAATATGAATACTGTGATCTAAAAAAAAGCTCTACCTTGCAGAACAAAAGTAGAAATGCTCAAAAGTAGAGAGGCTTAAATTAACTCCAGCAGAAAAGGCAGACATGTCCCCAATACTTTGAAGCAATCTACCCCGTAACAGAGAAACAGATTTGAAATTTTACCAGTGGGAATTTAAAAAAGGATGCCACTTCTCCTTTGTGTTTCTGAAACAGCTTAGCACAGTTTTCTTTTATTGTGGAGGAAACTTGGAAGAGGAAAAAAATCAATTATTATTATTCCAATGGCCACTGAATACAGGACTTGTGTTTAAGTCAGAACAATAGTGACTGGTGTAGAATGCCATCTTTGGATTCTGCATGCTTAGACAGGAACAATATAGCACCAGGTGCTGCCCATATATTGGCCTCTCATATCTTCCTGAATTATTTACCAGGCTCATTACAATGAAATCCCAAGAGAACTAAAAGCCACTACCTCCTGTCAAGACATTTAAATTCTTGTGAAGTCTGATCAGATTACTGAATGCAAAATTAAGGAGTAAATATAAAAATCTGACTATTTGCATCTTAATTTAGTTGAAAATTTAATTGCTAAAAAGATAATTTTTTTTTCTTAAAAGTTAGACATCCCCTATTGTGCTTTCTAGCATACAGCAATACTGGAAGCCACAGGGAGGACTATATGATGGATTGAAAAATATATTTTTCCTATATTGCCCTTTTAATCATACTGGCAAATAAGTACACTTACATTTAAACCATTATTAAGTCCCTGTCTGTGTATCCTTACATCATATAGATGTGTGTGTGTATATATGTAAAACCTCATTTTGTTCTCACAACTGTGTCATGTGAGGTAAACAAGACATCTCCTCATTTTCACATAAGAAAACTGAAGAGCAGAAAAGTGAAGAATCTTGCTCCAAATCTGCAGAGGCGGGACTCAAATCCAGGAGTTTAACTGAAAGGTCAATGTCCTCCCAGTTAATACCCTGCATGGGGTAGACACCCTGGACTGACCTCACCCCAAGAAGACACCAATGGCCTGTTAGGTTTCTTCATGCTTAGTTCCCAGAGCTTCAATGGCCTGTTAGGTTTCTTCATGCTTAGTTCCCAGAGCTTCACATCTATGGGATCTCTGGAGTGTGGCCCACAACAGTATGTCTATATCAGTAACTCTCAACTGGGGCAATTTTGCACATCCAGAGGACATTTGGCAGTGTCTGGACACATTGTGGTTGTCAAAACTGAGAGGAAGGTGCTACTGACATGTGGTAGGTAGAGGCCAGGGATGCTGTTAAACATCCTGCAATTCACAGAATGGTCCAAATAACAAAGACTTACCCAGCCCCAAATGTCAGTAATGCTAAGGTAGAGAAACCCTGGTCAACACTGTGGATTTCAGAAGGGCTAACAACCTTAAGCCCAAATCATCTTTGGGAGATTCTGTGAACATGATAGGATTGTCCAGCTGAACATAAATTTCTGAGCACATTCTAAAGGTCACCTTGGACAGACTGAACTCACTGGCATGGAACTTTGAATGCTTAGGCACCCCTCCAGTCCATGGATATCCAGTGTAGGAACTTTATAAACCGTGATTCTAGGCTCTTCCACGGGGCAGGCATTCAATTATAACATTAGCACACATTTACAGAGATTCACACATGAAGAAGTGGTGAAACAAGTGAATGGCTTAGTTATTGAGAGGACAGAGTTGAATGATTTCAAAAAGTATTGAGTGATTGGGAAAGTGGGTGGGAAGTAGTGTGTCAGAGGGGATAATAGTGAGGCATTTGACCATGAGATAGATACAGAATCCAAGGCACGAAGAGAAAGGCCTGCCAGGCTCCTCCAAGAGCAATTCCTGCCCCCACCAAAGTCTAGAGGTCAACTGTCTAGTCCACAGACAGTAGCAGGCCCAAGAAGATGAAATGGTAGGGTTTACATTTTATTTGACAGAATCCTGCCTGGTGATTAGGATCAGCAAAACAGATACTGCATCAACTACACTGTTCCAAAGAGCAAGATGGTCCTTTACAGGTTCACAACTCTCAACAGCCCCCATATCTTTCCACAAAAATCTACCCTATTCTTCTACACATTATTTCTGGCTATTGAAAAGCTAGTCCTACAATTACTGTCTTTTAAAAATTTGTTTTGTAGTTGGTACAACTTCTGCTTCTGTTCATGAAGAATTAACTGCTACTGGAATTGCCGTCCTGCTGTAAACACCTCGAAAACCAGACAAAATATACAAAGCAACTCTTACCAGATATTGGATAACAGATTTCACAGGACTTTGGAAAACAAATGAGGTGAACCTACAGTTGACTGACAGATATAGAGTGAAATATAAATAAATAAATATATCCTTCCAGTGACAATAATTGATCCCCAGTTACTGCCTGAAGGCAGTTCCCAGGTCACAGCACAAGGAGGGAAACCCAAAGAGAGCCCAGAAGTCTTGCTGAGGTAAGGAGAATAGATTGCAGTTTAGGGACATCAGGCAAACAAATCTGTGAGGCAGAGTAATGAAGAAGATGGAGATACCAAGAAAGAGAGTGCTTTGGAAACCTGCAGGGGATCCTCTCAGTCTTTTTCTGAGTATTGATCTAGGCATGAGTGAGAGGAAACTACTTGAAGTGAAAGAAATAACCACTGGTAGGCAGTAGCTGAACATTTCCTGGAGTTCACACAGGGTTGGGAATACTTTGTGTTCCCACCAGCCAGAGTGGAGAGACCTGATAATATACAGGACATTGGACACAATTCTCAGAAAAAAATGGGACTAAATAAACCCTAGACTAGAAACTACTCTGGACCTTCCCTAATAATGCTCAAAAGTAAGCCTTAAAAGGATCAGATTGATCCACAAAAAGCTTAACTGCATTCCAGAACAAAATACAATGTTGGTTCAAGGAATACAAGAGCCAGCACTCAACAACATAAAATTCAAAATGTCCATCATCAATAAAAAATTACCAGGCATGCAAAGAAGCAAGAAATAACAATACACTTTAAAAATTCAATAAAAACATACAGAGGGACTTCCCTGACAATCCAGAGGTTAGGACACCGCACTTCCATGGCAGAGGGCATATATTTGATCCCTGGTCAGGGAATTAGGATCCTGCATCCTGTGCAGCGCAGCCAAAAAATAGAAAAAAAAATACAGAAATAATATAATTGGCACATGACGCCTTCTTTTTATTTATTTATTTATTTTTTTCAGTATGCGGGCCTCTCACTGTTGTGGCCTCTCCTGTTGTGGAGCACAGGCTCCGGACGTGCAGGCTCAGCGGCCATGGCTCACCAGCCCAGCCGCTCCACGGCATGTGGGATCTTCCTGGACCAGGGCATGAACCCACGTCCCCTGCATCAGCAGGCAGACTCTCAACCAGCAGCGCCACCAGGGAAGCCCACATAAGGACTTTAAAACAACTATTATAAATATGCTCAAAGATATAAAACAGAACATAAACAAAATGAAAGGAGAAATGGAGAATATATTTTAAAAACCCAAACAGAATTCTAGAGATTAAAATGCAATTACAAAATTAAAAATATAGTAGATTAGACACTCCAAAAATAAAATACTGGTGATCCACCAGAGGGGAGACAGCAGAAGCAAGAAGAACTACAATCCTGCAGCCTGTGGAACAAAAACCACATTCACAGAAAGACAGACAAGATGAAAAGGCAGAGGGCTATATGCCAGATGAAGGAACAAGATAAAACCCCAGAAAAACACCTAAATGCAGTGGAGATAGGCAACCTTCCAGAAAAAGAATTCAGAATAACGATAGTGAAGATGATCCAGGACCTCAGAAAAAGAATGGAGGCAAAGATCAAGAAGATGCAAGAAATGTTTAACAAAGACCTAGAAGAATTAAAACACAAACACCTAGAAGAATTAAAGAACAAACAAACAGAGATGAACAATACAATAACTGAAATGAAAAATATACTAGAAGGAATCAATAGCAGAATAACTGAGGCAGAAGAAAAGATTTTAAAAAATTAAAAAAAAAAGAAGAACAGATAAGTGACCTGGAAGACAGAATGGTGGAATTCACAGCCATGGAACAGAATAAAGAAAATAAGAATGAAAAGAAATGAAGACAGCCTAAGCAACCTCTGGGACAACATTAAACGCAACAATATTCGCATTACAGGGGTCCCAGAAGGAGAAGAGAGAGAGAAAGGACCCGAGAAAATATTTGAAGAGATTATAGTCAAAAACTTCCCTAATGTGGGAAAGGAAATAGCCACCCAAATCCAGGAAGTGCAGAGAGTCCCAGGCAGGATAAACCCAAGGAAAAACACACAAAGACGCATAGTAATCAAACTGGCAAAAATTAAAGACAAAGAAAAATTACTGAAAGCAGCAAGGGAAAATCAACAAATAACATATAAGGGAACTCCTTATATATATTTCTCAGCAGAAACTCTACAAGCCAGAAGGGAGTGGCATGATATATTTAAAGTGATGAAAGGGAAGAACCTACAACCAAGATTACTCAACCCAGCAAGGATCTCATTCAGATATGATGGAGAAATCAAAAGCTTTACAGACAAGCAAAAGCTAAGAGAATTCAGTACCATCAAACCAGCTCTACAACTAATGCTAAAGGAACTTTTCTACGTGAGAAACACAGGAGAAGAAAAGGACCTACAAAAACAAACCATAACAATTAAGAAAATGGTAACAGGAACATACATATCGATAATTACCTTAAACGTGAATGGATTAAATGCTCCAACCAAAAGACACAGGCTTGCTGAATGGATACAAAAACAAGACCCATATATATGCTGTCTACAAGAGACCCACTTCAGACCTAGGGACACATACAGACTGAAAGTGAGGGGATGGAAAAAGCTATTCCATGCAAATGTAAATCAAAAGAAAGCTGCAGTAGCAATACTCATATCAGATAAAATAGACTTTAAAATAAAGAATGTTACAAGAGACAAGGAAGGACACTACATAATGACCAAGGAATCAATCCAAGAAGAAGATATAACAATTATAAATATATATGCATCCAACATAGGAGCACCTCAATACATAAGGCAACTGCTAACAGCTATAAAAGAGGAAACCAACAGTAACACAAAAATAGTGGGGAACTTTTAACACCTCACTTACACCAGTGGACATATCATCCAAACAGAAAATTAATAAGGAAACACAAGCTTTAAATGACACAATAGACCACACAGATTTAATTGATACTTATAGGATATTCCATCCCAAAACAGCAGATTACACTTTCTTCTCAAGTGCACACGGAACATTCTCCAGGATAGATCACATCTTGTGTCACAAATCAAGCCTCAGTAAATTTAAGAAAATTGAAATCATATAAAGCATCTTTCTGACCACAACGCTATGAGATTAGAAATCAATTACAGGGGAAAAAACGTAAAGAACACAAACACATGGAGGCTAAACAATACATTAGTAAATAACCAAGAGATCACTGAAGAAATCAAAGAGGAAGTCAAAAAATACCTAGAGACAAATTACCATGAAAACATGATGATCCAAAACCTATGGGATGCAGCAAAAGCAGTTCTAAGAGGGAAGTTTATAGCTATACAAGCCTACCTCAACAAACAAGAAAAATCTCAAATAAACTATCTAACTTTACACCTAAAGGAACTAGAGAAAGAAGAACAAACAAAACCCAAAGTTAGTAGAAGGAAAGAAATCATAAAGATCAGAGCAGAAATAAACGAAACAGAAACAAAGAAAATAGCAAAGATCAATAAAACCAAAAGTTGGTTCTTTGAGAAGATAAACAAAATTGATAAACCATTAGCCAGACTGATCAAGAAAAAGAGGAGAGGACTCAAATCAATAAAATTAGAAATGAAAAATGAGAAGTTACAACAGACACTGCAGAAATACAAAACATCCTAAGAGAGTACTACAAGCAAACCTAGGCCAATAAAATGGACAACCTGGAAGAAGTGGACAAATTCTTAGAAAGGTATAACCTTCCAAGACTGAATCAGGAAGAAATAGAAAATATGAACAGACAAATCACAAGTAATGAAATTGAAAGTGTGATTAAAAATCACACTTCCAACAAACAGAAGTCCAGGACCAGATGGCTTCACAGGTGAATTCTATCAAACATATAGAGAAGAGCTAACACCCATCCTTCTCAAACTCTTCCAAAACTTGCAGAAGAAGGAACCTCCAAACTCATTCTATGAGGCCACCATCACCCTGATACCAAAACCAGACAAAGATGCTACAAAAAAAGAAAACTACAGACCAATATCACTGATGAATATAGATGCAAAAATCCTCAACGAAATACTAGCAAACAGAATCCAACAACACATTAAAAGAATCATACACCATGATCAAGTGGGATTTATCCCAACAATGCAAGGATTATTTAATATATGCAAATCTATCAATGTGATACACCATACTAACAAATTGAAGAATAAAAACCATATGATCATATCAATAGATGCAGAAAAAGCTTTTGACAAAATTCAACACCATTTATGATAAAAACTCTCCAGAAAATGGGCATAGAGGGAACCTACCTCAACATAATAAAGGTCATATATGACAAACACACAACAAACATCATTCTCAATGGTGAAAAACTGAAAGCATTTCCTCTAAGACCAGAAACAAGACAAGGATGTCCACTCTCGCCACTATTATTCAACATATTCTGGAAGTCCTAGCCTTGGCAATCAGAGAAGAAAAGGAAATAAAAGGAATACACATTGGAAAAGAAGAAGTAAAACTGTCACTGTTTGCAGATGACATGATGCTATACATAGAGAATCCGAAAGATGTCACCAGAAAACTACTAGAGCTAATCAATGAATTTGGTAAAGCTGCAGGATACAAAATTAATGCACAGAAATCTCTTGCATTCCTATACACTAATGATGAAAAATCTGAAAGAGAAATTAAGGAAACACTCCCATTTACCACTGCAACAAAAAGAATAAAATACCTAGGAATAAAACTACCTAGGGAGACAAAAGACCTGTATGCAGAAAACTATTAAGACACTGATGAAAGAAATTAAAGATGATACAAACAGATGGAGAGATATACCATTTTGTTGGATTGGAAGTATCAATATTGTGAAAATGACTATACTACCCAAAGCAGTCTACAGATTCAATGCAATCCCTATGAAATTACTAATGGCATTTTTTACAGAACAAGAATAAAAATCTTAAAATCTGTATGGAGACACAAAAGACCCCGAATAGCCAAAGCAGTCTTGAGGGAAAAAAACGGAGCTGGAGGAATCAGGCTCCCTGACTTCAGACTATACTACAAAGCTACAGTAATCAAGACAGTATGGTACTGGCACAAAAACAGAACTATAGATCAATGGAACAGGATAGAAAGCCCAGAGATAAACCCACGAACCTATGGTCAACCAATCTATGACAAAGGAGGCAATGATATACAATGGAGAAAAGACAGTCTCTTCAATAAGTGGTGCTGGGAAAACTGGACAGCTACATTTAAAGAATGAAATTAGAACACTCCTTAACACCATACACAAAAATAAACTCAAAATGGATTAAAGACCTAAATGTAACACCGGACACAGTAAAACTCTTAGAGGAAAACATAGGAAGAACACTCTTTGACATAAATCACAGCAAGATCTTTTTTGATCCACCTCCTAGAGTAATGGAAATAAAAACAAAAATAAACAAATGGGACCTAATGAAACTTAAAAGCTTTTGCAAAGCAAAGGAAACTACAAACAAGATGAAAAGACAACCTTCAGAATGGGAGAAAATATTTGCAAACAAATCAATGGACAAAGGATTAATCTCCAAAATATATAAACAGCTCATACAGCTCAATATTAAAAAAAAAACCAACCCCATCAAAAAATGGGCAGAAGACCTAAACAAATATTTCTCCAGAGAAGACATACAGATGGCCAAGAGGCACATGAAAAGCTGCTCAACATCACTAATTATTAAAGAAATGCAAATCAAAACTACAATGAGATATCACCTCACACCAGTTAGAATGGGCATCAACAGAAAGTCTACAAACAACAAATGCTGGAGAGGGTGTGGAGAAAATGGAACCCTCTTACATTGTTGGTGGGAATGTAAATTGATACAGCCACTATGGAGAACAGTATGGAAGGTCTTTATAAAACTAAAAATAGAATTACCATATGACCCAGCAATCCCACTACTGGGCATATACCCAGAGAAAACCATAATTCAAAAAGACACATGCACCCCAATGTTCATTGCAGCACTATTTGCAATAGCCAGGTCATGGAGGCAACCTAAATGCCCATCGACAGTCAAATGGATAAAGAAAATGTGGTACGTATATACAATGGAATATTACTCAGCCATAAAAGGGAACAAAATTGGGTCATTTGTAGAGACGTGGATGGATCTAGAGACTGTCATACAGAGTGAAGTCAGAAAAAGAAAAGCAAACATCGTATATTAACGCATATATGTGGAACCTAGAAAAATGGTACAGATGAACTGGTTTGCAGGGCAGAAACAGAGACACAGATATAGAGAAAAAAGTATGGACACCAAGGGGGGAAAGTGGCAGGGGTGGTGGTGGTGGTGTGATGAATTGGGAGATGGGGATTGACATGTATACACTAATATGTATAAAATGGATAACTAATAAGAACCTGCTATATAAAAAATAAATAAAATAAAATTCAAAACTTCAAAAAAAACAAAATTAAATCAAAGAGAAAATAAATATCTAAAAATTAGAAAGCAAGCTGAAACAAATTATTATCATCAAGTTAATGACATAACCACATAGAGAATTATTATTTTAAGTAATTTGATTATATACCCGAAAGACAAAAAATAACCACAAAGAAATCTTAAATGGCATTAAGTGGGTATTGTCCTTATTTTATATAGATGGATATAAATACATATACACATACACACATCTACCTATTAGATAAAGCAAATAGGTAATTATGTTCATGTCAATGGGAACTAAGAATTTCAAAGTAAGAGAAAAAAATATGCATATAAAATAAAATAAGTTAAAAATCTCTCAATCTTTTATTTAAATGGGAAATATCAGTATGGACTCAAAATTTTTCTTTTCCTAAAATATTCATATTTCCTAGTCTGTTAACTGAAGTTTGGAAGTAAGTACAACACAGCAACAATAAGCACTCCAAGTGCCCAGATTGTAGTGTCTAAAACCATTTTTCACTAAAAGGAATCAGGTTTCTTTAGTGAAATAGTCAATTTAAGTTATGGAGCTGGAAATATATGAGATGAAACTGGGACATTTTGTCATACTAGAGCATGAAAAATTATCAGACTACAGAGAGTACAGAATCATGTCAAAGGGATGCAGGAGTCAACAGGCTTCCACTGGTCAATGACAGGATAATTTGAGCATCAAAAAGAACAATAACTGTAACGCACTGAAACATATATGGCACATAGTAGGCATGCAATAAATGATTGTTGAATAAATGAACAAAATTAGCATTGTAGGTATTAGTAAAATATTGTCGAAGGTGTGGTCTACAACACTGACTTAGTGGCTCCTCCATGAGGACAGATGGTGGAAATTTCTCTTCCTTTCAAATACCAGGAAAAGTTGTCTTTTTCTGGAACATTTTCATGTCATGAGTAGTACATTTCTTTCTCTTTTGGCTGCTGGGAAGCTTGGAATCAAATATGTGGTTCACTTATAGCAACTGTGCAGTGTTAGGTATTTCTGGCTCGTTTTATTATCCTATGACTATTTTCCTTTTTTCTGGATTTCCTTATTCCTTCATTTTTCAACCCAATACATGCTTTATATTAAAAGCAGAAGGGACAGCTGAAGTAATACCAATGTTTCTACCCAATGTGAGCAAATAGATACATTGTTTGAAGTATCTCAGCCTCAGGTTATCCATGAAGAAGAGGTAAGTCAGAACCACATGCAAATTAATAAAAAATATATCTATTCAAACCACCACCAATAGCACTGACTAGATACTAACGTTCCTTCTGGCATTAGTATTGTCTCAAGTGTTACCTCCACATTAACTATGTTAATATAGGCAGCAGATACATGGATAATTATAAACAGCAGGGAATGTAAAATGCATTTTAATTGTTTTTGAATGCACTGTGTTATGCTCTGGTAGCAGATTTACAAACATGCTGCATATGGGTCACTTATACTAACAGTAAAATTCATGTCTCTTGCCTAAGCATACACTGCTCTTTGTGGAGGCAGCAGACAAGTACACACAGGGCAGAGGGGATTAAACCTCCCCTAACAACCACCCACCACAGAGATCCTCAACACAGAAGATGGCTTACAGCTGTAAATTCTTTCTAAGAGAGGATAAGCATGAGATTAGGGTGGAAAAGTACTGTGTGTCTATGAACAAGACAGTTCAGTCAGGAAAGTACGTGAAGTCACAGAATATTGGAGATGGAAGCAACCTCAGATATAATCAAGTCCAGTCTCCATTTTATGGGTCAGAAAACTGCCCCACAGAGGTTGGGAGGTTCAGGGATCACATGGTGAGCCTAGGAAGAGAATCTTGGTGTCCCAAGTTCAGTGCTCTTTCTATACTACTTTAAAGGTCCTTTAAAGGAAGTTATGATTGGCCTTTCACGCACTTGAAACATCTGGGGCAAAGGCCTGGGCTTGGGGAAGGGAAGATGGAGACGGTGTGTGTGTACAGGGGAGTGCCGGATGGGAATAGTGACCAGCAGGAAGGCAAGTTTGATATGAATACACAGAATGTGTGCAGGGCCAGTGGAGGCAACTGGAGAGAGCAGGGCCATAGGGGTAACAGCTCTAAGGCTGTAGTTAGAAGTTTGTGGAGGAGGTCCGAGAGAAAAAAGGAACACTGTGGAAGGGGAAAGAATATTCTCTTGGAAGAGTATAAGTTTTGGAACTTGTACATTTTCTCCCCAACAATGTAAAGTGTACTGAATTAATCTGCTTCTCAGAACCTCAGATTTGCCTTATAAAAGAGGGAGAAATGATAAAAGTTCTCTTTTAAAGCCTCTGAAGTGCCTCCAGTTAAGTTTTCCACATACTTTCATGGTTTCTGAATAATCATCCCCAGGACCCTGGAGCAGGGCTCGTGCAGGGAATCTTGATTCACCGGAGGGAAGATCAAGGGGAGGAGAGACAGCTGCTCCAAATACTTCCCTCTTAGGGGAGTTTAGAAGCAGAAGGGAATCACTGTCCCTTGACAGGGTTGGGAAGAGGACAGGGTGGGGTGAAGGAGAGTGGACTTGATTCACCACTTTAATGTGAGTCTTAGAGAAAACGAACCTTTCGGATCCTTGGGCTCTGTATGAATTCTTGGATTATCCCACCATTCTTTCCTAATCCCTGTGTTCTAAAGCCTCTCCTCTCCAGAGCTTCCCAGCGCACAGTCAGTGATTTTTTTCTGCAATCTGTAGGACATTTTTGTTCAACATTACAGAAGGCCATACTCAACCTTTTGATATTACTTGTAAATTTTCTTCTATGAAATCTGACTTCTCCCTCTGCTTACAGTGTTTAAATATTTCTGGCTGCTTGGTAGAATTAAAGTGAATCAGACTGTCTATTGGAGTGGGTCCCCCACAGGATCTGAACAACAGTGTTGTAAGCAGTAGATTTACTGTAAACAGTAGATCAACTGAACACAGGGCACACCTCAGGGTCCCGGGGTCAATTCAGCCTCCATCCCAGTACATGGAGTTTGGCTTCATTTCACACATCCTAGGACCATTGGGTATAATGAGTGATACTGCAATGGACAAAGCCCAGGCTGAATTTAACTCTCAGCTCCATCATTTTATATCTGTGGTGTCTTAGGTTAGTCCCTTAACTTCTCCAATTCTTAGCTGCCTCCTCAGTGAAATGAGGATAATACTATCTACACCTCACAGGTTTTGTTATGATTAAATCATATGATGTCCAGGATGCATGCACATGGAACTGATATACTAGATCGTCAATAAATATTGGCTTCTTTCATTTCCACAATAGAGAAGGGTCGTCTATACAAAAGACTTGGATCATATAGCCAAGGTTATCTATCTTGTTTCTCTAAAGTTTCTAACAGAATCCCAAGTTCTAAATCATTGTTTCTTCTAACATATAGAGTAACAGTCTTTATATTGTATTTAAAATCAGATTTTGTAAGGATACTGAATTATAGATCCCTGGTGGTAGAGACCATGATCGTTAATTCAATAAATGTTGACTGACCAACTATTATGGGCTGGTCACTAAGACCTAGGGATGCAGCAGGGAACAAGACAACGTGGTCTTGCTCTACCACCTCGCACAGGGCCTGGTGATCAGTACATATTTGGTGAAGTGAACCCAGAGATGTTTAGAAAACATTATATAGGATAGGAGTCCTATACTCCTGGGAACAATCCTCAGGACAGTGAGATACTCCTATAACTCAGCAGAAACAGGAGATTTGATTTATAAAGGAGGGCTGGAAAATCCCCCTGACTACTGTGGGAGCATCTCCTACTTTCAGAGACCTGCCCTGATGTGTTTTGTGACCCTCTGTACTCTCAGGTATAAACTGGCACAACCACACGAACTGGGCTGTGAGCCACTACTGCCTTATAGACGGATCCTAGAGACATGTGAATATTCCACACTACTGCCAGGGATTGGAGTTGGGAATTAAACACACAAAAAAACAAAAAACTCCAGCAACATACAAAAACCCTCACCAACTTCTCAGAGTTGCACTTAGGTACTATCATGCAAATTATATATGCATGATTTCCATAAAAACCAGTCACAAATGTCAATTAGTGTTCATTAATATGCAGTAAAATTCTCACTTGAAAATTATGAAGAGCCAAGAATGAATTCCACTTGGCTGCCCTCCTTTAATGAGAACTGCTGTGAAGTGCTCTGTGCTATTTCTCATCAGCGAAACAGTAAGGTGTCACGACAAATCAAGCTTCAGGCAACAGAAGGACCAGAGAGAATGATTATTTGAAGGTTTCAGAGGCTGCTTTTGGACAGCTCAGGTTTTAGGCTGCTATAGCTGAGCCCTCAGTCCTGTTGGATACCCAGAACATAGGCTGAGTGAATTCATTAATCTACCTTTGCCAACGGAGCCATGGTGATACTGAGTACTTCTTTAAAGGATGCTTGTGAGGATGCCGTACAGCTAGAAAAAGGTAAATAACACTTCGTTCCTGAGGTTCAGTCTGTTGAGGAAACAATGTTCTACTCCTCGAAAGCAGCAGTGATCCAAGGCCCTTGGAATTAATGGGACTCATTCCCGAAAAGCCTTCTGGTTCGAATTTTTATGAGTGAACTCACACGCTGTGTCTGCAAATTCCAGTTTTATCTGGACATTGGATTTCTGTGAACTGTTGCTCAGTGTTGCTGTGCAACCCAAGACACTGTGTGACAGTGATTCAGGCTCTTTGAGGATAAAGAGATGGAAAATATAAGCTATTGACACTGGACTGTTCATTCTGCAGCCACTTCCTTATCAAAATGTCCTAAACTTGGCCTGAAAGCAGGGGGTACGAAATAGACTTTTCTAAGAATAGTTTCACCCAGTGGTTTCCAAACTTTAGTGCACATCAAACTCACCTGGAGAATGCCTTAAAAAATACTGATTGCAGGCCCTTTACTGCCAGAGTTTCTGATTCAGTAGGGCCTGAGAAAGTCCATTTCTAGTAAGTTCCCAGGTGATGCTGCACCTGTTGATCTGAGAATCATTCCATGAGAACCTGAGTCTACTTAAGGAAACATAACGCTTTCATCAGATTGTGTGGAACCACACAATCCTTGGAATAACCTTTAACTTGCTACTCCAAGCTACTGTGATGAGGCTCATGTACATACATACAGATCACATCACTTGAATCATTCACTAGAAATTAATTTCAGAGAAGTACTAAGAAATTAGACACCTAGAATATACAATGGAAGAAAGACAGTCTCTTCAATAAGTGGTGCTGGGAAAACTGGACAGCTACATGTAAAAGAATGAAATTAGAACACTCCTTAACACCATACACAAAAATAAACTCCAAATGGAATAAAGACCTAAATGTAAGACCGGACACAGTAAAACTCTTAGAGGAAAACATAGGAAGAACACTCTTTGACATAAATCACAGCAAGATCTTTTGTGATCCACCTCCTAGAGTAATGGAAATGAAAACAAAAATAAACAAATGGGACCAAATGAAACTTAAAAGCTTTTGCACAGCAAAGGAAACTATAAACAAGGCATTAAGACAACCCTCACAATGGGAGAAACTATTGGCAAACAAATCAATGGACAAAGGATTAATCTCCAAAATATATAAACAGCTTATGCAGCGCAATATCAGAAAACCGAACAACCCAATTAAAAAATGGGCAGAAGACCTAAATAAACATTTCTCCAAAGAAGACATACAGATGGCCAAGAAGCACATGAAAAGCTGCTCAACATCACTAATTATTAGAGAAATGCAAATCAAAACTACAATGAGGTATCACCTCACACCAGTTAGAATGGGCATCATCCGAATATCTACAAACAACAAATGCTGGAGAGAGTGTGGAGAAAAGGGAACCCTCCTGCACTGTTGGTGGGAATGTAAATTGATACAGCCACTATGGAGAACAGTATGGAGGTTCCTTAAAAAACTAAAAATAGAATTACCATATGACCCAGCAATCCCACTACTGGGCATATACCCAGAGAAAACCATAATTCAAAAAAACACATGCACCCCAATGTTCATTGCAGCACTATTTACAGTAGACAGGTCATGGAAGCAACCTCAATGTCCATTGACAGACGAATGGATAAAGAAGATGTGGTACATATATATAATGTAATATTACTCAGCCATAAAAAGGAACGAAATTGGGTCATTTGTAGAGACGTGGATGAACCTAGAGACTGTCATACAGAGTGAAGTAAGTCAGAAGGAGAAAAACAAATATTGTATATTAACGCATACATGTGGAATCTAGAAAAATGATACAGATGAACCAGTTTGCAAGGCAGAAATAGAGACAGATATAGAGAACAAACATATGGACACCAAGGGGGGAAAGCGGGTTGGGGGGATAAACTGGGAGATCGGGATTGACATATATATACTACTATGTATAAAATAGATAACCAATAAAAACCTGCTGTATAAAAAAAAAGAAAAGAAATTAGACACCTAGTGCAGCACCCAATTTATTCATTCTTCAAACCACGATTCTTAAATAGTTTTTTGGACATGAAATACTGATGAAAACTACTGATCCTCTCCTGAAAAACATATATAAATATGTAATACTTTACATACGGAATCAGGAGGGGGGAATCATAGCCCACCCATTAACCCCTCCTACAAACCCCACTCATGTCAAGTGAAGAGGCTCATTTCAAACCACAACTCAGGTGAAGCTAGGGATAAAATTTTTTTAAATTAAGGTTTCTCTTTATATTGGTCTCATAAATCAAACATTTCTTTGTGGCTACCCACAAGTAAAGCATGGTGCATTAAAATGATGAAGGCTGGGCTTCCGTGGTGGCGCAGTGGTTGAGAGTCCGCCTGCCAATGCAGGGGACACGGGTTTGTGCCCCGGTCCAGGAGGATCCCACATGCCGCGGAGCGGCTAGGCCCGTGAGCCACGGCCGCTGAGCCTGCGCGTCCGGAGCCTGTGCTCTGCAACGGGAGAGGCCACAACAGTGAGAGGCCCGCGTACCACAAAAAAAAAAAAAAAAAAAATGATGAAGGCTATGAAAAACTCTGTCACCAATTATAACATTTTAATAATCCTTTTTAATATGTCTGTTCTTTATCTAGTACAATAATCTTTGTCTTTTAATTGGAGTATTCTATTCGTTCTTTTTTTTAAACATCTTTATTGGAGTATAATTGCTCTACAATGGTGTGTTAGTTTCTGCTTTATAACAAAGTGAATTAGCCATACATATATGTATATCCCCATATCTCCTCCCTCTTGCGTCTCCCTCCCACCCTCCCTATCCCACCCCTCTAGGTGATCACAAAGCACCGAGCTGATCTCCCTGTGCTATGTGGCTGTTTCCCACTAGCTATCGATTTTATATTTGGTAGCGTATATGTGTTCTGGAGTATTCTATTTATTCTTAAGATAATTACTGATATAAATGAGTTAAAATCTATTATGTTACTATTTGTTTTACTTTCTCAATCTGTCCTATGGGTTTTTTGGGGTATTTTAGAATATTTTGTATTTGTATTTTATCCCATTTTCCTAGTAGGCTTTTAAATAAACGGCTCTATTGAGGTATAAATTATACACCATAAACTGCACATATTTAAAGTGTCAATTTGATAAGTTTTGACATATGCATAAACCTCTGAAAACACTCTTGCATTCAAAATAACGAACAGAGAGCAATAATCCTCCAACTTTGTTCCTTTTTTGAAAGCTGTTTTGGCTATTCTAGATACTGCACATTTTCCCATGAATTTTAAAGTGAGGTTATCATTTTTACAAGAAGGTCATCTGGGATTCTGATTGGGATTGTATTGAATCAATTAGGAGAGAATTAACATCTTAACAATATTGAACCTTCTAACCCATTGTCTTTCAGCTCACCTGCTATAACAAAATACCATAGACTAAGTGGCTTATAAACAACATAAATTTATTTCTCACAGTTCTGAAGACTAGAAGTTCAAGATAATGGTGCCAGCATGATCATGGTCTGGTGACAGTCCTCTTCCAGTCTGCAGATGGCTGACTTCTTGTTATATCCTAACATGATGGAAAGAGAGCTACCTAGCTCTCTGGCCTCTTTTTATAAGGGCACTAATCTCATTCATGAAGGCTTCCCCCTCATGACCTAATCATCTCCCAAAGGCCCTGTCTCCAAATACCATTACACTGAGGACAAGATTTCAACATATAAATTTTGGGGAGGACATAAACATTCAATCAATAGCACCCATGAACAAGGTATATCTCTCCATTTATTTAGGTCTTCTTAAATTGCTCTCAATAAGGTTTTGTAATTCTCAGTATATAGGTCTTGCACAATTTTTATCAGATTTATCCCTGAGTATTTCATATTTTTGATGCTATTATTTTTTTAACTTCCAAATTTGATTGTTCAACATTGGTATTTATATGCACAAATGATGTCTGTATATTGATACTGTATTTTTATGCTCAACTCATTCATTAGTTCTAGTGGCTCTTCTGTAGATTCCATTTAATACTCTAAATAGATGATCAGGTCTTGTGCAAATAAAGACAGTTTTACTTCTTCCTTTCCAAACTGGATGCCTTTCATTTCTTTTTCTTACTTTACTGCACTGGCTAGGACCTCCAGAACAGTGTTGAATAGAATTGGTGACAGTGGACATCTTTGTCTCGTTCTTGATCTTAGGAGCAAGGTCTTTTACTATTAAATATGATGTTACATGTAGGTTTTCCATAGATTCCCTTTATCAGGTTAAGGAAATTCTCTTCTAGTTTGCTAAGACTTTTTCTTTAATAGATGTGGGCTTTCACGAACTCTAAGACATATTTAATAAACTTTGGTAGTTTGTGTCTTTCAAGGTATTTGTTCTTTTCATCTAAGTTGATGGAATTATTAGAAGAAAGCTGTTTATAATATTTATAGAATTTGTAGTGTTGTCACCTCTTTAATTCATGGCGTTAGTAAATTGTATCTGTTCTCTTTTTATCTTGATCAGGCTCACTAGAGGCTTACTGATTTCACTGATATTCTCAATAAATCAGCATTCACTTTGATTTTTTCTACTTTTTTGTGTATCTATTTTATTGATTTCTGCTCTGATATTTTTTTTTTTTTTTTTTTTTTTTTTTTTTTTGCGGTACGCGGGCCTCTCACTGTTGTGGCCTCTCCCGCTGTGGAGCACAGGCTCCGGACGCGCAGACTCAGCGGCCAAGGCCCACGGGCCCAGCCGCTCCGCGGCACGTGGGATCCTCCCGGACCGGGGCACAAACCCATGTCCCCTGCATCGGCAGGCGTACTCTCAACCACTGCGCCACCAGGGAAGCCCTGCTCTGATATTTATTATTTCCTTTCTTCTGCTTACTTTGGGTCTCATTTACTCTTTTTTGTTCTAGTTGCTTGGGATGGAAGTTGAGGACATTGAGACTTTTCTTCTTGTAAGTCCTCAGCACTATAAATTTCCACCTAAGTACAGGCATACCTCAGAGATACTGAGAGTTCAGTTCCAGACTATGACAATAAAGTGAATATTACAACAAAGTGAGTCAAATGAATTTTTTGATTTCCCAGCACATATAAAAGTTATGTTTACATTATACTATAGTCAACTGAGTGTGCAATAGAATTATGTCTTAAAAAACCAACGTATATACCTTAATTTAAAAATACTTTATTGCTAAAAAATGTTAACCATCATCTGAACCTTCAGCAAGATGTACTCTTTTTGCAATTGTAACATCAAACACCACTGATCACAGATCACCATAACAAATATACTAATAATGAAAAAGTTTGAAATATTGCAAGAATTACCAAAATGTGACACAGAGACACTAAGTGAGCAAATGCCATTGGAAAAATAGCACCAATGGACTTGCTCAAGGCAGGGTTGCCACAAACCTTCAATTTGTAAAAAACTCAATATCTGCCAAATGCAATAAAATGAGGTATACCTATACTGCTTTTTACATGTAACTTTTCATTCAGTCCAAACTAATTTCTCATTTCCCTTTTGATTTCTTCTTTGCCTTAAGAGCTATTTTGAAATGCATTACTGTTTTCAAATATTTGAAGATTGTTATTATTGATTTCTTAATTAATTCTACTGTGGTCAAGAACATACTTTGTACGACTAGAATCCTTTTAACTGTATCAAGACTTGTCCTACAGCCCAGAATACGGTCTCTCTTGATAAATGTTCCGTGTGTACTTGAAATGAATGAATATTTTGCTGTCAATAGGTAAAATGCTCTATATCAATATCTAGAGTTCTATATCTAGATCAATGAGGTCGAGCTGATTATGTTGTTTCCTTCTTCTATATCCTTAATTATTTTGTCTTCTTGCTACATGCATTAAAGAAAGCTAACGAAATTTTGGACCACAATTATGGATTTGTCTACTTCTCCTTGAAGTCATATCATCTCTACTTCATGTATTTTGGAGCTCTGTGATTAGGTGTATAATATTCTTTGCTCTGCGATCTACTTTATCTGATACTAATATGCTACTCATCTATATTTTGATTGGTGTTAACACGGTTAAACGTTTCCACCCTTTTAATTTATTTTTGTCTTGATATGTAAAGTCTGTTTCTCAAACATAGTATATAATTAGCTTTGCTTTTTTATCCTATCTGGAAATTCCTGCCTTTTAGTTGAGGTGTTGAGATCCTTTATATCTAAAGTAGTTATTGGTATATTGGTATTTTTAGGTTTAAATGTATCATATTGGGGCTTCCCTGGTGGCGCAGTGGTTGAGAGTCCGCCTGCTGATGCAGGGGACATGGGTTCGTGCCCCGGTCCGGGAAGATCCCACATGCCGTGGAGCGGCTGGACCCGTGAGCTGTGGCCGCTGAGCCTGTGCGTCTGGAGCCTGTGCTCCGCAATGGGAGAGGCCACAGCAGTGAGAGGCCCACGTACAACAAAAAAAAAAAAAAAAAAAAAAAAAAAATGTATCATATTGTATTGTTTTTTATTCTTCTTTCCCTTTTCCTCTTTTGCCTTTTTTAAAGTGAATTATTTTTTATTTTTTTTTTTGCGGTACGCGGGCCTTTCACTGTTGTGGCCTCTCCTGTTGCAGAGCACAGGCTCCAGACATGCAGGCTCAGCGGCCATGGCTCACGGGCCCAGCCGCTCCGCGGCATGTGGGATCTTCCCGGACCGGGGCACGAACCCATGTTCCCTGCAACAGCAGGCGGACTCTCAAACACTGCGCCACCAGGGAAGCCCTGAATTGAGTATTTTTTATGATTCCATTTTATCTCTCTTTTGGCTTATTAGTTATACTTTTTCGTGACTGTTTTTGTGTTTATAGATACATCTTTAACCTATTGCAGTCTACCTTCAAGTGATATCACATGACTTCACATGTAGTATAAGAATGTGACCAAGAATATATTTCCATGTTTCCACTAACAGCCTCTGTACAGTCATTGTCATACATTTCCTTTTAAATATGTTATAAACCCCACAATACATTGTTTTTATTTTTCTTTAAACTGTCAATTTTACTTAAAAGAAGTTTAAATAATAAAAATCTTACATATTTTCCCATGTAGTTACCATGTCTGGTGCTCTTCACTTTTTTGTATATACCCATATTCCCTCCTTGTATCATTTTCCTTCTGCTGAAAGCACTTCCTTTAACATTTCTTGTAGTGAACATCTGCCAGTAAAGAATTCTTTCAGCTTTTATATATCTGAAAAAGTTTTTTGCCTTTGTTTTGAAAGATATTTTCACTCAGCATAGAATTCTAGGTTGAAGGGTTTTTTTTGTTTTTTGTCTTTCCAGTACTTTAAAGATGTTGTTCCATTGTCTTTTTGCTTGCACTTTTTCCTGATGAAATCTCTATTCCCAGCCCTGTGTGACTGGCAAGTACTGGTTCCTCTAATCCTTTTGAGTGGTTCTTCTTCCCTCCCTAGGTAGCTTCCTCACACTCATGTGCTCATTAGTACTCAGCTTTGTACTTGAGGTATACTCTGTGAGAATCTCTGGAGTTCTTTCTGAGCAGCTTTCTCCTCTTCAATACTCCGTTTTGCAAACTCCAGCTGCCTTTGGTCTCCCTAGACTTGAAACTGTCTTCTCAGCTCAGGGACTCTACATTCTCCCTTTCTGCACCGTATTCTGGAAAGAATATTTTGGTATGCCCCCTTTTGTTTTGTTTTGTTTTATTTCACTTAATATCAGAGACCATATGTTAAGAATACAGAAGCTCTGGATCATTTTCTCTTTTCCAAAGGATATGTTTTTAGCTTCTGTTAGGGTGTTAGAATAAAACTGATTATCTTTTTTTTTTGCGGTATGCAGGCCTCTCACTGTTGTGGTCTCTCCCGTTGCGGAGCACAGGCTCCAGACGCGCAGGCTCAGCGGCCATGGCTCACGGGCCTAGCCGCTCTGCGGCATGTGGGATCTTCCCGGACCGGGGCATGAACCCGTGTCCCCTGCATTGGCAGGCGGACTCTCAACCACTGTGCCACAAGGGAAGCCCCTATCTTTTTTTTTTTTTTTAGTTGTAAGAAAATGTTTATTTCATAAAAAGGTATGAAGGTAGAAAACCAGTGAGAATAGGGAAAGGAGAACTTAACAAGTGGGGGATTTTGAGGCAACTAGGAAGTGATTTGGACAAAACTTTCATTGGCAAGAGAGCTTCATATACCATAACCACTACACTGAAAGGCATCTAATAACCAGCCAATTTTATTTGTATCAGTAGTACTAAGAACAATTCTCTACACTTCCACCTTTACTAAGGAAAATGTAATCAGTTAAGACCTAGTTGGCTTTAATATTTTCAGTGTGTCTCGAGTTATCAAAGATTAACTGTAAGAGAGTAGGATGAAGTAGAAACCTGCATTTTTGTGTTGAGAAAATATTAACCTTTAATTGTGCAACTTAATTATTGGGTATGCCTTTGCTGTTTGATTTTTCTTTATTCTTCCCTACAACATTAGCATGATGGAAGTATAATTACTTGGTCACCACTTAACATTTCAGTTCTGTTTTTCAACATGTAACCAAAGGTACAATTAATTTAAACACTTTTAACAGTAAACAATTGTGTATGTGGTAAAATAAGTTGGCTTTTTTCAAATTTAAAGGGCATAGTATCAACTGAAACTAACTCCACTCAAGAAATAATTGAGTGTCTTCTATTAAGCAGGCACAGTGCTGGTGGTATTACGTGAATATTACCTCCTACCAATCATTCTAAGAACTTTAGAAAAGACTTGTGAAACCAGAGAACTACCAGAGGACTAACTGTAACCCTTCACACCCTGTGGTCTATTTTTCTTGCCATTACAAGAAGTAACATGAAGTATGGCCACTTTGTAAAACCAGAGAGATAAAATCACTGTCATATGGCTAGAAAGTAGCAGACACTATAACATGAACCCAAGGCCTTGATTCCAAGATCAACTCTTTTATACTGCCATTATGATGCCTTTATACAATTCTTTAGCAGACAGTTTTCTCCACCTGGCAGTCATTTACTTACTTTAATTTTTTATAAGGAAAACATTGTGAAGAAGCAAAGTAAAAAACTGATTTAATCCTTGGCAGTACAGTGGCAATTAAATAGCTGTTTTTAAAAAAGTGTTTTGAGAACATGCCCAGGATTTTTGAGAACATTTCTACTGGACACCTTTGCTCCAAGCTTATCTTCCATTGAGAGAGGGAGGGGACCGTATTTAAAAACAAGAATAGGGTGGTTCAGTGGTTAAGACTCCATGCTCCCAATTCAGGGGGCCGGGGTTCGATCCCTGGTCCGGGAACTAGATCCTGCAACAAAGGGCAAGGTCATTAAATGAGTGCAGTGCAAGGACACACGGTTTGATAGGGTTTGCCTTCCACAATGTGGGTGGGCCACATCCAATCAGTTGAAGGCCTTCAGAGCAAAAAACAGAGGTTTCCTGGAGGGCTCTGGCCGAGGGGCCAGGCGAGGGGGTTGGGGGTTGTGCAAGAAGGCCACCGGGCCACCCACCGCGGCCCCCACGCTCCTGCGCCCACTCCAGCCGGAGCCAAAACTGATCATGTTAATCCAGTCAGTGGCTAATCTGATTGGGGACTGGATTTCAATTGTTTATAAGATCAGGTCTATTTCTGGGCTAACTCCTCAGGCACAGTCCTTCAGGAGTCCCAACCAAAAGCTTAGGGTATTTGTACTAGTCAGGGTCCTCCAGAGAAACAGAAGTAATATTTTATATATAAATTAAAAAGATTTATTACAAGGTTCTGGCTCACACAATTAATTATGAAGGCTGAGAAGTCCCATGATCTGTCATCCACAAGCTGGAGACACAGGAAAGCCAGTGGTGTAGTTCAAAGGCCTGAGAGCCAGAGAGCTGATGGTGTAGGTGCCAGTCTGTGTCCGAAAGCCTGAAAACCAGGAGTGCCAAGGGCAAGAGAAGATCGATGTCCCAGCTCAGTAGTCAGGCAGAGAAATTTCAACCTTCCTCAGCCATTTTGCTCTATGCAGGCCTTCAACAGACTGGGTGATGTCCATCCACATTGAGGAAGGCCAACTGCTTTACTTAGTTCCCTAATTCAAATGCTAATCTCTTCCAGAAACACCCCACAGATACACCCCAAAATAATGTTTAACCAGATATCTGGTCATCCTGTGGCCGACACAAATAGACACATAAAATTAATTGTTGCAGTGTTTTTCAGGCCCTTCCACTTTGGTGGGCCTAACACTCCCATTTTAATCTCCCCAGCACAGTAAGACTGTAATAGCTCTGGTTACCTTAGCTTTTCAGCACCTGCTTTCTGTTTGGCTTTCTTACCTCTTGGTCTGTGCTACTTATACATTAGTGAATGACTTATAAGGAAAATGGTTCAAACTTATCGGGCTGATTCCTCTGTGCCTCTTTTCTTTCCATGAGCATGGCCTCTTACGTCCCGGCTCACTTAGTATCCTTGAATTCCCCCTTTTTTCCTTCCCCAGCCCTATCAGGCTGCAGAATGTTCTGCTCAGCTTCTCTGAGTCTTAGCAGCTGCTTTTTGCTTGTGTTCTTAGCTTCTCCACACATGCTACTTACTAAATGGTAAATGTCTCAAGGAAAAATGCAACCTAGAATGTAGGGCACTCAATGAATTTCTCTTCTTTCTAAGGTCTTAGCTCTCGAGCACTGGCTGCCTTGGTAGGTCTTTTACGCCTTCAAATAGATTTTTGAAATCCAGCTTTTCTAGATGTCCCCTCTGGGAGCAATTGTCTACTTACCAGGTGGACCATTATGGCCAGAAGCAGATGCTTAATGTCTTGTAATATGTTTAACCTTAAATTATTTTTACTGTCAAGACCAAACTGTTTAAAGATAATCTTTACAGATGCAAATCACAGTGCAAACAGTATAAGACATAACTATCCTTACTATTACCTGTGAGACCAGTTAAGATACATTATAGAATCCCTAAGTTATAAGAGACAAACCTATAATAGGGATTGGTTTAACTATCATTATTTTACTCCATCAGTGCATACTTGAAAATAAAAGCTGATGTTAAAAGTATTAACACAAAAGATGATGCTTATGCTTCAGGTTTATATATGTCCAACCTAAAGTTAAAATTTCTCCTTAGAAATTAATCACAATAACTTCTATTCTGGTTTTCATTTCTTTCTTTAGTTTTCAATCTAGGACATAAAAATCCATTTCAAAGCTACTGAGCAAAAACTGCAGCATGTGTTATAGAAGCCAACAGCAAAATGTCTGCCACAGGACTTCATGATTTTATTCCCTCCACTTAGCTTATGTTTGCATTCTGAACACAGAATCACAACTGGGTTTGTAATATAGATTAGAGATCACAGATTTCCATAGGGTGTCCATGAACTCACAGGCCTACACAGCAGCCTTCAGCTGAGGATTTAAAAATCTCATACTTCTTGCTACTTTGTCAGTTCACCATTTATATTTCACTTGTTCATACTCACCAGCTTCCCTTAATGCTTCTCTGATATTTTCTCCAGCCCTGGTATGGTGAGGAATCCCACTCCTCTCCAGTCTTATGGGCTAGACTGAATTTTTACATGCAAACAAGAGCAAAAATAAAAATGAAAGCCAAGTAGTCCTGGGAAGCTCACTACTAATACCAGGTTGAGTAAAATCATTTGTTTAAAAATGTTCGCATCTGTTGCTTGGCACTGATCCTTAAGCTCCGAGACCCCTACCTTTTCAACTAATTATCCTCATGTCAAGTAATCAATTGTAGTTGATTGACTATATACTCATAAAAATCCCCAGATCCCAAATCCCTCAAAATAGAGGGAGAATACCGGGATGGAATCAAAGAACTTTTCTCAATCCAACTATTTAGGGAAGGACATAACAAAAACATTAGCAGATACCGCGTTGTGAGAAAGCATTGTAACAGCTTATTCTCTCTGAAAGCGGCCCCCTCCCCACTGATCATGCTGCTCCTGCCACAGATGAAGACCATGTATAATTCCTCAGCATGGAATAAATGAGCGAGGGGAATTGTAAACAGTCTGGCCAACCAGAAGCAATAGAGACACAATGCAACCAAGACACTACAGACCCTGCTCCCCACTGAGCTGATATAATCCACACTTGGCAAGGATGAGGTCTCACTGCAGGGCCCTCCTGCCTAAATACACAGGCTCCCCTGGAGAAAGGCGGTGGGAGAGGGGAGAGCAAGACAGAAGGAGGGAGGGAAACAACTGCTGTAGGGGAAACCCACAGTGAGCAGTAAAATTGGGTATGTTCCCTTTGACCCAGAAATGCCAATTTGGGGGATTTTCCTATGGAAATAAAAACCAAAATGTAAGGATATATGTAGAATGTTTACTGTGGCATAGTTTGTTGTGTAAAAAAACAAAACAGAAAAACACTGGAGGAAAATGCAGAATATCAATACAAAAATAATGGGAAAAATTACGGAACTTTTCTGCAAAGGAATATTATAAATGAATAAAGGAATATAATAAAATGAAACAGAATAATTTGTATTATATGATCCCATTTACATATGAAATAGAAAATGACTCTACCTATGTTTGTTTGAAAATAGAAAAGGGGTGAAGAAGTGGTTTTGTCAGGAAGACGGAAAGGAAAGTAGGTGGAGATTAGTAACATTTTCTTTCTATACTGCTATTTACTAGACTTGTTATAATGAGTGTGTATTACTTTTATAATTTGAAAAAGTAATAAATTAAAAATATAAAAAGGATTTATTGAGACTGTAATATTACAAGTAATGCCAGACCCCAGAGTTCAGTGGGGTATATAGTTCTCTGGCATTTGCTTTAAATTGATCCTGGTGGGTAAAGGTAGACAGCAACTTCTGCTCCCGGACAGAGGCCTCACCACGTGTCCCTTAGTAGAAGCCAATTAAAGCACAGACTCAACAGTGCCTCTAGAAAAGGCCAGTGGTTGTGAAATGAAAACTACATCTACCTCTCCAAAGGCTCAGCTGCAGACCTTCCCAAGGGGTTGCCTGAGCCACTGAGCAGCAGGCAGAGGCGTGGATGAGAATAGAACAGGGTTTTGTCTGGGAAAATCCCATTACTCCAACTACAGACAGCTTTTGTTGGTCCCTGTTCCATATTCCAGAGATGAGATGCACAAGGCTGGCCTGGCCATTGCAGGAATAAATATTAAACTCTGTGGAAAAGATGCTGCCGCCCAGGTTGAAGTGTTCTATGTTAGCACCTTGGTCGACATCTGTAAGCCAGTTGTGGGACTTCCAATTGTCACCCACAGGATTGCATTAAGGCCTTGGAGGTACGACACTTGGCTTAGTATTTGCAATTTGGTTTCATGCTGATAGAAGCTTCCAGATCCTTGGGGCAGGGGGCAGGAGATATGATATTCAATAATGAACAAAAAAATATGCAGAAGTTAGCAGCCTGAAAAGAATTAACTGTTTTGTTCATTCATCTTCCAACATTTTTTTTTCTATTCTTGTACAATCCTACTGTCCTCCATCTATGCCTCTTCTTCTTTCTCCCTACTTAGACCCTTAAAAGATTTTTTTACTTAATGTTTTGCTGATTATCATAGAAATCCATACTTATAACAGCAATCATGGAAAATAGGGATAAGTTTTAAAAACAGAAAAGGAATCATTTATAATCCCACTGCTGGTAATATTTTAGAATAGTTTCTTTTTATCTTTATACTTACTTTATAAAGTCAGTCTGCATTTGTGTATCTTTGCAAGTACAGCTGAAATGTCTCACATACATAACTAATATTATGAATGAATATGAGAGAATGTGATGGAAGCGCGAAGGGGGTTTGGACACTGTATTACTGCTGGGATCTGCACGGTTGTGGTGTGGCTATGTGTTCTGGTGTGTCAAGCCTGTATTAATATTCCTCAAACTGACTGAAAGCAGCCTCATGTCTCCACCCTTCTTTTCTCCTCACAGCTGCCTTGGAAGGCAGCAATATTTGCACATAAAGATTCCCATGGGTGGTTATTTGATGTTCTTTCATCCCAGTCTTTCATTTGCAGATAACTGGCTGCCTAGGACCCCAGCAGGTCACTACTCTCTTCCCTTTCCTGTCTCCTGCCATCATCTTTCTTGCTTCCTCTTCACTCCAATCTCCTGGGTTTATCTAAACAGCATCCAAAAGCAGGCAACCATCACCAGCCAGGACACAACACAGAATCACTGAAATGTCCATTTGGAAAAGGCACTCAATTAAGGATGTACATTGTTCACCTGTTCAGAGGAAATACTACAGCTAATGTGGCCCTTGGAAGATTCCACTTCATGCAAAAAATCAGGAATGTCTTAAATAAGAACCAAGAAGGACGTTGTTGGTCCAGAGTCTTGCCATTTCCCTAGTTAAGACTTTCGCTTCTGCCTCCTCTCCCAAGGTCTCCCCAGTCACCCTTGGAAAAATCAGGATGATGAGCTGACAGTGCTGATCGATAGTCTGACATTGCAGCATAGACAGACGGCAGTGCGAAGGCTCAGAGAATTCTTTCTTGGGTGTTCCCAATGTCACTCTAGAACAGGTACCCACAGCAGCAAGAGAGCAGTTCCAAATAGCAAGGTCCTGGGTAGAATCATGAAGTTTCTCTAAGAGGTCCTCCCATGCCTTATTCTGTCCTCACACCAAGAAATCGCTTCTCCCCATCAGAACTCCAGAGCTCTCCAGCTAATCTACACATATGCAAAGTTCCTCACCACAGCACTGAAGACTGACTATCCCCAGACCATCACGTCTACAATTCTCTCTTCCTTATCACAAACACCATAAAGTGGAGATGACCGAGAGGTTTCACACCCCTCCTGACCTCCTTATTTTTATTACGGATTAAAAATAAACATCCTGAGGCACTTTTGAATAGGAATCTGTGATCTGACGGGAGAACACATGTGGAAGGTGGCCGAGCAGTCCTGTCTATGGTTTGTCAATCTGCATGGCCTCAACCCTCTACTGCCAGTTGCCTCTCTAGTCACAGCCCAGGAACTGGGTTGAAGTAGGCCTTAATCTTGCAGAGATGGTCTGCCGGCCTCATCGCTTGGTCCTCTGTTGCTTGGCAACCCAGCCTGAAGTATACTGACCCAGATATAGGTTCAGGTGTTAAAGGGGTACTTAGACCCTCTCAATTCCCTCCCATTGAGGCAAAGTGGCCATGAAAGAGATCAGAGGATGCAGCATACAGCCCATGAATTCAGTTTGACTTGGAGCATTCTGAGTATTTGTGTGATGGGTGAGATCTGTCTCTGGTTAATCCCAGGAGTATACTGAATGAATCTGACCTTCTCTTGTTTACATCCCTTAGAGTAGATTGTACAAAGTCTCTAGACTGGATTGGACACAGGAGAATATTCTGGAAATGCCTTGGACATAAACAGACCTCAAGGCCTTGCTTGGGCTGGAGGCACTGCCCCAAGAATTGCTCAAAATCCGACCCAATCAAAAGTTACATGGCTCCCTACAACGAACAGACTAAAGTCCAGGCCCCTGTGTCCTTTACCATTGGCCTTTAGCTCTCCTTCTCTACCTCTTACTGCAACCTGCCCTACCCCTCCCTGACCCCCGTCTTCACCTCACTCAAAGCCACACCAGCACTTTGGCCCTGACTCAAATGTCTGCTTAAGTTACTCTGTCTGTCTGGAAATGCCCTTCCACACCACAGCTGCCAGTCAGAGAGCCACACCTCCTTCAAAACTTGACTCAAAAGGCACTTCTTCCTTGGATGAAAATAACAACTCCTCCTGAAATAGCTAGTTTTCTCCCCCGGCCCCCCCACCCCTGGAAACTCTGGCTAGTCTCCACTCCTTCTCCCATATTTTCATAGCAGGTGTGATAATTATAGCACTCAGCACAGCTGCCTTATACAGGCCTTGTCTACATTGCTGTCAAAGGAACTGTGCCCTTTAAAGGCTGATTTCTTTATTCTTCTATTTGGAACGAATGCATTCCATCTTAATTAATCCCTCCTCACGCTGACAAGCTCTTTTCCACCATCCCCTCTGGACTCACACCCTCAGGGGCACTCCATTAACAGGCCCTGCTTTTCCCAAGTCATTGTTGTCAGTCTTTCTCCCGATCCAGATATTATTAATGCTCATTCTTCTGAAGCCTCATTTGTCCCCATCCCTAGAAAGCAAGGTGGGTTCAGTATTACCAATGTTCTCTGGCTGTATCATCTGTCTCTGTCTGAGCAGCTCATGATTATGACAAGTGTCTCCAAAAAAAACACCTTGAGAAGTCTAGATGGAAACCAATGCCCCATGGAAACACATAAATATTTTATCAGGCTCTGAACAAGACTCTTACTCATAAATATTTAAACCCCTCGAGAACAGAATGCTCGATGGCTAATTAGAGTCAACTTGTACTGGGATGGGGAGCTGAGAGGAGGAGGTGAATACAACAGCAATAGCGGCAGGCGTTCTACAGTCTCTT
Organism: Phocoena sinus; assembly: GCF_008692025.1. Classification (NCBI taxonomy): domain Eukaryota; kingdom Metazoa; phylum Chordata; class Mammalia; order Artiodactyla; family Phocoenidae; genus Phocoena; species Phocoena sinus. Next base: position 78,500,985 of record NC_045766.1, on the reverse strand, counting down.
TTAAGGATCTAGAAACACTGAAAGTGCACCGGAGGGCTCCCCAGTTTGCCTGCGCACTCCTTTTCCAAGTGCTTTCCCTCTGCAGTGGAAGTCAGCACCCAGTGGGGCTGTCTAGGAAGGGCACTGTTGGGCTGCAGGCAGGCTGCCACATCGGTCATAGCCACCATAACCTTGCCATACTTCTCTCAGCACTGGTGGCACAAAGATTTTCAAAGAAGTACATAGAAGCCAAAATGAGGCAGACTCTATAAGAATGTTCATGGCAGCTTTATTCAAAGTAGCTCCAAACTGGAAACAACCCAAGTGTCCATCAATAAGAGAATGGATAAATAGAAGGTAGATATTCATATTGTGGAATACTATCTTGAAATAAAAATAAACAACTTTTATACTCAACCACATGGCTGAATCTCACAGACATTGTGCCAAGCAAAAAGAAGCCAGACACAAAAGTACATACTGTGTGAATGCGTTTATATGTTCAGGAACCAGCAAGACTAATCTATGATAAAAGAAATCATAACAAAAGTTGCTTCTGGGGATTGGGAGTAACTAGAAAGGGGCAAGGGGTAAATTTCTAGGATTGAAATTTTTTATATCTTGTTTGGGATAAGGGTTTGTCAAAACTAGCCCAGCTTCTAACACAGGATTCAGCTTCAAAGCACTGTGGAGATAAGAGTGGCCACTGATCTCTAGGATCACCATCTACCTATAAAATATTGATTAACCTGAATTACTTACAAGGACTTCTAATATTTTACCAAGGGTTCTGTAACCCTTATGGCAGGCAATGTCTTGTCTGTGTCATTTAATTATCTAATTAGTTCAACAATTATTTATTAATTGCCTACAATATGCCAAACAGGAACATAGCCATGAATAAAACAAAAAATTTCGTGTCCTTACTGAAGCTTACATTTGAGTGGGGGCTATATGGATGATTAATAAAGAAACAGATATACTATTTAATGCTGGGTAATGGTAAGTACAGTGAAGAAAGCTAAAGCAGGGTCAGAGGACAGGGAGTGACAAAGTGAAGTTTGGGATCAGGTGGTCAAGGAAGACCTGATGCAGGAGGTCACATTTGAAAAGAACCCTAAATGAACTGAGGAAAGAAGCACTGCCAGTATTTGAGGGAAGAGTGTTCAGGCAAAGAAAAGCAAGGAAGACAGTAAAGTGAGGGGAGAGTGACAGAATAGAAGGGCAAAGAGGACAGATCACATAGGGCTTTGCTAAGTCCTGGTAGAGAGTTGGATTTTCTTCCAAGTGTGAGGGATTTTATTCCATTGGAGGGTGTTAAGCAGGGGAGTGAGATCATCCAACTGATGTTTTAAGAATGGGAAAAAGGAAGCAATGAAGAGATGTGCCTAGGATTCTTAGGGAAGAGTCAGAAGAATAAGATCCTCCCCCCACCCCGAAATGTCAATATCTTTCACTCATCTATTTCTTAACCACCTTCTGATTCGAGTTCTGTACGTCTGAAATTTTTCACAATAAAATGCTGGAGAAAAAAAAGAGAGGTAGGAACTTAGATCCTTTATCAGGCAAAGCTCATCAGTAACTAAAGGTAAGTGTTATGGTTCTCAATGCCTTTCTGCAAAATAAAGGCTCTGATTTTTAACTAAATGTGGAACATTCGTTTCAACTTTCAAATCCACCTTCTGGGCCCAAGTCAGTCCACGTTCCATTGTCTCTGTGGAAAGGCAGAGCCTCAGTGCTTCTTTCTTCTCTCTCTCCCTGCCCTCACTTACTCTCTGAAAACCTACAAAGGAGTTGAAAGAAATACAAATTTGGGAAAAGGAGGGACTTTTCAAAGAAGTTCTATACTCTCCCAACTCCATCTGGAAATGCCCTTATGGTCAAACAACAAAAAGGAAATAGTAAAACCCTCAGCAGGAAACAAACTCTCTAGCACCTACTGTCCTCCCCAGAGAATCTCTTTCCCTCCATCATTACCCTCCCACTCTTTTGAGAGCCTTCTAGGCTGCAAGTCTAGGCTGGAAGTTGCTTCACCCCACCCACCCCGAGTCTCCCCTAGGCCACAACTCTGCTTTCACCAGACTTGGAAGTTCTCTATCCCCAGGTCACCATAACTCTGCCTCTGCCAAGCTCATTACTAGCCTTTACTGGGGAACAGGGAAAAGCTAAAAGCTGGAGGGGTAAGAGAAAGGGGAATACAGGGAGCACTCCAGAGACAGTGGTGGCCCTGAAGTGGAATTAGGTTGGCAAAATGGGGACCAGAGAGGCACCAGTCCCCTCCCAAGAGATCCCTAACTCAAGCAAAGGCTGCCAAGGCATTTTCTTCTCCAGACTCAAACTGCCTTACACTATGTACAACCACTTCCTCAGCCATTTATCTCCATTTATTTAGCCATTTACACATTTGCTACAACTGCAGCAGGGGAAGAAGCTACTGTTTTGCAAGGCTGGCTGCTACCCAGCCTGCAGGGAGGCCTTCTATGCTGCATTTAGCCATTGGTGGAGAAAAATTAGTTTTCCTTTGCAGGCCTTGCTGCCTCATACAATTATATCAACAAATTTCCCAGCTTTTAATCCCCACCTGAAAATCTTTCACTTAGGGGTGCGATAATTTAATGTTGCCCTCCATATCCTGGTTAAAGGACTACACCAGCAAAGACATTTCATTATAGGCTAGGACATAATTTGCCTATTATTCATGCACGCATGTACCTGGGAAACCAACAAAGGGAAGAGTAAGAGAGCAAGTAATGACGTCTCTCCCCCACAGATTCCTATTCGAAAATGTTAACAACAAATCTCAATTTTAAAGAAAAACCTCACGGTTCATATTCCGCAGTGTAGCACGTACAACTAGACATACACCATCCAAGTTCTAACAAGTGGCCTCTAGTTTCGGAGACAGCTACAAGGATGCGGCAGCTCCCGGGCGACTCTCCTCTGCCCAGAACAAGGCAGCTCGACAGACCGCAGTACAATAAAACTTTCTCTGTTCAGGACCTCACAGTGCCCGTGAGGGAGTCCACCCTATCCGCCACCCGGCACCCTGGGGTGCACGTGCCCCCGCCCTCCGCCACCAGGCAGGTTTGGGGACAAGCTCGGTGAGGAGGCTCTGGGAGGTCTACACGCTGTTCCCGGATCCCTCCGATTCAGCAGACTGTCGTTCGTTTAACAAAACAAACAGCCGTAGCCCCTCTTCCCGACAAATACCAGTAACCCTTCTCTTCTCAGGAAGCTGCCACGGGCATCCCTGGTCAGGGACCCCGGCTCGCCTCCAATTTCTAAGATAGTTTCTTTACCGTTTCCAAAGAAGCTGCCCAGATTCTGGAGAGGAGAGAACGCCCTTTCCCCCTTTCCACTTTAGAATTTAAGTGTTTAATGTTTTGTGGATATATCGTGTCCACAGAGAGGTCCTGCAAACTCCCGAATTTGGGATCCTCCAGGGCGCGCTGCTCACCTCACCAGGTCCCGGACCGCCGAGGAGCGCCAAGCCCGCGGCCGGCGGCGGGACGCCCGGGGTGCCCGGGTCTCTCGCGGGTTCGCGGGGCCGGAAGGGACGGGGAGGGGCGGGGGCAGCACCAAAGGGCGCCGCGCCCATCTCCGAGCCTGGAGCCGGGAGGCGGGCGCTGAGGCGGTGGGACGGCGGCGCCGGGCCCTGAGATCCGCACTGGGTGCACAGTGCCTTCGGGGCCGCCCCTGGCCGGCTAGGGCGGGGCCGGGCCTCCTGCCCCTCCCCTGGCACCGCCCCGCGCGCCTCGCCGGACCCGGCGCTGTGGCCGGGAGGGCGGGTCGGCCCCGTGTGGCCCCGTACGGCTCGGGGCCGCGCGGACTCGTGCGCCGCGCCGGGCTGCGTGTGAGCGGGGCTTCCCCTGGGGACTCCGCGGCGGAGCGGGGAGGAGGACGCTTAGGCTCTATTTCCCAGGAGCAGGAATTATGTCCGAGATTTTATCCAGGACTCTTCCCAGATCTCTCATTCGATACGGCCAGGCCCTTTCATTTGGAACATGCGGACAGTGAACGGAACCAATTTGATCCTCCTCCTTGGGGGCTGCTTTAGTTAAGAAGGCACGTGGGTTTATCTTCTCCTTAGGACAGCTGACTTAAGAGACCAGAACCAGGGCTTCACTTCCGTGGTTCAGATTGAGGATTTGTCCTTCCCATCTCTGTGGGGCTTTTATTTTTCCTCAGAATTTCTCCTTGCTTTTTAGCCCATTATTCTCACCATATTCTGCAAGATATTGGAATTTTTCTTCCAACGTGGTCCCCACCTTCAGTCCCAGTGTTCTTTTTCTCAAATTGAAGTATCCCCAAGCCCTCAGTTGGCCAGGCGCAGAAGGTTTTCCATCTTCCACCAAGGCCTGCCCTATTTACCTCAGAAATGTTTCTGGAACCTTTCCCCTCCTCTGCATTCCCATATTGCTGCTCCTGTTAGACTTTGATTACCTTGGCCCGAATCATTTTAAGTTTCCTTGCCTCCTGTCTCTCCCCACTCCCAAAACAGAACTAAGAATGTTGCTCTCCTGACAAAATAAGCAAAACATACCTCCCCTCCTGTGCCACAGACCTGCAGTAAACCCCCTCTGCAATTGGAATACAGTCCAAACTACTTTCCCAATTGGAAACCAGCTTACCTTTCCAACCTTCGGTCCACTCAACACCTGTGTTCCAGTTATACTGAGTTGCACCAATTGCCATTCTTTGAATATACCCTGGTTGTTTAATGCCCCTGTGTGTTTTGGTCACTCTGTTCCCTTATCCTGGATTTCTCGTTATCCCCTTCTTTACCTGCTGAATTGCTCCCAAGCCTTCAAGACCCGACTGCCTTCTCCTTTAACGAAGTTCTTCCAGATCTTCCCAGTCAGATCTGGGAGATCAAATAATTCCCTTTCCCAGCACTCTGTGCTTCTGTTACAGCACTCACTAAGTTGGTCTGTATGCTACAGCTGGCCGTTGTCTTCTTGTCTCCCCACTGTCAGAGCTTGCAAGGCAGGAGGTGTTTCTGACTCAACTTCATCCCCCATGGCGATTGGCCACACACGTTTTAAAATAAATAACCATTCTTTGGTTGTATATAAACTGTGCTTGTTGTAAAAATTCAAATACTTAAATGTATAAGGAAGGAAGTTAACCCGCAACACACTGAAATAACCACTGTTAATGTTTTGATGATCGTATTTTCATGAATATCTTTATGCATATGTCCCTCCACCATATATGCACAAATGGAATGATTTCATGTATGCTATGTTTAGGACACCCTCTGTTTTAGTTTTCTCCCCTCACTACTCTCCCTTATTCTCAACTATTTAAAAAGTTAAGCATGCTAATATAACCATATATATTGATATCTATCTATATATTTTACAAAGTAATTATACTGTAAACATTTCTCTGCTTCTTGCTTTTCTCATTAAACAATGTTATATAAATCCTTCCAGTTCAACTGGTATAGCTCTGATTCGTTCTTTTATTTTAGAGACTGCATAATGTTCCACAGTATGGATGTACCAAAATTTATTCAAGTTTCCCTATTCATGACATTCAAATTCTTTTTAAAAAAATTGTCACTGCCACCAACATTTCAATAAACATCCTTCTGTGTATATCCAAATGCCCTGGTACTTTAATTTCTGAGGGACTGATTCCCAGGTATGAGATTGGTCTATTTAAAATGTTAATAGATTGCCTTCTTAAAGACTGTAACAATGTAGTTTGCGTAATTTAGCCATTCTGGTAAGTGAATAGTGATAATTTGTTGTTCCTTTAATTTTTATTTTACTGACTACTAGTGAAGCTGTTCATGTTTTCTCTTTCTTTCCCCTTTTGGATTTTCTGTTCTGTAAATTGCTTAATCATATACTTAGTTCACTTTTCTTTTTGAGTTACTGGTCTTTTCAAAGTGTAAGAATTTCTTGTATATTATAGATAGTAATCCTGTATATGTTGTATGTTAATATGTTGTATGTTTTGCAAGTATTGTACTTTCCCCAATCTCTCATTTACCTTTTAACTTTGTTTGGAATTTAAAAACCGACTACAACTAATTCCAGTTGGTGTCAAGTTAATATCACATGTCTTATAACAAGTCAACATAGCACTTAGGAAACTAAAATAGATTTTGCTGTTTCAAACTTCCTTGGGAAACCAATCTTCTATTTCAGTATTTAAAAAATTTGACATACCATCCTACTCTGTAATCCCATACTCAGTCACTATTAATCACATTGCCCCATTCACAAATATACTTCTGTTTATAGTATAATATAAATTTGCTATATATTATTATCTGGCAGAGTCACATTAAATAGACCATTTTGATTCACTAAAATTATGGTTAACAAAATGTTAACTCATTTAGTGGTCACCACTTATTTATTTATTTTTGCCCAAACCTACTTATTTGGGAAAATGCCTCCCATGTAATTCTAGAGGTCTGCCAATCTTGCAACCCCACTCTTTTGAACATAATAGTGGGCATGACCCACACTAGAACAGATAGACTCTATGTCCCAGGAATTTGAATCTTGAATTTTATTTTTTATTTTATTTATTTTTTGAATCTTGAATTTTAGATTGACACTCTCTTAAAATAACTGTCCTTAATCCCAGCCACTAAAATCCTCAGATTTGCCTTGCTTCTTTCAATTGTATGTATTCAGTAATTTTCTTAGTGGGTGCCCTGGCATTGTAGTTAACATCTGTGCTTAAAATAATCTAATTTGGAGTAAGACCAACTTAATTTCAATAGCATACAAAGTTTTCCTCCAGTATAGCTCCATTCCCACTTTTGTGATATTATTTTCACACAAGTTATTTGTATCCTTTTTGTACTATAAGCTCATCAACACAGTTTTAAAATTAATTACTTTTTTCATGCAGTTTATTTAAAAATCAAATAGGAAAAGAGAGTTACAAACAAAAATATATTTATACTGTCTTTTGTTTTTATTTGTGTAGTATGTTTACCAGTGCTCTTTATTTCTCCGTGTGGATTTGAGCTACTGTCTAGTGTCCTTTTATTATAGCCTGAAGGACTTCTTTTAGCATTTGTTGAGGTCAGATCTGCTAACCACAAACTCTTTCAGTTTTTGTTTTCTTGGAATGATTGAATTTCTCCTTCACTTTTAAGGACAGTTTTGCTGGATATAGAATTTTTGGTTGACAGTTTTTTCCTTTTATTACTTTGAATATGTTATCCCACTTCCTTCTGGTCTCCATAGTTTCTGATGAAAAGTCAGCTGTTAATTTTTATTGAGGATCCCTTGGATGTGAAGAGCCATTTTTCTCTTTCTGCTTTAAAGATTCTATCTTTGGTTTTCTAAAGTTTGACTATGATGTGTCCAGGTATGGATCTCTTTGTGTTTATCCTACTTACAGTGTGTTGATCCTCTTGGACGTGTAGGTTAATTCTTTTCATCAGATTTGGGAAGTTTTAAGCCATCATTTCTTCAAATATTTTTTTTGCCCTTTTTCTCCCTCTCCTCTCCTTCTGGAACTCCCATTATGCTTATGTTGGTACACTTGATGGTGTCACACAAGTCTTTGAGGCTTTCTTCATTTTTCTCTTTTCTTCTTTCTGTTCTTCAGATTGCATTATCTCAAGTGACTTATCTTCAAGTGTGCTGACTCTTTCTTCTACCTATTAAATCTGCTGTTAAGCCCCTCTAATTTGTTATTTCATTTGTAATTTTCAACTTCAGAATTTTAACTTGGTTCTTTTATTTTAATAACTTCTGTCTCCTTATTGATATTCTAGGTTTTGTGAGACATCATCCTCATTCTTTTTTTTAAATCTTTATGTGTGATTTCTTTTAATTCTTTGAACATATTTATAATAGCTGACTTGAAAATTTTGTCTAGTAAATCCAAAATGGATTAAAGTTAGCACTGGAACTCTGACCAAGTTAAGCCCCTAAAGGTTCCCCTTCCTGTCGTTCATGCTAATCCTTCTTAAGAAAAAGATACCCTCCATACTTCACCCTCTCAGCTCCTCATCTTGACTCCCTTTTAATTTTGTTCCACAAGGAATTTAAAATAAGGTCCCAGAATTTTTACCTTGAAATTGACTTGAAAGCCACCAGAATTTCCAGGCTTCCCACACTTTAACCAACTAGTAGCATCAAGAATTACGACTCAGAAAAAAAAAAAAAAAGAATTAAGACTCAGCATCCAGCTCAGTTCCCTAAGATGCTCCCTGCCTGACCTCAAATTGACCTCCAAGGGTTGGCTCCAATTTGCACTACCATGTAGAGGGCTGTGGCTGGTTTGTGAATGGTACATTCTAAAAATGGACTATTATCAGAATGGCATGCATACTTTTTTTTTTTTGCAGTATGCAGGCCTCTCGCTCTTGTGGCCTCTCCCGTTGCAGAGCATGGGCTCTGGACATGCAGGCTTAGCAGCCATGGCTCATGGGCCCAGCCACTCTGCGGTATGTGGGATCTTCGCGGACTGGGGCATGAACCCATGTCCTCTGCATCGGCAGGTGGACTCTCAACCACTGCACCACCAGGGAAGCCCCATGCATACTTTTGTTATTATTTTTTCAACAACTACCTATCAAGTGTAGGAGATTACAGCCTCTCCCTTTCTGTAACTTCTTGCCTTGGTCCAAAACATAGTTCTGCTCTCTCAGAAGTGTTAAGGAGAAAGTGTCAATCCTTTGCTCTTTCACCTCCCACTTGTTTCTTACGGGAAATACGATGATTTGTGTGATTATTTTAGTAAAAGGATCTTTGCATTTACATAGCCAAGTCCTTCTTTGACTTTCTGTGGAATGATCCTGCTCACAGGAGGTATACGTTCTTCTTCATATGGTAGACTAACTAGAACAGACCCTGCTTCTTTAGATGGCCTGTGTTTGTACAAGTTCTGCCTGTGCTTGGGTGGTTCAGTTCAGTTTGGGAGGAAGGAGTGTGAAACACATTTTGATTTCTAATCCAGGCTGTGTTCTCCAATCTAACATTACCATAAAAAGCTGATATTTGGGGAATTTCCTGGCGGTCCAGTGGTTAGGGCTCCACACGTTCACTGCCGAGGGCCTGGGTTCGATCTCTGGTTGGGAAACTAAGATCCCACAAGCTGCACAGCACAGCCAAAAAAAAAAAAAAAAAAGCTGATATTTGAATTATAGTCTGGTTCCTGGATTTATATTTCTATTTTTCAGAACTCAGAGGCAAAAGGGATATGATTCTCCTTCTAGCACTCCAATTATTGGTGTTCATTTTGTACAATATATTGCTAGGAGCTATGAGGAATTCAAAGGATTATGTACATGGTCCCTGCCCTTTAAGAAATTTGTAGTTTTGTAGTACTGTAGATCTAAGACATAAACAAATAATAACAATTCAAATGAGAATATCATCATAAAATATTTTGGATTCATTTTCTGGTTTAAAGTTTTGTGATAGGTACTAAGGATACAGATATGTTATGGTTTCTGCTTTCAAAGACCACACAGAGCAATCTTCACAGAGAAAAGGGAATTTGACCTCATTTAAGAAGGATAAGATTTCAAAGAGCAGAGATGGGAGAAGATATGCCAGGTAGAGGAAATAACATGAGCACGAACTCAGAGGCAGGAATCAAGGCAAGCAGTCCATTTTTGTTAAAACTGGAGGGATATTTGAGCAAAGCAATGGAAGATAACTAGACAGGTAATTGGAACTAGATTGTGTGGTTTCTTGATTTCTGGCCTAATCAGAGGCATTAGAGCCTAATGGTTAAGTGTCAGTGGCTCCAGGTAGAAAGAAAGGCTCCCAATAGAGGCTCTAAATGTCTTAAGAGGAGGAAGATGTCCCCCAAATAAATACTTTCCTCTACAATTTACTTGGTACACAGTTATAGAATATCAAAACTGGCAATGACTTTAGAAATGTGCTAGTTCAACATTCTCATTTTTAAAATGAATAAAGAAGCTCAGAGAGATGAAGTAAATATTCATACCTAAAAAACTTAAAGATGATGCTGATGTCAGAAATCTATCCCAAGAAATAAAACCAGCAACAGCATCATTATTGAAAAAGAAGGGCAGATGCTCTCCAGAATTCCAATAACACAACAGGTAAGAACTGTTTCAGGAACACAACTTGAATGATTTCCTATAAAGCAAGTGGGAAGATTTCTGGTCCTTATATTTGTGGATACTGGTCTTGTGTGAACCAGAGGGACTGAGTCACAGTAATTAGTAGATTATTTTTAGTTTTTTTTTTTTCATGTTATAGTCATGCCCCTAAATGACTCTTAGGTTAACTTTTCAATCTCCAGTAAGCCTTTAAAAGGTAATAGACATCTTTTGTTGGTGCTTGCTGGGATGATGGGTGGCCATTGGAAAGGGTTGCCATTATAAGTCTTAGCAGGGAACCTGTCTCCTAGGCGTTACTTGTCAAACAGTCAGTTCTGTGGAACAGGCAGGAACAAGATACAGAGAGGAACACCTGTGGGAAACAGAAGTAAACACTATATTAAGAATAATTAAATTAATAAAATGGACATTCTGCAAACTACTTTTGTCACCAAATGTTTAATGCACTGTGGCCCCACATAGCCAGAGGGAGAGTTTTAATAAGCATAATAAGACTCCTTGAAACTAGATGTCCAGAATCCAACACAGCTGACGCAAGCTGCCAGTCCTTTGAGGCTGAGAAGCTTTCTGGTTGTCCAGCACTTCTTGGGGATAGAAGTTGAGAAGGGCTCATCCTTAGTGCTCTTAGGCAAATGTCTTTTTTGCTTTTTTAAAAAACAAATTTATTAATTCACATAACATACAATTTACCCATTCAAGCTTTACAGTTCGGTAGTTTTTAGTATATCCACAGATCTGTACAACCATCATATCATCATAGTCAATTTTAGAATAATTTTATTACCTCAGAAAGAAACCCTAGATGATGAGAATGAAATGTAGAATTACTATATGATCCAGCAATTGCAATTCTGTGTATATGTCCAAATGAATTGAAATCAGGAACTCGAACAGGTATTTGTATATTCGTGTTCATACTAGCATTATTCACATGAGGCAAAATGTGGAAGCAACCTAAATGTCCATCAGCAGATGAATGGATAAACAAAATATTGTATACACATACAACAGAATATTATTCAGCCTTATAAAAGAATAAAAGTCTGATACATGCTACAACATGGATGAAAATATTATGCTAAGGGAAATAAGCCAGTTACAAAATGACAAATATTGTGTGATTTTACTTATATGCAGGATCTAGCATAGTCAAGTTCATAGAGACAGAAGTAGAATGATGATAGGTGCTTGTGGTAAGGTTACAGAAACAGTATGGAAATATAAAATTTAGAATGTATTTCATAATTCCTCCATACAGATATATCTTCACTTAAGAATATATCATGACATTTTTCATGTTAGCTCACAAGAATTTATTTCATTGTTTTTAACAGTTGCTCAGTACTGTAGTCCATTATATGAATGTGCCATTATTTGTTTTAGCATTCTCCATTGATAAAATTTGTGTAGCTTCTACTTTTTCACTGAAATGACACAATCAAGATATTTACACGGGGCTTCCCTGGTGGCGCAGTGGTTGAGAGTCTGCCTGCTGATGCAGGGGATGCGGGTTCGTGCCCCGGTCTGGGAAGATCCCACATGCCACGGAGCGGCTGGGCCCGTGAGCCATGGCCGCTGAGCCTGCACGTCCGGAGCCTGTGCTCCGCAATGGGAGAGGCCACAGCAGTGAGAGGCCCGTGTACCACAAAAAAAAAAAAAAAAAAAAGATATTTACACTGTTTCTTTGTGCTAGTGTTTCCTGGAAGTAGGATTTCTGAGTCAAAGGTTATGGAAATACAGTGTTGTGTAACCTGCTTTTTTTAAAAAACCTATTAATATATTATGATCCTCTTTTCAGGTCATTAAATATTTAATTTAGCTGCCTAATATAATTTATGGATGTATTAAATTTTATTTTTCCGATCTCCTAACATTAGAAATTGAGTGATTTCTAGATCTTCACTGGATTGTTTGATTATAAAAAACTTTGCTTTAGGAGCTTCCCTGGTGGCGCAGTGGTTGAGAGTCCGCCTGCCGATGCAGGGGACACGGGTTCGTGCCCCGGTCCGGGAAGATCCCACATGCCGCGGAGCGGCTAGGCCTGTGAGCCGTGGCCGCTGAGCCTGCGCGTCCGGAGCCTGTGCTCCGCAACGGGAGAGACCACAACAGTGAGAGGCCCGCGTGCCAAAAAAAACAAAAAAAAAAAACAAAAAAAAACCCAGCTTTGCTTTAAACATTACTTTAGCTAAATCTTTGCACGCAGCTTAAAATTATACTCTTAAGATGAATTCTTAGGTATAGAATTGCTCATTCAAGGAGTATGTACACTACAGAAATAATACATAGTCATTCTAGATTAGAAAAATATAGATAGGCAAGAAAATCAAACATGCATAACCTCATCACCCAGAGGTAACCATTGGTAATGATGTGGAGGTAACCACTGGTAACTGTTTTGTCTGCATACTTTTTCTTTACACAAATGCAAATAGAGTATATGCTGCTTTGAACTACCTATGATAAGCATGCTTTCATTTATCTGCATTACCACTTTTAACATCTGCACAGTGTTCTAGCTTATAAATGGGCCAAAATGTATTTGCACAGTCCTTACTGCTGGGCATTTAGGCTCTTAATGTACATATTTTGAAAACTTTTCAGGTGAATGCAGTACACACAGGGGCAATCATCTCACTGTCAAGAAGCTCTGAACAAAATGTCCCTGCCTTTTTGTGGATCTGTGAGCCAGGGGGAAGGAGAGAGAGAGAAGGGCTAGTAGTGCAAAGGTACTGACTCGAAGTAGAGAAAAGTGCTTCAGCCAAGGCCCCCAACAAGGAGGACTCTGAATGGAGACATCTGGGTTAGGAATGTAGATATGTGTATGACCATGGCTGGTTGGATTAGGCAGAAGGAAGGCTGAGTCCTTGACCACAACCCCTCCAGAAAATTGCAATGGATTGGCAGTGCATCAAGTCTGGTGTGGGGAGGGCAGCTTCGCCCCGTGAGGCCTGCCAGGTAAAGCCCTGTAATTTTCAATGATCAGTTCTAAACTATCACACATACGATTTTGGCCTGGAGCTGGACTCTTCAATAAATAATGACAAACTGCCGAAACTTGTCCAGTATTCCTTCCCACCAGAGTATGCGAGAGTGCCAGTAGAAATGGTAGTTTGTCAGGGACCCAGTAGAGAAGACTGAAATGATTTCTTTTGGGGTGTATAAACTGACATCTGAGGGCAGGACAAAGAGTTCCAGCATGACTGGGCAATGGAATGAGGCCAAGAATCCTAAGCAGGCTGAACCAGGATCTGATGTAATGGGTCCACTCCTTTTGGGAGATGAGACTGAGTCATCTCCATTGTCCACTCAGCAGAGGGCTCTACTTTTGGAGTGAATTCTAAGCACATGTTGTGTGAATGCTTGGCTCTGCTCCGTGACCTTAGAAAGTTATGATAAATTTCCTAAATTTTAATTTTTCTTAAGAAGAACGTAGGGGCAGGACAGGAATAAAGACACAGATGTAGAGAATGGACTTGAGGACATGGGGAGGGGGAAGGGTAAGCTGGGACGAAGTGAGAGAGTGGCAAGGACATATATACACTACCAAATGTAAAACAGATGGCTAGTGGGAAGCAGCCACATAGCACAGGGAGATCAGTTCCGTGCTTTGTGACAACCTAGAGGGGTGGGATAGGGAGGGTTGGAGGGAGATGCAAGAGGGAGGAGATATGGGGATATAAGCAGAAACTAACACACCATAGTAAAACAATTATACTCCAATAAAGATGTTTAAAAAAAATAAAACAGACAATCAACAAGTATCTACTGTTGTAGAGTTCCTCCCTATGAACTCTATTCAGTATTCTGTAATAACCTACATGGGAAAAGAATCTGAAAAAGAATGGATATATGTATATGTATATGTATAACTGAATCACTTTGCTGTACACCTGAAACTAACACAGCATTGTAAATCAACTATAGCCCAATATAAAATAAAAATTAAGTTAAAAAATAAGAAATAAAAGAAATAATCTATTTTGGTTTGTCCCTCTTAAGTTTCCTCTAAACCTTATAGATATTTTTAGCTTGCACTATTTCACTGAGTAATGGATTCTCTCATTCCATTTCCCACTGTGTATACTTCATGCTTTCAATTTTTCTGCTTCAAGCTTTAAATACTTTGAAATGTAATGGAGAGTAAGCATTGTCTGGTTATAATGGAGAGTAAGCATTGTTTGATTATCTCATCCACAGCCTTCATGATTTCATAAACATTTTATCACATCTCCTTTCAGTCTTCATTGTTTTGGCCTGGTCTATTCCTTTTTTTTTTTTTTTTAATTTATTTTTTATCTTTTGGCCAAGCTGTGTGGCATGTGGTATCTTAGTTCCCCGACCAGGGATTGAACCCATGCCATCTGCCGTGCAAGTGTGGAGTCTAGCCAGTGGACCACCAGAGAAGCCCCTATTTCTTTTTTTTTTTTTTTTTTTTTTTTTTTGCGGTACGCGGGCCTCTCACTGCTGTGGCCTCTCCCGTTGCCGAGCACAGGCTCCGGACGCGCAGGCTCAGCGGCCATGGCTCACGGGCCCAGCCGCTCCGCGGCACGTGGGATCCTCCCAGACCAGGGCACGAACCCGTGTCCCCTGCATCGGCAGGCAGACTCTCAACCACTGCACCACCAGGGAAGCCCCCCTATTTCTTTTTAACCCATTAGATGGATGATTCTCAAGCCCTCTGGCTACCAGAGGTGGACCTTCCTGTTTCACTAAATTATTATTACCAACACTATTATTATTTTAAGTATCTATCATAGGGAAGCACCACTGTAGGTTCTCAGAGAGGGACACATAGTTCAATAACTTATGATCCCTGATGAACCTACTATTCTCTTTGCTTGGCCTGTAGAAGTAGCCCCCTGGGCCAAGTGTTTAGAGCAGAGATAAAAGAAGACATTCTAGGCAGATAATCTCTTTGCTAGGCCACAGAGCTGTTTGACTCTTTAGTAATGAACATAAATAGAAATTAATTTTCTTAACTCTTTTTGTCATGGAAGTAGATTCTCTGCAAGGGTGAGGGTTGTTAGACCTCACAGTTCCTAGTTTTGCCTAGAGATTCTCCCTCGGTGTACGGAGTTCTGACACCAACTACCTAGAGTTAGTGCAAACCTCACAGGTTAAGGGTACAGTCCCCCATAAGACTGTCTTTACTACAAACACCAGCTGCAAATTGGTGTTCATTAGCATAAACTATCAGGTATGATCTGGGGAGCCAACCACAAATAACAAAGACACTTTTATCACTCTGAAAATTTCAAGGATTTGGAGGTGGATTCCCAGGACTTGGGGAAAAAGGCCAGTTAAATTTTAAAAAATACAACCCCCATGGGGGTCTCTCCCTAGGCAACTAAACATTAGCCTCAAGGGGTGCTAGCTTCTCCTCTACCCTCCAGGCTCAGTATTCACAACAGATCCACTGCCTTCTGTTAGTACCTGTTCTCAGGGCTGACAGAGGCAAGACATTACTCTGTAGCTAATTATTAGAGGTCAAGTATATCCACATAAAATAGTCCAACATCTACACAGCAAATACTCATATGATAGCAGGGGAATTGGGGCTGTGTATTCCCACTCCGATTTCTTTTTCTTCCTGCTCCTGCAGAAGACAAAGTAAACTGAGAAGTTTGGTTCTACCAAGAGTTTTGGTCTTCAAAGATGTTGAAGGGAGTATTAGGGAGGGTTTGGTAAACAGGCATTCCCATTTGCTATTGACTGTAGTGTAGATCAATATAACCTTTTTGGAGAGTAATTTGTAAGTAGCTAAATGCATGTAACAAGAAATTGAGAGGGACTTTTTCTCTTCCTAAATTGCATTTAAAACTGTAAGCTTACACTATTAGACACTAGATAAGAAAAACTATATCTATATATATATATACATTTTTAAGACAGCCATCAACTGATTACCTTAAGATGGGGTCAAATACCTCCCTAGGGCTTCTGGAAGGAAGCAAAACTGGCAATACTATCATCAACACACCAGTTTGTGAGTCACCCACCAAGAATGGAGTCACCACCATTCTTCCTCTGCTTCTCTCATTGAAGGAGCCCTACAAAGTATCTCAAGGAAAACGGAGAGCTTTGAATCAACTTTGAAGTTTTAAATGGACTGGAAAGTTATGGAATCTGCTCAAGATGCCTTAAAAGCCTGAAGGGTATTCAAAATAACACAGTTGAAAATGATGGTTTGAGAAGCAAAACCATTTCACGTTTAGACTCTACAAAGAAGAGAGTCTTTTAAATAAACCAGTTACATGCATATGCTCTTTGATTCTGGAATTCCACAGTTAGGAATTGAGACTAAAGATATAGTAGCTAATGTATGACACATTATATATACAAGGATGGTTACTGCAGCATTATTTGTAATAGCAAAGACAGCAGTAACAAAAAGAAAAAAACAATAGCAACAAAAAACTAGAAACAATATGATGCTATCAATTGGATACTGGTGAGAGAAGACAATGTGAGGATGAAAGGAGAGGTCAGAGTGATGTGGCATCACAGGCAACCTCTAGAAGTGAGAAAAGGCAAGGAAATGGACTCTCTCCCGGAGATTCCAGCCCTGCCAACCTGGTCTCATGTTCTGACATCCAGACATTAAAATAATAAATTAGTGAAAAAAAAATCCTACCAAGATTGGTTCAAGATAGCGGAGTAGAAGGATGTGCTCTCACCCCCTCCTGTGAGAACACCAGAATCACAACTAACTGCTGAACAATCATCGACAGGAAGACATTCGAACTCACCAAAGAAAGATACCCCACATCCAAAGACAAAGGAGAAGCCACAATGAGACGGTAGGAGGGGGGCAACCACAAGAAAATCAAATCCCATAACTGCTGCGTGGGTGACTCACAAACTGGAGAACATTTATACCACAGAAGTCCACCCACTGGAATGAAGGTTCTGAGCCACACGTAAGGCATCCCAATTTGGGGGTCCGGCAGTGGGAGTAGGAATTCCTAAAGAATCAGACTTTGAAGGCTAGTGGGACTTGACTGCAGGACTTCGACAGGACTGGGGGAAACAGAGACTGCATTCTAGGAGGGGACACACAAAGTAGTGTGCGCATCAGGACCCAGGGGAAGGAGCAGTGACCCCATAGGAGACTGAATCAGACCTACCTACTGGTGTTAGAGGGTCTCCTGAGGAGGCAGGGGGTGGCTGTCTCTCACTGTGGGGACGAGGACACTGGCAGCAGAGGTTCTGGGAGGTACTCCTTGGCGTGAGCCGTCAGAGAGTCCACCATTAGCCCCACCAGGGAGCCCGGGTAGGCTCCAGTGTTGGGTCGCCTCAGGCCAAACAACCAACAGGGAGGGAACCCAGCCCCACCCATCAGCAGACAAGTGGATTCAAGTTTTACTGAGCACTGCCCACCAAAGCAACAGCCAGCTCTACCCACCAACAGTCCCTCCATCAGGAAAATTGCATAAGCTTCTTAGATAGCCTCATCCACCAGAGGACAGACAGCAGAAGCAAGAAGAACTACAATCCTGCAGCCTGTGGAACAAAAACCACATTCACAGAAAGATAGACGAGATGAAAAGGCAGAGCGCTATGTACCAGATGAAGGAACAAGATAAAACCCCAGAAAAACAACTAAATGAAGTGGAGATAGGCAACCTTCAGGAAAAAGAATTCAGAATAATGATAGTGAAGATGATCCAGGACCTTGGAAAAAGAACGGAGGCAAAGGTTGAGAAGTTGCAAGCAAAGTTTAACAAAGATCTAGAAGAATTCAAGAACAAACAAACAGAGATGAACAACACAATAACTGAAATGAAAAATAGACTAGAAGGAATCAATAGCAGAATAACTGAGGCAGAAGAATGGATAAGTGACCTGGAAGACAGAATGGTGGAATTCACTGCTGCAGAACGGAATAAAGAAAAAAGAATGAAAAGAAATGAAGACAGCCTAAGAGACTTCTGGGACAACATTAAATGCAACAACATTCGCATTTTGGGGTCCCAGAAGGAGAAGAGAGAGAGAAAGGACCCAAGAAAATATTTGAAGAGATTATAGTCAAAATTTCCCTAACATGGGAAAGGAAATAGCCACCCAAGTCCAGGAAGTGCAGAGACTCCCATACAGGACAAACCCAAGGAGAAACACACCAAGACACATAGTAATCAAATTGGCAAAAATTAAAGACAAAGATCAATTATTGAAAACAACAAGGGAAAAATGACAAATAACATACAAGGGAACTCCCATAAGGTTAACAGCTGATTTCTCAGCAGAAACTCTACAAGCCAGAAAGGAGTGGCATGATATACTTAAAGTGATGAAAGGGAAGAACCTACAACCAAGATTACTCTACCCAGCAAGAATCTCATTCAGATATGATGGAGAAATCAAAAGCTTTACAGACAAGCAAAAGCTAAGAGAATTCAGCACCACCAAACCAACTCTACAACAAATGTTAAAAGGAACTTCTCTAAGTGGGAAACACAAGAGAAGAAAAGGATCTACAAAAACAAACCCATAACAATTAAGAAAATGGGAATAGGAACATATCGATAATTACCTTAAACATGAATGGATTAAATGCTCCAACCAAAAGACACAGGCTTGCTGAATGGATACAAAAACAAGACCCATATATATGCTGTCTACAAGAGACCCACTTCAGATCTAGGGACACATACAGACTGAAAGTGAGGGGATGGAAAAATATATTCCATGCAAATGGAAATCAAAAGAAAGCTGGAGTAGCAATACTCATATCAGATAAAGTAGACTTTAAAGTAAAGAATATTACAAGAGACAAGGAATGACACTACATAATGATCAAGGGATCAATCCAAGAAGAAGATATAAGAATTATAAATATATATGCATCCAACATAGGAGCACCTCAATACATAAGGCAACTGCTAGCAACTATAAAAGAGGAAATCAACAGTAACACAGTAATAGTGGGTGACTTTAACACCTCACTTACACCAATGGACATATCATCCAAACAGAAAATTAATAAGGAAACACAAGCTTTAAATGACACAATAGACCACACAGATTTAACTGATATTTATAGGACATTCCATCCAAAAACAGCAGATTACACTTTCTTCTCAAGTGCACGTGGAACATTCTCCAGGATAGATCACATCTTGTGTCACAAATCAAGCCTCAGTAAATTTAAGAAAATTGAAATCGGACCAAGCATCTTTTCTGACTACAACACTATGAGATTAGAAATCAATTACAGGGAAAAAACTGTAAAAAACATAACCACATGAAGGCTAAACAATACGTTACTAAATAATCAAGAGATCACTGAAGAAATCAAAGAGGAAATCAAAAAATACCTGGAGACAATGAAAACACGATGATCCAAAACCTATGGGATGCAGCAAAAGCAGTTCTAAGAGGGAAGTTTATAGATATACAAGCTTACCTCAAGAAACAAGAAAAATCTCAAATAAACAATCTAACCTTACCTAAAGGAACTAGAGAAAGAAGAACAAACAAAACCCAAAGTGAGCAGAAGGAAAGAAATCATAAAGATCAGAGCACAAAAAAGTGAAATAAAAACAAAGAAAAGAATAGCAACGATCAATAAAACTAAAAGCTGGTTCTTTGAGAAGATAACAAAATTGATAAACCATTAGCCAGACTGATCAAGAAAAAGAGGGAGAGGACTCAAATCAATAAAATTAGAAATGAAACAGAAGTTACAACAGACACCACAGAAATACAAAGCATCCTAAGAGACTACTACAAACAACTCTATGCCAATAAAATGGACAAGTTGGAAGAAATGGAAAAATTCTTAGAAAAGTATTACCTTTCAAGACTGAACCAAGAAGAAATAGAAAATATGAACAGATCAATCAGAAGTAATGAAATTGAAACTTTGATTAAAAATCTCTCAACAAACAATAGTTCAGGACCAGATGGCTTCACAGGTGAATTCTATCAAACATTTAGAGAAGAGCTAACACCCATTTTTCTCAAACTCTTCCAAAAAAATGCAAAGGAAGGAACACTCCCAAACTCATTCTACGAGGCCACCATCACCCTGATACCACAACCAGAAAAATATATCACAAGAAAAGAAAATTATAGACCAATATCACTGATGAACATAGATACAAAAATCCTCAACAAAATAGTAGCAAACAGAATCCAACAACACATTAAAAGGATCATATACCATGATCAAGTGGGAGTTATCCCAGGGATGCAAGGATTCTTCAATATATGCAAATCAATCAATGTGATAAACCATTTTAACAAACTGAAGGAGAAAAACCATATGATCATTTCAATAGATGTAGAAAAAGCTTTTGCCAAAATTCAACACCCGTTTATGATAAAAACTCTCCAGAAAGTGGGCATAGAGGGAACCTACCTCAACATAATAAAGGTCATATATGACAAACCCACAGCCAACATCATTCTCAATGGTGAAAAACTGAAAGCATTTCCTCTAAAATCAGGAACAAGACAAGGATGTCCATTCTCACCACTATTATTCAACATAGTTTTGGAAGTCCTAGCCATGGCAATCAGAGAAGAAAAAGAAATAAAAGGAATATAAATTAGAAAAGAAGAAGTAAAACTGTCACTGTTTGCAGATGATGTGATGCTATACATAGAGAATCCTAAAGATGTCACCAGAAAACTACTAGAGCTAATCAATGAATTTGGTAAAGCTGCAGGATACAAAATTAATGCACAGAAATCTCTTGCATTCCTATACACTAATGATGAAAAATCTGAAAGAGAAATTAAGGAAACACTCCCATTTACCATTGCAACAAAAAGAATAAAGTACCTAGGAATAAACCTACCTAGGGAGACAAAAGACCTATGCAGAAAACTATAAGACACTGTGGAAAGAAATTAAAGATGATACCAACAGATGGAGAGATATACCAAGTTCGTGGACTGGAAGAATCAATACTGTGGAAATGACTATAATACCCAAAGCAATCCACAGATTCAATGCAATCCCTATCAAATTTCCAATGGCATTTTTTTACAGAACTAGAACAGAAAATCTTAAAATTTGTATGGAGACACAAAAGACCCCGAATAGCCAAAGCAGTCTTGAGGGAAAAAAACAGAGCTGGAGGAATCAGGCTCCCTGACTTCTGACTATACTACAAAGCTACAGTAATCAAGACAATATGTTACTGGCACAGAAACAGAACTATAGATCAATGGAACAGGATAGAAAGCCCAGAGATAAACCCACGCACCTATGGTCAACTAATCTGTGACAAAGGAGGCAAGGATATACAATGGAGAAAAGACAGTCTCTTCAATAAGTGGTGCTGGGGAAACTGGACAGCTACATGTAAAAGAATGAAATTAGAACACTCCTTAACACCATACACAAAAATAAACTCCAAATGGATTAGAGACCTAAATGTAAGGCCAGACACTATAAAACTCTTAGAGGAAAACATAGGAAGAACACTCTTTGACATAAATCACAGCAAGATCTTTTGTGATCCACCTCCTAGAGTAATGGAAATAAAAACAAAAATAAACACATGGGACCTAATGAAACTTAAAAGCTTTTGCACAGCAAAGGAAACCATAAACAAGACGAAAAGACAACCCTCAGAATGGGAGAAACTATTTACAAATGAATCAATGGACAAAGGATTAATTTCCAAAATATATAAACAGCTCATGCAGCTCAATATTAAAAAACAAACAACCCAATCCAAAAATGGGCAGAATACCTAAATAGACATTTCTCCAAAGAGGACATACAGATGGCCAAGAAGCACATGAAAAGCTGCTCAACATCACTAATTATTAGAGAAATGCAAATCAAAACTACCATGAGGTATCACCTCACACCGATTAGAATGGGCATCATCAGAAAATCTACAAACCACAAATGTTGGAGAGGGTGTGGAGAAAAGGGAACCCTCTTGCACTGCTGGTGGGAATGTAAATTGATACAGCCACTATGGAGAACAGTCGGAGGTTCCTTAAAAAACTAAAAATAGAATTACCATATGACCCAGCAATCCCACTACTGGGCATATACCCAGAGAAAACCATAATTCAAAAAGACACATGCACCCCAATGTTCATTGCAGCACTATTTGCAATAGCCAGGTCATGGAAGCAACCTAAATGCCCATCGACAGCCGAATGGATAAAGAAGATGTGGTACGGGCTTCCCTGGTGAGGTTATCCAGGACTTCATCCTTGTTCTGCCAGAAGTAGGTCTGAAGGATGGTCATCTTCTCCTGAGTGTCCTTCTCCACTTCAGTGCTGCAACTGCCGTGGGATCCCAGAGCTGCAGCTTCCTTGGCCTTGAACTCCTTCTCCCTCTGCAGGCGGTACTGTTCAATTTCAGCCAGGGTTAAAAATGTAATTACAGTCATACCAAAGCTTGTCATAGGTATCTAGCAATCATCTGATTCATTTTTATCCATTGGTCATTTACACACATCTTTCTTTTATGAGATGCTGCCCTCAGCAGAAATAAAAAACAGATAGTTTGTTTCAAAGCTGCCTATTGACTTATCCACTACAACGAACCCCTCGAAGTAATCTAAAGGGTAGAATTTTAATTGCAGATTCAGGGGCAAAGTTCTCATTATTCCACTAACACTGCCCCTGGCTGCTTGTGCACTGGTTTAGGAGGAAAGATTAAAAGACCCAAATAGAGGTGATTAAAAAGGGTGGGGTGAGTGAAGCCAAGAACTTATAAATATTTGAGAGCTACAAAAATGCAAAGGAGTTTTGAACACAGATAATTGTAGACTCAAAGTAAGGAAAAAACTCAGAGATCATTGTTGAGTTTACAAACAGGTTAAAATTACAAATAATGACAAAATTCTAAAATTGTAGAAGCTTTCTAGCTGTTACATAAGCTTAATTTCCAAGAAGTTAAACTTATTTCACAGATCTTTATTTAATTCAGCTTAAAAAAAACCCAAAGCAACATTAAATCCTGTCTTTATTCATAGAAAGAAAATACCCATAGTAACATTTTAAGAATATTTTTTCTTTGAGTTTCCATGGCATCATGACCAAGTTTACTTTTCCATTTAAGTCTTCCATGTATTTACAGAGGTCTTAAGATTGCATTACTATTCAGATTTAAGCAATGAAATAATCATGTAATCTTATAGCTAGACCTAAAAGAAACTGGGGTAGAAATTATGCATAGTGCTTATAAAAATGTGTAGTTGAATTGAGCTTTTCTTACTGTTTCTTAGCAAGAGAATCTATGTTTATGGATGAACTATAGTGTTTTCTTCTAGGCAGATGTCTACATGTTCTTATCTTTCGTGGTAATGTCAACTTGTTCATCACCGCTGCTTAGGATGTTAGCCATTTGTTTACCTGTGGTCAAAAGAAGCAGTGTATAGCGACTTGATGAGGTTTTCCTCACCCATGGAAAGGCTGTCTCCTGCCTTGTGGCTTTATCCTGAAATATTTGACCAAGCCATCCTTTTACGAATGTTTCTAGTCACGTTGATCTGTTTTGCTGCTTTTGTGCTCCATGATTCGGCAGGTACTCCAATTTAGTTGAAGCTGGCTTCAATACAGCCAATTCAGTATTCCACTTGAATATACCATCTTATGTCCAGCAAACGTACATCCATCTTACATTTTGGTTCAAGAAAAGGTAACTGACAGGGAGAAGCAAAGAACATTGGATTAGTAATCAGCGCCTGGTCTGAAGTAGGCATTCAATTAAAAAAAATTATTTTTTAAAAATAGATGAATGGATTATAGCTCCAGCTCTGTCACGATTTACCTTAAGAGAACCTGGGCAAGTCACTTAATCACTTTGGGCCCATTTCTTCATCTGTAAAAATCCTACTTCACTGACCTCAAGTTATCATGAAGGGATTTTCACAAAAGAATCATCATCCTTGCTGGGTAACTGAGTCACAGAGAAGAGCTCAGTGGGCATCAATAATTATTGATGCCCAGACTCCACCTCTAGAGATCAGGTTTCAATTGGTCTGGGGATGGGCCCAACTTTTGTATATTTTGAAAGCTCCCATAGTGATTCTAAAGTGCAACCAGGGTTGAGAACAGCTGCCCAGAAGAAATCTTTTTAGATCTTTTTCCACCCTGTGGGAGAAATACTAATTGGGCAGCACTACAAGGCTTAAGATTTGACTTGACCTCCTTTGGATCTGTGGTGTGTTAGGGTCAGTCTTGTGAAATGCTGTCTGGGAGTAGAGGGAGTCTGATTTTGGTTGGTAATACTCAATTTACATAGAAGTTCAATTTGGATTTGATAAAGCTGATATTTATATCCTTTTCTCAAATCTGTGTCAATTTCTTAATTGATTTCAAACTCAGAGGAGGGGAAAGGGTGTGACAAAACCACACCAACAAATTTCACCAAGTCTAGTCCTACCTCAGTGTCATGACGATTAAATAAGGTAGACTCTTGAGTATGCTTTGTAAACATAACGAGCTACCCAGATATTTACTCTTATCTAAGGTTTCCCACTAGATGTAAAGTTCTGAAGAGATGGTGCGGACAGCATCACTTTGATGCCCGTTGGCAAATTACGATGCGGTACCCATGCTGTTACTGATTTCCTGTCACATGACAGAGTATTAAAGAAAGCAGCATACTGTAGTGGAGACAGCACTGACCAATCCAGAGGCTTGGATTCAAGATTCCACCATGTGAAGTCTTTTCTTTTTAACATCTTTATTGGAGTATAATTGCTTTACAATGGTGTGTTAGTTTCTGCTCTATGACAAAGTGAACCGGTTATACGCATACATATATCCCCATATCTCCTCCCTCTTACGTCTTCCTCCCACCCTCCCTATCCCACCGCTCTAGTCCACCATGTGAAGTCTTGAACACATCTCTCTGGGCTTAAATTTTTTCATCTCTCAAACATGAGTTACCTTCAGACCTTTGAGGTTTCCTTAAGCTCTAACATTTTAGGGCATGCTGATGGAACTGCTCATGAAGCTGGCAATGACTGATGTTATGAACGGGACACATCCAAGTCTTACATAGCCCCTGAAATGTTCTGGCGTCCCATGTAGTATTCTACAGAGTTAGACAAGCCATTAAAGAAGTTTCTTCCAACACTTGTTCTAAGGAGAACATCCACAACAGGGCAGGTTAGGGAGCAGTTTTATTCTCAGGAAAGATCAGTTACACCCAATGTTTCTTCTCCTCTGCCCTCAAATTTCTGAGCCCATCTTCACCAAGAGGACTTCCTATATACCAACCAGGGAAGTGCTGAGCTTTTTCCATTTCAGCAATTCTGAAACATCAGCTGTTTTGCAGAGTGTGTCTTTCCTACCCACTCTGTTTACCTCAACTCATAACCAACCATGATATTCTTCCAAATTCTGGAATCTAGAAATATGTCAAGTGTTCTAGGGTCACCAAAATAATGGCACTAATTAAGTACTGCAATATCAACGTGCTCAGTTAATACTATACTACTTTGCATCAAGATTGTATGATTCTGGACTAAATGCAAGAAGTAACTGACCCTCAGTAGCAATGTGACCTCACCAATTTTTTTTTAGAGTATGCATCCGTAAGTCTGTTAAGACTGTGGAAGCAGAAGGAACTATGGTAGAAAGGATCTGGTCTAGTTCATCTTTCATCCTTTGCATCTAGCACAGAGAGTATAAATACTAATACACGCTTAATGCATTATTCATGTATTGAAAAAATTCAATGAATAGATGAGCAATGGTATAGCAAGTAATCAGGCAAAAACCAAACAGTATAAGGATTTTAGATTTTTTAAGTAAATGCTTGTCAATTCAAACTAAAATACTTTTGCTTTTCCAGAATACAGAATTAGATTCCAACAAAACACTTTTAATAAAATAAGGCACAATGTTTGATAAGGCAAAATTCACACAGAGGGTTAATATTAAATCACATTCTTCTGTGTGTCCTGGGGGGAAAAAAAGGAGGTATAGAATTGAAGTAGCTTAAATACTCTTTTTAGAGCATTTACCATTACAAGGTAATACATAAATTTGATGCAATAAACTATATCTTGTCCCTAAAATAAAATGTAATTGAGTCACACTGTTGAATTACATTTATTGTTACGGTTGTTTTAAATATATATATATATATATATATATACCTACAGATACAGATATTAAGTCACAAGAATGCAAATACAGAAAATTAAGAAATCAGGTAATAAAAAATAATTTGACTAAAGTAAAAGTACATATATTTTTGATATCCTTTGTTGATAAAGTCTCAAACTTTATAAAAAGTTAAAATACTGGTTAAAATATTTCTCCCATTATATTTTTGTTTCTCATGAATACAAAGTGGGCTCAGAAATGCAACAGACACCAATTGCAGGCACACCATTTGCTCCATAATTGTTGTAAAGTGATTGTTGAGGTTAATAATCCTTCTCAGTAACACATCATTGTCAACCATTTAAGTTAGTGAAAGGATTCTCTTAAAACACCAGTTGTAGACAGAAGAATTAACCAATTTAGTAATGCTTTTGTAGTGCCAGCAATAGTGATGTCAAGCTTATCCCCAGTTTCTTCCCATAACTGGAATTGAAAATAAAAGTTTTACCCAATTTATTCACAGCAAAAGGAAGAAAGTAACTTCTGTTGAATGCAGATAGTCCCTCCAACCATGGCTTTCTAGTATAATGGTATATAAATAATCTTCATACTAACAAATTTTAATATTAACTAGATTGAATACTGTCCCTTACGATAAACTGAGACTGACCAGCAAGTGCTAGGTAAAAGTCTAGTAGCACCCAAATCAATATTACCCTGTGAGTGTTCAATAATGTGTCATGTTTGTTGTTAGTGAACTGTTATTTTCTACATCAATTCTTAGCAAATATGAACCAAGTAGAGACATAAAAAGAATGGGGATACTTACATGCAAAAATATTAAACCATACCCCCTTTTTAACCTGGTATTACAAAGAAAGCACAAAACGTGCTAGGCTTCATGGCAATAATATCTTTATATGATGCTATTAATATGAATTCGTTAGGAACTTGTCATCCCTTAGTGGTAGCAGATATATTTTCTTTATATGAAAGAGAATATACTTTTTCACTGATTTTATTTCAGGGACTCTGATCTTTCTATGACAGTATGTATGATTGGGATTCCTTCTCCAAAAGCCCTAGACTCAGAGACATTAGGTCTAGTTTTAGTGGAAGGAGTCCTTCAGGATCACAGTCATTCTCCTTCAACTCAAAGCAAAGCGTCATGAGGCTGTCACACACAACTTATTAAATGACATAGTTCCCCAAACTTTGGCTCCAGCGAGGAAGATTTAAGGCACATACTTTCAAAGCACAACTGAAGGCACTGCTACCTTTAAAAAGATCATGACTATAAAATACAAAATTGGATGCTATTAAATTCATCAGATTAATGTTACATAGTGCTTAATACAGGAACAGTGAAGGTCAAATACTTCTTTTCTGTACAGCGGGGATCAGAACTATGAATTCCAGGTCACGTTGCCTAAAACCTATACAGCAGCCTTTACTGTTGTTAAATGCTCAACACAACTTCAAAACTGACTATTTTGGACTAAATGGGGAGTGATAGTTATACTGTCATAATGAAATCTCTACTTTGGATGAGAATAAAGGGAGTCATTTAGGTAAAAATTAGGTATTTCTAAATAAATGCAGCTTAACTAATTTTATATACTATATATACATATTATAACTGATAAAAAATTCTGCCCACTAAGGGTCTTATTTAGAATAACTTTCTTTTCATAAATAGCTACTGCTAAAATGTTTTTTAAGATCAAACTTAATTTGCAGTAATCATTTGCTTAGTATTTTTTCTCTTTTACATAGTGAAAAGGTAAACATTAACCAAAGGTGTACCACAAATTCCAGGTTAATGAGGTATTACTTTCTCCCTTTGGAAAGAGCAAGGCTGGGTGTAAGAAAATCCAATGATTTGCTAGCCCTTCATTATGGAGGGATGTGGACAATCTCCCACTAGCAGAAACTGAAGAAATTTAGTGATAAACAGGCTTTCAGATGGTAGTTAGTGGGCCACTTAATTTCAAAACAATTCAGTATTACTTTAAAAAACTTTCTTGGCTCAGGGATCTCCTTGGGTGTCTGGTGACTTCTCTTTCCCTGCCTTTTGTGGGTTTTAAAGATTTATTTCATTTTACACTCCAGCCATCAGCCTTTCCCTTGTCTTCTTTTGTTTAAATTGGTATTTACAATGTTTGGTAGAACTGGTCTGCAGTATTACCCTGCACTAGTGTGGACTGCTTTTAACTTTACATTGGTACAAAAATTTCTCAAGTTTGAGGTACAGTTTATAATACAAGTCTTTACTTTTACATTTGTTAACTTTAAGTTCCAAATATCAAGAATTTTAGAGTAAGAGACTCCCCCAGGAAGCATTTAGAAGTAAAATATGAACAGTAACCCTCAGATCTACCTCTACTACACAAATACAGAGAATGCTGAGAACCCTGACTAGCTTATCTTCAGGTCAGCCAATCCCTGGCACCATGTAAGCAAAACGTTATAGTAGCTAATCTTCCTATTTCCTAAAATCCTAGGACCATTTCACCGACTCAGTTTGGTGACACTGAGAGAATTGGATTCTAGGAATAAAGATTACTAAGAATGTTCAAGGTATCCATTTCAATTCCAAATATTAGCACTGAAGAATTCCATTCTAAACACATTTATGCTTTGGTTAAGTAGTTTTATCCACAGAAGTTTTGGTCACTAAAATTGTCCAAGTAGAGCAGTATCAAAAACTTACACACAAACAAGTGACTCAGCAACTAGAGAGACTTTCAATTTAAATACATAGTTAGCTATATGACTCTGGAACTGTAACTCACTTCTGGTTAATTTCTACAGTCACCAGTTATGAAAACAGGGAAGGTAGAGAAAAGAAACGGGAAAGCTTAGAAATTATTAGCAGCTCTTATAAAAGGTTAGGTCAAAGATTAAAAAAAAGATAAAACTAACAGCTAAAATGTAGACTTCAGTAAAAGTCACCAAAGAGAGCTGCATACTGATCAGAGATTTTCAAATGTACATATAGAGAAGCATAACAAACATTTTGTTGAAAGACATTTTGCTGTATACAATGTATATATCTACATTACACAGCAAAGGCTAGAAACTGTTTCTGGTTGGATCTATTTACATCTGTAAAAGATCAATCAGTGTATCTTCTGGCAAGGTTAAGCATCTATTTACATATCTACCTGTTTATTTCACAAAGACTAACTCTTAGAAGATTACCCAAGCTGTTTCTTAGATCAAACTGGTAATTAATTAGGAAGTAAACCGAGGAGTTTAAGCCAGAAAAATTTGGTCCTATCAATTTATTTTACTATGAATACATTATTTATTTTCTATGAAAATATTTTATGTATCTTACCTAAATCACTTACTTACAAAACACTTTGGGCTTTGTCATTTAGGTACTGCCTAAATCATCTTTTATCTTTTATAATTTTGTAATACACAGCCTGCTGTGGCTCAAATGGAGAAGTAAACAAAGACTTTTTATTACTTCCATTTTATGATATAATCACCCATGTACTACTTTGCTAGGCAGTAGAAAGATACTACATTACTTCTACAGTCAGAAAATTTCTGGATCAAAAGGAGAAAAGAATCTTATTACAAGAGTGAAGGGATTCACTCTATAGCAGCGTTTCACAACTGCAGTCATGAAACTCTCATGATGTTTCATGAATTAACATATAATAAACAAACAAACTATCCTACAGTATATTTTCTTCTAAAATAAAAAATATATGTGACAAAAACCTAACATATGTACATATCATTATTATACAACTTGCTTTTAGGAAATGGTGTGCCCCAGTCATGAATGCCAGAAGTCAGAAGGGAGATCATCTGATGTTCCAATGTGTTTCTGACCTTTGTATTACTCTACAGGTAGTATTTACCAACAAACCATTACGTTATTACATATTAGTTAGCTAACGATTGCTAATGTGTGCTATGTATTTTATTTTACAATGTCAACTTACAGTTGTACTGTTACTCAATTTTTACTACATACTAGTTAGTAAACATTTGTCATTTCTACTGGCAATTTGTGAAACCATTTTTCTGCTGTACTTTAAGGGTATATTTAATACATTTAAAATATTTTATCAATATATTATTTTCAAAAACTACTCCATGGTTAAACTTGTTTTGGAAACTCTTCTATTGTGTAAAAACACAATGACTGCTGTGCCCAATTTTATTTCACTTGTAATGTTTCTCTAGTTTTTCTTTAAAATTAGAGGAAGTTACAGTTCAGTACACACAGGCAAAGGAGTCATACTGGACTGCTAAAACCTTTAAAATCATTTTCCCACTCCTTTAACGCAAGACATAAAGAAGTTTCCTATCTTACATCTCTTTTCTGTTAAAAGAAATCTGACAGATTTTTCCATTAAAAACTATTATTCTGGGCTTCCCTGGTGGCGCAGTGGTTGAGAGTCTGCATGCCGATGCAGGGAACACGGGTTCGTGCCCTGGTCCGGGAAGATCCCACACGCCGCGGAGCGGCTAGGCCCGTGAGCCATGGCCGCTGAGCCTGCGCGTCTGGAGCCTGTGCTCCGCAATGGGAGAGGCCACAACAGTGAGAGGCCCGCATACCACAAAAACAAAACAAAACAAAACTATTATTCTGTCTTATGATGAACAGACTGATCAAGATCGTGGCCTCCCATTAATTATAAAAGTGATTTGTGGGCTTCCCTGGTGGCGCAGTGGTTGAGAGTCCGCCTGCCGATGCAGGGGATGAGGGTTCGCGCCCCGGTGTGGGAGGATCCCACATGCCGTGGAGCGGCTGGGCCCGTGAGCCATGGCTGCTGAGCCTGCGCGTCCGGAGCCTGTGCTCCGCAACGGGAGAGGCCACAACAGTGAGAGGCCCGCGTACCGCAAAAAAAAAAAAAAAGTGATTTGTTTAAACAAAAAATGAAGTTAAGGTGGCTATGAGCTCAGATGTCAGATATACAGCTGTTTACCTAGTCCCGTTAAAGCATATTTTAAAGTGTTCTGCATAGTATGTCAGGTTATAGGCTGCTCTGGTATCATTTCTTGAATAAATTTCTAAATCCTTGTTATGATTAAGGCACTATTACAGTCATTGCTGGATTATACAAGGGTAACAACAATCATATAGAACAAAGGAGCAGAAGTGAAGAGTTTTAAAACCCCACATGAAAGTTATATCCCTTACTTTACCAGTCAGTAACTGAGAAAGGTTTAGGTCCTATGTAACCATCTGTGAGCTTATCTGAATAACTCTGTAATCTAGACATATGGGCAATACAAGAATGTAGGGCTAATCCTGTTACGGTATAGTGTTCAACCTAAACTCAAGGACAACTCTGGTAAAGATGACATCTTTGATCATTTCTATCTTCATATCAACTATCACAAGTTAACACTCATGGTTTATTATAGCACTGTTCTTCAGGATGTTCCATTCTGCTGTGTGATTCATGCAAAACTTGAGTGAAAACTGCAAACAATCAGCTAAATCTGAAACTGCCATTCAGAGTGAATTATATTAAAAGAATCCAAACATGGAACTGGACTCATTCCTGCTGAATGGCTAGAAACACAAAATCTTTTACACCATCACCAACTCCGTCATGGACATTTAAGATGAAGGTACGGTTTCTAGTGAACTTCCAAGTCTATTCTCTTTTCTAACCACCTCTGCTCAGTCTTTTAGTGTTTCACACCACCCTGCTTCCCTTTTCAACCAAGAAGAACCTTCTGCATTCTGTGTGCAGCCACACTGGCTTCATCTTCTGAGTCAGATTCGCTCTGGGATGTGGAGCTGTGAGAGGCAGAGCTGCAAGGGGAAGAGCATTCCGGTGAACACAGGTAGTGCATCAGGGGGAGACGGTATTTCCCACAGAAGTCCACAAATTTAATTTGTCTGACGCAGCAATCAAAGTAGACTCCTGGAGAGAAGAAGGAATAAGGACAAAGTAATCATTACAAAGCAAAGACCCACATTTTCTTTTTCAACCCTATCTCCAGCATTCTGAAGAAATGTCTTATAGTCTTCTCTTTTGAGAATCTTAAGCAGAGGTAGTGGCTGCTCCCATAATTGTTTATAGAAGTACTGGAAGGTCTTAGGGATGGACTACAAAGAGAAGGCTAGGAGATTTATCTCAAAGAGAGCTGGCGTTAAAAGGACACTATTGGGCTTCCCTGGTGGCGCAGTGGTTGAGAGTCCGCCTGCTGATGCAGGGGACACAGGTTCGTGCGCCAGTCCAGGAAGATCCCACATGCCGTGGAGCGGCTAGGCCCGTGAACCATGGCTGCTGAGCCTGCGCGTCCGGAGCCTGTGCTCCGCAACGGGAGAGGCCACAACAGTGAGAGGCCTGCGTACTGCAAAAAACAAAAAACAAACAAACAAAAAGGACACTATTTACTTGGCTTGTTTTCTCTGGGTGACTTGGTGGACAGTGGTTGATGGAGATTACAGGATACCTAAAGTGCCCTGTCTCTATCCCCCAAGCCCTTCCTTGGTACTACCCTAGAGTCTTGATAATGATCTTAAAGAATTAGTTGTTATACCCAAAATTTGCAGAAAGGAGACGACTTTTAGTACCCCTGTCTTTATGTATTGGGAAGGAAAAATTAAAAGTAACAAAATGTCATCCTATTTCCACAGGGTCTAAAATCTACAGCTTCAAAGCTGTTTCACTACTGATCACACTTGACTTTCATGCAATTATATATTGCTAAGTAAACTGAAACTAGTATTCAGCTCTTCTGAGTCCTAATTTAGTGCTCCTGAACTGTGGTCCTTCAGCTAAGTAAAAATACAGCTAGAGATGACAGGAAAGCAGAGGTTGCTGTTTCGTGGGCTTCTAGCTGCTCCTCCTACTAGATATTGCACATCTCTAACCCATGAAGGCTGTCACAATGGTTGCAGTATAACCGGAACTGCTAGAACCCTGCGTCCCATCACCTCTCTGGAGAAGAATCTCAACGTTTATACTCTACCTAGGACTCCTCTGGCACCAACTACTCTGTATATCACATAAGGGACCAAAATAAAAAGATGTGGTCCAAGCAAAGGAGAAACAATTTTTCTCCCATTAAATTTTTTTCTGTTACTTCTCCATTAACTTTCTAATTTTTTGATCCTGTAGTAAGTATAATTCATAGTTTAAAAAGGGAAATTCATGGTATGTTACTTTGAACAATTCAGAAAAGTAGACAGATTCAGTTAACTGATCAATCATTAACAATAAATCCCCCCAAATGAGTTAGCTTTCTGAAACAAATGGAAGTAATAAAATAATTATAGTTACCAAGAGCTAAAATAGTATAATACTATCTTGTCATCTGTAAGATCTCACACTATACAAAGGCAATATCTCACAAAATAGAAAATTACTTTTGTTTAACTTAGAGTTCAGTAACTAGGGAATCTGAGGGGGAAAATGTCAATGGTTCACTTCAGATATTATCTCAAAATTTTAAGCTAATAATTTAAAAAGTATTTTTGTTCCTAAGACAAATAACACGGCAGTATACTAAAGAACTCATTAAGAAACCATTTAAGAGAGAAAAGAGACTTCCTGTAGAGGTTTATTTCTAGAAAAGGATAGATTCCAAGAGATTAGATACAGACTATGAAGCCTGAAGGTCTGGTGTGAGTGTTGTCTCTTGCCACTGCTAAAGCCAACTTCATGAGAGTTCACAGAGAAAATCTAAGTACTTCTAACTTGGCACGGCAGTCTCTACTTCTAAAAGTAAGTGGCCAGAAATGGCTCAGAGTAGTGTCATTTTTCTTTTTTAAACTAGTAGTAACTTTTTTACCTTTTAATATTCTTTGAGAAACTTAAATCACCTTCTCTCTGTTTAACATTATAACTGTTTTCAAGGCCTGACGGGACATCTGGGGAAAACCTCAGCTGGCTCTGATCGTATTTATGCAGCATTTCCCTGGCACCTACAATTATCCTACAATAATAAAAACCTTTCTGTACCCCCATTAAATTGGATTTTTAAAAAAGTAGTCTTTTATGAGAGAGCCAAAATAAAATGACCTGCTATCATTCACCAACTCCCCTCCACACACTGGCACTTCAGGCCCTTCACAATCTGGCCTCAATGTATCTTTTACTCTTCTCTCATTACTCCCTTAACTGTACATTTGAACCAAATTATTACTCATCCAACATTCTGCCCCATATTGTTTTGTTTCCAACTTTACTCTCTCCATCTGAAAAGTTTTCTATCCTCAATCAAACCATATCAAAATTCAACTCATACTTCAAGAATTGTCTCATCTTTTCTAGATCTAATAAATGTGCTCTCTCCCTCCTTTGGTTTCCAACAGTATTTTGGATTCCTACTTTACACTGTCTTACATTATATTATTTGTTTAGCTCTCTCTAAATGCTCTAAACTCAAGAAATTTTGAAGCATGGATTTAAAAGAATAGAGAATTCCAGGGTACATTCTGAAACTGGCACACATTCAGCCTATTCTCGTACACCTTGAATTGTACTCTATAAAGGTACCTGATACTCAGAATGGTGAGTCTAAGAAAATGTCCTTCAAATAAATATGAAAGGTGGCCAAACATTTTAGAGACTCTTCTAAAGCAATTAGAACTGTTTATGCTTTCTGTTTCCTCTCATGTTACCAATTTACCTTATCCTATGACAGTTCCAAGAAAGATGAGACTTTCTGGGTATTTTCCCTGTGTATGAATCCTGAAGTACCATGAAAATAAGAAATAAGGAAAGAAAGAAGAAAAGGAGGGAGGGAGGGAAGGAAGGAGGGAGGGAGGGAGGGAGGGAGGGAGGGAGGGAGGAAGGGAGGAAGGGAGGAAGGGAGGAAGGAAGGAAGGAAGGAAGGAAGGAAGGAAGGAAGGATGGAAGGAAGGAAGGAAGGTAAAAGGGTGAAATAAGGCAAACAAACAAACTGCCTTTCTCTGAAAGAAGACAGCTAATTAAAACAACATTTAGATCATTAATTTAAAAGTAACTAAATGAATGGGAAACAAGGACACTGAATTAACTTACCTCCACACTTTGGGTTTGGGCAATTGCTGGCTAAACTCAAGTATCTAAGAAGATTCCCAGGAAGATCATAGGGAGTATAGGAAATATTTCGAATTTTAATGGTCCGTGCAGCTAACTCCAGGAGAGTTGGAGGATCATACGTTAAATCTCTAACAAAACGAACAACCAATGGATTTCCTCGCAAACTCAATTCTTCCAAATGAATAAGGTTGAGGATCTCTCGAGGCAGGTATGTCAGCAAGTTATTGTGAAGACTGAGGGAACGAAGTGAATGCAACCTAGAATGAATGCAATACAAAAATCAACCACCATAAGCAAGAAAACTACTCAGAAAGTTAAGGGAAGGACTCAATTTCCTCGCAAGAATGAGCAATTAAGATTAAGGTCAATGGAAGTAAAATTAAAAGGTGCTGAAACTAAATTAGAGCCCATACTTGTATATGTCATGAAGGACTTTTGCCCATGGAATCTTAGAGAGCTTAAAATACTTAGAGAGTATTCTGATGTGTTAGCTGATTTAAATGCTAGATTTAAAGCGTTTTATTTTTGGCATGCTTTATCATTCAGATACCTAAAGAAGGAAAGATTTTAAATGCAACAGGAATAAAGATCCTTCACATTATCTCATTAGGATAGGAATGCTTCATATCAAATATAAATCAATAAAATCCCATAAAACCTTGGGGAATCTATGCCAAAGTAATACTCTATTTTTGATTACAGAAAAGAGGCTCAACAACTATGGAAAACAGTATGGAGGTTCCTCAAAAAACTAAAAATAGAGTTGCCATATGATCCAACAATCACACTCCTGAACATATATTCAGACAAAACTATAATTCAAAAAGATACATGCACCTCTATGTTCATAGCAGCACTATTTGCAATAGCCAAGACATGGAAACAACCTAAATGTCCATCAACAGATGACTGGATAAAGATGATGTGGTATATATACACAATGGAATACTACTCAGCCCTATAAAAGAATGAAATAATGCCATTTGCAGCAACATGGATGGACGTGGACATTATCATACTAAGTGAAGTAAGACAAACAGAAAGACAAACACCATATGGTATCACTTATATGTGGAATCTAAAATAGGACACAAATGAACCTATCTACAAAACAGAAACAGACTCACAGACAGAGAACAGACTTCTGGTTGCCAAGGGGAAGGAGGGGTGAGGGAGGGAAGGATTGGGAGTTTGGGATTAGCAGATGCAAACTATTATATATAGGATGGATAAACAACAAAGTCATACTGTATAGCACAGGGAGCTATATTCAATATTCTGTGATAAACCATAACAGAACAGAATATGAAAAAAAATGTATGTATAACTGAATCACTTTACTGTACAGCAGAAATTAATACAACATTGTAAATCAACTATATGTCAATAAAATTTTTAAAAGATAATAAAAAAAAAGAAAAGAGGCTCAACGATTTTGAGGAATATATCAGAGCATTTAGAAGTAAAATTAAAAATAAGCCACCCAATTCATAACACACCTCAGAACTTTCATTCTCATGTATCATTTACTTTGAGAACACTTAATTCTTTTCCACATACAAATCATGTGGGTGAATGCAGGATGATAATTCCTAAGCATGTATCTCTGTGTGTACATAAACTGCCTGAAAATACTCACTGTGAAAGCTGAGGAGGCACACTTTGGATTTTGTTGTCACATAATACCAAGTAATTTAGAGAAGGTAAATTTCCTAATTCTGGCGGGATTTCTTTGATGAAGTTTCCTCCAAGATATAAACACTCTAAACTGCAAAAATAAATGAAAAAAAACAAAAAAACCAAAATTTGAACAAGTACCCCATTATCTTTATTACAATGAACATATATCGTTTATTCATTCCGCAAATGTTTTACTCAGGCTTTCTATGTGCTATACGGTCTCTGGAGGAATAATGCAATCTTCAGGGAGCTTATATTATAGGTAAGCAGAAAAGACACACATTTATAATTAAATGCAAAACAAGATCCCAAATAAGCATAACATGATTAAAATACCAAAATAAGCAGAACAATCCATAAATGATATAGGAGTTTAAAAAGTAGAGATATTAAAAAAAAAAGACATTAGTTCTGATTGGAAAGGCTCCCAAAAGTGTTGTGATTTCAGCTGGACTATGAATTTAGCCCATTTAGGGTAGGAGGAAAGAGGACCTCCAGGTCGGAAGAAGGGTTTTTATGGGATAATGAGTATACCTTTTAACACATAAGAAGAGAATTCATGTTGAGGAACCCAGAGATACAGCTGGATAAAGGCCAAATTACAGGAGCCCTGTATTCGCGCTGGTGGGTTTGGATTCAACGCATTACTAGGCAATGGGAAGGGGAAAACCACTAGCTTTTTCTTTTGAAGAGTAGAAAAACACAGCTGAAGTTTATGTTTCTTCTTTGCTCTTATTATGGCAAATGCAGTCTTCAGGAGGTTAACTAAATTATGTAAAACTGACCACTATTATGAAATTAACGTTCTAGATAATTATCCTGTTTTCTAATAATAAGTTAACAACATTTTAGACATAGCATATATTGCACCAAAATGTACTGCTGCTCCTTGTGGTGATGACTGCAGAAAGTCTCTCCAAAAGATTTTTTCAGTTGATGGGGGGGGGGTGTGTGGCAGAATCAGTTCTTACTATATAAATATCAATGAAATGTATACATATAGATCTTACCCATAACTATGTTACTTTTGTCTTCCTGTTAAATCTGCTCAGTAGACATTATCATTCTTTTAAGACACCTTTAAATGCAGGGAAAAACAGCCTACTAAACTGTTACCCAAACTTCCAGGATAAGAACTAACTGGGATACTTTTAAAGCTACAAAATCTAGGCCCTGCTCAGATCCAGTAAATCAGAGTTCCAGGGGAAGGGCCTGAGAAGTGGCAGATTTTAGGGTACAAGCTGTAATGTTAAAAGAAAAAGCCAAATTACCCTGCAGTTATAGCTAATTACAACCCACAATTAGCATTTACGAGCACTCTTTACCCTACAGCCCTGCCAACACTTAATATCATCACCTGCTTTAACGTTTTTATTCTACTTTTTACTATTTAGCTGGTGTGAAAAATGATACCATTCTGTACTAGTAATCTCTAATTATTAGTGACGTTTAGCATCTTTTTATGTTTTGACCATTCGTACATCTTTAGAGAATTGCGTTTCTATCCTTTACCCCTTTTTCTCATGGGTTATACGGCTTTCTCTTAGCTTGTTGAGAGCTTTGTTGTTGTTAAACATATGTTCTGCATAACCTTGTTCCTCTGTGGTCTAGAGCATGGTCTATTTTTGTTCACATTTTATAGGTGTAAAAAGAATGTGTAGTTATTAGGATTGAGCCTGTTAGCTGTGCAATTCAAATTTTTTATAGTGTCTCATTATTTCACCTTCTTACTCTGGTGGTTAGTTTCCTACCTGAACCATGGTTTTCCCTTTATAGTTCTGTCAATTTTTGCTCTCTTTCTCCTCAAAATATGGAAGCTATATTGAAGATACATTCAGGTTCATGATGGTTAAACCTTCTTGTTGCATCGTTCCTTAATTCACATGAAGCATTTCTCATTCTTCCTTCTAATCCATTTTGCCGTAAAATCTATCGCCTCTGATTATCAATACTGCCTACCTGTTTTTGTTAGTATTTATTTAATCCTAGCTCCACCATTTACCAGTACGAGAACTTGGGCCCATTACTAAATCTCATTATGCCCCAGTTTCCTCTTCTTTAAAATTGAATAACATTACTATATATCATATAGTCAATAAATATGAACTAGGCACCGACCATGTGCCAGGCACTATTCCAGGGAATATAATGTAAATAAGACCAAGTTCTTGACCTTAAGAAGCCTACATTTTAGTGAGAGAGACAGTAAGTCAATGAATGTATATATATTATGCCAGACAGCTTTAAGTGCTACAAAGGAAAACAGGTAATCAGATGTTGATGGAAGTGATACTGTAGATAGGGTGGTCAGAAAAGGTTTCTCTTAGGAGATGACACTTTAACAGAGATCTGAATGGAATGACTGAGTGAGTACAAATCCCTGCAGTGGAAAAAAGCTTGGTGTGCTGTGAAAGAGCAACACAGCCAGTGTGGGTACATCAGGGTGACAGAGGTGGGGAGAGTGGTGGTCAGAGAAGTCAGAAAGGTAGCCTGGGAAAGCCAGATCACAGAGGGCCCTTCAGGCCTTAGCAAGGATTCTGAATTTATCCTAGGTAGAAGGGGTTTGAACAAAGGCCAGTTGTGTAACTTGACTTACACTTTAGAAGGATCACTTTGGTTATTGTTTGAAAAACAGCAGGAGAAGTGGCAGGGACAGGCGAGTGCAATGGGAGGAGTGGAAGCAGGAAGACCAGACTGGAGCCTAAGGCAGTTGAGTCCAGGTATGAAATGATAGAGATTTGCTTCGTACATCTTTTTCTACA
The DNA here is from genome assembly GCF_008692025.1 of Phocoena sinus. Lineage (NCBI taxonomy): Eukaryota > Metazoa > Chordata > Mammalia > Artiodactyla > Phocoenidae > Phocoena > Phocoena sinus. The sequence goes on along the minus strand of NC_045766.1, from coordinate 78,461,422 downwards.
CCTTAACTTTAAACATATTGGGGTATTTCAAGTGTAACTCTTGTAAACAGTGCACAACCTGACTGTTGATACATTTGCACTTGTGTTTTCTTTACCATGGTATATCTCAATATCTTTTTCTCTTCTGTCTGCCTTCTGCTGTGTTCAAGTTTCCTTTTGTCCCACTCCATTATTTTGAATTGCACATGCTACATGTATTCTGCTAGTAGTTGCCCCTTCAATTTCCTTTGCTCTCCCTCTCACTCCCAAATATACAACCATGCTCACTTCTCTGTCATCTTCATATCAGCATCCATGATTAGTTCTACCTTGATTTGAAAATAAATTGAAATTTATTTATTCCCAATCAATAATTACTCAGTCATTAATATGTTTTACCAATTTCTCTGCTCACCACTGTTCTGGGCACTTGCTATTTCTTTTCAAGTTCATTTTTCTTCAAGTACAGCCTGTAGAAGTTCTTTCAGTAAGGACTCACAGTTGTTAATGTTTGAGTGCTTTGTCTCTGATTTCTTATTTTTTCCCTTCACACCTGAGTAATAGCTTGGCTGGGCATAAAATTCTAGGTTGACAGTTACTTTTCCTTACCAGGAGGAAGATACTGTTCTACTATCTTATTACAGCCCATATTCCTTTGTAGGTAATCTGTTTTTTTTCTTATTAGGAATTTTTAGGGTCTTTTTTCTTTATCCTTCTTGTCCTACAGTTTTATTATGATGTGTCAAGATACCAGTTCAGAGTGCTCTCTTTCTTTAATCGTGGGAAATTCTCAGCTACTATTACTTCTGGCATTGTCTTTCCTACATTCTCTCTATTCTCTTTCTGGAATTCCTAGCAAACAGCACTTTGAACTTCAGAGTCTATTTTCCATTTCTCTTAACATTTCTTTCATATGTTCCGTTTCTTTATTTTTTTGTGCTGCATTCCAGAATGCCTCAGTAAGATCTTTTAGCTTACTGATTCACTACGCATCAGCTGACTCCAGTCTACCATTCAGCCCACTGAGTTCCTAATTATGTATTTTTATTTCTAGAAATTCCGATTGGGGTTTTCATAGTTGTCAGTTTTAAAACTTCTTATTCTTCTTTCACTGATGAAGTTCCCTCCTTTATCTCTCTGAAGTTAGGAAACAAACTTATTTTAAAGTCCTTTACAGATGGCCTTTATACATAGTTTCTCAGATACAATTTCTTCCATTTGTTGACTTTCTTATCTGTATTTCATAATCTCAGCCTTCCTTGATGTGTGGTGATTCAAAAAGCCAATTTGAATCTGAAGTTTTGTCATTCTAAAAATATATTAATGAAAAAAATAAAAATATATTAATGCTACTATTTCTTATTGTGTAAATCTTTTCAAGACTGCATTTCTCTCTTTAGATTTACAATGCTCAGTAAAAGTAAGCAGAACACTTAACCCTGATAGGCTATTTTTTTCTCCTTTAAGGATTACCTTGTGGCAAAAATCAATGGTCTGGATACAAAACTGAATTCCCCTACATATAAGTGTTTAAACACTGGTGAAAAAGGTTCCTAGGCAGGATTTTTTGAGCTTACAGATTATAAGTTACTACTCAGTTACTGAGAAATTTCTATTTTTCAATGATGAGAGCTACTAGAATAGAACAGAATAGAGTAGAAAAGAATATTTGGAGTCCAAAACAGAAACTTCTCTGGAAAAAGAACAATTTTAATGAGACAGTTGGGAAAAATTTTTAGCAAACTTGGAAGTTCTTTTATAAAGGATTCAATAGTTACATAACAACTTGCAATTTAGTCTAGTGAGGGAGAAAAGTAAGGAAAGTGATGAAAGGGAAGAGTGAGTCTGAGAGCAAATATAAATATTGCCCTTCCTATATGGTTAAGTCAGGAACCAAGAGAAATTAGTGTCTGGTAGTCAGTCACTACTCAATGTCTTCTCTCAGTGTTCTGGAGTTGGTGGGGAGGTAAACAGACAGAAAGGACGCCAAACCTTAGTTGTTACTGTGACTTTGGCAGAGAAAGATCTGATGTTCTAAAATATAACCAAGTTCATGACTTCAAAACCATATAAATCTCGTTTGCAACTGATGGGTATCATTAATTAGAGTATACAACCAGCATATTAAATTTACATTTTCAGGCTTATGTACCACTTTGAAACTCAAATAATTTCCAAAGTTCTTGGACTTAAAGCCTTTCAATGATTTGTGGGAATTAAATTTCTAAAACACGCTCTACTGTTTCCAAACATGCTTTTCTATAAAGAGAAATGAAACTATTGTTGAATTTAAAGCAAAACCGTAGTGTTTAAAAGTTCTTGTATTTGTCAAAATTACACCTCTGTTAATCAGACGTGAAACAATTCTATTCTTTTGATGTTTGACAAATACAAAAAACATGAAAATCATTTACAAAATTTAGAGAAGAATTCTTCCTTTCTTTTTTGTCTAAGGTTAACAGACCAACCTTAAATTTGTTTCCTGAAAAGTATTTCACCTCTCCAATCCTTAGGGATACTGAAGTGGGTACCTTTCCTATAGGAAGGGCCAGTGACCCACTGGAAAAATACACTAGGGTCCACTTAGTGCCAATCAACTTAACCACAGGTGTAAGGAGGAAATGTTTTGCTTCTCCACCCAAACAAAAATGACATTCAATATAACAAAAATATACATATACATTAGTCCCACGTTATGATTGGTTAAAGGGAGATGGAATTAAAGTGAGACAGGTTTGTACCTAAAGAGGCAGAAAATAGAAAATTAGAGAAACACAGAAAGATAAGAACCATACGTCTGTGGATAAAGAAAGTAGTTTTCTTGAGACAGCATCCCCATACTAAATCATTTTCAAATATACTCACTACAGGATTTTAAAGTCCTTTATATGTTCAAAAGTAGAAGCACAAATGGAGGAATCATCTCTTGGTTCTTGCCCCACACTAAGGCATTGAAAGAAGTCAGAAGGAAGAATTGAGAGCCAGAAAAAAACTCAATATGACTCTAAATGGGGAAAAGAGTTTTTATTTAAACTTTACTGCTGCATTCTATTTATCATCTGGTTGAGTCGTCTCTTTTGTAAGATATCAACCTATTGCACACTAGCTTCAAAACAGTCCAGGACATTAATATTTAGCTTTTATTTCCATCACAATTCTCATATCTTTAATTTCTAAAACCACATCAGGCAGACAGTGAAAGAGGCATCATGAACAGAAAAAGGAAGGAAATCTTTTCTTACCTGAGAAGAAAAGACTGTGGGGAATGGAGCCAACGAAACTCACTTGTGCTCAAACCTACTCTCCCAGTGTCTAGCATCCTGGATGCCAAAGAATCCTGGAGCTTTTGTTTTCTTTAACAAAGTCTATTACCCGTTGGGTGATAAGTTATTAAGCTCTTCCTCAGTTAATGTCTGAGCTAGTTGAGAGGAATAAAAGTTAAGAGTTCAGAAAAAGAAACAGGTCAAAATATGAATTACACCTACTTTTCCAACACTGTAAGACAAAACCAAGTTTGTCCATCGACTAGCAAGTTATTATACCTACTTGTTGAAGAAGAACCTCATATTTTGATGGAAAGAATCTACACCCACAACCTCATGATTCACACTGAGCCTAATTTACTCCAGAGGAATGAAGTTAATCATAAAAGTAAGATTTTCACCATCTACTTATTTGTTATACTTTAAAATCATCTTTCAAAAACCACTTTTCAAAAATTTTACCACCAGGGAAAAGGATCAACAGAATACAGAAAATATACATGAAAATACCCTGCTAAATCTGGAGGATCAAATACACCAATTAAGCTAGGAGTATTTATTTGTTATTCCCTCCTGGAAGGATGGAGGGTGGGGAGAAAGGGGACCTCTATATGGATTATATACTCTGCATTATTTTTTAAACTTCCGTTAAAGAGGGTAGATAGATTCCAAATGCCCAGAAACACCTCACTTGGTTTTAAAAGCAACATGGCATAGTAAACAATATACATCAATGTTACCAATGAGGTCTAGGGAGTCCACGTATATTCTAAGAGAAGATGGTGTTCTTGGGCAGGTACCTTAGGGTTTGAGTAACTGAACCTCTACCTCTACATTTTTGAAGCTTTAATGTATTATTTTAGTAGTAAGTAGTAAGCAACCTTTGAGGGTTGAAGCACATGAATCTCCCTGTCGCTATCTGGCCTCAAGCAAGTCACTGATACTAAATCTCAGTATCTTCATCTGTAAAAAGAAGGGGGTGACTCAGGCCAAGTGCCTAGGCTGTCTCTACTTCTAAGAGTATATTCCTACATGACCCTTTCAGACTACATTCAACTAGAGTTTATATTTGGAGCATATAACCTAAACCTTTACTGATTCTTATCAGTAAAGAGAAATAGAGCAGACAACTGAAGAATGAAAACAATGACATAAAAGAGCCTACATACAGTTGGAGACAAAGGTACAATGACCAAAAACCACAGTAAACAGCCCAGAAAATCAGGTCAATCAGGAAAATGGCTTTAGCCAATCCTCCTGATCACATATTCAACAGAACAGAAGTCAGAAGAATTAGGTTCTAGCCCTTACTCTGTCACTGTGGAAAATTCATGGGTTTGAAGTCAGAGATCCAGTTTGATCCAAAGGTCAAATCCAGTTCTACCACTCATTGGCTTTGTGATCTTAAGACTTTACTTCTTAGGGCTTCAGTTTCTTCTTCTCATGTCACAGAGTCATTGTGAAAATTAAAAAGCATATTTAGAGGACCTACCACAGGGCTTACTGCATTGTAAGGATTCAATAAATGGGATTTTTGCCTACCTTTCTCCCCATGTGATGGTAATATTTGCTCTAAGTTTTTCTTAGTATATTAAAAAAATTCAAATGAGAATGCTGGAATTAACATCAAAATTAGAAGGAACTAAGGCTTGACAATTTTACATCTAAATCTCTCTCCAACCCTTCTATCAATATTTCTTACTATCTCTCCTAGCATCACCGTGGTATAAGCTACCATCATCTCTCATTCTACTAGAATAGCCTCCTTCCATCCAGCCTTCAAAATGTCTTCTCATCTCTCCACCTGCTCCCCGCTCCATTCTTGCACAGCAACAAGACAGATGTGCTTTTTAAAAACTCTTCCATGTGTACTTAGAATAAAATTCAAGCTTTACCATGGCCTTCAAGATATGACATGGCCTGGGATCTGGTCCAAATTTATATTTGCCACTTTCCCTGTTGGTCACTTCCTCACTATGCTCTAGTACAATGTCCTCCTTTCAAAATTTTGGCCTTCAGTCCTTCTTGTCTCTGGGTTTTCATGCATGCTGTTCCTTCAATCTGGACTGATCCCATCCCACCCTCTCCTGGTTAATTCTTACTCTTCCTTTAAAAGCTCAATTCAAATGTTACTTGCTCAAAGACCAAACTAAGTTACTTTGTTTCAAGGCACTCTGTACTTCTTCACAGAACTTATAACAACTGTAATTAAATAATGAAGTTAACACGTGTTTAATGTCTCCTCTGTTAGAATGCTCCATAAGGGCAGGATCCTGTTCACCACTGTATCCCCACCCCAGCACCTAGGACAGTGCCTGACACTGGGTAGGTACTCAATAAAAATCTGTTGGTGAGTAAACAAAGGGACATCTTGTCCAAATGCCTAATTTAGCTGATTAGGAAGCTGTAGTCAGGATATGTTAAAGTGACTTGCATAAGGCTGGGACACCAAGAGTTCTTTTTTTTTTTTTTAACAATAATAAACATTTATTTAGTGCTTATTACATGTCAAGCATAGATTTAGGCTCATTACTTTTTTTTAACATCTTTATTGGAGTATAATTGCTTTAAAATGGTATGTTAGTTTCTACTTTATAACAAAGTGAATCAGTTATACATATACATATGTTCCCATATCTCTTCCCTCTTGCGTCTCCCTCCCTCCCACCCTCCCTATCCCACCCCTCTAGGTGGTCACAAAGCACCGAGCTGATCTCCCTGTGCTACGTGGCTGCTTCCCACTTGCTATCTATTTTACGTTTGGTAGTGTATATATGTCCATGCTACTCTCTCACTTTGTCACAGCTTACCCTTCCCCCTCCCCATATCCTCAAGTCCATTCTCTAGTAGGTCTGTGTCTTTAATCCCGTCTTGCCCCTAGGTTCTTCAAGACCTTTTTTTTTTTTTTAGATTCCATATATATGTGTTAGCATACGGTATTTGTTTTCTCTTTCTAACTTACTTCACTCTGTATGACAGACTCTAGGTCCATCCACCTCATTACAAATAACTCAATTCGTTTCTTTTTATGGCTGAGTAATATTCCATTGTATATATGTGCCACATCTTCTTTATCCATTTATATGTTGATGGACACTTACGTTGCTTCCATGTCCTGGCTATTGTAAACAGAGCTGCAATGAACATTTTGGTACATGACTCTTTGAATTATGGTTTTCTCAGGGTATACGCCCACTAGTGGGAATGCTGGGTCGTATGGTAGTTCTATTTTTAGTTTTTTAAGGACCTCCATACTGTTCTCCATAGTGGCTGTATCAATTTGCATTCCCACCAACAGTGCAAGAGGGTCCCCCTTTCTCCACACCCTCTCCAGCATTTACTGTTTGTAGATTTTTTGATGATGGCCATTCTGACCTGTGTGAGATGATATCTCATTGTAGTTTTGATTTGCATTTCTCTAATGATTAATGATGTTGAGCATTCTTTCATGTGTTTGTTGGCAATCTGTATATCTTCTTTGGAGAAATGTCTATTTAGGTCTTCTGCCGATTTTTTGATTGGGTTGTTTTTTTGATATTGAGCTGCATAAGCTGCTTGTAAATTTTGGAGATTAATCCTTTGTCAGTTGCTTCATTTGCAAATATTTTCTCCCATTCTGAGGGTTGTCTTTTTGTCTTGTTTATGGTTTCCTTTGCTCTTATTCTCAGGTTAATGTTCTTTTCACTACACTTAACTCTGAGGTCCCTTTCAGCTCTAATATTCTGTTATCTCAGAAAATTCAATAAAGGATGTGAAAATATTTTACAGATAGAAGATTCTTTTTTTTCACTTTGGACAATACACTTGCTCTTACTTTATTTCTCACTCCCCTGCAGGGCACCTTTAGGGGACTTTTGTTACCCTGCTTCTCTGCTTCCTTCTTCCATTTAATTCAACATATATTTACCGAACAATCTAGTAGATGAGGCAGAGCTGTAGGCAATAATTATAATCAATAAGTGCAATGGCAGGGTGAAGGAGGTACAGAAGAAGTACAGTTTAGGCAATAATTAACTGTTGTCCAAGAAGCAGTAAAGAAAGGAAACAAAGAAATGACACTCAAAACAGGTTTTGAAGGATGAACACGAGTTTGCCAGATGCAAGCAACATTCCAGACAAAGGGAACAGCAACACAGAGGCATTGTATCCATTCAACATATATTTAGTCAGTGCTTATAAGGTGCCGGTAAAGTTCACAGCTCAGTGAATTCCACAAATAGTTTTGCTGATATCGCTACAGAGAAGATGGAGCAGGAAATGTAGTGGAAAGCAAGATCAGATCGGAGTACCTTGTCTGTCACGCTGCAAGACATAAATTTGATCTACAGGCATGGAAAACCACCCAAGACTTCGGAGCAAGGAAGGAACCTTCGGAGCAAGGTTGCAAGAGGCAACCTCAGACTTACATTTGTTTGAGTATGTACTCAGTTGGGATCACTCCCCCAGACCCCAGAAGACGACAGAAAAACTGCCTGGAAGATCTGCACAGGACAAACACAACAAACCAAATGCTGTCACGACCACGATCTTATTAGATCTTCACTACAACTCCCTGAGTTGGCAGGGCAATACTCACAGCCAAAGAGTTGAAGAAGAGCCTAGACTAAGACAGGTACATGACAACCGAACGGCGCCCCACGACCTGGCGCGGGGCCCCGGGGCTCCCGGACACCGCCCCGGGCCTCCCTACTCTCAGGCAGGTACCCGCTCACCTCCTCAAGTTCTCGATCTCGGCTGGGATGTTCTGAAGCTGGTTGCCACCGAGGCTGAGGGTGTGCAGCGCGCGCAGGTCCAGCAGCGAGGCTGGAACCTCTTGGAAGCAGTTCCCGCTAAGGTTGAGCACGTGGAGGCTGCGGCAGAGCGGCGACTGGGCCAGGCCCTTGGGCAGCGAGCCGGGCCCGCCGAGCCGGTTGTTCTTGGCCAGCAGCGTGCGCAGGCCGCGCAGCGCCAGCAGCTCCGGCCCCAACGCGGTCAGCGCGTTGCCGCTCACGTCCAACAGCTGGAGGTGCGGAAAGCCGCTGCCCAGCGCCCGCGGCAGCGACACCAGACGGTTGTGTGGCAGCAGCAGCCGCAGCAGCGCCTCCCGCGCGCCGCGCCGCTCCTCGCCCCGCGCCTCCAGCTCCGACTCCAGGGTCTCGGGGGACACGGTGAGGCGGGACAAGTTTAGTTCGGACTCCCCGGCCGTGGCCACGACCGCTCCAGCCTCCTCCATCCCGGCCGCCGCAGAGCGCCGCGCGCTACCCACAGGCCGGGAGCTCGGCGGCGCCCCGGAACCTGAACCAAGCGCTGCGTCGGAAGTGGCGTGGGTGGGCGGGCGGACGCGCGCGCGCGCTAAGCCCGCGCGCCCCCGCCGAGTCACGCGACGCAAAGCGGCGGGGTGCGCGCGCCGCTCGGGGGCCGGGCTGCGCCGCTCGGGGGCTGGGCTCCGCCTCACGCGGCCCGCGGCGCGGACAGGGCTTGCCGGCGGGGGCGGAGACCAGGCGGCCCCCAGTTACCCTCTGAACGCGGCCGGGTTTGGGCAGCTGCGGCTTTTGGTCCCTGGAGTCGGTCCCTGGAGTCTGGTGACCTGTCCCCGGAGTCCAGGACCGCCTCGGTAAACAGCCCGAGGACAGTTTTGCTATTTGGCTTTGAGGATTCGCGCGTCACGGTGCCCCGCCCTCTTGGTTTCCAGTTTAGGAGTGGGGCCCCTGGTCTGAGGGATTAAGCAAGAACACAGGAATTTAGTGGTGATTCAACTCCATGACAGCAAGCCCCAGGAATTTCAAGTCCCGGGATTAACCAAGCCGACTTTCAAGTGCGAAGGCAGCTGGACTAGAAATCAGAACTCTTGTATCTTACCTCGGGTTCAGCTGTTAAATAGCCTTGTTTCCTCGGATATGGGATTTGATTTCAGTTTCTCCATCCATAAAATATGGATAATCGTTGCCCTGCTTGCCCTACAGCATTTTTTTTTAAAAAAAAACCGTTTTAAAAGGAGGTGTCAAATAAGGACGTTTCGCCATTTTAGCTGTAGAAGCACTTCTGTGGTTTTTAGGTTTGTTTTAGTGGCTAGAAATGAATTGGGGGGCCATGGAGAAGTTTTCGTTAATTTGAGATAGCTCAGATTAATTGATCAGTTTAAGAAGGCAGAAAGCATTGAGATTTTAGTTTAGGTTAAAACTACAATGTAACTGGGAAAATCCACACTCTGGCTTTAACTCAGTACTTCTAATTAACATATTTTTTGCCTTGCCCTAAATTCAGTCTTTTCTGAAATTACTTTTTATAATTTTGAAAAGTCATTAATAGAAATGAAAATATTCAGCGTATTTTTTACAAAGTCATGCACAAAAACGTTAAAAGATTGTGTATAACCGATGCCATTAAATTGCTTTCTTCCTAAAAAGGAGGATAAAGTAACTTTTTTCTTTCCAGTTAGTGTGAGAAACTTTATGCTTCTTACCGCCCCCCACCCCCTGCCAAACTTCACCTTAATTTCTGATTGAGTTATAGCTGTGGGAGGTTACACATTGTGAGTTTAAACCAGGGATGGAATGTTTTTAAAACCGCTGGAGTGTCCTGAATTTGAAGCCTGTTTTGAAAGGGCCCTTTTAAAAATGAGACCTTCCTTATTTTGGGTCAAGATTACATTCTGGCAGGAACCTAATATGTGAAAATTGCAAATGTGTAAATTAATATAGTTTTATGCTTTTTTTTTTTTTTTTTTTTTTGCGGTACGCGGGCCTCTCACTGTTGTGGCCTCTCCAGTTGCGGAGCACAGGCTCCGGACGCGCAGGCCCAGCGGCCATGGCTCACGGGCCCAGCCGCTCCACGGCATGTGGGATCTTCCCGGACCGGGGCACGAACCCGTGTCCCCTGCATCGGTAGGTGGACTCTCAACCACTGCGCCACCAAGGAAGACCCAGTTTTATGCTTTTAAAAATGTGTATGTGTCTGTGATAAAAATAAACTGATGGGAATGTAATGTAAAGTGAGAAAACATAATTCAAATATGATTCATAAATAGAGTTAAGGTCACAAATTGGTGAAATTAAGGGGGAAGAGATAGAAATAGTCTCAGTATTAGAGAATAAAGCTACCTGGTAGAACGTTTTGGAGATATGTTGAGAGTGATGGGAGGATTCCCCCGCCCCCATTGCTCATTATAAGAACTCTATCTCAGCTACCATGGGTGCATCTCTTTGTTGAAGCCAGGTGGGTCTAAATAAAGCAGCATCCCTCAACACTACAGTGGGCCTTGAAACTGTCCAGTGAGCTTGGAGAGTTTTGAAAACTCCCTGGGAGGTGAAGGAGCTTTGGTGGCTTGTGAACCTTCACAGTGATGGATGCAGTTGGGGCACCAGAAAGTGTAAAGGGAAAAGGAGACATGATGAGTTATCTAGGGAAAGGGAGATGGATTACAGGGAGTTGGGAAGAAACATGGCATACTTGCACACTTATCAAAACTTCACCATTGAGTCACTTTTGGGTCAAACTGACTGTTTCAGGATAAGTCTCCTGACTAGAGTGTTACTGAAAAAAAGGGAGACCAAATGAAGAGCAGGTCCTCCTTCAGCCACCCTGTCCAGGTTTCCTGAGGGCAGGAGCTGTGTCTATTTACCTTGGCACCGCCCCTGAGGCATAACAGACACTCAGTAAACAGTAAGTGAAGAAAATAAATGCATGAATAGGCTTTGGTATACCTGACTAGGATGGCCACTATTGCCCAATTGACTGCAGAAGAAACAAGAATAAGCTGAGTGAAGAATCCTTTCATAAACCATACTAGCCAGGAGGCAGTGTACTAAGTATATAAAGTGTGGGCTTTGGCTTTTATCAGATACAGGTTTCAAATCCCACCTCTGGAAATCAAATTTCTCTTATTTAATCTTGATTTTGTTACTTAATCTCTTTAAGCCTTGATCTCATTATCTGATTATTGTCTGTTTGGTGGGGTCATTATATGGGTTAAATCTAAAGAGTTTAGCTTAGTATGTATGTAGCATGAAGTAAATAATCCATAAGTAGTGACTATTATTAGCAATAATAGTAATAGCAGTTATTGTTATAACTATTACCCTCTCCCCCTTTTTAGATCATGATCAGGGTAAAGATGAACAAAGTTGAGAACAAACTTTACTATGATGGCACAATTTACTGCATAAACCATGGTTTTCTGTTCTGGGCCAAGCAATGTTTGGGGGATTAGAATTTGAGAGGTTGGTGTGAACTCTCCTTGCCCTTGGTCTTGACATCTAAGATTTATGCCTATTACCCTGTCTATCTTCAAGTTATATATCATGACCTCATCCCTCCTAAACTGGACTCCTACCTCCATTCCAGCTACCTCTGATGAAGCACTGCTTTTATTATTTCAAGCTATCTCTCTCCTACCTCTCCTAACCCCATGTCTCTTCATTATCAGATGAAGGACAATTGCTTAGCCTGGCATGCAGGGTTTTGGATTATTACTATTGCTGAGTCACTCTCAGAGTGGCTTATCCAGTCTGGCCTGGGATGGTTTAAAGTTCTGCCATCTTCCTACCAGCTGTAGTCCAAATATCAAACAAGTTCCTCTCTGTTCCAGGCAGCATTGAAGGCAGAGGGAGCTGTAATCTTTCAATCCATCATGAGGAGGAGTCCGCCTCTATGTTTACAGGAGCCTAGAGTGAATCTGCAGACAGTTTTGTAATTTAAGGTCTACAGTTCGGTTATTAGCAGGTTCCTTCCTCTGCTCCAGTGTATTCTTGCTATAGAATTGATAGATCAGTATTAATTGGTAGATTAAGCTTTCCTCAATACCTTTCCCCAAATGAGTCTTTACTGAAGTATGGGCTCTCTTTATTTTGAAGATTCAAATAATGACATGACATTTTTGGATCTGGGTGTCTTTCAGTGAGAGATATAAAAGCATCCTCATGACTACTTCCATTGAATTCACTTCATGTAGGGGTTTTCTCACACCAGTTGAGGTGTTTTCCTTGGTGATTGTTTTGGGAATTTGAGTAGCTATGCATCTTTTATTTATTTTTAACATCTTTATTGGAGTATAATTGCTTTACAATGGTGTGTTAGTTTCCGCTGTATAACAAAGTGAATCAGCTATACATATACATATATCCCCATATCTCCTCCCTCTTGCGTCTCCATCCCATCCTCCCTATCCCACCCCTCTAGGTGGTCACAAAGCACAGAGCTAATCTCCCTGTGCTATGCAGCTGCTTCCTACTAGCTATCTATTTTACCTTTGGTAGTATATATACATCTTTTAAATTTTATCCACTTGTTCAGCCTATGTTCCATAATTGGGTTGTTTTACCTTTTCATAGATAGCTGGTCATAACAACAACTATAAACAAGCTAAAATACTTCTAGTCCCCAATTTATTCATCTGTAAATACTTATTGAGCACGTCTTATGTGTAAGAAGCTGAACTATGCATTAAAGATGTATATCCAAAAATAATGGCTAACATTTATTGAGTGTTTTCTCAGTGCCAGGCACTGTCCTAGAGGCTTTGTAGTCATTATTTTATTTAATTCTCATACTCATTCTGTAAGGTATTATCCCCATTTTACAGACAAGAAAACTGAGGTGTGGAAAAATTAAGTAACTTGCCATGTCACAGTTATGAAGGGGCTGGATACCAGCATAGTAGAATATGACTCCAAAGTTTATGATTTTGTTGAAATACAATCACTGCCTTCGAGGGATTTATAGTATAGTAACAGAGTAAACATGAACCCATAAAATCCCAAATAATCCAATTTAAAATTGGGCAAAAAATCTACAGACATTTCTCCAAAGAAGATTTGCAGATAGCCAATAAGTACATGAAAAGATGCTCAATATCATTAGCAAATGCAAATCAAAACTGAAACAGGAGGGAAGGGGGCAGGGCATTGAAAGAATGACATAGCCCAAGGACATGACATAAACTGATTAGAACCAAATGGGTCCAAGATGGCAGACAAGTCAACTTCCACTAGATCTTGAGCCTCAGTATACCTCACTGTAACACATCAGCACACTAAATGACCCACAGGCACCATGACAGTTCCAAGACCAACCTTGATCAAAGAGTGGGCGGTGGCCCAATTCCTGGAAATTCTCGCCTCTTCCCAAAATAGCTGGAATACTCTTCTCACTCATTAGCCTATGAGATTACCCATCCCTATGAAAACTGAAAACCCCATACCCTGGTGCCTTTCTCACCTTCTGAGGTGGCCCACACTCTGTCTGTGGAGTGTGTTTCTATCTAAATAAATTCACTTCTTACCTATCACTTTGTGTCTCACCGAATTCTTTCTGCAATGAGACATCAAGAGCCTGAGCTTCATTAAGTCCTGAAACCAGGTGTGTGATCTCAGTTGGAAGACTGTGAGTTTTGGCCGGGTTCAAGTCCCAGCACATGGGTTCAAGTCCCAATCTGACGTGCACAGTTTCAAAACCACAAAGAGATACCACTCACAGTTATTAGGATGGCTAAAACCAAAAGATAGATAATGAGTGCTCACAAGGATGTGGAGAAATTGGAACCCTCATACACTGCTGGTGGGGATGTAAAATGGAGCAGCCACTTTGGAAAACAGTCTGATAGTTCCTCAAAAGGTTAAAAAAATAGAATTACTGTATGACCCAGCAATCCCACTCTTACGTATGTATCCCAGAGAACTGAAAAAAATATATCCAACAAAAACTTGTGCACAAATGTTCATAGCAGCATTATTCATCATAGCCAAAAAGTGGAAACAACCCAAATTTCTATCAACTGATGAATGGACTAAAAAAGTGTTTATCCATAAAATAGAATATTATTTAGCAATAAACATGAAGTACTGATATGTGTTACAACATGGGTAAATCTTGAAAACATTATGAGAGAACACATAAGTGGAAGAAACCAGTCACAAAAGACCACATGATGTATGATTCCATTTAAATGAAATGTCCAAAATAGGCAAATCTATAGAAACAAAAAATAGATTAATGTTTGTCAGGGGCTGGAGAGAGGGGGGCATGTGGAGTGACTGGTACAGAGTTTCTTTCTGGGGTGATAAAAATATTCTAAAGTTGATTGTGATGGTGGTCGTACAACTCTGTAAATATACTAAAACCACTGAATTCTACACTTTAACTAGATGAATTGTATGATATGTGGATTTTATCTCAATAAAGCTGTTATAAACCCAAAGCAATTAAAATATTAAGTAGCATTTGGTAACTGTCGAATAGAGGCATAAACAAATACTATGAAAATTCAGAGGAAAGAGACTATTTCAGGCTCCTGCAGTTAGGAAAGCCTTCACTGGGTGGTGGGGTTTTGGTAGAGATGGGATGTGGCATACGAAATTGGAGAGAAAGAAATGAAGAATATTTCTTGAGAAAGAATGGCAAAAACAAGAAGGAAAGCTTATGTCTGGGAAACGGTGAAGGGTCTGACGGCTGAGGTGCTTGGTGCTGGTTGTTTCGATAGCCTGGTATTGGTGCACTTTGGAGAATAATGGGAGAAAATATTTTAAATTGTAACTTTGCCCCCCAAATCTAAGGTGTACTGTTGTTATTTCATATAAAGGAAGGGTAATGCTTGAAATGATAAGCTGGTCTAGATCATGGTGGGAGAGGTGTGAATACCAGGTGAAGAGAGCATCTCTAGTTCTTTTCTTACTGGAAGCTTGAAATCCCATTTCCTTATTAGCTTGTGTAGACATGCATGAAAAACTCCCAGGCTTGGGGGAGTCTATGGAGTGTGGCACCTGTAGAAAGAGCTTTATATATGAAGACAAAGTATTCTTCCCCATTTCTCAAGACTGTAGCAACATCAGGATGTTTCTCCTCTGCCGCAGAGGGGAAATCAAATGTATTGGGTTGGCCGAAAAGTTCGTTCATTTTTTCCGTAAGATGGCTCTAGTAGCACTTAGTTGTCTTTAACTTCATTCAAAACAATTTTGTTAGATTGTATGTGACAGCTGTCATATCAACGTGCATTTAAAAAAAGACATCAAAATTGGTGAAGTTTTGTGTAGCCATTTTCATTTTGAAAATGGAAGATAAAAAGCAACAATTTCAGCATATTACGCTTTATTATTTCAACAAAGGTAAAAATGAAACCAAAATGCAAAAAAAGATTTGTGCAGTGTATGGAGAAGGTGCTGTAACTGATCGAATGTGTCAAAAGTGGTTTGTGAAGTTTCATGCTGGAGATTTAGGGTAGACCAGTTGAAGTTGATAGTGATCAAATCAAGACATTAATTGAGAACAATCAATGTTATACCATGTGAGAGATAGCTGACATACTCAAAATATCCTATCCAAATCAAGTGCTGAAAATCATTTGCACCAGCTTGGTTATGTTAATCGCTTTGATGTTTGGGTTCCACATAAGTGAAAAAAACCTATTTGACTGTACTTCCGAGGGCGATTCTCTACTGAAATGTAAAGAAAACGTTCCATTTTTAAAACAAATGTGTGATGGGCAATGAAAAGTGGATACTGTACAATAATGTGGAACAGAAAAGATCGTGGGGCAAGCGAAATGAACCACTACCAACCACACCAAAGGCAGTCTTCATCCAAAGAAGGTGATGTGTAAATAAATGGTGGGATTGGAAGGGAGTCCTCTATTATGAGCTCCTTCCAGAAAACCAAATGATTAATTCCAACAAGTACTGCTCCCAATTAGACCAACTGAAAGCAGCACTCAACGAAAAGCATCCAGAATTAGTCAAGAGAAAACACATAATCTTCCATCAGCAAAACACAAGACCGCATGTTTCTTTGATGATCAGGCAAAAACTGTTACAGCTTGGCTGGGAAGTTCTGATTCATCTGCCATATTCACCAGACATTGCACCTTCGGATTTCCATTTACTTCAGTCTTTACAAAATTTTGTTAATGGAAAAATTTCAATTCCCTGGAAGACTGTAAAAGGCACCTGGGACAGTTCTTTGCTCAAAAAGGTAAAAAGTTTTGGGAAGATGGAATTATGAAGTTGCCTGAAAAATGGCAGAAGGTAGTGAAACAAAAGGGTGAATATGTTGTTCAATAAAGTTCTTGGTGAAAATGAAAAATGTGTCTTTTACTTTTACTTAAAAACCGAAGGCACTTTTTGGCCAGCCCAATAGACCAAGCCTCAAGCCCCATAACAGGAATTAGAGAAGTGATATGAACTGATCACAATTATTTCATTCCATTATGTTCCATTCCACGGTTATTTTATTGAGCAACTGCGTAAAAACTCTATGTTAGATGTTGTAGGAGCTTTCAAAAAAATAAAAAACGACATTCTTCAACAGTTCATGTTTGTGGGTGTAGCTTTAAGTTCACTTCGACATTTCATGGGTGTTGCCTTCACTCAACCACTAAAGATGATTAGAACTGAGAGGTTCTGGAGATGCAAAGGGTGGAACTGCTTCATTAGCAGTCAGAAGAGGTCAGGGATCCAGATGCCTCTGGCACTGATCCCCAGCAGGAGACCTCCTGTTTATGTCTTTATCTTACTTGCCAAGGGTTCCCTCAAACCCTTGTCTGTAGTTCACCTGGGTTGCATGCTGAGTGTAAGAACTAGGGCAATCCAGTTGAGACCCAGACCCAGTAATTCATTTGCTGTGGTGATGGGAGAGGGAAAGGCACCCTAATAAAGAGCTGGCCACCACTGAACTTGAGTTTAAAGGTTAATCAAAAAGGTTTTAAACAGGAGACACAAGCTGTACTCATCCCTTAAGAGGAAGAGAATAGAGAATAAATCTCATTTGCTCTCCTTCCTGTACCCTCACTCTCTGAACCGCATTATGTGTGTAAGTTCTGTCTGTCCATTTCATTATTTTTTCCAGTTATAAAGTATTTATTGTAATGTAAATGTAAAAGGTCATTACAGAAAATTCAGAGCTGTGTTAATGAAAACAACTAAAATCACACATAATCTGACCATTCAGAAGTAGCCACTGCTGATGTTTTGGTGTATTTCCTCCCTTTTCTATATGCACATATTTTTTCCCACAAAGTTGAAATTATGCATGTGTATAAACATATAATAAGTTTTGTATTTTGATTTTTCTCACTAAAAATTGTATAGTGAGCATTTTCCGTGTTATTATTCTCCAAAAATGTGATTTTTAAAAACTGCGTGTAGAAGGATTCTCCAATATTGGACATTATGGTGTTCTACTAGTTCCGCTCTTCAGCCATAATGCCTTGCAAGCACTTTTTAGCCAACAAATATAGCCATTAGAAATATTAAATCTCACAAAGTTCTTTGCTGAGCTTTTGCTGCAACAGCTTGGTAATAACAGAATCACCAAGCCTTGTCTCTGGGGGCTGCCACACAACCATCCCTCTGAAAGACATGCTGACTCCACCTCACTTGCTTCTCACCTGGCTGATCAGAGGGACCAGCTGTGATACAGGTAAGCTCTTTCAATAAATAGACTATTTGCGAGAAACTGTTGGCCTTGATTGTGAACTGGAGAGTCAAATGTTGGATAATGTGACTGAAGTATTTAGGTATCTACTCCAACTGTATGTGGTCCCTTTACACATGTGCCTCTATATCAAGCTAGTTCATAGTCTTCTCATAGTTTTTCTGTAGACGAGAGGTGAAAAGGGTACAAGCCCTGGAGACAATACCGGGCTGCACTGCTGGATTTTCTGCTTTGGCATAGTTGATGCTCATCTTTAGTAGTGTATGAATTTCTTCTTTTTTTTCATTTTTCTGTTATAGAGTGAAAATTTGTAAGAATGTTACACCAAATTAAATTTAATTTAGTTAATGCAATAAACACGTATTGGGCCTCTACGACATATGGAACACAACGATGAACATATGGAAGACAAAGAGGACCTAGGCAGGCCCTTAGGGAACTTACAGTCTAGTAGGCATGATAAGATATGCACACACATAACTATAAAACAGAGTAGACCAGATTATAGGGATATTTTTAATGATGAAGAAATGTTCACAAAACAGTGTCAAGAGGAAAATTAAACTGGACACTAAACTGTATACAAATTTAGTTCTCTTAAAAAGTACACATACTGGGCTTCCCTGGTGGTGCAGTGGTTGAGAGTCCACCTGCCAATGCAGGGGACGCGGGTTCGTGCCCCGGTCTGGGAAGATCCCACATGCCGCGGAGCGGCTGGGCCCGTGAGCCATGGCCACTGAGCCTGTGCGTCCGGAGCCTGTGCTCCGCAACGGGAGAGGCCACAACAGTGAGAGGCCCGCGTACCGCAAAAAAAAAAAAAAAAAAAAAAAAAAATTACACATACTGAGTATGTGTACGTACTACCAAAATGGTAGCAGTGGTTGTCTGGATGGACTTAAAAGTGGTTGTAGTATTCTTCTTTATTCTTTTCCATTTTTCTAACATTTTAAAACAATGAATATGTGTTACTACTAGAATCATTAAAAAATACGCTCTATTAAATGGGTGAGAGTACTGCAAAATACAGTGGAAAAATACAGTGGAATTATGGAGGAGCAAAGATTATATATCTCACTGAGGTGGGGGAATTGGGAAGGCTTTATGTCTTTAATAATGATGCAAAACTTTCAATCTTGGAAATAGATAATGAAATTTCATTGAGTTGAAAAGGCATTTTATATTCCTACAACTTTTATCTCTATGACATTTGACTACAGTCTCTCTCTATTGACTATCTGTAGCTCTAGTAGCTGCTATCTGGCATATTACCTTTTATATTTTTTATTATTTTAGATATGTCTTTAAAATTTTTTCCTACATATACCACAGAGAAATATTTTCTAAATCAGTAGTTGTTGTCAATCACTAGTCATATTCCTAGTCAGAGTATATATTTTTGGCAAAGAATCTTTCCACTTGTTCCAATGACCCCAGAAATGCTTTACTTGGACATCTGCTGGCAGGGGCTCCTCTATCCTCTTGTTCTTCTGAAGAATTCTGTATCTGTTAATATTCAACCCACAGAGCACATATTCTCCAGGGTCCAATAGGCCTCTAGGAAAGAGACTTATTGTAATATTCCACAAGCCATCTGCTTCATCGGCCAGGAGCTTCCTGTTCTTCTGGTGGGCACCCTGGGTGATGGGACTTCCCATGGTATGTGGCGACAGTGCAGGGGTTTGTCAAGACAGAATTTAGGTGACGTGACAGGCTTCGGCTAACCTGAAAGATGAGTGTCTTTGTTCTGTGTGCCCCTGATGAATTATTTACCCTCTCTATGCCTTATTTTCCTCACTTATAAAATGGAGATAGTAAAAAAGAGAAAAAATGGAGATAATAATATTGCCCATTTTATAGGCTTATTTTGAAGATTAAACTTGGCATTTGTTAACATTTGATATATAGTAGCTATTATTATAATGTATCACAGACCTGGGGGATTGTGGAGTTTTATTTTTCTCCTTAACAGATTATAGGAAGAGGCAGAATTTTGAATGTTAAGTGAGTAATGGAGGGCAGGTGAGGGCGGTCATGATGGGGGATGTGCCAGGCAAAGAGGCTTTGAACAGCACCATGACTCAGGGATGGCACTGGTGGAACTTGAGGTGTGGGGGAGTAGTGAGAGATGAGACCAGAGAGGGAGGCAGCATCCAGACCGTAAGATTGCCTTTATCTGCTGTAGATGTACATTTATGTCAGAGCTTCTTAAAGGGGCTGACTGTTCCCTGATACCTTTCTCCCACCGCCTCCAGAGATGTCCCAGGCTTGTTAGTACCATTTCCATTAATGTGCAGCCCTGGCAGGGCAGACGTGTTTAGTACTGTCTCTTGGTTATTCTTCTCTGTTTGGGGAAGCATCGCTCCATAACTTCCCAGATACATCTGTTTATCTACTAGTTATATCTCCCCCACTGCTGACTTTCCCCAAGCAACATCCAGAAAGATCAATGACAATTGCTTGGGAAGCTGTCACTGATCCCTCAAACATCATTTCAGGGCTAACTCTGATCCAGATGAATTCAAATGTGACTCACCTCTAGAGATAGATTTGCATATTACAGAAATAGAGCTCTAGGTTCAAATAGCCAGTCAAACAAATCTGCATAGAATCAGCCTGGGTGAACTTGACTCAGTGGACAATCCCACACAGAATGTTGAAGTGCTGGAAGCCTCTGTCTGCTAAGAGTGCATCTGGTGGGCGTGGAGTCTGGTGGTGGTGCCTGTTGGTGGGGCCTTCCTTGGACCCAGCAGGGATCTGCTGCTTCACACTGTTTCTCAGCTGAAGCAAATTTTCTCCCTTTCTTTTTGTTCCTTACAGAATGTCTTTCTTTTTGGTGACTGTCAACATACTTCTACTTATTCATAATGTAGATGAGTCACTTTTCAAAAAATCTTTGTGGGTATTTCTGAGAAAACTTTGGGGATAGTGAGGGAAATAGTGATTTGGAGATTAAAAAAAAACAAGCAAATTACTTAATCTCTCTGAACCTCAGTCTTTTCATTTTTTTTAGATGGGAGTAACAATGTTATATGTGTTTAACAGGAAATGGTGAAGACAGATGGGCAAATATAACAGACCCAAATTGTAAAGCATTCTTGTTTATTCTATTTTCATGTTTTTAAATGAGAAAAGCCTTCCCACCCCCACTGCCAATCTGAATTGCCCATCTGAGGCCATATCTGGATAGCTACACCTATTCACATCTATAATTTGAACTCCCCCAATTAAAAAAAAATCTAGACAGTCCTCCCCACTTCAAGTGCCTGATAAGTGCGGATTCAGAGTGTAGCATCACCGAATATTTGAGATCAGGTCTGTCCTGAAAAATCTGGATGGGCAGTCCACACAGAGTTTGTATAATTTTTATACTCATTTCTTCAAAAATGTTGAGATGAATAGTATATAGATGTTGATAATGTTAATGTAATTCAGCTAGCCAAAAATATGTATGCAAAAATTTCTTTAAAAAAACATATATCCCAAACCTGCAATATAACTACTCAAAAAGTGGTCAAACACATTAATCCGTTTTAGGTATATGCAGTGTCTCAGGGACCTACGGCAGTTCTGCCAGTCTCTTAAAGCTGGCAGAAGCTGGAAGGCATCCTCAGGAGATGCATCCAGAGATCTACTTAGGAGTTAGTGCAAGGCCTGGTCCACCCAGATTATATTTACTGGCTCTTTTCTTTTGATGCTTGGTTCCTCTGTGTGTGTGTGTGTGTGTGTGTGTGTGTGTGTGTGTGTGCAGAAGGGAGCAGTAAGGCAAAGTGAGATGGTAATCCACTCATAGTTAGGAACAACCCAACCAAACAGATTAAAGGAATGGGTATATATGTAAGTGAGAAAGAGAAAGCTGTGTTAGTTCTAATAATATCTTATATTTTATAGAAATAGTGACAACCTAATACTAGGTGCTAGGTACTATATTAGGTGCTTTAGATGTAGTATCTTTCTATAGTTTTCAAAGTGTTTTCCCATATTATTAACTTTTTGCTGAGCTTTTGCCTCAGCTTCTTAGGCCTTGGGAAGCTAAAGATACAAAGGTCTAGAAATAATACAGATTGAAATAGACAAAAGAGTTATTCAGATTCAAGTAGGACCATCTGCAGACACATCACTCAGAAGTTGGCTTTTATATTAACAATTACATCATTGGCAGATCCTGTTTCATGATTCATTGGCTAGAGCCTTTGGATTCCTGAGTCTGAGACCCTTTCCCTTGGGGACAGAAAGTGTACAGCTGTAGAAGACCTCCTGGATATAAACTGAAAAGCTAGAATCAAGGACCTCTCATATTTTTATGAGAGATTTTGGGAAGAGGGGCAGTTTACTAAGGTATCCACCCATCTGGTCCACTCCTTCTGTCCCTCTGGAAAATGACTAAACCATGTCATATAAAAACAATCCCTAAGATCCCAAGGTATTTCATAACAGCCCTGGGGCAGGTGTTCTTACCCTAATTATACATAAGGAAACTGTAACATAAGAGAGGTTAAGTGACTTGCCCAATTCCAAATGACTAATAAAGAAAACTTAGAACTAGAACTTGGATTTACAAATCTACCAAGATTTTTTTGTACTTGTAATCCACTGCTTCTTGATTATAACCACGTCAGACAAATAACAATCTGAGCAGGAAAGCACTTAGTTTTTTTGGTATGCAAATCCATCCTTCCAAAGGGTAGACAAGTTGTTTCTCCCTGCCTCCTTTTTTTCCATTGTCATCTGTCTTCTTTATATTCATTCAGTCATTTATTTCATCAGTCGTTTTTTCATTCATCAAACTTAGAACGAGTGCCTACTGTTAGAAGACAGAACCCAGTTCAGATGGAGGGCTCTGGAGCCAAACTGCCTGGGTTTGAATCATAGCCCTATTTCTCACTAGCCGTGTGTCCCTGAACAACTTACTTCACCTCACTCACTGTGCCTTAGTTTTCCCAGTAGTACATTGAGAATAACAGCAGTACCTACCTCGGTGTTATATACAGATTAAATGAATTAGTTCAGGAAAAGCTCTTTGAATACGCCTAGGACATTGAAAAACTTAAATGTTACCCAACATATTAGTTAGAGTTCTCCAGAGAAACAGAACAAATAAAATCTATATAAAGAGATCAAGTGATTATGGAGGTGAGAAGTCCCTAGAACTACAGTGGTCAAGCTGGAGACCCAGGAAAGCCCATGGTATATTTCCGGTGCAAGTCCGAAGGCTCACGACCCAAGAAGAGCCTATATTTCAGTTCAAGTCTGAGCAGGAAAGGACCAAAGTCTCAGTTCAAACAGCTGGGCAGGAAGAGTTCCCTATTACTCAAGGGAGGGCTGGTCTTTTTGTTCTTTTCAGACCTTTAACTGATTGGATGAGGGCCCCCCACATTGGAGAGAACAGTCAACTTTACTCAGTCTACTGATTCAAATGTTAATCTCATCTAAAAACACCCTCACAGACATGCCCAGAATAATGTTTGACCAAATATCTGGGTACCCAGTGGCCCAGTCAAGTTGACATAAAATTTACCATTACACCTGATGTTTTTCTACTGTGTCAAGTCCTGTGCTAGGCACTGGTGAAACAGGGTGGTTAAGATATGGTCTCTGCCCTCTGTGTACAGTCTATACCCAGCGCCATCATCAGCCATGTGGTTGCCACTGCTGAAATGAGCAGATTGCATCTATTATTCAGCTGGAATGTCCCCTACCAGATGTCTCTCTGGCTGCTCTTTGCTGGGCTGATGGCTTAAAAGCTCCCTTGCCTATTAACTTTCACCATTTGGGTTTTCCTTGGTGCCTCATGTATTTCTTTCTTCTATTTGATCTCACTTCATTATATCAAACAATATCCTTACTTAGGCTTATATGACAAGTTCTTCCTTTATGATGCTTCTTACTTGCATAGTGTCTCTAGGAGAAAAAAGAGATGGAGTCCCTACTTTCATAATGCAGAAGTTTCATTATTCTGTCTTACTCAAGTTGGGAATTTAATAAGTCTTTTAGGCTCAAAAGTTTGAAAACTATGACCCAAAAGGTTCTTTTTAAATTCTGAGACGTCTTGTTTCTTTCTGTTGTGCTAACAGTATCTTACTTTGTGACCCCAAGCAACTTTGCTCCCTGGGTTTCAATTTTGTCTTTTAGTAGCAGAGACACTTGACAGAAGAATTCTTACTTGGAAGCCCCATTTATAAATTAAATTATAGAGGGATTTTTCTGATTGAAGTGATAAAGGAATGCAGATCTCACTGATTTGGTCTTTCACCTGGCTGTCAATGAGGTGGGCTTTGGGGAAAATAGTTTGGAAAGATTGAATCAGATGACCTCTAAGCTTTCTTTCAGCTCTAACATATCAGGATTCTATTCTAGGTCATGGTTCTATGAATGGTACATAGTGCATGGCTATATTCCCCATAGCCCTCAGCCCCTTCTGTTGATAACTCTGCCCAGACCAGTAGACATTTGTGGCAGGTAGAATAGACTGACTTACTGAAATTCTATTTTTGCCTTTTTAACCTGCCTTCCTGAGCTGCTGAGACTACAGAGTAAAAAACTGTATTTCCAAGATTCCTTTGTATTTTGGGTTCTGGAAATGACGTAGGCTCTGCCAATCAGATACATTTGCTAAAGGACCAAGTTAGCCACTGATTTAAGTGAGGAGAACGGTGATAGTGCATGAGGCATCCTTTCTGTTCCCAGTGTGAATCTAGCAGGTGCAGTTTGACTCTGGAGCCAATACCTGCAGTGACAACTTCCTGATTTACCAGCTTCCTGATATGGCAGAGGCAGCAGTTCCACTGGCAGACCAGCTCAGCCTGTTGTTCTGAGCATAATTCAGGGAAGGACTTAACACATAAGACATTGCATGTCTTACCTTCCGTGCCCTTCTTTGGGCTCATTCCTCTAGGCTTCCAATGATTTTGTAAATGTCTAATTCCCTGTACTAAATCTCTTTCTGTTTGACATAGCTAGAGTGATTTATTTTATCTGTTATTAAACCCTACCTGATGCAGTGTTCACTGGCCTTTACAAATACTTTGCTGACTTCATTTCTTCTTTGACATCCTCAGTGTCTACAGAAGAGTTGCGGGCCCATCCTTTCACTGATGTTACCCTTTCCTGTCATTTCTCCTTTGTGGAGGGCACAGAAAAGCTTGAGTTTCCTTGGAAGGGAGAAGACATAAGACAGGAGTATGAGGTAGAGGATGATAAAGAATATTACCAATTTTTTAGGTACTATGATTTTTTGGAAGTTTTCTCGAAGCTGGTTTACCAGTTTAGCAGTAACACAGAGCAACTAGAGGACCAAAACTCCTTGTATGAGGGAAAAGTCTCCGTGGATCGGGAGGAAATTTCTGAGTGGACTCTATCACTCTTATTAAGAAATGTGGATTTCATGGATGAAGCTATCTACAAATGCTCAGCCATCACACCAAATGGAAGAGGCAAAAGTACAATTAAGCTAATAGGAGAAGGTAAGGGAATTTATTGGATTAACTTGGTTTCAAGCTCTGTTTCTGTTCACAAAGATAAACTACATGTTTTCTCTTCTTGTGTTCTCACTTTTTCTCTTCTACTCAAATCATTATAGGTACTTCTTATTCCCATTATGAGAGTCAGGTATTTGGCATGTCAATTCATCTTAGCTAAAAATATTGCTCTGAACCAAAGGTGTTAATCTGTACCTGACTACATCATTCATTCATTCAAACAAGCAAACAAAACATAAAAAAAAACCCCAAAATCCAAAACCCTGGTCCCATCCCAAACTTACTAAACAAATTGTAAGACTGAAAAACCAAAATGTTGCAAAAGACTCCTACATGAAAACTCTGAGATATGTTGTGTGATTTGGTGAGAAGAGAGCCCTGTGCTGGGAGTCAGGAAGCCCAGGTTCTAATTGTGTGACTCTGGACAAACCATTTAGATTTTCCAGGTTTCATTTTCTCACTATTAAAATGTAAGATTGGACTGGACCAGTGGATCTCCATAGTGCCCCAAGGATCCTCACCCTTTTCAGGATTACATGGAGAGTGGTCTTTTCCTCATCAGAGATCTCACAAAGGTGGAGGGAGGCATGGCAGAATTCCTCTGGGTAGGAGTTGGAAGAGATGCCAGGGTGGTGCTGAGAGTCATTTATCTTCTATGATCCTCAGCAGGGCTATCTGAGTGCAGCAGAGAGTCTGAAATGAACCCCCTCATGTAGAGGAAGGTTCCAAAAATAAAGACAGCAGTGGTAGATGAGACCTGGAGGGCAGGCACATGTGTGTATCCTGATATTCTCTCGCTGTGCCTGGATCAAAACTTTAACTACGGTGAACCTCAAGATGTGTTGCCTACATAAGGGTTAATGTAAAAACTCAGGGCAAGATTTCTGCTAGCCTGATCCTCTTGGGGCTGGAATTAAAAAAGGAACTAATTGTTTTGTTATTTTTTCCAACCAGACTCTGAAACGCCCCAGGTGCGGTTTGATAAGATCAATGATGAGGATGTGGCCACGTGCGTCTCCAGGGGCTGGTACCTCACGCCCAATGTGACCTGGCTGGACCGGGCAGAGAGGGACCTGAGCAACCACAGTACCGTGGAGGTCCTGGAGGAGCAGATGAATAGCTTCTACCGGGTGTTCTCTGTCCTGAAATACCCGGCCAAGTTAAATGAGAAATATGTCTGCCACATAACAGAGACAGATGTGAACAACCAGCCTTTCAGAATCATCTGCAAGTACCCAAGTAAGTGAGTTAAAGCAGGGTGTATTTCCCCACAAAGAAGTCATTATTCAGTAATATTTACCAAATGCCAAATATATCAGGCACTTCTGGGCACTTTGGAGATTTAAAGAAACTCAGGAAGAGAAGGTTGTAGCTTGGGGCAAGAGAAGGTGGGGAGGTGGGAGTTTCTCTGTGTTTGAAAAAAGACCACACTTCAGGAACTTACAGCTTTCATCCCGATCGATGTGTCTGTTCCTATTGGTAAGGCTTCTCTCCCTCTGCTACGGGCGTCAGCTTTATGATGTGACAGGCTGAATAAGCACAGCTGCCCTTTATCAGTCTCTTACCATGTGCCTGGCACTTTACATATGTCATTTTAAATCCTTGCCTCAACCCTGCAAGGTAGCTGTTATTGCTGTCCCCCTCCTGTGTGAGGGAAGCAAGACGGCAAAGAATGTGACCAAGGACATGGCTAATAAGCACGTGAGTTAGAATTCAAATCCGTTCTTTCTGAATCCAAAGCTCATATACTTTATTTTCTTACACCACCCAGCATTTATGTATCTAAGATTATACACTCCATGAACAGATTTAAGTCATCTAAGTCTTGTCCCAAGACTGCGAATCCCTCACAAGCAGGAGCCATGTTCCTCTATCCCTCTTTTCTGGCTCCTGATACACAGTAGGCTCTTGGAATAGGTGGTGTTAGCTCTTAGTTTTTGAGTCTCATCGTCATGGCCCCAGAGATGCAAAATAACCTTGACTCTTGAAATGGAAACGCACAACTCTGTTGTTCCTTTTCTCAGGACACATCAGGAGCATCTTCCTCCCTCCTCCCCCTGCAGGCTCAGATCTAATAGGCAGACTCTGCAGTCATTCCTTGGCCTGGGATGTATTCTTTCCGGTGTATACTGGAATGCGGTGGGATCTGGTGACTGATGGTATCAGTTCCTCTGACATGTATCTCAGTCCCACAAACCTAACAGACACAGTAGTATAGTATATTCCGAAGCCCTGGGCCTATTTTGCTTCTGTATCTCCCCTCTCTCTGAAAGTTGGTGGGAAATATCCCATTCACTTCCCTTTTCTCTTTTTGCTTCTGTCATTGTTCCCCTAACAATAGTGTTGAATTAATGAATGAGTAAACCAGGATTTTGCCTTAAAAATGAAGGAGAGTTACTAATGGTGAATGAGTTATTTGAGGGCTACTGCTCTTAGGAGGAACAAAGAGAACTCATTTTTCACGACTGTTCCTTCCTGTGTGACTTTCAGGAATGCACTGTAGCTGAATGCAGGGTTTGCCTCTAATATAAAACTCCAGCCTTCCATGCCTGCTTTCTTTTTTACAGGGAGAAAGTATCCCCGTACATATGACTACTATTAAGAGATTTGAATAATATCTGTCCGAGGACCAAACTGTCTTGCCTTTAGCCACTGGAGCTCCTGGTTTTCTCTTGTGGACTATATTCTCTTTGTCCTAGGCACCTACCTGTCATAAACCTAAAAGATAAGGAGGTAACAGGTCCAGTGTACTGGATGTTGACTAAAACTATAGGAGCGCCCCTATTTTGTCTTTCTTAGGTCTGTATATTTATAAAGTCTTGTTTCTTTATCTCTAATTCTCTTATTTATAAAATTTACTTTTATTTGACCTCATGCCTCTCATATGTCAAGTTCTCTGAATAAAATTTTAAAATCTTTACTGTGAGATGAAAGATGACCAAAAACCTGATGAACTTTCTACTCTGTGTATGTTTCATTGATGTGGTGCTGCAGTGACAGATGATTTGTTGGAGACTTCAGGGCAGAGCAGGATTTCTCTAAGCCAGATTTTTTGGGTTTTGGTACCGATATTATCACATGGGCACTTTGCTGATACGAAGTTGAGAGCGAGACATCTTCCTAAAACTGATTATGAATGGGAATCACTATATCTGTAAAAGCCTTCTTTTACATAGCATAACTGAGCAAAGGCTATGGAAATCTTGGAAAGTCAAAGAAGGTGAGACTCACTCTTGAACGTTTCTGATTTGCCCAACTGATTTCAGAGTCTTTATTATTCCTAAAACTCACCTTCCAAATCTCTCCTATCTCTATGCTTTCTGTACAGAATCTCCTTCTTTGTTCCTTTTGGAAGGGGATGGGGGTGATATCCGTCCTGGGCCTTGTAGGAATCAAGCTTAGGTTATGGGAGAGAGGAGAAAAAGGCATGTAAGAGAAAAGGGAATTCAGAAAATCATCCAGGAACCAGAGATTTTAATTGGGTTAAAACCCAAAGTTTTTGAATTACTGGACTCAGGTGATAAAATAATTTTGATGGAGATAAGACACATATCTGCTTCTAAAACGTCCATATAGAATGTCACAAAAAGAAGGCACCTCAGAGAGGTTTACTGGGCCAAACCTCTGAGGTGTATGCTGGAGGTTGCTGGGGTCCCACACTGGCTGGCATGACTCCTGGATGCATCGTTTCTGGGGAAACCAAGTTGGATTGTGGATCACGCCTCGGGGAACTTCAGAGGCCCAGCCTGATCCGCACTCACTTAAGAGTGAGAAGACGTGCAGACAGTTATTAGAACTAAATGAAAAAACTTATTAATTGCTTATACGTGCTCAGCAGTTACATAATTAGAGAACACGAATGAGGAATTAATGGCTCATGTGGATGTAATAATTTTTAAAATAAAGGGAAAGACAGTGGCAAAGTAGAAAGAGTATGAGAGGGACCCGGGTTTGAATCCTGACTCTGTTCTTTGCACATTGTGTGGTATTACATAAATTCCTTAAACTTTACAAACTGTCTGTTCCCTATCTGTAAAATATCTTTTTCACCAAGTCATTGTGAGAATTATAAGAATGTATAATAGAAACTAATTGGTGATAATTTGACATTTACACAGCACTTTCTATGTGCCAGAGACTATTTGAAAAAATTATATACATTAGCTCATTGAATCCTCAAAAAAAGAACAAAATGAGGTAGGTACTCTTGTTATGCCACTTTTAAGGAGGAAACTGAGGGACTTCCCTGGTGGTCCAGTGGTAAAGAATCTGCCTTCTAATGCAGGGGAGGTGGGTTTGATCCCTGGTCAGGGAACTAAGATCCCACATGCCACGGGGCAACTAAGCCCATGCACCACAACTACTGAGCCCACGCTCCTCAACTAGAGAGCCCGTGTGCCACAAACTACAGAGCCCGCACACCACAACTAGAGAGAGAAAACCCGCACGCCACAACTAGAGAGAGAAAACCCGCACGCCACAACTCGAAAGAGAAAACCCACACGCCACAACTAGAGAGAGAAAAGCCGCACGCCACAACTCGAGAGACAAGTGTGTGCCGCAATGAAGAACCTGTGTGCCGCAACAAAAGATCCTGCATGCCTCAACGAATATCCCACGTGCTGCAACTAAGACCTGATGAAGGCAAAAAAATTAAAAAAAAAAAAAAAAAGGAAACTGAGACACAGAGAGATCAAATAACTCCTGGAATATAAAGGGCAGAGGCAGAACCAGGATATAAACTCAGGAAGCCTGGTTGTTAAACATTACATGATATCGTCTCTCAGTAAGTTATCAGTCACAATAAGAACAATGTTATGATACAGATAAATTAGAAAGAAGTTGAAACATGAAACTAAGAATGGCATTTATGAAAGACAAAGAATATATGAAGTTATAAATATTACTGGTTGCCAGCTTTAACTATGGAGTCTAGTGGAAGGATTTTGGAGCAAGCATTTTGTTTTGAGTTGTCACTGCTCCTTGGAAAATGACAAATTCTGCTAACTTATATAATTTAAAATGAGGCAAGGCACTAGAAGGATAAAGTCCCTTCTCTTTTGGCGGCAGAAATTTCCTTTCATCATCCTCTTGACAATTTTATACAGGTTTCCTGGTTAAATATTTTATTCTTATCCATTAACAATCTTGCCTCTTATTTTCCTGGCAATATATTATTTTTACAGACCCTAACACTGTCAAGTTTCCTAAGTTTCTTATCTGACCACATCAGGTCAGTTAAGACCTGTGCATTCCAGTGATCATGATCAGGGTGCATTTCCTGTTCCTTTCTCCTAAATTCATTTAACCCGTTTTCCAGCAAGTTGTATTACTCCATTCCACACATTCATGGTGTTTCCTTCTCAGTTTTGACCTCTCTATAGAATCCATGGTACCATTTCCCAGCTGAACTCTCTACATGCTGTTTTCATCTATGAATCCAACCCATTATACCATTTTTCTAACTGTGTACACTGTTTGTTAACGATGCCACAAGGAAGCAGGAGAAATACACGTACCCAGAGTTTCTCAAAAAGGTTCTCTGTCTTTATTATGGACCTTCCCAACTCAACATTTTCTTTTTTTTCTCACTTGATATATTCTCCATAGGCCATCTTGTCTACACAAAGGAACACTATCTCTATACTGTCTATTCCAAGATCTTTATCTCCAGCCCAGATCTCTTCCAAAACCTTCCTATCCAACTACTCATACCTCCAAACTCAGATTCAACCTGTGAAAAACTGAATTCATCATCTCCCATTCCTTCCTCCTTTCCCCAGCCAACTGGTTTCTCCTGCTCTCTTACCAACGCTAGAAAACAGCACCATTATCTACCAAGTCATCCAAGCTGGAACTTTAGGGTCATTCATGACCATTACCTCCTCCTTAACTCCCATAGCTAGTCATTAGCCAGCTCTTGTCAATGTTACCTCATTAACCTTCTATTAATCCCCACTGCCATTATCTTAAAATTCAAGTCACCACTATTTCTCACCTCATTCCTGAAGTAGCCTTCTATCTGGTCCACTACTGCCAGATCTTGCCACCCTCATGACAAAGGGCTAATAATAATACATGAAGAACTATTATAAACCAGTAAGCAAAGGCCAACAACCAACAGAAAATGAACAAAGGTAATGGAAGAAAAGAACAAGGACCAATAATTCACGAAAAGATGCTCAATCTCACATAAGGAATAATAAAATAATTAAAAATAAGTCAATGAGTTACCATTTTTCCTCTGTTAGACACCCCAAAGTTTGAAGACACAGTGCTTGCAAAAATTTGGGAAAATAGATATGCTCAGTGTATGTATTTTTGGTGCAATTGTAGGTAAATGCATGCAACCTCTTTGAAGGACAAGTGGCAATTATAAGCAAATTTATTAAGTGTACACACCCTCTAAGAGGATGAATTTTTTTCACTGTATTTTCTTTGATACAATTTGAATTTTTTCTTTTACCATGTGCATGTATTAGTTTATCAATAAGAAATGTGTTAAATAATTTTTAAAAGTGAACTCCTATTGACAGGAAGACCTCTCATTCAGACAGCAACATGATACTTCCTAGTTACTTCATGAATCAGCCTTCAGCAGCAGTAGCCCAGGGTTTACGTTCTTCATGTCTTCCACCTATGCTACATTTACTCCAGGGCTCTGAGGGCATCTGCTTAGATCTACTCGTTCAATAGACATTTTTTACTCCCTCCTCCCCATTATTTCAGAAGTAATTTAAGAGGACTGTTGGGGACTTGACACAGGCACTCCAAAACTAAAGTTAATCACAGTAATTTGTTCTAATTTACAGAGCTCATAATGTTACACTTTGATTATAGGAAACTTACCTTCTAAATTATGTTTCTTTCAGGCTCCTTTAATTCATTTTCATTTCCTGAACACATGCATACTGTAATAGCAGGAGAAGTGCTCCCAGAGCATGGTAGAAGGTTGGGAGAGGCCAGCCAGCATTTAAAAGTGGTTGTGGACAAGGTACCCTTCAAATTGGGTTTAAGAATTCTGAGAATGAAAGTTTAAAGAATCAAACGGTGATTAATGGGATCAGTAATTTGTAGCAATAACACAACCAGAGATGACATTTTAATATCCGATTAGCATTTGAATAACACTCCAAATCCAATCAAGGTGACCTGGCTATAATTTGAGAGAAGCAAGACTTCTATACATTATGACTAAAATTAAGAAAGCTTAAACCAACTGTAATGAGTTCTCTTG
Organism: Phocoena sinus; assembly: GCF_008692025.1. Lineage (NCBI taxonomy): Eukaryota > Metazoa > Chordata > Mammalia > Artiodactyla > Phocoenidae > Phocoena > Phocoena sinus. The sequence goes on along the minus strand of NC_045766.1, from coordinate 78,429,068 downwards.
GAAGACAGAATTAATTGTTGCTGGTGGGGAGTACATGATATCTGTAAGAATCACTTGGACAGGGAGATGGAGAACTAGTATTGGTCATGTGTCTCCAAGATAGAGCAAAGCAGAGGGTCTTAACTAGCCAACATTCAGTCCACTTGGAAATGCTTATCCCTATGGTATACACGTGTACCTGGTAAACAGCCACTAAGATTATCCTACCAGATCTTCACATGCTCCCTGTGCCACCTTCCCAGGTTTGTTTGGCTTCTCATACAGGTTTACCTGCAGCCAGCCTCACCCGATGCCATTCAGTCTCATAAGGTCCATGGCAGTTTTTGGAGTCATTTAGTTTAACCTCTACCCAATACTGTTTCCTGACTTCTCATTACTTCCTACCCAGACCCACCATTGGTGATTCTTTTAAATAAACTTGTTCTATCAGTCCTTGAGTAAACCTTTCCCCCTGCAGCTGCAGTCCCGAGATTAGGAGAAACTTTTCAGGCCTTTTTTAAGCCTCCTGAAACTCAAATCTACTTTTATGAGGTAAATGGTTAATGTTCTTGCAACTTTATTTGGCCTTAATTTGGGGGAAAGAAAACAATACAACTATTATTTTAATTTCTTTATTTATCAATAGTATCCAAAAAAAAAAAAATCAAGAGTTAACAAAAAACAAGTTAAATGCAATAAGGAAGCCTACTAAATACAAATACATTTCACAAATACACAGGCAACAGAAACCTGTCCAAATTGCTTCTTGGAATTTGACTGTTTAAAAACACAAGTATAAAGGGAAGACATTCAGACTGGTCCACATGGGCTTATTAGCAGGTGGAGGAGCCCTGCTTTCCAAAAGCAGTGATGGAGTCCAGAGTCATGGCATGTGAGAAGGTTTCCATGGACACTGAATCTTTTTTTTTTTTTTTTTTTTTTTTGGACACTGAATCTTAACAGATGCTGTAATATGTTTATAAAAACCATACACACACAGAGAAAGCCCAAGGAAGCTTGCAGTCTAAGCCCTGTGCTTTTAGAGAGCTGGAGGAACTGAACCCAATTGAATCCTGTTTATTTGCTCCATGCAAAGCTTCATGCAAGACTCCCCAGACTAGGCTATTTAGCAGCTTTCCGTGAATGATTGTCAGATCACATGATCCTATGGTGCAGACAGCAGCTTCCCTATTTACAGGAGGAATGCAGATTTTGCTCTTGGGAATTCAATGTTGCAGGGGAGGGTCGTCTTGGATAGCAACCACTGACCTAAATGTAACTGGTGAGGAGACACTCTGCCTTCTTGCTTTAAACAGACTGGTACTCCTGCCCTCTCTTCCATAGTGTCCAAGGGCTGGCAAATCTTGATCAAGGCGTGCTGTTGGGAGTTCTCCAAGGCACTTTGACAGGGAGGTACATTGCAGACCACACAAGTTGGGTTGGAAGACAGCTTTTAAGTGGGATGATTTACAAAAGCTCAGAATTCTAAACAAAGTGGAATGTTTTCAAAGGAGAAAAAGGAAACCTGTTTAGAAGGAATTCCATTTTCAGCACAACTGTCTCAGAGTTGCCTGTGCAGTATAGCCTACATCATTTCCCTTTGGTGGTCTGTAATCTGCTCTCTGAAAATGAGATCTTATGTCAAGTTTTTAATTTTGTTATTCCAAATGCATCCTAAACATTGTATCGAGTGGAGTTAATTATCACAGAGGCCGAAAGACACAGGAATGACTGACTTCTCCCCAGTCACAGTTTTAAGATTCAATGTCCATTTTTTTCCCTCTCGAAATGTGAAACCTTCTTTCATCCTCATCTCTAAAGGGAAAGCCATTTCTGTTCCCACGAAGGTTAAAGATGAAATGCAAAAGTGAAGAAGACAAAGTGAAGTGGTTCTCTTTCCCACTCTCTTCCTGGGCAGGCTTTACCAGAAGGCTCTACATCACAGCACAACCCGTGGGGCCATTCAGACCGAGGTCAGATTTGGTCAGCTTGTTTTTGGCTGTCTGACTCTTATATAACAACAAGGTTTCATTTATCTTAAAGCAGAAGGAGGAAAATCACATTGTCTCCTTCTGGACCAATTATCAGAACCACAGAATTTACAATTTCTCAAGTCAAAAGTTTAATGCATTCCTACCTGCTGAGGAAACTGAGGCCCAGAAATAGGAAGAGACAGGGACAGAGTCACTCTCCTAGTTAGTGGAGGATCAGTGAGCATATTGATAGGCTGGGACATCTAAGCCTTGCTTAGCTGCACTGGTCTCAATCCTTTGGAATACTGATTTGCATGGATCTATGAGAATGGATGAAAACAAATTAGCTTTTTGGATCTTAAAAGCTTTGTATGGAGACACTTCTCCTGGCTGCTGTCTGAGGTACTCCCTGATCCTCTGACAGACTGCTGACCCACTGGGAGCCAGGGGGCAAACTCTGGGCTGCATCTAGTATGTGGCAGGGCTGGGGGGGAGTCCGGGTGATAGCAGTCCCTGCACAAGGAAGAACCCCAAACTCTCCCACCTCTGAAATGGCAGGACTAATGAAAAATAATTACAAAAGCTTAATTTCTAGTCAAGAAAATAAAATATTAAACAACAACAACAATAATATAATGATAATAACTGAAGAATGAAATCAACTTGCCAAAAAAGTTTACAGAAAAATAGCACCTTTGGTAAAAAGTATTTTAAAAATTTGGTTAGGTCTCTAAGGGGCTCAAAGTCTACAAGTATCTGCATCATTTGGGTGCACCCTCCCAGACACTGGGTAACTAGGAGGATGGCCGTGTATCTAGAGCCAGTGGCTGGGGCCACGAGGAGAAGCACAGATGCTAGAGGTCTGTTATGCTGATGGCAGCAGGAAGGGCTGGAAGCCGAATGCAGTCTTCTCCACTGAGCTTCCCAAATCCCCCCTCTGGGGACAGCCTGCTAAGCTCTTTCTCACTGCCTGCACCCCCCGCAGCATGTTCACAGCTGTGGTAGACTCAGAAGTGTTCCAGATCTGGGTACACTCTCCCAACACCGATGCAGTTTCCCTCCAGCCCCCGAGCACCATTTACAGTTTCTCTCAAAGTACTCCTAGAAATGAAGGCTATGGCCCTTCCCCTCCTAGCCAGCCACCCCCATTTCCTTTACTGCAAAACAAATAGACAAAATAAAACTCATTGCTATACAAGCAAATACTGGTGATTTGGCGATTGTAGCAGACACTTGCGTATACTGGACTCAGCGCTGAAGTGGAAGAGAAGGTGCCAGGCTCTGGACACCTTTCCCAGATGCCTCCTCATTAGATCTCTTTGGTGCTCACTCTCTTGGTCTTTTCAGCTGTTTCCTTTGAGAAGCAAGAGAAAATAAGCATTATGGAATAAAAAAAAAATATTGGCATTTATCTAGTCTTCAAGACTTTACATAGCATGACAGATACATGCTTATGCCGAGTTCTGTTTACTTGTCTATCTCCTCTGTGGATGCTGAACAACTTGAGGACAAGGATCATGTCTTACTCGTGACACGGCTGTATAGGGACTGTTGCTAAATTAAGAGCTGACCCCATTTAAACTCCTATGAAACAATAACGTCAGACATTATTATATTCATGAAGAAATGAAGAAAAGGATGCTAAATGGAGGTGCTACAAAATGTTCTGAATCCAAGTTGGGAGAAGCATTAAAAGTAACAGGCTCGGGACTTCCCTGGTGGCGCAGTGGTTAAGAATCCATCTGCCAACTCAGGGGACATGGGTTTGAGCCCTGGTCCGGCAAGATCCCACATGCTGCGGAGCAACTAAGCCCATGAGCCACTACTAAGCCCACGTGCCACAACTACTGAAGCCCATGCTCTGCAACAAGAGAAGCCACTGCAATGAGAAGCCCTGAGAAGCCTGCGCACCGCAACGAAGAGTAGCCCTCGCTCACAGCAACTAGAGAAAGCCCACAGGCAGCAACGAAGACCTAATGCAGCCCAAAAAACAAACACACACACACGCACACACACACACACACACAAAAGAGCAACAGGCTCTGGAGGCAGATTGCCTGAGCTTGAATCATGGCTGTGTGACTTTCTGGGGGACTTTGGGCATATTATGAAATCTTCTGTCTCAATGTCTTCAACTACAAAATGAGTACTACCTCTTATACCAGTAGCCCATTTCTCCAAAGAAGACATTCTTACTTATAGCCAAAAAGCACACGAGAAGATGCTCAACATCTTTAGTCATTAGGGAGATGAAAATCAAAACTACAATGAGATGCCACTTCACACCCACTAGGATGGCTAATAAAAAATAACGACCATGACAAATGTTGGTGAGTTTGTGGAGGAATTGGAAGAGTGCTGGTGAGGATATAAAATGGTACAGTCACTTTGGAAAATGGTCTGGAAGTTCCTCAAAAGATTAAACACAAAGTTTCCATATGATCCAGCAAATCTCACTCCTAGGTATATACCCAATAGAGCTGAAAACATAAGTCCACACAGAAACTTGTAGAAGAATGTTCATAGCAGAATTGCTTATCATAGCCAAAAAGTAGAAACAACCTAAATATACATCAACTGATGAATGGATATATAAAATGTGGTATATCCAAACCATGAAATGTTATTTCGCCATAAAAAGGAATGAAGTCCTGATTCATGCTGCAACAAGGATAAACCTTGAAAACGTTACACTAAATGAAAAAAGTCAGACAGAAAACGCCATATATCATATGATTCCATTTATATGTGTCCATAATAGGCAAATCTATAGAAATAGAAAGTAGATTAGTGGCTGCCAGGGGCTGGGGGAGGGGAGAATGTAAGTGACTTCAAATGGGTATGGGGTTTCTTTTAGGGAAGATGAAAATGCTCTGGAATTAGACAGTGGTGATGGTTGACAATCTTGTGAATAAATTAAAAACCATTGGATTGTATACTTTAAATGGGTGAGTTTTATGGTATGTGAATTACATCTCAATAAAAAAATTAAATAGGGAATAAAAAACAAGTGTCTGGCATCTAGTACACACTGTCGGTGCCCCATCCATAGCCCGTGCCTTTAACGTTTCAGTACACTGGCCTGGCTTCTTACTGCCAGCAGCTGCATCTCTTTGCCTGAGGCTTTCTCTGGCTGCTGGAGCCTGCTCTGCCCACACATGCTGACAGGGCAGAAATGCCAGGGAATTCATGTTTGCCGGTGGCTGCTCTCAGCCAATGGCTGACGGGAGTTCACACAGGCATAGCCCAGCTCCCTGCTCCCTTGTGCACAGTAACTATTCCTGGAGTTCTGCAACAGGACTAAGCTCCACTTGCTCCCAGTGGTAACGTGCCTGGATACGCACTCTTTATTGTTTCCTTCCCTTCCTGGGCTCTCTTCCCAACTCCCCTTCTGGTGTTTCCTGGGACTGCCTCCCAAATAAACTATTTGTACTTGAGTCCTTGCCTTGGCGTCTGCTTCCGAGGCAACTCACATAAAACAGAGACGCTAAAAAATGTTAGCTATTATCATTCACTCCCCACTGTCTACTCTGATCATTTCTCCACCCTAGATGAAAGGAATTCCTATTAAGTTCTTTCTGCTTTTAAGGGTTTATACTCATCTGGAGGCTCAAGGCTGCTGAAATATGGAAAAACAAAGGGCTAGGAGCTTCTGCATTTGTTTTAAAAAATGACATGAGGTTTCTACACTATCAGTGACAATAATGACAATGCATATGAAAAAGCATCAATAAATATTGGAATTTATTATTAATACTAATAATTCTTGACTTTCAATTCAAATATTTCATGTCAATAGTTCTTGTGACCATTATACTCCTTTAAAACTTATATGTCAGAGAGAAGGCCCATATTACCAGACCCAGTTTACAGACAGATGATTCAAGGAGCAACATCCTCTGTTAAAACTACAGGTAAACCAGTGGAAAGACAGGCTCAGAAGTCCAGCATATCCATGTTTTCTCCCTAGGCCCTCAGAAAAATATGTCAGTGGATCACTATTCTGCTAAGAACCTTTTCGCCAAGAAGGTCTTCAACTTAATGACATAGAATACTGATTTATTATTTTCTCAAGTCTCTAGGAAGCAGAATCTCTAAGTTTCCAGGCTATGTTCTAGCTAGCTTGGCATTTAACTTAAATCCTTTCTGCTGTGGCCCAAATCCACTAATTTCATGCTCATTGAGAGCCAACTGTACACCAGACCCTGTGCTAAATGCAGGGCTACAATGGTGAGCAAGTCATAGAGCCTGCCCTCAAGAGGCTCACAGTCTTTGGGTCTGGGCACTGGTGGTGAAAAGAAATAGGAGGTTTTTTAGACTATGCTCATTTGCAAACCACTTCCAACACATTTGCAAACCACCACTCAGCTGATTCTAACTTATAAAGCAATGTACCAAGTTGTAACCTACATCTGTTGGGGCATACTGGCCCCACGAGGACTCCGTCAGGGAGCTATATGTATCATGGTTTGCGTAATACAGGTATACAGGTATATCGTTCGGGACCTAATGTATGGGACAGAGCACATCTCCTTGGTCACCTGGGGAGTTAGGCAGTGTCTGAGTGGTGGAAGGGCCTGGTGGCAACAGGGATACCTGAACCAGCGTGGAGGCTGCAACTCACCTGGTGCTTTTGGAGCTCCTCAACATATCTGGTCATTTCCTCCTCTGTATGGGTCTGGGCCCCCTTCTGATTCTTTCCTGTAAGAAGAACCAAGGCTCAGAGCAGTGGTGGCTGAGGGAGGCCAGTTAGGGATCCCCACTAACATCTACCTTTTAGGCTCTCAATTTCATTTCCCATTTACCATATGGAAGGCGAGGTGAATTACCCACATTTCTCTAACTATAAAGTGTCCCAGTGCAATGGACACCTCCAAAGTAATGTACGTGGTAGTAAGTGACTGGGCCAGGGCCCAAATCCAGGCCAAGGGGAGACGGATGGAGCTGGGGTTCTAGAAAACTTTTCTGAAACATCTCTTTGTAGAAGGGTGATAGTGGTGATGCTGGCTTGTGCACGGCCCCCTCCTCCCCAAACTCTCCCTGACATCTCTATCTCCCAACCCACCCTGCCCATGTCTCAACTATCTCAACTTTCTCTTTTTTGGGGGACCCAATGCTGTTAATTCAAACATGTCTATGAACATGCCTCCTTCTCCTGCTTGGCATGGATGGCAAGCAAGAGTCATTTTGTCTTCCAACCACCTAAGTCTTTGACATACAGGATTTCCTAAGCTGTCATAAGGATTAAGTGGGTTAATATGTAAAGTGCTTAGAAGAAATGCATGTAGTTCTCACTCTTATGCATTTGCTTTCTTTATTATTATGACCATTCTAATCTCTTATCAACATTTGATCTTGTCCTGGGTCTCGAACCTCTCTTGTTCCAAACCTCTGGAGTGACTTTCCAACATAATGCATCTGGCATAAGTGCTTTGCCCTCAATGCTGCCCCGTGAGAGCTCTGACATTACAAGTATGAGCCAGTCTCTTGCTCCCCAGTTTGCTTGCTGGGACCCAGCCACTGCATTCTTCCCCACCATCCCCACCCTGACTTCTCTCATGGTGATTTCACGACGGAAGTTGTCTCCGTGCCGTCCCTTCTTTCTGCGTGAGGCGCACAGCTCACCGTCACAGGTCATGGCTGTGCAGACCCAGTTTCCACAGGCACACACACAGCGGTTACAGTCCACCTCGGTCTCAGCTCCATCAGCATATGTTTCGTCCTCCAGAGCACACTCTGTGGGACCAGAAATAAGAGGCAAGAGTTTAGGGCGAGGGTGGAACAGGACGTCTTGGCTATAGTCTGTGCATGTTACCCCTTTCCCAGACAAGACCTGCTTGTCCCTCAGAGGCACCATATCTGAGCAAACGCCACCAACAACCTGAAGATTTTTGGACCTGAATCTCAGCTCGGAGATGCTGGGCTGGCGCCCAGTCCAGAATCGTGGAAGGGAATTTTCTTAGTAAGCTCTGCAGAGTTCCACGATCCCCTCTATCTTGGCCCCCTCTAAATGTCCCCACTCCCTACAACCCCCTCCCTATTTCTTAGCTTAGGCATACTCTTTTCCGGAGGGTTGAAGGCTGGATTGAGACACTTGAGGAACTCTTGGAAGCTGAGTTTCCAGTCAGCATTTTCATCAGACAGTTCAATGAGAGCATCGATACAGAGTCCTCTGAAATGAAACACAGGAGAAACGTGTCAGCAAGACCTCAGCTTCAGTCCCAAAGAAAGGAATTAATAAGCATCAGGATTACACAGACCTAGGCCTCCACAGGCGGCCAAGGGGACTATTTAAAGAGAACATTTCTACACTGACCTCCTACAACCATTATGCGACCCGACTCCTGTAAGCATCCAACCTTTAGTTTATTACATGGGATGTCAGATCACTCAAGCTGTTCAAATATGCCCAAGATGACTAGAGTTTCCTGGATGGTTTCGTCCACTTGGATTGGCAAATGTTTCACCACCTGCATACCTTCCACTAGCAGTTGCCTTTTCCCATGCTATGCATGTCAAGTCAACCCAACTAGAAAAATCAAACAGAAGTGGTAGGAACAGATGATATGAAATGCATGTGTGATTTGAAAGAACATGAGTTGAAGCCAGCATCACCACTATCACCCCTCTGCAAAGAGATCTTTCAGAAAAGTTTTCTAGAACTCCAGCTCCCTCCGTCTCCCCTTGGCCTGGATTTGAGTCCTGGCTCAACCACTTACAGCCCAAATGGCCTTGGGCTAGTTATTCAACCTTCCCGCACCTGTTTTCTCATCTGTAAACTGGGAATGAGGAGCCCTCCTTCACTGGGATATTATGGGGATCAGATGTTGAACTTGTAAAATATTACCTCATTTCAGGTTATCAAAATATGAAGGATTTACAGATATTATACTTTAAGGTCATGGGCTATTATTAGGAAAGAATCCTAGAATCTGGGTTTCATGCTTTGAAATCTTTTGAACAAATAGGTGCTTTTCCTATTTTTAATTCTTACCAGTATACTGGAACCACACCAGAAGTTTCTTAGGGGTTAATTTTTATTAATATTTACTCTGGAATAATACCAGAAAAGGAGAGGAACGTGCTTACATTTGTAACAATTAGAGTCCTCTACATGAAATAGCACTGGTTATCTTACAATCAGGACTAAAGCTATTTTAGACCTATCGTTAAATAGAACATTAAAGTAATTCCTTAAGAAAATTAAACATCACCCATGACACTCAGAAACAACTTTGGTCTGATGTGATCATTTATCTTAAAATTACATTCTTCCATTCCTTGCAATTTCTGGCCAAAAACAGTAACTACTTGATCAGATATCATAACGTTCACAGAAGAGACCAGGACAGAATCCCTATTTTGCTTTTTATTTCACATTGACTTTGACACTGGTGGCTCCTGTGCAGGTAGGAAGGGGTTCAAATCTCTCCTCTTATCCAGCCTTCCCTCGTGGGCCTCTCCCTTACCCGCTCACTCCACTCACCTAAGCAGCTTGTTGTTCCCCTGGTCTGCATAGGTAGTGATGTTGATGGCAGTTTCATTTTGCTCCACAAATTTCAAAAATTCGCTGGAGTCCAAGCGAGAGTCACCATTATCAAAGTTCTAGAAAGGGGACAAGGTGATCTTTCAGAAATGTTTTGTAAAACCCCAGCTCTATCATTCCCCCATTCAGCTTGACCCATCTCTGGTTCATCTTGTTCTTGACACTGTCCAACCCTGCTCTGCCCTTTGAGCAAAAAAAGGTTCAAAGCCCTGGGGCACCCAGAGAAGGAAGGCACCTGTGCCCCAAGATGAGAGAGTCAAAGTGTCTGGGCAGAGGTCACTGAGGGCCTTTCAATCCTAGACCCTGCTCAGGATGGCAGCCTGAACCTAGGCCTGCACTGTCCAAGGAGCCTGGGGGTGCTTAAGAGGTCTCTGTAGCCGCGTCCCTGACCCTGTTCCAGACATTCTTGACTTCACTCCACCACTCCATGTTCTCAAACCCTAATGATCATGGAACAAACTTGTGACTCAGAATCTGTGTCGGAGCCCAGGATGTGTATTTCTAACAAGCTGCTTGGGAACAATGGTGCAGGTGACCCTCAGAGCTCACTTTGGGAATCACAGGACCATTTCTTGCTGCTTGAATTCCAGCCTCCCTGGCCTGCTCTCAGTGCTTACTTCTTACACTGGTACACCGAGCTGAACTCATCAGTGAGGAGTCAAAGGCAAAGGCCCCTGCATGTTATTTGCATTGATAACCTGCCCGTGGAGGTGGTGCAAGCCCCCTACCCCTCCACCCTATGCTGCAGGCTACACTGTAGATGGTGCAGCCTGTCCTCATGACCCAGCTCACACGCCATGAGCACAAGGCAAGGGTGTAGGGAGCTCAGTACTGTCCTCCCTTTGGCAAGATGCTAAACTGAGACCTTAGCCATCTGGGACAATTCAGGATGCCCAGGCCCTAGCTGCAGGAGGAGGGTGGCAATTTCAAGGCTCTGATCAAAGTCCAAGTTGGATAACTGCTGCTCTCCTAAATAGTTCTAGTGGAAAAATTTTTTTTTCAAAGTTCTTTCTCTAGGCTGCCTCATATTGCTACCCTGGGAAATAATCTGCACCCCCATGTTACTTTCAAAGTGGCTCCCAGGCGGTGGAAGGGATTCTGGAAGAAAAGTCTGACCAGGTGGAAGGGAAAGATACAGCTACTGACTCTCCTTGCATGACTCATGTGTCATGTGCATTCTACACTAAGGTTGTAAATCTTTCCGTGGTATGTATGACGGGTACATATAAAACAACCCTGTAGGCCTTTGCTTAATCCCTAGTTATCATTCTCATCCTAATTCCTAGGAAAAGGTCTCAGATCTCTGGTCACTATACTTATACCCTGGCTCCAATTTCAGCCGTGGCCACCAGGAATTCAGGGTGTGTGTGTGTGTGACACGGTCATAAAAGGCTCTTTCTACCCGGTCTTCCCCTCTTCACTCTGTTATGCTTTTGTCTAAAAATTGTGACCGAAACACCAGTTGAGATGAGAGTCTGATTCTGGTCTTATCCAAATTCCGACTAGATTTGTTTTGCAACTGATTTTGAGGTAAGGAATGCCGACTGGGCTAGAGGGCAATTCACTGGTTTAGAAACAGTCTCTGTGAGATACTGATCTCTCAGCAACAGGCAGCTGTCTGCCTAGTGGGAGGAAGCCTCCCTTTGAAGATTGCACCATAGGGTTCTTTGATAATCATCAACAAGTAGATAGTGAAAACCCTGTTTTCTCGGAAGACGCTGGGGAGAGTGAGCGTTTGTTTGTCAGTCAGGAGTAAGCTTTCTTGGTTAGCATGAGAATGCCCTACAGAAAAGCTACTTTCTCAAGTGGCCTTGCAGTGTTTAGATGGGAGCCTATTAGAGAGAGTTACTGCCAGAGGAGGTGGAGATGTGTGGAGGGGGTGTGTGGCCCTGGTCCTTGAGAATCAAATTAACAGCAGCTGCCAGTGATGCCCACGGCAGGGTGCCATCAAGGGGCCACCAGAACGGTTACAAGGTTCCAGGAGGTCTCCTGGAAAGAGCGTCCTGGGCCCCACGGCTCCTGGGTTGTAATGACCATGGCAAAGTCACTGCTCACGACCGACCCAGCAGGTGCTGTTCACTTGGCTTTTGAAAAATCATTTTCTTTTAAGTAACCTTCTGCTCCTGTCTGACTCTCCTGGCTCCTTTCTGTAGACAAGGAAACGCCCCTGCCCCCAGGGCTCTCTAATGTGGGAGTAGTTGAGAGAGAAGACAGAGTGAGAGGCTGTGCTTTCTCTTCTCAAACACTTGGAATCCAGAGAGATTTACTTTCTGTCACAGAGAGAAACTTCTACCTAAGGACGGTAACGCAAATGAAGTCCTAAATGACCAATATCCTACTTCAACCCAACCTGGTATGTTTCCATCTGTGGGGTCCATGATGCCAGTTAGAAAGAGGAAGCCACAGACTAGGCAGGTGTTGACCACATTCAGTGGCCACAGAGGTGCCAAGAAGTCCCTTGTGTGTGTGTGCATTGCCCCCGCGTCCGGGCTGGCTAGGCCTGCGACATACCCTGGGGGCATGTGAGGGCGTCCGTCTGGGGATGAGCCTCCAAGGGCATCTACCCAGAGATGTGTGTGTCTGTAAGTGAGGGGGTCTTTTGTGCAGGTGTGGGAATGAGGGCACCTGAACGTGTGTGTAGGATGTGTCTCTGTGTGGCATGCACATCTCTGTATGTGGTGTGTGTACGTCTGTGTTTCTGTGTGTGGTATGTTTATGAGTGTGATGTACCTATGTGTGCGACTATGTCCTTATCAGTCAGCAGGAAGAGCGCCATTAACTGCTTCTTCCAACAACTGTCTCAAGCTCTCTGAAAGATCTCCACATCATGGCAGCCTTACTCATTGCTAAACACTATTCCCTCCCTCGTTTTCCTCTTTTAAAGCAGCATCTTTCCTCCCTCCAACTGGAACGATCTGTTTCTTCAGCTAAACACAATGGGAACAGCAATATCTAGGTTCATGAAGAATTCTGAACCCATGAAACACCAGTCCATTGACTCTCCTCAGATGAAGAGAAACTCTGCAGGCCATGGATGGTCAAGTTAAAGACTTAGAGAAGGGCTTGCAGTGGTTGAGAGTCCGCCTGCCGATGCAGGGGACATGGGTTTGTGCCCCGGTCCGGGAAGATCCCACATGCCTCGGAGTGGCTGGGCCCGTGGGCCATGGCCGCTGGGGCTGCGCGTCCGGGGCCTATGCTCCGCAACAGGAGGGGCCACGGCGGTGAGAGGCCCGCGTACCGCAAAAGAAAGAAAAAAAAAAAAAAAAGACTTAGAGAAAAGCCAAACTGGGTGGGAAAGAGGCTGAAGTGGCCTGGGTCTGGGTATTGGCAGGCAGCTCTACAAGGTGTCATATGGAGGATGGGGATACAGCCTGGCCATATTTTTCATGGACAGGCTCTCCAAGACCTTTGTGGCTTTAATTGCCCAAAGGGAGCAGCCCATGTGTGTTAGATCCCAAAGGCTGGACTCCTGGAGTCCCACTGTCTGTCACAGCTTCATGGAATGATCTATGAAGAAACTTAGGGACTCTAGGCAGGTTTATGTTTCCTTGTGGTCTGGGAAGATGTGATCAGGTAATGGGAGAGGAAGACTCTCTTTCTCTGGGCTGAACAGTCTTTGACTCCAACTCTGGTTTACCTTAAAGTACTTGTCTAGGATTTCACTGTAGTTGCTGCCTTTAGAGAACCAGCCATCTGGGATGATCTCCGCTTCCAGCCACTGGATGATGCGACGCCGGAGATCATCGCGGTTGGACTGATAGCAAACGACTGCAGGAAAGGGGAGGGAGGTCAGCCGAGCAGTGAGGACCCCAATGTCACCCAGCACCGCGCACGTGGGGACTCAGTGCCCAGGAATCTGCATGTGTCATCTCACTGAATTCTCACAGCAATCCAGGGAGAAAGGATTATCACACACATTTACAGAGGAGTCAGCCCAGGGTACACACTAGAGAGTATCTAACCCAGGATTCAAGCTCATGTCTAAAATATAAAGTTTGAGAATGTTGAAACAGAGATTATGTTGCTAAGGCGAGAAAAAAGAAAGAAAAACAAAGGACATTTTCATTAACTTTAGGAAGCTGAGGGGAAAAAAAAAAATCAATCAATCAATAGAACAGCTCTCTTGGCTCAAAAATGAGCTGAAATAATAAACGAATAAGTGAAAACATTACAATTCTTTATGCACTGGATTTCTGATTCTTTCTATATAGCTTTTCGTCTCTCTCACTTAAAAACTTCTCCCACTTAAAATTTTATACTTTATTATGAACAACAGAAAATGAGGCCAAGGAAGGGCACATTGAAGCCCTGCTCTGGACAGCTGTTCATTGTAAGCCACATGGCAACAACAGGTGGGGCTGAGAGTCCAGTGGATGGGGAAGCAGAGAAGGGAAAGCTTTGGCAAAAGGGAATTCCTGGAGGCAACACATGTTGGGATGTTAAAAGGGCACTGAGCCAGGGAAATGAAACTATGGGCACTTTCCCCCACTCTGCCACTTCCTAGCTGTGTGACTCAGGGAAATTTACTTAACTTCTCTGAGCCTAGATTTCCTCATCTATAAGGTAATTATAGTAAAAGCTACTTCACAAGGTTATTGTGAGGATCTAAGGAAAAGTGTATGCTGAAGGAGTCTGGTAACTATAAATCATGAGGAAATTTTAAATTTGTATTCATAGAAAACCATGGAAAGAGTCTCACTGTCATTTCCAATCACCCCTTTCAAAACGAGTGTCCTATCTGATTCTCCTTGTTCTGTGACACCCGCAGGTCTCACAGAGCACTGAAGGAGGGACTTGGTGGCTTTCCCATCCTTGCAGTTCAATCATTACTCAGCAAAAATGGAAAACACAGCCAACATTCTGACCCAACCAGCTGTTTCCCATGACAAGCACAAAAAAATGCAGTTTTGCAGCTTTTGTGAGCTATGTTGAGGAGTGACCAGTTCTGGGTCACAAGTTCTGACACACTGAAGATCTTGTGAGCTTTGGCAGGGATTGTGGAACATGGGATTTCCTCCCTAAGATGCACACCGTAGAAGAAACAGGCACTCACCTGGGCTGGCAGATGGACTTACAGATTTCTTCTCTGCAAGACAAAAGGAGAAAATGCATAATGCAAAGTGAAGAAAAAAGAAATTTCTGTGTATTGCTAGGATTAAAACTGCCCACATTAAGGGGGCCACTTATATCTTTCCATCACTTCGTCTTGAGTCCTTATATCCTCTCCTTCCAGGTCCCACGTTTGGGGATCTTTGCTTCCCTGCTTTGTTTGACATTTTGAGGCCACTGAGTTACCCTCCTGATATCACACCTCCTATTGTTAGCTTGCGGGGGGCGCGGTGCTGCTGGGGGTTTGAGAATTCATACAGAATCATTATGGACAAAGAAATGGAGACCAACATGTGGGAAACAGCTTCTTATTTCTCCAAGGAAGTTCAAGGCTGGCCAGGCGGCTGGTGTCTCGGTAGCAACAAGCTTGGGACCCCTTCCCTCTTACCTTAATAGCAATGGTTTGAGTGTGAATTAGAGGAAATATAATATTATCAGGGCTGAGAGGTGCCCAAATTTAAAAAGCATAGGATATGTGAAATTTATCTGCTTTCTAAAAAGGTACAGAATTCAGTTAAATGCTACCATATTATTGACTGTTGATGTGGTTCCCTATCCACTATCCATCTCCAGACAGCACTGAAAGCCACATTGGGAATCTGATGCAGGAAGCACAGGGCAGAGGCCTGGGCCACCCAGGGCAAACCCAGCAGGCTCATGAGCACCAAGGGGGTGCCTCTCCAAGCAACTGGGTGGTCTCCACAGCTTTGGGCACTATGCTCAGGGTGGAAAGGACTCCAGGAAGCCAGACACTGCTCCGTTCCATGGCTCCCCAGCTGGAGCTGTGATGTGGTGATGAGAGCACTCTTTACCTTTGCAGTGTCCATCGTAATCGACCTGGATTTTGGATCCAGTGAGGCAGGCATCTCTATGCAGCTCGCAGTGGTTGAGGTAGGTCTTGCTGTTGCTGCCACACACAGGCCTCTTGTGAGGTTTGCATTGCTGAAACAGACCGCGGAGGACGTTGGTGCAGTTAGGGCTGAGTTGTGTGTGCACACGTGCACACACGCACACGCACACAGAGCCATCTTGTGAGGGGAGTCCCCACCAGCAGAGATGCCTTCTAATCCGCCAGGGCAACAGGGAGCCTCAGCTCTGGCATCAGTGACCTTACCTCACTCATTGTTAGCAGGACCACAGCACCTTGCAGCCCCTCGTGGTGCTCTGTGCTGATCCTGGCCCAGGGTCATCTCTTCTTCTCAATGAAAAGAAATAAATCCCCCCTACTCCAACCCTATCAAATTAGCAGGAAGGGCATTTTATTCGAAGTCAGGAATCTGGATTATTTATCACTCTATCATTTTGTAGAAAGTCAATCAATGTCTCTGGATGATCTAAGATCCCTTAAAATTCCAACATTCTTTTTTCTTTTGGCACGCGGGCCTCTCACTGTTGTGGTCTCTCCCGTTGCGGAGCACAGGCTCCGGACGCGCAGGCTCAGCGGCCACGGCTCACAGGCCTAGCCGCTCCGCGGCATGTGGGATCTTCCCGGACCGGGGCACGAACCCGTGTCCCCTGCATCGGCAGGCGGACTCTCAACCACTGCGCCACCGGGTAAGCCCTAAATTCCAACATTCTACGACACAAAACAGCCAGAGCTGGGAATGTGGAGAGACTGAGCACATACAGCTCCCTACCCCCATCACCCCAATTCTTCACTTATTCCAGGGTCTAGCTACAAGAATCTTTGCTCTCTGGCTTTATTTAGTATTTTGTTTTTCTCCTAATCTCACAACAGTTGCTGTGAGGCAGGGGCAGGGGGTGCCTGGGTCTTTGTGAAGTACTACATAGTAAATGAACTAAGGTTCACTTGGCAACCTGATTCTACTTGGCTATACTATATAAAGTAAAGTGCCATTGTGACAGGCAAGCTCAGTTTCTTTAGACTTCATGATTTTTTTTTAGTTTCTTTTAAATTCATTTAATTTAATTTATTTATTTATTATTTTTGGCTGTGCACGGGCTTTCTCTAGTTGCAGCAAGCGGGGGCTACTCTTTGTTGTGGTGCGTGGGCGGTGGCTTCTCCTGCTGTGGAGCACGGGCTCTAGGCGGGCGGGCTTCAGTAGTTGTGGCACGTGAGCTCAGTAGTTGTGATTCGTGGGCTCTAGAGTGCAGGCTCAGTAGCTGTCGTACACGAGCTTAGTTGCTCCGCGGCATGTGGGAGCCTCCCGGACCAGGGCTCGAACCCGTGTCCCCTGCATTGGCAGGAGGGAAGCCCGAGACTTCCATGGTTTTTGAAAGGGGTAAGGGGGGAGCAAGTTCTGCTCAGACCTAATAAAGGCACTAAAGTAAAAATGAGCAGCTGTGGTAAAAGAACACAGAACCCCGGAACTGGAAAGTAGCCCAACCTTTCCAACTTATAGACCAGAATACCAAAGCCCAGAAAGACAAACTTCTTTTAACCAATACTTACCACTGGGTTCTTACCATGTGCTGGCCCTGAGCAAAGCCAAACATGGTCTGTCTTTATGGCATCCAGTGGCAACTAATTTGTTTAAAATCACACAATGATATATGGCTGAGCTGAGGCTAGACACCAGGTTTCTGGACCCTAAATGGCCACGTAGTGGCCAGGAACACCACTAGTGAGGACATCCCAGAGTCCCCAGCAGATTTGGTTTGCAGGTTTCTGAGTTGGGGACTTCCTTTCTGGGACAATGGGTCAGGATCTTTCAACAGGGGACTAAGGTGGATGTATTTACTTGTAGAATTACAGATGAATTTCCAGTCTTGGGTTCATTTGACAGAAAGGGGAAAAAAGGGCATACATCCAGGTTATTTATGCTTGCCAAGAGCAAGAATCCTGCCTACAAAAGAAGTATTTCTTAAAAGGTCACTTTGTTTTTTAAACTTCATTAAAAACAAAACCAAACCTGAGAAATCTGCATTCCATCTAGTATTTTAAAATATGCATATCCTTTGACCTAGCACGCCCCAGTGGGACTCTTTATCCTACAGAGATAAAGCCAGCAGCATGTAAGAACGTTTATAGAAAGATGTCATTGTTTGTAGTGGTAAACAACCCATGAAACAACCTAAATGTCCATCTATAGGAAAATGATTACATAAATCTGGTTCCTGTACATCACTAAATATTGAGCTATTAAAAAATGAGTTAGAACTATATATGCTGACCTAGAGGGTTGTTGTTATATATTAATGAGTATAAGATACAAGTTGCATATATCTAGATCTGTCTATATTACGATCCCATTTTTGTATAAAATAGGGGGAAACCCTATATGTTTATAGCTGCATAGAAAACAAACCCATGTGGAACAAATATACACCAAACTGTTTACACTGGTTATTTCAGACTAATGGGATTTGAGGGTTATGGGGAAGATTATTAATTTTATGTTTGCATAAACGTCTGTACTACTTGACTTATAAAAAGCAATTGTTAATTTTGTAATTTAAAACTCTTATAAAGCTAAACGTTTTTTAAAAGGAAAAATATCCCTACATTCACATCTGATTTTTAACTTCTGAGATAAAAATTTCACTTCTCTCAGATAGACAAGGTGTGCTTTTATAAAGATGATGAAATCGTTGGCACTGCTCTGCAGACTGGTAGCTCCAGCGAGATAACCACACTCTGGCTCCCACCCTCGGGACTTACCTCAATGCAGAGGCAGGTGGGCTCTCCCTTCTCTGTGACTGCACATTCCCGGCCGGCTCCACAAAACACATTGGCACAGATCTTGGATTTGCTCCTTGGTTCCTCCTAAAACACAAAACCATCAAGGAAACCCTTGTGTCAGTGAGATGAGCCCATCTCCGGATGAGCCAATGGTGGTGATTATCTCTCAGGCTCGGGCCGTGGCCTAGAGTCGAGGCTCATGGTGCTGAAGGGTCCTAAACAGCCAGAAGTTCTCCCCAACAGCCAGCATCCGTCTTGCTGGCACTGCTCCTTCTCAGGCCCAGCTCCCTATGAATCTCTAAGATTGTTTCTCAAAGAGCAAGAGCTTCTTTCTTGCAGGCTTCCTTTCTTCTAAAACGTTTATTGAGCACCCAATAAATGCCAATACTAGGCTAAGGACTGGAGATAAAAAGGCATAGTCCCTGTCCTCAAGAAGCTCCATGGCTATCCAAGGAAACAGAATAAAGAGACCTCTAGAAAGCAATGAGGAAGTGTTAACAACAGGAAGGTGAGACTCAAACAAGACTTTCTGAAGATAAGATGCCTTAACTGACTCCTACAGGATGAGAAGAGTAAGCTAGGCAGAAGTGGAAATGCTTGAGAGAAATACAGATACCTGAAGGACCAAAATCTCACTGAGCAGTGTTCAAGGCACTGCCATCTCAAAAGGCAAAAGAAGGATGGCTAAATCATTGGCAACATGGATCTGCTATTATTCGACATGGTCTTATGCAGCCCCTGCCCATATCTGCCTCTGGCTTCAAGACCAAGAGGGCCAAAGAATCACATGACAGACAGAACTGTTCTCAAACCACTTGTGGTCAGACATTAGTGTTCAGACATGTGCAGCAGGGAATGACAAGGCAGGGAATGACAAGGCAGGGAATGGTCCCAGTCTGTGCCACTGACAATGTGGGTGTTCACAGGCACTAATCTGTCAGTGACACAGTCCTTCCCTCCTATTAATTGGTGGCAGAAAGCTAGCCCCACCTCATCTGCCACTCAGGTCAGCAGTAGTGGAGGCTGAACGACGGAGAATGTGATTTCTTGAGCCCTTTTCTTGACTGCATGGGTAGGCAGTCACCAGTGCCTCCAGGCTTCTGCCCACTGGGGTAGCATTGGTCGTGGAAGAACCAGCAAAGATGGCAGAGGCTGGGATGGGGTCGTGGGACTGACTATACTAAAGATGGGGGATGGAACCTAAGATTCCATCCTTCAGGCCATGTCTGCCGTGTCATGCAGAAAACTCACACCCACAAAGCTTGTAACTGTAAAATTCTTATAGTCGGTAAATGTTTTACATCCAAGAAAAGGTCAAAGAAAGCAATAAACAAAGTGGATGTTGAGGGCTGAGAGGGTATGGCCAATACAAGTTGGTCTGCTGCCACCCGGAGGCTGCTTTGCAAACTCTAGGTTATTTTCTCTCTGAGCCAGCTTGCCCGTCATGCAGGGCTCCCATTGGTCTAGAAACCCTTGCCATGCTCACATTTCATTGGTTCACAAGCTGTTGCTAAACCCATTCTCTTTTGGATGTTGCTAAGGCGAATTCAATAAAGCTGGCAGGGAGCAAAGAAAGAGGAAGTAATTCCCAGCAGGCTGGGGGTACTGGAGAGCTGTTGTTTCCTAAACCAGGACTGGAGATAAAATCGACTATATTCTCCAGGCAGGGCCCTCTTGGAAACTCCCTGGGAATGGCAAGCAGCTCTAAAAATGAAGAGGAAAAGGCTATTGCTGACCAGTGTAAAAAAAAATCTCACATAAGACTACCTTCTCCTCTCCCCCTTCATGAAACAACATGCTGAGGGCTACAGCCAAATATATACCCCCAGTGAGTGTGTCATGTGAGTTAAAGACACACTACTGCATAAAAAAGCATGCTCAGACATATGCCTACACTCAAAGACACACCAGCAGACAGTCCCACAAGCCTCTACCACTTACTAGCTGTATGTCCATAATTAGTCACTTCAATTCTCTGAGCCTTGCTTTCTTCACCTGTAAAATAGGGGTAAATACCTGCCCTACCTTGTGAAGATAAAATGAGATAATATATTTGGAACTGCATCATAAACTGTAAAGCAAGCTGCTTGCTAAGTATTATTCATTTTAATGATTATAGAGTTTCCTGAAGAATAACCTGTGGCATTTACAGAGCCTATTTTCATCTTATGTTTGTTTCTAGTGAGTATTAAAAATAAAAGCTTTTACTGATAGGTCGAACTCAACCCAAGTCATTTTTCAGAAATAATTCTCAAAAACCCATTTAAAGAAACAGATACCCTTTACATAAAATATAATGACTAATAATTGAATAGTACTATTAAAATTTACAAAGCGTTTTCATACATACAATTTCATCTTACTGTGGACAGCCCTGCAAAAACATGCGTATTATTAACCACATTTTATAGATGAGGAAACAAAATGGGAAGGTCGAGTAACTTGCCCAAGGTCCCACAGCTAAAAATGAGGAGCTAGGATTCCAACCCAGATCTTCAGACAATAGATGACTAATCTCCTATTATAAATGCCTGGCGCCCTGCTAAGTGAATTTCATTTTACAGGATCTTATTTAAGCTCTACGACAACACCATAAATCAGACATCATAACTATCCCCATTTTATAGATGAGCGAGCTAAGCCTTAAGAGCTTAAATAAGTAGAAAGTGGCAGAGTTAGGGTTCTACCCAACCAAAGGGAAAACTATTCTTTTATATTTGATTTATTTTCATATCTATAAGATTGAAAATTAAAGAAATTATGATGGGGATTTGATTTGCATAATTAGCAAATGTCAGGAGAAAGTGCTTAAGGCTATGACAGAGTTAGATTTGATGTCCACCTCCCACCTCTGCTCCTTACTTGCCATGGTTGTGGGCAAGGTACTCTCTTTAAACCTCAGTTTCTAGTGTGTAAAATGGGAACACTAATCCCTATGAGGACTGTGGGAGGGTTATATGAGAGGTACTGCATGCAGCACAGTGCCTGCCACACAACAGGAAGCGGCCGTTATTACAGAGGGCAACTGATTTTCATACAATTTTCCCACCGTGATGCTGTCATCACCTTGGGCTGTCAAGTCCCCAACCATCCTTCCTTACACTGAATGATAATACTGAGAGCAGCACTGACCGAATGGAAAAAACCAAGGGCCTAACAACCCTGTTATCCTGTCTGAAGACCACAGAGAAATGCTAGCTAAACAGCATTCCTCTTTGCAGGTGGCACATCTGTCAATAGGGGGCAATCTCTCTCTTTGTCTTACGGAGCTTGGAGCTGCAATGCAGAAGCGCAGCTTTGGCTTCAGCAGCTCCTCCCAGCTCTGTCCTCCCAATCGAGATGTGACAAAGCGGGGTGGGAGAATGGGCGGGTGCCCTGAGGGCATCAGGACACCAAGAACCAGGGATTTGCTGACTTGGGAAAAAACATCTAACATGAAGCCCTCACAGCACACCAGCCCCCTATTCTGCCCATTCACAGGCATGCCGTCATGTAGAAATCAATAAGGAAGAAAAATTTCTTTGTGTCATTGAAAGCCCTTCTCCAAGCCCTATGTTCTCTGGGAGCAGGGATGTCAGGAGCATCCCTGAGGCTCCTGAGAAGTTCCTCAGAGCGGTAGGTGCTCTTACCCGTCTGCTGAGTGACTGATTCTGAGTGGGGGAGAACATCTTGAGAGGGGATAAACATGGCAGGAACATGCTCAAGGTACAGGACAATGGCTGCCTGGTGTGTGAGTGGTAGAAGAGAGAGATGAGGTGGGGGCTCGCAGGTGGCAGGGGGCGGGTCAGGCCAGGTGATCCAAGGGGCTCTCCATGGATCTGATGCACAGTGAAGACCCTGGGAAGTTTGGGACGGGGCAGGTGACATGATGAAGGTGTTGCTTTCGAATATTGCGTCTGGTCCCTTCCAGCTTGGAAATACCGACTCAAAGTGCAGGGCAGCCTGGAGAGAGGCTGGAGACAAAAACCTGCCAGGTGTAAGGCCGCAATCTTGTGGGGGGTGACCAGGGCCTAGGGCTAGTATTAATCAGGGCACCTACAACTGAGTGAGGCTCTTCACAGATCTCTTTGTCCTCACAACGTCTGTGTAGGTTTCCATATTTTTAGTTCCATGTAACAGACAGGGAGGAATTATAAGATTCAGAAAAGCTCTGTGATGTGCAGAATCCACATAACTAGTGAGAGCGGCGTCAGAACCGGAACACAGATCAGCCTGACCCCAGAGTCCTGATAATCCCTTATGGGGAACAGTCAAATGAGCTGCAGGGAGAGGGTACAGCTACGAGGGCTGGTACAGGGAGGAGTCACAGGCGCAGTGCAGTTCTCACAATGGAAAGAAAATTGTCTGCTTTACTACCATAACAATTTTAGGAATTAGGTCCCAAAGCTGTATGAGAATTTCATCTACGTAGAGATGACGACGTTGGCATCTGAATATTCTCTGGGAGCGTGAGGTCGCAGGTATGTGAACCGGTTGTCTGAATATACCTGTGTGACTGAGTGGAGAGAGGGAATGTGTTCTGGAAGTGAGGCCACCATGATATATTGAGAAAAATCAACAAAATACTTGCTCCCTATGGAGAAACATCAAGTTTCTAGCTTTATCCTTCTACATCCTCTCCTTGACTTGCTTTTATGTTGTTTTCATTATGTGTTGCAAGCCATGCTCTGGGGGTTTGGTCTCATGTTACTCTGCACACTTCAAATTCCCCTTGGTAAAAGACGACCGGGAACATTGCTGACTTTTACCAGGGAAAAACGTCCTCTCTGAGCCACTGCATGGTGATAATGATACTTTCTGTTTGAATAGCAATTTTGACGAGTCTGTAATTTTTACTGTTACTTTTATTTTCCAAACCTTTTAGGATAGGCAGGCAGGGGTTACTTCTAAGGTCCCTCCAGATGTAACATCCTGTGATAAAGAAGAAATGGAGGCTCACAGCTGTATTGACTGGTCCAAGACTTCATGGGTACAGACCTGGGTCCTGGCCCAAGGTCTCCAGACTTTATTTCCAGTCCTCTTTCCACTAAACCACTTTGCCTCTCTACAAATCAGAGCTAGAAAAGGTATTGTCTTGGATCCAAGGTCTAAAAAAAAACAAAACAAAACAGAAATTATCTTTGCACTTGAAAAAGGTCCTTTGCAAGCCATGGGAAAACCAGTTATTTGCAAAACCACCAGTAGAGGTGACAGGGTGTCTGAGTCTCTGGGCTGACCAGCACTAAGCCTGAACATAAAATATGCTTTGAATGTTTAAAAGAAGTCTTCTGAAGTAAAACAATTTCTGGAAGAACAGTGTGCTTTGGCAGGGGAGGAAGCTTATAAGCAAAGCCATAAAACTGTCAGCTTAATATACCATCATCATTTCACTAATGTGAACTGGGTTGGCTCTGTCCCCTCCATCCCTTTTCTCCTTCCCAACTTTCTTTTTGAAAAAAAACAGCCCTACGTATGCCAAGGTGGAATTTTGGCTCCCCTTGCCACTATTCTGTGACAGAGCGGCTTTGCTGACATGAGAAAGGCTCTCCTTGCTTTGCCAGAATTAGTCATGGAAACTTCACAGGAACACCAGGGCCCCTCAGATATGCTGAGCACCAGAGCTGGGGACAAAGGAATTCACAGAACTGGGGAGAGCAGGAGACCTGGGTGGGGCACAGGCTGGGACGGCCGTTCTGGAATGGAACCCAGTAGCACAGGCTTGAGAAAGCCAGGAAGAAAGCAAGGCCACTTCAGGACCCTGAAATATGGCTGGAGCATCAGGTGACCTTGCTCAATTCTCTGATTCTTTTTCTCTGAAGGGTGTGTTGCTGCGTCCTACATATTCCAGGAAAGAGGAGGAAGGAGTGACTTCTAGCAGCTGCTCTGATGCGCTTGGCAATAGGCACTGTGTTTGTCCCTCCCTCGTGGGTGCTCACAGCCAATCCCTCATCTTAAGGTTTAGGCACCAGGGCCAGACCCAGGTTTTGTGGGGCCTGAAGCTTAAACAAGTTGAGGGGCCCCCCTTAAGCAAAAGAATACACCACTGTGACTGCAAAATTGGGCACAGGGCTTTGGAAGTGGGCCTTACAAGTAAAAGGACCGAAAATGAAGCTTAATTAGCTTCTCAGTCAATCTGACTCACCATAAACAAGAAGGCTTTGAGGCCTTTAGTCTGTTAGTCAGAGCCCTATTTAATATTTTATGCACACAAAGTATATCTCAAGTAGACTAAACGCCTGCACATTTTGGCTTCCCACAGACTCACCACATTGTCTTGCCAGAGAAAAATGCTCAGTAAACGTTTTTTACATTAAATGTCATTTGGGGTTCTTCAGGTTGGTGTCAGTGTCAGTGGCCAGCGACAATGCACTCAGGATGTTTGGGGTAAGGCATGGCTAAGCTTCATGATATCAAAATAAGGGCTGCATCACCCCCCAAATGTATTGTGTGCATGGAAATGCCTACTTTCAAATTTCAAATGGGACAAAGCTGTTTACCTTAACCACTGTCTTTGTTATTTTACAGATTCTGTCACATTCTCTTAAGTGCTGGCCCTGTCACACAAGGATCTACACTGCCATCTTCATATGGAAGCCCTTTCACCTTCCCAGCTGCTCATCTGCCATCTCTGGAATGCCTCCCCCTCCATATGTTAGGACTTTTTTGAGGTGGCCCAGTTAGAGCATGGCAGACTGGATGCTTGGTTTCTATATAATGGTAAGTTCAGTTTTCTGCAGTGGTCTTGTCCAGTCATAGCATAAACAAATAGTGGCATTTAGTAAGCACAGAGTTAGCAATATGTTAGGCCCTTTCACATGGACTGAAAATAATCTCACAAGGGTCTATGAGGGTGGAGTATTCATCCCTGTTGGCAGTGAGGAGGCTGTAACTCTGAGCTGTTTGTGAGGCAGGTAGGCATTTCTGCTCCCATGCCTTCAGGTCATGGTCCACAGCAATGAGCTGGGTGTCTTCCTGTGGAGTGCCATGCTATCTCCCCAACTCAGGCACATGCAATGATGTCACTCTGACAGGGGCTCCTGGGCTCCCCACTATCTGTCAACAGTCTTCAGAGTGACCCCTGGGAATTCCCAAGATAGCGTGGCAGTCTTCCTAAAGGGTGCTTTTTGTAAGTTCCCTGGTTTCACAATTTCACCCTTCAGTTTCATCAGAACCCTGAATGGAAACTTTTAAGCCAGACCACTCTCCACCCTGAATTAGTCTGTTAGGTGTGAGCATGGTATCATTTTCTGTTTTCCAACCATCTGCCTGAGACTTGCCCATTTTAAAGGACAAAGTAGAGGGTATGGATAGTCCTCTAGTCTTCTTCAGTGAAAGCCAAAGCAAGGAGTTTAAACCTCTCAGAAAGCGTATTTGATAATGCCTATAACAACAAACAAGAAGGATAACAGGGGCTTCCCTGGTGGCGCAGTGGTTAAAATTCTTCCTGCCAATGCAGGGGACACGGGTTCGAGCCCTGGTCTGGGAAGATCCCATATGCCGTGGAGCAACTAAGCCCGTGTACCATAACTACTGAGCCTGCACTCTAGAGCCCGTGAGCCACGACTACTGAGCCCGCGTGCTACAACTACTGAAGCCTGCGTGCCTAGAGCCCGTGCTGTGCAATAAGAGAAGCCACCACAATAAGAAGCCCGTGCACCGCAACGAAGAGTAGCCCCTGCTTGCTGCACCTAGAGAAAGCCTGCGCACAGCAACGAAGACCCAACGCAGCCAAAAATAAATAAATAAAATAAATAAATTTATTTTAAAAAAAAGAAAAGAGGATAACAGCCTGTGACCAGCATGGTACAAGTCCTGTGGCATATACTCTAAAAGAGTACAGGATATGGCCTCTGCCTTCACAGAAGTTTCTAACGTAGTCTGGGAGACGAAACTAACACACACAGACCAATGCAGTCCTGAAGTCAATGGGGCTGACCTTAGGAGATGGGTGTCATGGACGAGGTGGGACTTGTCCTGAAGAATGGTAGGATCTGGACAGAAAATCTGTAAGTTTCTGAGCAGGAGGGTTTTTTTTTTTTTTTGTGGTACGCAGGCCTCTCACTGTTGTGGCCTCTCCCGTTGCGGAGCACAGGCTCCGGACGCGCAGGCTCAGCGGCCATGGCTCACGGGCCCAGCCGCTCCACGGCATGTGGATCTTCCCGGACCAGGGCTTGAACCCGTGTCCCCTACATCGGCAGGCGGACTCTCAACCACTGCGCCACCAGGGAAACCCTAGCAGGAGGGTTTTAAGAACAGTTGGGTGGTGGTATGTGGGAAGAAATAGGTCAGGAGGAATTGGGGGCACAAGGAAACCAGCTAGAAAGAGTCTGGGGTGATAAGTCTCATGGAAGGCAGTGACATGGATTCAGAGAAAGGAAGAAATCCAAGAGCAATCTCTAAAGAACAAGGGGATCTGGCAACATACCAGACAGAAGAGAGGAAGGAGAAAATCCAGGGAGCTGCCAAGATCTTTGGCTTTGAAGGCCTGGAAGGCTGCTGGTGTGTCTGTCAGAGTGGAGCCCTGGGAAGGGGCTGAATGAAAGAGGGGCAGGCGATGATGAGTTAGTTATGGACATTAGTCTAAAGGGACAGTAAAACATCCCACGAAGTTGAAAATAAAGGATTGGAGATGCACATCTGGACATCATCTGTGTAGATGATGAGAACAAATGAGCTCAGGAGGAAAGGGTAGGAATGGAGGGCTGAGGGCAACTGAGACAAAGGGACAAGATGAGCACAGAGAGCAGCAGAAAGGAAGGCAGGTTGCCCATGGGGTCCTTGTGCAAATCAGAAAACGTGTCTTCCCCTTTGGGCAGATGCAACACCGGGCCAGGTTACAGGGCTTGGCAAGCAGAGTGCAGGCTGGATTTCAGCCGCCCTCACCTCCTTGTGCAGTGAAGAGCCTGCACAACTGTATGGGGGCTGTGAAGGCAGGACCAGCCAAGAAAGCAGAGTAGGCACACTCAGAAAACTGGGAGCAAAACCAGGAAGTCCAGAGAGCTCCTAGAAATGGAAGATGAATGGCACTGCATGAGAAATGCTCTGGCAAACATTGGGAAGTAGGCAAAAAAAAAAAAAAACCCACAAAAAAACTTTTAAACCTCTGCTAAAACCTGAATCAGTAACCCAGGCGTCAGACCAGGCAGAGGCAGTGAGGTCCTATGTAAAGAGAATTGGTGCAAGAGCCTGGAGAGAGGCCTTGGACATGTCTCTGCTTCTAACACACTGTGTGACTTAGGGCAAGGTGCTTGACCTCTCTGGGCCTCAGATTCCCCATCTATAAAATGTAAGTGTTGTTGATGATGCCAAAGTCCCTTAAACTGTTAGAATTCTCTTACCTAGGAAGCACAGGAATTTACCATTTCAGATGTTCCTGAGTATCAAACTTTAATCTCCCAAGGAAACTAACCTAAACTAAACTAAAGATGTTGGTTATGTATAGACCCTCTTGAGGGTGTTTCACGGTTTTTGCCGGGCTTTGGTGGGGGAATTAAAGTTGGATTTCATAGTCAAAGGATTTTCATAAGCAATGCTTTTTCATTCCCTCCTGGATCATGGCAGAGGAAATCAGGGGAGCAGTAATGGGACCCCAACTGAGTGGCCTGATTTCACTCTTAACTGGTTGGAACCCTCTACTCCCCTAGAATGCCATTAATAACATTTTTATTCTATTTGTGTTTGCCTTGCAAGAAAAAAAAAGGAAGAAAAGAAGGGAGAGAATGGCTAAAGGAAATTCACATGAGATTCACAATTCTTCATTCCTGCCAAGAACCTGTCACTGAAGTATGTCTGGGACTGCCAGGACTTACATTTACTCAGCATTCATGCTCTAATTATTTCCACATGTAGTTCAAGGAAAATGGTTGATTAAAGGTTAAAAAAAAAAACGCACACACCTAAGTCCCAATTCCCTCAACTAAAGAAGGGAGACAGCTCTAGGGCAGCTGTGGAAGAGTTCTGAGAGCCAGTTTTAGAAGTGTCCCCTGCAGTGCTGGCCACATCTGGACCAACATCCCCACACATTCCCGGCACTCCTTCCCAAGCAAGCCAACCCTCCACCTCCCCAGGCTTCCCAAGCCCTGAACAAAAGAGAATTCACATTCTTTGGACTTCTGAGTGGAATACAGGATTTATTCCCCTGCTTTGGTGGAAGGCAGAAGAGACATGAATACAGGCTAAGAGCTACAAGTTCTCCTCACCAGCCCTTTTGGCCTGGGCTCTTCTCAATTTAGGTAGCTCCTGATATCACATAACTCCTAAGGAAGGAATCCAATGTGGCAGAGAACTTGGGTACCTTCCTTGAACTGGGGGATAACCATTTGTGGCTCCTTTCCATCATCCCAGTTTGCACATGGCTCTCCCTAAAACTGAAAGGCAATCCACTGCTCTCCAAGGTGGTTCACATGATCTGGCACCAATGCCAACACTGTCACCTACTTGGCCACATTTAACCAGGTCTTTGGCACGTGGCTCAGCCTTCTTCCTCTCTTCTGAGTGACTTCATTGTTTACTTGGCCTTCTCACCTCCAGGAATCCTCATTTCTCAGGTCCTCTGGCTATAGGCACTTCAGGAGGTGTCTGTGAGTAGAGCAGGTGGCCAAAGCAGACTAAAATAAAGGGTATGGGGCAACTGAGGTACTACGTTTGAAAAGAAAACTCATTACCCTTTGAAAATGTCAGCACCATGAGGTATTGTTATCTGCTTCTTTAACCTTCAGATGGGCAAAGAACGTCCCACAGGACCAGCTAAAAAAATAATGTCACCGGGCTTCCCTGGTGGCGCAGTGGTTGAGAGTCCGCCTGCCGATGTAGGGGACACGGGTTCGTGCCCCGGTCCGGGAGATCCCACATGCTGCAGAGCGGCTGGGCCTGTGAGCCATGGCCGCTGAGCCTGTGCGTCTGGAGCCTGTGCTCCGCAAAGGGAGAGGCCACAACAGTGAGAGGGGAAGTCTGATTTATCGTCTGGATTGCCCCAATTCTTCCTGTCCTTCAAAGCTTAGCTCAAGTTACACCACTC
Source organism: Phocoena sinus (assembly GCF_008692025.1). Taxonomy (NCBI): domain Eukaryota; kingdom Metazoa; phylum Chordata; class Mammalia; order Artiodactyla; family Phocoenidae; genus Phocoena; species Phocoena sinus. The sequence goes on along the minus strand of NC_045766.1, from coordinate 78,399,822 downwards.
CATCCTCAGTGACTTTTTCCTTTTGATTGGTATGAATTCCTCCTTCCTTCTCTGAACGTTCATCCCTCTCTGTATGAACTCCTTTTGATCACTTTTAAAAAACTTTTAATTGTGCAGATTTTGTCTTCCCAGCTGAACTATAAGTTTCTAAAGGACAAGGATTATGTTTTAGAGTTCTGTCACAGGTCCTGGCATAGCACCCTGTGACACTCAGTCAACCTTCGTTGAAAGTATGAAAGGGGGACTGAACCCCACTGCCCTAAGGACTTGGAGCAGGGGCAGAAAGCCAGCCCTTGTGCCAGCTTCCCTCCTGGGGCTGCCCCCTTCCAGGACCAGTCTTTTTGGGGAAATAGGATCAAGACCCAACTCTTCCACTAGGCCATAAATATTTAGCTTGGAATTTCACTAATTAGAGATTGCCTTAGACCCACAGAAAGACATTGGGGTGCACATGTATGTGTGTTTTGATAAAGTGGACAGGAGAACAATGGGGGACTGAAATGACTTTCAGACATGTCCTTGTTCACAATTAATGTATAACCTAGCTGATACGCTGAGGGAATGAGAATTTGGTGGAGGGAGGGAGGGTGGAAGATGAGGTGATGCGGGAATATGAGGTCCCTCAGGGAGGGCAAAATTGGGTGGGACTTCAGAGTGTAGCGTACAGGCCACCCAAGAGCAGCCCAACAAGGTGGCCTATAAAAGGGAGAAGTGGACATGAAGAGAAGCACGTGAGAAGAGGCCAAGAGAAATTGTGCAAATGGGCTTATTATCAAGGCAGCTGTTTTGTGTTACCTCTTCTCAGGAACCCCACCCGACACTGCCCTATGGGTAGAAGGAAGGCAAGATGGTCAGTCTTCCTACATGAGAAAAAGAGGCTTCTTGCCTTGTTCTTCCCCTCCTCCAGTCTGAGAATATCTCTAGCCACTCCCCTCTGGCTCATCCACTAGGCTGACCTTGCAGTGGGCTGGAATACACTGAAATGAGTTGCCAGGGCAGGGCAAAGACTTAGCTGTGCCCGTGTGATTTATTTCCCCTGGTGCTTGGGGAAAAGGAATTGTGATGTCCAACCAAGAGCTGAGACCATTTGACAGAATGGAGCGGGCAAGAGGGTGGGGGGAAAGCCAAGAAGGCAGGGTTGACTGGAACAAAATAGAACAGAGAGACCCAGAGACCCAGCATAGCAGAGCAGCCTAAGTCTCCTCTTTAAAGACATAGACAAAGCCCTGGGAATCTTTTGGGGTAGTGGAGCTGAAAAGCATCTGTCAAGTTTGCAGCATCCTGGCAATTATTCTCCAGCCCAGGGAATGCAGAAGGGGTTAAAACCCAGCAAGAAACTCTGGACTAAATGAAGTCTCCATATGTGTGGCTCGGTATGGTTCTAGGAGAAATAGACAGATGTAATTAGAAGTGCTCAGACATTGTGTTGTCATGGCAACTGCCAGACAGGGGCAGGGGGAGGGGGGCACTGGGGGGGGAAGTAGGGGGAAAACCTGGAGTCTGAGGAATACAATCTTCCAACGAAATGCCAGAGGCAGGTGGCGGTCATCACCCTCAGGCTCCACAAGCAGGGTCTGTTTCTCTAGCCTACCCACTCCCAGACTCTTGAGGACTCTCCCTACCCAGTTCCTCCTCACTTCCCACCGGCTGGGTACATACCCAGAGCAATTCCACATGCAAATGAAGGGCTACTTTCAGATGGCATCCAAAGGAAGTTGATTCTTGGGGAAGAGTTTGTGCAGGTGATATTGTTCTCTGGGCGGTCTCTGGCCCCAGGAGCTTTCTGGATCTGAGTCTGAGGACCAGTGAAGGAGGCTGCAGGTTTAATTTATATATCACTATGGAGCCTAGCTCCTCTATGAGGGGGATGCTGGATGAGTGCTGAGGGCAAGTAGGGGTATGTGAGCTTGAGTGGGGGAACACGTGCTCATAGTAGGACTATGATACATTTTATCAGCCAAACTGGGACATTTTTGAGAGTAAAAGGGGGAACTTTCAAATAGATTACTTGGACAACAGGCATTAACTGTGACACATGGTCACCTTAATTATTAGGCTGCCCAAGTGGAAAATGCTTATTTTCATTTATAATGTGGGAATTCTTACCTGGTGTCTATGAGACCCTAGAAACCCAGCTATAGATTTTGGTACTCGGTTTTCCTAGGGCATAACCTAGGAAAGATGAAAAACCCAAAGAAAGTACTATTTTGGGCCTGAGCTGCCTCTTGTAGCTTTAATCTCCCTTGATTCAACTGCCACATGAGGATATCCATGGGGTTCTGCTGCTGCAAAGCTGGGGAACCTGGGCAGATGAGACCATTGTTACTTCAGAATCTTTGTCATTACAAATCCTTCTAACTACTTCTCTAAAGAGACAATCATTAATTTCACGCATCGTTGCCAAAGGGAGCCGGTCCTAATAAATTTACGGCAATAATGTGGTCAATGGAGTGGGATCATTCCACAGCAGTGAGACCTAATAAATCTCCCCCTGAAGAGGGGAGGTTTCCAAAGGTGCATTATTAAATATTCCTTAACAACAGAACCAAAAGCAGTGGCTCAGGGATCCTCTGGTCACAAAACCCAGCGAAAGGTCAGACTCTCCCAGGCAACCAGCAGAAATGACTGTATTTTAAGTATAATACAGCCAGCCTAGAAATTATAAGCATGTGGTCCAGCCACAACCTCAGTTACAAAATTGTAGGATGTTTAAAGGGTAAGGCCACCCAGGGTGCATCCCCTAGTATTTTCTCAGGGACTCTGGAAATCACAACCATCTGGTCAGAGTTCCTGGCAGTTACTTAGCAATCACGGCTGGTCGCAGCCCTCTCTTCTCAACCCTGGTTCAAGGTTGGCAGCCACTGGGGCCAATGTGCCTTATTTACCTGGACCTATACCCCGACAGGTTCTGGAAAATGGGGCTCAAAATCTCTGAGCTTAATGTAGAGCTTCCCCAAGATTTTTAGGTGGCAATTATGACCCTTAATCATCAATTAACACTGCTGCTCTCTGCTGGGCAGGAGTGTCAGGAAATTCCAGCACCCACTGCATGTTTCCTGGGTTTTAATAGTCCAGTTTAGAGGAATGTTAATCTTTCTGGAATGAATTAAGAATTACATAAAATCAATCCTTTTGAAAAAAGCTACACTCCAAACACAATTTAATCTGCACTTCCTTATCATTGTCCAGAGTGGAATTGGACAAAACCTATTTTGGAAAAAGTCAGCAAAATATGGAATAATCAAGCAACAAAATATCAAATATCATGCTAGATGCTAGGGACTCAAGGAACAATAAAGCATAGTCCATGTCCCTAAGCTGGTGACAGTTCAGGTGAGAAGATGGAATTTTAAATAACAGAACAACACAATCTAATAAGAGCTAAGGCAAGACAATGTGTGGCTAAATGCAACATATGGTTAGGTGACAACTGTCTAGAGCAGTGCTGTCCAACAGAAATATAACACCAGGCTCATAAATGAGTTAAAATTTTCTAGTAGCCATATTTTAAATAGCCAAATGAAACAGATAAAATTATTTTAATAATTTGTTTTATTAAGCCAATATAGCCAAAAGATTACCATTTCAGCATGTAATAATTATTAATGAGACATTTTACACTCCTTTTTTTCATACTAAATCTTTGAAATCCGGCATGTATTCTATACTTACAGCACATCTTAATGGGACTGGCCACATTTCAAGTGCTCAAGAGCCACCTGTGGCTAGTGCTTTTCCTACTGAACAGCACAGTTCTAAACAGTAAGTTCTGAATTCTGACATTACTGAGAGCTGAATAGAGGAGGAGAGTTTAGATAGAGAGATTAAGACTTTAACTGGGAATGTTTTAGAAGTGGTGTGTATTACAGAAGTCAACAGATATTATCTGATCCCGCGGGGAAGGCAGCGTGCTGGGCTGCGTCTGAGACCAGGAAACTGAAAGAGTACCTAGTCCTTTGAAAATGGACAGGCATCCTGGGCGCTTAAGCCTAATTCTGACTCAGCTTTCAATGCCTGTGGACAAGGCACTTCACCCTTCTGGTCTCCTCTATAAGGAAGATAAAATGTTTGCTACCTCCTACTTTAGGACTGTATGGCTTATCTCATGAAACAGTGTTAAAGGGCTAATTAAACTACATATTTTGAGCCTTCTCTTTACTTAAATACGCTTTTTTTTCTGCATAGAAGTCCATGGACAACTTTCACAATGAGGTGGATATTTCTCAAAACTCTTTTTTTCATTTTTCCGCTCTACTGATATATTTACTGTTGCCATCAGCTTTCAATAATATCACACACACACACACACACACACACACATTTTTAGTGCCTTGAGATTAAAGTCAATGAAAACATGCACATTCTATTCTTCTTGAGATACTCCTGCCTTGCATTCTTTCCTTGGAGCAGTTGGGAAGCCACAGCTTGCGGAAAAGGAGCTGCAAAACCTACTTGTGCTGGCCAATCAGGCCTTAGCCGACAGGAGGCCCACTAGTGGGAATGTGCCAGGTATCCTGCTCCATTGTAGCAAACTCCCTATTTTTGCAGAGATTAAAATCCTGTGAGACCCTTAAGCTATACCAACAATGCACAAAGACCTCCTTTTCTGTTCATTTTGTTTTCCCTAAGGACTGCATTAGAAACTCTACCCCAAACCCACTAGCTCAGTAACTACACACAGATTATCATTTGCGGTAAAAACATTCCCAAGTATTATCTGGCGGTATAGTTCTTAAAGCTCTGTTCTCCTTCATTTTTAACTGACTGAACACGAGAGAAATGCCACACACTGAAATGACTTCACTGAAAAGTGGAGCAAGATGCAGCGGAAGTCGGGAACGTGGTCTGTGGGTCAATGGCAGAAGAGTTTAGAGAGTAAAACTGCAGATAAGGGGCTGGTCTGTTCCCTGGGACTCCACTCACTACTGGCCACTGTGCCTCTGGTGGAACTTTCCCCAGGAGAGAAGACTTCTCTGAGATCTAATGTGGAAATCCAGATACATTGTTTTACCCATACTGGGGACATCACAGGTGCCATTCAAATGAAACAGAAGAAAGAACAAAAGCAGAAAGCCTCCCAAAAAGTAAAGGTCTCAGCAAATGGTGAGGTCAGAAGACAAAATGACCAGAGGCCTTGGGGCAAAGAATCACTGAAAACAGAATTTAATGCTTTATTTTACATTCCTTGGGACATATGCTTACTCTGGGAATAAGGCCCAGTTAAATCAGAATTGCTGATCATGGAAAGAAAGAATAAAAATATTTACTATTCAGCTAGTGTCTGTGTAAATTCCAACTTTACCTGGACCTGAGAAATCAGAATCCAGGTTTCAGACTAAGCAAGCCCAGCATTACTACCATGTCCAAGGTTAAGCAAGGTGTTGATGGACACGTACTATCAACCACCTTCCCAGGTGCACAATATACTTGCAGAATCTGGCACAGAAATGATTGAGGTGGGCAGGATACTATGCATCTTCTCATATTGCAGATGAGATATTTGAGTGCATTGATCAATACATTTGGCCAGTGGATTAATTCCACAAATTATTTACTGAGCACCTACTATATGCTAAGCTCAGTTCCAGGTGCTGGGGATTCATTGGTAAAGGAGAAAGAAGGGCTCTGTCCTGAAGGAGTACATATTCTAGAGGGAGGACAGTGAGTAAACACAAATAACAAGATCATTTCAGATTGTGATGAATGTTTAGAAGAGTACAGAGTATGTTTGACAGAGAAATCTGGGAGAGAGGTCACCACTTAGATCGAGTGGTTAGGAAACACTCTTTCGAGCCGAGACCTGAGGGATGAATGGAGCAATTCAGACAGAAGGAAAGTGTGAAGGTTCTGAAGCAGGGTGGAATTTGTCATGTTCCTGGACCAGAAGAAAGGTCACTGTGGCTGTGACACAGGGCCCAACAGGGAGAGCAATGAGAGGTGAGCTAGAAAAAGCAAGCAAGGGCTTGAGCATGTAGGGCCCTGTAGGCATGGGTAAGAAGTTTATATTTTATTCTTAATGAGATGAGGGCTAGTGGAGGGTTTTACATAGAAGAGTGACGTGATTATATAAGTGCTTTATGAAGATCGCTCAGGTTGCTGTGCAGAGAAGTAGATGGAGAAAGCTAGAGGGCAAAGGGGTAGAGCAGCTAGGATGCTACTGCAATAGCCCAAGTACAAAATGATGGCGGCATGGACTAAGGTGGTGGTCATGGAGACGGAACAGTCAATAGAGAGGTGATATACTCTGACAGCAGAGCCGACAGAATTTGCTGATGGACTGACTGGGTACGGATGGGGCAAGTGAAAAATCAAAAGGAAGATTCCTGGATACTTCAAGCTGATAATAAAAAACCCCAGCCAGTTCTAGGTAGGTATAGACATGGACATGCCAATGGCCCAGTCTAGAGTCAGGCTCAGAAGAATCTTCTGTCAGACTGGCCCTGGGATCCCGATGAGTCCCAAGCCTTCTTCACGAAATTGAATTATAGTTTAGGAAGTGAGTTCACCAAGCTCACTAAGACCTGGGGTAAACAGACTCTGCTTATGGAAATCTGTCTAGAATTGACCCATACTTCCAAACTGTTCCACTAGCCTTTAAATATTTATGGTATTTTTCAAAATGGTTTTCTGTGGTGAAATGTCTGGAAAACATTGCTTATAGTACTTTCTTTTAGAGAGGAAGATAAATAATGCACAGGAACGTTATAAGGGTCTGAAGTCTTGCAACTAAAAGACCATTTAACCAAGCACATATATTAACATCACTCAGTACTCAGTTTGAGAAACATGGGTTTAGGCTCTGTATGTCTCCCCCTGTAGTTCTACTCTCCCCTGGAATTCAAGCAACAAGAGAATAGCAGCTACTATTTATTGAGCACTTACCTTACATAAGGTACTTTGTACCATTATCTCCCTTGCTATACACACTATATACACGCACTGTTTTAATTTACATCTTGTGCATTATCATTTGCTGTTGTGAGTTTTGCTTATGGTCCACACATTCATTTAGTAAAAAGTCACCTTTCTTTTCTGATCGTATGTATCAGCAGAGTTCACTCACAGTATTTCCTCACAAAGCATTTAAGATAAAAGCCAGATATTCTTCACTTTATCACCCCTTCTTCCTTTACGTACCCAACTATAGCTAACAGTGAGCGTCTCCCACGCCCATCACCGCCTCCTTCCTCTCCCTGCAGTCTTCCCCAACACTACTTTCCTTCTTCCTATTTACTCCACGCATTTCTAAACAAGAAACTGTTTTAGGACAGTTCCATGCCTTGAACACCCTTGGCCTTAGAATCCTTTGTCTCTCCCTCAAAGGGAATGTCATGACTTTCTGAATATGGCTGTTGTCACATGTAAATCCACAGACTGGTAATGTAGACACACACACACACACACACACACACACACACACACACGCGCTCACTTCACCAACCTGGTTAGAGAGAAGACTTTCCTGGAGTTAAACAGATCATTGGGGAATGAGGAGGTCTTTGCACTCCAGGCCACTGTAATGTGAGTAATTATGGTCACTAAATGACAATGCTATTTACCCTAGGCCAAATAATGATAGCATTACTTAGAAAAATAACCCAATCACCAACTCAAATATAGCCCCCAGGGAGGAACCCAGCTTGCTCTCTAATTCACACAGCAATTCAATGAAACAACTTAGGCAAGAAATGAAGAGCCTTCTGTTTGATCAGATGTGTAAAGGGAATTTAGAGGGAAAATGCAATTACCTAAGCTGTCAAATGACCAACATAGCAGGGTTAATAATCCTCAAGCGCTGGTTGTTCTTACAGGATTTCATATCACCTTCATGGTTTCTTTATTTTTATGTAAAAAAAGAGAAAGCCTAGATAGGGCATATAACAAACAAAAAAATACAGTTTCTTATTATCATCCAGGTTATATTATACCCGTTCTTTTACAGAAAACAAAGAAAAACACAGACTCTTTTCCAGTTGTATTTCTCAGAGAGAAAACTGTTAACTTTTTAACTGCCCTTTAAACGATACGGCCCACAGACAGCTTAGAAAATTTTATTAAGAAATAAGTCTGCAGTGAGTACTGAATTTATTTTACCCAACATTTAGCAAAGACTTGAATGTCTGGCCTCTGCTCAAAACACTTCCCAATCCCATTCTCCCTTCTAGTCCCATCCCCCAGGAAAGGAAATTGAGAAATCCCAAACAAACTCCTACCTGAAGTGGATATCCTTGTGCTGGGGTTTTCTTTGATCATTAGCCAGCCCTTGATGCCACGCAGAAAATTACTCTTTTGTTCAACATGATACAGACACCAATTAATGCATAAAGTGAAAGGCTTTACCCTTAAAATAAAGAGCTAAACTAGGGAAGTCTGCTTCTCTGCATGTGGCTGCTGGCAAGGCCAAGGCCACACAGGCTAAGAAATGAAAGAAAATGCCAAGGACAGAAGACTAGAGGAGGGGTAGGGGGGACAAAGCACAAACGAACAGATTCCTGAAAGATCCTAAGGACTCTAAGGAGAAGCCAGGTGAATTTCCTGCTTCTGATGTAGACCTCAGCCTGCTCCAATTAATTGTAGCATTGTAATCACAGCATATGGTGAAGACCCAAGGATGGGAATGCCCTTGGAAAAGTGAAGCTGACTGTTCTGAGCATTTGTGAATTCTGCCACCGTTCCCAAGAAGGTGTTGCGAGCTGGGTTGGGCCCCCCAGAAGCCACACCTGGGTCCTCCTGATAGGGACCCTGACAATGACGGGAACTCTGGTATGTCTGAGTCTGGGCTCAGTGCAGGCATCTGGAATTCTGCTTCAAAGGTTGTAGCTGCTCTAATAGGAATTCCACACTCGTGTGTCAATTTCACATTAAAATCTAGATGAGCCAGGTATGGTGGTGAGTCATCAGGAATTTTAAGTTCTCCATCCATTTTATTTTTCTCTGTTGCAACTGTTATGCCATAAACTTGAGTCCTTTACCAAAATGGAAAATGTCTATTTAGCGTGACCCTAACAAAAACTAGTAGGACATGCTAGCCATAGAATTTGAGAAGAAAAACATACTTCTTATTCTTGGAATGAGGTAGGGAATGAATGAATGAATGAATGACATACATTGATTAAGTTAACAAGCAAACTTCACAACCACAAAAATAAACACTGATCTATATCATTAGGCTCAGAAAGAAATCAGGACATTATAACAGAAGTTAAGTACCAAACTAGATTAAACACAACAATCAAATTAAGGGAAATTTAATAACATATATGCTTCTCTTCTTTAGTTTCCACAGGAATTTGTTTTTGTGAGGGGAGTGTATTTGTGAGGGGAGTGTATTGTAGTCTATTAGTAGATGGTCACATTCTCCAAGTAGTGAAACTTAAGTCAGTTAAGTAGTAAAATTTATGGGTGTCTCTGTGTATATAGTCTACCCTGGAGAACAGCCAATTTGAATTCAATTCTGACACTGTACAAGTGGCCTTATTAGGAAAGCCACAGACAGCACTGGGCTGGCCCCCCAATTCAGAACCAAAGGTCAGCAGAGTTTAGCATACTGGGATTGTCTAGTGGGATTCAGGAACTAGAGTGCAGTTGAGGTACCAAGCATTAAACAGGACTAAAACATCTGTGCTGGCCTCTGCTTCCTTACTGCATTCACCCTCTCAAGTCACTTGATTTAACCACTGAGGTCAAGGCCAAAGAGCAGTGCCTTCAGCTGTAACAAGAGCCCTGAACCGATTTAGAGAGAAGGCATGGGGACCAGGGCAGGAACTTCATCAATTCCTGTTGAGGAAACCCAGGATCCTGGTCATGGGCCAGGCCACATGGTGAGAAGGCAAGAAGAGTTCTGGAAAACAAAATAGGGTCCATGCAACGCTTTCAGACAACGATTTTTGTAAGCTGTTTCAATATTGCATCATTATTTTGAAAAGAAAATGTGAACATTTACAAAGGTCAGAAGAAAGTTTTGTTTTTGTTTTTTTGTAAGTTCAGTAAAAGCTCAAGTTGCACGTTTTGGAATCTTGGGTTGTCTTCTTTTTTAAAAAAAGATTCCTTGCTCAACCCCAAGAAGACCCAGCATCCTTAATTTCTTGCCCAGTGTTGTGGATTAGCTGCTTTCTAAAGTGGAAAAATCAAGTGATTCCTTTCTGTAGAATAGACAGCAACTGGGATTTCTGGGCATGAAGACTGTTCGGGTGCCACGTGACGTACCGTTTATATTTCATTCAATGCACACAGGAGAAAGCAAGGGACACAAAACGCCTCCTGCTTTTTACTCGTTCTCTGTTCCCATTCCTGGGCCAGCTTCTCTTTCAAACTGCTCCTCCTTGGGCCGTCAATTAAGACAAGAGCTAATCAAACATCTTAACTCCATTAAGTAGAATACTTTGACAATCCAACCTAAAATGTCTGCCTCCTTTTATATGGATAGGATTTCAGAGCGGGTTTGAGAGCTCCCCTACTCTAACCCCCATATTTTGCAGATGAGGGGCCCAGTGACTTGCCCAAGTTCACTCCACCAAGGACCGCACAAGGCTCATTACCCGGGTGCCACTGCCTGTCCTGGGTTCCCTCCAGCCCATCTCTGGCCAATAAATGGAGGCTTGTTGGAAGCTGGCTCACATCACGGAATCTCTGTAAACTCAGCCACAGCTGCAGCCAGCACTGCTGATATTTTCTCAACTCTGAACCTCTCAAGACAGCTGAATCCTGACGGTCTCATAACTTCATTCACCTGCTTCTTACATGTGAGGCTCATGCCAGTCCCCTGAGACAGTTTAAGGCTAAGAAAGCGGGGGCGAGGGGGCAGGGAATGAGTGAAGAGAGGCAACCCAAGTCAGAGCTGCAGAACTGTGCAGACTGTGCTGAAAAGGCTCACTGCCAAGCAGACACTGTCTAGACTTTAACCGGCCTCTCCAGAGGGGGGTGTGGGGAGGAGGGGGAGTAAGGCCAGAAAGCCTGCTTGCTTTTTATTCAGCTAAGGCAAACACATGACACAACCTCTGACAGGCTCCAGGCTGGGAGTTCACTCTGTCTAAGACGTTTCTTCCTCGGCGCTGGAATTCAGCTGTGGGCTGAGGGAAGTTGTGCTAATCCAGCAATCCAGGGGAAGCTAGGAATGCTTTTCTCAATTCCTGGGGAATCATAGTTCCCAAACTAAATTGAGTTGGGCAAGAGCCAAAAGTAGCACATTTCTGGTTGTAAAAGGACAGATTTTTTAAAATTTCCATTTGTATCATCTTAGGTAATCCATGAGGAAAATCCACAAAAATACAGAACTGGCTTTTGGTGGAGGCCTGTTATGAAAGCTTTCTAAGACTCTGAATGATATCAATTTATAAAATGTACAGAGGAGAAATGGCCACCATAGTCAAATAAGCATCTTTTATCTGAGAGAAAATGTTGGGTCTGGGAAGCTCTGCACCATCAGTTAGAAAAAAGGTGGTTCTCCCTCTGGGTGGGCAGACAAGGCCCAGGATAGGGCAGAGAGACTGGTAAGCAGAGTGCAGGACGGAGTCAGCCCAGGTGGCTCCCTTGGCCAGCCACTTTTGTGCAGTCGACAGTCTGAACAACCATACCTAGACACTTAGCTGGAGTCTTAGAGCTGTCTTGCAGTTTGGTCTTATTCAACGTGGAATCGTTGTGAATACATCTGAAGGACAAAGAAACTGTTTTAAAGCAGCTCCTGAGTCACTGACCATTATGAGGCAAGTGCTCTGATGGAACAACTATACTGTACTTCAATGTGGGTCAAAGAAGCACCTGGACCCGAACCAAGGTGAGGCCATGCCCATGTCGATGTGGCCAGAATGACCATGACCAGGCCTCAAGTATTGATCCAGGCACTTGCAGCTGATAGAGCATGAAGAGTTAAATGACAGAGCCTGTGCAGTTGTTTTTGAGTCCATATAACCTAGAGAGAAAAGGTCTTTGTTTTCAAAGTCACATTCAGAAATAAGACTCAGTGGACCTTAAGCACACTTGAACACAGGGTATTTGCCTTCCTTGAGAGTTGGAAGTCCTGGGTTTGTATCCTGGCTTTACGATTTACTAGGTGACTGATTTGGGGTAACTAACGATCTCCTGAGCCATGGTTTCTTCACTGATAAATGAAGATTATAGTAACAGCATCATCATGTTGTGAGAGTTAGATAAGGCTCCTTCCCTCTCCCTGCTGTTGTCTGGCTAACACCACTCATACTTGGGGCTCAGCTTGGGGGCACACCCTCTGTGAGGCCTTCCCGCGACCCCCAGTGCTGGGTTACGTTGTCAGCCCTGTCCTAGCACTTACCATGCTGGGTCACTCCGCCCTGTGTGCCTCCCTCAGTGGACCGCAAGCTCCTTGGGGACAGGTCTGTGTCTTAGTCACCAGCATTAACTCAGTGCCTGATAGAGAACAGGAAACCTTTCCTTCCTCGAGTTTACTTGGAGAACTGTTACTTTGTCCCAGATGGTTGAAGCAAAATAACGCGTCAAGATTTTGTGTAGCTTTCTCTCTGCATGAAATGTGAACCTGGTGCTCTGTGTATGTTTTGGCAGCTCCGAAAATGCAGCCCAAACACTCCACGATGACCTCTTTGTTATGGTGGAGGAAGGAGATGAGAAAGAAAAGGAAAGACAAGAAGGCAGAGGGAAAAGATGAAGAGAGCAACGTAGGGAGCAATAAAGAAACCAGGCTCCGGGGCCTGGGAATTGGTGGCCACGTGACGCTGCAGTCAGGGCTGGCTGCCAGACACAGCAGCGCCCAGCAGAGGACTCAAATTTGTGTGCAAAATACCCGAAGCACTGCCTTGGTTCCCAAACGGACAAATCAGCCTGCTCCAGGGATACTGTCTTTGACAGAAGGTCTTTATTTTTCTTTCTTTCTTTTTTTTTTTGCGGTACGCAGGCCTCTCACTGTTGTGGCCTCTCCTGTTGCGGAGCACAGGCTCCGGACGCACAGTCTCAGCGGCCATGGCTCACGGGCCCAGCCGCTCCGCGGCACGTGGGATCCTCCTGGACCGGGGCACGAACCCGCGTCCCCTGCATCGGCAGGCGGACTCTCAACCACTGCGCCACCAGGGAAGCCCGGTATTTATTTTTCAAACAGTGAAAGCAAAGAGTTCTATTCCTTTGCCTGATCATTATTTTCTAAACCCCAAATTGAGTATTTGTGGCACAGGGACAGGCTGTGCTACAGGGACTACAGCAAGAATATGCAAATGACAAATCCCACAAAAAATCCAAGATATCTGGTGGCCACCTCCATGTGTAAGAAGGGTGGACACAGGAGAAAAACTGAATCTGGAAAAATTCCAGGGGAGTTTTATCACCTCTCTTTTTTGCCTTTTCTCACTCTTCTTCCCTTTCCAGTTCTCTGCCTTGTTCACTCAGTCTTCAGGAAAAACCTATGCTGGCTTACAACATGCACTGCCTGTGCCAGGAAGGTGCTCAATGAGTCCTTAACTCTTTTCCCGGAGGAATGACAGAGCTGTGGCTTCACAGAGGAAATGCTGGAAGTTTGAAGGCAAGATTGGCTCAGTAGAGGCAAGGGTTCTGGTATGAATTCTGGGCGTCAAAGCATCCACTGAAATAAATATTCTAGTTGTCTTTTGAAAGGTGATCCTTAATCTCTGGAGAGAATAAAGGAAGCAAGGGGAGTTCTGCCAGCCATGAGCACATGCGAGTGTGCAAACACACACACACACACACACCATAGCTTTTGGAGCTCTTCCAATAAGTAGAGATGCCACAAGCTTGATAATAATAGCTAACATTTACTGTACTCTGTGTGCCAAACCACTCTTCTAATTGCTTTACATGGAATAGCTTACTTGATTCTCACAACTAACTTATGGGGTAAATATTCCATATTAAGCCCATTTTATAGATGAGGAAACAGACCCAGAGAGGTTAAGTATTTTCCCCAAGTTCACAGGGCTAATAAGGGCTACGCTAGGATTTAAACTCAGGTAATATAGCTTCAAGGCCTGAGTGCTAAACCATTACGCTATACTTCCTCTCAACGATAAATCAGTGAACAGAACAACAACCTGAGCCAGTGCACAGGTTGTACAAATACAGACAATGCCTAGTGAATGTTAATGTGTAAACTGAGAATTCTCTTGTTGAAATCATTAGAGTTAAAAACATTCTTTATCAGTGCCCAGGAGGGACTCTTAAGATGCACTTCTTTTTTGCAAGTGTTTGGTGTTGGCTGTGTGCTATGAGGAGAAGAGGCTTTTCTATTATCTAATTGGATTGATAGGCAAGAGAGACGTCTAGCCATTATTCATTTTACAAATGGAGAAAGTAAGCTCAGGGAGGTAAAGTAATTTGCTCATGGTTTCACAGCTCGACAAGGCCAGAATTCAAAACTATTCATTACCCCAAAGCCCTTGCTCTTAACTGAGGCTGCAAGTCAGAGATATTAATTAGGTGGCTTTAAAAAGGTAACATTAGCAAGAAAGGGAAAGAGCAGGACTTCTAAATCAAGGACTCTTTCACTATGTTCTTCTTAATAAGAAAGTTCTGTAACAGGGTCCATGTAAAAGGTAAGACTTGGAAACACCCAGATATGAGAACAAGAGAAGAGAATGAAGAAAGGAACTCAGTAGAAGGCTTGAGTGACATGAAAACAAGAAATAAGAGAAAAGCGCTAGCACTCCAGGAACAGACACAATTTCAGATGAAGTTCCACACAAAAAGCTGCCACCTACTGGACAGACTGGTCAAGTGGTCAAGGTGAACAGCCTGAAAATGGCCCCAGCAGCTCCCTTGGAGCCTCTCAAATTCTGAGAAGGCATCCATCCCACAGCTGCATTTCAGGGATTTCTGCACCAGCAGCAAGAGGTGAGGAAGCGGGTGGTAATTTCTGTGAATGCCAAAGATTTGGTCCCCTAACGGCCAGGTCCATTTGAGCTGTACAGTAGCTAAGGTGGTAGCAGCTACTTCAGAATAGGGACCAACATGGTACTGCTTTTAGTTCCACACTATTCTTAATAGCAGTATATGTGCAGAGTGATTGGTATAACTGGAACTGCTGTAGATCAATAAATTACATTCATTTACTATCACTGAGGGACAGAATGACAGACTGTGGAATAAGACAAATTTTGCCTCAGACACAGGATTTTAAATCTTGAATACGATAAAAAGTAGTAAAAGACATTTTCCCTACCTCAAGCCAACATCCCATGCCACACATACGTATAAACCGGGCCTGCAACATATCATGCTTTTGCCATGTGTCACATGACTTGTTTTGGCAACAGCTTAGTTGGTCACAAATAGTGTCTGGGATTATACAGGAAACATTTTAAAGGTCATAAATTCAGACAATCCTGGGAATAGCTTACTAGTGATGGCTTCCAAATGAGCATATAAAAAGTCTGCAAAGAGATTACATGGAAATCCTCCAACCACAGCAGAAAATGCAGATTTACAGGATATATTTTGTACTCCAACTACCCAGAGAGCTTTCCATTTAGCAGTTTCTTGCCAGGCGGCTGCTAATGCAGAAGCTGTTATCTATGACAGCAGCAGCTCTTAGAGCCTTAGCAAGAACAACTATTTACTCCAGCAGAAGAGCCAAGAAAATTCTCATATTTTTGTTGATGGCCAGTATTAGAGAGTTTGGCTTACACGGTTAAGGTGGTCGAACTCATCTAGAGAACTTAGAAGCTTGAGCCAGGAACAAACTGCTGTTTTCTCGACATTTTCATCCATTTGCTACCCTAGTTCCATCACCTATTACCCCATGTTGTTGTTGTTTCACATAGTCCCAAACTCTGCCTTCTAATCATCTTAATTCTGGCTAAAGATATACCAATGTCTGTCAAATTGGATTGACTTTTCCAGCAGAAAAGGCAAAATGTCTTTTATCTCACACACAGAGTAACTGCTAGTGGCTGTCTACAGCATTGCTGAGAAGGGTTTTCTAACCTCCTAAAGGCTCAGAAGGAAGAATTCTGATTGATTAGTGAGGTCTGCCATGGGTAAGGGAGAGGGTAGTGGTGACATGCACACCATGTTTGTTCCATCTCTGCAGGCGATTTATCATAGTGTTGGGAGGCACCAATTTTCACTGCTTACAGTGTCTAGTAGGCATATCACATACATCTGTTAATTGATTTTGATAATTTCTCTGAAAGGAGGGATGAAGGGCTAGTTTATCTTTAGGTGGTAGAATTATGGGCAACTTTATTCGTTGCTCTAGTTTTTTCTATATTCTCTGAGCTTTTTATGAACATATTTAATTTCCATATTTTATCAGAAAATAGCACTTTCTTATTTAAATAAAATAGCATATATTAGAAGGATAAATTCCTCTCGAAAAAGGTGAGATGTCACAAGAATCCTCATGATGGATTTTAAGACATTTTGTCATACTTCTCTATAAATTGTTACATAGTTGTGAGGATAGGCATTGGAGTGGGGGGGGTGTTCTGCTTTTTAATTTAAATGATAATCATTTGCCGGAGCCTTAAATTTTTTGTAAACATAACTTTTAGTGGAATATATTGCTGTTAACTCTTAACTCTTTTCCTCTTGTTAGGTATGTAGTAGGCTTTAAGTTTTTAGCTTTCATAATGTGATAGGCATCTTATGTAGAGTCCCTTTAAAAGTAATAATGACCAGGGCAAAGTGGTCAAACAGAATTATCTGAGTTTTTCTTTCCTTGATTTGGTTTCTCAGCGTAGATTATATGGAGCCCTGAAATATCCATCAGCAAAACAGTCAAGTCAGCTATACAAAGTTTGCTAAAATGAATTCATGTCAATAAAGACTGTATTTAACTGTGTTTGCTATGTTTTTGTAGCTAACAAGGAAAACAATTTTCTACTGCAAGCACTGTTAACTACAAGTTAAAAACGCTTAAAATAATATCCAAAGTGCAAGTCTCACATGGAGAGGGTTCATTTACCTTTTCATGAATTATTAAAGGTTCATTATTGTTAAATCATGAACTAAAAGCTTGCCAAATGTTAGTAGGGACAGACATCAAGAGACTGGACTAATTAAATGATAATTAATGATCATCAAGTGATGAAACGTAACCTCGATCATATCTATACCTCACTTTTTTTTCATTTTAACTGTTTCCACACACCCTGAGTTCACAGCCTCCCTACTGTACCAGCTCCCTCAGTCTTGATTGGGTGGTGGCTACATGGGTATATTCACATGTGAAAGTTCATCAAACTATACATTAAAGATTTGTGCATTGTACTAATGTAAAATAACTTTAAAAATCAGGGGAAGTCCCTGTTAATGTAAAAAAAAGCAATAATAATAATGAAGATGGTTGTTCATCATGTAGTTATAATAATATACGTTATAGCTGCCACAGTTTAAATCTAACGGCCCACCATTAGATTGTAAGCAACCTGAGGGCAGAGACCATGTCTTGCTATGACTCTGACATAGCTATGCTTGCTATGACATCCATGACTCTGCCCTGTGTAGGGCATGCTCAGCCTACATCAGGGAATACTGACTGATGGGCACCGTGAAGTGAAGGCCTGTGCTGTTAATGACTCACTCTTGGAGAAAGCACCCCATGCCAAAGTCACAAGTGACAGAAGATGGAACCTTAGAGAAAAGTATGCATTTGACCTACAGGACATCAGTCACATAGCTTACAAAATGAACCCATCTAAGTATAAGTTGTTTTTCAGTCCTATAATATCTGGTGTCCTTAAGCTAATACTATTTGTGGCTACTAGAAATTTCTGTCTGGATGTCCATTTATTTGAAAAGGAGCAGGAAAAAGACACCATGATGTTTTCAATCCTCCATGTGTGACCACTGGCATTTACAGCTCATCCTTTCCCTGTTCTCCTGGAAACATGTGTCTTCCTACCTCACTGACTTTGAAGACTTTATTTTCTTCTTTGCGACATTACATTCATAGCAGCCCATGCCCCCACCTCACAGCTCTTCCCAAACTCATTCCTCTGAGCCTGAGAATGGACTCCTGCTTTCCATTACCCAATCCAGAGATGTCTATGGGAATTGTGACAGGTCCTTTCTAAAGACAGTCTCAACATCCAGGGCCTCAATTTGCAGGGTGCTTGTCCATCTGTTTTGGCTATTCAGCAGAGTCACTGCCATGTTTTAACATCCCAATTTCTAACAATGGTCTCCAGAATCACAGCAAGGAGTTTATTTGCCAAAGGATAAACAAACAAGAGATAGTGGTTAATGTACAAGATGGATATTAAAATCCTAGTTTTTTCCGTAGCTTCAAGAAGCAGTCAGAGGATGTGGGGAAAATCAAGGCAAAATGGGAAAATCACACTCTAGGCCTTCCTGAATCCACTATTAGAATAATTCTAAAGAATAAAGAGGAGACCCCACATCTGCCAATAATACCCCTGGTGGTTGCTTAACCGTATGTTGATAACAGGGTATAAATGAGGTTATGAAACCTGGCTTCAGAGGGACAATGCCCTAGGAATCTTCTTGCCTATCTGTATAATTGTTATTGTTCTTGCTGCTATTATCTTAAATGATGCACTCACAGTTCATAGGTTAAGTATTCCCTTACTGGAATGAGTGTTCTGATTTGTGAATCAGTCTCCTGTACTTGTGACTTATCATGATGAATTTATAGACCTTGAATGTTGGAAATCAGAGTGCCAGCAGAGATAACCACCAACGGAGAGTGGAGTGTGCTTGGACACTTGCCAACGCTGCCTTTTGGTGTTAAAGTAGACTCATACCCACCACCTCCTGAGACTCAAGGGCACATGGCAACCTTTCCCAGCCTCCACTATCCACACCTCGCAGTGAACTGCAGTAATTCTCAATGGGAGGGGGATGGGTGAAGGAAGAGTGAGCAGGCCCACCTAGCCCCCTCTCAAAATATTCTGAAACAAGGTAGCTTGCTCTGCCGCTGCAACCCCCCATTCCTTGTCCATTGCAGATACTAATATATGCTCATCAAGAGATATGTGCCAACACCCCGTTTCAAGCAGACTCTAAAGAGTACATGGCTGTGAGCTCAAGTGGATGGGATGGAATTTTGATGGAGGCTGCCTTAAGTATTAAGACAAAAAGAAAGAAAAAGAGGAAGCAGTCAAAAAATCAACCCTGAGGTGCCAAGAGACCATGAAAAACATTAAAAATATAACACTTTCCTTAATGAGATTTGTTAATAGTTTCTTGAATCTAACCAAACAGGATTTACAGACTGGCACTAATAATGACGACAACCACCTTCTCTCAAGCTAGGGACACCTGATTCTAGAGGTCTACTACTATTCCAAAGACTTGGCTTCTTCAACTATCAGCATAATTTGTTGTGCAATCACATACTTTAAAAATATGCTGAATTGAATCCTTGTGCTTGTATTAAATCAAAAAGCACCAAGAAAACTAAGTTTGTTTTTTAAATTTCATTTTAAAAGTTCAACAATATTTGTACGATTTCAGCCCTAAAGTCTACTAAAGTGAATTCATGTCAATAAAAACAGTAAATACCATTACTTGGCTTTGTTTGCTATATGTTGTTGCAGCTAACAAGGAAAAAAATTCCACTGCAAAAGCACCATTAACTACACGATAAAATGCTGAAAGTAATATCCAAATTGCTAGGGCTAATCTACCTTTTCATTTATTATTATTAAAACACTGATTAAAAACTTGCCAAATGTTACCAGGGTCAGATACCAAGAGATTGTATTGATAAAAAAAATAATCCTTAATAATATGGAGTCATGAAATGAAAGCTACATCATACCTACTCCTCACATACCCTGAGTTCACAACCTTCTTTCTGCACCACTTCCTCCGTTTTCATGCCTCAGCACTTCTTGATTTTGCCTCTTTCCCTACGATTTTGTCTTGGGAATTCTGTGAGAGTACTTTCTGCTCTTCCACCTCAAGCAGGAAATTGCTGCTGGGGGAACTTCCTATGAGGGCTAAGCTTTTCCCTGCAATGCACTGGGGGTGGGGGGTGGGGGGGTGTATAGTACAAACAGCTTGGGAGAATAGATCCCAGACCTTGGGCTACAGAGCCTTGCGGTGAGTGAACCTATGGCATCCTCACTCCTCAAATGTGCACTCCAGTTCACAGAGCGATTTCACACACTAGCTGGCAATTCCTAAACCTGCAGTAAAACAAACCAGGGATTCACCTCGTCCATCAACGGACTACAGCAGCCTTTTGAGGGCAACAGCAGGGATGGAAGGCTGTTTCTCAGCCAGGACTAAATCAGCCAGTGAAGGATCCTCCCTCAAACTCAAACCCTGGAGAACAAAATGCATTAGAAGCAGATCTGGAGTTCAAGATGAGCTCCACCAGTGGAAGGAGCTGGGTTCAGATCCTTCCTAAGAACTAGCTGTGAGACCTCGGGCAGGTTACCTAGTCTCCGGAACCTGTTTCTTCCTCTGTAAATTGTGGATAAAAAACTGACCCTACAAGGTTCTGGGAAGCTTTAAAAGAAATGAGGCATGCAGCCCAACCAATGTCTGCTATATAAGAAGTACATAGCAAATATGAAGTCCTTGTGTGAGACAGTGGTTAAGAGCCTGGGGTGCGATGCCTGACTGTGTTCAAATCCCAATCCTACCATTTAACAACTTAGGACACTAGGTAAATTACATGACCTTTCTGACTTAGTTTCCCCATCACTCAAATGGAGTTTTATTACAACACAAAGTAGATATCCAAAAAATATTAGCTATTTTTATTTCATTGTGAGTAAAAACAGCACGTGTTTCCAGATCAACCAAAAGTGTGGTAGTGAATTAAATGAGAGTTCAGTATAATGTGTATTTTTTTTTTTTAATCGGGAAGACCTTGCAGGCTTTTATGACTTTTCTGGGCAGTCAAGCTGTGATACTAAGGGTGGGGCTAAACTGTAATATGAAGAAAAAAAATTCAAAGAGGGAGAATAACCACCCACCAGGGAGCTATTTCTTTTGTAATGTACATTCCATTTCTTCTCCCTCATGCTTTTTAATTCCTTCCACATTTCCTGCCATAATTATCAAATGTTTGGTTTCTGACCTCACTTTTCTGGAGACTAGAGCCCAGGGAATTTATAATTGTTTATTTTCTGTCCATAAACCTTTGAGTTAATGGAGGGGCTTGTGAGCGAAGGGTTTGTTGGTTTGTTTGTAGTGTCTCAGGAAGGTCACTGGAGTTGAAAAGAAAACATTACCCAAAAGGCGCTGAAATACTTTGACTGGAAACGCAGAGCCCTCAGAGAGCAGAGCAATGGATCACTCATACTTGCGCAACGCCAGTTTAAGAAAAAAATTGAGATTTTAAAAGGCCGTTATTTGGCTCTGATAATAACGCAAAATCCGAGGGCACTTTACAAAAAAAGAAAAAAAAACCCCAGAGAGTCATCATTTTACTTTATAAAAGAAAAAAAATATCCCGCCCTAAAGAAAGAGTCTCTTGCGATCCCCCGACCCCCCTCCCCCAGGAGACAGACTCGGAAGGGAAAAGTCTCCAACTATTCTCAATTTCCTCTTAAGTGAAGGAAAGAACTCAGGCGCCTTTTTAAACTCGGCTCCTGCTCTTGTTGCCGCCTGCATCCCAATCGGCCCTGCTCGTCCTCTCTCCCCCTCCCCACTCTCCCTCCATATTAGCCGCGGGGGGGTTCCCGCTGACGGCCCAAACTACTTTTCCTGATTTTTAGGTTTAAGTTTTGTAAGCAGCATTTCTGCTCCGAGCGCCCCCCTCACCCGGCAGATGGAAACTCCCAGTCCTACCCGGGGAGAGCATCCCCTGGACGCACGCACCGCCCGCGCGACGCGCAGACCCCAGCGGCCCCGGCGCCTGAGTTCGGACCTCCTCAGAGGCTCACCTACCTCGGCGTGGACCCAGGCGACCGCCACCAGCGCGAGCGCGAGCCAGCGTGTCCACATCTGCGGAAAAGACAAGAGCGAGAGTGAAGGCACCGGGCCCCGTGTCGACCTCGGAAACTTCCTCGTGCCTCGGAGGCTCGCTCCCTCCGCCCGGCCACCCTCGGCCGCCCAGAGGGGTCGGGCCAGTGCGCTCGGCTCCGCGCAGCAAACCCCGCTCTCACCATGGTCCCGTTCCGGTCTCCGGAGGGCGCGGGGGCAGGCGGATGCAGCGAGCTCTAAGGGAAGGTGGGAGCTTCGCCGATCGCCAGCCTCAGAGGAAATCCGACCTGGCCTCGCCGCCCCTTAAGACCCCTCCTTCCCCGACAGCCTGCCCCCCAGCTCCTCCCCATTCTCCTCCCCCTTCTGCAGCAGCGGCCCCCGCGGCTCAGGGTTCCGCTCCCTCCTCCCAGCCCCTCGCTACGTCCTGGAGCCCGCGAGCGTCCTGGCGCCGCCGAACCCCTTTCCCGAAACCCAGGCCCCTAGTTTAGCCCCCAGGACGTGGAAGCCGAGGCACAGAGGGGGTGGTCCTGGGGGACACTGCAACAAAGGCGGAGGGGGTGTGGGTGTGGGAGCCGAAACCCCACCCCCGGGAGGGGCCGCTGGCTTGCTGCAGCTCGGGCAGGCTGCGAGTGCGGGCTGCGGCGGTGGCCAGGTGGGGCGGTAATGCTGGGGGCCCTGGCTCGCCCTGGGGCGGGAACCTGGGGGGAAAGGCCCTGCGGCGTGGGGAGCTGAAGTCGCCCCCTACGGCTGATAGAGAGAGGGCCAGAGGTGCAGAGGGACCCCCGCAGCTCCGGGTCCAGGGCATCACTGTCGCCAGAGCGCGAGGAAGGGGGGCGCGGGGCCCAGAAGACCAGCCAGCCTGAGGAAAGCTGCTTTGGGTTCAACTGTGGATTTCCTGGCGAGGGGGGTGGGAGGCGGAGGCCATCCTCCTCTGCTGAGAAGATCCTGATTCTAGCGTTTGCCTGCAGCCTCATCCCGTCCTTCCCTCAAGCCCAGGAGCGACCGGGGTCCCCCTGCTCTCCTCCTCCCAGCTTCACCTGTGTCCCTACTCCCACCCCGGTCATCCCGGGCACCCTCTATGTTCATACTTCACATCTCCACCAACTTCTTCCCAGAGGTCCTCAAATGCGTGATGCGTCTTTGACAGCGTTGACTCCGCAAACTGCTCCCACTGTAGCTTTTTTCCTACTGTGCGCCCGGTGTCCCTGGTGCGGAGAGCAAACCAACTTGACACCTCAGATTTAATGTGCCCAAGGCTGAGACCCACTTCCCACCAGTTCCGGGCCTGCTCATCCACCTCCCTGAAAAACGTTATCTCTATTTCTCAGACCCCAGTTGTGACCGTATACTGAGAGTTTTTCCTTCGAGATCTCCTGTTCATCCTTTCACCCCCATTCACATTTCCACTTCCCTAGGCCAGACCTTCATCCTCTTTCACTTAGGAACTATAGAAACCACCTCTGGTTCCCTCCAGCTCCAAGTTCTCCCCTGCCAGTCTCCACTGCAGCGCACTGCTGTATTATCTCTACATAAACACGGTCTTCCTCGTGCTCTTCCCCTGCTCAGAAACTTAAGCACTCTTCCCACGTCAAATCCAAAAGCCTTTCTTGTAAGTCATCCATCTAACCTTACTTAAGCTACTTATATGTCCTCTGCTCACATCAGGCCATCTTCTCATTGTCCTCTGAATTTGTCACATTCACTCTTTTACCATGGTTTATTGAGTGCCGACGGTTGTGGTCTTAGGGGGCTTTCAAATAACACCCATATCGCCCATGCAAGTTCAGAATCCATTGAGATAGCTGCAGGAGTCAGACTGGTGGAAAGCAAAATGTCAGCCTGTCCCTGGTAAAAACTGGAATGGTGGCAGTGGCTTTAGATCTGCAGGGACAAGGACCTGCTTGTACTTCACCCCAGAATTGAACATATCCCACCAGCCACAAACAGAGTTGGAAAGTCTGCTTGTATAAAACTGACTGCAGTTTTACAGTTTCTGGAAAAGCAGAAAATACATGCTTCCTGAGGCAGGCCTGCTTCCCGAAATTGAGGGGTCAGAGGGACACATCCCTAGTTCCTCCTTCAAGCTTCCCAGTCAGAAAATGCACTCCTGCTTCCTCATTATGGAAGTAAGAGAAGTAGGGAATAGGCATTCCCCCACCAGCTACCCATCCCAATCTCTGTGCTGGGACTGAAGGGCACTATGTTGTACAAGTTTTGCTTCTGCCCTGTAACTTACAGTACTTTTCATCCCTGGCCCATGCACTGCACCCTCTCAGAATCTGGCATGGTCTCCTCTCCTCCTTCTTCCTCTTGTCTATTCAAATTCTGTCTTTTTAAAAAAATTTTCAGGATCCAAGTAAAGTTTCATTGCTTTTCTGGTACCTTTTCTGGCAATAACTTGGCATAGTGGAAAGCACATGAGGTTTGAGGTCAAATGAACCTGGCTTTCAATCTTGTTGCCACCTTTTACTGGCTGTGTGACTTTGTCAGATTACTGAAGCTCTCTGAACCTAGGTTTCTGCATCTGACAATAATGCCTTGCAGGGGGTTGTGAAATTTAAATATGGTATCTTATAGAAAGTGCCAGGCAGGTAGCAGCCCTCCATAAATGGTAGCCATTATTATTTCATTAATCTGCTTTGCATCTGAATTGCAGTTGGTATCATATGCCAGGCACTAACCACAAGAGCCAGGTCTTTTTAATTTAATTATCACAACAAACTGAAAAGTATTTTTTTATTGTGTCCACTTTCCAAGTAAAAAAAATTGGGGTACTTTTCCGAGGTTAATAGTTGATTACATAGACTTACAACTTGGCATCTTATTGCATATTGTTATATGGTGTCTGACACTTGTTCATAATAGTTGTTAGTCTTGATTCTTCAGCCAGATTTTAAGTTGCTGAGGGCATAAACATTGTTTTTCATGTCTTCGTTCTCTCCACATCTGGAGCACAATTGATCAATTTGATTATATCAAAATTAAAGATTCCTGTTAAACAAGGGCACCACAGAAAAGTGATAGATTAGAACGAGATGTGTAATATCTAAAATGGACATAACTGCAATATATATGTGACCCCTGCAAATCAATAAGAAAAAGACAGGAAACTCAGTAGAAAAATGGTCAAAGGGTATGAACAGACAGTTTCTCAAAAAAAGGAATCCTGAATGGCCAACAAGTAGAGAAAAGATGTTCACAGTCACTGGCATTATTTAAACTACACAACAACCCTATAAAATCAGTATTATTTTATTACCTCCATTTTACAGGTAAGGAAACTTAGACACAGAGAGTTTAAGTAACTTGCCCAAAGTTACATAAGAAATGGTAAATATTACTTTACACTTATTACAGTGGCAGAAATTAGAGAGTTGGACAATGCCAAATGTTAGTATGTGCAGAGTGTAGTCTTTCTGGTATACTGTAGTGATTAAGAGCATGGGTTTAGGAGCCGGGTTACCTTGGTTCAAATTTGCCTTGGTAGTAAATCTTGGCTTTATTACTTACTGAGTAACCTTGGGCAAGTTACTTACCTCTGGTCTCAGTTTCCTCATTTGTAAAACAGGGATAATAATAATAGTAACTCCATAGGATTGTTCTGCAGATTATATGTGTTAATATATGTAAATTACTTAGAACAGTGCCTGGTACATAAGCTTATAATTAATGTGTGCTGCTAGGGGAATAATTCAATGGAAGGACCTCGCAGATACTGATGATAATTCTGTGCTACAGACTATGGTTAACTTGACTCTCTATAATAAACACAAAACAAAACAAAATGAACCGACAACAATAACAACAAAACAAAGGAGTTGATAGCTGTATCACTGATGAATTTTTTGGTTGCAGATGACAAAGAGGCCAACTTAAATTGCTTATGCAATTAAACAGAATTTATTCACCTAGTAGCTGAGAGATCCAGGGGTAAGTCTGGCTTCAGGAAAGCCTTCATCCGGACTGCAAATAAGGTCAGCAAGGATCCTGTTTCTTGCCGTCTCTCCTCTTTACCTTCAGTAATCTTTATTCATCCCTGGGTTCCATATGGTGGCTTCTGAGAGTTCCAGTTTATGCTCTCAGGGTGGTAAACTGGTTTCAGTGCCAGCCTCATCACGCCCTTGGACTACCCCATCTGGGTGAGGGAGAGAGCCTCTTTTGGGAGCTGCTACAAAATCTTAGGGTTCACTTTTTAAAAAAGAAAGCATAAATTGAATTTCTTGACATCTCCATACCAGTCACTTTGATTGGAGGCTGGGCTGGGCTAATTTGAGCCAATGAAGACTCACCCAAAAGAAAATAAGGGTAATGTTGACAGGAAAAGCAGGAATGAATGCTGGGACCAAGCCAAGAATGTCCGCTGCAGCAACGAATCACCAACCTACACTGTGAAACCAGTACTCTCCAAAGTTGGGGTGCAGGGTCCCCCGAGGACATGGGAAAAAATATTAGAATGTCTATTTTTACTTATTTCCAATCTAAAAATAGAAATTAACTTTGCAAATATGTAGACAGACTCTGTTGCCCATATTTAGTCCCGATGTCAGACAGTCACGAGTTATGTCCTGTTGCCAAACACCATGAGGAAAGAGTGGGCCTTCTCCCCACAAAGGGATGACGGCATCGTTTCCTTTAACATATTGTGTTATACTGCAGTGTGCCCACTTAAATGGATTTACATATTATATGATCTAGTTTTAACTGAGCTAGATAAAAAACATTTTAGGGGGCTTCCCTGGTGGCACAGTGGTTGGGAGTCTGCCTGCCGATGCAGGGGACACGGGTTCGTGCCCCGGTCCGGGAAGATCCCACATGCCGCAGAGCGGCTGGGCCGGTGAGCCATGGCCGCTGAGCCTGCGTGTACGGGAGAGGCCACAACAGTGAGAGGCCCGCGTACCGCAAAACAAAAAAACATTTTAGGAACAGAACCATAAATTGAGGATAAACCTTCTTCCTATTAATAAGAAAAGGTCAGAGCTGACATGTTTCCTACTTCTGAAAAGAGCTCGCTGACTGACACATTAACAAGATAAAAACAAACGACTTAATTAGATCTGACAATGAGTCAAACACAAAAGTAACAATAAGACTATGTGAAATATGGATTCACTTTCATTATTATTAGTGATATCCTCATGCCTAGTATGCTTTGAGTTATTTGTTAGGAATGTTGTACTTAGGATTACCAAGAACTTTAGAAACCAGGTATCTGGAACATAAAGACATTGAGACAGATACCTATCATTTTTGGGGGGTGGGGTGGGGTGATGTTCGAAGATATGCAGTACTCAATTCAGTACTTTAGAAAATTTCACTCAATTTGATATTAAATATTTAGAGACACTCTTTTGGGTTTCTTACATAATAGCAAAAGACATACCTTGAGGGGGAACAATTACTGATCTAATCAGGAATAGTAGAAATAGTACATGGAAAACAATACAATAACAAGTTAAAATGCATTTTTTGGTCAGCACACACCACTGGAATTGGCAAAAAAAATTCAAAAAGCCACGCACACACACACTCCTGAAGATCAGCAGGAAAAACAATTATTAGAGCAAATTACACCATCCATAGTTGCTATATAGTGATGAAAATATGGATGCCTCAAATGTTTCATTGCTTATTAAAGATTGGCTAGATTCTGTTTCAATAATGAAATCAACAAAGAACTGCTTTTTGTGTGTGAGCAACTACAGAAAGCTATAGTGCTGGAAAAGATACATTCTTAATATTAAATGACTTCTTTAATGAAAGCAACATCTTCTGGAAGAACTGTGTATGTGAAGCCACAGAAGAGCGGCTGCTTTGAACAGAGTGGAAGAAGGATTCAGGGTAAGGTTCCACGGCTACCCTCACAGGGGGAATCTGTGCTGCACAATTCACAGATGAGCTCCTGCAGCAAAGAGACTGAGGCCAGCGCTGCACAGCATATGCTGTAGAAAGTCACGGATGCGGTTTCTTTTATAAATTAACAGAGCAGAATATTTTAATATTTAGTAATGATATGGGAAATGACTATGAAAGCATTTTATACTACATTGAGGCTCACAGATTACCTTGGGGCAGAGGCCATAAATGTTGTCGAACTTGAAAACTCAAACCTTTGTCTGATACAAAGACAGCTGTTCTAGGATAGAAAGCCCAGAGATAAACCCACACACATATGGTCACCTTATCTTTGATAAAGGAGGCAGGAATGTACAGTGGAGAAAGGACAGCCTCTTCAATAAGTGGTGCTGGGAAAACTGGACAGGTACATGTAAAAGTATGAGATTAGATCACTCCCTAACACCATACACAAAAATAAGCTCAAAATGGATTAAAGGCCTAAATGTAAGGCCAGAAACTATCAAACTCTTAGAGGAAAACACAGGCAGAACACTCTATGACATAAATCTCAGCAAGATCCTTTTTGACCCACCTCCTAGAGAAATGGAAATAAAAACAAAAATAAACAAATGGGACCTAATGAAACTTCAAAGCTTTTGCACAGCAAAGGAAACCATAAACAAGACCAAAAGACAACCCTCAGAATGGGAGAAAATATTTGCAAATGAAGCAACTGACAAAGGATTCATCTCCAAAATTTACAAGCAGCTCATGCAGCTCAATAACAAAAAAACAAACAACCCAATCCAAAAATGGGCAGAAGACCTAAATAGACATTTCTCCAAAGAAGATATACAGACTGCCAACAAACACATGAAAGAATGCTCAACATCACTAATCATTAGAGAAATGCAAATCAAAATTACAATGAGATATCATCTCACACCAGTCAGAATGGCCATGATCAAAAAATCTAGAAACAATAAATGCTGGAGAGGGTGTGGAGAAAAGGGAACACTCTTGCACTGCTGGTGGGAATGTGAATTGGTTCAGCCACTATGGAGAACAGTATGGAGGTTCCTTAAAAAAGTACAAATAGAACTACCATATGACCCAGCAATCCTACTACTGGGCATATACCCTGAGAAAACCATAATTCAAAAAGAGTCATGTACCAAACTGTTCATTGCAGCTCTATTTACAATAGCCCGGAGATGGAAACAACCTAAGTGTCCATCATCAGATGAATGGATAAAGAAAATGTGGCACATATGTACAATGGAATATTACTCAGCCATAAAAAGAAACGAAATTGAGCTATTTGTAATGAGGTGGATAGACCTAGAGTCTGTCATACAGAGTGAAGTAAGTCAGAAAGAGAAAGACAAATACCGTATGCTAACACATATATATGGAATTTAAGAAAAAAAAATGCCATGAAGAACCTAGGGGTAAGAGAGGAATAAAGACACAGACCTACTAGAGAACGAACTTGAGGATACGGGGAGGGGGAAGGGTGAGCTGTGACAAAGCGAGAGAGAGGCATGGACATATATACACTACCAAATGTAAGGTAGATAGCTAGTGGGAAGCAGCCGCATAGCACAGGGAGATCAGCTCGGTGCTTTGTGACTGCCTGGAGGGGTGGGATAGGGAGAGTGGGAGGGAGGGAAGAGATATGGGAACATATGTATATGTATAACTGATTCACTTTGTTATAAAGCAGAAACTAACACACCATTGTAAAGCAATTATACCCCAATAAAGATGTTTAAAAAAAGACAGCTGTTCTAAATTTGTTGTCTTATTATGTGATAACAAGGTTACCTATCATGTTAATCATGTTAAAAAAAAGAATCCACACACAATCTACCATTTCGTGGAAAATTTGTGATGCTAATAATGAGTGAGAAAGTAATTGCTCTTAAAAACAAACTTGTGGGCTTCCCTGGTGGCGCAGTGGTTGAGAGTCCGCCTGCCGATGCAGTGGACACTGGTTCGTGCCCCGGTCCGGGAAGATCCCACATGCCGCAGGGCAGCTGGGCCCGTGAGCCATGGCCGCTGAGCCTGCGCGTCCGGAGCCTGTGCTCCGCAACGGGAGAGGCCACCACAGTGAGAGGCCCGCGTACCACAAAAAAACAAAAACAAAAACAAACTTGTGCTATGGAGAAAATACTTTGAAATCGGATATTTGGAAATGTTTCATTGTTAGGTGATTTTGTTGTCCCAAACAAAAAAGGTGTGGCACCATAAAAAACTCTCATGTATGCACATTTAAAAAACTTTAAGCATTGACATACATACACCACCAAACGTAAAACAGATAGATAGTGGGAAGCAGCTACATAGCACAGGGAGATCAGCTCAGTGCTTTGTGACCACCTAGAAGGGTAGGTTAGGGAGGGTGGGAGGGAGACGCAAAAGGGAAACGATATGGGAATATATGTATACATATAGCTGATTCACTTTGTTATACAGCAGAAACTAACACAACATTGTAAAGCAATTATACTCCAATAAAGATGTTTAAAAATAAATAAATAAATTCAACAAAATTTTCTAACCTGTTTAAAAAATCTTCCAGCAAAGAGTTTTGATAGTTTATCTACTCACTTGTGAAAAGTTTAAATATGTAACAACTTTCAATTAATTTGAAGAACAAATGATTTCTGGAGCAGATGGAAATTTACTAGCCAAATTTAGACGAAACTTTTGCATGACTGATTTATAACACTGTCATAATTTTGCCAGTGGGCCACTGATGCACATCTCCCATTTGATCTATGAACATTTGGAGTGCATGAGTCTGCTAGGGCTGCTGTAACAGAATACCACAAAGTGGGTGGCTTACCGAACAAAAATTTATTTTCTCACAGTTCTGGAGGCTAGAAGTGCAAGATCAAGGCACTGACAGGATTGGTTTCCGGTGAGGTCTCTCTCCTTGGCTTGCAGATGGGCACCTCCTTGATGTGTCCTCACATGACACATCTTATTGAGACACCAGTCCTATTGGATTTGGACTCCACCCTTCTTACTTCTTTTAACCTTAATTACCTCCTTAAAGGCTCTATTTCCAAATACAGCCACATTGGGGGTTCAACATATAAATTCTGGGTAAACACAATTTTGTCTATAAAAATGAGTTATCTTTTTCATCTTTCACGGTCATCAAACCAAGTATCAAAATAAACTGGACTTAGGATTAGACCTTCAACTGTCTCTGTCACAAAACGTTAAGTAAATATTTTCTAAATAAAATAAAAACACCACTCTCACTAAATTTATTATTATTATTTTTCCAATGAGAGCATAAAAGTTTTTCAACCATTAATAAGTAAAATGATGTGTTTTTTAAATGTTGATTATTTTGTCTTTAACTCATCTCCTTATTTTATATTTTGTGTATGTTTTATAATGTATATATTTAGTCCATTGTTATTGCTGGAGGTATGTCACCATAAAGTTTGAAGACCACTGCTACAGAAAACTAAATCTCACACTCAAGCCAAAAGAACATTTCTAGAATTGAATGCAATATTTATTATTGTTAATCACGTTCATTGTGACATTAATCAAATCATTGTGACATTTTGTTTAATCATTGAGAGCACCTGTGACAAGACGCTTTCATCACCAACTTAGGGAAATATTACATATTTATGTGTTTATTTACATACACAGAACAATGTGTAATTTATATGTATGCCTATTCTACCCTGTCTAGAGGTGCTAGATTCACACAATCTTCTCCAAGTTAATTTCTGAAAATTCTGTGAATTGGTAGTATAAATTATCATATTGTGTTCACAAAACTATGATTTATGATATTTATCATGAGCTTGACAGGCCTATTCATTTGAAAAAATAAAGGAATTTATATCATAAAATCTCTGATATTAAGTACACATCTATTCCTTTTGCAGCCAGCATGCTTTCACCCCACTTCAGGTAACCATATTGCATATCCCTCTAGAATACCATTCCTCTTCCACTCTTCATCCTTGTGTTCTAGTCCACTCTAGAGCTAAAGCAATGATCTCTAGGGTAAGGTAATGCCTTTCATTCGCTTGGCCACAGTTCAGCAGTAGACATCTGACAGAAGTCAAACCAATAGGGCCAATGAGATCCAATTTCAAGATTTCTGTTCTACCCATCAGGGAAGGCTACTTTCTCTTCCACTGGCCAGGGTACAAGATGATGTGAGTTTGAAGCTGCAAGGGGCCGCTTCCTGGGACCTGAGATACTGCCAATTGTAAAGGGACAGAGCTAAGAGATGGAGCACAATAATATCATCAGAGCCTCAAACTGAGCTGTACCTGATTAGCCCCAGATTTTTTAGCTTTGTTGTCTGCTTGGTTTTGCTCAAGCCTCTTAGGTTGAGTTTTTTGATCATAATTGAAAAAAGTCCCTGATCATCAAAAAACTGATCATCAGGCCATAAATATAAGTACAGAGTGTTTAAAACAAAATAGTTAGCATATGCAAATGCAACAGTCCTTTAAACCTAATCTTTGTAAGAGGTGTGAAGTATCAAAGCTGGGAAAAGGAAATGGTTTTCGCAAACACTTGCAGAAGAGCAGATGTTCTGTCCACTGCACTAGGCTGCTTCCTCCGTGTTTTTCCCAGCTTGCTGCAGACATGGGGATGTGTATCACTTAAGATACCTTTAACACAAGTGATTAAACTCAACTTATACTAGCCTAAGACAAGAAGGAACTTATTGGCAAGAAATAAGGTCTCAGAGACTTGAATGGGACTTGTGGTAGGCTAAAAAAATGCTCCCCCCCCCCAACTCCCACAAAGATTTATTTACTTCCTAATCTCTGGAACCTGCAAATGTTACCTTTTAGGCAAAAAAGTGAATATTACTTATATGGCAAAGATGTGATTAAGTTGAAGATCTCGGGAGGAGGATCTTATCCTTGATTTTCCAGGTGGGCCCTAAATGCAATCGCATGCATTCTTATAAGAGATAGGCAGAGGGATAGTCAACACAGACAAAGGAGAAGAGACACACAGAGAAGGCCATGGGAAGTGGAGATGGGAGATGGTACAGTCACAGGCCAAGGAACACCAGGGAATGCTGGCAGCTACCAGAAGCTGGAAGAGGCAAGGAACAGATTCTCCCCCCAGAGCCTGCAGAGGGAGCACTGCCCTGCCCACACCTTGATTTCAGTCTTCTGGTCTCCAGAACTGGGAGAGAAGAAATTTCTGTTCTTTTGAGCCACCAAGGTTGTGGTAATTTTTTATGGTAGCCCCAGGAAATGAATACAGTATTCAATGCTATAAGTACTTGCTCGCTCTCTCTCTTTCTCTCATCAGACTCTCAGCTTATTCTGCAGTTTTAGTTTCTCCATATGGCTGACAAGATGGCTAGTGCAAGTCCCCAAATTGCATCCTCCTCCCAGCTTTGGTACCACAGCAAGAAGAGAGTGTGTATTTTCCCAAGGTCGTGTGCATCCAACCCAGGGAAGGATTCTCATTGGTCCTGTTTGTGTCATGTTCCCCCCACCGCTACCATGTGCTTGGACAAAGCATATTGTCAAGGGATTGGTCCTGTGCTAGGCTGTATTTGGGTCATGATACCATCCCTATAGCAGGCAGCACATTCTGATTAACAGCTTCCCAAAACACATGGTATGGGGCAGGGGTTTCTTCCCAAGAAAGGACACTGGGCGGACTAAAACAACAAATATCCACCACAAGGTAGTCGGCCAGATTCCTGGGCTCTTTCCCAGCTTGGGACACCATGAGGACGTGTAGGGTTATGGGCAGAGGAACAACAGACTTGTCTCTGGGACATGGGACCTTGGATATTCCCTCCCCTAATCCAGATGAAGGAGTAAACAACTGCCTTTGGAATTTATGTGGAGACTGGAAAAGCTGCGTGTTTGATCAGAATGATGGGCCCACCCTCCTACATGTTCCAGTCAGAGTGGGCCTGGTCTAGGCTGGATGAGAGGGTGGCCTCGGTGGTGCCACGAAGTTAATTGGCAGTCGCCGGTTATGGATAGGTTGGGACTCTCCTGAGAGGACCCCTAGGGACAGGACATTTTCATGGCCAGAGCTCAAGGCTGAAGAGAGCCCTTCCTCATTCTCTGGCAATTTCATTTCCCTCTCTTTTCCCCCTTTTAACCTCCCTCCCTCTACTACCCTCCCTCCCTCTTTTTTCTCTCTTCTTCTCTCCTAACTCCCACCCTTGGGGTAAGAAGCAGGATGCTAACGCACCAGCCATGGGCTTTGTAGAAAGCAGTTTATGATATTTTTTTCCCCACTGAAAAGCAATGCCTTCCCCTGCCTAGTGTTGGTGGAACAGTCTATAATCAGCATAACCACTGACATTTATCATAAAACCTCACAGACTGAGATTCTTCCAGGGTCTGGGCTACTCCCCGGGAGTAAATCAGGTATTTTGAGCAATGACAGGGCTTCTTTCAGATCCTTAGGTATTATTTTTAATGCACCAGCAAAACCTAAAAATGGAAGTGAATAAATGCAGCTGGTTAAAGGAACTGACCTGCACATGAAGGTCATGCAGTAGAAGAACTTGGTTCATTTAGGATGTGTGAACGTGGCAGAAAATGTTCATTTTTACTGGCTTTTCATGGTAAACAGAAATGCTGCCAGTAGCCTCCTGAATACGACTCAGAGTGAACCTACCAGAGATGCTGCCTGGAAGCCCCCTCCAGCTGGGTCTGCCCCCTTGATGCTTCTTCTTTGCCCTCATTAAATTTTTAGGCACTTATGGCTTCTTCCAAAGAAAGCTGACTCTTTCAAGTTACTGACTTAAATAGCTGTAATGGGTGTATGGGGGAGGGGAAGGAGGAGAATGTAATATCTCTTCCTTGCAGATAGACGTACAGTTTATTTTTTAATGTGAGGAAATGGTGCTACTTCAGTATGAATGGAAATCTGTGGACCAGATTGACTGTGCGTTGGGGGATCCCCAAGATTACTCCCAGTTCCATGATTTGCTAGGATGACTAACAGGACTGGCCACATAGTTGTGTTCACAGCTATGATTTATTATAGTGAAAGGATGCAAAGCAAAATCAGCAAAGGGGGAAAAAGCACATGGGACAAAGACCAGAAGAAACCAGGTGCAGCCTTCTAAGAGTCTATTGCCAGTGGAGTCACTCAGAATGCACGGAATTCTTCCAGCCCCAAATTGGCACAAGTGTGAAATATTGTCTACCAGGGAAGCTTATTAAGACTCGCAACCAGGGCTTTTATTGGGAGCTGGTCATATAGGCACACGCTGCTTGGTCCTACCAGAATTCCAGAGTTTTAAAAGGAAAGCAAGTGTTCAGCATAAGCCATACTGTTTGCACAGATTAGGCACAATGAACCACTCTCATCGTTTCTGGGAATGGTGGGAACCCTCCTGAAATCCAAGTTTCCTGATGCCAGCCATGGACCAAACTTGCAATCAGGACTTTCTAAGGATAGCAGTCTCAGGCCTGCTATGTTAACCCTTTAATCTCCACAATTTGCCAGTGTCTGTAGTTTTTCCTGCTTTAAGGAAAACTTGAGGTTATAAAACAGAACTTATTAAATATAAATTGGGAGATACACCATGAAGCCTCAAATGTCTGTCATGCTCCCACCTTTCTTTCAAATTGGATTTATTTATCATGTGTTTATCCTGCTATCCTGGCCATAAATGATGAAACAAGAGATTTCTCCTTGAGCCAAAAGCTGCGAAGTGCAGTTGGACAGGATCTAGACCAAGAGTCACAGAGTGTGACCAATAAGGGGAGCACTAGGGTGGGGCATGACAAAATGATCCCATCCATGGTCTTTGGAAGAATAAATGCTAGATGGAGAAAGGGAAAGTGGGTGACTAGAGCTCAGACTGAATGTGAGCAATGTTGAGTTGTTGTTCCAGGTCTTTGTGAAGCCTGGTGTGCTCCTCAGTTTTGGAAGTCTACGGTCAAGATGGAGAGGATGCCTCCTGGCTCACATTCTCATGTATCCTTGCAATGAATTCCTTTACCAGTAAGGGTGTGTTTTTCCCAAGCAGCCTGAAAGAGCCTAGCAGACAAGGGGGTAAATTTTCCCTTTACAAAGAGATTTGGCAACTAAAATTAAAAGAGTTGTACTAGAGAGCATCCAAGGAAAACCTGAAAGAGTACAATTTAGGTCAATAACAGGAAGTAGTAACTTACACTGCAAAAAGGAAGTTTCAGAACACATTCCACTCCCTCAAAATTAGAAAACATAAGTAGGCTTAAGAAAATTTTAAAACTTATCTGTGTGGTTGAGTCATAGGACTTATTGGGAAAAGCTCAATATGTTGGGACTATTTCCTCTTCTATGAGATGGATGTCAGGAAAGAGAGTGATGATCTCCTATGGCATAACTGTGGCGTCCCGGGCAGGACCAACCCAGGACGGCCTGAAGCAAGGGTTCCTCTTGATAAGGCTGCCAGCAGGGGCTGTGAAGTTGAGAATGGCCTCTGAGGACATGAGCCCCAGAAGCCCTAAACCAGACCTGAGCAGTGAGCTGAACCATTGTGATGGGCTCAGTGGGAGGCAACATTCAACCCCTGCATTCAAAGCAGGCCCAGAGGCAGGAATATAGTGTATTTATCAATTTGTCTGTGGACTAAATATATCGAGTCAACATTTTGGGTCTCTGCAAGGATGAGGGTAATTAGAAGTATACTCCATGGACACACTGCCTAGCCCAGAATGTTCTTGTGAAAGGCCCTCACAACAGATAGTGTGGGAGACACAGTGCCTGCCACCTGGCTAAGCACTTCAGAGACTCCCATTGACATGTTGTGGGCTGAGGCAGGACTGTGATTAGAAAGGATGGTTTCATTCCAACACCACGGCGTTCTTAAGAAAAGGATAACCTCTCTTTAACTGGCATGTGACCTTTTAGTTGAACTTGGAGTATTTGGGGCTGTTCAGAGATAGTGCTAAATGGCACAAGAATACTTACTCTGTGATGATTGTTCCCTG
Organism: Phocoena sinus; assembly: GCF_008692025.1. Taxonomy (NCBI): domain Eukaryota; kingdom Metazoa; phylum Chordata; class Mammalia; order Artiodactyla; family Phocoenidae; genus Phocoena; species Phocoena sinus. Next base: position 78,363,178 of record NC_045766.1, on the reverse strand, counting down.
GTGAGCTTCCTGCAGTAAAAATGATAAGGGTTGTCTGAGACTACCCAGTTTTAGTATTGGGGCCATTTCCATCCTTTGTTATTAAAAAATGGACTCAAGTTTTCTTTCTCTATGGGGGAGGGGAAAATTAATAGTTTCCTTAGGCATTCAGGGCACAGTTATGCTTTTGAATACAAAGCAGTGGTTAAGACTACAGATTCCAGTGTATGAGAGACCTGCAGCTTACTAGCTGATTGGGCCAGTTACCTAAGCTCTTTGCTCTTCAGTTTCATCTGTAAAACGTGACGAATAATAATATCACACAGCGTTTTTATGAGGATGGAACTGGATAATGTATGTAAAACACTTAGTGCCTAGCACAGAGTGAGTTCTTAATTACTACTTAGCTATTTATTTAACTATTTTATTTTTTCATAGGTACTGAACCTGCATACAAGTACTTTATTCCAGAACCTTCCAATATCAGAATTCCATCGCTGGAAATGGTCTAGAGCAGAATGTTTTACAGACATTTAGCAGGGACAGATTTGAGCCATTTGTAAAATGATGTAGACCTTTGTCATTCGTGGATTTCAGTTTTGTGGTTTCAGCTATTCATAGACAATCTCAAGGGTTCGTGACGTGGTATATATATTTTATATATATATATAAAATATATATCACCTTAATCTAAAAGGGATAAGAATTAGTGAGGATGCAGTAGAATCATTTTGAGTACCCACCCAGTCATGCTCTCCTCTGAGAACTTCCCCCCCAACAAAAGAGATGGACCCCCAGAGCTGGCTTGTGACCCCTCACCACAACTGATGGGACACCTGACCCAGGGAGAGCTGATTTGGTGCTTGAGGCAACCTAATTTTCTCTCCCGGATTGTTCTTATTTTCTGGAGATACATGAAGAAGAAATTGGGAATCACATCTCATGATAGACATAATTTATTTTCAAACGGTTCAGGAAAAAAGTGTATATATGTGTATATATTATACAGAGAGAGAAAGCAAACATCACAGAGTTATAGCAATTAATAAATCTAACTGAAGGGTATACAAATGTACATTGTACTATTATTTCAGTTTTTCTTTGGTTTAAAATTTTAAACACTGGAAAAGATTGTAGTGGAAAATGAAAAGCCCCTTTAAAAAGATTAAAACAAAACTCCTTGAGTTACAATGAGCTCCTGAGCCTCCAGGCATCTCTCCTAGGCTCTGAGCTGAGAAACTGCACGTTAATCTTGGGTGGAGGGGCCAAGCATACACAGAAGAGAAAGCTGTACTTCAGAGAGAGATAAGAGAAGCAAAGGTACAGAAACATGCAGAGGGGAGAGAGTCTGAGATCCCTGGGAAATGGGGAGCATGTGGTGCGTTCCTGATCTCTTGGTTCTGGGTCCAGAGGCCTGGTTCTAGTGTAAGGTCTACCTCTTCTTTCTGTCTCTGAGGTTCATGGAATACCCTGGTAGCCTTCCAATAAATTCTTCTTCTTCTTATTATTATTTTGCTTAAGCTATCTTGAGTTGTTCTGGCCCTTTTGAAAAAATGGGCTCCAATGAAGCCCCCTGGCCAGTCTGTGGTAACCGGTGCAGTGGGGGCATGTACGAGCCTCCTCCTATGAGCTGAGATCGGGAAGAGTGGCTTAACTGGAGAACGTGCCTTGCAGACTGCTAGCTTCTGCATCTCAATGGAGTCGAGGCGGAATAAAAGTATTAACTGGAAGCATAATTTTCAATTGTACTTTACAGCTTTTGGAAGGGTAAACCACATGTGCAGTGGGAACATATTCTTCAGGCCACAAACTCAGGTGTGGGCTAGGGCCTAGGGGAGTAACATTTGTGCTTTTTCGATGCTGAATTTAATTCCTATCTTCAGCCTTCCTCTTACCTGGTAGCAGAGTCTGAGTTTGCTCCCCGGGTTCAGTGTTTTCATTCTTCCCCGCTGGGGGAACGCACTGGTGAGGATGGGCTATAACCCTGGGTCATCACCACTGATGCATGCCTGGCATCTCCAATAATCTCCCTCACCCTCTGGTCCTCCTGGCCCTCCTGCTCTTGGGGTCCAGACCTGCTGCCTCCGTGCATAGGGACTCTCTGAGGTAGATTCTGGCCTCTCAGCCCACACCTTCTCTAGGGCCAGACCCTGCAATTGCTCCACTGCCCACAGGGGTAGAGTCTTGCCCCTCCCTGGGCTCAGATTTCCCCAGCAGGATTCTGAGTGGTCTGTTCATTTTCCTTCCTGGCTTAGCTTGTGGAAGGGCACAAGGGCCTTTCTCAAGTTACTAGCTGACATTCTTTCTCTTTCCTCTTGTGCAACCCTGGGATGGTGGACTGGATCATAGACCCTCCCCTGGAAGTCTTCTTAGCCTCTTGTTTATGGCACATTTTCTTTTAAAACATAGTGTTTTATTCTTACTAGAGTACCTATACAGAAATAGCTTATTTGGTTGTTTTCTTTAATTACAAAATAACCAGAACTAACAAAGAGAGTCTTTCTATATTGCTCTCCTAGAAACATGGGATTCACAATTTAATAATATATAATTTGATATGATTTTATGCCCTGAATTTTTTTTGTTATTAGCTTTTGATATCTAAAGGCCAAGCCTTGGGATCTCAAACCCCTTTTTTCTTGCAAAGCCTATTTGAAACCCCAAAGCTAAGAACTGACTTGTTATTTGCATTTTGTTGTAACAAATCTACCCTGAGACAATGACAACTTCAGGTCTAGGTCAAATGCAGATTGGACAAAGGATAGCAGAAAGTGTGTGGGTGGGTAGGAGGAGAAGACATTGGGTCACAGTATCCACTCTGTATGCCAGTGAAGTATTCATGAATTGGGGGATTTAAATAGAGCCCTGTGTTCCCCTTGCCAAGCTCAAGGTTTTCCTCTGTGGAAAGAGGAAAAGATTTTCCCTTGCAAAGGTTCTACTATATGGTGACATCTCTTCTACCTGAAACTTGGATTGGACTTAATCAAAACACAGCTAGGGATAGGAAGTAGCAAAGTCTCAGAGTCACGAAAACAGGTTTCACAGAAGACATACACCAAAGAGTCCGTTCATAGGCAAGCCCCTTAAAGCCTTCAATAAAGCTTATTTGTTCTTGTTACATATTCAAACACACCCAAGTTATCAAGTTTCTAGGCTAGATTGGGGTTGGTAAGTGACAGGAGGATCTAGCTGTATATTGCAAACAGTAAGAAAAAGTGCTGTTAGCATGATAGCAACAGAAGAGTCAGAAATACAACAAAAATCAGATATAAACATTTAAAACATCAGTGCTGTCTAGGGACATCAGTGTAAAGACAGCATGTCTTAAATTTCTCTTTTGTTTCTGTAACCAGAGCTGTAATTGATCAGTGTCTTAGAGCTCAGTGGAAATTCAGAGGAATCTAATCCAAGTATGAAATATGGGATTCATAATTTAATAATATGACATAATAATAACAGTGTGACATGATTTTATGCCCTAAATCTTTTGGTGCATTAGCATTTGATAACTAAAAGGCAAGATTTTAGATCTCAAAACTTTTTTTTTCTTTTTTGCAAAGATTATTATGGGCTGAATTGTGTCTCCCCCAAACTCATATGTTGAAGTCTCAACCTCCAGTACCTTAGAATGTAACTGTCTTCTGAGAAAGGGCCTTTAAAGAGGTGATTAAGCTAAAATTAGGCTATTAGGGTGCGCCCTAGTCCAATCTGACTGGTGTCCTTATAAGGGGAGATGAGGACACACAGAGACACCCAGTGATGCACACACACAGAGAAAAGGTCACATGAGGCCATGGAGAGAAGGCAGCTATCTGCAAGCAAAGGAGAGAGACCTCAGATGAAACCAAACCTGCCAACACTTTGATCTTGGATTTCCAGGCTCCAAAACGGTGAGAAAATAACTTTCTGTTGTTTAAGCCACCCAGTCTGTAGTATTCTGCTATGGCAGCCCTAGCAAAATAATATGAAGACTATTTTGAAACACAGAAGCCAAGAACTGACTTCTCTGTTATCTGCTTTCTACTGAAAAAAGTCTACCTAAGGTTTTGTAGTTTAGTCACAGAGCAGACCACGGGTTTTTCCAAATCTCCAGGAAGGTACAGAATTGAACCCAGCGCTCCCCAACCCAACCTCCTGCCCACCAGGCAGCAGCTTGGTGTAGCAGAAAGAACCTAAGGCTTTAGGTTCAAATACAGGGCCCTGCCACTTAGAAGGTGGGCTGCAGTTTACAATCTCCTTCACTTCTCTGAGCCTCAGTTTGCCCATTTACAAAACACAGATGAGGTATGCAAATTATATGAGATTACATTCAGGTTATATGGGCAAAACACCTAGCACAGACCTGGCACATAATAGGCAGAAAACAAATATAGTTCTATTATTATTTCTACTCACCATATGATGACCTTAAGTCATCAATAAAAGATTAAACTCTGTATGTTATTTTCTGTTGAAGAAGGGGGGGTATGTTATTTTTAAAACAGATTTTTAGCCTTATGTGATAAGATTCAAATGTCTTGATGGTTAAAGGGATGAGCATTAGGTATTCAGAATGCTGGATTATCCAGAACTATTCTCCAAAGATGTCAATAGTTGAGACTTCAGTGTAAATATTTTGTGACCTCTGAACAGTTTTTAATTCCTATTCTCCTTTTTAATTTTTTACTCCAAGAATCCCAGTTGTCTCATAAATGCCCCATGGCTTCTCAGAACCCCCTCAGAACTTTTTTTTTATTACTATATTTTATTCTTTTCTGTATTCCCCCAAATGTCTATAATGACTGTGTATTAATTTTAAACCAAGACAAAAACCATCATAAAACCTTCCAAGAGATCAGGTAAGAGAGTACAAAATAAATTTGATTATTTGGTCATTGCTGACCTTAGTGGAAGGTGTTAGGTGAGTGACAGTGACAGATGCCAGTATGCACAGGTGGAGGAGTGACTGAAAAGTGATGAAGTGAAGATATGTGTGGATGAGAGCATGAAAAGGGAGCTGGATTTGGGGAACCCTTTTTTCAGATGGGAGAAGACTTGGATATATTTTTGGTGGATAGGAAGTAGCTCTTGGAGAGGGTGAGATTATAAAAATATAGACAAAAGAGCAAGGCCTGGGGAGAGGCAGGAGGGATTGGGTTGAGGCTCAGGGAGGTGAGGACGTTAGCCTGAGATAGGAGGACTGAAATCTCTTCCTCTGGGCCAGGCAGGAAGGAGGAAAGTTGTGGCCACGATAGGTGAGTTTAGAGGAAGAGGAAAGAGAAATCGAGGGGTTCCGATCTGATGGCCCATTTTCTTTGTGACAAATTATCTCAACTGCTGAGATTGAGGGGGATAGGCTGGAGAAAGAGCTGTGGAAGGTGTGTGGAGTCGCCAACACAGAGAATGAGAAAGGGCATTTAGTAAAGACAAGTGAAATCACTGCTGGTCAGGGCTGAGGGCCTGGTCAAAGTTGAGAGAAAATAGGGTTATAGAGACAACAGTGAGTTACTAAAAGTTTTTGAGGAGAGGAGCAATGTGATGACAAATGTGTTTCAGGGATTTTATAAAGTGCTGGTATACCAGATGGTGCAGGTAAGCTTTGTCAAGTTCTAGGCTGACTAGTAATGGGACTGAAGGAGGGACGGTGAGCAGGGTCCTCTTGAAGGAAAACCATCTAGACCTTTATAATAAGACAGATGTCTTCAAGCCACACTTCTCCTTGACTGGCTGGCTCCCTGTGACCCTGACAGTAGGGGATACTAAAGGGAGACTGGAAGGCTGGAGGGGATTCTTGGAACTGTTCTGCTTTCTGTTCCTGTCAGTGTCACCCCAGGAAGTGGTGTTCACCATGTCGATGACAATGGGTTCTGGTTTCCATATTTTTCACACTTTTGAACCATCCCCCTGGAGATGCCAGCCCCAGCCACTGGCCCCATCTCCTCAGAGATGAGTTCCAGCTTGGCGGGTCCTTCCTCTGAGCTCCAGAGGCACCAGCACTAACAGGCAGCCCCCATGTCTGAACCCCAGCTCAGCAGGGCCACTCTTCTAAGCTTCTAGATTCTGATAACCCATTTCCTCTTGCCCTAGGATGGTAGCTGCTTCCTGAATTCTCTTTTACCTTTCAGTCTGCAATACCTGCTTAATCAGTTTCTTCAGTTAAATTCTTTCTGTAAAAATAACTGATGTGGATTTTGTTTTCTTGATTAAATCCTTACTATAGATTCACCATATTAGTTTGCTAGGGTTGCTGTTATAAACTACCAAAACCTGGGTGGCTTGAGCAACAGACATTTATTATCTTGCAGATCTGGAAGCTGGAAGTCTGCAAGCAAGGTGTTGGCAGGGTTGGTTCCTTCTGAGGGTCATGAGGGAAGGATCTGTTCCGTGCTTCTATCCTTACTTCAAATGGCCATCTTCTCCCTATGTCTCTTCACACCATCTTCCCTCTATGTGCATCTGTTTCCAAATTTCCCCTTTTTAGAAGAACATCAGTCATACTGGATTAGAACTCATCCTAATGACCTCACTTTAACTTGATTACCTCTATAAAGACCCTATCTCCAAATAAGGTTACATTCTGAGGTACCAGGGGTTAGGACTTCAACATATGGAGGGCCACAGAATTCAACCCATAACTGTTGCCTTCAGCATAATGAACAGCAATTAGAGAAAACTGTGTGTTTAAGCTTTGCTTAGCCCACTTTCAGCTCTATATCCTTGCACAAGTAGCTTAATCTCTCAAAGCCTCAATTTTTGTCTTCTATAAAATGGATATAGTAATTCCTACTTCAAAGATTCAATTAGATAATATAAAGATATCCCAATTCTCCTTTCCTTTTTACATTTTGTAGAAGATAAATGTGTTTCCCCCACCCCTACCCCGCTCACTCCATTATTCTCATCCTGTTTAGATGGAAAGATGAATTTTTTAAAAAAATTAATTAATTAAGTTTTGGCTGCATTGGGTCTTTGATACTGTGTGCGGGCTTTCTCTAGTTGGCGACGAGCAGGGGCTACTCTTTGTTGTGGTGCGTGGGCTTCTTATTACGGTGGCTTCTCTTGTTGTGGAGCACAGGCTCTAGTTGTGCGGGCTTCAGTAGTTGTCGCATGCTGGCTCAGTAGTTGTGGCTTGTGGGCTCTACAGAGCAGGCTCAGTAGTTGTGGTGCACAGGCTTAGTTGCTCTGTGGCATGTGGGATCTTCCCAGACCAGGGCTCGAACCTGTGTCCCCTGCATTGGCAGGTAAATTCTTAACCACTGCGCCACCAAGGAAGTCCAAAAAGATGAAGTTTTGCTGCTCACAACCGACTTTGAGACTTGACTGACAGACTATACTGACCACTGGAAATTCAGACCTCCACCAACAGCTCTCTGAAGTCCTTCATTCTAATTCAAGTAGAGTCGCCAGGGCTGCCTCCCAGCCTTTCTTTGCTCTGTAACTCATTTCTCTGCTCCCTTTGGCACCATCTGGGTGTGTCTCTGTTAGAGACCCCACTTTCCCAAACAAGTTTTGGCCAAGTTTCTGGTAGCTAACCACACCCCTGCCTCTCAGGGGAAAGTGCTTTTCCACACACTACTTTGTTTAGAAATCCTTGTCCTTGGAAGCTAACAAGCTGTGAGTTGCTTAAAATGTAATGGTTACCTATGAGCAGCACAGCTAAATATAGTCACAAAAAATGCAGTATTTTGAAAAAGAAGAGCATTGTTTAAACAGGATTTTTGAATAGTTTCTTCCATGTAGGGATACAGTTAGAGGGCTTAGTGAAGCCTGAATTATATACTTTGAAAGCAAATGGAATTTTTTTTTTTTTTTTGCGGTACGCGGGCCTCTCATTGCTGTGGCCTCTCCCGTTGCGGAGCACAGGCTCCAGACGTGCAGGCCCAGCGGCCATGGCTCACGGGCCTAGCCGCTCTGCGGCATGTGGGATCTTCCTGGACTGGGGCATGAACCCGTGTCCCCTGCATCGGCAGGTGGACTCCCAACCACTGCACCACCAGGGAAGCCCTGGAATTTTTAAAGTGGTATGAAAGTTAATTCTGTCTATCAACTTGACTGGGCCATGGGTGCCCAAACATTTGGTCAAGCATTATTCTGGGTGTTTCTGTGAGGGTGTTTTTGGATGCGATTAGCATTTGAATCTGTAGATAGAGTAAAGAAGAGCGCTCTCCCTAACGTGGGCTGGCCTCATCCAAATCAGTTGAAGGCTTGAATAGACCAAAAATGCTGACTTCCTCCTGAGTGCGAGAATTCCTCCTGCCTGACAGGCTTTGAACTGGGACATCAGCTTTTTCCTGCTTTTGGACTAGAACTAAAACATCGGTTCTTCCTGGGTCTTGGGCCTGCTAGCCTTCAGACTGGAACTACACCATCGGCTCTGCAGGTCTCCAGCTTGTGGACTCACCCCACAGATCTTGGGACTTGTCAGCCTCCATAATCATGTGAACCAATTCCTTATAATAAATCTCTTTCTATAAATACATTGTACTTCCTATTGGTTCTGTTTTTCTGGAGAACATTGACAAATTCAGGCTGGAAGGAATTTTAGCAGTGCATCTTAAACTTTAATATGAATACGAATCACCTCGGATCTTGTTTAAATGCAGATTCTGATTCGAGAGGTCTGGGATGGGGCCTAAGATTCTGCAGTTCTGAGAAGTTCATCCGTGATGCTAATACTGTTTGTCTACCAGCCACACTTTGAATAACAAAGCTTTAGTGATCATAAAACAGAGGTCCTCAATCGTGGTTGCACATTACAATTATTTGGAGTGCTTTTAACAAACACTAGTTCCTGGTTCACCACCGCCCCTGCCCCGCCCCCACCCAGAGTTTCTGATTTAACTGGTATGTGTTTGGACTCAGGCATCAGTGTCTTTTTTCAAAACATCCCAGGTGATGCTAATGTGCAGCCAGGGTTGAGAATCACTGGTCTAGTCAGGGCTGCTCAAAATAGGTACAGGAATCACCTGGGAATCTTGTTAAGATGCATTTTCTCAGCCTGGTGCCTGAGATTCTGCATTTCTAAAGAGCTTCTAGGTCACATCAAGGTTGCTGGTCCACTGAATACACTCTGAGTAGGAATGGTCTAGTTCAGTGTTCCTCAACTTTGGCACTACTGACATTTTGGGCAAAGATAATTCTTTGTTTTAGGAGACTATGCTGGGCATTGTAAGATGTTTAGCAGCATTCTCGGCCTCTGCCTACTAGATGCCAGTAGCACTCCCATACATACTTGTGACTACTAAAAATGTCTTCAGGGGACTTCCCTGGTGGCGCAGTGGTTGGGAGTCCGCCTGCCGATGCAGGGGACACGGGTTCGTGCCCCGGTCCGCGAAGATCCCACGTGCTGCGGAGCGGCTGGGCCCGTGAGCCATGGCCGCTGGGCCTGCGCGCCCGGAGCCTGTGCTCCGCGGCGGGAGAGGCCACAACAGTGAGAGGCCCGCGTACCGCAAAAAAAAAAAAAAAAAAAAAAAGTCTTCAGACATTGTCAAGTATCCCCTGGGGGGCAAAACCACCACTGCTACCACCACTGCCCACCATGTTAGCGTAATCCAACCTTCTCATTTTATTGCAAACTGAAGTCCTGTTACAATGCCCACATCTTCTAGGCTCTCAGAACCTCTAGATAATTGAAAGCTGACAGATTACAAAAAGATGACTGCCTCAAACATAGAATGGTAGGTAAATAATGGCCTTGCGGAGATGTTCAAGTTCTCATTCTTGAAATCTGTGAATGTGTTACATTACATGGTAGGAGAGGCTTTGCAGTTATGATTAAGGACCTTGAGATAAAGGATTATTCTGGGTTATCCAAGTTGGCTCAATGTAATCACTAGGGAATAGGAGATGTGATGATGAAAGCAAGGTCAGATAGAGAGAGAGATTAGAAGATGCTATGCTGTTGGCTTTGAAGATGAAGGAAGAGGCCACAAGCTAAGGAATGTGGGTAGCTTCTTGAAGCTGGAAAAGGCCAGGGAATGAATTCTCCCCTAGAGCCTCCAGAAGGCATGCACCCTTGCCTACACCTTGATGATAGCCCAGTGAAACCCATTTCAGATTCTGAACTTCAGAACTGTAAGAGAATAAATGTGTGTTGTTTTAGGCCAGTAAGTTTGTGGTAAATTGCTACAGCAGTCATGAACTAATACACAGGGGAACACAATAAGCAGATAAACAGTCCTTTGCTGTGGGGGAAGCAGAAGTAAGTTTGCACTTGGGTAGAATGGTTGCGGAGGAAACTGAAGAGACTCTGTTTTGGGGGGGAAATCAATAACACTGTTCCAAGTCGAGCATTATGAATGGACAATTCTGTGTTAGCCCAGGCAGGACTACTGGAAACAGATGGAAAAGGCACACACCTGGCAGATTTGGGCAGAGTGCAGGTGTGGGGTCATAGAAATCAGATCACTGCTTCTGTGCTGTGGGCCCAGCAGGTGTGGATTGGCTTTGTGGTCCTCAGAATTTGCTGCATATTAGAATCACCTGGAAAGATTTAAAAACTCCTGCTGCTCAGGCTGTATCCTATACTAATTAAGTAAGAATCTCTGGGGACATTAGTAGTTTTTTTAAAACTTCATGTTATTCAAATATGAAGGCACACTTGAGAACTACTTTAGAAGGGGAAACAGGTGAGAGACAGACCAATAAATGCAATGAACTCTATCAACTTGTTTCTGGAACAATAGACCTTTGGTAATTTGAGGTGCTACATTCTTGAGGGGAATGATGCAGGTGAGAAACCTGGTACCACCTGATGTCCCACAGCTGGTAAGTTGGGGAGTAAAGATGTGGTCTCAGGACTTCCCTTGTGGCTCAGTGGCTAAGAATCCACCTGCCAATGCAGAGGACCTGGGTTTCAGCCCTGGTCTGGGAAGATCCCACATGCCGCGGAGCAACTAAGCCCGTGCACCACAACTACTGAGCCTGTGCTCTAGAGCTCGTGAGCCACAATTACTGAGCCTGCGTGCCACAACTACTGAAGCCTGCGTGCCTAGAGTCCATGCTCCGCAACAAGAGAAGCCACTGCATTGAGAAGCCTGTGTACTGCAATAAAAGATAGGCCCTGCTCACTGCAACTAGAGAAAGCCTGCACGCAGCAACAGACTCAATGCAGCCAAAAAAAATAAAAAAGAATATAGAGCCCAGAAATAAACCCACACACTTAAAAAACAAAAATGTGGTTTCAACCAGGTTGTATGTAGGCAGGTCCAACTGTAAGGCAGTGGGGACCTCAGCAGCAGGGCAGGGCGTTGGGGAAGAGAAGAAAGCTGGGACTACAGAGGGCCAGGGCCGAGAGTGAGGGTAGGTATCTAAATCATGGCATCCACAGAAATTGGGGGAATCCACACACTCACCTACACTGAGAAAAGTGAAAGTCTCCAGGAACACACAAACCACCATAACCTTCATCTGTATAACTTTTCCTGGTATTTCAGGTCATATCTTAGAGATACTTCTTCCAGGAGTCCTTCCCTAACCTCCAAGCATGAGTTAGATTCTCCCTTTTAAAGCACCATTTAATAGTCTGCCACATTGAATCCTTCTAAGCCTATGTTATAGTAGTTAAATGATCCTCCATGTCCTCAAGCTAAATGTGATTTATGTAAAAACAGTGCCATGTCCCATGTGTAGAGTCTATTTATTATTATATAGCCTCTGGATAAGGCAAAAACATGGCACTTGTGGCAGAGTAAGAAATTATATCTTGAACCTTGACGTGCAGAGGAAAAAATAAAACAGAAATTATAACCAATGCAGGTTATTAAGCACATTCAGGGTAACGTGCCCTGAGTTCATAGCTTTCTATTCCCTGACAGGACTCCATCTCCCAACACCCATCCCACATTGGCCACTGTTGGTCACCAACAGAAAGTGTGTGTCAGGAGGGTCCAGAGGAGATCCAAGAATTTGTACTTATCAAGCATCTCTAGTTGATATCTCTTATCCTTTTGCTGACAGCTGTATCCTTTAAACCTACAACAGTAGAGTGGAATTTGCATACCATCTATATATTTGAGTGTTAGTTCCCACCAATTCTAAAGCCTAGTCTTCTGTTGAATTAATGATCACTTTTCACTCAGTATTATAATTGCCTATTTGACTGCTTAGACATTCCACCAAACCAGAATTTTTAAGGTGGCAGAGAGCCTATCTTCTTTACTGCTATATTTCCACCATGAGTATAGTGCCTATCATGTAGCAAGTGCTTCTTTATGTTTGTTGAACGAGAATAAAGATGAGTTTTCGGTCTGTTGTGTTTGAGGAGCCTTTGAGACCTCCAGGTAAAGATACCCGCCAAGCAGTCAGTTGTGTAAGGCAGAAGCTCGGGAGGCTGTTCTGGGCTGGAGTTCGGAAAAATGGTTGCTGCCGTGGACAGGAATAAGATCACTAAGTCAAAGTGCCTAGAGCAGGGCATTATCGACATTTGGGGCTGGATAATTCTTTGTTGTAGGGGGCTGTCCTGTGCACTATAGGATGTTTAGCAGCATCCCTAAACTCTACTCACTAGACTCCAGTAACACCTCCCAAGTTGTGACAAACAAAAATGTCCACTGACTTTGTCAGATGTTGCCTGGAGAGCAAAGTTGCTCCCAGTTGAGAACCACTGGTCTAGAGTGACAAGAAGCATTGGAAGGGCAGCATGTCAAGGTGTGCACATCGGCAAAGGCCTGGCTCTGTAGAGTCAAGCGAGGGGTTCTTCCTCATTGCCTCACGACCTCGCCTACGCTTCCATCCTCTTCCTCCAACCCAGACACTCATTTTGGTATTGGAAGTAGCAGTGCAGCCTTGACAGAAGCAGTAGTTATGTCTATGCTTTTTAGTATTTAAAAAAAAAAGGAAGTCATACTCCCAGTTGTGTAAAACGGAGTCTCTTTCCTTCGCCTAATTTCATGGGAAAAGAATGCCTTCTTTCTGAGTGGGAGCCCCTCCCTGGGGTGCTTCATGGCTCCTTTAAACTCCTGAGGCTCTGGATAGGAACTGAGACCTCTGAGAGAAGGTAGGTTGCCTGGGGGTGGAGTGGTCCTGAGGAAGTAGTTGGAGCAGGTGCCAAGTAAAATACTTCTTCTGAGGCTCCACACATCAACCCTTTCCTTTCATGCTCAGAAAATATGTGCTAACCACACAACAATAACCTCAGTCGGGCAACGAGCGATGTTTCTCTAGATGGATTTAATCATTAGAATGTTGCACATTAAGCTGAAGTCTCAAAATGAATTCACTCTGCTTTCCAATCTATAGGAACGTGAGAAATAAAGCCACAAGGGGAACTCGGAGTGGGTCAGTGCATGTCATCCTGTAACAATACTGGGAGGATGCTTAGAAGGCTTCCCTTCAGGGTCTAAGTTGAGAGCAGGAAGGGCTGGTTTTCCTCCCTATATCCCTTCCTATGTTTCCCTGAACACTTGCCATGTTAAAAAAAAAAAAAAAACTTCATTTAGATATTTGTGGACAAAAAATCAGGCTAATCTAAGAAAACATCGACTTCTCCCTGTTTAGGGTAGTAAGCATCTCATTTTTCACTATATCTCATGATTAAATGTTCATTATAATATAAAAGGGGTCACAATTTGAAAGCAGGAAACATGGAAGGGGCCAGTGGTTTCTATCAGAAGACCAACATAATTAAGGTGGGTAAATGGACACCTGACCTTCTCATCATTCAACATTTGTGGGGTCTCTACCATGTTCCGTGCTCTGTGCTAGGCACAGGAGATGTACGTGGAAAAGGCACAGTTTGGAACCACAGGATGGTGAAGTAAATAGCTGACTGCCAGCCAGGGTGATAAGCTTAATAACAAGTAAGGGGGGCTCTGGGTACATATAAGGGGTGCTCCTAATAAGACAGAGTCAGTGAAAGGGTCCCAGAGGAGGTGTCACGTGAGCAGGTGTGATTATCTAGGTGAAGGGCATGGGCAAAGACGTGTCTAGTTGTCACACTGTGGTTCCAAGGCCAGACTGAACTTTCCTCCAAAGCCATAGGAAGTGCTCTGAGGGAACACACATATAGACTGGGGCAGTATGACCCATTTCTATTAAAAAATGAAAGTGTCCTCCTATAAAATGAGGGGAAGGAATTCATAAATAATCGATGCTAATTAGAGGTAAGCAACGACCTAGCTAGAGTTTCTGTCATCCATTAGGTATGAGTGGATAGTGCCTGCTTAAAACTATGGTGTCAGAGTGAACACCCTCCTCAAGCCGCCTGTCAGAATCTCTCCTCCAGTTGCCCAAGCCCGTGAGCTCACGGGGCCCTAAGAGATTCCAACTCCGTACTCTAAGCCTCACCCTGTAGCTACCTTCTCTGTGGCACTTCTGCTTCCTCACACCCACCGTCGTTGACTTTCCATTCCTTCCATCACTTACCACACAGGACTCAATAGAATTCCATCAAATTTTAGAGCCAGAGGGAGCTTGCAGAGCATATTATCCGACTTTTTCATTTATGGTGCAAGAGAGACAGCGAAGCAGAGAGATGCTCAGAAAGGAGCGGAGAGGAGAGGCTGTGAAAGAACTCCCAGGTTGCCTAGTTCTATCTGTTCTTGAGGTCCAGCTGCACTCTCGCCTCCAGGCTTCAGGAGACTCCCCCAGACCCTTATTACAAATTGCCTTTTCTGCTTATGGTCACTAAGGTCAGTTTCTTTTACTTCACACACATAATGAATCAGAATTCAGTCATGTAAAGTCATCTGTAAGAGAAAGGCTGCCTCTCAAGCTGAAACCATTAATTATTGGTGTATTAGATTCTTGTGGCTACTGTAAAAAATTACCACAAACTTGGTGGCTTAAAAAGATAAGAAATTTATTTTCTTACAGTCCTAGAGACCAGAAGTCCAAAATCAGTATCACTGGGATAAAATCAAGGTGTCAGCAGGGCCATGCTGGGCCGTGCTCCTTCCAGAAACTCTAGGAGAGAATCCAGCTCCTAGTGGCTGTCACAGTTTCTTGACTTGTGCCCACATCAGTCACTTCCATCTCTGCCTCTGGGGTCATGTTGCCTTCCCATCTTCTGTCTGTGCATCAAATCTCCCTACTCTTTTTTTTTTTTTTTTTTTTTTTTTTTTTGGTACGCAGGCCTCTCACTGCTGTGGCCTTTCCCGTTGCGGAGCACAGTCTCCGGATGCGCAGGCTCAGCGGCCACGGCTCACGGGCCCAGCCGCTCCGCGGCATGTGGGATCTTCCCGGACCGGGGCATGAACCCGTGTCCCCTGCATTGGCAGGCGGACTCTCAACCACTGCGCCACCAGGGAAGCCCCCTCTCCCTACTCTTAAAAGGACACTGTGATTGCATTTAGGCCCACCTAGATAATCCAGATATTTCATGTAATCACATCTGCAAAGACCTCTTTTGCCATATAAGGTAATATTCACAGATTCGAGGGATTAGGATGTGGATATCTTTTCGGGAACTATTATATAGCCTCCCACATTTGGCATATTTAAAAAACAAAATGCCAATTTAAAATGGTGTTAGCTGGCAATGGTATGACAAAGTATTTTCAGCATGGGGTGGAATAAAAGGCCCCCAGATACAAAGAACACAGGATGTGACCCCCCCCCCCCCGCCCCCGCCAAGGTTGCATATCCCCCTGGAGGAGATGGGATGGATGCATCATGTTATTGTGGTCCAGACACCAGCCACTATGCTCACTGAGTTAGCATCCCTTGTTCTGATTTCAAAGAACTTTCCAATAACTTGGCTACTTATGTAGATTAAGCAGTGACAGGATATGCTGATCTGTATGCCAAAGTATCTAGTTTGTTGGATCATTATATTTCTCATTATAAATGTAAAAATCAGAGTTCTGGTTTTTTTCACTCATTAGTTTTCACAAGTTTGGGTAACACATATCATCAGGCTCTGAGATGAGGGCTGTCCATTTCACAAGTTCAGAAATACAATTTGCCAGCACACTAATGGTTAATCCATTCCTGCAGGATAGTTAAACTGAGTTGTAATCTGTTGGTCCTAATTCCAAATTCCTAAGGAAGGAGTATAATTAGCCAAACTCCAGTCAATTTCCTGCCCTGGAACAATCAACTGTGGCTAAGGACTGAGGTCCCTTTGAATGTACTGCTTTTATTTTATATGCATTTGGGAGGGACAGAGCAGTTTCCTCAAAAGTCAGAGAATATGGCAAACAAAGGACATAATCGTACCCTGCAGCCCGTGTTATACCTTAACTCTCAGAAGGCATTCTATACCCAAATGTTCCCTGTGCTATCTATTGTCTTCTTCATGATTGTGTATTTGTATTTTGGGGACTTATGGGATTTATGGGAAAAAATCCCATTTTCTCCTTCCTCCAATGTATTCTTCTCACTTCTACTGAATTAATCTCTACAAAATACCTTAGATTTATAATCTATGATGACTATTACTGATATACTGTCTCTGTGTTTTAGCCTTATCTATGTTACCTCCTGTATTTTATCACTTAATAGTTAAAAATATCAACTCACGCTATAAATACATTAATTTAAAAAATAAACCCTATCATAAATGAAAACTGGTATCACTTTCCTTAAATAGAAAGTAATCATACAAATAAATATAGGAGGATGTTAGAATGTGGTTTCCAACCATGGTTTTTGACTGAGGCTCCAATGTAACATGCAGCATATATTGCCAAAGTTAGTGTAAGATGGACTCCTCATATGCAAGTTTACATAGGAAATTGTGGAGAACTGGTTCCATGATTTTTGTACCCCTTAGCCAGATCAATGATATTTAAAATGAGTCAAAGTGTGGAGGGAGAGGAGGATTTGCGGAGGATCTTTCAGGGCGGGTCTGGTGCTATAGCAGAGACCCAAGAAAGGGGGTACTGCCTCTTCTTCAGACTTAGAGTGACAAGTTTCCTTGGGACCACACAGAGAGCTACGGATTATGTTCCCCGCTGTTAGGGGAGATGGAGTAATTGCAACCAACTCCTGCCTAAGGAAGGGTAGAAGTGGCTGTGTTAGGAGTGGGCTGCATTCCCAGTGTTTTGGGGACAAGGAAGGTGTTACTGTTTCCCATGGACCAGAGGTGGGCCACTTGGGATAAAGAGAAGTTGCGTCAGATCATCTAGGGTCCTGGAGGAACTCCAGCAAAAAGAAGCTAGAGGGGAATGCTGTCATTTTAGGGGCTGTGAAAGGACTAGCAATACTTAAGTGCCCCGCCATGGGGAGAGATAGAAATCTACATGAAAGTGCCCAGGCAAGAAGAACTCAGGTGTGACCTACTTGGCCAAGAGAGCCCTCAGCCACCAGCCAGAAAATACTGTCCTAGAGCCTCTACCTCTCTTCTCTCTGACCTCCCCTTTTCTAACCTGGGAAGAAGTAGAATAGCAGCTAACAAATGTAGGAGGAAGCGAGTGGAAAGAGCAGAAACCAACCACACTGCCTTCCTGGAAGGCAGGCAGCTGTCGAGTAGAGGCCTTGCCCAGGGGACGGGGAGGAGGTTGAAGAGTTGGCTAATATCTAGGACTTGACATTCAAGTCAGCAGATTAAAACTGAGTTAGAACAGAAAAGACTGTAAGACTGCCTTTTACCTAAGAGCGAGCTAGTGGAAAAAAAGACAGGGGGCCTGCTGGGATATTATCCAGTGGTAGTTAAAAAAAAAAAAAAAGCTTTCCCACTGGATCAAGTTTAAAGGAGACCTGGGAAACAAAACGTTAAGTTGAATTTTGATCGTGTCTCAGTCATACTTGTTCAATATACTGCTGAGACACACACTGCAAAAACAAAAGTTATATTTTAAAAAATTAAAATAAAAAAATGACAATCAAGTAGTAAATATAATTTTGTTTTCAAATGCATACAAGAAAAGAGTTTATTTTAAACATGTGAAAAACTCCTTGGTCTAGGTTCAAGTTTGGCCAGTTGGTGACTGATGTTACCACTAAGCTTAGATGCTTCCTTGGTTAAGAGTGGGTGGTGCCCCTGCTTGGTGGTATGACACAGTTGGGACACCTTGACAGCCCATGCCAATTTGGATGCAATCTCAATGTGGGAATGATAACCTACCAAGACCACTATGGGAAAGACGATAGGAGCAGTTATTCTTACTATCCCTACTTCCAAAAAGTCATGGTGAAATGTTTAGTACATGAAGGTCTGAAAAATTCATGGCAAAGTGTTAATCTAGGTGGCCTGTGTAAACATGTTTCTACCTTCTGTGCCCAGGTATTTTTTTCCCTAATAACATTAAAATACTTAGGTATAAAGTAAAAAAAAAAACCTTCAGTGATATGCCTCCTGAAATCATCATGCATACCACACTCTACCAGAATCCTCAGGTGCCATCCTATGTAGCTGACTCTGTCTCTCACGGGGCCCAGCCTAGCCCATCTGTACAAAGTCCATCTTTACTGATATCTGGTCCTGTCATGTTTTCTGGTTTCCAAATCTCTAGTGATTCAAATCTGCTCTTCCTTCAGAATTCCTCTATTTCTCCTTTCAGTTCTATTGGTTTTTGCAGCACTGTTGCTTGGTGCAAACATATTTAAAATTACTCTATCTTCCTGATGGATTGACTCATTATACAGTGTCCCATTCTGTCTCTAGTAAGTTTCTTTGCTTGATGTCTACTTTATTTGTTACTTTCTTCTTTCCTTTAATTAATGTTTGCATAGTATATCTTTTTCCATACTTTTACTTTCAACCTGCCAATATCATCATAATTGAAGTGAGTCTTTTACAGACAGCATATAAGCTGGGTCATGTTTTTAAATCTGGTCTGCCAATCTCTGTCTTCTAATTGGTGTATTTAGACCATTTGTGTTTAGTAATTATTAATATGTTAGGGGCCTTAATCTTCCATTTAATTTTATTTATTTTAATTTTTTGTTAATGAAAATAAGTTTTTTATGTCAAATAATAAATACACACGAAGATGAAAGCAGTTTTAGTCTTTTTTTCCAGATGTTTTGATCAGCTTACAGTAAAGACAGTACTGAAATCTACAGACAGTCTTGGTACAAAAATTGCTGTTGGGTTGATTGCTCTTTTTTCTGTATTTATAAATTGTGACTTTTTAAACTGACTTCAAAGCATTGATAGCCATGCAAGTGCTTAAGCAAAAAAGTTCTATTATGTAGAATCTATACTGTACAGCTGTCAGTAAAATAAAAATTAAAAAAAATAAAGTGAGCTGTCAGTATTCATTAAAAACAAAATCCTTAGAGTGGTATTGGCTTATGAAAAGGAACAAGGAAGAATTTGGGCTACATAAATGAATTCAACAGAGAAGATTAAAGTGACATACTGCCATCTTGGAGGCAAGCTACAGTTTGCCAGAAGAGTAGATAACAACTTTTATGTGCATCTTTTTAATCGATGCTTTAAAAAAACCCGAATAGTTCCAAACTACTTAAAATGCAAATTCTAATTAACTGCAAAATCTCTTCTATGGGTTCAGAGCCTAATGAACCATGAGAGGGAAAAGGGGAGAAAAATTCAAACTGTTACTATTTTGAAAACATGTTTCTTCTGGACAGAAGAGACAACTGTAACCTCCCATCTTGTAAAAAAAAAAAAAAAATGGAAAACCTTTCAAAACTAACACGGTGACTAGGGTCTGGCATTGTATTCTGTTTCAACCAAGCACTCCCTAACCAGTCCTTGAGGGTGGATGATGCCTCAGTGTAGGTGGGTCTGATCACTTTACCCAACCCTTTGATGGTCAGCTGCTCTGCATATTTGCTCTGAGGTACTTGGCTGTTCCCAGTTCCCTGGGTGTAGCCTAGGGGTGGTGGCCTGTAGTCACTCAGCAGCTGATAGTACTGTAAGGATATTACCATGAAGGTAAAAGGTGAGTGGACGTTTCCAACCTTGATGAGTGAGACCATGGGCCTGTGCAGTCAAGTTTAGTTTGGAAAACATGCCTCCCCTCCCCACATCAGTGGCGGATGGCACTTGGTTGCAGCCAGGCGCAGGCCTGTGAGTGTGGTAGTGGTGAAGCTGGGCCTACTGGCAGGTAGTAGTGGTGGCTTAGCAAGCCCAGCATTTTGTGTGCTGGTTTGTATACATGTGTGCCCACTGAGCTCCTGAACACTTTTTATTATTTCTATTTTATTTTTGTTTTCTCTCTGTTTTTGTTTCTCTGGTTTGTTTCTTGCCTTCCTGTAGGTTACTTAAACATTTCTTAGAATTCCATTTTGATTTATCTGTGGTGTTTTTGAGTGTCTCTCTTTGCATAGCTTTTTAAATAGTTGCTCTAAGTATTGTATCTACCTAACTTACTGGTCTTTTGGTGTCATTGTTTTACCAGTTTGAGTAATGTTAGAGAAGTGTTACCTCCCTCTGTGTACTTTACCCTCCTCCATTTATAATTGTCTTAAATATCTTACATTTAGAACCAAATCAGACAGTGTTATAATTTTTTTGCTTTGATTGTCAAAGATAATTTTGAAAACTCAAGAGAAGAAGAAAATTCCATTGTATTTACCATAATTTCGCTTATTATGTTCTTCTTTGCTGATATTTCAAGTTTCCTTCTTTGTTTCCTTTCTGTTTAGGGAACCTCAGTTAGCCACTCTTTTAACATGGGTCTGGTGACAAATTCTCTTAGTTTTCCTTCACTTGAGATGTCTTGACTTCCCCTTCACTCCTGAAGGATATTTTCACTGGGTGCAGGATTCTGGGTTGAAGGTTCTTTTCTTTCAGCACCTGAAAAACATTATGCCACTTCCCCTTGGCCTTCATGATTTCTAACGAGAAATCTGCTGTTATACAAGTCATTTTTCTACAATAGATAAGGTGTCATTTTTCTCTGGCTTCTTTCAAGTTTTCCTTGTCTTTAGTTTTCAGAAGGTTAATTATAATGTGTTTTTGGCATGGGTTTCTTAGGTTTATCCTGTTTGGAGTTTGCTCAGCTTCTTGAACCTGGAAATATATGTCTCTTGTCAAATTTGGGAAGTTTTCAGTTATTATTTCTCTCAATAATTGTTCAGCCCCATCCTCTTTCTCCTCTTCTGTGACGCTGATGACACAAATGTTAGATCTTTTGTTATGATCCCACAGTCTGAGATGCTGTTCACTTTTTTTTCAAAGGAAAGAAATAGAGAAATAAAAGAACCATAAAAATTACCCAATCTGAACAATAGAGAAAAAAATAGACTTAAAAAAAAAAAAGAACAGAACCTCAGACCGTGGGATCATAACAGTCTGTGCGAGGCAAAGAGAAAACCCAGGGAATTTGCCACCATGCCATTCCTTGGGTCCAGAAGTCTTGTCCTCTCTCCACCTTTTTGAGGTTTCTTATATTTGTTTTATATTTTATGTCCAGGGTTTTCAGTTGTGCTTAGTGGGAGCAATAGGGAAAATTACATTTCTTCCATCTTCTTGGAAGCAGAAGTCACTGGGTCTCTTTGAAGTCTTAATAAACACTTGGTGATCTGACTCAGGCACACCATTTCCCCCCTGCTCACTCCTACCTTTTACACAAATACAAAAGAGTAAAAGCACTAAGTTGGTAAAATATTTTAGATTAATAATATAAATATAATTAATTAATCAAGAGGTGAGTTTATTTAAATAAAAAGTTAAGTAAATAAAATAAAGATATAATTTGATACATATGTTTATCTACCCATGTAGATATTTTTATAGACATAGGATCATGAAAGTTAACATATTCAAAAATATATATGTTTAGACTGATGCTGTGAATTGGAAAATGTTGGGTATCTTCTAGAGGCGCTGAATTTCAGACCTTGGGGATAGAAGATGATAGTTACCCTGGACACAGAACCCTGTGCAAAGTCGAGGATGATATGTTCCCAGTTCTGCACACAAGCAGTGGATCAGGACCCTTTGGCTTGTGGCTTCCTAATACACATATTCTCATCTAGCTGTCCCCAGGACAGATAGAGCAGGATAGTCAACAGACAGACAGACAGACAGATACACATACACACTGTGAGACACTGAACTAGGCTGATAGAAGAGTGACTGAAATGACTTGAATATAGGAAAGAGAGTTTATGAATAATTAATTAGAAGACCTGTTGCTCATCCTCTATGTATCAGATACTCTAGAAACATTACTCATTTAATTTCTAAAAGTTGGTATTACTACTCAATTTTAACCAATAAGTAAATAACTGAGGCCAGGAGAGGTTAAATAACTTGCCTTACCTCACATCTATTAATTGCAGAGCCAAAATTCAAACCCCAGTTTGTCATATTTGGACATCGTCTGCTTTGCTGCCTATTTCTCATAGAGGAAGGTGGGGTCTGGGGAAAGCAGCATCAGGAGATAAGGTATTAGAGACCTCAGTAAACTCCGTGAGGTGGTCACAGAGGATTGATAGATGTGGTTGGACTTCACTGCCTTCCTCAATCCCTTCTATTCTCACAGTCGTGATGTGCATTGTCCCAGAGTCTGCAGACTTCTTTTCCCAAGATGAACTTTCATTTCAAGGGAAAGTCTGTGCTGGGTTCTACTCTCCTCCCAGTACTGAAGGGAGTTGGCCAGGTCTCCTCTTCTGAGTGTACATGACTAAGAGAGATGGGAGGGGGCCCACAGCACAGAGACCCATTGCCAAGAACATCTCAGGGTGGAGAGACCTCTGGAACATTTTTTCCATCCTGCATCAGACAGGGTAAAATTGATTAGCATTTAATTGGTTTCAGCTGTTCTTAACATGTTGCGTAGAAAACTTCGATGTATTTTGCTAAATTCAATATTCCTTATGGTTAACAGATTGAAAGCCAAAAACACCCTTGAAGAAACACCAGAAATCAGTGCTTTGGATCACACTGAGTTCTTTGCTATGGTTCACCCATTAGGAATGCTCTGGGAATGCTAAATACTTGGGATTGGGTATAAAAAAAGAAACAAATCTGTGTCTGGTAAGACTCTTGGGTAGATAGCTTCCTAGAAATCAAGATATCTACATTGCAGTTCCAGCTTTCCGTGTGCAGCCAGGTGATTCTGGTGAACCTCTTCACCTCTCTGGACTGCACTCAGGCTCCTAATCTAGAAAGTGAGGAGACTGAGCACAATGATCTCAAGAGTTGCTTCTGTCTCTCAGATTCTGTCATTTATTTTCATTATTCTGATGCTTTGGTACAATTCTGGAAAAACAATGCTACAATCCTCTCTAATTAAGAAGTGCACAGAACAGCTATGGCAGATTATGTCTTGGAACCCACTGAAGGGAGAGGTTTCACAGGACATAAAGTGGTTAAGGGTAATCAATAGGCATTTTAGTCTCCAGAGGCCAGCGGACAAACGAGGAGCTGGGAAAATCTCTTGACACTGTGTGTTCTTGAGGAAGGACACTCCAGTCCTCACCCTTCCTGTCTCCATCTATGAAACACAAATAAGGACACCTACCTGTTAATGCAAAAATCTTTGTTAAGAGGTTTGGTCAAAATGTGGGATGTAGGGGCTTCCCTGGTGGCGTGGTGGTTGAGAGTCCGCCTGCCGATGCAGGGAACATAGGTTCGTGCCCCGGTCCAGGACGATCCCACATGCCGCGGAACGGCTGGGCCCATGAGCCATGGCTGCTGGGCCTGCGCGTCCGGAGCCTGTGCTCCGCAACTGGAGAGGCCACAACAGTGAGAGGCCCACGTACCGCAAAATAAATAAATTAATTAAAAATGTGGGATGTAAATAGTACCGGATGCTGAGGGCCACAGAGGGGGTACAGCTACGGTAACTACTCTTTCTCAGTCCTCCCTCCATTCTTTCCTGCATCCCCTTAAACTGCTCATTCTCCAACTTTCTCTTTGCCTTTTTTTCCTCTCTGTCATTGCTTCTCTCTTGCTGAAGCACCCTCACTGGGTCTTCTTTTTGCGAATGCTCACGGAAGACTGAGGTGGCAGCTAGAACAGTGAAAGGCCCAGAGAAATTCCATCCTGTAACCCAAGCTGCTCAGGAGGACCTCAGAGGGAGCCTTCCGAGCGCTGCTTGCCACCCATTTGGCTTCATAGGGTCCCCAAGGGTTGTTGCTCCCTTACCACCAAACCTCAGGTTAGCATTCTACTGACTCACAGGCCTAACCCCAAGGCCTGGAGAACTCCAGAGCCATCTCCAGCAGTCCCAGGGGCTTCACCACTTACCTCCAGGGCTTTAGGGCTGAATGAGCTTGAGCAGGGAGAGATACAAGGTACCTCCACTGAATGCTTCCCTCATTCTCTAAAACTAAGAACTCCTCTCCATGAATGAGTTAATGCTTGAAAGAGCTCAGACTGCTGGACCCACACTTGGTGCTGCTGCATGCCTGGTCCAGGGCCCTTTAGGGTCATAGGCTTTCACAATGGGGCAAGGCCAAACCTGGCTGTAAAATTCTAGAGCCTTGTCATGAATATAACGTTGAAGAGCTGTTGGCTTAGGCTCAGATGGTTCTCCAGGATTTAATGCCCCCTATAGATGGTGTGGATTTGTGTTAGTAAAACACAGAGCTATGATATTGAAGGCAAAACTAGATATTGCTTGTAACCCTACTTCATGAGGGTTATTGTATCAATGCAGGACCCTCTTTCCCAGGGCTAAACCATGCACTGGGAATCTGAAGTATGGGAGAGAGTTCAGTCTTGGTCACTGACTTACCCACTTGATTGGAAAGTGGATGAATAGTGGAAATAGTGTCAGATGGAAATATCTGATATATTTCCTCTGGAAATATCATGTGGTCACCTAGGAGGAGAGTGAAGGCTTGTAGGCAGCAAGGTCTTCCCAGCCCCGTCTGGTATCTCTTTACCACAGTCTGGGTAGGACTGGCCCGTACGGGTTCTTCTTCACAAACAGTGGAACATTCTCTCTCTCTGAATACCCTGGGAGAGCAGAACAAAACTGAGCCTGTTAAGTGAGCTCAAGAGTGCAGCAAGTCCAGAGTGCTACACTCTGTTGTGTGCTAACTACTCCCTCAGAACCTGGCTCTCTCATGAGTTTATTTGGAACCCTTTACTGAATCTTTCCCTGGTAACGTGGGAATTACACACTATTTCCGGTATCATTTCTCTTAAGAGTTTACCATTGTTGGAAATGTGAGGAGTCCATGGAGTAGATATGAGAAAAAGAAGTTGAAAGTGCTCTGTAAACTCTAGAGTGCTGGTGTTGTTTATTCTTATTGGTATATAACACCCCTTGAAACCTTCCCCAGTGGTTCCTATTTTCTACATACTGAGTCAGGGAATGGGGCCCTGTCATCTGGTGACTTGTATGCTCATATTCCTCAGGGAGAAGTCCAATCCCATCCTTGTAGCCTGGCCAGCTTGGCAATAAGCCCAGACTCATCTTATTACATCCTGATTCTGCTCTTTCTCCCCAGAGTCGTAGCACATTGACCCTAGGCATTTTTGTTAATTTCCCAACTCTAATTCACCTTGAGTTACAAATGGATGATGGAAGATCACATGGTTTCCTTCATTTCCATTATAAAAAGGGAACATGAAGGAGCTTTTATTCTTGCGCTCACTCTGTGCTCCCCACACGTTCCTCTGGCCCAGTTGTGTGGGTGGAGGGTATGGTTGAAATCATGCCCCACATGCCCCCAGGCTCTCAGCATAGGCTCTGTTTCTTCTCTGGGTTCCTCTCCCAACCCTTCTGAAGGCTTGTCTTTCTTTCTCTGGCATCCTTTTAGTCTGAACGCACATAAACTATTAATGAGCCAGGCAGCGTTATCCGATTTTTACAACTTGAAGGATAGAGGTTTATAAGAAAACAAGCCATGATTATGGAAGGTGCCATGAACATCACGTTCTACACTGATGCTATTGAACTGGCCTTTATTAAAAACCAATTATAATTCTTCTGGGGTCAGGACTGCTAAAAATATTAGGAATTAACTTGGAAATTCTATGCTTTCATTATCCCCACTTTCCCTAGTTATTTGTTTTCAGTGAGAAAATCTGACATATCTTAAGATACGTTGCTTTTGCCATAGGCCATAAACTTAATTTTCAGCTGCTGCACCTTGGAAACCCAAGATATTCAGAATATTATTTATATTCAGAAAAAAAGATTTTATTTTAATCTATCAAGGTTACTTTATAGTAATTAGGTCAGCTTGAATAAACCTACATTTTCTTCCTCTTTTTTTTTTTATTGATGATGAAATTATGAGAACTATAGTATTCCATGATTATGTATTTAGATATTGTACTATCAAAAAGCACCAATAAAGGAGAAATAATCAAATGAAACAGATAAATAGAAAATTCTATCCCCCTTCCTCCCTCCCCTACTTTTTTTGCTATTTGTAATAGTCCTCCTAACTAGAAGTAGAATTTAAACTCCCTGGACATTAGTGAAACTGTTTATGTTCAAACTCCTCCCTAGATGAAGATTTTGTGTTCTGAGTCATTGTGTTCTTAGGCTTTGGTCCAAAGTGACTTCATTTTCTGCCTGCTGGGATTTGAGTGACTGCTAATGTAAGGGCGGCAGATTCGTGAGCCAAAGATGCCTTTTTTCTGACTCATGTTAAATAGGACTGAACTATGTGTTAAGATGCTCATCAAGCGTCTCCAAAATTTCAATCACATTTTGCAGATTTCTATTTGGCTCAACCACGGAGTTAATTAAAATGTACATTACAGATCTGGTACACTTAACAATGAATTGGCATTGGGAAGGCATAGGAACAGCTACAAAAACCCTAAAAACAACAATTCTTAGAGAACAGTTCCCAACCTCATATTAAACACATCAAAATTAATTTCAGCTGCTTCAAAAATCTGGCCTGTGAGTTAGTTCAGGACTTGTTTTTGATTTTTTAAATTGGTTTGAATAGAATGGCAAAAACAAATCTAGGGTTTCAAGATGGAAATGAAGAGTTTACTAACCATGAGCCTGTCCATTAAGAATGATGCACCATCTTACTACTAACATCAAGCCTTCCGGTAATTGATACCACTGTGACCCAGAAGGTCAACATTCCTGGGAGAGCCTGAGCTTGAAGAAAATTGGCACTTGAAAGTTCTCTCTCAAGTCATTTACTCCAGCCTTCAGGAAGGAAAAAAGATAATCCAAGATGTGCAAAATAAAAAAAACTTTGTAGAAGGTTATTTGTTGCAACAGTATTTATCATTGTGAGAAACTGGAAACAGTCAAATAGCCAAAAAGAGAATCCTCCTTTAAACAAATTAAGATATGGTCACACAGTGGAATATTATACAATTATAAAATAATGTTATGTTGTAGTAATATTGAATTTCATAAGAAAATTTTATGATATATTAAACTAATTATTATATGTATTGAGAAAAAAAGCAGGTTAAAAAATAAGACTCCAAAAGTTAATCATGGCCATCTCTAAGGCAATGCCAGAAAAACCTGAATTTTTTTCCCTCTGCCTCTCTATAATCAAAGAAAAGAGAAATAAATGCCTCAAAAAGACATTTCATTTGCAAAATCTGCTGCGAAATGGTGCACATGTTAATCTCTTATTTTTAAATTAGAACTCTCAAATTACTTGGCTTTTTAGAGTGAATCTACTTCTTATATTTCTCATCAATAAAAAATAATACCTGTCAGTTCCTGTCATATTTGGAAGTTTTCTGCTCTTTACTTATACGATGCTTTGGGGAAATTAAATTTCAGTGTGCCAAAGTCAACAGAAATGGTCTTAATTTTATTTCTGTGAAGCCTCTTTAAAAGTTGTTAGGTGGCTTTAATAGGCCATTAAATTGGTCAAGAGGCCTGAAATAAAACAGTCCTTTATTACTGCAAAAACCTCCATAGACAAACACCACCCTCAAAACAATATGCAAACCCTAGAAACTGAAAAGAAGGCATACATGCTAAGCCAGGGTGCTCCTGCATGCAGAGCACGGATCAAGCTGCCTGACTGTAGATGGAGAATTGAGGCCTTGACCAGTAAGACTGTGCACTGGGGAAAGATCAGGCCTTAGGTCAATGCACTCTTTTGTGGAAGGATCCCTGTCTGTGGCAATTTCACAGCACAAATGAGAATGACTCATGTTTAGATGGGAAATTCCATTAAACCCTATCCAAGATGGTCAGGAAACTAAAGTGTTATTGTATTAGCTACTCCCGAATTGAGACACATGTATTTAAAAACTGCAAAATCTCAATCTCATTTCTCTTTCTATCTGTCTCTCTCTCTCACACACACATATACATCCCCCAGTGGAAAGAGAGAGAGATTTTAGGAGCATGACTTATAGCAATAGTTGGAATTCTCAGTGTTCCTTCCTGTTATATCTTTCTTCTTATGACCTGGCCCTCTTCCTTTTCTCCCTGGCACTCTTATTTCTACATATTTCATCTACCTCCTGCACTAACCCAATTGCATAAAGGATAACGGGGAAGCCTTTCTTATGCTTCCAGGCTTAGGTTGCCTGGGTTGCATGCTCTAGGGAAGAAGATAGCAGAAAATCCAGCAACAGATATGTGGCTGGTTGGCTTAGAGGGTGAGATGCAGGAGACGGCAGTTGCTTGGTACCATGGGGATAATGAGAACCAGGTCAAAGGAGGGGGACAGTAAAGTGAGGAAGAGTAGAGAGAGACCAGAGGGAAAGGGTTAATGGTGTGTACACTATCAGGGCACCAAGCATGGCAAAAGCAGGGAGGAAAGTGAGGTAGGAGTGGTCTGGGGTGGAGAACTGCTGAAGAAGAGATGGGCAGGAAGCCTGGTTGGCAAAGCAAAAGTTCTTTCAATGGAGGTCTGTGGATTATAAATAGTTTTAGTTTTGTGTGTCTGAAAATATCTTTATTTTTCTTCATCACTCAAATTGTGGTTTGGCTGAATATAATAGTCTACGTTGAAAGTTTTGTTCATTCAGCATTTTGAAGACTGCTTTCTCTATTGTTTTGTAGTATTTAATGTTGCTGCTGAGAAGTTTGATAATCTGTGGGTTTTTTTTTTTTATAATAATCTGTGGCGTTTTGGGGCACATTTAAGATTTCCTTTTATTCTTTATGTTCTAAGTCTCGTGACAACATTCCTAGGTGGGGATTTATTTTTATTTATCCTTTCGTTACTAAGAGTGAACTTTCAATCTGAAGATTTATGTCTTTCTTTTGCTCTGGAGAATTCTCAGCCATTACTTTTATGTGAAGCAACTTACGCTGTCGTTCTTTTCATTCTCTTTTTCTGAGACTCATAGTATATGCCTGTAACCACTCTTTTGTATATTTAAACTCTTTGTCTCTCCGTGTTAAATTTAGGGTGAATTCCTCAATGTGAGCTTTCCAGTAACCAGTACTTTCTTCACTGAGTCTAGAGTTCATTCTATTAAGTAATTTAAAAATTTCGAGGGGCTACTTGAAGAGTAGTTCTATTTGGTCATTTTGCATATCCAACTGTTTTTGATTCATTTATGCCTGTTTTTGTTCCATAATAGCTGCTTCTTTTTATAACTGTTATTCTCTTATTTATCTCTTTGAGCTTCCTTGTTTTAACCATTTTGTTATACTCATTATATATTCATTACAATTAATTTCCTTCTGGAGTGAATTCATGTTCTGATTTCATATTTTATTGACTTTATTTTTTTAGGATTAGATTTCATGGCTATTGGAATTTTGATTTGCAAGCTAATTTTGGGTTGAAATGTTTTTATTATTGTTTGTTTTCAGTCTCTTTTTTTTTCTCTCCTCCTTTCCTGTGTCTACTTCTCCAAATTCATTGGTTTTGTGATTGTCTCTTCACTTGGCCCCCTGGAATTCTGTTTCAGAACCAGATTCTATAAAGGCCGTTCAGGGCTCTTGGCCATGGTGATGTCAGAGATACCTCAGGTCCAGTCACCAGGCCAACATGTGGCTTGGTTCTTTTCCTGCTTTCAAGGTTGGATCTGTGTCCTCTCACCTTCCTAGCTACCTAGACTCTCCTAACTCATAGCTCAGGCAGTTTCTGGCTAAGGTGATGATCCTAATTGAGGTCCCTTGTCCCAAGTGGAGTAGACTTCCAGTCACACAGCCTTCACCACCTAATTCTGGACTTGGAGACTGGCAGGTCCATGGCTTTAGCCTTACTCACTCTTCAGTATTGTTGTTTTTTTTCTCATCCTTGGAGACAGCAATCTTTTTTTTCCCCCCTTGAACTCTGCAATGTTATTTTTATTTTCTTTTTCATAGTTTATCTTTACCATGTATTTGAGGGAAGAATAGCAATGCAAAGTGTGAACTCCCTGTCCCATCTTATTAGAAGTCCAGCAATTGTTTTAAAAATCTCCCATGCTAAGCTTTCAATTTTCTGTGACAAAGTGACCATTAATTAAAACATAGGCCATGGGTTGTAATGTTTAAGGTATGAATGGGAATTTTTGTAATTAGCAAAGTTAGAATGACTTGCTGATTCTAAAAATAGAGTAAGATTTTCTTTGTCAAGGGTTAAACTATTCTTACAGAATCTAGAGCTCAGTACCTGAATTGATTTGAAAATTCTGTGGTCCCTCAGGACCTAAAATCCAGAAAAAGCTAAGCATATTCTCTTAAGATCTTGAGGAAGATATATAATCATGGGATTTTAGAGTTCAAAGGAACATCAAAGATCACATATCGTGGACCTCTCACTTCTGGACCTGCAAAAGGAGACGCATAGAGAAAGCTTTTGCTCGAGGTTACACGGTATTCTGGTAGCAAATCTAGAGCCTGAGTAATTGGGTTCTCCTAGGTTTGTATTTCTCCAACAAAGTTGTCTGTAGCATATATCAGAAGTGATAGAACTAGGATACTTGATAAATGAGTTCTACTGCGATGCTTAATTATTTACAAAGTAGAGGCATTTCACAGAACAAATCACATCCAGGTTATAAGGTCTCAATTTCAATCTACTGTGCTTTTTTCAAATACAAATATGTGCATACCAGCATTTCTTGCTTCAGACAGAAAGCAGTTAGCCAGGATGCTCCTTATTCTATCGCTCACATGGTCATATTGTATCCAATTTAGATAAATACAGGAGAATAAAAACTAAGAATAGAAATGAAAATAGAAGTATTGTGGGGACTTCCCTGGTGGCGCAGTGGTTAAGAATCTGCCTGCCAATGCAGGGGACACGGGTTCGAGCCCTGGTCCAGGAAGATCCCACATGCCACGGAGCGACTAAGCCTGTGCGCCACAACTACTGAGCCTATTCTCTACAGCCTGCGAGCCACAACTACTGAGACCGTGTGCCACAACTACTGAAGCCCGTGTGCCTAGAGCCCGTGCTCCACAACAACTGAAGCCACCGCAGTGAGAAGCCCGCGTACTGCAAGGAAGAGTAGCCCCCACTCACCGCAACTAGAGAAAGCCCACGCACAGCAACAAAGACCCAACACAAAAATAAATAATAAAATAAATTTATATAAAAAAAAGAAGTAGCGTGTATTTCAAGGTCCACAGTTACAAGCATCAGAACGTGACTCTAGCTGATTAAACAGAAAAATAACTTATTACTAGGGTTTTGTGTAGCTCACAAAATCGTTGGGAAGGCTAGAATCAGGCCTGAGAATAAGCTTCCAGAAACAGGGCCCCAAACTTTAGAAGTAGCCTGCTGAGAAAACCACTACTGTTTCAAGCACTGAGCAATGGATGCTACAGTGAACTAGTTGCTTAGAGGAACTTGGCTTTACTGAAACTACAACTGCCACTAGCATCAGTGTTATTTCTGTGTAGAATACACCATGCTTTAAATGACACCTGCTGGAATTGTGCAGTGTGTTGGTACTCCTCCAGTCATGGGAGATCAGTTGTAACCCTACCAATTCTGAAAGCCAGTCACCTCTCCTGCCATCCTGAGTAGCAAAATATGCAAAGCTTCTTTCTTCAAGCAGGAATCTGCTGTGCTTTGTTATGTCTAATTGATGTACTACAGCTCACACCTCAAGCTAGCTGTAAATGAGGGGCTGGGGAAGCTAGTTTTCTGTTTTCTATCTTGTAGAGCCAGGGATCTGAACATGGAAGCTTCCCCAAATATCTCAACAATGATCAGGTACCAGGCAACTAGAAAGTTTGCCAATGTTTTCTACATTTAATAAATTAAAATTGGTAAACAAACAAAGAAGCGGAAGTGTTCATCGGGGTGCATGGGGACAATCCATTGTGCTAGATATTCTCCATTTACTCCTCTAAATCCATTTTCCATCCTTCTCCACCCTGCACTGTGCCACGAGAGGCTGACTTATGTGTACTTCATCAACCAGCTTCCTTGCCTTCTGCCTCCAGTTAGGTTTGGCCAGTGGGAGGGGCTGGCAGAAGATGGGAAGGTAGCAGAAGGGCAAGGTTTGGGCGTTTATTACCCCAGTTCCCTTCTGGCTGAGTTGCAGGTTGTTTCTATCCTGAAGGCCCCTGTTGGGTGATCTTCTCCTACAGCTGGAGTTCTGGCCATCACTCCTTTCTCCTGTCCCTCCAGGTTCAGTGGTTCCCACCATTGCTAGCTGGGGCACTTACCCACCCCTTGTGACTTCCCTATCCTCTCCACACCTTGTAAATAGCTTCTTTAAACTCTCCCCAATTATCCTATTTGCATGTTTTATCAGTTCCCTGCCATGATCCCAAATAACAAATATATCCATCCCCACTGTGGCACATGCCTGACCTTATTTTCTCATCTCACCAGTAAAATTCCAGAATATATTTCCTTTTGTTTTCTTCTCAAACCCAAATCACTGATTAATTGAATTAGATGAAGACAATATTTAAAACAGGACAGTAGGAGAAACATATCATTAAGGTTTCAAAATTTATTTTCTATAGCGATAGCCAAGTTCTTTTCATTCCTGGCCATGCATCATAAAAACACGTAAAAATTCATGAACTTGGGGCTCCATTTCAGACCAGAAGGAGGGAGACCAAGTCATATATATCTTTTTAAGAAGTATATCAGCTGATTCTGAGACAAATCACAGATAGATGCTAGGAAAGAAGGATTCACTGAAACAACACAAAGTGATAAAAACTGCTCCCACCTTTCTACATATCCCAATGGACATATTTCCTCCTTTGAGAGTATCACAACTCTGAGAAAGCTAAAATTAGTACCCTGAGTGGATTTTTTTAACAGAGAGAAAAATTGTACCTGTCTGAATTCTCATAAAACTCTATAAAGGGCTTCCTTGCTTAAATAGCTGTTTCCCCAGTTGTTTCTGATTGATGGATAACTTATTCTCACATTCTTACAGGTGGCTTAGCTATTTCTGTCACCTGTAACATAAAATCCTCTGCACATAAAACCTTTAGTAATATGATACAGTAATGAATCCACTGAAATTTCCACTGTACTCTGCTTAAAAAAAAAGAACACCCCAAGAAATCAAGGTCATATAAAAGTAACAAGAGAGTCAACTAGCAGTAGAGGTACAACCACTGCCTTACATCTACTCTTAGAATCATGTATGGGATCACTGATCTCAGAATGACGGATGCAGGGCCTGCATTCTCTTCAGTCTTTAAAATCTGTTTTATTATGTTCAATATTTACTAAATGTCTTTTATATGCTCAGTTCTCCTCCAAGTTTTACAAGGAATGAAAAAGTATGATCTGTGGTGTGTGCCCTTAAGGAGCTTAGAATATAATGGGAACAACAGTGAAAATTATTGAAATATTAAATGCTAAATTGTATGGCATTCAATGAAGAGAAGTTCAGAGAAACCTGTTATGTTCCCGTATGATACATACTTCAGTGTTTCAAACTGGTCAACAAGCTTAGACCAGTCAATCTCAGTGGATGACCCAAGTGGCAACTGTGGCCACATCTCTCTTCCCAAGGCTTCTCCTAATATGGCTTGAAATTATGTTATATTTTTAGCATCTACACCGTAGAACTGCTTCTACAATGATGATTCTAACACTAGGTTTCTTATATCCTGCACTTATGCAATTCATGTTCTGAACCTTTAAATAAAAGTTTATACTCTTCCCTAGTCCATTATTCTGGTTGTGTGAGGCCAATTGTTCCAATTCATTAAGACAATTTCAACCCTATTTCGATCAATTTATTTGCTTCCCCTCCTAACCCTGGTCCACTGAAACTTCAACTTGGATATACCTTAATTATAAGAAACTTCATTGCACTGTGAAGTTTGTGAAACCTTGTTGTTTTTATCTCGTTTTATCATCAATGTCTCAGGGAAGTGCTCATTCTCTTTCTCACAGGGGCCCTGAAGCTCAGAGCAGCAAAGTGACTTACTAGCAAGCGCAGAGGATACATGTCTTCAGAGTAGTGCCTTGGTGCCTTTTTTCTTTAAAATATTATATATTTTTAAAATTATCTAATTTTTTAATTTAAAATTTTAAATGTATTTTTAATTTTACGGTACCATGCTAAATCACATTAACGTTGCACAAAACCAAACACCATAGATTAAGTGAACATCCCCTTTGGCCCGTCTTCCTCTAACCCCATGTTCCTCTCCAGAGGCATTCACCCAATGTGGCTTGGAATGTATTCTTCAAGACTTTTCCCATGCACTTCTTTACTCCTAGAAATAGTTCATTTTGTGGGATATCATACTGTACTTGTTTTTCTGAAATTTGCCATTTCATTTCATAATATATTTTAGAGTCCTCTCCATTTCAGCATTTACATATACTAGTCATTTTTTTATCTGATGCAGTGTTCCATTGTCGGGATGTGTATTACTTATTTAACTTTCCTCTTGTTGATAGACATTAAACTTGCCTTTCCGTTTTGCTATTAAAAAAATACTGTAACAAATACCTTGTACCTGATTCTTTGGGTACACTTGTGGGAATTTCTCTAGGCTATGTACCTGGAAATGGAATTGAAAAGGTATATGCTTTTCAAATGTTGATAACAAATGCGAAAATTGTCCTGCAAGAAGGCCTTCCAATGTATCTTCCTGCCAATGTGTACAAGGGGAGCATTCTCCCACACTTTCAGTAACATTGATTAGTACAAATTCCTTTAATTTTTACTAACCTGAATTGCTCCAATTCCTAATGCAGCTGAGGAGCTATTTCCTTTTCTATGAATTTCTTATTCTTTTCACAATATTCTCTTTACTCTGTTTTATAGTGTCCTCATATGCACCCTCCCAAAAAAGTGTTGAATAGGAAAAGAACATGTACAGAGCTACACATTACAGCCTTAGAGGCCTTCCTCTATGATGGACATGGATCAATTAACAGACATTTGAATGCAATTGTCTGGTCAGCAGTGGATCCCTCTAACCAGTGTACAAACTGGGCAACATCCCTCCATCTTGTTCAAATGAATTATTATGAGCATCTTTGCAAAATATCATGCTGAAAAAAGATTAATTATGCCTGGTATTCTTACATTCTATCTATCTTTTAGCTCTATCGGAAAATAACATGAAGTTAATTCAGTACTTAGTTCACAAATGTTTATGTAATATGCATTCTAGAATACTGCAGAAAGTAATGCTAAGCTCACTCTATAGATTCCATAATCCATTTTTTCTTTTAGAAAATCTGTGTTTTTGCCTGGCTTAGATTTCTGGCACCTGTCCTATTTTCTATTTCCCTGAGACCTGCAAAGCCTGCATACCAGTTCTCTCTGACTCTCTCCTCATTGAGATTGGGCTTCAATTTATTCTCTGTGATATCTATTATACCCTTCTCAGTTTGAAGATCATGTTCCTTATTGGAGAAGAAAGAAGCAATTGAGTAGCTTTGCCTTTTCTCCGTTATCGTTTAACAGAATCTTCTCTAAGCAGTCAACTTATCCGTTCCTTCATCTTGCTTCAAACTGTGTGTGTGTTTTTAAAGCCCTTTCTGTGGTCCTTACCATTTAGCACTCCTCACCTCATTCTGGATTTTTACCTTCTGTCACTTTCTTACAATGTTTTTATAACTTTTTTATTCATCTTGGTTTGTGACCTTTCTTTCATATTTTGTATGTGTCATTTCAAAACATAGACTCATTGGAGAACTCCATGTTGGATCATATTAGCTTCTGCAGGTAATCAGTATAGTACAATGTTTAATTTTTCTCAGTTTCACAATTAAGAAAAACCAACGTCCTTTTTACTGCCTCTGGCCTTGGGGTTATATTTATATTTCTATGAACTTGTTGAAGTTTGTTTTCCTAAAGCCTCAATTACATGTCTATTATGATGAAAGGTTCTTTTTTTTTTTTTTTTTCTATTACAGATTCTAGAATGACATGATTCCTTTCTTTCTTCTTCAGGAAGGCAAGGACTGCATTTTATTTCATGTTTGTTAAAAGATTTCTATCATATAAACATCACCAACAAATACTTCCTTGCTGGTCAGATGGAGTCTAGCATAGCCGTTCCCTTCATTCCTTCTTGTACTTTTTGAAAGATGAAATTATTAGGAAGGCAAGTCAAGGATGTATTAAATTCTAAGACTGTTGTAGAGATTTTGAACAGCCATCCAAGTAGTTGAAGTAAATAACAATATTACTCCCTGCCTCTGTGACATTTTTATCATTTGATTTCGGGAAGCATCCCCCTGTTGAGCCTGGCATTCTTAGC
Organism: Phocoena sinus; assembly: GCF_008692025.1. Classification (NCBI taxonomy): domain Eukaryota; kingdom Metazoa; phylum Chordata; class Mammalia; order Artiodactyla; family Phocoenidae; genus Phocoena; species Phocoena sinus. The sequence goes on along the minus strand of NC_045766.1, from coordinate 78,326,855 downwards.
GTGTTCCCACAAACGACAGTACTCTATCACTCTCATTTAATCCTCTCCATGTGCTGTACACTGTACCTGCGGATTCCATACCTTTGCAGTTTTGACACTATATATATATGGTGGTACTATACATCCATTTTTATCAGATATGTTTACATTGAAAAACATACCATTTCATTGCTTAAACCAGTTTCATTTCCCCAAGTCTCAGTAAGATCTACGAAATTATACTTATCTGTGAGGTGGATGCTATGATATGCCACCCATTCCCCTTCAGGAATAAAGGAATTATTACTCAAGCTACTGGGAATGACACTGAAGCTGGTCTTCACCTGTTAGTCTCTTCGGGGACTGTCTCAGCTAGGGAGAGCTGCCTCATCTCCCAAGGCCATGCCCCTTCCAGGGTGGCCTGCATCCCATGACTGACTGATGTGGGGATAAAGGCCAGGCCTTCTTGCCTCAGTTCAGGATAGCTCTGAGGGTCATCCTCAACAAGGTTGGCTGAGACATTCCATTGAGACGGCACAGAAACTCCACTTCTCCCTCTGATCAGTTCTGCTTCTTTCCTTTCAGTTCACAGGTATTAATCCCAAGAGCACTCCTTAATAAACTTCCTGCAAGCTAATCTCTGTCTCAGTGCTTGCTTCCTGAGAAATCCAACCTGGGACAATTTGCTTATCTTAAACTGTCAGTTATACTGTATTACCTTATACATTGAAACATGAATAATTGAGCCTTAAATATTATTCCCAGTCTGGTTCTCTGTTATTTTCTTAGAATAACTGGGCTTCTCTTTCTCCCACTATGAATCTTTTTTCTATGTCATTCATAATAACTTCTATTCATGTGATTTAGAAGTTTCTTTTGAGCCTTTTTCTCCCTTCCCTTCAAACTTCATGTGGAGCCCTTTGGCTAGTAAGCTTTGTCCCTAAAACATTTTTTTTAAATCTTCCTAACCTGCGTCCCTTGCTTCACCAGGAATCTGTCATTTTGGTATTATAATCAGAGTTGAGAAGAAAAATATTGACACCATCTTCTGAGATACCTATTCACTTCCAGTAGTCTTCTTAATCCTCCAAAGGCACAACTTCCAAGTGGAAGAGCTAAGATAGTGCTGGTACATTCAGTCCTCTGCCTGTAACCCTCCCCATCCAGCAGCTCAGTGTCCACTATCTGAGGGTTCATTGCTGAGGATTCAGTGTGAGATACTGCCTCTCACGAGAGGGCCCAGGGGGCTCTGTCCTCGGAGGTGTTTCTTGGGGCCAATGAGCCCAGTGTGTCAGTTTGGGTCCTCCGGGAAGCATAATGGGACAAGAGTCAAGAGTTCAAGAGTCAAGATAAAGGGGGTGGAAGCAGTCTAGGGCAGGGAAAGGTTTCAGACTGGGAGGTAGGTCTGACACCTGTGAAAGGAGAGTAGGGAAGAAGCATAACTGGGCAGGGAAAGCTGCAGCTATGCTGCAGACCTGACCACCTTGTTTATATACAACAAATATATGGTAGCAATTCAGGCAAAAAGAGGAACAGCACCCATACTCCAAGTCCTACAACATCTGCCTCAGAATGTATGCTTTCTTGGTCTTAAATCCTTCCTCATAAATAAAGAATGTTATTATTAGTAGTGGCTAACATGTAAGTACTGATTACTATCCACGGACTATTCTGCATATCTTATAATTATACATGAACCCATTTGCTAATTACAATAAAAAACTCTATGAGGTAGGTACTATTGTTTCATCCATTGTGCAGATAGTAAAACTGAGGGAAAGAGAAGCGCAACGACTTTTCCAAGGTCATATAACCAACAAAAAGGTGAAGCCAGGGGTGTAGATGTAGGCATCCTGGTCCAAGCCCCACATAGGAACCCCTAGACTACACTGCCCGGTGAAAGATTCATCAAGCCTCCCTATGGTGCCTCAAGAAGACTTAAAGGAAGAGTCAAGATAGGTGGTTACTTGATAAAATTAAGACCAAGAAGTGTCCTGTGCTGGGTGGTGGGATCTCCTGTTTGCTTCTCCCAATGGGAACCAATATTGCCATATGCCAGAACCTTTTCACAAGGGCTGCTGATTCTGGGGCTTCTGAGAAGGCTCTTTTAAGACTGAAGGTTGGTTTTCCTCTAAATTGTTACTTTCCCCTCCCCCTTTCTAAGCAGCTTTGGCCTATTAGCAAAGCAATTAATACCTGGAAAGGAGTTCACTTCCCCAGTGGCATTCTACAATAATGTATTTCTTCCCACCTGTTTGCCAGGACTATTCAGTGAGTCCTCTCGGTCTAGGACCTGTGAGAAAGCCTCTTAAATTCACTTTGGTTTTTGTAAATTGTTATTTCCTACCCTTAGGAAATAAGCAAAAGCAGTGAATGCTTAGTAATAAATTAACATGGAAGTACCTAATGCATTTTAGAAAGATTTTTCTACTGGAAGGTTTTTTCAGTTAACCTTCCATCTCCCATTACCCAGAAATTAAATTAGACAAGAATGTCCAATTCCCTGAGCAAGTTGGTCTATTCGTATTTCAATGTACAACAAAGGTAATATTTACGGTCGTTAATCTAATTTTTCTCTAGAGCATCTATTCATTTGATTAATGCTTCTCCTTGCAACTCTCTCACTTACCTTGTGAATCCCTCCAATCCAGTTTTTCCTTGTCTGAGAATGGTTTAAGAATTCTGCCCTGAGTATAAGAAAATGTTCATGGAAGTGGTCCATGGAATACCTACCACAGAGGAGCTACTCACAGGATAAGGAAATCCACATCATTTTTCTCATCATCTAAAGCAGGGTAGTTAGACATCTGCGAGGTTCTGGTTTGTGTTCCAGCACTGGTTGGACAATACTGACTGGCCACAATATTGTATAACGTATAGTAACAGCTGTTAGGTTTACCTGTGAACCCAATGCTGTGTCCTTTCACCAAGTTTGTGGATTATTTATAAGATTCCTCAAAGCTTGTGGAGCATTTCCTAGGTTCCAGGGAAGCTAGGACATAATCATAGTCCATTTCCACCTACATTAGCTCACCTTAGGGACAGTGTTAAAAAAGGCAGAACTACTGAATGAGAATATTCAGAGTTGGGCCCAGGCATGTGCGTTTTATAATTATTAAGCACACTGGAGTTTGAGAACCATAGGCTAGCCACTGTAAATGGTATAAGTTAAGAATCAACTGAGGGTAGAATTTTTTGCGTATATTCACAACCTGATTCTAAAATTTATATGGAAAGGCAAAGAAATTAAAATAGTAAAAAGGTCACCAGCAAAGCCTGTTAACAATTCCTGGGAAATAAAAATAAAATCTGGGTAATAAAATAAAGTCTAACCTTTTCCTTTTCCTTTGTGGTTAGTCTAGTTTCACTTGCTCAGGGGGTGCCGCGTGCAGAGGCCTCGCACCTGGCACTCCAGACCAGAGTTCCTAGTGCGAAATGGTTGCGCCAACACCTCAGTTGGGGGTGTGCGTGTGCAAAGATGCTGAACCCGCACTGCAGTCTGGAGCATGGGCAACACAGCTGTGCCTGGACCCTCGAGAACTCCACCCCTATCCCTGCTGATGAGATCCCTATAAAGCAGCCCCTCCCACGGCCTTTCAGGGAGAGCAAGTGCTCTAGAGCATAAGCTCGTTACCTCTCCATTCTCTGATGAAAGAATAAAGCTTCCCTTTGCTTCTGGCCCGAACTCAGTCTCCTTCTATTGGCTCAAATGACACCATCCAGGAGGACCCTTGTTGGGAACCGACTCAAAAGGATCAGGAAAAAATTTTGACACCACAGGTGGGATGGACTGTGGCCTTTTTGCCTGCGCCTATCCACTAGGCTCCAGGCTTACCCTGGCTCCAGCGGGAGGATGGTGAAGGCTTTGGGAGGTTCGCAAAGGTGAGACTGGGAAGAGGCCCAGGTAATAAGGACTGCCTGACAAAATGGAATGAGTTGTTCAGGGAAAGCCACGAGGGATGCCTGAGTGAGAAAGGGTCCCAGTGTAGGTGTACGACTGGTGACTTGACCAATTCCAGCACGAGTTTCTCTGAAATGGGCTGGGGAGCCTGGGCTGGGGAGCCCTGTGAGCCACTCATAAGACCAGGAACTCCTTTATCGGGAAGCCCTGTGAGCTGCTGACAAGAACAGGAAACACCCACCACCTGACCTCTGCCCTCTTCTGCCTATGAGGCGAACCTTGGGTGATTCTTTATTGACCGAGGTTCCAGGGGCTCCCCTCCCCAGTGATCCAGTGAGTACCCTGTGGGAACCCCTCATGTTTTTAGCTCTCACCTGATGAGAAGTCAGAAAACTTTTTGGCCAAAAGGAGGAAAGAGAAGACCGCTGCCTCAGATAGCTGTGCCACTCCCTAACGGACCAGGTGGGTCAGGAACTAATGTGGCTAAGCTGCTCTGGCCCAGAGGTGGTCCTGTCTAACTTCCTCTGGGATGTTCTGACTGAGGGGGGACTAACTATATCAAGCACAGGCCGTTACAAATTCAAGGGAGACCCCCAGTTATATTGAGGCCATGCCATTTGGACATCTCGTATTTTGGTCTTTCGAGGAATCCATTAACAGTTTGGTGCTGGTTCCAAATTTCCTGAACTGGAAATCTTATTCGGGTCAAATCATGTGCCAAATGTGTGCCAGTAAATCACTCCAACCGCCCCCTCAGTAGTGGGAGACAAATCCAAAACAGAGCTTCCAAGGTATGGGGAACCAAACGTCCACTATACCGAAGGACAGCCTGTTAGGGTGCATCGTGCAGAAACATTCAGTCTTCTATGTAATACAGCCTGGCCCCAATACCAGCTGGGAGATGGGGAAAGTTGGCCCATCAATAGGTCACAAACTAGTGTGACCCACCTAGGCTTCATTCTCACAGAAGGTCAGAGAAGCCTACCCCAGGAAAGAAAATAAGCCATTTTCAGTTCTGCCTCTCCTAAAACTAGAAGACAGCTTAGAGGTTTCCTGGGGATGGTCAGTTTTTGCCCTATCTGGGCCCCTAACTATGGTCTAATGGCTAGACCTCTATATGAAATGTTCAAAGGAAAAGATGATGATCCTTTTGAATGTAATTCAGAATGCCAAGGGGCCTTTCAAGAATTAAAAAAGCAATTATTTCAGGCCTCTGCCCTGGTCCTCCCAGATTTAGCTAAACCCTTTGACCTTTTCATTCCCGAGAGAAGAGGAATCACCCTTGGGATATTAGCTCAAAAACTGGGACCCCTTACTGGGGTGGTTGCTTATTTCTCTAAACAACTGGATCAGATTGCTAAGGGATGGCCTCCTTGCCTCTGGGCAGTAGCAGCTACTACGACCCTGCTAAAGGAGGCTGAAAGTTAACGTTTGGTCAGCCAATCATTATATGGACTCCACACCAGGTTCACACTTTAGTAACTTCTAAGGGAACAGAACGGTTATTCCCCAGAAGGTCGATTCAAGTCCAGGCTATGCTTTTAGACAACCCACTTGTTACCATGAAAACCTGACACATGCTAAATCCTGCTACCCTCGAGGGTGACTGTACAGAAATGGGGCCCCTGGAGCATGACTGTGTAGAAACCATACACATTATCTATTTGCCCTGACCTAGGAAGTGATCCTTTCCCAAATTGCGAAGAGGAATGGTTCACAGAGCAGTTTTATGGGAGAGGGTAAAAGGCTAGCAGGATACGCATTAACCTCCCAGACCAAAGTCATAGAGGCACTACCCCCAGGGACTTCAGCCCAAAAGGCTGAGCTGACAGCCCTCACTTGAGCGTTGGAGCTCAGGTCAGGGAAGATCTTAAATGTTTACACAGATTCTCAGTATGCATAGACCATCCTACAAACACCCACACACAGGGCTATTTGGAAGGAAAGAGGTATGCTTACTGTGGAGAATAAACAGGTGAAACATGGCATAAGCATACTGACAATCTTAGAAGCAGTACAGCTTCCAAAAAGTGGCAGTGATTCATTGCAGGGGGTCACCAAAAGGCGGATGCAGAGGTTATAAAGGGAAACAAGGAAGATGCAACTGCCAAAAGGGTGGCCCTAGAAACAGTAACTTGGCAACCACCCCATATACCTTGAAGGCCAGATCCATCCAATTATTCCCCAATCTACACAAAGGAAGAATTAGAGCCTGAAAATGGAGCTTCAATAGAGATCCAGGAGGCCATGTGTGCCTACCTGATGAACATGGGCAATACTTCTTTCCCTAAACTGCAGCTTGTCAAGCCGTCAGGGAGGCTCATCAAGGAACTCACTATGGGAGAGAAGCCCTATATAATTGGTCATTTGAGGTCATGGTAACTCCTGGCGTGAAAAGTATAATCAGTCGGATAGTTGAGACCTGCCCCATCTGCACAGTGAACAACCCCACCACCAGAGCCCCCAGAGGTCCCCACATAGGTCCATCAGACCAGAGAAACATATCCTGGACAAGATGCAGGTTAATTTCACTGTCATGCTGAGAGCATCAGGCAACTTCAGGTATCTCTTGGTGCTAGCGCATAGTTTTCAGGGTGGGTAGAAGTGTTCTCTGCTGGCAGCCAAAGTGGCTAAATTATTATTAAAAGAGATAATCCCCAGGTTTGGGCTCCCAGGATCCCTACAAAGTGATAATGGTCCAGCATTTGTCTCTCAAGTGACAAAGGGGATAACGAGTGCCCTGGGCATAAAATGGACCTTGCACTCAGCCTGGAAACCCCAATCACCAGGGGTAGTAGAGAGATCCAATCAGACCTTGAAACAGGCCTTAGCCAAGCTATGTCAGGAAACTCAAGAAAATTGGATTAAGTTGCTTCTAATTGCCCTGCTCGGTATTCGGTTAACTCCAAGAGATAGGTTAAAGTTTAGTGTATTTGAACTCATGTATGGTAGACCCATTCCCAAGCCTGAGACAAGGGACACTTTAACCCCCTTGAAATGGAACAACTCAAGTATACCCTCCAGATAGGAGAAACCATGAAAGCCCTCATGAAATATGGTAAAACCAGGTGCTGCCTCCACCCACTGACCTTGCCCTGCACCCCTTCTGGCCAGGAGCCTGGGTGAACCTAAAAACCTAGAAAGCTGGCAGTCTGCAAGACCAACCCACTCCTAAGGAGAACAGACTCCACTTGGTAATCTTAACCACCCTTTCCAACCTGAAGTTGCCGGGATCACTCCATGGGTACATCACACTCTAGCAAAGAGGCCCCTGAGCCCCAACCTCTGGAGAAACAACCTGGGGCAATGAATCCCCTTGACTACTCATGTGAACCTCTCTCTGACCCAAAGCTTCTCTTCCAAAAAACAACAAAAGTGTGACCAGGGATATTCAGGCCATGGCAGTGACCCTCAACATCAGGGCACACTTTTGCCTACAGGCAAAAGACCTAGATACCTGCATTTTTAGGAAAGAAAATTGACATGTGACCATTATTCTCTTGCTAGTATTTGGGCCATGTATTATTTATTTATTTATTTTTATTGAAGTATAGTTGCTATCCAGTATTATATGTCACAGGTGTACAATATAGTGATTCACAATTTTTAAAGGTTATACTCCATTTACAGTTATTATAAAATATTGGCTATATTCCCCGTATTGTACAATATATCCTTGTACCTTATTTTATACCTAATAGTTCGTACCTCTTACTCCTGTACCCCTATATTGCCCCTCCCCCTTCCCTCTCCCCACTGGTAACCACTACTTTTTCAAACTGTCTGGTGCCCTTTGTCTCCAAAAGGTTAGACAAAAGGTGGTCACTCAGGGATACCAACAGCCAGGGCTGACGTCTGGTGACCATCAAATGTATCTAAAAGCAGCTGAGGAGAAGTTCCGCTCCTTGCCCTCAGCAGAAAGCAGTTACAGAAGATGGACCTGCACCCCTCAGTGCCCCTAAAGAATGAGGAGCAGGACAAAAGACAGAGGAGAGATTTGCCACTGGCAAAGCCCATTAACAATTCCCAGGCAATAAAAATAGAATCTGGGTAGTAAGATAAAGTCTTACCTTTTTCTTTTCCTTTGTGCTTTGTCTAGTTTCACTTGCTCATGGGGGGTGGGGGGGGGCAGCGTGCAGAGGCTTTGCACCCAGCACTTAAGACCAGAGTTCCTAGTGTGAAATGGCTGCGCCAATACCTCAGCTCAGCAGGCCGAGTGCAGGGAAGCTGCACCTGACTCAATTCAAGATGGTGGCGGCGGCGGCGCGGCAGCGGCAGTGGCAGCGGCAGCGCCGGTGGACCGTGTGCAGAGACGCTGTGCCCGTACTGTGGTCTGGGGTGATCTGGCTCGTGAGCTGCACAGCTTCACCTGCCAAGTAAGAGCTCCGCCCCCTTCCCCCACGGAGGCGATCCATATAAAGCAGCCCCGCCCACTGCTGGCCTTTTTTGGGGAGAGCATGTGCTCTAGAGCGTGAGCTCACATCTCCTATCTTTGATCGAAGAATAAAGATTTCCTTTGCTTCTGAACCGAACTGGGTCTCATTCTATTGGCATGAGTGACACCAGGCAGAAAGACCCTTGTTGGGGACCGACTAGGGAGGGTTGGTAATAAAAACAATTTTGGAAAAAATCAAGGTTGAAGGATTCTTAGTACCTGGTTACAAGACTTCCTAAAAAGTCTTTTTATGTTTTTTTTTTCTTTTTGTTTTTTTGCGGTACGCTGGCCTCTCGCTGTTGTGGCCTCTCCTGTTGCAGAGCACAGGCTCCAGACGCGCAGGCTCAGCGACCATGGCTCACGGGCCCAGCCGATCTGCGGCATGTGGGATCTTCCCCGACCGGGGCATGAACCCGTGTCCCCTGCATCGGCAGGCAGACTCTCAACCACTGCGCCACCAGGGAAGCCCTAAAAAGTCTTTTTAAATAAAAACTGTGTGGTATTGGTAAAAAGATACGTATACAGATCAGTAAAACAGAATAGAGAACCCAGAAATAGACCCACACAAATATGGTCTATTGGGTTTTGACAAAAGGGCAAATGCAATTCAATGCAAGGACAGTTGTTTCAACAAAAGGTGCAGGAACAATTGGATGCCCAAATACATAAAGGTGAACCTCAAACCATGCTCCAAACTTATACAAAAATTAACTCAAAATGGATCATGAGCCTAAATAAGAAGGTACAACTATAAAACTTTGAGAAGAAAACATAGGAGAAAATCTTTGTGAGTTTAAGTTAGCCACAGAGTTCTTAGAGTAGCAAAAGCATGATTCCCAAAAGAAAAAAATTAATAAATGGAACTTGATCAAAATTTAATGCTTTGTAAAGTTATAGACTGGGGAAAATAGTTCCATATCACATATCTGACAGAGGATTTTTATCCAAAATATATAAGGAACTCTCAAAACTCAACAGTAAGAAAGCAAACAACTCAATTAAAAAGTAGGCAGAAGATTTGAACAGATATTTCATTAAAGAAGATAATTCATGGATGGCAAATAAGCACATGAAAAGGTGCTCAGTATCATTACTTGTTAGGGAAATGCAGATTAGTACCACAATGACAAAATACCGCACATCTATTAGAATGTCTAAAGCAAAACAAACTGACAAAGTTACAGGAACTCATATATTGCTGATAAGTGGTACAGCTACCTTATAAGAAACTCCGGCAGTTTCTTAAAAAGTTAAACATAGATTTATCATATTACCCCACAATCCCACTCTTAGTTATTTATCCAAGAGAAATGAAAACTTACGTTCGCCCAAAACCTGTATGCAAATATTTACAACTGGAAACAACCCAAAGGTCCTTCAGCTAGTGAATGGATGAACAAACTGTGGAGCATCCATACAGTGGAACACTACTCAGCAACAAAGAATTAACTACTGATACAGTCACTGAATGGAGGACTCTCAAAAACACTTTTCTAAGTGAACTAAGCCATATCCAAAGTCTACACACTGCACCATTCCCTTTATATAACAATCAGGAAGGGCAAAACTACAGGGACAAAGAACGGACCAGTGGGCTCCAGGGACTAAGGGAAAGCGGGGTTTTTGACTACAAAGAGGCAGCATGTATGATGGAGGTTTTTAGGGTTATGGAACTGTTCTGTATTTTAATTGTGGTGGTGGTTACAGGGCTTTTTATGTTTGTCATGACACAGAACTGTATGCCCAAAAGTGTGAATTTTACTTATATGAATTAAAAAAGAAGAATCAGCTAAGGCATATTCTCATTAAGACCTGCCAACAAATTGAAACCAGTATTTATTAAGCACCTATTATGAGTAGGGCCTGGACTAGTGGTATGAGGAAAACAAAGCCTTCTAATAAGCTCCTTCTCTCCGTAGACACCAGTCCACTGGAAGACACAAACAGGTACACAAATAACTACTATTTACTTAGGATATGTGCCTAACAAAGGAACAGTGAAGGTGTAAATGGAGAACACTGGATTCTTACAAGGAGAATTGTAAGCTTGGAGAAGTGTAAAGCTGAATCACAGCAGAAATAAATCAGATTGTACACTCATCAAAAATCAGATGGGAAAAGGTTATGAGGATGGAAAAATGTGACTACTGATCAGGGAGGGTAAGGTAATAAAAGCAAACTAAATGTAATGAGATTGAATCAATGCATGTAATGCTATTTTTAAAAAGGCAAGTCAAATAATTCACTACTGATTCCCCACCAGGAAGGGAAATGAATAGATAAAGTTTGTGGTATGAAGGTGTGTTGAATTTAGATTTTATGAGCAATTTCTTTATCCCCTCCTCCCCCATAAAAATAGTTCCTCTGAAAACTATGGATGGAAGAAAAGGCAGGTCTTCTGTAAGTTGAACATGAAGGTTATTATCAGAAGAGACCTCCGTCCCTCCTGGGTGCAAAGGAGTCATCTGGTAGTTAGATCCCAAAGAGGACGTTGATATCAAAGAGGTATAAAATGAAAACTCCCCCTTTATAGCATCATGTGTCTGGGATAGTAGTTCTCAAATCATGGACCCTGGACAGCCACAAAACTTCATTTGGGAACCTGTTAGAAATACAGGCTTTATGCCAAACCTACTGAATCAGAAACTCTGGGGTTAGGCCCAGCAATCTGTTTCAGCAAGCCCTCTGAGTAATTCCGATAAATATTTGAGAATTTTGAGAGTTTGAGAAGGTGTCAAAACTGAATGCCGTCTTTAACTATTGTAACCAGCTGAAGCTGAAAAAGGAACATCAACTTCTAGTGAGCCCTCAACCAGACCCTCACTGGGCCTAACTAAAGATTCTCCATATCAATGGACAGTGGGGCTTGTTTTAATGGATCATGTTAAGACCTAGGGTCTGGCTCCATTCTATCCAAAGAATTAGTTTTCAACACTTACTTAGCATAACCACCTTGAATCCCCTCTACCTTTCTAAAGCACTTACAAATTCTGACTTTTTCCCCTCAGCAAACTAGTCGCTGATTTTTTTTTTTTTTTAACTGATGAGTGTTTTCTTGTCAGGCAAAGAAATAAACTTTACTCTGCTTTCTTTTTTTACTGTTAAGCTCTGGTGGCCTTTGTTTCATTCTTTTACAGAGACCAGGCAGTTAGCAAGTGACTCTGGGATGTACGTTTAGCTTTTTCATCCCTAGACAAGTTCTTTAGACCTATATTCTAATCCTTGTGTCAACCCAAATTGTTGGAAGGCCTTGGGCAAGCTACTTAACCTCCCTGAAAGTCAGTTTTCTCATCTGAAAAGAGCAAGCAGGTAATTATCCTACCCACCTCAACTGGCATAATGGCTGTGAAATTGCTAAGTGGGAAGTGGATACACATGTAAGCATTATTATCATTTTGTGGGTCTTTCTCAACACTGCACTCAGTACCCTCAGTTTCCCCGACCCACCTCATCAGAGCACCCCACAGGGAAAGCCTGTAGTCTGGGCATGCTCCAGACTCCTCTGGAGGCAACCATCATTGTTTTAGAATTACTCTGGGTGAATGGAATAGCAGAAAACATTCCAGCCTGTGGGATCATGGATAAAGACATTAGATGACTATAAGAATACATTATAGACTTTCCATCAGAACTTGGAAATGACCTGGCAAATCTGTGTGTAGTTTACAATAAGAAATGTTCTTCTAATCTTGGAATGAACAATTGGCTTATAGAAAATCTTCTGAGCTTCCCCCAAAGGCTATCCAATGAAGTGTTCTGCATGCAGAGTATCACATTACCTGACACAAACAAATAGGGTACAGCTGATGTCAGTGTCTAGTGGTCTTAGGAAATAAACTGCTGCTTCTGGTAAATAGGTGGTAATGTATGTTGAATTATTTGCTAAGGGCCAAATTAGTCCCTTGTAGTGTGCACAGCATTTCTGAGGAATTAAAAATAAATGTTTTTCTGCTTAAATAATACCATGATCCAAAGCAATTATAACCGTAATGTATCTGACATAGGAATGATCCTAACTCTTCCCCAGGGCCTTTACGAATAAGAGGATCTTTCTAAAGCATGCTAATGTTAAAAAGAAAGTAGATCTCTAGGCTTGGCTTAAAAGAGTCAAGCAGAGTATAAGTTCAACGAAGAAGGGAAAGTAACTTATTTATCTAGCACTTACTGTGTGCCAGGCACTGCACTAAATGACACACGTTAACCTTATCCTCACAATAATCTGTGAGGTAAGGATATTCCTCTCATTTTAACAGAATAGGACACTGCAGCTCAGAGCAGTTAAGCATCTTCCACAAATTCAAACAGCACAGTTTATGGCAGAGCTGAGATTCAAATTCAGTAAGTGGTCTCATCTAGACAGTTGCGACAGCCCCCGTGCCAGATAGTTTCCCTGTGCTCCTCCAGATCCTCTCTATACACTTCTCTATCTTACTCTGTTCCCACAAAGGCTGCACCAACTTGCTTGCTGGTTTCCCATTGTGTTTGGCCAGTAGAGATTATTGGCAGGAGGTGTGAAAAAGGAAGGAGAGTAAGGCAAAGGTTTTTCTGCTCCCCTCCCCAGCTCTCTCCTGCTCCACCAACCAAAAGTCTTAGCTCCTCTCTAAACAGGATGCTTCCTCTGCGTTTTGATAACCACTCCCTCCTCTGAGGGCCCTACACCGTGGCCACACCTTCTCAGACCTCCCGGTTTCAGTGTGCCTACAGTTACAGTAAATTTTAGCTCCACCAGCTTAGAAGACATCAAAGCTTGGAAATGACGGCCCCTCCATTTTGTTGTTGTTTTGTTACTGGTTCTGATTCAAATGAAGTTGTTGAACGATGGACACATTCTGTGTGTCCTCTACAGTGTTCTACCTGAACAGCTCCTGGTTCAATATTTAGAGAATGTCTCTTCCTCTGGCTACAGCTCCCTGAGAGAAACTAAATGGTTTTTATTAGCAAAAGCACCTCACTGAATCATATGTGGTTTCTGAATGATGGCGTTCTGAGTTTGGTGAAAAATAATCACAGAACCTGACATTTATACAAAGTTCTATAGCTTTACATTTATTACCTTCTGTTTAAGGGTATATTAGAAGCTAGATGCATGTCCAGAAAAAAATAGCTGAATGCGAAGCTACAGTAGTTATTTTTTTTAGAGACAGGTAATGTCCGAACTGTCATCAAGACACATAATAGCTGATGAGTGCTAACTCACTCCTGTTTTCTGAGTGAATTCATTACCCGTGACTTCAGAAGAATAAGAGGAAAGGGAAGCAGACTATTAAACAGGACAGATGCAATAAGTAGTTTTGCACATTAATGCTATATAGGAAACAAATAAAATCTTTGGTGATCAGCAAATGTAATAGTCCTAACATTTTCAAAGGTGTCACTCTTAAAAGTCTAATGGCATGCATAGATGGGCAATAGTTTTTAAAAAATTAGTTTCATCATATTTTTGTGCTTGAAATGACACAGCATTTGGGAGTCATCATCTTACCTGAATATAGTTATTCTATTATTAGAAAATTATAGCACTTAACAAAAGAAAGGAAGATAGAAACGGGTAATATTTTAAAATATGTTTAATTATGAAATGTCCCCTTTAACCTCTAGCAATACTGCTTACCTCAACATCTACTTTGTCTGATATTAATTTCACGACATCAGATTTACTTTGATTAGTATTTGGGTAGGACACCTTTTCTCATCCTTTTATTTTTCAATCTTTCTCATCTTTCTCTCTAATGTGTGGCTCTGGTTAATAGCATTCAGCTGGCTTCTGTGTTTTTATTTGCTCTGACAAACTTTGTCTTTTAATTGGATCATAGACCATTGACATTTAAAATAATTAATAGTTAATGATACAGTTTAAGTCTAACACTTGCTATTTCTCTCCTATCTGTCCTCTTGTGCTTTGTTCTTTTATTTCTCATTTCTTGCCTTTTTTTTAAACATCTTTATTGGAGTATAATTGCTTTATAGTGTTGTGTTAGTTTCTGCTGTATAACAAAGTGAATCAGCTATATGCATATGTATACCCCATATCCCCTCCCTCTTGCATCTCCCTCCCACCCTCCTTATCCCACCCTTCTAGGTGGTTGCAAAGCACCGAGCTGATCTCCCTGTGCCATGCATCTGCTTCCCACTAGCTATCTATTTTACTTGGTAGTGTATATATGTCAGTGCTACTCTCTCACTTCGTCCCAGCTGACCCTTCTCCCTTCCCGTGTCCTCAAGCCTATTCTCTACATCTGTGTCTTTATTCCTGTCCTGCCCATAGGTTCTTCAGAACCAGTTTTTTTTTAGGTTCCATATATATGTATTAGCATATGGTATTTGTTTTGCTCTTTCTGACTTACTTCGCTCTGTACGAGAGACTCTAGGTCCATCCACCTCACTGCAAATAACTCAATTTCATTTCCTTTTATGGCCGAGTAATATTCTATTGTATATATGTGCCACATCTTCTTTATCCATTCATCTGTTGATGGACACTTAGGTTGCTTCCATGTCTGGCTATTGTAAATAGTGCTGCAATGAATATTATGGTGCATGTCTTTTTTTTAAAGTAAATTTATTATTTATTTATTTATTTATTTATTTAATTTATTTTTGGCTGCGTTGGGTCTTCATTGCTGCCCACGGGCTTTCTCTAGTTGCTGCAAGTGGGGGTTACTCTTCATTGTGGATGGGCTTCTCATTGCGGTGGCTTCTCTTGTTGCGGAGCACGGGCTCTAGGTGCGCGGGCTTCAGTAGTTGTGGCTCATGGGCTCAGTAGTTGTGGCTCACGGGCTCTAGAGTGCAGGCTCAGTAGTTGTGGCGCACGGGCTTAGTTGCTCCGCGGCATGTGGGATCTTCCCGGGCCAGGGCTGGAACCCGTGTCCCTTTGTATCTGTCTTTAAGGTGGAAGCCGATAGCACTCTGCGTAAACAGATGGGGCAAAGGTCGAGGGGACGCTGGTCAGCTTCTTCCAAGTGGTTGGAGGCTTGTGTGCGAGCCAGGCATGCGAGCCACTGGCAGTGCCGAAGTCCATAGATATGTCCGATCTCATGGGTTAAAGTCTTACAGGACCAAAGCAGCAAAACACTAGTCACTTCAGGAACGTAATAATTATCAAAAACTGAGTAGTCACTTGAAGATTTCTTCTGCAGCTTCTTCAGTTTGCCTTTGTAGTGTGAGCTGTAAAAATCACTGCCGCACCTGGCAAAGCTGAATATCTCCACACCATCTGTCAAAGAGGCCTGTCCAAAGACAAAATTCCAGGAGTCTCTTGGGTAAAGATCGATCATTGTTATTCCACAACACAAAAAGCATCTTCAGGTTTCTTCTTTTTTAAGAACTTCAGGATCTGCCCTGCATGAATCCGTAGGTTCTGCGTGTTATCATTGATTCTAAAGGAACATCTCGTTGCAGAGACAGGAACTGGTTCTAGGAGTTTTACCGTCAAGCCATAGAAAAATGCTTCACAGTAGCCCTTGAGCTATTTCACATATTCTTCACTGATACTTCTGGTGTTTCCTAGCAATCCAATGCACTGTATATAAATACTGTGCTTCTGTGGAGAAGGTGTCTTTCTGTAAGGATCACTGAAAAACTCTTCAAAGTCTTGGGGAGCCTCAGGATGGGAGGTTATCCAGTCTGACTGCGAATGCAAAGTAATGGGTCCAAAGAAATCACTGTTTGGCCGGAAGGCTTCGTCCATCAGACGCTTTTCCCCAACATCTAACTTCTTCATACTGTGACACAAGCGTTGGGTTCTTGAGATGAGAGCTGTCTTTAGTCTGTGTTCAGAGTGCCGTACTGTTCGCATAGTGACAGGCCTCTTCCATTCACATCGTGTGCCTGTGAAGAGATTTCATCCTTCCCTTTGAACGGGTCAGACAGCTGTTCCACCACGAGGCTTCAGGGAGAGGACGGCTCCTCTCAAGTTTCTGCCTCACCAGAACCGGCATGTCTGGGTCCGGGCAGGAGCGCGTGGTGCGGGTGCCTTCACCGCCGTCACTCTCATGCCATCACCGTCTTCCCGCCGGGCGTCGACGCTGCCCGCCCTGCGCCTTGCCCTGCGCTATGCCCTGTGCCCGACGCCGTGCCCCGCCCCTTCGCGCTGCATGTCTCTTTTTGAATTATCGTTTTTTCAGGGTATATGCCCAGTAAGTGGGATTGCTGGGTCGTATGGTAGTTCTATTTTTAGTTAAGGAACCTCCATACTGTTCTCCATAGTGGCTGTATCAATTTAATTTAAATTAAAATTTAAATTAAAATTTAAATTCCCACCAACAGTGCAGGAGGGTTCCCTTTTCACTAAACCCTCTCCAGCATTTAATGTTTGTAGATTTTTTGATGATGGCCTTTCTGACCGGTGTGCGGGTGATACCTTATTGTGGTTTTGATTTGCATTTCTCTAATGATTAATGATGTTGAGCATCCTTTCATGTATTTGTTGGCAATGTGTATATCTTCTTTGGAGAAATGTCTGTTTACGTCTTCTGCCCCTATTTAGATTGGATTGTTTGTTTTTTTGATATTGAGCTTCAGAAGCTGCTTGTATATTTTGGAGATTAATCCTTGTCAGTTGCTTCATTTGCAAATATTCTCTCTCATTCTGAAGGTTGTCTTTTCGTCTTCTTTATGGTTCCTTTGCTGTGCAAAAGCTTTGAAGTTTCATTAGGTCCCATTTGTTTATTTTTGTTTTTATTTCCATTTCTCTAGGAGGTGGGTCAAAAAGGATCTTGCTGTGATTTATGTCATAGAGTGTTCTGCCTATGTTTCTCTCTAAGAGTTTTATAGTGTCTGGCCTTATATTTATGTCTTTAATCCATTTTGAGTTTATTTTTGTGTATGGTGTTAGGAAGTGTTCTAATTTCATTCTTTTACATGTAGCTGTCCAGTTTTCCCAGCACCACTTATTGAAAAGGCTGTCTTTTCTCCACTGTATACTCTTGCCTCCCTTATCAAAGATAAGGTGACCATACATGTGTGGGTTTATCGCTGGGCTTTCTATCCTGTTCCATTGAGCTATATTTGTGTTTTTGTGCCAGTACCATACTGTCTTGATTACTGTAGCTTTGTAGTATAGTCTGAAGTCCAGGAGTCTGATTCCTCCAGCTCCGTTTTTCTTTCTCAAGATTGTTTTGGCTATTTGGGGTCTTTTGTGTTTCCATACAAATTGTGAAATTTTTGTTCTAGTTCTGTGAAAAATGCCATTGGTAGTTTGATAGGGATTGCGTTGAACCTGTAGATTGCTTAGGGTAGTATAGTCACTTTCACAATGTTGATTCTTCCAATCCAAGAGCATAGTATATCTCTCCATCTGTTTGTGTCATCTTTAAGTTCTTTCATCAGTGTCATAGTTTTCCTGCATACAGGTCTTTTGTCTCCTTAGGTAGGTTTATTCCTAGGTATTTTATTCTTTTTTGTTGCAGTGGTAAATGGGAGTGTTTCCTTAATTTCTCTTTCAGATTTTTCATCATTAGTGTATAGGAATGCCAGAGATTTCTGTGCATTAATTTTGTATCCTACAACTTTACCAAATTCATTCATTAGCTCTAGTAGTTTTCTGGTAGCATCTTTAGGATTCTCTATATATAGCATCATGTCATCTGCAAACAGTGACAGCTTTACTTCTTCTTTCCGATTTGGATTCCTTTTATTTCTTTTTCTTCTCTGATTGCTGTGGCTAAAACTTGCAAAAACTATGTTGAATAATAGTGGTGAGAGGTGGGCAACCTTGTCTTGTTCCTGATCTTAGAGGAAATGGTTTCAGTTTTTCACCACTGAGAATGATGTTGGCTGTGGGTCTGTCATATATGGTGTTTATTATGTTGAGGTAGGTTCCCTCTACGACTACTTTCTGGAGAGTTTTTATATAAATCGGTGTTGAATTTTTTCAAAAGATTTTTCTGCATCTATGGAGATTATCATATGGTTTTTATCCTTCAGTTTGTTAATATAGTGTATCACATTGATTGATTTGCATATATTGAAGAATCCTTGCATTCCTGGGATAAACCCCACTTGATCATGGTGTATGATCCTTTTAATGTGATGTTGGATTCTGTTTGCTAGTATTTTGTTGAGTATTTTTGCATCTATGTTCATCAGAGATATTGGCCTGTAGGCTTATTTTTTGTGACATCTTTGTCTTGTTTGGAATCAGGATGATGGTGGCCTCGTAGAATGAGTTTGGGAGGTTCTCCCTCTGCTATATTTTGGGAGAGTTTGAGAAGGATAGGTGTTAGCTCGTCTCTATATGTTTCATAGAATTTGCCTGTGAATTCATTCTGGTCCTGGGCTTTTGTTTGTTGAAAGATTTTAAATCACAGTTTCAATTTCAGTGCTTGTGATTGGTTTGTTTATATTTTCTATTTCTTCCTGGTTCAGTCTTGGAAGGTTGTGCTTTCTAAGAATTTGTCCATTTCTTCCAGGTTGTCCATTTTATTGGCATATAGATGCTTGTAGCAATCTCTCATGAAACTTTGTATTTCTGCAGGGTCGAGTTGTTACTTCTTTTTCATTTCTAATTTCTGTTGAATCTGAGTCTTCTCCCCTTTTTTCTTGATGAGTCTGGCTAATGGTTTATCAATTTTGGTTATCTTCTCAAAGAACCAGCTTTTAGTTTTTACTGATATTTTGCCATCTGTTTTCTTCATTTCTTTTTCATTTATTTCTGATCTGATACTTATGATTTCTTTACCTTCTGATAACTTTGGGTTTTTATTTGTTTGTTTTTCTTTCTCTAATTGCTTTAGGTGTAGGGTTAGGTGGTTGAGATTTTTCTTTGTTCTTGAGGTAGGACTGTATTGCTATTAACTTCCATCTTAAAACTGCTTTGCTGGCATCCCATAGGTTTTGGGTCATCGTGTTTTCCTTTGTCATGTTTTCTAGGTATTTTTCTGATTTCTCTGTCAGTGATGTCTTGGTTATTAGTAGTGTATTGTTAGCCCCCATGTGTTTGTATTTTTTTACAGATTTTTTCCCTGTAATTTATATCTAGTCTCATAGTGTTGTGGTCAGAAAAGATACTTGATATGATTTTCAATTTTCCTTAAATTTATCAAGGCTTGATTTGTGACCCAATATATTGATCCTGGAGAATTGTTTCATGAGCACTTGAGAAGAAAGTGTATTCTGTTGTTTTTTAGAGGGAATGTCCTATAAATATCAATTAAGTCCATCTTGTTTAATGTGTCATTTAAAGCTTGTGTTCCCTTATTTATTTTCATTTTGGATGATCTGTCCATTGGTGAAAGTGGGGTGTTAAAGTCCCCTATATTATTGTGTTACTGTCGATTTCCCCTTTTATGGCTGTTAGCATTTGCCTTACGTATTAAGGTGCTCCTATGTTGGGTGCATAAATATTTTACAACTGTTATATCTTCTTAGATTGATCTCTTGATCATTATGTAATGTCCTTCCTTGTCTCTTGTAATAGGCTTTATTTTAAAGTCTGTTTTGTTCTGATATGAGAATTGCTACACCCAGCTTTCTTTTGATTTCCCATTTGTATGGACTATTCTTTTCCATCCCTTCACTTTCAGGCTGTATGTGTCCCCTAGGTCTGAAGTGGGTCTCTTGTAGATAGCATATGTCACGGGTCTTGTTTTTGTATCCATTCAGCCAGTCTATGGTCTTTTGGTGGGAGCATTTATTCCATTTACATTTAAGGGTAATTATTGATATGTATGTTCCTGTTACTATTTTCTTAATTGTTTTGGGTTTGTTTTTTGTAGGTTTTTTCCTTCCCTCTTGTGTTCCTGCCTAGAGAAGGTCCTGAGCTTTCTTGTAAAGCGGTTTGGTGGTGCTGAGTTCTCCTCTTAACTTTGCTTGATCTGTAAAGGTTTTAATTGTCTCCATCGAATCTGAATGAGATCCTTGCTGGGTAGAGTAATCTTGCGTTGTAGGTTTTCCCTTTCATCACTTTAAATATGTCCTGCACTCCCTTCTGGGCTGCAGAGTTCTGCTGAAAAATCAGCTGTCAACCCTTATGGGGATTCCCTTGTATGTTATTTATTGCTTTTTCCTTGCTGTTTTTAATATTTTTTCTTTGTATTTAATATTTGATAGTTTAATATGTGTCTTGGCATGCTTCTCTTTGGGTTTTTCCTGTATGGTACTCTCTGTGCTCCCTGGACTTGATTGACTATTACCTTTCCCATGTTAGGGAAGTTTTCGACTATAATCTCTTCAAATATTTTGTCAGACCCTTTCTTTTGTCTTCTTCTTCTGGGACCACTATAATTCGAATGGTGGTGTGTTTAATGTTGTCCCAGAGGTCTCTGAGACTGTCCTCAATTCATTCTTTTTTCTTTATTCTGCTCCCTGGCACCAGTTTATCTTCCAGCTCACTTATCTGTGCTTCTGCCTCAGTTATTCTGTTATTGAATCCTTCTAGAGTATTTTTAATTTCAGTAATTGTGTTGTTCATCACTGTTTGTTTGCTCTTTAGTTCTTCTAGATCCTTGTTAAATGTTTCTTGAATTTTCTCCATTCTGTTTCCGAGATTTTGGATCATCTTTACTATCATTACTCTGAATTCTTTTTCAGGTAGTTTGCCTATTTTGTCTTCATTTACTTGGTCTTGTAGGTTTTTACCTTGCTCCTTCATCTGTAACATATTTTTTTTCATTTCATTTTTGTTTTTTTTTTTTTTGATGGGTGATGCTGTATTCCTGTCTTACTGGTTGTTTGGTCTGAGGTGTCCAGCACTGGAGTTTGCAGGCAGTTAGATAGAGCTGGGTCCTGGTGCTGATATGAGGACCTCAGGGAGGCCTCACTCCAACTGATATTCCGTGGGGTCTGAAGTTCTCTGTTAGTCCAGCGGTATGGACTTGGAGCTCCCACCACAGGAGCATGGGCCTGACCTCTGGCCTGGGAACCAAGATCCTGCAAGCTTCATGGCATGGTTAAAAAAAAAGGACGAAAGAAAGAAAAAAAGGAGCAGTACAATATCAAAGAATAAAAAATACAATAAAATTAGAAAGATAAAGAATATATTAGGAAAAATAAAACTATAATTGAAACAACTGCAACCAGGTAAAATAAAACCACAGCAGAAAAAAGGAAAAAAAAAAAGTATGTGGGGGCAACACACCAAAAGGAGAGATCACTAACAAAGTATAAAGAATAAAATAAAATTAGAAAAGTAAAAGATTTATTAGGAAAAATAAAAATATAAAAGAATCAACAAGGTAAAACAGAATCCCAATCTAAAAGAGGAAAAAAAAGCCTTGGGTGTGGAGGTGGAGTTTAGGTGGGGGTGGAACTTAGGCAGAGGCGGGGTTTAGGGTGCAGTGGGACCTAGGCAGGTGGCGGGTTAAGTTTGAGCATGGCACGGGGCCTCTGCTTCAGACCTGCATGGAAGGGGAGAGGCAGCACATGGAAAGAAGGGCCTCTGGAGTGTGGGGTTCCAGAGTTTGGATGTAGGGCCCTGAGTGAGGGTGTGTGGGTAGGGTTTAAGCCCAGCTTGTGGGAGGGGGTCTCTGAGTGTAGAGGTGGGGCCCTGGGTGGGGGTGTAGGGGCGGGGCTTGTGCTCTGCGCAGCAGGAAGGAGGCTCCAAGGGCAGAGGATTAGGCCTGGGATCCCAACAGCCTTCCCGGTGCCTAAGTGGACAGGTGAAGCACTCACCTCGTTCCCTTCTGTTCCTTCACGCTCCCCCCCACCGTCTCCTCCAGGGTGTACCCCATCCCCGCTGGACCCTGAACCGTGGGTGGGTCCCACTGGGTGTAGGAACTCCTTCCCTTCCCCAGCCACCACTCAGGGGTGCCGTCCCGGAGGTCTGGCCTTTACTTTTGCTCCCCTTTCCCTCCCTCCCACTCCCCCAGGACCCGTGCAGCTGGCAGGGGCCTAGGTGGACAGAGGATCAGGCCCGGGATCGCAACAGGTTCCTGGGGGTCCAACTGTCTTGCCTTCTTCTGGATTATGAAAACATTTTTAATTATTCCATTTTTCTTCTTTATTCATGTTTTAGTTACACATTCTTACAATAGTTCTTTTAGTGGTTACCCTAGAGATTACAATATGCCTTCTTGATGTATTACAGTCTACCTTAAGTACTTTTGATTTTACCACTTCCTAAATAAGGCAAGAAACTTTGCAACAGTTAAACTGCATTTATCACCCTCCCACAGTTTGAGCTATTGTTACCATTGTATTGTATTTTAGTTCTACAAATGGGGTTATTATTGTTTTGATGTAAACAGTCAACATTCTTGTACATTTAACCACACATTTACCCTTTCCAGTGCTCTTCCACGCTAACATCTGATATCATTTTCCTTTAGCATGAAGAACTTCATGGTGTTTCTTTTGGTTTACAGCTGCTGGCATTGAATTCTCTCATGTTTTGTTTGTCTGGAAACATCTTTACTTAACCTTCATTTTAATTTTTACATCTGTATTGTGGCATAATTTACATGTAATAAAATTCACCTACATTTTAGATGTACAGTTTGATGCATTTTGGTAAATTGCATGCATACATGTACAGTCATGCAGCCAGCCCCCCACAATCCAGTTTCAGTACACTTCTTTCACTCACCGAAAGCTCCCTTCTGCCCTTTTGCAGTACATCCTTTCCCCCAGGGAACCACTGATGTGCTTCAGGTTATTATAGTTTTGCCTTTTCTAGAATTTCATACAAATGGAATCATATAGTATGTTATGACTTTTGTGACTAGGTTCTTTCATTTAGCATGATGCTTTTGAGATTCATCCATGCTGTTATGTGTATCAGTAGTTCATTCCTCTTAGTTGCTGAGTAATATTCTATTGCAGAGATATACTATAGTTTGATTACCCGTTCACTAGATGATGAACATTTGTATTATTACCATTTGTGGTTATTATGAATGCTTATGCTATATTCAAATACAAGTCTTGTGAGGACATATTTTTATTTTTCTTAGGTAAATATCTAGGAATGAAATCGCTGGACCACATGGTACGTATATGTTTAACTTTAAAAAAAACTGCCAAACTGATTTTCCAAGTGGCTGTACCACTTTGCATTCCTGCTTATAACGTATGAGGATTCCAGTTTCTCCATATTCACCAAGGCTTCACATTGTCAGTCTTTTTAATTTCAGCTATCCTACTGGGTAAACTGTAGTTTTAATCTGCATTTTTCTAATGACTACAATTTGGGGCATCTTTTCATGGGCTTGTGGGCCAACAATATAGCTTCTTTGGTAAAATGTTTGCTCAAATCGTTTGTCTAATTTGTTTTTGTTGAGTCTTGAGAGTTATTTATATATTCTGAATACAAGTCCTTTATCAGATATTTTGTTTTGCAAATATTTTCTTTCTACCTGTGGTTCACCTATTCATTTTCTTAATGCTGTGTTTTGATATTAATATGGTGGATTATACTGAATAATTTTGAAATATTGAACTAACATTGCATTGCCAGGATAAACTTCCTTGATTGTGGTGTATTATTCTTTTTATATATTACTGGATTCAATTTTTGCTAATATCTTGTTGGAATATTTGTGTTTCTGTTTATATGGTATATTAGTCTCAGTTTTCTTTCCTAGTACTATCTTTGTCTGGTTTTGGTATCGGGGTAAAGCTGCCTTTATAGAGTAAGTTGGGAACTGTTCCCTCATCTTATATTTTCTGGAAGAAACTGTAGAAATAATGTTATTCTTTAAACATTTGCCAAATTCACCAGTGGAACCATGTGGGTTTAGAGCTTTCTTTTTTGAAAGATTTTAAACCATGAATTCAATCTCTTTAATATCTATTTAATCTTTAGTACATCTCATAGTTTGTAATTTTCAAGAAATCAGTCAATTTAATTGAAGTTGTTGAATTTTTGCGTGTAGAGTTGTTCTTCATAGTATTCCCTTAATATTCTTTTGATGTCTATAGGGTCTGTAGTCATATTCCTCTTTCATTCCTGATATTGGCAATCCCTGCCTACTGCCACCCTCCCACATTCCCCTCATGCTCTCTCTCTCTCTTTCTCTCTGTCTGGCTAAAGATTTATTAAGTTTTATTGAGTTTTTTGTTTCACTGATATTTATCTATTGGTTTTCTGTTTTCAATTTCATTGATGTTTGCCCTTATCTTTATTTTTTCCATTCTTCTGCTGTTTGGGGCTGATTTAGCTCATCTTTTTAAAAGCTTCTCAAGGTGGAAGTTTAGATTGTTGATTTGAGAACTTTCTTCTTTGCCAATATAAGCATTTAATGCTATAAATCTCTCTCTAAGCAATGCTTTAATTGCATCCACAAATTTTGATGTGTTGTATTTTCATTTTTGTTCAGTTCTAGATATTTTCTAATTTTTGCTTTAGAAAAGTATTTTAAATAATTCAAGAGGAGAAGAATACTCTCATATTTACCTATGTATTTGTTATTTTTGTTGCTCTCTCTTCATTTCTGATATCCCAAGTTTCCTTCCTCTGGTATAATTTTTCTTCAGTCTGAAGGACTTCCTTTAGCAATTATTTTTGGGCAGGTCTGCTGGCTCTTAGTTTTCCTTCATTGAGAATGTCTTTATTTCACCTTCCTTCTGGAAAGTATTTTTGCTGGATATAGAATTCTGGCTTGACAGTGTTTTTTCTTTCTTCACTTTCGGAATGTTGTTTCACTTCCTTCTGTCCTCCATAGTATCTAATAAGAATTCCAAGTTCTTATTAGAACAAGTTTAAGTTCAGTTCTTAAACTTGTATGCTGTTTGGAGTCAGCATGGGCATGCGCATATGCACTTGGAAGTGGGCCCAAGAATTCATAAGCAACTTTATGGGGTTGCTTTCCCAATCTCCTCCCTGTGGCAATCTCTTCAGTACTTTCTGGTTACCTGGAATTCTCCAACCAGAAAGTTGGAGCTTTTTATTGACTCTGTTGCACAGTTTTTGCAATTACACTGATGTCCAGGATCAACCAGCAGGAGGGCAGAGAGAAAACAAAAAGCAACAGGGGTCTGTCCCACACAGATGATCACAGCTCCTCTGATCAGAGACAAAGGTTCCCCTCCCTCAGCATTTTAGAATCCTGCAGGTCCAACCGTCACTACAGGTGCTGCCACTGCCACCGCCACCATGGGATTTCTTAGGGGCTGGCGTGTGAGAGAATGGAGAGAAGAAAAAAGGCGGGTTTCCCCCACCCTCTCAGAGCATTAGGAGACTCTTCTCTGTTCTTTGAGCCAGAGCTAGAGGGTTTCTCCTGGAGCTCCCTCTGTGCAGATGCCCACATTCAGGTTTTATGCTGCTTATTGGAGCAAAAAGATGACAAACTCACTACCAGTTTGATGGTACTTCAAATTCTAGTCCTCTTCCCCAATCACCAACTACTATTTAATTTTCAGAGTCCTCAAAAATCTGCTCTATATATTATGTCCAGGTTTTTGTTTTGTTTTATTTTTAGCTGCATCCACTGTGGAATACTCCATTGTACCTGGAATTGGAAAATTCTATCTTGTTTGAACCACTGAATTACCGTTGGGTCCCTGGTTACAGCAGCTAGGCCTATCCTAACTTACTGAGCCAATTCCACCATTCCTTTGTTCTTGCAATGCATCTACTCTGCAATCCTTTAACCTTGGATCAATCCTAAAATCCATCTATCTGCCCCCTACACCCAGAATGATGAGCTGGGCTGGAGAAAATTCATCCAACCATGTGGGCTGGTGGCCTTTCACTTGTTAAATATCTCTGCCCAGCTCTCTCCTGTTCTTCACAGAAATTACTATTAATGTTTGTCTTGGACCTTTATTGCTATCCTTTCACTCTCTCAGCAGATGTCTTTACCTCCTCTGTCTTAGAGAAAACTAGGTGGCTTCTTACTGCTCACCTATAGATGTGTCTTCCCTTCTGTTTTAAATAGGCATCCCTCTTTCCTGCCTCCTGTTGAAGGAGCTAATGCTTCTTATGCTCTGGATCCTATCTCCTCCTGCCTTCTCAATATTATCCATAAATTATTATCCCTCTTTCTTCCATCTTCCACTTGTCTTCTCCAAGGGCTCCTATACTTCAGCATATAATATGGAAAGTCTTTATCTTATCTCAAATATTGCAAACATCTCCTAATACTCCTTTTGCATTAGTCAGATTAGTTAGATTGAGGTAATCTAACAGTGTTAACAATAGTTGGATCTCTGACGCTTAACACACACACAAATTATTTTTTTACTCATGCAAAGTTCAGTGTAGGTGTTCTTGGTTGGGTGACTCTCCTGGGCACCTCTTCTCTGACTCAGGGATCCAGGTTCCTCCCATCTTGTGACACAACCATCTTCACAATGAGGCCTCCAGGGCTGCTGTGGAAGGGAAGACAGTATGAGGTAGATTCACTTAACCACCTTGGCTCAGAATGCCCTATACACTTTTACTCACATTCCTTTAGCCAGAGCTAGCCACAGGGTTCCACCTGGAAAGATCTAGGAAATGTTGACACTGGTGGAGCAAATGCTTCCCTGCATCATGAACATTCAGTAGTCAGCCAACTATTTCAGCTACATTCTTTACCTCTGATCTTACCACTTATCCATCCACACAGAATCGTGGTCTTCTTACCACAGATCTCATCATGTCACTTCCACATTTAGCACCCAATTACTGCCGACTGCCAACTGAATGAAATCCAAACCTTTTATCAAGGTATTCAATACCATTTAGGATCTAGCCCTTCCAGCCCTGTCTCCTATAAGGTCTTGTCCTAGGCATTAGTGCCATCAAACTGCTTCTAATTCCTGGTTATTGGGAACAAAGTACAATTACTGTTACTTGCCTCTTTACATTAGCACACATTCTTCCATCTTTCTGAAATGTCCTTCTTTGCTGTATCTAGCAGGAAAATTTCTACCTCTCCTTCAAAACTTGTTATAAGCATCTTCCTCTGTGAACATTTTGTAGCCTTCTTTTTTTTTTTTTTAATCTTAGTTTGGCCTCGCCGCGGGGCATGTGAGGTCTTAGCTCCCCCCACTCCCATCCCTGACCAGGGATCAGGCCTGCGCCCCTGCAGTGGAAGCGCAGAGTCTTAACCACTGGACCACCAGGGAAGTCCCTGTAGCCCTCTGTTTTAAGTAGAGTTGATCATTTAGTTCCTTTGTGCCACAACTGAGCATCAGCAAACCTCCATGTAGTACCCATTTCACTGAGTTGAACTTGTATTTTTATTTACCTGTCTTGCTTCTTTTAAACTGTGAGCTCCTTGAGAACTGGGACCATGACTTACTATCTTAGTATCTCCAGCGCCTAATACAGTGTCTGCCACATGATGGATGTTTAACAAATGTTTCATGTAATGCATAATTAAATGAATGAATAAATGATGTACAATTTAAAATACTTCTTACACTTAAATTTCAGTTTAGTGTTCATTCAATATTTAAAAGTTCTTGGAGAAAGCTATGAACTTGTGCTATATTTACTGTATCTTCTTTTAATGAAGAAGAATGGCTGGCATTAAATTAAAGCCTTACAGATATACACTAACATAAATTCTTGATTTGGTGAGGGAAGCTTCTTCACACTCAATCAAAAAAGTTAATGAAACTAATGCAAAAATGAGCTGAAGCTACAAGGAGGTTACAGTGACTGATTCTTACTGTTGCAGAAATAATACTGAACATTTCAATTCTGGGAAGTCAAAGAGCACGGAGAACACTGATAAGACTGAGAGGATTTGGGTGATTGAGATGAAAAGTGTGAGGAAACAATTATTTCAGCCTGTAATATAATCATGAGAGGTAGGTGGGGCGCAAGCATACTTTCCTGAACTTTTCCCTTCTGAACCATGAAAAAACAACTCAATTATAGTTAATATACATTTTGAATTAACTGCATTTCATTAATAATTCTTCAAAAACCATTGTTCAGGGGCTTCCCTGGTGGCGCAGTGGTTGAGAGTCCGCCTGCCGATGCAGGGGACACGGATTCGTGCCCCGGTCCGGGAAGATCCCACATGCTGCGGAGCAGCTAGGCCCGTGAGCCATGGCCGCTGAGCCTGCGCGTCCGGGGCCTGTGCTCCACAACGGGAGAGGCCACAACAGTGAGAGGCCCGCATACCGCAAAAAAAACCCAAAAAACAAAAAAAAACATTGTTCATCTATGTTATATATACTATCTCTTAATTACCTAGACTGTTCAGTTAATTAGCTCATCATTCCATCTCTGACCAGTCTATATGAGTAGAGTCACTGTACCTTCGAAAACAATAAATAACAAACAAAACCCCCCAAAACCAAATATCCTGATGCCCATGTTATCTATTCTGAACCGTAATCAGTTATCGCCATAATTCAGGTGGTCTCCAGTTTGATCTGTGCTGAAACTTTGCCACCCGGGGGGGTGGAGGGGAGTCAGTGGGGAGCTGGAATGAGGCAGGAATATTCTCTATCAAATTGAGTTGAGAATCAGGAGAACTGTCCTAGCTATAGGACTGGTGCAGAGCAGGAAAGGAGGCTGAGACAGTCTCCGTCCTCATTTCTGACATCAGTTTTGGCAGAATATGGAAGCAACAGTGGGAGGTCTCCCTCTCCATGAATTTGGAGATCAGGGACATAAGGTCACCTCCTGAGTTGAACTAGTAGAATTCACAATGGATGTGGTTAGTCACCTGTGGGAGTAAAGCAAGAGACTGTCTGAAATGTGTGGCTCTCAGGAAACTCCAATCAAGAGAGGCAATCCAGATGTAATCAGAGGAAGGCAGGTCCAGAATGTGAATGTCATTTCGTAGAAGATATTTAATCAATTGAATTGTACCATGCCCGGGGGAAGACTGTGTGAAGGTGGGTGAGGGTGTGGGCAGAGGGGAAGTGGTCACCTTGGACTACAGGAAATAAAAACCCAAGGCATCCTAACTCGGCAGTGCACACCCAAGCCCTATGCCAAGGAGAGACCCTGCCTTTTGTGGTTGCTATGGGACAGGAGCGCCTCTTCTTATCTCTCTTCAGTATCCTGTGTTCATTCTGATCCTGGGACTGGCTGCCCTGGGCAGTGGACATAAGCTTTTCAGTCCCTGGGAAGAAATGTCTCCCACTGTAAACTTGTACTATGGCTATGAGTAACCTCATGGATTTGAGTGATTCATGTGACCCTGGATTCTGAAAACTTCTGAAAACCTGATAAGAATAAACACTGGAGTTTGGAAGGTGGTTAGTTCCTCAAGGGAATGCTACCCATGAGACCTCCTGGTAGGCAGTTACAGCCTTCTTCCAGGAATGCACCGACCTCCTCTTCAGTCCTTTTCTGCCTTCCATGGACAGTACCACAGTATACACTTAGGTCAAGGATTCTCAACCCCATCAGATCCAATGACCTATTTTTAAGTGAATGTTTTGTTAGGTCCCATTTATCATTCTGAAAGGAAATTACAAGTTGTAAACCTTCTATACACATTTCTAAAAGTCAATACAATGTCCTAACTATAAAGATAAAGGAAAATTACTGGTAGAAGAGGAATAAGTTATAATTAAATAATATGTACTGGAGTATATTAATATTTAGGGATGACTAGCAGGTAGAATGAAGCAGTTGCTTTGAGATCTGAGTGAACGTGACAGAGACAAATGGAGACAGAGACACGTGTGCGGACAACTCAAATTACAAGAGCAAATTGCTGGCAGCGAAGCGCTTTTTTGAAATCGTGACTACTGTTGGTGAAGTCCTGAACAAATACAGTGCAATCTTCTCTTCCTTTAAAAATGCCTAGGAGGTGTTTGCAGAAAAGTCAGTGTATATTAAAATATGCAGAAGTAACTTGTATTTCCAAGTAAATTGGGATTGAGTTTCACAGCCAGATAATTATAAACAGGTTTTTCCACACAAATGTCCAGTGTGACTTTTGAAGGTTGCACAGGACACACCACACTTGTTGGTGTAGTGCCCGTGCTGCACATGATCAAATAGCCAGCATCCTTGGTTCTTCTCCATAAACGTCACTAGTGCCTCTCCTAATAATTGTGACAATCAAAAATGCCCCCTGGAGTTTCCAATATATCTCCTAGGGGGTCGTAACACTCCTATTGAGAGACACTGACTTAAGTGAACAGGAATCAATATGAGGGTCCAATAAGGCAAATGTGCCTTCCTATGGCACAGTCATTCCATGAGCTGGCATCACAGATCACCCCATGGTGGAAAGAAGGGACAAGGGTGGATGAAAGTTGGGTAGAGTACCTAGTGCTAGAGGAAGAAGCAGAAATCCAGACAGAACAATAAGTCAGAATTTACGAGGGGAAACCGGGATAACAGTTCACTTCTGGGACTTGGGCCAACATACAGAGAAAGGCCAACACAGAGAGAACTGTGGCTCTGGGGCCACAGGGGCACCCAGGCTTATTCTTGGTGCCAGATATCGCAGATCTGGCTGAAAGGGAAGAATTTAGGTCAACGTAGGAGCCCAAAAGTAGTGACTTGGTTCCTAAAATGTGGGTCTGGGAATGTGACATTTCCAAACTCCCTAGGCATAGCCTCAGCCAGAAATGACTCAACATCAGGCATGGGCTTAAGTCTTCTCAGATAGTAGCAGCTGAGAAGAAAGCAAAGGCAGGAGAGACCAACAGCCACAGTTTCTCAATGCCACGTGATTGAAGAGGGTATGTCTACACAACTTTTGATTTTTCTTATATTAGAGTATTTTTTGGTCCTCTCTTAAACACATATGAATCAACCCATTCTTCAAACAAAAATATATGTTCAAGAGAACAAGATTTGGGCATTCACAAACCATTTCTCATGCCGCCCCTACGTCATCTATCTGTTGCTTTGCTGTGGGTGGACATGAAACAGCTGCCTGGAACTCAGATTTGGAGTCATTTCCAAAAGTGGGGCCATAAAGGCGTGGACATAAATCGCAGCAACGCTCATACCGAATACCACAGTTTACAAGGGTAAGTACATAACTTTGCCTGGAGCCCAGACCAAGGCCAGCCCTACAACCCATGCTTTGTGACTCAGGAGCAAAACAACACTCACACAAACCAGATATTCCCCAAAGACCATCTCAACAGGATGATGCCTCATCTCCCATGACTGTTCCCAAGGTCCCATCCAAGACCATTATCTAATCTCTGCTCAGTACTCAAATTACCTAATGTTTTTACTTCATTGGATTGAGCAGGCTCCTTTGTGCATATAGTTCCTGAAAAAAAAAAAAAAAGATGTTCTCATTTCAGTTACCTCCCTTTCAGAGGTCTTATTACTTCATCTGTCCCACGTTCATTATAGTGGATGGTCATGAGAACAAGTTCAGCTGTATTGGAAGGTATTAGCAAAATTGAGTCTTAAAAAGAAAGAGAGAGAGAAATAAAAGCATTCTGTGCATGAAAGGAATTTTCCAGTTCAGCCTGTAAATCGAGGGAAGAGACTAAATAAATTATCTGCTATTACAAAATATTCAATTATCTGCTATTATAAAATATTCAGCAATATATTATTCTCTTCCAGAAGCTTCAATCCAATCATGGTTAAGGTATTGCTGAATTACATTGCTGTAATTTGCTGAATTGGGGTCCCAATTCATCGTGCTGACCTCTCACTTGTTCTCTGATACCTTCCATCCCTCCACTCTTTCCCACTCTCTCCTGATGCCTCCTATTTCCGTATATACACCACCCTCCAAGCCTATCTCTGTCCCTAGCTTTTGAGTACATGCCTGGGTAGATTTGAGGGCCGAATACCTTCTGGTTGTTCCCTCGGTGCCACTGACCAAGGATTTGATTATCTGGTAGTTTAAGATCTGAGATGCCACCAGAAGTAACTCTGGACAAGGCACTCTATGAAAAGGAAGAACATCTGCATGTATGTGCTAATATATTTCTCTGTGCTTTTTCCTATATGAATGTGTCCTTAGGATTTTCTTCCTGTATGTATTTCAATTTAAAAACCTAAATCCAGCATGTATATGTATTGCGGATTCACTTTGCTGTACAGTAGAAACTAACACAATATTGTAAAGCAACTATATTCCAATAAAAATTAAAAAAAATAAAAAATAAAAACCTAAATCCAGATCCACTTCCCTATTCAGAAAGCTTTAATGGTTCCCTACTGCCCACAAAAATCAAGATCCTCTGTGATTTTCCCCCAACACACCTTTTCAACAAACCAATTCCTTTAGCCACAAAGAAAGAAGCTGTATAAAGCAGTGGCTGGATGTATAGCCTTTGGGCTCAAATCCCAGCTCAGTCACTTACAGTTTGTATCCTCAGGTGAGTTACTTAAACCTCTCTACACTTCAGTTTCCTCAACTGTAAAAGTGGCTTAATAATAGAAATAGTTTGAATCGCATGAGAATCAAGAGAATTAATAAATGTTAGTTGCTGAGAACAATGTCTGATACATGATAAGCATCATCTACTATTACGATTATTATTACTCACTACCCTCAATACATTTGTATTTTTCTATTTTTGTACCTTTTCTTACAGTTGCTAATTTCTGAAGTGCTCATCCCTTCTCTCCACTTCCCATCCTTTAAAGTCCTGATCAGATTTTCCCTTTTCCACAGACTTCCCTGGCCTGTGCAGTTCATGGTGTTCTTTTGTGCACCAATACACAAATGATCTATTCCAATAGTGTCGCAAATGGTCATTTGTTGCTTCATGGCACTTCTTGTATTGCTGCCTTATAATATAATCCAAATATAATTTCACCTGGTCTCCCCGAGTTGGCCTGCGAGTCCTTTGAAGGCAAGGACTCAGACCAGTTTTTGTGTAGAGCTCAGCACCTGGTAGATTGCCTTCCCAATTATAGCTGAATAAATATCTGTTTGTTTGACTTGATTGATCCGCAGATTGAATCCAAGTTTGCTGGATGCTTTCAGAAGTGGTGGGCTAAAGGGAGTGCAGAAGAGTTGGAACCTTAGTTATTCACTTGCAGAACATTTATGAAGTGTCTGTGCAAGGCTCTCCACTTCCACCTTGCACCTGACAGGGTTTCACACCTACCGCTAGGCGGCACCAGGACTGATTAATGGATGAGATCAGGTGCTGTGTTTGGCCAGAGGGTGCAGGCTTGGTAACCAGAAAGGCTTTTAGAATAGCAATTTGGGGGGATGCAGGGAGACAGAGACAGAGTTCAGAGTCCTGGCTGTAACATCAAGTCTCCGGAAGAGCAGCTGCTTCCGCAAAGAAGTTTTGCACATTCATATCTTCCTTGCTTGGTTGTTCAGAGTTGCCCCTGGCTGGAGACTTCTGGCATCTAAAAGGGCCAGGGTCAGGTAAGCTAGGAGAAGAACTAGCAAGGCATGGTACTCGGTCAAGACTTCCGGGTTCTATTCCAGGTTGTTTCACTAACTTCCTGGGTGGCCTTGGACACTTATATCATCACCATACTCTTAAGTTCCCTCATCCGTCAATGAGGGTGTCGGATGAACATGTAATCTCTAATATTCTATCACCTTAGGAGTCTTCTCATAGTGGAGTCATTGGTAGCTATCAGGGGAGAGACAGAGACCTCCTTCAGCTGGAATTAAGATTCTTCTGGCCAGTGGAGCTCAACTCTGTGAACCCCTAGGGTATGGGATGGTCTTATTTATTGGGAGTGGCCCTGCTTGCAACAGTCTTGGAATCCTTCTCCTTCTCCACCAAATCTGGGAAAGTAAGGACTTGGGATATAGGATAATGAAGAGATGTCTGGGTAATAATGGGGCAAAGGTCTTAAGTTGGGCCATCCCTGTTTATCAGGTCGATTGTCTTCACCTCTAGATTATCACTGAGTGTTCCCTCCTTGTGGTCCTGACAAAAGGACTGAAGTCACAGTCACTGATGAGGGTAGGGGTCTAGGGACATGAAGCAAGACTGCACTGAGGTTAGGTGCCAAGTGTGCACAGGTGGTCGGAGAACCCACACAGGCCCTGGGCTCAGCCCTATTGGTTCATTCCCCAGACCCGCCCATCCCTCCTGCTGGCAGAAGGCACTCTCTCCTTCCAGTCACCCAGATGCCAGTGGCAGCTTTCCTCAGATGCTCTGGCTGCTCCTGCCTCAGCACTCCTTTTCCTCTCAGCTTTAGCTCAGAGCAGACCCTCCCAAAGTAATTCACCTCTACTCCTCAGCTAAGGCAGCCAGTAGGCCTTCTTTACTTACATCAGGCTCCTGAGGCATGAGATCACTGAGGCCATGTCTCTTTGTACCTATGAGCCCATCTTGTGCCTGGAAAATCATGCTGAGGGGAAGGATATTGCTGTTGCCATCAGGGGAAATTGTGCTGTATTCTAGGACTTGGGGAATAGTCTGGCAATCAGATTACTGTCTAGGGCAGAACTAGTACAAGGATAATAGTTCTTTTGGGACAAGTGGTCAAATGTGGAAACATACATCTGTCCCATTTATGTATTTCACATTCTTACTTTGTTTTTCCTCTCCTGGCAATGCAACAGCCCCTGCTAGGTGTTTGGGTCTGTGACACTTGCTGGAGGGGTATAGGAGGGAAGAGAAAACACATGGCCTGAACCTCCAAGGAGTTTGCAATCTAGTCAGAGAAACAAGGCGTTCACACATTTGCAAGAGTTCATAGGGTGGTTGAGAGTAAGGGGATTTTACCTGGGGTCCATGTTGAGCTTAAGCATCTAAGAATCCCAAGTTCATTTTTCTAGACAGATGATCCATAATTATCCAATTTCAAAAGCACACTAGACCCCCCCCCACAAAAGATGAAGAACTGAGCTCAGGTTAGCAGACCAGGGCTGGAGTCCTGGCTTTCCACTTTTTGTCTGTGTAATAACACATTATCTAACCTCCTTGATCCTCGGTTTCTTAATCTCTAAAATAGGGAGAATAATTTCTGTCCTACCTATCTCGTAGCATGGTTGTGAGGATCAAATGAGGCAAGCATGTGAAAGTGCTTTATAAATCATAAAGCACCATACAGATAAAAGGTATCGTTAATATTTAAAACCAAAACACAAGGCCATACAGAATGAGAGAACATAGAGTTTATGGGAACCTAAGAGATGTTTGCACAAATATTTCCCTCTTGCAGATAATGAAATCAGACCCAGAGTGGATACGTGGCCCAGGGACAAAGAGCTAATCTGGGACACAGCCAAGACCAGAGGACAGCCTCCTCAGGGCTCTGCCCTGGAACCGCAGGGGGAGCCAGGCAGCCAGCGTTCAGCAGCGCTCTCTGCGTCTGTGCTCCTGGGGGCCCCGTTTGCTGCAGGCTGGGCTTCTGGCTCCCTCAGCCACGTGGACAACACTATGGGGCAAATCGTGGATTTATTCACCTCCTCACTCTACTCTGCTCTAACCCCTGTTTCCATCCCTTACCATGCAGCCAACCCCTATAAAAATGGTTTCCAAGAGGAATCTGTGTTTCCTCTTACATCACCACCAAATAACTTCTGCCTCTCTGGAAGAGACCCAGAGATAAGGTGAGGTCAGCCTATGTGCAAAAGTGAGAGGCCTGGTAGCCAATCCAAATATTGCAGACAGAAGTTTTGTGAGCAAGGACTCTCTGAACAACCATTTGCCAAGATGGCTCACATCTTTGCAGGCAAAGATTTAGGCACAAGTTTTGAAACACAGGGGTGGCTTGATAGAAGGGGCCCTGGCATGTTGGTGAAAGGTGGGCCAGTGGGAACCGTGGGCCTCGTATCTGTCTCTTTCTTTCCAGATGCTGCTAAAAGCCTCTAATGTTACATGAGTTCTTTTCTCTCCCAATCTAGAAGAGAATCTGGGGAGCCAAGTTCTCCAGGTCATGCCCGTGTCTATGCCGGGTGTCACCTGCAGCCCTGCAGAACACAAGGCTGCTTCTTTCAACAAAGGCCTCTGGAGGAGGGTGCCCAGCCAAATTCTGTGACCCATTCTAGTGTTTAACTATTGTCATATCTTCAAAAGTGGGCCTTACAACGACCTTAAGATACCACCTTGGCAGTTTATTTCCTCTGGTTCATACTGATTAGAGGTGGAGAACAGCCACTCACCAAGTTTTCCACTTAAAAGCATGCTTTTATGTCATAGATCTAAGAGTTTGATAGTTTCTGGCCTTACATTTAGGTCTTTAATCCATTTTGAGTTTATTTTTGTGTATGGTGTTAGGGAGTGCTCAGAATGGGAGAAAATATTTGCAAATGAAGCAACTGACAAAGGATTCATCTCCAAAATTTATAAGCAGCTCAATAACAAAAAAACAAACAACCCAATCCAAAAATGGGCAGAAGACCTAAATAGACATTTCTCCAAAGAAGATATACAGACTGCCAACAAACACATGAACGAATGCTCAACATCATTAATCATTAGAGAAATGCAAATCAAAACTACAATGAGATATCATCTCACACCAGTCAGAATGGCCATCATTAAAAAATCTAGAAACAATAAATGCTGAAGAGGGTGTGGAGAAAAGGGAACCCTCTTGCACTGTTGGCGGGAATGTATATTGATACAGCCACTGTGGAGAACAGTATGGAGGTTCCTTAAAAAGTACAAATAGAACTACCATATGACCCAGCAATCCCCACTACTGGGCATATACCCTGAGAAAACCATAATTCAAAAAGAGTCATGTACCAAAATGTTCATTGCAGCTCTATTTACAATAGTCCGGAGATGGAAACAACCTAAGTGTCCATCATCAGATGAACGGATAAAGAAACTGTGGCACATATATACAATGGAATATTACTCAACCATAAAAAGAAATGAAATTGAGCTATTTGTAATGAGGTGGATAGACCTAGAGTCTGTCATACAGAGTGAAGTAAGTCAGAAAGAGAAAGACAAATACCGCATGCTAATACATATATATGGAATTTAAGGGAAAAAAATGTCATGAAGAACCTAGGGGTAAGACAGGAATAAAGACACAGACCTACTAGAGAATGGACTTGAGGATATGGGGAGGGGGAAGGGTAAGCTGTGACAAAGCGAGAGAGAGGCATGGACATATATACACTACCAAACGTAAGGTAGATAGCTAGTGGGAAGCAGCCGCATAGCACAGGGAGATCAGCTCGGTGCTTTGTGACTGCCTGGAGGGGTGGGATAGGGAGAGTGGGAGGGAGGGAAGAGATATGGGAACATATGTATATGTATAACTGATTCACTTTGTTATACAGCAGAAACTAACACACCATTGTAAAGCAATTATACTCCAATAAAGATGTAAAAAAAAAAGCATGCTTTTAAATACTTGATCATAATGCGCCCCCCTTAACCTACACTTGTCTAGACCTAATAATTTAAAAAACATTTTATGCGCTGACTAACTTGATTATAATCTTCTTCGACTGTTCTATAATCCCTGATATCTGACCCCCAGCTCTTCAATTCCACCCCCTGCAAAAACAAACAAACAAAAACTGCCCCGCAGGGCTCTCCTCTCCTTTCTAGGTACCCACCTCTCTTCCCTTCCTAAGAACCTTTCCATCTTCAGTTCACTAACATTTGAACAGCTGCACAAGCACAAAGTGTTTAATTTGGGAACAGTGTCTGTGGGAAGGAATGCTTTGTAAGTTTCCAAAGTACTGCAAAAGCTTAATTTAGAAAGTCATATAACAACTCTTTTGGCTCTGGAAGTCACAGAGATTATGGATTGCACTGCAGAGGCAACCTGCCTGATGATGTTAGCACTTTGCAGCACTGGGTTTTTCTGCAGCAGTTTCATTTTTATTCCTATTCAGAGACATAGTGCGTCAGTCCAATTGAAGCATTCACTTTCTAAGGACAGGGCCTATGTCTTGTTCAGCCTCTCTGTGTGGTCAGGGCCCAGCAAGGGCAAGCAAGTCGTCAGTGCCTTTAAATGTTGGATTGTATTGCCTGTCTGCCCCCCTACTCCCTACTTTGGTCTTCAACTTGGTCCAAACAGGTTCTGGAACTAGGAAATGATAATGGTTACCAAATATTGAGCAGGGCAGGAAGAGGGGTGATCAGATCATACCACCACTACCTTCCTTGGCTACAGGAGGCTGAAAGAAAGTTAAAGTGCTAAGATTAAAGAGTCTCATGTCCTACCTGATCTCATGTTAGAATCTGCCTCTCAGGGATACACATAATTAGGGTCTGAAAAATAATGAGAACCTGGATAGGACAGGATAAATCTGGACATAGGATGGGTCCTGGGAGACTCATCCTAATGAGGGTGTAAGCACGAAATGTAGAAATGAGGAGGATACTTCACCACCACCACCACAGTAGTCACAGTACCTGGGGCTGGAACTGAGACAGTGCCTGCTGAGTGGCATTGCCCAGAGCCATCTGTATACAGTCCATGCTCAGGACCCTCATTTGGCCTCTGTGGGGTCCAGGCAAAGCATCCTTTTGTAAGATGCTAGGGGTGCTTCTTGACTGTCATGGGATATTCTGGAAACTTAAAACACACTCAGTTGCATTTCTTGAGTTCTCAGTGCCCAAAACGCCAGAAAAAGAATTTAAACTTTGTCCCCCAAAGGGGTCAGATATATACAGACTGTGTGATAAGCTAGAGGTCCCCTGGTGTCAGTCTGGAGAAAAAGAAAGACAATGAGTAAGATCCCCGAGAGAAAGTCACCATGAGCGAAGATACTCTGGCAGAGTAGACCAGGTCCAGCTGGAGCACCTGATATTGGAGGACAAGAGGTTTCAGGTAGAGCGCAAGGCTGAGCTCCTCACCAGTTTCTCACCTGGAGCCCCTCGACCCCAAATCCCAGGAGTTCCAGTGTGTTCTGGGCTGGGTCTTACTTAAGAAGCAAAAAATTGTGTCACTAGAGGTACAACTATTCTGGACCTGAAACACCTTGTTGGACTGGTCAGGGAGGGAGATGACCCGTGGAGGTCAATGGTTTGGGGGAGGTGGGCAGCAGCTTGGCAACAGCAAATGGACAACAGAGAATTATAGGATGGCAAGGGCAGCAGGCCTAGAGACAGACACAGGAGAATATACACAGAAGACATGACTGAACTGTAAGTGCTGGCAGGATTAGCCACTTTTGCTGTATAGCATATTTTAAATTTTATTCAAAGTGTTAGTTTTTGCCAGATCTTAAAATCTTTCAGAGCTCAGTCTGCAGTAGTTTCATCTCCATTTATTTTTCATTAACATTTACTAGTGGGCTTAGAATGATAGAGAAAAAACAAGAAAGAAGCATAGGCAGAAACACATATTCAGAGGAAATGGGAATTACAGAAGGAGATACACACAAAGAGATACTGAGAGAGTTTGAGACAAGGGATTAGAAATAGAGGAGGACAGAGAGAAAGCAATTTGGGAGGGAGAAAAAAGAGGGAGAGATCTATTAAGATTCCAGGACCCAGCTAGTGTTCTGTGAGAAGCTAGCTGGGTCCCCTAGGATGAAAATCACGCCGTCTTGGATTGAGCGTCCCAGGATTAAGAACCCAAGAGAAACCACAAAGGTTCACTGTTTTGTTTATCGGGAGGTTTTGGCTCCTGGCAACCTGGACGCTGGCATTCTGACACACTGCCCGAGCTCCCCCTGCTGGCGGCTCTGCAAAATCTCACCATCCGGCTCCAAAGTGGAATAGCATTACGTAAGTCTTTTCGAGGTTTGCCCGCCATTTTGTCTTTTTTTTTTTTACCTTTTTAACACTTTTTTTTTTTTTTATTTAAAAAATTTCTCAAGTTCTTGGTTCTCCAAAGTCTGCTGTCTAATGCTGGGGTTTGAATTCCCTAACTGACTGCTACCGTCCTAACACCCAGTGAGGGCAGTCCTGGGAGACCCTTACTAACAAGTGTGCAAGCGGGAGGCTGGCTGAGCAAACATTTATCGAATCCGTGCTACATACAAAGTGCTGTGGAAAGGCCTGAAGGGCTAACTTGGCCGTTAGCCTTCTCGCCTCAAAAGTGACTGCTAGAATTAAACTGGCCTTCTGGGCTTGGGGGTGAGGGCAATCCCCTGCTTTCCAACAGAACCAACGGGATCAGCCTTCCAAAGTCCTGAGAAGAGCCTACTAGGGCAACAGTGACGGCCTCCCTCTCTCTATTTTTTCTTCTCTTTCTCCCCGTTTGTCATCCCTGCATGAAAAAGAGGAATTGCTATGTGCAAAGCCCTTGGGACAGGAAGGAGAGAAACACAACACTCCCCAATACCAAACCTATTTACTGCTAAGAATAACCTTTATCTCTGGGAGGAAAGGCAGAAGATCTGGTTCTCTCTCCTCTCTCTCCCAGGTGGATTTTAAAGGGGCATCAGCACCCACTCATAGGAATACACTGAGCCCTGTCTTTCCTCAAGCGCTTAAGTTCTGAGTCACAAAGTCTGGAGAGGGGCAATGTGGGAGGAGAGAACTTGAGTCCAAAGGACCAGGGAAGGTGGTGAGGGAGGAGGCAAGAGGGAAACGGAGGGGAAAAGAAAGAACAGGACATGGAGATCTCTGTTACACCCCGAGCCCGGGGCTCTGCAGCCCCAAGCAGACTGACAGGGGTAATCAGACCCTTGGGGTGAGGGTGACCATGGGGTGGGCAGTGGAGCCCCCACTCTGGCTGAACTTGAGGATCAAGTACTTGGGGAATGGGACAGATTTGCAGGCCTCTGGCTATGGTGTATGCTCATAATAAGGAGCCCTCATTCCTCCCCCTCCACCTACTCAGAGGTTAGAAACCCAAACCATCTCTCTAAAAATTAAGTTTTCTTTCATAAAAGTGCTGCGTATCTCTCAAGGCAGAAAGTATAAATGTTCCTAAAACATTAGGTCAGAGGCATAGGGTTGTTTTCAAGGACTCTGGAATATCAGACAGGATTCCCTTCCTTTGTTAACTGAAAACTAAATGGATTTTTACAGTTAACTGCATTGCAGAAAGCAGATAATAGCCCTCAGAAAAATGGAGTCACTTCTTTAGTCCCCTGTTGTGTCCTTATCCACTGTTTCTTTCTCTTATCCACCTTCCCTCCCCTAGCTTCTTCCTTTCCTCTTATCACTGGTTCAGACTTTTGCTCACACTGTCTCATGGTCTCCCTGGGCTCTGGCTTCCTTCCCCACTCACCTTTCCCATCCTCCTGCACCTGCTTTCCTGGCCACAGTGCCCATGTGGAACGAATAGGAAGAAAGGATTGCCAGGTCTGCTTGGGATCCCCAAATGCCTGATGCCCTGCAGCCTTCTAACAGGGCAAATGGATACCCTACAGAATGTGAGGAGAATCAGTCTCTGGGTCTTTCTTTACTCACCACTCAGTCTACAAACCACCTCTGGAAAACTACTGGCCAGTTAACGGCCCATAAATTGCACCATCTCCTATCTCGAACAGCCCTTTTCCGCTTCTACCACAGGAAAGCATTTTAGTGATTCATGAGTCAATATAAGCAGATGGGCCTGGGCAGGCACTGCATAAATACAAATAATGGTTATTTATCACAAATGAAAGTGGCTCATAAATATAACCAAAACTGGTCCAATTCTGCTACTGTTGAATAAAAGGAAAAAACCTACAAACATCAAAAAATAAAAAATAAAAGAGGAATGCTCTGCAGAAGAGGTCATTTCATCGTATTTCTATAGCTAAATAAATTGTAGCAATTTCCAAAATGCTCCTGGAGAAGAGATGATTTTAGAAGAAACCTCAGCGGCTCTGTGGTGTTAGTCTGGGCTGCCCTCAACCAGCAGAGGGCAGACTTCAGTTATAAACAGGAGCCTTCAGAGTGGATGGTGGGGAAAGGGCAATTTAGGATTCCAAGGTTGTAAACTGCTTATTCCATGATACGCATACCATCAGAGATCATAGTCCAAGACTCTTGACAGGATATGAGGGACTAGATTTCAAGGAATCGGTCATAAGCACAGAATGACATAACTGTAAATGTTCCTTTGTTTATAAGAAAAGGCTGGTTCTGCATACCTCCTCTGGGTGCTGCAAGCTGCTATTAATGGTGAGCCACTGCAGTGACTTGTCCCCATTCTGGTCTGCCACAGTCCTTCAAAGCTGCATACTGTTTAGAGTGGAAATGTTTGGGCTTTGTATCTGACTTGGAAAAGCAGGTGCTGTGTCCAGGACTTGGTGAAGAAGTTCCTGCTATTAGTCATTCCCTTTTGTTTAATGAACATAGAGAAACCTGTTCCCTGGGAAACAGATAAGAATGACGACCATTAGAAATGTTTCTTTAAGATTTGAGCTAGCCTAGCAACCCCACTTCTAGATATATATCCAAGAGAATTGAGAACGTATGTCCACACAAAAACTTGGGCAGGAATGTTCATAGCAGCATTATTCATCATAGCCAAAAAGTAGAAACAAGCCAAGTGTCCACTGACTGATGAATGAATAAGCAAAATGTAGTTTATCCGTACAAGTGATTATTCACTCAAAAAGGGGGGAAGGACTGATACATGTTACAACATGGATAAACCTGGAAAACTTCATGCTAACTGGTAGAAGCCAATCACAAAGCACCACATATTGTGTGAGTCCATTTGTATGAAATGTCCAAAATAGGCAAATTCATGGAAACAGAAAATAGATTAGTGGTTGCCAGGGGCTGGGGAAAGGGAGGACTGGAGAACGACTGTTAATGTGTATGTGATTTCTTTTGGGGGGGGGTGATAAAAATGTTCCGAAAATAGACAGTGGTGATGTACAACTCTGCAAATAAACTAAAAACCACTGAACTGTACACTTTAAAAGGGTGAATTATATCTCAATAAAACTGTTATTTAAAAAAAGATTTTGAGCAGGGTAGATGTTATAGAGGGAAACTCAGAGCAGGAAATAAGGAGAATATAAAGAGAATATTTGACTCTAGGAGAGCCAGTCCTAACCCCAAGCTAAAAGATATTTTGAATGAAAACAGTAGATTTAGTGCAGACTGGAAATAGAGGTAGCCCAACTCACTATAGGAAGCAAGGAGAATTATCCACAAAGCGGAACTGATCCTGCATCTTCTCCAACTGCCTAACTTGTAAAGGGTGGAACCTCTTTGATCATGCAGTCATGGTAACATGGGTGCTATTTCACTCAAGGCAAGAGGGCCACTTTTGGGTTGATGTCAGGGTGACACCCTGTGTAGAGGGAAATAAGGGAGAATCACACACCTCAGGGCACAGTAACAGGAAAGACTTCCCAAGTTCTCAGGAGCTGGCGGGGAAGGAAGGTGATAATACTTAAGTCACCAGCTCAGTTGCTGGGGGCCTCACAGTCACACCTGAATTCCAGGTGTATAATCAATAATGCCCACAGAGTCTAGAGGCTCGTACATCGTTCCTCCTGTAGCCGCCACACAACATCTTGCAGAGCCTGAGCCTATGGGAACTCTTAGTCAGTACTTGAAAAAAGTGGAGGAATGAAGAAATAGATGAGCACACAAGTGAAAAGGCCCAGTGACGTGCCCTGGGATGCCTGGGGCCATGGCCAGGTACGGCCTTGGTCAACACATGAGTAAGAAAGACAAGAAGAAATGACTTTATTCACCCACTCTTTATCAGAAGATAAAGATGATTCACAGATCACTGGGCCTGCCTTGTTGAGTCCTGAAGCATTACGCAGGGCGAGGTCCCAGGCACATCTGAACACGCCCTTCTAGAACAGCATGCTTGACATGTCTTTCATTTCTCACCTTTATCCAATTCCTGGAGAGAAACTGTAATATGTTAATATCATTGTGTGCTAACGAGTCAAAATTTGTTTCACTTCTAAGATGCACTGTGAAGAAACTCTATGAAAGTGTATGCCTTTTAAAATTTGTGTTTACTGATTTAAAACAAAAAAAGCACCTTCCAGTTCTGTAATTTCTTATGGTGACCAGGGAGAGCAATGATACTGGAGTATAGTAAATATTTTCCAGCCCTGTGTTTTTCTCCAAGTCTGGCCCTCTGGGTGAATGTTAACATATTTTAGGGAACCAGGGACTATGTCTAAGTATGTCTTATGAAACCTGCTTAATTACAGATTCCACCAAGAGATGGGAACTCAGTAACTAATTATGTACCTAGAGCTTCAAATGGGCATTGGGACCAGAGCTCAAAACACTTCCAATTATGCAGTAAGTAAGAGGTTAAAAGCCACGGGCCAAACACCAATTGTTTTTAGTAAATTATGAGTTCAGAAGTAGAAAGAATTAGATTTGGGAGTTGGGAAGATCTGGATTTAACACTTGGCTACCTCCTTCTGTTATTCCTTTAGGAAATGTGTATTGATCTCCTACTATGTACCAGGTACTGTTAAGCATTGAAAACAGAAGCATGAATGAGAGAGTCAAGTCTCTATCCTCGGAGAGCTTACAGTCCGATAGCTACATAAAATACGTATCTTTAAAAAGTTGCTAAACCTCTCTGCATCCAAATCCATAAGATGGAAAAAACAGATGATTCCTAAATTTGAAAGTTGTAGGAAGGATTGAGGTGAATAACAAACAAAATGCC
The DNA here is from genome assembly GCF_008692025.1 of Phocoena sinus. Taxonomy (NCBI): domain Eukaryota; kingdom Metazoa; phylum Chordata; class Mammalia; order Artiodactyla; family Phocoenidae; genus Phocoena; species Phocoena sinus. The sequence goes on along the minus strand of NC_045766.1, from coordinate 78,282,323 downwards.
TAGGATATTGCATTTTAAAAAACGTTGCTTCTTTTTCCCTTATATACACCCACTGGTAACACTTCATCATTTGCTACCACACTCTACTAGCTGTCTTTAATTGAACATTCACCAAATGGGTCAGGGCTTTGAATAGAAACCCCAAACCAAGTCCATGAGGAAACAGTAAGCATTGTAGTTGGGAATATGGGGGTTGGCGTCAGAGAGGTCTTCATTAGAAACCAACTCTGCCACTTGCTGATTTGGGGCAAGTTATTTAACCTCTCTAAGCTTCACTTTCCTCCTGTGTAAAGTGGGGCTAAGAACCCTATCCTCATGGAGTTGTTGGGAGGTTAAATGAGAAAGACCAGAGTACATCACAAGTAGTAATAATAAAGTGTTATTTGGTGAAATCTTTGTTACATGTCATATATGTGTGTTGATTTATGTATTGTGATGTTACAATTTAAAACACACTTTTAACTGTGGGCCATGGTCCAAAAGAATTTAAAGCCACTGCTACTGCTTTAAGACATGATCTGTGTTGCCTGCAATTTAAAAATTCACACTAATTTTCTTTTCTAATTGAGATAAAATTGGTATATAATATTATATAAATCTTAGGTGTACAACATTATAAATCAATATTTGTATACAGTATAAGGTGATCACTACCATAGGTCTAGTTACCATCCATTGCCATACAACTGATTCCCTCTACCCATTTCACCCTCCCCCTACAAACCCCTTCCCCTCTGTTAACCACCAGTCTGTTTTCTGTACCTGTGAGTTTGTTTTGTTTTGCTTGTTTTGTTTTTTAGATTCCACATATAAGTGAAATCATATGGTATTTGTCTTTCTTTGTCTGACTTACTTCACTTAGCATAATACCCTCTAGGTCCATCCATGTTGCTGCAAATGGCAAAATTTCCTTCTTTTTATGGCTGGATAGTATTCCATGGTGTGTGTATATGTGTGTGTGTATGTGTGTGTGTGTGTGTGTATACATACACACAATGATGAAGTTGGCTATGATTATACTCAAGGTTCTAAGACACAATGTCTTTCTGAAGAGAAGCTGTATGTATACACACACACATCACATATTCCTTATCCTTTCATGCATTGATAGACACAGGTTGTTTCCATATCTTGGCTACTGTAAATAATGCTGCAATAAACATAGGGGTGCATATATCTTTTCAAATTTGTGTTTTCATAGTCTTAAGATAAATACCCAGAAGTAGAAGCATAGCTGGATCATACGGTAGTTCTATTTTTAATTTGTTGAGGACTCTCCATACTGTTTTGGTGCAGCAGTGGCTGCACCAATTTACATTCCCACCAACAGTGTTCAAGGGTTCCCTTTTCTCCACATCCTCTCTAACACTTATTATTTCTTGTCTTTTTAATAATAGCCATTCTAACAGTTGTAATATCTCATTGTGGTTTCGATTTACATTTCCCTGATGATTAGTGATGTTGAGCATCTTTTCATGTGTCTGGCGGCTATCTGTGTGTCTTCTGTGGCAAAATACCTATTCAGATCTTCTGCCCCTTTTTAAATTGGGTTAAATTTTTAATTGGGTTTAAATTTTAAATTGGGTTCTTTGTTTCTTGTTATTGAGTTATGTGAGTTCTTTACACATTTTGGATATTAATTCCTTATCAGATATATGATTTAATTTGCAAACATCTCCCATTCAGTAGGTTGCCTTTTCGTTTTGTTGATGCTTTCCTTGGCCATGCAGAAGCTTTTTAGTTTGATGTAGTACCGTTTGTTTATTTTTGCTTTTGTTTCCCTTGCCTTTTAAGTCAGATCTTAAAAGAAAACATTGCTAAGATCAATGTCAAGGAAATTACAACCTATTTTTTCTCCTAGGAATTTTATGGTTTCAGGTCTTACATTTAAGTCTTTAATCCATTTTGAGTTGATTTATGTGTATGGTATAAGATAGTTGTCTAGTTTCATTCTTTTGCTTGTGGCTGTCCAGTTTTTCTAACACCATTTATTGGAGATATTGTCCTTTCCCCATTGTATATTCTTGGCTCCTTTGTTGTAAATTAATTGTTCATATATGCATGTGTTTACTTCTCAGATCTCTATTTTGTTCCAATGATCTGTGTGTCTGTTTTTATATCATTTTTGATTACATACTCATTAATTCACTCAATAAATAGTTATTGAGCACCTACAAAATGCTAGGCACTGTTCCAGGCACTGGAAATACAGCAGTGAACAAAATAGACAAAAATTCCTGCACTTATCTGGCTTACCTTCTGGTGGGGGAACACTAGTAATATATAGTTGAGGTACAAAATTTAGGAAACACATACAAGGAGAAAGGAAGAAAGGAAAAAAGAAAATGCAGGGCATTCATAATCATACAACCCAGAAAAAAACAGTATTTCAGCTATGGTCTTACAGACTTTTCTTTGTCTACATATGCCATTTATCTTGCCATTTAGAGAACTTCAGGGTAATAGGTGTCACAAAAATGTACAGGATGGATACTGACCAACATCCAGTCCTCTGAAGCATATAAGGAGAGCCTTTGCTTTTCTCTCCATCCGCTTCCCTCCTCCCTCTTTCCTTTTATCCCACAGTGATCTCCACGTTGCTTCGTTTCTCTCTTCTATAGTAATTATACTGCCAGGTCCTCAGCCTTGAAGACAGGGACCTCTATTGTACATGAAATAGGCACAGTGCTGGCTGACCCACAGCACTGGGAAGTTCTGTGTCAGGGTTCTGTCGAATATTAACTTTTAGTGACTTTAATGATTTAATCATTTTATAGATTAAAAAAAATTGAGGTCCGGAGAGGTTGTGACTTATCCAAGGTCTCACAACAGGAAGTAGATCAGAAGTCTGATGTGCCTTGTGCTCCCCTGTGTGACAGCCTTGGTTTGGCCATCTCCATCTGCCATGCATTTCAGATTCCTTTCTTATTGTGCCTATATATATATATTTTTTAATTTAAAAATACTAAGCTGTTGTAGTTAAGTTGTTGTTTTCTAGAAGGCACAAACTGGTTAGACTTATCCTGGCTTAAGAGCCCATTAATTTAGCAATTCTCCTTGGATTTTGTGACTGCCATACTAAAAGTCGTAAATGTGATAAGAAATTGCACTTGGGTACAGCGATAAGAAGATAGAATGGGATCACTTCCAAAGGCAGTATTTATACTTGGATGCCTCTGGCCTTCTCATTTATTTTAACAAGGTATTTCATGAGGAACTTTACCTTTAAAGACACTTTTTTTTTTTTTTTAAAGGGGAGATGGTTTTTAGGAGAGCAAGGAACTTAAAATCAGGAGGTTTGGGCTCTAGTCCCAATTCTGCTAGGCCATCTTAGATTAACTTGAGCCTAAATTCCCCATTTGTACAATGTGAGGAGTAGACTAGACTAGAGATTTTCACACAGGGGTCAGTGGGGCCTCAGGATTTCCAAGACATCTTTCTGGGCCACACTGGGAGACCTATAGTGAGGGCTCACTCACAGGCTGGGGCTCCAGAACCACACTGCCCTCTGTCCTCCTCCCCTGCCCTGCTGAGCAGTATCCCTTTTATTTGCCTTATATGGGGAGAGTCTGAATAAGATTTTATTTGAAGGAAAGGTTCTGTTATTTTTTTAGTATTTAAATATCACCAGAACAGCTCGATGATCTGAATCTTTCTTGTTCTAATGTTCTAGCGTTTCGACGTTCAAAGATTGGCTCCTGATTTTTCTTTTCAGAGGTTTCTTTGCTTTTATGGATACAGTACACTCATCAATCACCCTTCATTATGAATACTTTCTCTGCTTACCCTAGCTGACTGCTAACTATGGATTATGCTGGCTATAAAGATCCTGGAAATGAGCTTGTCTGGTAATCCTGCCCTAAGAGCACTGTGACCAGCAGGGAAGAGCGTTTGCGGCAGTGCTCATTTGCTGACCAGGGATTTTATTTATTTATTTATTTTAACTTGTAGGCATTTGTTCCAGCCACTTTGGAAAAACAGTTCCAGAATCGTCCCCAGCCCTGGCCAGCACAGCAGCACCCACATTCGTTCGCTGCCACTTCTAGCAAAAGTCATCCTGCTAGGCTATTCCTAACTGCTCCCCGCCGCAGTGAGCAGCTATGCAGATGGGATGTCACGTCCTCTCCTGCACATTTTGTTTTTCTGGCTGTCTGTCTGACCGTGTGCTCACAAAGTCGCCTCTGAACGCCAGCAATCTTTGGCTGCCACTGCAGTCGGGACCGAGGCAGGCTGTGCCAGCCCAGTTCTTCCTAGAGCACCCCAGCCCTTTCTGGTATGGATTTATTTCACACACAATGTGGCTGCTTTGCCCACAGTGGAGCAAGCAATTTCCTTTACAAAGAACTGATTTGGACTTTCATCTAAAATCCACTGGTGCTAAAAGCAGACCAAGATAAATCAGCATTTTTCACTCACTGCAGGCTGGTAACGGTCAAGAACTTGCTGCCAGATGTGTAAAATCAGGATGTAGGATGGGGAAGTTCAACACTGATTCAGGGCCTGTTATGTATCACACTGAGTGCTCTCTACCTCATTTAATCCTTATAATAACCCTCTTAGGTAGGTACTCTGATCCCTATTTGTTAGAGGAAGAAACTGAGGCTTAGAGAGGTAGAAGAGCTTGTCTGACATACAGTTAGGAAGTGGCAGATGCAGGAACTGAACTTGTTCTGTCTTACCAAATGCTGTGTTTTTTCCATTTCACCATGCTGCCTTCTTGAGGAGCACGCTGACTCATTTGGGAAGTTATGTAAGCTTGTAAATCACACTGAGATTCCAGATAATGTGACTGCATAAAGAAGAACAAATTATTGCCACGATAGCTTTGGTGCAGCGGCAGTGGAGGGAGGCACTCACTGCCTGGGAAGGATTATGCAAAACTGTTGAGGTGTAAAGGGCTGCACTAGCAGAATCCAAACCAGAAGCAATCACTTGTCCCTCCCCCTCCCAACCTGTTCTGTAAGTAAACAAGGTTTTAATGATACACATATGAATAAAGCTCTCTCTCCATTGAATTCACAATTGGACTCAATTAAGTCCAATCCAAACTTTGTTCATATGCAAAAGGTATGCCAAAGGTGCCCAGGATCATAAGGTCAAGTACCACTCAAGACAGTCACCTCCATCAGGGTAAATAAGCAAGGTTGTTCTTTAGCATCATCCATATACCCTTTTTATTAAATAGAGAAGTGCCAGAACCAGATTTGCACTTTGGAAAGTTATCTGTGGGCTTTGTGTGGGGAGAGAGCAAGAACGGAGGCTATGTAGTGAGTGCTGTTCGTGCCCTGCCATGTACCCTCCTTATTCACCACTATACACCGAAGGCCTGTGACCCTCTGCCTTCTGACTGGCAGCATGCTCAGCCTGTACACAGTGCAGGACTTCTTGCCCCTGAGAGCAGCCATCAAGCGATGATGGGTGGAGAGGTGGTGGATAAATACCCCAGCTCCCTTGCCCATCAGTTGGGATGACTCTGAGGTATGTTCTATAATGTACCCCAGAGTTTTCCAGTAGAATGGAGCTCCAATGTCCTGCTGTGCTTGATAACACACCTTGTATTGGCTTCTTTCACTTCCCCTACTCAGTTCCCAGGTCTCCTGGGATCACCTGTAGAATAAATGATCTATACACAAATCCTTGTCTCAGGCCTCTGTTTCTAGGGGAACCCAAACGAAGACGTTCCCATACCTCAGTGTAGAGACAGATAATGGGGGTCCAAAAGAAGCTGAAGTGGGAATGGAGAGGAGGGGATGGATATGAGTGATATTCACCTTGAGATTTAGGACTTTAGAACTGGTCAAATGGAGTACCAGCGAGAGGGGAGGGAAAAAAGACTCTACAAGGACTCTGGGTCTTGACCTTGAGTTCCTGGATGGTGGCTAATGCCTTGAACTGAACAAGGGAATACATTTTGGGGTAAGAAAGTAAATCCAATTTCAAATATGTAGGAGAAAGTGGCATCTGGCTCTGTGATGTCATTTACAAGAGCAAAAGTACCAACTTTGCCAAAAGCATCTTTCCAACCTGCTTACCCTAGTGCTTGAAATTCTATATTACTCATTTCTTTGGCTTGCTTTTTCCAGAATCCAATTTTAAAATGCTCCTGAGATTATTGATATTTTTGTTATGTGTGATAATAGCATTGTAGTTATGTAGGAAAAAAACCTTCTTAACGGTTAGAAATATATGCTGAAGTATTTATGGGTAAAACAAAATACTGTCAGAGATTGCTTTAAAATAATCCAGCAAAAACAAAAGTGAAATGTATGTGTCGGGGGATAGATAAAATGACATTGACAAAATATTTAAAATTGTAAAAGCTGAGGGATGAGTACATGGGGTTGGTTCATTATACGATTTCCTGTCCTTTTGTGTATATTTGAAGATTTCAATAATTAAAAAAAAAATAGAATTCACCCTGATATTTTAATGATGGTCCTGGGAGGATATCATATCCAACTGCCTTTACCACTTGTGAAAAAATTACCACAAAAGTGTATTTTAAAACTTTGGCCGGGGACTTCTATGGTGGTCCACTAGGTAAGACTCAGCACTCCCAATGCAGGGGGCCCAGGTTCAATCCCTGGTTGGGGAAGTAGATCCTGCATGCATGCTGCAACTAAGAGTCTGCATGCTGCAACTAAAGATCCCACATGCCACAACTAAGACCCAGTGCAGCCAAAATGAAAATAAATAAATAATAAAAAGTAAATATTTTTAAAAAACACTTTGGTTGGATTTTATATTTTTTGAACATTTAGAAGAAAAGGGAGGCTGGTCTATTTAAGAAATAGACTTTTGATGGATGGAGAACCAAGATGGCGGAGTAGAAGGACGTACTCTCACTCCCTCTTGCAAGAACACCAGAATCACAACTAACTGCTGAACAATCATCAACCGGAGGACACTGGAACTCACCAAAGAAAGATACCCCACAACCAAAGACAACGGAGAAGCCACAATGAGACGGTAGGAGGGGGGCAATCACAAGAAAATCAAATCCCATAACTGCTGCGTGGGTGACTCACAAACTGGAGAACACTTGTACCACAGAAGTCCACCAACAGGAGTGAAGGTTCTGAGCCCCACGTCAGGCTTCCCAACCTGGGGGTCCAGCAACGGGAGGAGGAATTCCGAAAGAATCAGACTTTGAAGGCTAGCAGGATTTGATTGCAGGACTGACAGGACTGGGGGAAACAGAGACTCCACTCTTGGAGGGCACACACACAAAGTAGTGTGCGCATCAGGACCCAGGGGAAGAAGCAGTGACCCCAGGGGAGACTGAACCAGACCTACCGGCTAGTGTTGGAGGGCCTCCTGCAGAGGCAGGGGGTGGCTGTGGCTCACCGTGAGGACAAGGACACCAGCAACAGAAGTTCTGGGAAGTACTCCTTGGCGTGAGCCCTCCAAGAGTCTGCCATTAGCCCCATCAAAGAGCCAGGTAGCCTCCAGTGTTGAGCTGCCTCAGGCCAAACAACCAACAGGGAGGGAAACCAGCCCCACCCATCAGCAGACGAGCAGATTAAAGTTTTACTGAGCTCTATCTACCAGAGCAACACCCAGCTCTACCCACCACCAGTCCCTCCCATCAGGAAGCTTGCTCAAGCCTCTTAGCCTCATCCACCAGAGGGCAGACAGCAGAAGCAAGAAAAACTACAATCCTGCAGCCTGTGGAACAAAAACCACCTTCACAGAAAGATAGACAAGATGAAAAGGCAGAGGACTTTGTACCAGATGAAGGAACAAGATAAAACCCCAGAAAAACAACTAAATGATGTGGAGATAGGCAACCTTCCAGAAAAAGAATTCAGAACAATGATAGTGAAGAAGATCCAGGACCTTGGAAAAAGAATGGAAGCAAAGATCAAGAAGATGCAAGAAATGTTTAACAAAGACCTAGAAGAATTAAAGAACAAACAAACAGAGATGAACAATACAATAACTGAAATGAAAACTACACTAGAGGGCTTCCCTGGTGGTGCAGTGGTTGAGACTCCGCCTGCTGATGCAGGGGACACAGGTTCGTGCCCTGGTCCGGGAAGATCCCACATGCTGCGGAGCAGCTGGGCCCGTGAGCCATGGCCGCTGAGCCTGCGCGTCTGGAGCCTGGGCTCCACAACAGGAGAGGCCAAAACAGTGAGAGGGCTGCGTATGGCAAAAAAAACAAAAAACAAAAAACAAAAAAAAAACTACACTAGAAGGAATCAATAGCAGAATAACTGAGGCAGAAGAATGGATAAGTGACCTGGAAGACAGAATGGTGGAATTCACTGCTGCGGAACAGAATAAAGAAGAAAGAATGAAAAGAAATGAAGACAGCCTAAGAGACCTCTGGGACAACATTAAACGCAACAACATTCACATTAAAGGGGTCCCAGAAGAAGAAGAGAGACAGAAAGGACCAGAGAAAATATTTGAAGAGATTATAGTCGAAAACTGCCCTAACATGGGAAAGGAAATAGCCAACCAAGTCCAGGAAGCACAGAGAGTCCCATACAGGATAAATCCAAGGAGAAACACACTGAGACACACAGTAATCAAATTGGTAAAAATTAAAGATAAAGAAAAATTATTGAAGGCAGCAAGGGAAAAACAACAAATAACATGCAAGGGAATTCCTCTAAGGTTAACAGCTGATTTCCCAGCAGAAACTCTACAAACCAGAAGGGAGTGGCATGATATATTTAAAGTGATGAAAGGGAAGAACCTACAACCAAGATTACTCTACCCAGCAAGGATCTCATTCATATTCGATGGAGAAATCAAAAGCTTTACAAACAAGCAAAAGCTAAGAGAATTCAGCACCACCAAACCAGCTCTACAACAAATGCTAAAGGAAATTCTCTAAGTGGGAAACACAAGAGAAGAAAAGGACCTACAAAAACAAACCCATAACAATTAATAAAATTGTCATAGGAACATACATATCGATAATTACCTTAAACGTGAATGGATTAAATGCTCCAACCAAAAGACATAGGCTTGCTGAATGGATACAAAAACAAGACCCATATATATGCTGTCTACAAGAGACCCACTTCAGACCTAGAGACACATACAGACTGAAAGTGAGAGGATCGAAAAAGATATTCCGTGCAAATGGAAATCAAAAGAAAGCTGGAGTAGCAATGCTCATATCAGATAAAATAGACTCCAAAGAATGCTACAAGAGACAAGGAAGGACACTACATAATGATCAAGGGATCAATCCAAGAAGAAGATATAACAATTATAAATATATATGCACCCAACATAGGAGCACCTCAATACATAAGGCAACTGCTAACAGCTATAAAAGAGGAAATCGACAGTAACATAGTAATAGTGGGGGACTTTAACACCTCACTTACGCCAATGGACAAATCATCCAAAATGAAAATAAATAAGGAAGCAGGAGCTTTAAATGACACATTTAATTGATATTTATAGGACATTCCATCCCAAAACAGCAGATTACACTTTCTTCTCAAGTGCACACAGAACATTCTCCAGGATAGATCACATATTGGGTCACAAATCAAGCCTCAGTAAATTTAAGAAAATTGAAATCATATCAAGCATCTTTTCTGACCACAACACTATGAGATTAGAAATGAATTACAGGGAAAAAAACGTAAAAAATACAAACACATGAAGGCTAAACAGTACATTACTAAATAACCAAGAGATCACTGAAGAAATCAAAGAGGAAATCAAAAAATACCTGGAGACAAATGACAATGAAAACACGACGATCCAAAACCTATGGGATGCAGCAAAAGCAGTTCTAAAGGGAAGTTTATAGCTATATAAGCCTACCTCAAGAAACAAGAAAAATCTCAAATGAACAATCTAACCTTACCTAAAGGAACTAGAGAAAGAACAAACAAAACCCAAAGTTAGCAGAAGGAAAGAAATCATAAAGATCAGAGCAGAAATAAATGAAAGAGAAACAATAGCAAAGATCAATAAAACTAAAAGCTGGTTCTTTGAGAAGATAAACAAAATTGATAAACCATTAGCCAGACTCATCAAGAAAAAGAGGGAGAGGACTCAAATCAGTAAAATTAGAAATGAAAAAGGAGAAGTTACAACAGACACCACAGAAATACAAAACATCCTAAGACATTTCTCCAAAGAAGACATACAAATGGCCAAGACGCACATGAAAAGCTGCTCAACATCACTAATTATTAGAGAAATGCAAATCAAAACTACAATGAGGTATCACCTCACACCAGTTAGAATGGGCATCATCAGAAAATCTACAAACAACAAATGCTGGAGAGAGTGTGGAGAATAGGGAACCCTCTTGCATTGCTGGTGGGAATGTAAATTGATACAGCCACTATGGAGAACAGTATGGAGGGTCCTTAAAGAACTAAAAATAGAATTACCATATGACCCAGCAATCCCACTACTGGGCATATACCCAGAGAAAACCATAATTCAAAAAGACACATGCACCCCAATGTTCATTGCAGCACTGTTTACAATAGCCAGGTCATGGAAGCAACCTAAATGCCCATCGACAGATGAATGGATAAAGAAGATGTGGTACATATATACAATGAAATATTACTCAGCCATAAAAAGGAATGAAATTGGGTCATTTGTTGAGACGTGGATGGATCAAGAGACTGTCATACAGAGTTAAGTAAGCCAGAAAGAGAAAAACAAATATTGTATATTAACGCATATATGTGGAACCTAGAAAAACAGTACAGATGAACCGGTTTGCAGGGCAGAAATTGAGACACAGATGTAGAGAACAAATGTATGGATACCAATGGGGGAAAGAGGCTGGGGGGTGGGGATGGTGGTGTGCTGAATTTGGAGATTGGGATTGACATGTATACACTGATGTGTATAAAACTGATGACTGATAAGAATCTGCTGTTTAAAAATATAAATAAAACAAAATTCCAAAAAAAGCAAATAACTCCATGAATAAATGTAAAATGTTTAGAAAATTAGAGTTTATTTAAGTACTTATTTAAGTTTCTTTTTTTTTTTAAACCAACTTTAAGTTGGAATACAGGAGATAAGTAAATTATAATTACTTCCTCTTGTTGGAATTTTATGTATCCATAATATTATGGATATTATTATCCATAATAAAGACTAAAGAAAAATGCTTACATAAAATCTTAAGTGAAAAAACAGCATACAGTATATCTATAGCATGATTACAATGTTTTAAAAACATCCCCTGCATGGAACAAAGTTTGAAAAAAATGACAAAAAATCTTGTGATTGTCCTGAGGTTGTAGAAATATAGATTCTTAAAAATATTTTGGGGCTTCCCTGGTGGTGCAGTGGTTGAGAGTCCACCTGCCGATGCAGGGGACATGGGTTCGTGCCCCGGTCCGGGAAGATCCCGCATGCCGGGTTGCAGTTGGGCCTGTGAGCCATGGCTGCTGAGCCTGCGCGTCCGGAGCCTGTGCTCTGCAATGGGAGAGGCCACAACAGTGAGAGGCCCGCAAAAAAAAAATAATTTTTTTTGATTTTTCTTTCTATCTTAAAATTTTCCTATAATGAAATGTATTTGGAATGGAAAAAATGTTAAAAAATAAACAAAGAACTATATAAAGAACTATATATAAAACTATCCATGTTTAATCCAGGGTAATGAAGATGCTAATAGGAATAAAAGAAGCTAAAGATATTTAGTTTCGTGTTGAGAACATAAATATAATTTGGCAGGAAATTTGAGCAAGTGATGGTAAGTTATATCTTAGCTGCCCTCAGCCATTTACAAGTGAAGTAACCTCATCACTGGGCCTCCATACATTTTGCTTGATCAAGGTGACTATAAAACATTGAGAAGATCTGTTCACCTGAAGATCACACTAATGGTAACAGAATATATTGCTAGCAATAGGTCTCTCTCTAGACCTCAGGAGCTTAAATTTGTATGCCAACATTTTTCGTTAGCCATCTAGCTGGCATTTTTTTTTTTTTTTTGAAAATGATGGGGGTAGGAGTTTATTAATTAATTATTGCTGTGTTGGGTCTTCGTTTCTGTGCGAGGGCTTTCTCTAGTTGTGGCAAGTGGGGGCCACTCTTCATCGCGGTGCACGGGCCTCTCACTATTGCGGCCTCTCTTGTTGCGGAGCACAGGGCTCCAGACGTGCAAGCTCAGTAGTTGTGGCTCACGGGCCTAGTTGCTCCGTGGCATGTGGGATCTTCCCAGACCAGGGCTCAAACCCGTGTCCGCCCCTGCATTATCAGGCAGATTCTCAACCACTGTGCCACCAGGCAAGCCCTTGCTGGAACTTTTAAGAAGTCATAAGAGTTAGACTCTGTTTCAGGGGCCCTGACAGTCTTTCAAGGGCTAGACTGATGCTGCATTTTAGAAAGCTAGAGTCTACCTGGGCAAAAATGTGAACTATATCTTTTAGCTGGAGAGAGAACTTCTCTCCAAGACTATTAAACCAAAGCTGTACTGCACCCACCCACAATATCTACAGAGCTCTTTCCCAGCGAGGAGTAGTTCCTGCTAGGTGACTCCAAAATTGAAACATTGGCTGTCATTTGGAAACATGAAATTTAGTCGCTTTCTTGAAGAGGCTTTTACTAAAGCCTAAGAAAAGATACATGAACAATTTCATTATAATCTAATCAGGACTAGAGCGGGCTGTGCACAGGTTCTGAGCCAGGCTCTTCAGGGGACGTGTAGAACAGGAAACCAAACTTGTTCTTAAAGAGAGGGAGAGAAAAACAACCATAACGTTGCCTGTAATAACAAGTAGAATAAAAAAAGTAGTAAACATACTTAAGGAAGAGAAAAATCACTTCTACTTGGATGTTTTATGGAAAGGTTTCCAGAAAATTGGACATTTGAAGTGGACTTTGATGGACATATTTCAGTCGGCCACAGACAGCAGGGAGGGCACAGAGTGGCATCGATGGAGGGAATAATATCATCAAGCAAAGGAAAAAGTGAAAAAGGGGCAACGTTTTCTGTTCCAAATTTTTTAAAAATGCAAGCGGCTCTATAAACCAAGGCCCCTAGGAGTTGTGGCTCAGTCTATGGCTGTGCTTTGTTTTGCTGAGCATAGACTCAGAGGCAGGTAGAGGATGAGGTAGCTTGGCTAGAGGGGCTCCCAGAGCAGACTTTGCAGGGGGAAAAAGAAGAGGGATGAGACACCTCCAAGCTGTTGTAGAAATAAGAACTAGGGGGGAAAGCAGAGATGTTAAAAGGGCATTGTTAGGGCATTTTGCTTTGTGATGTACCCCCTCCTCTGTAACTACACAAAATCTTCAGTAAAAGTCTACATTACTGGACAATGGTTTTTTACTTGAATTTTTAATTTGGGGTTGGGGGCACAAGGGGGAGAGGTGATGAGTATGGCGTATGGGGTGGAAGTGAGGAGGGGATGAAAGCAGAGGCAGCAAGAAGGGTGTAGGCATGTTTGGTTAATATATTCTCTTTGAAGTGAAGAAAGACAACTGGTCATTGATTCATTCATCACTGCTATGATGTACCAGGCACTGTGCTAGTGTTGGAATGGAGGCTGAGACAAGCCTGATGTAGTCCTGGTCTTCAAAGAGCCTACATTCTTATGTGGGGGGTGAGGAGAGACAGGGATTAACTAAATAATACAAAATGCGAAGTTAGGATTGTAGTTAGTGCTGTAAAGGAGAGGTCTATAGTGCTATGAAAGCTCATAGGAGAATCTGACCTTGTTGGTTACTTACAGGAATATAGAATTGAGTGAGTTCTGAAGGATGAATAGGAGTGTAGAGTATAATGTTTAAGGCAGAGTGAAAAGTAGGTGCAAAGGCCCTGTGGAAGGAAAGAACTGAAGAGAGGCCAGTGTGGCTGGAGCGCAGACAGTGATGGGGGAGCATGGAGCCAAGTGTAGCTGAAGAGGTAGGGAGCAGACCTCACTGGATCTTGAAGTTATGCAAGACTTTAATTAGGAGAGACAGGACAACAGATATTTTAAAAGGTCACTCTGGCTGCTGTGTGGGGAAAAAAAAAAGGAAGTGTGGCAAGTGTGCACATATGTAAGAAAACCAACTAGGAGGCTATTGCCTTTCCCAAGCAAAAGATGATGGTAGGGCAGAACTTTATCCCAAGAAGAAAGCATGACATAGCCTCAGCTAAGAGTATTTACCCTCTTTTATGTTAAATTGACAACTTGCAAGAAAATGTCACCTTACACTTTGTAGGAAACTTATTGTTCCTTTCAAGTACAAATATGTCCTTATGTAAGTGACTTTAGTAGTAAGAACAGATATATGACTAGGATGAAAAGACTGTCTCTGAAGAAGCAGAATGCAAAATGTAATATTCATAAGCTTTTGTTTAGGTCTACATGACAGATGTGTTTCTAAGTGTACTGTATATTTTAAGCAGAAATCTTTCTTTTTTCCTGGTTGGTTTGTATACGCCTCAATAGGTGGATGGAGTGAGCGAACCATTATGTGTGAACTGCTTTGTCTTTATGGTAAAAACAATTCACAGATGCATGCACATCAAAATGTTTTCATACCACCTTCAATTCACCCTGTGTATTCTAATTTCGCTCAAGGAGAAATGAACAAACCACAATGGCATTGGAAGATTATAACACAACTCTATGTTAGAAATAGACCAAGTAGACAAAGATGAATAAAGATATGAGAGCTCCAAAGCACACAATTAACAAGCTTGATCTAACCTTGCACTCAATGAATACAGAATATACATTCTTTTAAAGCTCACATGGAACTATTATAAAAATGACTATGTATACACAGGAAATATAGCCAATATTTTATAATAACCTTTATAAATGGAATATAACCTTTAAAATAAATGGAATATAACCTTTAAAAATTGTGAATCACTATACTCTACACCTGTAACTTATACAATATTGTACAGCAACTATACTGCAATTAAAAAATGACTATGTGTGGGACTTCCCTGGTGGTGCAGTGGTTAGGAATCCGCCTGCCAATGCAGGGGACACAGGTTTGATCCCTAGTCCAGGAAGATCCCACATGCCGTGGAGCAACTAAGCCTGTGTGCCACAACTACTGAGCCTGTGCTCTAGAGCCCGCAAGCCACAACTACTGAAGCCCGCACGCCTAGAGCCTGTGCGCTGCAACGAGAGATGCCACTGCAATGAGAAGCCCACGCACTGCTTCAAAGAGTAGCCCCCACTCGCTGCAACTAGAGAAAGCTCGTGTGCAGCAATGAAGACCCAACCCAGCCAGAAATAAAAAAATAATAAAAATAATAAATTTTTAAAAATCACTTAAAAAAATGACTGTGTGATTACAAGGGTGTGTTCACTTTGTAATAACTCATTGAACAGCATATGTACGATTAATGCATTTTTCTATATGTAGGTTACATTTTAAAAAAATGGTGTGTTAAAAACAAAACTGAGCAAAAAACTCATCACATATGAAGTCCCAAAGGGCTAATATTATACGAAGTTCTCTGACAATAATGCTGTTAAACTAGAAATTAACATGAAAAAGATAGACAAAACAAAACATCTTTTGCATTTCTAAATAACTAATGGGTTGAGGAAAAAAACATAATGGAAATTATGAAATACTCAGAGCTACATGACAATGAAAATACTAATAAAAGCTTGTGGAGATGTAGCTAAAATGAAAATGTACAGAATTACATGCATAAAAATTATAAAACACATATAAACAAAAATAAATGAGATAAGCATTCTGCTTAAGAAGCTGGAAGAAGAACATTGGAGTACTCTCAAGAAAAATAGAAGAAAAAAGTATAAGAGGAAAAATTACTGATTAGAGATAATTTTAAAAATTAAAAATAGGTTCTTGAAAAGATAAGGTAGACAGAACTCTAGCAGCATTGAGGAAGAAAAATAAGGAGCAATAAATAAACAGTAATAGAAGCAAAAAGAGGATCATAATTATAAAAGACAATGAAGACTGAAAAGATCATAAGATGAGAAACTCTATGGCAATAAGTTTAAAGAAAGATATTTGAGAAAATGTAAATTACAATAAATGATTCCAGAAGAAAACCTGAACAAACCAACAATCATTACAGAAATTGAATTGATAGCCAAAAGTCTCTCTTGAAAAAATACAGAAGACTCAGACAGTTTTATTAGATAATTTACTAAGCTTTCAAGAATTATAGTTCCTGTCTTGTACAAACCGTTTTGGAGAGTTAAAAGAAAAAAAAAGAAGGAAATCTATCCTACTCATTTCGTTTAAATATATTACCAAAAGTACATAAGAACAAAATAAGAGCCAATTCATTTGTAAACATAAATAGTAAAATTCTATAAAAAATGCTCATAAATTTAATTCATCAATATATTGAAAAGCACATGACCGTGAAGTAGAGTTACTTCCAGAATGCAAAATGACAACACATCAGAAAAACCTATCGAGGTTCTCTGTCTCTTTAAACAAATTAACAGAAAAAACATAGAGATCAAGAAATGTGGGCTTCCCTGGTGGCGCGGTGGTTGAGAGTCCGCCTGCCGATGCAGGGGACATGGGTTTGTGCCCCGGTCCGGGGGGATCCCACATGCCGCGGAGCGGCTGGGCCCGTGAGCCATGGCCGCTGAGCCTGCGTGTCCGGAGCCTGTGCTCCGCAGCGGGAGAGGCCACAGCAGTGAGAGGCCCGCGTATCGCAAAAAAAAAAAAAAAAAAAAAGAAATGTGGAAATAGCATTTGATCAATTAAACAATCATTCATTATTTTAAAAAACTTTTGGCAAGAAATGAAAGGGGACTTTATTAACCTGATAGAGTGCTTCTACCAACCCCACGGCAAACATATTTAATGGTGAACTAACAGAAGATTTCCTATTAGAACTGGGAACAAGATAGGATTTTACTATTATATTGTCCTGGAGGTCCTAGCTAATGCAATAAGAGAGAAAAAAAGAAGTATAAAACTTGGAACAGAAAAGGCAAGACTGCTATTTTCACAAGATATGACTGACTACACAGAACAATTGAAAAGAATATATAGAAAAGCTAATAGGACTGGTAAAAAGTTCAATAAGGGTACTGGTTCCAAGATGAGCATACCAACATCACATCAATAATATTACCATATACCAGCAATAACCATTTAGAAAATATAATAGGAAAAATAAACAATTAACAATAGCAATGAAATCTATAATGTAGCAGGAGTTAATCTAAAAGAAGAGGGCAGAATTCTTTATAGAGAAAGTTACAAAACATGATTGAAGGAAATAAAAGACCTAACTAATGAATGGGAAGATACAATATTATAAGGATGTTTGTTCTCAGGTCAAGCTATAACTTTAGTGCAATTCCAATAAAAATCCCAATGGATTATTTTTTTCCATGGAACTTGATAGCTTAATACTAAAATTCTTCTGAAAGAGAAAAGGAAAAAAAAGTTGCTAAGACAATTGTGAACTATAATAAAATGGAGAGATTTGCCCCATGAAATATCAAGACTTATTAAAAAGCTATGGTAGAAACAAGTAGAAAGTGATGTATGTTTGTAAGAGGCTGTGTAGTCTCAGAGTGTCTTCTGGATACAATCTGCTTCTGAAGATAGTAGTTCTATGTGAGTCTTTTCCAAATACCATAAGCTTCTTTGACCTAGGTGTATCTGTTAGGGATACAGAAAAACAGTTGTGTAATCTTGACTACATGACTAATTTGGACAGTGCCCAAGTCAAAGAGCCACAGATGAGTTGGATACAATGAAAGCCAACCTCCCATGTAGTGTTTTGGGGCAATCTAAATTGAATAGTGTCAAACTGACTCAATAATATCCTTTTTTAAAGGAAGAGTTAACACTAGGTAATAAACAAAGGGAAAGTGGGATCCGTGAGCTTAGGTGAGACTCTGAAAACTCTGGAGTATTTTTCTTATTCTCCCTTGGAACTGCTGTTCGTTTCAGTTTTGGAAGACAAGTTCCCAGGGTAGCTATGCGAAACAAGAGATGACTTTCCTTGCTACCCCCATGTTCCTGGATCTCCTTACAAATAAATTAATTCACGAGGCACTCTGAGTCTCTTCCTTGCAGCCTTAACAAGACTGACAAACAGGAAGATCCAGGTTTGATGGGATTTGAAGTTTATATAATTTGGGGGAGAAGGAGGGGAGAAAAAAATCTTTGAGAAAAAAAGATTTAATGATGACTAGAAGAACATTCTACAAATTAGCTTCTAGTTCTGTTTATTTCAAACCTTGTTCTCTTCCTCTACCCTCATTATTTCCAGGGCCAGGCTTCACAGGACAAGTTTATATCACAATACAAACTCTGATCCTGAACCTTCATGGCACACTAGGTGATGGCAGTATCCCTGGAAGCCATCCTGTACCTGGATGGCTAGCAATAACTTAACTCCACCTGGCATAGATGTGAATCAAATAAATATATCTTACTAAACCCCAACTTTTGTTGGTAAGATCCCCAAATATCTAAGGCCGCCGCAATACCACCCAACAGGAGAAAAATGTGATAGAAGGGGGAAGTCAGAAAGGAGAGACACAGCAGTCTTAGGCAGTTGTGATTCAAATAGCTTACATTTTCTAATTTTACAAAAACAGAATGACCATGCGAACACATTTTTAGGGTCCTTACCAGGGTAGTGGAGAGGGCTCCTGTAAAGAGGGGACCTTTCATTAGCTTGAGAGTATATCCTTTGCTAACATTCAATGTTAGGACAAGATTTTAAAAAATAATAGTAATAGAGAATACTCACTAAATGTCAAATGCTGTTTATCACTGATTAATTAAATCTCTGGGCATTGGGTTTATTTTCAACCCACAGTGAAGAGTTTATTCCCAAATATACATATGATCCTACTCAATTAAGAGAAGGAATGTTCTTCATATTGTTGCAAGCTGGAACTTATCTGCTTCTTACAGTTTCTGTATTCACCTGTCTGTCTTCTGTTCCCTGAAACCCTGCCCCATTTATATAGCTTAACCACCCCTGCATATATGCACTTCTCTCCTTCTACACTTCACCACTTCATCCCCCCTCTTCCGACCAAGTACAGATACATGTATTTAGTCCCTGTAATCCAATAAATTCTCATAAATTCTATTAGGAAATTTCTTAGAGAAGTAAAAATCTTCAAAACATGAAATATACATTGATGATATGACCACCTGTGAAACTGCTGCTCACTGAAATTATTCCATCCGCTAACCCTAGTGCCTACATTCACCCCATCAAAGTCTTGGTCATCCATTTGGAAATATCCAGTTCTCGAATGCAATAGAAATCTATTGCAAATCTTGCAAAAGATGTGGAATTTCATGAAATTGATGAAAGTGATGTTGGTGAACTGCTAGATCCACATGCAAAGTTACTAATACAGGAGGATCTTACAGCTGGACCAGGTAACAAATGAAAAAGAGAAAAATGAATAAGAATGATGATAACATCAGTGCTTCAGAAGGAAATAATCTGGTTTCAAAGGACAAAGCCCTCCAGCACTTTTGCAAATATAACCCTGCTGCAAAAAATCAAATGCAGTGAAGCATAATGAGCTACATAAAAATAATGTCCCCACAGATTAACACCTGATTTATCAGAATTAGCACACAGTTGTAATTGTGACCTAAAATGTATTAAATACAAGATAAATTCATTTTCATAATTTATTGGTTGCACCGTTTCAAGCTAAAGTCCCAATCAAGTCTTTTTCTTTCACTGTAGAATCTAGGTCTCCATCTTAAATAGATTCATTCTAAGATGGCTTTTTCTGGGAAAAGGAAGACCTCTTATATTCATCTCTATGTTCCTCAAACATGCAATATTGTAAGAATCCCTTCAAGAACTTGTAAAAAATCCTGACTCCTGGGTTTCCCTGAAGACCAGTTCTGAATCTACAAGAGCAGAACAAAACCTAGGACTTCATATTTTTAACAGTTATCTGAAGGGATCCTTATGATAATTAAGCAAATGTGCAGGAACTTCCCTGGTGGCGCAGTGGTTAAGAGTCCACATGCCAACGCAGGGGACACGGGTTCAAGCCGTGGTCAGGGAAGATCCCATGTGCTGTGGAGCAACTAAGTCCACGAGCCACAACTACTGAGCCTGTGCTCTAGAGCCCATGAGCCACAACTACTGAGCCCACGTGCCACAACTACTGAGGCCCACGTGCCTAGAGCCCACGCTCTGCAACAAGTGAAGCCACCACAGTGAGAAGCCAACGCACCGCAACAAAGAGTAGACCCCACTCACCGCGAAACCAGACAAAAACCTTCGTGCACAGCAACAAAGACTCAACGCGGCCAAAAATAAATAAATAAATAAATGACCTCATTAAAAAAAAAAAGCAAATGTGGAGATAATCCCCTTAACTCATCCAAAACGAAATGATGAAGTTTCTTCTCTCTGTCTCTCTCTCTCCCTCTCTTAAACTTAAAAAGTCTTTTTTTTTTAAACTTTGTCGGTTGGCTTGTACTCAATGTACTCCTTTCTTTTTTCTTTTCTTTTCTTTTTTAACATGCCCTTCTTCCTTGATCAGTGTCTAATCTATTAACAAAAGGTTTTTGAAACTATCAAAGTAGTCTTTAGAATTTTCAACTTGCTCCTGCTTTTCATTTTATTTTCTTAATATGTTTAAACACCTCAGAAGAAAACTGAACTTTTCCCACTCCTTTAAAATGGAGTCTGAGTGATTTGTCTCAAGTTTCTTTTTTCTATATTCCCTCAGCCTCAGCCTGCATTCTCCTGAGCCCACTTTGCTACTATATTTATTTGATCATTAAACTGCTTTGCAAATATTATCATATTCTGTCTGTTCTTTCTGTACTGCCTGATTGTCAGCTTCTCAGAGACAAACATCTTATCCTTCATTTCTTCTGTTGTTTCCCCCACTGAGCCTGGAAGATTGACTGACTAGTGTGCAGTGTGCTTCATGCGGCAAGTGCTTAATAAATATTTTAAAACAGTATTAAAATGTTGAGTAAATTTGACAGTAGTTAGTGCTGCTCCTCATCACTTCAAGCGCCAAACTTTCTAGGTCCCTTCTCTGCCTAGTAACCATTTCCCAACATACCTACATGTCCCCAGACGCTTCACCCAAGCTGATCCAGCATTCCCTGTCTGAGTTATGGAAATACTGTTTACATGTTTTCCCCTAAGGAGCGTCTGACTGGTACCCAAAGACCCTGCCATACAATTTGAAGTTGCCCTTTTTCTGTGATGATAGTGGGGAAAGGAGAAGGACAGTAGGGGTGGAGAAGGTTTCCTTTTAGGTTACACTCCTTGTTTCCCAAAATTATCTTTCACAGCAAGACACAGTGCCCTTATGCTTATTTTCATATCTCTAAGGATGTTTTTTATTCTTAGCACCTGAAGAGTGCTAGGGATTTTACATAAGAGGTTTTAGTATTTTAACTAAGATATTGTTTCTTTGCGAGGTTTATACAATTTTTTTCTGACCTATAGTCAGGCAGGGAACACTTCTAACATCATTCTCCTATTAAACATTATTTCATGCCAATGAAAAATACTCTTCTGCTTGTTGTATGGATCTAATATGGTAACGCATAGAAAAGCTAATTTTCTTTTTCTTGGAAGAGAAATTGTGCCTTGCAAAGTATATTGGCATCTATTAATTATTTATTTTAATCCTCACAACAGTTTTGCTACGTGGATAGAATAGGGGTCATTATCTCCGGGATAAGGAAGAGGAAACTCCGAGAAGTTAAGTGACATGTCGCAAGTCGCAGAGATGAACCCACACTGAATCAGAATTCCACAGTCAGTCCCATTTTCAGTCTCTGCCAGCTCAACTTCACATAATAAGCTCTGTATTTCAGTAGGGATAAGGCTGCTAGGAAGGAGCAACAAGCGTTAGATTTGGAGCGGGGTAGGGGAAGGAGGGGGGTGGGGGAAGGCGAGGAAAGTACCTTGAGCCTGCGCAGGTCGCCACTAGGGGGCCAGGACCGTGAGGAAGGTTGAGGAAAGAGGCTGAACTTCTTACTAAACTCCATCTTCAACCTCTGGCTAACGCGCAGGCGCACTGCCTCAGGACGAAGGTCAGACTGAAGAGGGCGGGCCTCGGACCGCGCAGGCGCAGTTGTGCGCCGGGTCGCCAAGATGTCGTTCCCCAAGCACAAGACGTCGCGCCTGGCGACCCTGCCCACTACCCTCAACCCAGCTGAATACGACATATCTCCGGAAACTCGGAAGGCACAAGCCGAGCGTTTGGCCATAAGATCCCGGCTTAAACGGGAGTACCTGCTTCAGTACAACGACCCCAGCCGTCATGGGGTTATCGTGAGTGAGGGGCCAGCGGGTGGGAATCGAGGGGCCAGAGTCGGGACGGTCCCGTCGGGCTGGGCAGCTCAGACCTGACAAGGGGAATCACGCCGCGGAGCGGTCACCGTTCCCGAAGAGTATTTTAGACACGGATCCTTTTCCAGGCCCAGAGAGCAGGCCAGTTCATTAGCCCTTTGACCTTGGGTAGAGAGCTCGGTGGTCAAGAGGACGGGTTCTGGATTCACACCATGCTGGGTTTGAGTCTTGGCTTGATCACTTCCCGCCTGAGTGATTTTGAAAAAGTTGTTCAACTCTGTTGCTTAGCCTCGGTTTTTCCTGTCTGAAAAATGGGGATAATATAGTACTTGCTATCTTATGAGGCTGTTAGGAGGATTAAATGAGATAAGGCACGTGACCGGCCAGCACAGTGCCTGGCTTGTGATGAGTGTTCAGGAAGTATGGGGGGTGTGTGTGTATTTTTTTTAAAGATGTTTTCCACTTTTCAGTTCACATTTATAGCAATACTGCTCTCTTCTGAAGGGAATATAGTGATTTTTCGGTTTATATCTTTTAAAGACCCAAACACCCTACAGCTTGCTGAAGCTTTGGGCTTTGGAGTCAAACGCCAAGGCGCTATGTACTAGCAAACTATATGACTTTGTGCAATATCCCTAAGCCTTCTGAACCTTAGTTTTCTAATTTTCATATATGGAAATGGTAGTACATTCTTTATGGAATCGTTGTGAGGTTAAATGAGATAGTCTGTGTAACATTCCCGGCACATAATACATGCACAGTAAACTGATAGCTATTATTATTTAAGAAGTGTGCTTTTAGATTAAAAAAGAAAAAAGACTTTCTCAACAGTTGCATTGGTGTTCTGTAGGAATGTTAGGAAGTTGTGAGAATTGAAAGAAACTTACAGTGTGCCAGGCACTATAGAAACTCTTTCTGAATGATATTCAAATATCACAGCTATTCAAAGAGTTAAGCTCTATTACTATCCCCATTTTACAGTTGAGAAAGACTACATGGGAAGGACAGGTATGTCATCGAGAGATATACGTTAGCAAGTGATAGAGCAGAATTTGAACCGTAGTCTGTATAACCCAAAGCATCTCTTAACCATTTGGCTATATTGTCTTCAGCCAGAACCTCATTTACTTAGGAGAAGGTGAGGACAGAGACATTGATTGTATACATACTCACACGATTGGGTTTGATGTGCTAGATAGTAAGATGTAGTAAAAAAAAAAAAAAAAAAAAGAGAGAGAGACTTTGAGTCAGACAGAGCTGAGGTTTAAACTCCAGGTTTTCTTTTTTCCAGTTCTGTGACCCAGGGCAGTTATAGTTTTGCTGTGTAAAACAGGTTTTACACCAGCCTCACTGGTTGTTCTGTTAAGTAAATGAGGGCCTGACAATTATATATTGAGCAATACATGGAAATTCTTTGCCTAATGTCTAAGAATGATTGAGCTAGTGAATAAATAATTGCTCAGGGTCCTCTTTTAGATACTGCAGTAACAGTGGAGAACAAAACAGGCAAAGACTCCTGTCCTCATAAAGCTTTCTTTCCAGAGGGAAGACAAGTAATAAGTTAAAAAATTAAATCATTTAGTATGTTAAGTAATGGGAAGTGATAAGAAGAAAAATAAAGCAAGGAAGGGGATTAGGAGTGTGTGTATGTAGTAGAGAGGGAAAGCAGCTGCAGTTTTAGAAAGGCACAGGGAAAGGCCTCACTTGGAAGGTGACATTGAAGATCTCAGAGAAGTGAGGGGAGGGAGCTAGCCATTCAGCTCTCTGGGAAAGTAGCATTTTAGTCAGAGGGGACAGCAAATACGAGGGTCCTTCGACAGGAGTGTGCCTGGCTAATCCCCAAAATACTGAAAAGACCATTATGACTAACATGGAGAAAGATGAGGGCAGAGTAGGAAGAGATGAGTTGGGAAAGTTACCTGGGACTAGATCACACCAAGCCTCATAGGCCATTGAAAGAACTTTTCTGAGTCGGGTGTCCCATAATCAGGACTTACATTTTTTTTTTTTTGCGATACGCGGGCCTCTCACTGTTGTGGCCTCTCCCGTTGTGGAGCACAGGCTCCGGACGCACAGGCTCAGCGGCCATGGCTCACGGGCCCAGCCGCTCCGCAGCATGTGGGATCTTCCCAGACCGGGGCACGAACCCGTGTCCCCTGCATCGGCAGGCAGACTCTCAACCACTGTGCCACCAGGGAAGCCCAGGACTTACATTTTAACAACAACTCTGGCTGCTTAGTAGAAAAGAGACTATGGGGGAGTAAAAGCAGGAGCAGGGAGACTAGTTAGGAGCCTTTTGCAGTAATCTAATTTCTTAGTTGATGGTGGCTACAAGGTTGGTGACAGTGGAGTTGGTAAGAAGTGGTCCATTCTGGTTATGTATTGAAAGTAGAGCCAATCAGGTTAGCTGGCAGATTGGATATGTGGTATAAGAGAAAGAGAGGACTCAAGGATAACTCCAAGGTTTTTGACTGAAGTGAAGAATGAAGTTGCCTTTTACCAAGATAGGGAAGAGTGTGAAAGGATCAGGGATGAAGGTGGAATGGCATATTGGCAAATCAGTTTGGGATACATCATGTTTGGCATCACATTTGCCAATTAGACAATATGTCAGCATTGAGCAGGGAGTGGGATATTATGTCTGCAGTTCAGGGTACAGGTCTAGGGCTGGAGGCATAGTTTTGGGGAGTCATCAGCCTATAGGTGGATATTTAAAACCATGTGACTAGAGATTATCAAGGGAGTGAATGTAGATAGGAAAGACCCACAAGGTCTGAGGTCCTATATTAAGAGACTGGGGAGATAAGGAGGAAGAGAGCGAAAGAGACTAAGAGGGAATGGCCAGAGAGTTAGGAGGAAAGCCAAGCTGGTGTGTGCCCTTGAAGCCAAGTGAAGAAATGATTTCAAAAAGTGGTGTTCATAAGCTTCGCTGGTGGCGCAGTGGTTGAGAACCTGCCTGCCAACGCAGGGGACACAGGTTCGAGCCCTGGTCTGGGAAGATCCCACATGCCGCGGAGCAACTAAGCCCGTGCACCACA
Source organism: Phocoena sinus (assembly GCF_008692025.1). NCBI lineage: Eukaryota > Metazoa > Chordata > Mammalia > Artiodactyla > Phocoenidae > Phocoena > Phocoena sinus. The sequence goes on along the minus strand of NC_045766.1, from coordinate 78,257,051 downwards.
ACTACTGAGCCCATTCGCCGTAACTACTGAGGCCCACGCGCCTAGAGCCCATGCTCTGCAACAAGAGAAACCACCACAATGAGAAGCCCACACACTGCAACCAAGAGCGGCCCCCGCTCGCCGCAACTAGAGAAAGCCCGTGCCGCGCGCAGCAACAAAGACCCAGCGCAGCCAAAAATAAAAAAATAAAATAAATAAATTTAAAAAAAAAAGTGGTGTTCACCATATCACATGCTGCTGATAGTCCTTTGGATGTGGAGTGGTGTCAAGGAAGGAGAACTGTCTCCCACGGCAGGTGTTTTGGAACCTCTTTCAACAACAGTACCTAGTTCAATGAACTATGGTCATGGAGCTGTTGGTATTTTTATGAAATGAAATGTCTGTTTCTGGAAGACAGGTCTGGCAGATATTAGGTGTAGAGAGGTGACTGGTAGAGAATTCTGGCATGAGAGAGTCATTCAAATGCATTAATAGCAGGAAGGGATAGATACAAGAATAGATAGATGTATTTATCCGTTCAGGTATAGAGCTCAAATGTCCCCTTGAACCTGTATCTTGTGTCTTCACCTTCTTTACTGTCTCTGCAAAGAGTTTGACAAACAGTTTGATTTAAAATGTTACTGTGAGAGATCCAGTTTATTTATGTCCTACCAATCATGACTTCTTGGTGTTGGTTAAAACCTTGAATGTTCTCCTCACAGCTTAGTATTAAAGTTTTAAAGCTGATTTCATTTGCTTATTTTTATCTATCAGTTAACTGGAGCAAATAATTTTGTAAAATCATTAGGGTATTTAGCTAATTAAATTTAATTACGTATTTGGGGTAGATTTGCTATTTTTACATAGTTATTCTAGTATAAATATATTAAAATTGACAGTTACTTTTATCTTAACCAAGACAATCTGATTATTTTTCTTTAACAACTTTGTCCTTTCAAAAAACGATTTTAATAATGTGAAATGTAATAATTTTGCTCTTAAAATACCAGCCAAGTCAGCTTAAAAAATGTAAAGTTCAGAGTTAGCCTACTTCTGTCTTCCTCTTCCTGCAGTTTATTTGTAGCCTGGAAAGACCAGTGTGGGCATAGCATTAGAAAAGGTCCTGGAAACAAAGTTCGCAGTATGATAGAACATATGAAATCTGTTTGTCCTCATTGGAAATACTGTGTGGTTCTGTTTGTCATACTTCAAGAAAGACAGTGACGCCAAAAACAATCCAGAAACGAATAGAAAAAAATGATTAAAAAAAAAGTGCCTCTTCTCTGACCGCTTAAAATGATTAGGATTCTTAAATCTTAAATAAATAGGAAGCTGAAGGATGATATGAGTCTTTTAAATTCTGAACAGGATCATCAGAGAATTATTCAACAAATACTGGAAATGAAAGATCTTCTTTGAAGCTATTTAGGAATATTCGGGGTATACCCTTAACTGTAGAAGAGAACAAAGGGCATCTCTTGTGCTTCTCCACAAAAGTCCTGATGAGATTGTTTCTTAGTGTAGAACTTAATTTCCTGTGTCTTTTGTTTTCATTCATTTTAGGAAGATCCTGCCTTGATTCGTTGGACCTATGCAAGATCAGCAAATATCTATCCCAATTTCAGACCCACTCCCAAGACCTCACTTTTAGGAGCTCTGTTTGGAATTGGGCCCCTCCTCTTCTGGTATTATGTTTTCAAAACAGACAGAGTAAGTATTAGGACCTTGTGTTTGGTATCTGTGTGATAGGTTCCCTCTGTGCTGGCTGCAACTCTCTCTCTTGATAATTCCCATCTTGTCTTTCTACTCTTCCTTCAGTTCCTCTTTTATCTTTATTCCTTTCCAACTGAGTTAAAACAGGAAGTTTCAATTATATGTTTAGTTTTATTGCTTTATTGTTTCAACTCATATAGAAATATACTTTCTTATAAACTACGATTGTCTCTGGGTCTTTCAAATTTAATTTAATGGCTACTCTAGAATTTAAAATAATGAATTGGTCACTTTAAATATCTAAGACTTGAACTTAGCTCATGAAAGAGTTTTCCTGATGTGTTTTATTTATTTATTTATTTATTTTTGTTTTCCTGGTGTGTTTTAGATTAAGTAAGGAAATTATATTGTGTATATTAAGCAAGAGAATGTAGAAATAACTTAAAAAGTTAATTTCTTGGGCTTCCCTGGTGACGCAGTGGTTGAGAGTCCGCCTGCCGATGCAGGGGACATGGGTTCGTGCCCCGGTCCGGGAGGATCCCACATGCCACGGAGCGGCTGGGCCCGTGAGCCATGGCCTCTGGGCCTGCGCGTCCGGAGCCTGTGCTCCGCAATGGGAGAGGCCACAACAGTGAGAGGCCCACATACCGCAAAAAAAAAAAAAAAAGTTAATTTCTTTTTTCTCATTGGATGTACAGAAGTTAAACTTTTCTATTCTGATTAATCTTTAGATGTTATCTTTGCAAATTTTTATATTTATTTTGTTTGCTTTTAAAAGAGATGTTTATTGGGTTAAGTATTAGCAGAATACATATATCACTTAGTATGCTCCCTGTCTGCATGAATTCCAGTTATGTTGGTCACATTTTGTGAATTAATGTTAAAATATGTTAATACTCCAACAACAGAAAAGCCAAAGCAGCCTGTGGTGGGGCTCACTGCCATCAGAGGCCTGGGTATGTGACTGCACAGAAAGCCAAGCTAATCTTTGACACTAGACCACTCTGATACTAGGTCCCCAACCCCAGCCCCCAGGCCTCATGTTCCCATCTACACTGGAGCCCACCCATGTAGCTCTGCTTTAAACTGGCCAGTCCACTCTCCTGGAGTGTACATATTTTGATTATCTGATAAATTATTGCTTAACAGAAAGGTGGGCCACACTTACCTAGAAGGTATTTACATTTTGCTTTCAGTGTATGCTATTTAGTGGGGTAATATAATTCTACTTACTAAAATATAGGTGTTTTTCAATAGGAGTGTTTTCTTATTGTCCCTTTATTTCTTCAGATTATTACTTCCTCACTCATACTCTGTAGGCTTTAGACAATAGGGGATTGTAATTAGGCTGGGAGTGTTTCATTTCTGTTTTTCAGAGCTATACCTTGAATTGTGCCAGAATGCATTGTTTTTAATGTACTTTTTTCTTTTCTGTCTATACAGGATAGGAAAGAAAAACTTATCCGGGAAGGAAAATTGGATCGAACATTTAACATCTCATATTAAGTCTGGCAATGATGACTATATGTACTGTTGTTTAAATGAATCTATTAATCATTAAAAAGATTCAACAAGCATTTGCTGGACATTGTAGAATCCCTACTTTGTAAGACTTCACAGTTTAATGAAGAAACAGATTCATGTTCATTCATTCATTCAGTCATTCAGCAAATGAGTGTCTACTATGAGCCAGGCATTGTGCTATTGTGCTGAGAATATAGCAATCAACAAGACAACTTAGGCCCTGTGCTTAATGAGTACACACTCTGACAACTGTTCATTCAACACTTATTATTTAAGTGCTTATTATGTATCTGGTACTACTTAAAACCTAAGCTGTCATCTGGCTCCAGCCCCAGTGGTAAATTCAGCAGAACAGTTACAACCTTGTGGTTCAAAAAAAAAAGATAGCGATTCAGGAAAGTGATGTTGGCAAGCTGATGAAGAAGCAGTTCTGTCTAGGGAGATGGCATTTGATTTAGGCTCTGAAGATCACAGGGGCTGACAGAGCAAAATAGGAGCCCAGAAGGGCAAGGTGTGTTGGCTATGGCTAGATTGGGGGCCGCTGTTGGGTGAGAAGACAGGGAGGGTGGAGGCCATGCTGAAGAACAGGTAAAATGGTACAGAGCATGGGCTTTGCAGGTCAGATCTGGGCTAGAATCTTAGCTTGAGTTTAGCAGTTGGAATACCAGGCCCCCCTCTCATCATCTATGGCCTGGAGATAGTAATGCCTACTACCTCATAAGGTCATAAAGATGAAAATGAAGTAACAGAGTATTGCTCAATAAAAGCTACCCCATGCTTTGTAGTTTAGTCTTGAAATAGTAGGGTGACAATTTCGTCTATGAAGACAAAGTAAAATCGAGTGCTATAGGAAGAACAGCATGCTCTGTGGGGCTGGCTTGCATGAGTATATTGCTTTTAACTTTCAGAGCATATTCACAACTATTGTCTCATTTGATCCTTGTATGAGCCTGGAGTACCCCAAAATGCAGAGCCTGAGAGAAAAGCTTGTATGTAGATAGTTTATGTTAGGAAGTGATCTGAAAGAACAGGTGGGAGACTGCTCAGAGTGAAACAGGTTGAGGGAAAACCCAATGCTCTATACCATTTTACCTGTGTTCTTCAGCATGGCCTCCCCACTCCCTGTCTTCTCACCCAACAGCGGCCCCCAATCTAGCCATAGCCAACACACCTTGCCCTTTTGGGCTCCTATTTTGCTCTGTCAGCTCCTGTGATCTTCAGAGCCCAAACAGTGCTCTTGGCCCGTTGCCTCTGGGGGTAATGGGCTTAATTCTTATAGGGGCCTTCTGAGGAGCTCTGTGGAATGGACACAGAATTTTAACCCCAGACACGGAAAAAGTGAATATTTACGTACTAGCTTTTCTCCCTTTTGGTCCAGAGTTACCTCATGCAGTTAATTCCCTTGTACTCCCAGGTATGGGCATGGCTCAGACTGGCTGACTGGGTTCTTACTGGCATCTCATGGAGGAGGAAGCATAGGGCAGAAAGCGGGTGGTGTGCTGTGCAGCTGAGGTGAAGTATTGTCAGGTCACACCTGCAGGCAAATGAGAGCTGCAGCAGCAACTGGAGTAAAAAGATGGGCCAAGGGGAAGTGAGGCACGCACAAGAGGTATACTATTTCCTCATCGACTCCATGTACTGCTTGGATCTGTGCACACATTGAATCTAATCTGCAGTGTATCATTCAGGGTGGTAGTCAGGTACAGTCTTAACTGGAGGGTTACTGGAACAAGCTACAGTCTACACAGTTGTGACTGGTCTGAGGCCCTAGCTGATAATCTTCATCTACCCCCACCATGCTGTAGATTTCCCTTCTCTTGGCCATAACTTTTGCAGATCTAGGTTGCTTGCCTGAGTCACCAGGACCTTCATTTCCAAAAGCCAGAACCTTAGTGACTCTAACATCATCAGGCCTTTGTTGCAGCAACCGCCTGTTTACAGTTATCACTGGACATGAAAGCTCCAAGATAAGCCAGTGAATCCCCTCGGTGCCAGGCATATCCCTTTCTGCCCCTGTTGTGTAGCAGCAACCCTAGCTCCTTGTAATCAAGGTCACTTAGTGCTGCCAGTGTGAAAACCTTTTTTTTTTTCTTTTTCTTATTGCTGTTTCCCAGGTACAAATGGCCAGGAGATAGTTACAGCTTCAAATTAAAGTGAAATCCTGTTATACTATGATTTATAATAAATGTATATTCAGTCTTTGTTTCTGGCACAAAGCTTCTAAAACCCTTGGGATTTCCTAAGTGATGAAACAGATAAAGGTATCTTTTGTTATATTAATGAGGTGAGTTTTGGGCCACACCTAAGGATGGGGGCTGGCTGCCTGGAGAACCAACTATGTGATTAGAAAGTTGGAACTTTCAGTCCCACCCCTCCTTACCTTTATATCCCTGCTCTGCTACTTACTGGTGAAGTGACCTGGAATGTATTTAAATTCTGTTTCCTTATCTTTAAAATGGATAAACTAGTAAAACTTACATTGTTATTAAACTCATTGTTTAATGAGTTATTACTTATAAAATATTTAGTGGCATACATTCAGGCCTCAGTGAGTGTTTACTATTATTATTTTTTTGGCTGCATCAGGTCTTCATTGCTGCACGTGGGCTTTAGGTGCGGTGAGTGGGGGCTACTCTTCGTTGCGGTGCACGGGCTTCTCATTGCATGGCTTCTGTTGTTGCAGAGATGGGCTCTAGGCGTGCAGGTTTCAGTAGTTGTGGCTCACGGGCTCTAGAGCGCAGCCTCAGTAGTTGTGGCGCACGGGCTTAGTTGCTCCACGGCATGTGGGATTTTCCTGGACCAGGGCTGGAACCCGCATCCCCTGCATTGTCAGGCAGATTCTTAACCACTGTGCCACCAGGGAAGCCCCTATTATTATTTTTAAACCTAATTAATGAAAATGTTTTAATTTGCATTTCATTTATTATTGAAGGATAACTTTTTTCATATATTTTTGTCCATTTATTTTGTTATTTACTTGCTCAAATCCACTGCCCAATTTTTCTGATGTAAAACGTCTTTTTTTCTTAATGATTTTAAGACTTAAGGTAAATTAAAGATATTAATCCTTGGGCTTCCCTGGTGGTGCAGTGGTTAATCTGCCTGCAATGCAGGGGACATGGGTTTAAGCCCTGGTCCGGGAAGATCCCACATGCCGCGGAGCAACTAAGCCCGTGTGCCACAACAACTGAGCCCGCATGCTGCAAGTACTGCAGCCCACGTGCATAGAGCCCACACTCTGCAACAAGAGAAGCCACCGCAATGAGAAGCCCGCGCACCGCAACGAAGAGTAGCCCCCGCTTGCTGCAACTGGAGAAAGCCCACGCAGCAACGGAGACCCAACACAGCCTAAAATAAAATAAATTAAAAAAAAAAAAAAGAGGGCTTCCCTGGTGGCGCAGTGGTTGAGAGTACGCCTGCCGATGCAGGGGACGCGGGTTCGTGCCCCGGTCCGGGAAGATCCCACATGCCGCGGAGCGGCTAGACCCGTGAGCCATGGCCGCTGAGCCTGCGCGTCCGGAGTCTGTGCTCCGCAACGGGAGAGGCCACAACAGTGAGAGGACCGCGTACCGCAAAAAAAAAAAAAAAGATATTAATCCTTGATTATACCAATCTTCTTTCCTCAAGAGTTGTTTTAGTACACCTCAGTAACAGGAAAAACATTTACAATATATCTTTTGTGTCTAAACTTTGAAAGAAGGCAATACCCAGAGAGGCATAGGCAGAATTTTTTAAACACACACTTTTTTAACATAGAGAATTATTGAGCAATGTGTCCTTAAGAGTTTAATCAATTTCAAAAGATTTTTCATCACCATGAACAGTGCCCCAAATCACACTCAGAAGTGATCTGGTGAGAACACCAATTACACCTCATCTGAGCACTCAGTGCTGCCATTTGTCTGACTGATTCTGCTAGGGGCACTGGGCACAGAAGCCCACAGTAATCTGCTTCTGTTGGCCCAAGAACTCAAGTTTGTTACAAGTACAGCCGCTGGAAAGAGTTCCTCAAGGCCACTGTATCTTCCCATCACTTGCTCCTAAGTCCAGGGCTGAACCCAGGGATTGGCTGAGCCCAGGTTATGTGCCTGAGTTCTGGCTGCAAGGGAGACTGAAAAAGCAAACATGTAGTATGTTCAGCTTTAAAGCAGGTAAGGAATTCCCAAACATAAAGTGGTTCAAATGTTGAGCATCCAAAAAATGATAGTTATATACTGAGGGAGGTAACCAGGAACCAGATCATAAAGCCTTTATCACAGGTAAGGAATTTAGACTTCAACCTGATGACAGTGGGAGCTTTGAAGGTGTTAAGCAGGAGTAACCTTATTGAATTTGCACTCCTGGAATATCCTTCTGGATCCTGGAGGAACATGTTGGGGTAGGAGAGGCTGGAGGATGACTAGTGACCAGGCTGTTGTAAGACTTCAGGCCAGAAATTATTTTCAATTTTTGAGACAGCTCTCAGTGCAGGACAAAGCAGCCCCTGCCGATCCCAGGATGACTCATTTAGATGTGAACTTGTCGAAAACTTTATCAAAGTCTAAATATATTATCTCTATTATTTCCCCTTTAGGCACATGCATGAGGAGGCAGTCTTCTTAATAATTCCTTTTCCTTGTATGACATCCCTTCCTCTCTCTGGAACAATATTCCTTCTCTAACAGGCTGGTTTGTTTAAGTACTATGTCTTTTTATCCTTTATTATGGATCCTGCCTGGAGAGAAAGATTATTCATGCTCTGATCAAAATCCCCTGGGTCCAGTCCCTGATTTATTTTTCTTTCTCACTCCTGGCACAGTCTTCTCATAACTTTGGGGAAGATACAGGGTATTGATTATCTCTACAGTCTTCAGGATCGTTAATGGGGTATTTGAAGAGATTAGAGATCTGAACAAGAAACTGTCTTGATCAAATATGTGTGATTTAAAAATACAAACAGCACTTTAAAATTAGTAAAAACATAATCCTATGAAAACATTCAAAGATTCTGAATTTTCAAAGCTTCCAGTGCCACTTTCTACCTTTGTGTGAACAAACAGAATTTTATCATGTTTCTATTATAGGACCTATTTGTACCTATAACTATGACTGTAATACATCCGATAGTTCCCTCTCTGGCTGCCTTGTTTACTGCCATTTCTCTAGCTGAGCTAGAGATGACTCCTTCTGCTGATAACCACTGTGGCCTGAACAGTGTCATCTACCTGGAGACTCTTTATCATCCCAAGAAGGTGCAGTGAGCATCAATCTTACGGCCAAGTTTCAGGATTTATAGGATTAAAGTCAAGCTGAAAGTCTGACATCTGATCTCTCAATGTCCCTGGAGATGGGTGGCTGGTGAAACATCTGAGAATTCTGGAGCAAACCTGCACTAAAGTTCAAATTCATTTCCCCCATAATCACAAGGAGTATCATCTTATCAGATTAAAGTCAGTTCTTGTCACCAATTGCATTTAAATCATTCATCTCATTTAATAATTAGGCTCTGGAAAAATCTTGGGGGTGGGGGAGAGAGGCAAGTTGGCTGAGGCTGCTCCAGAAATCATTACAGGAGGGATTCAAGGACTGCAGTCTGATATAAAATTGTTGTGGGTAGGAGGAAAATGTGAGAGGGGACTTTTCTTGAAACTACATTTGCACAGTTAAGCACTTTTTTCTACTTACATTATATGTTTCACATCAATTAAAAACAAAGTTTTCTAAAGAGGGTTTTATTCTTTATGTGAGATAGAGATGGCATCAAAGAGTATTATTATTATTTTATATGGAGTGGCTTGGGTGAGGGTAGATGGAGGTGGAGGGTTTCAATAACCCCGGTGCCATATACTAGAAGCTGGATGGGCAGCTTCTCCTCCAAAATCATGCTCTGCAGGAGTGGCACAGAAGCCATTTTTTCCCATCAGGGGGTTTGGGAGGAGAGACAAGTGCAGGCCACAAGGAAAATGAGCTGCTGTTGGTCTGCAGGTACTGGGGATGGTTCGTTTCCTGGAGCCACTCGGACAAAGGAGCCTGTGTCCTACTGAATTCTAGTAGGACACTGGCCATCAGGTGTCTTCTGTGTGTGTGGAGGAGGGGTTTTTGAGAAAGAGCCGCTTTATTGGGAAGACAGCACTGCACGTGACCAACATACAAAGAGAGCCAGATGGGAATCCTACACATCATGCTCAAAAGATACTCAGGATGCTGTGCTAATGAAGACCAACCGGAACGTGGACTCCTAGGCAACTTCCCCAACCTCACACCTCCAAGGGGTCGGGACACTTCCAACCTTTTCCTGGAAGCCAACTGTGGTCCACTAGAGATAGAGCCCCTAAGGAGTGCCTTCTTGTTTTTCATAAAGAACATTTTCTTTAGACTTTTTGAAGTCTTCATTCGTTACTTTCATTCTACGTTCTCTCAAGGCCATGAGGCCAGCTTCTGTACAGATTGCCTTGATGTCGGCACCAGAGAGGTCATCTTTCGCCGTGATCAAGTCGTCCAGGGTTACATCATCGGCTAGTGTCATCCTGCTGGTTTTCTGTGTTGATCAAATACTTAACTGAGCCCCGGTCATTTACTAAGCACTAAGGATACTAATCTGAAGATATAGCTTCTTCTTGGAGGAACTCACAATGGAGAAAAACAATTACAGCAGTCAACGCTTATTATCGTACTCCAGGCACTAAGCTAAAGTAAGGGCTTTACACACCTCTCAACGTATCTTAAAAATCATCATTAAAATCATCTTATATCTCATCATCATAAAAGTTTGAGAGGTTAAATAATTTGCTCGAGTCCTCTAGCTAATAAGGGCTGAGATAGAAGTTAAATCTGGGCAGGCTGACTCCAGAGGGCATATCTTTGAAAGCGATAAAGACTGATGTTGTGTGGAGCCCAATACTGAGAAAGGACACCTAATCCAGCTTGGAGGGATTAAGAGATGTTGCCTTCAAGAACAGGGACCCCCATGTGCACATTTCTAGCACATTCACAGGTATATATTTAGAGCTGGAAGGATCTTTAAAGATCTGCTAGTCTCACAGCCTAACTCTATAGGAAAGGTTTGGATAGGAGAAACAACTTGTCCCTGATAAAGAACTCTCATTCATTTCTGGTGGGAATGTAAAATGGTACAGTCACTTCGGCAGTTTGTCAGTATCAGTTTCCTGCAAAACTAAACATACTTTTACCACATGATACAGCAATCATACTCCTTGGTAGTTACCAAAAGGAGTTGAAAACTTATGCCTACACAGAAACCTGCATATGGATGTTTATAGCAGCTTAATTCATAATGGCCACAACCTGGAAGCAACCAAGGGAGGGATGAATAGACAGAGGACAGAGGATTTTTAGGACAGTGAAACTACTCTGTAGGACACTGTTAGGACACTGTTAGTGTTATTATATTTGTTACATGTTATTATATTTGTCCAAACCCACAGAATGTACAATGCCAAGAGTGAACTCTAATGTAAACTATGGGTTTTTGGTGACACTCGTGTGTCAATGTAGGTTCCTCTGTTGTAAAAAATATACCACTCTGGTGGGGGATATTGATAATGGGGGAGGCCATGCATGACTGAAGGCAGAGGGTATTTGGGAAATCTCTGTACCTTGCCCTCAATTTTGCCATGAACCTAAAACTGCTCTAAAAAAATAAGGTCTATTTAAAAATAAAGAAAGAAAAGAAAGGGACTTCTCTGGTGATGCAGTGGTTAAGAATCCACCTCCCAATGCAGGGAACTAGATCCCACAGGCATGGTACAGCTAAGAATTCACGTGCCACAACTAAGGATCCCGTGAGCCACATCTGAGGAGCCTGCCGGCTGCAACTAAGGAGCCTGCCTGCCGCAACTAAGACCTGGCACAACCAAAATAAATAAATAAAATTTTAAAAAGCTAAAATTAAAAGAAAAAAAGAAAGAAACCCTGCTAATTTGAGGATCAGTATTCTAGGTTTTGATTAAGTCCTACTGCCCTGATTGTCCGTGTCACCTGTTTGTGATTAGAAATGAGACTGTCAGGACAATTGAGACAACTGCCAGCCAACCTCCTTACCCTGTATAAAAAGAAGACTTGAAAAGCCATTTTGTCACCAGCAAAGACCACTGGGATCCTGGGAAAAATAAGATGGAATCTAGGTGATAATTTAAGGTCTAAACCTCTTCTCTTATGCTTAGTCTAGTTTCACTTGCCCATAGGGGCCTGTGTGCAGAGGCCTTGCACCTAACACATCGGATTAGAGTTCCTGGGGCAAAACAGCTGTGCCTGACACCTCAATTCAAGATGGCCACGTGCTGTGTGAAGAGATGCTGTGGCCTGAAGTGCCATGAACAGCACAACTGCGCATGACCCTCAAGAACTCCGCTGCCCCTCCCTCTGCAGATGAGAACCCTATAAAGCAGCCCCTCTGGTTGCCTGTCCCAGAGAGAGCATGTGCTCTAGGGCTCGAGCTCACATCTCCATTCTTTGATCAAAGAATAAAGCTTTCCTTTGCTTCTGAACTGAACTTGGTCTTGTTCTATTAGCTCCAACGACACTGGCAGAAGGACCTTTGTTGGGGACCAACACGGGAAGGTCGGTAACAATTTTAATAAGGATGTATTTGGAGAGAAGCTAGGCAGACATTTGGAGCATTTTCTGTGTAAAGCAAGTATTAGTAGATTTATCTCTTCTTGGGGCTGTGAGAGTGAAAATATTTGATTCAAAACCAACATTTCCCATGTTATTCTTGCCGAATTTCCAAGGATTTCCATGGATACAAGAATGTATCCATGGCAGGCAGTAGTTGTTGCCCACCAATACTCACTCACCTTTTTCTTCTAATAGAACACTGATTTGTTCAGGAGGGTGGTGGAAGTCCCTTTATCTCAGGGAGGGTGGGCATGACCCCACACCTAGGGAATGAACTTGGGATTGGTCTAAGGGTGGACATGTGATCCAGTTCTGCACATGAGATGTAAGAGAAATCTACTGGGGAGGGCTTCCTTCCCTCAATAAAAGACATTTCCCAAGGAGAAATCTTTCTGTTCCTTCACCCTTTTGCTTTCCTCCCTTCCCCTGACCTAGAACATGGATGTGAGATGAAGGTAAGACAATATCCAAGAATAGCAGAGCAGAAAACCAGAATGAACTTGGTTCCAGGATAACTTCGTGTTATCATTGTCCTTGTCCTGACCTGCCAACCTCAGACTTCTTTTTTGAAATAAAGTCCTAGTTGTTAAGCTAATGTTAGATTTTCAGTTACAGTTGACTGCACTCAATTGATACCATGTCCTTTTATTAAGAGAAGCGGTATTGTAAAATATACCTGTCCTTTAGATTTTAATTTTATTTATAAAATAAGGGCAGTAAATGCTCATTAATGAGTGAAACTGCCCCGTTTGTTAAATTTCTATTCCAGGAACTGTATAGAATTGCATACACTTGTTTTTTTATGAGGTATCACTGTTAGTAGTACTGTAGTGAGTTGTGTCAAAGCTTGTGATATAATTTTAGATTTAAAAAACCTGGAGTAGGCTAATTAGAGTCCAAAGGCCCACTTGATTAGGCAAGATTCCTCAGAAAAGCTCTGTAGTTAGTCATAGGTGAACTACTTATATCAAAGCCATTTTAGATTCTGTCTTAACTCTCACTTTAATTGAGTTATTAATATGCACTGTTGAAATCTTCAATTGAACTTCAATATGGTTTTCTTGTTTTAAGACCTAAAAGATGACGAAAAGAAGGCAGTATGTACTTTAAATTTTCCACACTTTGGGCTTCTGTTACTTATTGCATTAGAAGAACACATGCCTTCCTCCTCAGCTAAAGGCTAGTTATTTAGGGAAAAGGACCTTGGCTTACTCAGTCCAGTGTATCCTACAGTAGGTCACACAATAGCTTCTCTGAGGCAGGAACTAATAAGTATTCACTGAGTCACCATAGCAACAATAAACTATAAAAATAGTAGCTAAGTTTGCCTATGCTCACTATGTGCCAAAAGCAGTGTGGGTGCTTTCAACGCAGGCTCTCATTTAACCCCCACCAAATCCTTGTGAAATAAATCATTTCCTTCTTACAAATGAGGAAGGTGAGGTTCAGAGAGCTTAAGTCACTTGCTCAAACTCATTCAGCTATAAGCACAGTCTGGATTCCAGAATCTGAATTCCTTATGAAGTAGGTACTATCATTATCCACATTTTACAGCTGAGGAAATAGAGGCTCAGAAAAATTAATAACTCACTCAGGGTCACACAGCTAATAAGTGGTAGAGCCTGGATTGGAACCCAGGCAGTCTGGCTTTAGCATCTGTCCTCTTAATTATGTACAACACTGACTCACAAAAGGATACATTTTGGACATACTTCAGATTTGTCATGCAATTATATAAAGTTGATTATATTAAATTGAAGGCTAGCTAATTACTAAATGTAACAAAGAAGTTTAAATGTCAGCTCTCAAGCCCCCCCACCTTTTTTTCATTTTAGTAGTAAAATATCTTTCCAGAAGGATAGAACTTCCTTCAAACCCAGAAGTGATAACTCTTTCATCACTCTGGGAAACTACAACACAGAAACTGCACATTAACTATTAACTTATAGTTTACATCCAGGCATTAGGTTTCTTACCTTCCCTCTCGTCCTCCCTGCACTCTCTCTTTGCCCCATCTGGGCAATAAAGCTTGTGCTTTCTGAAGGAAGAGAGTGGCCCACCTCACCACTGCCTTCTAGCCTGCTTCTCCTCCTGGGTAATTGCTCACTACACACCCCATCCCATCCCATCCCATCTCATTCCATGAAACATTGGGAACCTTTTCCACCTCATTTCTGTAGACCCCAGGAAGCCCAGATTTGGACCAGGATCTAAGGTTGGAAACAGAGAATGTTTTGGATACTGATTTTAAGGTAGTTTCCAAAACAGTGGTCCTCACCCTTGCCTGTGCATTGGAATTACCAGAGGAGTTTCAAAAAAATTCTCACTTGGGGGTTTCCCTGGTGGCGCAGTGGTTGAGAGTCCGCCTGCCGATGCAGGGGACACGGGTTCATGCCCCAGTCCGGGAAGATCCCACATGCCGCGGAGCGGCTAGGCCCGTGAGCCATGGCCGCTGAGCCTGCGCGTCCGGAGCCTGTGCTCTGCAACGGGAGAGGCCACAACAGTGAGAGGCCTGCGTACCGCAAAAAAAAAAAAAAAAAAAAAAAAAAAAAATTCTCACTTGGATTCCATTCCCAGTATTTCTACTTCAGTTGACCTGAGATACACCCTGGGCACTTGGAGTTTCAGAAGCTGCCAGGAGCTCCAATGTATAGCTGAAGTTGAAAACCACTGCAGGGTTTTCAACCTCAGCACTATTGACATTCAGTACTGGATAATTCTTTGTCCTGTGCATTGTAGAATGTTTGCCAACTTCCCTAACCTTTACCTAATAGATGCCAGTAGCACCCTCCCCAGTTGTGACAACCAAAAAATGTCTCTAGACTTTGCCAGATGTCTTGGGGGAGGGGTACAGAATCACCCTTACTGAGAACCATTGGTCTAGAGCGATTGCCAGTAGCCCAGGCTGTGAGAGAAGTCTCCCAAAAAGAAAAAAGGCAAGGGTGTCTTCTATGGCATTCTCTCGAAAATATATAAAGATGCCAAGGGTACCTGGCAGAAAACCCTCCTGTCATTGGAGGAACCTTAATCGGGGTGGCTTTTTTTTTAAAAAAAGAGTTTTTAATTTCTAAGCCAAGAGATGGTATATTCTTGGGAAGCATAGTAGAGGAAGGTATCTTCGAGAATAGGGAATTAAGGAAATGATACAGATCTTTCTAGCTGATCTGAAGCACAACAGAAGGAAACTAAATCTTTTTTAAATTAGTGTGAAGAGCCTGGTCTGGGTGAAATATTTTCTCCTGCTGATGAGCTGCTGCCAGCACTGGGGAGATAAAGTACACAGGCTTGGATGCTAAATGGATGTAAACCCAGAACGTTTCCTTAGCTCTAGGGAGGCTTTGTCACCACACTGATAGAGTAAACCAAAATGGGTGAGAGTCTAGGTTTGTGTATAAGAGGAGGGTTAGAATGAGCTCATTACGGATGTGCTGGAGTTTGGGAATATTCAGTGGTTGTCTTAGTTTGGGGTTATTTGAGATAAGAACCCAGGAAGCACCGTAGGAGAGTGGGGAGGTGAGAGGGAAGGAAGCTGCTAATGGATACATTTCTAGAAGTTGCCACCATGAGCAGTGGAGCTTAATCCTTCTGGAAGTTGAGGGGAATCACAGCTGAACACAAGCCTCAGAAGTATGGAGCAAGAGAGCTGGCGTATTTATCCACTAATTTCTGTTCCGTTGGTTGAGGGCTGTGTCCAGGGCCATCCAATCCTCAGCACTAGCTGATTCACTTTTTTATACAGCAGAATCTAACACAACATTGTAAAGCAATTATACTCCAATAAAGATGTTAAAAAAGAAATCCTCAGCACTTTGTTCTGGTTTGGGCCTCAGTCAATGTTGTGAGTGCCCTGCTGGCATCTGGAAGGAGCTGGTCAACACAGGATGGTGATTATTAATGGGATATAGGTGAGCCACTGGCAACCTGCTATGGGGTCAATTTAAAAATTTTAAAGGATTAACTGCTTTACTAGTTTACCCTGGTTTATTTTTAATAAAGATTTCTTAATATATTAAGGAACATTGGGAAGGCACACCAACTACTGTCACCCTCAAAGATACCTTATTGTTTGAGATCATGAAATGCCACTGCCAGAAACCCAGCAGTTGTCCCAGCCCTGTCTGCAACTCCTCTTTCCCACAGACCTTACATCCAGTCCACTAACAAGTTCTTTCAGGTCTACCCCAAAGCTTTCAGGGATTTATCCACTCTCTCCCTGCTGCCACCTCATTAGTCCAGGACAATGGTGTCTTTTGCCTGGACTATTGCAATGGCCTGCTCCTGGGCTCCCCACATCCACTCTTCTTTGAGTTCCTTGAACCCACGAGGCTTTTTCTTAGAATGCTCCTTTTCCCCAGCCCAGCCCAGCCCTACTCTTCCAATGACTTGCTCCTTCCTATCCTTTAGGTCTGGCTAAATGTCACTTTTTCAATGAAGACCTTCCTCTCTAAAGAAAGATCTCCCCATCCCACCTGTCATTCCCATCTCAGTTACTATTTGTTTTCTTCTTTGCCTGTTTCACAATTTGTAATTATACTGTTTGTGTATTTTGTCTCCCTGTCTAGAATGTAAACTCTGTAAGGGCCAGGACCATGTCTATCTCCTTGACGACCTTGTAGGACTGACAGATTTAGCAAATAAAAATACAGGCATATCAGTTAAATTTGAATTTCAGATAAACTATGAATAATTTTTTAGTATAAGTATATCCAAATAATGCACAGGACATACTTATACTAAAAATTATTTGTGATTTATCTGAAATTCAAATGTAACTGGGCATATTGTATTTTATCTGGCAACCCTAGTTCCTAGGCCCTGACACATAGCTGACTCTCATTACACATTGTTAAATAAAAATTTGGTAGCAGCAAAATTTGGCAACAAACTGGGGGAAATGTGTTAAAACTACAGAACTAAAGTAGCGAGAAAGGGCTTCCCTGGTGGCGCAGTGGTTGAGAGTCCACCTGCCAATGCAGGGGACACGGGTTCGTGCCCTGGTCCGGGGAGATCCCACATGCCGCGGAGCGGCTGGGCCCGTGAGCCATGGCTGCTGAGCCTGCGCGTCCGGAGCCTGTGCTCTGCAACGGGAGAGGCCACAACAGTGAGAGGCCCACGTACCGCAAAATAAATAAATAAAATAAAGTAGTGAGAAATACTGCTTCCCATTCCTTTCTGTTCTGTTGCCTGTCTTCTTACTCCAGGAGAACCTAATCTCCTGGTCCAATCTAATGGACTTCCATTCCTGGGCACCACAGGTCTGCCTCATCAAGGCCTGATTATGACCAACTGCCACTTTCACAGAACAGCAGCAAGTATTTATTGAGTAATTAAGCTGACAGCACTTTCCAAATACATCTCTATAAATGTTTGAGTTCCTTGACTGTGAAAATGTTCTCATTTTAACCAACCTCCTCCCCCAGTACTGCCAAAGAGCATAAGATTCTAAAGGAAATCACACAAATCCATCCTCCATTATGGTAGTAATGCTCCAGTCTCAATTAGTTCCTGCAGGGTTTCTGGAATTGGGGGTGAAGTGGTTCTTGAGAGGTTCCCAGCACTTGTAGTAGTTCTCATCCAAACAATTAGAGGTCTTCAGGCCCCACTTGGTGACGGCCATACTTAGAGAAGACTCAAACATAAATGCCTGTAGGGAATGAGGATGGGGACAAGAAAGAAGAAAGGTGGATAATAAAACACGTTTGATTAGATGTCAAGAGAGATGATATGAGTAGGTAGAATCTTTGAATAATAAATCATGTGTGCTAGCACGGTGAGGAGAAAAACTCAAGTCTTGGGTTCTGGCTCTGGCCCTACTACTTATAAGTGGGTAGTAGCTTGTGCAAGATCCTTAACTTCTCTGACACTCAAGTTTCATTCTGTCAAATGGAACTGGACACGTAAGCATCACATTGTCCTTGTAGCATCATGGAGCTAAATTTGCTAGATCCAAGGGCAGAGGTGGGAGAGTCCTAGGAATATTCTTCTCAGGGGCCTTTACCGTGGCTATGTCCATGTGAGGGAGAACATACTTCCCATTTTGCAGATGAGGAAACTAAGGTTCAGAGCTGGGAAATGACTGTCTAAGGTGATAGTAGTAAGAAATCATAGAGCTGGGATTTGAGCCTTTCTTTTGCAGGACTCTGACCAAGAGATAGGCTGAGAAAAGGAAAAGAAGGAAAAGAGAGAGTGAGGAGGAGGAGATGGGAAGAAGGGAGCAGGAACGTCTGTAGCACTTTTAAAAGCCCTGTCCCAGAAGGTTCTGAATGGTGGATGTCCTGCTATGTTCAGACAGGTTTCATCTGCAACAGAAAGAATATGCAAGTGCCCTGTGCATCCTAAACATTCCAGCTTCACCTGTTGCTGATTTTCTGACTCACTACGGCTTAAAAAAAAAAAGAAAACCCTACAATTCTTATGTGCTCATGTCACTGGAAATTTAAAAAATATACATGGACAAAAGGAAGATAAAAATTCTCTTTGTGCCACAACTCAGAGAACCCATGTTAATGTCTGGTGTCTAATATACATTAACTTCTTTTTGCCTAAAACAATGGAGAGGGACTTCCCTGGTGGTCCAGTGGGTAAGACTCTGCGCTCCCAATGCAGGGGGCCTGGGTTTGATCCCTGGTCGGGGAACTAGATCCCGCATGTGTGCCGCAGCTAAGAGTCTGCATGCTGCTACTAAAGAAGTGCACATGCCGCAACTAACAAAGATCCCACATGCTGCTACAAAGATCCCATGTGCCGCAATTAAGAACAGGAGCGGCCAAAATAAATAACTAAATAAATAAACAAACAAATACATAAAATAATAAATAAATACATATTAAAAAAATAAAACAATGGAGTTGATTGTCTCTGGCTGACTTCCCGTGACAAGCTTGATATGAGGACCAAATAAGATCATATGGAGGTGGTGTGCACGTTATAAAGCACTATTCAGATATAAAAGTCATTATTAAGGCCATAATTATTGTTGTCTCTTTGCTGACTACTTCTTAGGAGCCTTGCTGTCTGACTGGAGTAACAAAACTCCATCCCAGCTGAGCTTTGGATACAGTATTATAAAGTTAATTTATTGCAAAGTGGTATAAGGATAAGGCATATGGATGAGCCTGGATCCAAATTATGTAATGGGAAATGGTGAGGGAGACCCAGTTAGGTCTAGTAAAGTGTTGGACCCTCCTTTGCCAGGTAGTCTGGGCTCCCCTCCATAGGAGAGCTCCTTCTCACTAGAGCTCCAAGCCCTAGACATTCCCCAAAGTCTTGCTCCTCATAGAAACAGCCCTGTCCTGTGCCTCACTGTTGCAAAAGCACTGCTCCCTGGTAACACTATCCAAAGCCAAGTTGGGTACTGAAGGTTACTAAGTGGTAACTCTGGGGTAACCTGTGAACTTCCAGGAATTTTCAGAGGTAATAGCTTAAGATTATCAATATTTCATAGAGCTCTCGCACAGAGATGAAGGGGTTCTACAGAAACTCTGCAGAGGCCCTTGCAAGGGGAAATGGAGCCGAGGTCCAGCAGATGGGACTTGCACCCTGCCCCTGCAGATCAGCTCCATCAACTATGGTCCTCAAGTTGGAACTGCAAGTAAACTGCGTTGGGCAGAGGGACAGATAAGCTCTCTGATTAGGTAGTTTGCAAGCTGGGTATGGAGTCAGGCAGGTCTGTGCTATCAATTTTAAAGTCAGGTGGCACTGAAGGCATTTGTTTAAAACTTTAAAGCAAATTTACATATGATTTAGCATAAAATTACTCCTTGTGGTACATAAACTAGAATGCAAAATAAAATGAAATCAAGTACCGCAGCCAACTGCAATTGTGTTCAGCCTCAGTGTTTACAGCATGACACAGGAGGAATACAAAACAGGTTTTAAATCCCATCAGCTTCATCCCATGCCAAAGGAGAGCAAAAGAAAATGAGAAAACAGCTGAGAACTGCTGCTCACAATCTCTGACTGTAGTCAGGCAAAGGTTTCCTTGACCCTCCTGGGCTTGAGAAACTAGCTAAAGGTGTATCCCCTGTTCCTGTGGCCCTAGAAGATTACTTCAAAATGCAGGAGATGACTCTGAGACAGAGCATATATACAGAGGGCTGCATACAAATAAGGGAAGACTCCTCACATAGTATTAAAAATATCTCCCCTTATATTTGAACAGTGCTGTACAGTCAGCAGGGTTAAATCACAGCCACTGGCTGGATTGGATGCCCTACCTATTCTACAGATGGAGAAAATGAAGCACAGAGAGGTTAAGTGACTTACTCAAGGTCACACAGGAACCAAGAGCTAGAATTTGAACCCAGGTCTGACTCCAAGTACAATACAAACTCTTTTTACCCTATCACATCAGGAGTCTAGTGTATACACTGGGGTGTGTGCATACACACATGGGAACATACACATAGACACACACTCTCCTCTCCTGACTCCTTCTTTGTGACTTTGGAAAAATAAAAAATAGCCTCTCAGCAAGGTTGGGGACCCCAGAAGCCACCAGAGCCTCACATCTAACTTGCTTACCATGGTGCCATCAGCAATCCTCTCAGGTGCCAGCTTGGCTTTACTGGCCTTCTCAAAGCAGTCGGCATCAGGCCCATGGGGCGTCATTGGGCTGTGCAGGCTGCCTCCCCCTGGCAGGAACCCACCTTGCTTTGCCTCATAGTGACCTTTGATGAGTCCCATGAATTCACTCATGCAGTTCCCTGGGAAGGTTGAAACAGTATTATTTTTATTATCTCAGGCAAGGCCCGAAAACACCAAGACCTCTCAAACATTATTTCCACAGAATGTCAAGAAGATAGGAGAATCTGATAAATTTCATAGAAATAATAAAGAATATAGATAGACAGGACAACAACTGCAAAACATTCATCAGGGTGGAATTCTTGGTAGGCAAAGCTCTACTCCATGGCCCTGTGGATTATCAGAGGCCTTAAGTTCCACTGCCTGGATGAAATTATGCTAGATCTAAAGAAAATCAGGGCCCAGACAAGAATTTTAATAATAATTAACATGCAAATCATAATAAAGAAGGGATGTACTCCATCATCTAGGCTTACAAGCCCCATATAAAAATTATCCTCTTTCTCAGATCTGAATCCCTTCCCAAATAGCCTCACAGTCATACAGGGTATCACCATATTTCTGGTTACCAAATTAGAAAATTGAAGTGGTGTGTGTGTGTGTGTGTGTGTGTGTGTGTGTGTGTGTGTGTGTGTTGTTGGAAATGTGATGTAATGGAAAGAACCCTGGACTTGGAGGCCGTTAACAAATAATAATCTGTGTGAAAAAATCTTATTATCTATAAAAACTAATCCATAAATACTATATATTCTAACAAATACCTTCTATATCTGAATCTAATATCATCTTATTCTTTCATTCTCTAAAATGTTTCTTAGATTCATTCTTTTTCCATTGACATTCTCTTCATAGAATCTGAAAATCTTAATATTGGAAGGTACCCCTACTTATACTCAAAACAGAAATATTCTGTACATCATTCCTGACAGATTACCTTCTGGGCTCTGCCTGCATGCCTCCTGTGAATGGAAGCACTCTACTCAGCAAAGGAACCTATCATATTACTGAAGACTCTGGGTGTTAGAAAGTTCTCCCAAGTTAAATGGAAATTTGCTTTCATATAAGTTAAGTATACTGGTCCCAGCTGTGCCTCCAGAATCAACAAAATTTGACAAAAATCACCATGTTTCCACTTTTTCTATCTTATGTTTCTGTTGAAACAAAGCTCTTTAACTAGAGCAAGAATTAAAGAAATATAACACCTGGGTGAAAATCTACCCATCTAACTATCCATCCATTCATCTGTCCATTTCCTACCCTATCCATCTGCCTCTCCATCCATCCAGCATATATGGACACTGTGCTAAGTACTGTCATAGAAATGAGTAAGAAACAGCCTCTTTAAAGTTCTTCATAGTCATAGTCATAGTCATAGTCTGTCCCATGAGAGTGCTGAGAGTGCAAATCTTAGACAGAGAAGAGAGATGTGGCATTGGCAACCCTTGCAAAGCCAAACATTTGACATGATAAATGCTCCACCCCCTTCCTTACTTGTGAATATAGCCAAGTGCCAAAATACTTGTGGAACTGACTGAGCAGCCATAGCCATTTTGCCCAGAAAACAAAATGCTGCTGCAGGCCCCTGCAGAAAAGGTAAGACCCAGGTCATAGCTCTACTTGTTTCTCCATGAAGCAGAAACAGAGGAAAAGAAGCAACTGTAAGCATAAAGTGTCTATATTTTAAAAGCAGTTCTGTTCATGACTTAAATATGCTGTCACACTCCTTGATCTAGTATGTATCCTCAGGGTCACCTTCATGGCTTAATTTTGGGAAGAGAGCAAGACAGAATTCAGCTTTGATCTGAATATGAATTTAGGTAGCAATGATTTGGTGATGACATTTCTACATCATTTTCTGTATTTCAAAGGACACTGGGAAGGTAGACCTTGCCTTTTTGATTAATGCTGAATCCAGTTGACTAAGGTGCATTAAGATGACTGGAGGCGGGCTTCCCTGGTGGCACAGTGGTTAAGAATCCACCTGCCAACACAGAGCACACTGGTTCGAGACCTGGTCCAGGAAGATCTCACATGCCATGGAGCAACTAGCCCGTGTGCCACAACTATTGAGCCTGCTCTCTAGAGCCCGCGAGCCACAACTGCTGAGGCTGCATGCCGCAATTACTGAAGCCTGTGCACCTAGAGCCCATGGTCTGCAACAAGAGAAGCCACCACAATGAGAAGCCCACGCACCACAAGGAAAAGTAGCCCCCGCTCACCACAACTAGAGAAAGCCTGCATGCAGCAACGAAGACCCAATGCAGCCAAAAATAAATAAATTTATTAAAAAAAACAAGATGACTGGAGGCAATATTTCTACAGAAATCATTCTCCACTTCTGTAAAGTCACATCAAAGTGGCAGAGATTTTGATTACTGCTAAAGCATTATTTTTATTTTTTTTTTGCGGTACGCGGGCCTCTCACTATTGTGGCCTCTCCTGTTGCGGAGCACAGGCTCTGGACACACAGGCTCAGTGGCCATGGCTCACGGGTCTAGCCGCTCCGCGGCATGTGGGATCTTCCTGGACTGGGGCATGAACCCGTGTCCCCTGCATCATCAGGCGGACTCTCAACCACTGCGCCACCGGGGAAGCCCTAAAGCATTATTTTTAATATCTCTGGTAAAAATAATTTCTAACTCAGGGTTCTGGGGTTTTTCCAACTAACTCAGGGCAACCATACCTCTCTGAGATTTATCTATCCTGGGCCAAATTTATTTGAGTCTTTAAAAAAAAAAATTAGAAGAGGCATTTCACGAGGCCATTTGTTTCAGGCAGTCTGAATTACAAACTAAAATCAAGCAGTGGATTGACAACTGTAGCACAGGAGCGAACCTGGGTGGGGAGACAAGCCCCAGGCCAGCATTTCTCAACATGTGGTCTGTAGACCTCCTGCATCAGAATCCCCTGACTTGCTAGTTCAAAACGCAGATTCTGAGGTTCCACCTCAATACCAACTAATTAAACTCTCTGAGAGTGGACCCAGGGAAAAATTTTTTTTAAAAAAAGTCATTCTAAGTGGTTTTCATATCCCCTAATGCTCTTAAAGTGTGGTTCCTGGAACAGTTGCATCAGCATCATGAGGGAACTTGGTACAAATGCAAATTCTCAGGTCCTACCCTGGACGTTCTGAAGCAGAAATTCTGAAGGTGGGACCCAGGAATCTGCGTTTTAACAAGCTCTCCAGGTGACACTGACACATGCTAAAATTTGAAAACCACTACCTCAGGCACGAAGAGCAGCCTCCATATAAGAACTATGTGAAATAGTGAAGTATCAAGGATTAGTATGTGACGTACAGGCTATAATCCAGAGCAGTTCTCTTGCCTTGACAACAGGCTCTCTAGGGGACTAATTTCCAGGAGGAGAACAGTTGGGACCTGTGATGGGCTTGATATTCTTCAGAAAGGACATAGTTTGTTACATCTCTATTCACAAAGTATCTGGTGTCCTTGAAGTGTTAACCAGTTGTGTCCTTTTCAGGTGATTTCACCTGAGAAAGGTGATGCTGACATTTGACCATGAAGTGACCTTCCTCCATTCTGAGGGCCTTTGTTCTCCACCCTCTACAAATGCCTAAATTGCTCATTTAGTCACTGTTGTATCCTGTTAAAGTACTGGCACCTGGGTACATATCGAGAGGCGCCTCAGAGACAGAAAGCCCTGAGGTTAACTAAAGAAAGGGGTTTGTTTTTTAGAATGTTCCAGCTGACATGCACCTCAGAGTCTTCCCAGAACTCTATGTACAAAAATGCACTCTCCAGGGAGTAGAATTGTGCGTTGACATTTAGGTTGGGTTTATAGCTAGCTACTGCACAATTAAAAATGCCAGCTTCATTAAGTACAGCCATGAGGTACCTTATTCATTCTTGGCAATGCATTCACCTGTTAAATAAATATTTATTAGATGCATATCATGCACTGGGCACTGTGCTAGGCATATCCGTTAGTGCCCATGACTGGTCAGGCATCGGACTGCCTTCATTGAATCCTGACTCCACCACTTAACTAGCTGTGAGGCCTTGAGCAAGTTACTTAATCCTTCACAGCTCAGTTTCATCTCTGAAAAAAAAAAAAAAAAAAGTGGCGGGGGTGGAGGCAGATAATGATACTACCTACCTTTCACAGCTGTTATGAGGATTGAATGGGTTAATACTTTTAAAGAACCTTAGAGCCATAGGAAATTGTCAGTAAGTGTTCGCAGTAAGTAAAAACAGTATTAATAAAATGAAAAAAATCATAGATTTGGTAAGTTCTGTTCTAGACAACAACTGCTTTGTGGAAACTGCTTCCAGAATAGGATCCATTCCCTAGTGTGGACTGCAATCTGCTTTACCCCTCCAATTATTATTGGAGAAGGCACATTTTATTGGCTCTTGAACCAGACTTAGATAATGAACTTTCCAAAAACAGCAAACTAACCAACAACATCCCGTGGTTCCTCCTCCCTTGATACCTAAAATGTAGAGAAACATCTTGCTTCATCCTTTACCGGCCTTTGTGCCATTCTTCAGGGCCAGAGGAACTGAGCTCTAGGCATTACACAGTTGTTTCCTTCTCAGAGTCAACACGCCACTGCCATCCCCACACAAGTTGTGGTGTTTAAGTAGCTAAAATTCTGGGGGGAGCGGCACTGGGCCTGGGGAGGCAGGCTTTGAACTCCAGCCAGGACAGGGCGTCCAAAAACACCTCTGGCAGCGTTCCCTGTGGGTAATGCTGACCACTCTGCCATCTCCTTGGTTTTCAAATGTAACTTGGCAAAAGACTTACTGTGGTAATAAGGAGGCCTGAAGGTCTTATCAGCAACTCCCCATCGCGGTGGGAAGATGACAAAATCAGCGATGGCCACTCCGGGGCGGACAGACTTGGCAGTCAATACCGTGAAAATGGATGGGTCCTGTGAAAGAAAGGATAAGGAAAGCCTGAAGACACGAGGAAAGGGAGGTGACTGAACAATGACACACGTTACCCATGCATGAAGGGTTTTTGAGTGAAACTGTAATGTCTGATCAAACCACAGGCCAGGCTAAGAAGTCTGGGCTTGTCATCGAGGTGTAGTAATCACTCATCTGACTTTCCCCTCTTGCTGTGCTTGAAGCAAAATGAATTAACACCAGCTAAGGAGATTCTAAGCAGCTTTTTCACCCTGCTGAGCCCTCATTTCATGTAAGTACTATCCTGTGGGTCTGACAACAAGCAGTGCATGCCTCGCAACCTCAGGTCAGAGTGACCAGAGCTGGGATGTGCTGCAGGGAGCTCTTGGCAGAAGGGGTGCTCAGAGTAAGGTGGAAATAGAAATAAAATAATATCCAAGGGTTGGTATAGATGTAGGATGTGCATCTCTTTGGAGGAATCACGGAGATTCCAGATGGTATCCTCATTGCTTTCTTACCCTTGTTTGACTCTCAGGTCTAAAATGCATCACTCGTCTGGGTGGTGGTAGTGTAGGGGAAAAGGGAATAGGTGGGGGG
The DNA here is from genome assembly GCF_008692025.1 of Phocoena sinus. NCBI lineage: Eukaryota > Metazoa > Chordata > Mammalia > Artiodactyla > Phocoenidae > Phocoena > Phocoena sinus. The sequence goes on along the minus strand of NC_045766.1, from coordinate 78,231,162 downwards.
ACAATATTATGATTTATCAAGAACTTTAGACTCCTTCGGTAGAAAGACTGAGATTCAACTTAATGGCAATCAATGATCATGTTTGCTTTCAGATGCCACATGAGGGTCTGGGATTCAAAGATGATTGAGCACTACTCCTTGCCCTCTAGCATCATTAGTGGTAGTGGTGGGTGTGTGTGAGGGGGACTGAAGGAGTAATGAAACAAGTGCATGAATAGTGAATCACAGCAAGGTGCCAAGGGAAATCTAGCTTTACAAATAGAGAGCCAAGGGGGTACAGAGTGCCTATCTCTACTGAGAGGATCAGGGAAGGCTTCAAAGAGGAGGTGACATTTGAGATAGGACCTGAAGAATGAAAGGAGAAAGAAAGAAAAAGAGAGGGAAGAAGGGAGGGAAGGAGGAAGGAAGGAAGGGAAGGAAAGGAAGGAAAAGGCAGAAAGGCATTTTAAGCACAGAAAACAGGAAAGATCAAAATGCACAGAGATTTTGTTGAGGCAAGAGAGCTAAAGCCCAGAGTGCACTGGCAAAAGGGAGAGGGGCAAGAGGTGGTACTGGGAAATGAGCCCAGGGCCAGATGGTGAAGACCATCAGATACCATGCTTCAGAGCTCAGACTTAATCCTAAACCACAGGGAACCTGCAAAGGTTTTCTAATGCTGTGATAGAATGATCAGGTCTGAATTTTGGGAAAACAGCTATAGCAGCAGTACAGAGGAGATTGGGCATGTGTAAATGCAAGTCAAAAAACACTTTATGCTGTGAAAATGAACACTTCTTCATCTGTCATGAGAAATGATCTGAAACTGTTAAAGAAAAGGTAGCGAAGCTCAAATAAAAGCTCTATCAGTAAAAAAAAAAAAAAAAAAAAAAAAAAAAAGCTCTATCAGTGTCTCAGGATCCTTTTTCTTGCTGCTTTGGGCATGATGCCTCATTTTCTTTTCCCTTTTGATTTTATTAAGTGTTGCTGCTCTTCAGAAGGGTAGTTTTGGGCCCCTAGAGGTAAGCTGAACTGGCTCAGAGTAATCTTTCTGTCTCTGGTTTCTTGCTTCTGCTCTAATTACCCCTCCAGCTTGTGGGTTAAGTTAATCTATTATGCAAAGTGAACTTTCCCCCAGGATCTCAGAAGTAGCACTTTATCAAGAATGTGGGGCCTTGGGGGCCTGCACTGTAGGCTGGGGACCTATTTGTAGTCCCCTGATTGACTGAAAAATATGATCGAGTTCGTAATCTAGAATTTCTTTGGTTTAAATTCAAGCACTGAACATTATGAGTAACTTTAGAAGAGGGCTGTCTGTTCCATCATGGCTAAAAAGAGCCGGGAGTGGAGGCACTGGAGTGGGCAGCCAGAGCTAGCAGACTCTTGGTATTTATGAGCAGGACAGAGAACTTTCCAAATCCAGAAATGTTCCTTCCTCACCACTCCATCACTAACATTAGCACTGGTTTTCTTTTGGGGATATATTTTCCAGGAAGAAACCAAGCTTTTAGCCATGTAGGAGAGTTCCTGTGAATACTCTGTAGAGAACTGAGCTGTACTGCAGGGTGAGTGCTGAGCGTTTAGCCTGGATCGCCCTCTAGCTATGTTATTTACTCCTTCACCTGAAGCCTTGCAGCAGATGATTCAAATTCCTGTCAGCACAGCGACAAATGACTCGGGCTTCCAAGGGTGACGCTGGTAGTGTTAAATCTGTGAATGTCAGGGGTCTACTGTGGACCCCTCCCACCTATGGGTGTCCTCTCCCCAGGGCCCCTCCGTGGGCCAGACTTACTGCGTGGTCAAAAGCCACTGAGTTGATGACCATGAAGTTCTCCAAGTTGTACTTGTAGGGCGTATAATTCCCATGCCAGGCCACAACATTGAACGGGGAGACATCCTGATTAACAACAAAAAGGCAGGAAAGGGTGATTTTAGCATGTAATGCTTTTGTAGCTATGATTCCTCGGTTTATACTTGGCATTATTGTCTCTTTTTTGATGTGATTCTGTTCTCATCATTTAATACCATCTTTGGGAAAAATATCACCCTGAATCACCTTGTGGTTGCTTCACATTCTCTCAAACTGTCCTCACTATGCCGCTAACCCTAGTCTTCCAGTTCATAAGTTGCAGCTGCTTCTGATCACATGTGCAGCACAAGCACAGCGCATGCTCCAAGCAGTGCCTTTTCAACAATTTTAACACAATTGTGAGAATCTGTGGATGCCAGCAATTCTTTGACAATCTGGGCCACCGTCTGGGTTTCCCAGTGCTGACGGTAGGCACCTGGCTGTGACTGCTCCCCAGCTAACTGCTGCCCAGAGGAGATTCTAGTATATTCAGTGCCTGGGTTGGTGAGTGCAGAAAGGCTAGAAGGTCTCTAAGAGTTCCAGCCCCAGGGACTTGAGATTTCAGAGCAATCCTAAGGTGATGCTTCTTAGGTCTGCCTTGGGGTAAGAGAGGATCAGTGTTCTGTTATAGGAAGGTAGTTAGGCTAGGGAGTCCAGGTGATACAGTCCATGTAGGTCAGCCTCCCAGGTCACAGATCATGGCAGAGATGGGAGGATGGATCAGTGGGGGCTCACACAGAGAATAACCCATACAGAGTCCATTTGGAAAGTGGAAACCCATGGAGCTGCTGGCTACCTCTAGAATGGTGATCTGCTATCAAATATATGTCAAATATAATACAGGGAATAGTCATTTAAAAATGAACGTGAATGGCACAATTTTGTTCCTTTTTATGGCTGAGTAGTATTCCATTGTATATATGTACCACATCTTCTTTATCGCCATTTGCAGAGATGTGGATGGACCTAGAGACTATCATACAGAGAGAAGTAAGTCGGAAAGAGGAAAAAAAGTCATATATTAACACACATATGTGGAATTTAGAACAATGGTACAGATGAACCTATTTGCAAAGCAGAAATAGAGACACAGAGGTAGAGAACAAACATATGGACACCAAGGGGTGGGGGGGTGGGACGGACTGGGAGATTGGGATTGACGTATGTATACTACTATGTACGAAGTAGATGGCTGGTGAGTGCCTACTGTATAGCACAGGAAAAAAAAAATGAATGTGATTTCCACACTGCATCCCCACAGGTCATCATTTTTGCCAGGCTGGAGTAGTAGCTCAGCACCTGCATTTTAAACAAGCTTTCCTGAGAATTTCTGATGCAAGTGGTCTCTGAACCACATTTTAGGAAATCCTGATCTAGAGAATATGAGGGTGACTATGTGTCAATGAGTGTGACAATGAACCCTCAAGAGTTAATTTTAAATGCCAAACTAGTTGGTCTCTGCTGGTTAGCATACCTTCTAGATGCTGTCCAAAGAAAATAACGTGCCTTAGTAAAATATAAGCAATAAGTTAAATGGGCAAAAATAAAGCAAATGAATAATGGTAAACAGAAGAGATCTTTGGATTATTTTTACTGTATGGTTACTTTATTCTACTATATTATATATCCAGTATATGAAGTAATAATGTATTATATTATAGATTATATATTGTTATTATTATCTATGCCTTTGCTTATCTCCTGAGTTTACCAGGCTGGTGCTATAAACGAAGTCAAACTAACTGAGTTCTGCTTGTTTTCTATCAATTGTTGCTTGTATTTGAAAATATGGTGACCATTGTTGAATATAAGTCTTAGATGAACTGCTATTAACTCATTTCCCTTTTCAGAACATATTGCCCTGCCAGTATATTATGCTTCCTCCACCATTTATAGAGACCTAGATATTGCGGGGGTTTTATTGCTTGATAAATAGAAATAGCATGCCCTTTGGAGTCAGAAAGATATGGGTTTGAATGCTGATTCTGTCATTTACTGTGACATTTGGTAAGTTATCACCACCTGGCCTGTTTTCATGACTACCAGTAAGGCAAGTAGCACCTTATTTGTAGTATCTTAGTGATGTGGTAAAGATGAAATAATATATGTAAATACTTAATACTAGCCTTGGCAATCAGAAGGTGCTTAATAACTATTCATTCCTTCCCCTGCCTACAAACCCGCTTACTTTACCTGTTTGGCAGCAAACATCTTGCCCTGGTATTTATTAATCACAGTGTAACCACCTGGCACTTGGTGATCTTCGTACCAGGCAACAGGTATCAAGAAATCACGAGGATTGGCCAAGCCATTGGCTCCTAGAACATAATGACCCAAAAGTCTTTTAGACACTTCTGAAATCACATAGGAAAGATGCCCACTGTTGCACAAAGAGAAAGGGCTTTCTTCCACGTCAAAAGCTACTCCACAATTTGCTTTCATTGTTCAAAGGCTCATTGGAATCCCAGTCTGGTGCCTTTTAAGGAGGACCTAAGGAATTTGGTCAGAAAAAAATCATGAAAATATCATCATCATCATCACCAGCATTGTGTTCTAAAGTTGTAGAGTGAATATGGTTTATAAACATTTTACATGCATTATCTCATCACTACAGGGGGGGGAAGGGGAGGAGAGGGAGAGACTAGAAAAGAGGAAAGGTAAGATATGATAGAATACTAGATTTTTTTTCCCAAGAAAGCTCTGATGACTCTAGAAGTCATCTACAGTCCTTGAGAAAGGTTACATAGTGTAGCCCCAGGCGTGCCTCTGCTCCTCAGACAGAACTCAGAATCAACCCAAGCCTGAAAAACTGCTCTGTAGCCTGACAGTCTGTCTGCCACTGAGGGAGACAGTATTTGGGACTTGCCTGCTTACCTTTGCTTTATGAGTGTTCCCTCCAGAGAGAAAAAAATAAATCAAAAGACCAAAAATGAAAAACGTAAGTGCAAAAACATAATTTAACTCTGAGTGGAGAGACCTGGGGAGTGTTTTATCATTTCCAGCTCCTGGGGTTTAAAAGAAAAAATGTCCCCAGCTGGTTAGTAAATTATATATATTTTCCAGAGGGTACGTGTTCCATGGAACCTGGAGGCTCTGCTGGCTCTGGAGCAGCAGGAAGCCAGAGCAAAGTGGGAAGAGCGGGTGGAGAGCAGGATAACAGATGGCCCACCATGGCTCCACTGCCTCTCACCTTCCTCTGACTATTTGGATCCCCCAGGGGAGTGACCAGAAGGCACATGCTGGCCTGTCCCTGGTTTGCTCTAAAAAAAATCTGTTGACAAGGAAAGGGAAGAGCTGGGGGCTGTGGCCACCACCTTCAGCAAACATGCCAAAGATGGAACCAAGGGCCAATTTTCCCAACCACTCCTTTCACTCCCAGGGACGTTTTGCGAACAACCCCTCCTACCGCCTTCACTTCTCTCGCTCTCCCGTCTCCAGCTTGCCAGAAGAATTGGGGGTGGGGGACCTTGTTTCACTTTTGAAAGTTTTAATCTGCCTCGTGGAGGCTGTGGTTTCTAGCTCCTTCACAGTACTGAGGGAGGTACGCTTTTTGACGCTCAGGTGTGTAGATGTTTTGGAGGATGCTCAGTAGGAATGTGAAGTTCATAGACTGTATGTCTTTCAGTCCGTTTCCCCTTTCCATAGCCACATAGCCCCTACCATTGTTATGGCTTTTCCCATTTTATTGTCTACATACAAGCCACTCATTTAAGAACATGATCTTCCTTCTATCCACAAAACCCATTCCCACTTGTACACTTTTTCTTAAGCTCATCTCTTTCCTCTTTATTTTCCCTCAACTTTCCATCAAGGATTAGTCAAATCTTATCTTTTCTATGAAGCTGTTACTGGAGACTTGGCCTACAGTAACCCAGACTTCTACATCCTCTACGGTATACTCTGTATAACCTGAAATCTATTACATATTGTTTTGCTCTCCAATGGTCTGTATACTATTCTAGAGAGAGATTTACCATGGGTTGGCTTGGATCGTTTTCTGTTATGCGTGTATGTGATGGGAAGAAGCTTGTTCTATCCTTAATGTGGTTCCTGTCATTACGCTCAGCACAACATGGGAGCCAAGACAAGCTGATGGACTGGTGCACTGACCAGCTAATTAATGAAGCTGTCATCTCATCAGATGGGTCAGCTATGCCACCTGGAGCCCCTGAACTTAGAAGTCTGAAATAAGAAGTCTACGATTGCTCAGGGAGCTCTGAAATTCCCAACTACACTTGGTCTAGGGAAGAAGTTGTCTAGAGAGGAAAGTTGAAGTTTGAGTGAGATAAAGAGGGGAGGTGGATGTTTAACTTTCATGCAATTATCTGTGTCCTATATTTCAAGTCAGGCTTAGAAGCTTGCATTGAAGATTTACCAATCGGTCCCAGGTCAGGCAACTCAAAGTGGACGCCGTAGACCTCCAGGATGTAGCCCCTGGTCTCCTCGAAGACATCTATGCTGAACCGCATTCCTCTCTGGAACAGAAGTAAACATTGGTGTGCTCTCCCAAATTATACCTGTAGTTATTAAGAAGCTGCCCAAGAGCCATAGCCAGCCTCACTTGCACAAGTAATTCTGTAGCCTGTTGAACTATGTTGGAGAGGTGACCAGCTCAAAAAGGAGGTAGAAAGAAAAATTTAACTTCTAATCACATCTGTGACTCAAACCAATTCTAGTCTACTCTCTCACTGGGTCCATAGATAACAGTGCCCTGATTTAGCCAACTTTTAAAGAAATCCATCTTCACTGCTTTCCACCCGTACCAGGGCCTTATCCAGAATGTGTATAAATATTTAGGAAAGTGAATTGACAATGTTCTTTGCTTTGTGATTGTGTACTATTTTAAAACAAAGTAGGGGGCTTCCCTAGTGGCGCAGTGGTTAAGAATCCGCCTGCCAATGCAGGAGACACGGGTTCGAGCCCTGGTCTGGGAAGATCCCACAGGCTGCAGAGCAACTAAGCCTATGCGCCACAACTACTGAGCCTACGTTCCAGGGCCTGTGAGCCACAACTACTGAGCCCGCATGCCACAGCTACTGAAGCCCATGTGCCTAGAGCCTGTCCTCCACAACAAGAGAAGCCACTGCAATGAGAAGCCCACGCACCGCAACGAAGAGTAGCTCCCGCTCGCCACAACTAGAGAAAGCCTGCGCGCAGTAATGAAGACCCAACACAGCCAAACTAACTAACTAACTAACTAACTAACTAAACTAACTAACTAAATAAATAAAATAAATTTGAAAAATAATAAAACAAAGTAGGCACACAAGTCTAGTTACCCTTCTGCACAGGGAGCCTTCTGTATAACTCAAACTTCCTCCCCATTGCCCAGAGATGACAGAGAAATTTTAGAGTTGGAAATAGCAGCCGTTGCAACATCAGATTGCTCCCAAATTAGGGAGAAGCAGGGAGAGGGGGACACATCACCAACCTGAATGACGCATATCTCGTTGGGCTGAACAAGCATCTTGCCAAACTCGGTGTAAATGAGAAGTTTCCCTTTCTGGGGAACTAACAAAAAAGACAGGGTGGCAGTGGGTAGCTCTTTTCAGGCGAGAATGACTTCATGAAGAGTAAAAGGCTGAGGGCTGCACTTGCTTTTTCATTCCAAATGAAAAGTACTTTATTGAGTTTTATGGGGGAATATGACAGAATTGACAACTTATGTTAGCTATTTTACTATCTAGAAAAACATGAATGGAAAAATTGACTCTGCTTTTTTCTTCTTTTCTTTGGTTGCCAGGTAAGGAGCTTGTATTTGCACAATTCTGTGGCTTGACCAGAAAGAGCAGAAGAAATAGGATGGAAAAAGACCCATTTCTGATAGTTCCAGCAGAATGCTGACATTTGCATATCTACTGTCTACATCAAAATGTTCACTCCATAATATCGTACTAAAACCATCGAAATAGAATGGGTAGACCAGAGAAATCCCTACTAGACTTTCCATCCTTCCTGATGGTCTCATGAAAATTTGTATTTATATTGCAGATATCAATGACAGATGGTCTTTTCTTGGGTGAGTGTGAAGGCAAATAGAGTTATCTTAACAAGTTAATCACATGTTGGTATTACTCTTCATTTCTTTTCAGCTGCCCAGATCTCCCAGATCAGAAAGGCCCAGAAGAAACGAGCAAAGACAGGGAGACCAGGAAATAGAGTAGGGCCTTGGGGGTACACAAAGAATCTTTTCCAGACCTCCAATCGCCTTTACACCTCAGTCTGTAGACTGCACTAAATAAGACAGATTGAAAGGAAAGTCATATGTATACAATTAAAAAGTAGCTTATGACTAGGGATCAATTACCAATGAAAGGGTCTGAAATCTTCAAAACTTACCAATCAAGAAGTCCCCATCTGAATTGTAAAAGCATCTGAAACATATAGAATAATTCCTATGATTTTCAGTTTTAACACTGTCCAGGCAAATTAATTCACTGCACAAATTATTGCACAATACCTGGTATGTGCCAGGCTTAGTGCTGGGTGTAAAATGATGAGCAAGATGACCCCATCTCTGCCCTCATGGAGCCTTAGAGTCTAGTAGGAAGTCAGACAGCAATCCAACAATTACAGAACCATATCATCATAAACTGTAATGGCACTGTGAATGTCACATTCAGGGGACTGAAAGAATAATGAACCTGATCTAGTCTGAGGAGGCAGCCAAGGCTTTCCTGAAGGGGGAATGTCTGACCTGAGATCTGAAGAAATCATCTAGGCAAGGGCTTGGAGATGGGATGGGGGTGGGGTGGGGAGAACATTCCAGGCAGAAGGAACAGCACAGGCACCTGCTCTGAGGCAGGAAGGCACATGGCAGGTAGAAAGAACTGAATGAAGGCTAATGTAGCTCAGGTAGACAGACAGAAGGAGCCTGATATGACACTGGACCCCGAGGGACATCTCCAGTGCCTTGTCATAGGGCCGTGATTTTGGCCCTGATTCATGGCTCAGAGAAGTTAAATGACTTGTCCTAGGTTGCTCAGCCAGGAAGAATGGATTGGGCTTTGGACACAGCAGTCTGGTTCCAAAGGTAGTGTGCAAAACTGCTATGATATTCTGCTTCCCAAAGAAAAGGCAAAAATGACTTTTATGTAAGTGTTTCTGATTGAAAAAAAAAATCTAATATGTAAGTTCTTTTATTTAGGATCTTTAAGCTTACGCAAAGTTATTAGCTGAAGCCAAAGTCTGCCACCAACAGGTAGCCCTAATGGCTGCTCATATAGTATGACTTTGGACTCAAGAACAGCCCTGGGGAACCTTAGAAGTTAAGGATATTCTGACTCAAACCTGATTAAAGTCAAGGTTTGAGTCAGAATACTTAGACTACTCCTGCTTTCAGTGCTCCATTGTCCCTTTTGTATTTGCATTGTTATGTGACATTCTTATTTATGCCACAGAAGTCAGTCAAGATATAAATGCTCATTTATTGTCATTATTTTAAAATGTATATCAAGATTGCTCTGGGGTTAAAAAAAAAAAATAGTAACAAAAACAACAAACCAGCCTTCACCCTCTTGCCAGTAGCTCTTGGGGAAGGGGGCTCTCGTGCCATAGCTCTGAGCCACTTACCTGTTCCCCATGGAGGTGTTGCAGAGGAAAATGTGGACAGCAAGCCCATTGTTAGACCTGATGTCTCCAGCTCCACATAAGGTGTGCAGGCCCTGGGAGAGACCCGCACGAGAGGGAAAGGTGAATGAGGCCAGCCCTCCCCCTGGTCCCTAAGAGTCACGAGGCAAATTCTACTAGGGTCTTCCCTTTGGGACCAGGGAACCCGGAATTTACTGACTTATGTTTTGTAGATGTGGCTCACCCTCATTGCCAGGCATGGCCCTAGGTCTGGATTGTCTTAATGGCTCCATCAGAGTTGACCTTACAGAGCATCAATTCATTACTTGGCATTTTATCAGTTTGGTGCTTAAGATCAACCTGAAGGAGAGTTTCCTTTGGAGGTAAAATTAGGCATCTAGGAGGCTTGGGGAGGAAAGTTGCAGCATTAAGGACCAATTAATGCCCCTCAGATATACATTACCATGTGGGAAGCCCTCTGCTTATGAATAGGGTCAGCCCTAACCTTTCCAGAACAGGGTAGAGGAAAGTATTCTGACCAACTGTAATCCCCTCTGCTAATAACCCACAGTCCCAAAGACTTTTAACACATGGGCCTTCCCGAAAGGAGGGAGCTCTGTTCCTCCAGATATCTATAATTCACCCAGAGTGAGGGATTTCTTTTTATATTTTAACTCAATTTGCAAGTTTGGGGCCTATTTAGATGAGCCCACACAGGGCTTGGAGCACTTAATATGATAAAGAATTCAACATGGAACAAACAATTTGGCCTAAGGCTGGGCACCTGGACTCTCCTTAAGTAAGCTATGAGCTGAGCTTGGTGTACAGAACCCTCCCCTGGCTTCTTTGAGCCCCACCTCCTTGTAGCTCCCAGCCTCTCTGCTATATATGCTTTGTTCTGAGCACAGTTGTTCCAATACTCCCAGCACCTATAACTACCAAGCAGAACTTCTAATCAGCATTGTGCTAACTAGAGTTGCCACCCTGAGTCGATGCTATTCTAGCCCAGGGATCCATTTTGGGGAGTTCATGAAATTGGATGGGGAAAAAAATTATATATGTATTTCACTAATCTCTGACTGAAATTTATCAGTTCCTTCAATTAACGTGAATGTAAGCAACAAACCACAGCAGTTTTAGAAGTGCCTGTAACCTTGTACTGATAGAAACCATAGATGCTTTTATATCACATTATAGTTGTTACAGATATCCCAAAATATCATTTATGCTCATACTTTTAATAATCATAGTTGTTAGATCTTTTCATAGATCTTGTGATTTAGTACATTAAGAAGGTAGCATATATATTACTATAAACCAAACCAAATTTGCTATTTTAATATTTTTATCACTGTATTTCAATATAATTGGCTTCTTTGTAATTTTATGTAATTTATTTTATGCATTTAAAAACAAACACAGGCTTAAAATAAATAAATAAATAAATAAATAAAATAAAAACACAGGCTTCCAGACTTTCAAAGGAGTCCGTGGAACAAAAAGGCTCAGAACCCGTGTTCTAGCCAGGAACAAAGAAACGTGAAGTAGGTAAATACCCATTTTCCATTTGCTGTTTGGAGATGTTGTAAATAGCTCACAAGTGCCCTTTGGTGTCAGTGGCCATATAGTGCCTGTACGTAAGACATCCCTCTGCCAGCCCCAAAAGCAGAGGCAGGTGGTGCTATGTCTGCTACTTGCCTCCAAGGCTGCTTCTGCTTGGCATCTAGCCTGCAAATGGCTGGATCACTCACCGCAGAAGAGAGTGGTGGGCAGGTGTGGATAGTATTAACTTACTTACACTCACGAAGTCCACTTTCTTCTGAGAGGCTTTTGGAATCTCAAATGGTTTCCATCTCAGCTGGAAAAGAAATACGCATACAGAAAAATTCTTTCACAAGGGGAAACCACAGACTTTCTCAATAAATAGCATGAAAAAGGACAGCTGCTCACTCTGTGAGGCTCTGACTACTTGTGATTTTGTTATTTTCAATTTAATAATTATCCATCATTTCCTTAAAGGGGCTCAGTTGGGTCCTGTGTGTGTATGCAGGGTGTATGTTTGTGTTGTGTGTGAATGTTTAACCTATATGTATATATATTGTCTTCATTCCTTAGCATTTTAAATTACAAAAATAAAAAATCATTGCTTCCTATTTCTTTTAACATTTTGCTCTGGCACATCAGTGAGTTTTGACTGATGCTGCTTTTTATGCTATTTATAATCAGCTCCCTTTCCTGGTGTGCCAGCCTCTCTGTGTGGGCTCCTGACACTGCAGGGGAAGGCTCTACTTCTTACTTCCAGCCCTTGGAGTTTTGAATTATTTCTCTAAGAGAAAGAAAAAGCACCCAGCTGAGATTGGATTTGGTAGATGCAGTACCAGGTTCAGTTTCCTTCACCAAACCCCGTGTTTGTCCCCAGGCTGCCTGCCGGTTCAGTTTAAATCACAACAATCTTTAATTTAATAATGAAATGATCTAAGCAAGTAGGAAGTAAAATCAGCAGGTCTGAGCCCTACTAGAAGTGTCAGCCCAGCACTTATTAATCAACTTGGCCGCGGGCCTGACCCAGGCAGTCTGGCAGCTGATAAACCCAGCAGCCTCAGGACATCTCATGGAGTGACCTGCACCCCGAGGGCTGGCTCCACTGGTCAGTGCCTGATCAAGGCAGGCCCTCCAGTGGGTCATGGGGCTCAGCTCATTCTGTAGTCCAGAGAGGCAGCTGGGTGGGAAAGGAAGCAGCACGTGGAAAAGGCAGCGCTGGGATGGTCCTGCTTCTCTGATGTACCCAGTCAGGCAGCAGCCTTTATTTCTTAAAAGCAAGGCAGGATTATCACATTCTGGGACTACTTTAAAAGAATGTAAGATGTTGACTTGAAAAACATTGTTGAAATCATGCTTCAGAGAGAAGGAAAAGGTTTAGGACTAATTCCACTGGGGATGATATTTCCTGGGGGAGTGGGGGGAACCTGAGACCAAGGATCTAGGAAAGCGTTTCTCAACTCTGGCACTATTGACGTTTTGTGTCACACAATTCTTTGTTGCAGGGGCTGTCCTGTGCATTGCAGGATGTTTAGCAGCGTCCCTGACCTCTACTCACTGGATGCTGATAGCACTCCCCCAAGTTATAACAGCCAAAAATGTCTCCAGACATTGTCAGATGTCACCTGGGGGACAAATATTCCCTGGTCGAGCACCATTGACCTAGGAGGATATTTCCCTGACATCAGCCAGGGCCACAGCTAAGCACTGCTGGCTTTTTTTTTTTTTTTTTTACCATGATCCATTACCTGCTGCTTCCCTGTTTAGTAGAAGCACAGAGTTTGTACACCCAGGAAGATTGTCTGGAAGATAATATTACTTAGAATCTTGGTTCTAAGAGGAGTCATCATTCTAAATTTCCCAATGGAAGGGATTTAAGTATCCGATCAATGGTTACCTGGGCAACCTTTTAGATCTATCCAGAGATTCTAAACCCTGGCAAGCCATGAGAATCACCCAGAGAGTCTTTGAGACCCCAAAACAAATTAAATCAGAATCTTAATTCTGATTGAGAAGGTAGGGCCCAGGCATTAGTATTTTATAAAAGCTCTGTCTTATAAAAAAACTTAAATGTGCAGCTATGGTTTAAGAATCAGCACACCCAGCCCAGAGAGCCTGTGATTTTTGTATTGCTATTCATGTTCATGTTCAGAAAAGTCCACTTAGTCAACCAACCAGTCAATCAACTAAATTGTTGTATCTAGGGCCAGTTACCAAATAGCAAGGATGTTTAAATAATACAAGTCTAAGGCTTTCCAAACCTAAGGGAAAAAGAAGAGCAAGAAAAGAGAGAGAAGAAAAAAAAAAGAAATAAACAAAAGGGAGCAAGAAAGCAAGAGAGAATCCCAGTAATAGGAAAGCACTACCTGGTTTGTTGCACTGACACTGAAACTGAGCAGGACCCTGCAGGGCCCTCCCAGGTGTCCCCTGTTTCTTGTTTGTAGAAAAAAAAAAAGGCTTTAATTTGCTAGGCCTTCTCTGAGTTCCAAAGAGCAGGCTCAAGCATTTAATAGGAAGAGAGAGTCACAGGACTCCTGGATCCTCCTCAAGGGATATACATATCTGTATCTGATGCATATCTTTGAGTTGTTCTGCAGAAATTAAGACCCCTACCCAGTAGAAGATGGTGACTATATGCTGACAACAAGCACTTAGACCCCAGACTGGTTGGAACCAGAAGGCTGAGATTCCAGAGACATCACTGTGTTACCTCACCACCAACCAATCAGAAGAAAGTCACACACCCTGCAGTCCTCACCCCAAATTTTGCCTTTAAAAACTCTTCCCCAGAAATCATCATGGAGTTTGGCCCTTTTGAGCATGAGCCACCTTTTCTCCTTGTTTGGCCCTTGCAATAAATCTTTCTCTGCTCCAAGCTCTGACATCTCATTTTGTTTAGCCTCACTGTGCATCAGGTACATGAACTTGGGTTTGACAGCATGACAGCACCTTTGTAGATCTTCCTGAAATTAAAAATACCTGTTGTGGGTAGAAATAAAGTCCTGGCCCCTAGAGAAGAGGTTGGTACATTTTGAGTAGGAAAGACTGAACCAGAGAGGCCAATGGGTTGGTTTGGTTAGGTTTTTGCTGGTCAGTTTTTCAAAGTCTTCTGTAGCACATCAGTCATGAGGAGAGAGAGCCTGGAGTGGAAGGTGGAAGGGCACCTACATGATGATGTAGGTAACATGCCTTCAATAGGGCCCACATCCTGGATGAGGCGGTGGTCTTGAAGAACCTTCTCTAATGCAAAAGGTGATGCCCTTCAGATGATGGAGATGTTATAGGGAAAGGAGTAATTTATCTGCTGAGTCTGATGGCAGAGGATTGTGCAGGACCTATACTCAGCATATCATGAACAATAATAAAGACCCCAAGGTGGTTCTGATAAACCCAGTACCCACAAGAAGAAGCCAGCTTTGAGTCTTCAGGTAAGAGATTTGGGTCAAGAGTTTTGGTGCAATATCATGTTGAATGTAGGGAGGGAAATTTGAGGAGAGGATAAACAGGAAGAGGCTATGGAGTGGACAGTGGAAACATCTCCTGCTAAAGCCAGATATTCAGACTAACTGCATGCTATGGAGCAGTAACCCTCTGATCCAAGGCCAGCCCAAGGGGACTGTGCACTGGGCTGAGCCAGGAGACCTGGGTTCTGCAGCTGCCTCTGTTCCTATTTATTCTGTGACTTCTGGCAAGTCACTGGATGCTTATTAACTGACTTAATTCTATAACTTTTTAACAGTTAATTTTGTTTTATATATTATTGCTAAAGAAACCCCCACACAGAATTCAATTATTAACATTTCAAAAACAATGAAATCAGTTGAAGTACCCAATACAATGTCTTGACTATAGTGGATATTAATATATTTGTACTGAATGACTGAATGAATGAACAAATATAAGACACTGAGAACATTGCTAATATCTCAAAAAACAAGACTAAAGCAAATTTGTGAGACTTTTGGAAGTCAAAATGACATTCAGGCAATAGCTAGTAAATTGACAAATGTTTCTAAAAGTCCTGAGATTGTTTCTAAAATATAAGTCAGTTCTTTACACATGTGAAAACCCCTCAGTTCTTCCATATCCTTTCTGATTTTCTGTCCAGTTGTTCTATCAGCTGTTGAGAGAGAGGTGTTGATGTTTCCAACTATAATTGTGGATTAACTCTGTTTCTCCTTTCAGTTCTATCATTGCTTCACATATTTTGCAGCTGTGGCCTGCAAATTCTATTGGAAAATAAACTCTTACTTACTAGAAGTGAGATGGTCAAAAATAATTTGGAAAGCATCTTCAACAGAGACTAAAGTTAGAATTAAAAATTCTTTAAGGTTACCTAAGGAATAGGAGAATCATAGCAATATTTAATGATCAGGATTTGAAATTCATGCTCAGGGATGTAAATGAAACCAAAGAATTGGACTCAGTATTTCCAAAGTCAGAAGATTGCGAGGTATACTGGATGATCTGAGTATCACCTTCAACACTACATAAGATTCCCTCCAAAGCTGCCTTGGACTCAACTAGATTGGATGAGTTGGGTACTCTCAACAACACTGGTGGGCTAGAGGTAGACATATCATTAGAAATTGATAACATCTATCCCAGATTTTGGAAGTAACTTGTAGATGCTTTTGTGATCATAATATGCAAACAGTTGTTAGCAGCAGCTATGGCTAGGAGAGGTCCAGGGTAATGTACTACAGTGAGTTTCAGCCCAGACTAGGGAAGATGGGACAGGGGGATAAAATAAAACAGTGGCTCATTAAATTCTTCAGCAAATCTAGAACTTGAGGAAAAAGGCAACATAATTTATGTGGAGAGAAATCAGGCTTTGGGTGACTCTTTGGCGGTATTAGAGGTAATAGGTAAGAGCACAGTTAAGGAAGATTCAAATCATTGTACTTTGTTTAGACTTTTAAAAGTCTTTCATGAGAAGACAAAAAAAGATGAGCCAGCATAGTATTTAGATGACATTTTTTCATGGATAGAAACCTGGATTCCTATTTGACCTTGCCTTTGAGGGTAAAGCTAAGGGCTTTATATCCATTATTCAGCACCCAGAGCATGAAACATAGTAGTCACTCAATAAATATTTGTTGGATGACATTTAATTCTCACAACAACCCTCTAAGGCTCCCATAATTATTATCTCTATTTTAAAGTGACAAGACTAATGGTTTAGAGCAGATAAGTTTTCTTTACTAAGAACTGATACCAACAATTTCTCAGCCTCCCTTAGCAACCTAAACCCTGAGCCCTTTAATCTCAGCCTGTCTTGATCTGCTTTCCAAACCATTCATGATCTCCATGGCTCCCAGGCTTTGCCACCTTTTAATGGTCTTGTACTTGGTCCTCTAATCTGGGCCCTTATCTACTGCTCCTCAGGTGCTGAGTTGCCTTGGCCCAGTCTGACTCCTGGGACCCAAATCCTGCTAAGGTCCTTCAAAGTCAGCATTCTTGTCCAATCCCTATATATTAACTCATTCAAATGATTTATTGTACCACTCCTTGTGCCAGGTTTTGTGCTAGGTACCAGAGGTGAACATGACAGTCTCTGCCCTCAGGGAACAAGAAGATCCTGCAAGTATGGGCAATTCATGATTGAAAAACAAGGAAATGGATAACTGGAAGTGACTTTGGAAGAGAAATATAAGCAGGAATGTTCCCTCAGGAATAATTCCTGGTACAGGGCATATTTAACATTCTTACACAGAGCAATAAGAGACACACACAATAAAATAATCTGGTTTGCATACAGCTTCAACATCTTTCCAAGCAGTGAAGTGCAAGTTGATGGAGATGTACTTAAAAAGAGCCAGCAAACTGTCCAAAAGGGCTGAACAGGGCAATGTGCACTGCGGTGTTGGCAAGTGCCAGTGAATGCATTTAGAGAAATGTAATCTAGTCTATTTATAGGATGATGGGATCTGAGCTATCAGGGAGTTACTTCAACCAATACTTGTGATTCTACCGTCTGGAAGAAGGCATGTGCTGGACACTGCAGGTTATATGAAAATGATGGAGACAAATACTCAAATACTCTGAGAAATATTGAAAGAGTTCAGTGAGGAAGGTGGTATTTAAGATGAGTCTTAAATTATGGGTGGCATTTGGGTGGGTGGATACTTGTGAGGGAAGAAGAGAAAATTCTAAGTAGATGAAAGAGCATAAAGCACCCAGGCAAGAAAATTTAGAGTATTGTCCTGGAATGGTGAAAGTTCCAGTGTGGCTGATGGGTAGAGGACATGGAAGAGAGGGAAGGGCTTGAATCACCTGTCGTGGGAGCCTGCACTTGATTGGCTGGGCAGTGGGAGGGAGAGTTAATGGCAGGATTTAAATATTTTTGAATGATAATTTAGTAAGTTGAGTCTGGCAGCAATGTGTGGGATAGGGTGGGAAGACACACAGATCAGTTAGGAGGCCATTTTAACAGTTCTGGTAAGAGGAAAAGAGGTCCAAACCAGGGGTGTGAAGAAAAGGAAGGAGAATACAGATACCAGAGACATCTTGGGAGCAAATGCTACAGCAGTGTTTCTTAAAGTGTGGTCCAGAGCCAATCTGAATGGAAATCATCTAGAGAGACTCCTGTGCATCATCCTAGACCTACTGAATTAGAATCTCTGGGGGGGGAGTCTGCGGAATCTACATTTTCAACAAGTCACCCCGGTAACTTTTATGTAGGGGGGAATCACCATTCTATAGACATGGCACCTAATTCAATGTAAAGAGAGAAAGAAATTCTCAAAGATGACTCTAAGGATTGGCTGGGCAGTGGAGGGGAGGGGTAATAGCAGGTTGAGTGTGAAAGAATCGTTGTGTCATTAACAGACCTAGAGAAGCCAGAGAGAGAGGAAAGTTTGGATGGGACTATGATGTCTTCAGTATGGATCCTGTTGAGTTGGGACATGCACATGGCAATGTCCCCTGTGGGGTCTGAAGTTGGTGGGGAGATTTGTAAAACATATTGCAGAGAGGTAATAGTTAATGTCATGGGAACGAATGATGTTCGTTAGATTTTAAAAAGTAAAACATGTGGAAGATGGCAAGAGGGAGAAGAAGTGGTTGCTAGACTATAAATGAGGTTCTGCAATGAAGGCAGCCCCAGAATAGCTTCCAAACCCGAGTGGTGGGACTGACTTCCTGCAACATGGCCTACCAGGTTATACCAAGCTTTGGGCTGAAATTATGTTGGGTGAAGTTAGATATCTATAATTCTACCTGCAGAGACGTATACATGTGGGGATAGGTGGGAAGTGAAGTGGGCTAGAAGCCCCCCCTGCTGCTCAAGGAATTCCTCCTCTTAGTTCACCAAAGCTGGGTATTTCTTATAAGCAGCAATTAACCCTTCATCTCTAAAACAGAGTCCAATGAAAGTGGGACTCACTAACTGATAATTGGAAAGAAAGGGGAGGAAGCAAAGGGAGAATTGGGCTGAACTGTCTTCTCCCCAAAATTCGTATGTTGGAGTCCAAACCCCTAGTACCTCAGAATATAACTGTATTTGGAGATAGGGTCTTTACAGAAGTGATTAAGTTAAAATGAGGTCATTTGGGTGGGCTCTGATCAGCATGATGTGTCCTTATAAGATGAGGAAATTTGAACATAGAGACGTAGAGAGGGAAGACTATGTGAAGACACAGGGGAAGACAGCCAACTGCAAGCCAGTCGAGAGGCCTCAGAAGAAACCCAGCTGCTGAAACCTTGATCTCAGACATCTTGCCTCCACAGCTGTGAGAAAATAAATATTGTTTAAGCCACCCAGGCTGTGGTACTTTGTAAAGGCAGCCCTAGCAAACTAATACAGAGGGTAAGGGCCAATGGGGGTGAAAAGAAAGAGAAGAAAAAAAGAAGGTAAGAAAGACAAGAAGGAAGAGGAAGTGAGCAGCAGGAGAGAGTAAGTACTTCCCTCTCTCCCAGGAGGATGATGGAGACGGGGCAGGGCCAAGAGAGTCTAGTTCAGGACCTTGGAGATGGCCTGTTTTGCAGGTTTACACAATGTCACAGAACACAGGAAACGACAGAGATCCAGGAAGAAAAGAGGGTAATCTAAAAAAAAAAAAAGTTCTGATGAACCTAAGGGCAGGACAGGAATAAAGACACAGACATAGAGAATGGACTTGAGGACATGGGGAGGGGGAAGGGTAAGCTGGGACGAAGTGAGAGAGTGGCATGGACATATATATATACTACCAAATGTAAAATAGATAGCATGGACATATATACACTACCAAATGTAAAATAGCTAGTGGGAAGTAGTTGCATAGCACAAGGAGATCAGCTCGGTGCTTTGTGTCCACCTAGAGGGGTGGGATAGGGAGGGTGGGAGGGAGATGCAAGAGGGAAGAGATATGGGATGTATGTATATATGTATAGCTGATTCACTTTGTTACACTGCAGAAACTAACACACCACTGTAAAGCAATTATATTCCAATAAAGATGTTAAAAAAAATAAAAGAAAAGAGGGAAGTCAACTCTTCCAGGCTTTGGGACGTTGAGGAGAAAAGGATTGTATTTAGCCATGGATGATTTATAATAGTAGAAATGGAAACAATCTAAATATCTGACAACAGAGGAATTATAAACATGTATTGGATAATTATGCCACATGAAAAATCATCTACACTCAAAGAGTTTAAAAAGACATGGAGGGCTTCCCTGGTGGCGCAGTGGTTGAGAGTCTGCCTGCCAATGCAGGGGACACGGGTTCGTGCCCCGGTCTGGGAGGATCTCACATGCCGCGGAGCGGCTAGGCCCGTGAGCCATGGCCACTGAGGCTGCGCATCTGGAGCCTGTGCTCCGCAACGGGAGAGGCCACAACAGTGAGAGGCCCGCGAACCGCAAAAAAACAAAAAACCCCACAAAGACCTGGAAAAAGGCACAAAATATGATGTTTAAATAAATTTTAAAAAGCAGAATGTAAAACTGTATTAGAGAATGACTGTACTTACAGTAAATATATATGTAACTACCTTTTTAAAAATTAAAGTATAGTTGATTTACAATGTTGTGTTAGTTTCTGGTGTACAGCAAAGTGATTCAGTTATACACATATATGTATATATATTCTTTTTCATATTCTTTTCCATTATGGTTTATTACAGGATATTAAGTATAGTTCCCTGTGCTATACAGTAAGACCTTATTGATTATGTATTTTATATATAGTAGTTTGTATCTGCTAATCCCAAACTCCCAATTTATCCCTCCTCCCCCTTTCTCCTTTGGTAACCATAAATTCGTTTTCTGTCTGTGAGTTTGTTTCTGTTTTGTAAATAAATTCATTTTTATCATATATTAGATTCCACATATAAGTAGTATGATAATCTCTACTTAGTGAAGTCAGATAGAGAAAGACAGACATAAACAGCATTAATATAAGAGTATGCACAGCCTCTTCCCCTTCCCTTCCCTGCTCCCTATGGAAAATTCTGCTTTGCTCATTCCCACTCCCTCAGTCCTTTGAACTCCAGTCTCACCATGTAGATCAATGTTGTGTGTGTGTGTGTGTGTGTGTGTGTGTGTGTGTGTGTGTGTCCTGGGAAAATGGGATGAGGACCTACACTGTGTCATTTTCTAGAGGCAGAAGGTAGGGGCAGGCAGAGGCAAGCCATGAACAAGTGGTCCAGGCCTGAGGAGCTTGGGGAAGACTAGGTGTGAGAGGGTTGCAGTCTAGGAAAAATTGGGGGATGGGGATTTTGAAAAGTGTTGCTGTGAGTCATAGCCTGGATGCTCCTTAATGTTTTCAGGAGAAGCAAATGAAGATTGGGTTTATTTTCAATTACTTTTGGTCTCTGGCTACATGAGACCCCAGACCTTATTTATTTACATATATGTGCAAAGAAAAGGACTGGAAAGAAAGAAACAAAAACACTAGAAGTGGTTAACTCTGTATTGGTGGGATTATTAGGCATTGACACTTTTATGTAAGTTTTGAATAAAAACATGTATTAATGGTAAGGGGTGCATTATTGTTGTTTAAAGTAGGCATACATACTTTCAGTAGAGTGATCTGGGCAGGTTGAATTGCAAAGGGTTAGGAGTGAATAGGGGTGATAAAGTGGGCTTAGGTTACTTTCTCAAGAAGTTGCTATGAATAGGAGAGACTTGGGCAAAAGCTTAAAGAGGTGGGAAATCCAAACCATTTTTGGAGGGAGGGGGCTTTTAGGATAGTGAGATCTAAAGAGTTTGACAAATAAGGCATCAAACACCCACTAAGGATGTATTGTTTTGAAACATTTTTGATAATTTGCATGTCCTGGAGGCAGAGGGAATTTTATGATATAATCTTTAATTAGCTTTGAGGTGTTTCTCACTTGGTCCAAATGATATTGATTGAGAACTAAAAGGTAATTTCCTCAGCTGAGGCTTAACTGAGTCAAGAGTATGACTTTCCAACAATTAAGACATTAGGGCTGTAGTGATAACAAAGATAAACTTTAAAGGACTCTGACGTTTAAAAGAGGAATGCTGATTCAGGAATGCGAATTGAAATCTGTAAACTCACAGTTAAATTAGATGCAGATTTGTTTGTTAAATTTTGGGATTCCAGAAGTTAGAGGAAGGTGCATGATGAACAAAATTAGGTATATTTCTTATGTGAGAGATTAATGGATTGAACTTGTTATGTCCACAGCTGAATATAAATACACTCAAAAACAGTTTGCATTAATTCTTAGATGATTAATTAAATATACCCTAAAAGAAAATGGGGGCATAGTTTCCCCTGGGAGGGTATCAAAGAACACGGTGATGGTAGCATATCCCATAATGCTCCCTTGGAGGTAATATTAAGTAATTCTCATGTTCTCAAATTCCCAGAGATGACTAATGTGGGAGTTGGTGAAGCTGATGAAGCATTGGATTTGGTCTGTGATAGGTGAAAACATACCTACTATACAGGTTTCAGCTGAGAAGAACTGTCAGATATGTATCTAAATATAATTTTCTCAGACTTTTTCTTTGAGTATGGAGTACATATTTGGAAGCGGTTACAAGGAGATGGGAGGGGAAGTAATGAATGCAGATTGCTATGGTTAATTAATGAAGCATAAAATTGGAAAGAGATATTAACTTGTCAAGAAGGTGTAAATGAAAAGACAAAAGGATAGATTTTGCAAGAACAGCCAGGGTGTGTATCAGGACAAGGGAAGCAGGATGGCAGGTGTAGGTTACAGAGTGGGAGGAGGATAAACCTCTACCTTGATGGAGCTGGTGTCTAAAGAGGCATGATCGAGTTCTGGGGCACATCTGTCCCAACATGTGTGAGCACAACATTGAAAATGAGCAGGGTAAATACTGGAGAAGAAATATATTTGGTGGCCACTATGTAAAAAGCATCTGAAAGATTCAAAACAGGAGGAAGGTAACAAGTTCAAGGGAAAATGCAAAGCAAGGAAATGGGGAAGGGGAGAAGGAAACAAATGTGTATCAAGGTTCTGCTAGAAAGCAAGCAGAAACTTCTGATGCAGCTATTTTGTTGCCTCTATATTAACTCAGGCTTTTAAATGCAGTTTCCTCAAACTTCTCTCTCAAAATGTATGTTAACTACTTATGAAATAATGAATTAACATGCACAACTGATGTACTTGACTCTCACATATGGGTGAGATTTCCATTTTCTACTTTGTTAATTTCTATAACATTTAAGTTTTTATAAGTATACATTACTTTTATAATAAGACAAAACCAGAAAAATTCTATCAGAATGAGGTTAGCTTCCATGGATAAGCCACTTGTACCCCCAAATAATCATTGTGAAGTGTTGTATTCATGTTTTAAAAAATGTATTGATAGTAGTCATAGCAATAATAATATTATATAATAAAAGGATATTACTGAGCATATTACATATTACACATCACACTCACATTTTCCTTAAAGGTTAGGTTTAAAACCTCACCTCCCCACCCCAAACAAAATGATATAGGTGTGGCTCCACTGTTGCCAACACAACCACGCACAAATCTATGACGATGTATAAAGAGACTTAGATAACTGTGTGGGTGATATGAGCAGGCAGAGGCATTGGAACTCCCCTCTCCACCCTATACACCACTGGTCGATAGCTACCTTAAGGGCTCCACGACTTGAATTCCCAAACATCTGCCTACAGATTTTGCCTATAATCTCTCTTTTAGTCAATGCTCAATTGTTCTCAAATTTAGTTCAATGGTTCTCAAATTTAGTGTGCATAAGAATTACCACACAAAGTAGCACACACAAAGCCATGTATCCTATACTTTATGGGTGATTCAAGGAATTTTTCAGAGATAATTTTGTTCGTACTTAAATTTTGTCTTACTTGCTGACTTTACAGCCACGCCGTTCCTTTGTATAATATGAGATTTGGCTCTACTTGAGAGAACTGTCAGAAACTTAATTGGGGATTCTCTTTGCCTCCTGAAGAAAAGAATTAGAAAACGTACTGTGGTTCAAATACCTTCTCAACCTTCCAAAGCTAGTATATAATAAATGTTTAATTTTTAGCCTGACCAAGAATCCTATAGAGGTATAGGCAACCATCCTTTATTTTTTCTAATGAAAGATGGAGTCCTATTATTAAGCAGTCAGGTCTATTTATTAATCTAAAACAAACAAGTATGACCATTGTAACTCTAAGAGAGAAATTGGAGAATTTGAGATGTAACCCATTGAGGAGTCAAGCAGATTCTCAAAGAATGAACAGTGACTTTGGATAGAATGATTTATGGCCCTTTGTGAGATGAGTGGGGAAGTAAATGGTTAAATGAGTGTGTCTGCCAGATGGGTTCCTACCCCAGAGTGTGGGACAGAAGGATGTATGGGATTGGATTAGGATCCCAGGTGAGACTCAGACAGGTAAAGATGGGGTCCACAGGTTGGCTGTGCAGACTGTGTCCAGCACAGGACCCTGATCTGCTGAAGGGGAAGGGGGCAGTGTCTCAGCAGGGGACTGTGCCTGCAGGGTTGGGGGTTGGGCTGCCTTTTCCCATAGGCTCAAAGGCAATATATAGGCCAGTGGTAGACCAGGGAGGATGTCTGCTTCATGCACTAAACTTCACACAAGTTTAAGGGTCAGTTATTTAAACAGGATGTCTTGGCTTCAAAATGACTGTGAGATGGGTGATACTGTATGTTGCTAACTCACATATTTTTCCACTCTTAAGCCTTCTCCTCCTGTCCCTGTTGGAGAGGGGTGAGTAGCACTCAAGCAGATACTTGGTTCTCTGAGATTTCCATAATTAGGGAAAAGATGGAGCAGGGCAGGAAAACAAAAGTGACTCTAAATTATTCTGTCTTGTTCTACAAAAAGTCTAAGCATTTGAGGGAAGGGGATTAGCAGGTATATAGACCAAACATCTTGGCAAACCAAGAGGAAACAGAAGACTTCCTTGGGCTGTGGGAAGGAGTTGTGCAAGGGGAGGAGAGTGGAGGGAAGGGGAGGGAGAGAGACTGATCAATTTGTGTGAACTTTGAATACAGAGGGGACCCTTGAGCCAATGTCTTAGCAACTCCCAGAAGGAAGAAATGGTTGTGTGGCATGTCTGGGACAACAGAACTAGAAATATCTTGTAGATGATTCCATGCCCAGGCCTGACACGATAGCAGCAGAACAATGGGCATCTCAACACTACCAAGTGAAAGAGGACCAACCAGCATGGCCCAACCCCCAGTCCTACTTTGGCACTGTTTAGAACAAGATATTCTCAGGGAAGACTGAGACGAAGTTGTTTTCTGCCAATTTGGCAGATGGAGACCTCAGAATTTAAAAAAATATAAAATGAAAAAAAAATTACCTGAATATAAATTCTGAGATTTACATGTACTATCACTGCCCTTAAGTGAATATATCAAAATGGCTGCATCAGAGTCATGGTTCTTGCCTACTGTGTTCCAGGCACTGGGCGAAGCATGGTCACCACCTGTTCTGTCAAGTAAACTTCACAAAACAGCACTGCATGGCAGATGTCATGATTATCCCAGTTTACAGGTGAAACACTGTAGCTCAAAGACACAGTGACAAGTAGAGGGCCAGGGATGAAAATCCAGGTCTGTTTTCCTTCCTGCATTATGCTCTAGTTATCAGTGACATGTACCTAAACTCAGGGACAAAGGGAATACACTGGGGTGCTCAAAAGGTAAAGAAAAAAAAAAAGGAGCTCAGTCCATTATAGCAATGGGTCTGTCTTGTTACTGAAAGTAGAGTACATAAATAATACTGATATGCAGAGGGAAAGCCTGTCACTAGATCAAAAGAAGGAAACTCTTAGGCAAGGAATGGAAGTTCCTAGGTGACACTAGACTTACAGAAACCAGGTCAGACAACAAGCCTCTCTTCTCCATATCAGAGGCGTCTTTTCAGAGGCATAAGTATTGAATGTGTTTTCAATATGCTGTGGTGAGTTTAGATTAAAACAAACCAACCAACCTACGGATGTGTAGATGTATTTTCACCAGCCTATATAATTTCCATTCATTCAACTCACTGGAGCACTCCTAAAGCCATTAGGCTAGAACAACGAAAGCTTATACACACACACACACGTGCACAGGCACGGTCAATCAATTCCAAAATTCCTACCCAAGTTTAAGCAAAAGAACAGATATACTTTAGCATTTATTTTAAAAATCTGTCTAATTCCTCAAAGACCCAGGTTAGACTTAAATGTTTATATTTAAGACTTTGGATACATGCTATTCTCCAATTCACAGGACCAGGTTACCTGGTTAGGGTCAGGATCAACTTCATCCCAGTTGTGAGTGACATGGCCTTGGTCAATGGATTCAAAAGGCTTGTGAGAAACCGAAGGTAGAATCCTATATAGCCAGCTGGGGGGAAACAAGGACACATAAGCCTTAGGGTGATGTTATGAGTGATGCACAGACTGGCTCAGGAAATACCATTAGGAAGACGCTCAAGTCAACAATGATCTGTGGGCTTTAATGTGAGAAGCAATGACACAGCATCATTTCTTAATAGCCACTGCTGCCCATAGCCCTGGCCTCTTCTCACCTTTCCACACGATCCATCACTCTTCAGACTGAGCCTCTAGCCCTTGGTTATTTCCATACTGACAAAAAAAGAATTGCCTTTCCCAATGACAACTATAAAGGAAGGGAAAGTACCTTGAGGGATATCTGTGCAGGCAAATCCACAGAAAAACATTAGCTTATGTACATATTGGATAGTAATCCTTGCTCTGGCTCTGGAAAGTGAGGACAAGGAGTCCTACACAGATTGAGACAATATGGGTGGCTTCTTTGTCATTTTTGAAATATAAATCCATTTTCTTCTTTAAAGTTATAGAAGTAATTCATGCCAGTGACAAAAATAATTCAAGTAATTTAAAAAGTCTCAAAAGGTAGACTTAGATGGCTTTCTCCTCCAGTTTCTTCAGAGCCAATCCTCAGAGGCATCAGAACTTAACAATTTTCTTGTACATTCTCTAAGATATTTCCAATGCATAATAAGAAAAATTGCCAAATTGTACCACTTTATTCTCACAACACTAATGTGTGAGAGTGCCTGATCACCCACATCTTTACAAATAGGGGGTATTATTACTAAGTTTGGCCTTGTAGGTAAAAAATACTATCTCATTTTTATTTTGTATTACCATTATTATGAGTAAGGTTGAGAATCTGTATGTTTATTGGCCCCTTGGAATTTTTCTATAAATTACTTGCCCAAGTCCTTTACCATTTTTCTATTGGGTTGTCTTTTTTTTTTTTTTTTTTTTTTTTTTTTGCAGTACGCGGGCCTCTCACTGTTGCGGTCTCCCCCGTTGCGGAGCACAGGCTCCGGACGCGCAGGCTCAGCGGCCATGGCTCACGGGCCCAGCTGCTCTGCTGCATGTGGGATCTTCCCGGACCGAGGCACGAACCCGTGTCCCCTGCATTGGCAGGCAGACTCTCAACCACTGCGCCACCAGGGAAGCCCTGGGTTGTCTTTTTGATGTAATTTGTAAGATGTTTAGGAAATTAACATATCTAAAATTATAAGAGCATCCATCTTTACTTTCTTATAGTACATTTCTGGCTTTGTTTCAGGAAGAGAAGACTCTGATGAAGGAACCCTGAAGGACACCAGGAGGAGAACCATCCAGAAGTTGAGAGGGACACTGAACATCACTAAGAGGGACCCAAGTCCTTTCAGAGGCTGTTACCTTGACAGGGTACAGCAGGAGGAGGAACACCACTTGGGGCAATGGAAAACCAGACCTGCTTGAACAAGCTCTGGCCCTTTAAGCCCCAGGACAGTCTACTTCAGGGGGTGGAATTGACCTGGCCCTACACTGAGCCATTTGGGAGATTAAAGGGCTAGCTAGATTTGTTCAGTTTTCTTTTGATTCCTCTAGCCCTAGGTGAAGTAATCTCAGACATTGGACTTCAGGCCATGAATTAACTAGGCCTTTCTAAGTTCTATACGGAATTGAGAACATGTGTGTGTATATTTTAGAACTGGCTGTGTAATCCTGGGCAAGTTACAAGACTTTCTTGTTTTTTTTTTTTTTTTTGGTCACCCTGCCTGGCTTGTGAGATCTTAGTTCCCTGACCAGGGACCAAACCCAGGCTCTCAGTAGTGAAAGCTCAGAGTCCTAACCACTGGACCGCCAGGGAATTCCCAAAACTTTCTTGATCTTATGTTCCTCATCCTTATCTCCTAGGATTGTTGTGAGGATTCAGAGTTTATGTACCTAGAATGCCTGGCACACAGTAGGTGCTCAATTACTAGATGTGTGTTGAATTGTCTATCTGTCTACCCCTAATCATCTAGGTTTTTATGATGGTCCAGATTTCCTACATTCTCTGTGCTGGCTCTCACCTTCTCAGGACCTAAGGGATCAGCTAACTAATCAGATAAAAATCAACCCCTGATAGATATACTCTCTGATAGTTTGTGGGTGGGGGGCAGGGAGTTCCTGAACTCTGTGGCTTAAATGAGTAGTGACTAAATGTAGGAAGTTCAGGCTTTCTCATCTATGGATGGGGCTGGTTCCATCTTCCCACTGGGGATTTTGAGCATTTTCACAAAATTCTTGTGGATACCTTTGAAGAGTTCTAAACAGATGGGTGAACCATGCCTAGTGTCCCTTGTTTTTTGGCTGAGTTTATAAAACTCCCCAGGCAGCACTACACTGCCCTGGACAGAGATTTAATTCTGATTCAGGGAATAGTGCCAGCATCTTAATGAAATGCCAACAGCTCCTTTTCAGCCTCCTGGAACAGAGCTCTGCTCCTGCTGGCTGAAGATATTGTTGAATAATGGGGGCAGGCAGCAGAATCCGGAGTCCAGGTGTCCAGTTAGTGAACGGGTCATAAAGTCAAGAACATAGTCATGGAGGCCAGGCTGTCATAAATTAGAATTGACAGGAATTGTCTGTGTGCTTACCTTACCTTGGCTATCTGGGCTTGCAGAGAGAGAGAGATGATTAAATAGTGATAGAATTAATCTTGATTTGACAAGTATGGGAAACTATCTTTTCCCCCTCCATGTACAGATCTATCGAGAGGGAAGCAATATTGATATTGACATGGTAGCATAGCACCTGCCACTCAGTTTTCCGACAGCCTTCTAGGGATACACTGTATTGGAGGGAGACACTCTGCTACTGTGGTACCATGTACCCGGCAATGTGCTAGGCACCTTACATATGTTCTTTCCCTTAATCCTCATCACAACTATGAGATAAGTACTATTATTATCTCTTTTACAAATGAGAAACCAGAAGGCTCTTGGAGGGTACATGACCTGCCCAAGGTCACACAGCTGGAAAGAGAAGGAACCAGGATTTAAACTCAGGAGGCCTGCCTCCAGAGTGGGCACGATTAACCCCTAAGGGAAACAACCTATCATTTGTGTGGTCCATGGTGCTTTTGTTCTCACTATCTCATTTACTTCTCAGGAGGACTCACTGGAGACAAACCCAATCACCTTCCACTAAGCAGTACAAGACTGCCTGCCCTCCTCCCCCTAACTCCAATATAAGCAGCAGCCCTCTACACAGGTGTCCTATTCTGAAATTCCCATAATTAGACACTGCTTGTTTAAGTCACAACACTCAACTGCTTCCCTAAACCACAACAGGTACTGCAACCAACCTGCCCCATAGGAGTTAACC
The DNA here is from genome assembly GCF_008692025.1 of Phocoena sinus. Taxonomy (NCBI): domain Eukaryota; kingdom Metazoa; phylum Chordata; class Mammalia; order Artiodactyla; family Phocoenidae; genus Phocoena; species Phocoena sinus. The sequence continues at coordinate 78,202,123 of NC_045766.1, read as the reverse complement.
AAGAGACTGAGTTCATTGACCTGGCTTGTAGGATTAGAGCAAACATGGATCATGACATGTTGTGCTAATGAATGTGCTGGTTTCCAGCAAAGACAAATTCCGAGGAGAAAAATCCTTATTAATTCAAACCACCAGGGGCCATAATACATGACCTTTCATCTAACCCAAGCGTGGATTATCCAACGTTTTCATCCAAAGAACATAATACTTCTAGTCAGCTGAGGAAGATATTGCACTGAATCTTCTATAATTTTGAGTTAATCATTATAAAAAAAACTCCCAAGTAAATCAAAATTTGGAACTCAACTGCACAATCCCAGGGGAAGCCCAGACTATGAGGAAGACTTTCTTCTGAGCACAAGCAACAAATTGTAAATGGAACTAGACATGTCTGTTTTCTAGGCTCTGTGCAGCTGCTCTCTCCCCTTCTTCTATCAGTCACTTGATTCTAGCTGGAGATGAGGTTCATCCTCCCCTCACTATGACCCAGAGCACAGCCTGTAAGAAGCAGGATCTTGGGCAACACTGGGAGGCTGTGGCCCAGGTATAGGAGGCAGCACTAAATACTAGTCATAGCTTCCATAGACCGCAGGTCAGAATTAACCTAATCCTTTTACCTTCTTTTATTGCTGCTCCGTGGACAAGTGAAAGCTGATCCTGAGAGCTGCTCAGCATACAGATTGTAAGGGCAAACTTGAGGATTATTCTAAAACAAAGGAGGCAATAAATGACATCACTCCATCAGAAAAGCATTCCACCTTCCCATCAAACAACTCAGTGGGGGAATTCTGTCTTGGATGGCGATGCTCTGAGCCACTCACTGCACATGACTATCTCCAACCCATACGTCCTTCTTGTAATAATGTTTTAGGTGACTTTCCTCCTTGATTAGAAAAGTAGTACATGCTTATTGTAGAAAATGTATAAACTATAACCCATTATCTCACCATCCAGAAATAATCCAATGTTGACATATGAGTATATTTCCTTCCATTCTTATCCTCCAAAATGGGAACGCTATGATATGTGTAGTCCTGTTAATAATTAGCACTTAAAAAAAAGAGGAAACACTATATCATGAGCATTTTTTCATGCCATGAAATATTCTTAAAAATTTTTGACAAAATTTTTGTTTGCCATATTTTTGCTATTTTAACCAACACTAGTATGAACATCTTTGTGCACACAATTTTTTTTTTTTTTAACAAGGAATGATTATTTTCTCATCATTGCCATATCTTATGCTGTTCAAGGGAACTTTAAGGAAGTCCCTTAACCCCGGACCTAGGGGATCTTCTTGAAAGCCTTAAATTTAGTGTTACTTTTTTGGGACTAAGTGCTTTGCCATAGGTAACCATTATCCAACTTTAACTTTGTATTGTCATTGTTCTGCATCCCAATTGTCTTAATGATTTGTGAAACTCCTAGACAGTTCACAGGCTAATTTTCAAGATGGTGGGTAGAAGCACTTGGCCTGAAAGCTGGTCATTCATTCCTATAATTCAGAGTTCTCCAAAATGATATTCTATTCACTCATACCTGTCCTTCTGGCAGGGCACCTGGGCAGCGAGGATCCTCTGAGGCACACTCATTACCGAATCCAGAAATGTACTGCATGTGACAAAGACACAAAGGCCACCATTAATGGGATTTAAAGAGTATTTTGCTATTTTGACTGTCTATGAAGGTAAGAATTTCTTTATGACATATGTTTGTGTATCACATTCTATACATAACATCTTTGCTATGTCTTGGCATGTGAACCATTTAGGAAAGATAATTTCTCTGTGTGAATTTTTTTTTTTTTTTTGCTGTACGCGGGCCTCTCACTGTTGTGGCCTCTCCCATTGCGGAGCACAGGCTCCGGACGCGCAGGCTCAGCGGCCATGGCTCACGGGCCCAGCCGCTCCGCGGCATGTGGGATCTTCCCAGACCGGGGCACGAACCTGTGTCCCCTGCATCAGCAGGCGGACTCTCAACCACTGCGCCACCAGGGAAGCCCTCTCTGTGTGAATTTTAAAGACCACCAATTAATTGGGAGAAGAGTGCTGGATATTACATGGACTTTCCATCCTTAGCTGTACTTAGTTGATTTATGGGCTTATTCTTAATTATCCCACTCCAAGGACAGGTTCTTTAATTCTGGACCCATCAGGGAGTTCCTGAGAGGGGAGATGGCTCAGGCATCACCTCAACTCCAGGTTAGTAAGATCTGGCTGGCCTGGCTTGCAACCTCCCTGAGGTTGGAGCTCCACTTCCCCTTCATATGATGAAACAAGTAGCTGTAAAGAGTGTGTGGATCCAATCTGACAGCAAAACCCTTGAGAAAAAGCCCTCCAACCAGCCTCGCTGCAGGCAAAAACCTATATCATCTGGTTCATCTATGGAGCACTTGTAAATATATTTGCATCTATATGGATACAGGAAAACAAGTTTTGAAGATATGCGTGGCTTTCAGGAGAATAGCCAGATCTGTCCTCAGTGGCACAATGGAGTTCATTCTGATTGTCATCAATTTACTTTTCATCCAGAGGAAAAAAAGGGAGTTTCTCAATAAAGTAAAGTGTGCGGAGCCCCTAAAACTTATGTTGACAACACTTAGACACACCTGTGAGTTCTTGTTCACTGTCTGGCTTCTCTGCTAGTTTATAAGCTCCATGAAGGCTGGAACTATGGCATCTTGTTTACCTCTATATGCCTTGTGTCTGGTTTATAGAAGGTACTCAGTAGATATCTACTGTTTGATTTAGTTTTTCCCTTACAGCCTGTTCTATTCTATTCTATTTATTTATTTATTTTTGGCTGGGTTGGGTCTTCATTGCTGTGCATGGGCTTTCTCTAGTTGTGGAGAGCTGGGGCTACCCTTAGTTGTGGTGCGCGGGCTTCTCGTTGCAGTGGCCTCTCGCTGTGGAGCACGGGCTCTAGAGCTCAAGCTCAGTAGCTGTGGCGCACGGGCTTAGTTGCTCCGCGGCATGTGGGATCTTCCCTGACCATGCTGTCCCATGCATTGGTAGGCAGATTCTTAACCACTGCGCCACCAGGGAAGTCCCCCTTAAAGCCTATTCTAACACGAGTGTATGTATCCTGATCTAAGTAGGGTTAGAACCCCCTTTTCTCTAACTTAAACATCAAAAAAAAGGCCATTTTCTTCCCATAGTTGTTCCTCATAAATGTATCAATACTTAATTTTAGCCCACGATAATGAAAGTGCAGCGTCACTCAGTGAGTGAAATGCCACCATCTGAGTACATGTCTTTAAGAGATATAAGAAGGAAGTAAGTGGGTGGAGGATAAACCCTCCAGAATTCTCAGCAGCTTGGAGCAGGATGAGATTGATGTAACACATCTGGATGTGTGAGCAATGATCAGGGCAACAGCTGCCCATATTTGGAAGGAATATCAAATGTAAAATGTTATGACCTAGAAAGCAATGGAAGTGAAATTATTCTTTTTTGCCTCCAGACACAATATTTTTTTATATTTGAAAATCTATCAGCACTAAAAACAGTGTGTTATATTACACAGAGATTGGTTAACAGCAGCATGCAATTTGGAATGATTTCCTTGGGGAAAGGGCAGAGACCATCCAGCATTCTGACTCTCCACTGAATACAATTTTCTTCTCTCTAATGAACCTCATGCTCACCATCAAGAGGATTGAATCTGAGCTGCTGAGAAATGGTATTGACCCGAAATTATCTTCAGTTCTGTGGAATGGAATTGCAGACCAATCTTGCCTGAAGCCACTGAGTATCTCAGTGGCTTCACTTTGTTCAACTGCAGCATTGTTTCCCTCTGCAAAGGGAGGCAAGAAGGTCTGAGGCTGAGCTTTCTGGCAGGAGTGGGTGGGTTTACTCATTAACCTTCTCCATTCTTTGCAACTGCTGGCCTCAGAACAGAGTCCAGGGTTATTTGTACGTTGGGAACAAAGGAAAAGAGACTTACTATATGTAATTTTAAAGCATATGCTTCAGACTGCTTTAAAAAGTAGAAAAGAAAGTAGAAAGAACAGCTGGTGCTTTGGAAGGGAGCCATCCAGCTCAGAGAGAGGTGTGAGTTCTGAATGGGTTTCTCAATCTTAGCTGAGGTGCATTGGCTGAAGAGGGGGATGAAAACTGCTGAGTCATTCTCAAACCAGTTGGTTTTTCTAATCCCCTGAGAGAAAAATTACAGATGAGTTTGTTAGAGTTTTAAAATATCATGTGCCTTACTGCTGAAGGTATCAGAATCAAGGAAGCAGTATTCTGCAGCTGCTTTCCCGAGGCTTTGAGATCAAGGACAGAATCTGAACTCTGCTTATATCAGCTGTGAAAATCCAAGCTTTCAACTCCAGCTGGTTCAGTGACTATACAAATATACCTTATGCCGAAAAATTAAAAATAAAAACGTCTGACATTAAGCAAGTTTGTATGCTTTCTTCAATCCAGATTTCTGAATAATTTGCTCCCACATAGAAACAATTTTGTTTCCTTCCAAGAGAATTATACACATCCTTTCTAAATGAAAGAACAAATTACTGAGGTCCATGTAACTTCAGTACCATCAGTTCTTTGGCAGCTCCCTAGTGTACAGCTTTCTAATTTTCACCTGGTCCCCAGGATATGATTTATTTGTCAGAGTAGTTTTATGAGGTGCTTTCTCCTGACTCTGATTCTGGGTAACACCCTGATGGGACGAGCAGATACTATACCTCACTTCCTTTTCCTGGGCATGAGGGAAAGAGAGAGAAGTCAGGGTAGAGATGGAACTATAGCTACCTTTTTCTCCTGTGCAAAGAGTCCAGTATTTCTAGTTAACCTTGATGGGAACATAGGATATAGATTGTTAGGGGAACTTGAAGATTATTGCAAGTAGGCTAAACTGCGGTAGGCTGAATAATAATGCCCCAAAGATATCTACGTCTTAATCCCTGGAATTTGTGAGTGTTCCCTTATATAGCAAAAGAGACTTTGCAGATGTGATTAAGTTAAGGATCTTGAGATGGGGAGATGTCCTGGATTCTTTGGGTGCGCCCTAAATGTAATCATAAGTATTCGTAAGAGAGGGAGGTAGAGGAAGATTTGATTATAGAAGAGGAAAAGGTGATGTGATGATGGAAGCAGAGATGAGTGATGCACTTTGAAGATGGTGAAAGGGACCATAAGTCAAGAAATGCAGGCAACTTCTAGAAGCTGGAAATGCAGGGAAATGGATTCTCCCCTTGAGTCTTCAAAAGGAACCAGCCAACACCTTGACTTTAAGCCCAGTGAAACTGATTTCAGACTTCTGACCTCCAGAACTGTAAGAAAATAAATTTGGTCATTTTAAGCCACTAAATTTGTGGTAATTTGTTACAACAGAAACAGGAAATGAATACAATAATTATGTAGACCAGGGGCTCCCATCTCTGGCTAATTAGAATCACCCCCAAAGCTTGTTAAAAACAGACCCACACCTAGTGAATCAAAATATTTGGTGCTGGGGCCCGAAGTCTGCATGTTAAACAGCTCTGTTTTTTAGAAATGAAGAAATCAAGACTTGCAGAAGTGGACTTGTAGAAGACTTAAGAACATTGGGTGGTTCATTTAAAATTTTATTTTACCTTTTGAACTTTCTTCCCCCAGTTGTGCTGCTTTTATGTAAATGTGATTTCATTTGAGGCTTTGTGTTGACATATCCATTAAAAGGAAGAAATAAAAGCAGAGAAATATTTTTTTTAACTTATAATGTGTATTGATTAGAGTGATGCAATCTGGCTTTCTGTGTTTGGATTTGTGATCTGTAGAGCTAACCTTTCCTTGCAGAGATTAGACAGCAGGCTGGGGAAAATGCCTTTGAAATTGAGAACAAAGAGCAGCATGCAATTTACGTTGGTGTGCTGGTGCTGTGCATAATAAGTTGCTCAAAAATTTCAGCAGGATAGGATTTTAGATATAATTTATTTATAAATGGTAAGGATGTTTCCACCCCTGCTGAACTTCCCCACAGCCTTTTCATCAGGAAATGAAGTTTTTATGCACTCCCCCTCTTCTAAGACTTCAACTCCCACCATTGATATGATATTCTCCTAGCTCTACCTCCTCCCCTGAGATCCAGATCCATAACATCTGACCACATCCTGGGTATCTCATCTTGGCTGTCCCTGCAGCAACCCAAATTTAACTCTTGGATCCCAGAACGTGCAGGGCTTTCTGTGTGTGCTGTGCCTTTGCACTTGTTTCCTCTAGCCCCTTTTCAGTTAAGTCAATTTCTACATCTCTCCTAAGACTCAGCTTAGGAACTGCCTCCTTCAAGGAGTTTCTCTTGGCTCCACCTAGTCCAGATTCAGTTCCTTTCCTATGTTAATTCGTGGCATCATGTATTAACATATAATATTTGCCGAATGAAAGAATGAGAATTCTTTCTCAGTCTTTCTAACTCTTGATCAGGCATAAAGAAGCAAACTCTTTTACTTTGGTGTTGAGTGGTTTTAGGACCCCTATTAATTAGGGAGATGTTTGATTTTCAAACTCAGCATCAGTTGAAGGGCATTCAGAAAGTGCTCAAACCCTGGAAAGAAGCCTGGAGTCTGGCACACTTGGCTTGAGTCAAGATTCTGGGCAGTTCTACTCAGGTCCACATGCATGTGTTGGGCACTGATGCCAGCCTGGGGTGGACACTAGGCATAGTTTTAGACATTGGCCTTAAGGCACTCAGTCTAGCAGATGCTACTAAGGCTCCTTTTGGAGCCTGGGCATGGATTCAGACAAACCCAATTTCTAATCCAGTCTCTATCACCTATCAGCAGTGACCTTGGGCAAGTCACTTAATCTCTCTAAACTTTATTTTCCTTAATGGTAAAGTGGCTACCTCCAGATTTACTTTGAAGATTATGAGTTAATTCATTAGTACCACATAACCCACACATATTTTTCAATTGAAGATTAAATAATAAAAAGGAATTATTTCCTAGAGGAAGTGCTAGGGTTTCTACTGGCCAAGCCCTGATTGTGAGCCTCAAAATAACTGAATAGATTAAACATGCCTAATTGGTTGGCTGGAGGCTGTCCAGGAAGCTGCAGCATCAGGAAGGTGTGGGAGAGTAGGGGCTGGCAAACAGACACAGTGAGAAACATGTCTGTCCATGGTGGAGGAGAGCCCTTATGACATCTACAGATTCCCAAGACAATATATGAAAAAAGCTAGGCAAGAGATAGTTAGGCCATCATCTCTTTTCTTTATCATCCCCCAGCCCCAGCCATGCTTACGGACACCACGGCGAAGCCTCTGAACACAATAGCTTGGACGAGGGCCTCTCTAAGTTCTTTCTGACTCTGAAGCTCTGGAATTCTCAGACACTTCCATGAGTTGTGGCTGAAGAAGCCACAGCGAAGTGGCCAGATAGTTTCTTACCTTCAACTCTGCCATTTTCCTTCTGCTGCAGGTGTGGCGATTTCAGGAAACCCAGGCTCAGAGAGGGTATGAAGTCAAAATGCTTCTGTTTCTCCTTCAAATCACTTCTGGATGTTGTTATTCTACTGCTTCACTGTGCTCGCTGGTCAGCTGGTCGCTCAAACTAGCCACAAGCGTTTCCTAACTGCTACACTAGGGAGAAAGTCCAGCATGCTTGTTTCCAAACTGCTTACACAACTGTCTTTGGTTTTGAAACCCGGGCTGTTTCTGAAGAGTTTGCAGAGGCCTGTCTCCTCTTCACCCGAGGTAAATGTTGACCAATGATTTGTTCCAGTTAAAAGAAAGAGGCTTATGACTAAAGGCAGAGAATTTAAAGCTCTCTGCGGAAGGAACTGTGGCAGTTAGGGCCTGCTGTGTGAGGTAGAGGCTTCTCCACTCAGTCCCGACTGAGGCTGGGAAGGAACAAGGTGGAGTGTTCACTCTCTGGAGAGCAGTGAGAAAATGACCCGTGCTGTGACACAGGCGTTTTCACGCAGCTACCTGAAGCAGGGACAGGGTCTAGACAGCTCTCCATACCTGCTCCCAGGGATGAGCTGGGTGAACAGTTCAGAGCCTGAAGCACTTCGCTTAAAGCAAACTGAGATATTTACTATTGCTCCTCTTAATTTCTTAAATGTATTTAGTGTTCTTATAAATTCTTTAAGAATCTTATTTCCTAATGCCTGTACCTCTCTAGAAAGAGACCAAGGGATTACTTTCCAGCCACCTTTTCCATGACTCCCTTGTCCTTCATCTTGGCTACTCTCCTTAGCCATGGTCAGGTATCAGCTTCATGGCTAATGGCATTCAGGAAGGAAGAAACCATATATCGAGAGCTTGCTCATGCCAGATTTTCCCACAGACATTACCTCATTTAATTTCACAAAAACAATCTTTTAAACTAGGCTTTATTATCATAAACTCAGGTGCAGCAGAACAGGCAGGAAGTGTAAATGGGTAAAGTAGGCTAGGTGATTTTTTAAGATATGACTTTTATACACGAAGCTCCAATTTTTAAACATTGGCAACTTAAACAAGTGAATGGATGAATGAATGAATGAATGAAGCCATTGTAATAGATTGCAAAAAATGCCCACAGATTCCTTTCATCCTTGTATGTATGCCCCTTTGCAATGTGACTTTGCTGCTCCTCCCAAAATGAGACGGAGTCTTTTACTTACTTCCTTGAATCTTACTTTGGCTAATAGCAAACACAACACAAGCAGAGGTTTGAAAAATGCTGTGCCTTACGATTTGCCCATTTCTTGCTACTTGAGACCACCATTCAGAGAAGTCAGGCTAGCCTCCTTGAGAATGAGACCAAGAGGTCCAGGCACTCAACAGCCCAGCACTAGCTGCCAGATGTGTGAATGAGGCAATGCGGCTGCCAGATGACTGCAGACACGTACATGATCCCAGGTGAGATCAGCAGGAGAACCACCAGCTAAACCTAGCCCAAACTGCTGACCCACAAAATTGTGAGCAAATAGAATGACATATTTTATGCCATTAAATATTGGGGTGTTTTGTTAAGCGGTGATAGATAACTGATACAATTATGTCAAGAAACATGCATGTAGGTGTGAATGACTATGGGCTGCCAGTTTGACACATTCTGCTTTAGATAAAGGGGTCTAAGCAACCTCCAGAGGTCCCCAGGCTCCAGCGTACTGCAGTAGCAGCAGAATGATTTGCCTGTGTCTGAGGTGTTAGCACAGAAAGGACCAGGCCAAAGGAGCCATGTTGATATAAACAAGTGACAGGTTGGTAGCAAACTGTGTGGATTGATGCCTGCAGACCAGGGAGTTTATAGCACATCTCAGCATATGTCAGCATAGACAACTGACATTGTGGTATTATATAAGCTTCCCTGGAATTTATATGCAAACCTGGGAGAAAGGGGGGTGTAAACCCTAGCTTTACTGAGGCTGTTTTTATTATTCCTGCAGTATGCAGACTCAAAATCAAAAGTGAATTCAAGAAAAATATTTCTTGCATATCTGAGTTTATGAGTACATTGGGTCTTGAATCTCTATTGATCATAGAAGTTAGGCTTTGGTGATTAGGGGGAAAAATGGATGGGAACCAATAAACAACAAAGGAAAAGCTTTACTGCTTTGTTTTTCCATAAACTTTATATGTTCTTTCCAAATCAGCTTTGAAGGCAGATTTAAGAGGTGTTTCAGTTCCTTCCTAAAGTGTGAGAGATTTCTGAAAGAGTAAGAAAGTGGTAACAGATCCTTGACTGGATGAAAATTATTTTGAGGGGCCTGAAAATATTTAAAATTGAATAAACCTATCAATTCCCTATTTAGAGATTTCTCCCAAGTGGGTTCACTTTATTTCCTGTCTTTTTCCGTTTTTGTAACAATAATTCAAGAAAACGAGTATTTGCTTTGTAACCACTATATGCCAGGTACTGTGCCATACACACACAGGAGAAATGAGAATAAATAAAATACAGAACACATAGCTCTGAGTCTATGTCTGATGACTTTCTATTTTAATCTAATCACACACTTATTTATTTATCTTACAATTATTGGGGACCTGCTATGTGCCAGGCCCTGTGAGGTGTGGGGGGATACAGAAATGATTGAGAGTCTGGTCCTGTAGGAGGGCGCATGCTGGAGAAGATTGACCAATAAACAGGCCATTACAACGGAGTGCCATGTGTGCTGTGACAAGAAAGAGTCAGGGTGCTATGGGAGGGACTAGGGACCACAGAGCTCTGACTAGCTCCCTGAGGAGATGATAGCTGAGCCAAGTCACACAGAGTAAGAGTTGGATAGGGCACTGAGGAGAGGGAGGATTGTACACAAAGACAGAGAAGTGCAGTGCATTCAAAGACCTGTTTTTAGGGCACTGATGGAAATAGAGTGGAGGAGTCTAGTGAGGGAAGGCTTCCAGAAAGGGGAGTTTTGGCAGACATTTAAAGCAGGGGAAAGAGGGGAACTTCTAGGCAGGGTGATTAGCATTCAAAAAGACACCTAGGGCTTCCCTGGTGGCGCAGTGGTTGAGAGTCCGCCTGCCGATGCAGGGGACACGGGTTTGTGCCCGGTCCGGGAAGATCCCACATACTGCGGAGCGGCTGGGCCTGTGAGCCATGGCTGCTGAGCCTGCGCGTCTGGAGCCTGTGCTCTGCAACAGGAGAGGCCACAACAGCGAGAGGCCCATGTACCGCAAAAAAAAAAAAAAAAAAAAAAAAAAAAAAAAGACACCCAGTGGAAAAAGCAGGTTGTGTGCAGGGACAAGGCAAACATATACTGGACCAGAGCAGAGTCACAGTATCAAAGTGGTGAGCAACAAGAACAAAGATGCCAAAAGCCAGGCAGAGGGAGAGGGATTCAGTGAATGATATGGGGAACAGGTGAAGAGAACTTGAAAAGGACCAGAAATTGGAGACACCAGATACCTGCCACCTCTGGATTCTAGCACAAGATAGGTTTACTCTCTGCAGAAGCTCTGGACTCACAAACATCAGGGAGTGGGGAGTAGGACCAAAACCAAGTGTAGTGATGATGAAATCTCCAGCTTCCTTCTCCAATTGCATTTCCAGAATGCTATCAGCAAGTGTTTTACCCTCCAGACAGGACACTGGAGGATTCTTCTCTAGGACAGTGTCCCATAAATACTATACATTTTGATAAATAATTATTAAATATAAAAGGCAAAGTCTTTCTGGAAATGCTTCTTTTAATGAGGTAGATGGCTCCCTCCCACATTAATTCAAATATCCATGAATAATTCTTATTTCTAGAATGACATAGGATCCAGCATCATTTAATCCTATTTTTTGCTTTTATAGACATAAATGTTGAGAAAATTTGTTCACATAAATAAGCAGTTATGAATGGAAGGGATTTTGTTATGGTAGCACTCAAATTCCTTCTGAATTAAATACCCAAAATCACATACTGACCTATCATTAAACATTATTTTAATGACCTATCAGTCAATAACTCAGGTTGGTTCTTCTTCAATTTTGTGGCAAGCAAATAATTGGAAACCTGATTGGAAAAGGCTTTGTTACCCAGCTATTGGAATCAGTGACTTTAACTGTTACCCTTTCACTTAGAGGTGCTTTGTCTAACTCATTTACTCAGAAAGGGTTAGGAAAATAAAAATGTTAATTTTATATACCTTTGCCTGTATAATTATTTTTGATGTAAATGTTATTTTGATAGACCAGGCAAGAAGACTTGACATGAAAGAATGTGCCACAGCCTTGGATGTTTCCTACCAAAGCTCTTTGCTTGGTTCTCAGGAGCTCTTCCTTAAGAGCTCTGCATTTTTTTTTTTTTTTTGTAATTGTGAGGAGTGGAACAGACAAAATCCTTAAATAAAACTAATATTTAGAATTGTCCCTTTGTTGGCATCCAGAAGACATTTACACCCCTGGGCAATATGCCGTATTTCTATTGCACTAGTAGCGAGATGCTCTTTTTCTGTAGTGGGAAACGGGCAATTGGGAAAGTAGAGGTGGTAAATAAGAGCCAGCATGAGCTGCTTCACAAGCAGATCAATCTTAACAAAGATACATTCATATGAGAATTAGTGATCTGGAAAATGATTCCCTTAAAACTATCCGTGCCCATGTACCTCTTGGAAGAGATTCTTCCACACATCCCAGTTGGAAGACCACTGATCCACACCAAGAAAATGGAAAATATTACATCTAGGAAACTGGGGATTATTACAGAGTAATGTGAAGGACAAGTGGCAAGGCCTAGAGAGCAATCACTCCAGAGTGCAGTTAGAGGACGGAGGACTTCAGGACTGATATCTCCAAGAAAAAAATGAAACTCATAGATTACCTGATATATTTGATGGTACTGAGCAAGATTTTACATCTTTGTTGAAGTTTAGGGGTTTCATTCTTCACCTTTACTTATTGATGATCTTGGTAAAGCTTAGTGGTTGGCCAGCTGAGAAAACAAATGTGGTATAAGAGAGGGGCTATGTATAAGATGGCAAGGCATTTCATTAGAAATAGATATACCCAGAGGGTAGAAAGTGCTAGTATTAAAAATGGGTAGCAGTACATCGAAGACAAATATTTCCTGTTTTGCCAATAGAGGATGTGACAATCACGCCACGATTGCTGTGGCATGTGTAGCCTTGGAAGGGAGGAGTGGCTTACTTAGTTCATTAAGGGGCGATCATGAACTCTGATGAACTCTGCTATAATGGTGCCATAAGGTAGAGTCTACAATCCATGTGTTCCCTACGTTTTTGATATGGGTTTATTTTTTTCCAAGGGTGGATCCTGAGCTACCTGCATCAAAATCACCTGGTTTGCCTGTTAAAAATACAAAATCCTGGCTCTATCCCATATACATAGAATTGGGCGGGGGGGGGGGGCAGAAGAAATCCTGGAATCTGCATTTTAAACAAGCACTTCAGAGGACTTTCATACACTTTTGAGTTTGAAAGCCATTGCTTTGAGTCCTTAAATGTAGGTGCTTATTAATTGTTACTCAAAGTTGGATCCTTTTCCTACTCTATGGAGTAGTGCTGGCAGGCTCCAACTCCAATTCTGCATTAGGCAAACATACTGGGGAATATGTGAGGCTCAGCGTTCTCCCAGTGCTAGATCTCCCGAAACCCTTCCTCTTCTACCACAGTAATTTAACTCAGTTTTGGGACTATGGAGAAATGAATTTTTTAACTTCCTACTCCTCCTTCCCCCAGAGTATCCTCCTTTGAATTTTAACAGATGTCAAATCAATGCAGACATCCTGTTAGACTTCAAACTTCTTAAAATAGATGCTACCTGTGCTTTAAAAATTTCAATTAAACCAACATTTAGATACCCATATAAGGCCCTACCTAGGTTGGGTGCTAAAGCATACCCTGTTGAAATGAAGACTCAGAAGCTCTGATTATGGCAGTGGTTAGGAGCTCTTCACCTCAGTCGGATGGCCCAGCACATCAGTTCTATGCAGTCCAGAATGGAGAAAAACAGCAGTGTCACGGCACCTGGATTATATCATAGATGTCCCAAGTTCAGGAACTTTTGAGAACCTGAGTAAAGCTGATATGGATCAACCCCTTTGGGAGTGGCTCTCTCTCTAGAGCACTATGGTAGAGAGACCAACCCAAATCCTTAGTTGGATTCCAACTAAGCCGCCTGGGGGACAGATGAGTGGCTACAGATCTTCATATCTGGTTGCCTCCACAGTGAGTAAGAACGTTGGTTAGACATCTGAATCACAACAGGGGAAAAAAAAAAGTTCTCTTATAGGTAGCAATTTGTTCCATCAAGAAAGTAAGAAAATTAAAGCTTTAATTAACACTTTTTAGGAAGTATTTGGTATTTAAACTTGTTATTACCTAAAAGCAATTTTTATGAGCAGGTCTCAGGAAGTCTTAGCAAAAATTATGCTTCAAAAGATTCTTTTTGAAGAACTCTGGCTAATAACATTCACTTTGGCCAACAACCTTATTTTGCTGCTACTAATGCTGCAACAAACTTACCTTAAATGATTAAAATCATTTTTTCTTAGAAAACTGTAATTCAGGAGTCAAGCCTGACAGCAAGAACAAATGAAGTTGAGTATTGTTAATTTTTCAAGGTTGACCCTGAAGCCATCAGTGATAGGTTATTTTCACTTATTTTTTAATAAGGGAGAAAACAGAGAAATTGGAATAGATCTTCTTTCTAATTAAGGGTTATTGATTTATTTTTTAAAAGAGGAATACAAAGAGCTTCAGTTGGTTTAGGTCTTCTGCATATGCATTTAGTTTCTACTTCTTAACTGCACAGCCACTGTCACAAAATACTTGTGCCAAATTCCACATACAGATCCTGATTTGCATAGCTCTCCTTTATGTCAAAAAAGAAATCACGGCTAACTCTTGTGGGGGAGGATGTGAAGAAAGACTGGAGAAAATTCTAGCTGATGAAAAGTGCTTTAAAATCCCTTGCCAAATTCCCAAGACAGACTTTCTCAAAGCACTCTCTAACATCGTCATTTTAATATCCTCTTTCAGCACACCTTGATTTCCAAAGTATGGAATAGAAAGAGATTTTAGTGTTTTTTTTCCCCTAGTTTTAAAATGAGAAGCTGAAACTGTGTATTTATTATTATTATACTTTAATATGGAGCAAAATCAGGAGTGCAGAGACCTCCTAGAGAGAAGAATACATGTGAAAAGGAGTTGTTGAATAAGGCAGCAAATTACAGTTTTCGTAAAACAGGTTTATATATTAACAAAGACTGGGGCAAAGGCAAGTACACAAGCAAAAAAGATGGGTAAAAAAAGTAGTGATGAACAATTATGCATATACAACCCCCCCAAATTTTGGATTATGAAATCCAAGAATCCTAGTCCATAATTCATGTAAATGTGTTGCTGTGGAAGTTATTTTTACTTCTCTCCATAAATACATTGTTGACACAAAGAATAATATTCTTAGTTTACGGACTATAGTTAAGGGACATTTTAGGAGTTGATCTTTCCTTCAAAAATAAAAATAAAAACTGAAGAGGCTGTAAATCTCTCTTACTGCCCTTGTGCAGGTCTTAGATTTCACCCTACCTATTTCCAAACAGAAAACAGTAAGAGGGTGCAGACAGCTGTAACCTAAAGAGTGAAGGATTTAGTGAGCTGTCAATTTCTCGCATAATTCTTCTTTTCTGGTACTGCTGTTCTCTATGTATTATTAATCTATTTATATTTAACTCCAGCTATTAGTCCGTCTCTTCCAGCCACTGAGCCATTTGCAAAGGAGAGGAGAGAGAGACAAGGGTTGCTATTATTAGGCATCCTTTTGTGTGATGAAGGTGGAAGCAGTTAAATAACACCATTTTGCTTCTTTGAAAATGACAGAGTGTTTGGGGTGGACAACTCAGGGCTGGTTAACATAACCTTTCCCCTCAGAAGGTAAAACAATAGAGATACATTTTTGAAGGAGATACATTTTTGAAGTACTTAATTAAGCCTTCAGCAAGGAATGTGGGAAAATTACAGACTCATAAAAACCCTCCAGTTCTGGGCAAGAGTAAATTTTCTCTGCAGCATTCTGTCGCTGCTCATTTACTGCATCATTTTGACATCTCGTATTTCCACAAGGCTTTTATATAATCTATAAACAGGGACAGAAAGGTGAGGAACAGAGAGAATGGGGACAAAGTTTGGACTTCCCACGCTGTTACTTCCTTTCAGTTTTCCATTAAAGGGTGAGGCTGAAGGGTGGCATTTTAAGATGATTTCGTTAAAAGCCTGAGACATTAATAACTGACACAGCAAGAAGAAAGCTGTGAAAAACTGCCACTGCTTGCTTACTCTTCAAAGGATGAGTGTAATTCAGTCATAATGTAAGCTCTTTAATGTTCCTCCCCCAAACCTTTTTCGATCAGGAAAGCCTGGAATCTGTAGGCAAGAAAGATAATCATATTAGGACTCAAGCAGGCAGAGTTCAAATGCTAATAGCCTTTAAAATGTTCTCCTTATTTTCTGTTTCTGTATGTTGGGCTGTCATTCTTTAAAGAACTATCTTTCTGCGGTTTTACTCAGAAAACCACAGCAGATTAAATAATAAAAATAAATTCTACCAAAATGAAAAACATTTGCCAAGCAATTGGTGATAGTGCCATCTAAATCAGACAGGATGGTGGTGAATCTCATAATATTCACCTATTGGACTTTTATATGAATTATTTGCATTGTGATAGACTCTGGATATATGCCTTTGGAGTCTCAAGCAATTCTATTATTTTATAATGTAAACTTATCTCTGGATTCTTTTTGTTTCTTAGACCTTTATTTTCCCTTGATCTGATTTTTTCTTTTGTATTTAACAGGACAGAAGAAAGTCAGTTGCTTGGGCCTGCAAAGGACTCCCACTGACCCCACTTTGTAAAAAAAATTTCAAAAGTAAATTTGGAAATTAATTTCAAATAAGTCAAACCTCTCTCCAATTTCAAGAAATCATTTTATCAAGAAAAGATAGATACAGACCTGATTACCATCTCTTAAAAAGTATCTCTTCTCTATGACCTGTGAAAAACAAAGATTTTAAGGGCTTAGCACATATACCTTGAAAAGGTGGTAACTGCAATGGCCACTAACGGCACTAAAAGGTATATACCCAAATTAAGAGTCTTTTCAACAGCACAGACATCTAGTACAATGAGTTAAATCTGGTGCTAATGAGATCAGGATTGTGGAAGTATTTTTATAAAAGCCTGCCTCTTGTTCCAAAAAGCATTAATGATAGGTCAAAAAATACATGAACAACAAAAAAAGACTAAATAACCAGAGAGTGACATGACATCCCATGCAATTCCTAGTGTACGGCTGCAAATTTGGCTCAAAGTTTCCTAGCAGTCAGCCCCAAAAGGTACCAAACAGAATCCATAAGATAAAAGCAAAGCACTTTTGCTACTACAATAGCATACCTATTCTTTAAAGAGGAGTCTGTCTGTATAATGTAGTAAACTGCCACATCCCTCTAGTAAACACAGTTGTAAATTCTGTCGGTCCTTAATGGAGACAGATGACACAACATCAAAAGCAGTCAATTAACTTCTTTTCCGACTTAATCTGCACCCTTAATTCAGCAGTTTCGAAATTGTCTGTATTTAGTCAGTAAGAGAAATAAGGTAAAGCAGTGGATGTATCTGTACAAATCCATCACTACTACTGAAAAGAAGCCTTTAAAATATATGCCCTAACATAATGAGTTTAAGAGCACCATATTTTCACATGATGAGAAACGTTTTTTTTGAATTTTATTTTTTATACAGCAGGTTATTAGCTATCTATTTTATACATATTAGTGTATACATGTCAATCAAAATCTCCCAATTCATCCCCCCACCCCCCGCCACTTTCCCCCCTTGGTGTCCATACGTTTGCTCTCTACAGTCACATGATGAAAAACATTAAAAAAAAAAAAAGAACTCTGTCCTAACACTTGAGAAACTGCAATGGTGACAGAGGCAGTATTATTTTCTTTACACAGAGCTTTACATGTGATTAAGAAAAGTTCAGCAGATTAGAATACAGATTAGCTGGAGATTAACTCTAAGACATTAGAATCTAGAATTATGAAGCTAGGAACTTCCTCAGAATAAAGCAGAGCATCTTCTTCCAGGCCTGCAGCAGCTTGCTCTCATTGGCCTGACAGCCATATCATCTGGATTGTTTTTATCTTCAAGACTATGGATGGGTTACTTTTAGCCACAAGAGACTCAGGGTAAAGTTGCACTCACTGGCCTCAAAGGTAGAAAAGCTGGTTCATGATTAGTACCCATCTAAAATACCTGACACCACAAAAACTATGACAGGACTGATTTTCCTTCCTCTCTCCAGGGTAGGACAGGAAAATTCTATTACTCTAGAGTGGTTAGGAATTACTATTAGTGAAGGGAGTGTGGAAGAGGATTAGATTCCCCTTTGGAAAAGAAATCTTTTATTTATTTAATTTTTGAGTCTTTGTTGCTGCACGCGGGCTTTCTCTAGTTGCAGCGAGCAGGGTCTATTCTTCGTTGCACTGTATGGACTTCTCATTGTAGTGGCTTCTCTTGTTGCAGAGCATGGGCTCTAGGAACACAGGCTTCAGTAGTTGCAGCACGTGGGCTCAGTAGTTGTGGCTGGTGGGCTTAGTTGTTCTGCAGCCTGTGGGATCTTCCCAGACCAGGGCTCAAACCTGTGTCCCCTACATTGGCAGGTGGATTCTTAACCACTGCGCCATCAGGGAAGTCCCTTGGAAAAGAAATCTTTACACTAAATTCTGGAAGATATGATGTAAAGTCATATCTTAGCTGCCAAGTCCCTTGCTTTCAGGCAACCACCTCAGGATGGAGGTCGGGCCCACCTTTTTTTTTTTTTAATTAATTAATTAATTATTTTTTGGCTGCATTGGGCCTTCGTTGCTGCGTGCAGGCTTTCTCTAGTTGCGGCAAGCGGGGGTTACTCTTCGTTGCGGTGCGCGGTCTTCTCATTGCGGTGGCTTCTCTTGTTGCAGAGCACAGGCTCTAGGCGTGCTGGCTACAATAGCTGTGGCACGTGGGCTCAGGAGTTGTGGCTTGGGGCACTAGAGTGCAGGCTCAGTAGTTGTGGCGCACAGGCTTAGTTGCTCCGTGGCATGTGGGATCCTCCAGGAACAGGGAACCCATGTCCCCTGCCTTGGCAGGTAGATTCTTAACCACTGTGCCACCAGGGAAGTCCTGGCCAACCTCTTAATCCACCTGACTTTGTTTGTGATTTAGGAAACCAAGAGAGAAGCTGCTTTTCAATTTTGCTCATAATTCCCTGCCCTCAACTTGCGATGTCCTTCTCTTATCAAACCATTTTTAAAAAAATTATTTATTTATTTATTTGGCTGTGCCGGCTCTTAGTTGCTGGCATGAGGGATCTTTGCTGTGGCATGTGGGATCTAGTTCCCTGACCAGGGATTGAACCCGGGCCCCCTGCATTGGGAGCACGGAGTCTTAACCACTGGACCACCAGGGAAGTCTCCTCTTATCAAAACTTGCTCTCTTCTTAAAAGCAACCAAGTTCCCTCTAATTTTTTTTTTTTAAGTAGTCTTGCCTGACAACTTGGGTTACACTGATCTATAACCCACTGTTTCTGTAGGATATAACTTATTACATTACATTAAATTAATTAATTAATTAATTTATTTTTTGCGGTACGCGGGCCTCTCACTGTTGTGGCCTCTCCCGTTGTGGATTACAGGCTCCGGATGCGCAGGCTCAGCGGCCATGGCTCATGGGCCTAGCCACTCCACGGCATGTGGGATCTTCCCAGACCAGAGCACGAACTCGTGTCCCCTGCATCGGCAGGCGGACTCTCAACCACTGCGCCACCACGGAAGCCCACATTTTACTTTTTTAATTTTAAAATTAATAAATTATTTAAAATTTAAATAATATATTGTGGGATCTTTCCATGTCAGACACAGATCTATATGATGCTGCTCCTAGGGGACATAGATAGCGGCCACGGATCTAAACAAATGGAAGTTCTTACGTTTTAAGTTTGAAAACAATGTGGAGAGAAAATTTGGTTCCTTGCAGTGCTTCCAACCATTTTTTCATGTCATGACACATTTAGAAAATGCTAATATTTATACATTAGCAAATGTACAAATGGAGTAAATGGAAGAGCCAGGCCAGGGGCTCTGGCTGCTCTGAGGACTGAGGGGATCACTATCTCAGTGCACCTGTACCCTTTTGGCCACACACCAGTTGGGAAGTTCCGCAATAAAGCAAGAATTTCCCAGTGGCCTAATATTAAACAGGGACGAAGTGTGGGGCTCATCTTATGCTGACCTATTGGACAAAAGAGCCAAATATTAGATTTCTAAATAGTTAAAAGAAAAATGATTCATAAAGAAGAGCTATGAGGAGGGAAATTTTTTTCTTGGGAGATTACTTGTAAAAGGAAATATAAGACAGAAATTAATCTTTTTCAATAATAATACAGAAATACATCCTATTTTACTTTACTACACAACGTCAACATTGGGTAAACAATTTAACTTGGTCAATATTGTATGCAATGCAGCTGTATGGCCTTGTGAAGGAAAGACAAACAGTGCTCTAATTTACCAGTATGTTGAAAATGCTGCATTTTCATTCCAGTTCTGGACAATAAGATGATGCTGGTAACAGTGAATAATTGGAATGCAAAGGTTTCTGATAGGGAAAATTAGGGAATCAAGAAGATGACCTAGCCTTAAAAGTAGCAGTAACATTTATATGGAGAATATTAGTAGCTGGGAGAGCAAAAATAACTCAGGGCTTTAAGCAGAATGTCCTCAGTTTAAGTGCCTTTTGTGGGGACTTGGGGGTGGTGAATAAGCACAAAAATGCTAGAAAATATGGAAACATAAATTGTTTTAAGGAGGGAATTAGGTATCTTAAAAAACCCCATTTGAATACAGTAGCTTTCATCCTTTGCTTAGAGAACACTGGTGATAGAATAAACATGTCAGCAGGCCTTGAGCAATTACATCAACAGATAAGAGATCAAAACAAGTAGTATTCAGGCTGTGAAGTTTAGGATGAAGGAATAAAAGGACAAAGCATTCTACAAAGAATTGAAACTCTCATAATACATAAATTAAGTTTAAAAATAACTTAATTGAAGCCATTACCTTATCAAAAAACCTACTGAGCTTGACAGCATTGGAAGAACCTGCAGCTAAGTACCGTGGATTTGTGCAATCCTAGAAGATAAAACATAAGATCCACAATTAAACGTTAGGAAACATAAGCTCTTTGTGAGTCATTACTGTTTCTCTTGCACATTTCTATAGTAAAATATTAGGCATAAAAAATACTCTCATAAAATATTCAAGTAATTTTCAAATTATCATGCACACAGCAAAGAGGAAAGTGCTAAAGGAAGGTGAGGCCACTTACTCTTTGTTATTTAGGCAATTTTAGAGGACACTGAACCACTGTATTCACCACCAAATAATTCATAAAGGAAGACAGGATTGTTAATGTCTTACTAACAACAAAACCAACATACTAATTAGGTGACCTGCCTACATTTACCTTCAAAAGCAGAAATAGAGCTATTAAAAACACTTTTTTAAAAACATCTTTATTGTAGTATAATTGCTTTACAATGGTGTGTTAGTTTCTGCTATATAACAAAGTGAATCAGCTATATGTATACATATATCCCCATATCCCCTCCCTCATGCACCTCCCTCCCACCCTCCCTGTCCCACCCCTCTCGGTGGTCACAAAGCACCTAGCTGATCTCCCGGTGCTATGCAGCTGCTTCCCACTAGCCATCTATTTTACATTTGGTAGTGTATACATGTCAATGCTACTACTCTCTCACTTCGTCCCAGCTTACCCTTCCCCCTCCCCGTGTCCTCAAGTCCATTCTCTACATCTGCTTCTTTATTCCTGTCCTGCCCCTAGGTTCATCAGAACTATTTTTAATTTTTTTTTTAGATTCCATATATGTGTGTTAGCATATGGTATTTATTTTCTCTTTCTGACTTACTTCACTCTGTATGACAGACTCTAGGTCCACCCACCTCACTACAAATAACTCAATTTCGTTTCTTTTTATGGCTAAGTAATATTCCATCGTATATATGTGCCACATCTTCTTTATCCATTCGTCTGTCGAGGGACACTTAGGTTGCTTCCATGTCCTGGCTATTTTAAATAGTCCTGCAATGAACATTGTAGTACATGTCTGTTTCTGAATTATGGTTTTCTCGGGGTATATGCCCAGTAGTGGGATTGCTGGGTCATATGGTAGTTCTCTTTTTAGTTTTTTAAGGAACCTCCATGCTGTTCTCCATAGTGGCTGTATCAATTTACATTCCCACCAACTGTGCAAGAGGGTTCCCTTTTCTCCACACCCTCTCCAGCATTTATTGTTTCTAGATTTTTTGAGGATGGCCATTCTCACCGTTGTGAGGTGATACCTCATTGTGGTCTTGATTTGCATTTCCCTAATGATCAGTGATGTTGTAGCATCCTTTCATGTGTTTGTTGGCAATCTGTATATCTTCTTTGGAGAAATGTCTATTTAGGTCTTCTGCCCATTTTTGGACTGGGTTGTTTGTTTTTCTGATATTGAGCTGCATGAGCTGCTTGTATATTTTGGAGATTAATCCTTTGTCAGTTGTTTCATTTGCAAATATTTTCTCCCATTCTGAGGACAACACTTCACTTTTTAGTACTAGTTACTCACCAGTGCTCAACTAACTTAAGTACTATGAAGTTCTTAGGAATAGTAGGAAGCATGAAAACAAAGAGCAGGAGGAGCAAAAAACAAACAGAACGGTGGCCAGGGATTTCTCACTCACTGAATGCAAGGCACTACATCTCTTGGTAGGCCATAAAGATAATAATAAACAATAGATATATTTTTTGGTTAAAATAAACAATAGAAAAGTTTATTTTAAAATATCATTAAATATTATTTTTAATAATAAACAACAGATATTTACTATTAGGATACAAATAGGAAAAAATGGGGCTCTGAAGAGACAAAAGAATCTGAAACATTATAATCAAGTGACTAGTACATTGCAATGATTAGTAAAGACCTTA
The DNA here is from genome assembly GCF_008692025.1 of Phocoena sinus. Taxonomy (NCBI): domain Eukaryota; kingdom Metazoa; phylum Chordata; class Mammalia; order Artiodactyla; family Phocoenidae; genus Phocoena; species Phocoena sinus. The sequence goes on along the minus strand of NC_045766.1, from coordinate 78,179,665 downwards.
AAAGGTTTACTATCCCTTTCCTGGAATTCCAGTGTTGAATTGCCTTAGCTTGTCATCATTGACTTGCCAACTTAAGTGACTGAGTACTTTGATTTGTACCTCAAATGCCACCTAAGACCCAACCATGGGGATATCATATAGGCTCCTTTGCAAGGTTAGTATTTATTTTTTCGGTTATAGATCACCTGTGTCCCTTGGGAAATCACTGAAGTTATTATTGTTGCATTTATTCTGATTGTAATCTCTAAGCCCACATGATTCCTTTCCAATGCATTTTGTAACAATCCCTATTTTACCAATATACAACATTCAAGGCTCACATTTTAAATTCTGACCAGAAGCTATACATTTTCCAAAACCACAAAAGAAAAGAGAGACTACAACTTTTCAAAGATCATAGAGTAAAAGAAAAATCAGAGGTCTTTGAAGACAGCAGGCTCTGAAGCTGAGTATCTATCCCAACATCTCTAGATTGTGTGACATTGGTTAGGTTACTAAACCTTTAAAGTTGAGCTTATTCATTTGTGAAATGGAGATAGCGATACTTGACCCATAGGATTTTTGTGAAAATTAAATGAGATAATGCATGTCTGACACATAGTAGGTACTGAAATGTTAGTTTCCTTCTTTCTTCATCCCAAGAAAATGCCATCAGATTGAATTTTCAGACACAAAAGCACCTAACATAATAAAAGATAATTCTATATGTGGATTAAGCAGACTGAAATGTCATCGTGTAAACTGTTGTATTTGAAATCATGTTTGAACACATTTATACAGCAATTGAGGCATATAAAAGACAAACCTTAGCTAGATCTGTATTAGATATGTTTTACAAAACAGATATTGATCACATAATCATCAGATTGTCAAAAGACTTCAGAGATGACTCCAAATAGAGCTAAAGTACTAAATACAAAAATTAAATCAAACATCAAACAGACAAAACCTCCCCAAAACTTATTTCTAAGCCTCCACAATTTCAGGTTGACCAGGCTAGAGAAACCCTATGATTTTAGGAAGAAAATTTTAGATCTGAAAGAACTATAACTATCTGCTATTGATCATGGTGTAGGGCAAAGCCTGAAAATTGATAGCTCTAAATGCTTGCCTAAGCTTGAGAAAGACACATTAACTAGGGAAGATGCTTCAGAATGATCACTTTGAAGTAAACACATAACAGAGGAAAATTTGTGCTAGACACAAAAAAACCTAATAGGATTTAAAAAAATAAGTAACCTCCTCCCTGTTTATAATTTAAACAACTTGTCTTCTTTTTTTCCAGGTACAAGAAAGCTTTGATTCTATCTTTGATGTATACAGTTATGTTAATTCTTACTTTTTAATAATTTTAAGTAAATTCATACAGTAACCAAAGATGCTAGCACTAACAGTGTTAAATTAGTTTTTACTTGAGACTTTATATTTACTTGCTGAGTCTTTTTGACTGTTACCTCTTTTTGAAACTCTTATCCAATTTTCCTCCTCATTTTTTCTTCCCTGCATCCTCAAGACCCTCTTGTTTCTGCTGTGTTCTTGAAGGTGTACACTGATAAAAGGCCATAAGTATGTTGTATGTGAATTCTGTGAAGACCATGTTTGCCACTTGAGTACCTTTACATTTTGTTAACAATTAAAGATCGCCCTGACTTTGCAAGTAAAATAGGAAAAGCACATATCTAGACGATTGTCACAGAAACCCACAGGCACTGGAAACAGATACATTCTAAAATACATTAAAAGTAAAATAGTATGTGTCTAGCATGTGTAAGCACTTAATAAATGCCAGCTACTTTTATTATTAAAAAAAAAGTAATTGCTGGAACAAATTAAGCTATTCAGTGGTAAATTTCCCTTTGGAAACAATGTTCAAACAAAGTAACCTCAGTACTTCTTTGACAAGGATATTATATATTCTATGTAACAGGAATTCTCTGCAATATGATGGTCCAGTGTTGACTACCTGGGCATTTATGCTGAATATTCCATGGTGGCAGCTGAGAAAAATAAAGCATCTGCACTGCAAAGCAGAATGTAAAAAACAATGGAATGGCAGGCAGAAGCTGACTCAATTATGGGGGTACAGGTGGAGTTGAACCAAGCCGCGTTCACCAATGTTGATTCACAGAGAAAGGGCATCAGAATCAGCTGAGTTATTAGTTAAAATTACTGAGTCCGGGGCTTCCCTAGTGGCGCAGTGGTTGAGAGTCCGCCTGCCAATGCAGGGGACAAGGGTTCGTGCCCCAGTCCGGGAAGATCCCACGTGCTGCAGAGTGGCTGGGCCCGTGAGCCATGGCCGCTGAGCCTGTGCTCCGCAACGGGAGAGGCCACAACAGTGAGAGGCCCGCATACCGCAAAAAAAAAAAAAAAAAAAAAAAAAATTACTGAGTCCTTCTGTCAAACCTTATAAATAAAAAGCTCCAGCTGTGGGGCATTTATTCAAAAATTTTCACAAATACTATAATATTGAATACACAGTCAGGTTTGAGTAATTGGTGATCTAGATGATTTCTAACAATTCTTTCAGCTCCAAGATTCTAAATGTTAGGTGAAGGATAATTAAGTGGAAAACAGGCTTAGTTGTAGAGCATGGGCTCTGGAGTCAGAGTGCCTGGTTTGACCTGTGTAACCTTAGCCTAATTACCCCTCTTTGCTTCTAGTCTTCATTTTTAAAATGGAGGTATTTATAGTACCTACCTTATAGGATTGATGTGAAGATGATGCATGTGAGATAATGTACATAAAGCACTAGAACAGTGCTTGGCACTAATAAGTCCTTAATGAATGTTAGCCATTAGTGGTATTAAACTACCACCACCACGTCTGGAATGCCAGTGCGTTGATATGTTGCAGAAATCCTACTTGTGAACAATGACATACAAACCATGACTGAAGCTGCTGGCCAGGATCATTCTCTAGGCAACACTAACTAGCTTATATGAGAACTTTTCTAGCCTTCTTAATGTCCAGTTCTAATTGAGCTAAATGTCTCAGGAAGGGACTCAATCCATTGTATAAACTAATGCTTATACATTACTAACTATACATTAGTTTATATAAACTAATGCTTATGAAGCACTCCTAGTTTACAGTTTGTAATTTTCTCATTTACATACTTGTTTACCCTTTAAGGTAAATTCTGTAGTTTAAGAAGCTAAGAGGCTTTTCTAAAGCAAGAATAAAACAAAGTTTGAACATTCCAACAGGTCAGCATATAAGGAGGCTTTGCCCGTCTCATAATCTATGTTGGCTCCAATCTTCATTATCTTTTGGACTAGAACCCAAATGCCTGATTTCAAATATAAAGCTTCCTCTGTGAGAATACAGAACTTTCGAAGTCTTTGGTTTTGCCTTTACCTGATAATAATACAAACATGCATTAGTAAAAAATACACACCAAATTAATCTCTTCTGCATTGAAATCCTCAGCCAGGAAAGCAGTCCTAGTTAAAACTTCATGGCGCTTGGTTTCATGAATCTGATCCAGTTTAGTCCCTATTACCAACAGTGGGATTTGGTTATCAGCAAACTGTTCCCGGTCATAATCCCTGTGATAAATAATAATGAAGAGGTGAATAGAATTTACCTTTCTGATGTAGATGTGTAATATTTAAATGCAACTACTCGCACTATTTTACAGATACTTCACTGACTCTTGCTCACCCATTACCTATAAACTTACTTTTCTCCCACCTAGTTGTTCATTTTTTCAATCAATCCTCGCCATCTTTCAAGTTCCAATTGTTAATTCAACTACTCAAAATTTGTCCCATGAGTCTTTACAGACTACTTGAATAAACTGAGTGCCCACCAGGTATATGAAAGTAGGTTGACTTGACTTCTCCCAAAGCTCTGTCTTCTAAGGCTAACAGCTCAGGAATTTTTCTGGGTAGATGCAGAGAGTGGATTCAAACCTCCATGGAGAGAAAACCCAGTACCCTACCTACCATGGCAGTCACGCCTTTTGCCAGAGGGGAAAATGTCAAGCTTCTGGGTACCTCCTGGGGTATGCATAAGCTTTACACCTACCATACTCATTTCTGTCTATGAATAGTAAAGAAAAATAGATCATTTTAGGAAAATCAGAAATAGGAATGCTGAAGGCCAGTATAAATCAACCATAGGTGATGCTACAGCCTGGGGAAAGATGGATTCAACAAATGGAAAGGGAAAGAAACAACTGAAATGCAAAATGAATAGTAAAAGGAAAGAATTAAGTACCAAATAGTTGTTTGTCCTGACACGAGAGCTGTGGGAGACACAGAACAGGTAGTAAGAATCACTTAGGGTTAGTGGCCTTGGGTCACTGTCTTTCTATTACTGAAAGGAACATAGAGCCCAATGTTGTTCAATTAATATAAATTCTACTCACATGTGAGAAATGAAACAGATTTGGAGTTCTGACATATTATAAGCTCAGTTTATAACAGTCAGCAAAATCTGGTTGCAACACCTTATGACAGTAAACCAATATTGCATAACCCAATCAATACAAACCAGGTGAGCATAATTTTTTCCTTCCTTTGACATCACTCTTCTTTCTCTTTGAATAATCTAAATTGTGTTTGTGTGTGCGCCCATGCACAAGAACTTACCAAATCTTTTTGCCCTTCACAATAACCTTACAGAGCCTCAGTTACTGTTCAGACTTGGAACAAAATTGTTTTGAATTATGTTACCTCCTATTTCATAAAAATACTATCATCCTAATTACTGCATCAAAGCCAACAACAGTTTGAGTTCAAGGCCTTTGATTCTTCTTACTAACATCAATGTTGACTTAGGAGACATGGTCCAAAACTGAAATTTGCTTTATTAGAGAATAAAGTTTTGAAAGTGCCCTCCTTTAGGACTTTTTTCCCCTTATACTCTAACTCTGGCTTACGTACAACTTTTTGTATATATTTTATCAAACATCATTTTTGATACACATTTGTCACTTGCAGTCTTTCATAATCTCTTGTACATTAACATATATATTTATTGTACATATGTAACATAACATATATGTTGCACATAATATATGTATATTTACAATCTGTTCTCTTATTTCTCTTTTTAACTTTCCTTTTTCTCACTTTCTTTCATTAAATCTTATATCCAATTTGAAATTTGATCTCAAAATCCTTTTTTTCTTTTTAAATCATTAGGTAAAAAGCAAATGGGGAATTTTATCATGAATGGATAAGTCTGATAACACCTTAACATCACAAAGAGACAGATAACCAGGTATTGTATTATATGCTCTGTACCACTTAGGCAAAAACAAAAAACCTTGCATCTTTCAGGCCACTATATTTAACTACCATTATGAAGATTAGGATTCAGAGAAACAAATAATGTTGGAACAATTGGACATTCATATACAAAAATCGACCTCAACCAAACCCTCACACATTATAACTAACTCAAAACAGATCATAGATCTAAAAGTAAACCAAAACCTGTAAAACTTCTAGAAGAAACACAGGAGAAAACCTGCATGATCTGGGATTAGGCAAAGAGTTGTTATACATGATTCTAAAAACATAATACATAAAAGAGAAATTAGACTTCATCAAAATGAAAAACTATTGCTTTGTGAAAGATACTGTTAAGAGAATGAAAAGACAATCTACAGAGTGGGAGAAAATATTTGCAAATCAAACATTTTACAGAATGTTATTTTGGAGGGTACATTCCTGGTATTGCTATAGCATTTCAAACCAACTGTGAAGTAATCTGGGCTTACCCATTTGTTACCAAGACTCCAGTCGGCACCAAATCCCTGTTGAGAGCTTCCAATGACCAACGATACAAGTTTTGGGATGACTTCTTATTTGTTAAGTCATGGACTAAAATAATACCTAAAATAACCAAAGAAAATAATGTCAATATTGTAACAACTCCTCTTCATTTCACAATTGGCAAAACATTAGGTTGCTTACTGAATACATTTTGGTACGACTAACAAACTCAGACACAATTATTTTAAAATTTCCTCTGTAAGTTCTTGCAAATAATTATTTAAAAATAATTATCTAAAAGCTTTTCTTTGTCAGTTATATAACTTTTAAAAAATTCTACAAGGGCTGACAGATGTCATTAAACTTTTAGAATGTCTTTTCTTTTTTTCTTCATTCAACACTTAATGAGTGCCTATTCTGCCTGGTCCTAATTACAGAACTACTTCATCAATAAAAAGAATCAAAACTACTTCAAGGATATAGGAGATTATATTCATTCAAAAAGGTTATTTTTTTCCACACTATGCATCTGTCATAGACATCATACATACACGTATTACTTACACTCATTAAAATATTTAATAATAAAAATTTATTAAAATGGTATTGATTTAATTTGATACAATTCCTATTCTTTAGCTGACAAGAGGTTTTCTTGTAGATCACCTGAACCTAATCAACTCAAAAGTCTAATCATTTAGTTCTTCGGATTAACGGCTAGCTATGTAAGCTTGCTCTACCTGTAAGAGATCTAGTTAACAAAGCAAAAGAAATATGCCACTAGAAGGAGGTAGGAAAAGATAGTCAAGAAGTATGAATAGTAGAAAACAGATGGACTTTTAAGAGATTGAAAAATAGCAAAATGTAATAAGGTTTAGAAATACAATTAAACAGAATCAGTTAAGATCCTAGACAGAAAGGTAAAGCAGGTTATTACAATATGATATTGACAAAAAAGGAAAAGCTTTAATGCCTAGTGAAATTTAGGGTACCATCTTGTGATCAAGAGACAATAGGCTTTTAAACCCCCAACCCTTGCCTATATTACCCAGATTCTACTGTGAAGAGAGAATGTGAAACTGATGATTCTTCCATCTTCAAGATGTAAGATATGTAAATTTGAAAAAGAAGGGCATAAGAGTTAGAATTATTTGGCTCCTCTAGTTTTTACAGACATTGTGTAACTAAGGTGCTTGTGCAAATTATAGTTGACTAGTTCCAGTTAGTTCAGATAAATCTGTATCTCTCCTGGGATCTGGAAAAAATAGAGATCTGACACTTGCCCCTGTGTCCAACTGCATTCACTCTACTTTCCTCAATGAGGGGCTCTATTAGGCATTAAGGAAACGTGAACAAGGATAGATTTTAAAAAAGGAATAAATAGCTACCGTTAAAGAATATAGCTAACATTTATTCAGTATTTATGTGGTAAATATTGTGCTTTACGTCTGGCATCTAATTTGATTTTCAGAACAGTCCTATGAGGTAAGAATTATTATCTTCATTTTACACATGTGGAAACTGAGGCTCAGAGAGGTTGAGTAACTTACCCTAGATCACATGGTAAGTGGGGTAGCGGAATTTGAAATCAAGTATTCTGACAGTAAAAGACTAGAGGAAGACAGAATAAAGTCACTTCAGGGCAAAGGGAGTGGAAGATACTTCTCCTCTCCTTATTTCCTAGGTATAAATACCACAAAACTATGGGTGGGTTTGGTTGGGAGAGTGAAAATATTACAAAGGCCTAAATGAGCTATTAGATGCACAGGGAGGAGTTTATTTTTTGAGGATCTCTATTTAAGGCTTTTGAGCTTTTAAGTGCATTGAGCACCTTTTTCCTTATTTTCCTTCTTTCATTTGGGCTGAGAGTTCCTGCTTTGTAGATTATGAGCTAGAAGGGATGGGACACAGTGAGGCCCAAAGGAAAGAAGTCAGGGTGATAGCTGATCAGAATATGTTCTAAATCTTTAAAAATAGAGAGGTAGAGACATTTTACAGGTTTCCTTTGGGGATTACCAGCCTCATTCATCACAGTGGGAAGAGGTAGGGTATTGAGGGAAGGAAGTTATTGCTAAGAATAGACTGTATTTGAATGGAGTGATCCTTATGCTCTGTTTCTTAGAAAACTAAGGATGGTAGATGGAGTAAAGAACCTTGAACACTTCTACCAAGAGAAATGTTCCAGAGGTAGGCTCGAAGAACACAGAAACTGATTTTTCTTTCTTTTTCATTGAAGTATAGTTGATTTACAATATTGTGTTAGTTTCAGGTGTACAGCAAAGTGATTCAGATATATATATATATATATATATATATATATTCAGATTCTTCTCCATTATAGGTTATTACAAGATATTGAATATAGTTCCCTGTGCTATACAGTAGGACCTTATTGTTTATCTATCTTATATATAGTAGTTTGTATCTGCTAATCCCAAACTCCTAATTTATCCCTCCCTCCCTTTCCCCTTTGGTAACCATAATTTTGTTTTCTATGTCTGTGAGTCCCTATTAAGATTGCTCTTAATAGGGAGTTTTTTTTTTAAGAAACAGGAATATGTCTCAGTCTTGTTTGTAAAACTAACATAGGATATATGAAATTACTTCAATAATATTTAAGGAAGACACAAATCACTAATGGAGAGAAGGTATAGAAAAGATAACCAAATAAATATGGATTTAGATGGATTTCTTCAGTACTTACTAAGCTTACAACTCAGAATTCCATAAAGTTTCTAGGATCTGAATGGTCTTTAACTTTATTATTTATTTATAATTTTTATCCTAACTCTTTGTCAAAAAGATCTAAACAGAAAAAGTGTTATTTATCCAAACTTTTCTTTGCCAAATTGGATTGATATCAACTTTGACAAGTCAATTGACTGATATAATCCAAGTTTATCACTTGATCCTAGATCTAAACCAGGCTTCATTTCTTTCTCTCCTGCTCTTTAGCAAGTCACCTAATACTATACCAGTCTTATCTTACTGTTTTTTCAATTATATACATTCTATTAATATATGCCATTATCATGTACTTTATCATGTATCATTATGATGTCATATATTAATGTCACCATCTTAAAACTGTGTTTTGTTTCATTTATGAATATTTTGTTTCTTCAATTAGATTGTGACACTTTCAGATAGAATTCCGAGCTAAATGTGACATAGGTCTGAACTAACATGACTCATCCTGTATTCTACAGTATGCATCCAATGGCAAGAGCCTTCTCTACTTTTTTGAAGTATCTACAACACCTTATGATATGGGATAAGATATTGAAAGAGGAATATAAGTAATGAAGATGGTACTGAATAATTACAATGCTTACTTAATATAGAATGAGATCTAAGCATAGTATAAATGAAGGCCAATTAATAGCTAAGCATCTACCAGAAAGGAAGGGGTAAGATACTAAATCTTTTGGTACATCAATCAAAGAGAAGTTGAAATTATATTTCACAGTAAAAAAAAAAAAAGGTAAAAAATGAATTAAAGAGAAGATAAAAAAATTCTATAGGTAAATCACAGGTGTCAGTAGTTTAGTTCCTGGACACAGAGTAGGCACTCTATGAACTGTAATTATGTCCTATTACACACCTCTACCTGGAAGTCTGCTCCAGGTGTTTGTATATCTGTAACTGGATGAAATTTCTGCACCCCTAAAAACATCCTTAGGCAGCTTTTATAATTACACAGGACTCTAAGGAGCAGATGAAAAAAAATCTCAGTATCTCTGGGACATCTGGCTTAGACCATGAGACTCCTAATGGTATATACTCAGTTGACTGAAGAAACAGGACTCCCAGGGGACAGTGTTTTGGAAGGTTCCATGTTTTATGTCGAGTACCCAAACTATCTCTCAATATTTAGTTTATGACAATAATATAAATAGAAACACTTAGACAAAGCAAATATCTAATGTTCTGAAATACATAGTTAGAATCTAAAAAACATGAACTGGAATGTGATATGCAGATTTAAATTAAGAGTTGGGGGTATCTTAGATCTTTCTTAAATTAAGATGAGTCCAGCATTCCTCATCAGATGATCTGAGACCATTAATATATGGTAAAAATAAAAAATGTTTTACCATTTACAGAGTTGTAGAATACTGCTCTTGTGCTTTTCACACTGCTGGCACTGCCCACAGAGCCTCCAACATCCCAAAATTCTATATAGTAGGTCTTCTCTTCTGGGGTTCCTTCTTTGTAGTCATGAACCTAACAAATCAATCCATCAAAATAATTATTATAGCCACTAAGAAAACTCATAAACACCCTCATTCCACTTTAAAGCACTGAACATTCCATATCAGTAGCTTACCCTCTGACTCTCTAATCACCACCTCCTATCTTTGCAGCTTCCTCTCTCTAACACTCCAACTCTAATAATAATCTTTGACCCCAAAGGTCCCTATAGTTCATGGATCCTAACACCTTCCAAAGTCCCCCCTTCCACTTCCAAACCTTCATTTCCTTCCTAACTAAGCATAAATTCTGCTATTCGTCATTTTAATCTCTCCTCTACCCTTCCCTCACATAGTATTCATTAGACAAAACTCCAGCCCTGATTATATCCACCTTTTCCTGTATTCCATGTCTGCAACCCAGCTAGCGAGTGTAATGTTCAGAAAAATATACATTCAAGCTAACTGGATTCATTTTAAATTCAAGTCTACCTTTGGAGCTCTCCTTCAATCAGTTCCATAGTCTATTTCCTCTTTTCCTCCCCTAGGTAACTATTTCACACTTACTCCTATTTTTCAAACTTCCAATCTCTCTTCCTTGTCCTCAAGCACAGCTAATAATCTTGCTTCCAGAGACAGAAGCAATCAGAAGAGAACTCTACAACCTGCTCTTCGCTTATCTATCCACTCCCTGCATCTGTACCCATATAATCTGCTTTCCTTGCAGCTATTATAGATAAACTGTCTGTGTCTCTAAGGTCAAATCTCCTTCTTATGCATAAAATCCCACCCCTTCTTTCTTATCAAAGAGGTAGCTCTATCAATTCTCCCTTTCATCATCAAATTTTCCCTCTCTGTTGGATAATTCCCACCAGCGAACAACCATGCCATAATTTTTCCCATCTTAAAATAACCTTCTCTTGGGCTTCACTAGTGGCACAGTGGTTGAGAGTCCGCCTGCCGATGTAGGGGACACGGGTTCGTGCCCCGGTCCGGGAAGATCCCACATGCCGCGGAGCGGCTGGGCCCGTGAGCCATGGCTGCTGAGCCTGCGCGTCCAGAGCCTGTGCTCCGCAACGGGAGAGGCCACAACAGTGAGAGGCCAGCGAACCGCAAAAAAAAAAATAAAAAAATAACCTTCTCTTGACCTCATGTCTTCCTCTAGCTGCCAAACCACTTCTCTATTCCTTTTTACGGCAAAAGCCCTCCAAAGAGTTGTCTCTTCTCAACTGTCTCTAATTCTTTTCCTTATATTCTCTTTTGAACTCATTCCTGTCACACCTTTTGTCCCAGTCACCCCACTGAAATATTCCTTATCAAGGTCATTAATGGCTTCCACACTGCTAAATCCAACAATCAATGAATAGTTTCCATCTTACTCTATCATCTGATAAAACTAATCACTCCTCTTTCAATACTTTCTTCACTTAACTTACAGGATATCATACTGTTCTGCTTTTCTTCCTACCTCACTGGCTAAGCCTTTTCAGTCTCCATTTGGGTTGTCCTCATCTCTCTACCCTCTTAATTGTTAGAGTGTTCCAAGGTTTAGTTCTTGGATATCTTGCAACACTTGCTCTTTTGACAATTTCATCTACTCTTATGATTTAAAATGTCATAAATACGTTGATGAATTCCAAATTTATATACATCCTGGAGCAGTCCCTTGAACCTCAGACTACCATATCACCTAACTACAATTTGGATGTCTAACAGGCACCTCAAATTTAACATATTTAAAAACAATATCCCAATCTTCCTTCCAAACCCATTCTTCTCCCAGTTTTCTCTGATCCAGTAAAAGGCAATTCTAGCCTTCTAGTTAGTTGAAGGGCCAAAAACTTAAGCGTTAACTTAACTCTTAACTTAAAACTTAACTCCTCTCATACTGCATATCTGATTTGTCAGCAAATTCTGTTGCTTTTGCCTTAAAAAAATATCCAAAACCCGTTCATTTCAAACCATCTCAACTATTACCACCCTCAAAGCCTCTATCTATCTCTTTGCCTGAATTAATGTAATCATCCCCTAACTGATTTCCCCACTAGAGCCTCACTGACTCACTTTCCCACCACCCTCCATTTGTTCTCCATATAGTAGCTAGAGTGATCATTTTAAAATGAAAGTTAGATCATATCCCCCTTCAATTCAAAACTCTCCAATGACTTTCTCACTCAGAGTAAACTCCAAAATCTCTCTCTTTCTCATGGTCTAGACTCTATAAGAATTTACTGCTTATATTTCAGAAACGAAATCTGATATATGGCAACCTTATCTATTAGAATATAGACAAGAGCCAGATTATAATATGGTGGTTCAGGGGTGTATATCAGAATCTTTCAAGGTTTTTTTTTTTAGAAATATACATGCCAACAAAAGCAAAAAATAAACAAGTGGGACTACATCAAATAAAACAGCTTCTACACAGCAAAGGAAACGAGCAACAAAGTGAAAAGGCATCCTATGGAATGGGATAAAATATTTGCAAATCATACATCTGATAAAGGGTTGATATCCAAAATATATAAAGAAATAATACAATTCAATAGCAAAAAACCCAATTTAAAAATTGGGCAGAGGAACTGAATAGACATGTTTTCAAAGAAGACAAATGGTCAACAAATACCTGAAACGGTGCTCAATATCACTAATCAGAAGGGAAATGAATATCAAAAGTGTGAGATAGCACCTCACACCTCTTAATATGGCTGTTATCAAAAAGACAAGAGATAACAAGTGTTGGTAAGCATGTGGAGAAAAGGGAACCCTTGTACACTACTGGTGGGAATGTAAATTGGTTCAGCCACCATGGAAACAGAATGAGGGTTCCTCAAAAAGTTAAAAATAGAACTACCATATGATCCAGCAAGCCCACTTCTGGGTATATATCCAAAGGAAATGAAAACAGGATACTGAAGAGATATCTGCACTCCCATGTTCTGTGCACAACAACCAAGATATGAAGACAATTCAAGTGTCTGTCAATGGATGAAGGAATAGAGAAGATGTGATATACAGCCATGAGATGGAATATTATCCCATTATTCAGCCACGGGGTGGGGGTGGGGGGGTGGGGGGGTGGGGAAATCCTGCCATTTGAGACAACATGATTGGATCTTGAGGGAATTATGCTAAGTGAAACAAGCCACTCAGAGGAAAAAAAAAAAAAACAACTGCATGCTATCACCTATATGTGGAATCTAAATAAAAAGTTAAACTCATAGAAATAGAAAATAGAAAAGTGGTTGCCAGGGGTTGCAGGGGTGGGGGAAATAGGGAGAAATTGGTATAAAGGTACAAATTTTCAGCTCTAAAATGAATAAGGTCTGAGGACCTAATATATGATATGGTGACTGTAGTTGATAACACTCTATAGTATAACCGAAACATGCTAAGAGAATAGAACTTAAATGTTCTCACCAAATAAATAATAAATAAACATGTGAGGTGATGGATGTGCTAATTAACTGGATGGGAGGAATCCTTTCACAATGTGTAAGAATATAGTAAATCATCACAATATACACTTTAAATATCTTACAACTTCTTTTGTCAATTATATCTCAATAAAGCTGAAAAAAAAAGTCCTTAAAAAAAAAGAAATATACATGTCAGACTTACTGAATCAGTAACTTTGGGGTCCAGTCCTTGGCATGCATAATTTGAACAATTCTCCAAGTGATTTTGCTGTAACCTCTAGTTAAGAATTACTCATTTTATACAATGGAACTCTTGGTATCAGGAAGCCTAGACTATATTCATTGATTGCTACTAATTATCCCTGATATCTTTGAGTCTCAGTTTCTTTGCTTATAAAACGAAGAAGTTATATTCTGTATATCAAATGGCTCTGAAATAACAGAAAGCAAGATAGCTGAATAGTTAAAATAGATGTCATAAAATGCATATATCAATATATGTTTAACAGAATGCTTCATACTTTTTACTTATTCACATTTTTTTTTGGTCCAAATCCTTTTGTCCAAGGAAAACTTTAAGTAAATAAGATATTCTACAGATAGCCACATTGACATTAAGATAAGACAATTAGCAGACTGGCAACAAAGAGGATAGGACACAAAAATGACAACAGCAAAATCACAGCAGTTGGGGACCATTGTGGATAATAGAAAGTAATCTTGTATACTGTGATAAAAGGTATCACTATTTTGCTATGAGGCATAAATAATTGATAATATGTGAAAATGTTAAGTCATCAATAAAAAGGTTAAACTACATGAATTCTGTTTATGAAAGCAAGGAAATTTATAATTTATATTATCAAGATTTCTAAGCAAAACAACTGAAACGAACAATACAAGGTATTATAAGGGGTCAGTTACCTGGTATCAAAAAGCTCAACTACTTTAGTGAAGCTTTGTTGATCCTGCCACCCTCCCTGGCTCCAAAACCAATCAGGGCCAGTTAGGTACTCTTCTTATTTGCTCCCATAACATCCTGCACAGTTCTATCATTTCACTAACCACACTGTCTTATTTATCTGCTGATATCTCTTCTATTAGACTCTGAGCTTAAAAGCATGGACCATATTATTCATCTTGGTAGGCCTACAACATAGCATAATACCTGGCACATATTAGATGCTTTGATATGTTTAGTTAAATCAAGGAATAAATTCAGGATATGTCATCCTCTAAGGTTTTATTATACTCAGTTTATTATTTTACTGAATTCCAGTGCTTCTCAAGTACAGTTTTAAGAACAAATTAAATCAGAACCAATAGGAAGGCTTATTTTAAAAAATACAGATTCTTGGACAACTCTTGAAGCTTCTGGGGTGGGGCTCAAGGATCTGTATTTTAAAGAAAGCTCTCTAGGAGATTCTCATACATAATTAAGCTGGGCAAAAATTTAAGTACATCATTTTTTTTCTCTAAAGTTATTTCAAATGTCTAATGTTTACAGACTGTAAACAGACTGTAACTCCTTCCAGAATAGCCACTATGTAATACAACTTCCAGGTAGCATGCCCTCTTAGCCTTGCAATGTACCAAGTCTACTAGCCAGCTCCCTTTTGGCTACACACACTCCCAAGCCAGATTCACCCACTCATCTGTACTCTTCACCACAAAATACCTTCCTTAATTAAATCTTTTCATGTTTCCTTCCAGAATTAGAAGAGAAGGTACCCTTCTTTCTTTCCAAACTGGTGAATTAAACTAAGTTTTACTTAATTCAAATGTAATGAGTCCTAAGAACTTTAACCGTGGCTTGTAGCTCGTAGCTATGACATAATATCTTTTATATGGGTGAGTGATCTCCAAGGGAAAGCTTGACATTTTAACAAGTATTGCTCTTGACACAATAAGTGGTACGTCGGTGCTATACTAAGAGCCCAACATGATGGGGGGTAATGCCAAACTATAAGAAATGTGTTTTATATTTAAATCAGGTCATCAAAGAATGAATATTTAAAGTCATTACAGACTTTACAGCTATATAAAGAAGGATTTTTCTCAACAGGTAGCAAAAGTATGTGCTGATCATCAAATGGGAAAAGGAACTATACTGTAACTTTGGTACTTCTCATTTACTCACCTCTTAACTTTTTATTGGAAATCAAATCAAGACGAAGTATAAAAGGTTTTGTCTCATTTGAAGAGTTTATTCATTGTGTGTAATTTTTAAAAAGGAGAAACAAATTTAGTAAAGAAAATGATACACATCAGGAAAGAGCAGTGGATGTAGATATTCTCTAGTAAGTTTGGTTTAGTATGTGTGCCTGCAGAACTATTATTAAAGAGAGTCAGGAAGGTAGGAGGTCTTAGGAGAGAGTTGGGAGAAAAGACAGAAGGATAGAAAAAAGTCAACAATGAGAGTGTACCAGGGGAGTAGGAATTGAATTTGTCTCATTCATTGCTGTACTTCTAATTCTTTGCAGTGTCTGATACCCAGGAGGTATGCAATATATATAATGAATGAATAAATGAATGAATGAATAATATCATAAAGGTGTCTGCTAATTGCCTCTTCCTTACCAGTAATCTTGTTCTGCCTTCAGCCAAGTTCATTTCCTCTATTAAAAAAAAAAAACCCTTGGACTTCCCTGGTGGTGCAGTGGTTAAGAATCCGCCTGCCAGTGCAGGGACCTTGGGTTCGATCCCTGGTCCGGGAAGATCCCACCTGCCCCACATGCCAAAGAGCAACTAAGTCCGTGTGCCACAACTACTGAGCCTGCACTCTACAGCCCACAAGCCACAACTACTGAGGCTGTGCGCCACAACTACTGAAGCCTGTGCACCTAGAGCCTGTGCTCCACAACAACAGAAGCCACCACAACGAGAAGCACACACACTGCAATGAAGAGTAGCCCCCACTCGCCACAACTAGATAAAACCCTCGCACGGCAATCCAACACAGCCAAAAATAAATAAAATAAAATAATTTATAAAAATAATAAAAATAAAAAAATAAATTAAAAAACCCTTCACTTTCCCCTTCTATTCTGTACCCATCTGTTCCTTTATTTAACCTCTAAACGACTGATTTAAACTCCTGTTTCTATTTCCTCTCTGCCTGCTCACATCATTTGGTTTCTGCCACTAACATTCCATTGCATTTTCAAAGGTCAGCACTACCTTCATCGTCACCAAATCCAATTTTTTTTCTCTTAGTCCTTATATCTCTGTATTATTTCATACTAAAAATCAATCCCTCCTTCATGAAATTCTCATCTCTGTTTTGCTCTTGCGGTATTTCATCATCTTGGCTATCCCTCCTATCTCTTTGATCAATCTTTCTCTGACCCCCTTTTCAACATCAACTCTCTAAATATACCCCAAGGTTCTCCCTCAGCTCTTCTCTTTCTAAATTTTCCTTTCTGAAAACCTCATCAGCTCTCATGGTTCAGGATTATCCCTATACAGATAATTCCAATTCAGAATTCTCTCTTGAGCTTCAACACGTCAAATGCCTTCTAGACATTGGATAGCTCACAGATTCCTCCCTTCATCATGTCCAGAGCTAAATTTATCACTTCTTTCTCTTCCACCTGTAATATATATCCCTCTTCTTAAGGAATAGTACATTTGTCCGTTGCCCAGGCTGCCCATTCAATCATTAACACTCAGTATAATTTTCTGTTCTTCACAAGCGACTTACTTTCTCGCTTGAACACTTATATTCTGTATCAGAGCTATCCCACAGAACTTTCTGTGATGATGCAAATGTCAAATATGGTAACCACCAGCAACATGTGACTACTGGGCACTCGAAATGTGGTTAGTTCAACCAAGCAACTAAATTTTTAATTTTAGTTCATTTAAATTAAATTTAAATCTCCATGTGAGTCTAGTCGTTACTGTATTTGACAGCATTAGAATACCTTTTTCTTAATACCATTCTGGAACAAAAGGCAGTACAGAGTAGTGATCAAAAGCACAGGTTTCTGAACCAGACTGTCTGGGTTTGAATTCCACCTCCATCACTTATTAGCATTGTGACCGTGAACAAGTCAGTTAATACTTCTGTGCCTCAACTACTTCATGTGTCAGATAGGGAAGCTAATAGTACCTACCTCAAAGGGTTTTGGGCATTAAGGCTTGTGGATTAGTATGCAAAATAGGTGCCTAGCCAAAGTAAGCACTAAAAAATGTTAGCCATCATTTATTATTACCATTATTTTAAAGATCATTTATATAAAGACCTTGTCCCACCTACCAGTTCCCACCTCATATTTTTAGTGGTAGGAAGACTGCCCTTAAAAAATTTTTTTTTCTCCCCAGTGCTTGTATATTGTTATGCTGCCCAAGAGGAATTCAATAGATATTGATTGTGTGCAATGTGTAAATTAGAATTAAAAATCCCATTAAAGTGAACTAGAAATGACAAATCAATTTCCTTATTTATAATTCGTGAAAAGATTAAATTCTGTAAGTTTTGTTTTCATAATTAAGCATAGCCATGCGTTTATATTGGCCCCATTAGACTTGGGGCAACAAAATTAGAACACAGCAATGAATGAAGAATACCACAAAATAAAACTTTTCTCTCTCTTCCCTTCAGTTCAGTTATGAACACCTCTGCACTGCATACTAAACCCAAAATGTTAATAATTACTGAGTACATACTTTAAGCTTATTAGCTTCACCCAGTACTTGAAATTAAACAATTACATTATCATCTTTACCATCTCTATTTTTAGTTGGCTGTTAACGGATGTGAAATGAGCTAAACGGGGCAACTGTTTTTAAGAGTTCTGAAGAGTGTGTATTTATGGATCTATACTGATTCTGGAGATCCCCTTTCAGGTTTCAGTAACACAGAAGCTGTAATTGCAATATAAAAGCTGCTACAGCAGAAAGTGTTCTTTCAAGTTATTTAGGTAAAGGCTTTATCAGATTTAATCATCCTTGCTAGAGGGAAGAACTGTTCACTTTATTACAACAGTCAATATAATTTACATGTCTATCAGAACTTACCTTAAGATTATCGTTTAAAAATGCCTTTTACTTATGTTGTCACTCAAGAAATGCATTTTTCTCAAAGAAGACAGATCAACCAGCCCAATTCAATGAAGAGTAATAAGAGCAAGATCACTTTCAGCCCCACATGCCCAACTCTTCCACGGTAATGCAATTCAGGCCAGTCTGGCTTTAAAGAAGTCAGTAACACACTCATTCCAGTAAAATCCGTCACATTATTACATGACACTTGTCTTCGACTACTGTAGCCTTTATTCCAGTCTCCCTTTGGGCAGTTTTACGTCCTCCCCACTGTTCCCTGGAACTATGGAGGGAGTTCAAAAGTCAGCAGTCTTTCATAAGATAACTCAAGGGAACTTCAATTTCACTTTCTTCAAAAGCAGGAGTTTCCAAAGGAAATCGCTACTGTTATTTCTAAAACTTGGTCAGGGTTCTTGGGAACTAACTAAACTCATATTGATCTGCAATCTGGGACATACGTAGAAGCACTCCTTACAGATACACCCCGAGTCTCTACCTTCATATACAGGAGGCTGCTAAGACAAAGTTTCTTTTGGAAATTTTGCTACCAGCTACACTCAAGACCTGTTATCCTCAGTTACCATATACTTTGGGTCCTTAATTGGTTTCTCATATTCTGATTCCCAAACTGCTTTCTGCTTCCTCTACCCATTATTCAATCCCAATTGTTTCCTTCTTCCAAATCTTTCCACTTCTCTCCTAGAAACTTACTCCATGATTATATAAAATTCCATTATATTCTTATCCTCAACCTCATTGTATTAACTGATGTCAGCCTCTACCCTGAAGACAAAACTTCTCCTGCTACCCTCTCAGATGGATGCTGTTCACTCTTCCACATTTGAATTACCCTGGAGTTAAAAAATAGGAAATACCTTGCATGAGGCTTTGGACCATCTAGCTATAGTCCCTTCCCTTCCTCTTCCCTTACTCTTAATACCTTTTAACTCCCTGTCAGTATCTGATTCATAGTCTTGCCTCTCTAAGTCCTGTCATTAAGCACTTCCATATCTACTTGGAAAACTGATTCCACATCCTACCCAGTGTTCCTCAAAACACTGTTCACCTGCACCAGAATTGTCTCAGGTGCTTCTTAAAATGTAGATTCCTGGGCATCATGTATAACTCTGAATCAGAATATCTGGGGGCCTTTGTTATAAAGCAGAAACTAACACACCATTGTAAAGCAATTATACACCAATAAAGATGTTAAAAAAAAAAGAATATCTGGGGGCAAGGTCCAAGAATCAAATTAAAAAACTAAGACATCAGGGCTTCCCTGGTGGCGCAGTGGTTGAGAGTCCTCCTGCCGATGCAGGGGACGCGGGTTCGTGCCCCAGTCTGGGAGGATCTCACATGCCGCGGAGCGGCTGGGCCCGTGAGCCATGGCCGCTGAGCCTGTGCGTCCAGAGCCTGTGCGTCCAGAGCCTGTGCTCCGCAATGGGAAAGGCCACAACACTGAGAGGCCCGCGTACCGCAAAATAAACAAACAAACAAACAAACAAAAAAAACCTAAGACATCAGACTGCTTATCAAAGCAAAATTTAACTATATCTTATTTACAAGAAATACACTGTAAATACAAGAGTACAGGAAACACAAAAGTTAAGAGATGGAAGTAAGATACACCACAAAACATTAACTAAAAATAAGTTGGTTTATACAATATAATACTATTAACTATAGTCACCATGTTGTACATTATATCCCCAGAACTTATTTACCTTATAACTGGAAGTTTGTACCTTTGACCATCTTCACCCATATTACCCCTCTCCCCCTTTCACCCCCACTTCTGGCAACCACAAATTTCTTCTCTGTTTCCATGAGTTTGGTTATTTCAGATTCCACATCTAAGTGTGCTAATACAGTAATTGTCTTTCTCTCTCTGACTTATTTCACTTAGCATAATGCCCTCAAGGTCCATCCATGTTGTTTCAAATGGCAGAATTTCCTTCTTTTTTATGGCTGAATAATATTCCACTGTATATATAACACAATTTCTTTATCCATTCATTCATTAGTGAACACAATCTTAAAAATTCTCATGACAAGAAAAAAATAGTAACTATGTGAGGTTATGCATGTTACCTAAACTTATTGTGGTAATCATTTCTCAGTATATACATATATCAAATCATTTTGTTGTACACCTTAAACTAATACAAAGTTATATGTCAATTATATCTCAATAAAACTGGGGGAAAAAGTGGGATTTAGCTGTTTTATTACCAGACAAAATAGACTTCAAAGTACAATGTATTACTGGATATACAGAGGATATATCATGATGATAAAATGTTAAACCCTTCTGGAAGTTTAAACAATCTTAAATTAGAACACACCTAATAAAACAACTTCAAAATATATAAACAAAAATGGGCAGAATTAAAATGAGAAATAGACAAATCCACACTTATAGTTGGAGATTATAATACTCATTCCTTAGCAACTGATGAAACAGGCAACAAAGAAAATCAGTCGAGAGAGAGAGAGAGAGAGAGAGAAGATTTGAACAAAAAGACTAACAAACTTGACCTAATTGATATATTTAGAACAATGCACTCAACAGTTACAAAATATGCATTCATTTCAAGTGCACAGAAATATTTACCAAAATTGGCATTAAGCAAATCTCATCAAATTTCAAAGAATGAAATCATACAGCACATGTTCTATGCACAATGAAAGTAAGCTAGAAATCAATAATTAAAAGATAATAAACATTCTCAAAGTTTGGAAATTAAGTGGCACATTTCTAAACCACCCATGAGTCAAAGAAGAAATCATAATGGAAATTAGACAGTATTTTGAACTGAATGATAATGAACAAAATTTCAGAGAGGCAGCTAAAGCTGTGCCTAGATAGAAATTTAGAGGCTTAGAGCTTTCTAAAGGGAAGCCTGAAAAAAACCAATGAAACAACTACCCAGTGCAAGAAGTTATGAAAAAAAACAGCTAATTAAACCCAAAGAAAGTATAGACATAATAGAGAAAAAACCAGAAATTAATAAAATAGAAAACAGACATATAATAGATAAAATCAACAAAGCCCCAAACTGGTCCTAGATAGACCTCTAGCAAGACCAAGAAAATAAGAGAAAGGCCACAAATTACCCATATCAGAAATGAAAAAAGGAATACTACTGCAGATCCTACAGATATTGAAAGACAACAGAGGATATAAAAACAAATTTTTTGACAATTTACATGAAACAGACAAATCATTTCAAAAACATAAGTTGTCAAAATTGATATAGAAGAAATAGTCATTTTCATATTTTCTTTAATGTTATTTAAAAACTCCCACAAAGAAAACTTTAGGTCCAGAGGTTTTTAACTGTGAATTCTTCCAAATACCTAAGGAAGAAATAAAACCAATCTTACATAAACTCTTCCGGAGAATAGATACAGAGGTAAAACTTCCCAACTCATTTTAAGAGGCTAGCATAATCCTGATACTAAAATCCCACAAGGAGATTATAAGAAAGGAAAATGATAGGCCAATATTCCTCATGAATTTAGATACAAATATTTGAAAAAAGAAGTATTAGTAAATTGAATCTAGTGATATATGAAAAGAATACATCAAGACCAAGTTGGATTTACTCCAAGAATGCAAAGTTGGTTTAACATTTAAAAATCAATCAAAATAATTTACCATAGTTACAAAATAAAGCAGGGAAATTATGATTATCATGCAAAAACACCTGATAAAATCCAATACCAGTTCCTGGTTCAAACTCTCATTGAAATAGAAAGAGAAGGTAACTTTAATCTGATAAAGTATATCTACAAAAAGTCCTATAGCAAAACCCATATTTAATGGTATTACATTAAAAATTTCGTGAGATTGGGAATGAGACATGGATGCCTGTTAGCACCACTTCTACTTAACACTGTATTGGGGATTTAGCCAATTCAATAAGAAAAGGGGAAAAAACCCCAAATAAGACAAAAGGTAAATTACATGAGCAGACTGGGCTCTGAGTAGATAAGAGGGGCAGGTGGGTGGGGCAGGAAAATGAATTTAAGTTCAATTTCTACTTCAAATTGTAAAGCACTAGACCTTAACTTCACACCTTTTAAGCTTCTCTCATCCTCCCTACAAACCTGTAGGCTAAAGCAGGTATTATTTACCTCTAATTTGCAGATGACATACTAAGGCTCAGAGAAGTAAACTGATTAGTCTAAGTCTCTCTTTAAGAAGCAAAAGCAATATGCGACTGACACAGGAAGTGGGAGTTCAAATCTAAGTTTCTTTTCAATATGTTAAGCTTTCTCACAGAAAGGGAGCTAGAAAAGTCCAAAGGGAAATTTTGTCCAGAGCTTATTATTGGGTCTCCCAAACTTAAATAAAGTTGCCACTGAATTCATTATCTAGTTTCTTTTTCTTCCACAGCTAAGAATTTGGGAACATAGTAGGCTGAAATGATATAGACAGGTCCCCTTTGACTTCAAACTCATAGAAATGTCATAAAAATATTTGTTAAAAATAAAAAGGACACACTTAAAAAAAAAAAAAAAGGAAATTCCCCAGATGCTAGAAATGAAGGAAAAACTTAGAGTATGAAATGCGAGCTGACCCAGATTCAGATATAACTTCAGGGGTTGGTTCCCAAAGTTTTAGTGCCCAGCCAAGAATAGGGGTCTGTTTTCCAGCTTTTAAGGCAAGAGTATATGTGGGTGAGTGACAAAGAACAGATTCCCTTCTTGAAATGTGGACCCTTGATGAGCAGCCCAGTCAGTGAAAGAGAATAGGAAAAACTCTGTCCACTGGCTCAGGAAAGCAGGAAAAACTTTCTGTCAGGGACCTTGTAGAAAGTAGATGAAAGATCCACAAAAAATGGAAACCACAATCAGATGCTGGGGGAAATTTACATTATCAAGATTGCATGGAAATTCCAAGCTGAGAAATTACAAGGATCACTGAAATCGCTAGGGCTCTGGCAGCAACAGAAATGAAAGGCACTGTACTCTCACAACACAGCATACAAGACTTCAAAAGGGAAGAGGAGAAAAAAAATCCTGTTGAAGATGTGGTCATCTTCAAGAATTACAAACCATACAAGAGGTACATTTCCATGAGGTAGAGTCTGCATATATAGCAAGTAGGACATCTGTCACCCACCCAGAAAAAAAATAGAACAAGCCAAAAGAAACCATAAAATATTATGTTGAATATGATTAAAATAAAAAGTAAAATATAATGAAAGATCAGAATATTTTGAAAAATTTTGACATTTGAAAAAGAACCGAAAGGAACATCTGGAAATTAGAAGTTACAGTTACTGAAATAAAAAACTGAGTGGATTTATTAAAAAACAGATTACACATAGTTGAAGAGATTCTTAGTTAACTGGAAGGCAGATATGAGTACATCATCCAGAATGCACCACGGAGAAACAAACAATAGAAAACATGAAAGTGCAATTAAAAGATATGGAGGACAAAAATCCAATAGAAGTTCAAAAGAAGAAGATAGAAGGAAAGAGGTAAGGCAAACAGATAATGGCTAAAAATTTTGAAAAATGAAGATATATACGAGGCGTACAACTTCTGAGTAGGATGACTAAAAACTAATCCACCCCTAGATGTAGGTTAGCAAAACTACAGAACATCAAAGATTATAAAAAAAATTTTTTTTCTAAAGCAACTAGAGAGAAGAAATTACCTTAAAAAGGAATACCACTTAGGCTGACAGAGGATTTCTAATCAGTGGCAATATACATCGCAGACTGTGGAACAACAGGTTCAAGGAACTGAAGGAAAATAACTGTCAATCTAGTTAACTGCTATTTCCTCCTTATTTATTTCTTAACTCAATGGAGAGAGGTATGCTAGTACAAGAGAGGCCTGGACAGGAATAGCTGGAATTAGCAAGACCAAAGTATCTGGGAAGACAGTTAATTCAGTGGAAACTGCACTTGGGTTTCCTAAATGTGATGTGGAACAGATGACCTAGATATAAGGCTCCAGAAGCTTTTGCCTTTACACTATATTTCTAGCCAAAAGTTGGCTGTCTTAGTGGGAAAGCCTTGAGCAGAATGATTTATGGAGCATGTTAAGTGAACTCTAGATATACAGTATAGTAATTAAAAGTGAAGTCTCTAGAATCAGACTAATTAGGATCAAATCTTGGCTCTGCTTCTTATGAACTGAATGAATTTGATCAAATTACTTTACTTCTCTATGCCTTAATTTTTGTAGCTATATCTTACAGTTTAAAAAAGACTAAGTAAGCAAAGACATGTAAAACATTGGGCATAGTATCTAGCACAAAGTAGGTGTTTAATAAAACCCAGCTATTATTATTACTTAGTCTTGACTACAGGGCTGTAATTGGATCATGAATTTGAAGGAGTTATCTTTAATATGGCATTGAAAAACTAAAATATAAGAAACACATACCCTGACATCTACTGAGCAGCCCACAGTCCATGATGGATTTCCCAGCACTTGATTTTGGCACAGGAGATGAACTAGGGAAGATTTCCCAACACCTGTAAAAGATACAAGAACTCTAGTCATTTAAAAGACATGCTGAAATATATTATGGCAAGAGTAAGACTGAGAATAAGCAGTAATAATGATATATAAAGCATGGTTGTTTAAAGGGTGTTCATACCATACCAATGATTTAATAAGCTTCATTGATAAAGAGAAGATGGTTAAGGACACTGGTTCTCTCAAATTTAGCATTAGAATCCTCTGGAGGGTTTGTTAAAACACAGAATGCTGGGTCCTGTCCCCAGAGTTTCCAATTTGACAGGTCTGCCATGGAACCCAAAGATTTTGCACTTCTAACATATTACCAGGTGATGTTGATGCTATGGATCCAGGGAACTCACTTTGAGAACTACTGGTCCAGGGCAATCTCAAATAAACTAATCCCTTTCCTTTGGAAGGATTTCATCTATTCAGCCTATTTTAGAATTGTAGAATCTTAACATATCTTAGAGGTAATCTCCTCTATCCTGACCACCAATGCAGAGGCCCCTTCCACAGACCCTGTTAGATCGTCTTTCAGATTATGCTCGAACATTATCAGTGACAGGGATTCACCATTTCACAATTCCATATTTAGATATTCCAGTTCTCCCACACAGTGATTTTTAGAAAGCAGTCAACCACTTGGCCCAGACTTATCTTTTGGAAAAGGAGAACAACTCTTCTTCTTCTTCTACATCATGGCCCTTTAACTTCATAGACAGCGCTTGTCTTTTCTTTTTATTGAAGTATAGTTGACATACAATATTACGTTAGTTTCAGGTGTTCAACCCTTAAATACATTACAAAATGATCGCCACAATAAGTCTGGTAACCATCTGTCCCATGCAAAGCTATTACAGTACCACTGGTGATATTCCCTATGCTGTACAATACATCCCTGTGACTTATGTATAATTGGAAGTTTGTACCTCAATTCCCTGCACCTATTTCACCCCTCTCCCCACCTCTCCTTTCTAGCAACCACCAGTTTGTTCTCTGTATGAGTCTGTTTCATTTTGTTTGTTCATTTTTTTTTTTAGATTCTACATATAAGTGAGATCATACAGTATTTGTCTTTCTGACTTATTTCATTTAGCATAACACCTTCTAAATCCATTCATGTTGTCGCAAATGGCAAGATTTCATTCTTTCTATGGCTAATAGTCCACCTGTATGTGTATATATACACATATTTTCTTTATCCATTCATCTATTGTGGACACTGAGGTTGCTTTCATATCTTGGCTACTATAAATAATGCTGCAATGAACATAGGGGTGCATACATCTTTTCGAATTAGTCTTTTGTTTTCTTCAGGTAAATACCCAGAAGTGGAACTGCTGGATCATAAAGTAATTCTATTTTTAATTTTTTGAGAAGCTTCCATATTGTTATCCACAGTGGCTGCACCAATTTACAATTCCACTGACAGTACATGAGGGTTCCCTTTTCTCCACATCTTCGACGACACTTGTTATTTGTTGTCTTTTTGATGAGTTATTCTGACAGGTGTGAGATGATATCTCATTGTGGTTTTGATGTGCATTTCCCTGATGATTAGAGATGCTGACCATCTTTTCATGTGTATGTCTTCTTTGGAAAAATGTCTATTAAGGTACTCTGCCTATTTTTTAACTGGATTGTTTTTTGATATTGAGTTGTATGAGTTCTTTATATATTCTGGATAGCCCCTTATCAGATATGTTGCTTGCAAATATCTTCTCTCATTCAGTAGGACAGCACTTTCTTTTCTTATAGATCTCCTGGGTTTAGGATAATCTAATTACTAATGCTAGGGCTAGTATTCTGAGATCTGTAGGAAGAGGAAAGGGAATGAGCTATCCCTGTACATTTATGTGTAGAGTTACTCATTCAATTAACATATCTGGGATGCCATTATAACAAGCATTGTTGGTGAATCTTTATGCGTCACTAGTTGTTATCAAAAATTTAGCTGATCTCTTTGTGTGCATTACTGTGCATGGATCTATCACTTTTTATTATAAAGTTTTATTTACAGTCTATCTAGAAAGTACAGAAAAAAAGAAGAAAATAAATCACCCAAAGAGCACTACTGTCAATAATGTAGATTTAAATTCATAAGCAGAGTTTTTCTATAAGCAGGTTGTTATTGTGAATATATTACACAGTGTACTTAAAAACAATGAAACATAGCCTTTGCTTACACAGCTGGTTTTGTCTGAAATATCCTACACATCCTCTCCTTCCATTTTCCCTCTCATTGGCCTGGTGAATTAATCTTTCAAGACTCAGCATCATTCTAGATATAAAGTCTTCTCTTACTCCATACAGGTAGAACTAAGCACATCACCCACCATCCTCTGCATCTCCGCTGTACACTGTACATTTTTCTATACAGCACTTAAAATACACTATTACACTTGCTTGTTTATAGAGTTTACTCACTCTGCTTGATGTTAAGTTCTTTGAGGCCTGGGACTGGGTTTTACTCATTTTTTATTTCCAGTACTCAGAGAGGGCCTTAATTAGTACTTATTTAGTGGCTAAAAATTTCCATGTTATTACAGAATCTTCATAAATATTTTTAATGTCTCCATAGTAGTTCAGAGAGGAGACATAATGATTTATGTAACCATTTTCTCATTATATTAAGGTGCTTTGAACTTTTCATTATGCTAAGAAAAGATTTCTGTTTACACTTTCATTTAAAATTAAAATTACTTTATTAGTATACCTTCCCAGAAGTGAAATTAATATGTAAACCGAAATCAACATTGAAAGTTCTTGATATACATTGACAACGTTTATCTGGTTACTATGCCACCCGCCATACACATAAGCCTGCAGGTCTTGTTGCACCTCAACAGTATGTAGTTGCTTTTTCATCTTTGTTAGCTTATAAGAGAAAAAATAGTGACATCTTGTTTTAGTCTGCATTTCTTTACCTTCTGGTAAAGACACACATTATGTTCATCTTTGCTAACCAGTTGTTTTTCCTCTCTTATGAATTATCTATTCATGTGCTCCGCCCATTTATCTACTAGGTTTTACTGTTGTCAATTTACATGACCTCTTCATATACTAGCTGCTCATGTAATTGAACCAAACATTTCCCCAGATTTCCCTTTCATTCCTTTTATTTTTTTACATACAGGCACGTAAGGTTTTTGACTACTCAAAGTGAGCTTTGTATTTTATTTACTGCATTGCATCTGATATCTATGGCCTTTAGGGCATATTGTTGATTTTTGTGTTTGCATGTAGGTTTGTTTATGTTGGAGGAATATAACTAGGCATTTAGTTATCGGCTTGACACAAGTCTTGAAATTCTAGTTAAGCTTAACTGTGTCAGAGTAAACAGCTCTATGTAATAATGTTGTATAGCTCTCCATGAATTAACTGCATTGGGTGATAAGAGTTAGCTAACATGGGATGAACTTTAAACAGTAAGAACAACAGAAGTGCCAAGGATAGTGGTTAACTTTAAGAATTTTGGAAAATTCTGATTCTATGTTTTCATCATTAGAACTAACTTAGATCAAAAGAATGCACTTGATTTGCTGGGGAAAAAAAGTTCAATATAATCAAATAAATGCCAGCTCCAAACAGAGCTGGTAATGTATTAAGCCCATCCCTTACATATGAAGGAACAAAGAGAAAAGAGTATGTGCATGTTAGAGAGACTTTCAGGATTCCTTACTAAATTATCAAATATCTCTATGGGATACAAACAAATTTCTAAATCCCTAGTCATTCCTTTATATATTTGCGAAATCCTCAAAATTTCACAGGGGAAATGAGCCTTTATTCAAAAGTAAACTTTGAAGTTTAAATACAAAGGCAGATGAAATGTAAAAAGTATATTCTAACTTGTAAGACAGCAAATCATTGTTAAAAGGGAACTGATAAAAAGACAATAACTGACTTTGCACATATAGCCTAACATCAGTGAATGTGTGACAAGATCAATCACTTTCCTGGTGGGCATAGCTCTGTCTTCTGTTTTACAACTAAAATATAATAATAATTTTAAAAGGCTTACTAACTGCCTGATCACTTTTTCACATTTAATACAGAAGCCAATTCAATGCTGTTGTGTAATGCATTGATTCCACAGTTATATCCCCAGCACCTAATTCAGCATTTGCTATGTATTATAATAGGGAAATAATTTTTTTGGGAAAAAAATAAATCGATTAGTCTGAACAAGATGTAACATGAAGCGATTGTTAGATGCAATAGAAAGGTAATTATAAATGAGAGAAAGCACCCACTTCACATATCATGAAGAACTGTGTTAGCTCTGGATTCTTCTAAATCCTACTTGGTGATACTCGTACGAAGCCCATTTAGACCACTGTTGCTTTCTTTATCTGTAAAACTGAGTGCTTTTATTAAATTAACTTCAGCACCACTTCATGCTAAAGTTGACATAAATTGGATTATGTTCATAGAATTTCATAATGCAACTTTCTGAAGGGAATATTAAATAATGCTCTCTGTAAAATACTTTGCAATGCAAATAATCTTCAGGCAATGTGAAAATGTTCTCAACCTCCTCTCCCCACCAATTTTATTCAGTTTGGTAAGGCTAGTTTTCAAGCTCTTTGGGGTATGTCCTCTCCACCTCCAAGCATCTGACACAACGTCTTTGCTCAAGCAGACATCCAAAGGTCAACTCCAGAAAAGCACATCTATGAAATGCAAGGTTAACATTTATTCCAAGTTCTTAAGAAGCTTAGGAGTGGAGGGTATGAGAAACAGGATAGTGAAGGGGAGATAGAAACACAGACTTCAACTCCTGTTCTCAAGCGTCCAAGGTAAGAATTTTAACACTAGGATTAAACTGGGCTCAGCATTAAGTCCTAGCTGCTTCATAAAATGGCCCTTATCTTATTTTTTCTATTTCTTCCAGCCTAGCACATAACAGTTTTTCAATTAAGATTAAAGAGAACAAAGAAAAAAGAAGCGCAGTTGAGACTAAAACAGGTCTACCTGTTTTACTTCACGAAATAATATGGGTTAGTGTTCTAAGTATGTGGACTCCCGGCTCAAACTAGTTCTGTCATTTACATCTCTTTAAAAGAGATTTGTCATTTGTGAAATGGGATAATAGGACTGATCTCAGGATTAAATGAGTTAATATATGCAAAGCACTTGGAACAGTGTCATTCTTCTTAGCGCACATTTGATTTCTTTAATTAACAAAATCTATTAAAGGCAAGGTCCGAACTTCTGTCTCAGCACGGCGCCCAGTACAACACTCAACCTCCGCAGATCTTTTAAAACAAAGGATCACTAGGCTTCGGTCGCCCTGGAAACCGACGTAGAAACCAGCGAAAACAGAGAAAGGCCCCGGCTACGCGCCCCCGACCCGTGCGATGCCGCCACTCCGTTAAATTGAGCAAAGTCCTCTGGGAAGTGTAGTCTTTAGGCCTTGAGAGGGAATTCAGCCACGGGCCGGAGTCAGTTAGTCGGTGTGTGTGTAAAGGGAGAGTGAAAGGGGAGGATTTTCGGATAACTCAAAAGTGTCGGGAGCCCCAGAGGTGGGTTAAGCGGCTCACCTGAGTCTCCCAACACCAGTACCTT
The DNA here is from genome assembly GCF_008692025.1 of Phocoena sinus. Classification (NCBI taxonomy): domain Eukaryota; kingdom Metazoa; phylum Chordata; class Mammalia; order Artiodactyla; family Phocoenidae; genus Phocoena; species Phocoena sinus. The sequence continues at coordinate 78,149,218 of NC_045766.1, read as the reverse complement.
CACCCGATCCAGGGACGCCATCTTGCCACTGCCTTCCTGAGGTTAACGCCTATTCCGGGATTATAGGCCAATCAGAGCTGGGATTGGAAGGCGGAATCTTCAATGTCATTGGCCAATAGGAGCGTGACTGTCTTGATTGAAGGCCTCACTGTGCTGATTGGCCCGCCTAGTTAAAAGTAGCAGGTGGTTTCTAAAGCTGGTCGCAGGAATAGGGCGTTCTCCTTGTCGCACAAGTGGCGTGGCTCGTTTAAACCAGTAGTTGAGGCGCTGAGGGAAGCTGTAGTGGGAGTGTTCGAGGATTCGCTTTGGTAAACCTTGTTCCGTGTTCCTTGTTCTCGGTTCCCTGGCCCGGCGCCGCCTTTCAGGGTGTCCTCTCCTTTTCGCTCCTTTCTCCATAGCTAGTCTCCTCCCCCTTAGCTGCTCTCTTGACTCGGTTCTCTTCTTGGTTTCCAAAGAACTATTGACCCGGAGCGGCCCATGTGCGACCTCGGGTAGGACGGGCTTGGCTGCGCCGAGTGTGGCCTCTGGACTCAGCTGGTAGAGTCCGAGCGGATCTAAGGGTGTCACAGTGGGGAGGAGGTAAACATTACCGGGCTCGTGGAGGCCAGCTTGTCCGGAGGTTTCGCGGTGATATGCCACTGTATGTATGAAGGCGTGGAGAATACCGTGAAATATGGTAGCCGAGAAAGCCAGTTGGTTGTGTAGAATCCAAGTTCTTCTGGAACTGGAATAGAAGTATACTGAAATAATCTGACAGGACTCCCCACATCCACTCCTTCCTTCTAATACACGCTGCAGTCAGCATAATCCTTTACAATCACGAATTTGATGCTTTCACCTCCTTAAAACCATTTGAAGTTTAAGAAGAGGGTTTCCAATACCCTATCTTTTTGTACTCTGGAAGCTGCAGTGGAGGAAGTGAATTGGGGGGAAGCTGGCAGGGTGGGCATGTTTGAAGAAAAGGTGCTTTACGAGACCTATTGAAAGTTTTATGGAAGTACTAGACGAGCTGTGCTGCACGTTGGAAAGTCAGTGGTGAACAAGATTAATCTCCTGGTCTCCGAGGTAGACATGGAGAAAGTATAAGTCTATTCACTGCAGTGAAGAAGGGGAAAGAACTATGGGAACATGTGAAGTGGGGGGGGATCATTCTGAGCCACTAAGGGAAGTCTGAGAAGGTGTCTCTGAGGAAATGTCATTTGAGATGTGAAGGATGATTAGGAGAAGGGACTTTGGGCTTAGCTGTGGGAGCAGAGAAAACAGCATGTGCAAAGGCCTGGAAGTAGGGAATGCATGTGTGGCTCACAGAATTGAGAGAATGCCAGTGTGGCCGGAGATGAAGCTGAGGAGGGTAGACCAAGCACAGAGAATGCATTTATTTCAACTTTGTTTCTCCAACTCTGTTGCCCGGTGTTTGTATGATTAGAATACATAGGGTTCAAAAGCAAAACCAACTTGCCTTTGGGGGTCTGGGCTGTAGGGTGGTAGGTGAGGCTGGGAGGTGACTGATAGATTCTGAGGCTAAGAAGAAGCAACAAGGCCTGGCCCCCAGAGGTCACACACTGAAAAGTCTCCAGAGGCCAGCCAAGCTCCTTCCCTGTTTAAAAATGTCAGCTGCTCTTTAGCTAATTGTTTTCATGTGGGAACATGGTCGCTCTTTTTTTTTTTCCCGCAGATATTTGCAGTTCTCAAGAGGGCCTGAAAAAATTGAAATTGATGTGAAAGCTCATGATTTTTAATGTTAACCGCAAATTCAGAAAATTTTCAAAACATTCTTTGAGTCAAACGATGTGGCACAGGCTACCAGTTTGAGACCTCTCATCTCAGTATTATGAAATCCAGAGATTGAGGAGATTCGGCATAATTGGGGGAGTAGAGGCAGTGAAGGAGAGAACACAATGTTCAGGAAGGAGGATTTTAGAGTGTAGAGATTTTGAACAAGGTGGCACAGCATGACTTCTTTGCTGAGTTCCAGTTTCATTTGTTCAGCCACCTGCAGGACATCTTCACAGTAATATTCTGTGTTATTTCCTCAAAGACAAGCAACTAAAACTGAAAGAATGCCTCGTTTCTCCAAACCTGTTCCTCTTCAGGTGTTAACCTGTTTCTCATAGTAGTACTTTTCTAGTTACACTGGTTTAAAACAAATAGCTATATGTTATTGTTTAATAGGTATAATGTTTCAGTTTTACAAGGTGAAAAGAGTTGTGGAAGTGGTTGGTGGTGATAGTTGGTTAGCATTATGAATGTATTTAACATTACCGAACTGTCTGCTTAATAATACTTAATCGGTAAATTTTATGTTATGTATATTTTATCCCAATAAAAATTTGGGAAAAAAACCCCAAATAGCTATTTAAAATTTTCCTACTCTGTAACTCCATTTCCAATGTATTATTGGGTCCTTTTGATTTTGTTCCTCTAATAAGTTTCATTCATCCTGTCTTCTTGTAATTTTTTCTCGTCTTTCGTAGTTTAGGTTTGATTACTATCACTCTTAATGTTTCCACAGTGCCTCCATTTTCACTTACTTCAGCCCATTTCTCAAATTGTTGTAAGAGTCACTTTTCTAAGTAGGGAGTCTTGTTATGTATGCCAGTACTTAATGGAACTCTTACGATGCCAGCCTTGAAAGTCAAACACTTTACATGAATTATCTCATTTAATCTCATACATCAACTCTATGAGGAAGGCACTGTTAATCTGATGAAACTGAAGCTGAGAACTTTCCAGGTTCACAGGCTAAGAAATGGTGGAACTGGGATTCAAAACCTAAAACTATTGGACTGCAGAGTCCTCATGTCACTCCCTTTCTCAAATCTTTAGGGCCCCCTAGGGTGTTTCAGGCAAAGGTAACAGGCTGAATGATGTGGCACAGGGCCCTCCCCATGCAGGATGTGCTTTGGCCAGGTATGTAATAGTCAGGTACCCAATTTGTTGGTAACAGTGGTCAGGGACTTATTCTGTATATTAGAGTCACTTAAGGAGCTTTAAAAATTAGTGTGATGCCTAATCTGACCTGCCCAGACCAGCTGAAACAGAATCTCTGGGAATGGGGCCCAGGGTGGGTATTTTTAAATGCTCCCCAGATGATTCTGCTTTACAGCCAGGGTTGAGAACCTTGGCCTGGAAAATGGAGTATATGGGGTGGAAGGTCAGGGAGGGGAGTACAATAGTAGGAAATAATACTGGAAAAGTAGGTTATTTTGACATTTGTCTACCATCCTTTGGTCTGTTTCCAAAGCCACATATTGTGTTCTGCCAACTGTTGACCTTGTAAAACAAAACAAAACAAAAACCCCAAAACTAGTTTCAAGTTCAGTGTATAGGCCAAATTGGAAAGAATAAAATGCACATGGCAGTGTGTTATACTACTACTTTGGTGTTGAACCCAGGCACTTGCTTGGCATCCTTAAGCCTTGGGATGACAGGAAGGCTCTAGGACCACAGGTTTGGACCTAGGTGCTCCTTTGTTATCTCTTATATATAGTCATGCCTGAGTATTCACAATCCAAAATATAACTGACTTTCCTTTTATTTTTCCTTTATTAAAGGTAGGGTATTATAACCACCCTCCCCCCACCATATGTGTATTCATTGGTTATTTAGGAATATCTTTTTAGAATAGTACTGTGGATATAAAACTGTTTCTTATAAAATAGGGTGATAGGGTTGATAACTACTGATTTTAAATAAAAGATTCAGTAGAAACTAGTATTAATAACACTATGATTCCCTATGGAAATAATTCAGTAGGCTGTTAAAAATTTCCTTATAGTGTAGGGAAATTTCATTTGATATAGTCTGTATGATATAGTCTGTGTGCCTGGCTGTTTTTAGTTTGAGATGTATTAAATTGATATAGATGGTGTCTTTATTAACAGGTGCTTCCTAAGCACATTACATTCTCATTTATTCATCACAACAACCTCATTGAAGTAGTTGACATTATCCTTATTTCTCAGAGAGTGAAGTGTGGCTTGAAGTTGTTAAGGGATTTGCTCAGTATCACACAGCCACTAAAACAAGGCTATCTGACTCTAATTCCAAATCCCAGGCTTTTTAACAACCACATGAAAGTCTAGCCCATGCCAGTTTGGGCTTCTAGAAGACAGCTTTCTGGGTACAGTTAGCTTCTACTTGTCCTGCAGGGGATCCAGTATTTAAGGATATCTTGGTGTTTGTTGTTACTGATTTTTAAAACCGTATAGCATTTGCTTACTTGGTCATTTATCTTTTCAAGGTTGATAAAGCTGTCTGGATATAATTGTTAATTTCTTTCAGATTTATAACAGTAATTTTGCCAAACATCCCAGCTGGTGATTACTTAGGCATTTATTGGTTTGTTGTGATTTTATTGTGAGAGCATGACTATGTAAAACATCCTAGAATCTATCTTGGTAGAAAATTTTTACTCAAGAAAAGAAATAAAGGCACTTAAAAAAATAGGCTAACTGCTAAGTTTCTCAGGGTTTTTTTTTTTTCCCAGCATTCCCAAAGATCTGTAGCATTAAGAATAATGAGACTTCGTTTAGATTTTTGAGTTTCTCTTTCTGAAATAAAGTGAGCTTGATATAGTGTATCATTGCTATAAGTAATGTTAATTTTGGAATTAAACACACAGTAAGTCATTGAAAGTAACCATTTAAGAAATATGTCAAGCTTTAAGGTGTAATCTTTTGTGTACTCTGGAGGAAAGTCTTGTTCTCTGTTAAATGACTTAGCATCATAAGTCTTTAAAAACAATGTTGTAAGTACCTTTGTGGCACTCCAAGAATAGCGATTACCAACTACCTAATGGTTGATTATTCTAGATTTAAAATGATTACTTTTGTCCTTATGCCTAGCTAATTTTCATCTTTTATTTTCCTGAATTCAGTACATTTAAAGTTGAAGTTTGCTGCTAAAGATGGCAGATCCAGATGTCCTCACCGAGGTCCTGCAGCCTTGAAGCGGTTAGCCAAGTATGTGATCCGGGGGTTTTATGGCATTGAGCATGCTTTGGCCTTTGGACATCTTGATCCGAAACCCCCTGTGTGAAAGAGGAGGACATGCTGGAGCTGCTCAAATTTTGATCGGAAGCAACTTCGATCAGTCTTGAATAATTTAAAGGGAGACAAATTCATCAAGTGCAGAATGAGGGTAGAGACTGCTGCAGATGGGAAAACCACTCGCCACAACTACTACTTTATCAATTATCGTACTCTTGTTAATGTGGTAAAATATAAATTGGACCACATGAGAAGGAGGATTGAAACTGATGAGAGAGATTCCACCAACCGGGCTTCCTTCAAATGTCCCGTCTGTAGTAGTACTTTTACAGATTTAGAAGCTAATCAGCTCTTTGATCCCATGACAGGTGAGATTGTTCCAGTTTATGAATCTTTCAAGTAACTTTTTAAAGTATGTAACCTGTTTTCTTAAGTTGATTCATCTAGTTTTTAAACTGATCATATATATCATTATAAAATGGATATATTGGTGTAAGTAAGCATACAGTCATTCTTAGTCTTAATGTCCTGTTTGACTGTCATACTACTTTTAGAAGCTGTTGCAAAGCCTTTCTCCTTTACAAGGGAGTATTCATCCATGGACTGTTCTTTTACCCATAGTCCTCTACCTCTGTTTCTACCCCCATCCCTTATTTACAACTGCAGCCTAATCTAAAGGGTTGACTTTCTCTACCACTTTGAGGCTATTCTGACTTTACTAAGTTTACTTTTGAACTCTTCATTCAACAAATACTTGAGTACCTACTTGTGCCAGTCACTGCCAGACAGTTATAATAAATACGTATTATTAGAACTTAAATGCTTTGTTAGTGGAAGTGCAAAGTGCTATCAGGAGGACATAACTAGGGCATCTAATGTGGATTTGGGGAGGCCTCTCAAAGAAGTTTAAACAGCGGGGGACCTAAAAAATAAGTAAAAGCCAGATGAAATAAGAGGGGCACTTTTTCCAAGTTAACAATAGATGATTTAGTTTCTTAGCCATTCATTAATGGAAGCGAATCATCAACAGGAGTTATAAATTGCTTCATTTAATTAAATACTTTAGTTTTAAGGATTTTTCTAATCAACACAGAATCTACAAAGCATGTTTTTTCTAAAAATACATGTCTAACATTAACATGGGACACTTTAAAGTGCTAGGTTGTATAGTTATGTTGTTATTTGTAAACTGGAAAAGAGACTATAGTTTTACTAATTACTCAAGTGGGTCAATTTGTGTTAAAAAATTTGTAAAAATCTTGTAGAAAAGAATCACAGCTGTTAAGTTAGATTGTCCCTTTGTTATGGCTGAATTCAGGAGTATAGGTTACTTTTTAGTTCATAGATCTGACTTTAAAATAACTATCTGAAAAATATAATTTTAAGCTTTTACACATGAAATGTTTTATTATAAAAAAACTACAAGTTTGTGTACATGTTTAATTTTGTATATGTTATATATATTGTACATTTTAAAGAATTTTAAAAAATTTAATGGGAAATAATGCTGATATCAATTAAGACTATTCACAAGAAGAGCAGTGATGGCCTAGTGACTTTTTTTTTTCCACCTTATTTACTGTGAAGCAGTCATCTTGGATGAAAAATTCATTTAAAAGAATTCACATTTGTCTTAAATGTTTAATTTGTCTGAACCTAACTATTTACCTTGAAAGGGGCTTAACTAGGAGAGGTCTTGGTTATGAGAAAATCTTAGCCATCCTGAGTATAGAATTGCTTGAGTGTACTATAGAGGAGGGTTGTAGAACTATATCTGGAGCTCTTTCAAAATAGACTAGAAAAGTCTCATGATTTTGCCATTCACTCTAACAGATTTCTTTAAGGAGCTCTGGGTTTTGGTTTTTGATTTTCTGCAGATGTTGGTGTTACAGTGGTCATCCTCGTCACTCTTGACTGCAGTGAAGGTGTTATCCAGTCCCTCAGAGAGGGTAATCTAAAGGAATATGCTTCTACTACATTTACATATCACTTGATTCTTATTTAATTTCCAGTCCCTCAGAGAGGGTAATCGAAAGGAATATGCTTCTACTACATTTACTCATCTCTTAATTCTTATTTAATTTCATGAAAGTTTCTAAAAGGAAGTTATCCCATTACTTATATATCAGTATTTAGGAGTTTGATTCATGATGCTCTTCAAATTTTACCTAGGGTTTGTGTCTGAATGAAATTAGTTGTAATCAACAGGTGGCTTGTGGAAGAGATGGCCTGACCAATATAGTCAAGATTATTTGTGTGAGGGAATTGAGATAGGGTAGGGAGCATGAAAACATATTATGAAACAGAGCTAAAACTGAAACAGTTGTTTTGTGGCCAGTCTGAACAGAGACTGTTTTCTTAATATGAGGGTTACGGTCAACATGATGGTGGAAAGAAGGGGTTCAGGAGAGCAAGAATAAGTCACTTTACATTGGTATCGCTCATGGGAGGATGCCTTGATCAGCCAGCACTAATAGTCAACTTAATTGGCAGTTATGTCTCAGTGAAGCCTGAGATACCATGATTGAAAATTCTTAATTATTGGGAACACTCTTTATGAGAATATACTTGCCTTTTGATTATAATTTGGTTTTTCATTTGGACTTTCCTTTACAGAGAGAATATGATAATTGGGTGATATTAGACCCCCCAACCTCCTTGTCAGGTCTGGTTTTGTTTTGTTTTTCCACTATTAGCACCTTGACAACCCTCCCTTGTTCTTCTATACATTCCCTTTAGAAATCTTGGTCTTTTTCCCTCTGTTCCCTTCCTGTTTTGCTCAGTATTCATTGCTCTCCCCGTCGTTTTGAAGAAGACGAGAAATAAACATTTGGTATATGTATCAGAAGAGGAGGAGGGAAGTTTTTCTGCTGTAATATTTATTCTCTCTTTAAATTAATAGTTACAGTTTTCATTCGAAGCCAGTGCTGTACAAAGCTGTTCTATTTCTTGGTTGCTATTGGAGATTGATGGTGTTTCTGACCAGTGATGGAGGTATCTAATGGGCTTCTATCTCCATTCCAATGTCAACAGTTGTTAGGTTTATATTAGCAATTGGGGGTATTTAGGAATTAGATTTGAAGCCTTCTAGGCTTTACTTCTTCCCTGATGAAAAGTTCTTAACTCAAGTATATGGGCAACTCTGCCACTGGACAGAGAGTAGTGACTCCTAGATGAGCATCCAGGAATTCTGGGCTCAGGAAATTGGGTCCAGCAAGAATTGTTTTACCGGCATTAATTCACACATAAACCAGCAATTTTCTTACTTCAGTTTATAGCTTTTCCCTCCCCGCCTCTCTTTTTCCTGAAAATTGTAGATTCTTTCCATACTTTCCATTTAGATTTTGCCTTTGGTGTTCTGGGGTTGAACTCTCCCAATGTTTGATGCTTGATATGTATAGCTAATTTTATTTTATTTTTAACATCTTTATTGTAAGTGCTTTACAATTGTGTGTTAGTTTCTGCTTTATAGCAAAGTGAATCAGTTATACATATACATATATCCCCAAATCTCCTCCCTCTTGCGTCTCCCTCCCACCCTCCCTATCCCACCCCTCTAGGTGGACACAAAGCACCGAGCTGATCCCCTGTGCTATGCTGATCCCCTGTGCTATGCAGCTGCTTTCCACTAGCTGTTTTACATTTGGTAGTGTATATATGTCCATGCCACTCTTTCACTTCGTCCCAGCTTACCCTTCCCCCTCCCCATGTCCTCAAGTCCATTCTCTACGTCTGTGTCTTTATACCTGTCCTGCCCCTAGGTTCTTCAGAACCTTTTTTTTTTTTTGATTCCATATATATGTGTTAGCATACGGTATTTGTTTTTCTCTTTCTAACTTACTTCACTCTTTATGACAGTCTCTAGGTCCATCTACCTGCTAATTTTATTAAAATGGAAGAGCCTAGCTTTTTGCCCACTAGTCCCTGGTTTCAGAAACTTAATCAGGCAAAATCAGCTGTTTTATTTTCTGAAATATGGGGGTCTTATGTAATCAGAACAAAGGTAGCATGGCATGAAATCCATCAATCAGCAGAATAGCATCTTGTGGTTCATAAATGCATGTTTTAGATTTAGCAAGGCTCTGACCATGTGAAGAGACTTAGCATTTCTACTTTAGCAATCTCAACCACAGTGATTTCATTAATGACACTTCTGAGTTAAATTCAGCAACATGCTTCCCCAAAAGGGAGGGGGTGATTGTATTTCCTTTTTTTTTCTTTTTTTTTTTTTTTTTGTGGTACGCAGGCCTCTCACTGCTGCGGGCCCAGCCGCTCCGCGGCATGCGGGATCCTCCCGGACTGGGGCACGAACCCGCGTCCCCTGCATCAGCAGGCGGACTCTCAACCACTGTGCCACCAGGGAAGCCCTGTATTTTCTTTTTAGGTGTTAAGTTAGATGATATGGAAATAGCTTTATATTTTCTATTTTTAATTTAAAAATTATGTAACCATGGTGCCAGAAAAAATTTTGAATAGAAAAAATTACGACAAAACCACTACCCTTTTACGTGTTATTTATAATTACAGTCATAGTCAAGAATAGTTTGTGATCTCTTGGTCCCTTAATGTACCAACTCTCCTGTTTCTATCTAGTGTTCTAAATGTTTTTAGGTGTGATTTTCTCTCCTGTTTTCCTTTCCACTCCTTTGGGGCACTTTGTTTGTATTTTTTTTTTTTTTGCTGGTATAGATATGACACTTTGAATATTTTTGTATATGTAGCATTTTATTCTTGTTTTTAAAGTTTTTCCTTAAGGATTCTCAACAGTGGGAATATTAGGTGAAAAAATATCGTTTTATAGCTTCTGTAAAGGCACATAAGGCAATGTAGTTTTATTGTGGGTTGGGTAAAATTGTTAGGTGTTTGAATTAGAAGTGGTTTGGGAGCCCCTATTACTGAATTCACCTAGAGACCAGGGGATCCCATTTTAAATAAACTTTGAAGTAAGTTAAATTTTAAAAAAAGGAATCTTATAAATGTTTGTTTAATACAATCTTATAAATAGGAGCTAAGAGATTATCTAGTTCAACTCATCAAATGTGTGTGGATACACACACACATGTCTGTTATACTCTAGGTTTTGGAGGATATTACAAAGTAATAAATAAATGTAGGGCCATATAGATTTCCAGAATGTTTTAAATGAGTACTGGGGAAGATAAGATAGCTTTCATGGAGATTCAGCTTTTGTGTGGCTCCAGGGAAAAGACTTTGAGTCAGGTAGATTTTAGGATTAGTGTAAAAGAAGTCTTTAAAAACTGACTCTAAAATGTGTCCAATAAATAACTCTTAAAAATAGCCAACAGGGCTTCCCTGGTGGCGCAGTGGTTGAGAGTCCACCTGCCGATGCAGGGGACACGGGTTCGTGCCCTGGTCCGGGAAGATCCCACATGCCGCGGAGCAGCTAGGCCCGTGAGCCATGGCCGCTGAGCCTGCGTGTTCGGAGCCTGTGCTCCGCAACGGGAGAGGCCCGCGTACTGCAAAAAAAAAAAAAAAAAAAAAAGCCAACAATGGAAACAGACCTCTTCCAGAGGTTAGTTCTGGGTCCCTCAATATTCAAGTAAAGTCCTTATCTACTTGGGATATTCATTTCTAAGTTTGGTGTTAAATCACGAGTCCCTCTTTTGCTTGTGACTGCAGGAATGCTTTTTGATTTAGACACATCAGTTTCCTGATCCCCACATCATTGAAATTCCTCTTCAGTTCCTTTAACCTAACATTTTAAAACTGTCAGGGTCCTGTATTCATGAGCCTCTGAAAGACTTGTTTCCTTCATGCTCACCTTCATAGAGCAGGCTTTTTCCTGTTTTCATCTCTCTCTACTTAAGGTAAGAAGATGCCTTATAAGCAGTGTTTCCAATTGCTGAAATGCTAAAAACACAGACAAACAAACATTAAAAGAAATCTTTCTAGGAGTACTTTGCTCAGTTGCTGGTTTGGAATCTTTGCCCAGGATGGGTTCAGTAGAAACTTATACTGGAAAGCTCAGTGGTGTGGATTTTGAGGAGGCTGATGATGGGACAGAAGGAAGGTGATTACTAGAATGAGTTAAAAAAAACCAAAAAACTAGTTATGGAAAAATAGTAAGAAACAGGTGTCTTCTCTCCGCTACCCTTCACTTTCCACCAAAAGCTTTAGGGCTGATTTTTTAAAACTTTTGTTGCTCTTGGTTTTAAGGGTTTGAAAACTTAAAAAAAAAATCATCTGTGTTTTATCTTTTTTGTATTTTGAAGCTGATTACATAGGAACAAACTTATTTGTGAAAAGTTGCTTTTTAGTTTTGATGCTGGCATATAACATTCTGTTGATTATTGTCTTTCAAATAGTCATATCAAAACCACATACTTTTTGCCTGCTCACTGCATGTTGAGATGAATTTGATTTGGGCCTAATTCAGAGAATTTATTATTGATATAAGCTTCAGTATTTACCCAAATACCACACTTCAGTTTATTGTTTTCCCTCCCAGGCATAATACTTTTTTTCCCCTTTATAATCAGTTCCAGAATCTAGGAATAATGCATGATTAGACCAAACCTAGATGTGTTCAGTTAAGGAAGGACAGAAGCCAGTTTCATTGATTAAATTGAGTTTTGGGGGTAGAGTTGTATTGGGTACATTATGAATACATTTGAGATCTTCTGAAATTAAAAATACATTAAACGTACTTCTATTTTTTTTCCTTTTGCATGCAAATGAGTATTTTACAGTGTTATATGTTCTGCAGTGAATCGCTAAAGGATGATATTTCAAATTCCATTTTATTATAGGTAAAATAATTATATAAAATATATAACTATGCTCCTCTCATGTCTGTTATTATTTTATAATAGCAATTCCTTTTTTCACACACTTCCCCTTGCCCAATTAAACTGAAGAAATTTGCTTTATAAAATAAGTTGGAACTTAGAATAAAGGGTGACTTTTTGAGACTTCAGTATTTGGCTTAACATTTTAATGTATATACCCCTGAACATTTTGAGTTATAAAAGGTTTAACAGAGGACTTGATAGTGCTTTCAAAGAATATCCTAAGAATGACTGTGTAACTTTTGTGTATTAAAGGGAGTTGAGTGCTTTTGGAGAATTCAAAATAACATTTGTTTTCTTTCTTCTAAAAATACGTAAGTAATATATGAATGTAAACTTGTTGAAGACTCAACTGACAGAAAAATAGACTAAAATGGCAAACCTAGTTTTTCTTCTCTATGGTCTCCCACGCAACCCAGTCCCTACTCTCTCCACCTTTCTCTGTGTTGACAACTGGTAAGTTTTATGATTATATAACGTTTCACTTTATGTCTCCAACCCCACCTCACCCTCCCTCCTCCATAAGCCTTTTTGAAATCTGAGAAAGCAAGGTGATTTTTTTTTTTTTTTGGACAGGAAAGTGGGATTTATTGGTGGGCATGAGTAAGGAGGGGACAGTGCCAAAGCTCTCATGAGTGAGAGCCGTTTGTCCAGGAGACCACAACTAGGGATGTATTTGACCCCACAGCCATCTGGGATGAGCCGCTTTTCTGCCGCCATGTTTTCATATTCATCTGCATTAAACTTAGTAAATCCCCAGTTCTTGGAGATGTGGATCTCCTGGTGGCTAGGGAACGTGAACTTGGCTGTGAGTTGGGCCTCAGTCACGTGCTCCTTGTTCAGCTTGGTGTGGATGGATTTATGACCTGGCCAATGTGGACCCTAGCCACTGTGCCCTGGGGCTTTCCAAAGGCACTGTACATACTTGTCTGGAGTCCAGATTGGGGACAGCATCCAGACATGAATGTCCACCGGAAAGGGCTGTCTCCAAGGTCCCTTAGGGCAACCTGTATAAGCAACAGGCTGTACACTGCCCAGGAGGCTGTGTTTGTAGCCATTGCACACCAGGCCTCCACAGGGAAGGTGATTCTTTTTTTTTTTTTTTTTTTGCAATACGCGGGCCTCTCACTGTTGTGGCCTGTCCCGCTGTGGAGCACAGGCTCCAGATGCGCAGGCTCAGTGGCCATGGCTCACGGGCCTAGCCGCTCCGCGGCATGTGGGATCTTCTCGGACCAGGACACGAACCCGTGTCCCCTGCATCGGCAGGCGGACTCTCAACCACTGCGCCACCAGGGAAGCCCAGGGAAGGTGATTCTTAATTAAATATTTTGTTGTTATAACAGCTCTGGTTATTAATGCTCGACCAACTTATGTTAGTATTGTAAGGGTTTTTCAGAGCACTTATTACATTGGGTCTTTTTGTGTAATCAGTGTTTTCAGTGGGTATGTCATTTTCAGAGGGTTTTTTTTCATCTTGTTTCGTTTTTTAAGCAGTGGCTATAAGACAGCAAAGTGACAGTGTATTAGGATTCCAGAGCCATGGCTGGCTTCCAGTCTTGGGCTATGTTAGTAACTATTCCCTGGGCAAATCCTATAATCATTGTAGGCCTTTTTTAAGGATATGTAAAATGATAAGTTCAGTCTATTCTATACCATATATGGTTTCTTTCAACTCTAATTTCAAAGCACCCTTTGATTTGGAGAATAGTTGACATTTTAAAAGTATAGAGAAGCTTGGGGATGTTTTATCACTGCTTTTAGAAGATAATGTTAGTCACTTTGGTTAATTTGAAATCCTAGGTTAGGAACTGAAACACCTTGTTATAGTAGTGTTCGTATAGAAAATATGCTATGTTGAATTAGGCCGTATTCAGAAACACATTGTGGCATAATGGGGAATAATATTTAGGATTCTTGGCAGTCTTATTTTCCCAAGCTCTCCAGTTTACTCCCTTTCCTCATATATACATAATCTATAAAATATTCAGTGAGAGGGGAACCAACGTCCAAATTTGACTCCTAAGATATATACAGTGGTTGGATTTTTACAGAGTGGTAAAATTAATACCATATATTAGTGATGTGTCTTGAAGTTTGTTTCCTCTTTATTTCACTAAAATCCTAGTGATTCTAGTCCCAGTAACTTGGTTTTAACATGGAACTGTGAATTGTCTTCAGTTTTGTTTTGTTTTTCCTGGAAGCTTCTTGAGTGAGGGGAAGTAAAAAACATTTACTCAAATTTTTTTCATAGAATTGTCTAGAAACATTAAGCCATTATCTCTTTTTTTTTAAAACATCTTCATTGGAGTATAATTGCTTTACAATGGTGTGTTAGTTTCTGCTTTACAACAAAGTGAATCAGTTATACATATACAGATATCCCCATATCTCCTCCCTCTTGCGTCTCCCTCCCACTCTCCCTATCCCACCCCCCAGGTGGTCACAAAGCACTGAGCTGATCTCCCTGTGCTATGCAGCTGCTTCCCACTAGCTATTTTACATTTGGTATTATATATAAGTCCATGCCACTCTCTCACTTCATAACAGCTTCCCCTTCCCCTTCCCATGTCCTCAAATCCATTCTCTATGTCTGCGTCTTTATTTCTGTCCTGCCCCTAGGTTCTTCAAAACCGTTTTTTTTTTTTAAGATTCCATATATATATGTGTTAGCATACGGTATTTATTTTTCTCTTCCTGACTTAACTTCACTCTGTATGAAAGACTCTAGGTCCATCCACCTCACTACAAATAACTCAATTTCGTTTCTTTTTATGGCTAGGTAATATTCCATTGTATATATGTGCCACATCTTCTTTATCCATTCATCTGTCGATGAACAGTTAGGTTGCTTCCATGTCCTGGCTATTGTAAATACAGCTGCAATGAATGTTGTGGTACATAACTCTTTTTGAATTATAGTTTTCTCAGGGTATATGTCAAGTAGTGGGATTGCTGGGTCGTATGGTAGTTGTATTTTTAGTTTTTTAAGGAACCTCAATACTGTTCTCCATAGTGGCTGTATCAGTTTACATTTCCATCAACAGTGTATGAGGGTTCCCTTTTCTCCACACCCTCTCCAGCATTTATTGTTTGTAGATTTTTAATGATGGCCATTCTGACCAGTGTGAGATGATACCTCATTGTAGTTTTGCTTTGCATTTCTCTAATGATTAATGATGTTGAGCATTCTTTCAAGTGTTTGTTGGCAATCTGTATATCTTCCTTGGAGAAATGTTTATTTAGGTCTTCTGCCCATTTTTGGATTGGCTTGTTTGTTTTTTTGATATTGAGCTGCATGAGCTGCTTGTAAATTTTGGAGATTAATCCTTTGTCAGTTGCTTCATTTGCAAATATTTTCTCCCATTATGAGGGTTGTCCTTTTGTCTTGTTTATGGTTTCCTTTGCTGTGCAAAAGCTTTTAAGTTTCATTAGGTCCCATTTGTTTATTTTTGTTTTTATTTCCATTTCTCTAGGAGGTGAGTCAGAAAGGATCTTGCTGTGATTTATGTCATAGAGGGTTCTGCCTGTGTTTTCCTCTAAGAGTTTGATAGTGTATGGCCTTACATTTAGGTCTTTAATCCATTTTGAGCTTATTTTTGTGTATGGTGTTAGGGAGTGTTCTAATTTCATTCTTTTACATGTATCCGTCCAGTTTTCCCAGCACCATTTATTGAAGAGGCTGTCTTTTCTCCATTGTATATTCTTCCCTCCTTTATCAAATATAAGGTGACTATATGTTCGTGGGTTAATCTCTGGGCTTTCTATCCTGTTCCATTGATCTATATTTCTATTTTTGTGCCAGTACCATACTGTCTTGATTAATGTAGCTTTGTCCTATAGTGTGAAGTCAGGGAGCCTGATTCCTCCAGATCCGTTTTTCTTTCTCAAGATTTCTTTGGCTGTTTGGGGTCTTTTGGGTTTCCATACAAATTGTGAAAGTTTTTGTTCTAGTTCTGTGAAAAATGCCAGTGGTAGTTTGATAGGGATTGCATTGAATCTGTAGATTGCTTTGGGTAGTATAGTCATTTTCACAGTGTTGATTCTTCCAATCCAAGAACATAGTATATCTCTCCATCTGTTTGTATCATCTTTAATTTCTTTCATCAGTGTCTTATAATTTTCTGCATACAGGTCTTTTGTCTCCTTAGGTAGGTTTATTCCTAGGTATTTTATTCTTTTTGTTACAATGGTAAATGGGAGTGTTTCCTTAATTTCTCTTTCGGATTTTTCATCATTAGTGTATAGGAATGCAAAGGATTTCTGGGCATTAATTTTGTATCCTGCTACTTTACCAAATTCATTGAATAGCTCTAGTAGTTTTCTGGTAACATCTTTAGGATTCTCTAGCAAATAGTGACGACTTTACTTCTTCTTTTCTGACTTGGATTCCTTTTATTTCTTTTTCTTCTCTGATTGCTGTGGCTAAAACTTCCCAAACTATATTGAATAATAGGGGTGAGAGTGGGCAACCTTGACTTGTTCCTGATCTTAGTGGAAATAGTTTCAGTTTTTCACCACTGAGGACGATGTTGGCTGTGGGTTTGTCATATATGGCCTTTATTATGTTGACGTAAGTTCCCTCTATACCTACTTTCTGGAGGGTTTTTATCATAAATGGGTGTTGAATTTTGTCATAAGCTTTCTCTGCATCTATTGAGATGATCATATGGTTTTTCACCTTCAATTTGTTAACATGGTGTATCACATTGATTGATTTGGGTATATTGAAGAATCCTTGTATTCCTGGGATAAACCCCACTTGATCATGGTGTATGATCCTTTCAATGTGCTGTTGCATTCTGTTTGCTAGTATTTTGTTGAGGATTTTTGCATCTATGTTTATCAGTGATACCAATCTCTAATTTTCTTTTTTTGTGACATCTTTGGTTTTGGTATCAGGGTGATGGTGGCCTCGATAATTACCTTAAATGTAAATGGATTAAATGATCCAAGCAAAAGACATAGACTGGCTGAATGGGTACAAAAACAAGGCCCATATATATGTTGTCTACAAGAACCCCACTTCAGACCTAGGGACACATACAGACTGTAAGTGAGGGGATGGAAAAAGATATTCCATGCAAGTGGAAATCAGAAGAAAGCTGGAGTAGCAATTCTCATATCAGACCAAATAGACTTTAAAACAAAGACTATTACAAGAGACAAAGAAGGACACTACATAATGATCAAGGGATCAATCCAAGAAGAAAATATAACAACTGTAAATATTTATGCACCCAACATAGGAGCACCTCAATACATAAGGCAAATGCTAACAGCCATAAAAGGAGAAATTGACAGTAACACAATCATAGTAGGGGAATTTAACACCCCACTTTTACCAATGGACACATCTTCCCAAATGAAAATAAATAAGGAAGCACAAGCTTTAAATGATACATTAAACAAGATGGACTTGATATTTATACGACGTTTCACCCCAAAACAACAGAATACACATTCGTCTCAAGTGCTCATGGAACATTCTCCAGGATAGATCACATCTTGGGTCACAAGTCAAGCCTTGGTAAATTTAAGAAAATTGAAATCGTATCACGTATCTTTTCTGACCACAACACTATGAGACTAGATATCAATTACAGGAAAAAATCTGTAAAATATACGGACACATGGAGGCTAAACAATACCCTACTTAATAACCAAGCGATCACTGAAGAAATCAAAGAGGAAATCAAAAAATACCTAGAAACTAATGACAATGAAAACACGACAACCCAAAACCTATGGGATGCAGCAAGAGCAGTTCAAAGAGGGAAGTTTATAGCAATACAATCCTACCTTAAGAAACAAGAAACATCTCAAATAAACAACCTAACCTTACACCTAAAGCAATTAGAGAAAAAAGAACAAAAAACCCCCAAAGTTAGCAGAAGGAAAGAAATCATAAAGATCAGATCAGAAATAAATGAAAAAGAAACGAAGGAAACGATAGCAAAGATCAATAAAACTAAAAGCTGGTTCTTTGAGAAGATAAACAAATTGATAAACCATTAGCCAGACTCCTCAAGAAGAAAAGGGAGAAGCCAAATCAATCGAATTAGAAATGAAAAAGGGGAAGTAACAACTGACACTGCAGAAATACAAAGGATCATGAGAGATTACTGCAAGCAACTATATGCCAATAAAATGGACAACCTGGAAGAAGTGGACAAAGTCTTCGAAATGCACAACCTTCTGAGAGTGAAGCAGGAAGAAATAGAAAATATGAACAGACCAATCACAAACACTGAAATTGAAACTGTGATTACAAATCTTGCAACAAATAAAAGCCCAGGACCAGATGGCTTCACAGGTGAATTCTATCAAACATTTAGAGAAGAGCCAACAGCTATCCTTCTCAAACTCTTCCAAAATATAGCAGGGGGAGGAATACTCCCAAACTCATTCTAGGAGGCCACCTGCTTTGTTTTTCTTTATTATACTTATCAACCCCTGATGTTATTTTTTGTCTTGACTACTCCCCAGTAGAATGTGAGCTCCAAAAAAGCAGCTCAGAAGATGATTAGCAAGATTTAGGGAAGCAGAATGTGGGAAATTCTTGGTACGTTAATTGTGCCACGTTGCATTGAGAACTCTGCAGCAGGGAGGGTTTGATCCTGCCTGTTTCTTTGGCCAGCCTTGAGGACTTGGGCTGCAGCATGACTCCTGCTTCAGCACTGCAGCACCTGTAGCATATCAAAACAATTGGGCTTCTTTTATTTTGATTGATTGATTGATTTTTTTTTTGGTAGGAAAATGGCTGAGTAATATTCCAGTTGCAATTAATATGTTTGACAAATCTTTGACAGTGAACTCTAGGCATTAGCTGATGACCTATTCACTGTGTATTTTGGAGCGAAGAAGGAAGAACCACAATCCAAGTAATATCTAATTATTTGGGGATTTGACCCATAATGTCCTCTTCCCTTTTCCTCAGTTATGATAAATTTCCAAAGCATTTTCTTCTTGTTAAACTAAGGAGGAGAAACATTTTTTTCCAGTTTGGTTTTACCTGTATTTATTCATTGTTCCCTTGACTGAATACTCACATAATTAAAATGATGAGTAAACAGTTAAGTAGAAGACCTTGGCCAGCATAATAGACACTACCTGAATTTTCTTTTTCTGTGTTTAGCAAAGGAAAGTGTTAAGTTTGAATTTTGTTGAACATTACTGTTTTGTTTTTTTTTCCTTTTGTTCCCAGTCCCTTCTCTCCCCTCCCCCATGTCTCTTGATTCCTTTCTATTTTTACATTTATTTTTATTTTTACATTTCTTATTTTGGGAGAAACTTAAAATTGTATGGCCCTCTTTCCCCTCACTGTCCCTCTTCTTTCCCTCTCATCCCAACAAGTAGGTCTCTATTTCTTTTCTCATTTTGGAGTAATAACTTCACTAAAAGAGTCCTGAGTCATAGAATTGGGACATTCATATACTACTGCATGGACAACCCTAAAATATAGTTTTGAAATATCTATTTTTAAAAGATCTTTTTTCTCCCTATTTTCAATGCCTGGTAATTATCTACATCTGGATATATTTTAATCCTTCTTGCAAACCTGATACATTAAGACTCAGCTGAGTCAATGCCAGGCATGTGATGCACATTTAATGTTAAATAAATTTTTTGTTACAAATCCTCTCCTGCTCCATATTTTTAAAAATTAGAACCTATGTATATACATGGGAAAAGTTTGCTAAATTGTAGCTGGCAGGGATGATAGGAGGTTAGGAAAGGGATGTGTAATTCAGGATGGTGTGGTGAATTTACTCTTGAATCAGAAAGATTTGTATTTGAATCCAGGCTTAATGATTTTTGCTTTTATGCTATGACCTGGTGAACTTAACTTCTCTGAGTCTTTATTCCCTCCTATGTTAGATTTGAATAATACTGTTGCACAGACTTGGCTATGATGAATACGTGGGAATATTTGTAAAGTAGCTTTTTAAGTTTTTTTTTGTGTGTGTGTGGTTTATGGGTGTATATGATCAGACATATATGTTATCATTGAACTCTTCTTTTTCTCCTTATCTCATCATCTGTCAAGCTTTGCCTGAAGAATCTTTGTAGCCTTCATTTTCTCTCTGCTGCCACATTCTTTGATCTAGCTTGCATGTTCTCCCTTATGTGGCTTTTTGGTCTTATGTGTGGCAAGGGAAAAATGGTAAAGAGCTCTGAGTTTCAATTCCAGTTTCTTCTCTTATTGAATAGTATATTCTGTGCAGTATAGTATAGTCCAGTTTCAAGAAGAGTTGGGATATTTATGATATTGATTACTTAACAGCAGCTCTCCACCAGGGGTATGCATTAGATTCCTTGTCTCCACATACCTTTCATCTCTATTAGACTTTAAGCGTCTGGATGACAGATTCTGTGTCTATATGTGTTACACTACTGCCCCCTCAGTAGTGGTACTGGTACTGGTACTTCGTACAGTGTGTACTGAGCCCCATCTCCCTTTCAGATTTTGGGGAAATTGATTTGCATTTTTATAATGTTTAGTAAAATTTATAAAAAATGCTCTTGGTATGTTAAGCTAGTCTTAAGTCATTTTCCATAAAATGTAGAATTTCTTATTTTTCTCGGACTCCAGGTCTGGCTTTTGACAGGCTGCTTTCTTGTCTACAACTTGTGTTTTTATGATAAACATAAGACTCAGCTGTCAGGCTAGCTTTTCTTCTTGTAATGTTTGCCAGACATGGTTGTTGTTGGAAGACAGTTCTCCATGGTTCTCTCACATGTCTTGTATGTTTTACAAGCAGAGATGCTACTGACTGCCTTTTTTCTAGACTGTATTTTTCAAGGAGGTTTATATAGTGAGCAGCCTTGGAAGAGAGTTATTGTTTCTCTCCAGAGCAAAAGGCAGGTTTGCTTACTATTCAGTATAATAAAAAAGTCTCCCTTCAGAGTGTGTTTACTTAGTGTCCAGCATGGTAAAGGTAGTATCACCCTACAGAGCAAAAGATAAGCATGTTTATGCCCATTATAAAAGGTTTGGGTTCCTAAGCTCAGGGTTTCTTTCATGGAACATGATCCACTGCATGTACAGTTGTCACCTGACCATCTTTGTGTTACCCTATGGGAAATGGGACTCAGGGAACTGGCACAAAACCTGATACTAGTACTGCTATTGCCATGAGTAATAAAGTTCTTTTCTCTAACCTGTAAGTCTTGTGTCTGTCTTCAGCATCTATAAAGCCGTGGTAGGATAATTTGTTAGTTTACGAGTAGGGTAAAATTTCAGACCCGTCACAGTTTTTGACAGTAATATGAAAGCCACTCTTTTCAGAACTGCAAAATGGGCCCTCTACAAGTAATTCTTGTTAAGCCTTAATCTACATTAAGCCTGGGTCTCTGGAAAGGTACCTAGATGAGGCTAGAACTCAGGTTCCTTATGACTATACTGTGTTTTCTCTTTTCTCCCTATTTTTTTCAATGAAACTAAATTTATTCAAATTCAAGGACTATCATTCTGAAATCGTCTTTCTATGAAATGATGTTAACAGTGATCTCTTTTTCTCTCTCTTTTCCCAAAATAAAAGCATTGCTATTTTATACAGTTGAGCTACACTGGCAAGTGTGTTGATTTGTTTACTTAACACTGAAGTTTGGAATGTATGTTATCTTCAAGAGAAAAATGGGGTAGTTGGGAGTACATTTCTTTTTAATTGGGTAACATGACAATCTCAATGATAAATAACCTAATAAACTAGGTAATAAAACATAGTATGTTGATGGTGACAAATGTTGAGAAAGAAAGGGAGGACAGGACAGTGTTGAAATTTTAGGTAATGTTGGCTACGGAAGCTCTCACGGAGGTGACTTGAGTAAAGGTCTGAAGTTAAGAGATGAGCCATTTAACTCTCTGGAGGAAAAGCATTCTGGGCAGAGGGAACAGCAAGTACAAAGGCTCTGCAGCAAAGTGTTCCTGGTACAAGACATTGAGGAGGCTGATTTGTAATGCTTTGAAGACATATAATGAGAGGATTATAGCGTTGCCCTTTGCTTAGCTATCTTTTTATTCTTCAACCAGAGCACTTACTTTTATGTTTAGGTACTTTTTCACTTGAGGAATGGAATTTCTTCCTTTAAAAATAATTTGAAAACTACTAAACTAGATAATTTTTCTTCTGCAGTATTCTGTAGTTCTCCTTGATGGTCTCTGTAAGGGCTCATTTTTCAGCAGTCAACATAAGTCCCACATCTGTGTTTTTCAATTCAGCAGGTATTTGAGAGCTGTGTTAGACCTTACTTTACAGGCATACCTCGTTTTATTGTGCTTTGCTTTATTGCATTTCACAGATCATTGCATTTTTTACAAATTGAAATTTGTGGCAACCCTGCATTGAGCAAGTCTGTTGGTGCCATTTTTCCAGTAGCATTTGCTCATTTTATGTTTCTCTGTCACATTTTGGTAATTCTCGCAATCTTTCAAGCTTTTTTGTTATCTTTGTTATGGTGATCTGTGGTTAGTGGTCAGTAACATCTTTGATGTTACTATCACCACTTGCTGAAGGCCTAGATGATGGTTAGCATTTTTTAGCAATAAAGTATTTTCTAATTAAGGTATGTACATTGTTTTCTTAGACCTAATACCATTGCACACTTAATAGACCACAGTATAGTGTAAACATAACTTTTTCATGTACTGAAAACCCAAAAATTTTTGACTCGCTCTCACTTTATTGCGATATTTGCTTTATTGTGGTGATCTGGATCTGGACCTGCAATATATTTGAGGTATGCCTCTGTATGACTTATGTTTTAACTCCCACATGGATTATTTTCTTTATATTTCTGTTGAAGAGAAGAGACTGAGGCAGGCTGGAATAGTTAGAGAATACCCTAAGATAGCATACAAACTAAAACCTCTCTAGCCAAGGTCTCTATTTACCCTTTGTTACTAAATATAAAGGCTGGCTTTCAATTCTTGTTGACCTTGAAAATTAGTGCCATACCATTTCCTCCTTGAAACACCATCCTATCCCTCTGGCTGTACCATTTCTATCTCTCAAGGATTCTTCTTTCCTTGGGTTTATACCTTGACTGTCCATGCTTCTTACTCCTTAGTCTCTGGATACTCTGATCTACTTTATGGCTTCAGTTACTATGTATATGTTGTTGATTCTCATATCAAAATTTCTAGTCTTAAATTCCACTCGAGCTCTAAGCAGTTGTAATAAGTTGGCTTCTGACATATCCATTTTGATGGCCAGTGGGCAACATAGATTCAGATATCTAAAGCAAGGTATCTTTATTTATCTTTCTTCAAGAAAGGTAACTTTCTCCCACAAAGAAAAACAAACTTGTTCTTCCTCTTTCTTTATTTTGGTAAATAGTATTCTTGATCAGTTAAGCTGGAATATTTATGTTGATGCCCATTAGTCAAAGACCATCATGCCCACAGTGTACAAAATTGGGTTTGTTGATGCTTTCTGCAGCAAGGAAACCACACACCATAAGAAACCATGTATCTCAGCAAGGCTATGCTGAACAAACTTAGAGCATATGGGCTTTTGTTAGATAATATTGGGGAGGATTCAGGGAATTGGTGGGGATTTGCTGTGGATTAGGTACTATCAAGAAGTGAGGGTAGGGCTTCCCTGGTGGTGCAGTGGTTGAGAGTCCGCCTGCTGATGCAGGGGACACGGGTTCGTGCCCCGGTCCGGGAAGATCCCACATGCCGCGGAGCGGCTGGGCCCGTGAGCCATGGCCGCTGAGCCTGTGCGTCCGGAGCCTGTGCTCCGCAACGGGAGAGGCCACAACACTGAGAGGCCCGCGTGCCACAAAAAACCAAACCAAAACCAAAAAACAAGTGAGGGTAATTCTATGATTGGATATCTTAATAAATGTTATCCCAGAGGTTGAGAAGACCAGGGTGAGGCTAAAATTGTAATTGGTAAAGAAGTAGCAGTCATTCGTGTTAGCTGGGTTTGTGTGTGTGTGTGTGTGTGTGTGTGTGTGTGTGTGTGTGTGTGGTTGTGCAGAGATCTTGCTTTTGTCTATATTCACATTCAGATTGGCTTGGTTTTGCCTCACTTGCATCATGGTCTCAGAGGACCTTTTATCTGATGTTGGTGATCTGTGAGATTCCGTTTGACAGAAAAGCATCACAGCCTAGCTATGAGTGCTAGGTTCCTTCTTAGCTATGAGGGGCTGCTTTTCTCTCCCTCACTTATTTGAAATAGATGTAAAAGATGAGGTAGTATATGGATAGCAGGAAGATGGATTAAGAGTGTTTAGACAGGGTATATGAACAAAGAATTTACTTGTGGTTGGTTGTTTATGTGTGAGAGGCAGTAAAGAAACTTATTCTGTTTGAAATACATCAGTAGAATCTAGTGTTAATGTTGAAGCAGAGATGTCTAGTTTGTTTATTCCTTACTAGGGGAAGAGGGGTTGGGGGTGGGGTTATGTGTCAGTCATATATTGGGCTATTTAAAACTAAATGTTTGCATACTTACTATGTGCTAGACATTAAGTGCTTGTGTGATCTCTTTTAATCTCTTGGGTTAATTGGGTTAGAAAGGAAGGATGCATATCCCTGGCATTGGGAATAAGGACCAAACTGGAGATCCAAGTGGGGCTAGTGGTGTTAAGTAATATTTAAGAGTGTGAGTTTCATCATAATAGATTGGGTTTGAATCCTGCCACCACCTCCCAATTAGTAGTGATAAGATCTTGAACAAGTTACTCAACCCCTTAGAACCTCTGTATTTTACAGATTTAAATGGGCAATAATAATACTGTCTTCAGATGACTGGCGATACTTGGTACTTAGTAAGCACTCGGTATACAATAGCTGCTTTTATTACTTTTCTCTTATTGGCTATGTGCCTTTGGACAAATCACAAAACTCAGATCCTCAGTTCTGACGTCATTTTACAGGATTGGTATAGGGATCAAAAAGTGTAAATTGAAGTGCTTTAGAAAGAAAGCACTTACACAAATAAAATAAATGTTAATGTCTAGTATATTGTTTCTCAAGTGTTTGAATTTACTTGACAAGTAAAGGACTGTGGTAGGGTTATGATGTTTTTGGATCAAGTTATACAGGTTCTTGAATGTTAGGATGAGAAATTTAGATTTGATGCTGTGGACTTTAGAAGTTCAGCCATCAGATAGACTTTAGAGCAGGGGGATGAGATGATTCAAATGGTGGTCTAGGAAACTTGGAATTGGAGAGGGAGAGCCTAAAGGTTCAAAGACCAGATTTAGGAAGCTAAATTTCAGGCTAAGTAATGGTAGCCCAGATTAGTGAAATAATAGTAGAAGTGAAAAATCTGTGATGTTTGTAAGGAATTACTGCAATATAATTATAAGTTGAATGTGAAGGCTGTAGAAATGACAATAAAGGCTTCTTGAACTTTAATTTTGGAAATGGATTGGTTAAAGTTATTTAGATGTAAATAGTTAATAAATTTGAAGAAATAACCTTGTTACAATGTACAGAATGACCAGAGACTTTCGGTTTTAGGTATTTATTTGGCTTTCCCCATGACATAGACTCAAATGTGTACTGTGCAAAAAGAAAACTGTTGGAAAAGGGTACAGGTTTCAGTGGTAAGCTGTAAAGAATTTTATTTTAAGTTAAAGTAAGTATATGTATGTTAGAAATGTTGTGATTAAAATCTGTTTGCTGTGCTGCAGTGAGGGGTGAAATTACTTCGAAATGCTTCAAAAAATGATAGATGGATAGATATGTGATAAATCAAATATAGAAAAATGTTAATTGTAGAATCTCAGTGGTCGGCACGTGGATGTTCACTGTAAACTTCTTTAATCTTTTCCATGTTTTTGAAAGTTTTAATAATAAAATGTTGGAGGAAGAGTGGAGATATAAACTGCTAAAGGCTAGTCTTGAGAATTTCTCTTCCCTGACCTGAGACTTTTGTTTTCTCTATAGGAACTTTCCGCTGTACTTTTTGCCATACAGAGGTAGAAGAAGATGAATCAGCAATGCCCAAAAAAGATGCACGCACACTTTTGGCAAGGTTTAATGAACAAATTGAGCCCATTTATGCTTTGCTTCGAGAGACAGAGGATGTGAACTTGGCCTATGAAATACTTGAGCCAGAACCCACAGAAATACCAGCCCTGAAACAGAGGTGAGTGTAGGCCCTGTGCTCTTACCAAGAACACTTTTAAGCTTGCCCTTGTTTTAACTACCTGTACTTTGGAGAGCAGGATTGGGTAAGTAATTTACCAGGAGACTAAAAACTATAAGATTATGTGGATTCTAAGCTCTGCCACACATGTCATATTAACTTGTGCCTGTGATGAAATTTGTTTGTACTGAATGCAGAAGAGTATGAGCCCTAGGCAAAAATCTTTAAATAGTCAGGTTTGACTTTTAAGTACTCAATCTGCTTGGGCCTACTGCAACTCAGCCAATTGTTAGTTAGTCCTAAATTGGTTGTACCTTTTGGGGATATCTGAATTTTCCTAGTCAAGTTCTGAAGCCTGAAGTTCTTTAAGGAATACAGCTTTCACTTTTTTTGTATGTTTGTTTTTGAAGTTTTTAACCACACATTTCTTGCCTTCCTTAGTTTTCAGTGCAACTTTCTTGAAAGCGAAGTAAAGTGGGTGTTACCTATGGGTTAATACTTCTTACTGTGGCTCCCTATTTTTGTCAGTGTACCCTAATTTTTGAATTGCAGAGGCAGCCTTAATTTTGCCATGCCATAAAAAGTGGTTTTTCTTCTTTGAAAAGTATAACTGAGAATTGAGGTCAGGGAGTACTCTCCTATTCTTCCCTTTTTCTTTCTTCTTCCCAGTTTCAAGCTGAGGGCTTTTAGAGTTTATACCCGTCTACTCCCTTCCATAGAACACAATAGTCCAAGTTGTAATTGTATAGATTTTGGGAGCACTCTTAGTATTTTGTGCCCTCTGGTACTGATGCTGCAGAAAGGCCAGTTCTGGGCAGTCCTGAGCAAACTGAGCTGCTTTTTGGTGGTTAAAAACAATCCAGTTATACAGAAGGTTTTGTATCTGTACAAGTTATTGTGAATTTTCTTTTCTAGCATCTGTGTCAGTTAGGATACCTTTATCTGTGATAACAGAAAACCAACTAGAAGTAGCTTCAACAGTAAGAAAAACTTTCTAGCATGACCAGAAGTCCTTAGGTAGCACAATTCAGAATTAATTCCACAGCTCATTTACATCTTCAAGGATCTAGATTTGTTCCATACTTACTCTGCCGAACTTGGCCTGTTGGTTTTCCTCTTGGCACCACCAGGGGAGCTAGCCTAAGGTGGTCATGTCTTTCTAGGTATCACATTTAGATGAAAATGTTCAAGCACAGAAAATTGGACCATCCCTTCCTTGTGTCCTGTTTTAAGATGGAAAAAAGCTGTAACATAAGACTTTAAAATATAGTAAGACAAATAGATAGATTGGGTACAGAGAGGTGGCCTCGTAGGCCTAGACTCAGAGTGGGCCAGGAAGTAACTGATGAAAAAGCTATAAGAAAGAGTGATTTACAAAGCAGCCCTGGTACAGCTAAAGGCAGTAGTTACAAGGCATGGATTAAGTGACCAGATCAGCATGGTTTGTACAACTAGAGAGGGTGCATTTTTTTGATAGAAAAAGTGGCAGTGGGTCTGTAGATATCCAGAGGCAGAACAGGAGGGAGGGATGGGATGAACCCACGATTACCTCTAGAGGTTGGTCAGAAACACAGTATTCTCAGGGAGAGATGTAATGGGCCAGTCAGATACATGGATACGTCAGAGAAATCTCAACTAAACATGAGACAAAACTCAAGTAGATGTGAGTGGGTCCAGGAAGAAATGAGGAGCAATGGAGTAAGCAGATATGAAGTAGGACCAAAGAGAAGGAAAAACAGTGAATGGCTTCTGAGAGAGAGAACTGATACAGAACTTAAAGATAAATGAAGAAGTATTGCTTAGGCTCAGAATGAGACAGCCCACTACACAGGAGACAATCCAGGATTCATGGAAAAGATTTAGGAAAAATGGCAGAGAAGTAAAGGAGAAACATAGGACCAAGAGAAGCAGACACAGAAAGGAACACAGCAAAAGGTATGGAGAAAGATACAGAACAGGTACTAAATAAGCAGGTAGTTCATGAAATAGGAAGATAGTTTGTGCAATAAAAGAGCTGTCTAAACAGAAAGGGAGGGACAGTCATACCTAGAACTTGATGCAGAAAAGCATCAGTAGCAGGCAAAAAAAGACAAGGTGTGAGCTTAGACACACAGAAAATCAGGTATATTCAAAAGAATGTGGAGCACATTGAAAGTGAAATGCTCAGATAAAACGGGGAGCAGCAGAAAGGCTGAAAACTCATAGAGATGAGGAAACGTTAAGTGACTAGAGAAAGATAAGGAATGATCCAACCTGGAACAGACTAAGAAGATCATGGATAGTAGAAGTAAGAGGCAAAAAAAAATAGACTCAGAAACAGATCATGGTTGCTGTGGGGTAGAAATAATGGTTGGGCCTGGATTTGGAGAGTCAGCATAGGTGCAGAGATGGACAGATACAACTTGAAAAGAAGCTGATCTCTGCATAAAGATTTGCCTTATTTGGTGAGTCGCAGAATATTAATTCTGAGTTTAAGTCTGGCTTTGTAGAATACTATTCTAGCTTCTCAGCACACAAAAGAAAGGAAAAGCCCACAGAACTACTTTGAATTCTTCTGGGTTGAGCTGAGAGCATGCTTTTTAAAATATAACATGTGTTTTGTTTTGTTTGGGGTTTTTGTTTTGTTTTTAAACAAAATACTCATCAAAGATGTTACTGGGAGAGATTTTTACCAGACTAGTGTCTTTAAGTGGATTATGTCACTATTTCATCCTCCCCTCTCTCTAAGTAGACTTATTTAAACATCTTAATCTGTACAACCTCAATCATTTATATACACCTAATGCATTTATATACACCAGAGGATTCAGTGTTTGAGAAACTTAAATATAAATATGATGGGTTGTTCTAACCAATGTAACTTTCACCCTGTGGTATAAGAGCGGATTTTCCAGAATTATGAAAGCATGTGTGCATGATTGCTAGATAGAATTTATATGTAATTCTTCAGTAACGACTTCCCCAGCTGCCCTTCTTTTCTAGCACCAAGACTTCAAGTTTTCTTCTTCCCTTCCTCCTCTAATCTTGTTATATAGCAAGGACCGTGCAGCAACTGCTGCTGCAGCTGCTGGCCTAGCAGGTGGGCACCACCGGGAAGCATGGGCCACCAAGGGTCCCTCTTATGAGGACTTATACACTCAGAATGTTGTCATTAATATGGATGACCAAGAAGATCTTCATCGAGCCTCACTGGAAGGGAAATCTGCCAAAGAGAGACCTATTTGGTTAAGAGAGAGCACTGTCCAAGGAGCATATAGTTCTGAAGAGATGAAGGAAGGTAAGAGTAGAAGAAGTAAGATGAATATGTCTTGGGTATGGTAGAAAATGAACTTGACCTAGGAAATCACCTGGGCAATTCTTAATTTTATTGGAAACCCACTGTGTCTGTTTTGTAAAACAATTGCATTATAGCAGGAAGTAAATTGAGCAATAAGCATTAAAACCAACCAGTATACTTGTATTAAACTTCAACTTAGTTGAAAAAACAGACAGCTTTTTAAATTTCCATTTTAGATTTAAGAAATTGTCATTTTTTTATGTTAATTTCTTGAAAAAGTACTCTTGTGTTCAAAGTGGCCAAATTTATTTCTTCTTTAATCTTCTGTTGCCCTAACTTGCATGCATTTTTGTTTCTTTGAATTAGGAGCCATAACTATATACTAGTTATGTTGTCTCCTCATAAATACCAAGGAGATGCGCTACTTGAAATATATAAAAAGATACAAAATGAGTAAAGACAAGGATTCTCACCATCCAAGAAGATTGGCAAAACTTTATACTAGAAGATTTTGGAAATCTCTGTGAGCCCTGAAGGGTTAAGAATTATATAATAATCAGAAGCTTGAGAACTGCACGATTTTACTTTTTAAATGTTAGTCTCAAATTACTGGATTCAGAGACTTTGGGTGATGATGGTTTAGGACTAGGTAGAAAATGGGAGACTAAAACTGGATAAGTATTGCTCAGAAACTGGGAAACAGAGGTGAAAGAGGGAGTCTGTCCCTCTGGTTAGATTTCATCAGCATTAGAACCTACCCGTCCCTATTCCTAGGTTATGTATCATTACTAACATATCACTTGAGTCTGTTTCTTTAATACTAAAGAATCATCAGTAATTAAAAACCACTTGTTTTTTGACTTTTTTTTCTAAACTCTTTTCCTTTCCTAATTAGCATTTCTTTACTGTGTATGCTAAGAATTGTAAAAGTAGTGTGGAGTTGGGTAGTCATGGTAAAAGCAGATGTGTGATTCTCTAGTGTGATTCTCGTTGGTGTTTTAATTCCAACCAGAAAAAAGTTTTCCTTGGCAATCATACTTTACTCTCCCTCCTTCCCACTGATTACCTTGGCTATGAGGTTTAGTTATTTTGGTGCATATTGGTTTAGATTACATAGTAGTTAGGCTGTCAACTATTTAATAGGTTCGTTTTCCCCAACTTGGCTTCTTGCCTGTTCTTGAAGCAACCAAGCCTTTTTTTCTGTGAACTTAGGAACAAAATTGAATGAAATAAAACTATTCTTAGCAAGTATTGTATACAGTTAGGCTCATATATTTAACAGTCAATGTTTATAATTCCTAGAATGGTACAACTTGAATCATAAGGGCTTTCAATAAGTCATCTAGTCTACCCTGTTCCCTTTTGTGAATATTTCCTTCTATGTATAAAATAGGATATGCTTTTATGTCTAAATTTGTCTTCGTTAGGTTTTATATAGTTGAATAGGCTCTATCCAGTGAATGTGTGAAGTGAGTCTTATTTGTCCTACACTTAATTTCCCTCAGAGTTCAAGTTATTTTAACATCTTTCAGAATTTTGTAGACTTCAATCATGTCCTTATTACTCTACTGAAAGTTCTAATTCCTTTTGATTCTACTTTCCTTACAAAGGATTCTCTTCCCCCAAGCCATCGCCACCTACAGTTTTTGTCTTATTTTAATTATCTTTTTCTGGACCATCTCCAGTTGTAATATACTGTTTACTTGAGACCTAGTGACCAGAGCAATACATGTTATTTATGCATGAATTTATCATTAATTATTTGAGTTTTATCTCAAATATCCTTCTAGTTTTTACATGACAGTTTATTGCTTTGCTTCTGGAAGCATATTAAGACCAATGACTTTAGAATTATGTGCAGAGATTTTTTTCAGACCCTCTCCTGCCCTTTATTTGATAACTTGGATAAGGTTTTTTAGTATATTTTAGATTATTTTTCTATAGGCAGAGTTTCTTAACACTTGCCAATATTGAAATAGATCTATGACTTTTCTGCCCACTTATACAACCTTCAGCTCTTCCTATATTTTTTTGCTATCAGTTTGGCCCTTAAGAACCCAGAATTGCTTAGCATCATCGGTGAACTTGACAGTTTCCCAGGATACATCTTCGTAATTTGTAACTCTATTAAATAAGACTGCTCCTAGAACTAGTGTTTCTACCTTACCATCTAGAGATTTGTTCATTTATCCTTATTTTTTGTTTTCTGTCTTCATCTGTAACAGAATAATTCCTTTTTTGGCTAAATCTCTCAAGAACCTTGTCAGAAATCTTTCAGATATGACTTCATTTAATTTACAAAACTAAATTGCTTTTCCTCTAATTTTATATTTACTTTAAGCATTATTCAAAATGCTATGTTGGTAATATTAAGGTATTTGGAAAATTCCTTTAGAAGTGTATAAGTCTTAGAGACTTGCATACATTCCTTGTCTTTTTTTCCTTTTGAAATACTGCATTGGTAATAAGGGCTCTAAGGAGGAGGTTCAGCCTTTGGCACTATTTTAAAATGGTTAAGTTTGATTTTAACCCTCACTTTTACATCCATATTATCAAAAGCCTGTTTTCTCTGATCTAAACTTTTAAATTCTCAATTCCTGTTTCCCTTTCTCTCTCTTATGTGCCCAATATCTTATCTCAGGAGTTCTATACTTTCTAAAATGTCCAGGGTTACAACTAATTCATTCTAATATGTTAATGAGAAGATGCTTTCACTTCATCCATGGCCAGAATTGGTCATTTCTGGGTCTTCTCTTGATAATAAGTAACACTAATCTAAGTGCCAGGCCTTCACAAATATTCACTTAATACCCACAATAATCCAGTGAGGTAGATACTGTTTTTCCCCCTTTTTGTACTTGAGAAAATTGAAGCAGTAAAAGATGAAGTAACTTGGCCAAAATCATACAGCTAAAAGTGTTAAGAGTCAGGATTTGAATCAAGGAGTCAGGTTTCAATCAACATTTTAAATTCTTTTATGTATTTAAATGGCAATTATATTTTGTATTATTTTCAGAATATAAATGTTTTTCTTAAATTCTTCATCTGTAATATGTACACAAAATGATAGGAGGTGTGTGGTGGGAGAAGTTTCATTTCTGATACTAGATTCCTAGATAAACAGTTCAAAGTACACTTAATTTGCTTCAGGAAAATAAAACTGCCATTTATTTACTCATTCATCAAATATTTATTCAGTGCCTAACAAGCAATAGGCACTATTCTGGATGCATGGGATATATCACTGAATAAGAAAGGTAAATATCTGTTGTGGAGAACCTACAGCTGTGGAAAGTAGGTGACAAAGACAATAGACATAAATTATTATGTTAGAAAATAAATGCTATGGGGAAGAAAATAGAGCATTGGGAATATAGAGGTAGGGATGAATTGAAAGAAGGTGAAATCTGAGTGAAGACATGAAAGATGCAAGGGGGTATGGATACCTAGAGGAAAAATATCCCAGGCAAAGGAAACTGTCAGTGCAAAGGCCCTGAGGTAGGAGTTTGTGTGTGTGGTGTGTACAGGGAATACCACGGAGGCCACTGTGACAGGAGCAGAATGATGAAGGGATAAGTAGGTGGGCAGGAGGAGTTCAGATGATGTAGGACTTTATATGCCATTGTAAGGCCTTTGGCTTTTACTCTGAGCAAGATGAGCCATATTTTGATGTCCTATTATGCCAGCTACAAAATTGGTCCTTCATAGACATTATTTCATTTTCTTATACAGAGCCCTAGAAGACAAATGCTTTTATTATCCCATCTTACAGAAAAAGGTACCAAAGTTTAGAGACTAAATAACTTGCCTAAAGTGTTACAGCTTGCATGTGGAAGAACCAGGATTCAGATCCAAGCCATATATTTCTTAAAACCCACGTACAGTTGACCCTTCAACAGTGCAGGGATTAATCTGAGTATAACTTAAATTCATGGTTTCTCCACCTCCATGGATTCAACCAACCATGGATCATGTAGTACTGTAGTATTTACTATTGGAAAAAAAAAAATCCACGTATACATGGACCTGCACAGTTCAAACCCACGTTGTTCAAGGGTCAACTGTACTTAACCATTATGCTACTTAAGTTCCAGTTTGTGAGAAACATTTTGAATATCTTGTGGACAGTAGCTCAAAAAATGGAACCAGTGAAGTCTGTGTTATTTTATAATATTATCCTATATTTAAATATAATATATTAAAATATTATGTATTTTGTTACTTATAAAGGAATGCCTTTTACGTTTAAGGGTATTGACTTTCTGGTTTTTTTCCTTCCAGGTGGCTTAGATATAGACTCGTTTCAGGAGCGTGAGGAAGGCCGTGCGGGACCAGATGATAATGAGGAGGTCATGCGAGCACTGCTCATTCATGAGAAGAAGACCCCCTCTGCCACAGCAGGCTCAGTGGGGGCGGCTGCTCCTGTGACCACTGCCAATGGCAGTGACTCTGAGAGTGAGACCAGTGAGTCAGACGATGACTCTCCACCCTGTGCTACAGCTGTGGCTGCACATCATGGGGAAGAGGATGAGGAAGATGATGAATTTGAGGAAGTAGCAGATGACCCCATTGTCATGGTGGCTGGCCGTCCGTTCTCCTACAGCGAAGTGAGCCAGAAGCCAGAGCTGGTGGCCCAAATGACAACAGATGAAAAGGAAGCGTACATAGCAATGGGACAACGCATGTTTGAGGACCTCTTTGAGTGAGCTTTCCCTACCTTTTCCTCCTTTCTCTAATGTGCATTTCAAAAAGAAATTCCCTACCTTTGAAGAAAAGTGTTCAGTGGCCTTCTGCCTCTCTTGATGTAAATCAACTGTTAATCTTGTGCAAAGAGTAATGGGAGAGAGAGAAAGTTTGATTTTTATGCCAGAAACTTCTCCATGTGGTAGGTTGGCTATAAGCATGCCCTTTCCTATTACTACAGTATTAATATTTTGCTGTATTTCCTTATCTCACCTTTTTTCTTTCCCTTTTAAGACACATTTTTCTCCCTTCTGAAATGAGTGAGAGAAGTCTAAAGGTAAATTCTTCATGTCTGCCTGTAGAAGCCCACTTTGATAGGTTACAGTAATTCATTGATCCCATCCTTTTTATTTATTCCAACCAAGCATTCCAAAAAACTCCTGATATTGCTGCCAACCAAGCAGCTTGGCAACAGGCAAATCATTGATGAAGGAAACAGAAAAATCTTAAAGCTTCATATTGCTTCACAGTTTAGGATGGAGTCAATATGTAAGGGGAGATGGGAGTGTGTGTGGAAGAAGGATGGTTATGCGTAAATCTCATGATTAATATCTAAACCAAAATTGGTGTCTTTAGAACTGACTTGACTGACAGATATTATTGTTGTGCATAATGCCTTTTGGTTTGTATGTTAGATAATAGAAAACAGAAAGTGTGTTTGGTAAGCCCTTAGGAAGAAATTAGAGAAAAAACACAGACTTAGGATAAGGAGTCCATGTAAGGGGTTGAAGAGTGGAGAGCATTGGGAACAGTACCCTTTAACATTGTCTGAGTTTGTGCTGATTTGGAAATCCTTTATATAAAGCTGAGACTGCTCCCCTTCTTTTCCAGTTCTTCCACAGTGCTATAAATTGTTTAAAGAGGCCATTCCAGCAGAAATCAGCATATAACAATTGATTACTCCTCTCTCTTTTTTTTTTTCTCTCAACATTATTGATGACCTTGTCTCTTTTGATTCTTGTCAGGAATGGTATTTTAGAGTGCATCCAGTATATCATTGAGCATTGTAACCTCAAGGAAAATACTTTATTTTTGGTTCTGATATGTAGTATGGTATTATTCCTTAAGGCAGAACTTTAATACAAAGGTCTACAACAATTGTATTTTTTATAATATTTCCCCTTGCATTGTTATTTTAAGTATTTATCATTTTATAGTACATGTGTAAAGTTGAGATAGGTTTTAAACATCTGAGCCTTGTATAAAGTAATGGTTCATTTACCTGGGTTGTATTATGACTGAATATTGACAATAAATCTATTTTATACTGACTGAAATTTGTTAATCTAGCTCTGTAACATCTTTACATAATTAAAATGAATACTCTTCCCATTTAAAAAAAAAGTGTTTCAGAATATGTTCTCTTATTGGTCATGTTTCAAATAATAGATGCAATTTTATGTAGTCTAAACTTTTTCTGGCAATAAGTTGCCTCAAGAATGACTTTATGGGAGGAGCTTCAAGATGGCGGAAGAGTAAGACGTGGAGATCACCTTCCTCCCCACAAATACATCA
Source organism: Phocoena sinus (assembly GCF_008692025.1). NCBI lineage: Eukaryota > Metazoa > Chordata > Mammalia > Artiodactyla > Phocoenidae > Phocoena > Phocoena sinus. The sequence goes on along the minus strand of NC_045766.1, from coordinate 78,113,775 downwards.
GAAATACATCTACATGTGGAACAACTCCTACAGAACACCTACTAAATGCTGGCGGAAGACCTCAGACCTCCTGAAAGGCAAGAAACTCCCCATGTACCTGGGAAGGGTAAAAGAAAAAAGAGAAAACAGAGACAAAGAATAGGGACAGAACCTGCACCAGTGGGAGGGAGCTGTGAAGGAGGAAAGGTTTCCACACACTAGGAAACCCCTTCATGGGCGGAGACTACAGGTGGTGGAGGGGGGAGCTTCAGAGCCATGGAGGAGAGCACAGCCACAGGGGTGCAGAGGGCAAAGTGGAGAGATTCCCGCACAGAGGATCGGTGCCGACTAGCAGTCACCAGCCTGAGAGGCTTGTCTGCGCCCCTGCCAGAGCAGGCGGGGGCTGGGAGCTGAGGCTTGGGCTTCAGTCGGATCCCAGGGAGAGGACTGGGGTTGGCGGCGTGAACACAGCCTGAAGGGGGCTAGTGCACCACAGCTAGCTGGGAGGGAGTCTGGGAAAAAGTCTGGACCTGCCGAAGAGATGAGACTTTTTCTTGCCTTTTTGTTTCCTGGTGCATGAGGAGTGGGAATTAAGAGTGCCACTTAAAGGAACTCCAGAGATGGGCGTGAGCCACGGCTATCAGTACAAACCCCAGAGATGGGCATGGGACGCTAAGGCTGCTGCTGTAGCTACCAAGAAGCCTGTGTGCAAGCACACGTCACTATCTACACCTCCCCTCCTGGGAGCCTGCGCAGCCCGCCACTGCCAGGGTCCCGTGATCCAGGGACAACTTCCCCGGGAGGACACACGGCGCGCCTCAGGCTGGTGCAATGTCACGCTGGCCTCTGCTACTGCAGGCTTGCCCCACATCCGAAACCCTCCCTCCCACCCCCACCCCCCGGCCTGACTGAGCCAGAGCCCCCGAATCAGCTGCTCCTTTAACCCCATCCTGTCTGAGCAAAGAACAGATGCCCTCAGGTGACCTACCTGCAGAGGCGGGTCCAAATCCAAAGCTGAAACCCAGGAGCTGAGCGAACAAAGAAGAGAAAGGGAAATTTCTCCCAGCAGCTCAGGAGCAGTGGATTAAACCTCCACAATCAAATTGATGTACCCTGCATCTGTGGAAAACATGAATAGACAACGAATCATCCCAAGTTGAGGAGGCTTTGGGAGCAACGATATATATATATATTTTTTTCCCTTTTTCTCTTTTTGTGAGTGTGTATGTGTATGCTTCTGTGTGTGATTTTGTCTGTATAGCTTTGCTTTTACCATTTGTCCTAGGGTTCTGTCCGTCCATTTTTTTTTAATTAAAAAATGTTTTTCTTAATTTTTTTAAATAACTATTTTATTTTATCTTCTTTTTTCTTTCTTTCATTTTTTTCTCCCTTTTATTTTGAGCTTTGTGGAGGACAGGCTCTTGGTGCTCCAGCCAGGCATCAGGGCTGTGCCACTGAGGTGGGAGAGCCAAGTTCAGGACACTGGTGCACAAGAGACCTCCCAGCTCCACTAATATCAAATGGCAATAATCTCCCAGAGACCTCATCTCAATGCCAAGACCCACCTCCACTCAACGACCAGCAAGCTACAGTGCTGGACACCCTATGTGAAACAACTAGCAAGGAAGGAACACAACCCCATCCATTAGCAGAGAGGTTACCTAAAATCATACTAAGGCCACAGACACCCCAAAATACACCACCAGACGTGGACCTACCCACCAGAAAGACAAAATCCAGCCTCATCCACCAGAACACAGGCACTAGTCCCCTCCACCAGGAAGCCTACACAACCCACTGAACCAAACTTAGCCACTGGGGACAGACACCAGAAACAATGGAAACTACAAACCTGCAAGACTGCGAAAAGGAGACCCCAAACACAGTAAGTTAAGCAAAACGAGGAAACAGAGAAACACACAGCAGATGAAAGAGCAAGGCAAACACCCACCAGACCTAACAAATGAAGAGGTAATAGGCAGTCTACCTGAAAAAGAATTCAGAATAATGATAGTAAAGATGATCCAAAATCTTGGAAATAGAATAGAAAACATACAAGAAATGTTTAACAAGGACCTAGGAGAACTAAAGAGCAAACAGTGATGAACAGCACAATAAATGAAATTTAAAATTCTCTAGAACGAATCAATAGCAGAATAACTGAGGCAGAAGAATGGATAAGTGACGTGGAAGATAAAATAGTGGAAATAACTACTGCACAGCAGAATAAAGAAAAAAGAATGAAAAGAACTGAGGACAGTCTCAGAGACCTCTGGGACAACATTAAATGCATCAACATTCGAATTATAGGGGTCCCAGAAGAAGAAGAGAAAAAGAAAGGGACTGAGAAAATATTTGAAGAGATTATAGTAGAAAACTTCCCTAATATGGGAAAGGAAATAGTTAATCAAGTCCAGGAAGCACAGACAGTCCCATAGAGGATAAGCCCAAGGAAAAACATGCCAAGACACATAGTAATCAAACTATTAAAAATTAAATAAAAAGAACAAATATTAAAAGCATCAAGGGAAAGACAACAAATAACGCATAAGGGAATCCCCATGAGGTTAACAGCTGATCTTTCAGCAGAAACTCTGCAGGCCAGAAGGGAGTGGCAGGACATATTTAAAGTGATGAAGGAGAAAAACCTACAACCAAGATAACTCTACCCAGCAAGGATCCCATTCAGATTTGACGGAGAAATTAAAACCTTTACAGACAAGCAAAAGCTAAGAGAATTCAGCACCACCAAACCAGCTTTACAACAAATGCTAAAGGAACTTCTCTAGACAGGAAACACAAGCGAAGGAAAAGACCTACAAAAATAAACCCCAAACAATTAAGAAAATGGTAATAGGAACATACATATTGATAATTATCTTAAATGTAAATGGATTAAATGCTCCCACCAAAAGACATAGATTGGCTGAATGGACACAAAAACAAGACCTGTGTATATGCTATCTACAAGAGACCCACTTCAGACCTAGGGACACATACAGACTGAAAGTGAGGGGATGGAAAAAGATATTCCATGCAAATGGAAATCAAAAGAAAGCTGGAGTAGCAATTCTTATATCAGACAAAATAGACTTTAAAACAAAGACTATTACAAGAGATAAAGAAGGACAATACATAATGATCAAGGGATCAATCCAAGAAGAAGATAAAGCAATTGTAAATATTTACGCACCCAACATAGGAGCACCTCAACACATAAGGCAAATACTAACAGCCATAAAAGGGGAAATTGACAGTGACACAATTATAGTATGGAGGGAACTTTAACACCCCATTTTCACCAATGGACAGATCATCCAAAATGAAAATAAATAAACACAAGCTTTAAATGATACATTTAACAAGATGGACTTAATTGATATTTATAGAACATTCCATCCAAAAACAACAGAATACACATTCTCAAGTGCTCATGGAACATTCTCCAGGATAGATCATATCTTGGGTCACAAATCAAGCTTTGGTAAATTTAAGAAAATTGAAATCGTATCAAGTATCTTTTCTGACCACAATGCTATGAATCTAGATATCAATTACAGGAAAAAATCTGTATGAAATACAAACACATGGAGGCTAAACAACACACTACTTAATAACCAAGAGATCACTGAAGAAATCAAAGAGGAAATCAAACAATACCTAGAAACAAATGACAATGAAAACACTATGACCCAAAACCTATGGGATGCAGCAAAAGCAGTTCTAAAAGGGAAGTTTATAGCAATATAATCCTACCTTAAGAAACCAGAAACATCTCAAATAAACAACCTAACCTTACACCTAAAGCAATTAGAGAAAAAAGAACAAAAATACCCCAAAGTTAGCAGAAGGAAAGAAATCATAAAGATCAGATCAGATATAAATGAAAAAGAAACGAAGGAAACGATAGCAAAGATCAATAAAACTAAAAGCTGGTTCCTTGGGAAGATAAAAAAAATTGATAAACCATTAGCCAGACTTACCAAGAAAAAAGGGAGAAGACTCAAATCAATAGAATTAGAAATGAAAAAGGAGAAGTAACAACTGACACTGAAGAAATAAAAAGGATCATGAGAGATTACTGCAAGCAACTATATGCCAATAAAATGGACAACCTGGAAGAAAGGGACAAATTCTTAGAAAGGCACAACCTTCTGAGACTGAACCAGGAAGAAATAGAAAATATGAACAGACCACTCACAAGCACTGAAATTGAGGCTGTAATTAAAAATCTTCCAGCAAACAAAAGCCCAGGACCAGATGGCTTCACAGGCGAATTCTATCAAACATTTAGAGAAGAGCTAACAGCTATCCTTCTCAAACTCTTCCAAAATAGAGCAGAGGGAGGAACACTCCCAGACTCATTCTACGAGGCCACCATTACTCTGATACCAAAACCAAACAAAGATGTCACAAAAAAAGAAAACTACAGGCCAATGTCACTGATGAGCATAGATGAAAAAATCCTCAACAAAATACTGGCAAACAGAATCCAACAGCACATTAAAAAGACCATACACCATGAACAAGTGGGGTTTATCCCAGGAATGCAAGGATTCTTCAATATATGCAAATCAATCAACATGATACACCATATTAACAAATTGAAGGAGAAGAACCATATGATCACCTCAATAGATGCAGAGAAAGCTTTTGACTAAATTCAACACCCATTTATGATAAAATCCCTCCAGCAAGTAGGCTTAGAGGGAACTTTCCTCAACATAATAAAGGCCATATACGACAAACCCACAGCCAACATCATCCTCAATGGTGAAAAATGAAACCACTTCCACTAAGATTAGGAACAAGACAAAGTTGTCCACTCTCACCACTATTATTCAACATAGTTTTGCAAGTTTTAGCCACAGCAATCAGAGAAGAAAAAGAAATAAAAGGAATCCAAATTGGAAAAGAAGGTGTAAAGCTGTCACTGTTTGCAAATGACATGATTCTATATGTAGAGAATCCTAAAGATGCCACCAGAAAACTACTAGAGCTCCTCAATGAATTTGGTAAAGTAGAAGGACACAAAATTAATGCACAGAAATCTCTGGCATTCCTATACACTAATGATGAAGAATCTGAAATTGAAATCAAGAAAACACTCCCATTTACCATTGCAAGAAAAAGAATACAATATCTAGGAATAAACCTACCTGAGGAGACAAAAGACCTGTATGCAGAAAATTATAAGACACTGATGAAAGAAATTAAAGATGATACAAACAGATGGAGAGATATACCATGTTCTTGGATTGGAAGAATCAACATTGTGAAAATGACTCTACTACCCAAAGCAATCTACAGATTCAATGCAATCCCTATCAAACTACCAATGGCATTTTTCACAGAACTAGAACAAAAAATTTCACAATTTGTATGGAAACACAAAAGACCCCAAATAGCCAAAGTGATCTTGAGAAAGAAAAACGGAGCTGGAGGAATCAGGCTCCCTGACTTCAGACTATACTACAAAGCTATGGTAATCAAGACAGTATGGTACTGGCACAGAAACAGAAATATAGATCAATGGAACAGGATAGAAAGCCCAGAGATAAACCCATGCACATATGGTCACCTTATTTTTGATAAAGGAAGCAAGAGTATACAATGGAGAAAAGAGTCTCTTCAATAAGTGGTGCTGGGAAAACTGGACAGCTACACATAAAAGAATGAAATTAGAACATTCCCTAACACCATACACAAAAATAAACTCAAAATGGATTGAAGACCTAAGTGTAAGGCCCGACACCATCAAACTCTTAGAGGATAACATAGGCAGAACACTCTATGACATAAATCACAGCAAGATCCTTTCTGACCCACCTCCTAGAGAAATGGAAATAAAAGATAACCCGCAGAATGGGAGAAAATATTTGCAAATGAAGCAACTGACAAAGGATTAATCTCCTAAATTTACAAGCAACTCATGTAGCTCAATATCAAAAAAACAACCCAGTCCAAAAATGAGCAGAAGACATAAATAGACATTTTTCCAAGGAAGATATACAGATTGCCAACAAACACATGAAAGAATGCTCAACATAATCATTAGAGAAATGTGAATCAAAACTACAATGAGGTATCATCTCACACCAGTCAGAATGGCCATTCTCAAAAAATCTACAAACAATAAATGCTGGAGAGTGTGTGGAGAAAAGGGAACCCTCTTGCACTGTTCGTGGGAATGTAAACTGATACAGCCACTATGGAGAACAGTATGGAGGTTCCTTACGAAACTAAAAATAAAACTACCGTACGACCCAGCAGTCCCACTACTGGGCATAAACCCTGAGAAACCCATAATTCAAAAATTGTCAAGTACCAAAATGTTCATTACAGTTCTATTTACAATAGCCAGGAACATGGAAGCAACCTAAGTGTCCATTGACAGATGAATGGATAAAGAAGATGTGGCACATATATACAATGGAATATTACTCAGCCATAAAAAGGGAACAAAACTGAGTTATTTGTAATGAGGTGGATGCACCTAGAGACTGTCATTCAGAGTGAGTAACGTCAGAAAGAGAAACAAATACCGTATGCTAACACATATATATGGAATCTAAAAAAATTTTAAAATGGTCATGAAGAACCTAGGGGCATGATGGGAATAAAGATGTAGACCTACTAGAGTATGGACTTGAGGATACGGGAACGGGGAAGGGTAAACTGGGACAAAGTGAGGGAGTGGCATGGACATATATACACTACCAAATGTAAAATAGATAGCTAGTGGGAAGCAGCCACATAACACAGGGAGATCAGCTCAGTGCTTTGTGACCACCTAGAGGGGTGGGATAGGGAGGGTGGGATGGAGGGAATGCAAGAGGGAAGAGATACGGGGACATATCTATATGTGTAACTGATTCACTTCGTTATAAAGCAGAAACTAACACACCATTGTAAAGCAATTAAATTCCAATAAAGATGTGAAATATATATATATATATATATATATATATATTTTATGTTTGGTAGAATTCAACAGTGAATCCATATGGTACATGGCTGTCTTTTGTTGGAGTTTCTAGATTCGTGATTCAATTTTTCTTAATTTTTAAAATCTAGTCAGATTTCTATTTTTCATGGTTCAATTTTGGTGGGAGGATTTCCAGGAATTCATCCATTTCACCTGGATTATCTAAAATCTTGAGGTGCAATTGTGCATAATATACCCTTAGCATCCTTTTTATGTTTGTAAATTCAGTAGTAATGTCCACACACTTATTTAATAATTTAATCTTATCTCTTTTTTCTTAGTCAACTTATTGAAATTTGTCAATTTTCTGGATCTGTGCCAAGAACCTACTTTTGCTGATTTTCTTTGTTGTTTTTTTCTCTCCTCTGTCTCCCTTTTAATCTATAGTATCTCATTCTATTTGATATATTCAAATTTAATTTTCCCTGTTTTTCCTAGTTCTTTAAGGTGTATAGTTAGGTTGTTGATAAATATATTGGAAATAAATTTTTATTTGAGGTAAAAGAAAAAAAAAGAATGACTTTATGTATGTACCTCGTGCATATGGGGCTATTCAACTTTTAAACATTGTTTTGTAAACATTCATAATTTAGAAAGAAGTTCATTTAAATAAAATAGTAATCAGATGTTAAGTTTTAAAATTAGTTGTAGGTGAACTCTCAGCTCTTCATTTCAGTGAATACATGTTTCTTGTTATTGTTTTTTCTTGAATCCAACTTACACATTCTGCTTCCTAAAGCTACTGTTCTATTTTTCTTATCCATTATCTACCAACTACTTAAAGACTCATCTAGACTTGTTGCGTATTTCTTTCATCTCCCTCTTGCAGTCTGTGTTATGCCCTATTACTACACTGAAACAGCTTTCTCCAGTCCTAATTGTCCAACTTAACAGCCCTTTATTTCTCAATCTCTTTGGCTGCTCTTTAGGATTTGATGCTATAAACCCACTTTTTCCTTGAAACATTTTGTTTGGTATCCTAGCCATTACACTGGCCAGGTTTCTCCTTACTTCAGGAAGCCTCCCTGCTTCCCTGGCTTCTTCACCTCTCCTCTGCACTACGTATACCGACTCTCACAGTACTATGGACACAAGTCTGTGTAGCAGAGCTTTACTGAAGTTTTTGTAGTAATGGGCAGGGGACGGGCAGTGAGAGGGGTTTTTCTCTCAGCACTGAAGAGTCAAGGTATGAGTGGACTGTATACATCCTTGTTCTTAAAGAGTGTCTTTGCCATTCTCACATATTTCATCCCAAATAGAGTGCTGCCTTCCTTGTTAAAATTTCAGCTTCCTTTTTCCTTCTCATTATCACCCTTTTCTTTCCAAAGACCTTGGAAAGTTATAAATGTATTAGAGAAAATAATTTAGTTCTTTGTTTTATTCCTACTCCAAGCAGGGCCTTGAAAGGTCCTATCACATCCAAAGTGGCCTATCAAGATGTTTCCCTAACCAAGGAACCATTTTCCCACCTACTTTTTTCCCACACCCCTACTTTCCAACTTTTTTCATCCTCTCATGACACCAAAAAAATATTACTCATATATTTGGCCAAAAGTAAGATGATGAATAAATAACTGGCCCTAGATGATCCATAGCTTTGTATGTGCTGGAAAACTGCTTTCATTCTATCTGCCCTTGAAGTTGAATCCTTTTTCTTATTTAGATACCACTTTTTCCAAAACACCTTAAGGAGTGGTTAACTTTAAATGATTAAAAGAAATATCCAATTTAGCATAGCCTGGAAGTCAGGAGACTAGGTTCTAGTCCCAGCTCCAGTTAACTAGACACTTGCAGTGTGACACTGTTATCTGATGTAATATTTCTGGGCTAGTTTCTCATCTGTCAGTAATGAGAGGATTATGCTAAAATCACCAATGATTCCTTTCTGCTCTGATAGTTTATGGAGGTAAGTGGTAGCTAATACATTTTATAATGAGGCTGAATAATAATAACAAAACAACAACAACAAAACCTTCTGATGTTCTACAGCAATTCAAACCAGTTGAAGGATATTTTAATTGAGGACTAGTGTAGGTGCAGGTTTAGGATTTAGAATGTAGCAAACCAGAACATAAACAATTGCTAATTAGGTTTCTCTCTTCCTGTCTTGCCAAGGTAACTTCATTTCTAATCTCACAGACTAAGGCGGAAATAATCGAATATTTCATAACTCTTTTTGGTATCATTTTGAGAGAATTAGACGCTGAATGGGAACAAGATTGGGAAGAACAGTTCATTTTCTTTCTACCGGTTGGCTCTATGACTAGATTCCCAGCCAGGACCACAATAGAAAGACTTACATATGTACTTTCTTGTTCTCTTTATTCCTGAGTTTAAAAAACGTTAACTAGGAAATGACAATCCAAAAACAAATATGAAAATCTTTAGAATTTGGTGTAATTCTACCTTCTGTTTGTTCAGCATTTTGTTTCTACCAAAGCTATTTCACATGTGTTATCTCTATCAGAGCTGGGCTACTATCACTTTTTTTTTTTTAATATCTAAACATCTCTTGGGAAATGAAGAAGATTTTCCAGAAAGGAATTGGAACTATGGCACTAAATTTGCTGTCTTTTCTATTGGATTTTCATATTATAAAAGTAAAATAAACTGTGAACAAGATAAGTACAGGTATTCTTAAAACATGTAAAGCCAATGGGTTGAGAAGGGCAAGAGTCTTGAAATTTTACTTCTTCCTTTGAAGAGCTAAAGGAATGAACTAATTCTGGTGTGCCCTCAAGGGAAGGAACAAGTACCTTAGCTTCTCTTCAGAAAGAGCTTCCTATCCTCCTGAATACTAGGCGCTGCCTTTCCTATTCCAGTTGCAAAGCAGATAGGTGTAGTACATGACCCAGCTTCAAGAATCAACCCACATTTCCTATCACACGAAAGTACATTATCGCCTACCTAATGTAAATAAGTCTGAGAAATTAGTCTGGAAATGAAGGCTGGTGCCAGGTGCTAAAGTGCCTTGAATCATGTCAAAGCATACAGGATAGTTGTACAGTTTGTTGTTGTTTTATATAAATGTATTAATTATTTAAAAATTCATCCAATAAGAAATATATATATATATGTGGTAAAAATTGAGAACTCCCCACCCAGCCCATCCCTATTTCATTTACCCCGAGGCAACCATTGTTGATAGTTTAATGTGATATTTTCTAGGCCTTTAGAAACAACATACTCATACATCTCCACAGATATACTGCAATGCTTTTTAAATAAATACAATCATATACACATTGCCATTTGTTTTTGAAATATCTTGAAGATCTTTCTATATCAATATATTTAAACCTTCATTTTTAAAGATAAGGACTAGATTGAATTTTATAATATAATTATATGATGGTTTATGTAACAATTCCCTTCTTGAATGGCATTTAGGTAGTGTCCAGTTTTTCACTATTAAAGTGCTATAATGAATTACCCTCATATCCGCATTCTCTGAGTACTTCTATAGGATAGAACCATAAGAGAGAAATAGCCAATCACAGGACATGTCCATTTTAAACTGATAGCTATTGCCAAGTTGCTCTTCAAAAAGATTGTTGGAGAATTTTAAGCAGGGGAACAATTTGTAGCATTGACGTTGGGTTGGAATTTAAATGTGGAGATTATCAAGGTGATTTCAATAGTCTTAGTGAGTAATAGGTCTAAAGACCTGTCCAAGTCAGTAGGGATAGAAAGGAGGGGACAGCTTTAAGTTTGGGGAAGTGGCATTAACGGATTTGGTGACTCTTTGCATATGGCACCGCCTTGGATGAAGCTCTGGCTTCTGACTGAATGGTTGTTCCATTTATCAAGATTGGAAATAGAGGAGCGGGAGCAGTGTTTGTTCCTGCTTTATCTCCCCATCTCAGTAAATGACACCACCATTCCACCTGCATGCTCACACCAAAAGTCTAGTAGTTGGCCATCCTTCCTTTTTTTCATCCCATGTCCCATTCATCAGCAAGTCCTGTCAGATTTGAAATAGAGCTGATAGGACTTGCTAATAAATTGAAAATATATTCTAAATCTGACCCCACCACTACCAGCCTACTCCAAGCCATATTAACAAACCACCCCCCCTTCACCCCTGCGCTTAAAACCCTTCATTGACTTTTTCTTAGAATAACATCTAGACTCTAAACTCCTGACCCTTTTCTATGGCTCCTGGCTACTTTTATGACTACATCTACTATTCTTCTCCCTGTTAACTACTCTCTAACGACATTGACATTCTTCGTTTTGCAAATATGCCAAGGTTTTTCCTGCCTGAGGTCTTTGCCCTAGTTGTATTCTCTGCACAGAACATTCTTCTCCATTTTTGTCCCTATTATTTCATTCTCGGCTTAAATGGCACATTCTCAGAAAAGCCTTCTTGCCATATCTAAAGTAATCTCTTCTCCCATTCATGATGATATTTTCCTGTTTTATTTTCTTCATAGCAAAATTGCTATGGACAGTGAACTTATTTATTTTTTTATTTAATTATTTATATCTATCAACTTCTCCCCCCAAAGATGGTAAGTTCCCTGAGGGCAGGATACTAGCATATGCAGTTAATTCTGGTGCATGATAGGCTCTCAACAAATGTTGAATGGATGAATTGGCACTAGGAAAACATAGCCTTTTCTCTACCACGTCATTATCATTTTGTTCCTGCCTGAATATGTATGTGTATGTGTATATATACACATACATACATTTATATATATATATTTTTTTTCTTAATCAGTGAATTATGTTTACTTGTGGTTTGTGGTACCTAGGGCTGTGTCCCCAGGACTAACAGTAGAGGGTAGCAGAATATAGCTTCTTTGGTGCAGCCAATGAGACGTCTAGAAGCTTTAGTTCTGGGGAGCCATTAGCTTTAATGTTCATGGAAAAGGGAACTTAGTGAGTACTTTGTCTAGGGCTGCCCTGTCCAATATGGTAGCCACTAGCCACTTGTGTCTATTGAGTACTTGAACTATATCTAGTCCAAATTGAGATGTGCTGTAAACATGAAATACATACCAAATTTTGAAGACTCAGAATGGGATTAAAGAATGTAAAATATTAATAATTTTTTATATTGATTATTTGTTGAAAAGATAGTACTGTAGCTATCTTGGGTTAGAGGAAATATGCTATTAAAGATAATTTCACCTGTTTCTTTTATAAGGCTATTAGAAAAATTTAAATTGCATATTTTGCTCACATTTGTAGCTTGCATTATATTTCTCTTGAACAGCACTGGTCTAGGGCATTCTCTTCAGGTGCTAGAGTTATGTATTGTGCTTAGTGATTATTTGTGTTTTTCCTCATGTACAAGTTTTTGACCTGAATGCTGTGCCCACCCTCCTCTCCTCCCTCATCCTCTACCAGAAAGGCAGGCTTTGTTTTGTTGGTAGGCTCTTTCTCTTGGGAACAGTAATGGATTTTGCTTCTGGTTTAATTTTTCCCCTTTTAGGAGTGGGAATGGTTGGGATGAGGTGTTTTCTTGGTTTTTGTGTTTCCTGAAGTAAGATGAAATGTAGGGATGACATCAGCAGTGGAGATAAGGAACTGAGAAATTGTTGACTACTGAGACCAATGTTGTGATGTTGAAAGTGCTGCTGACTCCTAGGTAACTGAGGAACCTGAGCACCCTGTGAAACCAGACCAGAGACGGAGGAGCTGACAGCCAGTCCTAAATCAAAGGAGTTGGAAGCCCAGTGTGTTGCTCTGTATGCATGATATTAACAGGCAGTGTATGTGAGACTGCTCATGTGTTTATTGTCTGTCTCTCCCCTCACTAGAATGTAAGCTCCATGAGGGCAGAGGCTTATCTTTCTTGCTCACTGCAGTGTTCTGGCTTATATCCCTGGCTCAATGCCTGACACTTAGTAAGTAGTCATCAATACATATTGAATGAGTAAACATTTATGTTTATTCAGGCCAGGAGTAAACCATGGCCTTTATATAAAAGACTGTTGTTTTCCATTTCTGTCATTACTTGAATACCTAATGTTGTGATGCTATTTTGTATTAATTATCTTCCTGTTTGGAATACTTACAGATGGTGAGTGCTGATCTACGCAGCAAAGTGCATTTTGCCAGCAACTGGTGAAACCATCTAACCAAAAGTACATAACAAATGCATCTAACTGAAAGCTTACACGTGAATTCTATGTTAAGGTCAATCTTTAAAGAAGAAATTGTAAAGAAGAAAGATTGTCCTATTTCTTCAACTAGGGATTTTATTTGTCTCTTAATAAATTAAAATTGATGATACCATGGTTTCCTTCATGATATCAAAGACGTAGCTTCCTTTTATGTTTATGCTCAGCCATTCTTGGCAAGTATTTGTTGCTTCGTGGTCACATAATGGCCGAGACTTCACCTTTCTACATACACCTTCAGGTAGAAGTGAGGCAGTTAGGGGATAAAGGTATATGCTAGCTGAGTGAGTATCCCCCTCCCTTTTTTTATTGTGGTGAAATTCATATGACATAGAATTAATCATTTTAAATTGAACAATTCAGTGGCATTTGGTGCATTCACAATATTGTGCAAGCACCATCTCCATCCAGTTCCAAAACATTTTCATCACCCCAAAACAAAACCCATACCCATTAAGCAGTTGCTCCCCATTCTCCTTTCCCCCCAGCCCTTGGTAACTACCAGTCTTCTTTCTGTCTATGCATTTACCTATTCTGGATATTTCATATAAATGGAATCACTCAATATGTGACCCTTTGTATCTGGCCTCTTTCACTTACCATAATATTTTAGAGGTTCACCCATGTTGTAGCATGTGTCAGTACTTCATTCCTTTTTATGACTGAATAGTATTCTGTTTTGTGTATTTCTACAATTTGTTTATCCATTCATTGTTGATGGACATTTGGGTTGTTTCTGCATTCTAGCTATTGTGAATAATAATGCTGCTATGAACATTCATGTACAAGTATTTGAGTACCTATTTTCAGTTTGGGGGGGTATATAACTAAGAGTGGAATTGCTGGGTTTGTGATAATTTATATCTATGTGCTGTTTCTTTTTAAAGTAATACCTCTCCCAGCACTGTGTGCAGTAATTACTATCAATCACTGGGGAGAAGACAGGGCCTTGTAACCAAGATGTGAAAGTCAACAGAAAATGTCAGAACTCTAGGGTTTGTGACCAGAGATCCTTTCCTGGCAACATCTACAGAGGACAGAGTAATAGGAGATATGCATATGAGGTAAGATTCAAGCATCCTGGATTTTTTTTTAACACCTTTATTGGAGTATAATTGCTTTACAATGGTGTGTTAGTTTCTGCTCTATAACAAAGTGAATCAGCTATACATATACATATATACCCATATCTCCTTCCTCTAGCGTCTCCTCTTACCCTCCCTATCCCACCACTCTAGGTAGTCACAGAGCAGCTAGCTGATCTCGCTATGCTATGCGGCTGCTTTCCACTAGCTATCTGTATTACATTTGGTAGTGTATATATGTCCATGCCAGTGTCTCACTTTATCCCAGCTTACCCTTCCCCCTCCCCGTGTCCTCAAGTCCATTCTCTACGTCTGCATCTTTATTCCTGTCTTGCCCCTAGGTTCTTCAGAACCTTTTTTTTTTTTTTTTTAGATTCCATATATATGTGTTAGCATATGGTATTTGTTTTTCTCTTTCTGACTTATTTAACTCTGTATGACAGACTCTAGGTCCATCTACCTCACTACAAATAACTCAATTTCGTTTCTTTTTATGGCTGGATAATATTCCATTGTATATATGTGCCACATCTTCTTTATCTATTCATCTGTCAGTGGACGCTTAGGTTACTTCCATGTCCAGGCTATTGTAAATAGAGCTGCAATGAACATTGTGGTACATGACTCTTTTTGAATTATGGTTTTCTCAGGGTATATGCCCAGCAGTGATATTGCTGGAAAATATGGTCGTACTTTATAAGGAACCTCCATACTGTTCTCCATAGTGGCTGTATCAGTTTACATTGTCACCAACAGTACAAGAGTTTTCCCTTTTCTCCACACCATCTCCAGCATTTATTGTTTCTAGATTTTTCAATTATGGCCATTCTGACTGGTGTGAGGTGATACCTCATCATAGTTTTGATTTACATTTCTCTAATGATTAGTGATGTTGAGCAGCTTTTCATGTGTTTGTTGGCAATCTGCATATCTTTGGAGAAATGTCTGTTTAGGTCTTCTGCCCATTTTTGGATTGGGTTGTTTGTTTCTTTGGTATTGAGCTGCATGAGCTGCTTGTAAATTTTGGAGATTAATCCTTTGTCAGTTGCTTCATTTGCAAATATTTTCTCCCATTATGAGGATTGTCTTATTCATGGTTTCCTTTGCTGTGCAAAAGCTTTGAAGTTTCATTAGGTCCCATGTGTTTATTTTTATTTCCATTTCTCTAGGAGGTGGGTCAGAAAGGATCTTGCTGTGATTTATGTCATAGAGTGTTCTGCCTATGTTATCCTCTAAGAGTTTGATGGTGTCTGGCCTTACATTTATGACTTTAATCCATTTTGAGTTTATTTTTGTGTATGGTGTTAGGGAGTGTTCTAATTTCATTCTTTTACATGTAGCTGTCCAGGTTTCCCAGCATCACTTATTGAAGAGACTCTCTTTTGTCCATTGTATACTCTTGCTTCCTTGATCAAAAATAAGTTGACCATATGTGCATGGGTTTTTCTCTGGGCTTTCTATCCTGTTCCATTGATCTATATTTCTGTTTCTGTGCCAGTACCATACTGTCTTGATTACCATAGCTTTGTAGTGTAGTCTGAAGTCAGGGAGCCTGATTCCTCCAGCTCCGTTTTTCTTTCTCAAGATCATTTTGGCTATTTGGGGTCTTTTGTGTTTCCATACAAATTGTGAAATTTTTTGTTCTAGTTCTGTGAAAAATGCCATTGGTAGTTTGATAGGGATTGCATTGAATCTGTAGATTGCTTTGGATAGTATAGTCATTTTCACAATGTTGATTCTTCCAATCTAAGAACATGGTATGTCTCTCCATCTGTTTGTATCATCTTTAATTTCTTTCATCAGTGTCTTATAATTTTCTGTATACAGGTCTTTTGTCTCGTTAGGTAGGTTTATTCCTAGGTATTTTATTCTGTTTGTTACAGTGGTAAATGGGAGTGTTTCCTTAATTTCTCTTTCAGATTTTTCATCATTAGTGTATAGGAATGCAAGAGATTTCTGTGCATTAATTTTGTATCCTGCTACTTTACCAAATTCATTGATTAGTTCTAGTAGTTTTCTGGTAGCATCTTCAGGATTCTCTGTGTATAATATCATGTCGTCTGCAAACAGTGACAGTTTTACATCTTCTTTTCCAATTTGGATTCCTTTTATTTCTTTTTCTTCTCTGATTGCTGTGACTAAAACTTCCAAAACTATGTTGAATAAGAGTGGTGAGAGTGGGCAACCTTGTCTTGTTCCTGCTCTTAGTGGAAATGGTTTCAGTTTTTCACCACTGAGGATGATGTTGGCTGTGGGTTTGTCATATATGGCCTTTATTATGTTGAGGAAAGTTCCCTCTATGCCTACTTTCTGGAGGGTTTTTATCATAAATCGGTGTTGAATTTTGTTGAAAGCTTTTTCTGCATGTATTGAGATTATCATATGGTTTTTCACCTTCAATTTGTTAATATGGTGTATCACATTGATTGATTTTTGTATACTGAAGAATCCTTGCATTTCTGGGATAAACCCCCTTGATCATGGTGTATGGTCCTTTTAATGTGATGTTGGATTCTGTTTGCTAGTATTTTGTTGAAGATTTTTGCATCTATGTTCATCAGTGATATTGGCCTGTAGTTTTTTTTCTTTGGTTTTGATGTCAGGGTGTTGGTGGCCTCATAGAATGAGTTTTGGAGTGTTCCTCCGTCTGCTCTATTTTGGAAGAGTTTGAGAAGGATAGCTGTTAGCTCTTCTCTAAATGTTTGATCGAATACGCCTGTGAAGCCATCTGGTCCTGGGCTTTTGTTTGTTGGAAGATTTTTAATTACAGTCTCAATTTCAGTGCTTGTGATTGGTCTTTTTATATTTTCTGGTTCAGTCTCAGAAGGTTGTGCCTTTCTAAGAATTTGTCCCTTTCTTCCAGGTTGTCCATTTTATTGGCATAGAGTTGCTTGTAGTAATCTCTCATGATCCTTTGTATTTCTGCAGTGTCAGTTGTTACTTCTCCTTTTTCATTTCTAATTCTATTGATTTGAGTCTTCTCCCTTTTTTTCTTGATGAGTCTGGCTAACGGTTTGTCAATTTTGTTTATCTTCTCAAAGAACCAGCTTTTAGTTTTATTGATCTTCGCTATCATTTCCTTCATTTCTTTTTCATTTATATCTGATCTGATCTTTATGATTTCTTTCCTTCTGCTAACTTTGGGGTTTCTTGTTCTTCTTTCTCTAATTGCTTTAGGTGTAGGGTTAGGTTGTTTATTTGAGATTTTTCTTGTTTCTTGAGGTAGGATTGTATTGCTATAAACTTCCCTGTTAGAACTGCTTTTGCTGCATCCCATAGGTTTTGGGTCATCGTGTTTTCATTGTCATTTGTTTCTAGGTATTGTTTGATTTCCTCTTTGATTTCTTCAGTGATCTCTTGGTTATTTAGTAGTGTATTGTTTCACTTCCGTGTGTTTGTATTTTTTACAGATTTTTTCCTGTAATTTATATCTAGTCTCACAGCGTTATGGTCGTAAAAGATACTTGATACAATTTCAATTTTCTTAAATTTACCAAAGCTTGATTTGTGACCCAAGATATGATCTATCCTGGAGAATGTTCCGTGAGCGCTTGAGAAGAAAGTGTATTCTGTTGTTTTGGGGTGGAATGTCCTATAAATATCAATTAAGTCCATCTTGTTTAATGTATCATTTAAAGTTTGTGTTTCCTTATTTATTTTCATTTTGGATGATCTGTCCATTGGTGAAAGTGGGGTGTTAAATTCCCCTACTATGATTGCATTACTGTAGATTTCCCCTTTTATGGCTGTTAGCATTTTCCTTATGTATTGAGGTGCTCTTATGTTGGGTGCATAAATATTTACAATTGTTGTATCTTCTTCTTAGATTGATCCCTTGAACATTATATAGTGTCCTTCTTTATCTCTTGTAATAGTCTTTGTTTTAAAGTCTATTTTGTCTGATATGAGAATTGCTACCCCAGCTTTCTTTTGATTTCCATTTGCATGGAATATCTTTTTCCATCCCCTCACTTTCAGTCTGTATGTGTCCCTAGTTCTGAAGGAGGTCTCTTGTAGACAGCATATATACGGGTTTTGTTTTTGTATGCATTTACCCAGTCTGTGTCTTTGGTTGGATCATTTAATCCATTTACTTTTAAGTTAGTTATCAATATGTATGTTTCTATTACCATTTTCTTAATTGTTTGGGGTTTATTTTTGTAGGTCTTTTCCTTGTGTTTCCTGCCTAGAGAAGTTCCTTTAGCATTTGTTGTAAAGTTTGTTTGGTGGTGCTGAATTCTCTTAGCTTTTGCTTGTCTGTAAAGCTTTTAATTTCTCCATCGAATCTGAATGAGATCCTTGCTGGGTAGAGTAATCTTGGTTGTAGGTTTTTCCCTTTCATCACTTTAAATATGTCCTGCCCTTTCCTTCTGGCTTGCAGAGTTTCTGCTGAAAGATCAGTTGTTAACCTTATGGGCATTCCCTTGTATGTTATTTGTTGTTTTCCCTTGCTGCTTTTAATATTTTTTCTTTTTATTTAATTTTTGATAGTTTGATTAATATGTGTCCTGGCATGTTTCTCCTTGGATTTATCCTGTGTGGGCCTCTTTGTGCTTCCTGAACTTGATTGACTATTTCCTTTCCCATATTAGGGAAGTTTTCAACTATAATCTTTTCAAATATTTTCTCAGTCCCTTTCTTTTTCTTTTCTTCTTCTGGGACCCCTAAAATTCGAATGTTGGTGCATTTAATGTTGTCCCAGAGTTCTCTGAGACTGTCCTCAGTTCTTTTCCTTCTTTTCTCTTTGTTCTGCTCTGTGGTAGTTATTTTCACTATTTTATCTTCCAAGTCACTTATCTGTTCTTCTGCCTCAGTTATTCTGCTATTGATTCGTTCTAGAGAATTTAAATTTCATTTATTGTGTTGTTCATCACTGTTTGTTTGCTCTTTATTTCTCCTAGGCCCTTGTTAAAAGTTTCCTGTTTTTTCTCCATTCTATTTCCAAGATCTGGATCATCTTTACTATCATTACTCTGAATTCTTTTTCTGGTAGACTGCCTATTTCCTCTTCATTTGTTGGGTCAGGTGGGTCTTTGCCTTGCTCCTTCATCTGCTGTGTGTTTCTCTGTCTTCTCATTTTGCTTAACTTACTGTGTTTGGGGTCTCTTTTTCACAGGCTGCAGGTTCATAGTTCCCGTTGTTTTTGGTGTCTGCCCACAGTGGCTAAGGGTGGTTCAGTGGGTTGTGTAGGATTCCTGGTGGAGGGGACTGGTGCCTGTTTTCTGGTGGATGAGGCTGGATCTTGTCTTTCTGTTGGGCAGGACTGCATCAGGTGGTATGTTTTGGGGTGTCTGTGCTCTTATGATTTTAGGCAGCCTCTCTGCTAATGGGTGGGATTGTGTTCCTGTCTTGCTATTTGTTTTGCATAGGGTATCCAGCACTGTAGCTTGCTGGTCGTTGAGTGGAGCTGCGTCTTAGTGTTGAGATGGAGATCTCTGGGAGGTCTTTCGCCATTGATTTTATGTGGAGCTGGGAGGTCTCTGGTAGACCAATGTGCTGAACTCGGCTCTCCCACCTCAGAAGCACAGGCCTGCCACCCGGCTGGAGCACCAAGACCCTGTCAGCCACATGGCTCAGAAGAAAAGGGAGAAAAAAAAGAATAAAATAAAATAAAGTTATTAAAAATTTTTTTTAATTATTAAAAATAAAAAAAGTAAAAAGTAATCAAGAAGGAAAGGAAGAAAGAAGAGGGCAACCAAACCAAAAAACAAATCCACCAATGATAATAAGCACTAAAAACTATACTAAAAAAACAAAAACAGACAGACAGAACCCTAGGACAAATGGTAAAAGCAAAGCTACACAGACAAAATCACACAAAGAAGCTTACACATCCACACTCAAAAAAGAGAAAAAGGAAAAAAATATATCTATATATATTTTTTTTTAAAAAAAGGATGAGAGCAACAAAATCAATCAACAAATCTACCAATGATAATAAACTCTAAATACTAAACTAAGATAAACATAAAACAGAAACAGAAACAATTTAGATGCAGAACACAAACCCCAAGTCTACATTTGCTCCCAAAGTCCACTGCCTCAATTTTGGGATGATTTGTTGTCTATTCAGGTATTCCAGAGATTCAGGGTACATCAAGTTGACTGTGGAGATTTAATCCACTGCTCCTGAGGCTGCTGGGAGAGATTTCCCTTTCTCTTCTTTGTTCTCACAGCTCCTGGGGTTCAGGTTTGGATTTGGCCCCGCCTCTGCATGTAGGTCGCCTGAGGGCATCTGTTCTTTGCTCAGATAGGATGGGGTTAAAGTAGCAGCTGTTTAGGGGGCTCTGGCTCACTCGGGCGGGGGGAGGGGAGGGGTACAGAATGTGGGGTGAGCCTGCGGGAGCAGAGGCCAGCATGACGTTGCACCAGTCTGAGGCGCCCCGTGTGTTCTCCCGGGGAAGTTGTCCCTGGATCATGAGACCCTGGCAGTGATGGGCTGCACAGGCTTCCAGGAGGGGAGGTATGGATAGTGACCTGTGCTTGCACACAGGCTTCTTGGTGGTGGCAGCAACAGCCTTAGTGTCTCATGCCAGTCTCTAGGTCTGCACTGATAACCGTGGCTCCTGCCCATCTCTGGAGCTCGTTTAGGTGGTGCTCTGCGTCCCCTCTCCTTGTGAACCCTGAAACACTTGCCACTTTGGCAGGTCAAACTTCTTCCCGGACTCCCTCCCGGCTAGCTGTGGTGCACTAGCCCCCTTCAGGCTGTGTTCACGCTGCCAACCCCAGTCCTCTCCCTGGGATCCGACTGAAGCCCGAGCCTCAGCTCCCAGCCCCCGCCCGCCCTGGCGGGTGAGCAGACAAGCCTCTCAGGCTGGTGAGTGCTGGTCGGCACTGATCCTCTGTGTGGGAATCTCTCCGCTTTGCCCTCTGCACCCCTGTGGCTGTGCTCTCCTCCTTGGCTCTGAAGTTTCCCCCCCCACACCAATCCTCTCCCCGTCTCCACCAGTGAAGGGCTTCCTAGTGTGTGGAAACTTTTCCTCCTTTCCCCTACCCAGGTATGTGGGGAGTTTCTTGTCTTTTGGGAAGTCTGAGGTCTTCTGCCAGCATTCAGTAGGTGTTCTGTAGGAGTTGTTCTACATGTAAATGTATTTCTGATATATTTGTGGGGAGGAAGGTGATCTCCATGTCTTACTCCTCCGCCATCTTGAAGGTCTCTCTGGATTTTCTTTTCTGAAGGAATTATCTTCTCTGCATTGCCCTTTATATCCATTCCTGGGATTTAGACTCTAAGTCCTAACATAGATTCATTCTGGCCCTCTGAGTACTAACCTATGACTGTGATATCTGTGCTCCAGTTCTCTGTCACAGAGTCAAGCCTTTAAGTCCAGGGTCATAGTGGGCTAATGTCTTCTTTTGGTTAAGTATGAGGTGAAGCCCTTCTGTTTGAACATGCTTGGAAGTGTACCAATATCAGGGGTGGAAGTGATGGTAATTGTTAAGATCCAGAGGATGGATCCAGAACTAAGCATTTTCTCAGTATGAAGTCAACTTTGATCAGCCCTTTTCTACCAGATTCAAAAACGGGAGGCTGGCAGCTTTTCCTTTCAGGGTAGTGACCTACCTGGGAGGTCTGATGAATGATTCTGAGAATGTTCCAAGAGAATCCTTCCCTGCTTTTATGTGCCTGTGTGCAGGTATAATGTGTATGTAGGAGGGTGGAAAAAAGGCAAGACAGGGTGGGCCTTTATGTTTAGTTGGTGGGTGGAGAGGACCTAGCATGCTGTTTATGTCACATTTCACATCTCTTTGACAGGCTATAACTGTAGTAAATTTATGGATAATTTCTTTGCTGCTTTTTCCACTGAGACTCATTAAGCTATAAAATTATGGCAGTGATATGGAGACCTCTCTCCATGTCTCCTGCATTAGTCTAGTTCCTTCAAGACTGACACAGTCTTTTTCCTCCTTCCCGCACCCCAGCAGTTAAGAACAAAAACACCTAACAAGCAAAAAACTAATTGAAAGTCTGTGACAATGGCTGCTTTTGCCTCCTAAACTACTATTTCTCAAAGAGTGCATTGAGCTACTTTGGGGATTCTTAAACATATCCTCACAGTGTTTTGAGCAACAGATATCTGCATTTCAGCATCTGTCACATTATACCACCTCCCTATCTCCCAAAGTGCACTTGGTAAATCCCTTTTTTAAACTTGCTTTTCTCCAATAAGTGCTACTTTCCCTCCGCTGCAAATCCTCCCTTGATATTCTTCTCTCCTGTGTCCTGTGTCCTCTTCTCCACAATCATCACTTCAGGAACAAGCCTCTTAAGCCTACTTCCTATGGTGGACGTGGGTGGTTTTCATTTGTTCTCCCACAGTTTGCATTTCTCCCCCATTCTCCATCCATATGATTCAGCTGGGATTGATGCCAGTCATAGTGATTGATTCAGAGAGGAGCATATGATCCAGGCCAGATAATGAGAGTTACTTCAGGACTTTTGTTGAAATGAGAAAAAGGTACTGCCTTTTTCTACTAGGGTTACTAAACTGGTAGAGCATAACTGGCAGCTGGTGGGGCAATCTTTGTCACCATTTGAGGACACCTGCCTGAAAATGAAACCAACACAGAGGAGGGCAGACACTGGAGATGGAGAGAGCGATTTCCAACCACAGCACTTGAGCACCTGAATCCTGCCATACTTGAAGCCATTTTTACCCTTGTAATTATTTCTATTATGTGGGTCAATACATTTAATTTTATTCTTATACCAGTTTGAGTTGGGTTTCTGTCTCTTGCAATTGAAAAAGTCTTGACTTATTAGACAATGCCTATCAGCCCACTGATATCTCCACTTCATCTTCACTCTGTCTTTTACTCTGGGCTCTATTCAGTTGGAGATAGTCTCACCTATATCCTAACCACCCTCAACTCTTCCCACTGATCCACATCTCTGTTATAATCCCACACATACATTTATCTAAGGCTTTGTAGTCTACCAAGGGGCTTTCCTATCTCATTTGATTCACATAAATCACTGAGGAAGGTAGAGGAGGCATGATTATCCCCTTTCTTCAGCTGAGGAAACAAGTTGAAAGAAGTTTATGATGATTTGCCTATATCATATTTATAGTAATACTGGGACTCAAATACAAGTTCCCTGACTGCTGATCTAGAAGAGTTCTTTCTTCTATATTGTGTTTCCTCCCGTGAGTAGAAACATGGCTCTAATGTAAACTCATACTCTCCTCTCCCATGGAGACCTCCTTTTTCTAACATCTATAGACTCGGTGGACAGAAGGCCTTATCTTTGTATCAGTATCTCATATTGGCTGTCCTCTGTTTTCCATCATTTGGATTCCATTTTATCTGTCTGCACCAGCTGTCACAAGTCTTTGTTGTAGGTTATTTCTCAAGGACTTAAACTAGTTTAAGAATATGACTGGTTCTGGGTTATATTATGACTTTGGCCCCACTGCCCATTTGAGGACCCCTTGACTTCTTCAACTCTTCAACTTCTTTAACAACCCAAGACCTCACACAAATCCCCTCAAATCATCCACCATCCCTACATACCTTCCTGATATACTTTTTAGGTTCTCATGCCTGGGCTGGGAAGTGCAGCAGCAAAGATGCTAACTCATGCCCTGGCCCCGCTGCCTGTTTTCATCTGGGCCCTTCCTGCTGTGCAGATCTCTAAATGGCTACAGTCCTACAGTGGTTCTTTCTCCCTCAACCTTTGCCAATCTGTTCATGATCTTCCTTTCTCCATTTCTTTGATGTCTGAGATCATTTTGCCTTCATATAACTTCTATAATAAACATTATTGATTGCTCATTTAGCATCCATTGCTCCCTTCCTAGTAGTACCTAATTTTTGCTAAGGGATCCCTTTCCCAAGGAAGTACATGTGCTTCAGGAGAAGTCATCTATACAGCTGGTCCTGATTGAGCCAAGAGCAATTGCAATAGTGATTGTAGCTATTCTCAGATATTCTCGTTCTCCTAGATACATAATAGAATTGCATTTCATAACTTGTTGAATGTAGGTGTGGCCATGTGACTTGCTTTGGCTAATAAAATGTGAATAGAAGTGATATATGTCATTTCCAGGTAGAAGCCTTTAAGGGCTAGTGTAGGATTCACCGGGTCCCCTTCCCCTTGATACAGTGATTGCTAAAGCATGTGTCAAGATGAAGCCTCCATCAGCCTGGGTCCCAGAGTGACTATAACGGTAGAGCTCCCCCTGCCGACCTACACCAGCATATAGTAAGAGCAAGACATAAATTTTTGCAGTATTAAGCCACTGAGATTTGGGAGTTGGCTGTTACTGCAGTATAAGCAAGCCATTCTAACTGATATAGTAATCTCATCCTCTTAACAGTGCCTGGGTCAGAAACCTAGTCCAAGCCAAGTAGTCATGGCATTTCTTGGTTAAGGAATTGGTTGAGAAAAAGGTTGTGACTCACTTGGTACACTGAAATGAGAAGGGAGATTTGCTGGGGCATTGAGGAAAGATTTTTCCTCACTTTTAAGAGAGCCACCAGAAGAGGTGAATTCTCTCTTTCTCTGGATGCTATGTATAAATGTGAAGCCTACAGTTACTACAATCATCTTGCTACCAGCCTGAGGATAAAGTCAAAACAGGGGAGTGGCACCAAAAGAATCACAAAGAAATGGAGACAAAACCCTGACTGGATCATAACCAATCATTACCCTTCCTCTGGAATTTCTCAGATAAGCCAGTAAGTCCCCTTTGTTGCTTAAGTCATTTGAGTTGGGTTTCCTGTTACATACCTCCAAAAGTAACCTAATAGTTATAACTTCCCTTCTTAGTTCTTATCTCTACTTCTCACTCTTTTATCTACTATCACAGAAATAATAGCTAATGATAGTTCACTTATAGAAGACTTACTATGTGTCTGGCACTATGCTAAGTGTTTTCCAGACGGATTCTGATTCCATTTTAGAATAGAAAGTGTATGTGTGAGCTCCTTGAGAGTTCTTATTTATACGTTTCCCTCACAGTGGTGATTTGGTGCGAAGTAGATGCTTACCAGATACTGAATAACTGAACAAATATAAATTGAGTTTTACTCTTAAAGAGCTTATAGTATTATTGACTATCCAAGTCTCACAAACCTAAAAGATTGAGACTAATACAAAACATTATGAATGCCTTTAGGTACTAAACTGAAGTTCCAAAAGGCAAGTTAAAGGCTATGAAGAAAAGATATCATTATTGGGTGAAAGCTGGGAGTGAAAAGCTTTTGGAGAAAGTCAGATCTGTTCTTTAAAAATAAAAAAGGATCAGATATGGATAAGCATAGCAGAGTGGGAGAGTGACATTACTTAAAGTTAGGGCAATAACAAGCAACAGCATGGTATCAAGAAGGAACATGGTGTACTGAAGACCATTCAATACATTCAATTTAGGTGCTCAATAAATGTTAGATCTTTTTTTTTTCATTTTTCTCACCATGAGACAATAGAGAACCACTTTCCCTTGCAATGTTTGATGTAGACTTGATATAAAAGGGATTTTATGGCCGCTACTCTGATTACTTAGCTCCTTACCTGCTCAAACCCCTTGCACATAGTAGGCAGTCATAGATGTTTGTAAAATTACAAAGACATCCATCAATGCACTATTTCTCCCTAGAGAAAAAACGTTTTTGAGGGCTTGTCTGCCAAGCATTCTACTTTTCTGGCTCTTAACTCAATGCTGGGCACACACCGTTGCACAGTAGGCCCTTAGTGAAGTACTTGATTGAATGTATTCAAATTATCTGGCTTGGGAAGAAGTTCTTTACCGAGTGAGCCTGGTTTTTCAGTACATCAACACTTCACCAAACCTCTGTCAGATCAGATTCTCAATAGGGTATCTTAAATACATGCTATTAAAATACCTAAATAGAAGTCCCATCTGTTTGAATAGACTGAGCCTGATAAATCAGCCAGAGAGGTGGGAGGTTTATCCAGCCAGACATGAACTGATCGGGCTGGGAACAGGCAGCTCTCTCTCCCTTTGCCACCCCAGAGTGCTCACATCAGAATGTACAGATTTATAAAGAGAAACCAGTTTGCAAAATATGAGGACTGAAGCATGCCACTGGGCAGTGTCTGTGGGCTGATCAACAGAGAGGTCTGGCTGGAGCCCTTTGTCCCAGCTGCAGATCATGCTGAAGAGCATGTCAGAGCAGGAGAAAGAGGAGCACAGGGACTTGCCCCTTTCATAATTCCTGCTCCTCTGGAATCTAGATTTTGTTTTCATGCAATTGCAAAAAACAGGTTTATTTTGGGAACTGTCACTGGTGAAGTCAGCAAAGACTTAAAGACCTAAGGTAAAATACAATGATGGAAAAATGTTGAGGAAGCTGCAGTCTCTTTTATTCCCCAAGAAGCATTTTGCACAAACATCCATCCCTGATGAGATGTCATCAAGACCTCATTTCCAAATGGTCTTGGCTGCCAGAGTCCTAATCAAAGTCAGCTTCTCAACTACCACAGTCTCCCTTTTCCACCTCCCCGAAATACACTGGGTGTGGATTATACTCTTTGGTGCTGCATTAAAGAAGGAAGAAGATTTGGGGGTGGGGTGTCACTCTTTGCCACACCAAAATACATGTTTAAAAATATTCTTTCTGAAGCTCTACTCCTCTTGATAACACTTAGCACATGAGGGCTTGTGCACAATAGGTACTCAGTTCAACTGAATCATTCCTCAGTTGTCTCGGCTAAGAAGAAAGAAAATGTGATGTGCTTTCTTATTATCCCCACTGATCTGATTTCTCTTCTGCTCTTCTGTCTACCCCTCCATACACATGTCCTTAACCTAATCTCCCATACACATGTGCAAACACAGTCCCACTCTATCTCATTCAGGTGATTCTATTGCTTCTTTAGGGTTTTGTTTAGAGTATTTTTTAAATTAAATTAGAGGAGAAGTGAAAGGAATAATGTATAAGAGCCAAAAGATCTGGATTCTGGTCCTAACTGGGCCATTTACTTTGGATCTAAGGTAAGTGACTATGTGCTCAGATTCCTCATCTCAGGAATAATAATAATAATAATATATGCCTGACTCACCTCATAGGTTGGTTCAAATGTCAAATGAGCTAATACATTTGAAAGCCCTTTGAGAAGAGAAAAAGCAATTTAAATGACTCTTCTTATTAGGTTAGGTTCTTACAACATAACCCCTTCTGAGCTAATGTACCCAATAAAACACATGTAGTATCTAGAAAATCTAGGGAATTCCCTGGCGGCCCAGTTGTTGGGACTCCATGCTTCCACTGCAGGGGGCCCGGGTTAGATTCCTGGTCGGGGAACTAAGATCCCACAAGCCACGTGGCGTGGCCAAAAAAAAAAAAAAAAAAAAGGATAAAAAAATCTTCCATAGACATATGGGAACATATGTATATGTATAGCTGATTCACTTTGTTGTAAATCAGAAACTAACACACCATTGTAAAGCAATTATACCCCAATAAAGATGTTTTAAAAAAAAAAAAAAAAAAAAAAAAATCTTCCATAGTGTGTCTCCCTGGGAAATGGGCTCCTTCTCATTTTCCTTCTCCAAGAGAGGTTAACTGGCTGGTTTCCTGGGGCCTGCATGGCATGCTTTTACTCTGATGAATTCACTGGGACCTAGGGTCAGGCCCTCAGCTTTGCAGCATCAGAATTCAATTTCTGCAGAACCTCTGAGTTGATCAGACTCAAGGATGCTGACTCATACTAACTCACAAGAGACAGATATATAACCAGAATGCCAGTTTATTAATTTACAATAGGAAACATTTGGCCTGATCTGCACCGTTGCTCCCTATAGACAAGTTGCAAGGGAAGAGAAATCATCAGAAAGTTGCTCAGTGAGCAGGGAACTTTGATAAGGGGAGTTAGTCGATTCAAATGCTTAATAACATCAGGCTCTGCTCATGTGGCTTTGCTATCTTCTCAAAAGGAATCCACCCTCCAAATAGTCTGGATGTTTCTGGAACCCTGGCAGGGCACCCAATTCTAGAATTTTGCTTACTTGAGCCAGAATGTGCCAGTTGTGCCCTTTTCTCCACATTCCCTTTGCTGACCAGCCCTCTTCAGACCTACACATTGTTCTTTATATATGTTAATCCTTTTCAGACCTCTTGCAGTGGTTCCCAAAGCCAGTCTGCTGGCTAGGCTGGGGTTTATTGCCACAAAATCACCTGGAGGGTTTACAAAGAAAGATATTTTTTGGCTCAAGTAGAAATTCTAATTTATTGGGTCTGTGGAAAGGCTTAGGAATCTGAATGTTTACAGGGATCCCAAGTGACTCTGATTATTAGCCAGGTTGGGGAACCACTTATTTGGCTAAGAATCTGTACTGTCCCTTTAAGATGACTTTGCATATTCTGATTTGATCCGTTATGAATTGGTTGTATAGATTAACTCTCAGAACAAAATTTTATTTCCTAGTTCTCAAGGACCAATCACAGTTGCATCCTTGAACCAATCTTCCTGCCTCCTGCCTTCCTTCCTGCCTTCCTGCCTTCTTGCCTTCTTTCTTTCCATAAATATTTATAAATATCCAATGCATAAGGAAGCTTACTAAGAGAAGATTGTGGCAATCAACCCTTCAAGTGCCAAAAGCAAAAGCTGCTTTTAGGTGATAACAGACTTTGAGGATTGGGATATATAATCCCAGTGCATAGACAGCTCTAAGGCCAGCCATTAAAACCAAGGCCTGACATTAAATAATCTAGAGACAATTTCCCTGTGGTAAGTAATCCTGGGTCTTGGTATATTTCTTGAGCTGATGTCCTCTAGGAAACAACCTTGTACCCACAAGTAGCCTTGATGGAAACTCCAAGTACCATGTCGCCATCCCACCCATGACAAAGAAAACAGGTCAATGTCTTTCCTCTCAAACGTGGTTCTCATCTCACTAGCACCTGGCAGTGGCTTGCTCCTAGCAAAGCACCAAAATCAGGGGAATCAAGTGAGCATCATCTAAGGAGGGGTGCCAACATGTGATGGGTATCTCAATATTCCAGGCATTGTGTCTCCATACTTGGATGAGCCTTATGCATCCCAAAAGCCACAGATAGGGGGTAATATTCCTGTCTTAGTTAAATGACTTGCTAAAGGTCATACAAGCAATAAGTGGTGGAATTGGGATTTGGATCCAGGCCCACTCAGTTTTCAAGTTCTATGCCCTTTCCCTATGACCCCATGCTGCTTAGTAAAGAGGTGGTTTTAAAGTAGGAGTTTTGAGCATAAGATTCATTGTGCTATAGGTAATATTTAAAATTTCTCTCTACATAATAATATATATGTATACCAATTACATGTAGATATATTATATATATTAGCATCTAAATCTGCATTTGGTTATATAGCTGATTCTGATTCCTTTCTGCTATAACTGGGGACAGGATTGAGAATCAGGATACTTGGTTTGTAGTCCTGGCTCAGCCATGCACTCACTGTGTGCCTCAAGAAGCTCCTTTTTCCTACCTGGGCCTCAATTTCTGCATCTGCAAAAGGACGGGTCAGACTAGATCTCTAATATGCTAGGATTCTAAGAATCTGGTGACAACAGTTACCAACTTTCTTAATTGTTTTAGATCAAAGCATAGCAATCGAATACCAGAAAAAATGAAAGCTGAATATATATATTAGAAAACTATTTTAAAATAACATATTTATTAAGAACTATATAGATGCCAGGGACCATAATAACTAATTTAAGACTTGATTAATTCTTATCACATCAACTCTACTTTTATGTACCCATCTCTGAGGAGCAGAAAGGTAAGTAATTTGCCCAGGACCACATGGCTGATAGGTAAAGAATCCAATACTGAAATCTAGGACTGATTTTAGAGCCAGGTCCCAAGTACGGTCCTACTCTCTATTCTCTTGTTTTATGGCTCCCACTCTGACGACTGTGTAGGACATTTCTTAAAGTTCCATTTGAGATTACCTGACCTTGAAATATGAGGAAAAAGCAGCCTATATAATCCTATGTAAGGGAATCTCCTGGAGACTTTTGTTACGATTATCTCCCTTTGGGAGGGGAGATATAAAAGTCAGATTGAATATGTTTGGGTTCAGAGAAAACATTATACTGGTGAGCAGACCCTGGCCATAAAATTGTTTCTATTTGTTAGTTTTATTAGTAAACTTTGTTTTCCTACTATTAAGCTCATAAAAGTTAGCCCCAGTTCCTCTGACTGGCTCTAAATAGTAGGAACTGAATCAATGAGGGAAAAACTCCTTTTCTGTCTGGTACTGATCCTGTGGAGGTGAAGGGAAGAGGGAGGAAGAAGAGCTGGTTGATGGTGGGAAGATAGAGAATTATCAACAGGCTGGGTCTTGTACAGACTGTGGCTGCTGCATCTGACTTCCATCCTCTTCAAATGTTTCCTCGATACCAACCTGTTGCCTCTGATCTTCCTGGACAGGGAAGTTGGGTGGCTAGGCTGAGCACTGGTCTAGAAAGAGCTATAAACACATTGTCAGCCTCATTTACCCCAAGGGATGATGCCTGAATCAGAGCACAAGAGTGTACAATCCTGGGACTAGGGATAGGAGAATAGGGAAGATGGAGGTAGTGTCACTACTTCTTTCCTTTTTCTTTCTTGCTCACTACCCACGGGAAAGAGGCCTCTTTTTCTTCTTTGTGTACCTTGCATTACATGTCATGCGGGTGGGTTGGAGAGAATTGAAAAATGCTGTCTATAAATTGCTCAAGCTAATTTAGCAGTCCTTCTGCAACATGTACCCAAGCCTACACTTCCAATAATGTCAGAAAAGTTTGCTTTACTTTTGCAATGCATTAATAGGTTATGGCATTTTTACTAAACCTACGAGTGACACAAAGCTAGAAAGTATAGCCACAGAACTAAATCAGAATGCAAAATTGTCTAGACAGTCTGGAGTGTCTTGTCTAACTCAATAAGATAAACTGTATCAGAAATAATTGCAGAATTCTACATTTAGGGTAAAAAAGAAACACAGCTAGTAAGGATGGAGGAGGTTACCTAGACAGTGTTTATTCATATGAAAGAACTGGGAATTTTAATTAACCACAAGTTGAATATTTGCCAAGACTATGATGTGTCTGCTGAAAAAAACCAACCCAACCTTTGACTGCATGAAGGGAAGTGAGGTGGAGATCACAGGCAACCCTGGTCCTATTGCAGTGGGCTGTGGTCAGACCACACTGAAGTACTGGGTTCCGTGGTAGGTACCACAATTCTTGGGGGATATTGACCAACTAGAGCAAGGCAAATTGAATGGTGAGAGTCAGGAAGTCAGAGATAGTTGATAGAAATGGTCACATTTAGCCTGGAGAAGAAAAAGAAGTCAACCAAAGGAACAGCAGATTATTGTCTGCAAATGTTTCCAAGGCTCTTATGTGACAGGCAGAATAAATTTGTTCTTCCCTATCAAGATGTAGAACTAGATCAAGGAGTATAAATTAAAAAGCAGATTTCAGTTCAGCATGAAAGCTGTTCAACAGCTGAGCCATTGCCCTAGAGAGAGGGAGCTCCCAGATACCAGAAGTACTATGGCTAAGGCTATCTTGGAGGAGAATTTGACACTGGGCAGTGGTGAGGTGAGAAGTGAGGAAGCATTATTTGTTTGACTTATGTTCCCTACACCAAAGAGACCACCATTTTCTCTGTTTTCCTCCAGTTGGATTTACTTTCCTGATTTCACCTGATACGTATTTTATAGTTTTTCTTCGGCCTTAATTTGGGAGCCACTGACATCTGCTGGAGGTCCAGGGTTCAAGGCCCGTGACTTCCTGAGCAGGGACCGCCATTCTGGAAAACCTGAGTGCCTTAGGAATTCTCCCCACAGTGAAACTTAAGTTCTTGTACTCATCCATTAGCTTAATAAGAGAAAGACTCACTTTACTTTTTGAGCATATATTAGACAATTATTTTTTCTGCTGGAGAAATATTTTTATTATTTCATATATTGTACTTTTATTTATTTGAATTTCATTAGGTAATTCTTAGACACTTTTCCCCCTGCTTTTAAAAATGACGAACAGACCTTTGATAATATAATAATTTTAATTGATTACACGAAGGAAAAAAAAGATGAACAGGAAATTTCTGCTCTGAGTGTTGACTGTGTAGTTAAAATGATACCAGGAGACTTCTCTCTGCAAAGTGCATCCATTCAGCCCCAAAAAAGATTGACCACCATGCCCCCTTCATCCCTTACCTCACAGCTATCCCGCTAGGAAAGGTCAGGCAGTCTCATTCTTAAAATCCTTGATCCAGGAGCTTAGGAGAATTATACCCCGGATTTCTTTTCAGGAGGATACAAGCCTGGCTTCAAAATATCTTGGAATAAGATAATAATAATAATAATAACAATAAGGACAGCAATACTTTCATAGTACTTACTATGTGCCAGGCACTACTTAAGCATTTTATGTAATATAACAGATTTAATCTTCACAATAACCCCATAGTAGGTTCTATTATCTCCATTATGTGGATGGAGAAAATATGGCATGGAGAAGTTATGTAACTTGCCCAGGGTCATGGAGGTAGCAAGACTGTACACTGAGAGTTGAACTCGTGAGTTCTGGCTCCAAAATCCAGGCTCTTAACCACCATGCTATATATACTACCATGCCATGTACCCTCTCGTTTTTAGAACAGTACAATTCCCTGAGATAAATCCATGACTAAATTTCTAGTTTCAACATCTTATAATCTTTTTTTAATGCGTACTTTTTCCGTTATAAAAATAATATTGTGGTAGCTAAGAGTCCTGACTTTAATGTCAGCTAGACCTGGACTTAGATGCAGGCTACTCACTGATAAGTTACTTAATTTCTTTAGTTTCCTTATATGTAAATCCATAGATTTTTTTTTTTTTTTTTTTTTTTTTTTCTTTTTTTTTTTTTTTTTTTTTTTTTTTTTTTTTTTTTTAAACATCTTTATTGGGGTATAATTGCTTTACAATGGTGTGTTAGTTTCTGCTTTACAACAAAGTGAATCAGCTATACATATACATATGTTCCCATATGTCTTCCCTCTTGCGTCTCCCTCCCTCCCACTCTCCCCATCCCACCCTTCCAGGCTGTCACAAAGCACCGAGCTAATATCCCTGTGCCTTGCGGCTGCTTCCCCCCAGCTATCTACCTTACTACGTTTGTTAGTGTGTATATGTCCATGACTCTCTCTCGCCCTGTCAAAACTCACCCTTCCCCCTCCCCATATCCTTAAGTCCGTTCTCCAGTAGGTCTGCGTCTTTATTCCTATCTTACCCCTAGGTTCTTCATGACATTTTTTTCCCTTAAATTCCATATATATGTGTTAGCATACGGTATTTGTCTTTTTCTTTCTGACTTACTTCACTCTGTATGACAGATTCTAGGTCTATCCATCTCATTACAAATAGCTCAATTTCATTTCTTTTTAAGGCTGAGTAATATTCCATTGTGTATATGTGCCACATCTTCTTTATCCATTCATCCGATGATGGGCGCTTAGGTTGTTTCCATGTCCTGGCTATTGTAAATAGAGCTGCAATGAACATTTTGGTACATGACTCTCTTTGAATTTTGGTTTTCTCAGGGTATATGCCAAGTAGTGGGATTGCTGGGTCATATGGTAATTCTATTTGTAGTTTTTTAAGGAACCTCCATACTGTTCTCCACAGTGGCTGAACCAATTCACATTCCCACCAGCAGTGCAAGAGTGTCCCCTTTTCTCCACACCCTCTCCAGCATTTATTGTTTCTTGATTTTTTGATGATGGCCATTCTGACTGGTGTGAGATGATATCTCATTGTAGTTTTGATTTGCATTTCTCTAATGATTAATGATGTTGAGCATTCTTTCATGTGTTTGTTGGCATTCTGTATATCTTCTTTGGAGAAATGTCTATTTAGGTCTTCTGCCCATTTTTGGATGGGGTTGTTTGTTTTTTTGTTATTGAGCTGCATGAGCTGCTTGTAAATTTTGGAGATTAATCCTTTGTCAGTTGCTTCATTTGCAAATGTTTTCTCCCATTCTGAGGGTTGTCTTTTGGTCTTGGTTATGGTCTCCTTTGCTGTGCAAAAGCTTTGAAGTTTCATTAGGTCCCATTTGTTTATTTTTGTTTTTATTTCCATTACTCTAGGAGGTGGGTCAGAAAGGATCTT
Organism: Phocoena sinus; assembly: GCF_008692025.1. NCBI lineage: Eukaryota > Metazoa > Chordata > Mammalia > Artiodactyla > Phocoenidae > Phocoena > Phocoena sinus. Next base: position 78,079,494 of record NC_045766.1, on the reverse strand, counting down.
GCTGTGATTTATGTCATAGAGTGTTCTTCCTATGTTTTCTTCTAAGAGTTTGATAGTTTCTGGCCTTACATTTAGGTCTTTAATCCATTTTGAGCTTATTTTTGTGTATGGTGTTAGGGAGTGATCTAATCTCATACTTTTACATGTACCTGTCCAGTTTTCCCAGCACCATTTATTGAAGAGGCTGTCCTTTCTCCACTGTACATTCCTGCCTCCTTTATCAAAGATAAGGTGTCCATATGTGCGTGGGTTTATCTCTGGGCTTTCTATCCTGTTCCACTGATCTATCTTTCTGTTTTTGTGCCAGTACCATACTGTCTTGATTACTGTTGCTTTGTAATATAGTCTGAAGTCAGGGAGCCTTATTCCTCCAGCTCCTTTTTTCGTTCTCAAGATTGCTTTGGCTATTCGGGGTCTTTTGTGTTTCCATACAAATTGCGAAATTTTTTGTTCTAGTTCTGTGAAAAATGCCAGTGGTAGTTTGATAGGGATTGCATTGAATCTGTAGATTGCTTTGGGTAGTAGAGTCATTTTCACAATGTTGATTCTTCCCATCCAAGAACATGGTATATCTCTCCATCTATTTGTATCATCTTTAATTTCTTTCATCAGTGTCTTATAATTTTCTGCATACAGGTCTTTCGTATCCTTAGGTAGGTTTATTCCTAGATATTTTATTCTTTTTGTTGCAATGGTAAATGGGAGTGTTTTCTTGATTTCACTTTCAGATTTTTCATCATTAGTATATAGGAATGCCAGACATTTCTGTGCATTAATTTTGTATCCTGCTACTTTACCAAATTCATTGATTAGCTCTAGTAGTTTTCTGGTAGCATCTTTAGGATTCTCTATGTATAGTATCATGTCATCTGCAAACAGTGACAGCTTTACTTCTTCTTTTCCGATTTGGATTCCTTTTATTTCCTTTTCTTCTCTGATTGCTGTGGCTAAAACTTCCAAAACTATGTTGAATAAGAGTGGTGAGAGTGGGCAACCTTGTCTTGTTCCTGATCTTAGTGGAAATGCTTTCAGTTTTTCACCATTGAGGATGATGTTTGCTGTGGGCTTGTCATATATGGCTTTTATTATGTTTAGGAAAGTTCCCTCTATGCCTACTTTCTGGAGGGTTTTTATCATAAATGGGTGTTGAATTTTGTCGAAAGCTTTCTCTGCATCTATTGAGATGATCATATGGTTTTTCTCCTTCAATTTGTTAATATAGTTTATCACATTGATAGATTTGCGTATATTGAAGAATCCTTGCATTCCTGGAATAAACCCCACTTGATCATGGTGTATGATCCTTTTAATGTGCTGTTGGATTCTGTTTGCTAGTATTTTGTTGAGGATTTTTGCATCTATGTTCATCAGTGATATTGGCCTGTAGTTTTCTTTCTTTGTGACATCCTTGTCTGGTTTTGGTATCAAGGTGATGGTGGCTTCGTAGAAGGAATTTGGGAGTGTTCCTCCCTCTGCTATATTTTGGAAGAGTTTGAGAAGGATAGGTGTTAGCTCTTCTCTAAACGTTTGATAGAATTCACCTGTGAAGCCATCTGGTCCTGGGCTTTTGTTTGTTGGAAGGTTTTTAATCACAGTTTCAATTTCAGTGCTTGTGATTGGTCTGTTCATATTTTCTATTTCTTCCTGATTCAGTCTTGGCAGGTTGTGCATTTCTAAGAATTTGTCCATTTCTTCCAGATTGTCCATTTTATTGGCATAGAGTTGCTTGTAGTAATCTCTCATGATTTTTTTTATTTCTGCAGTGTCAGTTGTTACTTCTCCTTTTTCATTTCTAATTCTATTGATTTGAGTCTTCTCCCTTTTTTTCTTGATGAGTCTGGCTAGTGGTTTATCTATTTTGTTTATCTTCTCAAAGAACCAGCTTTTAGTTTTATTGATCTTTGCTATTGTTTCCTTCATTTCTTTTTCATTTATTTCTGATCTGATTTTTATGATTTCTTTCCTTCTGCTAGCTTTGGGGTTTTTTTGTTCTTCTTTCTCTAATTGCTTGAGGTGCAAGGTTAGGTTGTTTATTCGAGATGTTTCCTGCTTCTTAAGGTGGGCTTGTATTGCTATAAACTTCCCCCTTAGAACTGCTTTTGCTGCATCCCATAGGTTTTGGGTCGTTGTGTCTCCATTGTCATTTGTTTCTAGGTATTTTTTTATTTCCTCTTTGATTTCTTCAGTGATCACTTCATTATTAAGTAGTGTATTGTTTAGCCTCCATGTGTTTGTATTTTTTACAGATCTTTTCCTGTAATTGATATCTAGTCTCATGGCGTTGTGGTCGGAAAAGATACTTGATACAATTTCAGTTTTCTTAAATTTACCAAGGCTTGATTTGTGACCCAAGATATGATCTATCCTGGAGAATGTTCCATGAGCACTTGAGAAAAATGTGTATTCTGTTGTTTTTGGATGGAGTGTCCTATAAACATCAATTAAGTCCATCTTGTTTAATGTATCATTTAAAGCTTGTGTTTCCTTATTTATTTTCATTTTGGATGATCTGTCCATGGGTGAAAGTGGGGTGTTAAAGTCCCCTACTATGAATGTGTTACTGTTGATCTCCCCTTTTATGGTTGTTAGTATTTGCCTTATGTATTGAGGTGCTCCTATGTTGGGTGCATAAATATTTACAATTGTTATATCTTCTTCTTGGATCGATCCCTTGATCATTATGTAGTGTCCTTCTTTGTCCCTTTTAATAGTCCTTATTTTAAAGTCTATTTTGTCTGATATGAGAATTGCTACTCCAGCTTTCTTTTGGTTTCCATTTGCATGGAATATCTTTTTCCATCCCCTTACTTTCAGTCTGTATGTGTCTCTAGTTCTGAAGTGGGTCTCTTGTAGACAGCATATATAAGGGTCTTGTTTTTGTATCCATTCAGCCAATCTGTGTCTTTTGGTGGGAGCATTTAGTCCATTTACATTTAAGGTAATTATTGATATGTATGTTCCTATTTCCATTTTATATATTGTTTTGGGTTCGCTACTATAGGTCATTTCCTTCTCTTGTGTTTCGTGTCTAGAGAAGTTCCTTTAGCATTTGTTGTAAAGCTGGTTTGGTGGTGCTGAACTCTCTCAGCTTTTGCTTGTCTGTAAAGGTTTTAATTTCTCCATCAAATGTGAATGAGATCCTTGCTGGGTAGAGTAGTCTTGGTTTCAGGCTATTCTCCTTCATCACTTTCAGTATGTCCTGCCACTCCCTTCTGGCTTGTAGGGTTTCTGCTGAGAGATCAGCTGTTAACCTTATGGGGATTCCCTTGTGTGTTATTTGTTGTTTTTCCCTTGCTGCTTTTAATATGCTTTCTTTGTGTTTAATTTTTGACAGTTTGATTAATATGTGTCTTGGCGTGTTTCTCCTTGTATTTATCCTGTATGGGACCCTCTGTGCTTCCTGGACTTGATTAACTATTTCCTTTCCCATATTAGGGAAGTTTTCAACTATAATCTCTTCAAATATTTTCTCAGTCCCTTTCTTTCTTTCTTCTTCTTCTGGAACCCCTATAATTCGAATGTTGGTGCGTTTCATGTTGTCCCAGAGGTCTCTGAGACTGTCCTCAGTTCTTTTCATTCTTTTTTCTTTATTCTGCTCTGCAGTAGTTATTTCCACTACTTTATCTTCCAGGTCACTTATCCGTTCTTCTGCCTCAGTTATTCTGCTATTGATCCTATCTAGAGTGATTTTAATTTCATTTATTGCATTGTTCATCGTTGCTTGTTTCATCTTTAGTTCTTGTAGGTCCTTGTTAACTGTTTCTTGCATTTTGTCCATTCTACTTCCAAGATTTTGGATCATCCTTACTATCATTATTCTGAATTCTTTTTCAGGTAGATTGCCTATTTCCTCTTCATTTGTTAGGTCTGGTGGGTTTTTATCTTGCTCCTTCATCTGCTGTGTGTTTTTCTGTCTTCTCATTTTGCTTATCTTACTGTGTTTGGGGTCTCCTTTTTGCAGGCTGCAGGTTCGTAGTTCCCGTTGTTTTTGATGTCTGTCTCCAGTGGCTAAGGTTGTTTCAGTGGGTTGTGTAGGCTTCCTGGTGGAGGGGACTAGTGCCTGTGTTGTGCTGGATGAGGCTGGATCTTGTCTCTCTAGTGGGCAGGTTCACGTCTGGTGGTGTGTTTTGGGGTGTCTGTGGCCTTATTATGATTTTAGGCAGCCTCTCTGCTAATGGGTGGGGTTGTGTTCCTGTTTTGCTAGTTGTTTGGCATAGGTTGTCCAGCACTGTGGCTTGCTGGTCGTTGAGTGAAGCTGGGTGCTGGTGTTAAGATGGAGGTCTCTGGGAGATTTCCGCTGTTTAATATTATGTGGAGCTGGGAGGTCTCTTGTTGACCAGTGACCTGAAGTTGGCTCTCCTACCTCAGAGGCAGAGCCCTGACTCCTGGCTGGAGCACCAAGAGCCTTTCATCCACACGGCTCAGAATAAAAGGGAGAAAAAGTAGAGAGAATTAGTAGAAGTATGAGGAAAGAAAGAAGGAAAGGAGGAAAGGAAGGAAGGAAGAAAGAAGCAAAGAAGGAAAGAAAGGAGGGAGGGAGGGAGGGAGGGAGGAAGGAAGGAAGGAAGGAAGGAGGGAAAGAAGGAAAAAAAGACAGAAAGAAAGATGATACAGTAAAAATAAAATAAAGTATAATATAGTTATTGAATTAAAAAATATTTAGAAAAAAAAAAAAAAGGGACGGATAGAACCTTAGGACAAATGTTGGAAGCAAAGCTATACAGAGAAAATCTTACACAGAAGCATACACATACACCTTCACAAAAAGAGGTAAAGGGGGAAAAATCATAAATCCTGCTCCCTGAGACCACCTCCTCAATTTGGGGTGATTCGTTGTCTAAAGGAGGGAGGGAAGGAAGGAAAGAAAGAACGAAGGTAAAGTATAATAAAGTTATTACAATTAAACTTAATTATTAAGAAAAAGAATTTTTAAAAAAAAGTCATGGACGGATAGAGCCCTAGGACAAATGGTGGAAGCTAGAGTATACAGACTAGATGTCACACAGGAGCATACACGTACACCTTCACAAAAAGAGGAAAAGGGAAAAAAATCATAGATTTCGCTCCTAAATTCCACCTCTTCAATTTGGGATCATTCCTTGTCTATTCAGGTATTCCACAGATGCAGGGTATATCAAGTTGATTGTGGAGCTTTAATCCGCTGCTTCTGTGGCTGCTGGGAGAGATTTCCCTTTCTCTTCTTTGTTTTCACAGCTCACAGGAGCTCAGCTTTGGATTTGGCCCTGCCTCTGCGTGTAGGTCGCTGGAGGGCGTCTGTTTTTTCGCTCAGACAGGACGGGGTTAAAGGAGCCGCCGATTCGGGGCCTCCGGCTCACTCAGGCCGGGGGTTGGGGGATGGGGGAAGGAGGGGCACTGCGTGCGGGGCCGGCCTGCGGCGGCAGAGGCAGCGTGACGTTGCGGCAGAGGCCGGCGTGACGTTGCACCAGCCTGAGGCCCGCCGTGCGCTGTCCCGGGGAAGTTGTCCCTGGATCCCGGGAACCTGGCAGTGGCGGGCTGCACAGGCTCCGCGGAAGAGGGGTGTGGAGAGTGACCTGTGCTCGCACACAGGCCCCTTGGTGGCGGCAGCAGCAGCCTTAGCGTCTCCCGCCCGTCTCTGGGGTCCGCGGTTTTAGCCGCGGCTCGCGCCCGTCTCGGGGGCTCGCGCCCTCAGCCGCGGCTCGCGCCCGTCTCTGGGGTTTGCGCTTTCAGCCGCGGCTCGCGCCCGTCTCGGGGGCTCGCGCCCTCAGCCGCGGCTCGCGCCCGTCTCTGGGGTTCGCGCTTTTAGCCGCGGCTCGCGCCCGTCTCTGGAGTTCCTTTAAGCAGCGCTCTTAGACCCCTCTCCTCGCGCACCAGGAGACAAAGAGGGAAGAAAAAGTCTCTTGCCTCTTCGGCCGGTGCAGGCTTTTCCCCGAACTCCCTCCCGGCTAGTCGTGGTGCACTAACCCCTTCAGGCTATGTTCAAGCCGCCAACCCCAGTCCTCTCCCTGAGCTCCGTCCAAAACCAAAACCTTAGCCTCAGCTCGCAGCCCCGCCCGCCCCGGTGGGTGAGCAGCAAGCCTCTCGGGTTGGTGAGTGCTGGTCGGCACCGATCTTCTGTGCAGGAATCTCCCCGCTTTGCCCTCCGCACCCGTCGCTGTGCACTACTCCGCGGTCCCGATACTCCCCCCTCTGCCTCCCGCAGTCTCCGCCCGCGGAGGGGCTTCCTAGTGTGTGGAAACTTTTCCTCCTTCACAGCTCCCTCCCACTGGTGCAGGTGCCGTCCTTATTCTTTTGTCTCTGTTTTTTCTTTTGCCCTACCCAGTTACGTGGGGAGTTTCTTGCCTTTTGGGAGGTCTGAGGTCTTCTGCCAGCCTTCAGTAGGAGTTCTGTAGGAGTTGTTCCACGTGTGGATGTATTTCTGGTGTATCCGTGGGGAGGAAGGCGATCTCCGCGTCTTACTCTTCCGCCATCTTCAAGGTCCATAGATTTTTAAAGAGGATTAAGTGAGATAAAATATGTAATGTGCTTAACAGAGTGCCTGGCCCGGAGTCAGAACTCAGGAAATGTTAATGTGTATTAATATGTATTATAATCAAAGAAAGTATGGGTAGACTGAAAGTAGAAAGAAGAAAAAAATAAACCACCCAGAATTCTACCACCTGAACTGAGCTATTTTCATTTTGTCTTTTATCTATGTGTAAAAGAAATTAATGTTTTGTTGTTTATAATTCTGAGAGGAGGTCCTGGTAGCTAGAATACTCTCTGTTTGCCAAGTCATCATGGGTGGTGGGGAGAAAATTTGGAGGTAGAAGTTGGGCTGTATGTGTGTGTAGAATTGCTCTGCATAACACAGAAGGTAAATGAGATTTCCTAGGGAAGAAATAATTTAATCTCTGGATTAGATCTTATAAGCAGCCTCTATTAAGATAGAGAAGGAAGCTATTGAGGGCCCCAAGTTTTAGAACTGCCCCTGTCAGAATGGACTTCCTTTGTAATGTCTTTGTAGCAGTTCTTTTTTTTTTTTAATTTTTAAATTTTATTTCTTTTTTATACAGCAGATTCTTATTAGTTATCCATTTTATACATATTAGTGTATATATATAGCAGTTCTTAATTCATTGAGAGTAATGATGACTCTCTGAAAACCAAGCCTCAGATACTCATGCCCAGAGATGTTTATCTAGCCTTCCATCTCTGCCAAGTCATTCTTCTCTGACCCATTCCTCCCAGGGCCAGCCAAGGAGGTCTCTTCTGTGTTTTCCTATCTCAAACCAGGCTCTTACGCAAGTGGGAGCACACATGAGCCAAGTTAAATCACATTAGTCAATAGTCCTGTGAATGCTTTATTAGTAGGGAATCTGGACCAGGAAGATTGCTTCCCTGAGGGTTTGGGTTAAGGATAGCCACGAGAATCCAAGGAGAAAATACTTGACCAGACTAATTTATAGTCACAAGCTAATGTTGCTGAGTGATAGTTTAGGATAGAATTGTACTTACCACTAAAATCCAGGCACCAAGTTACTATTTAATAATTTACTTTGCTTATTTTTATCCACAAGTTGGATATTTTAGATTGGCTTAAAAGTTATCACTTATCCATTAAGTAAATCTGCATCTTAAAAATTTCAGATCCTGTGTGTTGCTAGAATAATAACTCAAGGAGAAAAATAAGGGGTAAAAATAATATAATGGAACAAGGGCCTCTCTAGTTCTATGGCTAAATTTTGGGGGAAAATTTTCCCCCAAAATCTTCTTCATTAGCCACCTATGGATAGATTTTTTTCAGCTGGGTCTAATCAGCAATGATCACCCCTTGCTGGAACTATGGGGACTAGTCACTCGATTTGATAGAGACTGTTAGGAAGGGAAAATATATATCTGGAAATAGTAGATAAAATTTAAGCACATCTTAGGTGATGTTCTACAAAGAAATATTACATGTAAATCTTCTGTTAAGCATTTAGTATAAAATTGTCTAGGCTGACCCCCAGCAGGTGCAGACACTAAATTGAGGAGGGGGTGGAATGAGGAGGGGCGGGTTTAGAAGGAGCAGCAGCTTCCCAGGCAAAGCCAGGCCTTTTCAGCAAATGCAACGGGAAATGGGCAAAGGTAAGAGGAAAAGAACCTAGCCCTGGGTGTCAAGAGAGTCAAGTCTAAAGAGTCCAAAGGGTGAGGTTGTGGCCTTGCCAAGGCACCAGTGTGGGAGGTGGAGGTGTGTAGAGAGGACTGAGAAATCCCAAGTAAGCAAAGGATCCAGACTTAGAGGAACCATTAGGGCATTCAAAGAGAGCTTTCAAGGGAAGCTCTCTGAAAGCATTTCAGAGTTCTTTGGCTCTTGTGTCAGTAATTTTTGGCTTAAAGTAAAAAAAAAAATTCTGATAAAAACATAGCTTAAACAAGATGGACATATACTTTTCTGTCAAACAACATAAAGTTGGAAAGTTGGTAGTCCAGAGCTGGTATAGCAGCACCACACTGCCAAGGTTGGCCTTATTCCTTAGCCTGTAGTTTTCATCTTCAGGATTGCCTTATGGTCACAGTTGGTTTCTGCAGCTCCAGCCATCACATCTACCATACAGGTAGGAAGGGGGAGGAATCAGGGAGAACAAAACAAATGTTTATCAACTGAGTCAGCCAGTCCCCTTTAAAGAGCATGCCCTGCACTATTCCCCCCTGTGACTGCTGATTACATCTTTTCACCAGGTCTGTTTCATTTGACCAATCCTAACTAAAAGAGAGGCTGCAGAAATATAGTTTTTTAAGCTTGGTATTAAGTTGCTTTAAATAAAATTGGGGTTCTCTTAGTAAGATAAAAGGAGATTATGGATATTAAATAAAAAATTAGCAGGCTATACCACAAACCCCAACCATATAATGACAGAAAAATGATAACTCCCAGTTATGTGCTGGGTGAAGCTCTAAGATTTATTTGTGTTCTGTGGATGTCCTTTCACTGATTCTGAGGAAGAACAAGACAGTTTGTAGACAGCTTATTCCAGCACCAATTTAGAGCTAAGTCAGATTAAGGACATATAACAATGATATGAAAAAGAGATGCCTATGAGAACAGCCCGGAGGAAGTACATCATAGTGATTACAATGGCGGGTAAAGTGATAGGATCACGACTTTCCCAGTTTTCTGTTATGCATTTGTTGTATTTTCCATTTTCTTTAAAAAGAAAAAGAGAGGATTTTCTGTTGAGTTCTTTTTTCCTGTTTTAAGACTCCTTTTAGAAAGAAGGAATTTGGGCCAGCCTACTTAAAGTGAAACATATGTCCAATGTGCAAAGTAAGCCAAAAGGCCACAAAATGTGTTTGGGAAACAAACCAGGGCATTTGAGATCGCCCTTGCATAAACATATTGTGTGTGTGTCATACTGAGCTCCCTGTCATCTATAAAGATGCTATAAAGAGCTGTCAAAGGCCCCCAGGAGGGAAAATTAGAAGATAGAGAGCTGCCCAAGGAAAGCTACTGAAGACCAGGCATGACAGTAGGAGGCCTGTGGGAGGGGGACCTGGGTTCTATGTCTTTCCCCACCCCTGCCTTTAACTGGCTATATGATCCTGGGAAAATTAACCTATCTTGTCCTGGTTTCCTTATCTAAAAAATGAGAGAAGGGGCTTCCCTGGTGGTGCAGTGTTTAAGAATCCACCTGCCATTGCAGGGGACATGGGTTCGAGCCCTGGTCCGGGAAGATCCCACATGCCACGGAGCAACCAAGCCTGTGTGCCACAACTACTGAGCCTGTGCTCTAGAGCCCACGTGCCACAACTACTGAGCCTGCGTGCCACAACTACTGAAGCCTGAATGCCTAGAGCCCGTGCTCTACAACAAGAGAAGCCACCGCAATGAGAAGCCCGCACACTGCAATGAAGAGTAGCCCCTGCTTGATGCAACTACAGAAGGCCTGCATGCAGCAACGAAGACCCAACGCAGCCAAATTAATTAATTAATTTAAAAAAGAAAAGAAAGTGAGAGAATAGGACAAGATGATCATTAAGGATCCTTGCAGTCCTAAATAGTTTTATCTTCTGTAATTGTGCAACCAAGAGAGAAAACAAATATTTTGTAAGGTAAGTGTAAGGGGGAATGGAAGTAAGCAAGTAGCCTAACATGTGAGCAGGTTTAGCCAAAAGTGAAGACTTGAAAGTGGAACATGAAAGCAAGGAAACCATTTGGGGGTGGTTTTAGGTACGTGGTAGCTATATGGAGCCCCTTTGAATTGGGGGATTTACCATCCCCCATTGATGAATTGAGCATGCTGACTGCAATTCTAGCACTAGGAGGGGTTCCCCATGTGTATACGGTTGTAGCCACCCAATTAAAATTCCTGAAAAAAGGGATTACTTTTGTAATCACCTAAGTCCGTGAAATGGACTAATTCCCTGAGAAAGATTTTTAACACAATTATTTTTAAACAGCATTAATTCCACAGTTCTCTTAACCTTGCCATATAGCTTTCCTTAATGTCTGTTCATCCAAACTCCCAGTCCTTTTCTCTCTAAACTTCCACGGGTCTTTCCGCCTTAAATTTAGGAACGTCTAGTGATCAGTTTATATTACTTTCTGGTTGCTTTTTAATTTAAAAAGTATGTATGTACTTTTAATTGGAAAATTAAGGGTATATGTCTGTGTCTGTGTGTGTACATGCAAGGCATCGCTATGGTTCTTCTGAAATGTTTTCCTGGAAAATATAATCTAATACACTGTTCTAATGAGATTGCTTTTCAAATGCAAATAAGGCCCTGAATTCAGCAGAAGAAATGGAGCTTCTCTCCCTGCACTACCACGCTAATTATAGTTATTTTATTATAATAGCTCTTCCTTGAGCAAAGCTTTGCTCGTTCTTCTTGTCACCAGCAACTTGGGGATCAGGACATAAAGTCTGTTCTTGGGTGGGTGGGTAAGTCAATGAGCTGAATGTTAAGGAAGAGGAAGCAGAACAGTGCCGATTTAGCTACAGTTTGGTGGAAATTAAGGCTTTCCACCTTCACTGTGGCCTCAGTGTAGACTCCACTCCTTGGCTCTCCTGAGCCTTCGGGACTACTTTGATCAACATGGGGATTCTAAAGCTTCTGCACAAAGTCCCTGCTTTCATTTCCTTGGCACCGACATTCCATGAGACTACTCTTTCAAAATTGCCCTTCACTGTGACAGAGAAAACCCTTCCCAACTGTGTTCCCTCATCCTACCCTCCAGATCCAGAGAAAGAGGTGCCTCTCCATTTAATGTCTGTAATGTACACTTCTCCAGAGTTCCCAGAGACCATACCTTTAGGGAAATCTGAAGGAGCTGGGCTATCTAGCTTTCATCAAGGCCAGACTTGGCACATTATTGAAGACTAAAAAATCCTGAGGTAGAAAATTCTAAAGGGCAAAGTAGATCTTCATTAAAAATTCTTGAGGACATTGAGAAGGGATATGCAAAACTTCCTTAAAGTATCTTGTAAACTTTTCACCTTTCCAAATCACACTTCCTTCTTCCTTGCCTCTCCTCCCTCTACTTCCCACTACCCAATCTTTCCCTCTGGGGGTCAACTTCATCTTCTAAGCCATTTGGCTTCTATCAGCTTTTCCGGTGACCCTCTCCTCTCCGACCACATGGCATAACTAAGGCTCAAAAATTAGCTGCCCAGGAAAATGTTCTTTCTCTTTAGAGCTCAGGGGACTGGGTGATGCTCATCATTCAACATTACAAAATAGGGATAAGAATCATACTTCATACAGTTGTTGTGAAAATTAAATGAGATAATATATATTAAGTTCTTTGGACAGTAACTGATACAATGTAAGTGCTAAATACATTTTAGTTCCTATTACTACTAGCTGTCTTTTCCTAGCACATCACATTTATTTTTTTCCTTTTCTAGCAGTTTTCCCATTTGCTCCTGTTCTCCATCATAAACAATCTATACTGACCATTTCTGACTATTTTTTTAAATGGTAAGTTTTTGGGAAATATAAGCTATTCCTCTACATTTTCATTTTCTAAGTGCCTGTTACTCCTCAAGCCCTTGATTTCTACAAGGTCAAAAGAGGGGAAAATACCATGAAAAGAACACATTGCAATACATACCTCTGCCTTACAAAGATTTTAGTGCCAGAAGGAGGATGGGATGGAGGGCATATTAGGCTAAGTGGAGTGGTCTGGGACAACTTTAGCAGGGTTTGAGAAGAGGGGAAGATAATTTTTGCAGAGGGTGGGGAAGAGCATCCAGATGGGCATGAACTGTGGTTTGGAGCAGAAATGTATAAAGTGTTCAGGGAATAGTAAGATTGTTATGATGAAGTAAAATGTCTGAAACAGAGCAATGGGATGTGAGGTTATTGAACAGTATAATTTGTGATGAATGAAGACTAGGCTGGAGGTAATTGGTAGAGAGCTTAAAGCAAATGCAAAAGTGTCTAGATTTAATACAAAGAGCAAGAGTAAGAGTACATAATTCAGGCTTGTAAGTATTAATAATAACGATGATTGGTCTTATTTTTGGAGGGCTTACTATGTCCAAGTCATTGTGCAACAACCTCCTAAATGGTCTCCGTGCACTTTTTCTTGTTCTTCTGCTAATTCTTGCCTCAACAGAGCAGCCACAGTAATTTAAAAAAACTGCAAATCTGATCGTGTTGTTGACTTCTCCCTCACCCTTCTTAAAATTCTTCACCAGTTTCTCTTTGCTCTTCTGAAAAAGACCAAACTCCTTTTTCATGGCCTACTAGGTCCTGCCAGATCTGGCTCCAGCCTCTTCAGCTTCAAATCTTGTTCTCTTTTGGTTCCTTAACCCAAATCCTGCCCTCTCCTGGCAGAGTGCTTTCACAGATGCTCTTTCTTACCCTGGACAGCTCCTGCTGGTACCTCTTGGTCTGGTTAACACTACTGTATCTTCTACATCTCCATGTAAATGACACATTGTCAGGGAAGTCTAGGTTAGGTTCTGCATTAACCTCTCTTAGAGTTTTCCTTCATAGCATGGACAGCCATGGAGGTACACCAAGTGGATCTTCCTTCAAGAATTTGCTATGCAGCTGCAAAGAGTACAGATGACTGAATGCCTTCTTTTAGTGACTTCAGGACCTGCTCCAGCTTTCTAGCCACAGCCACACTCTTCCAGGAAGTCCCAGTCTAATGAGTGGACATAGCAGATAGTCCTACTGCCTGGTCATTTCTATCCAATGTGGGATTCCTCTAATGGACAATATTTTTTCCTAAGTCCCTCTTGACCTTGAGCCTTTGGCAGGTCTGCATTTCAGTCTGAGACTCTTCTGCCCTATTCTGCTTTCTCTGCCCTTAATGTTTCTCAGGCATTAACCTTCCCCCAAAATCTCTTTTGCTTATAATTCTGTCTTTGCATCTGTTCCCTGGAGGGTCCAAATGACACATAGCACTTATGGCTTTTTAAGCTATATAGTTACTTGTATGACATCTAATTAATGTTTGCACCACTGAAAAATTCATGAGGGGCAGGGCCACTTCTGCACTCAAAACTGTATCCTTAGTTATCTTCCAAAATATATAAAAACCCTCCAAAACTATTTATGACAAGAAAGTAAAGAACTTTTACATGCATTATTATCTCACTAATCCTTAGAGAGAGGTTCTATTTTTGTGATATTTTGAAGATGAGGAAACTAAATGGGAGAGATTAATTTGCCCAAATTTGAATCCAGGTGTGTCTGATGTCAAAGATCTTCTGAACTACTAAATTCCCTTCCTGAGCAGGTGAAAAAGAGGATCAGAATGATTCTTCAAGTAGGATCCTTGGGTTTTTGCCTTGCTGGGTCCTTGCGCTCCTACCAAATATTGTAAGCTTGACTTGAAAGGAATCTTGCCAAATTAATTTTTATATTTCTAATAGTGCCTGACATAGAAAAGTACTCGCTCCACGTGTAGTAAGCTGGATGGGCAGTGGAGGGCAGGGATGATGCTTAAAGAAGATGATTCTTGCTGCCTCTGTAGATGCCAGTAGAGGAATGTGTGTCAACTCTCTGAATTCTCAAGAGGAATCGATGCCCAGGACTCTGGAGCACAATTTTCTTTGCTCACAACTCTCCTCCCCCCACGTCTAAGGCAATATGGCAGTGTCCTCAGTAAATTTTCCATTCATGCTGCAAAGAGAAATCAGTGCATCTGAGAGCTAGTCATTTCCCTCTTGCCTTCAGAGTTTTGATGCACTTGACGCAGTTAAGAATGAATTATTGCAGCAGAGACTGGAAGGAATCTTAGAGAAAGACTTAGCCTACTTATTTTGTATGGAGAAGAAATCGAGGGCTAGAGAGGAGAGGTGAAGAAACTTGCTCAAGTAGCTGAGGTAGAACTGAAACCAAATCACATGTTTCTCCATTCCTGACTTCCAGCTTGCAGAAGAATCTACGGATCTTCATTTTGCTTCCTAGCAAGGAGGCTAAACTTTGCTTCAGAGAGAGTCACACAACTCCCTTTTGCTAAGATGTGGCCCAGGGGGAGAGGAATGGGGGTAAATAAAGGATTCTAGAACAGCAATACTGTGCAAGAATCAGTATTTCCAAGTCTGACTTCTGAAAATAAGATATATTTGCTGGAAAGAGAAGTGTAATTGCTTGACTACAGAGCTAATCTAGTTTGGATCTTACTGTTGGAAAGTCTGAGCAAATTTGAGTTCTCCTGTACTGCTTTCTCAAATCTTTAATAGTTCTAGCCTAAAGCAATCACTGCTTTCTTTCAAGGAGCTCTTGCCACTGCTCTGACATTGAGTGTCTCTGTGTGAAGATTTGTGACTTCTGGTGTTGTTTTCATCTTATAAATAAAAAAGGAGGCAAGAATAGATCCTGCCAAAGGTCACACCACCTCAATATTAGGACCAGTCTCTCTTCATTTACAAAGGGATTCTCAGACTAGGAGGGATGGACCAGGTAGCCTTGGTTCTTTTCCAGCTGCTGGTCCTCTCTGGTGCCTGTCAGCCTGCCAAGAACCAGTGCTGCAAGGCTCTTACTGCCCATGATTATCCTGGTTGGTGAGGAGGCCCTGCTAGGTTTGGAGAGGGTCAGGGCACAGGGCCAGCCAAGATGAGAGGCCAGAGAGAAGAAATGAGGGGAAAAATCCTGGAGAAATGCATTAAAACAATGCTGAGAGCACAACTCTGGCTATGGACTGAGGACTGGCAAGAAACTGAAATAGCCTTGTTCAAGGTCGGAGCAGTGAGGACATTCTCTAGCTGGAAACTGAAATCAATTCTTCTTTCCTTTCAGCCTGGCAGCTGAATCTGGTGGATGCCTAGGAAGCTGGAACACTAAGAGGCAGCACTGGCAGCAGCACAAATAAAAGGTAAAAGGGCTCACAAATAAAAGGCTGGGCCAGAAAGGAGCCCTTCTTTGACCCTTTACATGGGTCCCTTGCTAATAAAGGCAGAGCTACTCCATGGCCTGTGAAGGGCATCATGGGAGTATCTATTCTTGTGGGCTCCCATTTTCATCACAATTAGTTTTTTATAAGTTTGTTTTTAAAATACAGGAATCATATGTCCTTGTAGCTAAGGCCATGTTTTGATAAGAGTGGGGGCGGGAAGAGGCTCTTCCTTTCTCATGAGTTTTAAAATTCAGGGCAGGCTAGAACAAAAAATTTCACAATTGGTATGGAAACACAAAAGACCCCAAATAGCCAAAACAATCTTGAGAAAGAAAAACAGAGCTGGAGGAATCAGGCCCCCTGACTTCAGACTATACTGCAGGGCTACAGTAATCAAGATAGTATGGTATTGGCACAAAAACAGAAATATGGATCAATGGAACAGGATAGAAAGCCCAGAGATTAACCCACGCACATATGGTCACCTTATCTTTGATAAAGGAGGCAAGAATATACAGTGGAGAAAAGACAGCCTCTTCAATAAGTGGTGCTGGGAAAACTGGACAGCTACATGTAAAAGAATGAAATTAGAACACTCTCTAACACCATACACAAAAGTAAACTCAAAATGGGTTAAAGACCTAAATGTAAGGCCATACACTATCAAACTCTTAGAGGAAAACATAGGCAAAATACTCTATGACATAAATCACATCAAGATCCTTTTTGACCCACCTCCTAGAGAAATGGAAATAAAACCAAAAATAAACAAATGGGACCTAATGAAACTTAAAAGCTTTTGCACAGCAAAGGAAACCATAAATAAGACAAAAAGGCAACCCGCAGAATGGGAGAAAATATTTGCAAATGAATCAACTGACAAAGGATTAATCTCCAAAATTTACAAGCAGCACATGCAGCTCAATATCAAAAAAACAAACAACCCAATCCAAAAATGGGCAGAAGACCTAAATAGACATTTCTCCAAAGAAGATATACAGATTGCCAACAAACACATGAAAGAATGCTCAACATCATTAATCATTAGAGAAATGCAAATCAAAACTACAATATGATATCATCTCACACCGGTCAGAATGGTCATCATCAAAAAATCTACAAACAGTAAATGCTGGAAAAGGTGTGGAGAAAAGGGAGCCCTCTTGCACTGTTGGTGGGAATGTAAATTGATAGAGCCACTATGGAGAGAACAGTATGGAGGTTCCTTAAAAAACTAAAAAAAGGAATTACCGTATGACCCAGCAATCCCACTCCTGGGCACATACCCAGAGAAAACCATAATTCAGAAAGGCACATGCATCCCAATGTTCATTGCAGCACTATTTACAATAGCCAGGTTATGGAAGCAACCTAAATGCCCATCGACAGACGAATGGATAAAGAAGATGTGGCACATATATACAATGGAATATTACTCAGCCATAAAAAGAAATGAAATTGAGTTATTTGTAGTGAGGTGGATGGTCCTAGAGTCTGTCATACAGAGTGAAGTAAGTCAGAAAGAGAAAAACAAATACCGTATGCTAATACATATATATGGAATCTAAAAAAAAAAAATGAAGAACCTAGGGGCAAGATGGGAATAAAGCTGCAGACCTAGTAGAGAATGGACTTGAAGATACGGGGAGGCGGAAGGGTAAGCTGCAACGAAGTGAGGGAGTGGCATGGACATATATACACTACCAAACGTAAAATAAATAGCTAGTGAGAAGCAGCCTCATAGCACAGGGAGATCAGCTCGGTGCTTTGTGTCCACCTAGAGGGGTGGGATAGGGAGGGTGGGAGGGAGGGAGAAGCAAGAGGGAAGAGATATGGGGACATATGTATATGTATAACTGATTCACTTTGTTATAAAACAGAAACTAACACACCATTATAAAGCAATTATACTCCAATAAAGTTGTTAAAAAAATAAAATAAAATTCAGGGCAGGAAAGCTGCTGCACTTCTTACCAGAGTCAATTCTTGCCAAGACAGGTCCAAGTGTTTTGGGTTGATGGAGCAAGAGTAAGGGAGGTGGCAGAATATAGAAAAATCAAGCCCCTTTTCTCTCTCTTCTGCTTCACTGCTTAGTGGGTGCATAAAGGAGGATATAATTTAGGAGTGGAGAAGGGGTTGAGGGAAAATAATGTCCAGAGGAAAAAAGTATCACAGAATGAGAATTTTTAGAGATAGAAGAAAATCCATATTTGGAGAATTTCAGCATGAAAGACACATTTTCCACACACAAACAGTTTATGTAGATCTGTAATTGAGCAAATAAACTAAGAAGGGAAAGGGAAAGACAATACAGTGCCCAGAACAAGGTGGGTTGGTGGCAGGTCTGCCAGCTTCTGTAATGGAGAAGAAAGAGAAAAGATGTGGTGGTGAGAGCACATTTTCACATTTCAATTCAACATTTACTGAGCACATATTAGGTGCAAGGTAATGTGCTGGACGCTGGGTGTTCACAAGCTAACAAGATAAAAGTTATACCCCTAAGGATTTCACATTCTAGAAGAGGAGAGAGATCTGTTCACAGACAATCTCAAAACAAGGCATAATGTGACAGATTCAATAGAGCTACACACTGCTTGCTACAGAAGACAGATGAGGCTGACAATAATTCCATCTAGCAGAGCACGGATACCATCACAGAGGAAGTAACATTTGATCTGGAATGTGAAAGATGATTTTATTTTTCCTTTTCACTGTGCTTTGATGCTTTCCTTATATGTAAAGGTAAAGTTATTACCTTAAGAAAATTATATCTCTCCATTTTGCATATAACAACAGCAGGGACAATATGTGAGATGACTCCTTGGGAATGTTATCATTATCTATCAGAGGGAAGGTCCACATTCAGTTGCTCCAGTAGCCAGGCAAAGGGTCTTATGGAAACAAAAGAATGCAGAATCCAGAGAGAACTCAACTAGCTACAATAAGAAATAGGAATTTCTCCAGGGCAAAGACAACTCATTATTTAAGACAAGCAATATTGCCCCTCCCTCAATAATATCCAGCTATTACATTCTTGTAATTAACATCTCAGATCATATTTACAATCCACTATTATTTTTACATGTGAAATTGCTTTAAGAACATAGCCAAGTATTAAAGTCAGGGACTGGACTGCCTTACACAGGTGTTTTAACCGGAGGTCAGCAAATTTTTTCTGTAAAGTCCCAGATAGCAAATATTTTCAGCTTTGCAGGCCACATGGTCTCTGTTGCAACTACAGGGCTCTACCCTTATAAGCATGAAGACAGCCATAGGCAGTATGTAAATGAATGAACATGATTGGTTTCTAATAAAACTTTATTTACAAAAACAGTGAGCTGCATTTAGTCCTAAGGCCATAGTTTGTCAACTTCAGCTTTTAACCCTCAGTTTAACACGACTCTCCACAAACCCTCCCACTTCTGTAGCATGAAGGGCAGAGGAGGTATCCATTAAAAGCATAGCCACCTTTCCAGCCCCTCATCAGTATTTTCTAATGAATAATTTCTTTTTATATTTTAAAATCAAAGCATTCTATTCCTACCTTTTAACCTAAATTTCCACCTCCATTTTTTTCTACCTCTAGCCAGGCATATCTTAATAGCTACATGGATTAATCTTCTCATCCCTAGCAACAACTGTGGCTAAGCTGCTCTAGAATCAGAATTTCCAGAGCTCTATCCTGAAATGTGGCATAGATTGCCAGTTGTTAGCCTCAATATTTATTCTTCTCTTTCCTTAGTAATATAAACCCCAATATTTACCTAGGCATATAGCCTCCCAGAATATAGACATTTTCCAGTGTCCTTGTAGCTGACCCCCAGGACAAGGTAATTATGATCTTGCTAATGTAAGGTAAACAGAAATATTGTTCAGCACCTTTCTGGAAACCATTTTAAAAAGCAGCTGATGGGTGTCTTCTGCCCTTCTTTTTCATCCCTTTCTCTATTATTCTGCCTGGAAATATGATGTGATGACCGAATTCTAGCTACCCTCTTGGACCATGAGGACAAAGACTTTGTCTTAGAATGTCAAAGCAGTGATCTGGAAAAAGCATTAATACTTGAAGACTGTGGATTCTCATACAAGCCCTGGGCCACCTTACTTTTACCTGATAGAGAAATAAACTTCTACCTTGTTTAAGTCACTCTTACTTGCAGCCATACCTAATTATAATGAATACGTTCAGTTGCTTTAAATTTTTAAATAAGGAAAAAATTTTTTGAAACGACTGAGATGAGCTTCACTGTAGTTCTTAAAATGACTATTTTTTTAAAAAAAACAATGATAATTTTAAGTCTTAAATCACCGAATATTTATGATTGTTAATTGTGGCAGAAGAGAGCACAGATGACTGTTTGAATTTATTGCAAGTTTGTGCTATAGCCTGTAAACTTTTTGCTTCTTACGAATTCAGATAACAAATAGAGGCAATGGAGAAACATTTACTAATACATTAAGTAATCCTGGGATCTGGAGCCTGCCTGGATCTCTCAGCAACAGGGCAAAGGTTATGCTATGTAACCAGGTTAAATTGACACCATCAGAGTGCTGAATAGAGCTGAGGGTGTACATCTACAGTTCCCTGTTGCCTACTTGCACTCCACACTTGCAATCTGCAGCAAAGCCTGTCCCCTCCAAACCCAAGCTTGTATTCTAAGGGCAGTTTGTTGGAGGAGGTAATCAAAAGGACATGCCCTAGCACAAGGAGATCAGCTGGGTGCTTTGTGACCATCTAGAGGGGTGGGATAGGGAGGGTGGGAGGGAGACACAAGAGGGAGGGGATATGGGGATATATGTATACGTATAGCTGATTCACTTTGCTATATAGCAGAAACTAACACAACATTGTAAAGCAATTATACTCCAATAAAGATGTTTAAAAGAAAAGAAAAGAATGTGCTTGGCCAGCGAGAGGATCAACATGGAAATTAGCTGTGGCTGGAGTGAGGGGAGCAGGGGAAGAATTCACAGAAAAAAGGGTTGAAACTACAAATCTACAGTAATCAAGAGAGTATGGCACTGGCACAAAAACAGAAATATATATCAATGGAACAGGATAGAAAGCCCAGAGATTAACCCACGCACATATGGTCACCTTATCTTTGATAAAGGAGGCAAGAATATACAGTGGAGAGAAGACAGCCTCTTCAATAAGTGGTGCTGGGAAAACTGGACAGCTACATGTAAAAGTATGAAATTAGAACACTCCCTACACTATATACAAAAATAAGCTCAAAATGGATTAAAGATCTAAATGTAAGGCCATACACTATCAAACTCCTAGAGGAAAACATAGGCAGAACACTCTATGACATAAATCACAGCAAGATCCTTTTTGATCCACCTCCTAGAGAAATGGAAATAAAAACAAAAATAAACAAATGAGACCTAATGAAACTTAAAAGCTTTTACACAGCAAAGGAAACCATAAAAAAGACCAAAAGACAACCCTCAGAATGGGAGAAAATATTTGCCAATGAATCAACTGACAAAGGATTAATCTCCAAAATTTACAAGCAGCTCATGCAGCTCAATATCAAAAAAACAACCCAGTCCAAAAATGAGCAGAAGACCTAAATAGACATTTCTCCAAGGAAGATATACAGACTGCCAACAAACACATGAAAGAATGCTCAACATCATTAATCATTAGAGAAACGCAAATCAAAACTACAATGAGGTATCATCTCACACCAGTCAGAATGGCCATCCTCAAAAAATCTACAAACAATAAATGCTGGAGAGGGTGTGGAGAAAGGGAACCCTCTTGCATTGTTGGTGGGAATGTAAACTGATACAGCCACTATGGAGAATAATATGGAGCTTCCTAAAAAACTAAAAATAAAACTACCATACGACCCAGCAATCCCACTACTGGGCATATACCCTGAGAAAACCATAATTCAAAAATTGTCATGTACCAAAATGTTCATTGCAGTTCTATTTACAATAGCCAGGACATGGAAGCAACCTAAGTGTCCACTGACAGATGAATGGATAAAGAAGATGTGGCACATATATATAATGGAATATTACTCAGCCATAAAAAGGAACGAAACTGAGTTATTTGTAATGAGGTGGATGCACCTAGAGACTGTCATTCAGAGTGAAGTAAGTCAGAAAGAGTGAAACAAATACTGTATGCTAACACATATATATGGAATCTAAGAAAAAAAAAAGTTCATGAAGAACCTAGGGGTAAGACACAGACCTACTAGAGAATGGACTTGAGGATATGGGGAGGGGGAAGGGTAAGCTGTGATAAAGTGAGAGAGTGGCATGGACATGTATACACTACCAAATGTAAAATAGATAGCTAGTGGGCAGTAGCTGCATAGCACAGGGAGATCAGCTCGGTGCTTTGTGACCACCTAGAGGGGTGGGACAGGGAAGGTGGGAGGGAGGAAGATGCAAGAGGGAAGAGATATGGGAACATATGTATATGTATAACTGATTCACTTTGTTATAAAGCAGAAACTAACACACCATTGTAAAGCAATTATACTGCAAAAAAGATGTTAAAAAAAAAAGGGGTGTCCTGGGGCCAGATTATGTAGGGCCCTGTAGGGCATGGAATAAACAGTCGTGATCTGATTTACAGTTTTAAAGTGTTGTTCTGGCTGTTGTGTGGAGACTAGACTGTAGAGGAGCAGGAGTGAAATGCCAGTCAGGTGGTGAGTACGTATAGTAATCCAAAGAAGGGTGATGACAGCTCAGACTAACATGCTACTGCTGGGAAGGTAGGAAGTGGATGGATTGAGATAAATTTTGAAGAATTTGCTTTTGCACTGGATATTGAATATGAGGGCGAAAAGAAAGCAAAGTTGACTTAAATCTTTCTTTGGCCTGAGAAACTGGGTGTTGTCATTTTCTGAGAAGGAAAACATTGGAGGACAGATAGGTTTAAGTAGGGGATATCAAGATTTTGATTATGGTAAACTTTTTTTCTTAGATTGGTGAGTTTATTTTAATCTCTGAAAGCATCTGTTAATTCTCAACATCATTTGTATAACGTATAAGGATAGTAAATTGAGTATGTCAGTTTAGATACTTGTTGCACAGCAGCAAATATAATTTGGAGTTAGATAAGTCATAATTTTCATGATCTTTAATAAATTTAGTAATAAAAAGTAGTAAAATAATAACAACAGAAAGTACTTGACTAGCACTTACTACGTATCAAACACTATTCTAAGTGCTTTACATTCTACTAACTTAATCCTCAAAATAACCGAGGGGGAAACAGGCATAGAAAATTTCTGACTTGCCCTAGATCACACAACTAGCTAATGGTGGAGCTACTATAGAAACCTATGTAGCTGGTTCCAGGGACTGTGCTCTTAGCCATTATGCTCTACTACCTCATGTGGTTTTGTCTCTTGGTCTATTAATATGGTGTATTACATTGATTTTCGTATGTCAAGCTACCTATACATTCCTCGGATGGATCCCACTTAGTTGTGACATATGATTCTGCTTTCTGGTATTTTGTTGAAGAGTTTTGCTTCTGTATTCGTAAGGGATATTAGTCCCTAGTTTTCTTTCTTGGGATTTCTTTGTCTCCTTTTGATATTACTGGCCTCATAGAATTAGTCAGGAAGTATTTCTCCCTGTTTTATTTTTTGGGAGAATTTGTGAAGTGTTGACAACCTGGGCTTTTCTTTTGGGAATTCTGTCAATTACTAATTCAACTACTTATTATAGGTCTATTCAGATTTTCTACTTCTTCTTGAGTCAGTTTTGGTAGTTTGTATCTTTCTAGGGATTTGTCCATTTTCATCTATATTATGTATTTTACTGGCATACAATTGTTCATAGTATTTCTTTATAATCCTTTTTATTTCTGTAAGTTTGGTAGTAATGCTCCCTCTTTTACTCCTGATTTTAGAAATTAAGATTTTTTTTTGATAAATAAAGACTTGTCAATTTGTTGAATTTTTCAAAGACTCAACTTTTAATTTTGTTAATTTTCTGTATTGTTTTTCTATTATCTATTCCATTTATTTCTACTATGATATTTATTATTTCCCTCCTTTTACTTGCCTTTGGTTGAGTTTCTTTAGTTTCTTAAGGTGGAAGTTTAGATTACTGATTTGTGATCTTTTATCCTTTTTTCCCCAGCTTTATTAAGGTATAATTGACAAATAAAATTGTATTATACCTAAAGTATACAATGTGATGATTTGATTCATGTATATGTGTGAAAGAACTCACACTATCAAGTTAACTAACACATTCATCATCTCATGTGTTTAATTTTTTTGATGAGAACACTTAAGATCTACTCTCTTAGCAAATTTCAATTATACAATAAAGTATTATCAACTATAGTCACCATGTTATGTATTAGATTCTCAGACCTTATTCATCTTCTAGATTAAAGTTTGCACCCTTTTACCATCTTTCCCCATTTCATCCACGCCAAGCCCATGGCAACATTCACTCTACCATCTCCTTCTATGAGTTAAAAATTTTTTTTTAAAGATTCTACATATTGTGATACCATGCAGTATTTGTCTTTATCTGTCTGATTTAGTTCATTTATCATAATGCCCTCCAGGTTAATTCATGTTATTGAAGATGGCAGGATTTCCTTCTTTTTGGGTCTGTATAATATTCCATTGTATATATATATACCACATATTCCTTATCCATTCACCCATTGATGGACACTTAGGTTGTTTCCATACCTTGACTATTGAGAATAATACTGCAATGAACAGGGAGTGCTGATATCTCTTCAATATCCTATTTTCATTTCCTTTGGATATATCCCCAGAAGTGGGATTGGTGAATCATATGGTAGTTCTAATTTTTCATTTTGTGAGGAACCACCATACTGGATTTCCAGGTTTTCTAACACCATTTACTGAAGAGATTATTCTTTCCCCATTGTACGTTCTTGGCACCTTTTTTGAAAATTGACCATATCTGTGTGGGTTTATTTATGGGCTTTGCATTCTGTTCTATTAGTCTATGTGTCTGTTTATATGCCAATACTGTACCATTTTGATTACTATATGGCTTTATAATATAGTTTGAAATCAGGAATTGTGATACCTCCTGCTTTGTTCTTCTTTCTCAAGATTGCTTTGGCTATTTGGAGTCTTTTGTGGTTCCATATGAATTTTAGGGTTATTTTTCTGTGAAACAGGCACTGGAATTTTGAAGGAGCTTGCATTGAATTTGTGGATTGCTTTGTGTAGAATGTATATTTTAACAATAGTAATTCTTCAAATCCATGAACATGAAATATCGTTCCTTTATTTGTGTCTTCCTAAATTTCTTTCATCAATGTTTTATAGTTTTCAATGTACAGATTTTTCATCTCTTTGATTAAATTTATGCCTGAGTACTTTATTTTTTTTGATGTTATTTTAAATGGGATTGTTTTCTTAAAATTTCTCTTTCCAGTAGTTTGTTTGTGTATACAAACACAACTGAGTTTTGCATAATGATTTTACATCTGCAACTTTACTGAATTCATGTATTAGTTCTAACAATTTTTTTTTTGGTGGAGTCTTTTGAATGTTCCATATATAATAGCATGTCTTTCTGGGACATCTATAATACATATATTGGCCTTCATGATGTTGTCCCATAAGTTATCTTCACTCTTTTTTATTCTTTTTTCTTTTTGGTCTTCTAATTGGATGATTTCTACTGCCCTGTCTTTGAGTTTGCTATTTTTTTTCTTCCACTTGATCTAGTATGTTGTTGAACCCCTCTATTGAATTGTTTAGTTCAATTATTGTATTCTTCAGCTCTATGATTTGTGTTTGATAGTTTTCAATATTGTCTATCTCTTTGTGGAAATTATCACTTTGTTCGTGCATTCCTCTCCTGACCTCAGTGAGCTTCTTTATCATCAATAGTTTCAACTCTCTATCATATAAATCACTTATCTCTGTTTTATTAAGGTCAGTTTCTGGAGATTTATCTTATTCTTTTGTTTGGAATGTATTCCTATTTTTTCATTTTCCTTGACTCTCCGTGTTGTTTTCTGCACATTAGATAAAACCACCTCTTCTAGTCTTGACAGACTGGTCTTGTGTAGGAGAAGAAGCTCACCAATCAACCTGGCTAGAATTCCTGCTTACCTATCAAACTTTTGTCCAAATTGCTATCTTTGTTCTTAGTGGCTGTCTGTAGTTGAGGTTTTGCCAGGACCTGGCAATGTCCCAACAGCATGGAGAATGCCCATACTTATGCCTGTTCAGACTCCCAGAGGACTACAAATTGCCTGCACCTTCAGCTCCATGATGCAAGAAGCCTGACCTTCAGGCAGAGTCTAGGAAAGTCAGCACATTAGATATGTACTTTAGGCCCTATCAAGGAGAAACTGGGAGCAGCATTTTCTTTGCTACTCATTCTGTGCTGAACCAGAAGGAATAGTTTCTGGGAGTGCTTACAAACCAAATAGAATCACCTCTTTGTTTTGTGTGGCTCTGGGAGACTGTGAATGCTGAGCCTTGATAGCTCTCAGAGCTAAGTGATTTGGGAGTCAGTACCTTGGGTGGCAGCCATAAAAGTTGGGGTCCTAGATATGTGGACAAGCTTCTCTCAGGGAGAAGATAGAGGCTTGATTTTATTACTGGAGTGAGCCAGAGGGTGACAGCACGAACATGCCTACTCAGACTCCTTGAAGGAGTCTAGTCAGCTTCCATAGGCAGGCTGATTAGAAACCAGGACTTCAAGAAGCATCTGGTGAAGTGTGCAGCCAAACCCCTTCCAGGGATAAACTGGGAGATGGGCTTTTTTGCTTGTTTCTTCTGTGTTGAGCCTGGTGAGGGAATAGCTGCATCAAGTGTTTCTGTGCCTCTTTGAAAACTCCTTTTTAAAAATTAATATGGTTCTGTGGGACTTGTGAAGGCCAAGTCCTTTTGGCAATCAGAACTAGGTGATTTGAAGGCCCATATCTCAGATGGCACACAAAATTTGGGGTGCTAGATATGTGGACAAGCTTTTACCAGGTAGAAGCTGGAGACTTGGTATTTTTGTTGGAATGAGCAAGAGGGAGAATGTGGGGTAAGTGACTACTAGCCCACCAGTTCTTTTTGGTTCCTGGGAGGATTCCAGTCCTTGCCTAGGTGCAGACTGATTAGAAGCTAGCCCCTCAGGCAGCAGCTAGTAAAGTATACAGTAAACTTCTGGGGAGAAACTGGGAGATGAACAATTTTGCCTGCTCCTTCTACACTGAGCCTACGTATATAGCTGCTGACAGGGCTCACATGCCTGTTTAAATACTGCTTCTTTGGGAATTTCCTGGTGGTGCAGTAGTTGGGACTCTGTGCTTTCACTGACAAGGGCCCGGGCTCAGCCTCTGGCTAAGGAACTAAGATCCTGCAAGCCATGTGGTACAGCCCAAACAAACAAACAAAACAAAACAAAACAAAAAAACCCACCTGCTTCTTTGTTGGCTAAAGTCCTGTGGAACTCATGAATGAATGCAAGCCAGACTGGTTATCACAGCTAGGTGATTTGAGGGTATGACCCTTAGGTGGCAACCATAAAAGTTGGGGTGCTGAATGTATGGACACGTTTCTTCCAGGTAGATCCTGGTGAATTGGTTTTACCATTGGAGTTAGCCACAGAGAGAAGATGGGAGAAGGTACCCACTGGCTGTTTTGGGGTCTGGGCAGGATCTCAGTCAACATATAGATGTGAGCTTATTAGAAGCTGGACCCTCAGATAGCAGCTGGTAATCAGATAGGAGAAGAGAAGTGTTATAATTCTTTTTTAAATTTTATTTTATTTATTTTTTAATACAGCAGGTTCTTATTAGTCATCAATTTTATACACATCAGTGTATACATGTCAATCCCAATCGCCCAATTCATCACACCACCATCCCCTCCCACCTGCAGCTTTCCCCCCTTGGTGTCCATATGTTTGTTCTCTACATCTGTGTCTCAACTTCTGCCCTGCAAACCGGTTCATCTGTACCATTTTTCTAGGTTGCACATACATGTGTTAATATACAGTATTTTTTTCTCTTTCTGACTTACTTTACTCTGTATGACAGTCTCTAGACCCATCCACATCTCAACAAATGACCCAATTTCGTTCCTTTTTATGGCTGAGTAATATTCCATTGTATATATGTACCACATCTTCTTTATCCATTCGTCTGTTGATGGGCATTTAGGTTACTTCCATGACCTGGCTATTGTAAATAGTGCTGTAATGAACATTGGGGTGCGTGTGTCTTTTTGAATTATGGTTTTCTTTGGGTATATGCCCAGTAGTGGGATTGCTGGATCATATGGTAATTCTGTTTTTAGTTTTTTAACGAACCTCCATACTGTTCTCCATAGTGGCTGTATCAATTTACATTCCCACCAACAGTGCAAGAGGGTTCCCTTTTCTCCACACCCTCTCCAGCATTTGTTGTTTGTAGATTTTCTGATGATGCCCATTCTAACTGGTGTGAGGCAATACCTCACTGTAGTTTTGATTTGCACCTCTCTAATAATTAGTGATGTTGAGCAGCTTTTCATGTGCTTCTTGGCCATCTGTATGTCTTCTTTGGAGAAATGTCTATTTAGATCTTCTGCCCATTTTTGGATTGGGTTGTTTGTTTCTTTAATATTGAGCTGCATGAGCTGTTTATATATTTTGGAGAATAATCCTTTGTCCATTGATTCACTTGCAAATATTTTATTCCATTCTGAGTGTTGTCTTTTTGTCTTGTTTATGGTTTCCTTTGCTGTGCAAAAGGTTTGAAGTTTCATTAGGTCCCATTGGTTTATTTTTGTTTTTATTTCCATTACTGTAGGAAGTGTATCAAAAAAGATCTTGCTGTGATTTATGTCAAAGAGTGTTCTTCCTATGATTTCCTCCAAGAGTTTTATAGTGTCCGGTCTTACATTTAGGTCTCTAATCCATTTTTTTTTTTTTTTTTTTTTGTGGTACGCGGGTCTCTCACTGTTGTGGCCTCTCCCGTTGTGGCCTCTCCCGTTGCGGAGCACAGGTTCCGGACACGCAGGCTCAGTGGCCATGGCTCACGGCCTTAGCCGCTCCATGGCATGCAGGATCTTCCCAGAATGGGGCATGAACCTGTGTCCCCTGCATTGTCAGGCGGATGCTCAACCACTACGCCACCAGGGAAGCCCCTCTAATCCATTTGGAGTTTATTTTTGTGTATGGTGTTAAGGAGTGTTTTAATTTCATTCTTTTATGTGTAGCTGTCCAGTTTTCCCAGCACCACTTATTGAAGAGACTGTCTTTTCTCCATTGTATATCCTTACCTCCTTTGTCATAGATTAGTTGACCACAGGTCCATGGGTTTATCTCTGGGCTTTCTATCTTGTTCCATTGATCTATGTTTCTGTTTTTGTGCCAGTACCATATTGTCTTGATTACTGTAGCTGTGTAGTATAGTCTGAAGTCAGGGAGTCTGATTCCTCCAGCTTCGTTTTTTTCCCTCAAGACTGCTTTGGCTATTTGGGGTCTTTTGCGTCTCCATACAAATTTTAAGATTTTTTGTTCTAGTTCCATAAAAAATGCCATTGACAATTTGATAGGGATTGTGTTGAACCTTAGATTGCTTTGGATAGTATAGTCATTTTCACAATGTTGATTCTTCCAATCCAAGAACATGGTATATATCTCCATCTGTTGGTATCATGTTTAATTTCTTTCATCAGTGTCTTATAGTTTTCTGCATACAGGTCTTTTGTCTCCCTAAGTAAGTTTATTCCTAGGTATTTTATAAGTTTATTCCTAGGTATTTTATTCTTTTTGTTGCAGTGGTAAATGGGAGTGTTTCCTTAATTTCTCTTTCAGATTTTTCATCATTAGTGTATAGGAATGCCAGAGATTTCTGTGCATTAATTTTGTATCCTGCAACTTTACCAAATTCATTGATGAGCTGTAGTAGTTTTCTGGTGGCGTTTTTAGGATTCTCTATGTATAGTATCATGTCATCTGCAAACAGAAGACAGTTTTACTTCTTCTTGTCTAATTTGTATTCCTTTTATTTCTTTTTCTTCTCTGATTGCCATGGCTAGGACTTCTAAAACTGTGTTGAATAATAGTGGTGAGAGAGGACATCCTGGTCTTGTTCCTGATCTTAGAGGAAATGCTTTCAGTTTTTTACCATTGAGAATGATGTTTGCTGTGGGTTTGTCATCTATGGCCTTTATTATGTTGATGTAGGTTCCCTCTATGCCCACTTTCTGGAGAGTTTTTATCATAAATGGGTGTTGAATTTTGTCAAAAGCTTTTTCTGCATCTATTGAGATGATCATATGGTTTTTATTCTTCAATTTGTTAATATGGTGTATCACATTGATTGATTTGCATATACTGAAGAATCCTTGTATCCCTGGGATAAATCCCACTTGATCATAGTGTATGATCCTTTTAATGTGTTGCTGGATTCTGTTTGCTAGTATTTTGTTGAGGAGTTTTGCATCTATATTCATCAGTTATATTGGTATGTAATTTTCTTTTTTTGAAGTATCTTTGTCAGGTTTTGGTATCAGGGTAGTGGTGGCCTCATAGAATGAGTTTGGGAATGTTCCTCCCTCTGCAATATTTTTAGAAGAGTTTGAGAAGGATGGGTGTTAGCTCTTGTCTAAATGTTTGATAGAATTCACCTGTGAAGCCATCTGGTTCTGGACTTTTGTTTGTTGGAAGATTTTTAATCACAGTTTCAACTTCATTACTTGTGATTGGTCTGTTCATAGTTTCTATTTCTTCCTGGTTCAGTCTTGGAAGGTAATACCTTTCTAAGAATTTGTCCATTTCTTCCAGGTTGTCCATTTTATTGTCATAGAGTTGCTTGTAGTAATCTCTTAGGATGCTTTGTATTTCTGTGGTGTCTGTTGTAACTTCTCCTTTTTCATTTCTAATTTTATTGATTTGGGTCCTCTCCCTCTTGATGAGTCTGGCTAATGGTTTTTCAATTTTCTTTATCTTCTCAAAGAACCAGCTTTTAGTTTTATTGATCTTTGCTACTGTTTTCTTTGTTTCTATTTCATTTATTTCTGGTCTGATCTTTATGATTTCTTTCCTTCTGCTAATTTTGGGTTTTGTTTGTTCTTCTTCCTCTAGTTCCTTTAGGTGTAAGTTTACATTGTTTATTTGAGATTTTTCTTGTTTCTTGAGGTAGGTTTGTATAGCTATAAACTTCCCTCTTAGAACTGCTTTTGCTGCATCCCATAGGTTTTGGATTGTCATTTTTTCATTGTCATTTGTCTCTAGGTATGTTTTGATTTCCTCTTTGATTTCTTCAGTGATCTCTTGGTTATTTAGTAATGTATTGTTTAGTCTCCATGTGTTTGTGTTTTTTACATTTTTCCCCTTGTAACCCATTTCTAATCTCATAGCATTGTGGTCAGAAAAGATGCTTGATATGATTTCAATTTTCTTAAATTTACTGAGGCTTGATTTGTGACCCAAGATGTGATCTATCCTGGAGAATGTTCCGTGTGCACTTGAGAAGAAAGTGTAATCTGCTGTTTTGGGGTGGAATGTCCTATAAATATCAATTAAATCTATATGGTCTATTGTGTCATTTAAAACTTCTGTTTCCTTATTTATTTTCATTTTTGATGATCTGTCCATTGGTGTATGTGAGGTGTTAAAGTCCCCCACTATTATTGTGTTACTGTCAGTTTACTCTTTTATAGCTATTAGCAGTTGCCATATGTATTGAGGTCCTCCTGTGTTGGGTGCATTTATATTTATAATTGTTATATCTTCTTCTTGGATTGATCCCTGATCATTAAGAGTGTCCTTCCTTGTCTCTTGTAACATTCTTTATTTTAAAGTCTATTTTATCTGATATGAGAATTGCTAGTACACCTTTCTTTTGATTTCCATTTACATGGAATATCTTTTTGCATCCCCTCACTTTCAGTCTGTATGTGTCCCTAAGTCTGAAGTGGGTCTCTTGTACACAGCCTATATATGGGTCTTGTTTTTGTATCCATTCAGCAAGCCTGTGTCTTTTGGGTGGAGCATTTAATCCATTCACTTTTAAGGTAATTATTGATATGTATGTTCCTATGACCATTTTCTTAATTGTTTTGGGTTTGTTTTTGTAGGTCCTTTTCTTCTCTGTGTTTCCCACTAAGAGAAGTTCCTTTAACATTTGTTGTAGAGCTGGTTTGGTGGTGCTGAATTCTCTTAGCTTTTGCTTGTCTGTAAAGCTTTTGATTTCTCCATCGAATCTGAATGAGATCTTTGCCACATAGAGTAATCTTGGTTGTAGGTTCTTCCCTTTCATCACTTTAAGTATATCATGCCTCTCCCTTCTGGCTTGTAGAGTTTCTGCTGAGAAATCAGCTGTTAACCTTATGGGAGTTCCCTTGTATGTTACTTGTTGTTTTTCCCTTGCTGCTTTTACTAATTTTTCTTTGTCTCTAATTTTTGCCAATTTGATTACTATGTGTCTCGGCATGTTTCTCCTTGGGTTTATCCTGTAAGGGGCTCACTGTACTTCCTGGACTTGGGTGGTTATTTCCTTTCCCATGTTAGGGAATTTTCGACTATAATCTCTTCAAATATTTCTCTGGTCCTTTCTCTCTCTCTTGTCCTTCTGGGACCCCTATAATGTGAATGTTGTTGTGTTTAATGTTGTCCCAGAGGTCCCTTAGGCTGTCTTCATTTCTTTTCATTCTTTTTTCTTTAGTCTGTTCTGCAGCAGTGAATTCTACCATTCTGTCTTCCAGGTCACTTCTCCGTTCTTCTGCCTCAGTTATTCTGCTATTGATTCCTTCTAGTATAGTTTTCATTTCAGTTATTGTATTGTTCATCTCTGTTTGTTTGTTCTTTAATTCTTCTAGGTCTTTGTTAAACATTTCTTGCATCTTCTCGGTCTTTGCCTCCATTCTTTTCCCAAGGTCCTGGATCATCTTCGCTACCATTCTGAATTCTTTTTCTGGAAGGTTGCCTATCTCCACTTCATTTAGTTGTTTTTCTGTGGTTTTATCTTGTTCCTTCATCTGGTACATAGCCCTCTGCCTTTTCATCTTGTCTATCTTTCTGTGAAGGTGGTTTTTGTTCCACAGGCTGCAGGATTGTAGTTCTTCTTGCTTCTGCTCTCTGCCCTCTGGTGGATGAGGCTACCTAAGAGGCTTAAGCAAGCTTCCTGATGGGAGGGACTGGTGGTGGGTAGAGCTGGGTGTTGCTCTGGTGGGCAGAGCTCAGTAAAACTTTAATCTGCTTGTCTGCTTATGGGTGGGGCTGGTTTCCCTCCCTGTTGGTTGTTTGGCCTGAGGCAACCCAACACTGGCGCCTACCTGGGTTCTTTGGTGGGGCTAATTACAGTCTCTGGGAGGGCTCACGCCAAGGAGTACTTCCCAGAACTTCTGCTGCCAGTGTCCTTGTCCTCAGTGTGAGCCACAGCCACCCCTCACCTCTGCAGGAGACCCTCCAACACTAGCTGTTCGGTCTGGTTCAGTCTCCCCTGGGGTCACTACTCCTTCCCCTGGGTCCCGATGTGCACAGTACTTTGTGTGCGCCCTCCAAGAGTGGAGTCTCTGTTTCCCCCAGTCCTGTCAAAGTCCTGCAGTCCAATCCTACTAGCCTTCAAAGTCTGATTCTCTAGGAATTCCTCCTTCCATTGCCGGACCCCCAGGTTGGGAAGCCTGATGTGGGGCTCAGAACCTTCACTCCAGTGGGTGGACTTCTGTGATATAAGTGTTCTCCAGTCTGTGAGTCACCCATCAAGCAGTTATGGGATTTAATTTTACTGTGATTGTGCCCCTCCTACCATCTCATTGTGGCTTCTCCTTTGTCTTTGTATGTGGGGTATCTTTTTTGCCGAGTTCCAGTGTCTTCCTGTGGATAATTGTCCAGCAGCTAGTTGTGATTCTGGTGTTCTCACAAGAGGGAGTGAGAGCATGTCCTTCTACTCTGCCATCTTGGTTCCTCTCCAAGTGTTATAATTTTTAAATATATTTATAATTATAATTTTTATAATTACCTAAATAATTAATGTTACTGTTTCTCTTTATTTTTTATGTGGATTTGAGTTATTTTCTTGTATCCTTCACTTTAACCTAAAGGTCTCCCTTTAGTATTTCTTGTAAGGTAGGTCTGTTAGTGATGCATTTTCTCAGTTTTTTGTTTATCTGGACTTTCTTTATATCACTGTTTCTGAAAGAAAATTTTGCTGGGTGTAGAATTCTTGGGTGATTGTGGTTTTCTTTTAGTCCTTTGAGTATATCAACTCACTGTCTTCTGGCCTCCACAGTTTCTGATAAGAAATCAGGTGTTAATTTTATTATAGCTTCCTTTACATGATAAATTGCTTGCCTTACTGATTTCAAGATTCATTGTCTTTGGCTTCCAACAGTTTGATTACAATGTGTTTCAGTATGGATCTCTTTGAATTTATCCTACTTGGACTTTTTTGAGTTTGATTATGGATATGTTGATTAATGTTTTTCATCAAATTTTGGAAATTTCCAGCAAATATTTCTTCAAGTATTCTTTCTGCCCTTTCTCTCTCTGTCTCTGTCTCTCTCTCACGCGCGCTCTCCCTCCCTCCCTCCCTCCTACCCTTCCTCCTTCCTGGGACTCCTGTTGTGCCTATGTTGATATTTTTGATGTGTCCTACAGGTTTCTGACACTCTGTTCATTTACTTCTACTTCTAGAAGCATGTATACATTCTATTTTCTCTGCAAGCTGGATAATCTTGATCTATCTTCAAGTTCATTGATAATTTTTCTTCTGCCATCTCAAATCAGCTGTTGATTCAGTAATAGCTGAGGTAGTAAATTTTTTATTTCAGTACTGTACTTTTCAACTCTAGAATTTATATTTGCTTTTTAGAAAATCATAATTTCTATCTCTTGATATTTCTTATTTGGTAAGACATTCTTCTTTTATTTTCCTTTAGTTATTTGAACATATTTCTACTAGGTTATATAAAGTCTTTGTTTAGAAAGTCCAATGCAGTATTCATAGATTGCTTTTCTTGTTTCTTTGTATGTATCTTAATTTTTTGTTCGTAACTAGGCATTTAAAATAATGTGTCAACTTTGCACATCAGATTGCCCCTCTTTTCTGGGGTTTGTTGTTTTCCCCCTTATTGTTGTTATTGCTTCTTATTTGTTTAGTAACTTTTATAAACTAATTCTGTAAATTTTGCATATGTTCCATTACTAAATTCTCTGCTTGATTATCTTAGTGGTCAGCTAATAATTGCACAGTGATTTTCTTAAATGCTTTGAACTAATATGTCTCCTATCCTTTGCTAATGAGCCCTGTGTGTGTGTTGGGGCACACCTTCAGCTCTCTGGTAGTTCACAACTCTGCTTTAGCCCTCACTACCTTTTTATGTAGAACCTCAGTGTCACCCAGAGTCAAGAATTTAGGAGCTTCTCAATTCTTTCCTGGGCATGTTCACAGCCTTGCACATGTGTGTAGCCTTCTAGAGTTCCAAGAATATGATGGAGCTTTTCAAAGCCCCCTAATGATATCTTATTCCCCAGCTTTTCTTCTTAGGTTTTTTTGATAACCTCTTATTTGTCCCAACAATTATCTTCCTTGCAGACATTTGTGACATTAAACAACTACCACAAATTGTTTTTGACAGATGCCTCAGGGAAAAGACTATATAAACTGAATGAGTTCTGGGCCAGATCAAATAAAGCCCTGTGAGTTGGGACTTCCAGGGAGCTGTCAAACAAGTAAGATAATGGTAATTCTCTGATAAGGTGGTGTTCCAAACCAATTTTGTCTCCTACCAGTGGCTGCTAGGCTGATATTCACAGCTATGTATTCACAAGGTTGTTAATATTCAAGGCTACTGAGGAGCTGGGAAGAGTGGGGTGGGAATAGGGCAACTTAAACACTAAAAAACTCACCTGTTTTTTGACCACTTTTCTTAACTAAATGCCTCTCAGATTATAGCAAGTCTTTGGTTAATTTCCAGAGTTCTGAAACAGTTGATTTTGACTATTTTTTTTGCTAGTGTTCTCTTTGCTTTTATGGAGGAAAGGAATTTTACTCTACCATTTCTTATACCACCATTCCATAAGGGCTCTCTTGAATATGTTAAATTTGAATTATTTATTAGCATAAGGCAAGATTGCAAAATTAACAGCATGTAATCTAGAACCAGATTTGCTTGGTCTGCTGATTTCTAGCTGTGATAATTTTGCCTTAGTTTCCTCTTCTATGAAGGGAGCATATTAATAGTAACTATCTCATAGGGTTGTTGAGAGTATTACAAGAGTTAATTGCAAGTACAGTATGTAGACTAGTGGTTGGCAAACCATCGTTTGTAGGCCAGTCTTGCTATTTTGCTTTTTAAGGTCCATAAACTAAGAATATTTTTTTCATTTTTAAATGGTTTTAAAATCAAAAGAATATTTCCTGACACATGAACATATGAAATTCAAATTTAAGTGTCCATAAATAAAGTTTTGTTGATACACAGCCACACTCATTCATTTACATATTGTCTATGGCATCTTTTGCACGAAAAAAGCAGGGTTGAGTAGTTGTGACCAAGGCTGTATGGCCTACAAAGTCTCAAATACTTACTATCTGGCTATTTGTAGGAAAAGTTTGCTGGCCTCTAATATAGTACACTAAAGGGCATCAAAGAACTCAATAATTGTTAGCTATGATTTTTTACTAGACAGCTCATAGGTACTGCTCAGTCTCTGCTCTTTTTTAAAGGTATATTTCACTTAGTCCACAGAGGTCTCAACTTTGTTTCATTAGGTCACATTGTACTCACCATGGCCTCCCAATCTCAGCATGGTCTGGCTCCTGTCTCCCTCTCTGAGCTCATCTTTCTGTCTTTCTCACTCTGATCTAGTTGCCCTGGCCGTCTGTCAGTTCTGGGAATGTGCCGAGCAATTTCCTTCCTCAGGGTCTTTGCATTTGCTTTTATCTATGATTGGAACATTCCCTCCCTGACTCTTCACAAATCTGGATCTATGTCATTTTTCAGGTCTCAGTTTAAAAATCACACATCAACAAGTCCTTCCCAGACCCTAGAGTAGGGTCTCTCTCCCTTGCTATTCCTTATTCAAATATTCTATTCACTTCCTTTGTGGCAATAATAATACTCTGTCATTATCTTATTTATTTATTTATTTTTAACTGCTTTTTGTCTGCTTCCCCACTAGAACATTAGCTCCTTGAGAACAGGGACTTCATATTTCTTATTCCTTATTATAGCATGGTAGTGCCCTCGCAAAATATTTGTTCAATGAATGAATGATATTTTAGCTCCAACTCCCATGGTTAAGTATATTCATTCTCTCCTTTTTCTTATATTCACATGCCAAGGAAACTGATAGCCCTTACATATCTTTTTGCTCAAAGGCATGTCATAGTCTCTGGCTGAACTATTGTTTGGCTGACTGCTGCTGAAGGTTGTCTTGTTTCTCACAGAAAACCCTCCTCGGCACTGTTCTAACCAATTCCATGTCAACAGCCTCTTTCCTGTGTTATCCACAACTGACTCACAGCAAACAAGCACCTTGGCTATGCTGTCAGTGGGGATGTAGTTACCTACCAGCTGCAGTGGTCTATTCTCTGCCTCAGGGTACTTCCGTCAGTCTCTAACCCTTTAGATACCTCACCGTTGACCTGGAGATGCATTCTGAACTCTGGTGTTCTCCCTGATACTCCTCTCACTGGGCTTGAGGTGGAATAGAGGGTTCCATGTTGGTGCGAGGTGGGCATGATGGGGAAGGAGGATGTCATCCCACTTCCACAGCTCACTCTAGAAGAAATCTTTTTCTCAGTCTCCAAAAACTCTCTCAGCATCTCCAGCATTATTTTCCCAGGTAGGGAATGGGTGATCAACTAATGGTTACAAAACAGCAAGCCCTGCTTAGGGGATCTAGCACCTCACGTTGGAATGTGGTAGTGGTTGGTGTTCGTTATCCTTGGAGCTTTGGCCAAAGGCCGAGTCTTATTTTAACATTTCATTACACATGTCTGGTACCCTCTGAAACATTACGTCTCATGCATGAAATATTCACTTAACTTGTGTGTGTGTATGTTTTGTGTGTGTATGTGTGTGTGTGTGTGTGTGGCAGTTTTTATTAATTCTAAAGTTTGCACCATATGCTTTTCAATCTGTTCTGGAGGGTTTGCAGAGGTCTGTGGCCAAAAAGTTTTTGCCTCATTTATGATCTAACTTAGACTATTGAGTTAATATTTTAAAAATCATGAGCAAAAATTAATTTTTTTTTTTTTTTTGCAGTATGTGAGCCTCTGACTGTTGTGGCCTCTCCTGTTGTGGAGCACAGGCTCTGGATGCACAGCCTCAGCGGCCATGGCTCATGGGCCTAGCCGCTCCGTGGCATGTGGGATCTTTCCGGACCGGGGCACGAACCCGTGTCCCCTGCACTGGCAGGCGGACTCTCAGCCACTGCGCCACCAGGGAAGCCCCCCAAAATTAAATATTTTTAAAATAGTTTCAGGTGTGTTAGGTGGGGTTGGTAGAGTTTTACAGCATGGCAGATTCTACTTGTATCCCTTGAGGCATCTTTTCTGTAACACAGTTTATAAAGGCAGCAGAAGGTAGTTCTGCGTTTATTACTTATGTGTTGGTGGAGTGAGAAAGAACAATTTCTAATTTCTGCCAGTGAAATTCTTTTCTGTTCCTGTCTGTTGAGCTTGTTCTGGCAGTAATCATATTCTCCCTCCCGTTTTCTCCCCCTAGCCTTAACAGAGATACATTTGTGCTCACGCTGGATTGATGTAGGAAAAGTGGAAAAACTCTTCTTTTTTGGAACCATTAATTTCTTCTTGAATTCAGAAATTAGGATTGAGCAGCCTACACATCTAATTGTCTTCTCTGCTATAGAGTAGAGAGAGCTTATGAAGACAGATGAAGAGTTAAATGCTTTGCGTCATCTTATTAGCAGCCTGTATCTCTTTAGCTCTTACTAATTATTTTCTCTCCACTTCCTTGTCTATTCAGTGACTTACCCCTTCTTAGAACCTCCTCTTTTTGAATGTGGGTGACATTGGGCCTGGATCAGAGTTGGTACTCAATATACGTTAACAAATGGATAAATGATTTTCTAGGAGTATCTCGCTATATGGGTACCATGGGTACTATGGCATTTAAGATGTCTCATGTTAGGGCTGCTTGACTAGAGAGCTATCCAGGTACAGAGTGCTGAGGTCAAGTGGCCATAAAGTTGGAGGAGCACTACAAAGTGGAAGTCCCTGTTCCATTTGATGCTAACTGCCCTTGGACTTAACTCAAGCAAGAATACTTTGTGCGGGCTTCCCTGGTGGCGCAGTGGTTGAGAGTCCGCCTGCCGATGCAGGGGACACAGGTTCGTGCCCTGGTCCGGGAAGATCCCACATGCTGCGGAGTGGCTAGGCCCGTGAGCCATGGCCGCTGAGCCTGCGCGTCTGGAGCCTGTGCTCCGCAACGGGAGAGGCCACAGCAGTGAGAGGCCCGTGTACCGCAAAAAAAAAAAAAAAAGTTGTGGCCCCAAGGTTGATCTTAACTGGCTAGGAGAATAATAATGGTAGACTCAAACTCTGGCTTAAAAAAAATATCTGTGGGTCATATTTTACATCACTTCCAGTTAATGCCTGAATGACCAATTACTACTTCTCTCAGGAATTCAACCCACCAACAATATTAGCTGTTAATATTCAGCTCTTTCCTATAGTTCGTAAGGAGTTTTGTGAAAGATGATTCTCAGGAGCCCTGGGGCATCCTTGCACTGAAGGCTGACTCCCTTACCATGGAGACTGCACTCTCTAATCAGATAGGGGAGCTGCTGTGGTTTACCATGCATGCCTCTCTCCTTTGAAAGCTCCTTGTCTGCCTTATCTTTTAAATCTGTGTTCTTAACTATAGTAAAAGCTGCCATTTATTGATCTCTTACTATATGCCTGCCACTTTACATACATAATCATATTTAATTCACCAGTGTTCCATCTTAAATCCTGAGTTATGCTCTCTCTCTATTCACCAGGAGAGCTTATCTGTTCCAATGGCCTCAACTATCATCGTCATACTTAATCTGGATATAGCCACATCACTGGGTCCACACATCAAAACCTCAATCAATGTTTCCCCATGGATGACTCGCCATCACCACTCTAATTCAGCATTTTGGAAACCCTTTCATTTTCCTCTCCCATCTTCTTTCTCTGTGTGGGGAATCATCATCTTTGCTATCACCCAGACTTAAAACTTGTAGTCATCCTTGACTCATCCTTCTCCTTTTATATATATATATAAATAAGAGACTCACCAAGTCCTACTGATTTTCTTCCCTCCATTCCCTCTACCAGAATGTTACTTCAGATCTCCTCACCTCGCAGATGAATTATTGCAGATCACTTTTGGGGGCCTTCCCAATTCCAGGTACTTTGCTCTTTGATGCATACTGCTACCACACTTGGCCAATCTTTACACACTGTTTTCTCACATTACTCTGGTTGCCAGTGGCCCACTGAGTGAAGTTCACACCCTTATTCTGACCCTATTTATCTAACTTTATCCATGCCACCTTCTTCTTCTTGTTTTTACAATATGTAGTCTCTGCCTTAGTCAAGCCCAAGATCTTCTATAACTTTCACCTCCAGGCCTCTGGTCATAAGGCTCCCTTCATCTAGAATTTTCTCCCTTCCCTCTCTTGGGATAAAAAATCCAAGGCTCAAAGAAGTTGAATGATTTTCCTGAGCTTGTATTACAAGTGACTGAGCTGGATTTAAATCTATTCTTCTGACTCTCAAGACAGTGCTTTCTTTCCTTAGCCACACTGCTTGTTTCAGAATCAGATTAATATAGGATGGAACCATAAATGGAAACTCAAATTGCATTTGTATAGCACCTGCCTGACAATAAAATACAGGAAAACATTAGCCTCTGAAGACTCTCTCCCTTATACTGGACCCTAGTCCTGGTAAATGAAGATATTTTAACATATCCAGCCAAGTTAATCTGTAAAATATGGCTTAATTTTTATGGCTTTTCAATCTGTAATCCTGAAAGAAAACTTAAAATTCAAAAAAATGATAGTGGGCTGCCCACAATTTTTTTAAAATTACTAAAAATTCTCTATTCAAATTCAATTACAGAGGCATTGCTCCGAGTTGTCCTGGGTTTGTACTTTAAGATGCACCCGAAGTTCCAGCACTGTTTTTTTTTTTTTTATGATTCTAAAAAAGGATCAGATAGCACATGTTCAAGCTGAGCAAGCTACTAGGATGCCAATAGTATGTTTCTGTAAACTTTTGATTGTGGATTTCCTATGCAAATGGGATTTCTCAGGGTCCTGGCTAGTACTGCTTTTAAATGAGGACATGACCTTCAGTTCAAACGGATATCAAAGATCACTAGACTCTTATTCAAAGTCTTTCTTAGGTGTCCTTAGAATGCAGAGTTTTGGATTTGTGATCTGGCTGCTAACTTGCTGAATAACCAACAGATATCTTTCTTCATCTCTGTTTCCTTCTCTAGGGAAGAAAGGTAACAACTGTCTCTTTCCATTCTCCCAGGGGTATCAAGGATTAAGGATGTTGTGAACATTCTTAAAAGAGAGGTTGTATTTTATTACATAAAAATATAAATGTAATCACATCATGACAATAGCTAAGTTTTATTACAGGTACATACAAAGGGCAGTTCTTGTTGCTCATTTATTCAGCTTCATTATTTACCATCACCACATTGACTTCCATCTAAAAAGCCAGAATCTCTGGAACATACATAAAATTTGATTCAAACTATCAACACTTATGCAAATGTCAGATCTTTAAGGAGAATTAGAAACTAGACATTGTTAAAATCTGCCTCCGAGTCACCTTCTTTTTTCTTAGATTTTAGTGGTTCAGCTACACAGGCTAGTTGCTGATAGTAGCAGAAGATATGTCAGCCTCCTCCTGAGCTCTCCAAGCCATGATGAAAAGCTAGTAATTTTCTGTGGTGAACACAGCAACTTCTCTCTACTGCTTTCCCAATAAAAGAAAACCACACATTATACAACAAACCAGATACCACTGACCGCTAATTCTGTTATTAATTCAGTACCTACAATGTATAAAACATTCTTTGCAATGATGGGGCTGGGGAAGAAGGTTCAATGCTGAATAAGAACACAGTCTCTGCCTTCTAGGAACCCATAATCCAATGCAAATTTGTTGCACTAGCAATACTGTAATTTGTAATTCATATCTAATAACTGAATTATTTTTCTGCGTTTCTTTTTATACATGGAATGGTGTAAAACGCTTCATATGAGTGGTTCAAAAGCTTGGGTCTTAGTACTGGCTCTGCCATTGACCAGCTTATTTGACCTCGACAAGTCACTTTACTTCTCTGGACCCCAATGTCTTTAAAATCCAAGCTTTAAAGTTCTGCTCATTCCTCCAACATTCATCAGAACCTACTATATGCCAGGCACTGGTCCA
This sequence comes from Phocoena sinus, assembly GCF_008692025.1. Lineage (NCBI taxonomy): Eukaryota > Metazoa > Chordata > Mammalia > Artiodactyla > Phocoenidae > Phocoena > Phocoena sinus. Next base: position 78,037,819 of record NC_045766.1, on the reverse strand, counting down.
GTTACTTGGGTTACCTTAGTGGCCTAAACAGACGTATATCCTGCCCTCTCTTCTCTTATATTCTATAGGGGAGGAAGACAGACAATGAACAACATGATAATAAATATATAATATAGTATATTAGAAGGTTATAGTGCTATGGAATAAAGAGCATAATGAAGAGGGAGTGTGGTGTGGGGAAGAGTTGCAATTTTATATAGAGTGATCAGGTGGGACTGAGAAAGTACCATTTAAACAAAGATGTGGCAATGTCCTGTCCAATGCCCTCTCAAAGTATTTTTTCCTTTATGGTAAGAGGGAAAAGAATTAGTGAAGTGCTAGGGCAAATACCACAGAGCAGGTCCACCCTTTCCTTGCTTTGCTCTTTTCTTTCCTTGCAGCTGAAGTTAGATATATGATCTAGAACTTCTCTGACCAACATAGTAGCTGCTAGATATATGTGGCTATTGAGCTCTGGAAATGTGGCTAGTCCAAATTGGGATATTCTGTACGTGTGAAATGCACACCAGATTTCAAAGAATGTAGAATACCTCATTAATGTTTTTACATCGATTGCATGTTGAAATGATAATATTGTGTGTATACTGGGTTAAATAAAATATATTTTAGTGTAGCTACCAGAAAAGTTAAAGTTATCCATGTAGTTCACATGATATTTCTGTTGGGTAGCTCATACCTAGAACTTGAAATGGGGGGTTTGCTATTAGAGTGAATGTCATTCTTGCTTTGCTAGGTAAGTCATCTCTCATTTTGTTGAATGTCTTCCCTCCGGTGTCTCTTCACACCCACCACCGTGACCTCTGGGTCAAGAAATGCAATCACAGGGTTCACATTTCTAGGATTCAGGATACTTCAGAGCTACAATTAAGATGTGGTAGGGCCAGGGAAGGAAAAGGAATTTAGGTTCCAGAAGAGAACATAGATTCACAACGGCATGTTTTAGAAACTATAAGACAGAACATTTTTATTTAGTTATTATGCTAATTAGACTGAATTATTTCTATCTTTAATATTCATTCTGAACTTGATGACAGTTGAAAATGTTAGTGGTCACAAGTGGTAAATGAGGGCAAAACTGGTATAAAATAGGAACCATTTCTCCAAACCGCAACTAGTCATGGAAGTCAACAAACTTTGGAAAGTCAAATTTAAAATTAAGAGAAGGACCCATATAAAATACAGATGCCTCTTTTTGTTTTTTATTTTAGAAAGTCAGGTTATAGCATGGGATCAATTCATCATACAGCTCTAAACAATTCACTTTCTAGAATCCTGAATTCCCCTGAATCATGTTTTTATAAGTATTCTAAAGTCAGGCAGAATCTGAAAGATTGTTCAGCTACCTTTCTTTAAGAAGGCAAAGAATTAAATCTTCCAGCTCAGGAAGTTATCTGTCCTCTTTATGATGATTCCCTAAGGATAGCAATAAATATTTATTGAATGATTAGAGATTTTACAGTCCCCTTAGGAGCCTGTTTCAGTATTTTATCCATCTGAGAGTAAGGAAAGCTTTGCTGGTATACAACTAAAAATAATATTCTTTATTCTAAGCCAATTTCTTTCCTTTCCTTTCCTTTTTTTTCCTGTCCCTGGAGAACGCCTGATGAGCACTAGTCTCTTAAAATTTTTCAAGTATGTAAGAAGTCTAAATGCAGTTCATCCCTCTCTTTTTCCCTTTGCAAATCATTCTATTAGCTGAAAAGCTCTACACAGTTGCACAGTATTGTTCCTTACCTTGTATTTATATATTTGTGCCTCTGTCTATAAATCAACTACTTTGAATTTTCTTTATTGAATTTCATTTTATTGTTCTATTTTCACATTTATCAGGGTCACTATCAACGTTTTTTTCCTTTCACCTCATCTTACCAAATAGATGTATTTCTGAACCTGCAGTATCAGAATGCCATGTACCATGACACTCACACTCCTAAAATATATGTTCCAACAGGGAATCAAGACAAACCAGTTTCCACTGAAGATCATAGAAGAGAAGGAACAAAGAATGTGAGATCATGAGGAAGTCAATAACTGAAAATCAGATAGGAGTCACTTACCACAGAACACCAGGGAAGAGGAAAAGAGAGAACTTGTTGAAAATAAAATGATTCCTGGATATCTCAATTTAAATTATATAATCTGGATCATCTCAAGAAATAGGCTATTTAGAAGTCCCCAGCCCATTCAGTTTAGAACAATTCAGTTTGGGCTCTTTTATTCAGAGCACTTTTCCTTGAGAAAAACAGAGTAAATCTTGTTCAGGTCCCAAAGTTTCTTCTAGTCATTTTTTTTAGACCAGTATCACCACTGGTGAGTTAGTCAATCTAACTGCTGTTGTCTTGCTGGGCACCAAATAAAACTCTGACTGAAGGATATATAACTTTTTACCGCTGGACTTAAGAATCATTTCTTCAGTAAAAATGTAAAATACTCACGAGATAATTGCTTACTAGGGTAGGGTAATACTGCCTTTTGTGACTATGTGGGTCAGGGAGGGGAATTCCTAGAAAAGTAGCTGACAATTCCGGGTGTCTGATATAATTGCAATTATCTAGTTTTTTCTCTGTCTCCTCACTGGTCTGTAAGCTCCTTGAGCATATTGATAGTGTCTTATTCATCTTGGGATCTCCAGATCACACTTCAGTTTCAGAACAATAGGTGCTCAATAAGTAAGTACTTGATCAGTGAATGAATGAATCTGTAGATGTATGGATCAAGTAATCTATTTATGAAGAAAAACAAATGGCAACAGCAATATTTCAAAGCAAAATTATTCATTTATTTCCTCTAAAATCATTAGTAATAATCTAGTTTCTGTATAATTCTATTCTACGTTAAAACATTAAAGTAATAAAGTCCCTTAATTTTATATAAATTAGTTTGGTTGATAAAATAAGCAATATTAATATATAAAAAGAATTATATACATAATTTATGTATATATATATATATATATATATATATGAAAGTAGTTGGAAATGAAAATCAAGATGATTATCAGTGTAACCTAAGCTTAACCAAAGAAGGCAGCAAGTCAGTCTTGAATCTGACTTCAATTGAATGCTGGTCATGAATTGATGGAGAGATGTTGAGAGCCATGCAGGCAAAGAGAAAAATCATTAAAAAATGAACAAAAATGGGAATTATCAAGAGTTGGTAGGGGGGAATGGTAAGAATATCAGTTTGACTTATACCATGCAGAGATACTAAGAAATGAGGAAATATTAATACATAAACATCTATCTACCTGTCTATTTATATTTGAGTCAATAGACAAGTAGAAGAAATTGGTTGTTCTTAAGAGAATGACAAGATGAAAACTTTTTTTGAAAGCTTTTCTGGGAAGAGCTGGAGACCAGAGGAAGAAAGTCCAGTCAGGGGGATATTATAATGATATGATAGTGAAATGATTAGTGTTTGTACAAGAATGACAACTATGGGATAAGATAGGAAAGAAGAGATATGAAAGACATTCAGTAAAACAAACCACAGAACTTTGTACCAGGATGTACATGGAACAAAGAAAAGAAAGTAAATTTGAGATTGTGAGTAAAGGGAAACTGAATATACATGTGTCATCAATAATAACGGAGAATTTAGGAAGGTATAATATTTTGAAGGGGATAATTTTTGACCTGTTAAGTTTGTGTCATTAAAATAGGTACCTCTGGAAGTAGCTGGAAATTTAGGACTAACAAGAGGAAGTCAGGGCTGATTTTTGCATACTCCTTCCTCTCAGCCTGATTGTTTCTCTACTCCAGGGATGATTTTCTATTTATTTGTTTGTTTATATGTTTTATTTACTGGCTTTGGACCAATTTGGAGACTGATGTTTGCCTTTACAGGAAGACTGTGAGCCTCTGAGCCAAGACAAATCTTTCATTTATTCATTCTTCCAAGTGATATGAACTGAGTACTTTCTCTGTGTTAGGAACAAAGCTGAGTGCTGTAGACACAAAGACAAAAAGATGATCTCTTAGTAGTCAACCAAACAAATAATTATAAAAATATAATAATCACCAGTGAAACTCAGGTTACTTATTCATCCTTGCTTGAGGGTAAAATTCAGAGTACAAAATTCATCATGAGACTAAGTCCCTAGTTTTGTCCCTAACATGCTCAGCAGAAAATCTGGCCTTTTCAAAAGCCTTTAAAATAGTTTAGGATTCCTTATTAGTGTCACACGTTTTCCCTTACCTACCACATGGCATCTCCTTTACACACTAAGGTGTGTGGAAAGTTCTGGATCTAAACTCACCTCAGTATTGCTAGAATGTAAAGTATGAAGTGAAGCCTAGTAGGATATGAGGCTGGACAAGTAGGGATGGTCAGATATCCGTACTGGACTTCTCTGACTTCATAGTTTGCTTTTATGAAATGGTACCTAGTTTTCATAGGAATATTCCACAGGACTGCTGTTTGTTCAGAGGAACAAAGAAAAGCAAACAGATTTCTTTGTTCTGCATAATTGGAAATCTTTTGGTGTGTGTTGGGCTTGCTTCCTCTGATGGAATGCAGCCATTTGCCTCCTTTGGATGCTCCATCTCTCTTTTTCTCTTCTTTTTTTGTCTTATAACAGAGTCTGTTACCAATTTAATCCCTGGCTCTTCATGGCTAAGTATCTTCTCCCAGTCATCTAGAACTTTCTCCTAAGAGGATCTTTAGAGTTGCCTGATATTTTTTAAACTCTTACCTGCTTTGCTGGCCAAGGAAAGGAATCTGTTCTCTCACCAAGAGGTTCCACCCTTCCCCCTGCAGTAGTGCTGTGCTGGGCCTTCACCCTCAGATTTTCCCCAGTCTAGCTTTGGTTCAAAATGCAATTCATCATCTGTCTCCAGTTCCACAGATGAGCTTCTTCCTCCTGTCCTCTCTTTATATAGTCTGTAATGCTCTTTTGGATTCTCCAAGGATGTCCTAGACCAGTATTTTTCAAGCTTTAAATTACATAGAAATCACCTGTAATTTAAAATGCAGATTCTAATTTAGTAGGTCTGGGCTGGAGCCTGAGATTCTGAATCTCTAATAGTATTCTTAGGTGAAACTGATGCTGCTGGTCTATGCATCATACTCTAAGTAGCAAGGTTCTGAAGATTGTCTTCTTGGGGGTCTATACTAGCTCAGGTCTAAGTAAGCCACCTCAACTGAAGATGAGATGGTGGCCACCACTACATCTGCCTGGCTGAATTATGCTTTCATTCACCTGCATTCCTGGGTCCCTGAACTTCCAACCAGGCCTCATGAGATTCAACATGAGTCCAAGTGGAATTAACCTCATATCTGGTCACCAAATGTCAGGGAACCTCATATAGGCCCTTCTACCACTCAGCCCCAAGGTTTCCGAAGCAGCTCTCTGTGCTCTCCTGTTTTTCTTTCTGTAGCTATTGCCATCCCTGGAGATCTGTCCCCCTACCCACCCCAGCTTGGCTACAGGGACACAGACTCCTTAGCTCCCCAGTCTCACAGTCTCTTGAGGATCACAGGCTGTGTAGGTTTCAAGGGTGTTCCTTCTAATTGTTTTGAAAATAGTTTTTTACTACATTTATAGTAAAAAGTATAAACATAAAGAAGTTACAGAGATTAAAGCTCTTAAAATCCTGGTCCCTGTTTTGCAACAGCAGCTATCTTCCTCTGAGATGGTGAAATGGATGCCTAAAATCCCTACTCTCTGTTATCAAAGTCCTGCATTCCTCTGGTTGCCTCATACCTGTCTTTTGGTTTCTCCCTGTTTCTCTGGTTATGTGACTTTCTTCCTTAGTTGCTGTCCAATATCTGACCCACTGTCTCATGACCCTCTCACTTCTTGTACATTCCAACTCTAACTTCCTACTTCTGGTCCCTTGCCTGCTCCAGCCTGTCCAACTTGCCATTTTGCTTCCTCCAAGGAGGCAAGGGACCAGGAAACCCTGTTGGTTTGAGAGCAATCTTTTAGATGTTTTAGAATGCTGGCTCTGCCAATATTACTTGACTTTGTTCCCCTAGACTGCAGCTCTGGCTCCTGACAAACACTTTGAACCTTAGCTGTGTTAGCGCTATGCCTTTGTCAACTGCCCTTGTGTTCCATTATTTCTGCCACTGATTATTTTCTGTCACTTAATTTGGACTCCTTGTTCCTATCCCCATTTTCCAGTTCTAATCCACACACCTGCTGCCAAACTACAAGTATTTAGCATAGAGCAATTAGGGCTATCTCTCACATTTATACAAGATTTACTATTAACAAATTGACTGTCCTTGCTACATTTTAAACGAGTTGGAAAATCCAAAGTTTGTATCATAAATTCAAAATAAATTCAGAGGGAATATGCATTTCTTTAAAAGTTGACCAGCCATTCCTCAGCTGCACTGGCCTTTTTGCATATGCTGTTCCCTTCCAATACTTCCTCCCATGGCTCTGTAAGTGGCTGGTTCCTTCTCATCATTTACATTTTTGTTTAAATATTACCTTCCATAGACCCCAATGTCCTTCTTGTTTCATTATGCTTGGATACTTTATTCCGTTTATTTTCTTCTTAGCCTAATCACAAGCTGTGCTTATATATTTACTCATCTCCATTTTTAAAAACTATTCACTAGGCTATAAATTCTACAAGGACACATGAACTATATCTGGTTAGTCCAATATTAAATCAGCAGCATGCTGATTTAAATAAATATATAAATCAGCATGCTATGTTGCAGGTGTTCAATAACTACTTGGAGAATGGATACTCGAATTGGATCTAACCTTGGTTGGAGGCAAATATGCCAGCATTATGTTATCAACCAAAAGAGTGTTTTAAGGCTTCTCAGTGATGGTGGAGGTCCAAAACTTTGAGTTGAAACAGACTGAATGGGAAGCCTGAAGAATCATGGGAGTTCTGTAATTCCAGAAACCTCACAAAGGTTTCAAGGCTAATCAGCAATTGAGCATAGTTCGTCCCTTGACCTACTTTTTGCTGAAATCCTTCCTGAGACCATCAAACAATTATTGGATTAATAGACAAAGGATTAATGGGGCCTCTTGTTCAAATGGTTTGAAAAGCTGATGTAAGGCATCCATATTCTCTTAGTCTGTCCCTTGAAAGATTATCTTTTTTCTCTGTCCTTAAATTATTTGCTGTAGCTCCTGTATATAGTTCAGTATAGTTAAAAAACAAATGTGATGTCTCTAGGTGAATCAAGAGGTGAGTGGAGAGAAGTACAAACTGGTATGATTAGGGAATGGAACTATGCATGACTTCAGAAAATTTAAATATATGGTTAGAGCTCCTGAAAATAGTGCTGAAGAAAATTAAAATAATTTTCTGCCATGGTTGTGAAAAGGGCAAACAGGAGCACAGGGAAGAGTTTTATACAACATTCTCAGTCTCTCTTCTCAGAAGAAGGCTCTGTTAAGCTTAGACTATCCAACTTTTATTAAATCTAGGAAAAGCAAATAAGCTTCATGTAAAAGAATAAAACATATATGAATGCAGGGAAGTTTAACTATAAGAGGGAAGGAAGAGGAAAGTTATTCTTTGTGTGCAAAGCAAAAACCAAATTCTTTCCCTGAAGTGTGAAACCATTATATCCCCAAAAGTGCTTGGTAGAACTGAAGCCAAAAATGTGTATATGACTCAGCAATTCCAGTCCCAGGATATAACCAATAGAAAGGCATACACATATTCACCAAAAAAACACGCACTTGAATGTATATAGAAACACTATTTATAATAGCCTCAAACTGGAAACTACCCAAATGTCCAACAAAAATAGAAAGGAAAAATAAATTGTGGCATATTCACACAATGGAATACTATCTTGCCATGGAGAATTAAGATCTGAAACTGAACACAACAATATGAATAAACTTCACAAATGTAGCATTGAGCAAAAGAAAACAGTCACAAAGAATATATATGATATGGTTCAAATGATATAAAATATGAATACAGGCAAATCTCTGCTATTAGGAAATAGGATAGCGGTTACCTTTGAAGAGGAAAATAAGGACTAGAAGGGGCCTTGGGGTTTAGGGTTTCTGGAATGCTGCTAATATTCTGTTTCTTGATCAGAGTATTGGTTTAATGGCTGTATTCAATTTGTGAAAATTAATCAAGCTATATGCTTATCACATATGCATTTTTCTATAGGTATACATTACATATTAATTTTTAAAAAGATAGTTCTCCTTTGGAGCTAAGTTTTTTTTTCTCCCCAACTATCAGATAGTTACACTTTCCCCCCTGCTTTCATCCTTTTTGGTTGGCATCTTGAACATTTAAAAGAGGAACAAGAAGCAGTGATTTAAATGGCTAAGCCCAAGTGAAAGGAATGATAATCAAAGAAAGGTTTTTCAAAAAGGAGAAGGAAAGAAAACAAGATTAAAAAAAGAAAGAAAAGCAATCCCGTCACCTAGTGTCAGCCCTTATAACTCCCTTTTTGTGACTAGGCTACTAGATCTCCCATAAACAGCTGCCATCTTCCCATAGCCTCTCCATCACAGAGAAGCCAAGTCCTACACAGTCTGGGGGCTTTGTCAGGGAGACATGACTGAATGGAGAAAGGAGAAAGAAAAAAGGGGGGGAAAGGATAGAAGGAAAAGGAGTCACCATCTTCAGTGAGGCTCTTTATAAATCACTACCTGCACAATGTTTTGAAAATTTTACTTATTTTCTTGTCATTTAACTATCCAATGGACACTTTGGAAAATACACTCAGTTAAAAAGCATTAGATTGTGGTTTTCAAATCAAACACATTTAAGCTAGATATAAATTCTCCACTTACTCCTAAATATAACAAAAATACAAAACTTACTCCTCTTTTCAATACCATGATCAAATTTTATTTTTTATCTATTTCAAACTGTATTTCTGGAAGTAAATTGCTTTCATTCTCAAAAATGTCAATGGCCTACAGGAGATAAAACTAAAAATTACTTTCTGACAAGATTCTTTTGAGTGACTAAAACTTGATCTGGCTGAGGCTGAGTTAAGCAACAGAGTAAAAAGACAAGAGTCAGTTTGATCCCAGATATTACTGATGTATATGGTAATTTGTGATGGCTCTTACCTGTTCCTGAATTGTTTACATATTAACTTCTATACGAAAAAGCCCAGTTGGCTCTTTTGTCTTCACAATACCAAAACTTCAGGAACATCTCAGTGATCTCTTTTCCATCCAGAAATAAAGCATTAACATAAACATTGTTACTGTTCTCCAATAAACTGGAAAACAAACTCTCAGAAGTCAAAAGAAGTCCCATGGCCTGGAGTCCTAGGTAAAGAAACTCCAGTGATTACCAGGTGCCAATTCCTCATTTTTATAGATGAGGAGGCAGAGGTGAAATAGCTCACTTAAGGTTAGACAGGAGTTGGTAACTGGAACCCAGGCCAATCCAGTCGTGGCATCCCTGGATAATATGTGATGCATGCTCTCATATATTGTTTTTCAGAATCTGGTTTCAGTTCAGGGCACAGGAGAGAATTAAACTACTTTCAGTTTTTAAACTTTAGATACAATTATCTTGGAACTAGGAGTATAGATTATAGAATAAATGTCCCCCGAAAACTTCTTTAAAAAAATGTGTTCCTACAAGGATATTTTCTCTGTGTGTCATCTTTTCTTCCATAATATTTTTTCTGCCCTTTTCCCAAATCACTCAGTCTTGCATTTTCTGTTTTTATTCATTCATTCTTCTCATTTCTGGGTTCAACTGGGAGATGATTTAAAAATAAATATATGGTTGAAATGTTCACGTATAGACCTTTCACTAGTTTAAAGGGCCTACTTATAAGAATATTGAAGTAGAAATAAAAGTTTATCTTACGTAAAATCTTACTCAAATTCTATTTCCTCTTGAAAATATTTTGATACAGAACATCATTCTGAATTTTTAAAAATAAATTATTTTCTCCTCCTTAATCTAGAATAATTGTGGAAATTTAAAGAATATTGGGTAGTAAATAAATATTTTGTTATGTAAGTAAATTTTTTACAAAGCCTTTAAAAGAAGAAAGCATTTATTTTTTTTTTTTTTTTTTTTTTTTTTTTTTTTTTTTTTTTTTGCGTTACATGGGCCTCTCACTGTTGTGGCCTCTCCCGTCGCGGAGCACAGGCTCCAGATGCACAGGCTCAGCAGCCATGGCTCACGGGCCCCGCCGCTCCGCGGCACGTGGGATCTTCCCAGACTGGGGCACGAACCCGTGTCCCCTGCATCGGCAGGCAGACTCTCAACCCCTGTGCCACCAGGGAAGCCCCGAAAGCATTTATTTTTCTCCTTTGGGAAAAAAGAGTTTAAAAGAGTTGTCTTAGACACTAAGGTATCATGAGATGAGGATATAATCTTTTACAGTTTACAGAGTATTTTAACACATATTAAACTTGCTTGATCCTTGTTAAAGTATGAGAAATAAGCAAGAGAAGCATTATTATTACCGTTTCACAGATGAGGAAACTAAGACCAAGAGAAGTGAAGAGATTTTTGCACAGTCAACTAGCAATTTAGTGGCAAGAAACAATTTGAAACTAGATTTTTGATCTCTTAGGTTCTGTGTTCTGTGATACATGGCTGCTGCCCCTTTTCCCCCTCACCTCCCCCGTAACCCTCCACCTTGTCAACTGCCCTTCCCATAGTGCTTATAAGGTGGCCTGTTCAGAGAATATACTCAGGAAGATATATTGAATTAAGAATTCTGGCTGTACAAGCCTCCACCCTCCTACCCAAGTGAAAAAATTCTGGATGGCCATCTGTTTAGTCAAGCATGTGCCTGATGGCTGTGGGAGGATTGACAACTGTACCACCATGGATTCAGGGCCCAGAGAGTAAATATTGAAACATGTGTTTGTTTCTGTACATGTGTCTCAGGGCTCAGTGATGGGCACATTTCAAAGATCTAAATAATAATAGTGATGGTGATGCTTCCAGCCCCAGTACTATTGCTGTACCTGAGCTTCACTTGAAGAGCTGTGGCCATTTTGCTGATTACACAGTCTCTCTCCCTTTCATGCTATGTCTCCAAAAGTCCCTGCTGTTCCCATACTTGCCTTGGTTCTCTTCTTCCTACTCTCACAGCCATATTTTCTCTTTTGAAGGGGCCACTGTGTATTCCCAAGGATTCTTGACAATTGATTTCTTCCAAGGAGATGCCTAAATTCCCATTTTTTCTCCTCTATATGTTGGGCTACCTCACTCCATGTATCAGTTAGAATCAAATAACACATCATCAGGATTTTATGAGTATGGTATGTATCGGGTGTTATGGGAGTATGCAAAACAAATGGAAAGCTGTATCTTCCCTCATTACAACTGGTTTAGAAAGTAAAGGATGAGATCACCTAAGAAAAGCAATATTTAAATGGGTGCCAAGTGTTATATGTGATGACACATGTAGGAGAATCAAGGGAATTCTGAGTAAAGGTATCAGGTGGGGTTACACAGGGGTAGATTTAAGGAAGAAGAGAAAAGATTGTCAAGTAGTGATTTAAGTGTGCTTAGACTCAATAATTTCCATGAGCACTCATTCCCAAACTACCCCAAATAAACATACTATCCAAGCTAAGAAAAACAAGTTTCCTATACAATGTCAGCAGTAAAATAAGACCCGTAACTACTCCCCTCAGATCAGGTTGCCATATAACCTGAGTTCCTCAAATTTAAAAGTCCTGGAGGTATACTGAGAAGAAATGAGTTTCAAAGAAAATGATGCATGTAGAATTTTATTTATTTATTTATTATTTATTTAAGCAGCAAAAGGTAGATTATTAAATTATGTAACTGAAAAGTCCAGGGGATGTTGTTGTTGTGTGTTTGTTTTTTGTTTTGATGCATGTAGAATTTTAGAAAAAAAGTTAAGGAAGATTTTTCCATTTGGAGATAGAGGTTTGTACAAAGCCAGTAACAAGCATGGAGAAAGGAGATATGGCTAAAGCAAAAAGAAAGCCATGTCAGGTTGTAGGGAGGAAAAAAAAATGGAGATTGGAAAAGAATAAACTGATGGAGGTTCCTGAAAGCCAGATAAATGATAACAAAGGCTAACACTTCTCAAGCCTCAGTTATATACTGGGCTCCATGTTACGTATCACAATAAGATAGGGTACTATCTTAGCTCTACAACAATCTTCCTGTTTTGCCGAAAGATTTATGTTCTACTGGAAGACTTACTTTCGGTTTTAGGTTTAGAGGATTTACCGGCAAAATAACCACTCCACACTGCAGTAAGCAAGAAATAAGGAAATTTATTATATTAGTAGTAGGTTACAGTATAAGGACAAGCTATATATATATATATATATATATATATATATATATATATATATATATATATATATATATATATATACATACATCATTGATTTGGGAGCACTTACATCGCCACATACATTACTAGTTTGAGAGAACTTTCATCACCAGGTTGGGAGAACAAGCAATATATAAAGAGACAGAAGCGCATACATCAGCAATTTGGGAGAACTTCATCCAGATCCAAGCAATGCTGGGGAGTCCCTGGAATAGCAATCTGAAGTCACAGTTGGGAAGGTCCTGGGTGGTGCTTCCACCCAAAGGGTGAGACTCTAGAGTGTCGTCCAAAGGAATCCTGCTTTTATCACCAATCTGCAAACTGATAATCATCAGCTTACATGCAAATGTGTAGCTCTGGCTATTATGTTAAATGCTTGTATTTCTAATCATAAGTCTCAGAATGTTCACTGATCCCCAGGAACTGGCCAGATTCCCAGGGCCCAGGAAGCTTTGTGACTTACTCCCTTTGCTGGTTCTCAAGACCTGCCAGACTTATTCCCTTCCCTATCTGTTGGTTCTCAAGACCTACTTTCGTGGCTTCTGCTGGTCAGCAGTTTGGCATGTAACTCTTCTAAGGTCTCTGTTCAGTCAAAGGCCTATTATTGCCTATGAAGCCTGAACAAGACTATTTTTATTAATTTCCCTTACACCTACCAGAAAGTATTATGAATCCTGTTTTAGATGATGCAATAAAAGGCTTAAAAAGGTTGACCAAAGTCACACAGCTAAAAAGTGACACATCTGTCTGAATCTGCAGTTCATGTTCTTTCCCCTTTTCAAAATTTGAGTGACAAGTAGTTTACGTTGACTATGCTAGTAAGCTGGGGGTATTTACAGGTTTTATTTTTCAATTCAATTTTATTTTTGTCAGAATAATATGTGCAAATAGTTTTGAAAGTCAAATATAAGACATAACAAAATTTATCAGTTCCCTGTCCACTTCTCCCTCCCTGCCTCTGGTATTGCTCCTCAAAGGCAACCATGCCCATTTCTTTTAGTTTTTTTTCATTCTATTCTGTTTCCTATATTTCAAAATGAAATACTTGACTGCTGTTTATTGTTTCATCATTTTAAAACATTATCTATCAATATCTTGTTTTTGTAGATGAGGATTTATCTTTTATATACCTTTACCTCTTCTTCCTCTGTCTACTCCATCCTCTCAACAATCATATAATTTGGGAGGGGTAAATTAATACTTAATGTTTACATTATGATGATGATATAAATAATGTTTACTGCTTAGCTAGGTATTGTACTCTGATTATGTTTCCTTCTTATATACCTCTTTGCCTTTTTTTTTGAGTAAGAAATTTCCTTGGTTTTTTAATGACTTTGTTTCTTATCCACTTACTGCTAATTCTTTCTAAATGAACCATAGATTTTTAGAAACATCTCACAATACTATTTCTATATGGTCAATTTCATCAGATAACATATCAGTTTCCCACCCCCCCTTTTTGTGGTCTTTGAGAACCTTCTTTCTGCCCCCATCTCCTGCTCAAATCTGGACTTGTTATCCTACTGTCATCTTTCACTGCTCCCTTGTGTTAGCGTTCATGTTTCCTGAATTATGTAACTCTTTATTTCTCAGTTTACTCTGTTGCTTTTAGTGGTGCACATCTCCCAGAAGCATCCTAAGAAAGGGTACATGGAAGGTCCAGTTTTGAGTCCTTGAATGCCTGAAAACATCATTAGTCTGTTCTTATAATTGATTGATAATTTAATTTAGCATAGAATTAAGGTTAAAATTTCCCTTAGACTTTTGAAGGTATTTCTCCAGTATCTTCCAGCTTTCGGTGTTGATGTTGAAAAGTCCAGTCATTTCCAATCCTTTCTTTGTGATTTGTTTTTTTCATCACAATTTTCTCTTTATCTCTTATGCTATCATTTTCTATAGCTTTGGTACTTGGCTCTTTTCGTTTTAATCTTTTCCCTTCTATTATTCATCTCTTTGTCATTTATTCTATATTTGAGAGCTTTCCACATCTTTGTCTTCCAAGCCTTTTACTGCATTTTTATTTTTATCATATTTTTGTTTACCAGAAGTTCTTAGCCTCTAATTGTTCTTCCCTTCCCATTTTTGCTTCATAGGTGCAATAACGTTTCCTTTTTTCCCACAGATATTAAATCATGAGTATTTTGTTCTTGGAAATTTTTTTCTTTACCTTGCATTTTCTTCTATGCTCTTTTTTTTCCTGTTTGTTTTGGTCTATTTTTCATGTTGAAGGCTTTCTTTACATGTCTGGTCACCCTAGCCTGACCATTCATATTTAAGAATGACATACTATAGAACTGGAAACTCCATGAGTGGGGGCAGTGTAGGGTGATAGAGCAGTCAGATAGCTTCTTCATTGAGGACCTTCAAATGCCAGTATTGAGTAATTATGTTTTTTCTGAAGTCATTCAGTTTCTACAGAGAAAAATCCCCAATCTATTTTTTGAGGTCAACACTCCAGCCTTTGTGAAGAGAACTTATAGGAGTAAGCAGAGGGGAGGGGAGCAGTCTTCCTATTCAACATTCAGATTTTCATTTATTTCCAATATTTTCAGCTCCGAACCTCACTCCTCCTCTAGTGATCCTAGGATTCACAAATTCAGAGTCTCCCTACTCTGTTCTTTTTAGGAAATAAATCTCTAGTCTTAAGCAAAGATAAAAGAAGCAGCCTAGGAGCTGTAAGCATTTGGCATATTGATTTCAATCAGTCCCCTCTTGTCAACGTTGTTTTTGCATCTGCATCCGGAGGCTCCTGTCCTTCCAAGTCCTGAAACTTTCAGCAGTCTTCTGGAAGAAATCGTCCAACTTCTCATTGGTATCCCACTCTACCAGCATTTTTACTGCTTCCTCTTCTCTGCTAAAACAACTGTTATCCCTTCATAGACAGAGCTTCTTTTCTTTTCACCTGAGTTAAAAACAAGACCAATATTACTTTACCTTCATTTTAATGGAGTTTCTGAGATACAGAATACATATGTGTATGCCTAATCTGTCATGTTTAACATAGTCACAGTTTGGTTTCCCTGGAAACAGATGCTGAGTTAGTTTGAGGTTCAAGGTTAGAGATCAATACTTGGATTGAAAGAGGAGGAAGCAGGATTGAGCAGAGGGAGAAGTCAAACTATGATGCAGCTCTGACAAAGCCTCAGGCAACCCAGCAAGGAGCTCTGTAGTGAGCACTGCTAGTCAGAACTGTTCTTGATCCAGTGGCAATAGCTGGGTCTTTATACTCCTGCCTTACTCGAATGTGGGCTGCCCTGGGAAGGGTGTGACCTTGGATGTAAAGGAAAAGCTCATTTTTCCACCTGTGCTTTTCTCCTGTGAGTCTCCTTTACTACTCACACAGAACACTTCACTTCTGACACTTCTGGTCACCGAATGTGTGGAAGTTTACTCCCACAGCAAGCAAGTCTCTGCAACACCAGCTGGGCGTCCCACAATTTAACTCAATTATGACACTATCTACCGAAGATAGTGCCAGATCCCACAGGATAAGGGCTCAGACCCACCACCTCCTACCCTACTTTAGATGCCTACTCACAGGGAGTAGGCCCCCAGGTTACCCACAGCTTCTGTCCAATTTGGCTACAAATCAGAAGTTCCCACGACCCCCTCCTCCACTTCAATTAATTTGCTAGAGTGGCTTGCAGAACTCAGGGAAACATTTATATTTAACAGTTTATTAAAGGATATGATAAAGGACACAGATGTACAGCCAGATGAAGAGATATATAGGGTGTGGTCTGGGAAGGTCTGCAGCACAGGAGCTGTGGTCTCCATGGAGGTGGGGTGTGTCACCCTCTCAGTAGGTGGATGTGTTCACCAACCTGGAAGCTCTCCAAACCCGTGCTATTGGGATTTTTATGGAGGTTTCCTCATGTACTCATGGTCAATTACTAACTCCATTTCCAGCCTCTCTCCCCTCTGGAGAAAGGGAACAGGAGGATGGGGCTGAAAATTCCAAGCTTCTAATCATGACTTAGTTTTTCCGGTTACCAGCCCCCATCCAGGAGCCACCCAGAGTCACCTCACTAGAACAAAAAATATTCCTAGTGCTCTTTTCACTTAGGAATTTACAAGAGTTTTAGGAGTCCTGTGTTAGGGATGGGGTCAAAGAATAAGAGGCGCTCCAAGTGTTCTTACCACTTAAAAAATTACAAGGGTTTTAGGAGCTTTGTGCCAGGAACCAGGGGCAGAGACCAATGTATATATTTTCTATCATCTCACATTGGGCAAGGCAGCTCCCTAAATCTGAGGGTAACCCTGAAGGACCTGATAGCTGTAGGCTCTCTGCTGACTATGCCCCTCACAGCTGGGCAGCAAGTCCTTCCTTGAAGGGGGATGTGGGTAGTGTATCTCCACGTCTATGATAAACAGGAGGCCCACAATAGGTTTTCTTTTAAAACAGTTTAACAGAGGTATAATCCACATACTAAGTGATTCACCTACGTAAAGTATACAATTCAATGGCTTTTAGTATATTCACAGAGTTGTGCATCCATTACCATAATTTTAGAACATTCTGTTTACTACAAAAAGAAACACTGCTCCCCTTATCTGTTACCCTTCAGTCCTCCCATCATCTCCAGCCCTAGGCAACCACTAACCTACTTTCAATTTCTATACATCTGCCTATACTGGACATTTCATATAAATGGAATCATACAATATGTAGTTCTTTGTGACTGGCTTCTTTCACACAACATAATGTTTTCAAGGTTCATCAATGTTGTAGCATACATCAGTTCTTCAGTTCTTTTTATTGCTGAAGAATATTCCATTGTATGGATATTATTTATCCATTTATCAGTTGATGGACATTACACTTATTTTCACTTTTTGGCTATTGTGAATAATGCTGCTATAAATATTCATGTACAATTTTTGGTGTGGACATATGTTTTCATTTCTCTTAGATATATACCTAGGAGTAGAATTGCTGGATCATATGGTAACTCTATGTTTAACCGTTTGGGGACCTGCCAAACTATTTTCCAAAGTGGCTACACCATTTTCATTCCCACCAGGTGTTTATGAGGGTTCCAACTTCTCTATATCATTGCTAACATTTGTTATTGTCTATCTTTTTAAAATTATAGTCATTCTAACGGTGTGAAGTGGTATCTCCTTGTAGTTTTGTTTGGCATTTCCTTGATGGCTAATAATGTTGAGCTTCTTTTCATGTATTTATGGGCCATTTATACAACTCTTTGGAGAAATGTCTATTCAAAGTCTTTGCCCATTTTAAATTGAATTATTTGTCCTCCTGTTATTGAGTTGTAGTAGTTCTTTATAGACTCTAGATACAAGTCCTTTGTCAGATATATGACAAGCAAATATTTTCTCTCATTCCATAGGTGTCTTTTCACTTCCTTTTTGATGTCCACTGAAGTACAAATGTTTTAAAATTTTGGTGATGTCCAGTTTGATGTATTTTTTCTTTTGTTGTTCATGCTTTTGGTGTTAT
Organism: Phocoena sinus; assembly: GCF_008692025.1. Taxonomy (NCBI): domain Eukaryota; kingdom Metazoa; phylum Chordata; class Mammalia; order Artiodactyla; family Phocoenidae; genus Phocoena; species Phocoena sinus. The sequence goes on along the minus strand of NC_045766.1, from coordinate 78,020,094 downwards.
ATATAAGAAACCATTCTGTAATCCAAGGTCATGAACATTTACATCTTTGCTTTCTTCTATGAGTTTTATAGTTTTAGCTCTCACATGCAGGCCTTTGACCCATTTTGAGTAATTTTCGTATATTGTGTGAGATAGGGGGGCCAAATGTGGATATCTACTTGTCCCAACCACCATAAATGTTAAAGCTTGAGAATGGCATGATTAATTTAAAAAAAAGTTAAGAAAATAGCTATTGAACACCTATTCTGTATGCAGCACTATAATAGACCTTATGAGATATAGGACCACAATCCTCTTTCTGGTTACAAGTTTCTGATTCTTATGCACTAGACCACTTGCCTTTAAAATTTTACTTGTTGATTGCTAGTATGAGAGTGTTGAAAAGGATAATGGTCATGCACAGGGCATTTAAAACATGCCACTTAATAATTCTGCTGTGGTTGACCTCTATCTGTTCTGCTGTGGTTGACCTCTATCTGTTAAAAAGTTCATTTTGAGTAGACTTGTTTAAGTGCCTATGAATTCAGGAAAAATGGCTTGGGTACTTAGTATTTGTCAAGAATTGAATTAAGTACCGGTGATACAAAGACATATGAAATATGTTCTATTCTGTCATTGCGCTCACAGTATAATGGGAGAGAGTGACACATTCTGAAGAAATTTCAACCCACTGTAAACCATCATCCTATCTCACAACAAGTCACCTTGTCCATGACAGTCTAAAAGCCTTACTGAAATCATAATTTGTCTTTAGAATTTCTTTTATTTAGCAAACCTCTAATCTTAATGAAAGAAAATAATTTTTTTTTTAAGATCCCATACTGGGTCCTGATGATCACTACTTCTTTATCTATGTGCTTATTCACCATTGTAAATAAATCTGTTTGTAATTTCATACTTGTTTGTCCATAGTTCCAAGTCATAGAAAAAGTTACTCTCTTTTACCTTGCCACTTTTGTTAATTAGGCAAAGTTATCTTTTTCTAATCTCTAGGCTTCTTTACTATCTTCTATGATTACTAAACATTAATCTGTAATGGTTCTGTAAAATTGACTTTTCTTGCTAATTTAGTTAGGAAAAAATTTCAACCTTACATATGACTTTTTACATAAGAGTCTTCTTTTCCATTTTAGTAAATGCAGTCACTTCATAGTGGACCAAGTAGGGCAGGGAGATATAGTCCCAAATCAAGAGCTATAATGAACAAGAATTTACATTATATGAGGTAGGAAAAACAATTTAAAAAAATAATGGATAACGGTGACTCTGTAATTTAATGGAATGGAAAAATAAATAAGAATGAGTATAAAGACATTTACAATGTTCTAATTTTTAAAGCACAGCATATATTTTTGGTGCTAAGGATCCTAGTAAAGGTAGCAAAAGCTTATCTGAGCCTCAAATCTCCTTATCCTAAAATAAACATACTTTGGTCTGAAGACATGGTGCAAGTTCATAAGTGTCTTTCCTACCATTTCTCTCAAATTCCAGCCTCACCTTGGCTATATGGATTCTGGGAGTCTGATTATATTCTGTTTCCTAGGAACTGGCCTAACTGGCTTTCTCAATCCCTCTCAGAGCAAATTTCTTTTCTTCTGGCTCAAAAGTCCCAGAATTGTTTGAGTTCTTGCATTTAACTTGGATTTCTCATCCCAGAGATGTGCTTTATTTACAGGCATGGCAAAAGTAATTGACATGAGTTCCCCTCTTGAGCTCAGGTTATTGATTCTCACAACTCTGGGTAATTTGAAGACATGGAATTACCAGAGAACGTAATGTTTCTTCAAAGTTTGAGGATTTTGTAGAATGAGTGAATCTTCCTGACTGTCTATCACCTGTTATTGCAGATGATGTACCCAGCAGAGGTTTATAAGATTGCACCAATTCATTATGGACTTCCGAACATGCTTTAAAGTTAGTCTTTTTAAAAAATTAAACCCATGATGTCTAATTTTTTCTTGTACTTGGTCTCCTTCTAAAAATATAAAGCTATAGTAAATATCCGCAAGTGAACTCAGTCTCAGTAGCTGGGTTCCTATTAACAAAGCTTTTACTATAAGAATACTCATGAAGTAGAAAATGTTATTTTTTTTAAAAAGTGATTATAAGCCGAACTCTACCAGTGCTCCCAACTCATGATTAGAAGTGAAATATCTTGTCTTTCCCCTGATTTTCACATGCAAACAAAGAATTGTGTAAGCAGTATTTTCTGTTTATCATTTTTATTATAATTTCACTGTTTATGCTGCACCATGTTGAGAGGAGCATTATATGTGAAATCACTATGAATTATTGTTGGCAGAAAGAAGAACAGCCAGAATAAATGATTAGAAAGAGAATGAGGCAAGGGTCTGGTGGAGATAGGTTGCAGTGCTGCAGCTGCTACCTCAGCATGAGAACAGAGACGTGTTATGTACGTGGTGGGGAACACATGGTCAGCTTCCATCCTTGCAGAGTTCCTATTTCCGCTGAGTTCTCTGCTGACCCTAGTTCTCAGTCCAGAAAGAACTGGCACAATGTTTACTGCCTGGAGGGATCAGAAATAAAGACCAAGGCCCCCATGGTGCCTTTGAATAAGTAAGCTTAGAAAGCCACAGAAGGGTGGACAGATTGCTAATAGCAGTGGGAGGTGGGTGTGCCTTCTATAGTATGGTCCTAAGTGAGTACTATCTATGGGCAACCAGAAAGAAGAGTCAGATCTCTGCTAGAAAAAAAAATTTCATTGCCTGGGTAGGGACTGATCAGAGACACTGGCCCTCTGTATATGTACTGTTGAGAGGACTGCTTAGGAAGGATGAGCACACATAAGCAGCCATTCCCCTGTTGGAAATTGCCTCTTGGCATGGTGAGCTCCTCATTTTTCGCATATAACATGTTGGCACCTAGACACAAAGCTCCTTGTAAATTCTCCAAGTGCACTTTCTGGGACATGCCAGGTTCACTGCAGTCACTTGGGATCACAGAATCTTAGAATTTAAAAGCCAGAAGGGACCTTAGAGGTCATCCAGTTAGCTGTGTATGCCCAACAGACATGGAGTGAATCATGAGTTTTCATCAAGTTTGGCATCTGCTTGTGAATTTACATGATGTCACTTCAATGCTGACAAAAGAACAGCCCAGCTAGAGCCAACACTTGTGTGGGATGCTTTATCCACAGGCGTTAGCTGGTTAATTTGATGAGAAATCAGTTCTTTTTGACTCAATGGACTCTTGCCTGGTCTGGGCTTCATTTTCCTGTCACTGTCACCATGATTGCTGGGGCTCTGATCCTATCCTTTCTCCACTCTCCTGCTGACTTTCTGGTGGCTAGCTAATTGGCTCACTCTTCTCTCCTCTGTCCAGCCCCCCTTGCACTCTGTATTCTCAAATTTCTCCTCTCAAATCAGGGAGAAAGAGGGGCATAGATCAGGCCTCCTGTCTCAGGATGAAGGTTGATTGTCCATCTTCCCTCAACCTGAAATTCCTCCCTTCTCTTCCTCTCATTCTCTTCCTCATCAGCACACTGGGAGGATTAGGCAATGGGAACACCTACACTGATCCTGATTTCAGCCTGTGGGTCAGGGCCTGAGACCAGGCCAGACATGGAGAGGGAACTGCAGAGATTTAGTTCCAAAGAAGACCTTTGAGTTGGGTAAAGACACAGGAGTCTGCAACCTTAAATTAAGGGGACCTGCAGCTATAGCAACAATGAACCAGAGGTGGGATAAGCTGCAGACCTTTCTCTTAAAATCACTTGGCCAAAACCTGTCTCCTCACTTGAGGCCATGAGCCCGAGAGAAAGATACACATCAGAGAGATGAACATTAAGGTCAAAACCACTGAGACAAGTGTGACTGAGATAAACCAAAACAGTGAGACAAATTTTACCTTGGGGATGAATAAAAACAACATTTGTCCATTCCATTTCTAAACGAATAAGTAATCCTAATCTTGTTGGAGAAGCTTGAGAGTTATGATAGTTAAACATTTGTACTAAGGGGGAAAATCCCCATAAATTCTGAATCTGTGATTTTCAACCTTGGCTGCACATTGGAATCATCTGGGGAGCTTTAAAAATACTGATGCCTGGGTCCTATTCTCAGAAATTCTGATTTATTTGGTCTGGGGTGCTGCCTGGGCCTTGGAATCTTTAAAATCTGTCTAGGTAAATCTAACTTAACAGTCAGGGATGAGAACCAATATTCTGAAAAGGAATGATGATAAGTAGCAGGGAAACTTTCCAGAGATTAAGTTTCTTTTTCTTTATTCTAGGAAGAAAGATACAATGAAGCATCTTGGAAATTACTTCAGGACTCTTTTAGAAGGCAAATTACCTTGGAATCTGAAGTTAGTTCCTTTCAGACAGGCAGGTGTATAGGAGCCCTGGAGTCTGAACTCAGCAGTCACTGTCTAGAGAAAAGGGGATATGACATTAGATGCTTTAGGTTTTGAAAGTTCAAAAGAAAAGTCTACTCAATCCTCAGTTTCAGATCCTCAGAGAAAAGAGATAGTGGTTCAGGGTTGACTGATGTCCTGGCAGGTGTCTGTATATGATTTGCTTTTGCTGCTCTGTGCCTGAAATTCCGTTCTCTCTCTTATCAAGTTCCCAGCTCAAATATCAACTCTCCTCCCTGTAGTTTTCCCTGACCACCTCAGGGAAAATTAATCTACCTTGCATTCCTAGAGTACCATATGCATATTTCTATTCACGTACTTGTCACATTGTATTACAGTTATTTGTTTACCTGCCTGTCCTCTTTCCCAGCTAGACTGTGAACTTCCTAAACTCAGTGACCTTTTCATCTTTATGTAATAAATGTTGAGAGTACCTGACATATGATAGGTGCCTCACAAATATTTTAGAAACTAATCAGAACAACAGATTATGTTCCTAGACTAGTTCAAAATCCTGTTTCACTTACAATGCAATTGAAATAGATATACATTAACAATAGAATGGTAGAAAGCAATCATATGAAATCATCTCCATATTTAAAGTACTATGACATTGGTTTAAATACACAGAATAAATAAGAACATAAAATATAGAATATATAAATTTCTCAGCATGTTACCAGTCAGTGGTCCAGGCATCATGTGGAGTGGCTGGAGGTGAGGCTGGGAAGACTGACTGCAGCCTACTGTGAGAAGCTGTGTGTGCTGTAGGAAGCATTTGGAATTTACACCAAAGTGTTAAGGAGCCAGAGAAGTCCTCCAAGCAGGAAATAACAAAATCAGATTAGTAATTTAGAAAAGGATCAATGAGTTTAGAAAAGGGTCAGTCTCATGGCTTTCTGACAGATTTAAAATGGTGCAGCAAAGTGTGATATCAGGTAGGAGGCTACTGTCCAATTAAGAGATGGCAAAACGTGTCCTCTATTCTTAGTTCCAAATAATAGACTTACCAGTTGTTATGGGCTGAATTGTGTACACCCCCACATTCATATGTTGAAGTCCTAACCACCCTCCTCTACTACTTCAGCATGTGATTATGTTAGGAGATAGTGTCTTCAAAGTGGTACTTAAAAAAAAAATGAGGTTATTAGGTTAGGCCTTAACCGATGTGACTGGTGTCCTTATAAGAAGAGGACATAAGGACACATACATACACGCAGAGGAGAGACCATGTGAAAATACAGGGAGAAAACAGCCATCTGCAGCCAAGGAGAAAGGCCATAAGAAACCAGTTCTCATGACAACTTAATCTCAGACTTCTAGCCTCTAAAATTGTGAGAAAATAAATTTCTGTAGTTTAAGCCACCCAGTCTATGCTATGTATTATGGCAGCCCTAGAAAACTAATACACCAATAAACTCTTAGGACACGACCCATTGGTAAGTTGTATACTGCTGTTATGTATTATTTTTCATGATTGGCTGCTCTAGGGCTTGGTACAGTTTAGGGGCTGGAAAACAGATATTTTAACATACAGTATGTGACTAAATTGTAAAATAAGAACATCCTAGAAACCTAGGGTTTGAAAGCACAATATGAACCTTTCAAAATCCTTGAGTAAAGATATTTTTCATCCATTTTAGCTTTCCCTCAATGAATATATTAGAAATTGATATTTTTCACTTTCTCTCCCCCTCCCCTCCCATTCAACTTCAAACATGCACTCACATCCACTTAAATGTATAACATATTGAGAGGATCTGCAGTATGACTCTGTTGGTAGCAAGTAAACCTGTCCCACCATGGCTACAGTGACCACAGGAGAAGTAGTCATCTGACTCAAAGAGATCTAATGTATAGGCAAGGCTGACCAATCAGCCTCTCTGTCTCTCTGTCTCACACACACATGCATTAAGAACCAAGAAGCCTAGAAGTAGAGGGCATTGGCAGCTGAATACTGTTTATGGTGGAATCCTAGACTGAAAACTGAGAATGACTGTTACTGAGGTTGATTTGACTTTTCTGAGGCCTCTAGGTTTGTAAGAGATCTGTATCATTACAATAAACTCCAAATCCCCCCTATTTTTAAAAATTTAAGTATAGTTGATTTCTAATGTTTTGGGTGTACAGCAAAGTGATTCAGTAAGAATATATATATATTCTTTTTCAGATTCTTTTCCATTATAGGTTATTACAAAATATTGAGTATAGTTTCCTGTGCTAAACAGTAGGTCCTTGTTGTTTACCTATTTTATATATAGTAATGTGTATCTGTTAATCCCAAATTCCCGATTTATCCCTCCCCTCCCTTTCGCCTTTGGTAACCATAAGTTTATTTTCTATGTCTGTGAGTCTATTTCTGTTTTGTAAATAAGTTCATTTGTATCATTTTTTTCAGATTCCACATATAAGTGATATCATATGATATTTGTCTTTCTCTGACTTACTTCATTTTGTATGATAATCTCTATGTCCATCCATGTTACTGCAAATGGCATTATTTCATTCTTTTTATGGCTGAATAATATTCCACTGTGTGTGTGTTTGTGTGTACATATATATACCTTATCTTCTTTATCCATTCATCTGTCAGTGGACATTTAGGTTGCTTCCATGTCTTGGCTATTGTAAACAGTGCTGGTATGAATTGGGGTGCATGTACCTTTTCAAATTAGAGTTTTCAGCTTTTCCAGTTATATGCTCAGAAGATTACTTGAGTCATTTTAAGAAGACTTCTCTTCCCTGCAACCACATGTGTCCTAATACAAAGGATATAATTACGTCTATGGATGAGATTAAGCTTTAGAGACTAAAACCATGAATAACTATTGATATATGCCAAAATGTGTGTAATTCTACATATCCTTTTATTCTTTAGAATAGAGGACAAAGTTCATACCATATAGAGGGAGCAGAGTAGAGAAAGAAAAACAAAGGTGGTTAAATAGCTGCTTCCATGATTCATGTAAACTTTCTTTTGAATCTTTTAAAAATAGTATTTTCAGGCTTCCCTGGTGGCTCAGTGGTTGAGAGGCCGCCTGCCGATGCAGGGGACACGGGTTCATGCCACAGTCTGGGAAGATCCCACATGCTGCGGAGCGGCTGGGCCTGTGAGCCATGGCTGCTGAGCCTGCACATCCGGAGCCTGTGCTCCACAATGGGAGAGGCCACAACAGTGAGAAGTCTGCATACTGCAAAAAAAAAAACCCATAGTATTTTCATTTATACATGAAAGAGCACATATGTATGCATATATGCATATGCCAAATTTACCAGAATACTGGATAGAGTGTTACTTAGAAAAGAAAGAAGGCAGAAGATATGGAATTGAAGCATGAAGTTCCATGATATATATAGACAGCAAACAATTTAAAATCTATTCCTATAAATACTAAAATGTACATGTGAAACATGAACATAGTCTAAATTTTTTTTCAAGAAACTCTAAACAGATGCCTGAAGTTTTCATTTTCTTCAGCAATTTTAAGTGTTATGACTAACCAATTGAAAGGCTTTATCTAAACCCATGTATTATTTTAATCAAGGAAAATTTAGTAGATTTCTGAATTATAATTGAATTCCTGTACGTGAGTATTTAAGTTATCCTTAATTCTCTGCAAATACCTGGTGGGATGATTCTGGAGTGTGATTCATTTTCCTCTCCTCTCTGACTCAGTTCCGCCACAGGAGCATTGCTTTCTATGGGCATTGCCATAGATTCTGACTAATGGCCCAGCTTCCTTTTCCTTCTAAGAGGGTTTGGGGAAGCTTTCTGGACTTAGTGGAACATTTCTGGCAGGGTTCTGCATTCAAGGTTAGGATCTGAAAATGGGATTCTAAGCTGATGAGGTGTGGCTCTCCAGGAAGAGGCCTGAGCGCTTCATCCCTCACTGACCCAGGACCCGCTGCGCCTCAGGGTGGCCCTCCAACTGGCTCTCATTACGAGCAGAGAGAAGCCAAGTGAGGCGAATCTGACCTTCCCTTCTCAGCATCTGTGACAGAGGAAATAATTGGAAATCAAAGATTAAGTGATCAGTCCAGGGTCAGAAACATGGAGGCCAGGCTGGCTCAGAGAACAGAAGCAGCAAAGCAAATGTCCATGTAAGGACAGAATAGGATGGTCTAGCAGTTAAGTGCACAGATACTGAAGTCAGGCTACTGAGGCTTGCACTCCAGCCTGCCATTTATTTACTGAGTCTCTTGACTTCCCCAAGTCCTAATGCCCCAATCTGAATAGACATATGGTAATCATAGAACCTACCTCATAAAGTTACTTTCAGTACTAAATGTGATAATATATGTAAAAGGAGTTGAGTCTATCTCATGTGTGACAAATGTTTCATGCTAGTAATATAAGGCTCGCCAACCTAGAGGAGAGACACACCGTGAGGGGGAAGGGCCAGGGGCCGTAGCACAGAGGGGATACAGGATAGGTATAGGCTGCAGGTCATACCACCTTGCTCTCTACCTGTCATAGGTGTAACCTGTGCTCTTCTTGTCTGGGCAGCTGCACCAACACAGAATAAAATAAGAGGTGTGTAAACTCAGAAAGGAAAGAACAGCTGTGATTTTTCTTCTCAACTCAGCTTATTTTTGTTTCCATGAAGACCATTATAGCTACTGAGATTAAAAACAACCCCCCTCCCCACAAAAAAGCCTCTCTCCAGTGAACCAAGAGATTTAAGTGGCAGCACCAGTGACAGAATATTTGGTTGTCTGGCTCCTGTGTGCTGGCGCCTCTCCACCCCACCCATCTCCATCCTAGTTTTGGCTTCCTTAGTCAGACTTCTCTGCATAGCAGCAGAGGGTATGTGCAGCAGCTCTGTCCAATGACTGATGGATCTGCTGCAGCCCCCGCTGGGGAGGCCAGGCTGAGATTCAGACTTCAGAGCACATTTGGAGAGTATTGCTTCTCAGCTGCCAGTAACAGTATTAGATGTTGTGTTCTGTTTGTGATGGGCACTCCGTGGTCATTTTTCTTTTCTTTTTAATATTTACTTATTTATTTTTGGCTGTGTTGGGTCTTCATTGCTGCATGCGGGCTTTTCTTTAGTTGCGGTGAGCGGGGGCTACTCTTTGCTGTGGTGTGCGGGCTTCTCATTGCGGCGGCTTCTCTTGTTGTGGAGCACGGGCTCTAGGCACATGGGCTTCAGTAGCTGCGGCACACGGGCTCAGTAGTTGTGGCTCACGGGCTCTAGAGTGCAGGCTCAGTAGTTGCCGCGCACGGGCTTAGTTGCTCCATGGCATGTGGGATCTTCTGGGACCAGGGCTCGAACCCGTGTCCTCTGCATTGGCAGGTGGATTCTTAACCACCAGGGAAGCCCTGTGGTCATTTTTCTGATTAATCAGTTCTCTTGTCTACCTAACCTTCTTCCCAATGACCCTGTATCTTTACCCCGTCTCCCTTTTCTTTCACCTCCTTATTTGCCCTTGTGAATAACTACGCATTTCAGTGTATTTGGATATAAAGTTCTCTCTCTAATCAGATGGGCAATGAAACTTAAATGTGAATCACTTTGGAAGGGTTCTACTTAAAGACAAATGAGGCTACTCAAAAGAAGCCCCTTAGCCTACAACCAAAGCCCGTCCAGGGGTATATGAGTTTCTTCAGCTGGAGGACCTATAGATATTTCATTGAGCCCTCAGGTTCCCAGATTCGTGGGCCCCTCAGAATGATCATGTGTGTAATCAGACTATTCTTTTCAGAGCCTGGGACCCTGAACCTTCAGAGACATGTCTGGTGCCCCTCATCGTCCTATGGTAAGTCCAAGTTATCTTATTCACATGCATATTGTATTTTTGCAAAGCACACAGACCTGTTGTTTATTGTGACTAAGGTATTTATAACATAAGGAGTAGGCCAGAGCACTGGGGTTTGACAAAGGTGCCCTAGAGATCGCTGTGGTCACAATGAGCAAGATTAGAGAGAGGCAAGCTGGCAGACCGCCCCCCACCCCGCCACCGCCCAATTCAACAAGAGTAGCTCTGCTTTATGAGTTTTGCATATTTGGTTTTGCACTGGATATTCTCTGTTTGCATGTTTAAATCCATTCTCTGCCCTTCTCCATCTTGCTCTTTGCCCCTCTCCATCTTGCTCTTTGCCCCCAAGAAGCTGACTTCCGTGGATTGCATCATCTGGGCTTCCTTGCCCTCTAGCTGGGTTCAGCCAAAGGGAGGAGCAGTAGGAGACTGTAGGGCAGAGGAGAGAGAATCAGGGGTGTTTATTTCCCTGACTCCTTCCCTTCTAGGTTGTGGTTTGGCAATGGCTACATTCCTCTATAAAAGTCCACAGCTCCTATCTGCTGGTGCCTTCCTATAGCTACAATTCTTGCCAGATTCTGGTAACCATTCTGTCTCCTCCTTTGCCCCTTCAAGCCTAGGGGTGGCCATTGCATTCCACTGTGGTTAGTCCTGTGTTATTTTTACCATCCCTTGCTGGCTTCTCTTTACCCTATCCAGTCTTTTGTGAATAGTCCATTCATTAAACCCTTTTCAGTCACCCTTTTTGAGTTTTCCATCTGTGTTTGAATTTTCCATGCTAGGACTATGACTGATTCAGTCTTCTATTGTAAGATCTTGTTTAGTAGAAGATTCTACTGCTAAATAAACCCACAAAATTCTACTGCAAAATAAAACCACTTGGAGAAACACAACACTGGATCAATCAGAAGCATTGTAAGAACAAATGTCACATTCTTTGTGAATGTGAATTACCCAAGATGGAGCAATGTCTTCAAAAAACTGTTGAATTAGATAATCTTTACCATACATTTTAAAGTTTCTATTGAAGAATACATTTAATTCAGTACTAAATTTAATTACTAAATAGAGGCTAAAATGACTCTGGAGACAGACAGACTGAATCCTGACTCTGGCACTTATCATCTGTGTGATTTTGAGTAAGTTATTTAACCTCGCTAAGCCTCCACTTTCTCATCTGTAAAATGGAAGTAATAGCATTCTCTATCTCATGGAATTGTTGTGAGAATTAAGTTAGATACTATATATACAGTGCTCAATACTAAGCTTGATACTTAGCTTGATACCCAATAAACTTTAACTCTTGCTACTATGATTTATAATAATAAAATACAAAAGACTATATCAAACTAGTATAAGTCAACAGTTTGAAGAAACAATAGTTTGAAAATCTAAAAGTCTGGACGGGGAAGCAACAAGTGCTTCACTCACACAAATGCCAGACCTGTTTCTTCCTGGAGCTTGTAGGAGTTTAAATCAGTCTTCCTGTTCAAAGACCCATGGTGAACCAACATGCATCCTGGGCCAGCAGAGATTCACTGGTGCCATCAGTAAATTCAGCCAGGTGTACAAAAGGCAGTGAAAGTAGAAGTTACCTGAGGAAGTTACCAATGTTGGAGATCCTTCTTCAAATCTTGGCTCAAATGTTGCCAATCTGTTTATTTATTATATTTTTGGTTTATTGTCTGTCTCTTCCAGTTGGAATATAAACTGTGTAAAGGCAGGGTCTTTTGTCTTATACACTGATGTTTGCCAGCTTGGTACTCGGTAAATATTTGGTGAATGTTGTTGAGTCATCTCTGCATTACACTGTGTGTGAGATTTGGCTAACGCAGTATGCTAAATGATAACCTCTGGGTAATTATTTAATTGTATTCAATAGATGTTTACATCAGTTTAACAGGTCAGTTGTCATTTATCACTTGTGTCTGGCCTGTACTTGAACTGTTTCTGTTTAGCTGTCTCGCACAAAGTAGACACTCAGGTGTGTTAGTCCCCTTGTGTGTTTAACTTTTTGTTGGATATAGCTTTTTTTTTTTTAAAGATTATTCTTTGTGTACATGTATCATTGCAGGTGGGTATACCTCAAGGCGCATCTGTGCTTGAGAGCAGTGTTAAAAATCCTCAGCTATCTATTTGCAGCTTAGCAGAGAGAAGACATTAATTACTTCTTTAGTATTCCCTCTAACTTTGAGTGTTCCCCCTCATTTCCTTCTTCTCCACAAGAGTGACACGTTTAGTTTTCTAAGTTTTAACCATTTAGGTTTTTTTCCACATTGAATACTTGATAGGACAGAAGCAAGCAAAGTCCAGCATAATTTTTCTTTGTCAGTCTGGGGACTGTTTGTACTGTCCCACCCACTGTTAGAAAACCCTGTGATTCCTGTCCAAATTATCTTCTAAGGGTAGCAGATACCCCTTCACTGCTTTCTTCTGATCAAAGGTGAGATTGGAAATTAACTTGGTAGTTCACATATTCAGTCCAAAGGCATAGTACAAAAAGCTGGATCTAAGTCCAAGACAAAGGACATGAGATGGAGAATACATGATACTGAGTAGAAGCATCTTGGAAGGAGAAACCAGAAGTTTTGTGAATCAAAGGGAGGAGAGCTTTTATAGGATACCTGTAATATGAACTGTTAATGGTTCTCATCTGCTCTGGAGAGCAGTTACCTGTTTTCTGAAGACCCATGGGGATAAGGTATTCTAACAAGTGATAGCAAATAGGGTCCGTCTTAGGGCCAACTGTGTTCAGTTATGGTAGTAACCGACTGAAGTAGTGTTTCTCACAGTGTGGCCCACCAACCAGCAACATTAGTATCACCTGGCAACTTGTTAGAAATGCAGATACTTGGTCCTTACCCCAGACCTACTGCCTCAGAAACTCTGAGGTAATCTCTATTTTGATAAGTCATCTAGATGACTCTGATGCACATCAGTGTTTGAGAACAACTGGTCTGGAGTAGTGTGTTGGGCTCAGGAGAGAAAAAAATGCAGTAATCCACTGGTGATGTTACCACGAACGTGGGTGGGAGGGGTAACAGTGAGCAGGCCATGTAATTTGTGATCTCACTACTAGACAGAGTTTATAAATATAATGCAAATGAGTGATCTAAACAAGCCACCAAACTTTGGCAACCCCAAAGTTCTGAAGAACTAAAAGAACAATTGGTCAAAGTAAATAACAAATGCAGATGGAATGGTGGCAGCGGACCGAAGGAGAGTCACATGACTCCTCATCTATGAACATCTATAAACAGGTAAGAGAAGATGGTTATTGGAAGGATAACATAATAGGCCAGAAAGCGAAAGGAGTAAGAACCAGAATGGGCTGGTTTGGGGAAAAGATTTATTCTGAGTTTTTAAAGCAGTTTGGAGATAGAATTGAGGGAGGTGAAAAGTACATATAGAGAGAGATGGAGAGAGAAAACTTAAAGAAATTTTGCTATGCGTTAGGATAAAATTGATATTTTTGAGAGACTTCTGTAAAGATTTAATTTTTAAAAAATTATTATTATCACAATAATTTCTATTTTGGTTGTTGAACTGTTGTTTCTTTCTGAGTGATACCATACTAAAACTGAGCTTTATTGGATTAAGTATTTGTATATTTATTTGTCACTTTGTTTTTCCTCTGTCTTCCTCTAAAAATACTTTATTTAAGGTAGCTCATAGACAACAGTAGTGCTAATAACTTGCATTTGCTTAAAGTTTTGTAATTATAAAACTTTATAATCTTTGATTATCTTTTTGGTAAAACATTATGATGAGGCAGGTGGTGAGGGGACATTATTATCCCCATTCTCCAGATGAGGACACTGAAACTTAGTGAAGTTATGTACCTTGTTCTGAGTGAAACAACTAATAAATGATGGATTTGGGATTCAAACTTGGGTCTCCTAACTCCAGATTTGGCATTCTGTTTATTACCTCATATAGTAACAAAGAGTAGTGTAAAGAAACGTCTCCTGTCGGGAAGGGTAATTTGTTTTAAACTTTAAATTTACACCATGTCTCATAAAATATGGTTCTACTTTTAAAGCTTTTTTTTTTTTTTGGCCATGTCGTTCGGCTTGTGGGATCTTAGTTCTCTGACCAGGGATCAAACCCGGGCCCTTGGCAGTGAAAGCATGGAGTCCTAATCACTGGACCGCCAGGGAATTCCCTTGGTTATACTTTTAGTCACACCTTGTAAGGAATTAGGGTCTCATTTGAAAGGTGAGATTACTGCAGGTTTTTGTAATGAGACCAAGGAAAGTTTTTCATTACCAGAACTGGAGCAATGACAGTTTGAAAGCAGAAGGCACTCAGTCTAGCTTACAGAGGATTAAAATGACCTCTTGGTGAGAGTTATTAAGAGAGGGCTTTGAGGCTCAGTATATGTCTTAATAGAGAGGGTACAGATGGAATAGGATAGAAAGCGAGCTGGCTACAAGACTGTCAGAAACTGCTGCATTGTTTTTATCCTTTTGTACTCTGCTTATTTTCTTTTTCTTCTTCTCTTCCTATTTAATAGAGTTGTGTTGAAGGTTCCATCCTGCCTAGCCAAGCCAAAGGGAACCAAGGAAAGGGATTTGGTCTTATTGGGTTGGAGCTACCTGTAGACCTCTGAGAATTCAAAATAGTGGTGTGGATGGAAAGGTCAATTTCTAGGATTTAGAGTTGGGGTGATGTGGTCATTTGGCTCTTTTTACATAGAGATACCCCTTCCTTGGATAAAATGTTGGAGGAATGTGGTCTTTTAATTTTTATTTGTTACTTCCTCCTTAAGAGAGAGAGAATCTTCACATGATTTGATGAGAATTGAAACAGGGTAAAGGAGTGGGTGGGAGGAAAAATTAATAATTATCTTATAAACTCAGGAATTTTTAAAATGTTCTTTTAAAAGAAAACTGACACTAAAACTGTTTTAAAAAATAAATGTTTAGAATGAGGCTTTTTTCTATTGATGTCTGGTCTTTGCGTGTTCCAAATTCAAAAGGAATTTTTTGAAAATGTAAACCTCTGTACAGTGTCAGGTGACAAGCAACACAGCACAGCTCTCAAAAGCAAAAATAAAATAAATTTCAGAATATCTTTCTATTTTTCCAAGCTGAAGAGAACAAAGAATTAAGGGCTTTCTTTGCTTATAGTTTTCTAATTTAAAAGCTGGGGAGCTTTCCTATTCTGCTGATTAGGCTTTGAAGTCTAGAGTGAAACAGTGATTACAACAAACACCTACCTGCTTAGAGACTGGAATCAAGAGGCATATTGCCCTAATTCTTCAAACACTATTGAGGAAGAGAGAAAGTAAAAAAGAGAGAGAGAGAGGGAGAGAGAGAAAGAAAGAGAGAGAGAGAGGAAGGAGAACAAATAAATCTAAAAATACAGTAATTGGAATATGGCTTTTCCTGATCCACCAAGGAGTTGAAAGATCACCACTGACAAATAAGAGTTCAAATATACACGAATGGGAATACTAGACTATATTTTAACAACATTAGCATAGTTTCCTAGCCTTAAAAATTGTCATTGAAGTTCTGTTTACCAAGTGTTATTGCATAATCACCTACTCAAACTTGGCAGTGAAATGAAGCCTAGACTTCATTTGTTTACATTTAACTTTGTGGGGACCCATCCCTATATTGGCACATGCTGTAGTTTGGCATTTACATGCAAATTAGCCAATTATTTATATATTTTTTTGTTACCCCCACAGCAGAATGGTGAAACAAATTCCTTGGATGTATAGTTCTAAGAAGAAATGTAATTCTAATGAAAAAAAATTCACAAATGCTGTCCAATAAAATGTACAATTCCAATGCTACCAGGATGACCAAGCACATTTTTACATGTAGGAAGTGTACTGCCATTTTTTTTGGTTTTTTTTTTTAAAGGAATCCTTCACGGATATAGGAGAGAAAGAGTCATAAAGAAGAGAGACAAGTTGCTTTGCCACTATTCTATCACCACATGTTCTGCTGCTACTTTTGCAAAATGAATAGAGAGGTACCCAATTAACTTCCTTGAGTAACCAAATATTTAAAACAAGTGAATACACAAAAACCTTTCAGTGACCTTCACTTGTAGGCAAGGTAACCACAGAGAATCAATAAATATATTGACCAAACACTTGTAAGAAGAATGAATTTGTCACAGGGCAGTGTTGTTTACTGACAGTACACCTGACTTTCTTCCTGTCCCCAGATTCCCCTCACCTAACTCTGCCTGGAGGCTTTGCTTCCTCTCAGATCTTGGAATGAGTTTATCCAACTCATTGATTTGAGATCAAGTCAGGTTCGTTGATGGCCCCTCTCTAACCCTAGTGTCTGTTCTAACTGTTCCCGGTTAGGTTCATTTCCTATTTCCTAATTACACAAGTGACTGAGCTTCTTGTTAATTTCTCCATATCTCATGTTTTTCTGTTCTCTGAAGCTTATATATTAGTTTGCTAGGGCTGCTGTAACAAAGTACCACCAACTAGGTGGCTTAAACAACAGAAATTTATTCTCTCACAGTTTTCTGGAAGCTAGAAGTCCAAGATCAAAGTGTCAGTAGTGTTGGTTTCTTCTGAGGGCTGTGAGAGAGAATGTTCCATGCCGCCTAGCTTCTGGTGGGTTGTTGGAAATCTTTGGTGGTCCTTGGCTTGTGGAGGCATCACCCCAATCTCTGCCTTTACATTCACATGGTGTTCTCCTTGTGGGTGTATGTCTATCTCTTCATATGGCATTCTTTTTATAGGGACAACAGTCTTATTGGATTAGGGGCCCAACCTACTTCAGTATGACCTCATCTTAACTAGTTGTATCTGCTGTATCTTTCTGGGCTTCAACTACCTTTCCCTTATCTACAAAAGGGAGGTAAAAAGGCATACCTCTTACTATGAGGATTAGTAATAATATCTGTAAATGCAACTAACACAATGAGTTGTTCATTCATTGTACAATTAGGTACATTGTACATTAGGTACTCAGAATGTGGTAGTTATTATTATGGCATTTTGACTTCTTAAGACCACTCTTTCATTTTTCTACTGCATGCTCTATTTAATCAAGGCTCATCTTGGAGTCAGAATATAAAAAGGTCATGGGATCTTGAAAGGAAGAATCAGTGAGGAATTGTATCTTCTATGAATCCTAGCCTTTGAGAGTTTTAAAAAACTTCAAAAAATAGCATTAGTTATTAATAATCTTACCATACTCAGAAAAACAGGGGCAAATCACCTAAGGCAGTATTTTGAGTTTAACTACAAAATTTAGCTACGAACTACAGAATATTTTAAAACCATAGTATTTAGTAATCATTGCCTCTGAATCAAGTAGCAGTTTTGTTAGGTACTTGTCAACTAAATTATGGGTAAAGTCAACTTAAAATATATTTGGAATTCAAAATGTGTTTCTAATTTTAAGAACCAAAGAACATAAATAATAGACTTTTATTAAGAAACAGGAGTAATTGTTGTTAGTTAATTCCTGCTGCTGCAAGTTTCTTAAATCCCAGTTTCAAAAAAGAAATACGGAGCCAGCTCTATGATCACATTTTACAAGACTGGAAAGCAAGTGGTATCACTCTTGGAGGAACAGATGGGATCCAATGGGTAATTCCAGTTGCAGAGAGCAAGCGCAATGACTGGAGTGAAGCCAGAATAACAGTTGTAAGAAAGAGGCTCTCCAGAATTTAGGGGAAGCTCCAGGATGGAAGTGGAGTACCTGGAAGAAATACACACCTTCCTCCTGGGGAGGAGCCAGATGCCCTGTTCAGACAGGTTGAAGATCAAAGTATGACACCAGAACGTGTGTAATGCACAAGGAAGTAAGTGGGATTTATGAGGAAGTAGGAAGGTGCTGGGTGTGTGTAGAGGAGAGAGGACTGAAGAAACAGAGTCAGGAACAGCATGACATCACTCAGGATCACTGATCAAGAGCAAAGCAGGGGATACACAAGGGGACTTCAGAATCCAGCAGGCAGTTACTTCTAAAGATGAGCTTGTAGGCATGGCCTAATTTCCACACTGTCAACCAGGACCTTCTGCCTACTATTCTCAATTCTTAAAGTAGTCAGGCCTGGCCAGGTGGACAACAGTGTGAGTCTTGGCAAGCAGCATCCTTATGACTTGATACTGCAAAGACAGAATATCTTCAGGTGGTAGGTCCCAGAACACAGGCTAGGATTCTGCTAAACCAATATGTCCTGAAATATGCTGAAAAGGCCTTTGCACAGCAAGGCTGCTGGCATCTCCTGCTTCTTGTCTGACTAAGATGTCCCTGACTTCTTCAGCCAGTGACAAAATTAAATGTTCACTCCAAACCAAGCTATAACCTGGCTTGCCATGAAGCAGAAAATTGTTTCAATTTGAGCAATCCTGTAATTTTTAGAAGCCTATAAAATGAGAAAAATGAGATATCAGATGACCAGAGTCAATTGGAAACGTCCTAATTCATCTCAGTTATTGATTTATGTAATGATTTCAGTCAATTGGCCTTGCACGAGAAGTAAAGTCCTCAACTGCATTTATAATTCTAAATGTAATATATTGGTGTGATATCTTGCTCTTTGAGTTGGGAATACCCCAACCTCATTCCAGGGTTGATAAATGGTTGTGATATGAACTAGGAGTGTTTGCTCTATCTTACCTAGATGAATAAGTAAGTATACCTAGATAAAATACAGAAAAATATCTGAAACGTTGCAGGTTGCTGCTACATGCAACCCACATTTAATTAGAAACCATATTATTTCAATTCTGCCTCCTAAATATCTCCCAAAACAATCCATTTTTTCGAGGCCTTTTAGTCACATTATCATAGTTTAGAGTCCATCATCTGGATTATTGAAACAGCTTCTTAATTGGCCTCCAGTCTTGCTCTCTCTCATTTATTCCAATTCTTTTCACACTACGGGAATTATGGTTTTTCTAAATATTTGATCTAGTCATTTCACTTCCTTGGGTAACACATTTAATGGAGCTTCACTTTTCTTGGGATAAAATATTATTTTCTCCTATATTTCTTAAAGTGGTCTGCAAAGATGTTCATGACCTGCCCATGATTCACTTCACCAATTTGAATTCCATAATCCAGCCCTAATGGACAACTTTCAAGTCCCACATGCTATGCTCTCTCACCTCTGTGTTTTCTATTTTATGTTCTCTCACCCTATAACGTGCTTCATTACCTCTCTCCCAGTCCTCTTCCCCTTCAACTTTCACAGCTACTACTACTCTCCCTTCAGATGTGGTAGGCACTACCTGTGCTCACCAGCATCGACCTTTCCCTCTTCATCCTTGGCTCATGGCTACACTACAATCCTAGCCTCCATTGCAGTTAAGTGTGACCATGTAACTTAATGAAATGTGGTGGAAATGATGTGCCACTGTCAGGACTGGTCCATAAAACCCTGCCACAAGCAAACCTTGTTCTATTTTGCCATCCACCATCTGACTGAAAAGGATTCAGAGAACTTGGAAGAGGACAGAGGCCAGAGATGAAGGTGCCTGGGACTTTCATTTGGCTGTAACATGAACAAGGGTAAATCACTAGTGTATTAAATTGCCCAGAAATTGGGGTTTGTTTCAGCAGCTGGTATTACTTTCCTAAGCAATACAAGGTTTTAGCTTAGTTTTAAATTTCCTTGATAAACCTTCTTTGACCGACAATGTCTGTTTCTCCACTCTACTGTAAGCTCAGTAAGCGTAAGGGCAGAGTCCATTATTTTATTCACTATTGTAACTTCAGTTCTCATTACAGTGTCTGTATACAATGCATGAACAAACAAAAATATCTGTTGAAACTTTAATGAATTGGCTTTATATTGAAGCTTAGAAAATTCAAATTTGAGTTTTCAGAGGTTAAACATGTATGATTAAATTTGGAAAAGTACATTTAATTTCTTTACAGAACAAAGAGAAAACTATGAAAAACTGGAAAATTCTTACATACTTGCAAACAAATAACTTAAAAGACCAAATCAGCATGTTGGGGACAAGAACTTTAATACAAAGTGCCTCACTTTGCCACTCTAGCTTGTCTGATTTTTTATTTTACTTAGAAGGGAAAACCATGATAAGGATATCTGTCACCTAGAGTGTCAAGAAGCTTTTGAAAAGCTGAAATAAGCTCTGATTTTTCTTATCAGTTTTTAGAGCTCCAGGCATTTCAAACCTGTTCAAACTGGCAGTCGACATGTCTGATAATGGTTGGAGCACTTTATTACAAGACCACAAAGTAATAATCATCTACTTATGAGAAAAATGTTGCCAAGAGAAAGAAACTTGTTTTCTCTATAGCATTAATATAAAGCAATTTCTACTTGGACAAACCAAAGCTCTAAATTTGGCCAAGATTTTTTTGTGTGTGTTAAGTGATTGTTAGGCTCTCTCTTAATTAGGATGTGCTGGGCTTAACAGTGGCATATAAAAAATATTCTGGAATCACAGTGTGAATGATTTTCAGAGAGAGAAAGAAGAGAGAGAGAAAGGGAGAGAACATACTAGAAAATTCTCTGTGTGACTAGAAAGCCTAAGGTTTTCATGTTTCCTAGAACTCCTTCAGCTAATAGAAGTTATACAATTGAGCGTTGAGGGACATATGGCCAAGATGGCAGAGTAAGAAGACCCTGCACTCACCTCCACCCACTGGCACACCGAAGTTACAACTATTTGCAGAGCAGCTATCTATGAGAACAACCTGAAGACTAACAGAAAAGTTTCCCCACAATTAAAGATGTAAGGAAGGAACCACAAGATGGGTAGGAGGGGTGGAGATGCAGTATAGTAAAAACCACACCCTTAGCTAGATGACCTACAAACAGGAGGATAATCACAACTGCAGAGGTTCTCCCCAAGGAGTGAAGGGGTTTGAGCCCCACATCGGGTTCCCCAGCCTGGGGGTCTCGCATTGGGAAGAGAAGCCCCAGAACACCAGGCTTTGAAGGACAATGGGGCTTGTGTACAGGAGGACTGGAGGGCTGTTAGAAACAGAGATTCCACTCTTAAAGGGTTCGCACAAAATCTCACATGCTCTGAGTATCAGCACAGAATTAATAATTTGAAAGGAGACTGGGTCAGACCTATTTGCTGATTTTGGAGAGCTGCCTGGAGAGACAAGAGGCAACTGAGATCCACCTGGGGACATAAATGTTGGTGGCAGCCATTTTGGGGAGTTTGTTCTACCAGGACACTGATGCTGGAAAGCACCATTTTTTTAAAAAAAGACTTTTATTTATTTATACAATTAATTAATTAATTAATTAATAATTGAAATAGTTTATTTACAATATTATATTAGTCTCAGGTGTACAACATAATGATTCAATATTTTTATAGATTATACTCCATTTAAAGTTATAAAATATTGGCTATATTCCCTGTGTTATACAATATATCCTTCTAATTTATTTTATGCATAATAGTTTGTACCCCTTAAACCCATACCCCTATCCTGCCCCTCCCCCATTCCTTTTCCCACTGGTAATCACTGGTTTGTTCTCTTTATATGTGGGTCTGTTTCTGTTTTGTTATATTAACTTGTTTTATTTTTTTATATTCCACTCATAAGTGACAACATATAGTATTTATCTTTCCTGTCTCACTTATTTCGCTAATTATAATGCCCTCCAGGCCCATCATGTTGCTGCAAATGGCAAAATTTTGTTCATTTTTATGGCTGAGTAATATTCCATTGTGTATGTATACCACATCTCCTTTATCTATTCATCTGTTGATGGATGTTAATGTTGCTTCCATACCTTTGCTATTGTAAATAATGCTGCTATAAACATTGGTGTGCATATATTTTTTCAAATCAGTGTTTTCATTTTCCTGGGATTTACTCCCAGAAATGGAATTGCTGGATCATATGGTAGTTCTATTTTTAGTTTTTTTGAGGAAACTCTGTACTGTTTTCCATAAGGGTTGCACTAGTTTACATTCCCACCAACAGTGCACTGGTGTTCCCTTTTCTTCACATCTTTATCAACATTTGTTATTTGTGGTCTTTTTGATAATAGGCATTCTGACCAGTGTGAGGAGATATCACATTGTTGTTTTGATTTGTATTTCCCTGATGATTAGTGATGGTGAACATCTTTTAATGTACCTGTTGACCAACTGTATGTCTTCTTTGGAAAAATATCTATTCAGGTTTTCTGCCCCTTGTTTAATTGGGTTGTTTGTTTTTTTAATATTGAGTGATACTGAGTTGTATAAGCTGTTTATGTATTTTGGATATTAACCCCTTGTCAGTCATATCATTTCCAAATATTGATTTATTAGTTCTAATAATTTTTTGATGGTGACTTTAGGGTTTTCTATATATAGTATTATGTCATCTACAGTTAGTGAGAGTTTTACTTCTTCCCTTTCAATTTGAATTCCTTTCATTTCTTTTCCTTGTCTGATTGGTGTAGGTAGGACTTCCAATACTATGTTAAAAAGAAGTGATGAGAGTAGGCAACCTTGTTTTGTTCCTGATATTAGGGAAAAGCTTTCAGTTTCTCACTACTGAGTATGATGTTAACAGTAGGTTTGTCATAAATGGGCTTTATTATGTTGAGATATGTTCCCTCTATACAAACTTTGATGAGAGTTTTTACCATGAATGGATGTTGAATTTTATCAAATGCTTTTTCTGCGTCTATGAGATAATCATTGACTTTTATCCTTCTTTTTGTTAATGTGGTGTATCACATTATTGACTTGAGGATATTGAACCATCCTTTCATTCCTGGAATAAAATACCAAGATACATTATAATTAAAAATGATAAAATTTATAGATAGAGAATCTTAAAAGCAACAGGAGAAAAGTAACTGGTTACATACAAAGGAACTCCT
The DNA here is from genome assembly GCF_008692025.1 of Phocoena sinus. Taxonomy (NCBI): domain Eukaryota; kingdom Metazoa; phylum Chordata; class Mammalia; order Artiodactyla; family Phocoenidae; genus Phocoena; species Phocoena sinus. The sequence goes on along the minus strand of NC_045766.1, from coordinate 77,997,150 downwards.
ATATGTATCTCTGCCGACTTTTCAGTAGAAACTTTGCAAGATAGAAGGGAGTGGCATGATATATTCAAAGTGATGAAAGGAAAAAACCTACAACCAAGAGTATGCTACCCAGCTAGGCTATCATTCATATTTGAAGAAGAGATAATCAAAAGCTAAGAGTTGGCAACACTAAACCAGTTTTACAAGAAGTCCCTTTAGGGACTTCTCTAAGAAGAAAAGATCACAACTAGAAATATGAAAATTATGAAAGGAAAAGTCTCATTGGTGAAGGCAAACACACAGTAAAAGTGGTAGATTGTACAAAGAACTCATACAACTCAATATCAAAAAACCAAACAACCTGATTTTAAAAATGGGTAGAGGACCTGAATAGACATTTTTCTAAAGGAGACATACAGATGGTCAACAGTCATATGAAAAGATGCTCAACATCATTAATCATCAGGGTAATGCAAATCAAAATCACAATGAGATATTACCGTACATCTGTTAGAATGACTTTTATAAAAAAGACCAAGAGATAAAAAATGTTATCAAGGATGTAGAGAAAAGGGAACTTTTATACACTGTTGGTGGAAAAGTAAATTGGTATAGCCATTAAGGAAAACAGTATGGAAGCTATTCAAAAACTTGAAAATAGAACTGCCGGGCTTCCCTGGTGGCACAGTGGTTGAGAATCTGCCTGCTAATGCAGGGGACACAGGTTTGAGCCCTGGTCTGGGAGGATCCCACATGCCGTGGAGCAACTAGGCCCGTGAGCCACAACTACTGAGCCTGCACGTCTGGAGCCTGTGCTCCGCAACAAGAGAGGCTGAGATAGTGAGAGGCCTGCACACCGCGATGAAGAGTGGCCCCCGCTTGCCACAACTAGAGAAAGCCCTCACACAGAAACGAAGACCCAACACAGCCAAAAGTAAATAAATAAATTAATTAATTAAAAAAATAGAACTGCCATATAATTCAGCAATTTTACTTCTGGGTATTTACCCAAAGATACCAAAAACACTATTTTGAAAAGAGATATGTACTTCAATGTTCATTGCAGCATTATTTACAATAGCCAAGATATGGAAGCAACATAAGTGTCTACTGGTAGATAAAGGGATAAAGAGTATGTGGTATAAATATACAATGGAATATTACTTAGCCATAAAAAAGAAAAAAGCAAAAATAAATGAGTAGGAGTACATCAAATTAAAAAGCTTCTGTATAGCAAAAGAAATAATCGGCAAATTGAGAAAGCAACCTATGCAATGGGAGAAAATACCTGCAAATCATCTATCTGATAAGGGGTTAATAACAAAAATATATAAGAAACTCATACAACTCAATAGCAAGAAAACAAACAATCTGATCAAAAAATGGGCAGAGGACTTGAATAGACTTTTTTCTATAGAAGACATACAAAGTGCCAACAGGTACATGAAATGATGCTCAACATCAGGAAAATGCAAATCAAAACTACACTGAGATATCACCTCACACTTGTTAAAATGACTGTCATTAAGAAGATAAGAGATAACAATTGCTGGTGAATATGTGGAGAAAAGGGAATGCTTGTGCACTATTGGTGAGAATGTAAACAGTATAGAGGTTCCTCAAAAGATTAAAAATAGAACTACATATAATCCAGCAATACCACTTCTGGGTATTGATCTGGAGAAATTAAAATCCCTATCTTGAAGAGATATCTGCACCTCTATGTTCATTGCAGGATTATTTACAATAGCCAAGGTATAGAAATAACCTAATTATACATTGATAAATCAATGAATAAAGAAGTTATGGTATATATATGGTATATGTATATTATATATATGGCATATATATGAGACATATATATATCATATATATATATGGTGGAATATTACTGAGTCATGAGAAAGAAGAGAATCCTGCCATTTGTGACAACATGGATGCACCTTGAGGGCGTTATGCTAAGTGAATAAGTCAGACAAAGACAGATACTCTATGTTCTCACTTATATGTGGAATCTGAAAATGTCAAACTCATAGAAATAGAGAGTAGAATGGTATTTGTTATGGGATTGGGATTGGGGGTAATGGGGCGATGTTGGTCAAAGGGTACAAACTTCCAGCTATAAGATGAATAAGTCCTGGGGATATAATGTACAGCATGATGACTGTAATTCACAACACTGTATTATATACTTTAAAGTTATTAAAAGAGTAGATCCTAAATGTTCTAACCACACACAAAAATAATGTGAGAGGATAGAAGTTATAACCTTATGTGGTAATCATTTCACAACATATTCACGTATCAAATCATGTTGTACAACTTAAACTTATATATGTTATATGTCAACAGTATCTCAAAAAACTAGAAAACACACACTCTCTCCCTCAGCGAGGAGAAGCAGGTACATACCTCCTCAAGCTGCTAGTGAAGCTCCTCATCACACCAGAAGCATCTTAATGAGGGTTCACTGAGGAACCCCTGCTAGTCAGGAACATGTCAAGGTTGTCCCCTGTAACCACTACTAGTTAATGTTTCACTGGAGATATTACTCATTTCAACTATATGAGAGAAAAAAAACTAGTGCTATAAAATCTGAACCCCTGCTAGTCAGGAACATGTCAAGGTTGCCCCCTGTAACCACTACTAGTTAATGTTTCACTGGAGGTATTACTCATTTCAGCTATATGAGAGAAAAAAACTAGTGATATAAAATCTGAAAGAATATGTAAAATTATGACTATTTACAGAGGATATCATTGTGTGATTGTAAAACACATGAGAATCAAATGACAAAAACCACTACAAATAAGAAGGTAATTATGTTGCCGGGATATAGAATTAAAACATAAAAATAAATAATTTGTAAAAAAAACCAAGTCTTATAGTTATAAGAACATGGGCACCATATTAGATGGGACTAGCAGTCAGACAGATAATACTGGAATGGTGAGATATTATTCTCACATGTAAGAATTTTTTTTAAATTACCCATGATAAGAACAGGACTGGTCATCAAGTCTGGGGCATGGCCAAACATTTGGTTCAAGCCAGGTAGGTAGACTCAAATTGTGGCATTAGGGAAAATGAGTCACTGGTAGGCAATTGTGTAGAAAGAGTTTTGATAAAGTTATGGCTATAGATCTCTATTAACCTATTATGGGGATTAGAGATGTTTGATTAATTATGTTTTGAGGGTTAGAATCTCAGGACCTCCTTATCAAATACCTCTCACTATCAGAAGTTGGGCGAGCTCAACCATTCAGCTGACCCAGAGCATAGTAAGAAAAAATAAATGCTTGGAATCAGAAAATCTGGATTTGAGTTCAGTGTTCTGACACTTAATAGCTCATTGACCTTGGAAAAATTACTCTGTTACTCAATTTTCTCCATGAATGTAATACTCCTTTTCCTCAGTTCCTTCCAGGGTTTTTGCTAGGCTCAGATAATATAATGTGTATAAGATCTTTTTGTATACTTTTAAATGCTACATGAATGTTGCTTGTCATGATGATGGTGATGATAGCAATTCATATGCCCACTGTGGTGCCTGGATATTACTCAGGAATTACTAGTCTCAATTACCTCCTTCTAAAAACCACAGCAGGCTCTTCAGCACTGTCATTCTTAAACATCTCTGTCTGGATTCAGACAGCAAACAGATATCTAGGGTCTAATTGCTGGAGTCATGGCTGGGCTATTGGCTAGCACATTTCTGGTAAACTCTCAATGTTACTGCCAACCTGAGGTGTGTTTTTCAGCTCACAGACTCCTGTCATCTGTCAGAGGCTGAGAGATTTTTAGTGAGGGAAGAAAAGTCTAAGGGCCATTTGCCTTCTTGCCCTTGAAAAGAAAATATAATTCTTTGGTAGAAAAAACATTCAGAGATCTGACAAAGGCCTAACGTTCTTTTAAAATGTGCTTATTATGAAATACTTCAGACATATAGAAATTCATACCAATTTATAGTGGACATTCACAAACGTACTGCCCATTTTAAGAAATAAAACGCCAGCAATACAATTAAAGCCCTCTGGTACCCCTCTCAGATTGCATCTCAGGTAACTAGTATCTTGAATTGTTTTGTTGTTTATCATAGAGGGAATTTCTCTATATTTTTGCTACTAACCAACCTCAATTCTTTATAAGCACAGCTCTTGCTAGATTTATCACAGTTGTATATCCCAATATTCTTCTTTATCTTCTTTATCTCAAGAACTCAGTTTGGTGGAATATATATATTTTGGTAAAAAGTAAAGCATCAATACTTATTATCTTTATACATTGCAGAATGTCTCCCCCACTCACCTCCCTCTTCCTGAACCTCTTCCCCCTTCTTTATTTGCATTGGCATGTGGACTTCTTGTTCCCACCAGATGAGTCAGTCAAGATAGAACGGATGTCAATGTCTCCTGAAAAAAAGATGCCATACTTTCTTGTAAAGTCACGAAAAAGCATTAGTTTGAGCCAACACTGAAAACAATTGGGAGAGCTCACATAAAAGTCTGGATTTCTGGCTTCTTTTGAAAAATTGAAAAGACTGATAACATAGTGCCCATGTTCCTAAGTGGCAATAATCCACCTGAGCCAAAGAGCAGCTGCCTCTTTTAGATGGGGCCCTCTTCATTTTGCCATATTCCTGTCACTCCTTCTTGATCCCTGAGACTAAGACCAATAACATTTGCCATTTATTATCCTACTCGGGCTGCTGGTGATCCACATGGTAGAGAAAAAATTTTTCCTTTACCCATATCAGTACTATCAAAAGTGGTGAAACAAAAAAATCTATCAAAAAGGCCACCTCTACTCTCACTCTACCCTTAAAAAAACACAGGTGCCTAGAAAAAACAGTGTTCCTTTCACAATCACAATGTTAAGAGAAGTCCCCTTATCACTCAGATGGTTGCCTCTGAGGTCCTCCGCTGTAAAAATGTACTCTGGTCATCCCCTTCCCCTGCCCTGCCCCCGCACACACAATCACCAGCCTCTTCTCTTGTCTAGATTCATATGTAGTTTTCATAGCCTTGAGGCAATGGGTGTGGAAAATGAGGCAAGAGAAATATAAGAAGAAGATAAATGTCAGAACACTCCCAATGTAAGCTAGAGCTTTAAATTTAGGAGCGAGACACAGGAATCAACACTTGGTAGATAGCACTCTTTGCAAAACAATTTCACAGGGGAGACCCACTTTAAATATCATTTATAAAGTGTTGCTGGTGAGATTCAGGTGTCCGGTCTCCTAACATCTCATCAGGAAGCCAGGCTAAAATGTGATGATGAAGGCTAAGCTCTAACCTTGGAAATTATATTGAGAGGTAAGGCTGTAATGACTGAAGCACTTGGTGGACTAATAGGGAATATTAAAAAGGAAGAGAACGAAAGTGAAAAAAAAATGATGAGTCTTCAGCTAGTTGTGTCCAAGGGCAAAAAGCACTGTCTGTCTGGCAGGTAGACATAAGAATTCTAGTCTCTAGCAAGGTTTTCTCTGGACAGAGCAGGTATAAATCTTTTGGCTTTTGCATAAATTATTCAGATACCTTCTCTCTGGCTTCAGGTTTAAGAAAAATCTTCTAATTATTATTTTGGGAAGAATATGTCTTAACTAATAGATATGAGGTCAAGTACTCCCAGATCTGAGAATATCTGATTTATAAACAACTGGAACCTTTGGAATATTTTCTCAATATTACTCACAACCCTGTTTCATATACCATCCTTCCCATCTCTGATACCCCTGCTATTTGTTCTCCTATTGTAGAGCACATGAGAAGTGAGGTGTAGGTGGGAAATTAAACGTTATGTGTGTCTAGAAGTATCAACCTAGCATCGGGTGACTGCTCCTATGTCACTTCTCCTCCTTCCACTTCTTCCCTAGGTCCCTGTACCATCTCTGTCATGGGAGGGGGAGTGTCACGGGAAAGCTGCTGTCACAGGATAAATGTATTCTTGGTGTCTTTATGTAGAATTCAGAATGTCTTTTTGTCTATAAATAATATTTTAAACTGTGGTTAAGTGTAGTCAAAATAATATGGAAAGCACCATACTCAAGCATGTTTTGGGGTGGATCAATCTTTTAAAATTAGCCTGGGAGTTCAAGTATGATTGAAAAACATATCCCACACTTAAAAAAATAAGATCTATGTACACATGAGATTTGGGGAACAACCAGTTTCGGAATTTGGGAAATGTCTTTGCTCTATCACTATTATAAATTACTGCTCATCATTAATTTATAATAACCCTATTTTCATTATTTTTGATTTTTTAAACAAATGAATGTAATTAGGAGACCTGACATCCTCCAGGAGTTAGGGAAGACTAAGGAGGGCTAATTGGGGGCCTGAAAGATGTGAGGAGTTAGCCACTTAACCAAATGGAGAACAGGTATCCCCATTAAAGGAGCAAGTATCTGCAAAGAATCTGAAGTGAGGAGGAGCTTGAGATACTGGAAGGACTGAAAGGAGGCCAGTGTGGCTAAAGTATATTTCATGAGCTAAGGCTGGAAAGGTAGGCAAGGACTAGATCAGACAGGGTGTTGCAGGCCTTGTCACAGATTTTAGACTTCACTCTAAGATCCATGGAAAACCACTGGAGTATGTTAGTCAGGAGAATGACACGATGACATGATTAGATTTAGGTTTAGATCCAGTATCAGGTCTACAGTGACCCCACGAAGGTTTAGCTGTCCCCCTAATTTAGCCTGTAGCAAATAGCGGCCTCAGTCCACTATACTGCAACCAGTAGCATTCTGTATAATGCATTTTTGTAGTGTAACCAGTAGCATTGTATATAATGCATTTCTTAGTCCATTCTTGGAGTAAGTCCTTAAAATTTAAGATCACTGTGCTGCACATTGCTTCTTAGAAAAATGGACTTTAACTTCTTGGCCTAAGGGATGAATGCAGGGACTAATGTTTTCTTTATTTCATCTTTAGTCTTTTAAAATCTAAATAATTTATCATTTTTTTCCTACTAGCCTCTAAGTTCCTTTCCTAGAAGTCTGACAGGGTTTAGAGTCAATGTCAACTCTTTTAGGCCACTAGGAATTCATTTAGGGAACTGAAGAGGCAATTTATTAGCAAACTGGCAGGGAAGCCCGTTTCTTTACTTTATATTTGTTTCTGCATTTGGGCCATTCTGCAAAGTAGCAGTTACTTAAGGTCTGAGAGATCACGTGCAGCAACCAGATTGCTTAATTTATGACTAGTGAGATATTCTACTGGGAGAATTTGGTTCATTATAAAATGCTTTATAAGCATATCTAGAGACTCTTTGCCATCAGTCTCCTTAAAAAAATTAAATAAATAAAAGTAACTAAATATAACCCACCCCAGACTTCAGCTATTGTCTTTTTCTCACATGTGCAGAACTATCTCTGATTACGCAGTGAGCTCAGCCTGCAGAAGCAGTGTGGCGGGGGGGCTGGGTGGACAGAATAAAGTCTTGGCCCTCCATTGCAAACTGTTGCCTTTCCAAATGATGCACACATGCTTGGTCCATCTGTCTTCAAGGACTCGGCAGAGTAGTCAGTAAAACTTTCTATTTAGTGTTTGAAGCTGCGTTGCCAAATATTAATAACTCATTTTATTTATAACTGAGTCTCGAGAGTAGGAAAAACAGGTGGTACTCATGGAAAACTCAATAGTAGCCAAATTTCAAAGGTCAGATGCTGCAAGTGTGGAATGATAGAAAGAATTTTGTGTTCATTCTCTTCCTGTAAAAATGTTTCCTGTGGTTCCTTTTCCCAATCATAAAACTTGTACTTAAGACTGCCCAGGACCTCTCTCTAGAACTGCCCCCCACCCCCAAATCATCATTCTCAAGAAGTTCCCCAGAATGCAGACTTTCAAAAATGTCCCCATCGTCCTTCATTTCCTTCCCACATGGTCTTGCTCTGAAAAATTATGGCCATCTAATCTCACAAATTTATCCATAAATTGTTTTAGTGATGGTTGATGTTAAACCCCTCCTGGAGATGATGACTGCAGAACACAATGTCTATAGTGGTGAAAGATTTCAGCTATGTGGCATGTCAGTAGGAAAGATAATTGTGGGCAGACAAGATCTTTCTCTTAGCCTCCCATCCTATGACCATGAGAATATTAATAAACTTCTGAGGGATCAAGAACTGAAGGGATGCCAGGAGACAGCATAATGAAGCTCAGATTTTCAACAGGGAAAAAAAGGTTACTTTTTGGTTTTCCAGTGTCCCTCTATTCTTCTTTTCATTAAAACACTGATACTTCTTTTGAGAAATTACCTCTTTCCCCACTGACATGGGATATTAGGGGTACTTGATGTCCCCTAGCCATGGGGTGGGCATGTAACTGATTATAACCAAGCTATTCCCAACCCCTGGATGAGCATCAAAAACACTGAATTTGTGTGGATTTCATTCACCCTAATAGGGACACCTTGAAGAGGCTGTTCATTTATTTTTACTACTGAGACATCCAGAATGGCTCTGATTTTCTATCTTTCTGAACCTGGTTATTTAATCTTCTCTTTTTAGTCCTTTCTATGAATTCCTTTTTGTTGCTTAAGATAGCTAGAGTCAATTTCTGTTGTTTGCAACTAAAGAACTCTGATTGACACAAATGTTAATTCTAAACTGGTGAATATGGTATTCATCCTGTAAGACTCTAGGGATGTGGACAGTTAGTATTATCTTTCCATTTCCCCTGCTACTTACTTGGTAGGGCTGGCCTTCCTCGTCTCCTTAGAAGGAAAGTCATATGACTTTTTTTTTTCATTTTGGCCAATGAAACATGATTGGAAACGATATGGAGCATTTGCAGGTGGAAACTTTAAAGAGCCTGTGTGCAATTTGCCACTGTTCTGGTGACCAGGGAAGCTCCTGTCCAGATGAAGTCTATTAGCTTGGGTATCTGAGTGACTATGAGGAGGAGAGATTCTCTCCTGTTCTACATGAGACTTGTAGTGTGAGGAACATAGAAACTTTGGTTATGTTAAGTTATTGAGATTAAGGAGTGGGGAGTGTTACTGACAATACTACAAGAGTGACTTTATAGGATGTAGAAAAGTGTATAGTTTTCTGGTTGCCAGCATGGAGTCATAAAGGACATGTCTCTCACTTTTTAAAATCAGAGTCATTAGGCTAGAAATATAAGGAAAATGGAAAAGACTGGTGTTTCTCCAACTTTAGTAATAATTAAATCTAAATTATTTTTATTTTAATGATAATCAATATAGATAAGACTATATACCAAGATCATCCAATATGAATCTAATAAAGCTACAAAACCAGAATTATTTAAATTCATTCCATTAATTTCATGTGACAGTTGGCATTGTTTAGATGAGCTAAAATCACTGTTTAGCAATGTGAATGTGGTACTAACTTCCATGGGTTTGATCTTCCAATCCTACCACATGCCTTGTGATGATTCAGGTCACCCACGTCTTTTCTTTATTTGAAACACTGCAGTATCATCACTTACAGAGGACACAATGATGTCATTTGGCCTGCTTTTTGTGTGCATGCGTCATTTAAGTATTAAGGCATCCTCTGTGTTTTTTTTTTAAACTAACAATTAAAGTAGTACTTCTTGGTATCAATGTGAGGATAAATGCAGACCCAGAAACAGAAGTATAGCAGTCTTAACTTATAAAGAGGTCATCCAAATTATATTGAATATGTCTGTATTAATTTAAAAAATTTAAATAAAAGAACACTAGAATAGTTCTCATATGGAACTTGAGGACCTCTGAGGATATATCTGCGGACTACTAAGGGCAGCATATGCTAAGCTGAGAAACACCGAACTTGATATAAAATATCAAAATTTCAATAAGGCATGCCTTGTCTCACAATACTGGACATCCTTATGGATGCACAAGATAATTATATTATTAAACCATAGCAATAATTAGTTGGATGTTTATTAATGGGTCAGTATCAACCTGGAGGGAGGTTTCTAGTGGCATGGTTTGGAGCTCTATCCTTAGATTTATTTTGTTCTATCATTTCACCTAAGTCACAAATAAAAATGTAGAATATGTGTTAAACAAAGATCAATGATAATCTGAAGGTGAAAACAAGTATGTTGCGTACAGAAATATCCAAAACAACCTCTAAACCATCTCCTCTTAAGATTTGATTTTTATGTCATCAGATGTCTATTCCACCCACTACCCCACCTGTTTGCAGTCATGTACTGACCCCCGGCAGATCACTCCTCCTCATTTTTGTCACTCTCTCCAGTAACACTGCTGTCTTGATTCTTCATAATTGCTTTATATACATAGATGATCCTTCCAGTTGCCTGATTTTTCAGTTTCTCAGCTTCCTCTCTTCCAATGACCTTGTCTTTCACCTTACCTCACTCACCCTATGGGTCACAACTTAAACCTTGTGCTTGTCAATAACTGAAACCTCTGCATGATTTCAATGTCAAACTTTACACACCGACTACCTCTTTCTCTAACCTTTCTAGTTCAATTCTTTTAGTACAAAATTCCAACAATCCCTTGAACTCACCAAGACCAATAAAGTATCTATCCTGTTTCCTTTTCACTATCTCATCATTTATGTCTTCACTTCCTTAGTTATTCAGCTTGAATTCTATAGTCAATCACTATACTAACTCCTTGCCTATACTCTCAGCCTCTTTCTACTTTCTCACTAAGTTGTTCTCACTTGTCTTCAATCCTAGTTAAATCCAATTTTATGCTTCTTGCATGCCTGTACTTGTTTAGTTGATATGACTAAAGAAAAACACACAACCAAGCTGGCCGGTCTCCATTAATATTCATTACCATTAATCTTAAATGGGCCCTTAATGCTGCCTAGCAATTATACTCCCACTCTGTTAGACTTAGATAATTATTTCATACTTCTTTCTTGTTAAACCTCCAACACTTCTTCCTTCATCCTCATTTTTAGTTTATGATCTTTCTTCCTCTTTTCCTGAGAAAATAGAAGCAATAATTAAAGAACTTTCAAAAGCAACACCGCCTTTTCTATCTACACTCACGCGTCTGTAACCATATACTCTGCTTTCTCCCCTGTTATTATGGATAAATTCTATGCACTTCTAGATAAGATCAGGCCCTCAACCTGTGTTCTCAATGTTTTCTCTTCTCTCCCACTCAAGGATATTCTCCAACTATTCTCCCCACTTTTCATGCATCATTGATTTCCTCCTCTCTAATGGATTTTTCCTAATGGTAAACAAACATGCTGTTTTTATTCTATCTCAAAAAAAAATCACTCTTCTCTCAATCTCAGTTTCTTCCAGCTCCATGCTAATTCTCTTCTTCTTTTTGCAGAAAACCCGAAGAAAAAGTATTTATACACTTGATCTCCAATTCCTCTATTCCCATTCTTTGTTGAATCTGCTCTAAATAAGCTTTTGCTCTTGGCACTGCATCACAACCACCCTTGTCAAAGTCATTCATGACCTCAAGTCTTCATCTTACAGACTTTCAGCAGTATTTGACATAGTTGAGCACACTGGCATGCAGAACACACTCTATCAGTTTTTCAGCTATCTCATTGCTCCTTTTCTTTCTTGTTTCCTGGTTATTACCTACTACTTTATGTCAGAATGCCCTAGGGCCCAGTCTTTGCATCTCTTCTCTTTTCTATCTATACTCATTCCCTTAGTGGTCTCATCCAAAATCATGTCTTGAAATACCATCTAAACACTGGTGACTCACAAATTTATATCTTTCTACTATTCATAGCTCAGACCTCTTCCTTGAATACCTGACTTAAATATCCAACTACCAACTAACAGGGACCAAAGTAGTAACAGGTCCAAAATTAAGTCCTGTTCTGCCCTTCCTTCAAAACTTTCCCCTTCCTAAGTTTTTCCCTGACTAGTTAATGGCAACTCTATAATTGTTCAGGCCTGAGACTATAGCCTTTCATTCATAGTGTACCATTATATACTAAAGGAGTATCACTTATTTAATGATTCTTCATATTACTAAACTTTTTAAATTGTTGATCAACTACTTATCTTAATACTTTAAGTAAGATGACCTTTATTTTATGGTATCTAGGATCAAGAAGATAATCTCCATATTTCTGGGAACAATAATTTAAGAGGGTTACAGGTATTTGGAAAGTAATAGGAGTAAAATGACCAAGATATTGAAGGAAAGTAACATGTTTTATGAGGAATAGTTGAAGAATTTGAGGGTATATTTAACCTAGAAAAGAAATTGAATAAGAAGTGGTATCTATTATTAAATATTTCTAGAGTCCTTCATGTGAAAAGGTGATTACCATACTTGGACTGTCCATTTTGGTTCACTTAGATCATTAAAGATGTGACAATGCTTTCTTCTTCTGAGAATGGATGGACTTGATAATCAGGAGAACACGATACTGTAAGACTTAGGTCATTTAGTTCCCGAGATATCTTTTATATATTTATAACAAAAAAAGGAAGTAAACAATACCTTGAGATGTTTTACAGTCTTAATATATTGCTCTATGTTCTAAGGATTTTTGTATGGTTGTTACTTTGCAATATCTCTGCTAGGTATAGAGGAAGCCCATCATTCGGTGTCCTAAAAGAAAATGTTTACTTGGATGTTATCACATCTCACATGAGAAAGAGATGGGCAGGCATCTCATGGGTAGAGAAGCAGTGACAGGGTCATGTCCATGGACCCAGACTCTACATGAAATTTTTCTATCTAATCCTCTTTAGACAGGGGCTTCTCTTCCACTCAAATATGCAAAAGTTTAAGGAAAGAGATATTTCCTTCAAGGGCTAAAAACAAATGGGTATCAATGTGATGTCTTCACTTATAGTTTTGAAACTTTCACTCATGCTTATAAATATAACCTATTATTTAATTTTTGATCTGACAAGGAGATGAGAGTCTTTCCCTGCACTTCAGCTGAGAATTCCCAAGAAAGCTGCTTTTAGGACCAGTAGGCGAAAGTTGCAGCGTGACCGACTTTGGCTTCCATTAAAAATCTTACCATTTTCAGGACGTATTGCCTCTAGAGAGGTGATTCTCAACCTTGGCTGCATTTGGAATCACTTGGGAAGTATTAAAAAATTTTGATTTCTGGGTCCCATCCCCAGAGGTTGATTTAGTTGACCTGGTCTGTAGCCTCAGTGTGGAGATTTTAACAATCTCCCATGGATGTTCCATTGTGCAGCCAAGGTTGAAAACTTCTTCTCTAGATGTGTTTTACTCCTTCTTGCTGTTGCAGGGGATAGGTAAGGGTAGGATATTGGGAAAAGGAGGGTAACATTTCAGATACCTGCTGGAAGACCACTTGGAGCAAATATTGTTGAGATAGTTTAAATAATAAACAGTTGATTGCAGTAGATGACCTTTTATATCTTTCCCAACCTTGAGATTCTATTATTTTATATCAGCCCACCACAATGCATGTATATGGAATCAAAGAATTATACACAAGGACACAAATTCCACTGAGCTATATTAATGAGGATGATTTTGCTAGTATAGCTGTGTTCCTAGTTGCTGCCTCTTTGGGTGGGTGAACTATTCTTTTATTCTGGCTGCTTTTCAGTGTACATGACACAGTTTTATTAGATTACGTTATGCACAGCATCACTGAGTCAAATAGATGTTATTAGCCTGCTAGAAGAAGCTTCTTAACCAGCTGTGAGGGCTTGTTAATATACATTATGATGTTAATAGTGCACATGAATATATGTGAGTAGGTGGTAGGGGACAGAAATTTAAACCAAATAAAAAATGTGAGAGACTGCAGCACATGGGAAATAAATGCTCATTGCCACGAGTCTCAATTATTTTTCATTATTTTCAAGGTCAAGTTGGCAATTTTTCACTTCTACCCACAAAATGCCCTTCTCGATTGATTGACTCTTACAGCTAGAAGCTCTCCTTACACCCAGGAGGCAAGCCTGCTTTTTTATTGTATTAAAAAAATCTAAATGCCAAAGCAAAAAGAATACTGAGCTTCTGTTTATTTTTATCTGAATATCAAAACACCATGCAAATTTTAAAGCAATTAATTTAGTATTAATCTGGGATTTAAAAAAGTTTCAATGATTTAAAAAATAATATGTTGAGGAAATTGTTATTCTTACTGAGAAGCCGAATAAAGCCTATTATAATCCTCCTAGGTAGGAATCTTCTAAATCTTCCTTCCCATGCTCCCTGGCATTGCAAAAGAAAATCTTTCCTTCACCATTACTTCACCATTTCTACTGTAGAATGAAGAAATATCTTATGTTCACTTATAACTGTGTAGGACTTTTTCTCATGAATATTTTTGTCCTAAAAATCAACCATAACTTGGAAAATTAGGGTAAATGATCATACTTTTTTTTTTTTTTTCGGTACGCGGACCTCTCACTGTTGTGGCTTCTCCCGTTGCGGAGCACAGGCTCCGGACACGCAGGCTCAGCGGCCATGACTCATGGGCCCAGCCGCTCCGCGGCATGTGGGATCTTCCCGGACAGGGGCACGAACCCGTGTCCCCTGCATCAGCAGGCGGACTCTCAACCACTGCGCTACCAGGGAAGCCCTGATCATACTTTTGCATGTAGAGAAGGTGAGAGGTTCCCAGGGATTCTTAATTGTCATACTGATAAACAAAGAGAAAGACATATGTGAAGCTTGGTACAAGCAGGAGAGTGTAGCTAAATGTGAGAAGGAGGGAACAAGGTGGGAGGTAAGGGCTGTTAGTAGGAGAATTCCCTCTTCAATTAACAAAGGGGTGGGATGAGAGTGCGAAGGCACAGAGGGTGCTGATGTTATTATCTATTATTGCCTTGAAGATGATGGTAGGAGGACGAGAATATTCTCATTTAATGGCTTCCATTTTCTCTGTTAAGGGCAAAACCATCTGCTAGGGTTGTAATGAGAGGGGAGAAATTGGAGGGTCGGGGAAAGTACAAAGATTATGAAATTGTTGTTATGGACTATGACCTTGTTTCACTGGTTATCTTATTTTACTCTTGAATCTTTAATATTTTTCTTTCTGGTTTTACCTCTCTGTCCAAGAATATTCTTCATTTCTATCCCCTCCAGCCCCTCTCTTTTCACTTTTAAATTTTCTCTACTTTCTTCTTTTCCCTTACTACCAAACTTCTTGAAATAGTAATTTATGATAACTACCAATTCTTGCTCATATTCCATTTGCTCCTTAAATCCTTAGGGGTTGGGAAAAGATGACTCAGTGAAGGAGGTGAAAAACACCTCAAAGCAGTAGAAGGAAAATCAATATAGACCTGTGTTGAGGAAGCTAAGTATACAAAAAGATTCAGGGAGAGCTAAAACCAACCTTCTCAATTCTTTCAGCTCTTCTTCACTGAGGCACCTGTAAGAAATAATTGTTTATTCTTTCAATGCAATCACAGGGCTCTGCTTATACCATTCACATTACTCTCAAAATTCTGTTTATAAGTAACTGTTTGCATGTCTGTCACTTTCCATACTCAATTATTGTAGGTCTTTTGAGTCAGTATTACTCTTTCTCTTTCTTTTGTGCCCTATAACATCCAGCATTCTACCTAGTGCAAAATAGGCATGCGATACATACTTGTTAAATAACTGAAGCCTTTTACTTAATTTGTGGCTTAATTACATTTTCAAAAAATTCAGACCTGAAATTCTTGCATGGAGCATGAATATCATACACTAGTATTCATTTGTTCAGCAAATCTAAACACCTACCACGTGCCAGACACTACTGTAAGTGCCAAGGATATAACCATGAACAAAATAGACAAAAATTGATGTTTGTAAGCCATTTTACAGATTATAAAACTGACTCATATCTATTCTTGGTATTTTTCCTCTTTCTCATCCTGTACTATAAAAGGCTAAGGCCTTCAATAGGCCTGGTATATATAAGGGAAATTAAGCTCCTTCCTCATTCTCTGCTTTGCTTCTCACATCCTTTGGAACATATGCTTTTGTAGCTACCACCCTTGATTCCTTTAGCTTCTTTCTTTCTTGGATTGTGGAAATCTCTGTAAGAGTTGATGAATTATAAATATGGTAACCACATTTTAAGATTTATAAATAAGGGCATATATTCTTACAAAAGGTTTATTTTTTCTTATTTGTAAACAAATTGACATCAAAAGTCTTACAGTGGCGTAAGTCTTTATATCACATTAGATTATACATATAATGTATAACTTTCATTTAAAAAGTATACAATTACGTGAAGAGAAATTTAAAAATTCAGCCAAGAGATATATTAGTTAATACAATATTTGCATTGTCAGTTTCATCATCTGCTGTTGAAATGATGGCACATTATTCTCTGCATACTTGTTAAAAGAACTCGGTTTGCTTAATAATTATTTATTCTTTCCAGTTTTTTTTCCAGCATTTCTTGGCAAGTCTCTGAGTACTTCATGTGGATTATCAGGAAAGAGTTTATAATACCCAGTGGCTGCCAATGGTTATTCCAATTTCCAAAAGTTGTTAATCAGGAAAAAAAGACAAAGCACAAAACAACAATAAAGAGTAAACAAGTAAACAATAACAGCAACAACTTTTCTCGATCCGGAGTTTGGACCAAGAGAGACTGAGTTTATACATTTTCTTTCTGTTTAGAGGAACAATGTTTCCTTGTTGAAAACCTTTAAACATATTCAACCATCTTTGATCTATAGATACATTTTCCTTCCCGTATTTCACTAGCAAGTTCTCATTAAGATGTGACTTAAGGATACAGTGTTCATTAAAAAGATAATATGACTAAATTAATTGCCTATTTCCCAAGATTTACCATTCTGGGCCTCCCCAACTGAACCCAGCCAAGCTTATAGTTTCTATGAAGATTTCCTTTCCAAAGGGCTAGTTAATTATTAATCTACAAATACCCAGCTGCCTACTTCCCAAGGTCCTAATCTCAACAAACAGCATTTTAGTAGTTTTCATGTTAAGATATTTTACTTTAGCAGTAGAATTAAATTTTTTTCTTACAATTCTTTTATGATCACCAATATTCATATGAGACTTCTGGTGCTGAAAAAATAATAGCTAACATGTATAGAGGGTTTCCTATGTGCCAGGCAGTGTGCTGAGTGCCAGCATGAATTCTCTCACTTAATCTTTACAACCATCCTATGAGGTTGGTAATTTTATCTTCCTTTTATGGATAAGAAAATTGAAACACAGAAAACATAAATAACTTGTCCAAGGTCTCATGCTGAACAACTAGCAGACCTGATTTCAGGTCTGTCTGAAATCAGAGTTCCTGCTCTTAAAAATATATTATTGTGTATCCTCCTTCTCCACAGGTTTTGCCAAATTTTAAAATGGCATCATGGAAAACAGCGGTATTTGTTGAGTAGCTGGAAAGTTTTTTGCAGTGGTTTTAATGGTTTGTGAGAAGAGTGGCATAGAATATTTTAAATAGAAACTGTTCCAGAAAATCCAAGAAATTTGGTCTCCATAATTAAAGAACATTAGATAGACACAGACATGCTTGAAAAACTATGCAAAACAAAGTAATATTTGCATTAAATAAAGGATTATGACTGAAGACAATAGAGAGTGTGATAATGGGGAGGAAGGAGTGACGCAGAGAAATAAAATTTGTTTTTCTAACTGAGGAGAGCTAGAAGAAGCCATAAATCACTCTGGATGTTACTGAAAAAATACTTGTAAGGTTCCTCTACTTTGCAAAAGTTAAGAGAACAACAATGTTTTGTCAGCCCAAGCTAGCCAAGGAGCTGATTGAAAGGGAAAGCTTATCCTGCAGGGCCAGAGAAGACACACTTACAGGGTTTTCTCTTGTCTTAGAGTCTGCAACTGGGCAGACAAGAAGTCACTCATCCTTCTACACTCCTCTCTTTGGGAACTTTTATTTATGGGAAAGCAAAATCATGCCGGCACCCTGGCTTATACTCTGAAATTCTAGGGTGCCAATTTTTGCAGAGCTAATAACTAATATGGACATTTTATTGTCCATATTATAAAAATCTTATCTTAACCCTTTGTTAGCCATTATAAAAAATTAGGTAATGGCATTATTAAATTTTGTGATTGCCATCACAAAAACAGATGCATATTCCTACTTAAATTGGTCCAAGCATCATGAGTCATGGTGAATCAAAGCTTCAGGAAACAAGAGGCTGGTCATAAAAGAAACTGTTTCCACTTATCTCCATATTCCAAACCAAGGAAAGGCTGTCAACACTTTATAGTTGTTATCATCTACATTAGGGACAGAGCATCTATGGTCTGTGGTCTGAATCTTTTCTCCTGTTCAATTTGTATAACAAATTCCAAGAGTTCGCATCTCTATTTAGTCTATAGTGGCAAAAATCCAACCTATTTTTAAAAGCCTTAAATATTCTTTTAAGATTTGGTTGTTTTCCTGTGAAATTATGATTCTGTAGGTCTATCTGTATTTCTTTTTTTATTCTTTAAGCTCTCCCTGTGCTTATTTTCTCATTTTCCTCCTCAAATAACAATAGCATATGACAAAATTATAATTTGTTGATATAACTGAATGGAAGTTTATGTTCTTTTTTTAAAAAAATTAATCAATTTATTTTTGGCTGCGTTGGGTCTTCGCTGCTGCGTGTGGGCTTTCTTTAGTTGCGGCGGGCAGGGGCTACTTTTCATTGCGGTGCATGGGCTTCTCATTGCTGTGGCTTCTCTTGTTGCAGAGCATGGGCTCTAGGCGTGCAGGCTTCAATAGTTGTGGTGCGTGGGTTGCAGTAGTCGTGGCTCAAGGGCTCTAGAGCGCAGGCTCAGTAGCTGTGGTGCACGGGCTTAGTTGCTTCCTGGCATGTGGGATCTTCCCAGACCAGGGCTGAAACCTGTGTCCCGTGCATTGGCAAGTGGATTCGTAACCACTGTGCCACCAGGGAAGCCCCTGTGTTATTATTTCTTAAATTTCAAAATCAAACATGTGAATTACTCTTTCTTTCTAAGTTTAAAGTTCTATGAAAACTTTTATATTTTCTTCCTCCAAACTGAAATTACAAGCATTACTCAAATTATATGTTTTACCTTGTCATAGTTTTCTGCTCTGTTTAGTTGATTATGCTTACCAAGTCTTATAATTTTAAAACCTTATTAATTTTTTTCAACATCTAAACAAAAATGTCAATGTAGCTGGTATGGGATATCACTTTACAAAAATGTTTATTGTAACTTGAGTTCTCCACAGGAACATAAGCTCATAATGAGGGTATAATGAGGGTGCAACCTTTTAAAAATAAAATGTAGAAATAAGTTTGAAGACATATTATTTTGACACAGTAATATCCTGTAAAAAAATCTGATTGAAGAGTTCCTGTCTGAGGAATTAATATCATGCAAAAATTTAATATACAAGGCACATTTATGAAAAAATGATCTGAAACTTTGCCAAAGATCTAGTATAAAAGTCTTCTCACCATTGTCATTTATAATAGTGTAAAATTAGAAATAAATGAAATATCCAAGAATGTGGAAATGATTAAATACATTGTATAAATATCTGTATGACTGAATATATACTGACTTTCAAAACAGTATTTCTGAAGAATATTTAATGAAATATGGAACACAAAATTTTGAGTTCACAACAAAATGTTTAGTTAAAAAACCCCAAAAATCAAAGTGGTATATACTGGACACTTCCAATTTGTTCAAAAATGTCCTGAAATGGACTAGAAATAAATGCTTAAATTTTGTAAAGTTTCTATAACAAGCACACCTTACTTTTATAATCAGATATATATGACATTCATATAAATAGAAATATTAATAAAAAATGTGATCTCCAAGTATGTCTAACTGGTAGACAGAAGGTTTTTAGGATTTCTGTTTTTTTGCCTACTGTAGGCTGCAGTTCAACTCTGTTGGCCTGTACCTAAATGGATATCTTTTAAATTACTTTTTCAATGATGCTTTATAGTATTTAGGAAGAGAATGCAGTGAACCTTGACTAAATAAATTATATAAAGACAGAATTCTGGATTGGAAAGAACCTTAAAGATCATCTAGTCCAAACCTCTCCTTCAATTTCAGCAACAGTAAATCCAGAGATGCAAGCATCTTTTATATTAATAATAATGGGAAAATAAATTCAACTCTAAAGTAAGTTCCTATAAACTATTTCACTAAAGCAAAAGAATAATGAAAATAATAACAATATATTTGTATAGTGGTTTGCATTCTACAAATTCATACATAATCCCATTTTTTTCTTAAAATAACCTACATATATAAAGGAAAAACTGAGGGTAGGAGGCTGAAAGGAATTGTTAGTGCTTCAGTTAGTAAACTTAGTCCTGTCTCAAGACTAAATCCCTTTCTCTTACCACATCCCAACGTGATGGATGGATATGTGAAAATCTTTTTTTTTTTTTTTTTTTTTAACATATTTATTGGAGTATAATTGCTTTACAATGGTGTGTTAATTTCTGCTTTATAACAAAGTTAATCCGCTATACATATACATATATCCCCATACCTTAATTTCTTATTTGAAAATCTATTTTTAAATATGCACGAAGAGCTGACTTTAATTACATGTTTAATGGCAAATATTTGCGTTTTGCCCTAGAAGGCATGAGTTCTGTTTGCAATTCTGTCATTGATTGTGTGCTGAGCCATACTTTGTATGTTTTGGGTCTATCCTAATGACACTTGTCTGTTTATCTAAAACCCATGAGGGCTATGACATTATTTAATTAACCCTGTGGTTTCTCCCTTTGTGGGCTTGGAGTAGGCTGAATAAGGGATTTTAATGCTAATTGCTATTTCCTGCCATATGACAGAAAGCTGACAATTACCAATCAGTACCCCTCCTGAAGGATATATAATAAAGTCAGAAAAAAGTCAGATGAAGATTTAGGAAGGAAATATAATTCCTAATCCTTTTGAAAGTTTTGCCAGAAAGGCTGTAGGTGGAACCTGTTTTTCAACTGTGTTCTCTTAATGAAATTCTAATTTTTAGACTGGCAAATACTAAAGGATGGTGCTATAACTTGACTGAGGAGTCAGAAACGGGTGATAAGTTAAGTTGCTCAGTCCAAAAGCCAGTATCTCTAGTAAGCAGATTGGAAACGTTCACACTTGCTAATGTAAATAATTCCCAGCCTGGCCTTATGGTAAGTCTTGCGTCATCATCCAGCTGTTATGATATTTCTGAGACTACGGCCTCTCTGAGCAATGTCTAATTAGTTACAGAATAACTGATTTTCTTTGGTGGGAATACTCCCCTGGGACTCTTAATATACTTCAAGTTATACTGAGATTTATTGTGAGATAAGACTTCCTATTATCTTGCCATCCCAAATGTTCTCTGCTGCTAGTTCTCACTCCCCCACCAACTCTCAAATGTCTTTTTAGGTCTAGTATCCAAACTCCTTAGCATATATTTTTCCTTTCTTTTATCTCTTCTGTCTGTTTTATCCTAATATTTATATTCTATAATAAGTTCCTTTTCTGATATCAAATATCTATATAATGGGATTTCTTTTTTTTCTCTAAAGAAAGCTAACAGCATGAGGAAAGAGCTTTGAGGTATGATTTATAGGAGTCCAAGTTCCTATTTCACAACCTACTAAATGTATGATATTGGGCATACTACTTAACCCTTCTTTGCTTCCATTTTCTCACCTGTAAAATAGAGTTATCAATAGCTACCCTACATGACTGTGTGAGAATTTAATAAGAAATGAAATGTAAAATTGTTTACACAGTCCCAGGTCATAATAGATGCTCTCCTCAAAGAACCTTGAATTTGATTGCCACATTATTATGGGCTGGATTGTGTCCCTCCTACCCCCAAATTCTTATTTGAAGCCCTAACACCCAGTACCTCAGAATGTGACTGTATTTGGAGATAGGGCATTTAAGAGAGTAAGTTAAAATGAGACCATTAGGGTGGGCCTTAATCCAATCTGAATGGTGTCCTTATAGAAGAAAATTTGGACACACAGAGACACCAGTGATGCACACCACAGAAGAAAGACCATGTGAGGATACAGTAAGAAGGAAGTAATATACAAGACAAGGACAGAGGCCTCAGAAGAAACCAACCCTGCTGACACTTTGATCTCAGACTTCTAGCCTACAGAACTGTGAGATACTTAGTTTCTGTGCTTTAAGCCACCCAGTCTGTAGTATTTTGTTATGGCAGCCCTAGCAAACTAGTACACATATATTCACTATTTCAGAGGAATTGACCCCCACACTTCTCCTGTTCCTGTTTTTATTTAATCCTCTACTTAGTGATAGGGCAGTGATTAAGAGCATAATCTTAGAAGTTAGCCTTGAATTTGAAGACTGGGTTATATACATAAGTGAACTCAGGTGAACTTCTCAAATGTTTTTGAGTCGCAAATTTCTACACGTGTGAAATGGGGATAATACCTATCTCATAGAGTTATAGTAAGGATGAAGTTTAAAAAGATGCTTATAAATTTCATAGCATACTGTCTGGCATACAGGTGCTAAATAAGTGGTAGAATTTATCAACTTTATGTATGATGGACCATTTGCCTGCGTTTTGTCAATTTGGCTTAGCTTTCTCCAAGCCTGGTCAGTTTAGTAAATCTTCTCTTTATGAAGTGCCACACACATACATACTTTATACAATTATTTGATTATTTTTGGGGTGTGGAAAAGCAGCATCTGTTAGCTTCATTGTTGGCTTGAAGCCAAGATCACAAACCCATAAAGTGAGTTGTAGTATATTTTAAACATATATCCGAAAAATCCTTCTAATGTATTAGACTTGTTTAAATGATCTGATAACTTTTATCCAAGGACCAAGTTAGGCTATTTTTCTTTCTTGAAGTTCTTCAAACTTTTCATTTTAGGAAAACATCATGGCTTATCAGAAACTCCACTCCATGAGGTATTCTAGTTTGCAGTAGAAAGAACATAGTTCTACAATTTTAGTATCTGACTCAATTCTAAAGTTCTCTATATTATTTATAAGGTATATTTCATAGTCTGGTCTCATTCCCTTTACCAGATGGTTTATAGAATAACATCTTATTTCTCTTTAATTAATTAAGAATGGAATTTGCTTCCATAGATATTTCACTATGCTTCTCTTACCTAGTAAGAATTTTAGGCTATAAATGTTTATGCTGTCTCCTCATGTACATAATTCACCCTATCTCTTGCTCATTTCTATCTTTTGCTCACAGTTTGTAAACTGGCATCATAATATCCATTGTCCCCAGTGTCTCTCTCTCTCTCTCTCTCTGTGAGACTGCAATTATATGAAGATTTTTTCTTGCTATAATTTATTCAAATTAATATTTACTGAGCACTTACTATGTATAAGACACTGTGTTACGTATCTACTGTGGAGGAAGAAGAATATTTAGAATAGCCTCAAAGAGTACACAGTCTCATTCTAATCATATATTTTTAGGCTTCTAATATTTGTTTGAAAACATTTATATATTCTGATGACTTTTCTTCCACTTCCCATTCTTATTTGTTGTCCCATCTGAAGAGATATCTACTCTGTCACCTCTTTTTTTTTTTTTTTTTTTTTTGCGGTACGCTGGCCTCTCACTGTTGTGGCCTCTCCCGTTGTGGAGCACAGGCTCCGGACACGCAGGCTCAGCGGGCGTGGCTCATCGGCCCAGCCGCTCCGTGGCATGTGGGATCTTCCCGGACCAGGGCACAAACCCGTGTCCCTTGCATCGGCAGGCGGACTCTCAACCACTGCACCACCAGGGAAGCCCTGTCACCTCTTTTTAACTCAAGAGAGCCAATGAATTCCCTCCAGGTCCTCAAGCAGAGTCTTTGTCAATCTGTTTTGTGTGCTTTTTCATTCTCAGTTCTCCCATAATTTTTAGAATAAAACCACCACTTAGTTTGCTAAGATAGTATAGTGTTAGTGATTAGCAGCTTAGGGGGTTTTCTTGCAAACATTACCTGTCACTTTGCTGAATTAGGATATCTTCTTTCTTCATTCTCATCAAAAGACCAAACGATCACTTGTTATAGGTTTGTTTCCCTTTATTTGAAAATTAAGGAGTTGCCAATAGACTTTCTGATGAAGGAAAGGAGGGCATCTAAATCCATTATTTTAGACCACAATGCCTACTTCTCAAAGAGTTGAAGCAATTCCCCTCTCCCCTTTTTAAAAGAAAAGCAAGACATAAAAAAGAGGAAAGCAAACTCTTCAGCCTCAATAGGCACCCATGCTTAGAGGTGAAATGGGCCAGTAAGAAGAGAAGAAAAAGAAGAAAAAGAGAGTAAGGACAGATACACATTGTTAGGCATCCAATATAAAATTTGGAACCCTACTAAAATGGGTTTACATCAGACATGGCATTTGCTTCACCCTTATTTTTACCCTCCAAAACCAGATATAATTGGGTGCCATCTCATAAATCTTTTACTAATGACTGTCAATAACCCAATTGTTCAAAACCCTTTAAGCACCTCTTATGTGTGAAACATTGTGTCAGGTGTTGAATAAGATAGGAGAAATATACAATACCATGTCTGACTACAAGAGCATTACTTTCTAACTGTGGCAATAAGAGACTACTAGGCAGTATTGGAGGGGTCCTTGGGAGGGCTCCAAAGGAGTAAAATAGTACTAAAAAAATAAAAAGGAGAACATGAGCATTGAGCTGAGGATCCAAAAAAACTGTGCTCTATTCTATCTCTGCCATTTCCTTGCTATGTGACCTTGGGCAACTCATTTCTCTTTCAGGTGTCCCCTTTCATCCCTCATCCCTTCCATTCCCTTCCTCCAAAGGAAAATAAAGAGAGAAAAGAAAAGGAAGAAAAAGAAGAGGTTATCCTAGAAGATCGCTAAAATGTAAGAATATATGGGATGATTACTAATAAGCTCTGTTGCATTGCCCAGATTGTAGTCTACAGCTTGCTATGGTCCCCTGAGCTGCCCTTCATTTTCGTAGATGAAGAAATCGAGGTCCAAAATTCCCCAAATTCAGTAGCAAGTTAGGACTCAGAACCACATCTTCCCATGCATCTTTCAAAATGATTATAGTGACTCATAGAAAAAGCTTAAAAAATATTTTTGACATGGCTTACTAAGTGAGATGTTTCTTAAAATTTTTTTTGTATATATGAAAATGGGGGGAAGGGACAAGTCTACGTATTGGAACAAGGTGAGCGATTCATTCCTCAGGATCTGAAAGGCTGTATATTCCAAAACTCTATTGCAATAACATTCCATTTGGCAGATGTGACCTGTTAAACAATTATACAAGTAGCACGGCAGTGAGGGAAGCCCATAGATGCACCTGAAGAGCGGGAAGAGGCTCAGAGGTAGTATAAACTGCAAAATAGTTGCCCAAATCACAATATTGTCCAGAGTCAGACCTAGGGAAACCCTTCCTGTAGCCTTGAAGGCGCCCAAGTTCTCACGCTTCCTGGCATTCTATTGATTCACACTTGCGTCCTTCAACAGGTAGCGCCAATTACAGCCCACAAAGCACGGCCCCCCAGCATAGTGGCCAATACCGCTGTCAATCAAATACTTCACCTGCCTTTCTAAATTTTTCCCTCTCCCTTTCATTGGCGCTTCTTTCGACCTATCCACAAATTTCTTCCGCGCCTCGCACCGCGGAACTTGGCTATTTGGAGCCTAGGATTGGAGCCGAGGCTACTCCCGCCCTTTGACGTACCGGAGCTCTCCGCCCCTTTCACGGGCCCCTAGCAGCCAGGGGAGAAGGGGCGGGCGAGCGAGGGGGTGGTTTGGGGGTGGGGCTTGCCTCCCACGGCGGGAGGGCGGAGCCTGCGGTGGAGACTGCCTGCTCCGGTAGGACCTCGGAGAGCGCCGGACGCTGCTACCAGAGGGACTGGAGAAGCGGCCGGAGCTGGGCCGGACCGACGTCTGCGAGCGCGCATCCCTCCGCACCCACAGCTTTCCGGGCTGGCAGGCGGATAGTAGCGGCTGAGGAAGGTGCCTAAGTCGGGAGTCAGTCATCCCTCTGGGACGCCGACGCCGCCGTCCAACCGCGGCTCCCTCACACCTGTGTGTGTGTGTGTGTGTGTGTGTGTGTGTGTGTCTGTGCGCGTGAGCGTCCGCGCGCGTATGTCTGCGTGAGGGTGTTTGCGTGTGCTCCGGCTGGGCGCGCGAATGTCTGTGTGAGGGTGTTTGCGTGTTAGCGCGCCCGCGGGCGAGAGCCCGGCGCCTAGGCGCTCGGCCCGGGGAGGGACCGCGGGAGCGGCGGCTCTCCTTGCCCAGCAGGCTGTGGCGGGACTCGAGCCGCAAACGTCGTCACCACTGCCTCATGTCCCCCAAGAGCCACCAACGTGCTGCGGGGAGAGCGGACGGGCGGGCTAGCGAGGCGGCGGCTGCGGGCAGAGCGGGGCGGGGGTGGTGGTGGTGGTGGTGTGGAGGGTGAGAGCAGGGGGTTGGGGGCAGAGACTCGGGGAGGGAAGGGGGAGACGGAGGGGGAAGCGGAGGCAGTCGGCGCCGCTGCTGGCCCCTCCCGTCGGCTGTTGCTGTGGGTCACCTGCAAGTGTTTTGGGGTCCGGGCTGTACCGGGTGGAAATGGAAAAAGGCACCCTCACCACCCCGCGTTTCCTGTTGAGAAAAAGGGAGCGTTGAAGATGATGAGGGAAAGCCCAGAAGGTGGTGGCAGAATAAATACGAGCTCTCCCCCACCACCATTTTTCTGAAAATAAAATACGGTGAGCTCAACCTTTAGGAAGAAAGCCCACCTTTAAGAAAGAGAGTCTTGGTCTGATGGACTCTGGTTTGATTGTATAATAATGATGATATAATGCTAATGACGATGATGACACTGCCTTTTATTTTTACCCCGGTGCTGATAAAGCGTAGCTACAGCTGGGGATAAAGCCCTTGAAAATTTGGTGTCTGAGGAGGGAATACTGGTGCTTTTGGAGTTGTGTTTTCTTTTTCTTTTTCAAGGATATGCTTTTTAGAATTAAAATTTGACCAAAGGTTGATTTTTTTCCCTTTTTTTACTCATTGAAAGCCAATGCTCGTGAAATGCGGACTGGCTACTGCCATGACTGATGAAAAGCTAAACACTTTTACCCACGTATAATTCCATGTGTTAAGTCACCCTTTCCTTTGAATTTCTCAACAGTTTTTAAAATGAAGAAGTTTAATTTCCGAAAAGTTTTGGATGGCTTAACTGCCTCCTCCCCTGGCAGTAGTAGCAGCAGTGGCAGTAACAGTGGTGGCGGGGCTGGAAGTGGTTCCATGCATCCAGGAGGGACTGCAGGGGTTCTCAGAGAGGAGATTCAGGAAACCTTGACTTCAGACTATTTCCAGATTTGTAAGGTAAGTTTTGAATTGGCTTAAAGCTTATTATTTCTTTATTTTACTACTGTGAGGAAAGAATTAAAACACTCCAGGGACTGGAAATTGTTGAGATGCCAGTATCAGAGAGTCTGGTGCAGAGAATTTTGTGGGTAGGTCAGTTTGAATTAAGATATTCCAAGCATCAACTTAAAAATCAATTATAGTTTAAGAGGGAAATAAGCAAACATAAAAAGAAGACTCTGCAAGATAATATTAAGGCCCATTAATGGACTACTTTTTAAATTTAATATTTATGTATAAATAGTTAATCCCATGCTGTCATTCAGAGAAACTAATTTTATTTCACTGTTCAGTATAAAATGATTGAAGCTATTAAGATGTTGCTAGAATTAAGTAGATAAGAGCTAGATGAATATGTCCATTTTAAAATATCTAGTGGCAGTGTTTAAAATTCTGAATAAAAACACACCCAGATTCTTAAATTCTTAATAAACAAACAAACAAATGCTATGGGCTTAATACTTGTAAGAACTCAAAAATAGCCTGTGTTCTGGTTTAGTGAGGAAGCATTTTCGGTAATTATACTTTAATATTGAACTTCTAATAAATAAGCAAAAGAAAGAGTTTCTGATGGGGAGAGATGAGAATTTGCAAAACAAGCATTGTGTTAATATATAGAGATAATTGTTTTATTTTCTGACATCAAGTGATTTATAATTTGTATTGTCCTTTTTTTGGGGGGTAGCCTAAGAATGTGCTTTTGACGTGTCATGTGCAGTAAGAAAGTTACCAAGTCATTCATATGATGCAGATGAATATAGTTTTATAAATGTGTTTGAATACATGAGAAGAAATAGTAAATTTTTGAAATTAAGTATTAAATTTTTCAGTAATTCAACACAAATTTTTTTGAAATTATTAAAATTATTTTTGTAGTAAACAGATTATGTGTAATGGGATAAGTTTCAATTATTCCCTTAATTTCTGTTCCCAGTAGGGTCATTATAAAAACAAATCTATAATTACTAAAATATTATAGATTACATAAAAGCAAGTTTATTTAGAATTAGGTTAGATAAACAGATTTAATTCTAATCTACCCTGTGAAATTTGTATGCAGTACAATTTTGTATACAGAGTTGTATACAATTTTATCCTCACTTTGAAATAATAGATATTTTGTCAGATTAGGGAGGAGCTTAATAGTGGTCATGAGGCAAATATGTGAAAGGGTCCTAAAGGCCAAATTTGAATTGCTAAGCAGGGGACTTAGGCCCTGATTCTCTAATCTTTGATGTATTACTATTACCATTCCAAGAATCTTAAAAAATTTCCAAAGTCTCTCAGTTCGTGAATATGATAGTAATGCAGGATAGTTTTAGTAGAGGTAAACTTGATATAGAAAAGATAAATTTCTGAAACAGAATGGCATTGGACTGTTGATGGTATAAACTGGTAGAGAAGGTTTTAAGTAAAACATTTCAGGGGAAATGGGTGAATGCAAGAGAGGAAGATGGGGTAGATAATCACCTTCCTATTTATTTAGGCAAGACAGTCATGCAAAGTGGCTGAAGTTAAATATGTATTACTTCAAAAACATATGGGATGGTAGGAAGAGCACTGGCCTAGGAATCAGAAAATTTATATTTTTTAAAGCTCTGCCACTTGCCAGCCACATATTCTTTGGAAAGCCATTTATCTGCCTTGTGACATGATTTTCTCATCTGTAGTATGGTAATAAGTATTTCTGCTCTTCTTACCTAAGAGGGTAGTTGGGAAGATCAAACAAGACAATTAGGTGAAGGCAATGTATAAGTTGGAAAAGGCAGTGAAATGCATATTTATATGATCGTTAAAGTTTTAAAATCACCTTGTTCTTGGTGGAATGACTATAACCAGTGGGTTATAAAATATTAGGTAACAATATTCAAAGAAATTATAAGGATAGAAAGCTATGTGAGCTGAACACTAATAGTATTGAAATCTCACTAAATGGGGAAAGTTCTGTGACATCTTTAGATAGGAATATAGTTAATTTAAAAAAGTGGTTATATGACTTTAGGTTACCTGGACTGTAATAAAATGTGTAAAGATGCATTAAGGAAACTCCAAAATTAAAACTGTTACTAAAATGGGGAATTAATTTGGACTCACTGATTAGATGTGCAAAGAACATTCTATTCTGAGTACTAAGCAGTTGGTACCTTCTGAGTACTTCTACCTTTTCAATATGGCCAAAATTAAAGTACAAATCAAGAATCTGCTCTTTTGAAAACTATCTTCCTCTCTATTATTTGATTGGTTGTCAAATTCTATCCTATTTCCTTAGTATTTTTACAATTTATTCCCTTCTCACCATCTCCAGTACTTGTTCATTCCACCATATTTTCTTGCCTGGTCTCTTCTTTTTTTTGTGTGTGTGTGTAAAATTTATTTTGGATCTATAACATGTTTACTGATTTGAATAAGGCTTATTTCATTAACATGTAATTTCCCCCCTGTAACTGTTACTAACAATGCACTCTGTTGAATCTCTCTCTGGTATCAGGCTCTCTTTAACAATTCAGTCCAATTTCATAACCTTAAAAAACACCTTTATTGTGAAAAGGAGGGATAAAGTGTTTAAAAATCTTCTCTGACTGCACCTTGTTTTATAGTTTTGATTTTGGAACCATGTGAACATTTCATATAATTAAAAAATTTGGATCAAAAAGGAAAAAAAACTCCTACAAATCTGAAACGAATGGATACAAATGAACCTAGGAGTATATAAAATTGATAGTATAAACCACAACCTAGGAGTATATAAAATTGATAGTATAAACCACACAGAAAAAACAATTATTTCAAATGACATTAAAACTCAAACTTTTGGGCTTCCCTGGTGGCACAGTGGTTGAGAGTCCGCCTGCCGATGCAGGGGACACGGATTTGTGCCCTGGTCCGGGAGGATCCCACATGCCGCGGAGCGGCTGGGCCCGTGAGCCATGGCTGCTGAGCCTGCGTGTCCGGAGCCTGTGCTCTGCAACGGGAGAGGCCACAACGGTGAGAGGCCTGCGTACCGCAAAAAAAAAAAAACCTCAAACTTTTAATGGACCTCCATGGTGAGGTATATCCTAAAGAGCAAAGAGAACCACAATGAAATATTCAGTTGCAATTCATAGTTCTTTTTTTTTTTTTGACCACACAGCTTGTGCAAGTGAAAGCTTGGAGTCCTAACCACTGGACCACCAGGGAAGTCCCACAATTGATAGTTCTGTTGTTAGTAGTAATACTAGTCTTGTAGCTCTGAAACTATTTTACGCATAATATACATTATATATGTATATGTTATGTATATGCATAAACAAATACGCAATCATGTTAATGTCATTAAAACCAAGATTTTCAGTGTGAAAGCAAAGGGATAAAAATATAATAATTGATGATTTAATTGTTCACTTAAATTGGAAATATCCATATGAATGCATGATTTAGTTTCTTTCTGAAATTCACATATTTCCTAGCTTTATTTGCTGAGAGGGCATAGAAATAATGACAGTCTGGTAGAAGTGAGCATCCCCAGTGCTGATCATAGTCTCTGAAAGCCATTTCCCAACAAAAGGAAGAAGGGCTCCTTGAAAAGAGTGGCTGATTCTAGGTCCGGGTCAGGAAATGTACCAGATGAGCTTGATACCTCTTGCTATGCCAGAAAGCAGGAATGCTTTCAATACCACTGGGATTGTGTGGATGCAGGGGTCAACTTCAAGGAGTTCACATTGGCCAAATTTGGGACAATTTGAGCCTTGAATACTGCAATGTATAAAGCATAACATATACAGGCATACCTCATTTTATTGTGCTTTGCTTAATTGCGCTTTGCAGATACTATGCTTTTTACAAATTGAAAGTTTGTGGCAACCCTGCATCAAGTAATTCTATTGGAACAATTTTTCCAACAGCATTTGCTCGTTCCATGTCTCTGTGTCATGTTTAGGTAATTCTCCCAATAATTCAGACTTTTTCATTATAATTATATTTGTTGTGATCTGTGATCTTTGATGTTACTATTGTAATTGTTTTGGGGCACCACGAACCTGTGCCCATTTTTTTTTTAACATCTTTATTGGAGTATAATTGCTTAATGGTGTGTTAGTTTCTGCTGTATAACAAAGTGAATCAGCTGTACATATACATATATCCCCATATCTCTTCCTTCTTGTGTCTCCCACCCTCCCTATCCCATCCCTGTAGGTGGTAACAAAGCACAGAGCTGATCTCCCTGTGCTATGCGGCTGCTTCCCACTAGCTATCGATTTTACACTTGGTGGTGTATATATGTCCATGCCACTCTCTCACTTTGTCCCAGCTTACCCTTCCCCCTCCCCGTGTCCTCAAGTCCATTCTCTAGTAGGTCTGCGTCTTTATTTCCGTCCTGCCTCTAGGTTCTTCATGACCATTTTTTTTTTTTTTAGATTCCATATATATGTGTTAGCATATGGTATTTGTTTTTCTCTTTCTGACTTACTTCATTCTGTATGACAGACTCTAGGTCCATCCACCTCACTACAAATGACTCAATTTCATTTCTTTTTATGGCTGAGTAATATTCCATTGTATATATGTGCCACATCTTTTTTATCCATTCATCTGTCGATGGACACTTAGGTTGCTTCCATGTCCTGGCTATTGTAAATAGAGCTGCAATGAACATTGTGGTACATGACTCCTTTTGAATTATGGTTTTCTCAGGGTATGTGCCCAGTAGTGGGATTGCTGGGTTGTATGGTAGTTCTATTTTTAGTTTTTTAAGGAACCTCCATGCTGTTCTCCATAGTGACTGTATCAGTTTACATTCCCACCAACAGTGCAAGAGGGTTCCCTTTTCTCCACACTCTCTCCAGCATTTATTGTTTGTAGATTTTTTGATGATGGCCATTCTGACCAGTGTGAGGTGATACCCCATTATAGTTTTTATTTTCATTTCTCTAATTAATGATGTTGAGTATTCTTTCATGTGTTTGTTTTGCCTGGTCTCTTGAAATCACTTCCTGGCTGATTTTGTCACCTCTTGTTTTACCCTATTC
This sequence comes from Phocoena sinus, assembly GCF_008692025.1. Taxonomy (NCBI): domain Eukaryota; kingdom Metazoa; phylum Chordata; class Mammalia; order Artiodactyla; family Phocoenidae; genus Phocoena; species Phocoena sinus. The sequence goes on along the minus strand of NC_045766.1, from coordinate 77,964,909 downwards.
CAATTCATTTTGTTATAATAATGGTTATTTCTGAATTATAATGTAATTATTTCATTTTCCCTGCTAAAAATTCTATGTTGGTTTCCCTAGAGCAGTGGTGATCTAGAAACAAGGGTCTCATGTAAAATCCAAGCAAAATAACACCTATTAAAACAAATAAATATGGTACATTATTGGTGTACATTAAAAAAAATAAATTATAATAAATTATTCAGCCAATAAATAAAAAACTTTTTTTTATATTTGGTTTTGTTGTATGATATTATCTATAGACAGGTCGTAGGACATCTGCTAACCTTATAAAAGTAAAAGTACAACCTTTATAATCAGTGACACATCTATATGAAGTTCAAAAAGAGAAATGGTAGAAGAAATTTTTGTTCAAGGTCAGCAAAAAACAGGTTAATGGCATCGGTTTACTGCAATCTGTTTTAAGTTCAGTATGTATGCATTTGAATGCCCATGTTGTTCAGATGTTTGTGCAGTAATGAACTGCCTTTTCCAAACTTGAATTCCATGAACACAATTTGAAACCACTGCTCTATACACTAAACTTCAAACTGTTTAATTGATCTTTATGTAGTTCCTTTCAGAAGGGGCTCATGTTTACCTTTCCATCCTCATTTCCTTGATACCCTAAATATATTGTATTCCCTGAAAGCACCATATTTTCTCATATCTCAATGCCTTTTCTTAGCTTATTGCTACAGATTAGAATATCTCTTCCAGCTTTAATATAATTAGAGAATTCGTTACTTTTCATTACTTTGTAGTTGAAACACCATCTATGTGAACCAGCTCTGACCACTGCCTTCCTCATCTACCCACCCCAGGCAGAGTTAGGTTTTTTTTCCTCCTCTTCTCTGTTTGCTTATAGCATCTGCTGTAGTGTGAATTTAGCAACTTATTGTGGTTAAAAAAGATTTTTTTTGTCACTACTATTATACTATGAACTCTGGGAGACAATTATATTTTATTTTCTTATTATTGTTAGGGTGCTCACTACCTGTTAGGCCACTGGTTCTTAACTCTGTCTAAAAGAAAGATTTCTAGCTCTACCCCAGTCTTAGAAAATCAGAGTTTCTAGGAATTGGGCCTAGGCACATGCATTTTTTAAAAAGACCCCACAGGAGATTCTGATGCACAGTCAATATTGAGAACCAGTATAGCAGGCACTTGATATACTTTATGAAGGAAGTAGCATATACATGGTTGGTTGATTAATTGAAAAGAGGTTAAAGCATAAAGTCATTAATAATGATATATGTCTTAAACATTTTATTTTAAATGAAAACATTTAAATATGCATCAGTTTACAAATCACTTTATAAATGACCAAGATTATTTTGTTGCACACTGGTTCTCTGATTAGAGTTCTGTGTGAACTTCTCATCCATAAACCGTCCCAAATTCATTACATGCAATTTTCAGGTTTTGTTTGTTTAAAGTAGAATAAGGAGGAAACTTCAGTGTCAGATGAGATATATATTTCAACAAGCAAATAAGTTATATATATATATATATATATATACACACATGTATATATATCAGCTGACAGTTTATACACATGGGTGTATAATCTAGATGAATATACATATATATATACAGACCTATATACAAAGTATAGATGAACATACGTATGTGTGTGTGTGTGTATATATATATATATATATATATATATACACATATATTTTTTTTCTAGATTTATTTTGTGTTCATCCCTATAGCTACCTGGCCCACACCTAGTTAGTCTGGGAGCAGGAGGGTGTGAGTATTCTAGCTACAAGTTTACTAGTTTCAAGCATTTAATGAACCATTAGTATCAATCTGTGTTTTACAAAGAGAATGGAGAGTTTTTGTTAATCTAGTAATTTGCTTAAGTTAAAATTAGAAAGCTTCATCTGCAAAATATCCCATTTGACCTTCGTAACAGTCCTATAAAGAAGCCAAGGATAGTGTTAATATTTTCCTTTTACTGAGAAGATATCTGAGACCAGAGAATTTAAGTGGTATCCTTACATTTCCAAGTTGGTAAGAGACATAGATAAGTTTAATGCTCTGGTTTTTGATTCTCAAATCCAGTACTTTTTCTGCTTCATTTTTCTTACTTATTAGAAAAGGCAACATGATTAATTCCTTAGGAAACTTAGAGACTTTGAGAAGATAAAGACTATTCTGTTGCCTCTCCCTTAAAAATACATCTCAAATCTGACTATGTCTCTTCCACCACATGTCTTGCCTGGGCTACTATTTTATGGCCTTTTGGGGTTTCCCCTGCTTTCACTCAGTCTTCACCACAGTCTCATAATAGGTAGAAGAATCCTTTTAAAATTTAAATCATATCATGTCATTCCTGCTCAGAGTTCTTCAATGGCTTTTCATTTCTCTTAAAAATAAAATCAGAAGTCCTGTTATGTCTTACAAAGCTCTAAATGATCTGGCCCCTGACAAGACATGATTTTCAACTGTTTTCTGTTACTTATTCTGCACCAGCTACACTTGCTTTCTTACTGTTTCTCAGACACGATTCCTGCCTCAGGGCTTTTTGCATTTGCTGTTTCCTTTACATGGAACATTTCCCCCCCAAATAATTATATTACTTGTTCCCTTTACATCATTTAATTCTTAGTTCAACTGTTAACTTCTCCGAGATATCTTCATTGACCACTGCTCATCCCCTTTGCTCTCTACCCTTATCCTGATATTTTTTCTTGATAACACTTATAACTACCTGATATTAAATTATATATTTATTTGCTTGGTTTTTTGCTTCTCCTATTATAATATAATTCCATGAGGACAGGGCTTTATTTTCACAACTATCTCTAATTCCTAGAGCAGAGCTTGCCACATAGAAGGCAGTCAAATATTTGTTGAGTGAATAAATGAGAGCAAGGAATCTGATAGAGTGATGTATTAGGAGCAAACTAGATATATTTTGAACAATTTTTTGGAAAAGGCTTTTATTAAATACATTTTATATTACATAAACACAAGGAAACCACTGAGCAAAAGAGTGACACCACTTTAGGAACATGGTATATATTTTTTAGAAAGATATGGAAAAGAAGATTGTAGAAAGATTCAGTTAAATTTATTTCAATTTTTATTTTTGTTTCCAAATGATCTTTTTAGGGGAGCAATTCAGAAATATTAGACTGACAGTGACAAACATACAGGATGTTCTAGACCTAATTAACAAAATAGACAAAATATATCACTAGAACCAGATGGCATAATACCTGAAGTTTGAATAAACTCTTAAATTAACCAACTCACTATTCATCAACATTTATAAGTTGAATTTATATATGGTCATGGTGTCAGAGACAATGTGTAGATATGTGTAGATAACTATGTGTAACTTCTTACATGGAAATGGATTTGTAATCATGATATTCATACCAAACATAATATCAGATCTTCCCAGATAAACTGGTGTAAGCTCAGAAACATGGTCGTGGACTGTGGACAGTTGGGCTTTCCAGGACCCTGGAAAGCTGAAAGGAGATTAATTGCCTAGATATCCCTTTCATTGTCCCATATTCTTCCAATTTCATATGATTTTACTTGGGAGATTCTGTACCTGAGATTGGCACAAGACCATGATCATAGTTCCACATTTCTGCAGTTTTCATTCATTAAAAGAACTATACAAGATTCCCTGAGATGTGTGGACTTGTCTCATTCTATACTTATAAATGGGTTGAATAAAACATAGTACAGTTGACACTGCAGGATAACTTACTATGCATAAAGCATCTGACAATGACTTCATGCTCCCGTCACTAGAATGTACAGTAGCGAATAGACATCTTTAAGAATAGTAATGGAGGCAAACCAGAAGAATTAAGCTCGTTAGGATTGAGGTGTTAACAAATTTAAGAACCAAAAAGAATTAAAATAAATTTTTTTTAAGAGCTAGAAAAACCAAAGCCAAGTTATTCAGTACTCTAGGCTCTCTACTTTGCCTATCCTGAGAGCATAAGGGTGCAGGGGCAGGCTTGAGTAAGGGATTATAGATTTGTGGGAAGGATGATTACAAATTTTTTAGGTTACCATAGAGAACAATTATGTTTTCTCACAAAAGGTCCTTTGGTGCTAGTATATTTTCAGCAAATTGAGCTGTTGGTCTCATTTAGTATGGCAGTTCTTGTGTTCTTAAAAACAAACGGTGTCGTGTTTTGTGTATGTCTCAATATAGAACTAATTTAAAATCTTACGTAATTTCTGACTTTGGTTATCTGTAGGATTATCAGTAATGATTAGAGTAGATTCCTATCTCTTGAAGTTTAGTGCATTTCTGTAGACCCCTTCCAACTTTACTTGAAGATGTGCCTGTGAAAAACCATAGTTAAGTTTCATAGTTTACTTGTAATGATAGAATGATTATATTGATTTCCTACATTATGGTTCCATGAACCATTTACATATTAGTTTAATAGCAATAACTTTGTATCCATTAAAGGTTTCAAGTACAATAGAAGTCCTGTTCTAAGCTTTTAAATTGAGTTTTTCTTCAGAGAAAATTGAATTTTTGTTCCTAATTAATTGTCAAAATAATAATCTTTATAAAAGATCTTAGTTATAGCAAGAGTTCTTTTCTTTTTTAATTTAAAAAAGAAGATAACTTTTCTTCTTTTTATTATTTGAAGGCTAATCTTTTGATGTGTGTTAAACACAAGTGTTTTTATTTAAAAATATATATTAAGCATACCGGGGAATCATTTCTACTTATCTAAGTAAAGCTAAAAGTTATTTATAAGGACTGGTAGAAAATCAGTGATTAAGTTTTAGAAAAAAAAAATAGAAATTGTATTTAAAGGATTTATAGAAGGTAGTTGTAAACAATAAAATATAAGACTTTCAAAAAGTGCATAATAGGCCTACTGTGATACATGTAGAGAGGCTTGGTTAAATGGAGCATTCATAGTCACTGAAGGAATACAAGAAGATATTTTGACAAGTTTATTATTCAAAAAATATTTATTATACAGAGTTAAAAATGATTAGGTCATAAACCATTCTCAGCCAACTGACTGTAATGAGTGAAATAATGTGTTTTGGTTGACTTATCAGAGAAATCACTTATGGTACTTTCTGGACTTACGTAAGATATTAGAAAGAAGAGTATGATTTTAGTTCTTTGGAGGCCCCAAATTACCAATTGTTGTTGATGGTGTAGAGAATGACTTCAAATATATTATGTAATTATGACATATTATCAATATAATGAATTTTAATTAAAATATATAATATTTAATGTATTAATTTTAGTTGTGTCTTATAATTGGATTATGTATATATAGTAAGTATCATTTGGATTGAAAATAGCATAAAAGCAACAAATAATGGTGGTTTTAGATGTAGGTTTAATACCTGGATTTAAAAGGTAGGGTAGCTAGAGAAAACTGTTATATTTCTTCAGTTTTTCTCCTCTGTTAATCACCTATAGATTTCAGTCACATTAGAAATCTAGTACTTTACCTAAATGAACACAATAAAATTAGACTGTCATGAAAATTTATTGGATGGCTTAATGTTCAGTCTAATTTGTTCATTATAAATTGACTAAAAACCTGTCTATAAGTCTGCAAACCAAAGAAAGTTTGAAAATAAGTAGTACAGTAAATTGAGAAGTTAGGTTGAGTCTGGGGGAAATGCTTAGTTTGTCAACATTTAAGTAGATGGAAAATGTAAAGCTAGCAAAGGAGACATAGGAGAACTGAGCAGAATGGTATGAGGAAAGCTCAAAAGTAGAAGCAGATAATCTGAAGCTTTCTTAAGAAAGATTATTAAGAGACAAATTTAAGAGTATCTCAGCATTGTAAAGAGATCAAGGATGGTGAAAACAAAACAAATGAAAAACAAGCAAACAAACCAAGAACTACCAAGAGACAGCTGAATTAGACCAAGAGGAAGTTGATTAGGGTAAAAATATTTATGGTAAAATGATGGACAGAATTAAGGTCACACTATAATAGAGAGTAGAATTGATAGGATTAGTACTTTTAAGAGTAAGCGTGTAAATTGATTTTAAATAAGAGAAAAGTGTTGGGAAAGTAGCAGAGATGGTAGATTCTGATAGCATTTTGGTATATTGTAGGGGGGTAATGCAGTCTATCCACAGAAGAGAAATTGAGGCTACCAGAAAAGGAAGAGTAGTGTGGGAAACAGAGGTATGATTTGCCCTTTAAAATAGTAAGGGTATCTTCCTAACAGAGTTTACTGTTGTTTAGAAATTTGCAAGGGATTCTTTTCCACAAATGCCACCAGCAGATTATACTTTTGTCAACAGTGCTCTGTTTTCTCCTTTTAGTACCACCAGACTTAGACCTGCATCATTCATGGTATAAATTTTACTCTTGCAAGATAATTCCCTCTCTCTCAAGACAAGACCAGGTTAGCATGATATAAAAGCTTTGTTATTTTGTTTTTCAAGACAAAGGCAAGCTTCCCTAATTGAATTTATAGTTATTAAAAAAGAAAACAAAAACAAACAAAATAAGACACAAGAAAAAGAAATATCCTGAGCAGTAAAAGATTATTTTAAACAAACAAACAAAAAAGTAAGGGTATCTGATTTGGAAATTTTTCTTTACTTGAGGAGAATACGTATTTCATTTGAATTCCCAGTAAACTCTGTGCTTTATCTCCATATAAAAATGCGTGGTTCTACTAGAAGATTGTATTAGTTTCTATTTCTGCTGCAACAAAGTACCAAAAACTTAGTGGCTTCAAGCAACACAAATTTATTATCTTATAGTTCAGGAGGTAAGAAGTTTGAAATGGGCATCACTGGGCTAAAATCCAGGCATTGGTAGGACTGCATCCCTTTCTGGAGGGTCTAGGAGAGAGTGTTTTCTTTCCTTTTCCAGCTTTTATAGGCTGCTCACAATTCCTTGACTGGTGGCCCCCTTCTGTCGTCAAAGCCAACAGTGGCCAGTTGAATCTTTCTCGCATTGCATCACTTTACCTCTCCTGCTTTCCTCTTCCACATTTAAAGACAGTCGTGATTACATTGGGCCCACCAGGATAATCCAGATTAATTTCCCCATCTCAAGGTCCACTGATTAGCAGTCTTCATTCCATCTGCAACCCTTAACTCCCCTTTGCCATATAACCTAACATATTCACAGGTTCTTTGGGGAGCCATTATTCTGCCTTTCACAAAGAGGCTCATTACTTTCACCTGTCTTTTGTTTTTCAGTTACTTTATGGAAAACAAAATAATAACAGAGACAATAGTATAATAAACTCTCAGCTTCAACGATTATGAACGTTGTAAATCTTGATCTCTCATTTCATTATTTTAATGCAAACCCCAGACATTATACCATTTTATCTGTAAAAACTTCAGAGATCAGAAAAGGACTCCCTCTCTCTTTTAAAAGCTATGAATCCCAAACCATTGTCACATCTAAAAACATTAATGGAATTTCTTTATATAATCTAATATGCAGTTAATGTTTAAACTTCCTAAATTGTTCCATAGTATCATTTTATAATTGAATTGTTTGGATTGGGATCCAAACAAGGTCCACATTTCATTTTCATCTGACTTGAACTTATCTTTAGTTCAATTTGTGTGCTGTTACAGAGTCTGTTGGTTTGTTTTGAGATCAGCTATCCTGTGCTTTTGTGTGTGTTGTTGAGAACAAAGCTCTCTGATTCATTTCTGAACTGGATGACTATATGTGAGGAAGTGGGTGGGCTGTGCAGTGTATCACAAGATGAAAAGTAGACTTAAAAGTTATTTTCTAGAGATGGTCACATCTTTTAAGGAATTGGAAAATAATATTTTAAGTCAGCCTGAGCTATTCCTACTTTTTGTTGCTACTGTGGGGTATATTTCCCTGAGAATATTAGAAAAGAGGAAAATATTAAAGACATAGGATATATCAAAGTGAGTAAGAGTGGAGTAGATTTTTTAGGTTGCACTCAACAGTATTAATTTTTATCTATGAAATAACTTACTGGAGGGATAGGATGGGATCCCTTTGCACATCTCTTTTTTTAAGTGAATATTTAAAAGACAGGTGAAAAAAGAAAACATTTGCAAGGACTCATGCTACTTAGAATTATGTAGCAAGAAGCTGAAAGTGGATTGGTCAAGTCTATTAACGTAGATTTCTTCTACATTATAGGATATCAGATTAATAGACTAAATACACTTGAAGAACTGAATTAGAGTGCATTAAGAGGAGGAGCAGAATACTGATGAGGAACGTACTTTGATTTATTGAGAAATCCATTTATAAATAATTTGTACACTATTTTTATTGGTTACTTATATAATTCAAAAGCCTCCTGGTAGTTTATTATAGGATCTTTCTTTGCTTTTTCCAGTTCTATCTTAACCAAAATTCCATTGCTATTTGAGGTAATATTCAATACTCTTTTTTTAAAATTCTGGTTTTAATGAGATATAATTGACATACAGCACTATATAAGTTTAAAGTGTACAACATAATGATGCGATTTACATCTATCATTGATTAGCACAGTAAGTTTAGTGAATATCCATCGTTTCATATAGATTCAAAATTAAAGAAATAAAAAATTCTTTCTTGTGATGACAACTTTTAGGATTTACTATTAACAACTTTCACATATAATTAGCAGTGTTAATTATATTTATCATTTTGTACATTACATCCCTGGTACTTATTTATTTTATAACCAGAAGTTTGTACCTTTTGACTGCCTTCATCCAGCATCCACCCCCCACCCCACCTCTGGTAACCACAAATCTGATCTCTTTTTCTATGAGTTTGTTTGTTGGTTTGTTTGTTTTTGAAGTATAACTGACCTACAACACTATGTTAGTTCCTGTTACACAACATAGTGATTCAATATTTCTCTACATTTCAAACTGATCAATATTCAGTACTCTTTTGTTCTGACACAGGTATTAGTATTAGCCTAGGCATTAGGTGAATTCATTTACTTATTATGTATATTACTTATTATGTACTTATTTATTAAAGACCTATATTATGTATAACTATATTAGGCACTTTTTAACTAGGCCATCATTTTTTTGGAATGAGTTTGCAAGGCCAGCACACACTATATGAACCATTTATATTTTTATGGGATTAATGATTTGCATCATGTGTACTTCATTTTTTTGGCAAGTTTTATAAAACTTCCTCTTTTATTTTTTTTAATGAAAATTTAAAAAATGGCTTAAATTCTTTGCTTCTTCCCTCCTCTTTATTTGTACTTCTACTATTTTTGCATCAGTTTTAACATATTTATTGTCTTTCTCTTTCTATTTCTATTCTCTTGACTAAAAGCTCTTTTATTCTAAAATGAAAGAACCTGGAAAATGTTTAAAACATATTTCTTTTGCCACAATTTTCATTCTCCTAACAAGTCTAATAGTTTTATTGGGACTATTAATATACCAAAATAGCTGTTTAAGTCACAGATTCTCTTTTCCTTATCAGTATTCTCTTTAAAGGATTGAGAGGTGTTTAAACTTGGTATGCTCAGTGTAATCCTCAAAGAATTATCTTCAAATCATACTATTTGATAACTAAGCTAATTTCTGTCTTCATACAAAGCAGTATTATACATTTATGATAAAAATTTTATTTAATTTAAACATTTTTCACATGCCCATGTATTTTATTCTGAGGAGAGCTATAGGTTTAAGAAGCTTGGAGTAAAAGATAAATATCGAGACGATTGGATACTAGGAGCAGAACACTCGAGAGCTGACAGCTGAAAGCAACATAGGAAAGAGCAGGGAAGCAATAATTTGGGGTATAATTTACACATCATAAAATTAACAGATTTTAAGTGCTCAATTCAATGAGTTTTCAGTTATAAACACTGTAACCATCAGTCAAAATATGATATAGCATATCTTAAATTTTTAAAAAGTTTCTTCCTGCCCCTTTCCAGTCAGTTTCTACTTCCACCACTTTCCAGAGGCAATGAATTCTTAACTTTTATCACCATATCTTAGTTTTGCCTGTTCCTGGACTTCATATAAATAGAATCACACAGTATGTATTGTGTGTATGTGTCTATGTGTGTGTGTATGTCTTCTTTCATGCAACATAATGTTTTTGATATATGTCTGTGTTGTTGAATCTATCAGCAATTTTCTCTTTTTTATTGCTGAGTAATAGTCCATCAGATATTTTTATTGAAAAATTACATTTCTATTACAAATATAAACATGCTCATAACAGAAAATACAACAGGTAGAGAGAAAACACTCCTAAATTATTCAAATTTGTACTTTGAATACTCAGATACAGATAATGATTAGTGATTTTTTTGAGGTACATTTTGTATCAGAATTTTTTGTTTAGTTTTTTGTTATGTGGAAATAAATGACCACCCATATGAGAACAGATGTTGTTTTTTCAAAGCTTGCTATAGCAAGGGAGTCAGTGACCATTACTTGCTTTTGGCAAAGACTCAAAGACCAGCAAGGGAGTGGGAAAAGCTTTATACTGAAAAAAAGGGTAGGCTTCAGGTATGCTCCTTTTTTTTTTTTAAATTGAAGTACAGTTGATTTACCATGTTGTGTTAGTTTCAGGTATACAACAAAGTGATTCAGTTATATATATGTATATATATATATATATATATATGTTCTTTTTTCAGATTATTTTCCATTATAGGTTATTACAAGATACTGAGTATACTTTCCTATGCTATACTTGTTTATTTTATACATAGTAGTATGTATCTGTTGATCCCAAACTCCTAATTTATCCCTCCCCCCCTTCCCCTTTGGTAAGCATAAGTTTACTTTCTACGTCTGTGAGTCTATTTCTGATCTGTAAATATGTTCATTTGAATCATTTTTTTAGATTCCACATATAAGTGATATCACATGATATTTGTCTTTCTCTGTTTGAGCTACTTCACTTAATATGATAATCTCTAGGTCCATCCGTGTTGCTTCAAATGGCATTATTTCACTCTTTTTTATGGCTGAGTAAGATCTGCTCTTATTGGAGGTTGTTGGCATGAGAAGCTGGAGGCAGACTAACTGTAAGTAGGGCATCCTATATGATGGGTTTGGGAATCATATTTGGCTTTCTTATTAGTACTGAGTTTGAAGTGTTGTGGAGGAGGGGTCTGCAAAAATTAGGAAGCCCAGCAGTCATTGACCAAATCTTAATATTCTGGGCTGATAGCTGCAGAGGTTGTGGTTTGGCTTCCTGGAATGATTGCTGCAGGGACTGTGGTTTGGTTTTCTGAGCTTACTTGCTGCTGCAGTTTGTGGGCCAGAGCTCTGTTGTCATACCTGGTCCAGCATTATATATTGTATTGTATGTTTAGTCTCTCAGTTGTATTTTGGTTTGTGTTGTGGATCCTATATAGAATTCTACATCCTAGGATTTTTTTGCTTATTATTAAACATTAATGTTTTTTTCATGTTGTTAAGATTTTTTTCTTTTCATAAGTTTAATGGCTTTAGAACAGTCCATCTAGTGGATGCACTCTTCCTTTATAATTGGAAATTCAGGTTGTTTCAGTTTTCCATTCTTTTAATAATGCAGTTATGAATGTCTGTGAGCATTAAACCTTCAGCATATTTATTATTATTTCCTCAGACTAGATTCCTAGAGGTAAAATAGTTGGGTTATATAGACATATATATATATATGAGTTGGGTTATATATCTTGCTGAATTACTTTCCAAAAGGATTCACCAATTTAAACTCACTTTAGTAATATATAACTGCCAGTTAAATAATAGTCACCAGCTTTAGATATTTTAAAATATTTTTTCTAATTCAGTAGATGAAAAATAGAATTTATTTTAATTTGTATTTTTTGATTATTAGTGACCTTGATTATTTTTCCATATATTTATTAACCAGTTGAGTTTCTTCTTTCATGAATTATTTTTTCATATCCTTTACCCTCTTATCTATTTGTTCTTAGTAATTTTCTATTAGTTTGTATAACATTTTTATATATTAAGCATATTAATCAATTGTCTATTATATTTTTGTGAAAATATTCCCTAGTTCATGATTTTCATATATATATATACATATATATATTTACATGTATTTATTGATTTATTTTTTGTATGGTTAAATCTATTGGTCCCCCTTTTTCTTTAATCTCCTAAGCAAGGAAGTGCCTCTAAAATTCAGAGTTTTGGTTAAATACCTATTTCTATTTTTTTTCTGGTGCTTTGATATTCTATATTTTAATGTTTTTATCCAAACAGAATTTGGTTGCATAGTGTGACTCTAAAATGATTTTTCCTCCAAATAGACAATCAGTTTTAACATACCACTTAATAACTGATTCTTCCTTTTTCTACTGTTTGTGATACTCCTTTGTCATATATTAACATTTGATATGTATTAGGATTTGTATCTGGGATTACAGTGTTTTTACATCTTTCTGCCTGTTCTTATACCAATACCATACTGACAATTTTCAGGCAAAAGACTGATGAAAATAATGTATAGGCTGGGTTTTGGAATATTTGAAAGGATATTAGTGTCTGTGCCCATCAACCAAAGACTGTATAAATATGGTCAAACAAATCTGGGTTTATTACAACAAAGGAGATTGCATACCATAGGGAACCATGAGACATCCCAGTAAGAGGATGTTAGGAAGGGCTTGTTATAGGATACGGGCTTGGGTTAGGTGATTTTAGCAAAGTTCAAAGAAACATGAATTGAGTGTTGTTAGAAAGTTGGGGACATTTCTGTCATTTGGTATCCTAAGAATTTTTATCCAGGAAGCAAGAGGAATGGCATAAAACTATAATTGCTAAAGAGCAGCAGTTGCTTATGTTAGCTAGAGACGAGGGGAACGTTTAATCATTAGTGTGGTTTGCGCAATGTTCTTGTATTTATCTGACCTAGACATGGTTCTGCAGTGGTTTTGTTTTTATCTTGCTTCATAGACTGGCCTTGTTTGATATCTGTGTTCTGTGAAATTGTACATGTTCAACAGGAGAACACCATGGCCTGCCTAGCTGTTAGTGCCAGGCAAGCTCCAGCTGACAGCTGTTAGAGGCTGCTTTTTTTCTCTTTTAGCAATTTATTACTTTAAAAGTAGCTTTTGTAGCTAAAGTTCCTACAATATGTTGCTAAGCAGGCCTGGTTCAATACTTAGACAAGAGAAATTTTTCTTATTGACAACCAACAATCCATGTTGGTTGATTTGAGTTTGTTATATAATTGTTGGACAACAGCTATTGTTTAGTATAATTATATAGTTGAAATAGTGTACTTGAAAACAACTATCCTAAATAAGTATAATTTCTTGTTTTCTTTTCATTTGCACTATTTCTCCATTTATTCACATTTTCTTTTCCTCTCCATTTTGAGAAAATAACGCAGATTTTATTTCCTCTGTAAAATACTCCCTGGCAGGCAGCCAGGTAACTCTCTTTTTAGGTTTTTTTAAAAAAATTAATTTTATTTTTAGCTGCATTGGGTCTTCATTGCTGTGCATGGGCTTTCTGTAGTTGTGGTGAGCGGGGGCTACTCTTCGTTGAGGTAGCTTCTCTAGTTGCAGAGCGCGGGCTCTAGGCATGCAGGCTCCAGTAGTTGTGGCTTTCAGGCTCTAGAGCACAGGCTCAGTAGTTGTGGCGCATGGGCTTCGTTGTCCTGTGGCATTTGGGATCTTCCCGGACCAGGGATTGAACCTGTGTCCCCTGCACTGGCAGGTGTTTCTTAACCACTGTACCACCAGGAAAGTCCTCTTTTTAGTTTTTTAAGGAACTTCTATACTGTTCTCCATGGTGGCTGTACCAATTTACATTCCCACCAACGGCGTAGGAGGGTTTCTCTTTTTCCCACACCCTCTTCAGCATTTATTATTTGTAGACTTTTTGATGATGGCCATTCTGACCAGAGTGAGGTGGTACCGCATTGTAGTTTTGATTTGCATTTCTCTAATAATTAGCGATGTTGAGCATTTTTTCATGTGCCTTTTGACCATCTGTATGTCTTCCTTGGAGAAATGTCTATGTAGGTCTTCTGCCTATTTTTTGATTGGGTTGTTTGTTTTTTTGTTATTGAGTTATATGGGCTGTTTGTATATTTTGGAGATTAAACCTCATTTGCAAACATTTTCTCCCTTTCTGAGCGTTGTCTTTTCGTCTTGTGTATGGTTTCCTTTGCTGTACAAAGCTTTTGAGTTTAATTAGGTCCCATTTGTTTATTTTTGTTTTTATTTTCATTACTCTAGGAGACGGATCCAAAAAGATATTCCTGTGATTTATGTAAAAGAGTGTTCTGCCTTTTTTTTCTTTTAGGAGTTTTATAGTATCTGGTCTTACATTTAGGTCTTTAATCCATTTTGAGTTTATTTTTGTGTATGGTGTTGGAGAATGTTCTAATTTCATTCTTTTACATGTAGCTGTTCAGTTTTCCCAGCACCACTTATTGAAGAGACTGTCTTTTCTCCATTGTATATTCTTGCTTCCTTTGTCACAGATTAATTGACCATAGGTGCATGGGTTTATTTCTGGACTTTCTATCCTGTTCCATTGATCTATATTTCTGTTTTTGTGCCAGTACCATACTATTTTGATGACTGTAGCTTTGTAATGTAGTCTGAAGCTAGGGACCCTGATTCCTCCAGCTCCATTTTTCTTTCTCAAGATTGCTTTGGCTATTCGGGGTCTTTGTGTTTCCATACAAATTAAAATTTTTTTGTTCTAGTTCTGTGAAAAATGCCATTGATAATTTGATAGGGATTGCATTGAATCTGTAGATTGCCTTGGATAGTATAGTAACTTTAACAATATTGATTCTTCCAATCCGAGAACACAGTATTTCTTTCCATCGGTTTGTGTCATTTTCAGTTTCTTTCATCAGTGTCTTATAGTTTTCCGAGTACAGTTCTTTTGCCTCCTTAGGTAGATTTATTCCTAGGTATTTTATTCTTTTTGATGTGATGGTTACTAGGATTATTTCCTTAATTTCTCTTTCTGATTTTTCATTGTTAGTGTATATAAATGCAACACATTTCTGTGTATTACTTTTATATCCTGCAACTTTACCAAGTTCACTGATGAGCTCTAGTAGTTTTCTGGTAGCATCTTTAGGATTTTCTACGTGGAGTATCATGTCATCTGCAGGCAGTGGCAGTTTTACTTCTTCTTTTCCAACTTGGGTTCCTTTTATTTCTTTTTCTTCTTAGATAGCTGTGGCTAGCACTTTCAAAACTATGTTGAATAAAAATGGTAAGAATGGGCATCCTTGTCTTGGTTCTGATCTTGGAGGAAATGCTTTCAGCTTTCACTGTTGAATATGATATTAGCTGTATGTTTGTCATATATGGCTTTTATTATGTTGAGGTATGTTCCCTCTATGCCCAGGAGAGTTTTTATCATAAATGGATGTTGAATTTTATCAAAAGCTTTTTCCACATCTATTGAGATGCAGCCATTTTTAAGTTGCAGCAGGTTAAAAAGAAGATTTGAAGTAACTCTTGCTTTTCTGAGAGTTCAACCCAGCAAATTAATTTAGTATTTTTGTATAGCTGGGTGGATATGCAAAATTCCATTTACTGTGGAAATAAAACTGATTTTCAAAAATAAACTATTTATAGAAATAAAGCTAATTTTTGAAAATCCTTTGGGAAGCTCTGTTGTGTATGAGAGAAGTAAACTGTCTATAATACTCTGATTTTTCTTCTGAATTCTGTGACATCAGCTAAACTAGTTATTTTAACTAAGTTCCAGAGAGAAATTATTATCTGTCCTATATCACTGCAAACATTTTACAATGATGAAACAGTCTCACTTCTATTTTTTGAACCCTTTCTTTTTAGTCACTCCTATATTGGCAAACATAGATTATTTGATAAAAGAAAATTATGTGAGGTAAAATAATATCCTTAGAAATTATGTATTTTGAGGATAGAATTGTATTTGGGAACAGGATGGCCAGGCTGTTGAATGAATCATACTCAAAAACTTAACTTACAACTACGAAAGTGCAGCCTGCAAAAAGGAGACCCCAAACACAGTAAGATAAGCAAAATGAGAAGACAGAAAAACACACAGCAGATGAAGGAGCAAGATAAAAACCCACCAGACCTAACAAATGAAGAGGAAATAGGCAATCTACCTGAAAAAGAATTCAGAATAATGATAGTAAGGATGATCCGAAATCTTGGAAGTAGAATGGACAAAATGCAAGAAACAGTTAACAAGGACCTACAAGAACTAAAGATGAAACAAGCAACGATGAACAATGCAATAAATGAAATTAAAATCACTCTAGATAGGATCAATAGCAGAATAACTGAGGCAGAAGAACGGATAAGTGACCTGGAAGATAAAGTAGTGGAAATAACTACTGCAGAGAAGAATAAAGAAAAAAGAATGAAAAGAACTGAGGACAGTCTCAGAGACCTCTGGGACAACATGAAACGCACCAACATTCGAATTATAGGGGTTCCAGAAGAAGAAGAAAGAAAGAAAGGGACTGAGAAAATATTTGAAGAGATTATAGTTGAAAACTTCCCTAATATGGGAAAGGAAATAGTTAATCAAGTCCAGGAAGCACAGAGGGTCCCATACAGGATAAATACAAGGAGAAACACGCCAAGACACATATTAATCAAACTGTCAAAAATTAAATACAAAGAAAGCATATTAAAAGCAGCAAGGGAAAAACAACAAATAACACACAAGGGAATCCCCATAAGGTTAACAGCTGATCTCTCAGCAGAAACCCTACAAGCCAGAAGGGAGTGGCAGGACATACTGAAAGTGCTGAAGGAGAATAGCCTGCAACCAAGACTACTCTACCCAGCAAGGATCTCATTCACATTTGATGGAGAAATTAAAACCTTTACAGACAAGCAAAAGCTGAGAGAGTTCAGCACCACCAAACCAGCTTTACAACAAATGCTAAAGGAACTTCTCTAGACACGAAACACAAGAGAAGGAAATGACCTATAGTAGCGAACCCAAAACAATATATAAAATGGAAATAGGAACATACATATCGATAATTACCTTAAATGTAAATGGACTAAATGCTCCCACCAAAAGACACAGATTGGCTGAATGGATACAAAAACAAGACCCTTATATATGCTGTCTACAAGAGACCCACTTCAGAACTAGAGACACATACAGACTGAAAGTAAGGGGATGGAAAAAGATATTCCATGCAAATGGAAACCAAAAGAAAGCTGGAGTAGCAATTCTCATATCAGACAAAATAGACTTTAAAATAAGGACTATTAAAAGGGACAAAGAAGGACACTACATAATGATCAAGGGATCGATCCAAGAAGAAGATATAACAATTGTAAATATTTATGCACCCAACATAGGAGCACCTCAATACATAAGGCAAATACTAACAACCATAAAAGGGGAGATCAACAGTAACACATTCATAGTAGGGGACTTTAACACCCCACTTTCACCCATGGACAGATCATCCAAAATGAAAATAAATAAGGAAACACAAGCTTTAAATGATACATTAAACAAGATGGACTTAATTGATATTTATAGGACACTCCATCCAAAAACAACAGAATACACATTTTTCTCAAGTGCTCATGGAACATTCTCCAGGATAGATCATATCTTGGGTCACAAATCAAGCCTTGGTAAATTTAAGAAAACTGAAATTGTATCAAGTATCTTTTCCGACCACAACGCCATGAGACTAGATATCAATTACAGGAAAAGATCTTTAAAAAATACAAACACATGGAGGCTAAACAATACACTACTTAATAATGAAGTGATCACTGAAGAAATCAAAGAGGAAATAAAAAAATACCTAGAAACAAATGACAATGGAGACACAACGACCCAAAACCTATGGGATGCAGCAAAAGCAGTTCTAAGGGGGAAGTTTATAGCAATACAAGCCCACCTTAAGAAGCAGGAAACATCTCGAATAAACAACCTAACCTTGCACCTCAAGCAATTAGAGAAAGAAGAACAAAAAAACCCCAAAGCTAGCAGAAGGAAAGAAATCATAAAAATCAGATCAGAAATAAATGAAAAAGAAATGAAGGAAACAATAGCAAAGATCAATAAAACTAAAAGCTGGTTCTTTGAGAAGATAAACAAAATAGATAAACCACTAGCCAGACTCATCAAGAAAAAAAGGGAGAAGACTCAAATCAATAGAATTAGAAATGAAAAAGGAGAAGTAACAACTGACACTGCAGAAATAAAAAAAATCATGAGAGATTACTACAAGCAACTCTATGCCAATAAAATGGACAATCTGGAAGAAATGGACAAATTCTTAGAAATGCACAACCTGCCAAGACTGAATCAGGAAGAAATAGAAAATATGAACAGACCAATCACAAGCACTGAAATTGAAACTGTGATTAAAAACCTTCCAACAAACAAAAGCCCAGGACCAGGCTTTTGTTTGTTGAATTCTATCAAATTCAACAAACAGGTGAATTCTATCAAACGTTTAGAGAAGAGCTAACACCTATCCTTCTCAAACTCTTCCAAAATATAGCAGAGGGAGGAACACTCCCAAATTCCTTCTACGAAGCCACCATCACCTTGATACCAAAACCAGACAAGGATGTCACAAAGAAAGAAAACTACAGGCCAATATCACTGATGAACATAGATGCAAAAATCCTCAACAAAATACTAGCAAACAGAATCCAACAGCACATTAAAAGGATCATACACCATGATCAAGTGGGGTTTATTCCAGGAATGCAAGGATTCTTCAATATACGCAAATCTATCAATGTGATAAACCATATTAACAAATTGAAGGAGAAAAACCATATGATCATCTCAATAGATGCAGAGAAAGCTTTCGACAAAATTCAACACCCATTTATGATAAAAACCCTCCAGAAAGTAGGCATAGAGGGAACTTTCCTAAACATAATAAAAGCCATATATGACAAGCCCACAGCAAACATCATCCTCAATGGTGAAAAACTGAAAGCATTTCCACTAAGATCAGGAACAAGACAAGGTTGCCCACTCTCACCACTCTTATTCAACATAGTTTTGGAAGTTTTAGCCACAGCAATCAGAGAAGAAAAGGAAATAAAAGGAATCCAAATCGGAAAAGAAGAAGTAAAGCTGTCACTGTTTGCAGATGACATGATACTATACATAGAGAATCCTAAAGATGCTACCAGAAAACTACTAGAGCTAATCAATGAATGTGGTAAAGTAGCAGGATACAAAATTAATGCACAGAAATCTCTGGCATTCCTATATACTAATGATGAAAAATCTGAAAGTGAAATCAAGAAAACACTCCCATTTACCATTGCAACAAAAAGAATAAAATATCTAGGAATAAACCTACCTAAGGATACGAAAGACCTGTATGCAGAAAATTATAAGACACTGATGAAAGAAATTAAAGATGATACAAATAGATGGAGAGATATACCATGTTCTTGGATGGGAAGAATCAACATTGTGAAAATGACTCTACTACCCAAAGCAATCTACAGATTCAATGCAATCCCTATCAAACTACCACTGGCATTTTTCACAGAACTAGAACAAAAAATTTCGCAATTTGTATGGAAACACAAAAGACCCCGAATAGCCAAAGCAATCTTGAGAACGAAAAAAGGAGCTGGAGGAATCAGGCTCCCTGACTTCAGACTATATTACAAAGCAACAGTAATCAAGACAGTATGGTACTGGCACAAAAACAGAAAGGTAGATCAGTGGAACAGGATAGAAAGCCCAGAGATAAACCCACGCACATACGGACACCTTATCTTTGATAAAGGAGGCAGGAATGTACAGTGGAGAAAGGACAGCCTCTTCAATAAATGGTGCTGGGAAAACTGGACAGGTACATGTAAAAGTATGAGATTAGATCACTCCCTAACACCATACACAAAAATAAGCTCAAAATGGATTAAAGACCTAAATGTAAGGCCAGAAACTATCAAACTCTTAGAAGAAAACATAGGAAGAACACTCTATGACATAAATCACAGCAAGATCCTTTCTGACCCACCTCCTAGAGTAATGGAAATAAAAACAAAAATAAACAAATGGGACCTAATGAAACTTCAAAGCTTTTGCACAGCAAAGGAAACCATAACCAAGACCAAAAGACAACCCTCAGAATGGGAGAAAACATTTGCAAATGAAGCAACTGACAAAGGATTAATCTCCAAAATTTACAAGCAGCTCATGCAGCTCAATAACAAAAAAACAAACAACCCCATCCAAAAATGGGCAGAAGACCTAAATAGACATTTCTCCAAAGAAGATATACAGAATGCCAACAAACACATGAAAGAATGCTCAACATCATTAATCATTAGAGAAATGCAAATCAAAACTACAATGAGATATCATCTCACACCAGTCAGAATGGCCATCATCAAAAAATCTAGAAACAATAAATGCTGGAGAGGGTGTGGAGAAAAGGGGACACTCTTGCACTGCTGGTGGGAATGTGAATTGGTTCAGCCACTGTGGAGAACAGTATGGAGGTTCCTTAAAAAACTACAGATAGAATTACCATATGACCCAGCAATCCCACTACTTGGCATATACCCTGAGAAAACCAAAATTCAAAAAGAGTCATGTACCAAAATGTTCATTGCAGCTCTATTTACAGTAGCCAGGACATGGAAACAACCTAAGCGCCCATCATCGGATGAATGGATAAAGAAGATGTGGCACATATACACAATGGAATATTACTCAGCCTTAAAAAGAAATGAAGTTGAGCTATTTGTAATGAGATGGATAGACCTAGAGTCTGTCATACAGAGTGAAGTAAGTCAGAAAGAAAAAGACAAATACCGTATGCTAACACATATATATGGAATTTAAGGGAAAAAAATGTCATGAAGAACCTAGGGGTAAGATAGGAATAAAGACGCAGACCTACTGGAGAACGGACTTGAGGGTATGGGGAGGGGGAGGGGTGAGTTTTGATAGGGCGAGAGAGAGTCATGGACATATACACACTAACAAACGTAGTAAGGTAGATAGCTGGGGGGAAGCAGCCGCAAGGCACAGGGATATTAGCTCGGGGCTTTGTGACAGCCTGGAAGGGTGGGATGGGGAGAGTGGGAGGGAGGGAGACGCAAGAGGGAAGACATATGGGAACATATGTATATGTATAGCTGATTCACTTTGTTATAAAGCAGAAACTAACACACCATTGTAAAGCAATTATACCCCAATAAAGATGTTTAAAAAAAAAAAAAAAAAGAAGTTACAGGAGGTGAAAAAGGAGGAGGGGGGAAGCGTTATTAGCAGTAAGGAAATATCTATCATATGTCAATTCTTGATGTTTTGGAAACTATCAGAGTGGAGAAACCTGATTACTGAGAGACTGCAAGATTCCATGCATTTATATTTAAAACGTTAAAAAAAAAAAAACAAAAAAAAAAACTTAACTTACTGAGTCTGGTGGAGATGCAGGCAAGGAAGTGCATAGGGCATAGTCACAGAAAGCAGTTAATTTGTCTAAAGATTGTATTTGCTAGCTTTAGTGTGATCATATATAGTTAGAGATTAAGATTCAAGATGAAGGCTTGGAGGGAAGAGTGCTGCAGGAGAACTGTGATACCACTTGGTACCTTTCTCCATTCATTTATTTTTAATTGATCGGTATCTTTACAAATAAAGTAGGTTTCTTGTGGAAAAAGTATAGTTGAGCTCTTATTTTCTTTTAATCCACTTTGACAGTCTCTGTCTTTTAATTGGTATTTAGTCTATTGATATTTAAAATCGTTATTAATGTAGTTGGATTAACATATATTATACTTGTTACTGTTTTCTATTGCTCTTGTTCTTCGGTCATTTTTTTTTTTGTCTTAGACTTTTTTCCTACCTTTCCTGGTTTTAACTGAGCATTTTATATGATTCAATTTTCTCTCTTTAACTTATCAATTATACTTCTTTTTATGCTTCTTTAGTGATTGTCCTTGAGTTTGCAGTATACATTTACAACTAATCCAAGTCCTCTTTTAAATAACACTCTGTCACTTCATGGGTAGTACAAGTTCCTTATGACAGTGTATTGCAAATTTCTCCCTCCTGTCCTTTATAACATTGCTCTTGTTCATTTCACTTATCTGTAGGTTATAATCACCGAATTCATTGTCGCTATTATTATTTTGAACAAACTATCATCTGTTAGATCGATTAAGAATAAGAAAAATAAAGTATTTTTCAACCTCTATTTATTCCTTCTCTTACACAGTACTTTTCTATATGTAGATTTAAGTTTCTGACCTATATCATTTTCCTTCTTTCTGAAGAAATTCTTTTAACATTTCTTGTGAGGTGAGAAATTCACTCAATTTTTGTTTGTCTTAGAAAATTTTTATTTCTCATTCACTTTTGAAGAATAATTTCACAGGATACAGATTTACAGGCTGGTGTTTTTTTTCTTTAAGCACTTTAAATATTTTACTCCACTAATGGTTTCTGAAGAGAAGTCTGATATAGTTCTTATCCTTGATTCTTTACAGGTAAGGTTTTGTTTCTCTGGCTTCTTTCAAGATTTTTCTCCTGGTCTTTGACTTTCCACAGTTTTAATATGATATGCCTATGTGTAGATTGTTTTGGTATTTATCCTGCTTAGAATTCTCTGAGTTTCCTGGAACTGTGATTTGGTGTCTGTCATTAATTTTTGGAAATTTTCAGTCATTGTTGTTTCAGGTATTTGTTCTGTTTCTTTCTCTCTTCTCTTTCTCATATTCTCATTACATGTATTACACCTTCTGTAATTGTTACATAGTTCTTGGATATTCTATTCTGATTTCTTCATTCCTTTTTCTCTTTGTATTTCAGCTTTGGAAGTTTCTGTTGACATTTCTTCAAGCTCACTTATTCATTTCTCAGCTGTGTCCAGTTTATTGATGAACCCACCAAAAATGTTCTTCCTTTCCATTTTATAGTGTGCTTTATTTCTAGCATTTTTTTTATTCTTAGAGTTTCAATTGTTATACTTACATTACCCACCTATTCTTGTGTATTATCTACTTTTTCTTTTGGAGCCCTTAGCATATTATCATAGTTGTTTTACATTCCTGGACTGATAGTTACAAAATTTCTGCCATATCTGAAGCTGGTTCTGATGTTTGTTGTCTCTTCAAACTGTGGATTTTTTGTTTTTTAAGTATGTCTTATAATTTCTTGTTAAGGGCCAGACATGATATACAGTGTGTTTTTCCCATGATTAGGTAACCTCCTTATATAATACATTATGGAATATATGAATACACAGATTGAATTCAGGACTATTTTACTTGGCTCATGCAACTGGGATGCAGATTGAAGACTTCCAAATCTTGGGGAAACCATTGAATCCCTTGGAGATAATTTGAAATCATCACAAGATTTTAGACATGGAAGAGAATTTAGAGATAATAAAGTTGAATGTATGCCTTTTACAAGTGCAGAAATCAAGTTCAAAGACATTAAGATTACATTAAAGTAACATTAAGGTTAGACAGTGTTGACTATTGTTATATTTTTGCCAAGTTTTTTGCAAAGGAAAATAACCCATTCTGTGCTCTTGAACTAGAGATATAGTTTGAACTCTATTTTAAATAAACACCTCATAATGTTTTATTCAGTATAACACATCTATTCCCATATTCCATTAATGTCTTTTTATTAATGTTAATCTCTTGAATGCCAGTTCTTATTCAAATAATGCTTTCATATGTCTCTTTGCCTTTAACAAGCTGTTCAATAAAGCTGTACTTTTTTTTTTTTTTTTTTTTTTTTGCGGTACACGGGCCTCTCACTGTTGTGGCCTCTCCCGTTGCGGAGCACAGGCTCCGGATGTGCAGGCTCAGCAGCCATGGCTCACGGGTCTAGCCGCTCCGCGGCATGTGGGATCTTCCTGGACCGGGGCACGAACCCGTGTCCCCTGCATCGGCAGGCGGACTCTCACCCACTGCGCCACCAGGGAAGCCCAAGCTGTACTTTTATTATGCCATTTTTTTACTCAGCAGCTTTATTTTGGAATAACTTTTTGTTTTATTTTAGTTTTTAAAATAAAAAAATCCGTGACATGTTTTTCAAAATTCTGTTGAAAGTATAAATAATTTTTTCATTTAAAATTATAGGATGGTGTGATGGGGTACTTATTATCTCATCACTTTGATAAAATGTCTGCTCCATACGTATATGTCATTGTTTAGAGTAGAAGATATCAGATTTCACAGGAGAAAATTTTTTATTCGGAAAACTTAACTAGACGCTTAGTTTTTGACAGTTTGTATCAAATGCGCTGTTTGCTTTTGGTGGGTGGTTCAGGTAAATGGCACTTGAAATGCCTTTTGAGATATCTGAAGTTAAGTGAAAAGAGGAAAAATAAGTCAAAAGTTATCACAGGGTTTACTGTGAAAAGGTAAATGGGTTCAGTTTTCCTTTCTCTGCTGCCTGCCTTAATTTTCATAGTAAATTAGCAACGGATAACTACTTTGCAAACAACTCAATGTTTACTTCATTTTTATATTTGAAATTTGTTCTGAAAGGAAAGCTAGATAGCCTCCTTAGTCTCCTTAACAAAAGAAATAAAAAGAATTTAAGTCTTAGGAATTAAGATTCTGTGTATATTTGGTGAATGAACTCCACCGCTTTTTATGAGATGGAAATAGTAAGAGAACTTTATGGGCAAACCCAGCCAGCCTACAAGGACTATGGGTGAGGAATTGGGTAAAGTAAAGTTATATTTTGGGGAAATACGGATGTTTTTGAGCTCTTGATGTAAATTTTATTTTTGTTTTCTTGGAATTGTTCCTCATTGTCTCTGTGATAAAAGTGGTGCTCAAGAATGTGAGCAGGTCTTTGTTTTGGATGAAGGGGACCTTGGTTACTATAGCACTGTTTGCTAATAGGAAACACTATGGATACATGATGTGGTAATTTACAAAGTAATTTGGGTGAGTTTTAGTTGTTTTTTTATCTTGCTGAACCCACAATTGCTACCTTAAAGCTGACCAATGCCACCTTCAGTTTTAGCTTTTGTTGGCATTGAGTTAAAACAATTTCTAAAAGCAAAATACCCTGTATTAAGCCCTAAGACATTCATTAAATAGTGTTGTGAAAAGTATGCAGGGGGGAATACACCCCTGCTATAGGAACACCCCTTTATACAATACCCTTCTTACCCCTACTTATTTGAAGATATGTGGTATATTTGATGTTTTCCTTATGGAAACCAATACTAATAAGAAGCATATGAATCTATTCTACATAGTATAGTGCTGGACAACTATTTTTAGTGAGACTTTTGAAGTTTCTTTGAATTCTTAAAAGGTATTTCAATTTTTTTCAGATTTCTCTAAAGGAGAGTACTAATCTGACTGGGCGAATAGTATATATGCTAGAGGATCCTTGAGACAGATAAAGAAATTGAAAGACAAGGAAAGCTTATTTACTCTCTGATCTATCTGTTTGGCCCGCTGAGCATTCTTTTTTTTTTTTTTTTTTTTTTTGCGGTACGCAGGCCTCTCACTGTTGTGGCCTCTCCCGTTAGGGAACACAGGCTCCAGACGCGCAGGCTCAGCGGCCATGGCTCAAGGGCCCAGCCGCTCCACGGCATGTGGGATCTTTCCAGACTGGGGCATGAACCTGCATCCCCTGCATCGGCAGGCAGACTCAACCACTGTGCCACCAGGGAAGCCCTAGCTGAGCATTCTTTAACAAAAATATTATAGGGAAGAATTTTAATATAGACAAAAATAGAAGAATATAAAAAACTATATGTTTCCCTCACTCAGTTTCAATAGTTATCACATTTTGCTATTCTTATTTTGTCTATTACCCCTTTCCTCAAACACATGACTTTTTTATTGGAATATTTTATTTTATTAAATTTCATTTAAGTATAATTTCAGATATACAGAAAGATTGCAAAAGTAGTACAAAAATTCCATATATCTTCACCCAGATTCCACAAATATTATTTTATCACATTTGAGTTACTGTTCTTTCTCATTTTCTGTACTGTTTGAAAGTATGTTACAGACATGATGCTCCTTTGTCCCTAAATACATAAGCTTTTATTTTCTTGAAATAAAGACTTAAAAAAAACAACACAGTACAATTATCAAAATCAGGACATCTGCATTGGTATAATATTACTATCTAATCTATAGACTTTATCCAAATCTTGCCAGTTGTCTCACTAATGTCTTTTATGACAAGATAAAAATAAATTTATTTCTGAGCCAGGATCTAATCCAAGATCATATGTTATATTTAGCTGTCATGTCTTTTTAGTTTCCTTTAAAATGGGGCAATTTCTCAGTCTTTCTTTGACTTCTCTCATCTTGATATTTTTGAAGAGATCAGGTCAGTTATTCTGTAGAACTTAGAAACAATTTACTGGAGTTATTGGTTTACTGGAGTAATTTAAAACAAATCCTAGAGCCTTTGTGGAGCATCTGCCCTGCTCCTTCCCCATCTTCAGCAGTCAGAGCTCCCCACCCTTCACCCCTAGCAGCCTCCCAGAGAGAGGACTACAGAGGCAGAAGCCCTTCTGCATGTTTTTAGCCCCTGTCTTTCCCCTGGAATCTGGGAAGTGCTTTTGTTTTTACTTTTATAGGTCAGCATTGTATTCAAGACAGAAGCTGTGACTGACTGTGAATGCCAAGGAAAGGGGTTTCATGTGTGTCCCTGGGGTTTTGGGCTCTTCCCAGAGAGAGAGGTGTTCAGTGTCCCCCACCGTCACTGTCACACCCCACACAGCTCATGAGATGTGTGACCTGTGTTGGATGTTCAGTGTTTGGTAGCAAAGAGGTGGGGGATGGTGGCAAGCAGCTGGCACCCTCTTGGGAAGCCAGGCAGTGTCCCCTGTGGGTAACACCATGAGTCTGCCAGAGAAGCCCACCATGCTGGCATGTAGTATTTCTCATTGAAAGCTGTTTCTCAGGCATTCTTTCTAGCCCTTTTTCCCCTTCAGTGTGCCTCAATTGTCTCCTTCACAGAGTGAGAGGGCTGTGACCCTCCCTCTACTGGACTAATTAAAGAAAGACACTTGTGTTCCCAAGTGGTGGTTTTATTTTTTTTAGTTCTTATGTTTGTATGGGGAATTGTGGATAAAGTGAAAGAACTGTAAATAAATAATGTATTTCCTCCTCCAAAAAGTAAAAATAAAACAAGTCCTAGATATTTATTATTTCACCCAATAGTACTTAAGTATATATTACTAACATGTAAGGATTAAAGAAGCAACCATACTGATACTATCTTAGCAAAGTTAATTATAATTCCTTAATATTATTTAATATCTAATACTTGTTTACTTTTTCCCGATTGTCTCAAAAATGTCTTTTTATAACAGATTTGTTAGTATAATGATACAAAGGCCATGCGTCCTGTTTCTTTGCATATGTCCCTTAAGATTATTTTAATTTATAATAGTTCCCTTTCCTTTTCTTCCATGCTATTGGTAGTTGAAGAAACCAGGTCATTTGTCTTAGAATTTCCCACATTCTGTATTTCGCTGGTTGCTCAACTGAGTGCACTTAACCTCAGACTTTTTAAAAAGGTGGGCAGTGGCTTAAGAAGGAAATATCGGTGCAAAGCACTTCCCCTTGGTCAGCTCTCTTGGTTCCAGAGCATGTTGTTTTCATGGTGGAGGCATTCTTCTTTATAATTGTTATAATGTTGATGATGACTCTTGAATCATGATTTGGCTCTGCTCTTCAGTGTCTGCCTAAGGTGCTCTTTTTACAGTCAGGCATAGGGATCAAGTCCAGTCTAAAAGTATCAACTGAACTAGCATGATGGTCACTGTAAGAATTTTAGTATATGATCAGGGCTTATTTTGTCTCGTAATTCTATTTCACTCCATCTAATACAAATATAACTTGCTTTGTTCCTAGTTCTAAAATTGTTACAACAAAAATGAAGGCTTATTTTTCATTAGCTTGTTCTACTTCTGAGACTAATTTATTTAGAAGCAGGGGCCTAATTCTTATTGACTCATCTGCTTTATCTTGCCTAGGGAAAGACAGTTGCATAAAGTAGAACATAAACTATTTTTGCCAGTACTGACCAGTTCAAGCTAATGCCTTTCTGCCACTCCATAGGATTTAGGTAACTTGGCATTTAAATATTTTTTCATCATTTTTTTTTCATGTTTCATCACACACACAGACATAAATATACCCACATTTTCCACTAACTAGACTAAATCGTCAGCCTGTCAGGAGGAGAAGGTAATAGTAAATTTAGAGATGCTAAACATAGAGCAAGTGGATTTTAAGGACCTGACAAAGCCAAGGATAGTCAAAATGAATATCTGGTATCATTTTTTACATTAAATTTAAATTATAAAAGAAGGCAATGATAATAGTTAAAATTTATTTAGTGCCTACTTCTGGTCATGCACCAGAAATACAATAAGTATGCAGAAAGTATGAAGCACTTTGGAGGGATTACGTCTTTTGATTGTCATCATAACAACCCTATGAAGTAAGAACTGTCCTTATTCTTATGAATCAGATAAGAAAATTAAAGCTTAGAGAGGTTATATGAATTGTCTAAAGTCACATGACTAATAAGTGTAGGGCTATGATTCAAAATCCAGTCTGTTTAACCTGAGAGTTACACTATAAGCCAGGTCAAATTTGCCAGTTTTTATGACTTGTTTCACTATTGCCAAGTCATTTATCACTAGTAGTTCTTTTAATTTCTGCTTATTTATCTGAAAATAACCTCCAGCCACTTAAATACTTGAATACTATCTTGGGTCTTTTCAGACAGACCTGCCTAGTAACAAAGGCAGTCCTGTCTGTAAAATAGGCAGGTCTATCTACAAAATCTTGTTACTGACAATCCAAAGGCTTTGTTTCCTTTTTTCTTTTCCTTTTCTGGCTTTACAAATAATCTTTTATTTTGCTCATGATTCTGTGAGTTAGCTGGGCAGGTTTTCTGCTGTGGACCCACCAGCTAACCACAGACACAGGCTCAGCTCTATCCCATGTTTGGGATCAGCTGTTGGGTTGGCTGGTGGATTAATGATCTAGCATGGCCTCACTCACATGTCTGGAGTTTGTGCTGGCTGTCAACTATGATTGGTTTTCCTCCCTGTGGCTGCTCATTCTCCATTAAGCTAGTTTGGGCTGGATCACATGATGATCTTGGGGTTCTAAGAGCAGCAAAAGACCAGTCCCCAGTGCACAACACTTTTCAAATGTTGGGTCATATGTACTATTGTCCTATTGGTCAAAGCAAATCACATGACTAAGATAGAGAGGAAGGGAGGATATAGGTTCTACTCATTGATTGGAGGGAAAGAATTTTTGGTCATTTTTCCATCTATCAAAGAACTCCAGGGTGAGAAATACAGTGGCACTTTTGAAACATTTTAGCCAAGACTTAGAGTTCAGTCAAACATCAAGACTGTGTGGTGTGATTGAGAACCTAAAATTATTTTTCTGAGTAGTTATTTAATTTCCTGAATTCCAATTACTGAATAATTAATTCCTTTCCTAGTAATTCTTGATGTTTTCTTTATCATATGTTAAATTCAACCAAAAATCATGGTCTGCTTCTGAGATATCAATTCTATTTCATTCATTGGTATCTAGTCCTACCCTAGTAGAATATGGATTTATTTAATCATTACACATTTAGAACATGTTTTATTAAGTGGTAGACCTAGTTTTTTCTTACTACACTTTTTAAAAGTGTATATATTTCTTGCTAAACTTAAGAATCTTAATCTACCTCCTCCAGTACACATAAAATGCATTGAGATTTTGATTTTAAAAATATATTAAATCCATAAGTTAATTTGAGAAATAAATAGTACCTTAATATTTTTCCTATCCATGCAGGTATGTGGATCTCTTTCTGCATTTGTTCAAATCTTTTATCTTGGTCTTTTTATCCCATATATTTCTTGTTATAATGAATCCTGATTCCGATATTATGCATTGTTAGTTTTTGCTACTATGAATAAGCATATTTATCCTGAATCCAGATCCTTTAATGAAATTGATGAGTAGATTTTAAAATTTTATTTCTTTCTTTCTTTTTGAAAAATAAAAATTGTATATAAGATATACAGCATGATGTTTTGATATATGTGTGCATTGTGAAATGATTACTACAAACAAACCGATACATCACTTCCCATAGTTGCCATTTTGTGTGTGAGTGTGATGAGAATCCTTGAGATTTGCTCCCTTAGCAAATTTCAGAGATACATATATTATCATTAGTTATAGTCACCATGTTGTATATTAGGTCTCCAGACCTTATTCGTCTTATAATTGAAAGTTTGTACCGTTAAATATCTCCCCTTTTTCCCCACCCCACCAGCCTCCTGTAACCACTGTTCTACTCTCTGTTTCTATGGGTTCGACTTCTTTTAGATTCCACGTATATGTAAGATCATGTAATATTTGTCTTCTGTGTTTGGCTTATTTCACTTAGTATAATGTCCTCCAGGTTCATCCATGTTGTCACATATGGCAGAATTTCCTTCCTCTTAAAGGCCAAATAATATTCCATCGTGTGTGTGCACATGTGTGTGTGTGTACACAGTATTTTCTTTATCCATTCATCCATCAACAGACACTTAGGTTGTTTCTGTATCTCATGAATAATGCTGCAGTGAATATGGGAGTGCATATAACTCTTTGAGATAATGTTTTTATTTTCTTTGGATATATGCCCAGAAGTAGGATTGCTGAGTCATATCATAGTTCTATTTTTAATTTCTTGAGGAAGTTCCATACTGTTTCCTATAGTGGCTGCACCAATTTATAATTCCACCATTTGTATGTCTTCTTTGGAAAAAAATGTCTGTTCAGGTCCTTAGCCCTTTTTTTTTTTTTTTTTTTTGTGCTACATGGGCCTCTCACTGTTGTGGCCTCTCCCATTGCGGAGCACAGCCTCCGGATGCACAGGCTCAGCAGCCATGGCTCACGGGGCCTAGCGGCTCCGCGGCATGTGGGATCTTCCTGGACCGGGGCACGAACTCGTGTCCCCTGCATCGGCAGGCGGACTCTCAACCACTGCACCACCAGGGAAGCCCCCTTAGCCCATTTTTTTTAGCTGGGTTATTAGTTTTGTTTTTTTTTGCTCTTGAGTTATATGAATTCCTTATATATTCTGGATATTAACCCCTTATCAGATAGATGGTCTGCAAATATTTTCTCCCATTTTGTAGATTGCCAGTCAATGGCTTTCTTTGCAGTGCAGAGGCTTTTTAGTTTGATGTAGTCCCACTTGTTTATTTTTGTTTTTGTTGCCTGTGCTTTTGGTGTCAATTACAAACAATTGTTGCCAAGACTAATGTCAAGGAGCTTTTCCTGTATCTTTTCTTTTAGGAGTTTTATGGTTTCAGGTCTTATGTTTAAGCCTTTAATCCATTTTGAGTTGATTTTTGTATATGGTATGAGATAAAGGTTTAGTTTCATACTTTTGCATGTGACTATCCAGTTTTCCCAATACCATTTATTGAAGAGACTATTCTTTCCCTATTGAACATTCTTGGCACCTATGTTGAAAATTGATTATATATGCATGGGTTTATTTTTGGACTCTCTATTCTGTTCCATTGGTCTATGTGTCTTTTTTT
Source organism: Phocoena sinus (assembly GCF_008692025.1). NCBI lineage: Eukaryota > Metazoa > Chordata > Mammalia > Artiodactyla > Phocoenidae > Phocoena > Phocoena sinus. Next base: position 77,933,371 of record NC_045766.1, on the reverse strand, counting down.
ATGCCTGTACCATACTGTTTTGATTACTATAGACTTGTAATATAGTTTGAGATCAGGAATTGTGATACCTCCCACTTTGTTCTTCTCTCTCAAGATTGCTTTGGCTATTTGGAGTCTTTTGTGATTCCATATAAATTTTAGGATTCTTAAAATTTTTGTGGAAAATCAATTGGAATTTTGATGGGGAATTGACTTGAATCTGTAGATCATTTTGTGAAGAATAGACATTTTAACAATATTAATTATTCCAATCCATGAACACAGGATATCTTTCCATTTATTTGTGTCTTCTTTGATTTCTTTCACCAGTGTTTTAAGAGAATTATGAGCCAATATCCCTGATGAACATAGATGCAAAAATTCTCAACATGATAGAATCAAACAGAATTCAACAGTACGTTAAAAGGATTATATACCATGGTCAAGTCAGATGATAAATCCCTAGTAAGCAAGGATGCTCAACATACACAAAGCAATAAATGTGATACACCACATTAACAAATTGAAGGATATAAATGATATGATCATTTAAATAGATGCAGAAAAAGCATTTGACAACATTTAATATACTCTCATGATAAAAACTCTCAACAAATTAGGTATAGAAGAGTGTACCTCAGTCTAATAAAAGCCATATATGACAAGCCCACAGCTAACATTGTACTCAATGGTGAAAAGCTAAAATCTTTTCCTCTAAGATTAGAATGAGACAAGGGCACCCACTCTCACCTCTTCTCTTCAACATAATACTGGAAGTCCTAGCCAGACTAATTAGGAAAGAAAAAGAAAGAAAAGGCATTCAAGTTGGAAATGAGGAAGTAAAATTGTCTCTGTTTGTAGGTGACATGATCTTATTATATATAGAAAACCCTGAAGACTCTACTAAAAATCCTGTTCAAACTAATAAATTCAGTGAAGTTGCAGCATAAAAAAAAACAACATATAAAAACCAGTTGCATTTCTGTATACTAACAATGAACTATCTGAAAAAGACATTAAGAAAACAATCCTGTTTAGAATAGCAAGAAAAAGAATAAAATACTTAGGGATGAATTTGACCAAGGAAGTGAAAGATCTGTACACCAAAGGTGTTCGTTCTTAAGGTTTCTTTTTCTTCATCTTTCTACTGCTACTACCCAAGGATCAGGGATTATAAATCTTTAAGTATTACCTTTGGGATTAATGTTTTTCAACATGAAAAATACCTTCATTCATAGCTTCTATTTCAGTAGATGAGGTTGGTATTCAGCTTCCAGTCTTCTCTTTCTTAACTTTTTCCCTACTATTATCTTGACATCCCTCCCACACTTTAAGAGTATAAACACTGCTATCATTATGATAGTCCCATTGTGAAAAGTTGTTTAGTCAATGTGTTGTTTTATAAAATGTGTCTCCCAGGTGTTGTCTTTACTAGGTATTTGTCTTTTGAGTTTTTGTTGCTGTGGTATTAAAAAATGTGTTGACCTTCTGAGAGTTATATTTTGGGCAGCGGAGTAAATTAATGGAAATTATGGGTGTATATGGAGCCAAAAAATATTTACACTGCTTCTGAAATTCTGCTTTGGTGGGTAGAACTCTTAGAGTCAGCATAAATAGCTCACATTTTGCCCTCTCAAGCATCCACCTGTTTCTCAGTTTTTACCTAATGGACTGAGTGTGCTGGCTATAGTTGAGGCCTATTACCAGCAGCAACTTGAGGTGGAGGCCTGACAGAGCGCAGGGTCACTGGCCTATATTTTTTCCCTTTGGTGATCTCTGCCAGCCTTTTTCTTTCCCCTTTGAGTGTGGACCTTGTTCTCCTATTCCTTCTTTTTTTTTTAACCATTTAAAAAAAAATTTAAGTATAATTAATGTACAATGTTTTGTTAGTTTCAGGTGTACAGCAAAGTGATTCAATTATACATATACATATATATCTATTTTTTCACATTCTTTTCCATTAGAGATTATTACAAGATATTGAATAGAGTTCCCTGTGCTATACAGTAGGTCCCTGTTGTTTATTGCTTATATAGTAGTGTGTATATATTAATCCCAAACTCCTAATTTGTCTCTCCCCCTCTGCCCCTGCTATCCCTTTTTGTTCTCCCATTCTTAATTACAAATTTCTGAGTTCTTGTATCCATTTTTACTGTATCCTAAACCACCATACTTTTGCTATCACCCATGCTCTTGTTTTTTTCTGCCCTATTTTTTTGCAAAATGAACTGTTTTTACACATTCCAAGAAAATTAATAAGCTAACACTTTAGATTTTTATAAGTACCTTGAGGTATAAAGCCATAAGAACTTAAAGGTTGGCATGGATCAGTTTCTTCTTAACCTAACATGAAAGAGCTTATTCCAGAATGGCTCTGAGTAGTGGGAGGAAAAGAAAAACATTTTTAGCATTTTGGGGACTTCCCTGGTGGCGCAGTGGTTAAGAAGCCACCTGCCAATGCAAGGGACACGGGTTTGAGCCCTGGTCCGGGAAGATCCCACATGCTGTGGAGCAACTAAGCCCGTGCGCCACAACTACTGAGCCTGCACTCTAGAGCTCGTGAGCCACAACTACTGAGCCCGTGTGCCACAACTACTGAAACTCGGACGCCTAGAGCCTGTGCTCCACAACAAGAGAAGCATCACGCACCACAACAAAGAGTAGCCCCCGCTTGCTGCAACTAGAGAAAGCCCACGCGCAGCAACAAAGACGAAGACTAAATAAATAAATAAAAAGGGGGAAAAAAGCATTTTGCTGGTTTGTAATGCCCCTTTTTCCATACCCTATGACTCAAAGATCAGGGATGACCACAGCTCCTCCTTTTTTTGATACAATCTTAATATTTTCTTGATTGAAGCATGAAGCATCCTTCACTTGATTTTATTTACACAACTTAGTAAAGTTAGGAGCAGAAGTGTTTGGTTATTGTCTTTGTGGTTTCCCTTGATATTGATTCTACCCCAAGTTGAAACTCTGATATTTCTTATGATCCTTTTGAAAGGCATTTCTTGTGCTGATTTTAAATTCTTATCATGCAAATCAGAAGGTTACATTCTTTCATCCTGAGACAAGATTAGAGTACCAAAAAGCTACATGGCTCTCATTTCCAAAGCTATCAATCGAACTGTTTATCCATTAGCTTGGTGACTTTGGATAGGTTGATTAACTTTACTAAGCCTCAATTTCTTCCTCTGTAATGACACCACCTACCTCATGGGGCTACAGAAATAAGTGCAAATTGAATGAGATAAACCATGTAAAGTGTTCTTCACTATACCCTGTACATAGTAAACAAATGGTGGTGACAGCGACCCTGGGGGCAAGGACTGTATGCATATAGTCTTCATTGTCTATTTCTAATGTAGCAAGAGGAAAATTTTCATTTTCACGTTCTTTGCAATTGACAGTAAATAGGCTGAGGAAAGAAAGACATCAGCTCTGCATTACTTCTTTGGTAGAGAGCAAAATGCTGTTTCTGCAAGTAGATTGTAAATTTAGATCTTATTTTATTTGTAATGGAGGCTCAAAATGTCTACCCTTCCTATTATTGGAAATTTAAGAAGGTGCCATCTGAGGAAGAGAGGTGGCCCTCAAATACTTAAAGACTATTTATACTAATAGAAATAACAATAGTATCAGCTATCTCAGTGGACTGTTTGAAATCCAAGTATGTAGCTCACAAGGGAATCAAACTAAATAAGCAGCAAATCATTTTTAATAGTCTAACACAGTAACTAAGTAGATAATTAGTCCTTTTGAATCAGGGAATATGCCACTAAATATAACCCCATTGTTTGTTTCTTTTAAGGAATACATTCTTTGTGAGAAATATCTATTGGTCTATCATGTGTCTCTAAGTCTGCCATGGTTTCTAGTACAAGTATTTGTATTAGGAGTATAGTATGGAATTGGAAAACACCTTGAAATAATTTAGTTCATTCCCTTTATTTTATAGATGAAGAAACTGAGAGCTTAAGTAATGTGTACAGGTTAGATAGTCAGTGACGGAGTTAGGACCTGGACTAGCTTTTCTAACTCCTAGTGCAATATTCTTCCACATCATCCTACCTGTAATTTTGCTTCACTAGATTTTTATTTTCTTTTCTTTTAAAAGTGATTTTTATTTTACCCCTAGTCCAGATTATTTTTCTGTGACTACTGATTTCCATTTTGCTTATTTATCAATGGGAAAAGATCTTTAAGTTCCCAGAAATTTGTTTGATAGCTATATAGACATATAAAATAGATTAAAAAAAGATGTATATATTTCCTTTAAGCATGATACAGAATTAAGTTGAAATGTTAAATAAGTTGGGAATAGACACTAGTGTAGCCAGAAAGAAAATAAGGGTATCAAATAAGTAGGGTTTAAGCGGAAATACTAGGATAGTAAGAAAGATGGAATAGAAGTGATGACAGGAAAGGTACTGTGAGTGAATATAGAGAATGCCAAATCTGGGTTCTTGAAAGAGGTCTGGAAGTCTATGATGATGAGGCTGTGTTCATTTGAGGCTGGTGATATTAATTGTGATGCTCAGTTGAATTTAAAGGGAAGGAAGAATGATGTAGTCAAGGTGTATGATAGATTGAAGCAAGGATATTGAAGACATAAGGCTGTTAATAGGGCTCAGAGTAGAAAGAAAATATATAAGCCAGATGGTAAAATCACCTAGAAGATAAAAATGAGTCCTGTGGATGGAAGAAACAAAACATAAATGGTGGAAGTACTTTGGAGAGAACAATCTGGCCACATTGAAGACATTCTATCCTTCAGTTGTGTCCTTTATTAAATAGTAAAGATGATAGATTTGGATACCTTTGGGTATACCCATGGTTACTTGTTATTAGTGTGCTCGTATTCATATTACTTATGTCAATACATATTTGTATATATATCTCTATACGTTTCTGTAGTCAGAATTAGGCCTGTTCATATGTTACTTGGTGTGTTTTTTTGAAGGTATGTTTTAGCATACCTATGTGATATTATGAGAGCACGTGATAATATGAGAGATAATGAGATAGTATTAGAGAAGATAAATTCATTTAATTTGAACGTGATTCCCTCATGTTTTGAAAGGACACCTTTCTATTAAGTTTAAATACTATAAACATATATTTACATACTATGCTCAATTTATAAAGCACATTTACATGCATTACCTCATTTATGAGTCAGATTTTTTTGGTAAGATTAACAGTGTGAACTATAGAGTCCAAGTTACTCACTATATGTGTTAAACTGTTGTAATAAAAATCAGTAGTTTTTTGAATGCCTGTAAGGCTGTTAAGCTTGAAACAACAGAATCTCTAACCTCAAGTAGTTTGTAATATAATATGGTAGGAAGAAATACAATTAGGTAGTAAAGAATAACCTACTTTTACATTAGATTTAATGATACATTAGTATCTATAACATATTCCCAATTAAATAACTATATATATTAAATATATTATCCAAGTGTGGGTTCTTTTTCTGTTCTAACACCTTAGCATTATGTAATTGCATGTGGTTACAATAATTCACGAAGGTGCTCAGAGGGAAAAGGGTGAGAATGATAACTATTGAACATTTAAAGTAAAATCTCAAGTGTGCTTTCATTACTATGGAAAGTTGAGACAATAGCTCCAGATACAGAGATATTCTAGATAAAGATTTTATTTCAATACTTATAAAATATTTGGTTGTAATCATCTTTCTTAAAAATATAAGAGAATAGTTTTTGAAGGAACTACTGCTTACATGGACAAATCATATTGATGAACTTTAAAAAGCCTAACTATTTAATCATAGCACTAAGCTTAGTGAAGGGGACACATTAAAGTCATGGTCCCTGCTCACAAAGGAGCTAGAACTTATTTGGGGAGATCAAAGGGCAATAATCATTCTTCAATAAGTGCTACACTGTGGTGTTGGTTTAGAATTTTAGTAAATATTTCATGTAGGAGTGAGACTTTGACTTGGAATTTGAGAGATAAGTAGGTAAATATTTTATTTTTGAAAAACACTAATAATTAGGACCTCATTTGTTTATTACTATGTATAAATAAAATTTCCAGTTTTTCCTATGTGTAAATATATTTTCCTACAAAAAACTAGGTTTTTGTAGATACTTTGGAAAGAGACGCTTTTAGCAGCTTAAATCACACAACAATAATGAAAAAGTTTCTGAAGTATATAAACAAATAATTGCTTCTTGAATACTAAATCCTGATGGGATTTTGTTGTCCTAGCTACAACAGAAACTACATCAGCTCTGCATTTCTAATAGAATTTTAACAGTTGTGTTGTAACTTCTGTAGTATTAAATAAACATTGATACATATGAATATAATTCTATTATTAATCACTAAGTTCTAGTCTAGTGAAAAATATTTTGTCTCCCTAACCATTTTATATATTAGAAAATATATTATTCAATGCTACTGAATAAAACATTTATTTTTAGACTTAAAAAATTTGACAGACTTCAAATTAACAACCAAAAATAAAAATGGGGATTTCCCCCCAATTTTATTGGTAATTGGTTACTTTTAGTGAAGGGAAAAGTTGCTGATTTTTGTCTGCTTACCTTGTATCTAGACGACTTACCAGATTCTTTTTCTTCCAAAAAATTTTAGTAATTTGTTTTTTACTTTCCTATATTTATATATTATTTCAATTTCTTGTCTTACTAAATTAACTTGAATCTCTAAAACAAAGCTGAACAATAATGGGAATAATGAACATGTATTTCTTCTTCCTGACTTTACTGGGAATATTATACCTTTCTGCTGTTTAGTATTATATTTGTTGTTATTTTTGTTATTGTTAATATTTATCATATATAAGTAGTTTTCCTCTAATCCTATTTTACATAAGATGTTTACTTGGATTGACTGCTGAAGTTTATCAAATGTCTTTCCAGAACGTACTGATATAATCATGAGGTTTTATCTTTTTATTTGTTGATTTAATGAATGTCAGTATATATCCTGATATTGAGCTGTCTTTGTGTTAATTTAAATGAGATTAGGCAACCAAACTCTATCTAAACCCAACAGAGACATACTTTAAAATTTTATTTTCTCTTCCATCCTTATGAAAGAAAAAGTACTAACGATCTTCTTCTGGCTTTTTAAAGAAAACTCACATGTATTTATATTTTTCTGAAAATGCTATGTCAATTTAAATATTATTGTCAGGGGAACACATTAAAAAATAAAACAACCAATCAGAATTAGAGACTGCTTAAAAACTAAAGATTGCATTCACAAGAGGTAGCATCAATTTGTAGGGTATAGGCTCCTTTTTAGAAATGGCATTTGCAAAGACATTTATATGATGTAGAATATTATTTGCTTTTCTGTGTCTGTATCTTGTCAAGGTTTATTTTGTAAGCCGAAGTGCCCCCAGTTTCAAGGCTAAGGCCTGAAAAACTTAAAATTTAAATTAAGGAAAAGAAAAGGATGAAATATGTTAGTAACAAATGAAATATGAGGTATATGTAGTTACTTAAATTTTGGGGATAAACAATAATTTGGTCTTGGTTTATCATTGTTAGTATACATTACTGGATTGGATTTACTAGTACCTTATTTAGTATTTTGTACCTATATTCATAAGTATTTACTTTATAATGCTTAAAACAATCTGAAATTATGTATACTGTACTATGTGATGTGTTTCCTGTGAAATCACTAGGACAGACATTTTCATCACTTGTGGCCTTTGCAGCAGCCCATCCCTCTTTCTGTTCCTGGACCCAGGCAACAGCTGATTTGCTTTTAAGTCATTAGGGATTGTTTGAATTTTATGTAAATAGTCTGTCTCTTTCTCTCTCTTTCCCTCTCTGTCTCTTTCTCCTTCCTCTCTCTGAATCTATATACCTGTTGTGTTTAACATATTGAAAGATAATGTGGGCAATTGGGGAAAAGTTTGGGGTTGAATTAGTGACAAAAGCACATAAAAACTTAGCAAATGCAACTTAAAAAAATGTAACCTCAGGGAATAAAACATTTGTGAGGCAAAATAAGAGAGCAGTATTAATAGAGTGTTAACACTAACTGCTATGATTTATTGAGAAGATAGGGATATGGCAAGTGTGCTTGTATGTGTAATGAGGAGGTGAGAGAAAAGAGAGAGAATTTTTTGAAAAGTCAGTAAATAGCACTATATAAATGTTATTTTCAGGGCTTCCCTGGTGGTGCAGTGGTTGAGAGTCCGCCTGCTGATGCAGGGGACACGGGTTCGTGCCCCGGTCCGGGAAGATCCCACATGCCACGGAGCGGCTGGGCCCGTTAGCCATGGCCGCTGAGCCTGCGCATCCGGAGCCTGTGCTCCGCAACGGAAGAGGCCCGCCTACTGCAATGTTATTTTCAGACACATTAGGTAAATGCCAAAACAAATAGCAAAAAGATCCTCTAGAAAGCAGGAAATGAGGGAGGGAAGGGGACAGATTATTTCTAATTTTCGTTACATGTCCTGTAGAATTATCTGACTTTTTAAATTATGTGGCGTGATTGAGTTTGATGAAAATGAAACTAAAATGAATATAAAATTTTAAAATATTAATGATAAAATTACATTTCTGTTATATCTACTTCCAAATATCTTATCAAATGGGGGTATATTTGGGCATTATTCTAATTTAATTTTTTTTTTAATTTTTTGGCCACGCTACACAGCATGTGGGATCTCAGTTCCTCAACCAAGGATAGAACCCGTGCCCCCTGCATTGGAAGGGTGGAGTCTTAACCACTGTACCGCCAGGGAAGTCCCTCTCCTTTAATTTTTTTTATTTTTTTTTAATTTTTTTTAAACATCTTTATTGGGGTATAATTGCTTTACAATGGTGTGTTAGTTTCTGCTTTATAACAAAGTGAATCAGCTATACATATACATATGTTCCCATATGTCTTCCCTCTTGCGTCTCCCTCCCTCCCACTCTCCCCATCCCACCCCTCCAGGCTGTCACAAAGCCCCGAGCTAATATCCCTGTGCCTTGCGGCTGCTTCCCCCTAGCTATCTACCTTACTACGTTTGTTAGTGTGTATATGTCCATGACTCTCTCTCGCCCTGTCAAAACTCACCCTTCCCCCTCCCCATATCCTCAAGTCCGTTCTCCAGTAGGTCTGCGTCTTTATTCCTGTCTTACCACTAGGTTCTTCATGACATTTTTTCCCTTAAATTCCATATACATGTGTTAGCATACGGTATTTGTCTTTTTCTTTCTGACTTACTTCACTCTGTATGACAGACTCTAGGTCTATCCATCTCATTACAAATAGCTCAATTTCATTTCTTTTTAAGGCTGAGTAATATTCCATTGTGTATATGTGCCACATCTTCTTTATCCATTCATCCGATGATGGGCGCTTAGGTTGTTTCCATCTCCGGGCTATTGTAAATAGAGCTGCAATGAACATTTTGGTACATGACTCTTTTTGAATTTTGGTTTTCTCAGGGTATATGCCCAGTAGTGGGATTGCTGGGTCATATGGTAATTCTATTTGTAGTTTTTTAAGGAACCTCCATACTGTTCTCCATAGTGGCTGAACCAATTCACATTCCCACCAGCAGTGCAAGAGTGTCCCCTTTTCTCCACACCCTCTCCAGCATTTATTGTTTCTAGATTTTTTGATGATGGCCATTCTGACTGGTGTGAGATGATATCTCATTGTAGTTTTGATTTGCATTTCTCTAATGATTAATGATGTTGAGCATTCTTTCATGTGTTTGTTGGCATTCTGTGTATCTTCTTTGGAGAAATGTCTGTTTAGGTCTTCTGCCCATTTTTGGATGGGGTTGTTTGTTTTTTTGTTATTGAGCTGCATGCCTCTCCTTTAATTTTTAATATCAACTGCCTTTTAGATCTTTGAGCATGGTGGTTTTCTCAGTCTTTCAAGAGATTTAAAAGTCTTAATGAGAAACTGGTACCAGTACATCAATTGCCAAGGGCATTTGCATGAGTAGGTATTTTGTCATACTTGTGCATATAGAACAATCTTACCTTTCTATCACAAAGTGACAGGGTTTCATAGGAACTTGTTATTTTTGTTACCATTATGCCACTCCATGGTGTCATATGCCTATCATAGTTCTCTTAGTCTTATTCTTCATCTAAGGGAGCAGGAAATCATTCAGCAATATTTTCAGGGATCTAAGATGACATCACATCTAGAGAAGAGCTATGGACATACACACATATCCCTAAAAACCCTCAAAGTTCAAGTAATTTGGCTGTTATTGGAAACAAATATCATTGAAATTGAGGGACTTTTCCCATCAATGGGAGTTGCTCCAGTTACAGTAATAACTGGTTTTTGCTTGCCAAAATATGTGTGTCCATGTGAATGTTCTTTTTTGTAGTAGAATAGCCCAGATATTTTATCTCAGATTATATGACTTTATGACTTACTGAACAAATTTTGAGACTGTGGTTAATTTCCAGTTTCTGGATCCAAGGTCAGGAATGATTTACCCCACTCTACCCTTTGCCCAGAGTGTAACATTTGTAGACCTAACCAGGCAAGTGAACTTATATCAGAAAAAGTACATATTATGTAATCATAAATATTGAGAGGCAAATTGTCTATCTAGAGGAAGTTTAAATAGAATTAATTTATTTCATAATTGTACTATTCTGTCTTCTGTAATCTATAGGTAGTTTTATTTTCTATATCTGGTAGTTTTCAATTGTTGCATTCATGTTATTAGATGAAAACTGGTATATGATATTAGGAGTTCTATGCTCAGATTATAGAAATGATAGCTTTGGCATATCAGTAGTATAGAGATGATAAATATAAGCATGAATCACCAATACAGTAGCAAGTTGGAATCCTAGTAGTATAGAATCAAAAGCCATATTTGTATCTTTTTAAAAATTAATTAATTAATTTAGTTTTGGCTGCATTGGGTCTTTGTTGCTGTGTGCGGGCTTTCTCTAGTTGTGGTGAGCGGGGGCTACTCTTCATTGTGGTGCACAGGCTTCTCATTGAGGTGGCTTCTCTTGTTGCAGAGCACCGGCTCTAGGTGTGAGGGCTTCAGTTGTTGTGGCACGTGGGCTCAGTAGTTGTGGCTCGCAAGCTCTAGAGCACAGGTTCAGTAGTTGTGGCACATGGGCTTAGTTGCTCCCCGGCATGTGGGATCTTCCCGGACCACGGATCGAACCCGTGTCCCCTGCATTGGCATGTGGATTCTTAACTACTGGGCCACCAGGGAAGTCCCATATTTGCTTCTTTCATTTTTCAGACTAATGAGCAATACTAGGGAACATTCCCCATAAACTAACTTGTTGGTGTAATAAATATTTACTTCTTTTTAGGAATGAATGGTTGGTATGGGTGTTAGGATGACAGTTAAGATGTTTTAACAGGCCATAATAGCTGCAGCTTAAACAATGTAGAAGTTTATTTCTCTTTCATGAAATATGTCTAAGATTAAGCAACCAAGGACTGATTCAATGGCTTTATGGTATCTAGAACCCAACAAGGTCTTTCTATCTTGGTGCTCTACTGTCCTTGACATATGGCTTTCATCTCATTTTCTAAGATGGCTGATCCAATTCCTGCCATTGAATCCATTTTCCAATTAGTAGAAAGGTGAGAAAAATAAGTTGTATTTGCCCTTATGTTTATGGGTTTATATCATTTCTGCTCTCATTCCTTTGTTTAGAATCTAATCTCGGCTGTGGAGGCTGGGAAATGTAGTGTGAACTGGATTGCCATGTGCTGAACTCAAAATTTTAGTACTATAGAAAAAGGGGAGAAGAAGATAGTGGGAAGCAACAGACAGTCTCTGTCATAGGTGGTTTTGAGGCTGTTTTGAAATATTATGATAATATTAAGCCCAGTCAGCCAGGCCTAATATGAGTTCTTCTTTGTCTCATACTGCCCTTGTTCCACACTGGCCCTTCGGTGTTCTCATTTGTATACTGAGGAAATTAAAATGAAAACTAAACTAAAGCTAAATGTTCGGAATTCCTTCCTAGCTGTGTTGTGGTTAGATTCTGCCAATGGAAGGTGCCAGATTAAAAGACACGAAGAAAGTAAGTCATTTTATTTCTGCTAGTGCCTTTTGCAGTATCAGCAATGAGTACAAGTTTGTGTCTTTCATTTCAGAGATAGTAACAGCTTCCTAACAGGCTGACATGACCAGCATTTCCACCTATTTGTAACCATCTTTTTTTGCTCCAGATATCTAGAGAGATTTGTGTAACTTTTGGTACAGTTGGCCACCTTACCTCATCCCCTGTAATGTTTTGAAGGGAGAATGCTATGGACTGAATTTGTTCTCCCAAAATTCATATGTTGAAACCCTAACCCCCAGGGTGATAGTATTTGGATATGGGGCCTTTGGGAGTTAATTAGAATTAGATGAGGTCTTAAGGATAAGGCCTCATGATGAGATTTGTGGCTTTATAAGAGGAAGAGACAGAGATGCTTGTCTCCCCATCATATGAGGACACAGTGAGAAGGTGGCCATCTGCAACCCAGGAAGAGGGCTCTTACCAGCGACTGAATTGGCTAGTAACTTGATCTTGACTTCCTAGCCTTGAGAACTGTGAGAAATAAACATCTTGTTTAAGTTACCCAGTATTTTGTTATAGCAGCCTGAGCAAATAGACAGCAAAACAAAGCAAGAGAAACAAAATAATATTAGGAAAAATTAGATATTTAAGAACCTCATTTTATTTGTTGGTGATCAGCTTTGCTTATTTCACCAACTGAACATAAACTATAGTATTTCAACAACCCTTTCTGACTCTGCCTAAAATTGAGAATTTTTCACCTTGACAAGTTGTCTTCAGTTGTCCTACATTTTTCTCTGCTTCAATTTTTTTTTTACTGCATCTATGCCATTCCAATTGATAGCCTTGATTCTTTTGAAATCAGCCAGGTATCCCAACTGATCCTAACTTCTTATTGTATACATTGCCTGATGATGCAATATCAGAATATTTGATATTCTTGAGGAGAACAGTATTTTTTCTTTCAAATTAAAATAAAATTCACCCAGTTAAAGCATACATTTCACTAGTTTTTAGTATTTCACAGTTATGTAACAACTACCATAATCAGTTTTAGAATATTTCATCACCCCCAAAACAGCTCTGTACTCATTAGCAGTAAATGCCCATTATCCAGAGCCCCTCTCCCCCATTCCTAGGCAACCAGTAATATATGGGTTGGCCAAAAAGTGCCTTCAGTTTTTAAAGTAAAAATAAAAGATACATTTTTATTTTCAACAAGAACTTTATTGAACAGCCTATTCACCCTTTTGTTCCCCTACCTTCTGCCATTTTTCAGGCAACTTCATAATTCCATATTCCCAAAACTTTTAATCTTTTTGAGCAAAGAACTTCTCCAGGTGCCTTTTACAGTCTTCCAGGGAATTGAAATTTCTTCCATTAAGAGAATTTTGTAAAGACCTAAATAAATGGAAATCTGAAGGTGCAATGTCTGGTGAATATGGTGGATGAATCAGAACTTCCCAGCCAAGCTGTAACAGTTTTTGCCTAGTCGTCAAAGAAACATGCAGCCTTGCATTATCCTGATGAAAGATTGTGTGTTTTCTGTTGACTAATTCTAGATGCTTTTCATCAAGTGCTTCTTTCAGTTGGTCTGACTGGGAGCAGTACTTGTTGGAATTGTTTCGTTTTCCAGAAGGAGCTCATAATAGAGGACTCTCTTCCAATCCCACCATATAAACAACATCAACTTCTTTGGCTGAAGACTGGCCTTTGGTGTGGTTGGTGGTGGTTCATTTCATTTGCCCCAGGATCTCTTCCATTGCACATTATTGTACGGTATCCACTTTTCATCACCTGTCATAATTTGTTTTAAAAACGGAAGTTTTCATTATGTTTAAGTAGAGAATCGCATGGGAAATATGGTCAAGAAGTTTTTTTTCACTTAACTTATGTGGAACCCAAACATCAAAGCAATTAACATAACCAAGCTGGTGCAAATGATTTTCAACACTTGATTTGGATATTTTGAGTATGTCTGCTATCTCCAGAGGGGTATAACGTTGATTGTTCTCAATTAATGTCTCAATTTGATTGCTGTCAACTTCAGCTGCTCTAATGACCGTGGAGCATCGTCCAGCGAGAAATCTCCAGCATAAAACTTCGCAAACCACTTTTGACACATTTGATCAGTCACAGCACCTTCTCCATACACTGCACAAATCTTTTTTGCGTTTCAGTTGCGTTTTTACCTTTCTTGAAATAATACAGAGTAATATGCTGAAAATGTTGCTTTCTTTCTTCCATCTTCAATTTTAATGTGGCTACACAAAAATTCACCAATTTTGGGCTTCCCTGGTGGCGCCGTGGTTGAGAGTCTGACTGCCAATGCAGGGGACATGGGTTCGTGCCCTGGTCCGGGAAGATCCCACACGCCGTGGAGCGGCTGGGCCCGTGAGCCATGGCCGCTGAGCCTGTGTGTCCGGAGCCTGTGCTCCGCAACGGGAGAGGCCACAACAGTGAGAGGCCCGCGTACAGCAAAAAAAAAAAAAAAAAAATTCACCAATTTTGATGGCTTTTTTTAAATGCACACTGATATGACAGCTGTCACATACAATCTAACAACATTGTTTTGAATGGAGTTAAAGATGACTAAGAGCTACTAGAGCCATCTTACGGAAAAAACTGAATGAACCTTTTGGCCAACCCAATAATTTCTGTCTCTATAGATTTTTCTATTCTGTACATTCCATGTAAATGGAATTATACAATATATGACTGGCTTCTTTCATCTTCAAGGTACATCCCTGTTGTAGCATGTATCATACTTCAGTTGCTTTTATTGATGAATAATATTCCATTGTACAGACATACAAATTTCATCTACTCATTCATCAGTTGATGAATGTTTGAGTTGTTTCTACTTTTTGAATATTTTGAGTCATGTTGCTATGAATATTTGTATAAAAGTTTTATATGGATTTCTTTTTTATTTTCCTTGGTTATATACCCAGGAGTGGAATCCCTGGGTTATAGTGTAAATCTATTTCACATTTTGAGGAAATGCCAAACTATTTTCCAAAGAAACTACATGATTTTACATTTCTACCAGTATGTATTATGGCTCCAATTTCTCTACATCTTAGTCAGCCTCTATTAATATCTTTTTTTGTATCCATCCTAGTGAGTATGCCGTTATAGCTCATTGTGGATATGATTTGCAGTTTACTAATGGCTAATGATGTTGAGCATCTTACCATGTGCTTATTGGTCATTTATATATATTTTTTGGATAAGTGTCTATTAAGATCCTTTGCCCATTTTTTCAATTGAGTTATTTGTCTTTTTATTATTGAGTTGTAAGAGTTCTTTATTTATTCTGGATATAAATTCCTTATCAGATATATGATTTGCAAATATTTTCTCCCATTCTTTGGGTTGTCTTTTTACTTTCTTGATAGTATCCTCTACAGCACAAAAGTTTTCAAGTCTCACGAGGTTCAGTTTATCTATTTTTAATTTTATTGCTTGTGCCTTTTGGGTC
Source organism: Phocoena sinus (assembly GCF_008692025.1). NCBI lineage: Eukaryota > Metazoa > Chordata > Mammalia > Artiodactyla > Phocoenidae > Phocoena > Phocoena sinus. Next base: position 77,917,894 of record NC_045766.1, on the reverse strand, counting down.
ATATGTAAGAAGCCATTGCCTAATCCTAAGTCACTAAGATTTAAGCATATGTTTTCTTCTAAAATTTTTATAGTTTTGGTCCTTACATTTAGGTCTATGATCCATTTTGAGTTAGTTTGTATATATTAGTCCAACTTGATTCTTTTGCATGTTGATATCCAGTTGTTGCAGTATCATTTATTAAAAGACTGTTCATTTCTCATTGAATTGTCTTAGCACCCTTGGCAGTAATCAACTGACTGAAAATGTGAACATTTATTTCTGGAATCTCAATGCTGTTCCATTGATCTAAATGTTTATCCTATGCCAGTGCCTCATTGTCTTGATTACTGTAGATTTGTCTGAATTTTAAAAATGTGAATGCTCCAACTTTGTTCTTCCTTTTCAAGATCATTTTGGTGTTCTGGGCCTCTTGAATACCCATATGAATCTTAGGGTCGACTTGTCAATTTCTGCAAAAAAAAGCCAGCTGGGGTTTTGTTAGGGATTGCATTGATTCTGAAGATCAATCTGTGGAGTATTGTCACCTTAACAATAGTATTTTAATCCAGGGGTATGAGAAGCCTTTCTTTTTATTTAGGTTGTCTTAAATTTTTTTCAAAAGTGTCTTGTAGTTTTTAGCATGTAAGTTTTGTACTTCTTTTGTTCATTTTATTACTGAATATTTTATTCCTTTGGCTGCTATTGTAAATGAAATTGTTCTCTTAATTTCATTTTTGGATAGTGCATTGCTAGTATATAGAAATATAATTGATTTGTACATTAATTTTGTAATCTTGCTTAACTTCTTTATTAGTTCTAATAATTTTTCAGTGTATTTCTTAGGCTTATATACACAAGATCATGTCATCTGCAGATAGTTTTAGTTCCTTTTTCAAAAAAATCTGATGTCTTTCTTTTTTTCTTGCCTAATTGCCCTGGATAGGATGTAGAAGTGGCAAGAGCGGACATACTTGTTTCATTCCTGATCTTAGAGGGAAAGCACTTATTCTTTCACTAATTAGTATGATGTTAGCTGTAGGTTTTTTGTACATGCCATTTATCAGATTGAGGAAGTTCTTTACAGTTCTGTTTATTCAGTGCTTTTTAACATGAGTGGGTGTTGGATTTTCTGAAATAATTTTTCTGCATCTATTGAGGTGACCATGTGATTTTTGTCCTATGTTCTATTGAGATAGGATATTACATTAATTTTTTGATGTTAAACCAACCTTGCATTCCTGGGATAAATTCTACCAAGTCACATTGTATTTCCTTTTTATATGTTGCTAGAATTGGTTTGCTAATATTTTATTGGGGATTTTTATACCTATATTAATTAAGAATTAGTGGTATTTCGTTTTCTTTTCTTGTGATGACTTTGTTTCTGGGATCAGGGTAATACTGGCCATAGAGTGAGTTGGGAAGTGTTCCCACCTGTTCTGTTTTTTTTGAGAGCAACTATATTCGATTATTGTTATCCACATTGATCTGCATGAAGATTATGAATATCTTCCTGTTGACAATTCTGTTTATAAGTCAAAATAAGAAGGACAGTTCAGAATCAAAGGGAAATACCTCAGTTAAGGATCATGAATAGAAAATGGGTCTTCTTAGTAATAATTTTTTAACCAACTTAGTTGAGAATTCTTTGGAGGTTATAGAACAGTAGTTGGTTGGTTAAAGACATTGTGGTATATTCATACTATAATAAGCTCTGCAACTTTTAAATAGGTTGAAGCATTATACATCTAAACATATTTTTTTGTGGAAATATTTCTATGATATACTGCTAAGGGAGAAAACCAGATTACAGCTCTGGTTATATATTAGTTAATATGCATATGCATATATCTTCATATATGCTTTAAAAGAAAATGAGGAGTTTATGCAATGAACTCCTTGCTGTGTTTTCTCTGGGGAATGAGTTTTAGATAAACTACATGCTATAGTTAATCTTTTCATCTTCAAATGTTTACAAAAGCCATATTTTATTATAAAGATATTTCCATTAAAAATAGTTTTTGGAGCACTAAATATGTGGCTGAACAAGGTATAGAATCCCTTTTATCCTGACCTATGTGGGTCCTCTATTTTTTTTGGAAAATTTCAACATTTCATATTGAAATTAGCTCCTGTCTAATATTGCATATTCCTTTTTTACATGTTAGTCTTATCTCTTTTGTGATATTATAAACTCTTTATATTTTCTTTCCTTTCTTTCCCGCTGTGTTATTATGAAAGCTTTCAAACATACAGAGGAGTTGAAAGAATTATACTGGAACACTCATATATGTATTTATATGTTGTCACAAATTTTATTGTACTGTTTGATGAGTTTTGACTAAAGTATACATGTGTGTAATTCAAACCTTGTCAAAATATAGAATATTACCTTCACTCAATAAAGTTCCTTCATACCCCTTCCAGTCAGTTCTCCTCAAATCAACCACTGTTCTGATTTTTTTCACCATAGGTTAGTTTTACTTGTTTAGAATTTAATATAAATGTAATCATACTATATGTACTCTTTGTGTATTGCTTCTTTTACTTAGCATAATATATTTGAGAATCATCCATGTTTTGGCTTCTGTCATTAGTTTTTATCTTTTAATTGTTGAGTAGTATTCTATTGTATGCGTATACCACAGTTTTGTTTTTGAATTCTCTTGTTGATTGTCACCTGGGCTGTTTCTAGGTTGTTATGTATAAAGCTGTTAGGGACATATACAAATTATTATGTGGGCATATGCTCTTCATTTCCTTGGGTACATACACAGGAGTGGAATTTCTAGGTCATAGGACAGGTATATGTTTAGTTTTTAAAGAGCTACAGCACATTTTTCTAAAGTGGTTGTGTCATTTTACACTCCTACCAACAATACTTGGTAGTAGTTTTTAAAAAATAAATAATTATTTTAGTCATTCTGGTGGTTGGATAGTGGTATCTTGTTATGATTTTAATTTTTATTTCCCTGATGACTATTTTCACTGTTTTCTCTCTTTCAGACAGTTCGGCATGGTTTTCCTTATCAGCCCACAGCATTAGCCTTTGATCCAGTTCAGAAAATCTTGGCTATTGGGACGAGAACTGGTGCTATACGAATGTATCCTTATTTTTTGGTTCATTATTTGCTATATTAATACGAATTACATTTCCTTAAATATTTAGGTAAGTGAAATATTTATGACCAAATAAAGTTTACTGTTTCTTTAGCAATGAGTAACCCACATCATCAAATTTATTGGCATATATTTAATGTCTGTGAGATAAGTATTGATGCTCCTTTTAAAATCCCTGATATTGGTGATTTGTGTCTTCTACTTTTTCCTGATTAGTCTGGCTAGAAGCTTATCAGCTGCACTGATTTTCATAAGAACCAACTTTTGGTTTCATTGCTTTTCTGTATTGTTTTCCTATATTTTATTTCATTGATTCCTGGTTTGTTTTTTTTATTTCCCCTCTTTTGATTAATCTTGGGTTTCATTTTATCTTTTTCTAGTGTTTTCAGGTGGAAACTGAAGTCACAGATTTGAGAACTTTCTTCTTTTCTAATATATGCCTGTAGGGCTGTGAATTTCCTCCCAAATTTTGTTTTAGTGTCATCCTGTCTCTGTAAATGTTTTCCTCTGAAAGTTTTATATGTCTGGCCTTACATTTAGGTCTTTAATCCATTTTGAGTTTATTTTGGTGTATGGTGTTAGGAAGTGTCCTAATTTCATTCTTTTACATGTAGCTGTCCAGTTTTCCCAGCACCACTTATTGAAGAGGCTGTATTTTCTACATTGTATATTCTTGCCTCCTTTATCAAAGATAAGGTGATCCTATGTGCATGGGTTTATCTCTGGGCTTTCTATCCTGTTCCATTGATCAATATTTCTGTTTTTGTGCCAGTACCATACTGTCTTGATTACTGTAGCTTTGTAGTTTAGTCTGAAGTCCAGGAGCCTGATTCCTCCAGCTCCATTTTTATTTCTCAAGACTGCTTTGGCTATTTGGGGTCTTTTGTGTTTCTATACAAACAGTGAAATTTTTTGTTCTAGTTCTGTGAAAAATGCCATTGGTAGTTTGATAGGGATTGCATTGAATCTGTAGATGGCTTTGGGTAGTAGAGTCATTTTCACAATATCGATTCTTCCAATTCAAGAACATGGTATATCTCTGCATCTGTTGGTATCATCTTTAATTTCTTTCATCAGTGTCTTATAGTTTTCTGCGTACAGGTCTTTTGTATCCTTAGGTAGGTTAATCCCTAGGTATTTTATTCTTTTTGTTGCAGTGGTAAATGGGAGTGTTTCCTTAATTTCTCTTTCATATTTTTCATCATTAGTGTATAGGAATGCAAGAGATTTCTGTGTATTAATTTTGTATCCTGCTACTTTACTAAATTCATTGATTAGCTCTAGTAGTTTTCTGGTAGCATCTTTTTTTTTTTTTTTTTGCGGTACGCAGGCGTCTCATTATTGTGGCCTCTCCCGTTGCGGAGCACAGGCTCTGTTCACGCAGGCTCAGCGGCCATGGCTCATGGGCCCAGCCACTCCACGGCATGTGTGATCTTCCCGGAACGGGGCACAAACCCATGTCCCCTTCATCGGCAGGCAGACTCTCAACCACTGCGCCACCAGGGAAGCCCTCTGGTAGCATCTTTAGGATTCTCTACGTAAAGTACATCATCTGCAAACAGTGACAATTTTACTTCTTTTTCGATTTGTATTCCTTTTATTTCTTTTTTTTCTCTGATTGCTGTGGCTAAAACTTCCAAAACTATGTTGAAAAATAGTGGTGACAGTGGACATCCTTGTCTTGTTCCTGATTTTAGAGGAAATGGTTTCAGTTTTTCACCATTGAGAATGATGTTGGCTGTGGGTTTGTCATATATGGCGTTTATTATGTTGAGGTAAGTTCCCTCTGTGCCTACTTTCTGGAGAGTTTTTATCATAAATGGGTGTTGAATTTTGTCGAAAGCTTTTTCTGCACATATTGAGATAAATATATGGCTTTTATCCTTCAGTTTGTTATTGTGGTGTATCACATTGATTGAATTGCGTATATTGAAGAATCGTTGCATTCCTGGGATAAACCCCACTTGATCATGGTGTATGATAATTTTAATGTGTTGTTGGATTCAGTTTGCTAGTATTTTGTTGAGGATTTTTGCATCTATGTTCATTAGGGATATTGGTCTGAAGTTTTCTTTTTTTTGACATCTTTGTCTGGCTTTGGTATCAGGGTGGTGGCCTCATAGAATGAGTTTGGGAGTGTTCCTCCCTCTACTATTTTTTGGAAGAGTTTGAGAAGGATAGGTGTTAGCTCTTCTCTACATGTTTGATAGAATTTGTCTGTGAAGCCATCTGGTCCTGGGCCTTTGTTTGAAGATTTTTAATCACAGTTTCAATTTCAGTGCTTGTGATTGGTCTGTTTATATTTTCTGTTTCTTCCTGGTTCAATTTCGGAAGGTTGTGCTTTTCTACAAATTTGTCTGTTTCTTCCAGGTTGTCCATTTTACTGGCATATAGTTGCTTGTAGTAATCACTCATGATTCTATGTATTTCTTTTTTTTTTAAACATCATTATTGGCGTATAATTGCTCTACAATGGTGTGTTAGTTTCTGCTTTATAGCAAAGTGAATCGGCCATGCATATACATATATCCCCATATCTCCTCCCTCTTGTGTCTCCCTCCCACCTTCCCTATCCTACCCCTCTAGGTGGTCACAAACCTTTATGTATTTCTGCACTGTCAGTTTTCACTTCTTTTTCATTTCTAATTCTGTTGATTTGAGTCTTCTCCCTTTTTTCTTGATGAGTCTGGCTAATGGTTTATCAATTTTGTTTATCCTCTCAAAGAACCAGCTTTTTGTTTTCTTGATCTTTGCTATTGTTTCCTTCATTTATTTTTCATTTTTTTTGCTCTCATCTTTATGATTTCTTTCCTTCTGCCAACTTTGCTTTTTTTTTCGTTCTTCTCTAATTGCTTTAGGAATAAGGTTATGTTGTTTATTTGAGATTGTTCTTGTTTCTTGAGGTAGGATTGTATTGCTATAAACTTCCCTCTTAGAACTGCTTTTGCTGCATCACATAGGTTTTGAGTCATTGTGTTTTCATTGTCATTTGTTTCTAGATATTTTTGATTTCCTCTTTGATTTCTTCAGTGATCACTTGGTTATTTAGTAGCGTATTGTTTAGCCTCCATGTGTTTGTATTTTTTACAGTTTTTTTCCTGTAATTGATATCTAGTCTCATAGCGTTGTGGTCAGGAAAGATAATTGATACGATATTAATTTTCTTAAATTTACAAAGGCTTAATTTGTGACCCAAGATATGGTCTATCCTGGAGAATGTTCCATAAGCACTTGAGAAGAAAGTGTGTTCTGTTGTTTTTGGATGGAATGTCCTATAAATATCAGTTAAGTCCATCTTGTTTAATGTGTCATTTAAAGCTTGTGTGTCCTTATTTATTTTTATTTTGGACGATCTGTCCATTGGTGAAAGTGGGATGTTAAAATCCCCTACTATTATTGTGTTCCTGTCGATTTCCCCTTTTCTGGCTGTTAGCATTTGCCTTATGTACTGAGGTGCTCCTGTGCTGGGTGCATAAATATTTGCATTTGTTATCTTCTTTGATTGATCCCTTGATCATTATGTAGTGTCTTTCTTTGTTTCTTGTAATAGTCTTTATTTTAAAGTCTGTTTTGTCTGATATGAGAATTGCTACTCCAGCTTTCTTTTGATTTCCATTGGCATGGAATATCTTTTTCCATCCCCTCACTTTCAGTCTGTATGTGTCCCTAGGTCTGAAGTGGGTCTCTTGTAGACAACATATATATGGGTCTTGTTTTTGTATCCATTTAGCCTGTCTATGTCTTTTGGTTGGAGCATTTAATTCATTTACATTTTAGGTAATTATTTATATGTATGTTCCTATTACTGGTTTCTTAATTGTTTTGGCTTTGTTTTTGTAGGTCTTTTCCTTCTCTTGTGTTTTCTGCCTAGAGAAGTTCCTTTAGCATTTGTTGTAAAGCTGGTTTGGTGTTGCTGAATTCCCTTAACTTTTGCTTATTTGTAAAGGTTTTAATTTCTCCATCGAATCTGAATGACATCCTTGCTGGCTAATCTTTTTTGTAGGTTTTTCCCTTTCATCACTTAAAATATGTCCTGCCATTTCCTCTGGCTTGCAGAGTTTCTGCTGAAACATCAGCTGTTAACCTTATGGGGATTCCCTTGTATGTTATTTGTTGTTTTTCCCTTGCTGCTTTTAATATTCTTTCTTTGTATTTAATTTTGATAGTTTGATTAATTTGTGTCTTGGTGTGTTTCTCCTTGGATTTATCCTGTATGAGACTCTCTGTGCTTTCTGAACTTTATTGACTATTTCCTTTCCCATGTTAAGGAAATTTTCAACTATAATGTCTTCAAATATTTTCTCAGTCTCTTTCTTTTTCTCTTCTTCTTCTGGAACCCCTATAATTCGAATGTTGGTGCATTTAGTGTTGTCCCAGAGGTCTCTGAGGCTGTCCTCAATTCTTTTCATTCTTTTTTCTTTATTCTGCTCTGTGGTAGTTATTTCCACTATTTTATCTTCCTGGTCACTTATCCGTTCTTCTGCCTCAAGTATTCTGCTATTGAAACCTTCTAGAGAATTTTTGTTGTTGTTGTTGTTGTTGTACACGGGCCTCTTACTGTTGTGGCCTCTCCCATTGCAGAGCACAGGCTCTGGACCCACAGGCTCAGTGGCCATGGCTCACGGGCCCAGCCTCTCCGTGGCATGTGGGATCTTCTCGGACCGGGGTACGAACCCATGTCCCCTGCATCGGCAGGTGGACTCTCAGCCACTGTGCCACCAGGGAAGCCTCTTTCTAGAGAATTTTAAATTTCATTTATTGTGTTGTTCATCATTGTTTCTTTGCTCTTTAGTTCTCCTACATCCTTGTTAAACATTTCTTGTGTTTTCTCCATTCTATTTCCAAGATTTTGGATTATCTTTACTATCATTACTCTGAATTCTTTTTCAGGTAGACTGCCTATTTCCTCTCATTTGTTTGGTCTGGTTGTTTTTCACCTTGCTCCCTCATCTGTTGCCTATTTTCTGTCTTCTCATTTTGCGTAACTTACTGTGTTTGGAGTCTCCTTTCACAGGCTGCAGATTTGTAGTTCCCGTTGTTTTTGGTGTCTGCCCCCAATGGGTAAGTTTGGTTCAGTGGCTTGTGTAGGCTTCCTGGTGGAGGACACTGGTGACTGTGTCCTGGTGGCTGTGGCTGGATATTGTCTTTCTGGTGGGCAGTGCTGAATCCAGTGGTGTGTTTTGTGGTGTTTGTGAACTTAGTATTAGTTTAGGCATCCTCTCTGCTAATGGGTGGGATTGTGTTCCTGTCTTGGTAGTTGTTTGCCATGGGGCGTCCAGCACGGGAGCTTGCCTGCCATTGGGTGGAGCTGGGTCTTAGTGCTGAGATGGAGATCTCTGGGAGAGCTCTCGCCGATTGATATTACATGGGGCTCGAGGTCTCTGGTGGTCCAATGTCCTGAACACAGCTCTCGCATCTCAGAGGCTCAGGCCTGACACCAGCCTGGAGTACCAAGATCCTGTCAGCCACACGACTCAGAAGAAAAGGAAGAAAAAAAGAGAAATATAATAATTAATAATAAACAAAGAAATAAAATTAAATAACATTAAAAATCATTAGAAAAAAAAAGTAATGAAAAAAAGAAGAGAGCAACCAAACCAATAAAAAAAAATCCACCAATTGTAACAAGCGCTTAAAACTATACTGAGATAAATATAAAAATCAGAAACAAGTCAGTCGCAGACAGCAAACTCCAAGTCTGCAGTTGCTACCAAAGTCCACTGCCTCAATTTTGGGTTGATTTGTTGTTTATTCAGGTATTCCACAGATGTAGCGTACCTGAAGTTGATTGCGGAGATTTAATCTGCTGCTCCTGAGGCTGCATGGAGAAATTTCCCTTTCTCTTCTTTGTTCCCACAGCTCCTGGGGTTCAGTTTGGTTTTGGCCCCACCTCTTTGTATAGGTTGCCCTCAGGCTTCTTCTTCCACCCAGACAAGATGGGGTTAAAGCACCAGCTGATTAGGGGGCTCTGACTCACTCATGCAGTTTGGAGGGAGGGGTACGGTTATTATAATTGGAATGCAGGGTGAGCCTGCAGCAGCAGAGGCCACTGTGACACTTCAACAGCCTGAGGCGTGCCGTGTGTTCTCCTGGGAAATTTGTCCCTGGATCATGGGACCCTGGCAGTGGCAGGCTGCACAGGCTCCCGGGGAGTGGGTGGGTGGGGAGGGCATGTAGATAGTGATCTGTGCTTGCACACAGGATTCTTGATGGCTGCAACAGCAGTGTTAGTGTTTCATGCCAGTCTCTGGTGTCCGAGCTGATAGCTGCAGCTCATGCCCGTGTCTGGAGCTCGTTTAGGCGGTGCTCTGCCTTCTGTGGGCAGACAGGGAAGGAATCCCCTCTCCTCGCACACCCCGAAACAATGGTCTCTTGCCTCTTAGGCTGGTCCGGAGTTTTTCCTGGACTCCCTCCCAGCTAGCTGTGGTGCACTAGCCCCCTTCAGGCTGTGTTCATGCAGCCAACCCCAGTCCTCTTCCTGGGGTCTGACTTCCAAAGCCTGAGTCTCAGCTGCCAGCCCCCACCCACCCTGGCGGGTGAGCAGACAAATTTCTCAGGGTGGTGAGTGCTGGCCGGCACTGATCCTCTGTGTTGGAATCTCTCTGCTTCGCCCTCTGCACCCCTGTTGCTGCCCACTCCTCCGTGGCTCTGGAGCTTCCCCCCGCCCACCCCCTGTCTCCGCCAGTGAAGGGGTTTCCTATTGAGTGGAAACTTTTCCTCCTTCACAGCTCCCTCCCAGAGGTGCAGGTCCCATCCCTATTCTTTTGTCTCTGTTACTTCTTTTTATCTTTTGCCCTACCCAGGTACGTGGAGATTTTCTTGCCTTTTGGGAAGTCTGAGGTCTTCTGCCAGCATTCAGTAGGTGTTCTACAGGAGTTCTTCCACATGTAGATGTACTTCTGGTATATTTGTGGGTAGAAAGGTGATCTTCACGTCTTACTCCTCCGCCATCTTGAAGGTCCCTTGTTTATCTATTTTATATATACTAGTTTATATCTGCTAATCCCAAACTCCTAATTTATCCCTCCCTCTCTTTTCCCCTTTGGTAACCATGTTTGTTTTCTATGTCTGTGAGTCTGTTTCTGTTTTGTAAATAAATTCATTTGTATCATATTTTAGATTCCACATATAAGTGATAATATGATATTTGTCTTCTTCGTCTTTAACTTGTCTTTTCACCATCTTAACAGGACCTTTCAGAGTTCAGTTTATCAGTTTTTCCTTTATAGGTGCTGGGAGCTGAGGCTCAGGCTTCAGAGGTCAGACCCCAGGGATAGGACTGGGGTTGGCTGCATGAACACAGCCTGAAGGGGGCTAGTGCACCACAGCTAGCCGGGAGGGAGTCCAGGAAAAACTCTGGACCTGCCTAAGAGGCAAGAGACCATTGTTTCGGGGTGCGTGAGGAGAGGGAATTCCTTCCCTGTCTGCCCATAGAAGGCAGAGCACCGCCTAAATGAGCTCCAGAGACGGGCATGAGCCACGGCCATCAGCTCGGACACCAGAGACTGGCATGTGCTCTTTTGGAATCACCTTTTAGAACTCTTTGTCTAACCTTGGATCTTAATTATTTTCTTTCATTTTTTTCTAAAAATTTTATAGTTATACATTTTATATTTAAATACAGGTTCCATTTTGAGTTAACTTTTTATTTCTATTGTCTTTATCTGCTTTCGGTATTAGGGTAATACTGGGTTCATAAAATGAATTGAGAAGTGTTCCCTCTGCTTCTGTTTTCTGTAATAGTTTGTATAAAATTGGTGTTAATTCTTTAAGTGTTTGGAAGAGTTTTCTAATGAGAGTACCTGGGCCTAGAGATTATGAGATTTTTTTGTTACAGATTCACTTTTAAAAATTAGTTTTAGGAGTATTTTAGCTTTCTCTTTTATCTTGTTAAATTTGCATAGTTTGTAGTCTTACTAGTGGTTTTTAAATTTTACTGATTTTTTGTTTTTGAGGAGCTAGGATTTGTTTAATTGATTTTTCTCTGTTTTATTCTTTTCAATTTTTTTGAATTATCTTTATTATTTCCTTTCTTTACTTTTCTTTGAGATTATTTTGCTCTTTTTTCCTAGTTTTTTGAAGGAGGAACCTACGTTACTGATTTGTTCCCTTTCTCTTTTCTAAGGTATACATTTAGTGTTATTAATTCTCCTCTCAGCATGGCTTTAACTGGATTCCACAGATTTTGATATGTGCATTTGAATTTTCATTCAATCATATGTAGTTTTAAAAACTGCCTTTGAGACTTCTTTGAACCATCAGTTACTTAGAAGTATTTTAATTAATTGGCAAGTGTTTGGAAGTTTTCTTGTTATTGATTTCTAGTTTTGATATCATTATGGTCAGAAAACACACTCTTTATGATTTCAGTTCTTTTAAATTTGTTAAGATTTGTTTTGTGGCCTAGGATATGATCTGTCTTGGTGGATACTCTATGGACTATGGAAAAACATGTGCATTCTTGTTGAGTGGAATGTTTTCTATTTGTCAACTAGATATTGTTGGTTGATTGTGTTGTTGAGTTCCATATTCTTGCTAATTTTTTGTCTGAAAATTCCTGCCAAATCCTGAAAGTAGAGTGAATTAGTTCTCCAGACTCTAATTTTGGATATATTTATCTCTTTCTAACTTCATTAGTTTTTGCTTTCTGTATTTTGAGACTCTGTGGTTTGGTGTGCACACATTTAGGATTGTTATATCTTCCATGGATTGATCCCTTTACCATTATGTAATGTCTTTACTTATCTCCAGTAATTTTCTTTGCTCTATAATTGACTTTATGTGATCTTAGTATAACCACTCCTACTTTTTAAAAACGAGTTAATGTTTACATGTTATATCTATTTCCATTCTTTTACTGTAAACTTATGTCATTGTATTTGAAGTGAGTTTATTGTATACAGCATATTGTTGGATCATTTTCTTTCTTTTTTTATTGAGGTGTAATTGACATATAACATTATCTTAAGTTCAGGTGTACAACATAATGTTTTGGTATCTGTATACATTGTGAAATAATCACCACAATAAGTCTAGTTAACATGCGTCACCACACATAGTTACAAACATTTTTTTTCTTCTGATGAGAACTTTAAAGATCTACTCTCTTAGTAACTTTCAAATATACAATAGAATATTATTAACTATAATCACCACGCTATGCATTATGTCCTCAGGTCTTATTTGTTTTATAATGGAAGTTTGACCTTTTGACCACCTTCATTGATTCTGCCCACCCCACACCTCCCACCTTTGGCAACCACCAATCTGTTCTCTATATCTACGTGTTCAGTATTTCTGTTTGTTTGTTTTTTAGATTCCACTACAAATGAGATTGTACAGTATTTGTCTTTCTCTGTCTGACTTATTTCAGTCAGCATTTTCCTTTAGTGTCCATCCATGTTATCACAAATGGCTAGATTTCATTCTTTTAATATGGCTGAATAACATTCTGTTCTCTCTCTATGTATACCACATTTCTTTGTCTATTCATCCATCATTGGACACTTAGGCTGTTTCCATATCTTGGCTATTGTAAATAATGCTGCAATGAATATGGGGGTATAGATATCTTTTTAAGTTAGGTTTTCATTTCCTTCTGATAAATACCCCAAAGTGGAATTGCTGGATTGTATGGTAGTTCTATTTTATTTTATTCTTAGAAAATTATTTTATTTTATATTGGAGTATAGTTGATTAACAATGATGTGTTAGTTTCAGGTGTACAGCACAGTGATTCAGTTATACACATGCAAGTATCCATTCTTTTTCAAATTCTTTTCCCATTTTGATTATTAAAGAATACTGAGCCGAGTTCACTGTGCTATACAGTAGGTCCTTGTTGGTTACCTATTTTAAATATAGTAGTGTTTACATGTCAATTGCAAACTTCCATACTGTTTTTCATAGTGCCTGCACCAATTTACAGTCTCACTAACAGTGCACAAGTGTTCCCTTTTCTCTACATCCTTGCTAACACTTGTTATTCCTTGTCTTTCTGGTAATAGCCATTTTAACAGGTGTGAGCTGGTTTCCCATTGTGGTTTTAAGTTGCGTTTCCCTGATGATTAGTGATGTTGAATACCTTTTCATGTACCTCTTGGCCATCTGTATATCTTCTTTGGAAAAATGTCCATTCAGCTCCTCTGCCAATTTTTTAATTGAATTGTTTGGGTTTTTTTGCTATTGAGTCATATGAGTTCTTTATATATTTTGGATATTAATCCCTTATCAGACATGATTTGCAAATATTTTCTCCCATATGATAGGTTTCTTTTTCATTTTGTTGACAGTTTGCTTTGCTGTGCAGGAGCTTTTTAGTTTGATGTAGTCCCACTTAGTTTTGTATTTTGTTGTTGTTTTTTTGCTTTTGGTGTCAACTCTAAAAAATCATTGCCAATAATGATTTACAGGAGCTTACTGCTTATATTTTCTTCTAGGAGTTTTATGGTTTCAGGTCTTTTGTTCAAGTTCTTGCCAATTTGAATTAGTTTTTGTGTGTAGTGTAAGATAATGGTCCAGCTTCATTCTTTTGCATATGGATGTCCAGTTTTCCCAGCATCATTTATTGAAGAGACTGCCTTTTCCCCATTAAGTATTCTTGGCTTCCTTGTCAAATATTAGTTGACCATATATGCATGGGTGTATTTCTGGAATCTTGATTCTGTTCCATTGGTTTATGTGTCTGCTTTTATGCCAGTATCATATTGTTTTGATTACTTATAGCTTTGTAATATAGTCTGAAACCAGGGAGCATGACACCTCCAGCTTTGCTCTTCTTTCTCAAGATTGCTTTCACTATTTGAGGTCTTCTGTGGTTCCATACAAATTTTAGGATTATTTGTTCTAGTTCTGTGAAAAATGCCATGGGTATTTTGATAGGGATTGCATTGAATCTTTAGATTGCTTTGGATAGTATGGACATTTTAGCAGTATTAATTCTTCCACCCAAGAGTACAGTATATCTATCCATTTATTTGTGTTTTCAGTTTCTTTCATCAATGTCGTATAGTTTCCAGTATATAAGTGTTTTACCTCCTTGGGTAAACTTATCCCTAGGTCTTTTATTCTTTTTGATGCAATTGCAAATGGGATTGTCTTCTTAATTTCTCTTTCTGGTAGTGTATAGAGATGTAACAGATTCCTGTATATTAATTTTGTATCCTGCAACTTTACTGAATTTATTTATTAGTTCTAGTAGTTTTCTGATAGAGACTTTAGGATTTTACACATTTAGTATCATGTCATCTGCAAATAGTGACAGTTTTACTTCTTCATTTGCAGTTTGAGTGCCAGGTGGGTGTGCATGTTCAGTTTCTTGGTGAGCCCTGTCAACATACCCCCAGAAAAAGGATAGTGACTGACACTGCCTCACTTAAAACGGATGGGGTGGAAGTTCATCTTCCCACTGTGCTCCAGTGACATCAGGAGATATAAGAAGCATAGCATCAATCACTTCTCCCTGCACCACCTTGTTTTGCCTCATCAATGTGAAGAGAGGTTCAGCTCCTACTAGGATTCTCTGATACAGTGTGGTTGCTGACTAGCCCTCCTTCACCCACCTTGTTCAGTCTTGTTGCTGTCAGGTGGAAGTGAGGATTCTGGTTCCGAATGACCACCTTGCTGACTTGGAGTGCTAGGAGGGTGTGAGTGAAGGCTAATGATGACTAGCCCCACCTTATACTACCTCATTCAATCTTGTTGCCCCTGGACTCCACTGATGCTACCTTGGTGGGGGAATTAGAACAACTCTTCCTTATCCTTGTAAGGGGATGGAAGATCAACTGCTAATTTAGACTCACTGATACTACTGCGTCAGGATTGGATTGCTGCCACCTGCCTCCGCTTGTATGGAGATGGGTGATCAGCATCCTGCTGAGTGCACTGATACAACCTGGCAGTGGAACAAAGTGCTACCTGCTTCTTCCAGGCAGGGGATGGGTGACTAGCAACCTGCTTGTGCCCTTAAATACTACCTTCTGGGGGAGTTGAAGTGTGCTCTCTGCAGCGTGGGAGTGAGATGAGGTAGAAGATCAGCTCTGCAGTCAGCTCTGTTGAACTCCCATGGAGTGGGAAAGAGAGGAGTATGGTTTTCTCATTGTTGTTTGGCTAGAGTATGGTTTTCTCATTGTTGTTTGGCTAGAATTATGGGTAATGCCACAATTTGCTTTTAGCCTACCCTCTTCTCTGTCCTTTGACTGGGAGAACAGCCTTTTCTTGGATTGTTTTTTGTTTTTGTCTTTATTTTTTGCTTGTGCTAGTTGGTGGTCCTGGGTTGGAAACTTCTACAGTGTCCTGTCCAGGACATATGGGACACAATAAGGAAACTCAAGGAACTCACTGCTGTGTCATTCCCCATTTCCTGAGATGCCTAGGCATTTCTCCTTTCTACCTCAGAGTTTCCTTTCACTTGTTTATAATATTATCTCCAGGGCAGGGTTTTTGTTTTTGTTTTCAGTTGTGAAAGACAGAAACTGGGAGGAATAGGGCTTTTTCATCTTGGCAGAATTGTAATCCTCCATCCCCAGATTTTAACATGTTGTTTTTTCCTTCCATTTAACTTAAAATATTTTCTAATGTCTGCTTGATTTCTTTTCTTTATGTGTAGGTTATTTATAAGTGTTTTATTTAGTTTCTAAATATTAGAGATTTTTCCAGAGATCTTCCTGTTATTGATTTCTAATTTAATTCAATTGTGGTCAGACAATATACTTTATATGACCTGAATACTTCTAAATTAATTGAAGCTTGTTTTATGGCCCTGTCTGTGGTCTATCATGATAAATGTTAAATATGCATTTGAAATGAATGTGTATTCTGCTATTGTTGGGTGGATTTATCTGTAAGTATTAATCAGGTAAAATTGATAGTGTTCCCTAATACCATACACAAAAATAAGCTCAAAATGGATTAAAGACCTAAATGTAAGGCCAGAAACTATCAAACTCTTAGAGGAAAACATAGGCAGAACACTCTATGACATAAATCACAGCAAGATCCTTTTTGACCCACCTCCTAGAGAAATGGAAATAAAAACAAAAATAAACAAATGGGACCTAATGAAACTTCAAAGCTTTTGCACAGCAAAGGAAACCATAAACAAGACCAAAAGACAACCCTCAGAATGGGAGGAAATATTTGCAAATGAAGAAACTGACAAAGGATTAATTTCCAAAATTTACAAGCAGCTCATGCAGCTTAATAACAAAAAAACAAACAACCCAATCCAAAAATGGGCAGAAGACCTAAATAGACATTTCTCCAAAGAAGATATACAGATTGCCAACAAACACATGAAAGAATGCTCAACATCATTAATCATTAGAGAAATGCAAATCAAAACTACAATGAGCTATCTTAGATAGCTCTCACACCAGTCAGAATGGCCATCATTAAAAAATCTAGAAACAATAAATGCTGGAGAGGGTGTGGAGAAAAGGGAACACTCTTGCACTGCTAGTGGGAATGTGAATTGGTTCAGCCACTATGGAGAACAGTATGGAGGTTCCTTAAAAAACTACAAATAGAACTACCATATGACCCAGCAATCCCACTACTGGGCATATACCCTGAGAAAACCAAAATTTAAAAAGAGTCATGTACCAAAATGTTCATTGCAGCTCTATTTACAATAGCCCAGAGATGGAAACAACCTAAGTGCCCATCATCAGATGAATGGATAAAGAAGATGTGGCACATATATACAATGGAATATTACTCAGCCATAAAAAGAAACAAAATTGAGCTATTTGTAATGAGGTGGATAGACCTAGAGTCTGTCATACAGAGTGAAGTAAGTCAGAAAGAGAAAGACAAATACCGTATGCTAACACATATATATGGAATTAAAGAAAAAAAAAGGTCATGAAGAACCTAGCGGTAAGACAGGAATAAAGACACAGACCTACTGGAGAACGGACTTGAGGATATGGGGAGGGGGAAGGGTGAGCTGTGACAGGGCGAGAGAGAGGCATGGACATATATACACTAACAAACGTAAGGTAGATAGCTAGTGGGAAGCAGCCGCATGGCACAGGGATATCGGCTCGGTGCTTTGTGACTGCCTGGAGGGGTGGGATAGGGAGAGTGGGAGGGAGGGAGACGCAAGACGGAAGAGATATGGGAACATATGTATATGTATAACTGATTCACTTTGTTATAAAGCAGAAACTAACACACCATTGTAAAGCAATTATACCCCAATAAAGATGTTAAAAAATTGATAGTGTTATTCAAATCTATATTTGTGCTGATTTTTTATCCACTTCTATCTATTACTGAGACAGAGGTATTGAAATCTCCCACTATCATTTTAGAATGATCTGTTTATCATTGAAGTTCTATCAGTTTTGTTTTGTTTTATTTCATGTATTTTGAAGCTCTGTTTTTAGCTGTATGAACAGTTAGGAGTATTAAGTTATTTTGTTGAGTTAACTCTTAACATTATGAAATGACCTCCTTTGTCTTTGGTAATATTCTTTGATCTGAAATTTACTTTGTCTGATATGGATATAGCCACTGAAGCTTTCTTTTGATTATTCTTAGCATGGTGCATCTTTTTCCATCTCTTTTACTTTAACCTATTTGTGTCTTCATATTTAGTGTGTTCTTGTAGGCAGCGTATAGTTGGGTATTGCTTTTCTGCCTAATTTGACAATCTCTGTCCTTTATAATTTTTTGATTCATTTTTATATTAAAGATAGATTTATGTTTTAACATAATAGTTATTTTTAAGAGATGTTACTTTTCTTGCTAGAGAATACATTAATCAATTTAAATTTCATCTTTTAATATTATCATAAAGTAAATTTGACTTTTCTTTTAATAATATACAGTTCTATGAATTAAGTACAGGTATACCTCATTTTATTTTGCTTTGCAGATATTCATTTTTTATAAATTGAAGGTTTGTGGCAACCCCGTGTCTTCAGGTCTGTCAGCACCATTTTTCCAACAGCATTTGTTCACTTAGTGTCTCTGTGTCACTTTTTGGTAATTTTCGCAATATTTCAAGTCCTCTACCAGCAAAAAGAGTGCGACTCACTGAAGGCTCAGATGATGGTTAGCACTTCCTAGCAATAAAGTATTTTTAATAAAGGTATGTACATTTTTTTTAGACGTAATGCTATTGCACACTTAATAGACTACAGTATAGTGTAAACAACATTTATACACACTGGGAAATCAGAAAATTCGTGTGACTCCCTTTACTGTGACTGCCTTGCTCTATTAGTTTTATAGTTTTAGCTTTTTAATTTAAACTGTGATTCATTTTGAGTTTATTTTTGTATATGGTGTTAGGATGGGATCTACATCCTTTCGCATGTGGATATTTAGTTGTTGTAGCACTATTTCCTAAAAACAAATAATCTGTCTCCATTAAATTGTCTTGATATCCTTGTTGAGAATCAGTTGACTAAGTATGTGAGGGTTTATTTCTAGAACCTCAATTCTGTTCCAATTAGCTCTATGTCTGCCTTATTCCAGTACCTTATTGTTTTGATTACTGTAGCTTTCTATACAATTATAAGTTAGAATCTTCCAACTTTATTCTTGTTTTTTAAGATTATTTTTCTATTCTGTGTCTCTTAAATATCCAAATGAATCTTTGGATCATCTTGTCTATTGCTGCAAAAATGCAGCTGGGATTTTGATAGAGATTTTGATAGGGATTGAATTGATTCTGAATTTGGGGAGTACTACCACCTTAATAATATTGTTTTTTGATCTATAGGTATGAGATGTCTTTCCATTTATTAGGTCTTTACTTATTTTCATCAATGTTTATAGTTTTTAGAATACAAATTTTATACTTCTTTTGTTCAGTTTATTCCTATTTTATTACTTTGGATGCTACTATAAATGGTATTATTTTCTTAATTTAATTTTTGAATAGTGCTTTGCTAGTATATAGAGAAACATAATTGATTTTTATTTTTTTAACATCTTTATTGGGGTATAATTGCTTTACAATGGTGTGTTAGTTTCTGCTTTATAACAAAGTGAATCAGCTATACATATACATATGCTCCCATGTGTCTTCCCTCTTGTGTCTCCCTCCCTCCCACTCTCCCCATCCCAACCCTCCAGGCTGTCCCAAAGCCCCGAGCTAATATCCCTGTGCCTTGCGGCTGCTTCCCCCTAGCTATCTACCTTACTACGTTTGTTAGTGTGTATATATTGATTTTTGTACATTGATTTTGTTACCTGCAGCCTTAATGAACTCTTTTATTAGTTGTAATAATTTTTGAGTATATTTCTTAGGATTGTGTACAGACATACCTTGGATATATTGTGGATTCAGTTCCAGACCATTGCAATAAAGCAAATATTGCAATAAAGTGTCACATGAATTTTTTGGTTTCCCAATGGATATAAAAGTTATATTTACACTCTACTATTGCCTATGAAGTATGCAATAGCATTATGTCTAAAAAAATAATGTATATGCCTTAATTGAAAAACATGTGTACGTGCCTTTATTGCTAAAAAGGCTAATCATCATCTGACAGTGCAGGGTTGCCATAAACCTTACATTTGTAAAAAAAACTCAGTATCTGAGAAGTGCAATAAAGCAAAGCACAGTAAAAGAAGGTATTCCTGTGTGTACAAGCTCATGTTACCTACAAGTAATTTTAGTTCTTCCTTTGTAATCTGGGTGTCCTTTATTTCTCTTGTTTAATTGCCGTTGATAAAACCTTTAGTATATATTTGTCTCATTTCTGATCTTAGAAGGAAAGCATTCATTGTTTCACTAGTATGACATTAGCTAGCAGTGGGTTTTTTGTACACGCCCTTTATCAGATTGAAGAAATTTCTTTCTATTGTTAATTCATTGAGAGTTTTTTTATCATGAAGGTGTACAAAATTTTCTCAAATACTTTTTCTGCACCTACTGAGATGACAAAGTGACTTTTGTTCTGTATTCTATTGATATGGTATATTACATTAATTGATTTTTTAATGTTAAACCAGTGTTGCAATCCTGGAATAAATCTCACCGGGTCATGATAAATGACCCTTTTTAGATGTTGCTGTATTCAGTTTGCTTATATTTTGCTGAAAATTTTTGTGTCTATATTAATAAATTATTTGTTTTAAGTTTTCTTTCTTTGTAATATCTTTGTCTGTCTCTGATTTCAGGGTAGTCTGGCCTAATAGAATAAGTTAGAAAGTGTTTTCTCTTCTGATTTTTAAGAGAGTTAATGAAGAATAGGTATTAATCTTAACTTTTTGGTAGAATTCACCAATGAAGCCATCTGGGCTTTTCATCCTGAGAAGTTACTTGATTACTAAATCAATCGCTTTAAAGGTCTATTCAGATTTTAAAACTTCTTTTCTAATCAATTTCAGTAGCTTATGTCTTTCTAGGAATTTTTTCATTTTATCTATATTATCTAATTTGTTGGCATATAATTGTTTATAGTATCCCCTTATAATCTTTATTTTTGTAAGGTTTGTAGTCTGTCCCATTTTTTACTTCCTGATTTTAATTATTTGTGTGTTCTCTTTATGGTTGATCTAGATGAATGTTTGTAAGTTTTGATGTTTTTTTAAAGAACCAGCTTTTGGTTTCATTGATTTTCTTTATTTTTGTTTTATACTCCATTTTAGTAATGCAGCTCATCTTTTTCATTTCCTTTCTTCTGATTGCTTGGGTTTAGTTTACTCTGCTTTTGTTGTTTCTTATGGTGCAATTTTAGGTTATTAAATTGAGATCTTTTTTTTGTATAGATACTTAATTTCCATCTAAGAACTTCTTTAGCTGTATCCCCTAAGTTTTATTATGTTGTGTTTTCATTTTTATTCATCTAAAATTATTTTAAAGTTTCCCTTGTGACTCCTTTGACCTGTTGGTTATTTAGGGATATGCTCTTTAATTTCCACATATTTGTGAATTCCCCAAATTTCTTTCTGTAACTGATTTCTAACTTCACTCCATTGTGGCCAGAGAACATAATTTATATGATTTCAATCCTTTTAAATGTATTAAGGCTTGTTTTATGGCCTATCTGGTTTCAACTTCTACATGTGAAGAGCTTGGAAGTTGTCAAATGAAATAAAATGAAGTTAAAATGTTGGTCAAACCTAAAATCAACAACTTTTCTTGAACCTATTAGAGAAATAAGGTTGCAGGGCATACTTCCACCCCAAAATCTGAAGAGAACAGCAAATCTAGAGAGTCACAGATATTTCAGTAGCCGCTGGAACCATAAGCTGGTAGGAACACTCAAATGGTAATTTTTTTTTCAAATTGTTAGATGCTGAATGTGTGATTAGCATGAAAACATGAAACTCCTGAGGGCCAAAGTGTTAGGGGAGCCCCCATACTTTCATGTCTGACTTTCAACAAAAAATTGTAAGCCATTCCAACAATAAGACATGCCGTCTAAACAGCAATAAGAAATGCAATTTAAATAGATAAAGCAAGCATCATAACCAGACTCAGCTATGGCACAGATTATAGAATTATTAGATAAGAAATTAAAAATAACTATGATCAATATGCTAAGAGTTCTAATGTAAACATTAGACAATATGTCTAAAAGTTAACCACATGTAAGATGGGTAATCTAAGCAGAGAAATGGAAACTAAGAAATAGTCCAAAGGAAATGCCAGAAATCAAAAACACTGTACAGAAATGAAGAACACCTTTGATGAACTTATCAATGGACAAGACTCAGGCAAGGAAAGAATCATTGAGTTTGAAGGTGGGTCAATAGAAATTAAAGAGTAAAGAGAGAAAATAATTGAAGAAAAAGCATAGTAAAATATCCAAGAGCTGTGTGACAGTTTCAAAAGGTGTAAACTAAATGTTCTTGGACTACCAGAAAGAGAAGAAAGAGTGAGAAGAACAGAAGAACTATATTTGAAGTAAACTATGGCTGAGAACTTTTCAGAATTAATAACATACACCAAATCACAGATCAAGGAATCTCAGGGAACAACAAACAGGATAAATACAGAAAAGAAAACTGCATGAGCCATGTAATATTCACTTTAGATAAGAAAATACAGAAAATCTTGAAGGAAGCCAGAGGAAGGAAACTGCCTTACTAGTAGAGGAACAAGGATAAGGGTGAAATATATAAAGTGTTGAAAGGAAAACATATAATTTTGTTTTATATATATATATATTATATTTCCATATAATGGAAACATTATATGTTTCCAGCAACATATAATTCTGTATCTAGGAAATTATATTTCACAAGTGAAGTGGAAACCATGAAAATTAAAAAGAAATGTTAGAACTAATAAATCCAGCAGAGCTTCAAGATACAAAATCAACACCAAAAATTCAGTTGTTTCTATATACTAACAATGAATAATCTGAAAAGGAAATTAAGAAGACAATTCCAATTACAGTAGCATCAAAAAGAATAAAATATTTGGGAATAAATTTAACCAAGGAGACAAAAGACTTGTACACTGAAAACTACAAAATGTTTCTGAAATAAGTTTAAGAAGATCTAAATAAATGGAAAGAAATCCTGTGTTCTTGGGTTAGAAGGCTTAATGTTGTTAAGATGTCAGTACTACACAAAGTGATCTACAGATTCAGTGTAATCCCTATCAACTCAATATGTTTTTCAGAAAGAAAAATTCATCCTAAATTTCATATGGAATTTCCAGGGACTCCAAATAGCTAAAACAATCTTGAAAGAGGACAAAGTTGGAGGTCTCAAACTTCCTGATTTTGAAACTTATTACAAAGCTATGGTCATCAAAGCAGTGTGGTAATAGTGCAAAGACAGACATATAGACCAATGGAATAGAATAGAGAGCCCACAAATAAACCCTTGAATACATGGTCAAATGATTTTTGATAAGAGTGCCAATAGCATTCAATTGGAAAAGGACAGTCCTCTCAACAAGTGGTTCTGGGAAAACTGGATATCCACATGCAAATAATAGAGTTGGAATCTTACCTTAAACCATATACAAAAATTAAGTCAATATGGATCAAAGACCTAAAAGCTAAACCTATAAAACTCTTAGAAAGAAATAAAGGAAAAATGCATGACAATGGATTTAGCAATAATTTTTGCATATGGTGTCCAAAGCATAGGCAAACAAAGAAAAAAATAGATGTATTAGACTTCTTCAATATTAAAAACTTTTGTGCATCAAAGGACACTATTAAGAGAGTGAAAAGGCAACCTGTGGAATGGGAGAAAATATTGGCAAATCATATATTTGATAAGGGATATCAGAATATGTGAAGAACTCTTACAACTTAACAGCAAGAAACCAAACCCAGCTCAAAATGGGCAAAGGACTGGAATAGACATTTCTCCAAAGAAGATATACAGATGGCCATTAAACATGAAAAACATGCTCAATATTAGGGAAATGCAAATCAAAACCACAATGAAATACCACTTCACACTTACTAGGAAAGATATTATTTAAAAAATTTAAAACGTGGATGGATAAGCAGAAAGTAGTACATATACATGGTGGAATATTATTCAGCCTTGAAAAGAAAGGAAATTTTGATACATGCTACAACATGAATGGACCTTAAAAACATTATGTTAAGTGAAAGAAGCCAGTCACAAAAGGACATGTATTGTCATTATATGAAGTTCTTTGAGTAATGAAATTCATAAAGACAGAAACTAGAATGGTAACTTCCAAGGCTGGGAATGGAGAGCATAATGGGGAGCTATTGTTTAATAGGTATAGAGTTTCAGTTGGGGAAGAACAAAAAAGTTCTGGAGATGGATGGTGGTAATGGTTCCCAACAACGTGATTGTACTTAATGCCA
Source organism: Phocoena sinus (assembly GCF_008692025.1). NCBI lineage: Eukaryota > Metazoa > Chordata > Mammalia > Artiodactyla > Phocoenidae > Phocoena > Phocoena sinus. The sequence goes on along the minus strand of NC_045766.1, from coordinate 77,894,018 downwards.
CAGAACTGTGTACTTGATAATGGTTAAAATGGTAAATTTTATGTTATATATATTTTATCACAATGAAAAAATAAAATAAGAAAATAATTAAAATTTTTCAAAAAAATAAAATTTGGGGAGAGAAGTAAGTAGAAATAAAGAGTTCCTCAGACAAACAAAAAATTAGAGAATTCACTGCCATCAGAGCTGCACCTAAAAATGTTAAAAAGAAGTGTTTTAGGGAGAAAGAAAATGATGTCAGAAATGTAAATCTATGTAAAGAAAGAGTGTTGGGGAAGGAATAAATGAAGGTAAAGCAGAATCTCCTATTTTTTCTTCTTATTTTTTTATTGAGATATAATCAGAGTATAACATTGTATAAATTTAAGGTATACAGTATGTTTGATACATTTACATATTGCAATATGATTACAATGTAGTATAAGGTATTGTTCCCAACCTCAGGAGCACCCCAGGTGAAATTCAAAACTGGGTTCCATACACGGAGGGCAAAGAGAGGCCAAAGAAGGAGGCAGACCAGTCCAGATTGGTAGGTGGTAGTTTTAATCAGCAAGGCAATTTGCATACAAGGCTTGTCCTGGGAGACTGCAAGATGAATAGATGACCACTCTGGCCCACCAGAATCCCGAAAGTTTATATAGAGGGCTTAACTGGGTTCAGCCATGTATTCAATCTGGATGGTCTCAATAATACATTACTCTCTCAAAGCTGCATATTTGAAATGGCTACTAGTATGAGAATAGTAGTTGGATGGACCTTACATTCCAAGGACAAGGGAGGGTGTGTGGAGCCTCTAATTGCCTGGATAGACTGGTGGTTTTATCTTCTTGATGATATCCTCCAACATACCTTCATCATATCTCATAATTATCTTTTTATTTTTGTGATCTAGTTTCTTTATAACTTTGTAAAGAGTTTCTTTACAACTTTGAAGTATATAATACAGTATTTTTAACTATAATGACAGTGTTATACATTAGATCTCCAGAACTTATTCATCTTCTAACTGCAAGTGTACCTCTTGATCAACATCTCCCCAATTCCTCCACCTCCCCAGACCCTGGTAACGACCATTCTATTCTTAGTTTCTACAAGTTCAAGTTTATTAGAGTCTACATATAAGTGATAATATACAGTATTTTTCCTTCTCGTCTGACTTATTTCACTTAGCATAATGCCAACAAAGTCCATTCATGTTGTTGCAAATGGCAGGATTTCCTTCTTTCTCATGGCTGAATGATATTCTATTGTGGTGTGTGTGTGTATGTGTATACATGGATTACATATATATGTATATATGTACATATATTTATACACACATATATAAAAAATGTTTTTTTAATCCATTCATCTGTTGATGGACACATAGTTTGTTTCCATGTCTTGGCTGTTGTGAATACTGCTGCAGAGCATGGGGCATGGGGATACAGATATCATTTTGAGAGAGTGATTTCATTTCCTTAGTATATATACACCCAGAAGTGGAATTGCTGGATCATACGGTATCTCTATTTTTATCTTTTGAGGAACCTCCAAACTGTTTTCCATAATAGCTGTACCAATTTACATTTCCAGCAACAGTGCACAAGGGTTCTCTTTTCTCCACATCCTTGCCAGTGCTTTTTGATTACAGTCATTCTGACAGATGTGAGATGATAGCTCATTGTGGTTTAGATTTGCATTTCCTTGATGATTAGTGATGTTGAGCATATTTTCATGCTATTGGCCATTTGTATGTCATTTTTGGAAAAATGTCAGAAAAAATTCAGGTCCTTTTCCCCTCCCCCCCTTTTGTGGCTATTGATTTCTATGAATATTTTGGTACATTTTGGATATTAACCTCTTACCTGATATATGGTATGCAAGTATGTTCTCTCGTTCTGTAGGTTTCTTCTTCATTCTGTTGATTACATCTTTTGCTGTACAGAAGCTTTTTTGTTTGCTGTAGTGCCACTTGTTTATTTTTGCTTTTGTTGCTTGTGCTTTTGGTGGTATATCCAAAAAATCATTGCCAAAACCAATGTCAAGGAGACTTTGGTGTATATTTTCTTCCAGGAGTTTTATAGTTCCAGGTCTTACGTTGAAATCATTAATTCATTTCAAGTTACTTTCTGTGAGTGATATAAGATAGGGGTCCATTTCATTCTCTTGCATCAGAATATTTATTTCTATGTATAGAAAACACCCAATGTCATTTTTTGAAAATACTATCCTTTCTTCATGGTGTATTCTAGGCTGCCTTGTCAAATATTAGTTGACTGTGTGTGGGCTTATTTCTAGGCTCTTGATTCTGTTTCATTGGTCTCTGTGTCTGTTTCTGCACCAGTATCATACTGTTTTGGTTACTGTAGCTTTGTAATATAGTTTGAAATCAAGAAGTGTGGTGGCTCCAGCTTTGTTCTTTTTTTTAGGGGGTTTGAAAAATGTAATAGTTGAAATAAAATTCTTTTTTTATACATCTTTATTGGAGTATAATTGCTTCACAGTGCTGTGCTGGTTTCTGTTGTACAGCAAAGTGAATCAGCCATATGCATACATATATCCCCATATCCCCTCCCTCTTGAGCCTCCCTCCCACCCTCCCTATCCCACCCCTCTAGGTTGTTGCAAAGCATTGAGCTGATCTCCCTGTACTCTGCTGCTTTCCACTAGCTATCTGTTTTACATTTGGTAGTGTATATATGTTGATGCTTCTCTCACTTTGCCCCAGCTTCCCCCTCCCCCACCATGTCCTCAAGTCCATTCTCTATATCTCCATCTTTATTCCTGCTCTGCCACTAGGTTCATCAGTACCATTTTTTTAAGATTCCATTTATATGCATTAGCATATGGTATTTGTTCTCTCTTTCTGACTTACTTCACTCTATGACAGACTCTAGGTCCATCCACCTCATTAAAAATTACTCAATTTCGTTTATTTTTATGGCTGAGTAATATTCCATTGTATATATGTGCCACATCTTCTTTCTCCATTCATCTGTTGATAGACATTTAGATTGCTTCCACGTCCTGGCTACTGTAAATAGTGCTGCAGTGAACATTGTGGTACGTGTCCCTTTTTGAATTATGGTTTTCTCAGGGTATATGCCAAGTAGTGGGATTGCTTGGTCATATGGTAGTTCTATTTTGAGTTTTTTAAGGAACCTCCATACTGTTTTCCATAGTGGTTGTATCACTTTACATTCCCACAAACAGTGCAGGAGGGTTCCCTTTTCACACATGCTCTTCAGCATTTATTGTTTCTAGATTTTTTGATAATGGCCTTTTTGACCAGTGTGAGGTGATACCTCATTCTAGTTTTGATATGCATTGCTCTAATAATTAGTGATGTTGAGCATCTTTTCATGTGCCTCTTGGCCATCTGTATGTCTTCTTTGGTGAAATGTCTATTTAGATCTTCCACCCATTTTTTAATTGGATTGTTTGTATTTTTGAGGTTGAGCTCCATGAGCTGTTTGTAGATTTTGGAGGTTAATCCTTTGTCCGTTGGAGATTAATCCTTAGTCCATTGTTTCATTTGCAAATATTTTCTCCCATTCTGAGGGTTGCCTTTACCTCTTATTTATGGTTTCCTTTGCTATGCAAAAGCTTTTAAGTTTAATTAGGTCCCATTTGTTTATTTTTGTTTTTATTTTCATTACTCTAGGAGGTGGGTCAAAAAAAGATCTTGCTGTGGTTTTATGTCAGAGTGTTTTTCCTATGTTTTCCTCTATGAGTTTTATAGTGTCCAGTCTTACATTTAAGTCCTTAATCCATTTTGAGTTTATTTTTGTGTATGGTTTCTAATTCTAATGTCATTTCATTCTTGAACATGTAGCTGTCCAGTTTTCCCAGCACCACTTATTGAAGAGGCTTTCTTTTCTCCATTGTATGTTCTTGCTTCCTTTGTCGTAAATTAGGTGACCATATGTGCATGGTTTATCTCTGGGCTTTCTCTCCTATACCATTGACCTATATTTCTGTTTTTGTGCCAGTACCATACTGTCTTGATTACTGTAACTTTGTAGTATAGTTTGAAGTCAGGGAGCCTGATTCCTCTGGCTCCATTTTTCTTCCACAAGATTGCTTTTCCTTTTCAGGGTCTTTTGTGTTTCCATACAAATTGTAAAATTTTTTGTTCTAATTCTGTGAAGAATGCCATTTTCTCCACATCCTTGCCAACACATTATTTGTGGTCTTTTTGAAGATAGCTATTCTGACAGGTGTGAGGTGATATCTCATTGTGGTTTTAATTTGCATTTCCCTGATGATTAGCAATGTTGAGCATCTTTTTTTTTTTTTTTTTTTTTTTTTTTTTTTGTATGCGGGCCTCTCACTGTGTGGCCTCTCCCCTTGTGGAACATAGGCTCCGGACGTGCAGGCTCAGCAGCCATGGCTCATGGGCCCAGCTGCTCCGCAGCATGTGGGATCTTCCTGGCCCCGGGCACGAACCCGTGTGCCCTGCATCGGCAGGCGGATTCTCAACCACTGCGCCACCAGGGAAGCCCAAGCATCTTTTTATGTGCCTGTTGGCCATCTGTGTGTCTTCTTTGGAAAAATGTCTATTCAGGTCTTCTGCCATTTTTAATTGGGTTGTTTGTTTTTTTGATATTGAATTGTGTGAGCTTTTTATATATTTGGGATATTAACCCTTATTGGTCATATTTTCAGTTTTTTCTCCCATTAAGTAGGTTATCATTTCCTTTTGCCAATGGTTCCCTTTGCTACGCAAAAGCTTTTAAGTTTAATTAGGTCCCATTTGTTATTTTTCCTTTGTTTCCTTTGCCTGAGGAGATTGATCCAAAAAATATTGCTATGACTTATGTCAAAGAATGTCCTGCCTGTCTTTTTTTTTTTTTTTTTTTTGTGGTACATGGGCCTCTCACTGTTGTGGCCTCTTTCGTTACGGAGCACAGGCTCCAGACGCGCAGGATCAGCGGCCATGACTCATGGGTCTAGCCACTCCGCGGCATGTGGGATCTTCCCGGACCGGGGCACAAACCCATGTCCCCTGCAATGGCAGGCGGACTCTCAACCACTGTGCCACCAGGGAAGCCCCCTGCCTGTCTTTTATACTAGGAATTTTATGGTTTCTGGTCTTATATTTATATATTTAATCCATTTTGAGTTTATTTTTATATAAGGTGTGAGAAAACTTCTGATTTATTTCTTTTACATGTAGCTATCCAGTTTTCCCAGCATCACTTTTTGAAGGGACTTTTTTCCTATTGCATATTTTTGCCATATTTCTCATAGATTAATTGATCATATGTGCATGGGTTTATTTCTGGCTTTTCTCTTCTGTTCCATTGATCTGTGCGCCTGTTTTTGTGCCAGTGCCATATTGTTTTGATGACTGTAGTTTTATAGTGCATCTAAAGTTAGGGGGTGTGATACCTCTAGCTTTGTTTTCTTTTTTTTCCCCTCAAGATTGCTTTAGCTATTTGGGGTCTTTAGTGGTTCCATATAAATTTTAGAATGATTTATTCTAGATCTGTGAAAAACTTCATGGGTATTTTGATAGGGATTGCATTAAATCTGTAGATTACTTTGAGTAGTATGGATACTTTATCAATTTCAATTATTCCAGCCCATGAACACAGGATATCTTTCATTTTCTTTGTATCAGCTTCAACTTGCTTCGTGTTTTATAATTTTCAGAGTATAGGTCTTTTTACCTCCTTGGTTAAGTTTATTGTAAGGTATTTTGTTTTTCTTGATATGATTTCAAATGGGATTGTTTCCTTACTTTCACTTTCTGTTATTTCATTCTTAGTGTATGGAAAAGCAACAGATTTCTGTATGTTAATCTTGTATCCTACAACTTAACTGAATTAGTCTGTAAGTTCTAATAGTTCTTTTTTTTTGGTGGGCAACACTTTAGGGTTTTCTCTATATTGTCTCATGTCTTCTGCAAATAGTGACAGTTTTGTTTCTTCCCTTCCAATTTGGATGCCTTTTTCTTTCTTTTCTTTTTTTTTTGTCTGATTGCTGTTGCTAGGAATTCCGATACTATGTTAAATAGAAGTGGTGAGAGTGGGCATCCTTGTCTTGTTCCTGATTTTAAAGGAAAAGCTTTCAGCTTTTCAACATTGAGTATGGTGTTAGCTGTGGGTTTGTCATAAATGGACTTTATTATGTGGATATATCTTCCCTCCATACCAACTTTGATGAGAGTTTTTATCATTAATGGATGTTGCATTTTGTCAAATGCTTTTCTGCACCTATTGAGATGATTATGTGATTTTTATTCTTTAATTTGTTAACATGGTGTATTACATTGATTGATTTGTGGATATTGTAACCTTCCTTGCATCCCTGGAATAAATCCTATTGATCACAGTATATTGTCCTTTTTATATATTAAGTTTGGTTTGTTAATATTTTTGAGGATTTTTATATACACATTCATCAGAGATATTGGCCTATAATTTTCTTTTTTAGTTTTATTTTAGAGTATACTTCTTTAAAAATGTTATGTTAGTTTTAGGTGTACAGTGAACTGAAAGTGATTCAGTTATACACATACAAGTATCCATTCTTTTTCAAATTCTTTTCCCATTTAGGTTATTACAGAATATTGAGTCAAGTTCCCTGTGCTATATAGTAGGTCCTTGTTGGTTAACTATTTTAAATATAGTAGTGTGTACATGTGAACCCCAAACTACCAATCTATCCTTGCCACCACCACCTGTTCCCCCTGGAAACCATAAGTTCATTGTCTAAGTCTGTGAGTATTTCTGTTTCATAAATTAGTTCATTTGTATCATATTTTTTTAGATTCCACATATAAGCAATATCATATGATACTTGTCTTTCTCTGTCTGACTTAACTTCACTTAGTATGATAATCTCCAGGTCCATCCATGTTGCTGCAAATGGCAGTATTTCATTCTTTTTAATGGCTTAATCATATTCCATTGTATATATGTACCACATCTTCTTTATCCATTCATCTGTCAGTGGACATTTAGGTTGCTTCCATGTCTTGGCTATTGTAAACAGTGCTGCAGTGAACATTGGGGTGCGTGTATCCTTTTGAACCATGTTTTTCTCCAGGTATATGCCCAGGAGTGGGATTGCTGAATCATATGGTAGCTGTATTTGTAGTTTTGGGAGGAACCTTCATACTGTTCTCCATAGTGGCTGTACCAATTTACATTCCCAGTGGTGTAGGAGGGTTCCTTTTTTTCCCACACTCTCTCCAGCATTCATTGTTTGTAGACTTTTTGATGATGGCCATTCGGAGTGGAGTGAGCTGGTACCTCATTGTAGTTCTGATTTGCATTTCTCTAATAATTAGTGATGTTCAGCATCTTTTCATGTGCTTCTTGGCCATCTGTATGTCTTCTTTAGAGAAATGTCTATTTAGATCCTCTGCCCATTTTTTGATTGGTTTGTTTGGTTTTTTCTTTTTTTTTTTTTTAATATATTGAGCTCATGAGCTGTTTGTAGATTTTGGAGATTAATGCCTTGTTGGTTGCATGGTTTGCAAATATTTTCTCCCAACCTGTGGGTTGTCTTTTTGTTTCGTTTATGGTTTCATTTACTGTGCAAAGGCTTTTGAGCTTAATTAGTCCCATTTGTTTATTTTTGTTTTTATTTCTATTACTCGAGGAGATGACTTGAAAAAGATATTGCTGTGATTTATGTCAAAAAGTGTTCTGCCTATGTTTTCCTCTAAGAGTTTTATAGTATCCGGTCTTACAATTAGGGCTTTAATCCATTTTATTTTTGTGTATCATCTTAAAGAATGTTCTAATTTCATTCTTTTACTGTAGCTGTCCAGTTTTCCCTGCACAATTTGTTGTAGAGACTGTCTTTTCTGCTTGTATACTCTTGCCTCCTTTGTTGTGGATTAATTGACCATAGGTGCATGGGTTTATTTCTAGGCTTTCTATCCTGTTCTATTGATCTATATTTCAGTTTTGTGCCAGTACCATACTGTTGTGATGACTGTAGCTTTGTAGTGTAGTCTGAAGTCAGGGGAACTGATTCCTCCAGGTCCGTTTTTCTTTCTCAAGTTTGCTTTGGTTATTTGGGCTCTTTTGTGTCTCCATACAAATTTTAAGATTTTTTGTTCCAGTTCTGTAAAAATTGTCACTGGTAATTTGATAGGGATTGCATTGAATCTGTACATTGCCTTGGGTAGTGTAGTCATTTTCACAATGTTGATTCTTCCAATTCAAGAACATGGATATCGTTCCATCTGTTTGTGTCATCTTCAATTTCTTTCATCAGCATCTTATAGTTTTCAGTGTACAGGTCTTCTGCCTCCTTAGGTAAGTTTATTCCTAGGTATTTTATTCTTTTTTATGCAGTGGTAAATGGGAGTGTTTCTTTATCTGATCATTTATTGTTAGTGTATAAAAATGCAACAGATTTCTGTGTATTAATTTTGTATCCTGCAACTTTACAGAATTCATTGATGAGCTCTAGTAGTTTTCTGGTAGCTACTTCGGGATTTTCTATGTATAGGATCATGTCATCTGCAAACAGTGAGTTTTACTTCTTCTTTTCCAGTTTGGATTCCTTTTATTTTTCTTCTCTGATTGCCATGACTAGGACTTCTAAAACTATGTTGAATAAAAGTGGCAAGAGTGGATATCCTTCTCTTGTTCCTGAACTTAGGTAAAATGCTTTTAGCTTTTTGCCTTTGACTGTGATGTTAGCTGTAGGTTTGTCATATATGGCCTTTATTATGTTGACATATGTTCCTCAGTGCCCACTTTCTGGAGAGTTTTTATCATAAATGGGTGTTGGATTTTGTTAAAATCTTTTTCTGCATCTATTGAGATGATCATATGGTTTCTATTCTTTAATTTGTTGATGTGGTGTATCACACTAATGGCTTTGCAGATATTGAAAAACCCTTGCATCTCTGGGATAAATCCCACTTGATCATGGGGTATGATCCTTTTAATGTATTGTTAGATTCAGTTTGCTAGTATTTTGTTGAGGATTTTTGCATGTATGTTCATCAGTGATATTGGCCTATAGTTTTCTTTTTTTGTGACATTTTTGTCTGGTTTTGGTATCAGAGTGATGGTGGCCTCATAGAATGAGTTTGCGAGTGTTCCTTCCTCTGCATTTTTTGGAAGAGTTTCAGAAGGATAGGTGTTAACTCTTCTCTAAATGTTTGATAGAATTCACCTGTGAAGCCATATGGTCCTGGTCTTTTGTTTGCTAGGAGTTTTTAAATCACAGTTTCAATTTCAGTACTTGTGATTGGTCTGTTCTTATTTTCTATTTCTTCCTGGTTCAGTCTTGGAAGGTTGTGGCTTTCTAAAAATTTGTCCATTTCTTCTAGGTTGTCCATTTTGTTGGCATATAGTTGCTTATAGTAGTCTCTTAGGATGCTTTTTATTTCTGTGGTGTCCATTTTAACTTCTTTTTCATTTCTCATTTTATTGATTTGAACCCTATCCCTTTTTATCTTCATGAGTCTGGCTAAAGGTTTATCAATTTTGTTTATATTCTCGAAGAACCAGCTTTTAGTTTCATTGATCTTTTCTATTGTTTTATTTGTCTCTATTTCACTTATTTCTCCTCTGATCCTTATGATTTCTTTCCTTCTACTAACTTTGGGTTTTGTTTGTTCTTCTTTCTCTAGTTGCTTCAGGTGTAAGGTTAGGTCGTTCATTTGAGATTTTCCTTGTTTTGTTAGGTAGGATTGTATTGCTATAAACTTCCCTCTTAGAACTGCTTTTGCTGTGTCTCATAGGTTTTGGATCATCATGCTTTCATTTTCATTTGTCTCTAGGTATTTTTTGATTTCCTCTTTGATTTCTTTAGTGATCCATTGATTTTTTAGTAGCATATTGTTCAGCCTTCACGTGCTTTGTTTTTTACAATTTTTTTTATTGTAGTTGATATTTAACCTCTTAGCATTGTGGTCAGTAAAAATGCTTGGTATGATTTCAGTTTTCTTAAATTTTCCAATGCTTGCTTTGTGGTCCAGCATGTGATCTATTCTGAAGAATGTTCCATGTGCATTTGAAAAGAATGTATATTCTGCTGCTTTTGGATGGAATGCTCTATAACTAACTATCAGTTAAGTCCATCTGGCTGAATGTGTCATTTAAGGCCTGTGTTTCCTTATTGATTTTCTTTCTGGATGATCTGGCCATTGATGAAAGTGGGCTGTTAAAGTCCCCCACTATTATTGTGTTACTGTTGATTTCTCCTTTTATGGCTGTTAGCATTTGCCTTATATATTGAGATGCTCCTATGTTGGGTGCATATATATTTTCCACTGTTATATCTTCTTCTTGGATTGATCCCTTGATTTTTATGTAGTGTCCTTCTTTGTCTCTGTTTCCGTCTTTGTTTTAATGTCTTGTGTCTTATATGAGTATTGCTACTCTGGGTTTCTTTTGATTTCTATTTTTATGGAATACCTTTCCATCCCCTCACTTTCAGTCTGTATGTGTCCCTAGATCTGAAGTTTGTCTCTTGCAGACAGCATATATATGGGTCTTGTTTTTGTATCCGTTCAGCAAGTATATGTCTTTTCATTGGGGCATTTAATCCGTTTACGTTTAAGGTAATTACTGATATGTATGTTCTTATTGCCATTTTGTTAATTGTTTAGGATTTGTTTTTTTTTTTTTTTTTTTTTTTTTTTTTTTTTTTTTTTTATGCGTTACGCGGGCCTCTCACCGCTGCGGCCTCTCCCGTCGCGGAGGACAGGCTCCGGACGCGCAGGCCCAGCGGCCATGGCTCACGGGCCCAGCCGCCCCGCGGCACGCGGGATCCTCCCAGACCGGGGCACGAACCCGCGCCCCCTGCATCGGCAGGCGGACTCTCAACCACTGCGCCACCAGGGAAGCCCTAGGATTTGTTTTTGTAGGTCTTTTTTCTTCCCTTACTCTTTTGTTCTCTTCTTTTGTGATTTGATGACTAATTTTAACATTGTGTTTGGGTTTCTTTTTCTTTTTTGCATGTGTATCATAGATTTTTCGGTTTGGGGTTACCATGAGGTTTTTTTTTTACCATGAGGTTTTGATACCGGTCTATATAGAAACAATATTGTTTTACGTTGCTGGTCTTTTGATTTCAAATGCATTTTCAATATCCTGCATTTGTGCTTTCCTCTTCTCACGAATGCTGGTTTTGATATCATATTTGTTAGTGGATGATTTCCTACCTTTACTGTGTGTTTTTCTTTACCAGAGAGGTTTTCCATTTGTAATTTTTTTGTGTCTAGTTTTGGTCTCTTCTTTTCCCTATAGAGAAGTTCCTTAAGCGTCTGTTGCAGAGCTGTTCTGGTGGTGCTGAATTCTCTTAGCTTTTGCTTTTCTATAAAGCTTTCATTTCTCTGTCAAATCTGAACGAGAACCTTGCTGGGTAGAGTATTCTTGGTTGTAGGTTCTTTCTTTTCATCACTTTAAATATATCATGCCACTCCCTTCTGGCCTGCAGAGCTTCTCCTGAGAAACAGCTTATAACCTTGTGGGGATTCCTTGTAAGTTATTTGTTGCTTTTCCCTTGTTGCTTTTAATATGTTTTCTTTGTCTTTAATTTTTGTAATTTGATTACTATGTGTCTCGGCATGTTCCTCCTTGGGTTTATCCTGCGTGTGACTCATTGCGCTTCTTGGGCTTGGGTGACTGTTTCCTTTCCCATGTCAGGGAAGTTTTCACCTGTTATCTCTTTAAATATTTTCTGAGGGCCTTTTTCTCTCTCTTCTCCCTCTGGGACCCCTATAATGCAAACGTTGGTGCATTTTATGTTGTCCCAGAAGTCTCTTAGACTGTTCTTGTTTCTTTTCATTCTTTTTTCTTTATTCTGTTCTGCAGCAGTGATTTCCACCACTCTGTCTTCCAGTTCACTTTTCTGTTCTGCCTCAGTTATTCTGTTATTGATTCCTTCTAGTGTATTTTTAATTTCAGTTATCATGTCGTTCATCTCTGTTTGTTTATTCTTTAGTTTTTCTAGATCTTTTTTAAACATTTCTTGTGTCTTCTCGATCTATGCCTCTACTCTCTTTCTGAGATCTTGGATCATCTTTACTGTTATTACTGTGAATTCTTTTTTGGGTAGATTGCCTATCTCCACCTTGCTTTGTTGTTCTGGGGTTTTATCTTGTTCCTTCATCTGGGACTTATTCTTCTGCCATGTATCATTTTGTCTAACTTTCTGTGATTGTGGTTTCCTTTACATTGGCTGCAGGGCTGTAGTTTTTCTTGCTTGTGCTGTCTGCTCCCTAGTGGATGAGGCTGTCGAAGAGGCTTGTGCAGGACACTGGTTCTTGCCCACTGGTGGGTGGAGCTGTGCCTTGTCCCTCTGGTGCGTAGGGCTGTGCCAAGGGGTGTGTCTAGAGAGCTGTGGGTTCAGGAAGACTTTATGCACCCTGTCTGCTGATGGGTGGAGCTGTTTTCCCATCTTGTTGGTTGTTTGGCCTGGGCATCCCAGCACTGGAGGCTGCAGGCTGTAAGGTGGGGCCAGGTGTTAAGAAAATGATAGTCTCTAGGAGGGCTCACACCAATGAGTACTCTCAAGAACTGCCACCGCCAGTGTCTTTGTCCTTGTAATGAGCACAGCCTTCTCCCACCTCCACAGGAGACCCTCCAATACCAGAAGATAGGTCTGGCACAGTCTTTTATGAGATCACTGCTTTTTCCATGCGTTCTGATGCACACGAGACCTTGCATGCACCCTCCAAGAGTGGTGTTTGTGTTTCCCCCAGTCCTGGAATTCCTGTGATCAAACCCTGGTGGCGTTCAAAGCCAGATTCTCTGGGGGCTCCTCCTCCCCTTGCCACCATTGTCAGACCCCCAGGCTGGGGAACCTGATGTAGGGCTCAGAACTTTCACTTCTGTGGTATAATTATTTTCCAGTGGGTCACCCACCTGATGGGTATGGGATTTGATTTTATAGCAGTTGCACCACTCTTACTGTCTCATTGTGGCTTCTTTGTCTTTGGATATAGGCGATTTTTTTGGTAGGTTCCAGCTTCTTTTGTTTATTTTGTTTTGTTTTTTATCGATAGTTGTTTAGCAGTTAGTTGTGATTTTGGTGTTTTCATAAGAGCAGTGAGCTCATGTCTCTCTACACCATCTTGTCTCCATCCTCTGTAATTTTCTTTCTTTTTTTTTTTTTTGCGGTGTCTTTGGTTTAGGTATTAGGATAACAATGGCCTCATAGAGTGTACTTGGAAGTGTTCCCTCTTCTTGACTATTTTGAAATAGTTTTTGAAGGACAGGTATTGATATTAGTTCTTCTTTTTATGTTTGTAGAATTTCCTGGTGAAGTGGTTTGGTCCTGGAGCCTTGTTTGCTGGGAGCTTTTAAAAATTATAAATTCAATTTCACCACAAGTGATAGTTTGTTCAGATTGTCTGTCTCTTCCTGACAGTCTTGGAAGGATATGGTTCTAAGAATTTATTTTATCTATGTTGTTCAATTTATTGGCATATAACTGTAGTATTCTCTTATGTTTTTTTGTACCTTGTGATATCAATTATAAATTCTCCTATTTCTTATGTTGTTAATTTGGATCTTGTCTTTTTTTTTCTTGATGAGCCTAGCTATAAACTTATCAATTTTGTTTATCTTTTCAAAAAATAAGTTCTTGGTTTTATTGATTTTTCTTTGGGGGGGTCACTATTTTATTTGTTTCCTTTCTGATCTTTATTATTTCCTTCCTTCTCCTGACTTTGGGCTTTGTTTGTTCCTTTTTTTTTATTAATTCTTTCAGATGGTAGGTTAGGTTGTTCATGTGAGATTTTTCTTATTTCTTGATGAAGGCCTATATCACTGTAAACTTCCCTCTTAAAACGACTTTTTTTGGTGTGTGTCCCATAGATTTGGAAAGTTGCATTTTTAGTTTTATTTGTCTTGAGGTGTTTTACGATTTCTTCATTGATCTATTGGCTTTTTAGTTGCATGTTGTTTAGTCTCCATTTTTTTTTTTTTACCCATTTTTCTTTCTGTGATTGATCTCTAGTTTTGTATTAGTTTCTAGTTTTTTTTTTTCAGAAAAAATGCTTGATGTCTTTTTATCCTTTTAAATTTGTTTAAACATGTTTTGTGGCATAGCATGTAATATGTCCTGGAGAACATTCCATGCGCCCTTGAAAAGAATATGTAGTCTGCTGTTTGGTGATGTAAAGTCCTTTAGATACCTATGAAGTCCAGTTGGTCTAATGTGTGATTTAAGACTACTGTTTCTTAATTTTTTTTCTGGATAATGTGTTTATTGATGTAAGAGGATGTTAAAGTACCCTACTATTATTGTATTATTGTCAATTTCTCCCTTTACGTCTGTTAAAATTTGCTTCATTTACTTCTGTGCTCCTATATTAGCTGTATATATGCTAACGAGTCTTATATCCTCTACTTGTATTGATTCCTTTATCATTATATGATGCCCTTCTTTTTCTTCTGTGGTTGATTTTGTCAGATGAGAGTATTGCTACTCCATCTTTCCTGTCGTTTGCATTTGCATGAAATATCATTTTCTATTCCCTCGCTTTTAGTCTGGGTGCCTTTAGCTTTGAAGTGAGTCTCTTATAGCCAGGATATAGATGTGTCCTGGGTTTTTGTAAATACAATCAGCACTTTATGTCTTTTGATTTGAGCATTTAATCCATTGACATATAAAGAGAGCATTGATTGGTATGTACTTATTTCCATTTTGTTACTTGTTTTTTGTTACTTGTTTGTTGTTTTTGTTCTTCTCTGTTCTTCTTTTAATTTCTTCTCCTGTGGTTTGATGGGTGTGTGTGTGTGTGTGTGTGTGTGTGTGTGTAGTATGCTTGTGTTCCTTTCTCTCTAGTTTTTGTGTACCTATTGCCTATTGTATGGTTTTGATTTGTGGTTAACATGGAGTTTATATATGTTGACCTATAACTGTCTACTTCTTCCAAAGCAGTAGTCATTTAAGTTTAAACACATTCTAAAAGATCTACATCTTTTACTCCCCTCCCCCATGTTTTTTGTTTTTGATGTCATAGTTTACATCTTCATATTTATCCCTTAACTGTTTATTGTAGTTATAGTTGATTTTGCAATTTTTGTCTTTTAATCTTCACATTAGCTTATTTAAGTGGTTGATCCACAGTCTTTACTATATATTTGCCTTTACTAGTGGGATTTTTCCTTTCCTATAAATTCTTACTTGTTGTAGCCATTTCTTTTCCATTTAGGGAAGATGCTTTAACATTTCTTTTAGGGTCAATTTAGTTAGTATTGATGAACTCTTTTAGTTTTTGCTTGTCTGAGAAATTTTTTTCTCTCCTTCATTTATGAATGATAATCTTGTGGGACAGAGTATCTCACGTTGTAGGTTTCCCCTTTCAGCACTTTAAATATATCATGCCACTCCCTTCTGGCCTGCAAAATCTGTAGAATAATAAGCTGATAGCCTTATGGGCATTCCCTTGTATGTGACTCTGTTTTTCATTTGCTGCCTTTAGAATTCTCTCTTTATCTTTAACTTTTTCCATTTTAATTATAATATCTCTTGGTGTGGGTCTCTTCAGTTCATTTTGTTTGGGACCCTCTGTGCTTCCTGTATCTGGATGTCTGTTTCCTTCTTTAGGCTTGAAAATTTTTTAGCCATAATTTCATCAAACACATTTTCAACCCCTTTCTCTATCACTCCTTCTTGAACCCCTATAATGCAAATGTTAGTATGCTTGATGTTGCCTCAGTGATCCCTTAAACTATCCTTACCTTTTTTTTTTTTTTTTTTTTGTGGTACACGGGCCTCTCACTGCTGTGGCCTCTCCCGCTGCGGAGCACAGGCTCCGGACGCGCAGGCCCAGTGGCCATGGCTCATGGGCCCAGCCGCTCCGTGGCACATGGGATCCTCCCAGACCAGGACACGAACCTGCATCCCCTGCATCTGCAGGCGGACTCTTAACCACTGCGCCACCAGGGAAGCCCTATCCTTACCTTTTAAAATTTATTTTTCTTTTTGCTTTTATGATTGGGTGATTTCCATTATTCTATCTTACAGATTGCTTATGCATTCTTCTGCATCACCTAGTCTGCTGTTAAATCCTTCTAGTGTGTTTTTCATTCCAGTTATTATGTTCTTTTTCTCTGACTGGTTCTTTTTTATATTTTCTAGTTCCCTGTTCAAATTCTCACTGTGTTTATCTATTCTCTTCCCAAGTTCAGTTAGCATTCTTATTACTAATGCTTTGAACTCTTTATCTGGCAAATTATTTATCTCTGTTTCATTAGTTGTTTTTTCAGGGCTTTGATTCTTGTTCTTTTGCTTGAAACAAATTCCTTTGTCTTCTCATTTTGCTTAACTTTCTTTGTCTTTACAAAATTAGGTGAAACATTTGCCTATTTCAGTCTTGCAGAGGTGTCCTGTGTGACAGCATCCCCATGCAGTCTTCACATGCTGAGTGGCTTTCTTGGGATTGCTAATCTGAAGTGAGCACAGGTCACATCTTCCCTTTGGGTGTGCTGTCAGATACCACCTTGCTGGGAGGCAGGGGTGGATGTGGAGGGGCTAGAGCCAGAGCCAGGTGTGAGCCTGGGTTTCTTCTATGCTCAGTGGCTCCCTATGGGAGTGGGTTTGGGACCCAAGATGCTGGAGCTGAAGTCCCATGTGTCGATTGGAGCTGGTTCCATTCCCTGTAAGTGTGCACTCTCCCCTGCCCTCGGTGTTGGCACCTCCATCCCAGTGGAAGGGAACATAAGAGGAAGAGGGGCTTGAGCAGCCCCCAGTGGGGCTGGGTTATGCCCTGGTATGGTCCCAGCAAGCCAGTCAGAGCCCCAGGCCATTTCTGATCCGCTGCCTTCATGTGCTCACCAGAAACATTCTCCCTTGCCCTGTTTAGAAGCAGGGCCTGGCCCTAGCTGCCTCTGCTTCCTCCTAATGTGTGTACCTTCACCCTAGTGGAGAGCAGCTCTGGAGCAAGAGGAGCTGGAGCAACTGCCTGCCGTGGGCCAGGGTGCCTGCTGGGTTGATTCCCATACAGGAGTCAGAGCCCCAGGCTGCTCCCAAACTGCTTCCTCCCCACACACCAGCAGTGGCTGCCCTCACCCTGTTCAGATTCAGGCTGGTTGCACACCAGCTCCATCACCTCCAAGTATGTTATTCCTTAGCAGTGGCAGCCTTTGCCCTAGTGGAGAGGTGTGCTGGAGCAAGAGGGGCTGCAGCAGTCTCCAGATGCAGGCTGGGGTGCACTGGGGCAGTAGTGGGAAACTGGCCTGAGCCCTGGGGCGTTTTCAGCCTACTTTCTCCACCTTGTTCCTGGGAGTAAGCAAGCATGTGTGAGTGGAGTTTCAGTTTCTTTCAACTCTCTGGTACATCCCACTGGTTGTTAAACATGCTCAGGGGACTCATCTACCTGATGTCCAACCCAGTGGCTGGGGTGCCCAATATGTAGTTCAAACCCCTCAGTCCCCAGGGAGGATCTCCCAACCTGTGATATCTCCTTCCTCTTGTCTGTTTCCTGCTACAAGAACTGGTCCCAGCCTGATCCCCTCTCCTCCCTTCCTACCTGACTCCATGTGGGTCTTTCTTTATAGCCTTGGTTGTAAAACAGCCTATCTGCCAGTCTCTAGTTTGTTTTCAGCTAGAGTTGCCCCACACATAGATCTGTTTTTGATGCATTCATTGGGGGAGGTGAGCCCAATGTCCTACTCCACCATCTTGATTTCTCCATTTCTTTATTAAATGCATTTAGTTCGTGAATTGTTTTCCTGATTTTGCTTAGTTGTATATCTGTGTTTTCTTGCATTTCATACAGTTTAAGATGATGATTTTACATTCTTTGTCAGGGAAATCATAAATTTCCATTTCTTTGGGGTCAGTTGCTGGAGCTCTATTACTTTCCTTTGGTGGCATCATATTTGCATAATTCTTTGTTGTCTATGTAGCCTTATATTAGTGTCTGTGCATTTGTGAAGCAAGCACCTCTTCCAGTCTTTACAGACTGGTTTCAGAAGATAAAGACGTTCTGTTTGTTTCCCGAGCTGATAGGATTACTTCCACAATTGCAGTTGTGCTGCATTGGAGCCAGTTGTGAGGCTTTTGCTGGGTCTGCAGTAGCATCTATGATTTGTGGGCTTGATACTGGGTCTTATGTTGGTGTGGATCCCTTCCAGTCCCCAGGTAGATGTGACTACCTGCAGTACCTTGTTTAGTAGGATCGGACTGGGACAAGGGTCTGCTTTGGGGTCCACGTATGGGTCCCCAGATAGCAAGCCTATTACCAGGTAAATGGTGGGTGTGGCTTCTGCCAGATCTTGGGTGGACTGCTGCCTGGTCACTGGATGGGTCCCTGGATGGACAGGACTGACCCTGGACTGTGGCTGAGAGGTACTGGAACTGAGCCTCAATGCTGTTTCAGATTCCACAGCCAAGATTTGCTCTGCAGTCATGGATGGGTATGTCTCCCTCCAGATCACTGGATGGGCTGAATTGGTCCCTGACTGTGGCCAGAGGGGCTGGAGTTGAGTATAGGGCCCTTTCAGGATCTCTTGGAGTGCAGTTATGTTTTCTGACAGGTTCCTGTGCCAGGACTGCTTGGGGATTGTGGTTGGGAGTATTAGGCCCTTTCAGGATCTCTGGGAGTGCATACAGGAGTGTGTCCTGTTGGGTACCTGTGGCAGCAGAACTGTTCACAGCCTCCAGTTGGGAGGGGCTAGGACTCAGTGTAGGGCCCTTTCAAATCTCCAGGGTTGCAGCCAGGTGTGTTTCCTACTGAGACCTTGGACCCTCAGGACTGCTGTAGACTGGCAGACTGTAGTTATGAGGAAGCTGGAGTCACATACAGGGCCTTTTCAGGAACTCCAGGGGACAGAGACAGGAATGTCTCCTGCCTGGTCTTTGTGCAAGCAGAAATTCTAGAAGACTGGCAGTGAGGGGGCTTGAGCTGAGTATAAACCCCTTTTAGGATCTTAGAGGGTACAGACAAGCGTGTTTCCTATAGGGTTCCTTTGCCAGCATGATTGTTCCTAGACTGTGGCTGGGACTTGCTGGAGCCCTGTTACAGGCCGTTTCAGAATCCACAGTCTGACGGACTGTACCTTACTTCCAGGGGCTTACCTTCAGGGGTTCCCACACCGCAGCCTAGTGAGGCTGGAGCTGGTTCAAAGGTCACTTCCTGTTCTACAGCCAGGAACAAGTTCTTTAAGTTCTTTATTATGCCTATTACCTGATACATGAATGAGTGTGACTCCTTTGGGTCCCTTGACATGTGGCATATACTGGTGACAGACCCAGAGCCAAATGGAGCTGTAGCTAAGTTCTCAGGGGTACAGAGCTATTTCTGTTTCTATAGCTGAGACCACAGTCGGTGAGTCAGCTGCCTAAGTGCAAGCCTGTCTCCTCAAAATGGCTCTCTTCATTCTTGGACTGCACCAGGGTTTCACAATCTCCAACCTGGATCCTGAAGCTCCTGTGAAGACACTTTTGTCTGTGAATGTAGGTGCAAAATTATTGTTCTTGAGGGAGGTTGATTATGTATGAGGGACATTTTATCCAGCCATTTTTCTGACAAGCAATGCTATATAATGTAATTTCCATCAACTAAGACCAAGGTTTTTCAACTCTTTATTTACAAAAATAAAGATAACTAGTAAGCCAAATGTCAGTTGCTAAGTAAGTTAGTTTTTTCTTTACACATTAGTATTAATGCTAATTAAAATGTTAGAATCCTTGACTTTTATTATTTTAGACTTGGGAGACCTGGCGTTGATTGTTATTGTCAACATGAAAGTGGTGCAGCTGTTCTGCAGCTCCAATTCTTGATCAATGAGGTAAGGATTTTCTTAGATATTTCTATCTCACACACACATTGTGTAATCTTTTTAATATTATTTTTCTACATGCTTAAAGATATATACGTATGCAATATTGTTCATGGTCACATTTTTCATAAAAGACTGTACTCCTATATTTGTCAGTTTATTAAATTTTAAAGGAAAAATTTTGTATGTACCAGAAGATCCTGTTATTGTGATTGTGTAGTATAATTTATAGATTAATTGTTTAACTGGTTTTTAAAAAATTACTAAAATCCTTTGATTGCTACACTGACCATTAAATTCTCCCTCTATACACTCTCCTCCCACCAATTTGTTTTCTAATCCAGCATTAATTTTCATGTTTTGTCTTTATCTTCCATTAAATAATCTTTTCAGTTATTTACTTTGGGCTTCTTTGTCTGTATATATCTCCATATTCATTTGTTGGTATACATATGCATAGCTTTATAACCATTGGCTGCCTACCCTACTCCTATTTTATAGACCTATGGTGATGAGGAACTCCCTAAAGATAAAGTTTGTAAAGCTCAGAAAGTTTGCAGATCTTCCAGTAGTTGAAGGCTACTTAAGGCCTTCGTTTTTTTTTTTTTTTTTTTGTGGTATGCGGGCCTCTCACTGTTGTGGCCTCTCCCGTTGCGGAGTACAGGCTCCGGACACACAGGCTCAGTGGCCATGGCTCACGGGCCCAGGAACGGCATGTGGGATCTTCCTGGACCGGGGCACGAACACGTGTCCCCTGCATTGGCAGGCAGACTCTCAACCACTGCACCATCAGGGAAGCCCCTTAAGGCCTTCTTGACTCATATTTTTACAATGGATCCTTGAGTCTTTTGAACTCTTATATTAAGTGATTCAGTCAATGCAAAAATGTTTTAAGAGTTTATGCCATACCAAATTTGGGCACTTAGGAGATTGAACTCAGTGTGTTGAAAAAAAAAAAAAGAGGTATCACTGGTTGTTTCTTGTGGCATGAATGATGATCTTTTATTCAGTATCTCTATATATTTGCATATATATATTCTAAGAACTTTTACTCATAAACATAGGTGAAATGTTTCATATAACTTTATACCAGAGATACCTGAGGCATGAAAAATTTGTGATACTGGGAAATGTCCACTTTTTACTTCTCTTAGCTCAAAAATCTTTCTCATAAGGCTGTGAGATTCTCCTTGTTGACCAGCCTAGCATATTTCATGTTGTAGGCATACTTGCTGTGGGGTACCAAAACGAGAGAGGGAAATAAGGAAGAGCAGGGGAAACATTAAAAAAATATTTTATCATAATAACTAGTCTTTAGTATCTAGACTGACAACCTTTTTGAAGTTTCAGTGTTACTCTATAGCTCCTAGTTGAGAGATCTCAGCCTTTTGCCTTCTGCATGGATGTTTACAGGCAGGCATAAATTGTTTCCAGGTGATTTTCTCTGTGTCTTGTCCTCTGAGAATTGTCTTCAGGGCCGTAATTTTGCCTCTGTGCTGTTACATAACTAAGAAGAAATAAAGGCAAGCCTTCAACATCTTTCCAGTGTTTACATTGTCTGTCCTGAACTGCTCACCTCGATTTGCCTTATACTCAACTTCTGTACCTTTTTCCAAACTTCCCAGCTTCTGACCTCTTGACCTGTGTTTTTATTCAGTTTTTAATCTTTTCACAGATCTTCATTAGTAGTACTTTCTATGGATTTGCTTTTGTAAATGAGCCCTAGACACCCTGCCAATGTGCTTACTTTCATGTGTCTTATGTTTCTGTTGGTGTTGTTCAGTGGTTCTGTTCACCTCCCTCAAATGCTAAGTTATCTCCTAGTTTTATCATAGAACTATTAATACTGACTTTCTTCCTAGATTTATTCAGCTATTACACTAAGATATTATTGAATATCTGCTGATTTATTTTACTTTCATTGCTGTTGGCATATTATATCTTTTGTATAACACATAACTATTTACTGTAGAGAATGTTTTATTAATTTCATATATCATAGTCTATCTTCACCCTATCCCAAATGAGTTTCCGCTTTCCTGAGAAATGAGATCACTATTCTATATCTCAAAAAAAAAATTGTAGTTCATCAAGTACTTCCAAGCAGTCCTAATAATTTTCTAATTTGAATATGTAGAACACTTGAGAACAGTTTACAAAAAAAAGCAGACAAACACAAAAATCCTCAAGGCATGTGTAGGATACATTTTATTGCATGAATGTAATTATCTATGAGTTCATTTTAAAATGTATATATCAATGTATACCTCTTTGAATATGTGTATTTACATATTTATATACAAATATGCAATTTGTACACATTTTAAAACATTTTAATGGTTATACTCTCTGATTATGATTATTGTTTTAAAAGTTATTTTTCTTTGAGACTAAAATCATAGGTATATAATATCGAGAACCATCATAGGCTACATGAGCATATGTTTGTTGTAGGAATTGTTATGGAAGAGCATTTAGATTCCTATATTCTTCTCTCCTCTAATTCCTAAAGAAGAAGTAAATTCTAGGAATTTCAGTATAGTTCTTCCTAACATCTACATGGTTTATCATTTTTATATCTGTGATTGATTTAATAAACTGTGAAAGGTTACTTGTAACCGAGTACTTTGTAAAGTATGAAAAGAATTTTAGGTATCTCCGGACTACCATAACTGTGCAAGATCACTTTTACAGATCACATTCAATACTCTAGAGTAGCTTCAGGCTCTGACAGGGCAAGCATTGATGTTTTTTTGCTGGGAAACTCAATGGCAAAAGTTCTGACATAGTTTAAGATGATCTTACTTAACTCAGTAAAATAAATAGTTTAAAATAGTTTAAGATGATCTTACTTAACTCAGTAAAATAAATAGTTTAAAATATGTATATGAAGTCATACATGGCAGCTAATTTTCTGCCCATATGGTGTCTGCCATACTAATAGGTAGAACCCATCCTATTGTATTTGAAGTAGGATCCATTTTTATTTGGAGGCTTTGTATAAAAAGGATCTTAGTATTAATTTTGTAGTTATACTGAATTCTAGTTGGAGAAATGTTTTCTTTTATTACAGATGTTTTCTTTTGTCATAGATGAAGCTTTTTGAAGTAAGAAAACAAATTAAATTATATCAAATATACTATATAGGAAGACTATATACTTCTTAACTATACAGAAAATTTTAAGGAAGACTATATACTTCTTTTAGGAAGACTATATACTTCTTAACTATACAGAAAATGTTTACAAACAGTGTATTTTTACATGACCAGATTGCAATTTAAAACTGGGTTGGATATTTGCTTCTCTGTAGAGCTACGTGGTATATGTATAAATAGTAAAAACAACAAAAAAATTAAACTTAGTTTTTCCCAAAGAAAATATAAGAAATCTTTAATAGTCACAATGATTCTTATAATAATAATCACTCTATTGATAAATGCATATTCTTTGAACTAATCCATATACAGTAGTTTACTTGCTTCTTCTACTGTTAGCATTCTTAGGCTTCCTGACTGAAGTATGTGCATTGTCCTTCCTTGTATTTCTACATTATATAAATACAAATAACATTAAAAGCAGTGAAAAATTCAGTAAATTAGCTTGTTTTTGCTTCGTAAAAAAAACCCCATAAATTAAGTAAAACGCTCACTTTGTCTTCATTTTGTTCCAGGGTGCTTTGGTCAGTGCAGGTTCAGATGATACACTTCATTTGTGGAACCTTAGACAAAAAAGGCCAGCTGTTCTTCATTCTCTTAAATTTAACAGAGAACGGTAAGAATGTAAGAGTTAAACAATTTCTTAATGTGTAAGAAAATTATTTCCTGATCAAGTTTCAGGTTAATTTTTGAAAGAATTTAAAAAATAATATTAATAGCTAGAAATAATATTTATGCTTACTTTTATAATAGTTTATTTTCATAGAAAATTCATAATTGATATAGATTCAGTCCTTTTCTAATGGGAACTCCTAGCATTCTTGTTCTCCTTGCTATAAACTAGGACTTCACCAATGATGTGTTCTTTTCCTTAGGTCAAGGTGCTGAAAAGCCAGACCTAAAATTTAAAAGTCAAGTAAATACTAAATGTATTTCTACACCTTTTGATCATGGAGGTTACCTCCTACACTTTCACCCTTTTGCTTAAGTATTTTTTACCTTAAAAAAAATATGAGACAGAGGTTTTAGACATCCAAAAATGTTGGTACTAAGTGTTGCGCGACATTGCACATCCAAGATTGATATTTTCAAAGATGGTGAATTGATCAGAATTCAAATTCTCCCATTTTAGAATGAAATAATAATTAGAAAAAGAAAATTTTATGAATGGATATGGAAAATGTTATTAGATTTTATTTGTAACAAATTGTCCCAAATTTTAATGTTTCTAGTGTTGGTTTCAACCAGAGCTAGAATATAACAGACATCTACTTAGCTGATAATCCACCTTGAGATGAAGTAAAATTTGTATTTTATTATCTGTATCTGTTATTTAACTATTAAATGATCTGATATTTGTTTATTATTTGGGAAACAGTCAAACTTTTTGGTGTGATTGAGAAGGGCTATCACAGGAAAAATTGATATTAATGAAAGAAAAAGAAACCTCTGAGAAGTAAATTTACACAGATTAGCAAGTACTAGTCAAAACTGAGTTAGGTAGATGATAGAGGCAGGCAGCCACTGCTGAGAGCTCAAGAAAGTGCTTATTTTATTTTGTTGAATGGTAATAGTTCATAAGGAATCAACACTGTATGGGCAGAGCTTAATGAAGTAAACCTGTTTTTATAGGTTTGTTGAGAAAAAAGGATGGCAGCTATACAGACATTGTTTTTCTATTTGGAGCTTTTTCTTTTTCTTCTTATATGTGTACTGTAATATTTGAATCATTAACCTTCAGTATTCTGAGTAGTATTCATGAGTATTATGTCCACAGTATTTTGGGATTCAGCATCAATGGAAGTTTTTGTTAATCCAGTATTTTTTTGAGAGGAGGAAATTTATATTTTAGCTATTTGCTAAAATTAGACAGGACTTCTTTCTTTATATTAGATCTAATTTTGGTTATTTTAAATTTTAAAATAAGTAATGTAGCAAATATTTCAGGATATAAAAAATTGAAAGATCAGTCAAGAGTTGTTATACTGTTCCTTGTACCTTTACCACTAAAAATATTACCTACCATAGATATTGCCATATTGATTTTATCTGTTTCTCTACTTGTAAGATTTTTTGTTTGTCAATGTTTTGAGTAGATCTGGCCCTACCCTTTTGTGTAGATAGGCAGAATGAGTTTTTTTCCCCTCACAATTGGAATGTTGAAGGAAATGTTCTGGCCCCTTTTATAGCCATTTTGGGGAGAAGAAATGATTGATGGTGATGATTTCCAGTTATAATTTTATTAACTCATTTGAGGTATATTTAACTGGTAGGAACGTAAAAGACCAAGCTGACAGATTTTGGACGTTTAAATCTTAGGAACTTTGCAGGCACTGCCTATTTTTTAAAATTAATTTTTATTGGAGTATAGTTGCTTTACAATGTTTTGTTTGTTTCTGCTGTACAGGAAAGTGAATCAGTCTTACGTATACATATATCCCCTCTTTTTTAGATTTCTTTCCCATTTAGGTCACCACAGAGCATTGAGTAGAGTTCCCTGTGCTATACAGTAGGTTCTCATTAGTTACCTATTTTATACATAGTAGTGTATATATGTCAATCCCAGTCTCCTACTTCATCCCACCCACCCACCTTGGTATCCATAAGTTTGTTCTCTACATCTGTGTCTCTATTTCTGCTTTGCAAATAAGTTCATCTATACCATTTTTCTAGATTCCACATGTAAGTGATATTATACGGTGTTTGTTTTTCTCCTTCTGACTTATTTCACTCTGTATGACAGTCTCTGGGTCTGTCCACGTCTCTGCAAATGGCACTATTTCATTCGTTTTATGGCTAAGTAATATTCCACTGTATATATGTAGCACATCTTCTTTATTCATTCTTCTGTTGATGGACATTTAGATTGCTTTCATGTCCTGGCTATTGTAAATAGTGCTGTAATTAACATTGGGGTGCATGTATCTTTTTGAATTATGGTTTTCTTTGGATATATGCCCAGGAGTGGGATTACTGAGTCAAATGTAGTTCTGTTTTTAGTTTTTTGAGGAATCTCTGTACTGTTCTCCATAGTGGTTGTGCCAATTTGCATTCCCACCAACAGTATAGGAGAGTTCCCTTTTCTCTACACACTCTCCAGCGTTTATTGTTTGTAGGTTTTTTTGATAATGGCCATTCTGACCAGTGTGAGGTGATACCTCATTGTAGTTTTGATTTGCATTTTTCTAACAATTAGTGATGTTGAGCATCTTTTTATGTGCCTCTTGGCCATCTGTATGTCTTCTCTGGAGAAATGTCTATCTAGGTCTTCCGCCCATTTTTTCTTTGGGCTGTTTGTTTTTTTGATATTGAGCTGCATGGGCTGTTTGTAGACTTTGGAGATTAACCCGTCAGTTGCTTCGTTTGCAAATATTTTCTCCAATTTTGAGGGTTGTCTTCTCATTTTTTTAATGGTTTCCTTTGCTGTGCAAAAGCTTTTGAGTTTAATTAGGTCCCATTTGTTTATTTTTGTTTTTATTTTCATTACTCTAGGAGGTGGTTCAAAAAAGATCTTGCTGTGATTTATATCAAAGAGTGTTCTGCCTATGTTTTCCTCTAAGAGCTTTATAGTGTCTGGTCTTACATTTAGGTCTTTAATCCATTTGGAGTTTATTTTTGTGTATGGTGTTGGGGAGTGTTCTAATTTTATTCTTTTACATGAAATTAAAAGACAATGCTGTCCAACATTGCCTATTTTAATGCTTACAAAAATGTGATATTTATCTTTTTGTGAAAGATTAATTATCTTGAACTTGAGAATAATAATTAATATCACAATTTATTGTGGAGGGGAAAATATCTTTAAATGTATCATGAATGCAAGGCTTAAGTCAATGAAGGTGAATTTAACCAAGTGTCCTTGGGAACTCTAAGCCCTCTTAAATCGGCCATTTAACCGTATACATTTCTATATACTTGTCAACTGAAAGAAAGACACACAATATGAGAGTTGTGAGTGAAGTTTTATTGAGGGTCTTACTGAGGACTATAGCTGGGAGATAGCCTCTCAGATAGCTCTGAGGAACTGCTCCAAAACCACAGGGGAGGAGCCAGTATATATATTAAGTTTTTGGCTGGGAAATACATGTAGCAAGCATAAAAGATTACTGCTAATCACAAGGAACAGACATCTCAAGTTAATGATTTAAGTGCTTTTCTATGTATGGGAAGATGCAAGAATCTGGGGTCATTCAAATTCTTCCTTAGATATGAATCTTAACTGTCTAGGGACCATATATCTAAAACACAGAATGCTCCATCCTGTTTTTCTCTGTCCTGAATTCCCCTCTGGGGGCACTGTCAGTGGGTGACTGCAGTGGGTTGCAACTTAATCCTTGTAGAACTGGAATGTTGGGCAATATTCTTTGTTTATGTATCCTTGTGCTTATGCCATATACATATTTAGTTTATATAGTTGGTAAATTTTAGTTTTTTAAAATTAGTCTTTGGTTTTATAGTCTTTGAAGGTAGCAACCAGGCTTAGATTGTTGAGAAGTAGGTTTAGATATTCCAGCTGCTTCTGGTGGATGATCTTTGGGTTCCTCTCATATCAGAGTTTATAAACCTAAATATGGAAGAAAAACTTTTGATTTCTGTGGTGCATGATCTGAAAAATGAATAAATCAAGCATTTACATTTCAGGCATATTAACAGTCCTTGCTATCACTGATCATAAATCATGTAATGTTGGGGAAAGCCTAGAATTGTTTTATATGGTTTTCAAGTAA
Source organism: Phocoena sinus (assembly GCF_008692025.1). Taxonomy (NCBI): domain Eukaryota; kingdom Metazoa; phylum Chordata; class Mammalia; order Artiodactyla; family Phocoenidae; genus Phocoena; species Phocoena sinus. The sequence goes on along the minus strand of NC_045766.1, from coordinate 77,866,431 downwards.
AATTCAACAGATAGGCTATAATATACAGATCATAAAGTATTTGTACTAATTATATCAGAGTTTATTTTTTCTGTCGGTGGTGTTCTGCTAATTAATATTGTCAGAATACTTTTAAGGAATATTAGCTAAACCACCAGGAAGGAATATGTTATTAAGAACCTTATTTCTGAAATCTCTAGCAGACTTGACCCATCAGAGTTGGCTTTGGGGGACACTATTTATAACCCAAATTTAAAATATTTTATTGCTTTATAAAGATAATCTGAATTACTTTTCTTTTAAAATTTTCTTAAGTAATTAACATATTTGCCTGGTTTGACAGTCAAAAGATAAAAGTTGTATGTACAGTGAAGAATCTTTCTTCCCCTTCTGTCCCCTGGACACTCAGTGTCTATCCGCAGAGCCAAGCAGTGTTATTAATTTCTTGTGTCTTTCTAGAGATTCATTCTGTACACATATAAGCAAATATTATATGTAGCATAATTTTCTTCTTTATGTATTTATAGACAAATATGAAAGTATCATATATTTCTGTTTCATAAGTTGTAGCACATTATACAAACAGTTTTGTACCTTGTTTTTCTCCCTTTACATGTTCTCAAGATCATTCCTTATTAGTACATAAAAAGTTTCCTTATTCTTTTTTTGGTGTGTGTGCAAATGTTACCAAACTGCCAAGAAACTGTGTAAATATTAAAGTGTATGCCTTGAAATAATTTTACATCCATGTAACAAATGCACAATTCAAGAAACAGAAAATTGCTAAAGCCACAGAAATCCCTCTGTGTTACCTTCTAATCACTACCTAACCCCCAAGTGTAACACTATTCTGATTTCAAACATTATAGATTAGTTTTGCTTGTTGTTTTTGACAGTTATAGGAATGGAATTGTACATATCTACTTACTTGTATTTGGCTTCTTTTTTTAAAAATAAATTTAATTAATTAATTAATTTGGCTGCATTGGGTCTTTGTTGCTCTGCGTGGGCTTTCTCTAGTTGTGGCGAGTGGGGGCTACTCTTCATTGCTGTGCGTGGGCTTCTCACTGAAGTGGCTTCTCTTGTTGCGGAGCATGGGCTCTAGGCACGTGGGCTTCAGTAGTTGTAGCTTGTGGGCTCTAGAGCACAGGCTCAGTAGTTGTGGCACACGGGCTTAGTTGCTCCCTGGCATGTGGGATCTTCCCGGACCAGGGCTCGAACTTGTGTCCCCTGCATTGGCAGGTGGATTCTTAACCACTGTGCCATCAGGGAAGTCCCTATTTGGCTTCTTTTGCTCAACATTATATTTGTAAGTTTCATTCATGTTGCATGTAGCCATAGTTTATTATTTTAATTGTTATGTAGTATTCAATTTAATGGATATTCTTTAATTTGATTCTTTAATTTTAATTTTTAAAATTTAATTCTTTAATTTTAAAACGTTTAAAATTTTGTAAATTTTAGAAATAACTTGTCAAATTCCACAAACACATCTGAGATTTTGATTGGAAATATCTTGAATCTGTAGATCAATTTGGGGAGAACTGACATTCCCCATGATGATGGGGAATGGCAATATCGATTGGTTGTCATTAACAATGATGACATATTGATTCATTGCCTGAATCACACACAGTCAGGGAATCAAACATGGTATATATCCCACCACTTACTTAGGTATTCTTTGATTTCTCTAAATGACATTTATAGATTTCTCTGTAGAGGTCTTCTATATTTTTATGTTTAGTCATAAATATTTGATAATTTTAAATGCTATTGAAAATTGTACATAATGATAAAAGGATAATATATTGTAAATTGTACGTAATGATAATTATATTACAATATATTATTTTTAATATTTTTGTTGGAATATAATTTATTTTTATATGTTGACTTTGTGTCCAATGACTTTACTTAAATTAATTTAATAATTCAAATTGTTTATCTATGTAGATTTTCCTATGTACACAGTCATGCCGTCTTCAAATAATGACAGTTTTATTTCCTTCTTTAGTTTTATATGTATTTATATTTATTTCTTTTTATTATTGCACTGGGGTTAGGACCTTCTATTAGTTTTTTTTTTTTTTTTTAACTGCACTGTTGGAGTACTGGAGCATTTATTTATTATTATTAATTTTTTTACATCTTTATTGGAGTATAATTGCTTTACAGTGTTGTTAGTTGCTGTTGTACAACAAAGTGAGTCAGCTATATGTATACATATATCCCCATATCCCTTCCCTCTTGAGCCTCCCTCACACCCTCCCTATCCCACCCCTCTAGGTCATCACAAAGCATCGAGCTGATCTCCCTGTGCTATGCAGTGGCTTCCCACTAGCCTTCCATTTTACATTTGGTAGTGTATATATGTCAATGCTACTCTCTCACTTCGTCCCAGCTTCCCCTTCCCCCGCCTGTTGTATTAGTTATTTATTGCTGTGTGACAAAATTACACAAACTTAGTGGCTTAAAACAACATGCATTTCTTATCTCAAGAGTTTGTAGGTCAGGGAACCAGGTGTGGCTTAGATGAGCTTCTGTTTCAGGATCTCACAAACTACAGTTAAGGTGACTGCCAGGGCTGTGACCTCATCTGAGGCTTGATTGGGAAAGGATCCATTTTCAAAACTTATTTGGTTGTTGGCAGTATTCTGTTCCCTAGCAAGTTGATGCATCGAGAGCCTTAGTTTTTACTGGCTGTTGACCAGAGACCACTGTCAATTGCTTCCAATATGCCTTTCTCCATAGGACATCTGACAACCTAGCAGCTTCCTTCTTCAGAGCCAATAAAGGAGAGAGTCTTCTCACAAGATGAATGTTACAATCACATGTAATTTAGTAATGAAAGTGGCATCTCATGACCCTTGCCATATTCCGTTGGTTATAAGCAAATCACAGGTCCTGTGCACACTGAAGGGGAAGGGGATTATGCAAGGGCAAGGATATCAGGAGGTGGTGATTGTGGGGACTACCTTGGAATCTGTCCATCATAGACTTCCAGTACAATATTGAATAAAATGTCCAAGGACAATGCTTTTCTTGTCTACTTACTGATCTTAGGGAAAATATTTTTATTATTTCACCATTAAGTGTATGTTTGCTGCACATTTTAAAATAGATATTCTTTATTAGTTTAAGGAAGTTTCTTGTGCTCCTAATTTGTTATAAGCATATATATTTTAAAATCATGAATGGTGTTAAATTTTATCACATAGTTCTTATGCCTCTTTTGTGATGATCATATTATTTTTTTCTTTTTTACCTATTAATGTGGTAAATAACATCACTTGATTTTTGCGTGTTAAATGACCCTTGTATTCCCAGAATAAATACAACTTTTGTGATGTATTAGCATTAATATATGTGCTGGATTTGCTAATATTTTGCTAATAAGTTGGTTAAGAGTTTTATATCTATGTTAAAAAGAGCTTTGCATGTAAGTTGCCTTTCTTTTGAATTCCCTGCTAGGTTCTTATGTCATAGTTATTTTGACCTTATAAAATGGGGGGGAATGGGGGAATGTTTCCTCTTTTCTATACTCTACAAATACTTGTGAAAGATTGGTGTTATTTCTTTCTTAAAATTTGAAAAACACTTCATCAGTAAAGCAATCTGGGCTTTACTGATTTTAAGATTTTAAATGGCATATTCATTTCTTTAATAGGTTTAGGAATATTCAGGTATTCTTTTTTTCCTTGAGTCAGTTTTGGTAAGTTATGTTTTGGTAGAAATTTATCCTGTTCATCAAAATTTTTAAATTTATTGGCCTTAACAATACTGTCTATAGTAATTTCCTATTTTTCATTCATTTTTTTCTCTCTTTTAAATTGAGGTATAGCTGATTTAGAATATTGTGTTAGTTTCAGGTGTAAAGCAAAGTGATTCAGTTATATATATATATTTCAGATTATTTTCCATTATAGGTTATTATAAGATATTGAATATTGTTCCCTGAGTTATACAGTAAATCCTTATTGCTTATCTGTTTTATATATAGTAGTGTATATTCATTAATCCCATACTCCTAATTTATCCTTCCCCTCTTCCCTTTCCCCTTTGGTAACCCATAAATTTGTTTTTTAAGTCTGTGAGTCTGTTTCTGTTTTGTAAATAAGTTCATTTATATCATTTTTTTAGATTCCACATATAAGTGGTATCATATCATATTTTTCTTTCTCTGTCTGACTTACTTCACGTAGTATGATTACCTCCAGTCCATCCATGTTGCTGCAAATGGCATTATTTCATTCTTTTTAATTCCATTGTATATATGTACCACATCTTCTTTTTCCATTCCTGTCGATGGACATTTAGGTTGCTTCCGTGTCTTGGCTATTGTAAACAGTGCTGCAGTGAACATTGGGGGTGCATGTATCCTTTCGAACCATGGTTTTCACTTTTCTCCACAACGTTTCCAGCATTTGTTGTTTGTAGACTTTTTGATGATGGCCATTCTGACCAGTGTGAGGTGATATCTCGTGGTTTTGATTTGCATTTCTCTGATAATTAGTGATATTGAGCATCTTATCATGTGCCTCTTGGTCATCTGTATGTCTTCTTTGGAGAAATGTCTATTTAGGTCCTCTGCCCATTTTTGCACTGGGTTGTTTGTGGTTTTTTTGGTATTGAACTGCATGAGCTGTTTGTAGATTTTGGAGAGTAATCCCTTGTCAGTTGCTTCATTTGCAAATATTTTCTCCCATTCTGTGGGTTGCCTTTTCATTTTGTTTATGATTTCCTTCGCTGTGCCAAAGTTTTTGAGTTTAATTACGTCCCATTTGTTTACTTTTGTTTTATTTCCATTACTCTAGGAGATGGATCGAAAAAGATATTGCTACAATTTATGTCAAAGGCTGTTCTTCTGTTTTCCTTTGAGAGTTTTACAGTATCAGTCTTACATTAGGTCTTTAATCCATTTTTAGTTTATTTTTGTGTATGATGTTAAAGAATGTTCTAATTTCATTCTTTTTTATAGCTGAGTAATATCCCATTTTATATATATATATATATATATATATATATATATACACACCACATGTTCTTTATAGATGGCCAACAGGCACATGAAAAGATGCTCAGCGTCGCTAATTATTAGAGAAAAGCAAGTCAAAACCACAATGAGGTATCACCTCACACTGGTCAGAATGCCATCATCAAAAAGTCTACAAATAATAAATGCTGCAGAGGGTATGGAGAAAAGCGAACCTTCCTACACTGTTGGTGGGACTGTAAATTGGTGCAGCCACTATGAAAAATCAGTATGGAGGTTCCTTAAAAAAGTAAAAACAGAGCTACTATATGATCTAGCAATTCCACTTCTGGGCATATACCCAGAAAAGCTGAAAACTCGATTCAAAAAGATACATGCACCCCAATGTTCATAGCAGTGCTATTTACAATAGCCAAGACATGAAAGCAACCTAAGTGTCCATCAACTGATGAATGGATAGAGAAGATCAGTTCTTCATTCTTGATATTGGTGATTTTTGAGTAATCATTTTTCATGATCAATCTGCATATTTATCATTTTTGTGATTTTGATAGATTTATCATTTTGTTGGATTTGTTGACTTCCTCAGTTGAACAACGTATGTCGCTCTAGTTCATTGATGACTACTCTTTGCAACTTTTGTTGTGTCTGATTAACTATCTTTTAACTAGATTCTTGAGATGGAATCTCATGTAATTAATTTAATATTTCTTCATTATAACAAATGAATTTAAGGCTAAAATTTTTCCTGTAAATTATACTGTTTTAGCTGTATTTGGAGATTGTAGGTATGTCTTATCCTTATTAATGTGAAGCTAAAATCTGTTATAATTTCTCCATGATTTCTTGTGTTATTTATAAATGACTTAATTTCCAAGCAGTTGGAGGTTTTCTATTTATCTTTTTTATTGTTAGTAAACAATGAAATACTACTGTGGAGAGATTATAGTCTATATGATTTTAGTTCTTTTTTCATTTGTTAAGACTTGTTTTATGATTCTGAATATGGACAATTTTGGTAAATGTGCACAAACTCTGAATTTTTACTCATCTGTTATTGGGTGCATGTTATATATGTAAATTAGACCAGGTTTGTTAATTGTGTTGTTTGGATTTTTAAATTATTACTGACCTCTATTTGTATTTGTTCCATGTAGTATTGAGGAGTGTTAAAATATCCCACTATGATTATAGATCTGACTACCTCTCTTTCTCTCTCTTTTTTTTTATTGGGGTATAGTTGTTTACAATGTTGTTAGTTTCTGCTGCACAGTGAAGTGAAGTAGAGGGATACTTCTCTTTTTAATGCTAACAATTTATATGTTTTGAAGCTAAATTGTTGGATGCATACAGATTTGGAATTGTTATATATATTTATTTATTCCTTTATCAGTATGAAATATCCCCTTTCTCTTTAGTAATGTATCTTGTTTTAAAATATACATTGTTGATATTTATATAGCTATACCAGCTTTCTTTGGTTAGTGTTTGTATGGTGTGTATTTTTCTATTGTTTTACTGTCAATTTCTCTGTTCTTTTTTGTAAACATATACTTTAAAAAATTAGTCTGACAATCTTGGGCTTGTACTTGGTACATTTACATTTAATATAGTTTACTGATATATCTGGGTTTATATCTACTATCTTAATGTTTTTTATTTCACTCTAATTTTTATATTTCTTTTTAATTTCCCTTTCTTTCGATTTAAACTTTTGATTATCCTATTTTCTCTATGTGAAGTTAATATGTATTTTTTCCCTTTTGTTTGAGGGTTTAACTTAGAGGTTTCAACATAGAAGCTTCACTTATTTCAGTCTAAAACAGTATTTCTTTTGTCACTTCTTTGATAATGACAGTAACTTAATGTTTATCTCCATTTACCATCCCTCTTGCCTTTTGTATAATTGATACCATGTGTTTTATTTCTAGATTCACTTTAAACTCCATAATGTATTGCTAATATAGTTTATAATCTCAATATTCAGTTTATATTAATATATTTTTACCATTATATATTTATTCTTTCTTCTGATCCTTATCTCTTTCTGTAATTCTGTTTGGATTCATTTTCTTCTTCCTAAGAATATTCTTTATTCTTTATTTTACTGTAGGTTTATTGGGATGAATTCTCTCAGGCTTTGTTTGTTGTTATTTCACTTTTTAGAAAACTTCTTATTTTGAAATAATTGTATATTTGCAGGAAGTTGCAAAAATAGTACAGAGAGGTTCTGTGTTCCCTTCACCCAGTTTTCTCCAATTATAATATCTTATATAGCTATAGTACAATATTAACCAAGAGATCAACATTGTACTACTCACAGTTTCAGATTTCACTCACTTTACATGTACTCATTTGTGTGTGTGTGTGTGTGTGTGTGTGTGTGTGTTTGTAGTTGAGTCTGCCATAAATAATGCAATTTTATCATATGTGAACACTCATGTAAACACCACTACAATCAAAATAAGAAGCTGTTCTATTATTACAGAGATCTTTTTTGTGCTGTACCTTTGTAGTTACACTCACTCTTCTCCCTCCCTGTCGCATTACTAACCCATGGAAATTTTCTGCATATAGATCTTGTACATATGTTGTTAGAATTATATCCATGCATCTCATTTTTTGGTGCTATTATAGATGATATTGTGTTTTTAAATTTAAATTTCATTTGTTTATTTCTGGTACTTAGTAAAGCAATTGACAGCAATTGTCCTGTATCCTGAAACCTTACTAAAATTGCTTATTAGTTTTAGGAGGTTGTTTTTGTCAGTTCTTTCGAATTTTCTACATAGACAATCATGTCTTCTATGAACATAGACATTTTTATTTCTTTTTTCCCAATCAATGTATCATTTATTTCTTTTTAATTTTCATATTACATTAGCTACATCATCTAATACAATGTTGAATAGGAGTGATGAGAGGGGACATCATTCCCTTGTTTCTGATCTTAGGGGACAAGCATGTATTCTCACCATTAAGTGTGATGTTGAAGCATTTTTGTAGCTATTCTTTTTTTTTTTTTTTTTTTGCTGTACGCGGGCCTCTCACTGTTGTGGCCTCTCCTGTTGTGGAGCACAGGTTCCGGAAGCACAGGCTTAGCAGCCATGGCTCACGAGTCTAGCCGCTCTGTGGCATGTGGGATCTTCCTGGACCGGGGCACGAACCCGTGTCCCCTGCATCGGCAGGCGGACTCTCAACCACTGCGCCACCAGGGAAGCCCCTGTAGCTATTCTTTATCAAGTTGAAGAAGTTCCTCTTTGTTCCTAGTTTACTGAGAGTTTTTGTTATTGAGCAAGAGCTCGTGTGCCCACGGCGCAGAAAGCCAAACTCTGACAGTGGTTGTTTGAAGCCAAGTTAGAGCTTATTTGTAGGGCGGCAAGGAAGTGGGAGACGTGTCTCAGATTTACTCCAACTTGGTCTTTGAATTAGAGTTTTTTTATAAGGGGGAAGAACATAGAGGCTGGATTAATCATCATCTCATGACATTTCTTAATCTTTGTTTCAGGAGAAAGGATGTCTCTAGTTTATGATTCTCAGGCCAGGTGGTCCATGGCTCAGGGGTCTGTTAGCTCATCTTGCCCTGGAGAAACAACCTAATTTTGTACGTTAATGATGATATCTGTAGTAGCAATTTTAGTACATTAATGATGTCATCAACAATAGCAATTTTAGTCATCTGACTCTGGTTGATTAGTTTTCAGTTAGCACCAAATTGATGTCAGAGGGGACAAGAAAGGGAATAAAGTTTTTGATGGAGAGGTTAATCATAAACTCAGTAAGGGAACTCGGATTTAGCAAGAGTTGGTTTCATTTTTGTTATGAATGAGCGCTGGATTTTTTTCAAATGTTTTTCCTGCATCTATTGACAATATCCTTCTTTCAACTGGTGGTATAATTCATTACATTAATTGATTTTCAAATACTGAACTAGCCTTGCATACCTAGAATAAATCACGTTGAGTTGTAGTGTAGAATTATTTTTATACATTTTAAAAATTTGATTTTTTAATATTTTGTTGAAGATTTTTGCAGGTATGCTCATGAGAATCATTGGTCTCTTGATTTCCTTTCTTGTGATGTCTTTGTCTGGTTTTGGTATTAGGCTAATGTTAGCCTCATAGCATGAGTTAGAAAGTGTTGCCTCTGCTTCTATTTTCTGGAAGAGATTATAGATAATTGGTATTTTCTTTTCCTTAAATGTTTAGTGGAGTTCACTAATGAACCCATCTGGGCCTGTTGCTTTCTTTCTTTTATTTTTTTTTAAAAGTTATTAATTCATTCAGTTTCTTTAATAGGTATAGTCCTACCGTGTGACTGAACCACACTGATTCCATTTTGTTAGCTCCATCTTAGGCCTGAAGTCCTAATTCTTCCTCTTTCTGTGGGACTGAGCTTTAGCCTACTCACAAGGAATATGCCCAAACCAGATAAGTCCCCAATCAACTTCTACCCTTATGCCCTTATGAAAACTAGAAGAATGCCTTTTGCTGATACAGATGCAGATAAGTCCCCAATCAACTTCTACCCTTGCCCTTATGAAAACTAGAAGAATGCCTTTTGCTGATACAGATGCTTAATGGTCATGAGACCCCCGGGGTGGGGGGAAACCCTTGTTCCTGTTGGTACGGACATGCTTCTCACTTGGTAGGCAGATTCTATTTTTACCTTTGGCCCTTTTATATCTCTGGGCACCCCTTTCATCCTCTTGGAGTGAGCTGCAAATGCCTCTGAATCATTGTCCACCCAGTCCTGCCTTTGTGTGAGATAACTACAGTAAACTTCATAATTACACTTTCTGGAGATGCCTGCTTCATTTTTTGGTCTTAAAGTTCCCTCTCAGTTCAAAGGATATTATTCAATATCTCCACCTCCCAACACCTATTCAGATTATCTACTTTTCTTTGTGTGAGTTTTAGTAGTTTGTGTCTTTCAAGGACTCAGGCCATTTCTTATAGGTTATCAAACTTGTGGACATAGAATTTTTCATAGTATTCCTTAATGATCCGTTTAATATTCATGGGAGTAGCATGATGATCCTCCTTTGTTTCTGACATTGGTAATTTGTGTTTTCTCTCTTTTGCTCTTGATTAGCCTGGCTAGAGGTTTATCAATTTTATTAATCTTTTTAAAGAACAATATTTTGGTTTTGTTGATTTTCTCTATTTTTTATTTTTTTTACTTTTGCTCTAATGTTTTACTCTTTCCTTTATTCTTCTTGCTTTAATATTAAATTGCTCTTCTTTCTCTAGTTTCCCAAGGTGTAATATTACATTATTGGTTTTAAAACTCTTGTTTTTAAAGTTTTATTTTAAATTGAGGTATAGTTGATTTACAGCATATTATGTTGTGTTAGTTTCAGGTGTACAGCAAAGTGGTTCAGTTATATATATATATATATATATATATACACACACACACACACACACACACATATATTCATCCTTTTTCAGATTCTTTTCCCATATAGGTTATTACACAATATTGAATATAGTTCCTTGTGCTATACAGTAGGTAATTGTTGATTATCTATTTTGTATATACTAGTGTGTGTATGTTAATCCCAAATTCTTAATTTATCCAAGCACCACCACCTTTCCCCTTTGGTAACCATGTGTTTGTTTTATTTTCTCAAATATTCACTTTGGTGCTATAAATTTTCCTCTTAGCCCTGCTTTCACTGTGTCCTGTAAATTTTGAGTAGTTCTGCTTTCATTTAGTTAAAATATATAAAAAATCTTCTTGAGATGTCTTCTTTGAACCATGTTTTATTTAGATATGTATCTCTAAATGTGTGGGAATTTCCCAGCTATCTTTCTGTATTTGATTTCTAGTTCAGTTCCATCATATTTTGAAAACACACTTTATGTAATTCCTACTTTTAGAATTTGTTAAGGTGTGTTTTATTCCAGAATGTGTTTGTCTTAGTGAATATTTCATGTGAGCCTAAATAGAATATAATTTTGCTGTTTTTATTTGGAGTAATCTATAAATGTCAATTACATCAAGTTGATTGATGCTGCTATTCTGGTCACCTGTATTCTGACTTTCTGCCTGGGTGTTAGAGTCTCCAGCTATATTAATAAATTCTTCTCTTCATACTTGCATTTCTATCAGTTTTTTTCATGTATTTTAATGTCTTGTTAATTAATTTATTTATTTTTGCTGTGTTGGGTCTTTGTTTCTGTGCGAGGGCTTTCTCCAGTTATGGCAAGCGGGGGCCACTCTTCATCGTGGTGCGCGGGCCTCTCACTGTCGCAGCCTCTCTTGTTGCGGAGCACAGGCTCCAGACGTGCAGGCTCAGTAGTTGTGGCTCACGGGCCTAGTTGCTCCGCGGCATGTGGGATCCTCCCAGACCAGGGCTCCAACCCGTGTCCCCTGCATTAGCGGCAGATTCTCAACCACTGCGCCACCAGGGAAGCCCTTAATGTCTGTTGTTACGTGCATATACATTAAGATGTTACATCTTCTTGGAGAAATAACCTTTTTATCATTATTTTATGCCCATCCTTATCCCTGATAATATTTATTGTTCTGATGTCTGCTTTTTCTTAAGTTAATATAGCTACTTTAGCTTTCTTTTGATTAGTGTTAGCATCATATGTATATCTTTCTCCTTTCACATATAAGTGAAAACATGCAGTATTTGTCTTTCTCTGTCTGACTTCACTAAATCTAGTACTCTCCAGGTCCATCCATGTTGTCACAAATGACAAAATTTCATTCTTTCTATGGCTGAGTAATATTCCATTGTATATATCTCCCACAACTTCTTTATTTACTCATCTGTTGTTGGACACTTAGGTTGCTTCCGTATCTTGGCTGTTGTAAGTAATGTTATGAACCTTGAGGTGCATATATTTTTTGAATTAGTGTTTTCATTTTCTTTGGATAAATATCACAGAGTGGAACACTGTCAGTATTTTTAAGAGTTTTTGTTTCAATAACACATAGTTATTTTTCTTATCTACTTTGAAAATCTCTATCTTTTAATTTGTCAACAAAGACATTTACATGTAATTGTTGAATAGTTGAATTAATATCTACCATATTTGTAACTGTTTTCTAAACATTGCACTTATTCTTTAAATCTTTTCTTCCCCCTTTTCTACCTTCTCTGGTTTTAATTGGGCATTTTGTATGATTTTGTTTTCTCTTTTCTCCTAGCATATCAGTTATACTTCTTTAGAAAGTTTGTAGTGGTTTTTCAATATGCATTTACAATGAATGTAAGTCTACTTTCCAATACCATAAACTAAGGACACTAACAGGTTGTAAGTGAAGGGATGGAAAAAGATATGTCAAGAAAATGGAAACCAAAAAAGAGCAAGGGTAGCTATACCTGTATCAGCAAAATATACTTTAAGTCCAACACTAACAAAAGACAAATAGTTCATTATATAATGATAAAGGGGTCAATTTATCAAGAGGATATAATAGTTGTAAACATATACATATCAAATATTGGAGCAGTTAAGTATATTAAGCAATTGTTAACAGATATGAAGGGAAAAACAGCAATTCAATAATAGTAGGGGACTTCAGTACCTACTTTTTTAGCAATGAGTAAATCATCCAGACAGAAGATCATTGCAGAAATAATGGACCTGAATGACACTTTAGACTAAATGGATCTAACAGACATACACAGAACATTCCACCCAACAGGAGCAGAATATACATTCTTCTCAAGTGCACATGGAACATACATACTTTAGGAGAGATCACATGATACATCACAAAACATGTCTTAGCATTTAAGAAGATTGAAATCATACCAAATATCTCCTGACCACAACAGTATGAAACTAAAAATCAATAACAAGAGGAAAGCTGGAAAATTCACAAATATGTGGAGATTAAACAACATGATCTTGAACAGCCAATGGGTTAAAGAAGAAATCAATAGAGAAATCAAGAAATATCTTGAAACAAATGAAATTGGAAACATAATATATCAAAACTTATGAAAGTCTGCAAAAGCAGTTCTAAGAGGGAAGCTTGTAGTGATAAATGCCTACATTACAAAATGAGACAGACCTTAATAATTTCACTTTACACTTTAAGAAACTAGAAATAGAAGAACAAACTAAGCCTAAAGTTAGCAGAAGGAAGGAAATAACAAAGAGAAGAGAAGAAATAAATGAAATAGAGACCAGAAAAACAATAGAAAAGATCAGTGAAACTAAGAGCTAGCTGTTCTTTGAAAAGATATACAAAATAGATAAATATTTAGCTAGATTAACCAAGATAAGAAGAGAGAGGACTCAAATAAAATCAGTATTGAAAGAGAAAACATTATAACTGCTACCACAGAAATAAAAAGGATTATGAGAGACTACTACCAACAAGTATGTGCCAACAAACTGGATAATCTAGAAGAAATGGATATATTTCCTCCAAACATATGATCTACCAAGACCAAAAAATGAAGAAATAGAAAATCTAAACAGATGAGTAAGGATACTGAATCAGTAATTAAAAACCTCCCAACACAGAAAAGACTGGGACCAGATGGTTTAACTAGTGAATTCTACCAAATATTTAAATAATTAATACCAGTCCTCCTCAAACTCTTCCAGAAAAATTGAAGAGGGGGGAATACTCCTAAACTCATTTTATGAGGCACGCATTACTCTGATACAGAAGCCTATTAAAGACACTACAAGAAAAGAAAATTACAGACCAATATCCTGTTGAATATAGATGGAAAAGTTCTCAACATAATATTAGCAAACTGAATTCAACAGTACATTAAAAGGATCATTCACCATGATCAAGTGGAATTTATCCCCAGAATGCAAGAATGGTTCACCATACACAAATCAATTCTGTGATACACCATAGAATGAAAGATAAAATAGATAGAATGAAAGATAAAAAATAGCTACAGAAACGCATTCAAGAAAATACAACATCCTTCCATGAGAAAAACACTTGACAAATTGGGTATAGAAGGAATGTTCCTCAGCATAAAAAAGGTCATATATGACAAGCTAACAGGTAACATACTCAACGGTGAAATTTAAAATCCTTTCCTATAAGATCAGGAAGAAGACAGGGCTACTCACTCTTGCCATGTCTGTTCAACATAATTCTGGAAGTCCTAGCCAGAGAAGTTAAACAAGAAAAAGAAATAAAAGGCATACATATTAGAAAGGAAGAAGTAAAATTATCTGTTTGCGGATGACATGATCTTATGCACAGAAAACCTGAAGACCCCACTAAAAATTTTTTAGAACTCGTAAATGAATTCAATAAAGTTGCAGAATACAAAATCAGCATACAGAAACCTTTGTATTTCTATACATAAACAGGTATCTGAAAGAAAAATTAAGAAAGCAACCCCATTTATAATAACATCAAAAGCAATATAACACTTAGCAATAAATTTAACCAAGGTGCTGAAAAACCTGTACATCAAAAACAATAAAACATTGATTAAAAAGACTGAAGAAGACATAAATGGAAAGATATCCCATGTTCTTGGATTGGAATAATTAATATTGTTTAAATGGCCATACTACCCAAAGCAATCTACAGAGTCAATGTAGTTCCAATCAAAATTCCAACGACTTTTTCTACCAAAATAGAAAAAACTATCAAATTTGTTTGGAACCACAAAAGACCCTGAATAGCCAAAACAATCCTGAGAAAGAACAAAGGTGGAGGCATCACAATACCTGATTTCAAGCATTATTTCAGAGCTATAGAAATCAAAACAGTATGGTACTGGCCTAAAAACAAGCATATAGATGTAACAGAATAAAGAGCTCAGACATAAACCCCAACAACTAATTTTTAACAAGGTCACCAAGAACACCCAATGAGGAAAGGACACTCTCTTCAATAAATGGTGTTGGGAAAACTGGTATCCACATGCAGAAGAATGAAATTGGACCCCTGTCTTATGCCACTCACAATAATTAACTTGAAATGGATCAAAGATTTAAATGCAAAACCCAAAACTGTAAAACTACTAGAAGAAAACATAGGGAGAAAGATCCTTGACAATGTAGAATAAACAAGTGGGGCTATATTAAATTAAAGAGCTTCTGCACAGCAAAGGAAATAGTAAATTGAAAAGGCAACCTAGGGAATGGGAGAAAATATCCACAAACCATATATCCGAAAAGGGACTAATATCCAAAATATATAAAGAATGTATACAACTCAATAGCAAAAAAACCAAATAATCCAGTTTAAAAATGGGGAAAGAACATGAATAGACATTTTTCCAAAGAGGACATGCAAATGGCCAACAGATACATGAAAAGATGTTCAGCATTACTAATCATCAGGGAAATGCAAATCAAAACCACAATGAGATATTACCTTACACCTGTTTTCATAAAAGGGACTAAGAGATAAAAAATGTTGTTTGGGATATGGATAAAAAGGAACATTTAAATACTGTTGGTGGGGAAGTAAATTGATGTAGCCATTATGGAAAAGAGTATGGAGGCTTCTCAAAAAATTAAAAATTGAACTACCATATGATCCAGCAATCCCACTTTTGAGTATGTATTTAAAGAATTGAAATCACTATCTCAAAGAGATATCTGTACACCCATGTTCATTGCAGCATTATTCACAATACCAAGATATCAAAACAATCTGAGTCCATCAGTGGATAAAGAGGATGTAGTTTATATGTGCAAAGAAATATTTCAGCCATAAGAAAGAAGGAAATCCTGCCATTTGCAAAAACATGGATGGACCTTGAGGGCATTATGCTAAGTGAGACAAGTGAGGCAGAGGAACACAAATACTGTATGATATCCCTTATATGTGGAATCTAACCTGAACTTGTAAAAACACAGTAGAATGGTGTTATGAGGAGCTAGGGTATGGAGGAATTGGGGAGACGTTTTTTACGGGTACAAACTTGAAACTAGTAGATAAATAAGTTCTGGAGATCTAATGCACATCATAATGATTATAGTCAACAATACTGTATTATGAACTTCAAAGGTGCTAAGCGACTAGATCTTAACTATTCTCCATACAAAAAAGAAATGATAATTATGTGAAGTGATAAATGTTTTAGCTAACATAACTGTAGTAATCATATTATACTATATAAATGTATCAAACCTACACCTCAATCTTACACAATGTTATATGTCAATTATGTCTCAATAAAAATTTTAAAATAACATATATTACTTCAAATATGGCTTATAATGGAATATTCCCAAATTTTTCTTCCTGTCCCTTATGACATTGTTGCCACTTAATTCATCTATTTACAATAATTACACAGTGCATTGTTATTATTACTACTTTGAATAGACATTTATCTTTTAGATCAATTAAGAAAAAGAAAATATGTTGTTTTACCTTCATTTATTCCTTCTCGCAAGTTCTTCTTTTTTTTTTTTTTTTTTTTTGTGGTACACGGGCCTCTCACTGTTGTGGCCTCTCCTGTTGTGGAGCACAGGCTCCAGACGCGCAGGCTCAGCGGCCATGGCTCACGGGCCTAGCCTCTCTGCGGCATGTGGGATCTTCCCAGACAGGGGCACGAACCCGTGTCCCCTGCATTGGCAGGCAGACTCTCAACCACTGCACCACCAGGGAAGCCCAGGTTCTTCTTGTTTTTAATGTAGATTCCATCTCCCTGAAAAATTTTCAACATTTTCTTTTGCCATGCAGCTCTACTAGCAAAAAACATTCTTAATTTAAAAATTTTTTCTGAGAGTGTTTTTTTAAATTATAGTTGCTTTACAATATTATATTAGTTTCAGGTCTACAGTATAGTCATTCAATATTTTTTATAGATTATACTCCATTAAAAGTCCTTGCAAGATAATGGCTATAATTCCCTGTTCTATACAATATATCCTGTTGCTTATCTATTTTACACATAGTAATTTGTATCTCTTAATCCCATACTCCTAATTTGTCCCTCCCATGTTCCATATCCCATCTGGTAATCACTAGTTTGTTTTCTATATCTGTGAGTCTGTTTCTGTTTTGCTGTATACATTCACTTGTATTATTTTTTTGATTCCACATACAAGTGATACCATACAGTATTTGTCTTTCTCTATCTGACTTACTTCACTTAGTATGATTATCTCTAGGTCCATCCACATTGCTGCAAATGGCAGAATTACATTCTTTTTATAGCTGAGTAATATTCCATTGTGTGTGTGTGTGTGTGTGTTTGTGTTTGTATCACATCTTTATACATTCATCTGTTGATGCATACTTGGGTTGCTTACATTATCTTGGCTATTGTAAATAGTGCTGCTATGAAGCTTGGGGTGTGTATGTATTTCCAAATTAGAGGTTTGGTTTTTTTGGGGTTTTTTTGGATATATACCCAGGAGTGGAATTGCTGGGTCATATAGTAGTTCTATTCTTAATTTTTTGAGGAATCTCTATACTGTTTTCCATAGTGGCTGCATCACTGTGCTCACTCTGACAGTGTTTTCATTTCCTCACTCTTGGAGCATAATTTCTTTGGATATACAAATCTAGGTTGATGAGGGTATTTTCCTCTCAGCACTTTGATTATTTCACTCCACTCTTATTCTTTCATGCATGGATTATGATGAGAAGTCCATCATAAGCCTTATCCTTTTTTTCTCTAAAGGTATTGTAGGTAAGGGGGCTTCCCCTCTACCCCTGGATTTATTCAAGATTTTCTCTTTGCTGTTGGTTTTCTGCAGTTTGAGTATGATAAAGCTAGGTGTCGATTTTGTGTACTTCCCCCTCCTAGGTGTCTCTGAGCTTCCTGGATCTGTGGTTTGGTGTATGTCATTAATTTTGGGAAGTTTTTAGCCATTATTGCTTCAAATACTCCTATTCAGTTCTCTCTTCTGGCATTCCACTTATAAGTATGTTACACCTTTTGAAACTATCCCACAATCCTTGGATATTCTCCCCTGCCTTTTTTTTTTCTCGTTGTATATAAGTTTGGCAAGTTTCTAGTAACCTGTGTTGATGTTCGTTGATTGTTTACTTGGCTATATTGACTCTTGCTGAACACATCAAATGCATTCTTCATTTTGTTTACAATGGTTTTAATATCTAACATTTCCATTTGAATCATTGTTAATGTTTTCATCTCTTTGCTTACATTACCCATCTTGCATGTTGTTTACTATTTTCATTAGTGCACTTAAAATATTAATCATAGTTATTTTAAATTTCTTATCTAATAAGCATATTATTTTTGTCACATCTGAGTCTGGTTCTAATGTTACTTTGTCTCTTCAGACATTTTCCCTTGCTTTTTAGCATGCCTTATAAATTTTTTGTTGAAAGCTAGACATGTGTATTGGGTAATAGTACTTGAGGTAGATAGGACTTTAATATGAGGTTTTATGTTGATACAATAAGGAGTTAGGCTGTATCGACATTTGCTGTGGCTGTAGGTACCAGAGGCTTCAAATTTTTCTAGTGTCCTTGATTTTGTCTCCCTTGCTTTTTGGATTCCCTAAGAACTTCTTATATAGAAATTTTGGAGTTGTAGTTCGTTCCAAGATTTCACTTCTCTCCTGGGTCCAGTAGAGTAATTGATTTTCCATTTGTTAACACTTTCTCATGTATTTTTTTTTTACCATTCAGTTTTGAGCATTTAAAAATTTATTCTAAAAACTAGTCCTTTGTTGGATATATGGTTTGTAAATGTTTTCTCCCAGTCTATAGCTTGTATTTCCATGCTTGTAAGAGTCTTTCATGTAGAAAATGGGTTATATTTTGATGAAGCACAATTTATTAGTTCTGTGATTATGGATCATACTTCTAAATTAAATCTAAGAACATACTGCTTAGTCCCAGATCCCAAGAATTTTCTCCTTTTTTGGGTAAACTTTTATACTTTACATGTAAATATAAATGTGTGATCTGTTTTGAGTTAGTTTTTGTATAAGGTTTGAAGTTTAGGTAGAGATTCAATTTTGTCTCAGTAGATATCCAGTTCTCTAGTACTATTTGTTGGCCTTCTTTCATTGAATTGACTTACAAATTTGTCAAAAGTCAGTTGGAGGGCTTCCCTGGTGGCGCAGTGGTTGAGAGTCCTCCTGCCGATGCAGGAGACACGAGTTCGTGCCCCGGTCCGGGAAGATCCCACATGCCGCGGAGCGGCTGGGTCCGTGAGCCATGGCCCCTGAGCCTGCGCATCCGGAGCCTGTGCTCCACAACCGGAGAGGCCACAACAGTGAGAGGCCCGCGTACCGCAAAAAAAAAAAAAAAAAAAAAAAAAAAAAGTCAGTTGGACATATTAAAGGGTTTATTTTTCTGTGTTCTCTATTCTATTGCATTGATCTATATTTCCATCCCTCTGCAAATACCACATAGTCTTTATTATAGATATATATGGTCTTGAAATTGGGTAGGCTGGTTCCTCCCACTTCATTCTTCTTTTTCACAATTGCTTTAGCTATTCTTGTCCCTTTGCCTTTCTATATAAATATTAAAATAAGCATGTCAACAAAATCTGCAAAAATATTTTGCCAGAGTTTTATAAAAATGTGAATTGACATTTTTACAATGTTGAGTATTAAAATTCATGAACACAGGATGTCTGTTTACTTAGATCTTTTATTTCTTTCATCTGGATTTTGTAGTTTTTAGCATTCAAGTTCTATAATTGTTTTTTATATTTATACCTCAGTATATCATATATTGAGTGATTTTAAATGGTGTTGCATTTTCAGCTTCCACATGCTCATTGTTAGTGTGTAGAAATACAACTGAGTTTTGTATGTTTATCTTATATGCTGCAACATTACTGAACTTCTGTGAGTTATTACTTCTGTGAGTTTCTTTGCAGATTCCTTGGGATTTTCTATGTGGACCATCATGTTATCTGCAAACAAGGAAGTTTTATTTCTTCCTTTCTGATCTACATGACTTTATTTCTTTTTCTTGCTTTCTTGAACTGGCTGGAACTTGAAAACTATGTTCATGAAGAGGGATGAGAGCAGCCATGCTTGCCTTGTTCTTGATCTTAGAGGGAAAGCATTCATTCTTTCACCATTAAGTATAATGTTTCTTGTAGGCTTTTTGTAGCTGATCTTTATGAAGTTGAGAGAATACTCTCTAATACTATTTTTGATAGCTTTTATCATGAGTGCATGTTGAATTTTGTCAAATGCTATTTCTGCATCAATTGATATGATCATGTTTTCTGTTTTAGCCTGTTACTATGGTGAATTACATTGACCGATTTCCAAATATTGAGCTAGCCTTGCATTCCTGGAATAAGCCTCTCTTGGTCTTTTTATATATTGCTGAATTCTATTTGCTAATCTTTTGTTAAGGATTTTTACATCAGTATTCATGAGGAGTATTGGTGCATACCTTTTTCCCCCTCCCAGCTTTATTGAGTTAAAATGACAAGTAAAAGTTATATATTTTTAGGGTATACACTTCGTGGGTTTCTTTATTGTATTGTCTTTATCTGATTTCACTCTCAGGTAATCCTATCTTTATAGAATGAATTGGGAAGTTTTCCCTCTTGTATTTTCTGGAAGAGATTGTTAGAATTGGTGATAATTTTTCTTTAAATATTTGATAGAATTCTCTTGTGAAACCATATGGACCTGAAGATTTCTTTTCTGGAAATTTTTAAATTACTAATTAAAATTTCTTACTAGTTATAGAACTATTCAATCTCCTTCAGATTTGGGGAATTGCTCTAATTTGTGCTTTTTTTTGTTTGCTTGTGTTTTTTTTGTGGTACGTGGACCTCTCGCTGTTGTGGCCTCTCCCGTTGCGGAGCACAGGCTACTGACGCGCAGGCTCAGCGGCCATGGCTCACGGGCGCAGCCGCTCCGCGGCATGTGGGATCTTCCCGGACCGGGGCACGAACCTGTGTCCCCTGCATCAGCAGGCGGACTCTCAACCACTGCGCCACCAGGGAAGCCCTCTAATTTGTGCTTTTTGAGGAATTAGTTCATTTCATAAGTTGTCAGAAATACTTGTGTAAAATTGTTACTGTCACATTTAAGTTTGCATGATCTGTAGTGATATTCCTTTTTAATTCCTAATATTGCTAAATGGTCTTCCCTGTCTTTTTTTTCTTGATCAGTTTTGCTGGAGATTTTTCAGTTTTATTGAACTTTTCAAGGAAACTGCTTTTTGTTTCATTGATTATTTCCATTGCTTTACTGTTTTCAATTTCATTAATTTCTGCTCTTTATTATTATTATTTTTTGTCTACTTGGTTTAGATGTATTTTGCTCTTATTTCTCTAGGTTCTTGAGAGTGGGAACTTAGACATAGATTCGAAACGTTTCCTTTTTTCTAATGTAAGTATTTAGTGCTATAAATTCCCTTTTGGCATTGCTTTAGGAAAAGTTTCAAATCAATGTCTAAGCTCCCACATATTTTGATTTATTGTATTTCCAGTGTCATTCAGTTCAGTGTATTTTTTGAATTCCCTTGTGATGACTTCTTAGGCCCATGGATTAGAAGTGTGTTGCTTAATTCTAAGCATTTGGAGATTTTTTTCCTATTATCTTTCTTTTATTGATTTCTAGTTTGATTCCATTGTGTTTAGAGAACACATTGTATATGATCTGAATTATTTTAAATTTACTGAGGTTTGTTTTTTAGCCCAGGATATCATCTATCTTAGTATATGTTTTATGGCTGCTAGGAAAGAATGCCTGTTTTGTTGTTGTTTAGCAGATTATTCTATAAATGTTGATTAGTTTCTGTTGGCTGATGGTTGTGTTGAGTTCTTTTGTATCCTTACTGATTTGCTAGAGACAGGTGTTGAAATCTACTAGCATCATGGAGTCTCTCTTTTTTTCTTTTCAGTTTTATCTGTTTTTGCTTCATGTATTTTGCGACCTGTTGTTTGGTGCATGCACATTTGGGATTGCTCTGTCTTCTTGGTGGACTGACCTTTTATCTTTACATAATGTCCTTCTCTGTCTCTGGTTATCTGAACTCTTTTTTTAATCTGATATTAATGTAACCTCTTCTGCTTTCTTTTGATTAATGTTTGCATGATATATCTTGTCATTCTTGTTACTTTCAGCTTTTCCATGTCAATATAATTGAAGTAAGTTTCTTGTAGACAGTGTATAGTTTGGTTATGTTTTTTCAGTTCACTCTGTCAATCTGTATATTTTAATTGGTGTTTACATTTTCTGTAATTATTGATATCTCAGGACTTAAGATCTCATTTTATTTTTTGTTGTCTGCTTGATCTCTCTGTTTTTCACCTACTTGGTATTTTTTTTCTTGCCATCCTGTTTTTAATTGAACATTTTTTTAGAATTTCAGTTTGATTTATCTTTATTTTTTAGTGTCCTTTTGTATCACTTCACTTCTTTAGAGGTTGCTATAAGCATTTCATTATATATAAACAATTTACCACAGTCTTTTGCTATTGCATTTTCCCAGTTTGAATGAAGTATAAAGACCTTTTCTTTTTTATTTCCCTCATTTGTAATAAATTTTCCTCTCTCTATATTTAGAACCAAATCAGATTGTGTTATAATTTTTCCTTCAACTGTCAAACATAATTTAGGAAATTATGAGAAGGAAAATATATTGTATTTACCCATAGTTTTACTTTTTGTTGTTTTTTATTCACACTTGATATTCAAATGTTCCTATTTAAAAAAAAATTATTCCTTTTTGTTTAGTAAACTCCCTTTAACCATTCTCTTAGAATTGATCTTTTAGTGTCAAATTCTTGGCTTTCCTTCATCTAATAAAAGCAGAAATATATTTGGCATGTATAGAATTCTGGGTTGACAGTTTTCTTTAAGCCCTTGAGTAATGTTCTACTTCCTTTTGGCCCCCTGTTTTCTCATGAGAAATCTGCTATCATCGGAATTTTTCCCCTGTAGTTAAAGTGTTGTTGCTCTCTTGTCACGTTCAAGATTTTTTTCTTTTCATTTTTAGTTTTCAGATATTTGGTTATGATCTGCCTTGGTTTTATTTCTTTGGGTTTATCCTTTTCGGTTTTTTCAGCTTCTTGAATCCTTTGTTTTGCCTTTTACCAATTTGGGAAGTTTTTAGACATTATTTTTTTGACTCCTTTTTCAGTCCCATCCTTTTCCTTCTGGGACCCTGATAACATGATTGTTATCACATGTTTTGTTTTTGTCCCACAGGTTTCTGAGTCTCTGATTTTTTTTTTTACACATCTGTTTTCTGTCTGTTTTACAGATTAGATAATTTATATTGCTTTATATTTGAGTTCACTGCCTCTTGTTTCCTCCATTATGCTATTCAGTTTATCCATAGGTTTTAAAATTTTCTTTATTGTACTTTTTAGTAGTAAAATTTGCATTTGATTCTTCTTTTTATCTTCTGTTTCTTTGTTGAGACTTTCTAGTTTTTGTTTTTTTTTCATTTTATTCATAATTGCTTGTTCCATTTTATGATAGGTTCTTTGAAATATTTTTCAGTGAATTTTAACATCTGTATCATCTTGATATTGGTATCTATTTTTTAATTCAAATTGTGATTTTTCTATTTCTTGGTATGAGTGATTTTTTAATACAAACTGAACACTTTCAGTATAATGTTATGGCACCCTAGGTCTTATTTAAACCTTCTGTTTTGGGTGGGTTGTTTTGACCTCGCTCTGGCAACAGAAGGGCAAATGACCTCTTGTTGCTAACTGGTGAGGATAGAAGTTCAGGTTCCCTATTTGGCCTTCAACTAACACCTGAGGTTGGGAGAGGCATCTTACTGGGGTGGGGTTATGGCTCCCCATCATACTTCTACTTTTATTACCCTGACCAGGAGACCTGTGATTCATTCCTGCTCCCCACGTGGCCTCCACTAATTCAGTTCTCCCATTCAGAAATTGAAATATTCTATGAATTTAAATGATGATAGAAAATGTTATTTCTTTCACTGTAGGAGAATGAAAATAAGCTTCTAAGAATTGCATTTGCCAAAAATCATTGTTATTCCCTATGCAAATGCAGATTTGACTTATTTTTAAAATTTGACTTACATTTGTTAGTTTTTCAACTAATTGTGGGCAATAAAATTCAGTGAATTTTTTACTTTCTGGTTAATTAGAGCCCATTAAGACAATGAATGAAATTTAACTAAAATGTCACTACCTATTTAATTTTATCTCTTGTATTATAATTCAGCTAGGTATAGGTTGTCTAAAATTATCAGATTCTTTTTCATAAAGAAAATTTAATTCCTTACTTTTGCTTTTTATATGATTTGAGTTTTTCCACTAAAACTCCTAAATATCAGCCTTTGACTTAAGATGTTGAGGGAATCTTAGGGTAGCTATCTGTCCCTTTCCCTAGCTGTTGTTGTGCTTCACCTTATCATCATTATTATAACCATCATTAGTTGTTTGGGGGGTACTACATAGCTTTATCCCTACTACTAAGTAATTTAGGTTCTTATCCTAAAACTTGAAGAGTAAGTAAGCAGCAGTCACTCAGCCACAGAACTACATTTCTTAAAATGTAATTATCTGTATCAGAATCACCTAGAGAAGTGCTTCCTAAACTTTCATGTGTGTGTGACTCACCTGGGGGTTCTTCATAAAATTCAATTTCTAATTCTGGGATTGGGCCTGAGATTCTGAATTTCTACTAAGCTTCCAGGTAACATCCATGCTGCTGGTCTATGGACTTCATTTTGAAGAGCAAAATATTTGTTAAAATATCAGTCATATGTTCCATCCTAAGTCCAAGGAGTCACAGTTTGCGTGCCTAGAATCTGGGATATGCATTTTAATGAGATATTTATCTATACTAAAAATTTAAAGTTGTCGTTATAATTTAGTAGTTCTTAACTGTGGTTGTGTATCAAAACCTTCCAGAAAAAGTTTTAAAACAGTATTCCTAGATATCACTCCAGAACTATTGAATTGTCATCTCTGGTTTGTATTTTTAATATGCAGAATCATATACCTGATTCTGAGTATAACCAGGTTATAAAGAATGATTATAAATATTATAGAAGGGACTGGAGCCAGAGTCATCATGCCCGGTACTAGAAGTTTCACCTGGAATCCAGACAAAAAATAAGATTAAAATTGAACTATGTTAGAACTTAGTGGGGGGGAAGGTTTCAAAACTGAAATCTTCCACTGAATTTTATACAGCATAATTTTTGTAATTTTAAGCCATTTTCCTTTTTACAGTATATTTTTGGCTTGTGTATTGACAGTGTTTCTCAAAATAGGATTTATGGGCGTAGTCTTGGGGTTGTGAATTATCCACAGTAATTTATAATCAGACTAATGGAAATATTCTGAATGATTTGAATAAACCCTCTTATGCAAAAATACTGCCATACAATTTCAATATGTTAAGTTATATTTGCATTTATGGTTGTGTTGTTACCAAGTAGTATTATTTTAATTGTTATGGGTTAATAAAAAATCGAAGTGGACTATGCACATGTATTATGTATTCATACCAAATGATTATAAAATTATGTGATGGTATACTATGGAACAGAATTCAGAGGTATTCAAGTAGAGGCAAGTGGTGAAAGAGAGACACAGAGTAAGTATAGACATAAAAGAACCTGTGGAGTCAGAATCATATCCATATTGTGAGATTGTTTTATTTTTGTAAAACAAAATTCATATGTCATGTAAATTAATTGTCATTTGAATTCTAGTTTTAGTTTTATTTGTATTTAATTTGTTTTTTGTTTTATGTATATATGAGTCATAAGTATGAGGAATTTCTTAATTTTATATATAAGTTAAAGAAGTTATAAAAGTAAGTCAAAGTGAGGATCAGCAAAAAATTTTTTAAAGATCTGTATATTATTCAAGCTTGAGAAACATGTATTTTGTTTATTTAATATGCTTATGTAAAAAATATATCAAATTACAGAGTCCTTTGGCCCAATTCAAATACTGTACAGTTTTCTACCTTAGCTTTCCTTGATTTCCCTTACTTGAATTAATCCCTCCCTCCTTTGAACTCTTTATAGCAATTAACACATTTTACTTTTATTTTTCTTACTTGTCAACTTGTCTATCTCTCCCGTTAGATGCTATATTTTTTTAAGGAAAAAGATTAGGTATGTTGTAATCAAGGACAGTACTTTTTATAAAGAATTATTCAGTGAAGCTTGAATAAATGGATGAATGGAAGGAAGACTGACAATGTGTTAGATGATTTACTATGAAAGAATGAGTGAATATGGATATAGGAACAATATTATTTTTCCAAGGCCCACATATAATAGAAAATCCTTCATCTTGCAGGTGGTGGTGGTAGAAATACATTATAAATGAAAGTGTAGCTATTAAATACAGTAAATTAAGTTCTATAAGGATATTGATTAGTCACTTATGGTTATCAAACACACAGCACAAGTTTAATCATGCCCTCTCCTTCACCTATGTCAATCATCTTAAGTAAATCACATTACTTTTTTTTTTTAATTTTAAGAGTTAATTTGAGCAAAAATCAATTTGAATTGGGCAGTGCCAACAGAGGTGGTTAAGAGTGCTCCACATATAGCTAGGGGCAAGACTTTTATAGATAAGACATGAAAGCAAAGCAAAGGATTATGGGATTGGCTATAGCTTAAGTAGTTGCTTTATTTAGGAAAGCATAGCTGGCTTTTTGCGAGTGGTTGTCCTTAGGTTTCAGTTTCTTTTTTTCCCTTGCAGTTTTATTGCGATAAAATGGACATACGGCACTGTATAACTTTAAGGTATACAGCATAATGACTTGACTTACATACATCATGAAGTGATTATGACAATAAGAAGAGTGAACATCCATAATTTCGTATAGATACTAAATAAAAGAAAAAGTATAATTGACCTACAACCCAATGTTAGTTCCAGGTGCACAACATAGTGATTTGATATTTCTATATATAATGAGCACCACAATAAGTTTAGGTATCATCTGTCACCATACAGAGATATTACATTTTTGACTGTATTTACCATGCTATATATTGCATCCCTATGACTCATTTGTTTTGTAACTAGAAGTTTGTACCTCTTAATTTTCTTCACCTATTTCACTCATCCTCCCATCTTCCTCCCCTCTGGCAACCACCTGTTTGTTCTCTGTATCTATAACTCTGTTTCTGTTTTGTTATGTTCATTTGTTTTGTTTTTTAGATACCACATATAAGTGAAATCATATAATAGTTGTATTTCTGTCTGACTTATTTCACTTAGCAAAAGTCCATCCATGTTGTCACAAATGGCAAGATTTCATCCATTTTGTAGCTGAGTAATATTCCATTGTACATGTATATACCACATGTTCTTTATCCATTCATCTACTGATGGGCACTTACATTGCTCCTGTATCTTGGCTATTGTCAGTAATGCTGCAGTGAACATAGGGGTGCATATATCTTTTCAAATTAGTGTTTTTATTGTTTTATTGTTCTACTTTTCAAACTGGGTTCAGATTAATTCTGGGAATCTCTTACTTGTTTAACCATGATCTATCAGTTGGACTTTGGACATAAGATGAAACCCTTTTGTCATAAAGGGTCTAGTTTCTTATCAATAAGGATGAGGAATACAGTAGTGTTGGTCCAAGGAACATTTATATTTCTGTTTGGATCTTCATATATTCCACTGTTCTTGTACTTACTGTAAAGTCTGTCTATATTGGAATTTTGTTGCTTGCTTCAGGTCTCATTACTGAAACCTGGCAGTTCTTAGACTTTTCTTCTTAACCTTATAAATGACCATGTAATATTTAAGTTTGCTCTTTTTCTACCTGAACTCCTGTATTTGTGTCTACTTTAGTGGGATTGGTGTTTTTTCTACTCTCCCAGTATTCAGAAAGGGTGATCATAGATCCTTTTTAAAATGAGCTTCCTCTTTCTACATGGATTGAATTGAAAATTGATTGTTCATTGCCTAGAAACATGACTATCAAGTTATTTTCTGTGGAACATTATTGAGTATCTCTTGGCAACAGCAATTCTAGACTTTAGGTTTTAATCAAAATTGTCCAATGTCATATATGTTATACTTTAATTAGATTGTCAATTGACTCTGTAAATGTGTATGTAATAACAAGGCTTCTAGTTTTTTGGATTGTAGTGTGCAAGGTGCCTTCAACAGAATACTTTTGAATAGATAAAGTTTGGTGTAGAGAAAGTCAATGAACCAGATTGAAAATATAAATTTGACATACTGCATGTTCACTCTTATATAAATAAAGAGGTACAAGATGGAATCCTTTTTGGAATTTACCATTCATTTTCCTTTTTTTTTTCCATAGTTGTGTGTCTGCTTGGTGTCAGAATTCTGTTTTGCTCTGCTAACAATTTACCAGCTCCTTTTCTAAATAAATTCTAGGAAATATTATGATTTAATAACAAGTTCGGATAAAGAATAACTGTGAACTTATCCCCCCATGTCTTTTTAAGAGTGGTTAAGGAGCCTAAGTAGGCCCAACTAGAAAAAGTGATGAGGCTGTGGATAGAAGACTCTGATGAATCCCCAAATTTCATATATAGGAGTCATGGTTGCTTTGGCTATGGAACAGTTTCCCAGAATTGGTCAGAAAGCCCATTGTGAAGATGAAGGCAGAACAAAAGAATAAGGGAATAGTATAATGGATCTTTGACCTTATAAGTTTTCGTTATACTACTTAGATGCCAAACATCAGAATAAAAAGTACATAATTCATCACCTCATGTAGATAAAGCTACAGACTCTCTGACCTCTGAAATTTATGTTTCAAATATACCTAATTTTTATTTCAAGTGAAAAAAAACAAACAGTGTAGCATTGTAGAAATATGGCAGTTTTTCAACCAAACAGGAATGGATTTGAATCCCAGTTTTGCCACTTATTAGCTGTCAGTCCTAGGCAAGTAAAAGCAAATATTCTTGTGAAACAGAAGTGCTATTTTCAGTTAGAAATAATATAAATCAATGCCCATGTTAGATACTTAATAGTGGTTGTTTTATCATTATTATTTTTAATGACATTACTATTGTTATTTATCCTATAAACTCTAATAACTAAGGGCAACTGAGTATATGGTAAATTTTATTGTTTATATAGGTATCGCTATGTTATAAGCATAAGGAAAATATAATGCTGACCAGATATAAAATTTAGATATTTTAATTGTAATTTTCTTTCTTTCAGAATTACTTACTGTCATCTACCTTTCCAGAGTAAATGGCTCTATGTTGGAACAGAAAGAGGAAATACACATATTGTAAATATTGAATCTTTCATTCTTTCTGGATATGTTATCATGTGGAACAAAGCAATTGAACTGTAAGTTTGAACTTGAATACCACTTTATTTGGATTAAATATATCTTATGGTTATGCAGTATATATATCAAATCGCAGAGTTATTTGAAACATCAATGGCTAATTTATGATGAATTTGAGTGAAAAGTTCATCTAAAATAATTTAAAACTCTAAAGGCTTTTAAAAATATTGTAGTATTAACATATGCTAATTTTAGACTTTCCAAATACTGTAAATAATTAAGGGTTATTATGTATACAAAATTTGATGATAAAATATTAAAGCTTATTCTAAAACTTATACATGAAAATCGTCTCATTTCTTTATAGTCAACCTTAGTATAGCCACTTCCAGTGGGAGTGGCAAGTGGATTATGACCACATTTAGCTTTATGTAAAAATAATCATGATCAGTTCACATATTTTTAAATGCTGGTAGCTTATTCTTCACTTGCCTCATTAACATATTGTTCTGAGTTCCAAGAAGAATCAGTTCATCAGTATCTTTCATGTTGTGATGTATACAGCTCTTTGGGTATGTGGCTGATGGCAATTACCACTTTTATTCGGCACTGATATTTACGTTTCTACACATGTGAAATGTGAAATCCCTCAAATGTGAAACTTCATGGAATTCCAAGCCATCTTTTGCAGCATATACAGAGACAATTTTCCTGGTCAATGTGTTAATTGGAAAAACAATTTTTCTTTAATAAATGTTTGTGCTCTGTACATATTAGGTCCTTAATAAGGTACGTTTGACTTGAGGTTGGCTCATTCTCTCTCTTACGTATATATACATTCTAAATTGCATAATTATTTTTCTCTAAAACTTTGATTAAAACAGCCTATTTTCATGAAACTTGACTGTGATCTTTAAAATAAATTTACTATTCCCAATGTTTCAATGTACATGTATATTACTTGATAGGGAAGGTTGTTACTAGTTATATCCTTATTAAAATATTCCTCTCATATTATGTCCTAATGAGTTTTTTTAATTAATGATAATTCTTCCTCATTAGATTAAGAACTGCTCCAGGGCAGAATCCTTTGTTCATTGCTCTTTTTTTCTTCATATTTGGCTTATTTTGGTGCTTTCCACAGAGTGGCTACTAAATAACTAATGACAGTGAAAATTAGTATGATAAATAGATACAAATGCTGTTGACTTACAGCTTTCATTTATAATTATAATTGGTATGAGCTATTTTGCTCATATATATTTTAACATTCTATGTGTATATTTTTAAAAACACTTGTCCGGTAGACAATTATGTGTCTCCCAAAAAGTTATCTATTTTTTCAGCTATTTGGGAAAGACTTTACCCCCTATAATCTTAGTTCTATAAAAGCACTAAATAGGGCTGAACTTAATATTTGCTTTCATAATATTGTTTTGGGATATTGATAAAGTAAACTTGAGAGATCAAATATAGAGATTTTATATAAATTTAATATTAGTACAGATAGTAATAGGTGTATTGTTTGTGGTCAGTTCAATGCTGATAAAGTAATTAAGAAGAGTTTTTTATCTAAACAGATCAAATATTTCACCACACTTGCAATGTTGTTTCTATGTTCATTTACTTAACAAATCCTTTTCATAGTTCAGATTAATACTACCTGAACTATGACTTACACCCTATATGTATTTACATAGTCCATACTTTATGATTTCAGAACTAGTGAAGATTTTAAAATGTATATTATAAAGGAGGGTAAAATTAGGAGAAATTAAAGAAATAAAATAAGGCATTTTATTTTGTCATAATATTTTCTTATGCATGTGATTCTGAATAGAATCTCACATTTATATAAATCCGGTGTTTTATAGAGTTGTACGTGCCTCTGAAAATGACTTTGAAATATCCTCAAGAAATCATTAGTAGCCACCTTATCTCCTGACTGTTTCTTGCTTTATTTACACCAGATTTCCAAAAGTCTTTTCCATGAAATTATAGTCCCACTGTGGCAGATATAATTTTAAATGCTAACTTCCAGTCTCCCTGAGCAGTCAGTCTTTTAATTGCTCTCTACCTCTTGAGATACATTAGAAAATGCATGCCACTTATATGTGTTAAGGGTATGGGATAATAATAAAATATGTATTTAATTAAGAAGAATCATTTTATAATTAGAAATTTAAACAAATCTTAACAGTACATGTTTTAAGTGTGAGAAATGCAGAATTATCTTTGAGCTATATGAGATTATTTCTATTTTAAGTTCTTACTTGAAATACTTTTCATTCAATGTTTGTTATTTTTTTAGCTTGTTTGTGTTTTTAGTGAAGTCTCCTAATTGTAATTGTAGGCAGTTCCCATAATTATAAATAGTTTGTGTTCTCATAATGTGTATATTGGTTATTTGGAAACTAGAAGCCATTTTTGTGATGTTTGTAGAAACGGTAATGTTTGTAGAATACCTTATAAAATAGTAGTATAGAACAAAACTGACATTAAAAAATTTTATATGGGAAAATATGTTCCAGGTTATAGCACAGAAATAGCTGTTTCTGAAGGACAGCCCTAGCTTTAAAAGAAAAAAAATAACCAGTTTTTTCTACATGTGATTAAAAATTTGAGCATGAAATTTAGAACTAAATCATAGATGTAAGGCATACAGTCTTCAAATATATTTATTGAGCACTATGATATGCTAGCTCCTGGAAACAAGTATAAACTGAGAAGACATAGTTTCTCTCCTCTCGGGATTCCAGTGTAATAAAGGTGAGATTAAGTAAAAAGGCAATTACAATATATTCGAAATATAAAGTGAAAATTCTATAAGAAGGATACCTAATATAGACATGAAGTCTCAGAGAAGTATCTGTGAAGGAAGTTACATCCATGAGATCTGAAGGATGAATTTCAGTTAGGTGAGTGGAGAATTGGAGGAGAGGGCTTCCAGGAAGAGGGAACAGAAGTTTTAAAGGATAGAATGTGAGAGTTTTTGTTCCATGCACAGAAATTTTAAGTAGTTTAGTTGGTTGGAAAGGCTGGGGGAAAGGATGGCAAGAGATAAGGTTGAGAAGATAATAAAAATATATAGTATGAAAGGCTTGTAAGCCAGTTTGAGCATTTAGACTTTATCTAAGGTCAGGAGCTAGATTTTGAAGAGTTTTAAGCAAAGAATTGACTTGACCAAATTTGCATTTAGGAAGTCCACTCTGTATGCAGGTATGGAGAAATCATTGAAAAGAGAAAAGACTGTATTCTTGGTAAAAATTAGGGTGGATTTAGGAGTGAAGATAAGCTGACATATTAAATAAATAGTTAGAAGATAGAAGAGGCAAATACTTGGGTATTGTGGGAAGATGTAAGAATAATATATTAAGAATTAAGAGTGACCCAAAGCGTTTGACCTGAGTAACTGTGTTGATAAGGGTGCCATTTAGTGAAAGAATGCAGGAGGCGGAGTAGGTTGGGAGTAAAATAATGAGTTCAATTTTAGGTAGGTTGAGTTGTATGTGTTTTTAAGTTATTCAAATGGAATTGGTATGGGAGAATGGTAGGATGTAGGATATATGGATCTGAACCTAATGAGATCAGAATTTACATGGTCATTGAAATTATAAGAATATTTGAGATTGTGCATGAAAAGTATATATAAATGAGGTAGCAAACTTGTAGACAGTGAACCAATTCTGACTCACAGATATGTTTTGTTTGCCCATCAGAGTATTTAAATATATTCTGAATTATTAGTTTCCAATATTTAAGAACTGGTAGAGTAGAGATAAAAATTTGGATTTCCAGCTTTTCATGAAAAAATTCCTGATGAAACAATCCCAGTCCAGTATTCTTGCATGGAAGTCAGTAATCAACAGGAACTAACAACTTTCCTTTTGTAGGTGGGTAATGTGCTATCCAGTTTGGCACAGTTCTTATTCAGCCTGTTGAACTCATTTGCAGTACCTGCCTGGCTCCTGTGGGCTCTTGAATTCATGACCATATATAATATGGGAACACATTGCAGTTTAGGACAGAATACAAAGGAATACCAGTATTTAAGATAAGGGAAGAGAAAGTCCACAAAGAAAACTATCGAGAAGCCATTCTGGTGAATGGGAGGGAGAGAAATAAATAGGGATATTAGAAAAATTGTTTAGATGACTATCCCATGAAGTTAATTTCATTGATAATTCTATCTAAAGTAATTTTTATGGGATTTATAGAATCCAGAGTACACAGTTGCTTTTTAAAGTCAATTTCTAATGGCCGTAAATTTTGCAAGTAATGCTTGGTAGTTTTTGGAAATTTAATATTAGGGAAAAAGTCAGAAAAAATATCAAAATGTTAACAGTCATATCTAGGCAGTGAAATAATATGAGAGATTTTTCCTCTTAACTTTTGTTATCTTCTGAGTTTCAGGGTTTTTTTTTTTTTTTACAATTAAAAAGAAGTCTCTTCTATAGTCTGAAAAAGTTATTACAAATAACTGAAGATTAATTGTAAATTTTTTTCCTGAACTTGAGTGTTTTATAGAGTCATAAGCTAAATGGAAGAGTCTTTCATATGGTCTAACTAGTGTTTCTCAACGTGTATTTCAGTGATTCCCTCAATAGGGGATCAATGAAAAAGGATTCTATGGACCAAAATTTTGGAAAATATTGAAGATTTGCAATGGTGATTTGCATATTATGGCTCTAAGAAGTTCTGTAAAAGAACTTTAATATTATTAAATAAAAATATTTAATTTTAATTCAAGGTTTCCCAAACTTTTTTTTTTTTGATATGGGACAGTCTTTATGTGAAACACCTTATATATATTCACTAGTTTATCATGGTGTACACTTTGGGTATTTGTTGTTCCAATCAAACCCAAAAGACAGATAGGGTTTTTGGTTTGTTGGATACTATTAGTTACCAAAAGATAATTGAAAAACACTGTCTTTTATCAGAGGCATTTATACTGTAATAAAGCACTGCATTTATATGTGAATAATGTATTACATATAAACATAAAAGAACTGCAAAAAACCCTGTAAACGTTTTATGAAGGCTTTTCTTCCTGCACATATCCTAGAATGCAAATAGTAACTCTAATTATTCCAATGATTTACAACAATCATAATACATACTATTTATTGACTACTATGTTTTGGCATTATGTTAGATGCTATATGTATATTTTAACCCTCACAGTTATTCAGTAGGTACACTGCTATCATCTCCATTTTTAAGTGAGAAAATTTAGGATAAAGCCACTAACAAAATATCTAAAAAAGATGTATTTTTCTGAGTTACTCTGGTGAGTCAGTATCTAGGGAACCTGGAGTTACTTAATTTGTCACTTTTGTCTGAGTCCAAAGAATTTCTAAAATTTAAATCTTCATTATTTTTTTGTGCAGAATATTTGATGATTTTCATGTGTGCTTAAGAAATAAATTATAACTATGTCAATATACTTATACTAGGGTTAATCTGGCACAATTAGGTCGTTGAAGAAAGGATTTGGAAAAAAGAGCAATAATAAATCTATGTCATATCTGTTCATGTTATATTTAACCATGACATATTCATACTCAATGGTGACATCAGTTAAAGTAGGAAATATAAAAGAAACATGCCAGATATTAGAATAGAATAAATTTAAAGTCAGATTAACAGAGCAAAGATCCCTTTAACAATACGCTCTTACACTATTATTGATTACCCTAGTTAACCAGATAAATGAGACAGAACCAGTGAACTAGGTTTCCCTAGTTGCTCAGTTTTCTGTAAGATGGCTATCACTAGAAAGGGTCTATTTGTAAATAAAAGGAGCCACTGTACTTTCCTTTAGGAGCAAAATCAGAGATTTCATGTCAAAGGAAATTTTAAATTTGGTATGTAATTTGCAGTTTGGTTGAAACAGGTTTGCAGCATTAGCCTTGTGGCTGTATAAGTAAAACTTCATTGTCAAATTTTCAGAGAACCAGATCTGGCAACAAACATATAAGCATATAAGATAATAAAGAATCCCATTGTTATGTGGATCTATGTCCTTAAACCTGATTTTTAAAAATAGACCTACTTTAATAGAGTTAGTAGGAGAAAAAAAAGTAGTCTTAAAGAAAAACAACCAAAGACTCAAATCAGTCTAAGCTAAACTCCAGAATATTGGGAGTGTATTCCAGTATAATCTTAATTTCTTTGTTTCAGTCTCTAACGGTAAGGTGTTTTAATGTTTTTTTAATTACTCTTTTGAATTGATTTAACAGATCCACAAAGACTCATCCAGGTCCAGTTGTACATTTAAGTGATAGCCCAAGAGATGAAGGGAAAGTGAGTATTACAATACCACTATTCTTGAATTTATTTTCCTTATTATTGAATAAAGGTGTTTCTTACTATTATTTTATACCTAACATCTAGCACAGTGCATTCAGTGTAATCTAAAATTAAAATATGTTGAATGAATGAATGAGCAAATAAATGAATGAACATATTATTTACACTAATAATGGTCCCAAATTGAGTCTTTAGTTTCACCTAAAGTTGATATTTAATTCTAGAATTTTGAGGAAGGCATGTAACACATAGAACAACTTTAATTTTCAAATATTCAATGCCTGAAGTTAAAAATATTGTCAATATCATTAATCATTTGCCCCTGATAGTCAGTAATGGTAATGATAAACAACCAATATTAAATAATCATAAATTAGCTAATCTTAATTTTATAAATAGGTAATAATATAGAAAATGTTCTAAGATTACAGAAATAATCCTTATTAATTTGATTATTCATAATTTTCCTTTAATTATTAGAAACAAAGTTGATAATGTGAAAATCTCTAGAGTGTCACTTTCATTATAAATATTATCTCTTCAAGTATATAATTTTTGCTAAGTACTATATAAAACACCTAAATAAATTATTTAGTATGGGTTTGGTTCTTTATTTTTAAATGATAGAAACTGAATTAGCCTAATAAATACTGAACCTGAAAGACAAGTCCCCTGATGGTGAGAGAAAGAACATTGAATTTCTTCAAACTGATTTATAAATACAGTGTAATTCCAATCAGATGTCATTAGAATTTACTTTTTTAATTGAAGTATAGTTGATTTACATTATTATATTACTTTCAGGTGTACAACATAGTGATTAAGTATGTTTACAGATTATACTCCATTCAAAGTTATTGAAAGATAATGGCTCTAATTCCCTGTGCTGTACAATATATCCCTGTTGCTTATCTATTTTATACATAGCAGTTTGTATCTCTTAATCCCATACCCCTAACTTGCCCCTCTGCCCTTCCTGCTCCCATCTGGTAATCACTAGTTTATTCTCTATATCTGTGCATCTGTTTCTGTTTTGCTATACACACTCATTTGTATTATTTTTTAGATTCCAAATATAAGTGATATATATTTTTGTGTTTGAATAATTTCACTAAGCATAATATTCTCTAGGTCCATCCATGTTGCTGAAAATGGCAGGATTTCATTCCTTTCTATGGCTGAATAATATTTCATTGTGCATATATGTATATATACCACATCATTTTTATCTGTTCATCTGTTCATGGGCACTTGGGTTGCTTCCATATCTTAGCTATTTTAAATAACGCTGCTATGAAGATTAGGGTACATGTATTTTTTTGAGTTCGTGTTTTCATTTTCTTAAGAGATATACCCAGGAGTGGAATTGCTGGATCATATGGTTGTTCTATTTTTAGTTTTTTGAGAAACCTCCTTACTGTTTTCCATAGTGGCTACACCAATTTACATTCCCACCAACAATGTACAAGAGTTCCATTTTTTCCATATCCTCTCCAACATTTGTTATTTATGGACTTTTTTTTTAATAGCTTTAAAAAAAATAATTATTTATTTATTTTTGGCTGCTTTGGGTCTTCATTGCTGCACGCGGGCTTTCTCTAGTCGCAGTGAACAGGGGCTACTCTTGATTGCGGTGCATGGGCTTCTCATTGTGGTGACTTCTCTTGTTGCGGGGCACAGGCTCTAGGCGATGGACTTCAGTAGTTGTGGCTCATGGGCTCAGTAGTTATGGCTCACGGGCTCTAGAGCCCAGGCTCAGTAGTTGTGGCACACGGGCTTAGTTGCTCTGCTGCATGTAGGATCTTCCTGGACCAGGGTTCGGACCCGCATCCCCTGCATTGGCAGGCAGATTCTTAACCACTGTGCCACCAGAGAAGCCCTATTTATGGACTTTTTTTTTTTTTTTTTTTGTGGTACACGGGCCTCTCACTGTTGTGGCCTCTCCTGTTGCGGAGCACAGGCTCCAGACACGCAGGCCCAGTGGCTATGGCTCACGGGCCTAGCCGCTCCACGGCATGTGGGATCTTCCCGGACCTGGGCATTAACCTGTGTCCCCTGCATCGGCAGGCGGACTCTCAACCACTGTGCCACCAGGGAAGCCCTTTTTATGGACTTTTTGATGACAGCCATTCTCACAGGTATGAGGTGATATCTCATTGTGGTTTTGATTTGCATTTCTCTGATAATTAGTAATGTCGATCATAATTAGCAATGTCATGTGCCTGTTGGCCATCTGTAAGTCTTCTTTGGAAAAATGTCTATTCAGGTCTTCTACCCATTTTTTAATCACATTGTTTGTTTTTAAATATTGAGTTGTATGAGCTGTTTATATATTTTGAATATCAGCCTCTTGTCTGCCATATCATTTACAAATATTTTTTCCCATACTATAGGTTGTCTTTTCATTTTGTCAGTGGTTTCCTTAGCTGTTCAAAAACTTTTAAATTTAATTAGGCCCCATTTGTTTATTTTTGCTTTGTTTCTTTTGCCTTAGGAGGCAGATCCAAAAAATATTGCTACAATTTATGTCAAGAGTGTTCTGCCTATGTTTTCTTCCAGGAGTTTTATGGTTTCAGGACTTATATTTAGGTCTTTAATCCATTTTGAGTTTATTTTTGTATATGCTGTGAGGAAATGTTCTGATCTCACTGTTCTACATGTAGCTCTCCAGTTTTCCCAGAACCACTTGTTGAAGAGACTGTCTTTTCTCCATTTTATATTTTTACCTTCTTTGCCATAGATTAATTGACCATAGGTACAAGGGTTCACTTCCGGAATCTCTGTTCTTTTTCATTGATGTATGTGTCTTGTTTTGTGACAGTACCATACTTTTTCATTACTGTAACATTGTAGTACAGTCTGAAGTCTTGGAGCATGATAACCTCCAGTTTTGTTCTTTTTTCTCAAGATTGCTTTAGCAATTTAGCATCTTTTGTGATTCTATATGAATTTTAGGATATTCTAGTTCTGTGAAAAATGTCTTGGGTATTTTGATAGGGATTGCATTAAATCTGTATATTGCTTTGGGTGTATAGACATTTTAACATAATTAATTTTTCCAATTCAAGAGCACAGGATATGTTTCTTCGTATCGTTCTCAGTTTCCTTTATCAATGTTTTAAATTTTTCAGAGTGTAGATATTTTATCTCCTTGATTGTTTATTTCTAGGTATTCTTTTTGATGAGATTTTAAATCGGATTGTGTTTTTACTTTCTCTTTCTGATAGTTCATTGTTAGTGTATAGAAAAGCAATAGATTTCTTTATATTAATCTTGTATCCTGCAATTTTGTTAAATTTGTTTATTTTAACAGTTTTGGGGTGGAGACTCTAGGATTTTCTATATAAAGTATCATGTCATCTGCAAATAGTGACAGTTACTATTTCTTCCATTCCAATTTGAATTCCTTTTAATTCTTTTTCTTGTCTGATTCCTGTGGCTAGGACTTCTAATACTGTGTTAAATAGAAATGGCAAGAGTGGGTATCCTTGTCTTATTCCTGAATTTATAGGAAAGGCTTTCAGCTTCTCACTGTTGAGTATGATGTTAGCTGTGGGTTTGTTATAAAGAGCCTTTATTATGTTGAGGATAGATCAAAAGCTAAGCCAGAAAACAAGTCTCAGCAAATTTAAGAGGATGGAAGTTATACCGAACAGTTTTTCAAACCCCAGCAGTATGAAAGTAGAAATCAGTTACAAAGAGAAAAATGGGAAAAGAACAAACATGGAGACTTAACAACATGCTACCAAAATACCAATGGGTCAATGAGTAAATCAGAAAATACCTTGAGACAAATGAAAATGGAAACACCACACTCCAAAATCAGTGGAATACAACAAAAGCAGTTCTAAGAGGGAAGTTTTTAGTGATACAGGCTTTCATAAAGAAACAAGAAAAATCTCAAACAATCTAACCTATCACCTAAAGGAATTATAAAAAGAGAAAGAAACAAAGTCCAAAGTTAGTAGAAGGAAAGAAATAATAAAGATCAGAGAGGAAATACATAAAATAGGGATTAAAAAACAATAGAAAAGATCAGTGAAACCAAGAGCTGTTTTTTTGTAAAGATAAACAAAATTGATAATCCTTTAGCCAGGCTCACCAAGAAGAAAAGAGAGATGACCCAAATAAACAAAATAAGAAATTAGAGAGGAGAAATAACAACCAGTACTGCAGAGACACAAAAAAATCATGAGAGAATACTACATACAGAATAATAAGATAATACAACAGTTATATGCCAACAAATTGGACAACCTAGATGAAATGGACAAATTTCTAGAAACATACAACCTACCAGGACTGGATCAAGAAGAAACATAATTTGAACGGACCAATCACTAGGAGTGAAGTTGCATTTGTAATTAAAAAAAAAAGAAACCTCGCAGCAAAAATGTCTAGGATTGGACAGCTTCGTAGGAAAATTCTGACAAACATATAAAGAACTTATACCTATCATTCCCAAACTATTGCAAAAAAATCGAAGAGGACAGAACACTCCAAAAATCATTCTACTGGTCTAGCACTACCCTGATACCAAAAACCATAAAAAGACATTACAAAAAAAAGAAAATTACAGGCCAATATCTCTGATGGATATACATGTAAAAATCCTCAACAAAATATTAGGAAACGGAATCCAACAGCGTGCAAAAAAGATGCACTATGATCAAATGGGATTTATTCCAGGAATGCAAGGATGGTTCAACATTTGCAAATCAATTGATGTGATACACAACATTAACAAAAGGAAAAATAAAAATCACATGATCATCTCAATAGATGCAGAAAAAAGCATTTGGCAAAATTCAACATCCTTTCATGAAAAAAACTCTTATCAAAGTGGGTATAGAGAATTTACTTACATTTTTAAAGAATTTACAAGCTGATTTTAAAATTCATAAGAAAAATGAAATGTTTAAGAATAGGCAAAACATTTTTTCAGAATGAATAACATTGTGATATTGGTACAGGGGAATATAAGAAGACCAATAGATCTAAACAGATATTCCAGAAATGGTTCAGGTGTTTGGGAGAATTTTGTATATTTTGAGAAGATGTTTCAGGGTATGATAAACTATTGAATAAATGGCTTTGGCCAATTAGTATCCATTTTGGAAAAAATATAAGACCTCTACCTTATGCCATTCACAGAAGTAAATTCCAGATAGAGAAAATACAC
This sequence comes from Phocoena sinus, assembly GCF_008692025.1. Classification (NCBI taxonomy): domain Eukaryota; kingdom Metazoa; phylum Chordata; class Mammalia; order Artiodactyla; family Phocoenidae; genus Phocoena; species Phocoena sinus. The sequence goes on along the minus strand of NC_045766.1, from coordinate 77,825,816 downwards.
AGATATTCAAATAGCAACTCAGAGAGTTTTAGAAGAAACCATAAGAAACAGGTTGTTACTGTGGAGTAGGGACCTCCTTAGGAAAGCTTTAAAGAATATGCCATAAGATAAGAGACAGGCAACAAAATGGGAGACAGTGTTTTCTAGATATATAGCAGGCAAATAATGAATATGCAAAATATATAAAGATCTTTTGCTAAATCCTCATCTTTCATAATAGGAAATCATAATAGGAAATCATAATAGGAAATCAATAATCAATGTCTAATTAATAAATCAAGAAATGGCATTATAAATATAATTAGAAATATGAAACTAAGTCTACTAGAAAAGATGATTTTAAGAGTTGAAGGTGTGGTTGCCTCTTACCTCTGAAGATAAGGGTTTGGCAGTGAGGAGGAACCAGCCTCATTACTAATCACTAGGGAAATGAAGTATGCCCCTTGTCCCCCATTAGACTGGCAAAATATTAAAAATTGAAAATATTAATGATATCAGGTAATGGAAAAGGCATTGAAAAATGGGCATCTAGATGCAGCAATCATGGGTATACATACCAGTATGGGCAATTCGTTATCAACATTTAAAACATGTTGATAGATAGAAAATCCATTTCAGATATCTATCCTATTTATATGACCAAAGGTCGAAATACTGAAAACAGCCTAAAGATCTATTAATAGAAAATTGAATAAATGAATGGTGATGTATAAATACTGTGGAAGGCAGTGATGATAAGGAAAGTTCTTCAAGCCACATTTTTAAAAGAAAAGATGCAGAACACTAAGTGTAGTATAAAACCACTTGAATAATGAATTTGTGTTTTTACTTATATATTCAAATACTCAAGGAAAAAAGCCTAAAAGGAAATGTATGAATCTGGGGAGGATACTAGTGATTAGAATTGTGGAAAATGGTCAAAGTTATTCTTATTTTACTTGTGTTGTTCAAATTTTTATGAAAGAATATAATGTGTGTTAATTATGTAATTAAAAATTAAAAGGAATGCAAAATAAATTAGTATTACAGGCAGAAGACTGTGTTTGAATTGTGGCTCCACTGCTTATTAGCATATAACCTTAAATAAATCACTTGACTTCCTGTTGACTAGTTTTTCCATCTGTAGCATTTTGTCACATACAAATTCTTGATTTGAATATACTCAGCCTTTTCAGTCTTTTTATTTGACTCCTGCATTTCGTTTGCTACCCAGTACATCTTTCCCTTCCTGAGGGAAAATATAATTCTATTTTTTTCTATCAGTTTTAAGGCTTTCCATTTCACAATTCGATTTTAATCTATGTGTAATTTATTTTATGTTGGTTTGAAATAAGGGTATACTTTCATTTTTACATATGAATAATTCATTTATTGAATAGTCAGTTCAGTTTCCACTGATAGTTTCTGGCCTTACATTTAGGTCTTTAATCCATTTTGAGCTTATTTTTGTGTATGGTGTTAGGGAGTGATCTAATCTCATACTTTTACATGTACCTGTCCAGTTTTTCCAGCACCATTTATTGAAGAGGCTGTCCTTTCTCCACTGTACATTCCTGCCACCTTTATCAAAGATAAGGTGTCCATATGTGCGTGGGTTTATCTCTGGGCTTTCTATCCTATTCCATTGATCTATCTTTCTGTTTTTGTGCCAGTACCATACTGTCTTGATTACTGTAGCTTTGTAGTATAGTCTGAAGTCAGGGAGCCTGATTCCTCCAGCTCCTTTCTTCGTTCTTAAGATTGCTTTGGCTATTCAGGGTCTTTTGTGTTTCCGTACAAATTGCGAAATTTTTTGTTCTAGTTCTGTGAAAAATGCCAGTGGTAGTTTGATAGGGATTGCATTGAATCTGTAGGTTGCTTTGGGTAGTAGAGTCATTTTCACAATGTTGATTCTTCCCATCCAGGAACATGGTATATCTCTCCATCTATTTGTATCATCTTTAATTTCTTTCATCAGTGTCTTATAATTTTCTACATACAGGTCTTTCGTCTCCTTAGGTAGGTTTATTCCTAGATATTTTATTCTTTTTGTTGCAATGGTAAATGGGAGTGTTTTCCTGATTTCACTTTCAGATTTTTCATCATTAGTATATAGGAATGCCAGAGATTTCTGTGCATTAATTTTGTATCCTGCTACTTTACCAAATTCATTGATTAGCTCTAGTAGTTTTCTGGTAGCATCTTTAGGATTCTCTATGTATAGTATCATGTCATCTGCAAACAGTGACAGCTTTACTTCTTCATTTCCGATTTGGATTCCTTTTATTTCCTTTTCTTCTCTGATTGCTGTGCCTAAAACTTCCAAAACTATGTTGAATAAGAGTGGTGAGAGTGGGCAACCTTGTCTTGTTCCTGATCTTAGTGGAAATGCTTTCAGTTTTTCACCATTGAGGATGATGTTTGCTGTGGGCTTGTCATATATGGCCTTTATTATGTTGAGGAAGGTTCCGTCTATGCCTACTTTCTGCAGGGTTTTTATCATAAATGGGTGTTGAATTTTGTCAAAAGCTTTCTCTGCATCTATTGAGATGATCATATGGTTTTTCTCCTTCAATTTGTTAATGTGGTTTATCACATTGATAGATTTGCGTATATTGAAGAATCCTTGCATTCCTGGAATAAACCCCACTTGATCATGGTGTATGATCCTTTTAATGTGCTGTTGGATTCTGTTTACTAGTATTTTGTTGAGGATTTCTGCATCTATGTTCATCAGTGATATTGGCCTGTAGTTTTCTTTCTTTGTGACATCCTTGTCTGGTTTTGGTATCAAGGTGATGGTGGCCTTGTAGAAGGGATTTGGGAGTGTTCCTCCCTCTGCTATATTTTGGAAGAGTTCGAGAAGGGTAGGTGTTAGCTCTTCTCTAAACGTTTGATAGAATTCACCTGTGAAGCCATCTGGTCCTGGGCTTTTGTTTGTTGGAAGATTTTTAATCACAGTTTCAATTTCAGTGCTTGTGATTGGTCTGTTCATATTTTCTATTTCTTCCTGATTCAGTCTTGGCAGGTTGTGCATTTCTAAGAATTTGTCCATTTCTTCCAGATTGTCCATTTTATTGGCATAGAGTTACTTGTAGTAATCTCTCATGATTTTTTTTATTTCTGCAGTGTCAGTTGTTACTTCTCCTTTTTCATTTCTAATTCTGTTGATTTGAGTCTTCTCCCTTTTTTTCTTGATGAGTCTGGCCAGTGGTTTATCTATTTTGTTTATCTTCTCAAAGAACCAGCTTTTAGTTTTATTGATCTTTGCTATCGTTTCCTTCATTTCTTATTCATTTATTTCTGATCTGATTTTTATGATTTCTTTCCTTCTGCTAGCTTTGGGGTTTTTTTGTTCTTCTTTCTCTAATTGCTTGAGGTGAAAGGTTAGGTTGTTTATTCGAGATGTTTCCTGTTTCTTAAGGTGGGATTGTATTGCTATAAACTTCCCTGTTAGAACTGCTTTTGCTGCATCCCATAGGTTTGGGTCATCGTGGCTCCATTGTCATTTGTTTCCAAGTATTTTTTGATTTTCCTCTTTGATTTCATCAGTGATCACTTCGTTATTAAGTAGTGTATTGTTTAGCCTCCTTGTGTTTGTATTTTTTACAGATCTTTTCCTGTAATTGATATCTAGTCTCATAGTGTTGTGGTCGGAAAAGATACTTGATACAATTTCAATTTTCTTAAATTTATCAGGGCTTTATTTGTGACACAAGATATGATCTATCCTGGAGAATGTTCCATGAGCACTTGAGAAAAATGTGTATTCTATTGTTTTTGGATCGAATGTCCTATAAATATCCATTAAGTCCATCTTGTTTATTGTATCATTTAAAGCTTGTGTTTCCTTATGTATTTTCATTTTGGATGATCTGTCCGTTGGTGAAAGTGGGGTGTTAAAGTCCCCTAGTATGAATGTGTTACTGTCGATTTCCCCTTTTATGGCTGTTACTATTTGCCTTATGTATTGAGGTGCTTTTATGTTGGGTGCATAAATATTTATAATTGTTATATCGTCTTCTTGGATTGATCCCTTGGTCATAATTTTGTGTTGTTCTTTGTGTCTTCTAATAGTCTTTATTTTAAAGTCTATTTTGTCTGATATGAGAATTGCTACTCCAGCTTTGTTTTGGTTTCCAGTTGCATGGAATATCTTTTTCCATCCCCTCACTTTCAGTCTGTTTGTGTCTCTAGGTCTGAAGTGGGTCTCTTGTAGACAGCATATATATGGGTCTTGTTTTTGTATCCATTCAACCCGTCTGTGTCTTTTGGTGGGAGCATTTAATCCATTTCCATTTAAGGTAATTATTGATATGTATGGGCCTATTCCCATTTTCTTAATTGTTTTGGGTTTGTTATTGTAGGTCTTTTCCTTCTCTTGTGTTTCTTGCCTAGAGCAGGTCCTTTAGCATTTGTTGTAAAGCTGATTTGATGGTGAACTCTCTCAGCTTTTGCTTGTCTGTAAAGGTTTTAATTTCTCCATCAAATCTGAATGAGATCCTTGCTGGGTAGAGTAGTCTTGGTTGCAGGTTTTTCTCCTTCATCACTTTCAGTATGTCCTGCTAGTCCCTTCTGGCTTGTAGGGTTTCTGCTGAGAGATCAGCTGTTAACCTTATGGGGATTCTGTTGTGTGTTATTTTTCCCTTGCTGCTTTTAATATGTTTTCTTTGTATTAAATTTTTGACAGTTCGATTAATATGTGTCTCGGCGTATTTCTCCTTGTATTTATCCTCTATGGGACTCTTTATGCTTCCTGGACTTGATTAACTATTTCCTTTCCCATATTAGGGAAGTTTTCAACTATAATCTCTTCACATATTTTCTCAGTCCCTTTCTTTTTCTCTTCTTCTTCTGGAACCCCTATAATTCGAATGTTGGTGCGTTTAATGTTGTCCCAGAGGTCTCTGAGACTGTCCTCAATTCTTTTCATTCTTTTTTCTTTATTCTGCTCTGCAGTAGTTATTTCCACTATTTTATCTTCCAGGTCACTTATCCGTTCTTCTGCCTCAGTTATTCTGCTATTGATCCCATCTAGAGTACTTTTAATTTCATTTATTGCGTTGTTCATCATTGCTTGTTTCATCTTTATTTCTTCTAGGTCCTTGTTAACTGTTTCTTGCATTTTGTCCATTCTACTTCCAAGATTTCGGATCATCCTTACTATCATTATTCTGAATTCTTTTTCAAGTAGATTGCCTATTTCCTCTTCATTTGTTAGGTCTGGTGGGTTTTTATCTTGCTCCTTCATCTGCTGTGTGTTTTTCTGTCTTCTCATTTTGCTTATCTTACTGTGTTTGGGGTCTCCTTTTTGCAGGCTGCACGTTCGTAGTTCCCGTTGTTTTTGATGTCTGTCTCCAGTGGCTAAGGTTGTTTCAGTGGGTTGTGTAGGCTTCCTGGTGGAGGGGACTAGTGCCTGTGTTGTGCTGGATGAGGCTGGATCTTGTCTCTGTAGTGGGCAGGTTCACGTCTGGTGGTGTGTTTTGGGGTGTCTGTGGCCTTATTATGATTTTAGGCAGCCTCTCTGCTAATGGGTGGGGTTGTGTTCCTGTTTTGCTAGTTGTTTGGCATAGGTTGTCCAGCACTGTGGCTTGCTGGTCGTTGAGTGAAGCTGGGTGCTGGTGTTAAGATGGAGGTCTCTGGGAGATTTCCACCGTTTAATATTATGTGGAGCTGGGAGGTCTCTTGTTGACCAGTGTCCTGAAGTTGGCTCTCCTACCTCAGAGGCAGAGCCCTGACTCCTGGGCTGGAGCACCAAGAGCCTTTCATCCACACGGCTCAGAATAAAAGGGAGAAAAAGTAGAGAGAATTAGTAGAAGTATGAGGAAAGAAAGAAGGAAAGGGGGAAAGGAAGGAAGGAAGAAAGAAGCAAAGAAGGAAAGAAAGGAGGGAGGGAGGAAGGAAGGAAGGAAGGAGGGAAAGAAGGAAAAAAGACAGAAAGAAAGAAGATACAGTAAAAATAAAGTATAATATAGTTATTGAATTAAAAAATATTTAGAAAAAAAAAAAGGGACGGATAGAACCTTAGGACAAATGTTGGAAGCAAAGCTATACAGAGAAAATCTTACACAGAAGCATACACATACACGTTCACAAAAAGAGGTAAAGGGGGAAAAATCATAAATCTTGCTCTCAGAGACCACCTCCTCAATTTGGGGTGATTCGTTGTCTAAAAGAGGGAAGGAAGGAAGGAAAGAAAGAAAGAACGAACGAAGGTAAAGTATAATAAAGTTATTACAATTAAAATTAATTATTAAGAAAAAAAGTTTTTTAACAAACCATGGACGGATAGAGCCCTAGGACAAATGGTGGAAGCAAGAGTATACAGACAAGATCTCACACAGAAACATACACGTACACATTCACAAAAAGAGGAAAAGGGAAAATAATCATAGATCTTGCTCCTAAATTCCCCCTCTTCAATTTGGGATCATTCCTTGTCTATTCAGGTATTCCACAGATGCAGGGTATATCAAGTTGATTGTGGAGCTTTAATCCGCTGCTTCTGTGGCTGCTGGGAGAGATTTCCCTTTCTCTTCTTTGTTCTCACAGCTCACAGGAGCTCAGCTTTGGATTTGGCCCTGCCTCTGCGTGTAGGTCGCTGGAGGGCGTCTGTTTTTGCTCAGACAGGACGGGGTTAAAGGAGCCGCTGATTCGGGGGCTCCGGCTCACTCAGGCCGGGGGTTGGGGGATGGGGGAAGGAGGGGTGCTGTGTGCGGGGCGGGCCTGCGGCGGCAGAGGCAGTATGACGTTGCGGCAGAGGCCGGCGTGACGTTGCACCAGCCTGAGGCCTGCCGTGCGTACTCCCGGGGAAGTTGTCCCTGGATCCCGGGAACCTGGCAGTGGCGGGCTGCACAGGCTCCGCGGAAGAGGGGTGTGGAGAGTGACCTGTGCTCGCACACAGGCCCCTTGGTGGCGGCAGCAGCAGCCTTAGCGTCTCCCGCCCGTCTCTGGGGTCCGCGGTTTTAGCCGCAGCTCGCGCCCGTCTCTGGAGTTACTTTAAGCAGAGCTCTTAAACCCCTCTCCTCGCGCACCAGGAAACAAAGTGGGAAGAAAAAGTCTCTTGCCTCTTCGGCAGGTGCAGGCTTTTCCCCGAACTCCCTCCCGGCTAGTCGTGGTGCACTAACCCCTTCAGGCTATGTTCAAGCCGCCAACCCCAGTCCTCTCCCTGTGCTCCGTCCAAAACCGAAACCCGAGCCTCAGCTCGCAGCCCCGCCCGCCCCGGCGGGTGAGCAGACAAGCCTCTCGGGCTGGTGAGTGCGGGTCGGCACCGATCCTCTATGCAGGAATCTCCCCGCTTTGCCCTCCGCACCCGTCGCTGTGCACTACTCTGCGGTCCCGAAGCTCCCCCCACCGCCTCCCGCAGTCTCCTCCCGCGGAGGGGCTTCCTAGTGTGTGGAAACTTTTCCTCCTTCACAGCTCCCTCCCACTGGTGCAGGTGCCGTCCTTATTCTTTTGTCTCTGTTTTTTCTTTTTTTCTTTTGCCCTACCCAGGTACGTGGGGAGTTTCTTGCCTTTTGGGAGGTCTGAGGTCTTCTGCCAGCCTTCAGTAGGTGTTCTGTAGGAGTTGTTCCACGTGTAGATGTATTTCTGGTGTATCCGTGGGGAGGAAGGCGATCTCCGCGTCTTACTCTTCCGCCATCTTCAAGGTCCCCCCCCCGGAATGTTATCTTTTAAGGAGTTGGCTAGTTGGTGCTAGGAGAATGTTGCTCTTTATCGTTGAGCAGGTATTTCTGCTGTTGTGGGAGGGGTTGGTCAATGCGTAATGCAGGTGCACAAAGCACAGTAGAGGGGAGAGAGGAGGCCAAAGGGCAGGGAAAATTTTTGTGTTTAAATTTTCCTTGACTTGCCTTAAAATAAATATATTTGTTTTGTTGGATAGGAACCCAGTGTAGTGCTGAATATAAATTGTTTTAATGGGAACTTCCTTTTGTTTCTAACTGCAAAGCAAGTGCCTCCGAGGTTTCAACTTTAAGATGTTTGCTGCAGGCCTTTGATTGATGAAGTTAGAAAGTTTCCACCTCTTTCCAGTATTCCAAGGGCTTTACATTATGAATGGTGTGGAATTTTATTTAATGCTTTTCTATAGTATCAAGATGTGTTTTGTACCAGTCTCAGCCTATTGATAAAGATGGTATTGACAGTGATAATAGAAATGCCTGGTGACACTCAATTGGGTGAGTCTTCACAAATGTTAACCCTTTTGAAGCCAGTGTTGTGGCTGGAACAGCCCTTGTGATTCTTACTATGATTGCAAGACGCACCTCAGCAACAACTATCTGAGAACTTTGAAAAACATGGTTTATGACTCATAGCTCCTGGAGAGTTCATGGCATGCCTGGGGCCACACAGGGATGTCGTGGTCAGGGAGAGAGGGAAATAGGGAGGGGGAGACAGAGAGAGAGAGGGGAGGGGGGTGGAGAGAGAGAGAGAGAGAGAGAGAGAGAGAGAGAGAGAGAGAGAGAGAGAAAGAGAAAGAGAGAGAGAGAGAGAGCAGGAGGGAGGGAGGGAGGGAGGGAGGGAACATGGACCTGGAGTTTTATTGAGATCGGGGTGGGATACCTATGGTTTTGCAGGTTCACTTTATTGGTAAATTTAAAACAAGAGGAGGAATTAAAGTGCAAGAAGGGAAATGCAAGCAGTCAGTCAAATGGCCAGTTTATCTAAGTCAACCAGAGCTTTCTTAAGAAAAAAAAAAAAAGAAACTTCCTGGGTGGCTCATCCTGGTAGTGTAGCTGGCAATGGGTTTATTTCAGATGGAGGTCTTTGCAATAGATGCCTCAGTAATCAAAAGCTTAGTGTCAGGCACTTACATTGCAATTTAAAAAGCTAACTGTCAGGTACTTACACTACAAAATGACTGTTCCTTAATTATTTGTTGAGATATGTAAATAGATTTTCTAATGTAAACATTTTTGCATTTCTGGGATAAATTCAACCTGGAAGGGGAAAACTTTCATGGAGGCTTGTTGGTGCAGTGAAAGAAGGAACAAATTACTGATGTTAAGGTTCCTGCTGAAACAAAATAGTATCATAAAATCAGAAAATAGAACCCCCTGTCCCTGAGACACCATTTACTAAAGAAACTGCATATTAGCCCATCAAATACAAGAGGGTGATCTTGGACTGAGAGGTGCCTGTATTGGGCATGTTACTGTGTACATTTCCTTAGATTCTCTCAGCTTTGCATATCTCTCAAACCCTTGGCTACTTGCTTCATCTCAGTTTTGGCAGGGTTAATCAGCTTCATGCAGTACTACTTTTTGAAGCTGACTGGCTATACCCAGAGTCTTTGGCTCCTCTCTTTAATTCTGGATTTAGATAATGTACCATACTATAAGGCATGAGATCTGGCTTCCCTAACAGATGCCAAAGGGGTCAAATGACACAGCCCTGGAGTGAAGGGGTGTTAATTTCCCATGGAGAAAACCTTGACCAATATTATTAGACAAGACACAAGAAATAAATTCTCCCTCCCTTCCTATGGTTGGGCTATTCTGAATCATGGTTTTTCCCTGTAAGCTGTTAGAGACATCCTGCAAGCCAAGTAAATACACCTGCTAGGTTATTGCTTCTCCCCTGCTTCTCCCCAAGAAATAGTGGTTAGTATGATAATGAATCATCTTTTACTTCTTTGCTTTACTTCACTTTTCCTTTATTATTGCAGCCCTGAGATTATACTTCTTAGTGAGACATTAGCACTTAGGCCTTGCCTCAGTCTATTTTCTACAGAACCCCAGTTAAGATAATAGTATCAGAATTGTTCTAGATCAGGGATAGGAAACTGTAGCCCATGGGACAAATCTAGTGTACTGCCTGTTTTTGTAAAATGATTTCCTGGAACACAGCCATGCTCATGCATTAACATGTTTTTCTGTGGTTTTCTTACTACAAAAGCAAAGCTGAACAGTTGTGACAGAACTATATGCCTGCAAAGCCTAACATATTTGCTCTCTATCCCTGCATAAAAAGTTTGTTGACCCTTGTTCTAGACTGTAGACCTTCAGGATGGGATTTTAGAGTTGGGTTATCTCCTATCTAAAATCAAAGGACCCAGTGAAGGTGTCAAGTGAAGTATTAAACCCTATCATGTGGTGACATCAAAATTACTCAAACATTCTTTGATTAATTAGGATGAGGGGCTAATGGAAAGGCAGGCCAACAGGAGATCGAATATTTGTGGTGCTTAATTCATAAAGGGCAATGATAATTATAATGATGATGGAATAAAATAGCTTGCTTTGATGCCACTTGTGTTATTTGCTATTCCAATTTAAATTATGACAAATTTGGTAGTTTGAAACAACACAAATGTATTGTCTTACAGTTCTGTAGGCCAGAAGTCCAACACAGGTCTCACTGGGATAAAATCAAAATACTACAGGGTTGCATTACTTTCTGGTAGCTCTAGAGGAGAACTTTTCTTGCCTTTTTCAGATTTTATAGGCTTTATACATTTCTAAGCTTGTAGCCACCTTCCTCCATCTATAAAGACAATAATTTAGCATCTCTTTGACTTACTTCCATCATCAAACCTCTTTCTAACCACAGCTGGGAAAGGTTCATCACTCTTAAGGACTCGTATGTTCAGATGGGGCCCACTTGGATAATCCAGGATACTCTCTCCATCTCAACAAACCTTAATTACATCTAAAAAGTCTTTTTTTGTAATATCAGGTAATATATTTATGGGTTCTGAGGATTAAGGCATAGACAGTTTTGGAGGGAGCATTATTTCACCTACCAAAACACAGAGACTGTATGAAAATAAAATGATCAACTTAGAACAGTTCATTACTGATTTAAGGCATTCCAGAGGCCCTCTAAAACAACTTTAAAGGAACTCTTAACTTCTGCAGCTCTAGGGCAGACTGTGCTAAAAATAGGCCCAGGATCTTTTTATAAGGAGACTGAACACATAGTTTGAAAGGTCTTATTTGTTAAAGTCAAAGCCCTGATAGGAAAGAGTATGACCCTAACACCTGGTATAGCTTTCTAGGGCTGCCATAACAACGTTGTATAAACTGGGTAGCTTAAAACAACAGAAATTTACTAATTCACAGTTTGCACGCCAGAAGTCTTGGTTGGGCCATTCTCTCTCTGAAGGCTCTGGAAGAGAATCCTTCTTTGCCTTTTCCAGCTTCCGGTGCCTCCTAATGTTCCTTGATTTTTGGCAGGATAACTCCAATCTCTTTCTCTGTCTTTACATGGCCTTTTCCTCTGTGTCTCTGTATCCTCTCTTCTTCTTTTATAAGGACACCAGTCATTTGATTTTAGGGCCCACCCTAAATTAAGGATGATTTCGTCGCAAAATTCTTAACTAATTACGTCTTCAAAGACCCTATTTCCAAGTAAGGACACTTTCTGAGGTCTTCCAACTCTCATCTGGTGAGCAGAAGTGGCAAGTAGCTATATAGCTCATAAGATTCATATGTCAGAGACTCATGTGTCCTAAGGCTTTATCCCATAAATATCTAGGACCTGGCCCTATATGTGATGATTTTGAAGGTCTAATGGTCTGGGGATGGAGGGGCATCTCCTCTAAGGTAAAATGTAAACTTTTGTATTTCTCCTTATTAAGAAAGTGTCATGTCACTTGGTGGGCGCTTTTGGATTTAGATAATAGTATATAAGGCCCTAGAAATTACTGTTCCAAATCAGTTTTTTAGGTTATCCAAAATTCTGCCACTTTTGTGTAGAGCCTAGAGAAAAAAAGGTCTCTTCCCTAAGTCCAAGTGCAGCCTACCCTACCATTTGGTATCTGTGATCTGCTAGAGCTTAATGTATTTGGTAGTTTAAGAATACTCTATTGGAAAGCCCCATAAGGGAGGAACAACAGCTGCTCTCCATTTCCAAAGTAACTTCTGGTATGCTAATGGGCCCTTGAGGAGACTGAACACCTAACGATGGGGCACCAAGTGACTGTGACTTGACCTGTCCAGCATGAATTGGATGTCATCATATTCATTGATTCCTAGGATTGGGTGAGGGATGTGACAGTCCATTTTACAATGGAAGAGGTATATTTGGGAAATCAGCCTTGAACTGTCCAAAAGGCCTAAGTGAATTGGATAAATGGGGAACCAAGAATTCCTATGTTGCAACAATGCCTTTCTCTCAACCCACATATATGGTCTTACGGAGTAGGAGGGGAATATCTAAAACCAACTAATGGAGTAGGACAGAATTCAGGCCTGTTTCATAGACAGGGTCAGATGATTGGTTGGTACTATTTGGGCAAGGAGTACTGCTCAATTATGTCTCCACTTAGGGGGTGACATGGAGTGACCTGATGAAGAAAAATTCTTACAGTGCATAGATCCCCACACAGTATACTTGATTGTGCATTTCGTATTGAGAATGAAACACAATAATAAAAAAATCCAGAAACAAAAATTTCTTTCCATTCAGTGGGAATGTACATTGATGCAGCCACTATGGAAGGCATAGTGGTTTTCCACTATGAAGGTGCCCCAAAAAATTAAAAATAAATTGATCTTGTAATTCCACTCCTGGATATTTATCCAAAGAAAGCATAGACACTAATTAGAAAGGATATGTGCACCTCTATGTTTATTGCAGCTTTATTTACAATAGGCAAGGTTTGGAAGCAACCTAAGTGCCCATTAATAGATGAAAGGATTAAGATGTGGTACACACACACATACACACACACACACACACACACAGAGGGATATTTTTCAGTCATGAAAAGAATGAAATCTTGTCATTTGCAACAACATGGGTAGACCTAGAGTGTATCATGCTAAGTAAAATAAGTCAGACAGAGAAAGACAAATACTGTTGTGAATCACTTATATGTGGAATCTAAAATACAAAACAAATGAACAAATATAACAAAACAGAAACAGAGTTACAAATACAGAGAACAAACAAACGGTAGCAAGAGAGGAGAGTTTGGCGTGAGGAAAGAAATAGGTGGGGGAGATTAAGATTAACAAACCTCCAGTTGCAAAATAAATGAGTCATGTGAGGAATACAGTCAATAACTATGACTCATTGTGGTGATCATTTTGAAATGTATAGAAATACCAAATCACTATGTTGTGTAATAGGAACTAACAAAATGTGGTAGGTCAATTATACTTCAAAATAACAAAAAACTCATAGAAAAAATGATCAAATTTATGGTTACCAGAGACAGGGAGTGGAAGGAGGGGGAATTGGATGAAGGCTGTCAAAAGGTAGAACCATCCAGTTATAAGATAAATAAGTACTAGGGATGTAATGTACAACATAATAAATATAATTAACACTGTTGTATGTTATATATGAAAGTTGTTAAAAAAGCGAAACCTAAGAGGTCTCATCAAAAGAAAAAAATTTTTCTATTTTATTTTGTATCTGTATGAGATGATGGATGTTCACTAAACTTATTTGATGAACATTTCATGATGTATCTAAGTCAAGTCATTATGCGGTACACCTGAAACTTATACAGTGCTGTATGTCAATTATGTCTCAAAATTGGAAGAAAAAATTAAATGTCATTACTAAAGAAAGACACAGCTGTAATTTGTATGCTTTTCTATATTTATATTTCAATAAAAATATTAAAAAATTAAACACCTATTCCTGATAAAATAAATTTATAAAATATTGAATGAATTCATACTTCTTTAATGATATATGTTATATATGTATGTATAATATATATAATAATAATATTATATATATATATAAAATCTGGGATTTTATTTAATAGGGAAACACCAAGAGACATTGTCACTAAAGTTAGGAAGAAAGCAAGGATGCTCATCCCCTCCACTATTTTTAACACTATAGGATGTTTTAGTAATGCAGTTAGACAAGTACAAACAATTAGAGGTTATAAAAATTGGAAAGGAAGAAGTAAAATAATCTCTATTTTAGATTATATGATAATATAACCTGGAATGCCTAAGAAAATCAACATTAAAATTAATACAAAGAATAAAATAATTTAGAAGGTAGCATACTAAAATCCAACTATAGAAACAATACCCTCTTATAAAACATAATAAAGAGAAGATCCTGTACAAAATAGCAACAAAAGTTTTAAAAATAATTTGCTATAAAATTAACAAGAAAATCTGTATGTGGAAAACTCAAAATTCCTGAAAACTTGAATAAGTGAAAGGTATGCTTTGCTCCTGGATAAGATGACTCATTTTTTCTTCTATTTGTTGGACTTTATTCTCTTTTTTTGACATTCTACTGTTAAATGCTTATATTTATTAAAAATTTATACTTTTCTCCTTTTAATATGTACAGGCACGCCTCGATTTATTGTGCTTCACTTAATTGCACTTCACAAATATTGCATTTTTTTTCAAATTGAAGATTTGTGGCAACCATGAGTCGAGCAAGTCTATTGGCACCATTTTCCCAATAGCATTTGCTCACTTTATGTCTCTGTGTCACATTTTGGTAATTCTCACAGTATTTCAAACTTTTTCGTTATTATATTTCTTAAGGTGGTCTGTCATCAGTGATTACTTTTAATTGAAATATAGTTTACTTATATTAATTTCAGCTGTAAAACATAGTGATTTGATACTTTTATAGGTTATGCACCATACAAAGTTACTATGATATTATTGACTATGTTCCCTGTGCTGTACATCACATGCCTATGACTTATTTTAAAACTGGTAGTTTGTGCCTCTTAATCCCCTTCACCTATTTTGCAACCCTTCCCTCTGGCAACCACTAGTTTGTTCTCTGTTGTGAGTCTGTTTCTGTTTTGTTGTATTTGATTGTTTTGTTTTTTAGATTCCACATATAAAAGTAAAAACATATACTATTTGTCTTTCTTAGTCTGACTTATTTCACTTAGCATACTACCCTCCAGGTCCATTCATGCTGTCACAAATGGCATTATTTCATTCCTTTTTATGGCTGAGAAATATTGCAGTGTGTGTGTGTGTGTGTGTGTGTGTGTGTACCACATCTTTATCCATTCATCTGTTTATGGACATTTAAGTTGCTTCATATCTTGGCTATTGTATATAATGCTACAGTGAACATTGGGGTGCATATGTTTTTGAATTAGTGTTTTCCTTTTCTTTAAGTAAATACCCAGGAGTGGAATTGCTGGATCGTATGGTGGTTCAATTTTTAATTTTTTTGAGGAACCTCCATACTGCTTTCCATAGCGGCTGCACCAGTTTATGTTCTCCCCAACAATGCACAAGTGTTCCCTTTTCTCCACATCCTTGCCAACACTTGTTAATTATTTGTTGTCTTTTTGATGATAGTCATTTTGACAGGTGTGAGGTGATATCTCATTGTGGTTGTGATTTGCATTTTCCTGTTGATTAGTGATGTTGAGCATCTTTTCATGTGCCTGTTGGACATCTGTATAGCTTCTTTGGAAAAATGCCATTTTTTAATCGGATAGTTTGTTTTTTTGATATTGAATTGTATGAGTTCTTTATATATTTTGAACTTCAGTCACATCATTTGCAAATATTTTCTCCTATTCCATACTTGTCTTTTAATTTTGTTAATGCTTTCCTTCACTGTGCAAAAGATTTTTAGTTTGATGTGGTCCCGTTTGCTTATTTTTGCTTTTGTTGTCCTTACCTGAGGAGACAGATCCAAAAAAATATTGCTAAGACTGATTTCAAAGAACATACTGCCTATGTTTTCTTCTAGGAGTTTTGTTGTTTCAGGTCTTACATTTAAGTCTTTTGTACATTTATTTATTTATTTTTTAATGGTATGTCCATTGCTATGGCTTTTTAAAAAAAATATTTATTTATTGGGCTGCATCAGGTCTTTGTTGTGGCACATGGGATCTTCATTGCGGCATGTGGGATCTTTCGTTGCAGTGCTCATTGTGGTGCATGGGCTCTTCGTTGCAGCACGTGGGCTTTTCTCTAGTAGTGGCATGAGGATTTTCTCTCTCTAGTTGTGGCATGCAGGCTCCAGAGTGAGTGGGCTCTGTAGTTGTGGTGCACAGGTTCCAGAGCATGTGGGCTCTGTAGTTTGCAGCATGCAGGCTCTCTCATTGAGGCGCATGAGCTCAGTAGTTGTGGCGTGCAGGCTTAGTTGCCCCACAGCATGTGGGATCTTAGTTCCCCGACCAGAGATTGAACCCCCGTCCCCTGCATTGGAAGGCAGATTCTTTACCACTGGACCACCAGGGAAGTCCTCTTTTGTCCGTTTAGAGTTTATTTTTTTATATGTTGTGAGAAAATGGTCTAGTTTCATTCTTTTACATGTAGCTGTCCAGTTTTCCCCAAACCACTTATGTGAAGAAACTGTCTTTTTCCCATTGTATATTGTTGCCTCCTTTGTTGTTGATTAATTGACTGTATGTGTGAGTTTATTTCTAGGCTCTCTATTCTGTTCCATTGATCTATGTGTCTGTTTTGGTGCAGTGTCATACTGTTTTGATTACTTTAGCTTTATAGTATATTTTGAAGTCAGGGAGTGTGTGTGATACCTCCAGCTTTGTTCTCCTTTCTCAAGATGGCTTTGATTATTCAGGGTCTTTTATGGTTCATTGAAATTTTAGGATTATTTGTTCTAGTTCTGTGAAAAATGCCCTCAGTATTTTGATAGGGATTTCACTGAATATGTAGATTGCTTTGGGTGGTATAGACTTTTTTTTTTTTTTGCGGTACATGGACCTCTCACTGCTGTGGCCTCTCCCACCACAGAGCATAGGCTCCGGATGTGCAGGCCCAGTGGCCATGGCTCACGGGCCCAGCTGCTCCATGGCACATGGGATCCTCCTGGACAGGGGCATGAACCCGCATCCCCTGCATCGGCAGGTGGACTCTCAACCACTGTGCCACCAGGGAAGCCCCTAGACTTTTTAACACTATTAATTCTTCCAATCCATGAACATAGAATATCTTTATTTATGTTGTCTTCAGTTTCTTTCATCAGTGTCATATAGTTTTCAGAGTGTAGATCTTTCATCTCCTTGGTTAACTTTATTCCTAAATATTTTATATTTTTTGATGCAATTTTAAGTGGGATTGCTTTCTTGCTTTCTCTTTCTGATAGTTCATTTTTGATGTATAGAAATGAAGATTTATGTATATTAATTTTGTATCCTGCATCTTTACTGAATTTATTTATTAGTTCTAATAGTCTTTAGGGATTTTTATATAAAGTATCATGTCATCTGCAAATAGTGACAATTTTACTTTTTCCCTTCTAATTTAGATGACTTTCATTTCTTTTTCTTGTCTGATTCCTGGGGCTAGGACTTCCAATACTATGTTGAATAAGAGTGGACATTCTTGTCTTGTTCCTGAACTTAGGAAAAGCTTTTAGCTTGTCACCATTGAGTATAATGTTAGCTGTGGTTTTGCCACAAATGGCTTTTATTATATTGAGATATATTTCCTCTATACCAACTTTGATAAGGATTTTTATCATGAATAGTTGTTGAATTTTGTCAAATGCTTTTTCTGCACTGATTGTAATGATCATGTGATTTTATCCTTCCTTTAGTTACTATGGTGTATCACATTGATTGATTTGCAGATACTGAACCAAACTTGCACCGTTGGGATAAATCCCATTTGATCATGGTGTATGATCCTTTTTATATATTGTTGAATTTTGTTTGCTAATATTTTGTTGAGGATCTTTGCATCTATATTTTTCAGATTTATTGACATGTAATTTCCTTTTGTTGTAGTATCTTTGCCTGGCTTTGGTATCAGTGTAATGCTGGATTCAAAGAATGAGTTTGGAAGTGTTCCCTTCTCTTCAGTGTTTTAAAAGAGTTTGAAAAGGATAGATACTAAATCTTCTTTCAATGTTTGGTAGAATTCCAGTGTGAAGCTATGTGATACTGGACTTTTGTTTGTTGGGAGTTTTGGTTTTGTTTTTTATTACTGATTCAATTTCATTACTGGTAATTGGTCTGTTCATACTTTCTATTTTTTCCTGGGATATTGTACATTTATGAGTTTGTCCATTTCTTCTAGATTGTTCAAGTTGTTGTCGTGTAAATGTTTGTAGTATTCTTCAATTATTGTATTTCTGTGATATCTTGTATAACTTCATGTTCATTTTTGATTGTATTTAATTGGACCTTCTCTCTTTTTTCTTGATGAGTCTGGCTAAAGTTTCATCAATTTTCTTTATCTTAAAAAAATAACCTCTTAGTTTCATTGATCTTTTTCTCCATTTTTTGGTCTCTATTTTATTTATTTCTCCCCTGATCTTTATTATTTCCTTCCTTCTACTATGAGTTTTTTCTTTTTGTAATTCCTTTAGGTTTCAAGTCAGGTTTTTTGAGATTTTTAAAATTTCTTGAGATAGGCCTGTATTGCTACAAACTTCCCCCTAAGAACTGCATTTGCTGCATCCCACAGATTTTGAAAAGTTGTGTTTCAATTTTCATTCATCTCAAGACATTTAAAAAATTTTTTTCTCTTTGATTTCTTCATTGACCCATTATTTTTTTTAGCAGCCCATTGTTTAGCCTTCATGTGTTTGTGTCTTTTCCACCTCTCATTCTGTAATTGATATCTAGTTTCATACCACTGTGGTCAGAAAAGATACTTTATATGATTTTACTCTTTAAATTACTGAGATTAGTTTTGTGGCCTACCATGTGATCTATCCTGGAGAATGTTCCATGTGCAGTTGAAGAAGATGTGTATTCTATAGTTTTTGGATGGAATACTCTGTAGATATCTATTAAGTCCAACTGCTCAAAGTATCATTGAAGGCCAATGTTTTCTTATTGATTTTCTGTCTGGATGATTTATTCATTGATGTATGTGGGGTATTAAATCCCCTACTAATACTGTGTTACTGTCAATTTCTCCTTTTATGTCTGTTAATATTTGGTTTATATATTTAGTTGCTCCTATGTTAGGTGCATATATGTTATGAATATTAGTTCCTCTTTTTGGATTGACCCCCCCTTAACATTATGTAATGCCCTTCTTCGCCTTTTGTTACAATCTTTGTTTTAAAGTCTATTTTGTCTGATATGAGTTATATTACCCCTGCTTTCTTTTCATTTCCATTTCCATGGAATATCTTTTCCCATCCTTTCACTTTCAGTCTATGTGTGTCTTTAGCTCAGAAGTGAGTCTCTTATAGGCAGCATATAGATGTCTTGTTTTTTTTTATCCATTCAGCCACCCAGTGTCTTTTGATTGGGGCATTTAGTTCATTTACACTTAAAGTGATTATTGATAGGCATGTCCTTTTTGCCATTTTGTTATATGTTTTCTGATTGTTTTTGTAGTTCTTCTCTATTCTTTTCTTCTTCTTTTAGTCTCTTCCCTGTGGTTTGATGATTTTTTTTTAGTATTATGTTTGGGTTTCTTTCTCTTTGTATTTGTGTATCTATTCTAGGTTTTTGGTTTTTGGTTACTATGCAGTAAATAGGCAGGTAGGTAGATAGATATTTGTTTTAAACTGATAGTCATTTAAATTGAAACACATTCTTAAAGTTCTACAGTTTTTATAATCCCATCACCATATTTTATGTTTTTGACATTATATTTTACATCTTTTTGTGTATCCTTTAATTACTCATTGTAATTAGAATTGATTTTACAACTTTTGTCATCTAACCTCCATACCAGCTTTTTAAGCAGTTGATCCACTGCCTTTACTATTATATTTGCTTCTACCAATGAGATTTATTTTCTTCATGTATTTTCTCATTTCTTGTTATGGCCTTTTCTTTTTTGCTTAAAGAAGATCCTTCAACATTGCTTGTGTGGCCTGCCTGGCAGCGATGAACTCTTTTACTTTTTGCTCGTCTTGGGAACCTTTATATTGCCTTCAATTCTGAATGCCTAACCTTGTTGTGTAGAGTATCCTTGGTTTAGGTTTTTCCCTTTCAGCACTTTAAATATATCATGCCACTGTCTTCTGGCCTACAGTTTCTGCTGAAAACTCAATGAGAGCCTTATGGGGGTTCCATTTTGTTTGATTCTTTGTTTTTCTCTTGCTACCTTTAGAATTCTCTCTCTTTAACTCTGGCTGTTTTTCTTATGATGTGTCTTGGTGTTGACTCTTTGGGTTCATCTTTTTAGGACTGTCTCTGATTCCTGGACCTGGATATCTATTTCATTCCCCAGGGTAGAGAATTTGTCAGCCCTTATTTCATCAAATATATTTTCTGCCCCTTTTCCTCTCTTTTCTCCTCCTGGGACTAAATCCTATAACATGAATATTGTGACACTCAGTGTTGTGTCAGAGGTCCCTTAAACTATCCTTATTTTAAAACCTTTTTCTTTTTACTGTTCTGATTGGGTGATTTCCACTATTCTGTTTTCCAACTCATTTATTAATTCTTCTTTACCACTTAATCTGCTTTTTATTCTCTCTGGTATATTTTTCATTTCAGTTATTGTATTCTTAAGCTCTGATTGGTTCTTTTTTAATATTTTCTAATTTTTTATTGAAGTTCTCACTGTGATCCTCTATTCTTCTGAGTTTGGTAAGCATTTTTATGACATTGCTTTGAAATCTTTATCATGTAAATTACTTATCTTCATTTCATTAGGAGTTTTTTTTTTTTTTTTTTTTTTTTTTTAAATTTATTTATTTATTTTTGGCTGTGTTGGGTCTTCGTTTCTGTGCAAGGGCTTTCTCTAGCTGCGGCAAGCAGGGGCCACTCTTCATTGCGGTGCGTGGGTCTCTCACTATTGCGGCCTCTCTTGTTGCGGAGCACAGGCTCCAGACGCGCAGGCTCAGTAGTTGTGGCTCACGGGCCTAGTCGCTCCGCGGCATGTGGGATCTTCCCAGACCAGGGCTCGAACCCGTGTCCCCTGCATTGGCAGGCAGATTCTCAACCACTGCGCCACCAGGGAAGCCCTCATTAGGAGTTTTATCTTGTTATTTCATTTGGAACATATTCCTCTGCCTTCTTAATTTTGTTTCACTTTCAGTGTTTGTCTTTATTAATTAGGCAAAACATTTGTCTCACCTGGTGTGGAAAGTGTGTCATTGTATAGGAGTGTCCCTTTGCAGACTGTGTGTGCTTGCTGGCTTTGGTGGGAGGGCTGGAGCTGAAGTGAGCATTGGCTGGGGCCTCTGAGTTTGTAATATCCCCTTTGTCTTTTGGGTGACCTGCTGGGGGTGTGGGTCCTAACTAGGTCGCTTCTTTCACCCTTGTACCTGTCTCTTTGTGATTTAAAAAAAAAATCCTTAATTGTAAAAAAGCTGTACAGCCAGTCTTCAGATTGTTCTGAGAGAGAGTTATTTTATATATATGTTGTAGTTTTGGTGTGTGCACAGGAGGAGGTGAGCTCAGGGTCTTCCTACTCTTCCATCTTGATCCCACCTCTACCCAGTGATCTTTGATATTACTCTTGAAAAAATATGAGTCACTGAAGGCTCAGATGATGGTTAGCATTTTTTAGCTATAAAGTACTTTTAATTAAGTTATGTGTATTGCTTTTTTAGACATAATGCTATGTACACTTAATAGATTACAGTATAGAAGTCTACATGCACTGAGAAACCAAAAAAAACTTGTATAACTCACTTTATTTTGATATTACATTCTGTTGAGGTGGTCTGGAACTGAACCCACAGTATCTTTAAGGTATGCCTGTATTTATAAAACCATATATTTCCCTCTTGATGAGGATCATCTGTATCCCACAAGGTTCAATATGAGGCATTTTTGTTCTTTTCTGTTGCATACTTTTCATTATGATTTCTTGTTTCGCCATAATTACTTAAATGCATATTTTTTAGTTTCCAAAATATTTTTGTCAGTGAGTTCTAATTTCATGTTTGTTAGAGAATATATAGTATCTTTGATTTTGATTATTTGGTATTTACTAACTAATTTAACAGATATTTTTGCAGATACCTATTTTCTTCAGAAACTTTTCCAGGTCCTGACAATATGTAGTGAAGAAATCACCTACTTCTTTGCCTATATATATATATATATATATATATATATACACACACACACATATATATATATTTACACACATATATATATATACACACACACACACGTACATATATGATATGTATTTGTGATGTGGGCAATATTCCTGTTTTGATGTGATCAGGCATGATTACAGAGGGATCTTATTTTTGTCTTGATTCATCATGGTCACAGAATGACTTTGTCTGGTGTCTCCTGGATGTCAGGGGCTGTTTTTCTCTTTCTCAATTCTTTAAGTGTTTCTAATGTATTTTCATATTTTCCATATCACAATCTTGTATAGTTATCTCAATTTTTTGATACTTTGAGGTTTATTATTTTATATTTTGTGATTTACTGGGACTATTGCTTATAATGTTTTATAAACAAACTGACTTCTATCTTATGTTTATTATAAAAAATATAATAGCACTTTAGAATATCATTCCATTACATCTTGAGGCTCAATTTCTGAAAAGTTATATTATTCATTTTCTTGCTTAGGTCAGATTTTCCAAACTTTTTAGACTTATAAATCTTCTTTCCATACATTTCATAGAAACTTTTATCATACACCTCATAGGATTTGGTTTTATTGTTTATCATTTTCTCTGGTATATAAAAAAAAGTTGAAGTTAATACATATCTTAGTACAGTATATATTACTTTATATAAATTTTATTTTAAGAAAGTCTTTGTTTACACTAATTTTGACTTTTTAAATTTGTGAAGTCATTAACTTTAACTTAATATGTAGAAAGCTCAATTTTTAAAGTCAATTTTAGAATTTATTGTTTGCAGTTTAATAATAAAACATTTAAGTATATGCTATACCTTCAAAAGTAATGTGCATTGCTTTCATGATCTGATATTTGAAATTTTGTTTCCTGTTAAAACTACTAGCTGGCTTATTTTTGTTGTTTTTTTGTGTTCTGTTATAAAATTTCTAGGGAAATGATTAGGTCTCAAGAAACTATGTAGGAGTAACTTATAACTACCATTATATTTTCTGTTTTTACCACTGTGTTTTGGAGTTACTGAAACATCTTTATTAACCGTATAAGAATTTTCACCAGAGAAATACTGCTAATGGATTTCAAGAAAATCATCTTAAGGCACATTCCTGTGAAATATCATTATTTGAACGTTGGCCTATTTTTATCCTTTCTGGGTTTTTTTTAACCAATGGTAGATTAAATTTAACAAAATATAACTACAAATAAAAATCAGAATCATAGTAAAAACCATCAGCACAGCTAGCAGTATTTAGCTGAATGACTGAGTCTTGAATATGATCATCTAATAATCATTTTCTGTTCTCAAATCCTTTTCTTTTGAAATGAAGAATGTATATTTTGTTAATTGTCTTATTTATTGATTTATAAATCAGTATCAACTATATTTAATGATGTGGATCTCTAGAATATCTTTGTGAACTGCAGAGAGTTCATAAATCACCAATTTAAAATACTGACGTAAGTCAGAAAATTGGATTTGATAGAAAGAAATTTGAAGCCAAATTTGTGGCCACATTTTTCAAGTGCAAAAAACTGGATGGCATATACACTGTTTGTTAAAGTTATCACATGTCCTTTATTTCATCTTCATTTTCTATCCCATTTTTCTGTTGTTCCAATGTTCTCATTTATTTTTATGTTGTTTCATATATACTTACATATTTTCTCAATATACTCTTTGGAATGAGGTAGATTTCATTGGTAAATGTTTATATTGAAGTAGAGTTCATGTGCCAAATTTTTTCAATGTAGAAAACCTGTATTCAGGTTTGGAAAAATTGGTATTCTAAATAAAGTTGTATAGTGTAGTATGATTATACTTTATTGTATTAACATTAATTTTTATTTGGAACAAGGTAAAATTAATGTTAGAATTACAAAAATGATTGTTCTAATGTTTTCCAGCTGCTAATAGGTTATGAAAATGGTACTGTAGTATTCTGGGACTTGAAATCTAAAAGAGCAGAACTGAGAGTTTATTATGATGAGGTAAGTGAATTCTACTGGAATATTTGAAAAGAGTATTGTGATTTTATGCCTGTTTTCTACATTTAAGCCTTGTATGTTACCAGTATTTTTATCATTGGAAAACTGCCTAGTTCTGATCCAGTACCTCACACTGCCTGTTGGTATTTGCACGAGTTCCACCTCTGGGTTGTTCTCCTGAGTGGAAATTTTGCCTTGACGGATTATTTTTAAGCCTTTTTTGGGCATTTACATATGTTGGTGTCTATTACCTATCTTTTTCTTTCCTTTAGGCTCTATGTTTATTTATTTCTTTTTTTTTTTCTTTTTTGCGGTACACGGTCCTCTCACTGTTGTGGCCTCTCCCATTGTGGAGCACAGGCTCCAGACGCGCAGGCTCAGTGGCCATGGCTCACGGGCCCAGCCGCTCCACGGCATGTGGGATCCTCCTGGACCGGGGCACGAACCTGTGTCCCCTGCATCGGCAGGCGGACTCTCAACCACTGCGCCACCAGGGAAGCCCTATGCTTATTTCTTAACCTTTTTGTCCTTAAGGTCTCTAAAGATACTATTCACATCTTTAGAAAATTGTTTTTCTGTGGCAGAAAGTTTAGTCAGTTTGAAAGGCCTTATCTTCTAATGCTTGCCTTCTTACAGTAAAGAGAGATTTTTAAAATAGTAATACTTAATAATAAAAGTCAGATCTTGAAGTACATTTCATCGTACAGAATTGAGATTTTAGGTTTTCATGTAGAGAAAACAATGAACTCTTATCAAGGAATAGTCTGTTAATTGATACTTCGGTTGTTTGAAGATTGATTCTAGGCTATTATTTCCTTCTTAAGAAGAAGCTAATGTGAAAAGAGTGAGGCTAGGGGCAAAAGGTGAGAAAGGGAAATTATGTCTTGTAGCTGTGGAAATAAAGGTGATCATCTAGGCTCTCAATTAAATTAAAAATTGTTACAGTGATGAGAGATAGGAAAATATAGGTCAAAAATCACTGTTTAGAATTACCCAGGCTTAAATGGGAAGAGTGCCAAAGAATTTAAGACAACACTAAGATAAATAGAGAAATAAATTTGAAAGGAAAACACATTTTTTTAGAACAGTTTCTTTTTATGCCCTCTTCCATCCCCTTATAAAAGTAAAATTTAAATTTTGGTGCTTAAAGGTACAAGCCTTCAGCTATCCCATAACCCCCACCCCCCATTCATTTCTTAGTGGTTCTGGAAAACTAAGATTTTATGATATATACTAGATTATTGTCATGGTGACAAAGAATTCAGAAGTAAATGATATAACAGCTGGGTAATTTGGTCACGATTAGTGAACAATACTCTGGCAAGCAATGTCATACAATTATGCTCTTCATGATCAACTTACGAGCCACCTTGAATCATAAGGCAAGAAGGTCCTAGAGAGCTAAGCTAGGGTTTTCCTTTTGTTAAATACATAAAATACAAAGATGAATATGAAGATCACTTCCTCTCTTAAGATTAGCAGTTAGGGCTTCCTAACCAGATGCCCGGGTCTGGGAAGATCCCACATGCTACAGAGCGGCTAGGCCCGTGAGCCATGGCCACTGAGCTTGCGTGTCCGGAGCCTGTGCTCCACAACGGGAGAGGCCACAACAGTGAGAGGCCTGCGTACCGCAAAAAAAAAAAAAAAAAAAAAAAAAAAAGACTAGCAGTTAGATAAGAGTCCAAATACCATCTGTATATTTAGCCAGTTGGAACTAGAGTGGAGCAGCTGAAATGGAAATCCAGATGAGAATGCTCAATCAGCTAGTTTTCCTGTGGCCTTAAAAAGTGTGGAAGGAAGATTTCTAACTTTAAAAAGTAAGTGAAAGTAATTTTGCAATGAAATATTTAAGTAAAGATTGACAATGTTTAAGTCAGTAGAATACTACACTTTATACTTAGAATTATATGAATATATAGAAAATTGATTTACTTTAATGCATAATTATATGTCCTATCATTTTAATAAAGATAGTTGTATACTTCATGTTACTACCAAACTTTTCAAACTTTCCTCATCACTTTATGTCTCACATTTTGAAATCATCTGTCCTGAAATGGTTTCTCATAAGTCACCAATGACCAGTGACCCCTTCCTTAGTCTTTTAAGTTCCTCACTAAACCTGTGACTTTACATAAGTCCATCCTTCTTAAAATGGTTTCTTCCCTTGTTTGTGTTTTTCCACCTCATTTTTCACCCCTCCTTTCTCCATCACTGGTTCTTTCCTTAACTCTCCTTTACATTATAGATACTCTTCAGGATTCTGCGTCTTCACCCTCTCTTCATTTCTCCTTCAGTTTACATTTATGTTCATATCCTCTCCCACCATTTCAAATATTACCTATATTATGCTGATAAATTAAAAATTCATATATCTTTAACTCTTACCTCTCTCCTGACATCTAGATCCCAATATCTAATAATCTATAAGTCCAGATGAATATTCCATTGGCACTGAATTTATATTTAAAGGTCTGAACCTCTTTTTCAGTTTTTCAATTTTGATTTAGTTATTTTAATTTATAACCCTCAGAGTTATATTTGACCCTTTTTTCTTCTTCATATATCGTATGCAATCACTTTTGTAGTCTTCTTGATCCAATTTTTATATTGTCTCTCATTTATTTCTTCTCCTTTTTCATTCCCACATTCAGCGTCCTAGTTGAGGATGTTATGTTTTGCCTGGAAGACTTACAATAGCCTTTTAACTAATCATGTTTCCTCAGATATCTTACCTTTTAAATATATATTTCACTAACAAGGTTATCATTTTAAGACATAGCAGATCAGGTAATTCTCTACCTCAAAACCTTTGAATGGCTCCCAGTTGTCAACAGTACAAAGTCTTATTCCTTGACAGGAGGTTTAAGGCCCTGGTGCTTTTTCCCTTGAATTTAATTTACTGCATCCTTCTACACACTTCTACACTTCAGATATGTTACTCACTGTCTCCTAAACATACCATTTACTTCCTACCTCCAGGCCTTTGCTTCTGCTAATACCTTATCATGAACTCTCTTCTTTTCTCTTATGCATATCAAAATTCTATTAATTATTTAGCTACTGTAAAGCTATTTGGACTATCTAACTAGCCACTTGATAAATAACCACTGATGAATTCAGAGTTTTGTTTTGAAAATCCAAGATCATTTTCAGAAATAACCATATGAATTTTACTTCCACATTAGCTGTGAAATTTTTGTTTCATTACATCAATATTTCTTAAATAATCTCTCACAGAGAAATCTCTCAGAGTCTGACATGAGGATAACTTTTTAATTCCTTACTAACTGCTGTTTTTCCTTTTTTCAGATTGTTACCTAGCTTTTTGGGTTTCCTTTGTCTTTTTCGTTTACAAGAAATTCAGTCACAGCCACTGAGTTTATTTTCCATATTGTTCTTCATTAAAATTTTTTTTCTTTAATTAGTTGTATTATATTTGGTTTTTCAGCAAATGCTTAAGGTCCTTTTTAAAGAAAAGAGTGGGGTATAATCAAATAAATAGAAATTGAACTTTTACCCATTAAGTCAGTTCAAATTCCAGCTGTTCAGTCTCTTCAATGATGGGCTATTTGACATCCTATTCTTTAATAACAAGTTGGTTTTACATGCCTACTCTTCTGTACAATAAATGTACTTCTTTTATAGTACTTATGTTGGTTTTATGTTATATATATCATTTTTATATCTGTCTTCTCCAGTAGACAGAAATGCAGTGGGATAGAAAGAAGGTTAGGGCTGGGGCTCTGCGACTACCATTTATAGCAAAGTAGTCTGAGAGAACTTTAAATTGACTGAGGTTCATCCAGGTTAACATGTAGAGGAGGCAAGAAGTGACATTTCCCTTTAGTCACATAAAAAATGAGAAGAAATACGCAGAGGAGAAGACAAAGAAGAGCATTTTTCCCCTCTCACTGCCTCTACTGAACCCTGGCAATAAAGAAGTCTTCTCTGCCCAGTAATAAAGACCAGGGTGAGAGAAAACATAAGTCCAGTGTGTCATGGTATCTTTTGCAATTAACCACATCTTACTTATCTTGAGGTCCACTCATATACTATTTCATTTCTGATATGTCTAATGACTGCTCTAGTCATCATTTATTTATAACTCTAACAATACTTATTGTTTGGAAATATGTGTGTGTGTGTGTGTGTGTGTGTGTATGTATAAGTTTGGTATAAAATAAATATATACATAACTTAGTTTTATAAATATAGATTAAAAAACTAAATGTTAAAAGTTCCAAACGATAAGTAGTATTAACATTGGTATAAATGTTTCCTACCTCGCAGTTGTTTCTTTTAAGGAAAGGATCATGCTGTATATACATCTGTTCAACTTTTATGCCTACTAGAGTTTCTTTCATTCTGCTTATTAGCACACTACCCAAGTTCCATATATACTTTATTAATTTTGAAAGAATACCAAGAGTGTGGAAATATTTGATAACATTAATTATTCATTTGACAGATTTTTTGAGTACCTACTTTATGCAAGACACTGTGCAACCATTGGGAATAAAACAAATTAGGAAAATGTAATGATTACTTTTTAATTTTATTTAATTCACATCTACAGAATGAATCTGTAAATACAAAAATTTTAAACTCTTCTTGCTTTAAGTCAAATTAAATAGTATATGTTAGAGTTAATATAGTCCAGTGATTCCAAATATGGGTTTTGTAGTCAGACGCTGGCTTTGAGGGGTGTAACCTGAGCAAGCAACTCAATCTTTCTAGGCCTGGAAAAACATAATATCTGTTTTGTAGGATTAAATGAGATAATGTACATAAACTGCTTACCCTGGGGTCTGGCATGTAGTAAGCCCTCAAATTGCAACTCTTATGTAAACTACCTTTTAAGTTGGCTATTTTAAGTGGAACTAGGCTTCTACCTCACCAGAGATTATTTTCTGATAACCTTGCTTTTACTTCTGTGTAATAATTTTCAAAGCAGCATTAAAGGGTACGGGGAGGACCTAGGATTTACAACAAAAAGTTCTGGGATCTAACGATACTATGAAATTTACTTAACTTTTCTTTATCTTAGGAGGTGAGTTTTTGTAGCCTTTTATAAGCCTATAGAAGGTTGAAACCAAAGGTAGTATGACCTAGGTCAGAAAAATTACATATGTTTCTTAAGTGTTATTGCTATAATAATTCTGTGTTAAAATATTTTTCCTTTGGAATATAGAATGATATATCAACTTTTCCCCTCCTCTACTTGTTTTTAATTGTTATTTCATTAGGCTATTCATTCAATTGATTGGCATCATGAGGGCAAACAATTCATGTGCAGCCATTCAGATGGTAGCTTGACTTTATGGAACCTGAAAAGCCCAAGTCGTCCTTTCCAGACCACAATTCCACATGGTAAGATGTATGCTTTCAAAAGAAATCAACTCTGGAGATTCAGTGCCGTTACTTGAAGTAGGAAAGTTGGTATCATTATCACTAGAAAGAGGTAATAGGACATAGCTTCTGATTCTAAATACCCCTTTATACCTCCTTCAGATCCCTACATTATGACCCAAAGTTTCTATACTTCCCTTCCTCCTATCTATCAACTTTCCTACATTGTAAGTGATACCTATTCAATTTTGATACCAAAAATTGAATAACTGATGGTTGATGTACCTGAAGCAGAGGAGATAATATAGGATATTTGACGAATTTTAAGGGGTAAGGAGCTAGTGAGAGAATGGCACTTTATAGATCTGACTCTTGGACCTAATTTCTATACTGCTTTAGAGTCTGTTGTTTTCTAAATTCTCCCATTTATTTCCATTTCTGCCATTTGATTCCACTAAATTATGACTACATGGTTTTTATCGTAGGTTGTATTTATCTTATATTCCTCATTGAAAGGAGATATTTAGGATTTATGTTGGATCTGTCTAACTAGGCAGAATAAAAATTTAAAATGTATGAATATCTTTTATTCAGAGGCCATATTATTTTCCATAATATTGGTGATGATCTGAGTTTCGTGTTTATCTCATACCATTGGTTGGTTGTAAGAATAAAGCGGTCAAAACCTAGAGGTTAATGAAATACATTCTATTTCATA
The DNA here is from genome assembly GCF_008692025.1 of Phocoena sinus. Classification (NCBI taxonomy): domain Eukaryota; kingdom Metazoa; phylum Chordata; class Mammalia; order Artiodactyla; family Phocoenidae; genus Phocoena; species Phocoena sinus. The sequence goes on along the minus strand of NC_045766.1, from coordinate 77,795,875 downwards.
GTTTCTGAGTGTTTATTATAGTTTCACATTGAGAAAATAGTGGTATGTTTTTATAGTGGGTGAAATCAAAAGATGGAACTATTCCAGCTTGGGTTGGTTTGCCATTTTTTGTACCACAGTTGCATGTTCCACCACAAAAGATTAAATTATTGCAACATTTACCTTAGCAGTTTACTTAGCGATTACCTTACATTTAAAAACTTACTTAGAGATGCTTTATTTATTTATTTATTTAAATAGAAGTACAGTTGATATATTATTTATATCAGTTTCAGGTGTACAACATAGTTTTTCAATATTTTTATAGATTACACTCCAGTTAAAGTTCTTACAAAATAATGGTTGTAATTCCCTGTGCTGTACAATATTCATTATTGCTTATTTATTTTATACATATAAATAAATGTATATGTATCTCTTAATCTCATACCCCTAATTTGCCCCTCCCCCCTTCCGTCTCTACTCTGGTAACCACTAGTTTGTTCTCTATATCTGTGAGTCTGTTTCTGCTTTGTTTTTGTTTTATTTTTTGGCTCCACGTATAAGTGATAACATAGAGTATTTGTCTTTCTTTGAATTATTTAACTTAGCATAGTACTCTATGCTATTCTGCCATCTCTGTTGTTGCAAATGGCAGAATTTCATTCTTTTACATGGCTGAGTAATATCCATTATATAGATGTGAGATACACACACACACACACACACACACACACACACACACATATATGATCTGAGTCAAATTTGAAATTCTCATTTTTACTTTGTACTGTTTAAATCTTCACTGTTTTTTATTATTGGTTGATTTTTCAATTCTTAGAGAAGTAAGTTAAAATATGTGTTATGAATATTTTCCTTGTACTTCTATTTATTTTTGTTTTTATACTCTAAAAATCAAATAGCTAAATGTGGCTGATATCGTTTATCAGATATTCTGTGATTTAACTGGTGTTTGACTAGGAATCAGTTTCTGAGAAAGCGGTATTAAAATTTAATGATTATAGAATTGTCTACTTTTCACTTTAATTCTGTACTTTTTTGTTTCATGTATTTTAAGGTTTTATTGTTAGGTATCTATCATGTCTCCTGTAGAGAACATATAGTTGGGTCTTGTTTTTTATTCAGTCTTACATAATTTAGTTGGAGTGTTTAGTCCGTTAATATTAAATATAATTACTGATGGGATTGGATTTAGGTATACCAGTTTATTTTTTGTTGTTGTTGGTCCTATCATTTTTTGTTCCTTTTATCTCCCCTTTTTGCCTTCTTTTGGATTATTTGAAAGTTTTTATTATGGTTCCATTTGAATTTACATATAGGCAATTTATCTTCACATATTCTTTTTAATCTGTTGCTCTAGGGATTACAATATATTGTACTTCCTTAACTTTCCATATCCTATTAGGGTTAATTGTAACACTTTACATAAAATGTAGAAATTTCACTACCACGTATATTTATTTATCTTCACCCATTGTCCTTCAGCAACAGTTATCATATGTATTACATCTAAATACAATGTTACAATTTTTGCTTTCAATACTCTTTAAGTATTTTTTTATTGATGTATAGCTAACTTACAATGTTTTGTTAGTTTCAGGTGTACAGTGTAGTGATTCAGTTATTTTTATTTTCATATTATATTCCAGTATACGTTATTACAAGATACTGAATATAATTCACTGTTTGATACAGTAAATCCTTGTTGCTTATCTATTTTATGTATAGTAGTTTATATCTGTTAATCCAATACATGTAATTTGTCCCTCCCCACCTCCCTCCCCTTTGGTAACCATAAATTTGTTTTTTATATTTATAAGTCTGTTTCTGTTTTGTATATAGATTAATTTTTAGATTCCACATATAAGTGATATCATATAGTATTTGTCTTTCTCTGTCTGACTTACTTCACTAAGTATAATATTCTCTAGGTCCATCCATGTTGCTTAAATGACAATATTTCATTCTTTTTTATGGATGAGTAATATTCCATTGTACTTATATACCACACCTTCTTTATCAATTCATCTGTTGGTGGACATTTTGGTTGTTTCCATGTCTTGGCTATCGTAAATAGTGCTGTTGTGAACATTGCGGCGCATGTATCTTTTCAAATTAGAGTTTTCATTTTTTTCTGGATATATACCCAGGAGTAGGATTGTTGGATCATATGGGTAGCTCTATTTTTAGTTTTTTGAAGAACCTCCATACTATTTTCCGTAATGGCTGCACCAATTTACATTCCTTCCAACAACATACAAGGGTTCCCTTTCCTCCACATCCTCTCCAGCATATATTATTTGTAGACATTTTGATGATAACCATTCTAACCAGTATGAGGTGATAACTCATTGTGGTTTTGACTTGCATTTCTCTAATAATTAGCAATGTTGAGCACCTTTTCATGTGACTGTTAGCTATCTGTATGTCTTCCTTGGAAAAATGTCTATTTAGGTTTTTGCCCATGTTTTGATTGGGTTTTTTTTTTGATATTGAGTTATATGAGCTGCTTGTATATATTGGATATTAACCCCTTGTCAGTTGCATCATTTACAAACATTTTCTCCCATTTTGTAGGTTGTCTTTTTATTTTGTTGATGGTTTCCTTTACTCTGTAAAAGCTTTTAAGTTTGATTAAGTGCCATTTGTTTATTTTTGCTTGGATTTCTTTTGCCTTGGGAGACTGATCTAAGATAATATTGCTACGATTTATATCAGAGAATATTTTGCCTATGTTCTGTTCCGGGAGTTTTATGGTGTCAAGTCTTGTATTTAAGTCTTTAAACCATTTTGAGTTTATATTTGTATCTGGTGTGAGGAAGTGTTCAAAGTTCATTGATTTATATGTAGCTGTCCAGCTTTCCAAGCACCCCTTGCTGAAGAGACTATTTTTTCTCCATTGTATATTCTTGCCTCCTTTCTCGTAGATTAATTGACCATAAGTTGTGGGTTTATTTCTGGGCTCTCTGTCCTGTTCCATTGATCTATGTGCCTTATTTAGTGTGTGCAAGTACCACACTGTTTTGATGATTGTAGCTTTTTCTGAAGTCTGTAAGGGTTATACCTCCAGCTTTGTACTTTTTTCTCAGAATTGCTTTGACAGTTCTGGGCCTTTTGTGGTTCCATATAAATTTTAGGATTGATCTAGTTCTGTGAAAAATGTCATGGATATTTTGATAAAGATTGCACTAAATCTGTAGTTTGCTTTGGGTAGTATGGCCATTTTTAACAATATTAATTCTTCCAATCCAAGAGCATGGAATATGTATATATATATTTTAAATCACTTTTAGTTTCATTTATCAAAGTTTTATAGTTTTCAGTGTAAGGTCTTTCACCTCCTTGGTTAAGTTTATCCCTAGGTATTTTATATTTTTGATGCAATTTTAAACAGGATTTTTCTTTTATTTTCTCTTTCTGACATTTCATTGTTAATATAAAGAAATACAACAGATTTATGTATATTAATCTTGTATTCTGCTACCTTGCTGACTTACTAGTTCTGATAGTTTCTGTGTGGAAACTTTAGGGTTCTCTACATAGAGTACCATGTCATCTGCATAGAGTGACAGTTTTACCACTTCCTTTCCAGTTTCTTATTGCTGTGGTTAGGTTAGGACTTACAATACTATGTTAAATAGAAGTGGTGAGAGTGAACATCCTTGTCTTGCTTCTGAGTTTAGCAGGAATTCTGTCAGCTTTTCACTGTTGAGTATTATATTGGCTCTGTGTTTAGTGTAAATGGCCTTTATTATGTTGAGATATGTTCCTTATACCCACTTTGATGAGAGTTTTTATTATGAATGGATGTTGAATTTTGCCAAATGCTTTTTCTGTGTCTATTGAGATTATGATGTAATTTTTATTTTTTCTTTTGTTAATGTGGTATATCACATTGATTGGTTTGTGAATATTGAACAATCCTCATGACCCTGGAATAAAACAAACTTGATCATGGTGTATGATCCTTTTTATGTATTGTTGGATTTGATTTGCTAATATTTTGGTGGGGATTTTTGCATCTATATTCATCAGAGATATTGGCCTGTAATTTTCTTTTATTTCTTTTTTTTTTTTTAGTGTATTTGTTTGGTTTTGGTATCAGGGTGATGGTGGCCTTATAGAATGAATTAGAGAGTGTTCTATTCTCTTCAATTTTTTGGAATAGTTTGAAAAGGATAGGAATAAGTTATTCTTTGTATGTTTGGTAGATTTCCCCAGTGAATCTGTCCAGTACTGGACTTCTGTTTGCAGGGAATTTTTTTTTTTAAGATTTATTCATTATTTATTTATTTATTTATGGTTGCATCGGGTCTTAGTTGCAGCACTCGGGACCTTCATTGAGGCATGTGGGCTCTTCATCATGGTGCATGGGCCTGTCTCTTGTTGCTGCATGTGGGTTTCTCTCTAGTTGTGGCGTGTAGGTTTTCTCTCTCTAGTTGTGGCACGCAGTCTCCAGGGCGAGAGGGCTCTGTAGTTTGCAGCACGTGAGCTCTCTCGTTGAGGTACATGAGCTCAGTAGTTGTGACACGCAGGCTTAGTTGCCCCATGGCATGTGGGATCTTAGTTCCTTGACCAGGGTTCAAACCCCTGTCCCCTGCATCGTAAGGTGGATTCTTTGCCACTGGACCACCAGGGAAGTCCCTATTTTTTTTTTTTAATTACAGATTCTATTTTACTTCTAGTGATTGGTCTGTCCACATTATCTGTTTCTTCTTGACTCAGTTTTGGCAGGCTGTATGTTTCTAGAAACTTGTCCATTTTTTCCAAGTTGTCTAGTTTTTGGCATATTAATAGTTGTTCATAGTATTTTCTTATGATGTTTTGTATTTCTGTGCTATCAGTTATTATTTCTCCTCTTTCATTTCTTATTTTGTTTATTTGGGTCCTCTTTCTTTTCTTTTTTGTGACCTTGGCTAGTGAATTGTCAATTTTGTTTATCTTTCAAAAAAATGGCTCTTGGTTTCATTGCTCTTTTCTGTTATTTTTTAATCTTTATTTATTTCTTCTATGATCTTTATTATTTCTTTCTTTCTGATAACTTTAGACTTTTTTGTTCTTTTTTTCTAATTCTTTTAGGTGGTCACTTAGGGTGTTTGAGATTTTTGTTGTTTCTTGAGGAAGAGCTGTATCAGTATGAACTGCCCTCTTAGAAATGCTTTTGCTGCATCCCATAGATTTTGTAAGGTTCTGTATTCATTGCTATTTGTCTTGAGGTATTTTCTGATTTCTTCTTTGATTTCATCATTGACCCATTGGTTTTTTTAGTAGCATGTTGTTTCGTCTCCATATGTTTCTTATTTTTCCATTTTTCTTTGTATTGTTTATTTCTAGTTTCATACTGTTGTGGTCAGAAAAGATGCTTGAAATAATTTCTGTCCTCTTAAATTTGTTGAGACTTTGTTTTGTGAGCTAATATGTGCTCTATCCTAGAGAGTGTTCCATAACTACTTGAAAATTATGTGTATTCTATTTTTTTTTGGATGTAGTGTCCTGTAGATAAAAACTAAGTCCACCTGGTCTCTTGTGTCATTTAGGACCTATATTGCTTTATTGATTTTCTCTCTGCATGATCTGTCCATTGATGTCAGTGGGATGTTAACTTCTCCTATTATTATTGTATTCCTGTAAATTTCTCCCTTTATGTCTCTTAGTATTTGTTTTATATATTTAGGTGTGCCTGTATTGTATGCTTATATGTTGATGTGTGTAATATCCTCTTCTTATGTTGATTCTGTTATCATTATATAGTTCCCTTCTTTGTCTTTGTTATAGACTTTGTTTTAAAGTCTATTTTGCCTGGTATGGGTATTGCTACCATCTCTTTCTTCTCATTTCCATTTGCATGAAATATCATTTTCCATCCCCTCACTTTCAATTTCTGTCTTTAGCCCTGAAGTGAATCTCTAGTAGGCAGCATATGGTAGGCTCTTGAGTTATGTATTTTTTATCAACTCTGCCACTCCATGTGTTTTGATCAGAACATTTATTCCATGTATTGATAGGTATGTATTTATTGTCATTTTATTCCTTGTTTTCAAGTTGATTTTGTAATTTTTCTTTGTTTATTCTTTTTGTTTTTCCTTTTATGGTTTGATGATTTTTCTTTGTAATATACTTGCATTTCTTTCTTTTTGGTTTCTGTGAATCTCTTGTATATTTTTGATTTGTGGTTACTGTGGAGTTCAAGTATGTTGACCCATAACTATATCTACTTGCTTTAAACTGATAGTCATTCATGTTCAAACATGTTGTAAAAGATCTACATTTTTTTCCCCTTCCCCACATTTTTGGATTTTGATGTCATATTTTACATCTTCATGCTTATCCTTTTATTATGTGTTGTAGTTATAATTGTTTTTACAATTTTTTTGGATTTTTTTTAATCTGTGTACTGGCTTATTTAAGTGATCTTCAAACCTTACTATATATTTGCCTTTCTTGTTGGGATTTTCCTTTTCCTATAGATTCTTGCTTCTTTTCCATTTAGAGAAGACCATTCAATATTTCTTTTAGGGTAGCTTTAGTACTGCTGTATTCTTTTAGTTTTTGCTTGTCTGAGAAATTCTTTATCTCTCCTTCTATTGTAAATAATAATTTTGCTGGGTAGAGTATCCTAGGTTGCAGGGTTTTCCCTTTCAGGACTTTGAATCTATCATGCCACTCCCTTCTGGCCTGCAAAGTTTCTCAGAGAAATCAGCTGATATTCTTATGGGGGTTCCCTTGTAACTGACTATTTGTTTGTCTCTTGCTACGTTTAGAATCCTCTCTTTAACTTTAGCCATTTTAATTTTGATATGTCTTGGTGTGGATCTGTTCGGGTCATCTTGTTCAGGACCTTTTGTGCTTCCTGTACCCGATATCTGTTTCCTTCTTTAGGTTTGGGAAATTTTCAGCCATACTTTTTTCACATACATTTTTGATCCCCTTCTCTCTCTCTTCTCTTTCTGGAACCCCTATTATGGTTGGCATGTTTTATATTATCCTATAGATCTTACATGTTGCTTTTTTTTAAATTTGTCTTTCTGCATGATAGGGTGATTTCCATTATTCTATCTTCCATATCACTTATTTGTTCTTCTGTGTCATTTAGTCAGCTATTCGTTGCTTTTAGATTGCTTTTAATCTCAGCAATAGAATTGTCTGTTTTTGATTGGTTCATCTTTATAGCTTCTAGTTCCTTGTTACAGTGATCTGCATTTCTATCAATAATCTTTCTCACTCATCATTTTTATTGCCACCTTTTTGAGCTCAGGGTCTAGTAGACTGGTGAGATCTGTTTCATTATTTGTTTTCTCAGGGGATTTTTCTTGTTTTAATTGGGAGTAGTTCTTCTGCCTTTTCATTTTACTTAACTTTCTCTGTCTCTATGAATTTAGGGGAAACATATTTCTACTGTGGTCTTGAAGGGGTGTTTTTATGTGGGATTGTTGCTTTGGAGACTGTGTGTGTTCAGTGTTTTTGGTGTGAGAGCTGGTTTCAGTGTGGACACCAGCCCTATCTTTCCTCAGGGTGTGCTGGTCGTTATCCTTTTGATAGAGGGTGTGGTTGGTGTTATAGTATCTAGAGCCTGTGGAGGATGTGAGGTAGGGCTTCCTCTCTCCTCTGTGCCTGTGGCTGCCCCACAAGTGGCAGAGTTTGCTTCCCAGTAGTTGGAGTAGAAGCCCTAAGGTTTGGGTTCTGTCAGGCTCTGTTGCCCTTGAGTATTTGCCCTGCCCCAAAGAGGTGATCACTGAAAGCAAATGAGGCCCATACAGTCACAGAGACCTATGTGCTGCCTGTGTAGACGTCTGCCCAGAAGCAGCACAAGGTTGCTTCCTTTTCTCTGTTGTGTACATCCCAGATCTAGTGCTAGGCTGTCATTTAGAGTAGGCTGAGTCTCAGGGTTGGTGCATTGTGGTGACAGGAATTGAGGTGGCTCATGTGCCACCTGGGATCTGGGCTGCTACTGTGGCAGTCTTCTCCCAGAACTAGCGCTAAGTTGTGGTATGGAGTGGGTGGAGCTGGGGTGCTCTCACTGGGAGAGGAACCACTGCATACTCCTGAGCCTGCTGACAATGGCTGTCTCCACCCAACTCACACCCAAGGCCATCAGGGCTGTCTCTTAATTTCTGGATGAGTCCTCTCCCAGGGCCTATCTACCCAAGATTCAGTGCTTAGCTGCAGTGCACTCCTGTGGTACTGCTCCATGCCTGCAATTACAGTGGCCTCCATGGCTCCACCCCAGATATCACCCGGGCCTTCTGGGCTGTTTCTGCATATGTAGGCTGAGTCTTTGCCCAGAGCTTGTGCCAGGCTGTGTTGTGGAGTGAGTGGGGCTGGGTTGTTTGCCCCTTTGGATTGGGAAATGCAGCGAGGTGGCAGCCACCAATGCAAGGCTGTCTCTGCACTAATTGTTAGCAAGCCATCATCAGAGTCTAGACTTCTCTAGCCCTTCTGTTTGTCTCAGCAGGCAAGAGGGTTTTCTACTCCATGTGGACCCCAGGGCTGGGATGCTCAGATTGTGGCTCCACTTTCTAGCTCCCTAGGGTAAGGGTCTGCCCATGCAGACGTTCTCTTCCTTACAGATTCCTCCCAAGGATGGAGGTCCTGACCCAAAGCCTTTTTTCCCCCAACCTACCTGATAATGTAGAGATTTGTAAATAATAATTTTGCTGGGTAGAGTATCCTAGGTTGCAGGGTTTTCCCTTTCAGGACTTTGAATCTATCATGCCACTCCCTTCTGGCCTGCAAAGTTTCTTCAGAGAAATCAGCTGATATTCTTATGGGGGTTCCCTTGTAACTGACTAGACAACTGACAAAGTTGTCTTGCAACTTTGGTTGTAAAGGAGTTCTTCTGCCAGCTTCCAGTTATCTTTTCATGAGTACTGTTCCATTTATAGATATATTTTGATGTGTTTGTTGTGGGAGGTGAGCTCCATGTCTTCCTACTCTACCTTCTTGATTCCCCCCAGCTATTTTTTTAGTTTATTAAAAAAATTTTTTTAATGTTATATAATTTTTAAAGGTTATTTTTCATTTACAATTATTTAAAAATATTGGCTGTATTACTTGTGTTGTACAATATATCCTTGAGCTATCTTATAGCCAGTAGTTTGTGCCTCCCACTCCCCTATCCCTATATTGCCCCTCACCCTCTTCTCCCCGCTGGAAACCACTTGTTTGTTCTCTATATCTGTGAGAGTGCTTCTTTTTTGTTATAGTCACTAGTTTATTGCATTGTTTAGATTTCACATGTAAGTGATATCATACAATATTTGTCTTTCTCTGTCTGACTTATTTCACTTAGCACAGTGCCCTCCAAGTCCATCCATGTTGCTGCAAATAGCAAAATTTAATTCTTTTTTTTATAGCTGAGTAGTATTCCATTGTGTGTGTGTGTGTGTGTGTATGTGTGTGTGTGTGTGTGTGTGTGTGTACCACATCTTCTTTATCGATTCATCTGTTGATGGACACGTAGTTCACTTCCATATTTTGGCTATTGTGAATTATGTGGCTATGAACGTTGGAGTGCATGTACTTTTTCAAATTAGTGTTTTTGTTTTTTTCAGATAAATACCCAGGAGTGGAATTGCTGGGTCATATGGTAGTTCTGTTTTTAGTTTTTTAAGAAAACTCCACACTGTTCTTCACAGTGGCTACACCAATTTATATTCCCGCCAAGAGTACACAAGGGTTCCCTTTTATCCACATCCTCACCAACATTTGTTATTTGTGTTCTTTTTGATGATAGCCGTTCTGACAAGTGTGAGATGATAATTCATTGTGGTTTTGATTTGCATTTCCCTGATGATTAGTGATGTTGAACTTTTCATGTGCCTATTGGCCATCTGTATGTCTTCTTTGGATAAATGTCTATTCAGTTCTGCCCAATTTTTAATCAGGTTGTTTGTTTTTACAATGTTGAGTTGTATGAACTATTTATACATGTTGGCTCTTAATCCCTTATCAGCCATGCAATTTGTAAATATTTTCTCCCCATTCAGTAGTTTGTCTTTTTGTTTTGTTGATGGTTTCCTTTGCAGAAGCTTTTAAGTTTGATTGGGTCACAATTGTTTATTTATTTGTTTTATTTACTTTAGGAGTTGTATCCAAAAAAAAAAAAGTGCTGCAATTTATGTCACAGAGTGTTCTATGTTTTTCTCTAGGAGTTTTATAGTATCTGTTCTTAAATTTAGGTCTTTAATTCATTTTGAATTTATTTTTGTATATGGTGTTAGAGAATGTTCTAATTTCATTCTTTTACATGTGGCTGTCCAGTTTTTCTTATTGAAGAGACTGTCTTTTCTTCATTTTATATTCTTGCCTCCTTGTCATAGATTAACTGACCATAAGTACATCAGTTTATTTCTGGACTCTATCCTGTTCCACTGATCTATGTGTCTGTTTTTGTGACAGTACCATACTGTTTTAATTACTTTACCTTTGTAGTATAGTCTGAAGTCAGGGAGCCTGATTCCTCCAGCTCCATTTTTCTTTCTCAAGATTTCTTTGGCTATTCAGGGTGTTTTGTATTTCCATACAAATTTTAAAATTATTTGTTCCAGTTCTATGAAAAATGCCATTGGTAATTTGATAGAGATTGCATTGAATCTGTAGATTGCCTTGGGTATTATGGTCATTTTCACAATATTCGTTCTTCCAATCCAAGAACACAGTATATCTTTCAATCTGTTTGTGTCTTCTTCAGTTTCTTTCATCAGATTCTTATAGTTTTTGGCATACTGGTCTTTTGCCTCCTTAGGTAGGTTTATCCCTAGGTTTTTTACTCTTTTTGATTTCATGGTAAATGGGATTATTTCCTAAATTTCTCTTTCTGAGAGTCCATTGTTAGTGTACAGAAATGAAACAAATTTCTGTATATTGATTTTTCATCCTGCAACTTTACTGAATTCATTGATGAGCACTGATAATTTTTTTGGTGGCATCTTTTGAATTTTCTATGTATAGTATCATGTCATCTGCAAACAGTGACACTTTTATGTCTTCCTTTCCAATTTGGATTCTTCTGTTTCTTTTTCTTATGTGAGTGCTATGGCTAGGACTTCCACAACTATGTTGAATAAAAGTAGCGAGAATGGGCATCCTTTTCTTGTTCCTATCTTAGAGGAAATGCTTTCAGCTTTTTACCACTGATTATGATGTTAGATGTGGGTTTCTCAAATATGGCCTTTATTATGTTGAAGTGTGTTTCCTCTGTGTCCTCCTTCTAGAGAGTTTTTATAATAAATTGATGTTGAATTTTATCAAAAGCTTTCTGCATCTATTGAGATGATCATATGGTTTTTATTCTTCAATATGTTGATGTGGTGTATCACACTGATTGATTTGCAGATATTGAAAAATTTTTATCCCTGGGATAAATCCCATTTTTCATGGTGTATGATTCTTTTAATGTATTGTTGGATTCAGTTTTCTAGTATTCTGTTGAGGATCTTTGCATCTATGTTCATCAGTGATATTGGCCTGTAATTTTCTTTTTTTGTGCTATCTTGGTCTGGTTTTGGTACCAAGGTGATGGTGGTCTCATAGAATGAGTTCAGAAGTGTTCCTTCCTCTGCAATTTTTGGAATAGATTGAGAAGGGTATGTACTAACTCTTCTTTAAATGTTTGGTAGAATTCACTTGTGAAGTTAGTTTCTCCTGAACTTTTGTGTGTTGGGAATTTTAAATTAATGATTCAGTTTCATTACTGGTCATTGGTCTGTTTATATTTTCTATTTCTTCCTGGTTCAGTCTTGGGAGAGTGTGCCTTTCTAAGAATTTGTCCATTTCTCCTAGGTTGTCCGTTTTTTGGCGTATGGTTGTTCATAGTAGTCTCTTATGATCCCTGGTATGTCTGTTGTGTTGGTTATAACTTCTCCTTTTTCATTTCTGGTTTTATTGATTTGGGTTGGCCCTCTACCTTTTTTTCTTATGAGTCTGGCTAAGGATTTATCAATTTTGTTTATCTTTTCAAAGAACCAGCTTTTAGTTTCATTGATCATTTCTATGTTTTTTTAGTCTCCATTTCATTTATTTCTGCTCTGATCTTTATGATTTCTTTTTTTTTTTTATTATTTTTTTTTCTTCTACTAAGTTTAGGTTTTGTTTGTTGTACTTTTTCCAGTTGCTATAGGTATAAGTTTAGGTTGCTTATTTGAGATTTTTCTTGTTGCCTGAGGTAAACCTGTATCACTGTAAACTTCCCTCTTAGAAATGCTTTTGCTGCATCCCATAGGTTTTGTATCATCACACTTTCATTTTCATTTGTCTCTTGGTATTTTTTTAGTTTCCTCTTTGATTTATTCAATGATCCACTGCTTGTTTAGTAGCATATTGTTTAGCATCCACATGTTTGTTGCATTTTTTTTCTTGTAGTTGATTTTTAGTCTTCATAACATTGTGATTGGAAAAGATGCTTGATATGATTTCAGTTTTCTTACATTTACTGAAGGTTGTTTTGTGGCCTAGCATATGATCTATCCTGGAGAATGTTCTATGTGCACTTGAAAAGAATGTGTATTCTCCTGCTTTTGGATGGAATGCTCTATAAATATCTAAGTTCATTTGATCTAGTGTGTTATTTATGGCCTGTGTTTGCTTACTAATTTCTTGTCTGGATGATCTGTCCATTGATGTAAGTCGGGAGTTAAAGTACCCTACTATATTTGTGTTACTGTCAGTTTCTCCTTTTATATCAATATCTGTTAATATTTGCCTTATATTTTGAGGTGCCCCTATGTTGGGTGCATATATATTTACAATTGTTATATCTTCTTCTTGGATTGATTCCTTGATCATCATGTAGCATCTTTCTTTGTCTCTTATAACAGTATTTATTTTAAAGTATATTTTATCATAAATAAGTATTGCTACTTCAGCATTCTTTAGATTACCATTGGTATAGAATACTCATTTCTATCCTCTCACTTTCTGTATGTGTCTCTAGATCTGGAGTGGGTCTCTCATAAGCAGTATATGGATCTTGTTTTTGTAACCAGTCAGCCATCTGGATTTTTTTTATTGAAGTATAATTGATTTATAATGTTGTGTTAATTTCTGTTCTCATCCTATGTCTTTTGGTTGGAGCATTTAGTCCATTTATGTTTAAGGTAATTATCAATTTTTATGTTCTTATTGCCATTCTGTAAATTGTTTTGGGTTCGTTTTTGTAGCTTTATTGCCCCTTTCTTTTTCTTTTCTCTTTTCTTGTGATTTGATGACTATCTTTAGTGTTATTTTGGATTCTTTTTTCTTTTTTGTGTATATATCTTTCATTGCTTTTTGATTTGTGGTTACCATGAAGTTTTTCTATAGCAATCTCTCTCTCTATATATATGTATATATACACGTGATTGTTTTAAGTTGCTGATCTCTTACTTTCAAATGCATTTTAAAAACCTTGCATTTGTACTCTCCTCCACTCATGATTACTGTTTTTGATATCATATTTTACATCTAATTGTTTTGTGTATCCCTTAACTGTTTATTTTGGATGTAGGTGATTTAACTACTTTCATCTTTTAACCTCCCTACTAACTTTGTGTGTGAATGATTTCCTACCTTTACTGTATGTTTGCTTTTACTGGTGAGCTTTTTCATTTAGTAATTTTCTTGTTTCTAATTGTGGCCTTTTCTTTTTCACCTAGAGAAGGTGAAATGTTCCTCTAACATTTGTTGTAAAGCTGGTTTGGTGGAGCTGAACTCCTTTAGCTTTTGCTTGTCTGTAAAGCTTTTGATTTCTCCATCAAATCTGAATGAGATCCTTCCTGGGTAGAGTATTCTTTGGTTGTAGTTTTTTCTGCTTTCATCACCTTAAATGTATCATGCCACTCCTTTCTGGCCTGCATATTTTCTCCTGAAAAATCAGCTGATATACTTATGGGCCCCTGTATTTTATTTGTTGCTTTTACCTGCTGCTTTTAATATTCCCTCTTTATCTTTAATTTTTGCCATTTTAATTACAGTATGTCTTGGTGTGTTCCTCTTTGGGTTCATCCTGTATGGGACTCTGTACTTCTTGGACTTAGGTGACTGTTCTTTTCCCCAGGTTAGGGAAGTTTTCAGCTATTATGTCTTCAAATATGTTCTCAGCCCCTTTCTCTCTCTCTTTTCCTTCTGGGACCCATATAATGCAAATAATTGATGTGCTTGATGTTGTCCCAGAGGTCTCTTAAACTGTCCTCATTTCTTTTAATTATTTTTTCTTTTTTCTGTTCAGCAGCAGTGATTTCCACTACTCTGTGTTCCAGCTCAGTGATCCATTCCTCTATATCATTTAGTCTATTATTGATTCCTTGTAGTATCTTTTTCATTTTAGTTATTGTATTCTTCATCTCTGTTTGGGTGTTCTTTATATTTTCTAACTCGCTGTTAAAACTTCTAACTTCTTGCTCTGTGCATTCATTCTGCTCTCGAGTTCTTTGATCATCTTTATTATTGTTACTCTGGACTCTTTCTTGGATAGATTGCCTCCTATCTCCACTTCACTTAGTTCTTCTTCTGGGTTTTTTTTTTTGTTTTTTTTTTTAAATATATAAATTTATTTATTTATTTTTGGCTGTGTTGGGTCTTCGTTTCTGTGTGAGGGCTTTCTCTAGTTGCGGCGAGCGGGGGCCACTCTTCATCGCGGTGCGCGGGCCTCTCACTACCTCGGCCTCTCTTGTTGCAGAGCACAGGCTCCAGATGCGCAGGCTCAGTAGTTGTGGCTCACGGGCCTAGTTGCTCCGCGACATGTGGGATCTTCCCAGACCAGGGCTCGAACCCGTGTCCCCTGCATCGGCAGGCAGACTCTCAACCACTGCGCCACCAGGGAAGCCCCCTTCTGGGGTTTTATCTTGTTCCTTTATCTGGAACATGTTCTGTTCCCATCTCATTTTTGTCTAAGTTGCTATTTTTATTTTTATGTATGTGGTATGTTAGTTACATTTCTTGACCTTGGAGAAGTGACCTTCTGTAGAAGACACCCTATGCATCCCAGCAATGCACTCCCCTCTCATCACCCATGGTATATGCTCTATGTGCTCCCCCTAAGAGGGCTGTGTGGGTCCTTCTCTTGTGGTGGGCGGACTATGTGGGCACTCTGGTAGTCTTGTTTGTCCTTTTGTCCAGTTGGTTGCCAGACCCTGCCCTTGTGTGGATGCTGCTGGCTGGTGTTTAGCGGGGTCTGGTCATGAGGCAGCTGATTGCAGAATGCTATGGGGCCCCAGGGCTACTGCTGGCTCACGGGTGGATGAAGCCAGGATCCCAGAGACTCTGGGGTTGTTGACCACCAACCGTTGGATGAACCTGGTGCTGAAGTTAGTGCTGGTCTACTGGCAGGCAGAGCTGGTACCTAGAGTCTGGCTGTAAGGCTCATGGACCCCAGAGCTTGTTTCAGATCATTTTGGGGGGGCAGTTCCTGACACATTTGGGTATGGTATCTGAGGTATCCCGAAGCTTATATGACCTACTGGTGGTAGTACTGGGGCCCATCTGGTCCCAGGATAGAGTCTGTTGTGCTGTGGGTGGGCTGGGTCTGCAGGCAGTGGGATGATAGTTTTCTTGCATCTGGTGTCAGCCTTCTGGTGGGTGAGGCTGATCTAGAGGCTAGTGCAGGCTTCCAGAAGGGAAGTGCTGGTGCCTGTCCACTGGTGGGTGGAACTGGGTCTTGGCCCTCTGGTGGGCAGGCCTTGTCTATGGGCACATCTAGAGGCTGCTGTGGGCTCAGGAATTCTTTAGGCAACCTGTCTGCTGGTGAGTGGGGCAGTGTCTCCACCCAGTTAGTTGTTTGGCCTGAGACATCCCAGCACTGGTGCCTACAGGCTGTTAGGTGGGGCCTAGTCTTGGTGCTAGTGAGCTAAGATGGCAGCTGCCAGCAGCAGTGTCCACTTGGTAGAATGTTCCCAGATATGGCTTTCACCAGTGTCTATGTGCCCAGGGTGAGCTTCAGTCACACCCCACCTCTGTGGGAGACTCTCCAAGACCAAGTGGTCGGTTTGGCCTGGGCTCCTGTCAAATTACTGCTTTTGCCCTGGGTCCCATTGGGTATGAAATTTTGTGTGCACCCTTTAAAAGTGATGTCTCTATTTCCCCCAATCCTGTGGGGCTACTGAAATTAAGCACTGCTGGCCTTCAAAGCCAAATGCTCTGAGACTCGTCTTCCTGATTCCAGAACCCCGGGCTGCAGAGCCTGACATGGGACTCAGAACTCTCACTCCTGTGGGAGAACCTCTGTAATATAATTATTCTCCAGTTTGTGGGTCGATTGCCCACCTGCGGGGGTGGAAGGGATTTGATTATAACACAAGTGTGCCCCTCCTACCCATCTCACTGTGGTTCCTTCTTTATGTCTTTAGTTGTAGAAGATCTTTTCTGATAGGTTGCAGTATTTTTCATGGATGGTTCTTCTGCAGATTGTCGTGATTTTGGTGTGCTCCTGAGAGGAGGTGAGTTCAGGGTCTTTCTACTCTGTCATCTTGGCCACTCCCCAAGTATCTTTTTAATTCAAAAGAAAAGCATTCTTTTATATTTTCTCTTGTTTGTAATTTTTAACACTTTTCATTTGTTCCTGAAGATAAAAGTACATCAATTCGCATTTCCTATAGTACAGGTCTGGTAGAAATGAATTCACTTAGCTTTCCTATATCTGAAAATTTCTTTTGCTTTCATTCTTGAAGGAAACATTTTTGCTGGATATGTATTTCTGGGTTAACTATTTGTGTACTTTGTTTTTAAGGTTCTGAACACTTTAAAGATGTTTTTTCACTATCTTGTAGCTTATATTGTTTTTGATTGAGAATGTGCGATACTTTGATTTTTGGTACCTCTATATATAATGAGTCATTTTCCTCTGGCTGCGTTCAGATGTTTTTTATACCTTTTATTTTCAGCAATTTGACCATGATATACATAGTCTTATTTTCTTCAAGTTTATTCTGTTTAGGGTTTTACTGAACAATGCAGCTTCTTAAATTTATAAATTTATATCTTTCACAAAATTTGGGGAAATTTTAGCCTTTTATTTTTTCAAATATGTTTTTCCGCTCTCTGTCTAGGACACCAGTTACCTTTCTGGTAGAATTTTTGATATTGTCTCACGTGTCTCAGAATCTCTATTTTGTCAATCATTTTTATCTCTGACTTTCAAATTGGATAATTCTTACTGATCTAAAATTATTTTTGTATTTTTCTCTGTAATCTTAATTCAGCTATTAAGCCCATAAGTTATTTTTTAATTTTAGCTATTTCTTACACTACCTACTTTTTAATATTTTCTATTTCTCTGCTGAGATTTCTTCTTTTCATTCATTATTAGCATTTTACTCTCCTTTTCTTTAAATATTGACCTTAGTTATAATAACTGCTTTAAATCTTTGATAATACCAATATCTGCTTTACTTTGAAGTTGGCCTCTGTTCATAATAATGACCCAGATTTTCCTGCTTCTTCATATTTGGACTGTGTCATGCATATTGAGGATGCTATGTTATATATACTATAGAATATAATTTTGTTGCCACCGTACTTCCTAGCCACTGTCTAATAAACTGGGAAATACTATCTAGAGTCATTATTTTTTACAAATCAAATTTTTTTATACTATAGAAGTAGACTTTTTCTGAAACTCAGATTATTGGACAATGATTTTACAATGGGGAGGGTGGCTACAGCCAGTGAAGTTAGATTAGTACTTATTTCACTTGAGATTAGCACTGTAGTGACATTGCCCTTGTAGTTGGTTTTCACTGGTGCTACAGTCGTTGATTTACTTTCATAGTGAATTGTAATGGTTTCAAGTATTTATTCTTCAGTCACAATGCCCTCAGCTAAACACACACACACACACACGCCACACACACACACACCCCCCTACATATATGACCTTAACCAAATCCTATCAAATACTTAATAATGATTTTGTTGCTTAGAAACAGGACAGGCAAATACCACTGTTATTTAACATTTTTCTAAAAATACTAACCAATGTAATTAGACTTGAAGAAGAAATATATTTAAAAGTTTAGAGAGTTCAAAATTATAATTACTTTTTGATAATGTAACTGCACACCTAAAAAATAAAAACTTAATAGGAATACTATTTAGTATAACATGAGAATTCTGTATACAAAACAAAATACAGTGGGTGAATAGAACCATTTTATTATTATTATTTTATTATTTTTTTTTTGCGGTATGTGGGCCTCTCACTGTTTTGGCCTCTTCCGTTGTGGAGCACAGGCTCCGGACGCACAGGCTCAGCAGCCGTGGCTCACGGGCCCAGCCGCTCCGCGGCATGTGGGATCTTCCCGGACCAGGGCACAAACACGTGTCCCCTGCATCGGCAGGTGGACTCTCAACCACTGCGCCACCAGGGAAGCCCCAGAACCATTTTAAAAAACACACAAATTCCTGGGAGTACACCTTAAAATTACAGTGAGGTGTTATTTTTACTAAAGGACATAAAAGGAAAATAAACTCTATGCATGCATAGGTAGATTCAATATTATAAAGCCATTAGCTCCCCACATATTAATTCAAAATATAATTTGTTCCAAAGGAAAATATAACAGGGTTTTTAAAAGATAGATGAGCTTATATGTAGCAAAAATAAACATGAAAATAGGAAAAATATTTAAACAAAGATTACAGGCAGTTTGGAAGGTCAGATGTCGTAAATAATTCTTACTGAAATAAGTACAATTCTGAATATATAAATATATATTTAAAAATTTTTAAATGTCATTGAACCACCAAGCATAAAAATAGGGTAAACTTAAAGATCCCCAAAGAAATTGTTAAACTAGAAACCCAGAGAGATAAATGGAAAAGGCAGATTTTGTTCTGAGGTTTTCTCCTACACTTTGGAGAACTTAAACTTTAAAAAATACAGATTTACTAAGGCCTAATTCACAATTTACTGAGTTAATGTGTACAATTCATTGATTTTTAGTATATTCAGAGTTGTGCAATCATCAACACAATCTAATTTTAGAAATTTTGCCACCCACAGAAGAAACTCTATACCCATTACCAGTTATTCTATCCCTATTCCTCTAGCCTTAGGCAACCACTGAGCTCATTCTGTGTCTGTAGATTTTTCCTACTCTGGACATTTCATATAAATATACTCATACTATATGTGGTCTTCGATGACTGGCTTCTTTCACTTAGCATGTTTTCAAGGTTTATCCATGTTATAGCGTATCTAAATATTTATTCCTTTTCATTGGTGAATAATATTTCACTGTATATGCATCACTTTTTTTATTCATTTATCACTTGGTGGGCATTTGGGTTCTTTCCACATTTTGACTATTCTGAATAATTCTGCTGTGAATGTTTATGTACAAGTTTTCATGTGGAAATCTATTTTCTTTTTTTTTTTTGAAAATTGTCTCACTCATTTATTTTTTTTTTAGAGAGATAAGCTTCTTTTATTTTATTTATTTATTTTTTTAACATCTTTATTGGGGTATAATTGCTTTACAATGGTGTGTTAGTTTCTGCTTTATAACAAAGTGAATCAGCTATACATATACATATGTTCTCATATGTCTTCCCTCTTGCGTCTCCCTCCCTCCCACTCTCCCCATCCCACCCCTCCAGGCTGTCACAAAGCACCGAGCTAACATCCCTGTGCCTTGAGGCTGCTTCCCCCTAGCTATCTACCTTACTACGTTTGTTAGTGTGTATGTGTCCATGACTCTCTCTTGCCCTGTCAAAATTCACCCTTCCCCCTCCCCATATCCTCAAGTCCGTTCTCCAGTAGGTCTGCGTCTTTATTCCTGTCTTACCCCTAGGTTCTTCATGACATTTTTTTCCCTTAAATTCCATATATATGTGTTAGCATATGGTATTTGTCTTTTTCTTTCTGACTTACTTCACTCTGTATGACGGACTCTAGGTCTATCCATCTCATTACAAATAGCTCAACTTCATTTCTTTTTAAGGCTGAGTAATATTCCATTGTGTATATGTGCCACATCTTCTTTATCCATTCATCCAATGATGGGCGCTTAGGTTGTTTCCATCTCCGGGCTATTGTAAATAGAGCTGCAATGAACATTTTGGTACATGACTCTTTTTCAATTTTGGTTTTCTCAGGGTATATGCCCAGTAGCGGGATTGCTGGGTCATGTGGTAATTCTATTTGTAGTTTTTTAAGGAACCTCCATACTGTTCTCCATAGTGGCTGAGCCAATTCACATTCCCACCAGCAGTGCAAGAGTGTCCCCTTTTCTCCACACCCTCTCCAGCATTTATTGTTTCTAGATTTTTTGATGATGGCCATTCTGACTGGTGTGAGATGATATCTCATTGTAGTTTTGATTTGCATTTCTCTAATGATTAATGATGTTGAGCATTCTTTCATGTGTTTGTAGGCATTCTGTATATCTTCTTTGGAGAAATGTCTATTTAGGTCTTCTGCCCATTTTTGGATGGGGTTGTTTGTTTTTTTGTTATTGAGCTGCATGAGCTGCTTGTAAATTTTGGAGATTAATCCTTTGTCAGTTGCTTCATTTGCAAATGTTTTCTCCCATTCTGAGGGTTGTCTTTTGGTCTTGATTATGGTTTCCTTTGCTGTGCAAAAGCTTTGAAGTTTCATTAGGTCCCATTTGTTTATTTTTGTTTTTATTTCCATTACTCTAGGAGGTGGGTTAGAAAGGATCTTGCTGTGATTTATGTCATAGAGTGTTCTTCCTATGTTTTCCTCTAAGAGTTTGATAGTTTCTGGCCTTACATTTAGGTCTTTAATCCATTTTGAGCTTATTTTTGTGTATGGTGTTAGGGAGTGTTCTAATCTCATACTTTTACATGTACCTGTCCAGTTTTCCCAGCACCATTTATTGAAGAGGCTGTCCTTTCTCCACTGTACATTCCTGCCTCCTTTATCAAAGATAAGCTGTCCATATGTGCGTGGGTTTATCTCTGGGCTTTCTATCCTGTTCCACTGATCTATCTTTCTGTTTTTGTGCCAGTACCATAGTGTCTTGATTACTGTTGCTTTGTAGTATAGTCTGAAGTCAGGGAGCCTGATTCCTCCAGCTCCTTTTCTCGTTCGCAAGATTGCTTTGGCTATTCGGGGTCTTTTGTGTTTCCGTACAAATTGCGAAATTTTTTGTTCTAGTTCTGTGAAAAATGCCAGTGGTAGTTTGATAGGGATTGCATTGAATCTGTAGATTGCTTTGGGTAGTAGAGTCATTTTCACAATGTTGATTCTTCCCATCCAAGAACATGGTATATCTCTCCATCTATTTGTATCACCTTTAATTTCTTTCATCAGTGTCTTATAATTTTATGCATACAGGTCTTTTGTCTCCTTAGGTAGGTTTATTCCTAGATATTTTATTCTTTTTGTTGCAATGGTAAATGGGAGTGTTTTCTTGATTTCACTTTCAGATTTTTCATCATTAGTATATAGGAATGCCAGAGATTTCTGTGCATTAATTTTGTATCCTGTTACTTTACCAAATTCATTGATTAGCTCTAGTAGTTTTCTGGTAGCATCTTTAGGATTCTCTATGTATAGTATCATGTCATCTGCAAACAGTGACAGCTTTACTTCTTTTCTGATTTGGATTCCTTTTATTTCCTTTTCTTCTCTGATTGCTGTGCCTAAAACTTCCAAAACTATGTTGAATAAGAGTGGTGAGAGTGGGCAACCTTGTCTTGTTCCTGATCTTCGTGGAAATGCTTTCAGTTTTTCACCATTGAGGATGATGTTTGCTGTGGGCTTGTCATATATGGCCTTTATTATGTTGAGGAAAGTTCCCTCTATGCCTACTTTCTGGAGGGTTTTTATCATAAATGGGTGTTAAATTTTGTCGAAAGCTTTCTCTGCATCTATTGAGATGATCATATGGTTTTTCTCCTTCAATTTGTTAATATGGTTTATCACATTGATAGATTTACGTATATTGAAGAATCCTTGCATTCCTGGAATAAACCCCACTTGATCATGGTGTATGATCCTTTTAATGTGCTGTTGGATTCTGTTTGCTAGTATCTTGTTGAGAATTTTTGCATCTATGTTCATCAGTGATATTGGCCTGTAGTTTTCTTTCTTTGTGACATCCTTGTCTGGTTTTGGTATCAAGGTGATGGTGGCCTCGTAGAAGGAATTTGGGAGTGTTCCTCCCTCTGCTATATTTTGGAAGAGTTTGAGAAGGATAGGTGTTAGCTCTTCTCTAAATGTGGATAGAATTTGCCTGTGAAGCCATCTGGTCCTGGGCTTTTGTTTGTTGGAAGATTTTTAATCACAGTTTCCATTTCCGTGCTTGTGATTGGCCTGTTTATATTTTCTGTTTCTTCCTGATTCAGTCCTGGCAGGTTGTGCTTTTCTAAGAATGTGTCCATTTCTTCCAGATTGTCCATTTTACTGGCAAAGAGTTGCTTGTTGTAATCTCTCATGATCCTTTGTATTTCTGCAGTGTCAGTTGTTACTTCTCCTTTTTCACTTCTAATTCTATTGATTTGAGTCTTCTCCCTTTTTTTCTTGATGAGTCTGGCTAATGGTTTATCAATTTTGTTTATCTTCTCAAAGAACCAGCTTTTAGTTTTATTGACCTTTGCTATCGTTTCCTTCATTTCTTTTTCATTTATTTTTGATCTGATCTTTATGATTTCTTTCCTTCTGCTAACTTTGGGTTTCTTTTTTTCTTCTTTCTCTAATTGCTTTAGGTGCAAGGTTAGGTTGTTTATTCGAGATGTTTCCTGTTTCTTAAGGTGGGATTGTATTGCTATAAACTTCCCTCTTAGGACGGCTTTTGCTGCATCGCATAGGTTTGGGTCATCGTGTCTCCATTGTCATTTGTTTCCAAGCAGTTTTTGATTTTCCTCTTTGATTTCATCAGTGATCACTTCGTTATTAAGTAGTGTATTGTTTAGCCTCCTTGTGTTTGTATTTTTTACAGATCTTTTCCTGTAATTGATATCTAGTCTCATAGTGTTGTGGTCGGAAAAGATACTTGATACAATTTCAATTTTCTTAAATTTATCAAGGCTTTATTTATGACACAAGATATGATCTATCCTGGAGAATGTTCCATGAGCACTTGAGAAAAATGTGTATTCTATTGTTTTTGGATCGAATGTCCTATAAATATCCATTAAGTCCATCTTGTTTATTGTATCATTTAAAGCTTGTGTTTCCTTATGTATTTTCATTTTGGATGATCTGTCCGTTGGTGAAAGTGGGGTGTTAAAGTCCCCTAGTATGAATGTGTTACTGTCGATTTCCCCTTTTATGGCTGTTACTATTTGCCTTATGTATTGAGGTGCTCCTATGTTGGGTGCATAAATATTTATAATTGTTATATCGTCTTCTTGGATCGATCCCTTGGTCATAATTTAGTGTCATTCTTTGTGTCTTCTAATAGTCTTTATTTTAAAGTCTATTTTGTCTGATATGAGAATTGCTACTCCAGCTTTGTTTTGGTTTCCATTTGCATGGAATATCTTTTTCTACCCCCTCACTTTCAGTCTGTTTGTGTCTCTAGGTCTGAAGTGGGTCTCTTGTAGACAGCATATATATGGGTCTTGTTTTTGTATCCATTCAGCCCGTCTGTGTCTTTTGGTGGGAGCATTTAATCCACTTCCATTTAAGGTAATTATTGATATGTATGGGCCTATTCCCATTTTCTTAATTGTTTTGGGTTTGTTATTGTAGGTCTTTTCCTTCTCTTGTGTTTCTTGCCTAGAGCAGGTCCTTTAGCATTTGTTGTAAAGCTGATTTGGTGGTGAACTCTCTCAGCTTTTGCTTGTCTGTAAAGGTTTTAATTTCTCCGTCAAATCTGAATGAGATCCTTGCTGGGTAGAGTAATCTTGGTTGTAGGATTTCCTCCTTCATCACTTCATCACATCCTGCAGTCCCTTCTGGCTGGCAGAGTTTCTGCTGAGAGATCAGCTGTTAACCTTATGGGGATTCCCTTGTGTGTTATTTTTCCCTTGCTGCTTTTAATATGTTTTCTTTGTATTTAATGTTTGGCAGTTTGATTAATATGTGTCTTGGCATGTTTCTCCTTGTATTTATCCTGTATGGGACTCTCTGTGCTTCCTGGACTTGATTAACTATTTCCTTTCCCATATTAGGGAAGTTTTCAACTATAATCTCTTCAAATATTTTCTCAGTCCCTTTCTTTTTCTCTTCTTCTGGAACCCCTATAATTCGATTGTTGGTGCGTTTAATATTGTCCCAGAGGTCTCTCAGACTGTCCTTAGTTCTTTTCATTCTTTTTTCTTTATTCTGCTCTGCAGTAGTTATTTCCACTATTTTATCTTCCAGGTCACTTATCTGCTATTGATCCCATGTAGAGTATTTTTAATTTCATTTATTGTGTCGTTAATCATTGCTTGTTTCATCTTTAGTTCTTCTAGGTCCTCGTTAAATGTTTCTTGCATCTTCTCTATTCTATTTCCAAGATTTTGGATCATGTTTACTATCATTATTCTGAATTGTTTTTCAGGTAGACTGCCTATTTCCTCTTCATTTGTTAGGTCTGGTGCATTTTTATCTTGCTCCTTCATCTGCTGTGTGTTTTACTGTCTTCTCATTTTGCTTATCTTACTGTGTTTGGGGTGTCCTTTTTGCAGGCTGCAGGTTCGTAGTTCCCATTGTTTTTGGTGTCTTTCCCCAGTGGCTAAAGTTGTTTCAGTGGGTTGTGTAGGCTTCCTGGTGGAGGGGACTAGTGCCTGTGTTCTGGTGGATGAGGCTGGATCTTGTCTTTCTGGTGGGCAAGTCCACATCTGGTGGTGTGTTTTGAGGTGTCTGTGGCCTTATTATGATTTTAGGCAGCCTCTCTGCTAATGGGTGGGGTTGTGTTCCTGTCTTGCTATTTGTTTGGTATAGGGTGTACAGCACTGTAGCTTGCTGTTCGTTGAGTGAAGCTGGGTGCTGGTGTTGAGATGGAGATCTCTGGGAGATTTTCACCGTTTGATGTTACGTGGAGCTAGGAGGTCTCTTGTGGACCAGTGTCCTGAAGTTGGCTCTCCTACCTCAGGGGCACAGCACTGACTCCTGGCTGGAGCACCAAGAGCCTTTCATCCTCATGGCTCAGAATAAAAGGGAGAAAAAGTAGAAGGAAAGAAGGAAAGAAAGGAAGGTAGGAGGGAAGGAAGAAAGGGGAAGGAAGGAGGGAAGGAAGGAGGGAACAAGGGAAGGAGGGAAGGAAGGAAGGAAGAAAGGAAGGAAAGAAAGAGGAAAGAGGATAAAATAAAATAAAATAAGATAAAATAAAGTTATTAAAATGAAAATAATTATTAAGAAAAAAAATTTTTTTAAAGAAAAAAAAACGGACAGATTGAACCCTAGGACAGATGGTGACAGTAAAACTATAGAGACCAAATGTCACACAGAAGCATATACATACAAACTCACAAAAAGAGGAAAAGGGGAAAAAATAGTCAATCTTGCTCTCAAAGTCCACCTCCTCAATATGGGATGATTCATTGTCTATTCATGCATTCCGCAGATGCAGGGTACATCAAGTTGATTGTGGAGCTTTAATCCGCTGCTTCTGAGGCTGCTGGGAGAGATTTCCCTTTCTCTTCTTTGTTCGCACTGCTCCCGGGGTTCAGCTTTGGATTTGGCCCTGCCTCTGCGTGTAGGTCGCCGGGGGGCATCTGTTCTTCGCTCAGACAGGACGGGGTTAAAGGAGCAGCTGCTTCGGGGGCTCTGGCTCACTCAGGCCGGTGTGAGGGAGGGGTGCGGATGCGGGGTGAGCTTGCGGCGACAGAAGACAGGGTGACGTTGCACCAGCTGGTGGCGTGCCGTGCGTCTCCTGTGGAAATTGTCCCTGGATCACGGGACCCTGGTAGTGGCGGACTGCAGAAGTTCCCAGGAGGGGAGGTGGGGATAGTGACCTGTGCTCGCAAACAGGCTTCTTGGTGGCAGTAGCAGCAGCCTTAGCATCTCATGCCCGTCTCTGGGGTCCGCACTGTTAGCCGCGGCTCGTGCCCGTCTCTGGAGCTCCTTTAAGCAGCACTCTTAATCCCCTCTCCTCGTGCAACAGGACACAAAGAGGGAAGAAAAAGTCTCTTGCCTCTCTGGCAGGTCCAGACTTTTCCCCGGACTCCCTCCCGGCTAGCCGTGGTGCATTAACCCCCTGCAGGCTGTGTTCACTCCGCCAACCCCAGTCCTTTCCCTGGGATCCCACCGAAGCTAGAGCCTCAGCTCCCAGCCCCGCCCGCCCCGGCGGGTGAGCAGACAAGACTCTCGGGCTGGTGAGTGCCAGTTGGCACCAATCCTCTGTGTGGCAATCTCTCCGCTTTGCCCTCCGCACCCCTGTTGCTGTGCTCTCCTCCGCGGCTCCGAAGCTTTCCCCCTCCGCCACCCGCTGTCTCCGCCCACGAAGCGGCTTCCTAGTGTGTGAAAACTTTTCCTCCTTCACAGCTTCCTCCCACTGGTGCAGGTCCCGTCTCTATTCTTTTGTCTCTGTTTATTCTTTTTTCTTTTGCCCTACCCAGGTACGTGGGGAGTTTCTTGCTTTTTGGGAGGTCTGAGGTCTTCTGCCATTGTTCAGTAGGTGTTCTGTAGGAGTTGTTCCACATGTAGATGTATTTCTGGTGTATCTGTGGGGAGCAAGGTGATCTCTGCATCTTACTCTTCCCCCATCTTCCTGATTCCCCCCACTCTGTGGTTTTGATTGGCATTTCCCTAATGAGTAAAGATGTTGAGCATCTGTTCATGTGCTTGTTGCCTGTTTCTGTGTATTCTTTATAGAAATGTCTATTCAGTTGCTTTGCCCATTTACGAATTGAAGTTTTTTTTTTTAATTATGGAGTTGTAACAGTTCACTGTACATTCTGAATACACATCTCTTATTAAATATATGATTTGAAAATATTTTCTCCTGTTCTGTATGTTGTCTTTTCACTTTCTTAATGGTGCCCTTTAAGCACAAAATTTTTAATTTTGATAAAGCTCGTTTTATCTGCTTTTGATTTTATTGTTTATGCCTTTAGTATAGTATCTAAGAAATAATTGCCTAACCTAAGGTCACAAAGATCAAAGATTTATTCCTGTTTTCCTCTAACAGTATATAATTTTTTTTTTTTTTTTTTTTTTTTTTTTTTTGCGATACGCGGGCCTCTCACTGTTGTGGCCTCTCCCGTTGCGGAGCACAGGCTCGGGACGCGCAGGCTCAGCAGCCATGGCTCACGGGCCCAGCCACTCCGCGGCATGTGGGATCTTCCTGGACCAGGGCACGAACCTGTTTCCCCTGCATTGGCAGGCGGACTCTGAACCACTGCACCACCAGGGAAGCCCTAATAGTATATAATTTTAGCTCTTATATTTAGGTCTGTGATCCATTTTGAGCGAGTTTTTATGAATGGTGTAAGGAAGGGGTTCAGTATCATTCTTCTGCATGAGGATGTTTTATTGTTCCAGCATCATTTGTTAAAAAGATTATTTACCCATTGAATTTTGTTGGCACCATTTTTGAAAATTAATTTACGAATAATGTAAGAGTTTATTTTTGTATTCTGAATTCCATTCCATTAATCTATATGCCAACACCACACTGTCTTGATTACCGTAGTTTTTGGGTAGGTTTTGGAATCAACAAATACAAATACTCCAAATGCAAACTTGAACGTTTGCTCCAAAGGCTCCATGGAGTAGAATGGAGGGGAGTAGGTAAAACCTAGAGGCCTACTCGAGGTGAATAGTTTAATAAGAAACACTTGTGTAAAGCCTGTACTCAAGGTGGTTGTACAGTTAGTGAAAGTAGTTAACAAGAAGTAAGTTCTACCTTTCAAAAATGCACAAAAGTAAAACTTGATTGCCTGCATCAAAACTAGTGCTTATTAGGAAGGGAGATAAAAGTAACCTGAGAACTGCCAACCAGAAACCTGCTTTAAAAATGCTATTGTGCACTGCAAATTTATATTACCTGTTCTCAGAAGGAGAATTTAATTTTATTAATTTATTCAAGTTTAGAATTTTTAGGATGTAAGAAACCATTGGTCATTTTGTAAATCATCTCTATGCCTAATGATGCTTGTTGTCTTAAAACATTTTGTCTGATAAGAAATATGGCTGTACTAGCTTTCCTTTGAACAGTAGTTGCCTGATATATATAGTTTTTTTGTTATTATATGATTCTTTATTCATGTAGTCAATAAGCACAATAAAATTCCTTTTTTTCATGTTCATGTATTGTTTTATTAATTTTCCTATTGAACAAACTATTTGATTTTTATTTTATTTATTTTTTATACAGCAGGTTCTTATTAGTTATCTATTTTATACATATTAGTGTATATATGTCAATCCGAATCTCCCAGTTCATCCCACCACCACCATCCCACTCCCGCTTTATCCCCTTGGTGTCCATATGTTTGTTCTCTACATCTGTGTCTCTATTTCTGCCTTGCAATCCAGTTCATCTGTACCATTTCTCTAGATTCCACATATATGCATTAATATACAATATTTGTTTTTATCTTCCTGACTTACTTCATTTTGTATGACAGTCTCTAGTTCCATCCATGTCTCTACAAATGACCCAGTTTTGTTCCTTTTTATGGCTGAGTAATATTCCATTGTATATATGTACCACATCTTCTTTATCCATTCATCACTTAATGGGAATTTAGATTGCTTCCATGACCTGGCTATTGTAAATAGTGCTGCAGTGAACATTGGGGTTCATGTGTCATTTTGAATTGTGGTTTTCTCAGGGTCTATGCCCAGCAGTGGGATTGCTGGGTCATATGGCAATTCTAAGTTTTTTTTTTTTTTTTTTGAGGTACGTGGGCCTCTCACTGTTGTGGCCTCTCCTGTTGCAGAGTGCAGGCTCAGCGGCTATGGCTCACAGGCCCAGCTGCTCCACGGCATGTGGGATCTTTCTGGACTGTGGCACGAACCCGTGTCCCCTACATCAGCAGGCGGACTCTCAACCACTGTGCCACCAGGGAAGCCCTATTTTTAGTTTTTTAAGGAACCTCCATACTGTTCTCCATAGTGGCTGTATTAGTTTACATTCCCACCAACAGTGCAAGAGGGTTCCCTTTTCTTCACACCCTCTCCAGCATTTGTTGTTTGTAGATTTTCTGATGATGCCAGTTCTAACTGGTGTGAGGTGGTACCTCACTATAGTTTTGATTTGCATTTCTCTAATAATTAGTGATGTTGAGCAGCTTTTCGTGTGCCTCTTGGCCATCTGTATGTCTTCTTTGGAGAAATGTCTATTTAGGTCTTCTGCCCATTTTTTGATTGGGTTGTTTGTTTTTTTAATATTGAGCTGCATGAGCTGTTTATATATTTTGGAGGTCAATCCTTTGTCCACTGATTCATTTGCAAATATTTTCTCCCATTCTGAGGGCTGTCTTTTTGTCTTGTTTATAGTTTCATTTGCTGTTCAAAAGCTTTTAAGTTTCATTAGGGCCCATTTGTTTATTTTTGTTTCTATTCCCAGTACTCTTGGAGGTGGGTCAAAAAGATTTTGCTGTGTTTTATATCAAAGAGTGTTCTTCCTATGTTTTCCTCTAAGAGTTTTATAGTGTCTGGTCTTACATTTAGGTCTTTAATCCACTTTGAGTTTATTTTTGTGTATGGTGTTAAGGAGTGTTCTAATTTCATTCTTTTGCATATAACTCTGCAGTTTTCCCAGCACCACTTATTGACGACACTGTCTTTTCTCCATTATATATCCTTGCTTTCTTTGTCATAGGTTAGTTGACCATAGGGGTGTGGGTTTATCTCTGGGCTTTCTATCCTGTTCCATTGATCTATACTTCACTTTTTGTGCCAGTACCATATTGTCTTGATGACTGTAGCTTTGTAGTATAGTCTGAGATCAGGAGTCTGATTACTCCAGCTCCAGTTTTCTTTCTCAAGATTGCTTTGGCTACTTGTGGTCTTTTGTATCTCCATACAAATTTTAAGATTTTTTGTTTTCGTTCTGTAAAAAATACCATTGGTAATTTGATAGGGATTGAATTGAATCTGTAGATTGCTGTGTGTCGTATAGACATTTTCACAATATTGATTCTTCCAATTCGAGAACATGGTATATCTCTCCAGCTGTTTGTGTCATCTTTGATTTCTTTCATCAATGTCGTATAGTTTTCTGAGTACAGGTCTTTTACCTCCTCAGGTAGGTTTATTCCTAGGTATTTTATTCTTTTTGTTGCATTGGTGAATGGGATTGTTTCCTTAATTTCCCTTCTGATTTTTTGTTGTTAGTGTATAAGAATGCAAGAGATTTCTGTGCGTTAATTTTGTATCCTGCAACTTTACCAAATTCATTGAATAGCTCTAGTGGTTTTCTGGTGGCATCTTTAGGATTCTCTATCTATAGTATCATGTCATCTGCAAACAGTGACAGTTTTACTTCTTGTTGTCCAATTTGTATTCCTTTTATTTCTTTTTCTTCTCTGATTGCCATGGCTAGGACATCCTAAACTATGTTGAATCATAGTGGAGAGAGTGGACATCCTTCTCTTGTTCCTGACCTTAGAGGAAATGGTTTCAGTTTTTCACCATTGAGAATAATGTTTGCTGTGAGTTTGTCATATATGGCCTTTTTTATGTTGAGGTAGGTATCTTCTGTGCCCACTTTCTGGAGAGTTTTTATATAAATAGTGGTGAATTTTGTCAAAAGCATTTTCTGCATCTATTGAGATGATCATATGGTTTTTATTCTTCAGTTTGTTAATATGATGTATTCACAGTGATTGATTTGCATATATTAAAGAATTCTTGCATCTGTGGGATAAGTCCTACTTGATCATGGTGTATGATCCTTTTAATGTGTTGTTGGATTCTGTTTGCTAGTATTTTGTTGAGGATTTTTGCATCTATATTCCTCAGTGATATTGGTCTGTAATTTTCTTTTTTTGTAGTATCTTTGTCTGGTTTTGGTGTCAGGGTGATGGTGACCTTGTAGAATGAGTTTAGGATGTTCCTTCCTCTGCAAGTTTTTGGAAGAGTTTGAGAAGGCTGGGTGTTAGCTCTTCTCTGAATGTTTGATAGAATTCACCTGTGAAGCCCTCTGATCCTGAACTTTGTTGGAAAATTTTTAATCACAGTTTCAATTTCATTACTTGTGATTGGTCTGTTCATATTTTCTATTTCTTCCTGGTTAAGTCTTAGAAGGTTATACCTAAGTATTTGTCCATTTCTTCCAGGTTGTCCAATTTATTGGCATAGAGTTGCTTGTAGCAGTCGCTTATGATTCTTTTGTATTTCTACAGTTTCCATTGTAACTTCTCCTTTTTCCTAATTTTATTGATTTGAGTTCTCTTCCTCTTTTTCTTGATGAGTCTGGCTAAAGGTTTATCAATTTTATTTATCTTGTCAAGAATCAGCTTTTTGTTTTATTGATCTTTCCTATTGTTTTGTTTCTATTTCATTTATTTCTGCTCTGATCTTTGTGGTTTCTTTCTTTCTACTAATTTTGGGTTTTGTTTGTTCTTCTTTCTCTAGTTCCTTTAGGTGTAAGGTTAGATTGTTTATTTGAGATGTTTACTGTTTCTTGAGGTAGGATTGTATTGCTATAAACTTCCCCCTTAGAACTGCTTTTGCTGCATTCCATAGGTTTTGGGTCATCATGTTTTCATTGTCATTTGTTTCTAGGTATTTTTTGATTTCCTGTTTGATTTCTTCAGTGATCTCTTGGTTATTTAGTAGCATATTGTTTAGCCTCCACGTGTTTGTTTTTTTACAGTTTTTTCCCCTGTATTTGATAGCTAGTCTTATAGCATTGTAGTTGGAAAAGATACTTGATACAATTTCAATTTTCTTAAATTTACCAAGGCTTAATTTGTGACCCAAGATATGATCTATCCTGGAGAATGTTCAATGAACACTTGAGAAGAAAGTGTATTCTGTTGTTTTTGGATGGAATGTCCTATAAATATCAATTAAGTCCATGTTATTTAATGTGTCATTTAAAGCTTGTGTTTCCTTGTTTATTTTTATTTCGGATGATCTGTCCATTGGTGAAAGTGGGGTGTTAAAGTTCCCCAATATTATTGTGTTACTGTTGATTTTCCCTTTTACAGCTGTTAACATTTGCCTTATGTATTGAGGTGCTCTTATGATGGGTGCGTATATATTTATAATTGATATATCTTCTTCTTGGATTGATCCCTTGATCATTATGTAGTGCCCTTCCTTGTCTCTTGTAACATTCTTTATATTTAAAGTCTATTTTATTTGATATAAGTATTGCTACTCTAGCTTTCTTTTGATTTCCATTTTCATGGAATATCTTCTTCCATCCCCTCACTTTCAGTCTGATTGTGTCCCTAGGTCTGAAGTGGGTCTCTTGTAGACAGCATATATATGGGTCTTATTTTAGTATCCATTCAGCAAGTCTTTTTTTTCATTGGAGCATTTAGTCCATTCACATTTAAGATAATTTTCAATAAGTATGTTCCTGTTACCATTTTCTTAATTGTTTTGGGGTTTTTTTTGTATGTCCTTTTCTTCTCTTGTGTTTCCCCCTTAGAGAAGTTCCTTTAGCACTTTCTGTAGAGCTGGTTTGGTGGTGCTGAATTCTCTTAACTTTTGCTTGTCTGTAAAGCTTTTGATTTCTCCATCAAATCTGAATGAGATCCTTTCCAGGTACAGTAATCTTTGTTGTAAGTTCTTCCCTTTCATCAATTTAAATATATTGGGCCACTACCTTCTGGCTTGTAGAGTTTCTGCTGAGAAATCAGCTGTTAACCTTATGGGAGTTCCCTTGTATGTTATTTGTCATTTGTCTCTTGTTGCTTTTAACAGTTTTTCTTTGTCTTTAGTTTTTGTCAATTTGATTACTATGTGTCTCTGCGTGTTTCTCCTTGGGTTTATCCTGTTTGGGACTCTCTGTGCTTTCGGGACTTGGGTGGCTATTTCCTTTCCCATGTTAGGGAAGTTTTCGACTATAATCTCTTCAAATATTTTCTCGGGTCCTTTCTCTCTCTCTTCTCCTTCTGCGACCCCTACAATGTGAATGTTGTTGCGTTTAATGTTGTCCCAGAGGTCTCTTAGGCTGTCTTCATTTTTTTTCCTTTATTCTCTTCTACAGCAGTGAATTCCACCATTCTGTCTTCCAGGTCACTTATCCATTCTTCTGCCTCAGTTATTCTGCTATTGATTCCTTCTAGTGTAGTTTTCATTTCAGTTATTGTATTGTTCATCTGTTTGTTTGTTCTTTAATTCTTCTAGGTGTTTGTTCTTTAATTCTTCTATTCTTTGTTAACCATTTCTTGCATCTTCTCAATCTTTGCCTCCATATTTTTCCAGGTCCTGGATCATCTTCACTATCATTATTCTGAATTCTTTTTCTGGAAGGTTGCCTGTCTCCACTTCATTTAGTTGTTTTTGGGGGGCTTTATCTTATTCCTTTATCTGGTATATAGTCCTCTACCTTTTCATTTTTTCTATCTTTCTGTGAATGTGGTTTTCATTCCACGGGCTGCAGGATTGTAGTTCTTGCTTCTGTTGTCTGCCTTCTGGTGAATGAGGCTCTCAAACAGGCTTGTGCAAGTTTCCTGATTGGAGGGACTAGTGGTGGGTAGAGCTGGGTGTTGCTCTGGTGGACAGAGCTCATTAAAATTTTAATCTGCTTGTCTCCTGATTGGTTGGGCTGAGTTCCTTCCCTGTCGGTTGTTTGGCCTGAGGCGACCCAGCACTGGAGCCTACAGGCCCTTTGGTGGGGCTAATGGCAGACTCTGGCAGGGTTCCCACCAAGGAGTACTTCCCAGAACCTCTGCTGCCAGTGTCCTTGTCCCGTTGATGAGCCACAGCCACCCCCCTCCTCTGCAGAAGACCCTCCAACACTAGCAGGTAGGTCTGGTTCAGTCTCCTATGGGTTCACTCCTTCATTCCCCTGGGCCCTGATGCACACACTACTTTCTGTGTGTCCTCCAAGAGTGGAGTCTCTGTTTTCCCTAGACCTGTAGAAGTTCTGCAATCAAATCCTGCTAGCCTTCAAAGTCTGATTCTCTGGGAATTCCTCCTCCAGTTGCCGGACCCCCAGCTTGGGAAGCTTGACGTGGGGCTCAGAACTTTCACTCTAGTGGGTGGACTTCTCTGATATAATTGTTCTCCAGTTTGTGAGTCACCCACTCAGTGGTTATGGGATTTGATTTTATTGTGATTTCACCCCTCCTACCGTCTCATTACAGCTTCTTCTTTGTCTTTGGATGTGGGATATCTTTTTCAGTGAGTTCCAGTGTCTTCCTGTTGATGATTGTTCAGCAGTTATTTGTGATTACGGTGCTCTCGCAAGAGGGAGTGAGCACATGTCCTTCTACTGATATATTTAATTTTAAAGGCAATTTTTAGAGCAGTTTTAGGTTCACAGCAAAATTAAGAAGGAGATACAAATATTTCCCATAAACACCCTGCCCCACACACATGAGTAGCCTCTTCCATTATCAACATCCTCAAGCAAAGTGGTACATTTGTTACAACTGATGAACCTACATTTCCACATCATAATCACCCAAAGTCCATAGTTTACCTTAGGGTTCACTCTTGGTGGTGTGCATTCTGTGGATTTGCACAAATGTATAATGACTATATCCATCATTCTAGTATCATACAAAGTACTTTTAATAACTTAAAAATCCTCATGCTCTGCCTAGTCATCTCTCCCTCACCCTCTTCCCCCACAACCCCTGGCATTTTACTTTCTCCGTAATTTTGCCTTTTCCAGAATATAGTTGGAATCATACAGTATGTAGCCTTTTCAGATTGTCTTCTTTCACTTAGTAACATACATTTAAGGTTTCTCCATGTCTTTCATGGCTTGATAGCTCATTATT
Organism: Phocoena sinus; assembly: GCF_008692025.1. Classification (NCBI taxonomy): domain Eukaryota; kingdom Metazoa; phylum Chordata; class Mammalia; order Artiodactyla; family Phocoenidae; genus Phocoena; species Phocoena sinus. The sequence continues at coordinate 77,761,147 of NC_045766.1, read as the reverse complement.
TTTAGTGCCAAATATTATTCCATTATCTGGTTGTACCACCATTGATTTATGCATTCACCTATTTAAGGACGTCTTGGTTGCCTCCAAGTTTTGGCAGTTTTGAACAAAGTTGCTATTAGCATCCATGTGTGAGTTTTGTGTAGATGTACGTTTTCAGCTCCTTTGGGTACATACTAAGGAGTGAAATTCCTGGATCCTATGGTAACAGTATGTTTAGTTTTTTACAAAATTGCCAAATTGTCCGGTTTTCCAAAGTGGTGTACCATTTTGCATTCCCATCAGCAATGAAAGAGAGTTCCTGTTGTTGCACATCCTCTTCAGCATTTGATGTTGTCAGTATTCCAGATTTTGGCCATACTAATAAATGTGTCCTGGTATCTCATTGTGGTTTTAATTTGCATTTCCTTTGTAACATATGGTGTGGAGCATATTTTCATATGCTCATTTACCATCTGTATATCTTCTTTGGTGAGGTATCTGTCAAGACCTTTGGCTCATTTTTTGTTGGGTTGGTTGTCTTATTGTTGCCTTTTAAGAGTTCTATGTAAATTTTGGATAACAATCCTTTATCAGCTGTGCCTTAGCAAATATTTTCTCTCAGTCTGTGGCTTGTCTTTAATTCTCTTATCTTCCACAGAGCAGAAGCTTTTAATTTTAATGAAGTCCAACTTACCCATTATTTCTTTCATAGATTATGTCTTTGGTGTTGTATCTAAAACGTCATACCAAAGGTCAGATAGGTTTTTTCCTATGTTATCTTCTAGGTGTTACGTAGTTTTGTGTTTACACAAATTGATCTATGACCCATTTTTAGTTAATTTTTGTAAAAAGTGTAACGTCTGTGTCTAGATTCATTTTTTTTGCATGTAGGTGTCTAGTTGTTCCAACATCATTTGTTGAAAAGACTGTCTTTGCTCCATTGTATTGCTTTTGCTCTTTTGTCAAAGGTCAGTTGGCTATATTTATGGAGGTCTATTTCTGGGACCCCTATTCTGTTGTATTGATCTATTTGTCTATCTTTCTCCACATTGTTTTGATCATTTTAGCTTTATAGTAAATCTTGAAGTCCCAGTACTTTCAGCCCTCCCATTTTGTTCTTCAGTATTGTGTTGGCTATGCTAGATATTTTGCCTTTCCATATAAACTTTAAAAGTCAGTTTGTTGGTATCCACAAAATCCCAAATTCGATTGGGATTGCATTGAATCTGTAGACTACATTGGGAAAACTGACATCTTGACAATATAGTGTCTAACTATCTGTGAATATGAAATATTTCTCCCTTTATTTAGTTCTTTGATGTCATCATCAGCGTTTTTTAGTTTTATTCCTGTAGATCTTGTACATATTCAGTAGACTTATACCTAAGTATTTCATTTTTTTGGATGCTAATGTAAATGGTATTGTGTTTCAATTTCAAATTCCACTTAGTTTTTGCTGGTATATAGGAAATAAATTGACTTTTGTATATTAGCAATGTATCCTGCAACCTTGCTATAATCGTTTCTTAGTTCCAGAAGATTTTTTGTCAATGCTTTTGGATTTACTACATAGGTGATTATGTTATCTATGGATGGATAGTTTTATTTCTTCCTTCCCAATCTGTATACCTTTTGTTTCATATTTTTGTCTTATTTCATTAGCTAGAACTTCAGTACAATGTTGAAAAACAGTAGTGAGAGGTGACAGCCTGGCCTTGTTCCTAATCTTAGTGGGAAAGATTTGAGTTTCTCACCATTAAGTACCATATTACCTATAGGATTTTTGGTAGGTATTATCAAGTTAACAAAGTTCCCATCTATTTCTGTTAGTGAACCAAACTTGGGTACACTTGCCTGTGTGCAGTAAAGTCAATCTGCTGATACTGGGTTTTTGTGAAGAAAAGTACAGCATTTATTGCAAAGCACCCAATGTGGGGCCAAGCAAGGAGAATGGGCAACTCATGCTCAAAAGACCTGAACTCCCCATTGGCTTTTAGGGCTTTTAAAGACAGTGTGAGGGAGAGGGTTGCAGAGTACATGATCAGCTTGTGCTCAATTCTCTGGCTGGTTGATGGTGACATAACAGGGTGATGTTTCTAAAATCTCGATCATCAACTTTCTGGTTCCAGCTAGTCTGGGGTCTACATGCTGGTTGTCAGCATGCAGTTAACTTCTTCCACCTGGTGGGGTTTTTTTAGTATCTGCAAAACAACTTAAGGATATGGCTCTAAATATTCTCTATAGCTCTTGTGGGAGAGCTAAGTATCCTCATGATGTTTTATGGCTAATTAATATTATTTTGTCTTGCTTGGCTGTTTTCCTTTGTTCCTGTATTTTCTCACTTCTTTAATTAAAGTTGCTCTTTGGAACTCGGCAAAGGCCTAGGAGGCTAAACCTTCTTCTACAAACAAAAGGCAGGGGACACAGTGGGGTGTCTGTGTCTGAGAAGGCCTTTCAGGGTCCTGCTCAGTTTCATTCTAGTTTACTGAGAGTTTTTGTCATGAATGGGTGTTGGATTTTGTCACATGCTTTTTATGCATATATTTATATGATGATGTGGTTTTTCTTTTTTAGCCTATTGATGTGATGATTTATCAATTGGTTTTTGAATGTTGAAACCAGCCTTGCACACTTGGATAAATAGCACTTAGTCATGGTGTAGAATTCGTTTTACTACACTCTCTTTCTTCTCATATCTATTTTCATGAAATACCTTTTTCCATCGCTTCAATTTCAGTCTGTCTTTAGCCCTGAAATGAATCTCTTATAGACAGCATATTGTGGGCTCTTGTTTTATTATCCAATCTGCCACTCTATGCCTTTTGATTGGAATGTTTAGTGCATTGACATTTAAGGTAATTTTTGATGATTGCCATTTTAAACCTTGTTTTCCAGTTGATTTTATATTCTTTTTTGTTCCTTTCTTTTAGTTTTTCTTTCCTTTTATGGTTTGATAATTTTCTTTTGTATTATGCTTGTGTTCTTTTTGGGTTTTGTGAATCTATTTTATGTTTTTGATTTGTGGTTAGCGTTTTTCAAGTGTATTAACCCATTACTATACCTACTTGCTTTAGACTTGTAGTCATATAGGCTCAAACACATTTTTAAAAAATTCTCCATTTTCTTACACACCTCAACATTTTATTATTTTGATGCACTGTTTTACATCTTCATGTTTATCCTTTTGCTATTCATTGTAGTTTCATCACGTTCAAATTTTTTTATCTTTATTTTTTAAATTTATGTACTGGCTTTTAAAAGTGATTTGCTTTCCAACTGTGATTTTCTCTTTCCTGTAGATTCTTGCTTCTTTTCTGTTTACATAAGTCCTTTCAATAGTTCTTTTGGTTTACATTTAGTATTGCTGTATTCCTTTAGTTTTTGCTTATCTGAGAAATTCTTTATCTCTCCTTCTAGCCTAAATGATAATCTTGCTGGATAGAGTATCCTAGGTTGCAGGTTTTTCCTTTCTAGGGTTTTGAATATATCTTGCCACTCCCCTCTGGTCTGTGTTTCTGTAGAGAAATCAGATGATAGCCTTATGGGGGTTCCCTTGTAACTGACTCTTTGTTTTTCTCTTTCTGCCTTTAGAATCCTCTCTTTATAACTTTTGCCATTTTAATTATAATATATCTTGGTGTAGGTCTATTTGGGTTCATTTTTTTTGGGACTCTCTGTACTTCTTATACCTAGATATAATTTCCTTCTTTAGATTTGGGAAGTTTTCAGCCAATTTATTTGTAACTTCTTCAAATACATTTTCAATCCTCTTTTCTCTTTCTTCTCCTTCTGGGATCCCTATTATGTGTAAATTTGTTTGCTTTATATTATCCCATAGGTCTTGTATGTTGCTTTCATTTTGTTTGTTTTTTTTTTTCATTTGTCTTTCTGTCTGTTGTTCTGACTGGGTGATTTCCATTCTAATCTTCCAGATCACTTATTCGTTCTTCTGAATTATGTAGTTTGATATTTATTGCTTTAGCTCAGCAAATTAGTTTTCTAATTTTAATTGGCTCCTCTTTATAGTTTCTAGTTCCTTGTTACAGTGGTCTGCATTTCTATTAATTGCCTTTCTTAATTCCTTCAGTATTTTTATTACATCCTTTTTGAACTCAGGATCTTGTAGACTGGAGAGATCTGTTTAATTGTTTTTTCATTCAGGGGATTTCTCTTGTTCTTTTAATTGGAAGTGGTTCCTCTGATTCTTCATTTTATATTTCTGTGACTCTACAAATTTAGGAGAAACAGTTATCTACTGTGGTCATGAAGGGCTGTTTTTATGTGGGACCATCCCTGTGTAGCCTGTGTGAGTCTAATATTTTTGGTTAGAGGGCTGTTTTTAGTATGGATGCCTTCCTTGGCTTTCCTCAGTATGTGCTGCTTGTTATCCTCTTGATGTGGGGTGTGGCTGGTGTTGTGGTGATCAGAGCCTGCACTGGATGTTGAGCGGGGCCTCCGTTTTGCTCTGTGGTTTACACAGCCCTGTTGTGGGTAGGGTCTGTTCCCCAACTGTTGGAGTAGAAGCTTCCTGATCCGTTTCTAAGCTGTGGTGTGAGGTAGGTGGGACTGAAACACTTCCACTGGAAGAAGAGCCACTGAGTGTTCCTCCACAGGAGCTGTCTATTGGGAAGTGCGCTCTGTGGTCTAGCCCATTACCTGTTGTGTGGGCTCACAAAGTATACTGTTATTGGCACTGCCCTTGGCCCTGCCTCAGCCTTGAGAATGCAAGCAATCCGCCCAGATGTCCCTCAGGCGCTGTGCTCACCAGTCCACCAGCATAGATATGCTGGCACAGATCCACTGAAATCAGGCACTGGGACCAGCTGAGGCCTATGGAGTCAACCCACACCTCGACCCTGCCTCTGCGTGTTCTGGAAGCTGCTAATGCTGGATCCACCCAGCCACGGGAGTACCAGTAGTCTGCTCGAATGTTCCGTAGGCACTGAGCTTACAAAGGAGATGATGGCATAAAACCTCAAAAGCCACCAGGACACTGCTCAAATTTCAGCCCCGCTTCGAAAGTTGTGCGGTTCCTGGGGATCAGCACAGATTTCAGCCTTGCCTCTGAGTGTGGACAGGCCATGGTACTTGTGTACTCCCAGAGCTCACAGAGGCAGAGCTGTGCCCACTGCAAGCATGTTTTGGTGGGGCTCCACCCTTCCCTTCTTGCACACACTAACAATGGGGCTTCAATGGCAGACTCGAGCTCTGTCCTGCATACCCCCAGTTGCAGCCTAAGGCACACTCCAGCCCCTTCAGGCTGAAATAGGTAATTATGTTCCATCTTTTGTGTGTGTGTGTAAGTCTTTTATCTCTGTCTGTCTGTCCCTTTTCTGGTCAGTTTAGCTAAAGGATTGTCAATTTTCTTGATCTCTTTAGAGAATCAAATTTTAGTTTAATTGATTTTCTATATTTTTCTCTTTTCTATGTCATTAATTTCTGCTCAAATCTTTATTATCTCCTTCTTTCTTTTTGCTTCAGGTTCAGGTTGTTCTTTTATTCTGTGACTTAAGGTGTATGGTTAGGTTAGTGATTTCATATATTCTTTTTCAATATAGCTGCTCGTAGGTATAAATTTCCCTCTCTGCTCTGCTTAGGCTTCATCTCAGAAGTTTTGATGTGTTGTATTATACATTGTTCTACAATTGTTGAACAATGTTGCGAACACTGTTCATTGTATGAACGGTATTGTAGCATACACTGTTCTACAATATTCTTGGTTTTTTTCTTTCACCCATTTGTTATTTAGTCAAGGGTATATATTATATATATATATGTGTGTGTGTGTATATATATATATACAAACTCACATATATATGTATAAAATTTGTTACATTAGCCTTTTTGCTTCTGATTTGTGGTTCTCTTCCTTTGTTCTTGTGGACTCAGGTTGCCATTTGGTGTCATTTTCTTCCTCCAGTGTAACCTTGTTCCCATACACCTTCTTTGTGTTATTATTTTCAAATATATTATATATCCCATATTACAATTATATGCATATTACTTTTTACATTGTTTTTTAAACCAGTTAAGATTGAAGAGGAAATATGCAATTATACTGTCTTTTATAATTATCTATGTTAATTACTTTTCCTTGTAATCTTTTTTTGTGTGTGTAGATTCATATTACTCTCTTTCAGCCTGAAGAACTTAAGTATTTTTTGAAAGGGAGCTCTGCTAGCAACACATTCTGTCAGTTTTTGTTATCTGGAAACATCTTTATTTCACCTCCATTTTTTTTTTTTTTTTGCGGTACGTGGGCCTCTCACTGTTGTGGCCTCTCCGGTTGCGGAGCACAGGCTCCAGACGTGCAGGCTCAGCGGCCATGGCTCACGGGCCCAGCCACTCCGCGGCATGCAGGATCTTCCTGGACCGGGGCACGAACCCGTGTCCCCTGCATCAGCAGGCGGACACTCAACCACTGCGCCACCAGGGAAGCCCTCACCTCCATTTTTGAAAGATAATTTTGATGAACTTTGATTCTTGGTTAACAGGGTTTTTTTTTTTTTCCCCAGTACATTAAGTATGTCATTCCACTACCTTTTGGCTTCATTGTCTTTGGTAAGAAAGTCAGCTATTAATCTTATTGGGGCTCCCTTGTATACAATGAATCATTTTCCTCTTGCTGCTTTCAATATTTTTTTTTTTTTGCTTTTAGCATTTTTACCTTGATGTGTCTGGGAGTAGATTTCTTTGATTTTATCCTACATGGAGTTTATTGAGGTTCTTAGATGTATAAATAATGCTTTTCAAAAAATTTAGAACATTTTCAACCAATATTTCTGAGTGTTTTTCTCCTCCTTTCTCTCCTTTCCTTCCAGTACTCTCAAGATGCACATGTTGGTGTGATTAATAGTATCCCACTTTTCTTTGAGACTGTTCACTTTTCTTCAGTTTTTCCTGCACAGTTGTGATTATCTTCTCCTTGTTTTCCATTATCAGTATCTTACATCCTCAAAATTTCTTTATTAAATAAATCCATGTTAATATTTCTGAGGCATTGCTTACACATATTATTTCCCAACTTGAAAGCTTCCAGTGACTCTCCCTTGTCTATACTGCAAATCAGTTTTATAGATTGCCATTGTATGGCTCTTTTGTACCTCATCAGCCTTTTTGCACTCTTCTTCTACATTAATCTTTTAATCTGCCCAATTTCTCTTATCCATTATTCTCTCAACATACTAGGCACATTCTGCCTCCATGTCTTTTCTTATGCTCTCCTAGCCAACTTCTGTCTTTTAATGTTTAATCTAGCTTCTAGGAAGTCTGTGAAAATCTAGGTAAGTCTGTTGTAAAAGGAAGCCACAGTTTTATTCTCAACTCCTGCAACACTTCATGTCTATCACTTGTTTATGGTACCTCGTGTTGTCATTTTCAAAAATTGTTTTGTTCAGTTTAGTAAATTTTAAGCTTTTTGGTAGTCAGTTATTTCTTTGTATCTTCCCACTTAATACAGTACTCTGAACATAAGGAAAAGCAATAAATGCAGTTGTTGATAATGTTTTATGCAACATGACATTTAAGCATATTTCAGTTACTGACAGGCAATGAATATAATCAAAACAGAAAGGCTTTACCCCCAAATTAATTATTAGAGTTGGAAATTGAAGTAAAACATTAATTAATTAAACAATTACTCTTTTCTACTAAAATCAGTGCATGATAGTGATGTTTATTGATTGAAAAATAGTAGTTGGTCCCATATATATAAACAACTGCAAATATACTGTTTTGGTCAACTAATGGTTTGGCAATTATTAGAGAAGCTCTGGATAGAAAAAACATCAACTGAGAAGAATGGGTCTCTTTGCTGACTCTGTCACTTCCTTCAGGTCTCTCTATTTCCATTCATTATCAGAACTAGTAATCACCAACCAGATGTTCCTCACCTCTAAGACCACTGTTCAGAGTGAGTCCCTGAGCCAAAGTTGTCTCTTTGTAATGATCTATATTTAATATCAGCAATTCTTTTTCATATATAATATAGTTAATGTCAGCAATTCTTTTTCACATATAATAGATACTTTTAATCCTGTTTTACAATGTGAATGATATTGACCAATATTTTATTATTGGGTTGCCTCTTTAGTTGACATAAAAGAAAGAGAAGGCAATTTCAGAAAGCATGCCATGGAGCAGATAAGGTGTATTCTATGCTGATAGCCCATTAAGCAAATTGGATAAAATTGTCCTGACATCCTAGTTGGATTTGGCTTTGCCATTCTGAAGCTATTCTGAAATTTTAACTTATATGCATGTAAACATCTATCTACATAATAGGTTTCTGTGTCTATAAACAGCTGTGGCAATACAAGAATAAATAGGGTACTTATTAAAATAACAAACAAACATATCTTGAAAAAGATGAATTTTATCAAAATGAGATGTAGAATTATAAGTAAAATCATAACTAGAAAGATAAGTATGTTATAGGCAGAAGTAGCTTTATTTCCATTTTCAACTCTTCTTGATCTTTCATTTAGACTCTTATGGAGTCTAAACAACATAATCCTTCCCTTATAAGAAACTATTATTTTTGTTTTATGCAAATAGAGGACATCATTAAAATTTTAAAAAATCATGAAATATACCATCAGTGTTCATTGTCTAATGGACTTTCCTTTAAATAAATTTGATGAAAATGCAAAGATTTTCATAAGTTTTAAATGGCAAATCTTTCTGCATAAGAAAGGGATTTGCTTGTTTTATAGGTAAAATTTTCAGCCTAGTATGGATTTTCATTATACATTTCATTATGCAGATAAGTATGTATGTATATGTCTTCAATTCTGAAGTTGTTTATCTTGAAACTTAAATAATTAAAATAACTTTATATGATACTATATTTATACATGGAGAATGTGAAGCAATACAAATATGTTTACAAATAACTTTATTGTTTATATAACAGTCAATTATTAGGGTTCAACAAATTGTTTATAAATTTAACAAATATGTTAGGATGCGTAGAAATGTGTTTATTGTATTATGAAAAACACATAATTACATTTAAAAATATTCCTTTAATCAAGCTTTTAAAATTCTCATGGGTTAGTAGAATTTAAATCATATTTAATAAAGTCCTTTTTCTTTCTCTAGGAAAAACTCAAAGAGAAGGAAGAAAATCTGAATCTTGCAAACCAATTCTTAAAGTAGAATACAAAACTTGTAGAAACAGGTATGCATTTTTACTTTGAGAGTTATGGGAAAATATGTAAGAAACAGAGACAAGAAATTCAGATAACCTTTAATGTTTATATATTGTTTAAAGTTTTACATAATTATATTAACTGGCTGAATCTTCTTCATTGATAATAACAGATTTCTTATTGTTCAACTGGCAAATGTATTATGTCAACGTTATTATAAATAGCAAATCAATTATTTTAAAATTTATATGAATATTCAGATGAGTATTATATACATTAATTTTAACAATGTAGGGCTTTTGGGCCATGCAATTACAAGCAGCAGTCATTCAACATTATTAAACAGCAGAAGCTATGTACCTGTTGGTATTACACATGAATTAAATACATAACCAAGTCTCTGTACTTTAGGATCTTACATTCTGAAGTTGGAAAGATTATAGTTAGTTGTGAAGGTAAACATTTATGTATATTGCCATAATACAATAGTGCTAAATTTTAAGATACAGAAAATTAAATAAAAAATAATATTTAACAGAAATTTATCTTGTATATACAGCAGCCATATCCTATGCATCAGCAATATTTATACTTACAGTAATTATTAGTGGCAATACTCTCATCCAGAATTACCATAATTACAAATCTTGCCTAGACCTTAGTTTTATTTTAAGTCTAAATTGGATAATTCTACTTTATATTACTTAAATGTTCACACTAGAATATTTTCCTGTTGTCATAGGTGCATTTAATGTTTGCTTATAGCTGCTCTTCTCAAGGTATAGTAGATAGATGGATCAATACCTCTTTAGTCCAGCCTAATGTTACTATGTTTAACTAGTAAAAATGATCATGGTTTTATTACTATTGTAACTAAAGTATTAAAACACTTAAAATTTAATCATTATGGATGAAAATATTTTACATATATTCTTTTCCTTCTTAAAACAGTGTTTATAACAAACTTTGCTTGAGTCTTCAGGCTCAATGTTATTTACATCCATTGTTATACAGTGTCGCACTTAAAGGACTATTGAAGCAGTTGAGCACTTCACACTTATTAACTGTTCCTAGCAGCTTGTGCTTTCTTTTTTTTTCTTTCTTTTCATGTATGTATTTGTTTTTGAAAGTTTTCCTCTATCCTTCAGTTTGGGGCTTTTGGGACTTCTAATTTCCATTGTGTTTATCCACTAGTATCTAGTCTTTTATTTGCTATAGACTAAGAAATTTGAAACCCTAGTTTGTAAAATGAGAATAAAGAGGTTCATGTGAAGGCATGAGAGGTTTTTCCCTGATAAAGTACATGATCCATGGACTTTATGACATGTATTTTGTTATATATAAATGTATTTTTTATGAGGTGCTCAACAATATGTAGCTTAATTCAATTAAAACAAAATGTATTAAGTTATTACTGCATAATGTACATTGAGCAATTTGTTTGGCACACTAAAATAGAAATTACTGCCTGCTTTTGAATCTGTTATGGTCTAGTACCAGAAGTAAGCCCATAAACTCGTGGTTTCTATACAACATGTGAGGTGCTTTTATAGAGACATGCTATGAGAGCACAGCAAAAGGACAGCTAACCTTGCCTAAAGGGAGTAGGGAGGACAACAGTGAAGAGAGAAATCACTGAAATTCTTCTTAGGAAAGGAGATGCCTGAGATGGGATTTAAGGGATGGAAGATAGGATGGTGCCAGATGAAGGGAGAAAAGGGTAAACATGAAGAAAATGTACTTCAGAAATCAAGAATTCAAGGCAAGGCAGTTTAAAATAATGATTAAGATCATTGCGGCACTATTTACAATAGCTAGGACATGGAAGCAACCTAAATGTCCATCAACAGATGAATGGATAAAGAAGATATGGCACATAAATACAATGGAATATTACTCAGCCATAAAAAGGAATGAAATTGAGTTATTTGTAATGAGATGGATGGACCTAGAGCCTGGCATATAGAGTGAAGTAAGTCAGAGAAAAATACCATGTGCTAACGCACATATATGGAATATAAAAAAATGGTACCAATGAACCTAGTGGCAGGTCAGGAATAAAGACGCAGATGTAGAGAATGGACTTGAGGACACAGCAGGGAAAGGGGAAGCTGGAACGAAGTGAGAGAGTAGCACTGACATATATACACTACCAAATGTAAAATGGAAGGCTAGTGGGAAGCTGCTGCATAGCACAGGGAGATCAGCTTGATGCTTTGTGATGACTTAGAGGGGTGGGATGGGAAGGATGGGAGGGAAGCTTAAGAGGGAGGGTATATGGGGATATATATATACATATAGTTGTTTCACTTTGTTGTACAGCAGAAACTAACACAACATTGTAAAGCAATTATACTCCAATGAAGATATATATTTAAAAAAAAAGATCATTGGCTTATGGAGTAAGACAGCTGTGTGACCTTGAAAATTTTAATTAACCCTTTTAAAATTTAATTTTCTCATCAACAATACCTATCTCACTGTGATGATTGTGAGGATTAAGTTGAATTATGCATAAAGTTTGTAACATCATAAATTTAATGAGGCACATAGTGGATTTCTTAATAAAAAAAAGTTATTACTGTCATCATCAAAGCCATGTTATTTCACACTGTTAATATTTTTCAACTGATTCTAAATTGCTTTGTTCTAGGAATTGGTAGCTCAACTTTGTGTAGAAGTAATTCTTCAGATTTCTAATGTGAAATAATTATGTATTACTAATCATAATTACTATCATCCCCCTTACTATGCACTGTAGTACATTGTGTCAATTTGTTGTGATTACAACTGTATTAGAAAAGCCTCTTCTAGAAGCAGTGGATCCACAGCTCAGAACAAAAGGAGACTACAAAAACAGAGGGGCACTGAAGTTGAGTCCCTAAAGGTGTTGCCACAGCAAAATGGGCCATAGTCTGGAAGTGGAAATAGATAGCTATATTTCCGTTCCATCTAGTATACAGCAAATATTTTGTGAAATCAAAAATTGAGATGGCTGTAGCATGAGCAGGAACTTTAAGAAGAGCCTTACCATATATGCTGCAGCCTTACCTATGCTGCATAGGTAACAGATGTAAAGGGTATGTTTTCTGTTTAATTTTATCTTAAACTAGCCATTCACAAACTTGCTTTACATTTCTAGGGATAAACAACCATTCTGCTCAGGAATCATTTGTCCTCAGTCATCAGTTTGCTTAACTGAGACTCCAATTACAATGGCCTCAAGGCTTAATAATTTTATCCTTTAAAAAAAAAAAGGAATAATGATCTCTTTACTTGCTATCACTAGCATTATCAGGTTCTCTGTAGTTAATAAAAATAACCTTCTGCTAGTTTTGTAATCCCTTCATGTTGTGGTCACCTACAGATAAGACTTCATGGGTAGTTACGTTCTCCAAGCTTTAGTATACCCATCTATAAAGTGGGAATAATAGTAGTAGTTCTCTCATTGGGAGGGTTAAATACGATAATGCATGTAAAGGTCTTCACACAATACCTGGCACATCATAATACTCAACAAATGTTATTTTAACATGTATTACATTATGTTACACAATTTATTATTTAATCCTGTTGCTTTCATTGAGACAATAAGGCTCAGTGCTTCTTATTATATTTTATCTATTTTACAAATTATACAGTAAAGTAGACTTTTTTCTTTTGGTGCACAGTTCTGTGGATTTGTAACACATGTATAGATTCCTGAAATTGACACCACAATAAGAATACAGAAAATTTCCATATCCACTAAATTCTCTCATACTATCCCCTTACAGTCATGCCTTTCCCCACACCTAACCCCTGGCAACCAGTGGTCTGTACGCTGTCACTATAGTTTTGCCTTTTTGAGATGTCATATAAGTGTAATTACATATTATGTAACCTTTGATCCTAGCTTCTTTTCCTCAACATAATGCCTTTGAGATTTATCTAAGTTGTTATCAATAATATTTAATTGTTATTAATGTTTTCTTTATGTATGAAGACATTATCAATTATATGGTTATTTATTTCTTAATCCATCTGATAAATCTCTCAAGGCACACTTGTATTAATTAGTAAAGCAGGCAGTTTCATGTGGTATAGCATTTACCAAATTGTATCCCTTTAATTACTAATTGTATTCATGGAGAAAAAGGAATCTGTAATCAAATAAATCTGAGAAATATGAAAAGTTCTGGGTTATTTAAACAAACTGGATTCTTTACTATACAATTTTTCAGAATATTTAATATATGGCATGAATTATAAGATTTCAGAAGGGAGATATATATATACTTTGCAAGTGTTTGTCAAACTATCTACTTATTTATTTTTGTAGAACATCTATTAAGGTGCATTCCACAGTTTGAGAACTATTAGACTAGAAATGAAAAACACTCACTAGCTGCTTGACCCTGAACAAGTTATTTAACCTGTATTAAGCCCAGACTCCTTATCTATGAAATTGAGCTAATAGTACTTTTCTCATCAGGATTGAGGATTACAAGATTGTGAGGATTACGTAAAACTTACTTTATATATACACAGCACAATATATGCCACATGGTAAACATTCAGTAAATTGTAGCTATTTATTACTTCAGGCAGTATAGACCACAATTTAGGAGAATAGGCTTCGAAGGCTGATAGATCTCAGTTTCCTTTTGGGTTTTTCTGCTTAATTGTTATTTAACCTCATTAATAAAATGAGAACAGTACTTCTGAGGCTTTAATGTGATAATTAAATATCTAATGCAATTATCCATGAGTGGTTTCCTGAGCATTTTCTTGAGGAAATAGCTTTTTATTCAATCATTCAGTAATTTACAGAAAAGTGCATGTATATCAACAATTACTTCAGACCCATGGTTTTGTGATGCAAAGTCATAATAAGAGCAGAAAAGATTGTGCCTCCTTTGAATACTAGAAAAGACATTTTCCAATGTACTTACAAATAAGGGAGAGTAAATTGCTTCTTATCCTATGTTTAGATTAGTACTAGGAGATGAGAGTAAATTCACCCATTTTTACATGGGCAAAATAGATATTTATGCCCTTTATTAATATTTGGAGCAGATCATTAAGCTCAATATTTATGAAAAGATATTATGCTCTCCAAGTCATGAACTTTGTTGCAAAACAAAGCAGCAGAGGTGCAAAAACCCACACTCATTTCATTAAAAATGATTTTTAAATCTGGAGATGTATTCTAAATAATCTAAGTACTATGTATTTCATAGAAAAAACAAACTTGCTTCTTAATACCACCATTAGTAGGTTGGTGCTAATTAATATGTCTAATAACTGGGGCAAAACTAACTCAAGTCAACTGATGCAAGACTCAAGGAAAATAAATTAGAGCATTTTCCCTTTTTTAGCTTACAACACAAATATTTATATGAAAATATTAAGACAGAACTTTAAATAAAAAGTAGTGAAGGCATTTTATATGTAGATTTTGATGGAAACTTTTTAAAAGGGTTTTTTGTTGTTATTACATAGCCAGCATAAGATTAGCAAATGTCCCTTTGATAATGTTTGGTATTATGTACGATACAAAATGGAAAAGAAAGGGAAATTTTATGGAGTGAGTTCTAGAAACAAGTAGCTTCTTCAGTTTAGTAGATGGATAGAAGTGAATTATTTAGAGAAACATGTTCTCAAGGAATTTGGTACAATAAAAGTGTCTAGTTCCTTTAAAAAAATTTTGGAGAATATTTTCAGTTTGGTCTTATTGAAAAATACTTCATATCAACACACATTTTCTTTTATATACATATACTAGAGATACAGATATTTGAGAAAAGGAAAATGAAAACTTTTGAAGATATTTCATAACTTTCTGACAGCTATGATATTTTATGGTCATTTCAGCCCCACTCTATTATCTAACTGTAATTTGCAGTTAACAGAAATGAAAAAATTTGTTTGAAGTTAGTTTTACAAGCTAAATAGAACTGGCTGACCCTAGGTAAAGTTGAGAAGAAGGTCACATTTACTTTTGGTGAATCATTTTCCCGTTACATATTAGTTTTCTCCATCTGTTTGTCATAACCCTTTCCCACAGAAACTCTATTATGTAGACTTTTCATGTTACCTTCTACCATTCTGGGCTTGCCATTGTCACATTTCATTTCATGTTGAAATTTGCATCTATTTCTTAGTGATTTGGGGTCCCACATGCCTGCTGGTTAATATGATAAAGTAACATAGCCTAATATTCTAATAGTAGTAATTTAGAGCTTGGTAACCAACTAATATATGTGAAGATGTTCTGTTGAGTCAGTCAGCATCTTCCCCTCTCACCAACCTCACTGCCTTTCCCCCATCTCACCTCAACATCTTTAGATTGATTCATTAGTAATTTTAATGGTGAGAA
Organism: Phocoena sinus; assembly: GCF_008692025.1. Taxonomy (NCBI): domain Eukaryota; kingdom Metazoa; phylum Chordata; class Mammalia; order Artiodactyla; family Phocoenidae; genus Phocoena; species Phocoena sinus. The sequence continues at coordinate 77,745,655 of NC_045766.1, read as the reverse complement.
TATACATCCAGAAAAAAGGAAATGATAGAATAGTAAATTATTGGGTGAAATATTTGAGGCCAGGAAAGGCTTTTATTCTCTGTCAAATTATTGTATATAATCCCTACTAAGCCCATTCCTTTTTGCCTCAATACTGTGAGATTGTGTCATCTTAAAGAACTCAGTCTCATTAACTTTTTTTCCTCTGTAGTGAACCATTCATAATATTTTCTGGTGGACTGTCCTATGACAAAGCTTGCAGAAGACCAAGTTTAACCATCATGCATGGAAAAGCAATTACAGTGCTTGAAATGGATCATCCTATTGTTGAATTTCTAACTTTATGTGAAACACCCTATCCAAATGGTAAGTAACTAAAATGAAACTACTAATGTTGAAAAATCATTTTTGAAATGATAAGTTCCTAACAAAATTAAGCTTAAATATTTTTAGTTTTAGCAGCTGATATCGACTGTGATACAACACTGTGAGCTACAGGTGCTGGAGCAGGTTCTGCAGCTGTACCTACTTGAGAAAATGGAAGTAAGACAGATGTAGTGCAACAGTGCTGGAGTTTCAGGTTCTAATATCAGGTAAGTGCTTTAAACTTTGATAAGGATGGTGGAAGCTGAGCTGGGAGGGTCCGCTCAGGGTCTGGGGTGAAATCACTTGGAGAAACTGAGGTCTCCTAATAGCCTTTCCTAGGCCAGCTCCACCCATCCCAATCCTGTGCCAATCAAAGTTAAAGCACTTACCTGATATCAGTGATCTGTAACTCTGGTGGTGCTGCATCTGTTTCACATCTGGCTTTGCTTCAGATGCAACTGTAGCACCTGTGATTACTCTAGGATTGCTGATGTATGGTTAGTGATTTATTCCAATTTTGAAAATAATTAGAAGAGCCTTTGGGAGGAGAGGTGCTTATGTATTTTTATTATCCCAAATATAAAGACTTCGTAAACATAAAAAACCAGTCTAAACTTATATGCAAACTGTATAATGGAATCTAATGATGAAATATTTTAATAATGAAATCTAAAAATTGAGAAGGGTGAAATATAAAAAGGGAAATATGAGTTTATGATTACAAAAGATAGTGTGTATATATATATATATATTTCTACATTTTCAAGAGGGAACATAGATGTAGGGAAAGGAACACTGTACTTAGAGACAGAGTATTTGGGCTTATGATTTAGCTCTGTCACTTACTAGCTATGTGACCTTGGACAAGTCACTTCATATTTACAAGTTTGATTAATCATTTGAAGAAAGAATATAATATTGATACCACATGATTACTGGAAGGCCAAAGGGAATATGCCTTATAAACTATGAAGATAAATAGCTATTAGTTTTATTATAAATGTATTAATTGTTTTAAATTATTGAGTTTCATATTTAAAAACTGAAATAAAGTGATATAAAATAACAATCAATGTGGCACTTTATTCCCAGAGTTGCCAGGGGCAGACAAATTACTTGTGGTGTAAATTCACCAACAAATATTTATTGGATGCTTCTATGGCCTCAGTATGACAAGAACTTGTTGAGAATATGGATGAAGTATGAAACTGATCTCTGATGTCAAATCAGAAAATCTGGCCACATGAGGAAGATAATTATGACTGAAGTTTAAAAAATATAATGGCTTAATTAAGCGCTGAGTTATACGAATCAGAGTTTAAATAATGTACCAATTTATAGGCTAGTCAGGTAGTCGATGACTGAAATATTCATGCAAAGCTTCATGGAAAAAGTAGGATTTAGATAGGGCTTGAAGAATGACTTGGGCCTTGAAAATAATATTGAGTAAAGGTTTTAGAAATTGTGAGGTTTTGCTAGAGTGAGATCAATTCAGAGAAAAATTTGAAAGCCTTTTGTATTTGGAAATAGGGAACTACAGAGGAATTTTGAGGAAATATTAAGTGAAAGAACGCAATGTTTTAGAGTGTGGGTTTGAAGAAAGAGACCCTGAAATCTAAAACTTCAGATTCCAACTGGGAGGCTTTTGTGGTAATGTATATTAAAATGGTCAAGATCTGAAACAGAGTGCTGCTTGTAGGAACGGAAGATGAAAACCCATTGAATTTGGTCAACAGCTGGATTAGGGAGTGATATGAGAGATGAGTCAAAGACAACATTTTAGGAATAGTGGTTTCATATGCAGTAATAACAGTTCTTGGAAAGAGAGAAAAATAAGTTTGAGTCAGTAGAGTTGTTTAGAGAGCAGAAAAAGAGAGGGAAAAGGTCTTTAATATTTATTTTTGAGTCATCAGAATATAGATGCTCTTTGGAGTTGTGAGAATGAATGATAAAGGAACAAAGAAAGAAAGAACAGAGGACCAAAAGCTGAGCTTAGGAAAATGCCTTCTACTAAAGAGCCTCAAGAAAAAAGGTGTGCATACCAGTAATAGAAACTGAAAATGTGTGGTTGCCAAGATCAAACACTATAGGTATATGTGTATATACATTTGTGCACATCAGTAGAGATGTTAGGACAGTTTCTAATAATGTTAAACAAATTATAAATGTACTGTAACCAAGCCTAATCACTTCCAAGCCACATATATTACTTTGCTTTTCAGAGCAGTGGTAGTGAGGATGGAACTTTTTACTTACTAGGAGCTGGGAGAAATAGTTTAACTTTACTCAGTAAAATATAAGTGTATTTTATTAACTATTTCTGATTAAAACAATAGTACATGAAAATGCCAAGAAAGAACCCTACAATACACAACAGTATATAGTGAAAACTTTCTCACTGCCCTTCCAGGCGCAACCACTATTACTAAGTTTCTTATGTATTCTCCCCCAAATAATGTATGCATATATGCATTATCTTTTTTATACAAATGACAGCATACTCTATATGTTGTTCTGTATCACACTTTTTTCACTTAACAGTGTACAGTATTTTGATTATGATTCCATATTAGTAAATACGGAACTTTAATCTCCTTTATAGCCACATAATGATGTGTTATGCATATGTTAAACAAAATACACTTATTAACAGTTTTTAATATTGCTGAATCATTTGTGACATCTGACAATTCAGCCTATTTCTCAAAGAACACAAATGCCTAATCCTCTTATCTCAGGGGGCATTGCCCAGAGTAACTAACCAACTATACTCCGAATTTGTCAGTTTTGCATCTATATTTAATTGTATCTGGTCTTCTACAAGTGTCATAAATAATGCATTTCTCTTCAGAGAAGTATTTATGATAGAGCTTTTCCATCTTGTTGGGGGCTAGGGTTAAAAGGCTGAGCCTGCTCAAAAACAACCAATCTAATAAAAAAAGTAATACAGTTGGCATCTATTGAGTACTTACTATAAGCCAGCCTTTGCATCAAACATCTTTATATACATCTAATCTTTATTAACAGTCTAAGGTAGTATTATTTTGCCATTTCAATGGGTAGAGAAATTGAAAATCAAAGAAGTTAACTAATTTGCCTAGGATCAAACTGTTAATAAATAATAGACACAAATTGAACCTAACACTGACTCCAAAAGAAATCTTTTTATTCAGTGGTTACCACAGCGCACCAAGTACTTCTACAAATGTGAAACTTTTGCTACCAGTTTTTATTATTTGAAAAGAAACAATAATCTAAAGCAGGTGTAATTACCTAAAATAAAAATGTATTTAAGACTTTTGCTCATTCATGCCAACGTCTCAGCTGTTTTATTTTTGTAGCCATTGCTTCCCAACCAGTGATTTTCCTAGAGAGGGATGAGAAGACAAAGAGGAAACTTGTAGTATTCTTCAAACTGAAAAACAAACAAAAAAATCCCCAAACCCTGAAACGTTTTGAAATAATGTTGAAAACTTAAAACAGCTCTAAGAGATAAGGGAGAAGAGGGGAAATGCCTCAGTTTGAAAAAGTTTGAGTAGCAAATAGTTTGAGGACTGTATACTGTTGTATAAATATGCACCCAAACAAGGTCAGGCTCCTCAGTTTTTGTTTTTTTGTGTTTTTTTGATTCTAGTTTTTCTCTCATAGCTTGTGACTTAAAAAATAAACATGAATAGTTTCTGTAGCTTCTCAGGACTGGAAGGACTGTGAAGGCCATCTATTTTAATTTACCATTCAAGACTTGAATACTCTTGAATACAAAATTCCTGCCAAGTGATTGTTGAGTTTAGGATTAAATACCTCTTAAACTAGCCAGTAGAAACTGCTGGTATAATGAAAACAGCATGCATTAAAGTTTCAGGTTTATAACTTACTAGTTTTGTAACCTTGTGCCAATCTCGTAACCTCTTTGGACTCCAGTTTTCTTTATGAAATGAAAAAATGATGATACATGCTCTAGCTACTGAGAATCAAATACCATGTATGTAAAATGTTTTTGTAAATACTTTTCTCCTTAAATTGAGCTAACACTGTAACTGTGGCTTTCCTTTATTAGTCCTTTATTACAGATGGAAAGCAATGTCTTCCTTGACCACTATAACTAAATTAGTGTTCCCCCACCAACCAGAAGTCATTTCTTGTACTATTACCCTTGTTATTTTTTTCATAGTTCACTTTACTTTCTGAATTAATCTTATTTGTTTACTTGTTCATTGTTTGTATGTACCCCTAGATTGTAAACTTTATTAGAACAAAGACCTTGTCATTCTTATTCCCCATATATCCTTTGTTCTTAAGACAGTTTCTGAAACATCTTGAAGGAAGGAAGAGAGGATGGAGAAAGGGAGAAAGGAAGGGTTGAATTTTAAGAACTTGAAAATCCTGGGCTATCCTCAGACTCTGATTTTTTGAGATATATACTCCTGGGCACATAGTAGGAAGTCTTTAAGTACCTGTTAAATCACATTGAATTGAAAGTAATTTTTTTAGTATAAGGAGTGTTGCTCTCATAGGGAGGTGAATATGTATCACAACTGAGAGAAGCAGAACTGTTTCCTTAGTATATCTCCTGTAGGCATGAAATCAGATCTGAAATGGAAGGTTATGGAAGACTAAGATAAATGTGAGATGGAGATAACAGACTCACTCTCTTCAAATAATCTACTACTATCATGATTATTGAGATAATATTTAACTCTATGCTATGCAACTTCTCATTTTTTCCTTGTTTCCTATAATGGTCTTAAACATTGTTTGAGAAACACAACATATATATATATTTTTTTTTGAGTCCCACGTTTTTCTTTTTCTCTTTTTTTTTTTTTTTTATTTTATTTATTTTTGTCTGCGTTGGGTCTTCATTGCTACACGCCATCTTTCTCTAGTGCGGTGAGCGGGCTTCTCATTGCGGTGGCTTCTCTTGTTGCGGAGTACAAGCTCTAGGCACGCAGGATTCAGTAGTTGTAGCTCACGGGCTCTAGAACTCAGGCTCAGTAGTTGTGGCGCACGGGCTTAGTTGCTCCGCTGCATGTGGGATCTTCCCGGACCAGGGCTCGAACCCGTGTCCTCTGTACTGGCAGGCGGATTCTTAACCACTGTGCCGCCAGGGAAGCCCCTCTCTTTTTGTTTAAAACATCTTTATTGGAGTATAATTGCTTTACAATGGACAACATATATTTTTAAAAAGTGCTCTTTGTTACTTCTTATTTTAGCTCATACTTTGGTCTTCTCAAATCATTTAAATAACATTTATACAGGAGATAAAGGAAATACAAGTTTGGTGATTTTATAAAATGTTAAGTATGAAAACTTTTCCATTTTTCTTTTCTACTTGTAGAATTTCAAGAACCCTATGCCGTTGCTGTACTTCTGGAGAAAGATCTCATTGTAATTGATCTGACACAAAGCAAGTAAGTTGTCCATGTACGGATTAACACTATTTTAGACTCTATTTATTGCAATTAAAATATAGGAGGACATTATAGATAATTGGCATTAGAATTCTTTAGATGGTAAATATTCTTTATGTGTAATATTGTTTTGCTAGAATTACAAAAATGTAATTTGGTTCAATAATGAAAACTAAACCAGGAGAGTTTAGGGGACACTGAGAATATTGTAAGATATTTTAAAGGCAACACCTAATGTTTAAAAAGATGCCTTTGGGGACTCCAAACACATAAAATGGATCACATTTCTGCTATTTCCCTAAGCAAAAAACAATTGTTACAAAAATTACATAATGTACTGTTTGTCCATCTGCTTTATTGACTAAAGGAAAATAGCACATGATAAAATTATTATTGAACTACTGTGGCAGACAATACAGAAGATCAGGATCTCAAGGCAAGAGATGACAGACGCCTTCTTTTACTTTCTTTTCTTTTTCATTATGTTGTGGGCAGTAGAAACAAATATAAAATATTGCTGTTAGAGTGGTGCTCTCCACTACTTTACATGGACAGTAAAAGTAGACTTGAAACTGATGAACACTGTCTTCCTGCTACATATTTTCATTATCAATGATGATAGGCATGAAGCTCATTTTCCCTCATTCTTTGTTCTAGACTCACTGATCATTTTTTAGCCTGTTATATTTGCAGAGCTTTTGTACATTCTCTCTTCTCTGCATGGAATAATCTTCCATTCCTTTTTCTCCTTACTAACATCTATAAGAATCTCAACTCAGATATCGTTTACTCGTTAAAGAAAATCTTTCATTATCTGTATAATTTGGTCAAATATCCTATTAAGGGCTGTCTTAGATCCATGTTCCTGTCCTTCATAGCTTTGACACAGATTAAATTTTCCATTTGTTATTGTTTTAAAGATTGTCTCCCTACTAGACTGTAAGCCTCACGAAGGACAGGTTTTGTCTCCACATGAAGTAGGTTCTTAATAAATTTTTGTTGGATGAAGTACAGTCTGAGTTTTACTCTCAGTGTAGTTTGTGAATGTAAGAGCCAGAGTTCTTCTTTGTGATAATTTGCATCACATAGTATTTCAATATTTTGAAAGGGAATAGGGTTGGTCCATAATATCACCATAACTGAATTCTGCCTAGCTGCTCTATTTATCAGCATAAAACCTGATTAAGTTTTGTGTACGAGTGTGGATTTATGCCTCTTTCTCTAAGTTCTAATATAGGTTTTATTAAAATATACTTTTCTGATCTCACTGGTAGTCACCTCTTCCTTCTGTGTCATATTTGTTGGTTCCTCATACCTTGTCTAATTGTCTAACATCCTCCAAGGCCCACTATACTTTGTCTTTAATACTCACATTCTTTAGCATATACATTTATTCTTTTTAAAACTTTTTTATTGTGGTAAAATACATATAACATAAAAGTTACTATTTTTATACATTAATTCTTATGCTTTTCATTACCTTATATAAGTATGTGAATTGACGTTTTGTTTGCACGTTTTTATCTAATATTTTGCCTTCTTCAGCACCATGTTTTAAAATCTATGTGACATTCCTATTTTGTTGTCTATTACAAGAAGTTTAATGTGGAAAAACTGAACATGTTCTCTTTCCCTCCAGATAGTTACTTTTAGCCATGTTTAATGTTAACAATTAAACTGCAGCTTTGTACTCATTTTTCAAATTAATTTATTCCTTCCTTCCTTCTTTTCCAGTTAATCCTCTACATGAAAGCAAGCATTAGGGCTTGAAAATTTTTCCTCTTCTTGGATTTACATCTTTGTTTACATTTCTACGACAACCAGTTCACACTTTCACACGTAAATTTTTGTAATACATTTTTAGTTATTTCTTTCTTAAATGTCATTTTTCTACTCTTTGCCAATATAATAAAGTTATTTTCCCCAAACATTTCCATGATATTGTTCACTTTCTCAGGAGTCTATCATTGTAATCTCTTGCTATTATCAAATCCCAAATTGTAGATCTGATCTTTAAGGTGATCCACTTATTTTACTTCTAATTCTTCAATATTAGAAATATTGATAATTTCTGCTCTGAAACAGGGAACCTCTGATCCATTCAGTTTAAACTACTTGCCATTTATTAAACACAACTTTCTTCTTTCCATGTGATTTTGCATATACTACTATTCTTCTCTGGGAAACCATTAAGATTGGAGGGAAGAGAACCGCTGTCAACACACACATAGACACACACACACACACACACACACACACCAAACTCTTTCTGGTGTTTGAACTAAGTTTCTGATTAAGTTCCTATAATATGGGGAAAATTATTTTTAATAGTCCTCCCCACCCCCCAAAAGCACGCTGTATCAGAAGTAACATGATCACACAGACTGAGAACGGATGCAGCATAGAATAATACTCCATTCCATCTACTACAGTACCTGGTACATCTGGTACATGAGAAGTGTACAATATATTGTGGTTCTAAGAATTCTTAATTTGGTTCTTACTGATACCCCTTTTTAAAATGATATATGGCTTGAGGATATGAAATTTACTACAGCCATAGGTCTGCATTTCCACTGTTTTCTAGTTTACATAGGAAACAATCTTAAACGTGTAATCACACACATACCTACATTGCACACACAACTTTCAGCTACTCCCTATAAAAATACAAAGCCAAAATACTTGCCTATGTATTATGTCCCTTGGAGAGCATGGAAAATTTTCTAAGATATTTTAATACGTGTATTATATAAATATATAGATAAAATTGTATGTAGATAAAGTACCTAGTTGATAATGTTTTAATAAACTGACTGATAAGTCAACTTGCTACATATTTTCAATTTAACATAATTTAGTCTATCCATTGTAGAAAGCGATATCACTGTGCAATTTTGAAATTACTGGAAAGAAAATGAGTTTATTCAAGTAAAATTCTACCAGTATTCATATTACATTTTATAGATATATATTTTTAAAAGAGAATTCTTGTTCAGGTGATCATTGTTTTATGATGCTTAAAAAACAATTATGTGAAATATATTCAATATAATCAATATTTAGAAGAGTTTAGGGTTTGTTTTATAAAAGTTATTTCATTTTTATATCAGTGCAAAATGTCACTAATATATTATCTTTATCTATTAGCTTTCCTATCTTTGAAAATCCATATCCCATGGACATTCATGAATCACCAGTTACGTGCACAGCATACTTTGCTGATTGCCCACCAGATTTGATTCTAGTGCTCTACTCTATAGGAGTCAAGCATAAAAAACAAGGATACAGTAATAAGGTAAAAGCAACAATTAGAAATTTTCTTGTATTCATATCCATATCATATGATCATACTTTTTTCTGTTATTTTCTGACTTTCCATAGAAGAAGACTTGAACTAAATTCTTTTCAAGTCATAAACTGGCATCTATAAAAGACATAATTTCTGAAATTCAAATTTCCTAAATGCTACATAGCTTTAAGTCTACGAGAATATAAATTTCTTATATAAAAAGTATACAATTATCTACTAAGATATACTTACCTATCATATTTATTTATATACTAAATATATGTTTAACCTAACATATGCTTGAATCATAAGATGTTACCTTTGATTATTTTAGGTGAAGGATTACGTTTTAAGAAATTCAGGAGTCAACTCTCTCTAGTTATTTCTTATCAATCAATGGTTAATAAGACATAATTGTCAAAGACTTTCATTAAGTAACTTTCTAGAATTCCATTTTGTTATATTTAACTACAGGATTCAAATACTTACAATTATAAAAGACCCCCCCCATTATGATTTCTGTTATTTGAACAGGACTGTTGAGATGGACAACTCCAGGGGGCACAATTTACATAGTATTTTATGTTAAATGGCACCACCACAGTTTTGAGGTACATAGACTACATGGAAAATGTAGCAACACCACATTTGTATGATTAAAGATACTTCTTTGCATTTTTAATATGAATGGTAATATTTGTTAAAATCTATATTTTTAAAGGATATGAAATTTTGCATTTGGAATTGTTTGTTCAATGAAGGAGTTAAAAAATAGGTACACATTTCATTCTTCATTACTTAACAGCTATTTATTTTAAGTGAAACTTTTACTGTTATTTTAAAATATTTTTATTTTAAATTTCTAAGTTATTTAAATTTAAAAAATAAAACTTACAAATTCTTCCCACATAATCTGTTTAGGAGTGGCCAATCAGTGGAGGAGCTTGGAACCTTGGCACACAGACATATCCAGAAATTATTATTACTGGGTAAGTGGGATGTGATTTATGAGTTTATCAATTTATCATCAAAAAGATTTCATTGAATTTTCACACTTTCCCATAATTGTGCTGTAGGAATGCTGACAGTTTAAATTAAAATATAAGACACAGCTTCTATCCAAAGATTATAACCTTTATAGAAGATAAAATCAAATCATTGAAAACATAGACATATAACAAAAATAAGTAAGTATAGATTATAAGACCAGAAGAAAGTCAGAGATAGAAAAATCATGAGAGATTAGTCAAAGAAGAATTTCTGTAGAAATCATAGATTATTAGCCTTAGACAGGCCCTTACCAATATCTCTTGATTCCATCTAAATCCAGGAATCAGTGCTCTGTATCTCCATCAAGTGGCTATTTAAAGTATACTTCAAAACTTACAGCATCGGAAATGTTGTTACTTCCTATAGCAACCCACTTCATGCTCTAATATTAGGAATGAAAATGGAAACATAGCAACAGATAAAGATAAGACTTAAAAGATCATAAGGAGTTCTGCTTATGAGGTATGGAATAGATGTACTTTTCCCTATTCTTCCCACTAAGTACAATTAAAACCCCTGGATATTATTATAATATGACTGGAAAAGATGGAGAGAAGTCAGACTGGATAGGTCCCCAAAGACTCAAGGAATGACATGGAAGTGAGTTTCCTGGCTTTTCTTTTTGCCTTATATATCCCAGAATTGGAGCTGAAGAAGCTGGCAACCTGGAGCTGCAGGCACAAACCTAAAAAGCCCAACGAAAGCTAGCTCTCTCTAGCCAAAAGGTGAGGAAAGGAGAAGCCTATAAAGACAGTAAACTTTTAGAAAATAATCTTTCTATTATAGCTAACCAACACAGAAAAAAACTATGACTCCACCCCTACCCACTTCATCAAAGGTTGAGTGGAGAGTGTGGACTTTCACCCTCATCAGGCCATAATAAGGTGCCTCAACTTGCCCATGAAGGGGGTGTCAGTTTCTGACACTGAGCTAAGGCTGAGTAGGGTGCTGGGACTTTTAACCCTGCTGAATGGTAGTGAAACTCATTACCTGTGGTGACAGAGATAATGTGGGGAGAGAATTCCCAGCACTGCCCAGCAGTAATGAGGAGCCATATACCCTCCCCTTTTTTGTCAATGGAAGTCCAGTGAGGAAGGAGGAGAGAACAGAGCTTAAAAAGTTCATAAGGAAATAATGGTTGAAAACTTCCCAAATTTGGCAAAAGACATGAACCTAGAGATTGCAGAAGGTAAGCGAACCACAAGAAATTCACATTAAGACACATCATAGTCAAACTTTTGAATACTAAACACCAAGGAAAAAAATATGAAAACAGCAAAAGAGAAATCACACCTCACCAACAGGGCAAAATCAATTTGAACGATGGCATATTTCCATTAGAAACCATGGAGGCCAGAGGAAACCTGAATCTTTTTCAAGTGCTGAAAGAAAAGAACTGGCAACCTAGAATAATATACCCAGCAAAAATATCTTCCAGGAATTAATTAGAAATTAATACATTCTAAGATGAGGGAAACTAAGACTATGTCAACATCAGACTACTCTGAAAGAATGGCTAAAGGAAATTCTGTAAACAGAAAGCAAATGATAAAAGAAGGAACCTTGGAATATGAGGAAGGAAGGAAGAACACAGTAAGCAAAAATATGGGTTAATACAATAGGCTTGCTTTCTCTTGAGTTGTTAAAATTATATTTGATGGTTGAAGAAAATATTATGGTTACATTGTTTGATGTGGTTCTACATATGTATAGAGGAAATATTTAAGGTAATTATAAATGGGTGAGGGTAAACTGGTATAAAGAAAGGTAAGGTTTTTATACTTCCCTTAAAATGGTAGTATGATAACACCAGTAGACTGTGACAAGTTAAATGAATATTACAATGCAGTACCTAAAGCAACGCTGTAAAAAGATCTGGGCTAAGAGATACACTGAAAAACATTATTGACACATAAAAATGGATGTACTAAAATAATTCAATTAACCTACAGGAAAGCAGGGGGAAGAAACAGTGACAATAAAAGAGGGAAAAATAGAAAAGAAAAAAAAAAGACGGTCTTAATTAATCATGGAAGTGTTAAGGCTTAAATGTAAATGGTCTAAATACATCAATTCAAATGCATTGATTAGTGGAGTGGATTAAAAAACATAAACCAACGCTATGCCATTAACAATACACTCACTTCAAATACCACAGTATAATCAGGTTTAGAGAAGAAGGACAGAAAAATACTTTATAAAAGAATCAATGGAGGGCTTCCCTGGTGGCGCAGTGGTTGAGAGTCTGCCTGCCGATGCAGGGGACACGGGTTCGTGCCCCGTTCTGGGAGGATCCCACATGCCGCGGAGTGGCTGGGCCCGTGAGCCATGGCCGCTGAGCCTGCGCGTCCGAAGCCTGTGCTCTGCAATGGGAGAGGCCACGACAGTGAGAGGCCCGCATACCGCAAAAAAAAAAAAAAAAAGAATCGATGGAGAGTGACATCAGCAAGATGTCAAAATAAGTAGCCCCAGACCTCGTTCTCCCACAGGCACACTGATGCAACAATATATGGTCCAAAAACCTTTATGAAAACTCTAGAAACCAATTATGAAATCATAGTACCCCAGGGGAGCTCAAAGCCAAGAGTAGCCACACTGAAATGGGTAAAAACAGCCATTTTATTTCAACTATATCAGCTTCTTCCCCAAATTGGCACAGCTCTTGTTCAGGAGGAATCTTCTCTCATGAGAGGGAAGTAGTGGAGTAGACTGTACATCCAATGTTCCTGCTTTTCAGGGGACTTCCAAAGAGACTAGTTTTTATCTCCCCTGAGTCAGAGTACTGATGGAACCTGGATGCCTGGGGGCTGCAGAGAACAAAAGAGAGCTCAGTGGCTTATTGAAGTGCTAAGAAACTTGCAGAACTAAGACAGATAATAGAAGGAGCAAGAGATGCAAGCTCCTGAAAAAGAAACCAGCAAACCTCTCTAATTGGGAAATTACACATACAGTCCCAGAGAAGATGCATCCCCATTGAAGGTTTGAGAGACCCCAAGGATCTTGAGCTTGGAGAAGGTCTTCCCCTGTATAAAGCCGTCCATAACAGGTGGCTGTTTTCCAAATGCTAAATTCACAGTAAAAAATAACAAGGTGCAGGAAGAAACAGACAAACACAACCCAATCAAAGGAACAAGATAATTATCTAGAAACTGACCCTAAACAATTTGGTATCTGTGAATTACCTGACAAGCAGTTGAAAATAACTGTCTTAAAGAAGCTCAATGCATGAAAAGAGAACACAGGTAGACAACTAAATGAAATCAGGAAAATGATGTATGAATGAAATGAAAATATCAACAAAGAGGTAGAAACTTTTAAAAAGAACCAGAAAGAAACTCTTAAAGAATACAATAACTGAATTGAAGATTTTACTAGAAAGGATTAACAGCAGATTTAATCAGAAGAAAGAACCAGCAAACTTCTTGAAGATAGGTAATAAGAAATCACTGAGTCAGAGGAACAAAAGGAAAAAGAATGAAGAAAAGTGGCGAATGCCTAAAGGACTTATGGGAAACCATCAAACATACCAGTATAGCATTATGGAAGTCCCAGAAGACTAGAGAGAGAATGGGACAGAGAACCAATTTGAAGAAATCTTGGCTAAAAACTTCTCAAATCTGAGGAGGTAAATGGACTTCCATATTCATTGGATATGTATCAGAATATTCTAATGAGGATGAACCCAAAGAGGTCCACACTGAGACACATTATAATCGAATTGTCAAAGACAAAGAAACAATCTTAAAAGCAGCAACAGAAAAGCTACTCATTATCTGTATGAAAAATGTCATGAGATTATCATTGTATTTCTCAGAAATATTACAGGCTAGAAGGGAGAAGGATGATATATTTAAAGTGCATAAAGAAAAAAGAAAAGCCAGACATGGGACACTATATCTGGAAAACTGTACTTCAAAAATGAAGGAGAAATAAAGACCTTCCAAGATAAACAAAAATTGAAACCAGGGCTACCCTGGTGGCGCAGTGGTTGAGAGTCCGCCTACCAATGCAGGGGACACGGGTTCGTGCCCCGGTCCGGGAATATCTCACATGCCACAGAACGGCTGGGCCCGTGAGCCATGGCCGCTGAGGCTGCGTGTCCGGAGCCTGTGCTCCGCAATGGGAGAGGCCATGACAGTGACAGGCCGTGTACCGCAAAAAAACAAAAAACAAACAAAACAAACCATTTATTACCACTATACCTGCCTCACAAGAATTGATAAAGGGAGTCCTTTGAGTTGAAATGGATGAACACTAGACAAAATGAAAGCATATGAAAATATAAAGCTCTCTGGTAAAAGTAAATACACAGACAAAAACAGTATCCTATAACACTGTAGTGGTGGTGCATGAATCACTTTAAATTCAGGTGTAGAATTTAAAAGATAAAAGCATTTTTAAAAACTATAACTATAGGAGGGAAAGCTTCGGAGCTGCAGAGGAGAGCACAGCAACAGAGGTGCGAAGGGCAAAGCGGAGAGATTCCCGCACAGAGGATCAGTGCCGACCAGCACTCACTTCAGCCCGAGAGGCTTGTCTGCTCACCTGCAGGGGCGGGCGGGGCTGGGAGCTGAGGCTTGGGCTTCAGTCGGAGCGCAGGGAGAGGACTGGGGTTGGCAGAGTGAACAGAGCCTGAAGGGGTTAGTGCACCACGGTTAGCCGGGAGGGAGTCCGGGGAAATGTCTGGATCTGCCGAAGAGGCAAGAGACTTTTTCTTTCCTCGTGCGCGAGGAGAGGGGATAAAGAGCGCTGCTTAAAGGAGCTCCAGAGACGGGCGCAAGCCGCAGCTAACAGCGCGGACCCCAGAGACGGGCATGAGACGCTAAGGCTGCTGGTGCCACCACCAAGAAGCCTGTGTGCGAGCACAGGTCACTATCCACACCTCCCTTCCAGGGAGGCTGTGCAGCCCGCCACTGCCAGGATCCCGGGATCCAGGGACAATTTCCCCGTGAGAACGCACAGCGCGCCTCAGGCTGGTGCAACGTCCCACCGGCCTCTGCCACTGCAGGCTCGCCCCGCATCCTCACCCCTCCCTCGCACCGGCCTGAGTGAGCCAGAGTCCCCGAAGCAGCTGCTCCTTTAAGCCCGTCCTGTCTGAGCGAAGAACAGACGCCCTCCGGCGACCTACACGCAGAGGCAGGGCCAAATCCAAAGCTGAGCCCCGGGAGCTGTGCAAACAAAGAAGATAAAGGGAAATCTCTCCCAGCAGCCTCAGATGCAGCGGATTAAAGCTCCACAATCACCTTAATGTACCCTGCATCTGTGGAATACATGAATAGACAACGAATCATCCCAAATTGAGGAGGTGGACTTTGAGAGCAAGATTGACTATTTTTTCCCCTTTTCCTCTTTTTGTGAGTGTGTATGTTTCTGTGTGAGATTTTGTCTGTATAGCTTTGCTGTCACCATTTATCCTACGGTTCTTTCCTTTTTTTGTTGTTCTTGTTTATTTTTCTTAAAAAGAATTGTTTTTCTTAATTTTTATTTTAATAACTTTAGTTTATTTTATCTTACCTTTTTTCATCCTCTTTCCTCTTTCTTCCTTTTCTTTCTTCCTTCCTTCCCTCCTTCCTTCCTTCCCTCCTTCCTTCCTTCCTTCCCTCCTTCCTTCCTTCCCTCCCTCCCTCCCTCCCTCCTTTCTCTTTCTTTCTTTCTTTCTTTCTTTCTTTCTTTCTTTCTTTCTTTCTTTCTTTCTTTCTTTCTTTCTTTCTTTCTTTCTTTCTTTCTACTTTTTCGTGCTTTTATTCTGAGCCGTGTGGATGAAAGGCTCTTGGTGCTGCAGCCAGTAGTCAGTGCTGTGCCTTTGAGAGTTGGGAGAGCCAACTTCAGGACACTGGTCCACAAGAGACCTCCTAGCTCCACATAGTATCAAATGGCGAAAATCTCCCAGAGATCTCCATCTCAACACCAGCACCCAGCTTCACTCAATGACCAGCAAGCTACAGTGCTGGACACCCTATGCCAAAAAACTAGCAAGACAGAAACACAGCCCCACCCATTAGCAGAGAAGCTGCCTAAAATCATAATAAGTCCACAGACACCCCAAAACACACCACCAGACGTGGACTTGCCCACCAGAAAGACAAGATCCAGCCTCATCCACCAGAACACAGGCACTAGTTCCCTCCACCAGGAAGCCTACACAACCCACTGAAACAACTTTAGCCACTGGGGAAAGACACCAAAAACAACGGGAACTACAAACCTGCAGCCTGCAAAAAGGAGACCCAAAATACAGTAAGATAAGCAAAATGAGAAGACAGACAAACACACAGCAGATGAAGGAGCAGACTAAAAACCCACCAGACCTAACAAATGAAGAGGAAATAGGCAGTCTACCTGAAAAAGAATTCAGAATAATGATAGTAAAGATGACCCAAAATCTTGGATATAGAATAGAGAAAATGCAAGAAACATTTAACGAGGACCTAGAAGAACATAAAGATGAAACAAGCAATGATGAACAACACAATAAATGAAATTAAAAATACTCTAGATGGGATCAATAGCAGAATACCTGAGGCAGAAGAACGGATAAGTGACCTGGAAGATAAAATAGTGGAAATAACTACTGCACAGCAGAATAAAAATAAAGAATGAAAAGAACTGAGGACAGTCTCAGAGACCTCTGGGACATTAAACGCACCAACATTTGAATTATAGGGGTTCCCAAAGAAGAAGAGAAAAAGAAAGGGACTGAGAAAATATTTGAAGAGATCATAGTTGAAAACTTCCCTAATATGGGAAAGGAAGTAGTTAATCAAGGCCAGGAAGCACAGAGAGTCCCATACAGGATAAATGCAAGGAGAAACACGCCAAGACACATATTAATCAAACTGTCAAAAATTAAATACAAAGAAAACATATTAAAAGCAGCAAGGGAAAAACAACAAATAACACACAAGGGAATCCTCATAAGGTTAACAGCTGATCTTTCAGCAGAAACTCTGCAAGCCAGAAGGGACTGGCAGGACATATTTAAAGTGATGAAGGAGAAAAACCTACAACCAAGATTACTCTACCCAGCAAGGATCTTATTCAGATTTGATGGAGAAATTAAAACGTTTACAGACAAGCAAAAGCCGAGAGAGTTCAGCTCCACCAAACCAGCTTTACAACAAATGCTAAAGGACCTTCACTAGGCAAGAAACACAAGAGGAGGAAAAGACCTACAACAATAAACCCAAAACAGTTAAAATGGGAATAGGAACATACATATCGATAATTACCTTAAGTGTAAATGGATTAAATGCTCCCACCAAAAGACACAGACTGGGGCTTCCCTGGTATCGCAGTAGTTGAGAGTCCCCCTGCTGATGCAGGGGACACGGGTTCATTGCCTGGTCCGGGAAAATCCCACGTGGCGCAGAGCGGCTGAGCTCGTGAGCCATGGCCGCTGAGCCTGCGCATCTGGAGCCTGTGCTCCGCTACCACACACACACAAAAAAAGACACAGGCGGGCTGAATGGATACAAAAACAAGACCCATTTATATGCTGTCTACAAGAGACCCACTTCAGACCTAGAGACACTAACAGACTTTAAGTGAGGGGATGGAAAACTATATTCCATGCAAATGGAAACCAAAAGAAAGCTGGAGTAGCAATTCTCATATCAGACAAAATAGAGTTTAAAATAAAGACTATTAGAAGAGACAAAGAAGGATGCTACATAATGATCAATCCAGAAGAAGATATAACAATTGTAAATATTTATGCACCCAATATAGGAGCACCTCAATACATAAGGCAAATACTAACAGCCATAATAGGAGTAATCGACAGTAACACATTCATAGTAGGGGATTTTAACAACCCACTTTCACCAATGGACAGATCACCTAGAATGAAAATAAATAAGGAAACACAAGCTTTAAATGATACATTAAACAAGATGGACTTAATGGATATTTATAGGACATTTGGTCCAAAAACGACAGAATACACATTTTTCTCAAGTGCTCATGGAACATTCTCCAGGATAGATCATATCTTGCATCACAAATGAAGCTTGGTAAATTTAAAAAAATTGAAATTGTATCAAGTATCTTTTCCGACCACAATGCTATGAGACTAGATATCAATTACAGGAAAAGATCTGTAAAATATACAAACACATGGAGGCTAGACAATACACTACATAATAACGAGGTGATCACTGATGAAATCAAAGAGGAAATCAAAAAATACCTAGAACCAAATGACAATGGAGACACGACGACTCAAAACCTATGGGATGCAGCAAAAGCAGTTCTAAGAGGGTAGTTTATAGCTATACAATCCTACCTTAAGAAACAGTAAACATCTCAAATAAACAACCTAACCTTGCACCTAAAGCAATTAGAGAAAGAAGAACAAAACCCAAAATTAGCAGAAGGAAGGAAATCATAAAGATCAGATCAGAAATAAATGAAAAAGAAATGAAGGAAACGATAGCAAAGATCAATAAAACTAAAAGCTGGTTCTTTGAGAAGATAAACAAAATTGATAAACCATTAGCCAGACTCATCAAGAAAAAAGGGGAGAAGACTCAAATCAATAGAAATAGAAATGAAAAAGGAGAAGGAACAACTGACACTGCAGAAATACAAAGGATCATGAGAGATTACAACAAGCAACTCTTTGCCAGTAAAATGGACAACCTGGAAGAAATGGACACATTCTTAGAAATGCACAACCTGCCAAGACTGAATCAGGAAAAAACAGAAAATATGAACAGGCCAATCACAAGCACGGAAATTGAAACTGTGATTAAAAATCTTCCAACAAACAAAAGCCCAGGACCAGATGTCTTCACAGGTGAATTCTATCAAACATTTAAAGAAGAGCTAACACCTATCCTTCTCAAACTCCTCCAAAATGTAGCAGAGGGAGGAACACTCCCAAACTCATTCTACGAGGCCACCACCACTCTGATACCAAAACCAGACAAGGGTGTCACAAAGAAAGAAAACTACAGGCCAATATCACTGATGAACATAGATGCAAAAATCCTCAACAAAATACTAGCAAACAGAATCCAAAAGCACATTAAAAGGATCATACACCATGATCAAGTGGGGTTTATTCCAGGAATGCAAGGATTCTTCAGTATATGCAAATCAATCAACGTGATGCACCATATTCACAAATTGAAGGAGAAAAAACATGATCATCTCAATAGATGCAGAGAAAGCTTTTGACAAAAATAAACACCTATTTATGATTAAAACCCTGCAGAAAGTAGGCATAGAGGGATTTTTCCTCAACATAATAAAGCCATATATGACTAACCCACAGCCAACATCGTCTTCAATGGTGAAATACTGAACGCATTTCCACTAAGATCAGGAACAAGACAAGGGTGTCCACTCTCAACCCTCTTATTCAACGTAGTTTTGGAAGTTTTAGCCACAGCAGTCAGAGAAGAAAAGGAAATAAAAGGAATCCAAATCAGAAAAGAAGTAAAGCTGTCACTGCAGATGACATGATTCTATACATAGAGACTGCTAAACATGCTACTAGAAAGCTACTAGAGCTAATCAATGAATTTGGTAAAGTAGCAGGATACAAAATTAATGCACAGAAATCTCTGGCATTCCTATACACAAATGATGAAAAATCTGAAAGTGAAATGAAGAAAACACTCCCATTTACCATTGCAACAAAAAGAATAAAATATCTAGGAATAAACCCACCTAAGGAGACGAAAGACCTGTATGTAGAAAATTATAAGACACTGATGAAAGAAATTAAAGATGATACAGATAGATGGAGAGAGAGATACTATGTCCTTGGATTGGAAGAATCAACATTGTGAAAATGACTCTACTACCCAAAGCAATCTACAGATTCAGTGCAATCCCTATCAAACAACCACTGGCATTTTTCACAGAACTAGAACAAAAAATTTCACAATTTGTATGGAAACACAAAAGACCCCGAATAGCCAAAGCAATCGTGAGAATGAAAAACGCAGCTGGAGGAATCAGGCTCCGTGACTTCAGACTATACTACAAAGCTACAGTAATCAAGACAGTTTGGTACTGGCACAAAAACAGAAAGATCAATGGAACAGGATAGAAAGCCCTGAGATAAAACCACACACATATGGTCACCTTATCTTTAATAAAGGAGGTAGGAATGTACAGTGGAGAAAGTATAGTCTCTACAATAAGTGGTGCTGGGAAAAGTGGACAGGTACATGTAGAGGTATGAGATTAGGTCACTTCCTAACAGCATACACAAAAATAAGCTCAAAATGGATTAACGACCTAAATGTTAGGCCAGAAACTATCAAACTCTTAGAAGAAAACATAGGCAGAACACTCTATGACATAAATCACAGCAAGAGTCTTTTTGACCCACCTCCCAGAGAAATGGAAATAAAAACAAAAATAAACAAATGAGACCTAATGAAACTTCAAAGCTTTTGCACAGCAAACGAAACCATAAACAAGACCAATAGACAACCCTCAGAATGGGAGAAAATATTTGCAAATGAAGCAACTGACAAAGGTTTAATCTCCAAAATTTACAAGCAGCTCATGCAGCTCAATAACAAAAGAACGAACAACCCAATCCAGAAATGGGCCAAAGACCTAAATAGACATTTCTCCAAAGAAGATATACAGACTGCCAACAAGCACATGAAAGAATGCTCAACATCATTAATCATTAGAGAAATGCAAATCAAAACTACAATGAGATATCATCTCATACCAGTCAGAATGGCCATCATCAAAAAATCTAGAAACAATAAATGCTGGAGAGGGTGTGGATAAAAGGGAACACTCTTGCAGTGCTGCTGGGAATGTGAATTGGTACAGCCACTATGGAGAATAGTATGGAGGTTCCTTTAAAAACTAAAAAATAGAACTACCCTATGACCCAGCAATCCCACTCCTGGGCATATACCTTGAGAAAACCATAATTCAAGAAGAGTCATGTACCAAAATGTTCATTGTAGCTCTATTTACAATAGCCAGGAGATGGAAACAACCTAAGTGTCCATCATCGGATGAATGGATAAAGAAGATGTGGCACATATATACAATGAAATATTACTCAGCCATAAAAGGAAACGAAACTGAGCTATTTGTAATGAGGTGGATAGACCTAGAGTCTGTCATACAGAGTGAAGTAAGTCAGAAAGAGAAAGACAAATACCGTATGCTAACACATATATATGGAATTTAAAGGGAAAAAATGTCATGAAGAACCTAGGGGTAAGACAGGAATAAAGACACAGACCTACTAGAGAATGGACTTAAGGATATGGGGAGGGGGAAGGGTAAGCTGTGACAAAGCGAGAGAGTGGCATGGACATATATGCACTCCCAAACGTAAAACAGATAGCCAGTGGGAAGCAGCCGTGTAGCATAGGGAGATCAGTTCGGTGCTTTGTGACCACTAGAGGGGTGGGCTAGGGAGGGTGGGAGGGAGGGAGACGGAATAGGGAAGAGATATGGGAACATATGTATATGTATAACTGATCACTTTGTTATAAAGCAGAAAGTAGCACACCATTGTAAAGCAATTATACTCCAATTGAGATGTAAAAAAATCAAAACAAAAAGAAACTATAACTATAAAGGTGTGTTAATGGTTACAAAATATAAAGAGATGTATTGATAATTTACAGCATCATTAACATTAAAGTGAGGGGAGAGAGAAAGGAGTAGTGTTTGTTTCAATTATAACATGCTGTATTACTTAATGTAGTTCACATCTTCTGTTGTTAATCCTCAAATATGCATTCATGGCATCGTTTTCAAAGGCTTCTGTCCATTCATAACACAAAATATTAATCCACCCTCCACTGAAACCTTTGGTTTATTTTCAAACAGACTTCATGCTCTGGATCTTATGGGGTATGGAGGCTCAGCTCACATGAGGACAGGTGGTCATGCCTTGCCCCCGGGAGTTCCTGTGGATCAAGTGGGCCCTGAGAGGAGATGGGGCTAAAGGCCCTGAGGACTAAGGGTATTTTGGGGTAGATTTCTAAGGGCGACCCCTCATACAACGCTAAACCTTAAATATACCATGTGATTTCCACTAACCCAGCAGCATCTACCCTAGGCAACAACAAGGCCGCACCTATTCCAGGAGGAGCTCAGCCACTAGGAAACAGGCCCTGGAAAAACTACTCAGTGGTCTCAGGTGTGCTATGCGTGATATCTCTAGCTCAGTGCTACTGAATACGGGTCTGAGGGAATAATATCTGCACCAATAAGAAAACTTGTTAAAGGTGCCATTTCATGAGCCCCACAGGAGAATCATAACTTACAGTGGGGCCCTGATTCCCTCCAAATTTGTATGCACTTTAAAGAATCAGAAGAAATGTTTGCTATGTTGTTCCCATGCAGTTTCCCACTAGTATTACATGATGAATATTTAGAAATTACATCACATGTGCCCTCCCCACAGAGTCTGTCTATTGATCTGAGTGGGAGCATCCATGTTGTTTTAACTCCAGGTGATTCTAAGTTTAGACCAGGTTTAAGCCCAAGGGCTGCTGGGTACATCGGTGAGAGTTGCTTCCAGTCTTTAGTCCCTTTGCCTTTGGGAAAACATCAGTGTCTGCTCTACATGGTATTGGAATGGGCAGGTCAGTGTAGCCCACTTAAGGAGTAGGGTTTTTGTATGCAATTGAAGTTAAATTGTCACTTTAAAATAGATCAGTATAACTATAAGATGTTTTACATAATACACAAGGTAACTGCAAAGAAAATACCTATAGAATATGAACAAAAGAAAGTGAGAAACAAATCAAAACATGTCACTATAAAAAATCAATGAAACAAAAGGAGGGCAGCAAGAAAGGAAACAAGGGGCAAAATAAATACAATATAAGCATAAAACAACTTTTAAATGGCAGTGGTAAGTCCTATACTATCATTTCTTTAAAGATAAATGAATTAAACTCCCAAATCAAAAGACACAGAGTGGAAGAATGGAAAAAGAAAGAAGACCCAACTGTATGCTGTCTACAGGAGACTCACTTTAGATATAAGGGTGTACATAGCCTGAAATGAAAGGATGGGTAAAGATACTGCATGCAAATGCTAACAAAAAAAGACATCAGGGTGAGCATACTTTTATCAGACAAAATAGACTTTACGCCAAAAACTGTCAAAAAGACAAAGGAGGATAATATATGATGATAAAATAGTCAATTCACCAGAAAGAAATAAAAATTATAAATGTATATTCACCTAACAACATATCGCCCAAATATATAAAGCAAACACTGACAGAATTGAAGGGAGAAATAGGAAATAGTGCAAAAATAGTAGTTTTCAGTACCCCACTTTCAATAATGAATAGAGCACCCAGACAGAAGTTCAATAAGGAACAGAAGACTTGAAAAACAGTATAAAACAATTGGACCTCATAGCCATGTACAGCACACTCTACCCAACAACAGCAGAATATACATTCTCCTCAAGTACACGTGAAACATTCTCCAGGATAGATCACATGTTAGGCCATAAAACAAGTCTTAAAATTTTTAAGAAGATTGAAATCATAACAAGTATTTTTTAATAACCACAATGAAATGAAATTAGAAATGAATAGCAAAAGGAAGACTGGAAAATCCACAAAATATGTGGAAATTAGGCAATACCCTCTTGAACAACCAATGGGTTAAAGAAATCACAAGGAAGTTGGAAAATGTCTTGAGAAAAATGATAAAGAAGACAACATATCAAACTGATGGGATGCAACAAAAGCACAACTAAGAGGTTTACAAGTAAACCTCTAAGAAGTTTATAGTAGTAAATGCCAACATTAAAAAAAGATCTAAAATCAACAATTTAACTGTACACCTCAAGGGATTAGAAAAAACTAAACCCAAATTTAGCAGAAGGAAGGAAATAACAAAGATTAGAACAGAAATAACAAAAGAGAGGGTAGAAAAACAATAGAAAATATTAAAAACAGATTTTTAAAGATCAACAAAATTGACAAACTCTTAGCTAGACTAAGATAAAAAGAAAAGACTCAACAAATGTCAGAAATGAAAAAGGAGACATTACAGCTGATGCCACAGAAATAAAAAAGTTTCATAAGAGACTACTCTGAAGAATTATATGCCAACAAAATGGATAACTTAAAAGAAATGGATAAATTTCTGGAAACATACAACCGACCAAGACTGAATAATGAAGAAATTAAAAAATCTGACAGACCTATAATCAGTAAGAACATTGAATCAGTAATAAAAAAATCTCCCAACAAAGAAAAGCCCAGAACTAGAGGGCTTAACTGGAGAATTCTACCTAACATTTAAAGAATTAACAGTAGTTCTTTTTAAACTCCTCAAAAAATTGAAGAGGGAACACTTCCAAACTCATTGTATGAGACCAGCATTACATGATGTCAAAATCAGACAAAGATACTACCAGAAAAGAAAACTACAGAGCAATATCCCCAGTGACTATTATTGCAAAAATACGAGCAAAACAAATTCAGCTACACATTAAAATGATCATAAACAAGTGGGATATATCCTCAGGATGCAAGGATGGTTCAACATGAAAAGCAATCAGTGTGATATACCACACCAACAAAATGAAGGACAAAAACCACATGAACATCTCAGATGAAGCAGAAAAAGCATTTGACAAAATTCAACACTCTTTAGTGATAAAAACATTCAACAATCTAGTAATAGAAGGAAATTACCACAACATAATAAAGGTCACGTGTGAAAAGCACATAGCTAACATCATACTCAATGGTGAATAACTACAAGTTCTCCCTCTAAGATCCGAAACAAAGGAAGGATACCCACTCACACAACTTGATTCAACATAAAGCTGGAGTCCTTACACTTCCTGATTTCAAAACATGATACAAAGCTAATCAAAAATATTACAAAGTAATCAAAACAGTATGGTACTCACATAAAGACAGAGATATTGACCACTGAAACAGAATAAAGAACTTATAAATAAACCATCACCTATATGGTCAAATCTTTGATAAAGATACCAAGGCTATACAAAGGGGATAGGATAACCTGTTCAGCAAATGATGCTGGTAAAACATTATTTGCACATGTGAAAGAATGAAATTGGACCTTTACCATATACCATACACAAAATCAACTGAAAACAAAACCCCCTAAATCTAAGACCTGAAACTAAAGAACACCCAAAAGAAAATGGGAAATATTTCATGACACTGGATTTGGCAATTATTTCTTAGTTGTGACACCAAAAACACAGGCAACAAAAGCAAAAATAGACAAATGGGACTACGTCAACTTAAAACCTGTGGAAAAAAGGGAACAATCAACAGAGTGAAAAGACATCCTACAGAGTCAGAAGTTATTTTCAAACCATATATCTGATAAGGGGTTAATATCCAAACTATATAAAGAACTCCTGTAACTCAACAACAAAAACATACAATTCAATTAAAATGGGCAAAGGACTCGAATTAGGTATTTCTCCAGAGATACACAATTGGCTTATAAGCGTATGATAAAATGTTCAACATCACTACTCATCAGGGAAATGCAAGTCAAATCCACAATGAGATATCACTTTACAACTGTTAAGATAGCACTATGCAGCACCAACAGGAAAATAAGTGTTGGTGAAGATGTGGAGAAATTGAAACCTTTGTTCACTGTTGGTTGAAATGTAAACTGAGGTAGCTGCTATGGAAAATGATATGGAGTTTCCTCAAAAAATTAAAATTAGAATTACCATATAATCCAGCAATCCCATTTCTAAGCACGTATTCAAAAGAATTGAAAACAGGGTGTCAAAGGTGTTCCATGTTTATTGCACATCCATGTTTATTGCAGCATTTATTCACAGTATCCAAGAGGTGGAAGCAACATAAATGTCCATCAAAAAATGAATGGGTTTCTTAAATGCGTTGTATACAATGGAATACTATTTAGTTTAGCCTTAGAAAAGAAGGAAATCTTTCTGTATTACATGGATGAACCAGAAGGAAATTATGCTAAGTGAAATAAGCCAGTCTCAAAAAGACAAATACTGCATGATTCCACTTATATCAGGTACTTAGAATAGACAAATTCATAAAGACAGAAGACAGAAAGGATGGCGGTTGCTCAGGAGAGAGGGGAAAAGGGAGTTGTTCAATGGATGTGGAGTTCAATTTTTCTAGATGAAGAGATTCTAGAGATTTGCTGCACAACAATGTGCATATCGTTAATACTATTGTATTATACACTTAAAAATGGTTAACATAGTAAACTTTATGTTATGTGTTTTTTACCACAATAAAAAAAATCAATATGTAACTAAAACTTACCATAACTGAAAATAAGAACTAAATAAATTGGCTTAACAGCATGTAGTGACAGCTGAAAAAAGGATCCGTAATCTGGAAGATAGTGAGTAGAAAATATCTAGATGGAATCACAGAGAAAAAAGAAAACCATAAGAGATATATGATACTTGGTGAAGAAGTTTGAACATATATATAACTGGAGACACAAACAAAAGAGAGAGAGAATAAAGCAGAATAAATTATTGAATGAATGGCTCAGATTTTTTCCATTGAGAAAACAAATTCAAAATGTGCTAAAAACTAAAAGCAGAGTAAATAAAAGGAAAACCATCTACACAGATTGTAGTAAAACTGATGAAAACAAAGGGTAATGAAAAAATTCTCAAAAGCGGCCAAGGTGGACACTTTACAATAAAACAAACAGTAATAAGATTGAGAGTTGATATTTTAACAGAAATGGTGAAAAGAGAAGGTATTGGTATAAAATCTCTATACTACTGGGAAAAATGCTAATATAGAATTTCATACTTAGCAAAAATATTCTTCAACTATAAAGGCAAATTTTTTTTCAAACGAATGTTGAGAGAGTTAAAGTGAATGCTTTAAATAGAAGGAAAACAATACCAGATAGAATAATAGAAATGCAGAAATTAAATAATAACAGAAAAAGGTAAATGCAAGAATAAATCTAAATAAATAGCAATAATATTATGTTTTGGTATAAGTATTAAAATGTCAATAATTTTTAATACTATTGTGATGTAGAATGAAAATATATCATAATGCTAGCACAAAAGGTGGGAGAAAGGAAAATAGAGATAAAATATTTAACATTCTTGCTTTGTCTGGGTAGGTGTAAAATTAACAACTGAAGGATCAACAATTTAAGGATCAGTTTTGTAATATCTGTGTTAGCCACTAAAATAATAGTGCAAGAATATAATACTCAAAAACTAATAAAATAGAGTAATATTTTAAAATGTGATTAATCCTTAAAAGGACAGAAAAGAGAGAGAAAGAAGACAGAATTGGTTAGACAAATAGAATATAATTGTGAGGTTGGCAGATTTAAATTCCAGTGTATCAGTAATTACACTAAATATAATTTGACTGTATTCTGCAGTCATAAGCAAAGACTGTCGGTCTAAATAAAAAAAATTCTAAATCACTTATGAGACACATTAAGTATATGTATGCTAAAAATTTGAAAGTAAATACATGAAAAATTGTAACATGAACAATTTAAAATTTTGGTACATCTCTACTTATATCAGTAGTTTTCCATTGCTGCATAACAAATCACCACAAACTTAACAGCTGAAAACTCATTTATTAACTCACAGCTCTATAGGTCAGACATCTGGCACTGTATGATTGAGATATTTGCTCAGTGTACCATAAGACTGAAATCAAGGGGTCAACAAGGCTGAGTTGTCATCTGGAGGTTCTGAGGGAAAATCTGCTTCCAAACTCATTTTTTTTATTAGAAAAATTTAGTTCCTTGTGGTTGTGGGACTGAGCTCCCAATTTCCTTGCTAGGTGTCATGGGAGGAGAGCATGTTAGCTACCTAAGTCTGTCTGCATTTCTTGCCACGTGGCCCCTTCTTACTTCAAGCCAGTAACAATGCATCTAGTACTTCTCATGCTTCAAATTTCAAAGTTCTTTCATCTTTGA
Source organism: Phocoena sinus (assembly GCF_008692025.1). Classification (NCBI taxonomy): domain Eukaryota; kingdom Metazoa; phylum Chordata; class Mammalia; order Artiodactyla; family Phocoenidae; genus Phocoena; species Phocoena sinus. The sequence goes on along the minus strand of NC_045766.1, from coordinate 77,717,627 downwards.
CCTCTAGATCTATATTTATAGGTTTCATGTGATAGGTTCACCCAAATAATATCCTTTTCTTAAAGTCAACATAATATAACTGTCATGGGAGTGATATATTCTCTATTATATCCACAGTCCCAGAGAATATACAGGATTATCCAGAAGGCAGGAATCCTGGGGAATATTTTAGAATTCTGCCTACCACAGTAAACTTTAAAGCAAGAAGCATTATCAAATGTAAAAGGGACTATTTTAAAATAATAAAAGGATAAATCCATTAGAATTTTGAGTTCAGGGCCCCAAAATATACAAAGAGATAGACAATTCTGCAATAAGTGGAAGAAAATATAACAAACCTCTCTCTGCAACTGATTTTAAAATTAAAGGAAAAATCCATAACAATAAAAGTTTTGAACAGCATGATTAATAAGTCTGACTTAACTGACATATTTAAAACATTACACTCTACAGTTCAAGAATGTACATTCTTTTCAAGTGCACATGAGACACAGACCAAAATTGACCATATGCAGGACCATAATAAAAGTGCCAATAAATGTCCCAGGATTGTAATCATATATAACATGTTCTCTGACCACAGGAGAATTAAACTAGGAACGAATGACAAAAATATATAAAGAACATTCACAAGTTTTCAAAATTAAGCAATCTATTCCCAACTAGCTTACTGGTTAATAAGCAAATCACAATATAAAATTTTAATATATCACAAACAGAAAGATAGTGAAACTAAAATATAACATGTGGATAAATCTAAATCTGTGTTTAGAGGTAAGCTTATACCCATGTTATATGTTTATATAAGTTAATATAAGTTTATACCCATGCATGTTAATAAGAAGACTAAAATTTAATGATCTAATTATCTATCTTAAGAAGTTAAAAAGGATAAAAAATTATTCCCCCAAAAGTAAAAAGGAAAATAATACTGTTAAGAACAAAAATTAATGAAATAGAAAGAAAATGTACAGTAGCAAAGATTTACAAAGCCAAAGTTGGTTTATGGAAATAATAAAGTTGCTAAAGGTATGTACAACATGGTCAAGAAACACAGAAGAAACAAAATGGAACAATCATAAATATATGGAGATCAAGCAACACACTCTTAAACAACCAACAGACCAAATGAGAAATCACAAGGGAAATTGGAAAATATTTTGATATAAATAAAAAGAAAAATAATAGCATGCAGATGTAGCAAAAACAGTACTCATAGGGGAATTTATAGCTGTAATCACCTACATTAAAGGAAGAAGAAAGTTCAATAACCTATCTTTACACCTTGAGGAACTAGAAGAAAAACTGATACCAGCAGATATAAGAAATAATAAAAATTTGAGCAGAGATAAACAAAACAGAGAATAGAAAAGCAATAAAGGAATTCAATGAAACCAAAAGTTTGTTCTTTGAAAATTTCAACAGAATTGACAAAACTTTAGTTAGAGTGACTCAAAAAAAAAAAAGGGGACAATTATTAAAATCACAATGAAAAATGAGTATAATACTGTCAATCTTACAAAAATAAAAAGGATTATAAGAGAATACTGTAAACAATTCTATGCCAACAAATTAAATAACCTAAATGAATGAATAAATTCTGAGAAATTCACAAACTATCAAAACTGACTCAAGAAGAAATAGATAATCTGAACAGTTTTATAACAAGTAAAGAGATTAAATCAGTAATTGAAACCTTCCATCAAAGGAAAGACCAGGACCAGATGGCTTTGTGATGAATTCTATCAGTCATTTAAATAGGTAACATCAAATGCTGTTCAAACTTTTCCAAAAAATAGAAGGGAAAACGTCCTAACTCATTATCTGAGGCATCATTCTAATACCAAACTAGACAAAGACACTGAATGAAAAGAAAACTGCAACAATATTCATTATAAATATAGATTCAAGTATACTAAACAAAATATTAGCAAACTGAATCTTACAGCATATTAAAAGGATTATAAACTGTGATCAAGTGGGATTTATCCTACGAATACAAGAGTGTTTCAACATATAAAAATCAATGTAATACCCACACTAATAGAATAAAGGGGAAAAAACACATAGTCATCTCATGCATAAAAAAGCATTTGACAAAATTAAACACCACTTTCACGATTTAAAACTGCAGCAACAGCAACATGCAGAAAACTAGGAGCAGAATGGAACTTCCTTAACCTGGTAAAGGGCATTTTTGCAAAACCCACAGGTAACGTCATATTCAATGGTGAAAGACTAAAAGCTTTCCCTCTGAGATCAGGAACAAGACAAAGATTTCTGCTTTTGCTACTTCTATTTCATATTGAACCAGAAATTCTAGCCAGAGGAGTGAGGCAGGAAAAATAAAAGGGCATTTGCAAGAAAAATAAAAGGGCATTTGCAAAAATGCCCTTTACCAGGTTAAGGAAGTTCTATTCTACTCCTAGTTTTCTGAGTGTTGCTGTTGTTGCAGTTTTAATTAAAATACATCACAATGGAAAGGAAGAAGTAAAATTATATCTATTTGCAGATGACATAATCTTATATATATGTTAGTGTGTTTCTATATACTAACAATGAACAATCTGCAAAGAAAATTAAGAAAGCAGTTTTATTTACAATAGCATCAAAAAATAAAATACTTATAAATAAATTTAACCAAGGAGATAAAAGGCTTGTGCACTAGAAACTATAAAACTTTGCTGAAAAAAATTAACTAATACACAAATAAGTGGAATCATTCCATGTTTATGAATTATAAGGTAATATTATTAAGATGGCAGTATCTCAAAGTGATACAGATTCACTACAATTCATATCAAAATCCCAATGATCTTTTTGCAGAAATGAAAAGTTTATCCTAAAATTCATATGAGATGGCAAGTGACCCAAAATAGCCAAAATCATCTTGAAATAGACCAAAATTGAAGGACTTACACTTCTCAATTGTAAAATTACCTACACAGCTACAGTAATCAAAACAGTGTGGTACTGACATAAGATTAGATTTATAATTTAATGGAATGGAATTGGGAGTCCAGAAATAAAACTATACATCTATGACTAATTGGTTTTTCACAATGGTGTCAAGCCTATTTAATGGGGCAAACAATAATCTCATCAACAAATGGTGTTGGGAGAATTGAATATCCACATGCTAAAGAATAAAGTTGGACCCTTATTACCTCCTAGCATACACAAAAATTAACTCAAATGTGGTCAAAGATGTAAATTTACAGCTAAGACTATAAAACTCAAGAAAACAGGGTTAATATTTCCTGAATATGATTGTGGCTGTGGCTCTTAGATATTACAGCAAAACATAGAAATTATAGGAAATGGATGCTGGATTACTAGCATGGCAGCTCAGGCAGCAGGAGAATTTTCAGGGAAAAAAAAAGGAAGCAGAAAAATGCTCCTAAACGCAAAGGGGCTCCTCAATGGAACCCATGACCAAGTCAATAAAAAGCAACTCCTGTCTCCCTTCCCCAGTCTCTCTGGCTTTCTTTTCTATTATCCACCTGCTTCATCCCAGCCAGAAGAGAGCCTGTAAGCTCCCCATCTGTCTTCAGAGCAAAAGAGCTTGGACACCAGGAAGAATAGGCTGTAAGAGCACTTCCTTGGGAGGGTGGCTCAGTGCCCTCACTCCTGGCTCCATTCCAGTTCATCAGAATCTTGCTGTGGGATATTTACCCACTCCTTTGCAGGCCATAGAACTGGCCCAACTATGAGCAGTAGCTGCTCTGCCAACATGAGAAAGGGGCAGCAGTTTTCCTAGTTTTAGCTATGCACTCAACCCTTGAACAGCCCATACACAGCTCAGGCTTCATGCAGTTATGCATTTAATAAATGTACTGAAGAAAAAGGGGAAAAAGCATAAGCAACAAAGAAAAAAATAGATAAAATGGTCTTCACTATCAGGTGAAAAGGTAACAGTGAATGGAAGAAACTTTTAAAAATCATATATCTGATAAGGGTTTAGTATTCAGGATATATAAAGAACCCTTACAGCTCAAAAACAAAAAGACAAATATACCAATTTTTTAAAGGTGGGCAAAGAATTTATATAGATTTTTTTCAAAAAAAGATATACAAATGGCTAATGAAAAGATGCTCAACATCATTAGTCATTGGGGAAATGACGATTATTTGTAGGCGATTTCTTATAAAATTACCATTATACCTATTATCAAATAATGATACAACTCTAGATAGGTTTAAGGATTTGCTTTTTATATTTTTATGCTCAACTTTAATTTCGCTATGATATTTATTTCAAAATTATTTTAATGTAATCTAACTCAGGTCTCTTTATTCAGTGTAAACAATTTTATATAAAATTATACTGTTCATTCTTCACAGATCAGTTTTCATTGTTATTACATATAAAATATTCTTACAATAAATCTAAGTAATTATTGTCTTTTTCTAAAATTTAGATTCTTGTGTGGTATTTAAAAAATAAACCATTGTTTTAAGCTTAGAAATGGTTTAGCATACATTAGTTTTCATTGAAATGGTATTTTTAAACCAAATTTTAATAGTAATTCAAGTTTTTATACATTTAGAACAATTATGATTTTTATTTACCATACTTAATGCTAATTTATTTCTTATCTAGTCATGCAGATGGATCGATAAAGTTTTGGGATGCTTCTGCAAGTAAGTTTTAAGTTTCTCCTTATATTACAGAAAACACTTGGTTAATATTTACTCATAGCCATTGATCACTTTTTAGTTTGGACAGTTAATATTTTTGATACATATTTAGCATACACATATGGCTGTGTTACAAAAATGTATTTCCTATATTATTGAATCAGTTTGAAGTATTATCTCTACTGTACTTTTATGATATAAACAGACACAACTGAAATCACTCTTTTATCAGCAACCTATTATATTTATGAGGTAATGTACATTGGAAAAAGTACCAAACTTTGTCAGACTAACTCTTTTCAAGGAATTTCCTTCACCTCCTCACTCTTAGAAAAGTGCTTTTATCCCACTAGTCTTCACTTTTCTTTGCGACTTGTCTACCAAGTCCGTGAGAATCAAAAGAAATAATTTGATAAATGTAAAACTTCTTTTGAAATCTTGAGAATTATATAATTTAAGGACTACAGGTACTCTGCTCAGTGTTGAAGGGCATGCAAAGATTTAAGACTTGATTATACCCATACATACCCTTCAGAGAACTTACAGGGCAAACAATATGATAAGAACTCTAAATGTAGTACAACCCAAATTCTATTTTTAATTGGAAATGGGAGATTTATTTGAACCAGGTAGATCCAGGAAGGGTATTTTGGTGGGGTGACATTTAATGTGAGTTTTGGGAGATAGTTAAGATTTTGATAGGACTAGGAGGAGAAGAAGTGAGCAATGTCTCTAAGTTTCTGAGTAACCATCAAGATAGAGATAACTCTTTGGAAATAAGGATACAGAAGAGTTCTGGAAGTTTGGATTTTGTTGGAACACCAGGAAATTCAAGTAAAACTGTCTATCAGGTAGGGAGAACAGTCAAGAATGGTAACTAATTAAGAAGCAGCATAGAAGTGATACCTGAAGCTATAGAAGTGAACTGAGAAAGACTGATAAACAGAAAAGCAGAGGGAAGAAGGTTGAACATTAGTGATAATCTTCGTCTGCAATCTAGACTCCTTTAGTAGTGGAGCAAAGCATCAGCAAGAGGAAATGATTAAAAGATTTAAAGCCATGAAATCTGAGGGCCCTTTCTGACCTCACACAATAAAGATCAATTGTTCAGGGGGAAATTCCAAGGGACAACAGATTTTTTATTTTTACGAACTTTTTCATGTAAATCTGAGTTTGTTCCACGAACACAGTTAATTGTATAGTTACAATTACAACGAGCAAACATCTTTGCTCGTTTTCCACCACCTCAGAGTCACTCCTTAGTTTCTAAAATGTGAGAAGACACTTTAACACTCTAATGACTGAAGTGCATACCACCCTTAAGCATGCACGATAATATTTTAAGAAGTTAATTTTAAATAAAATACTGTATTACATTCAGAACATATGTTACAGACGTTTGCAGCATGTTTAATATTTTTACTGTAATCAATTATAAGGGCATATCTCCAAATCGATGGATGTCATTGGAGAAATATCACTTAATTTGCCAATTTTGTGGGATAAGGTCCAGTACAGGAAATGAGGTTATACCGAATTTGAAAGTTGAGTTTATGTTAATATGTGTGCCGTTGACCTTGAACAACATGGGAGTCAGTCAGATTGTGCCAACCCTGTACACAATCTGAGCATAACTTATAGTTGGGGCATAATTTATAGTTGGCCCTCACTATACACTATTTCTCTGTATCTGTGGTTCAGCATCTGAGGATTCTATCAACCTCAGATTGTGTAGTACTGTAGTATTTACTATTGAAAATTATCTGAGAATAAGTGGACCCATGCATTTCAAACCCATACTGTTCAAGGGTCAACTGTATTCATCTTCAGTTGCTGAGTATTAAATTACCACAATTTAGCAGTTTAAAACAAAACCCATATACTGTCTTACAGTTTCCGTGTGTCATGAATCTGGTTCAGATTAGCTGAGTTCTTTGCTCAGGGTCTCAGAGACTGCAGTTGAAGTGTTGGCTAGGACTGCAGTTTCACCTGCAGCTCAGAGTTCTGTTCCAAGCTTTTGTGGTTGTTGGCAGAATTCATTTTCTTGCAGCTTTAAAACTCGTGATTTGTTTCTTCAAGGCCAGCAAGGGAGTGTCTCTCTAACTTCAGGGAAGGCCCTGATCCCTCTTTTAAAGGGCTCACCTGATTCTGTCAGGCCTACTAAGGATAATCTCTGTTGATTAACTCAAAGTTAAATAATTATGTCTGCAATATTCTTTAATATTTCCATGTCACATCAGACTTACAGAAAAATCATAAAAACATACTATGAACTGTTGTATAGCCTTCAGCCAGATTCCCCAAGTATCAATGTATGCATGTGTTCCCTTCACCCGCCCTCCTCTCAATCTAGCACTGGCTTGCTCCCTCTCTCTCTCCCCTTCCCTCCCCGCTTCCTCCTCCCTCCCCTCCCTCCTGTCCTCCCCCACCCTTTAGTCTTCCTCTCTTCCCTCCATTTTCACACACACACACACACACACACACACACACACATATACATATATATATAGCTGTTTATAATCATTTGAGAGTAAGTTGCAAACATCATGCTCCTCTAACAGTACATGCCCTCCTAAATACTTCAGTGTATACTTCCTACAAACAAGGGCATTCTTCTATATAATCAAATTATAGTTATCAAAATCAGGAGCTTAATATTAATACAATACTATTATCTAACTTCCACATCTGACTCAGTTTTAGCCAGTTGTTCCAATAATATCTCTCATAATAAAAGAAAGTCTAGGATTATTTGTTGGATTTAGTTATCGTATCTGTTGAGTTTTCTTTAGTCTGGAATGGTTGCTGAGTATTTGAAATTGACATTTTTAGGAGTTCAGGCCAGTTATTTTGTAGAATCTCTTCCAATTTGTGTTTGACTAATGTTTCTCATGATTAGGTTCAGATTATGCACTTTTGGCAGGAACTCCTAGAGTTTTAGAATGTTTCTCAAGGATCCTTTGTAGAATCAGAGCTTTTATATAGCGGAGTTATCATCAGGTTCTAAAATGGAAATAATATTCCCCCAAATAAATATTCCCCAAAACAATTCCCCAGGCTTTTTTAGCAATTACAACTGACCATTTCCTAACACAGAGCCACTCAGAAAATATTCTTTCTAAAAGAGTCCAGATCATTGGACTCCCAATATTACTAACTGGTACTGGTAAATTACAAATGTTTCTCATCTGAAGGAGTGTCTAAAAGTTTGTTGAGAGGAATAAACCCTCAAAGAATAGCATCAACCTCTCATCTAACAATCAAAGGAAAAAATTGTGAAATAGTATTGAGGAGTCCCCCTTAAGAGAGAAGTAGGCTCAGTAGTTTCATTTAAAAGTTTCTGAACCCAAGTATTTTTGTCAATAAACAAGGATAAAAATACTCACTTCGCAGGACTTTTCTGAGGAGCTCATGAGACAATGCATACAAAGGTCCTACATGTTCTTTGGTATATAGTATATGTTCAATAAATGTTTATTTTTTCCCTATAGTCTTCCTCCAGCTAAATGGTACTGATATGAGAGCATGACATTGAATGATTCCTTGTTAAAATGTAGTTTATTTTGTTCAGTTGGGTTTTACTTTTGTGATTTAATACGTATATTTAAAAGGCTTCGACAACATCTAAGAATTAAGTTCAAATTAGAAGATAACTATGATTCAATATCTTATAGTAACACTGCAGATGCTGTACAAGCTAAAAACTTCAAAAGTGTTTGAAAAACAGAAGGTAGGAGAAGGAAAACAAACATGTGAAATTGTAGAGGAAGATCCATATGCCATTCAGATGATCCACTGGTGTCCAGAGAGCAGAATATTCTGTGTATCAGGAGTCTCTGCATATGTCATAATTTATAAATTCAGCAGACATGAAATTACAACAGAAATAGTGGTAAGTCATTTAAAATTTAACTTTCACACTTAGAGTTATTAAAAGAAAACAGTTATAATAGATCTTAACTAGTGCTTGGTACGGTTTTAAGCCACCAAGAGTACAGTATGTGGCCAGTAATCCAATTCATAGAATTTTTAATTGTTCTTGTTACTTAGTATAACATATTAAAAAAAATTTGGCTTAAAACGACAGAAACAGTTCTCTATCAAAATTTAGTATTATTAAATAGTATAGATTATGCCTATAGGTTTTATATAGATAGTTACTGATTTATTTTATATATAAATGTCAAATTAATGCAAGCTTTGTTCTATGTCTTTATTAAATTTTTAAAAAATTTATCTTTTTGCCAACTAATTGCCATAAATGATTATTTCTCAACTACAATAAGATTACTTTGAATGATTTTTTAAATAGCAACATATTTGTAGGGTAGAAATAATTATGGGCCTGCCTTACATAATCTTAATTTTTAAACTGATGAAATAATTTAATTATTCAAAATAATGATGCTCTCATGGGATAAATTAAATCTAACTTAAGGCACCTATAAATAATGGGTCTTCTCTACCCAGTCCATTTTACCATTTTATCAGAAAATAAAGATTATCTATTAAAGGCCTATGTATAACTGTTTTTACCTCAATGGCTAAAATTAAACATTGCCCTTAAAGTATATATTAGTTAAAACCCAGGCTTTGGAGTCAGATGAGCCTAGCTTTTAATTCTGGCTTTACCAATGAATATCTGTGTGATTCTGAGCAAGTCACAAGGCCCATTAGTCAGTAGTACAGTCTGGGTAAGTCTCAACTTCATCACTCATATAACTTCCTGTGTAAATAAAATAGAAAAACAGAAAATAATCATAAACTAGAAATTGTAATGCCACTTTCATAGAGTTCTTGTGATGATTATATAAAGTCATTAGCAGAGTGTCTTACTAAGCACTCAATAATTGGTAATTGTTATTATCACCAGAGGTTTTAAGTTTTAAGATAATTATGACAATCATTTTGATAATATTGCTGTATTCACTACTCCATAATTACACTTTTTGTAAGCAGTTGTTTTTAATCTCAAAAATGCTTATTTTTACATTGAAAAGTGAATGTTTATGTTATAAAATTGATTTTATTTGAGCATTGAATGCAGTCATAAAGTAATTTTAAAACATTTTCAGCTTTAAAAAAGAAGGGTTTGGATCACCTTTTTATTCCAGTATAAATTATCATATGTTTTTCATTAAGCAATTCTGACCAAGCTAATGAAATTATATAAGAGCTAAACTAATGAAACAAACAAAAATATGGAATTTATTTTGGAAAATTTATACTGAAGTAATTCAAAGTCAAGATTGAATGAAGGTTTTTTAAAGCTAAGAAGCTTTGTACAAATAACAATTTGTGTGTTGTGTGTGTGTGTGTTTTTACACACACATATCCAATTTAGTTTCTTTCATTGGAATAACCATGACCAGTTTCTCCTTTTATTTTATCATATATGGAATTGTAATTTATACTTAAGGAATATTTATTATACAGAAAATTTATCTCCACTGGTAGGTATTTTCTTATAATTCTGAAGAATTAAAAAACATTTTAAGGACTTCCCTGGTGGTGCAGTGGTTAAGAATCTGCCTGCCAATGCAGGGAACATGGGTACAAGCCCTGGTCCAAGAAGATCCCACATGCCGCAGAGCAACTAAGCCCATGTGCCACAACTACTGAGCCCGTGTGCCACACAACTGCTGAAGCCCACGTGCCTAGAGCCCATGCTCTGCAACAACAGAAGCCAACGCAATGAGAAGCCCGCACACCACAATGAAGAGTAGCCCCTGCTTGCCACAACTAGAGAAAGCCCGTGCAGAGCAACGAAGACCCAACGCAGCCAAAAATAAATAAATAAATTTATTTATTTATTTTTTTTAATTTACATTTTTTTGTGAATGCCACTGAATATTCTATATAATTTATTATTTAATTCAGTTTGGGGTATCTCAACTTTACTATGAATTGAACTAATTAATCTGAAAAAAATAATGAATAATTACTGTAAGAGTACCAGATATTTTAATGTGATTGTTATGAAAATCTAGGTTAAATCAAAACTTGATTTTTCTTTTTTTAAGTCATTAGAGGTACGACTTCAGTGTGATATTGAAGATATTATTACTCCGGAAGCAGAAACAAGTCCTCCATTTCCTGATCTCTCATCCCAGCTTCCTTCTTCAAGGAGTCTTTCTGGGAGCACTAACACTGTGGCTAGTGAAGGAGTAACGAAGGATAGTATCCCATGCCTCAAGTAAGAGTTGCTACCAGATTTTAAAACAATTTTACATGTTAATTGTATAATTCTTTGAAACTATGCCAAATAAAATCATCCTCCTCTTTTATTAAGTTGTTGTCAAGTGGTCTACAGTCCACCAAGGGGTACCTTTGTCTTCTTTTTTTTGGAATATCTATGAAGAGGGCACAATATTTCCATTCTTCATTACTAATTAATATATTTCCTTCCCTGACCGACCCTAAAGAAAACATAGCTTTGATAGAATGGGAAAATGTTTGGCAGAGCAGAAACTTGCCACTTGCCTGGTACTTCTCAACTGATAAAGTATTTTTAGGGAATGTCTTCAGCCTTCTTGGAATCCAAAAGTTAAACGAAGTTTACCACAAGAATACTATGTCAGAAAAAAGGCTTTTTTTCTCTTATGGTTACTAGGATATTGCATAATATTTCTTTCTCTTTTTTCAACTGATACTATTTTGTAAGAAACTGCATTGTCTCAGTATATCTAAACAAATTTAGTGTCATGCTCAAATAAAACTTAATCAAGCCTATAGTGATGTTTATCTTGTTTTTATGCTTTCTGGTAATAGGGTACAAAAGAATGCAGTTTCCTTAAGTTACCACTTACTGCTTCTACATCGTCAAACCAAATGTTTCTAGTATTAGCTGGTTGGAGAATTTAGCCTAAGCAAGGAATTTCTCTGAGCCTCATATGAAACTATCTGAGTCTGCTACTCAAGGAACTGTGGATAACTAGTTTCCTCATTTCTTATAAAAACACTTATGGAAAATTTAAAGATGAGTTTTCAGGAGAAAAATAAGCTTACCATACAGTTATCAGTTGCTGTACTTTTGTAATCATTGCTTCTGCCCCACACCCCAAATTTTTCTTGTGAAATTAAAAAAGGAAGTATAAGTAGGCATTACTGAGAGGAAAATCTTTGAAGGGGAAACAAAATCATTAAACTTTAGCAAATGGAAAACTTTCATAATGTTATAATTTTACACATTTAATTTTTCCTTCATATCAGTTTGCTTCACTTAATTGATTTATATTAAAATGAAAGACAGAAAGAGAACAAAAAATTAAAGCTTAAGAAAGCACTGTAGATTTATTAGCTAAGAAGACCCATCACTAAAGTGGGTCCTGCAATGACCTGAGTATTTTTCTATAAAATTTAAAAAATATAAAAGATAGGGATAAAAGAGAAAAACCAGTAAAATCAGCAGAAATCTGGTAGTGGAGATGAAGTAAATAATACCATGTGTTGTAGCATTTAATGCAGACTTGTAAAGTAGTAACAATCTTAAGGATTATCAAGAGAACCAAGGGGATTCAGTATAATCCTATAGGTATATAAGCTCCAAAGGACCAAACAGCAGAAGTATATTATTCTTTGAGTTACAGTATATTACAAGTGGTTCTTGAGTTGCATATAATCTATGCTTTACTAAATTATATGTTGGCATCCATCCCTAAATGACTTTCCTTTGCTGGATTTAGATATCCATATATGTAAGCTAATAAATAAGCCTTTCAATACTGCCTGTTCTTCATTTTTAGCAATATTACAATTCTTATCAATATACACATGTTTGTGCAATTATCTGATTTTCTTTTGACTTTGTATGAGGTCATCATAGGCCTCATTAGGAGGATGAGACTTAAACCAAATGTAGATGAGGGAGTTATCTGAAGAATATCTGGTGGAAGAGTATTCCAGGCAGCAGGAACAGCTAATGCAAAGGTCTTAAAGTGCCTGGCATATAAGGAGGTCAGTGTAGCTAGAACAAAGAAAGGATGCTGGGCAGTAGAGGACAGGGTAGTAGGAGATGAAGTCAGGTGGGTAATAGAGGGCAAATTATAGGCCATTGTAAGGACCTTGACTTTTATTCCTAATTAAATGGGGATGATTATAGGGTTTTAAATACAGAAGTGATATGATCAGACTTAAATTTTAAACTGGTCACTTTGGTCACTGGTAAAGGTAGATTTGGTGATGGAAGGGAAAGGTAAAAGATGGGAGACCAATAAGGAGGCTATTGCACTTACCTAGAGATAATGTTAAGGTCTGGCAGATTCAGCAAAACAGAAGAAAACAAAACAGAACAGGATACACTAATTTGAATTTCAGAAAAACAATGAACATTTTTAGTATCAGTATATCCCAAATATTACATGGGAAATACAGTAAAAACAAACAAATAAACAAAATAAACCCATTATTTATTATTTGAAATTCAGATTTAAATGGATATCCCGTATTTTTATTTGTCAACTGTAACTAGGATGGTAGCAGTACTAAAGTATTATAAAAAGTGGTCAGCTTCTGCATATATTTTGAAGGTAGCACCAATACATTTGATAATTGGTTGGATGTGAGATATGAGATGTAAGGTATAAGAATATTAGTCAAGGATTACTTTAAGGTTTTTAAACTCAATAACTAGAAGGATAAGAGCTGCTATCAGCTGGAATAGAGAAGGATGCAAGTGGAGCAAATTTATAGAGAAAGCAGGAATTCAGCTTTTGAATATGTTGAACTCTTAAGTTGGGTGGTAGATTCATGCTCATAGTTTTTATTGTTATGCATTATAACTTACATATATGTAACAAATATTATGTAAGAAAATAAATAATAAAAATAATTAAAAATACTACTATCATAAGAGAAAAAGGAACTGATGAAAGGCAGGTGAAGTGGATCTGACTGAAAAACTACTTAAAGGCAAGGCTAAGAAATCACAAGTGTCTTGGTTTATTTCGAGAAAGCTAGAGAAGATACTGCCTACCTGCATAATGTCCTCAATGCCTGGTGTTGTATATTTCTGTAGGAAGATTTGTTGTAAATTCTGAAAATAAGCATGAACATACGTATTTGAACTGTATATGATGCAATTACTTTTTCTGTTTTCTAGTGTTAAGACACGACCAGTGCGGATGCCTCCAGGGTATCAAGCAGAACTTGTAATTCAGTTGGTCTGGGTGGATGGTGAACCTCCACAACAGATTACTAGCCTTGCTGTAAGCTCGGCATATGGAATGTAAGTAGTTAACAGTCTTCTAATGTGTACTATTTACCTGATATGTTTGATATATTTAAATGTTTCTTTTAAAATACTTAAGTGAAATCCTAAAAATGGAAAGAAGCCCTTACCTGGATTTTTATTAGATTGAAAATGGTACTAAGAAAAATAATAATTTAAATATAAACTGTGATTCTGTGTTCTTTCTTGATGTCAAACTTTAATAGTATCCCCACTTTTAATGTTGTTGGGAGGTTGTTAGGATGTTAATACACTCATACATGTTTGTTTGTTTGCTTTGCCTTTTCTATCCTTTCCCTCCTTGTGTTTCATTTTGGATACTTTCTTCTGACTTGTCTTTAAGAGTTCACTAATTCTTCAGTGCTGTCTAATCTAATGGTAGATTGACTCATGGAGTTCAATTTCAGTTATTTTTTAGTTCTAGACCTTCCATTTGGTTCTTTTTAAAGCTTTACCTTCTTAAATTATCACTATTGTCTTTTATTTCCTTGAACATGTCGAATATAGTTACTTTAAAATGTGTTTGATAACTCCATAACTGGTTTCTAGCTTAGCATTTGGTTTTTGGTCATATTATATTGTCTTCATGTAACCTACGTTTGCTTTTTGATTTTGTTTCCGTTTTGTTTTCTTTAATTCAAAATTATATGAACATTATATATTCCCATATATATATATATATATATATATATGAACATTATAGAGATAATTTGAGGTTCTAAATGATGTTATCATTCTCCAAAAAGTATTTTTCATTTCCTCTGACAGGCTAAACTGAGAGTCAGTAGAAAGTGCAGAACAGCATAATCCAGTCAGACATCCTATCTTTGAAAGTTGGATTGTATTCCCTTTAAAAGCTAATTTAGTTCTAATTAATCCTTATTCCTACGTTGTTGCCCTGCATAGAAGTTGTACCAAATTCTACTCCCACCAGCAATGTTTGAGAATACCTGATTCCCTACAACCTTTCTAACAATAGTATATAACCAAACTTTTAATCCCTGTCATTTTAAGTAAAAGGAAGTATATTATTATAATATTAACACTTTCCTTGTATCTTAAGTGAAATTGGACATCTTTTTCTCTACTGTGACATTTCTGTTTCTATTCTTTGTCCATTTTCTGGCAGAGTTGTTGTCTTTTAGATTTGTGAAAAATGTTTACATAGTAAGTAAGTTAGCTTTCTCTGTGATGTAACCTATAGATATTTTCCTTTCTTTTGTTTCTTTTATGACTTTGTTTAGGATGGTTTTTTCCATGCAAAAATTTAAAATTTTTTAATTTAATTTTTAAATTCTATTTTTTTCTTTTATGGCTCTGGATTTTGTGTCATACTTAGAAAAGCCTTTTTCACTTCAAAATAATGAAGAATATTGTCCTATATCATTGTTTCTTTAATATATTTAAGTCTTTATCTGGAGCTTATTTAGGTATGAGGTATGAAATAGGGATTAAACTTTATTTCTTACCTGATGACTAAGAGTTATGCCAATACCACTTCCTGGATATTTCATCTTTCCCCTCTAAATTTGGAATCATCTTTTATCAAATAATACATTAAAAAATATATATATTTGGCTCTATTTCTATACTTCCCAGTCTACCCCTAAGCTAAGTCTCATGAGCTCCAAGAGAACTTGAAGCCAGCTGAAAGGGTGAATACCTGAAAAAAAACCTGTGTTCCTAGAATTTGGGGCAGGGGTAGATGTATGTGAATATGATATTGGGAGCTTGCTTCTTGGCTGAAAAATTCTTTAGTAGGAAAGCTGGCAGGAACAGTCCATGGATGAGGGGATGAAAGGAAGGCTGATAATCCCATTGTTTGATATGGCAAGAAGATATGCTTATCTTTTAACCCAGGTAGTTACCACTGAAGTTGGCTGAGCTCAAGCCATTTTCAGGGTTCCCTACTTAGAGACTGACCTACAAAGGCAAGGCAATGCCAAAATTAAGAGCTATGAAGGTGTATTGCCAGGTTCAGGAGCTGAAGGTTGTTGGAATAAGTAAATCAGGTAGAGAGCATATTTCCCTTATAAAGTTACTGTGGGGTTGACAGTCATTACAAAGCCTCTGAAGAACCTACACTTGTATGAGAAAGCTTGGACGCCTGCCTCATAGATACCCTCAACTGCCAAAAAACTCCAGTTCAATTGGCTATCCATGTATATTCCACCAAAGTTTTAGGAAATAAGTAACAACAGTACTTATTTTCTTTCTGAGAACGTATTCCTCTTAGAATTGTGAAAGAAAAAATCATATTCCTCTCATTTTATGAGGCCAACATAACCTGATGTCAAAACTTGAAAAGGGATTGGATCAAGATGGCAGAGTAGGAGTATGTGGAACTCATCACCCCCCACAAACAACTCAAAAATTCACCTACATGTGGAACAAGTCTCATGGAACTGGAAACTGTCAGAAGAAATCCTATACAACTAAAGCTGCAAGAAAGATTTCCATGTAACTGGGTAGGATGGAAAAAAGTCATAGGGTTGGGACCTCCACCCTGGGTAGGGAGCTGAAAGGTTGAGAAGGTCTGCACCTGTGGACCCTTACCCTGGGGGCTGAGTAGGTCAAGCCACAGACTGGAATTCCCAGTCCTGGGGCCCTACACAGAGGAGACAAGCCCCTTTGGCTGTAGATAGAACTGCCTGCCAAAACTGAATCAAGAAGAAACATAATTTGAACAGACTGATCACTAGAAGTGAAGTAGAATCTGTAATTAAAAAAACAAAAACAAACAAACAAAACAACCTCCCTGCACAGAAGTCAAGGACTGGATGGCTTCAGTGGGGAATTCTACCAAAATTACAAAGAAGGACTTACACCTATCCTTCTCAAACTATTCCAGAAAATTGAAGAAGAGGGAACACTCCCAAATTCATTCTATGAAGCCACCATCACCCTGACACCAAAACCAGACAAATATACTACAAGACAAGAAAATTATAGGCCAATATCACTGATGAATATAGATGCAAAAATCCTTGACAAAATATTAGCAAACCAAATCCAGCAATACGTAAAAAGGATCATACAACATGATCGAGTTGAATTCATTCCAGAGTCACAAGGATGGATGGTTCAACATACACAACTCAATCAATATGATACACCACATTAACAAAAGGAAAGACAAAAACCATGTGATCATCTCAGTAGACAAAGAAGGAGCATTTGACAAAATTCAATATCCATTTATGATAAAAACTCTCATCAAAGTGGGTATAGAGGGAACATATCTCAACATCATAAAGGCCATTTATGACAAACCCACAACTCACATAATACTCAATGGTTAAAAGCTAAAAATTTTCCTATTAAATTCAGGAAGAAGACAAGGATACCCACTCTCACCACTTCTGTTCAACATAGTATTGGAAGTCCTAGCCACAGCCATCAGGCAAGAAAAAGAAATAAAAGGTATCCAAGTTGGAAGGGGAGAGGTAAAACTGTTACTATTTACAGGTGACATGATACTCTGTGTAGAGAACCCTAAAGTCTTCACCCCAAAACTATTAGAACTAATAAATGTATTCAGCAAGGTCACAGGATACAAGATTAATATACAGAAATTTGCTGCATTTCTATACACTAAAAATGAAATATCAGAAAGAGAAATTTTTTAAAATCCCATGTAAAATTGCATCCAAAAAACAAACAAAAAAAAAACCTAGGAATAAACTTAACTGGAGAGGTGAAATACCTATATGCTGAAAGTATAAAACATTGATGTAGGAAATTGAAGATTATTCAAAGAAACAGAAAGGTATCCCATGCTCTTGGATTGGAAGAATTAATATTGTTAAAATGGCCATACTACCCAAAGCAATCTACAGATTTATATGGAACCAGAAAAGACCCATAATTGCCAAAGCAATCCTGGGGGAAAAAAACAAGGCATACCCTTCCAGATTCTATACTGTACTACAAATCAACTGTGATCAAAACAGTGTGGTAGGGCTTCCCTGGTGGCGCAGTGGTTGAGAGTCTGCCTGCCGATACAGGGGACGCGGGTTCGTGCCCCGGTCCGGGAAGATCCCACATGCCACGGAGCGGCTGGGCGCATGAGCCATGGCCACTGAGCCTGTGCGTATGGAGCCTGTGCTCTGCAACAGGAGAGGCCACAACAGTGAGAGGCCTGCGTACCGCAAAAAAAAAAAAAAAAAAAACAGTGTGGTTTTGGCACAAAAATAGACATATAGAACAATGGAACAGAATAGAGAGCCCAGAAATAAACCTACACACCTATGGTCAATTAATCTATGACAAAGGAGGCAGGAATATACAATAGAGAAAAGACCATTTCTTCAACAAGTGGTGTTGGGAAAGCTGGACAGCTGCATAAAAAAACAATGAAATTAGAACATTCCCTCACACCATATACAAAAATAAACTTAAAATAGTTTAAAAACCTGAATGTAAGACATGACACCAAAACTCCTAGAAGAGAACATAGGCAAAACATTCTTTGACATAAAGTGTAGCAATATTTTCTTTGATTAGTCTCCCAAGGCAAAAGAAATCAAAGCAAATGTAAAAGCTTTTGCACAGCAAAGGAAACCATCAACAAAATGAAAAGACAACTATGGAATAGGAGAAAATATTTGCAAACTGTGCCTCCAACAAGGGCTTAATATCCAAAATATACAAACAGCTCATACAACTCAATATCAAACACACACACACACACACACACACACACAAAGAATCCAATTTTTAAAATGGGCAGAAGACCTAAATAAACATTTTTCTAAAGAAGACGTACAGATAGCTAACAAGCATGTGAAAAGATGCTCAACATCGTTGATTATTAGAGAAATGCAAATCAAAACCACAATGATACTTCTACTAATTCTCTCTACATTTTCTCCTTCTTTCCCTCCTTCCTTCCTTCCTTCCTCCCTCCCTCCCTCGTTTCCTTCTTTGCTTCTTTCTTCCTTCCTTCCTTTCCTCCTTTCCTTCTTTCTTTCCTCATACTTCTACTAATTCTCTCTACATTTTCTCCTTCTTTCCCTCCTTCCTTCCTTCCTTCCTCCCTCCCTCCCTCCTTTCTTTCCTTCTTTGCTTCTTCCTTCCTTCCTTCCTTTCCTCCTTTCCCTCTTTCTTTCCTCATACTTCTACTAATTCTCTCTACATTTTCTCCTTCTTTCCCTCCTTCCTTCCTTCCTTCCTCCCTCCCTCCCTCCTTTCTTTCCTTCTTTGCTTCTTTCTTCCTTCCTTCCTTCCTTTCCCCCTTTCCTTCTTTCTTTCCTCATACTTCTACTAATTCTCTCTACTTTTTCTCCCTTTTATTCTGAGCCGTGTGGATGAAAGGCTCTTGGTGCTCCAGCCCAGGAGTCAGGGCTCTGCCTCTGAGGTAGGAGAGCCAACTTCAGGACACTGGTCAACAAAAGACCTCCCAGCTCCACATAATATTAAACGGTGGAAATCTCCCAGAGACCTCCATCTTAACACCAGCACCCAGCTTCACTCAACGACCAGCAAGCCACAGTGCTGGACACCCTATGCCAAAAAACTAGCAAAACAGGAACACAACCCCACCCATTAGCAGAGAGGCTGCCTAAAATCATAATAAGGCCACAGACACCCCAAAACACACCACCAGACGTGAACCTGCCCACTAGAGAGACAAGATTCAGCTTCATCCAGCACAACACAGGCACTAGTCCCCTCCACCAGGAAGCCTACACAACCCACTGAAACAACCTTAGCCACTGGAGACAGACATCAAAAACAACGGGAACTACGAACGTGCAGCCTGCAAAAAGGAGACCCCAAACACAGTAAGATAAGCAAAATGAGAAGACAGAAAAACACACAGCAGATGAAGGAGCAAGATAAAAACCCACCAGACCTAACAAATGAAGAGGAAATAGGTAATCTACCTGAAAAAGAATTCAGAATAATGATAGTAAGGATGATCCGAAATCTTGGAAGTAGAATGGACAAAATGCAAGAAACAGTTAACAAGGACCTAGAAGACATAAAGATGAAACAAGCAACGATGAACAACGCAATAAATGAAATTAAAAGTACTCTAGATAGGATCAATAGCAGAATAACTGAGGCAGAAGAACGGATAAGTGACCTGGAAGATAAAATAGTGGAAATAACTACTGCAGAGCAGAATAAAGAAAAAAGAATGAAAAGAGCTGAGGACAGTCTCAGAGACCTCTGGGACAACATTAAATGCACCAACATTCGAATTATAGGGGTTCCAGAAGAAGAAGAAAAAAAGAAAGGGACTGAGAAAATATTTGAAGAGATTATAGTTGAAAACTTCCCTAATATGGGAAAGGAAATAGTTAATCAAGTCCAGGAAGCACAGAGAGTCCCATACAGGATAAATCCAAGGAGAAATACGCCAAGACACATATTAATCAAACTATCAAAAATTAAATACAAAGAAAGCATATTAAAAGCAGCAAGGGAAAAACAACAAATAACACACAAGGGAATCCCCATAAGGTTAACAGCTGATCTCTCAGCAGAAACCCTACAAGCCAGAAGGGAGTGGCAGGACATACTGAAAGTGATGAAGGAGAAAAACCTGCAACCAAGACTACTCTACCCAGCAAGGATCTCATTCAGATTTGATGGAGAAATTAAAACCTTTACAGACAAGCAAAAGCTGAGAGAGTTCAGCACCACCAAACCAGCTTTACAACAAATGCTAAAGGAACTTGTCTAGATAAGAAACGCAAGAGAAGGAAACGACCTATAATAACGAACCCAAAACAATATAGAAAATGGGAATAGGAACATACATATCGATAATTACGTTAAATGTAAATGGACTAAATGCTCCCACCAAAAGACACAGATTGGCTGAATGGATACAAAAACAAGACCCTTATATATGCTGTCTACAAGAGACCCACCTCAGACCTAGAGACACATACAGACTGAAAGTGAGGGGATGGAAAAAGATATTCCATGCAAATGGAAACCAAAAGAAAGCTGGAGTAGCAATTCTCATATCACACAAAATAGACTTTAAAATAAGGACTATTAAAAGGGATAAAGAAGGACACTACATAATGATCAAGGGATCGATCCAAGAAGAAGATATAACAATTGTAAATATTTATGCACCCAACATAGGAGCACCTCAATACATAAGGCAAATACAAACAGCCATAAAAGGGGAGATCAACAGTAACACATTCATAGTAGGGGACTTTAACACCCCACTTTCACCCATGGACAGATCATCCAAAATGAAAATAAATAAGGAAACACAAGCTTTAAATGATACATTAAACAAGATGGACTTAATTGATATTTATAGGACACTCCATCCAAAAACAACAGAATACACATTTTTCTCAAGTGCTCATGGAACATTCTCCAGGATAGATCATATCTTGGGTCACAAATCAAGCCTTGGTAAATTTAAGAAAATTGAAATTGTATCAAGTATCTTTTCTGACCACAACGCCATGAGACTAGATATCAATTACAGGAAAAGATCTGTAAAAAATGCAAACACATGGAGGCTAAACAATACACTACTTAATAATGAAGTGATCACTGAAGAAATCAAAGAGGAAATAAAAAAATACCTAGAAACAAATGACAATGGAGACACAACGACCCAAAACCTATGGGATGCAGCAAAAGCAGTTCTAAGGGGGAAGTTTATAGCAATACAAGCCCACCTTAAGAAGCAGGAAACATCTCGAATAAACAACCTAACCTTGCACCTCAAGCAATTAGAGAAAGAAGAACAAAAAAGCCCTAAAGCTAGCAGAAGGAAAGAAATCATAAAGATCAGATCAGAAATAAATGAAAAAGAAATGAAGGAAACGATAGCAAAGATCATTAAAACTAAAAGCTGGTTCTTTGAGAAGATAAACAAAATAGATAAACCACTAGCCAGACTCATCAAGAAAAAAAGGGAGAAGACTCAAATCAATAGAATTAGAAATGAGAAAGGAGAAGTAACAACTGACACTGCAGAAATAAAAAAAATCATGAGAGATTACTACAAGCAACTCTACGCCAATAAAATGGACAATCTGGAAGAAATGGACAAATTCTTAGAAATGCACAACCTGCCAAGACTGAATCAGGAAGAAATAGAAAATATGAACAGACCAATCACAAGCACTGAAACTGAAACTGTGATTAAAAATCTTCCAACAAACAAAAGCCCAGGACCAGATGGCTTCACAGGTGAATTCTATCAAACGTTTAGAGAAGAGCTAACACCTATCCTTCTCGAACTCTTCCAAAATATAGCAGAGAGAGGAACACTCCCAAATTCCTTCTAAGAGGCCACCATCACCTTGATACCAAAACCAGACAAGGATGTCACAAAGAAAGAAAACTACAGGCCAATATCACTGATGAACATAGATGCAAAAATCCTCAACAAAATACTAGCAAACAGAATCCAACAGCACATTAAAAGGATCATACACCATGATCAAGTGGGGTTTATTCCAGGAATGCAAGGATTCTTCAATATACGTAAATCTATCAATGTGATAAACCATATTAACAAATTGAAGGAGAAAAACCATATGATCATCTCAATAGATGCAGAGAAAGCTTTCGACAAAATTCAACACCCATTTATGATAAAAACCCTCCAGAAAGTAGGCATAGAGGGAACTTTCCTCAACATAATAAAGGCCATATATGACAAGCCCACAGCAAGCATCATCCTCAATGGTGAAAAACTGAAAGCATTTCCACGAAGATCAGGAACAAGACAAGGTTGCCCACTCTCACCACTCTTATTCAACATAGTTTTGGAAGTTTTAACCACAGCAATCAGAGAAGAGAAGGAAATAAAAGGAATCCAAATCGGAAAAGAAGAAGTAAAGCTGTCACTGTTTGCAGATGACATGATACTATACATAGAGAATCCTAAAGATGCTACCAGAAAACTACTAGAGCTAATCAATGAATTTGGTAAAGTAGCAGGATACCAAATTAATGCACAGAAATCTCTGGCATTCCTATATACTAATGATGAAAGATCTGAAAGTGAAATCAAGAAAACACTCCCATTTACCATTGCAACAAAAAGAATAAAATATCTAGGAATAAACCTACCTAAGGAGACGAAAGACCTGTATGCATAAAATTATAAGACACTGATGAAAGAGATTAAAGATGATACAAATAGATGGAGAGATATACCATGTTCTTGGATGGGAAGAATCAACATTGTGAAAATGACTCTACTACCCAAAGCAATCTACAGATTCAATGCAATCCGTATCAAACTACCACTGGCATTTTTCACAGAACTAGAACAAAAAATTTCACAATTTGTATGGAAACACAAAAGACCCCGAATAGCCAAAGCAATCTTGAGAACGAAAAAAGGAGCTGGAGGAATCAGGCTCCCTGACTTCAGACTATACTACAAAGCAACAGTAATCAAGACACTATGGTACTGGCACAAAAACAGAAAGATAGATCAGTGGAACAGGATAGAAAGCCCAGAGATAAACCCACGCACATATGGACAGCTTATCTTTGATAAAGGAGGCAGGAATGTACAGTGGAGAAAGGACAGCCTCTTCAATAAATGGTGCTGGGAAAACTGGACAGGTACATGTAAAAGTATGAGATTAGAACACTCCCTAACACCATACACAAAAATAAGCTCAAAATGGATTAAAGACCTAAATGTAAGGCCAGAAACTATCAAACTCTTAGAGGAAAACATAGGAAGAACACTCTATGACATAAATCACAGCAAGATCCTTTCTGACCCGCCTCCTAGAGTAATGGAAATAAAAACAAAAATAAACAAATGGGACCTAATGAAACTTCAAAGCTTTTGCACAGCAAAGGAAACCATAATCAAGACCAAAAGACAACCCTCAGAATGGGAGAAAACATTTGCAAATGAAGCAACTGACAAAGGATTAATCTCCAAAATTTACAAGCAGCTCATGCAGCTCAATAACAAAAAAACAAACAACCCCATCCCAAAATGGGCAGAAGACCTAAACAGACATTTCTCCAAAGAAGAGATACAGAATGCCAACAAACACATGAAAGAATGCTCAACATCATTAATCATTAGAGAAATGCATATCAAAACTACAATGAGATATCATCTCACACCAGTCAGAATGGCCATCATCAAAAAATCTAGAAACAATAAATGCTGGAGAGGGTGTGGAGAAAAGGGTGTGGACACTCTTGCACTGCTGGTGGGAATGTGAATTGGTTCAGCCACTATGGAGAACAGTATGGAGGTTCCTTAAAACACTACAAATAGAATTACCATATGACCCAGCAATCCCACTACTGGGCATATACCCTGAGAAAACCAAAATTCAAAAAGAGTCATGTACCAAAATGTTCATTGCAGCTCTATTTACAATAGCCCGGAGATGGAAACAACCTAAGCGCCCATCATCGGATGAATGGATAAAGAAGATGTGGCACATATACACAATGGAATATTACTCAGCCTTAAAGAGAAATGAAAGTGAGCTATTTGTAATGAGATGGATAGACCTAGAGTCTGTCATACAGAGTGAAGTAAGTCAGAAAGAAAAAGACAAATACCGTATGCTAACACATATATATGGAATTTAAGGGAAAAAAATGTCATGAAGAACCTAGGGGTAAGACAGGAATAAAGACGCAGACCTACTGGAGAACGGACTTGAGGATATGGGGAGGGGGAAGGGTGAGTTTTGACAGGGCGAGAGAGAGTCATGGACATATACACACTAGCAAACGTAATAAGGTAGATAGCTAGGGGGAAGCAGACGCAAGGCACAGGGATATTAGCTCGGGGCTTTGGGACAGCCTGGAGGGGTGGGATGGGGAGAGTGGGAGGGAGGGAGACGCAAGAGGGAAGACTTATGGGAACATATGTATATGTATAGCTGATTCACTTTGTTATAAAGCAGAAACTAACACACCATTGTAAAGCAATTATACCCCAATAAAGATGTTTAAAAAAAAAAAAAAAAACCACAATGAGTTATCACCTCACACTAATCAGAATGGGTGTCATCAAAAGGTCTACAAATAATAAATGTTGGAGAGGATGTGGAGAAAGGAGAACCCTTGTACACTGTTGGAGAGAATGTAAATTGGTGCAGCTGCTATGGAAAACAGAATGGAGGTTTCTTAAAAAGCTAAAAGTGGAACTACCATATGATAAGCAATTCTACTCCTGGGTATATATCCAGAAAAAATGAAAACTCTAATTTGAAAAGATACATGCACACCAATCAATGTTCATAGCAGCACTATTTACAATAGCCAAGACATGGAAGCAACCCAAATGCCCATCAATAGATGATTGGCTTAAGAAGATGTGGTACATATATACCATGGAATATTACTCAGACATAAAAAAAGAATGAAATATTGCCATTTGCAGCAACATGGATGGGCCTAGAGAGTATTATGCTTGGTGAAATAAGTCAGAGAAAGACAAATACTATATGATATCACTTGTATTGTAGAATCTAAAAAATATACACACGAATCTATATACAAAACAGAAACAGACTCACATACATAGAAAACAAATGTGTGGTTGCCAAAGGGTAGAGGGAAGAGGGGAGGGACAAATTAGGAGAATGGGGTTAACAAACACAAATACTATACATAAAATAGATAAGCACAAGGTTTTTACTGTATACCACATGGAATTATACGCAGTATCTTGTAATAACCTATAATGGAATATAATCTACAAAAAACCCAAATTACCATGCTGAAACTAACACAATACTATAAATCAACTATAGTTGAATTTAAAATTTTTTAAAATTAAAAAATAAAAATTTGAAAAAAGCATTACAAAAAGTGAAAATTATAAGTCCATATCATGCATGAACATAGATACAAAAATCCCAGCCAAACTATAAATATAGCAATAAAAATATCATAATCGAGTTTGGTTTATACCAGGAATGCAAGGTTTGTTCAACATTTGAAATGAATCAGTGTAAATTATCACATTAATAGGATAACGTAGAAAACCATAATGATTAAGCCATAGATGAGAAAAGCAAAATAAACATTTACTAACAACTAACTAAAACAAGAAGGGAATTTCTTTAGTGTGATATATGGCAGCAAATATTATTCATACTTAAAAATGTTAAAAGCTTTACCTCTGGGATAAAAACAAGACAAGGATGACTGCTGTGACCACTTCTATTTTCATTGTGAGAAAGGTAAATAAATCAGTCGTATGGATTGGAAACAAAGGAAATGTAAAAAAAAATCATTTAGCAGATTAATTATTAGAATTAGTAATTGAGTTTAACAAGGTTAGTGGATACAGAGTCCAGGTAAAAAATAGACTATATTTTCATATACTTACAAAATAGAAACTAAAATTGTATAAAGATTTCATCTACAATAAAATTAATAAAAGATCTAGGAATAAATCTAATAAAAGATATTTAAGACTTCTACCCAGAAAACTATAAAACTTAAGATAAATTTAAGAACCTAAATCATGGAATGAAAAATTCAGTAGTAGTGTAAAGATGACAATTTTTCACAAATTGATCTATAGATATACCAGAATACCAATATAAATTTCAGCTGATATTTTCCCTTCTAAAACGTACAGAGAAATGCAAAGGGCCACAACTAGCTGAGACAGTATTAAAGAAAAACAGAATTAGAAGACTGATCTACTTGAAAACAAGACTTACTAAATAAAGCTGTATTAGTCATGACAGTGTTCGTATTGGTGCAGGATAGACAAATAGACCAATGAACAGAATAAAGAGCACAGAAATAGATACAAGCATATTTAGCCAAATTGGTTCTGCAGCGCAATGGAGGAAATGACAGGTTCCCTGCCACCCAATAAGTAGTACAAAGTCAATTGAATAATTATATAGAAAAAATGAAATTTGATTCTTCCACTGTACACAAAGATTCTAGAAAGTGTAATAGGAGAGTATCTTCATAATACTTGGGTTAAGGAATTATTTCTTAAACAGTACTCAAAAAGTATAAACCATAGAGGAAAACATTAAGAATTTCTTGGGGGCTTCTCTGGTGGTGCAGTGGTTGAGAGTCCACCTGCCGATGCAGGGGACACGGGTTTGTGCACCGGTCGGGGAGGATCCCACATGCCACGGAGCAGCTGGGCCCGTGAGCCATGGCCGCTGAGCCTGCGCATCCGGAGCCTGAGCTCTGCAATGGGAGAGGCCACAGCAGTGAGAGGCCTGCGTACCGCAAAAAAACAAACAAAAAAAACAACAACAAAAAAGAATTTATTGGAAAAAAATGCACAATTAAGAGAGTGAAATGGCAGGACAAGGAAGAGATATTTGGATTAATTTTATCTGACAGTGGACTCCTATCCAGAGTGTAAACAGAATCAGCAATAAGAAAAATATAACTCAATAGCAAAAAATGCAGAAGAAATTTGAACAAACATGTCATAAAAGAGAGTATCTAAATGACATATATTTTCATATTTATATGAAAAGGTACACCACTACCATTGGTAATGTTGGTAGTGTTTGCGATGATATTGGGTATCAAGAACTCTCAAACGCTGCTGCTAAGAGGGTAAATTGGTGAATCTACTTTATAAAGTTGTTAACTTTATTTACTTCATTTTAGCATACCTATGTATGCATGCCCTACAACCCAGGAGTTTTATTTCTAGGTATATACCCAATGAAATGCAAGCACATATGCACCAAATGACAGTAGCATTATTTGCAATGGCAGTTTTATATTTATAATTGTCCCAAACTACAAACAAATGACCATCAGAGTAGACTGAATAAATAAATTGTATTATATTAATCCAATTGAATTCTACAGCAATGAAATGAATTAACTTCATTTATGTGCAACAATATTTTAGAAAAAAGTGAAACATTTATCAACAGCAAGCAAAACTGATTTTTGGTGTATGTAGGAAGTCAGATTTGGGGAGACGAGAGAGGAGCAAAAATCAGGAGATGCACAACTCAGCTGCTGGTAACATTCTATTTCTTGATGTAGTGGTAATTATTTAAGGTTGTTCACTTTGTGATAATTCATTGAAGTGTACAATTTCATTTATGTGTCTTATACTTGAATTAAAGAGTAAAATATAAAGTTTTTTTCAAATAATTGAGTGATTTTATTTCTAGAAATTTATCCCATAAATATACTCAATATTTGAATGCAAAGTAATTTATAAAGGATATTCATTATTGTGTTGTTAATAGCAAAAGACTAGAAGCAACCTTGTTGTCTGTAACAAAATTCTAAGTTAATAAATTAGAGTATACACAAATATTTTGAAGCCATTTAAAAAACTAGCTTCCTATGAATTTATATAAATAATTACCAAAATATATAGTAAACTTTATAAAATCAAGATTCATGATATTATTTGCACCAGGCAAAATTTGTTTATCTGTAATATGCTATAAACATCCAGAATACATTTCTATATGCTATAAGCTCCCAGAATACATTAAAAATTTCTGTAAATTGATATGAAAAATAACCCAATCAAAAGTAAGCAAAGTATGTAAACAAAAGAAATACAAATGGCTAACAAACCTGAAAAGATTCTCAACGTCACTAACAACAAGGAAAAAGAAAAATGAAATAACAAAATAGTGATTTTTGCTTATTATATGAGCAAATTTTTAAAGATTACTAGTATTTTCTGTTAACAGTGTTAGAAAGTGGATCCTCACATATACATATATTTTATTTTTTTTAATAAAACTAAGCATATCTTTTGACTCTAAAAATCTAATCTTACTGAAATTTTAATAATTTCTGGAGACTGTCACTTATGCACAAAGTTTGTTGAAGGATGTTCTTTGCATCATTATATATAATAGCAAGATATTTGGAACCCATGTAAAAGTCCATAAATAGGAACATACTTTTTTTTAATGTTACTTTTATACTATAGAATACAATGCAAAAGTTAAAAAACACAGCAAGGAAATACCTCTTAGACGTATTTTAGTGAAAACAAGAAAGTTATAGAACAAATATACTTGTTAAAATATAGAAAAAGGCCAAGAGGATATAAACAAAACTGTTCATGGAAGTAATCTGAAAAGGGGATTGGCATACAGTGGGTTGATTTAAGGGAACTTTCATTTTATAGTTATTGTTTGAATTTTTTAAAGTAAGAATATTTTCAAGTGTAATTTTTAAAACTAAAAAAAAAAAAACAAGAAGAAATAGCACTGTGCCTCTGAAAAGTACCTTCCTTTGGGAGTTGGGGGTGTGAGGTGGTGAGAATCATCAGATATCAAAAATGACTATAAAAGCTTGGACCTTTGAAAATAATTACTCCCTAGAATTCAGGGGGAAAAATGTGCTACCCTCATTCAGTTTATATTCTAGTCAGGGTATTTAATAATGGGAATATTAATATACTGTGACTTGAAAGTCATTTAAAAGAGTAAATATAGGGCTTCCCTGGTGGCGCAGTGGTTGGGGGTCTGCCTGCCAATGCGGGGGACGTGGGTTCGTGCCCCGGTCTGGGGGGGTCCCACATGCCGTGGAGCGGCTGAGCCTGCGCGTCCGGAGCCTGTGCTCCGCAACGGTGAGAGGCCCGCGTAACGCAAAAAAAAAAAAAAAAAAAAAAAAAAAAAAAGAGTAAATATAGAAATTGATAGAATGCAGCAAAGTAACTGAGAGAAAAAATGAGTGTAAAAAAGAGCGTGAGAAATCAAAGTCATTGAAGGAATCTTATGAGAAGATAAAGTGTGACTACTTCACTTTTATTCCAAAGATAAAAGGAATTATGTTGAGTCAGCTTTTCTATTATTATCAGCTCTTTCTCCTCCCATCATTTCCAGAGGATACAGAACCATGGAGCTTTGATAATCAGGCTTAGTGGAGAGCTCTGTTTTTTTATTTGTTTGTTTTTACTTACTAAGATAGTCTAGTATAGAGTTAAAGAGCATTAACACTAGAGTCAGATTCTTTGAGACTCAAATCCTAATTCTGCTTCTTTCTAGCTGTTGGATCTTAGAAAAGTTACTTAAGCTTTTTGTGCTCAGTTTCTTTTTCTGTAAAATGACAATAAAATGTTGAGAGGATTAAATAAATATATTAACACATATAAAGTATAATCTGTTAGGCTTAGAGCAGGATACACATGACATATTCAAAATAGAATAATTTGAGGAGTTTTTATAAATTGATTATTTATCTAGGATGTAGAGAAACAACATGAGGTAATGTAGTGCTCCAGAGCTAGAAAGAACAGTACTTTATTACCACCTGTCAAAGGATAACTCAGACATACTTAATTGTTACCACATTATTTACTTGAATACAAAGTAAACCAATAGGTCGATTTTGTCTAATACATACAAAACAGAATTTATATATGAGAAAGGAGAAAGCAGAGAAAGAAAAACCAGACACTTTCTAAATAATGAACTTTGCGTTTTCCATTAAAATGGTAATGGGTTAGCAGCTAACAAAGAGACCAGTCAGGGTATTTGCTGTTGGGCAACTGTATGAATCATTAGCTAAAGCAGTTTTAGTTATATATGGCTTCTCCAGAAGACCTTAGCTGTTTAATTTGTGACCTATATGTAAAAGACATTTTCTGCATTATGTTTGTCATCATTTAGGAATACTTCCATCTGAAATATGCCAGGTCTGTACCATTTTTCTTGTTAGAATTTCTCAATTCCACCCTTTTGGTCAAACTCAACCCCCTCAGCTGACTGACTACGAGGGCCTCAGCCTCTTTACAAAGCAGATAATTTGTTGAATAGTGCCCCAGATCAGTGATTTTGTAGCAGCATTTAAGTACCTGGATATCAGACATCAAAGAAGGAGAAAAACGTAAGGACAATCACAATTATTATAAAAAAGATTTGAAACCACTTGCTGTCCAATATCCTAGTTGGCCTAAGTCTGACCCAGAGAATAAGTCCCAAGGATTAGTGTAATCAAGTTTAGCCAACTGAGTAGCCCTATTTTCCCATTGATTATTGACTGTTCTACTCTTTTGAGCAATTTATCAAAGGTCAACTCTTAAGTCAGAAACTTTGCAAGATTAAGATTTTCCCCTCTTAAAAGCTAGTTAATTAGCCTTGCCACACTTTTGTGTGTATAGTGACAGAAGACAGGCATGTGTGTCAGAGACAAAGATAGTTTATTACTGATAGCAAAACCAGCAGCTAGAGCAACATCTTGCATCAGTTCCTGACCCTCAGTCCCAACATGTTAACATGGTGAGGAACAGAAGGTTCCTGCATGTGCAGTGGTATAACAAGAGAAGAACACAAGTTTTTAAAACTCAGATCTGAAAATAGTTCTGCTGGTGGTCTATCCATTCTCCCATCTGGAGAAAGAAACCTTATCTTTACTCTGGAATGTAAGAAAATCTTCTCTGGGGAAGAAAGGGAGAGGTCTTTATCTTTACTCCCCTGGAATGTCTTCAGGGAGGGAGCTACCTCAAAGCCTGGGATGTCTGGGAACGTTATACAAACGTCCTTAACTTGGCTGTAAATGCCTTCACTAAGAAGACCCGGAGGATTAACAGGGAACTATTCATGGAGAATGGTCTACATAACAGGGAACTATTCATGGAGAATGGTCTACAAACAACAGTGTGATGTGGTACCTATTGTACATTGTTATTTAGGAATAATTTACTCAATTTGGTTATGTTAGTCTGTGAGGCTCTTAAAGTTTGAATTGTTTTACTTGTCGTTTGAGTCTATGATCAGAGACAATTTGTAGATCTCTCCTTTTTCTTTAGGAATTTTTTTTTGCTGTAATAGAGATTCTTGTAAAACCTTTGAAATCTAGATTTGAGGGTATATTACCACATTGGACTTTTAATAAGATATGAGTAACTGAGGGTTTTTCTCTGAACTTGGAAAGATAACAAATTTAAGAGTTGAAAAGTGATCTATATCACTGTGTATTTCTTAAGAGCAAGGACATTCTTTTACAGCATAAGTATAGTACATTCCCAGAACAGAATCAAATCCAGGCTCTTACATCTTAGTTTTCATTTCTTAATTTCCTTTAATCTGGGATAGTTCCTCAGCATTTGTTTTTTTTTTTTTTTACTTTGATATTTTTCAAGAATACAGACCAGTTATTTTGTTTAATGTACTTCAGTTGGAGTTTGATACTTTCTCGTGATTAGAATCAAATTAAGCATTTTGGCAGGTATAGCACAGAAGGCAGTGTCTTCCTTAGTTTGTCATATCAAAAGGCACTTGAAAATAGTTTATCCTAACATTAGTCGTGATAATTTTGATTGTTTGGTGAAGATGATGCCCACTAGGTTTCACCGTTATAACGTTATTATTTTCCTTTGTAAATGGTAAGTAATTTATGGGGAGATTTGTGAAATTATGTAAAAATTTTATCCAAGTTTCACTCATTAGTTTTAGTATCTGTTGGTGATTTTCTAACTCCATTATTTCCTCTACATTTATTCATAAGCATTTTACTGGTTAGAGAGTATAACCTCCTATCTTACTTAAATATTTACATATTCATTTGTTTATATCACTATGGAATCATGAATTTCTATTTTATTCAATGAGATAAGATCTGTTATTATCATTTGTTATTGTGATGCTCAAATTGTTCCAGATTCAGCCCTATGGGACCCTATCAAGATGGCTTCTGTGTCCTTTTTATACATACCCATCATTTTTTGAGCAGGTTCTTATTTTCTCGTGCTCCATAACGTTTCATATTTATCTTTTTTTTTTCTTTTTGTGACTGGTTTATTTTCACTTAGCATTATGTGCTCAAGGTTTATCCATGTTGTGGCATATTGCAGAATTTCCTTCCTTTTTATATTTTTATATTTATGTATTTTTAATTGAAGTGTAGTTGATTTACAATGTTGTGCCAATCACTGCTGTGCAGCAGTGACTCAGTTATACACATACAGACATTCTTTTTCATTATGGTTTATCACAGGATATTAAATATAGTTCCCTGTCCTATACAGTAGGACCTTGTTGTTTATCTGTCCTTATATATAGTAGTTTACATCTGCTAATCCCAAACTCCTAGTCCTTCTGACCCTCCTCCCCCTCCTGCTTGGCAACCACAAGTCCGTTCTCTATGTCTGTTTCTGTTTCCTAGGTAGGTTCATTTGTGTCCTATTTTAGATTCCACATGTAAGTGATATCATATGGTATTTGTCTTTCTCTTTCTGACTTACTTCACTTAGTATGATAATCTCTAATTGCATCCATGTTGCTGCAAATGGCATTATTTCATTTTTTATGGCTGAGTAGTATTCCATAGTATATATGTATCACATCTTTATCCATTCATCTGTCAATGGACATTTAGGTTGTTTCTGTGTTTTGGCTATTGTGAATAGTGCTCCTATGAACATAAGAGTGCATGTATCTTTTTGAATTATAGTTTGTTCAGGTATATGCCCAGGAGTGGGATTGCTGGATCATGTGGTAATTTTATTTTTAGTTTTCTGAGGAACCTCCACACTGTTTTCCATAGTGCCTGCACCAACTTACATTCCCACCAACAGTGTAGGAGGGTTCCCTTTTCTCCACACCCTCTCCAGCATTTGTTATTTGTAGACTTTTTAATGATGGCCATTCTGAATGGTGTGAGATGGTACCTCATTGTAGTTTTGACTTGCATTTCTCTAATAATTAATGATGTTGAGCATCTTTTCGTGTGCCTACTGGCTATCTGTATGTCATCTTTGGAGAAATGTCTATTAAGGCCTTCTGCCCATTTTTTGATTGTTTTGTTGTTGTTGACTGGTATGAGCTGTTTGTATATTTTGGAGATTAAGCTCCTGTCTGTACCATCATTTGCAAATATTTTCTCCCATTCTGTAGGTTGTCTTTTTTTTTTTTATGGTTTCCTTTGCTGTGCAAAAGCCTGTAAGTTTGATTAGGTCCTATTTGTTTATTTTTGTTTTTATTTCTATTGCCTTGGGAGACTGACCTAAGAAAACATTGGTTCTATTTATGTCAGAGAATGTTTTGCCTGTGCTCTCTTCTAGGAGTTTTATGGTGTCATGTGTTATGTTTAAGTCTTTAAGCCATTTTGACTTTATTTTTGTGCATGGTGTGAGGGTGTATTCTAACTACATTGATTTACATGCAGCTGTCCAACTTTCCCAGCAGCACTTGCTGAAGAGACTGTCTTTTTCCCATTTTATATTCTTGCCTCCTTTGTCGAAGATTGACTGTAGGTGTGTGGGTTTATTTCTGGGCTCTCTGTTCTGTTCTATTGATCCATATGTCTGCTTTTGTACCAATACTACACTGTTTCGATTACTTTAGCTTTGTAGTATTGTCTGAAGTATGGGAGAGTTATGCCTCCTGCTTTGTTTTTTTTCCTCAAGATTGCTTTGGCAATTCTGGGTCTTCTATGGTTCCATAAAAATATTTGGATTGTTTTATATTTATCGTATAGATTCCTTGCCCTAACCCTGGAATCAAATTTTTGCAAGGAACTCTGGTTCCTTTTATTAGAGAATTATAAACCAGTATGTATGTGGGTATATGTGTATGTGTATATATATATATATGCACACACACACATACTCAAATATATGTATATATACAGTTGACCCTTGAACAACATGGATTTGAACTGCACAGGTCCACTTATCCATGGAATTTTTTCAATAAATACTACAATACTACACCATTGTGGTTGATTGAATCCAATGATATGGACCCACAGATATAGAGGGCCAACTACAAAGTTATATGGGAATTTCAATGCAGAGGGTTGGCACCCCTAACCCATCTTCCATGTTGTTCAAGGATCAACTGTATAAATATGTTTGTATGTGTATATATGTGTGTGTATATATATATATATACACACACACATATATGTATACACACAAGTTTGTATCAGATACTGGTTTCTAAATAATATTCACCAATATATAAAAATATATACATATGTATGTATATGTGTGTGCATGAGTGTCCAATCCTTTTATTGCTTGGAAGTTTACCAATATATGAATACGTCACAATTTGTGAATACGTGAATTCCAACATGTGAATACGTCACATTCTCCTGTTAATGGACATTTGGGCTATTTCTATTTGGAGGCTATTGTAAATGAAGCTTCTAAGAATATTCTTGTACAAGTTTTAAGGGACTTGTACAGTCATCCCTTGGTATCCATGAGGGGGTTGGCTCCAGGACTCTACACAGATACCAAAATCTGTGTATGCTTAAGTCCCATGGTCACCCCTCCATATATGTGGGTTCCATATCCACGGATTCAACCACCTAAGGATCATATATTACAGTTTACAATCCACAGTTGGTTGAATCAACGAATGTGGAATCCATGGATACAGAGAGCTGACTGTATTTATTGAAAAAAATCTGCATATAAGTGGATCTGCACAATTCAAACCTGTTTTGTTCAAGGGTCAACTGTATTTTCATTTCTATCAGTAAATACCTAGGATTGGAATCACAGGGTAATAGGATAGATGTATGTTTAATTTTTATAAAAAATACTTTAAAAAATTTCAAAGTGGTTGTACAATTTACATTATAGCCAGCAATATGTAACCATTCAGTTGTTCTATATCCTCAACAATCAATTTGGTGTTGTAAGTCTTCTTAATTAACCTTTCCACACGGTCTAACTCATGATGTTGAACACTTTTTTCACACGTCTGTTGATCATTTATATATCTTCCCTTATGGACAGTGTGTTCAAAATTTTACCCATTGTTTTTCTTTTTATTATTGAATGCAGAATGTTTTAAAAGTTAATTCTGTATTCAAGTCTCTTTGTTAAGTATATGTATTGCTAATATTCACCCCCCAATCTGTGGCTTACCTGTTTTTAATGGTGTCTTTTTATGAGCAGATTTTAATTTTGAAGTAGCTTAAGTTATCAATTTTTTTCTTTTATGTTTATTGCTTTTTGTGTTCTAAGAAATCTTTGCCTACCTCAGATTTTTTTTGAACCGGAAGTTTTATAACTGTAGGATTTATGTTTAGGTGTATGAGCAATCTCAAATTAATTTTGAGTATGATGTGTAGCAGTTGGTTTCTTTTCTGTTCCTCATATATTCAGCTGTTCCAATACCATTTGATAAAAAAGATCCTCTGTTCCCCATTGACTTCTTTTGGCATGGTTGTCAAAAAATCAGCTGTGAATCTATTTCCAGAATCTCTACTCTGCTCCATTAATCTATTTTATTCCCTATGCCAGTATCACAATGTCTTGATTAATGTAGCTTTGTAGTAAGTCTTGAAATCAGGTAGTATAAGGCCTTTGAATTTGTACTACTTTTTCAGAATTGTTCTGGCTATTCCAGGTCTTCTGAATTTCTGTCAGAAACACAGCTGGGCTAGAGAGAGAGCTGAGCTCCTTAGGTATCAGAGTAGCTGATTAACACAATGAGCCAAAATGAAGCCTTCAATCACTTACTTTGATAGAGTAAGCAAGAAGTAAAACTGGAAAAAGCACCAACTGCCCCCTGTTCTATTTTCCCCCTATGGAACAGCACATCAGTGGAGGATCAAGTGAATCAGCACAGGAATAAGGGTCTTCTCACTGTTGGGATTGCCCCAAACAGAAGGCTCTGGCAGTGCTTTGGACCTTGAGGTCAGAGGAGAGGGCAAAGGGGGAGGGCTAGAAGTGGAAGAGTACTAGGTACAGAGTCAGAGTGGGGAAAAAGTATATTCAGAGTACCACCTCATCCCCAATGAGGAGGCATCAGCAGAGGTGCTTGAAGACTTCTGCAAAGGCCTCAGAAAAAAATACCTACCAATGAAGGCACTTGAGCTAGGAATGAAAATAGGCATAAGAGCATAACCTGCTAGAGGGGCCTGGATCCTTGACCGCACCTCCCTTCAGAGACTGCAGTGCATTGGCTGTGCACTAAATCTGGTCTTGCGAGGGCAGCTTTCCCTTGAGAAGCCTACCATGTAAAGCCTTTGTAATTGCCTATGGTCAGACTGAAAATCACACAAAGGTTTTTAGCCCGGAACTGGACTCCTCAATTTCCATATACATTTTAGAATCAGCCTGTCGGTTTCATCCAAAACAGCTTGCTGGGTTTATGATTCAGGTTATATTGATTCCATGGAAAAATTTGGGGAAAATTGGCATGTTGATATTATTGTCTTCCCGTCTATAAACATGGTGTAGCATTCTATTTATTTGGCATCTTTAATTTCTCTCAGCAATGCTTCATAATTTTGCAAGTATACTGTTATTGCATATATTTTGTTAAATTTATTTCAAAGTATTTTGCATATGTTGATAATATTGCAAATGGTATTATTTTTAAATTCATTTTCTAATTGTTCACTGCTTGTATTTAGAAACACTAGTGTTTTTGTATACTTGTATCCTATAGCTTTGTTGGTTAACTTATTGGTCTTAGTACTTACATGTGGTTTCCTTAAGATTTTATATATAGTCAATTATGTTTCTATGAATAGAAATCAGTTCTACTTTTGACTTTCTAGTTTTTTTGTCTAGTACAGTGTTGAATAGACATGGTAAGAATGGACACTTTGCTTTATTACCAACCTTGGGGGAGAGTATTCAGTATTTCACCATTAAGAATATCATTAGCTGTAGATTTGTCAGAGATGCCTTTTAATCCTTATTTGCTGAAAAATTTTATTGTGAGTGACTTGTACATTCAGTCAAATTTGTTCACTGTATCTATTAAGATGGTTGTATTATTTTCTCCTTTATTTTGTTACTTTGGTGAATTACACTGATTAATTTTCAAATAGTATACTATTATTGCAGTCTTAGAATAAAATCCATTTGGTCATAATGTGTTATGCTTTTAATATATTACTCTGTCTGGTATGGCAGTGTTTTATTAGGGATTTCTTAGAGCTTTTTTTTTTTTTTGTGGTACGCGGGCCTCTCACTGTTGTGGCCTCTCCCGTTGCGGAGCACAGGCTCCGGATGCGCAGGCTCAGCGGCCATGGCTCACGGGCCTAGCCACTCCGCAGCATGTGGGATCTTCCCGGACCAGGGCACGAACCCGTGTCCCCTGCATCGGCAGGCGTACTCACAACCACTGTGCCGCCAGGGAAGCCGTCTTAGAGCTTTTTGATGAGGAATGTTAACCTTTAATTTTCTGTTTCTGTAATGTGTTTGTCAGGTTTTGGTATCAAGGTTTTTAGGCCTCATAAAATGAATTGAAAAGTGTTCTCACCTCCTCTGTTTTCAGAAAAATTTGTATAAGATTTGTATTATTTCTCTCCTAGATATTTGAACTAGCCAGAAAAGCCATGTGGCCTAGAGTTTTCTTTGTGGGAAGGTTTTAAATTACAGATCAATTTTTAAAACAGATATAGGGCTATTCAGATTTTCTTTTTTTTTTTTTCTGGTTGTAATATATAATTGTATTCATGAAATCAATTTAACAATGCTATAAAAATCTATTAAAATGTCCTTTTTAAATTTATTTTTTAATTGAATGGAATATTCTTTAAGTTCTATAGTGCTTTACAATTTTCTTTTTTTTTGGCTGCATTGGGTCTTTATTGCTGCACACAGACGTTCTCTAGTTGCGATGCACAGGCTTCTCATTTGCAGTGGCTTCTCTTGTTGCTGAGCACAGGCTCTAGATGTGTGGACTTCAGTAGTTGCAGCATGCGGGCTCATTAGTTGTGGCACGTGGGCCCTAGAGCATGCAGGCTTCAGTAGTTGCAGCACGTTGGCCCTAGAGTGCGTGGGCTTCAGTAGTTGTGGCATGTGGGCTCAGTAGTTGTGGCTTGCAGGCTCTAGATTGC
This sequence comes from Phocoena sinus, assembly GCF_008692025.1. Classification (NCBI taxonomy): domain Eukaryota; kingdom Metazoa; phylum Chordata; class Mammalia; order Artiodactyla; family Phocoenidae; genus Phocoena; species Phocoena sinus. The sequence goes on along the minus strand of NC_045766.1, from coordinate 77,679,028 downwards.
AGGCTGTATAGTTGTGGCACACGGGATTAGTTGCTCCATGGCATGTGGAATCTTCCAGGACCAGGGATTGAACCCATGTCCCCCGCATTGGCAGGCAGATTCTTAACCACTGCGCCACCAGGGAAGTTCAGCTTTACAATTTTCAAGTTTCACACACATGATTTCATATAATTCCATAATAACCCTTTTATTTATCACCTACCCCTATCTCACCCTCTCCCCACTGGTAACAACTAGTTTATTCTCTGTATCTGCAATTCTGCTTCTTTTTTGTCTTATTCACTAGTTTTTATATTTTTTAGATTCCACATATAAGTGATATCATACAGTATTTGTCTTTCTTTGTCTGATTTATTTCACTTAGCATAATGCCCTCCAAGTCCATCCATGTTGCTGCAAGTGGCAAAATTTCTTTCTTTTTTATGGCTGAGTAGTATTCCATTGTATATATCTATCTGCCAGATCTTCTTTATTTATTCATCTGTTGTTGAACACTAAGGTTGCTTTAATACCTTGGCAGTTGTAAAGAATGCTGCTATGAACACTAGGGTGCCTTTATCTTTTCAAATTAGTGGGGTTTTTTTAGGTTGTGGGGTTTTTGGTTTTTTTTTTTTTTTTTTGGATTATATACCTAGAAGCAGAATTGCTGGCCACATGGTAGTTCTATTTTTAGTTTTTGAGAAACCTCCACACTGTTATCCACAGTGGCTGCACCAGGGGCTATTTAGGTTTTCTATTTCTCTTTGTGTCCATTTTAGTAATATGTGATTTTCAAGGGACTTGTCATACATGTGAGACATGAAAAAAGCAATAAACATAATGATAGTTTGAAGTGGTTTTCAAAATTATTTTAATATAATTTTTATAACTTAAAATTCACCCATTTAAATTTACAGTTCAGTTATTTTGCAGAGTTGTCAAAACCATAAACACAATCAAGTTTTATAACTTTTTAACCACTCCCCCAAAAGACCCTCACTTTAATTTGTCATCAATTCTTATTCCTACCACTAATTTCTTTTTCATCACTATAGATTTGCCTTTTCTGGACATATGGCATACATGAAATCATTTAATATGTGGTCGTTTCATCCAGCTTCCTTAACTTAGCATAATGTTTCTGAGATTCATCAATGTTGTAGAATCTATCAGTATTTCATTTCCTTTATTGCTAAATAATATTTCATTTTATAGATATGCTAGATTTTATTTTTCTACTCAAAGCTCATGGACATTTAGATTATTAATACTTTTTGGATATTATGAATAATGTTGCTATGAAAATTTATGAATAAGTCTTTGTGTAGACATAAGTTTTCATTTCTCTTGGGGATTTACCTAGAAGTGGAGCTGATCTAGTTTTCTTGGGATATCTTTATCTAACTTTGATATGAGGGTAATACTGACTATGTAGAATGAATTCCATCTTGTATTTTCTGGCAAAGTTTGTAAAGGATTGGTGTTTTTCCTTAAATGTTTGATAGAATTCAACACTAAAGACATCTGGGCTTGGGTTTGCTCTGGTAGAACCCAGGCCGTGAAACTGGGGAGGGAGGAATCAGAGCAGCCCCTGGCCAAAATTCCACAGACTTCCACTCAGTTTTTACTGAGTTTCAGTAGATTTTCTTCAACAAACAATTCTCAATTTGATGTATGCTTTGGGAAATTTCCAGAGGCCTAAATACTGGTTTATGTCAATTTTGTCCAGTTTTATCATTGCTTTTTGAGGAAAGGACTTCTTGAGCTTCATATGCAGCCATTTCTATAAGTCCTGCTGACATAAAATTTATATATAACATTTCCTCATTATCCTTTTTATGTCACTGGGATTCTCATTTCTGATGTTGGTAACTTACATCTTCTCTCTTTTTTTTTTCTTGATCCATCTTATTAGAGACTTTCAATTTTATGAATATATTCAGAGAACCAACTTTTGGCTTCTGAATAGTCCCAATTGTTTTTCTGTTGTCTATATCATTAATTTAGCCTCTTATTTTTATTTTCTTCCTTCTACTTAGTTTGGATTTAATTTCCTCTTCTTTTTGTATCTTCTTAAGCTAGAAGATTGCATAATTGCTTTCAGGTCTTTCTTTCATTTTTTCTTCTTTTTTTAATTGGGGTATGGTTGTTTTCTTTCTTATATTACCAATTAGAGTAATACATTTTTTCCTGCAAGCACTGCTTGAGCTACCTCCCATAAATATTGCCTTGTTATTTTCAATATCATTTAGTTTAAAATATTTCTTTCCTTTTTGCTCTTGGGTTATTTAGAACTGTGTTGTTTAATTTCCAAATATTTGGGGCTTTTCTATATACCTAATGATTATTGATAACCAATTTAATTACGTGTTTGAAAGAACATATTTTTCATTCCTTTAACATTTATTGAAAATTTTGTTATGACCCAGCATATGATTTATTTTGGTAAATGTTCTGTTCCTTTTTTAGCCCCCATTTCTATAGTTTTAATCTGGTGTCATTTCCTTTTAGCCTCAGTAACTTATTTAGTATTCTTGTAGTAGAGTCTGATGACAGTGAATCTTCTTTCTATTTAATGGTGTAAGTGCATGTAGGACTACTTATTTGTAAATCAACTAGAGAACTTTATTAATCTGGGCTTTATTCTTAATAATTGAGGGGATTTTTTTCCCCAGGTGTTAGATTACTTCCAATAGTCATAATTTCTTTTCCTTTTTTAAAAACTGAAATATCCAAATAAGATATTCCTTTTATTTTTACAGTATATCAAAATCATGTGCCTCCCTGAATGCACATCTACTATCAGTACATTAAAGTGGATCTAAATAAAATAAGTATAGGTAATAGAATATTTTATTTTAGATACTTTATATTAAAATTATAATATTTAACTATAAGATATATCTGATTTCTTAAGTATACAAACCACAATCAATTAATAATATATTAGAGTTGAACATTGGTCAAGTCAGGATGAGACAAGTTAAAAGTTTCAATAGCTATTAGATGATCATGTGATTCACCTTCATCAGGAAGGGAAGTAGTTTAGCTGGGTTTAGATTACAGCTATATTTAACAGTTATGTGGGAAACAAATATTAACAATTTCATCAGCACTACTGTGACCAGCTGACAAATATTGAATATTGTTTGGTCATCACTTTAAGCAGGTAAAAAATAAATAAACTTTTTCTAAGTGTTAAGAGAGATATTAGGCTGAGCAAAAACTTGTAATACGTTTCTCATTTTGAATTAGAAACCCTAAAATATAACCTTGTCTTTTATACATAGTGAAAAGTGTTTAACATAATTAGAAAGGTCCATCTGCTTAAGAAAAAAACAGATTTTATGATCTGAATACCTGTCTGTATGTCTTTTTCTTGTAAATTATCCAGGTATCCTAAATTATCAGTAAATTCAGTTTGACACTAAACTAAGTTCTTGAATATAATTAAAGATCTAGAAATTATAATTTGAGCCAATACATGAAGGCCTAATGATTTGTAGTGTTATAAGTCCATTTTATTCAGGTCTTGTCTTTCATAATTTCTTTAAATACAGAATTTTATAATATTAAAATAGTATTTGTTTCTTTGACCAAGACAATTGATATTGGGAATTTAGGAAATTAAAATTAATTAGACTTTTTATGAGAAAATAAACCTAAGGCTTACATAACTTACAGCTGTCCAGTAGAACTTTGTGCAGTAAGGAAATGTTCTATAATCTGTGCAGTAAAATATGGTACTGCTAGCTACACTGAGCACTTGAAATAAAGCTACTAAGACTAAGGAACTGAGCTTTCAATTCTGTTTTATTGGGCTTAAATGTTTAATTTTAATTTAACTTAATGTTAGCACTACTTGTTTATTTTTACATGGTGGTAAAATCAGAGAGAAAACACAAAGCTGTTTTAAAGATGAAATTATTAAATCAGTCTAATTTTTCCAGAGTGTATCAACTACATATCACATGAGCATTTTTCCTGAGTATATATCAATAACAAAAATGTTAAGGTACTTAAAAGCAAGTTTTTGCTTTTCATGTTGTGACCTAGTATCCAGTCATTAAATAAACTCATATTTAAACTTGTTTTTTTGTCAATATTTTGAGTTACAGCTTTAGAAAGAAAAGTAATTTCTTCTTTAAAATTTAATTTTATTTATTTTTGGCTATATCGGGTCTTAGTTGCAGCACGTGGGATCTTCTTTGAGGCATGCAGGATCTTTCATTGAGGTGTGCGGGCTCTTCATTGTGGCGCACAGGCTCTTTGTTGTGGCGCAGGCGTCTCTCGTTGTGGCGCAGAGGCTCCAGGGCACGTGGGCTCTCTAGTTGTGTTGCGTGGATTCCAGAGCACGTGGGCTCTGTAGTTTATGGCACACAGGCTCTCTAGTTGAGGCACGAGAGGTCAGTAGTTCTGGTGCCCTGGCTTAGTTGCCCTGTGGCATGTGGGATCTTAGTTACCTGACCAGGGATCAAACCCGCATCCACTACATTGTAGGGTGGATTCTTTACCACTCGACCACCAGAGAAGTCCCAGGAAAGTAATTTCTTGAAGCACCAACATACATTTAAAGATATGAAATAGGAATATTTTTAAAATATTTGATTTTCACTTATGTAAGTGCTTATACATTAACATTGTTTATAAATGGCAAATAGAACAGGATGCCCATAGGACTTGTAGAGAATTTATAATCTATACTTTTAATTCCCTTTCTAAGGTAGACAAATTATATTAATTTCTTTATTTAAAAATATTTTATACTAATAAAATAGAAAAGTTTATCAACCCATACAATTTAAAAGAGCTAATTTAATAAGACACAGACTTTAAGGTAGATGTTGATTAAAGAAACAAAGAAGGGACTAATAAAATTAGTTATTTTTATTATAAATCCCAAATCTTGAAAATATCTCCCTGTTGATTAGTATTTTCTTTTGAATTTCCTCACCTACAAAATATTGGAAGAAAAAAATCACACACTTTTTTCTCAGTGAAATTACCTTTTGTGTAGGTTAACCAAAATATCCAATTAAAAGTATTTTTTTCTCTACCTATTGTTCTCTGTCCATTTCTCTCCAGAACACTATTAGGGACCACAGTCCACAACTCTATAACTCTAGCTGTGATTCTTTCAGACTGCCATTTTGGTGGTATTTTTTTTTTAATTTAACGTTTTTTATATTGGGGTATAGTTGATTTACAATGTTCTGTTGGTTTCAGGTGTACAGCAAAGTGGTTCAGTTATACATATACATAGATCCATTCTTTTTCAGATTCTTTTCCAATATAGATTATTACAGAATATTGAGTAGAGTTCCCTGTGCTACACAGTAGGTCCTTGTTGATTATATATTTTATATATAGTAGTGTGTATATGTTAATCTCAACCTCCTAATTTATCCAACCCACACACCTTTCCCCTTTGAAAACCATAAGTTTGTTTTTGAAGTCTGTGAGTCTGCTTCTGTTTTGTAAATAAGTTCATTTGCATTATCTTTTTAGTTTCCACATATAAGTGATATCGTATGATATTTGTCTTTCTCTGTCTGACTTAATATGATAATCTCTAGGTCCATCTGTGTTGCTGCAAATGGCATTATTTTGTTCTTTTTTATGGCTGAGTAATATTCCATTATATGTATGTACCATATCTTCTTTATCCATTCATCTGTCAATGGACATTTAGGTTGTTTCCAAGTCTTGGATATTGTAAATAGTGCTGCAATGAACACTGGGGTGAATGTATCCTTTCGAACCATGGTTTTCTCCAGATATATGCCCAGGAGTGGGATTGCTGGATCATATGGAAGTATTATTTTTAATTTTTTTAGGAACCTCCATACTGTTCTCCATAGTGGTTATACCAATTTATCTATACATTACCACCAACATTGTCGAAGGGTCCCCTTTTCTCCACACCCTCTTCAGCATTTATTATTTGTAGACTTTTTGATAATGGCCATTCCAACAGGTGTGAGGTGATACCTCATTGTGCTTTAGATTTGAATTTCTCTAGTAATTAGGAATGTTGAGCATCTTTTCACGTGCTTTTTGACCATCTCTATAAATTCTTTGGAGAAATGTCTGTTTAGATCTTCTGCCCATTTTTTGATTAGGTTATTTGTTTTTTGTTATTGAGTGGCATGAGCTGTTTGTAGATTTTGGAGATTAATCCCTTGTCAGTGGCTTCATTTCCAAATATTTTCTCCCATTCTGTGGGTTGTCTTTTCGTTTTGTTTATGGTTTCCTTTTCTGTGCAAAAGCTTTAACTTTAATGAGGTCCCATTTGTTTATTTTTATTACTATAGGAGGTAAATCCAAAAAGATACTGCTGCCATTTATGTCAAAGGGTCTTCTGCCTACTTTTCCTCTAAGAGTTCTATAGTATCCAGTCTTACATTTAGGGCTTTAATCCATATTTGTGTATGGAATTAGAGAATGTTCTAATTTCATTCCTTTACCTGTAGCTGTCCAGTTTTCCCAGCATCACTTATTGAGCAGGCTGTGTTTTCTCCATTGTATATTCTTGCCTTCTTTGTTGGAGATTAATTGATCATAGGTTCATGGGTTTATTTCTGGGCTTTCTATCCTGTTCCATTAATCTGTATTTCTGTTTTTCTGCCAGTACCATACTGTTTTGATGACTGTAGCTTTGTAGTATAGCCTGAAGAAGTCAGGGAGCCTGATTCATCCAGCTCTGTTTTTCTTTCTCAGGATTGCTTTGGCTATTTCAGGTCTTTTGTGTTTCCATACAAATTGTAAAATGTTTTGTTCTACTGCTGCGAAAAATGTCATTGGTAATTTGATAGGGATTGCATTAAATCTGTATATTGCCTTGGGTGTATAGTCATTTTGACAATATTGATTCTTCCAGTCCAAGAACATGGTGTATCTTTCCAACTATTTTTGTCATCTTCAAATTCTTTCATCAGTGTCTTAGAGTTTTCAGAGTACAGCTCTTTTGCCTCCTTAGATAGGTTTATTCCTAGGTATTTTATTCTTTTTGATGCAATGGTAAATGGGATTGTTTCCTTAATTTTTCTTTCTGATCTTTCATTGTTAGTGTATAGAAATGCAACAGGTTTCTGTGTATTAATTTTGTATCCTGCAACTTTACTGAATTCATTGATGAGATCTAGTAGTTTTCTGGTAGTATCTTTAGGATTTTCTATGTATAGTATCATGTCAACTGCAAACAGTGATAGTTTTATTTCTTCTTTTCCAATTTGAAAGTATATGGCTTATATGGCCTTAATTATGTTGAGGTATGTTCCCTCTCTGTGCCCACTTGCTGGAGAGTTTTTATCATAAATGGGTATTGAATTTTGTCAAAAGCTTTTTCTACATCTATTGAGATGATCATATGGTTTTTATTCTTCAATTTGTTGATGTATTGTATCACATTGATTGATTTGTGGATATTGAAGAATCTTTGCATCCCTGGAATAAATCCCACTTGATCATGGTGTATGATCGTCTTAATGTATTGTTGGATTTGGTTTACTAGCACTTTGTTGAGAATTTTTGTGTCTATGATCATCAGTGATATTTGCCTGTAATTTTCTTTTTTTGTGATATCTTTGGATTTGGTATCAGGATGATGGTAGCCTCATAGAATAAGTATGAGACTGTTCCTTCTTCTGAAATTTTTTGGAAGAGTTTCAGAAGGATAGGTGTTAACTCTTCTCCAAATATTTGATAGAAATCACCCATGAAGCCATCTGGTCCTGAACTTTTGTTTGTTGGAAGTTTTTAAATCGCTGTTTCAATTTCAGTGCTGTGATTGGTTTGTTCGTATATTCTATTTCTTCCTGATTCAGTCTTTGAAGGTTGTACCTTGCTAAGAGTTTGTCCATTTCTTCTAGGTTGTCCATTTTATTGGCATACTGTTGTTTGTAGTAATCTCTTTTGATCCTTTGTATTTCTGTGGTGTCAGTTGTAACTGCACCTTTTTCATTTCTACTTTTATTGATTTGAGCACTTTCCCCTTTTTTTCTTGATGAGTCTGGATAAAGGTTTATCAATTTTATCTTTTCAAGAACCAGCTTTTAGTTTCATTGATGTTTTCTACTGTTTTCTTCATCTCTATTTCATTTATTTCTCTGATCTTTATGATTTCTTTTCCTTCTACTAACTTTGGGTTTTGTTTTTTCTTCTTTCTCTAGTTGCTTAAGGTGTAAGGTTGTTTATTTTTCTTGTTTCCTGAGGTAAGATTGTATTTCTATAAACTTCCCTCTTAGAACTGCTTTTGCTGCATCCTATAGGTTTTGGATCATTGTGTTTTTGTTTTCATATGTCTCTAGGTATTTTTTTATTTCCTCTCTGATTTCTTTGGTGATCCATTGGTTTTTTAGTAACATATTGTTTAACCTCTACGTGTTTGTGATTTTTACAAGTTCTTTTCTTGTAGTTGATTTCTAATCTCATAGTGTTGTGGCTGGAAAATACGCTCGATATGATTTCAGTTTTCTTAAATTTACCAAGGCTCACTTTGTGGCCCAGCATGTGATCTATCCTTGAGAATGTTCCATGTGCACTTGAGAAGAATGTGTATTCTCCTGCTTTTGGATGGAATGTTCATCTGGTCTAATGTGTCATTTAAGGCCCATGTTTCCTTACTGATTTTCTGTCTGGATGATCGGTCCATTGATGTAAGTGGGGTGTTAAAGTCCCCCACTATTATTTTTGTGTTACTGTTGATTTCTCCTTTTATGGCTGTTAATATTAGCCTTACATATTGAGGTGCTCCTATGTTGGATGCATATATATTTACAATTGTTATAATTTCTTCTTGGATTGACCCCTTGATCATTATGTAGTGTCCTTCTTTGTCCCTTGCAATGGACTTTATTATAAAGTCTATTTTGTCTGATGTGAGTATTGCTACTCCACCTTTCTTTTGATTTCCATTTGCATGGCATACCTTTTTCCATCCTCTCACTTTCAGGCTGTATGTGTCCCTAGATCTGAAGTGGGTCTCTTATAGACAGCATATATACAGTCTTGTTTTTGTGTCCATTCAGCCAGTCTTTTGGTTGGAGCATTTACATTTAAGGTAATTATCAATATGTATGTTCTTATTGCCATTCTGTTAATTGTTTAGGATTTGTTTCTGAAGTTCCTTTTTCTTCCCTTTCTCTTTTGTTCTTGTTCTTCAGGCATCCCAGCACTGGAGTCTGTAGGCTGTTGGGTGGGGACATGTCTCAGTGCCAAAAGAGAGTTGTGTTTGGATTGATTTTTCTGTTTTGTGTGTGTATCTATTGTAGGTTTTTCGTTTGCAGTTACCATGATGTTTTAATATAGCAGTCTATATATATACAAGATTTTTTTAAGTTGCTGGTTTCTTACTTTCAAATGCCTTTCCAATATCCTGCATTTGTGCTCTCCTCTTCTAACAATTGCTGGTTTTGTGATCATATTTGTGTGTGTATATTTTCCTGCCTTTACTATATGTTTGCCTTTACTGGTGTGCTTTCCCATTTGTAATGTTCTTGTTTCTAGTTGTGGCCTTTTCTTTTCTGCCTAGAGAAGTTCCTTTAGCATTTGTTGTAAAGCTGGTTTGGTGGTACTGAATTCTGTTAGCTTCTGCTTGTCTATAAAGCTTTTGATTTCTCCACTGAATCTGAATGAGAGCCTTGCTGGGTAGAGTATTCTTGGTTATAGGTTTTCCCCTTTCATTACTTTAAATATATCATGCCACCACTTTCTGGCCTGCAGAGTTTCTGCTGAAAAATCAGCTGATAACCATGTGGGGCATTCCTTTGTATGTTATTTGTTGCTTTTCCCTTTTGCTTTTAATATTTTCTCTGTCTTTATTTTTTGTCAGCTTGATTAATATGTGTCTTGGGGTGTTCCTCCTTGGTTTTATCCTGTATGGGACTATCTGTGCTTCCTGGACTTGAGTATTTCCTTTCCCATGTTAGGGAATTTTTTGGCTATTATGTCTGCAAATATTTTCTCAGGGCCTTTCTCTCCTCTCCTTCTGGGATGCATATAATGTGAATGTTGGTGCATTTAATGTCATCCCAGAGGTCTTTGAGACTGTGCTCATTTCTTTTCATTCTTTTTTCTTTATTCTGTTCCATGGCCGTGATTTCCACCAATCTGTTTTCCAGCTCACTTATCCTTTCTTCTGCCTCATTTATTCTGCTACTGATTCCGTCTAGTATATTATTTCAGTTATTGTATTGTTTATCTCTGTTCTTTAAATTTTCTATCCCTTTGTTAAACATTTCTTATATCTTCTTGGTTTGCTCCTCCATTCTTTTTCTGAGATCTTGGATCATCTTTTACTCTGAATTATTTTTCAGGCAGATTGCCTATCTTCACTTATTTGTTCTTCTGGGGTTTTATCCTATTCTTTCACCTGGAACATATTTCTCTGCCATCTCATATTTCTCTGCCATCTAACTTTCTGTGTTTGTGGTCTCCATTTCTCAGGCTGCATGTTTGTAGTTTCTCTTGCTTCTGGTTTCTCTTGCCCCTGGTGTGTGAGGTTGGTCCAGGGTCTTGTGCAGGCTTCCTGATGGGAGGGACCAGTGCCTGCCCACTGGTGGGTGGAGCTGGGTCTTGTCCCTCTGGTGGGCAGGGCCTTGTCAAGGAATGGCTTGCACTCCAGACAACTTTATGCGGCCTGTCTGCTGATCGGTGTGGCTGTGTTCCCACCCTGTTGGTTGTTTGATCTGAGGCATCCCAGCACTGGAGTCTGTAGGCTGTTGGGTGGGGACATGTCTCAGTGCCAAAATGGTGACCTCCTGGAGAGCTCACACCAATGAATATTCCCTGGGGCCTCCACCACAAGTGTCCTTGCTCCCAGAGTGAGCTACAGCCGACCCCCACATCCCCAGGAGACCCTCCAGGACCCACAGGTAGGTCCAGCTCAGGCTCTTATGGAGTCACTGCTTTGCCATGGATCCCGGTGCACACAAGGCCTTGTGTTTGCCCTCCCAAAGTGTAGTCTCTGTTTACTCCAGTCCTGTGCAGCTCCTGTACTCATGCCCCACTGGCCTTCAAAGCTAAATGCACTGGGGGCTCCTCCTCCTGATGCCAGACCTCCAGGCTGGGAAGCCTGATGCAGGGCTCAGAACTCTCACTCCTATGGGAGAACCTTTGTGATATAATCATTTTTCAGTTTGTGGGTAATCCAGACAGCAAGTATGGGATTTGACTATATTACAAAGGTGCCCCTCCTACCATCTTGTTGTGGCTTCTTTGTTTTTGGAATATAGAATATCTTTTTTGGTAGGTTCCAGTCTATTTTGTTGATGGTTGTTTAGCAGTTAATTGCAATTTTGGTGTTTTCGTGAGAAGAGCTGAGCTCAAGTCCTTCTACTCCACCATCTTGTCCTCAACCTCCCCCAGACTGCGGGTGCTGTGCCATGCCATGCCAGGGGCATAACAGCCTGTGGCTTCCCCGAGTCCAGGCTGGTAAGTTGGAGTCATTGCTCTGGCCTAGCTGCTTTTTCTGGCCTCACTGATTCAGGGCTGGGGCCACAACCCTAGGCCAGAGGTGGCACCCTCAAAGCATGGTGGGACGGTCAACCACCAGGTCAGGAAGCACGTGGGTCCATTCTGGTAATAATTTAATTAAATATTAATGTTAAAAATAAACTTTATTAAAGTATTAATGTATATGAAATAAAGTTTCCCAATTATAAGTATGTAATATGAGTTTTGACAAATATACATGACAATATAAGTTATGTAACCACCAACAGACTAATTTTATAAAAACTATTCATCACCTTAAAAGGTTCTCTCGTGCCCTTTGCATTCAATTATTACCTCTCACTCCTTGGCCCCACAAAACCACTGATTTGCTTTGTGTCACCGTAGTTTTTACATATACTACCATTTTATAGAAATAGAAACATAAATAATTTTGTTTGTTTTCTTTCACTTAGCATAATGCTTTTGTGATTCATCCTTATTTTCATTGCTGCATAATATCCCATTATGTGGATATACAAAAATGTGTTGTGTCCATTAACGGTGGAAATTTGGGTTGTTTCCAGTTTGGGGCTGTTATGAATAAATCTGCTATTTACATTCAGGTAAAAGTCCTTGTGTAACATTTATTTGTATTTTCTTGAGTAGATAGGAGAATTACTGAGTCATATGGTAAGTATATGTTTATGAGACAGGATAAACTATTTTATAAAGAGGTTATATCATTTTGCTATCCCACCAGCAATGCATGAGGGTTTTGGTTTTTCCACATTCTTGTCAACACTTCCTATTGTCAGTCTTTTCAATTAGATACCAGTGATGGGTTCACTGGTATCTAGTAGTGATTTTAATTTACATATTCCTAGTAACTAATGATGTTCAGCATCTTTAAAGTGCTTATTTCACATTTGTGCATCTTGTTTGGTGAAATGTCTGTTCAAAACTTTTACCTACTTTTTAAATCAAGTTGTCTTATTATTACTGGGAGTTCTGTAAATATTTTGAATAAGATATGTATTTTCCAAATATCTTCTCTCAGTCTGTGGCTAATCTTTTCATTTTGTTAATGGTATCTTTTGTAGAGCAAAATGATTTAATTTTGATGTCATGCAGGTTATCAATTTTTTATTTTATGGTTTGTGCTTTTCATGCCCTTTTAAACTGTTGTCTAACCCAAGATTACTATGATTTTCTTCTGATCCATTTTGTTAATTTTTGCGTTTTATGAAAGGTGAAAGTTAAGGCTCCATTTTTAATTTATGGGTAGCTAATTGTTTTATCATTTATTGAAAATATTATCTTTCCTCTGAGTTGCCATAGCACTTTTGCCAAATATTGTCATTTATGTGTGTGTTTGTGGATATTGTTCCATTACACTAATATTTATATTTTTTCAATACTTTTTCAATACCAGCCTATTGTGATTCCTGTAGCTTTAGAGTATGTCTTGAAATTTTATAGTGTAGCTCCTTAAACTTTTTTATTTTTCAAAACCGTTTGGGCTATTCTAGATCACTGCAGAATCATGTTTCAATTTCTTAAACAAAAAATGTCTGCTGGGATTTTGTTTGGAGTTGCTTTCACTTTGTAGATCAATTTGGGGAAAATGAACAATATTGAGTTTTCTGACCATTGATCAAGGTACATCTCTTTATTTAGGTCTTCTTTCATTTCCCTCAGCATGGTTTATAATTTTCTGTATACATATTTTCTACATGTGTTAAATTTATACCTATTTTATAGTTTGATGCTATTATGAGTATTGGATGGAGAGTTCTATAAATTTCAGTTTAGTCAAGGATGTCAATAGTGTTGTTCAGAACTTCTATATTCTAATTATTTTTTGCCTAATAATTCTATCGATTATTGAAAGAAGAATGTTTGCATCCTCAGCCTTAATTGTAGATTTGTCTGTTTTTCCTTCTAACTCTCAGTATTTCTCCATGTATTTTGAAGGTCTGTTACCAGATGAATCCACATAAAAGGTTGCTATATCTTCTTGATGAATTGACTTCATAATCATTCTCCCTATTTATCTCTCAAAATTTTTCTTGTTCTGAAATATACTTTGTCTATATTAATGATCCATTAATATAGCCACTTGAGCCTTCATTTAATTAGTATTTTCATGGTATACATTTTCCATTCTTTTAATTTATTTTTAAACTGTATTTGTCGTAGGCAACATATATTGGATCTGAATTTTGTTTTTCCACTCAGGCAATCTCTGCCCTTAATTGGAGTGTTTAGACAATTTATTGACTTTAATGTGATTATCCCTATTGTTGCCTTGAATGAAAAGATTTTTCTATTTTCTATTTGTCCCATTTGTTCTCGCATTTTTTTTTATGGTACCTTTTAATGATTCTATTTTATGTCCTATTGTCCTAAGTATTTGTTTTAAATTTTAATTTAAAAACTTTTTTTTTAATTTACATTTTGCTCTTTGGTTTATTATGTATATATATATATCTTTAACTTCAAATAAATAAACAGCATTATACCACTTCACATATAAGAATCCTTTAACAGTATACTTCTATCTCTCTTCCTGTTCTCTTCCTGCTCTTAGTACTACTGTTGCCATATATTTTATTTCTATCATGTTATAAATCCCACAATACATTGTTATTTGCATTTTCAGTGATCAATGATTTTTTGAAGAAATGAGTCTTTAATATTAATCCACATATTTAACCACTTATGGTGTTCTTCATTACTTAGTGTAGATCCATATTTTAATCTGGAATCATTTTTCTTCTGCCTAAAGGACTTCCTTTATTATTTCTTTTTAATACTTCAGCTATAAGTTATCAATACCGACAGGCCAAAAAATTCTAGAATAAGATAATGCTATGGAGAATAGGGTAGCTATTTTATATACAAGGGATTAGAAGGCATATTGTGTTCCTACAGTACAGTTGCTCTAGTTTTTATGTACAATGTTTAAAGGTTACTTTCCATTTATAGTTATTACAAAATATTGGCTGCATTCCCCATGTTGTACAATACATCCTGGAGCCTATCTTACACCCAATAGTTTATACTTCCTACTCCCAGACCCCTCTCCTTCTCTCCCCACTGGTAACCACTAGTTTGTTCTCTTTATCTGTTGAGTCTGCTTCTTTTTTGTTATATTCACTAGTTTGATGTATTTTTTTTCGATTCCACATATAAGTGATAACACGCAGTATTTGTCTTTCTCTGTCTGACTTACTTCACTTACCATAATGCCATCTGAGTCCACTCATGCTGCTGCAAATGGCAACATTTCATTCCCTTTTTGCTCTATTTTATATTGGAAATGCTTTTTAAAATTTTAATGTTTATTTTCTTATTAGTCATCCTTTTTTTTAAGAACATTAAAATGTGAAAAGTGTATATTTAGGAGTTGAGCAAATAGTACATATGTGTGTGTGTATATATATATATATTTTTTATTCAAACAGAAAGTCACAAAAATTATAAACATCCTCATCAGTTCACTCAGTCCCGTGTAATTAATTTTTTTATCTTGATCTTTTGTTAGCACTTTTATGAGTTCATCAGTTTTCCATTAGAGTTCTGAAAATGCTTATTCATTCAGTTCAGCAGTATAGTCAGTTACCAGAAACCTGTACTTGTCAGAGTCTTTTCTATGAATTCCTTGAAGATGAAACCCTTTTATAGGAACATATTTTCAAAAGCATCAGAATACACCCAGAACTGTCTGTAAATGACAAAAGACTTAAAAATGACCACAGTTAAAGATTTGATGAAAGTTCATAATAATGCAATTGACAAGGAAATTTAGTTATTTCTGAGATATACATTTTAAAGTAATAACTAGAATTATGACATATAACATTATACCAGAACATATAAGATTTTTAGAAATTTCATGTAATGTCTGAAACATTTATATTAACATATTTCCATACAAATAACCCAAAGAAAGTTTAGTATTAGTTGTTTTGTTTGTTTATATTGCAGGTTCTTATTAGTCATCCATTTTATACACATCAGCGTATACATGTCAACCCCAATCTCCCAATTCAGCACACCACCACCACCACCACCCGCCACTTTCCCCCTTTGGTGTCTATATGTTTTGTTCTCTACATCTGTGTCTCAATTTCTGCTCTGCAAACCAGTTCATCTGTACCATTTTCTAGGTTCCACATATTTGCGCTAATATACGATATTTGTTTTTCTCTTTCTGACTTACTTCACTCTGTATAACAGTCTCTAGATGCATCCACGTCTCTACAAATGACCCAATTTTGTTCCTTTTTATGGCTGAGTATATTCCATTGTATATATGTACCACATCTTCTTTATCCATTCGTCTGTCCATGGGTATTTAGGTTGCTTCCATGATCTGGCTATTGTAAATAGTGCTGCAATGAACATTGGGGTGCATGTGTCTTTTTGAATTATGGTTTTCTCTGGGTATATATATGCCCAGTAGTGGGATTGCTAGGTCATATGGTAATTCTATTTTTAGTTCTCTAAGGAACCCCCATACTGTTCTCCATAGTGGCTGTATCAATTTACATTCCCACCAACAGTGCAAGAGGGTTCCTTTTTCTCCACACCCTCTCCAGCATTTGTTGTTTGTAGATTTTCTGATGATGCCCATTCTAACTGGTGTGAGGTGATACCTCATTGTAGTTTTGATTTGATTCTCTAATGATTAGTGATGTTGAGCAGCTTTTCATGTGCTTCTTGGCCATCTGTATGTCTTCTTTGGAGAAATGTCTATTTAGGTCTTCTGCCCATTTTTGGATTGGGTTGTTTGTTTTTTAATATTGAGCTGCATGAGCTGTTTATATATTTTGCAGATTAATCCCTTGTCAGTTGCTTCGTTTGCAAATATTTTCTCCCATTCTGAGGGTTGTCTTTTCATCTTATTTATGGTTTCCTTTGCTGTGCAAAAGCTTTTAAGTTTCATTAGGTCCCATTTGTTTATTTTTGTTTTTATTTCCATTACTCTAGGAGGTGGATCAAAAAATATCTTGGGTTTATTTTTGTAGGTCGTTTTCTTCTCTTGTGTTTCCCACTTAGAGAAGTTCCTTTAGCATTTGTTATACAGCTGGTTTGGTGGTGCTGAATTCTCTTAGCTTTTGCTTCTCTGTAAAATTTTTGATTTCTCCATCGAATGTGAATGAGATCCTTGCTGGGTAGAGTAATCTTGGTTGTACGTTCTTCCCTTTCATTACTTTAAGTATATCATGCCACTCCCTTCTGGCTTGTAGAGTTTCTGCAGAGAAATCTGCTGTTAACCTTATGGGAGTTCCCTTGTATGTTATTTGTCATTTTTCCCTTGCTGCTTTCAGTAATTTTTCTTTGTGTAATTTTTGCCTATTTGATTACTATGTGTCTTGGCATGTTTCTCCTTGGGTTTGTCCTGTATGGGACTCTCTACACTTGCTGGATTTGGGTGGCAATTTCCTTTCCCATGTTAGGGAAGTTTTCGACTATAATCTCCTCAAATATTTTCTCGGGTCCTTTCTGTCTCTTCTTCTTCTTCTGAGACCCCTATAATGCGAATGTTGTTGCGTATGATGCTGTCCCAGAGGTCTCTTAGGCTGTCTTCATTTCTTTTCATTCTTTTTTCTTTATTCTTTTCTACAGCTGTGAATTCCACCGTTCTGTCTTCCAGGTCACTTATCCGTTCTTCTGCCTCCATTATTCTGCTATTGATTCCTTCTAGTGTATTTTTCATTTCAGCTATTGTATTGTTCATCTGTTTCTTCTTTAATTCTTCTAGGTCTTTATTAAACATTTCTTGCATCTTCTGGATCTTTGCCTCTGTTCTTTTTACGAGGTCCTGGATCATCTTTGCTATCATTATTCTGAATTCTTTTTCTGCAAGGTTGCCTATTTCCACTTCATTTAGTTTTTCTGGGGTTTTATCTTGTTCCTTCATCTGGTACATAGCCCTCTGCCTTTTCATCTTATCTTTCTGTGAATGTGGTTTTTATTCCACAGGCTGCAGGACTGTAGTTCTTCTTGCTTCTGCTGTCTGCTCTCTGGTGGATGAGGCTATCTAAGAGGCTTGTAGAAGTTTCCTGATGAGAGGGACTGGTAGTGGGTAGAGCTGACTGTTGCTCTGGTGGGCAGAGCTCAGTAAAACTTTAATCCACTTTAATCCTTTAATCCAGAGCTCAGTAAAACTTTAATCCACTTGTCTGCTGATGGGTGGGGCTGGGTTCCCTCCCTGTTGCTTGTTTGGCCTGAGGTGACCCAACACTGGAGCCTACCGCGGCTGTTTGGTGGGGTTAATGGCAGTCTCTGGGAGGTCTCACACCAAGGAGTACTTCCCAGAACTTCTGCTGCCAGTGTCCTTGTCCCTTGGTGAGCCACAGCTGCCCCCCTTCTCTGCAGGAGACCCTCCAACACTAGCAGGTAGGTCTGGTTCAGTCTCCTATGGGGTCACTGCTCCTTCCTCTGGGTCCCGATGTGCATACTACTTTGTGTGTGTCCTCCAAGAGTGGAGTCTCTGTTTCCCCCAGTCCTGCCATCAAATCCCACTAGCCTTCAAAGTCTGCTTCTCTAGGAATTCCTCCTCCCATTGCCAGACCCCCAGGTTGGGAAGCCTGACGTGGGGCTCAGAACCTTCACTCCAGTGGGTGGACTTCTGTGGTATAAGTATTCTCCAGTTTGTGAGTCACCCACCCAGCAGTTATGGGGCTTGATTTTATTGTGATAGCACCCCTCCTATCATCTCATTGCAGCTTGTCCTTTGTCTTTGGATGTGGGGTATCTTTTTTGGTGAGTTCCAGTGTCCTTCTGTCGATGATTGTTCAGCAGTTAGTTGTGATTCCAGTGTTCTCAAAAGAGGGAGTGAGAGCATGTCCTTCTACTCTGCCATTTTGAACCAATCTCTTCCTTTATTATTTCTTATACTACATGTCTCCTAGTGATGGATTCCCTCAGATTTTTATTCATGAGTAAAAATCTGTATTTCACCATTTGAAAGATATGTGCTGAGTACAGAATTTTATTTTGACCCATTATAATCATTTGTTGCTTTCAAGATGTCATGTCATTTTGGACTGTGTAGTTTCCTATGAGTAGATTTCATCATTCTTATCTTTGCCTCTGTGTAGGAAATATATCTTTTCTCTCTGGCTGCTTTTAACATTTTTTCTTCATCACTAGTTTTCAACAGTGTGATGGTGTATTTTTCGGTGTATTTTTCTTTATGTTGATTCTGCTTAGGATCCTTTGAGTTTCTTGGATCTTTAGGTTTACTGTTACCAAGTTTGGCTATCATTTTGCTATTTTGGCTTCATTGCTTTAAATATGTTTTCTGCTGATCTTCCTTTCTGAGGCTCCAATTACATTTATTCTAGACTGCTCAATTTTGTCCCAGGGGTCAGTGATGCTTTGGGGTTTTCTTCTCTCTCATGTTTCTTTTTGGAAATTTTCTATTGCTTTTTATTCAAATTCACTATTCTTCTCTGCTATGATGTCTAATATTCAGATAAAAATATATCTGAAATGATTAAATTACCTCTCAAAATTTGAGTCTTTTTAATATCTTCTAATTCTCACTTTATCACATTCATGTTTTCCTCAGCCTTCTTGAATATCTGGAATATATTTTCCAAAGCATTTCTAATATCCTTTTCTGCTAATTTTATCATCTCTTTTATTTCTAGGTATGTTTCTGGTGATTTACTTTTTTCCTCTGGTTATCCGTCTTTTTCTTGATACCTACTACTTTTCATATAGTTAACATTGTGAATTTTACATTTATGGTGATATTTTGTTGGATTCTTTTCAATAGATAGTTATCTGGAAGGAAGTTATGTTACTTAGAATCAGTTTTTAAGCTTTTTTAGGGTGGGTCTAGAAAAGCCTTTAGTTTATGGCTAATTTGTTCCCACTACTGAAGTGACACCCCTGTATCTGTTTTCCCATGTAGTTGGAGATCTCAGCAGTTTGGCTGGTAGTGACATGAAATATTCTCAGCCTTGTATGAGCTTTGTGAATTGTTCTGCTTTATCCTTTTGGTGGTTTGTTCCCAAGCCTGGGGTAGTTTATTCACATGGATGCACAGATCAGTACCCAGACAAAATTTCAAGAGAACCATTCTATAAATCTCTGGTGTATTCTATCTATGCAGCTCTCTTCTCTCTAGTATTTTGCCTCATAAATTCTGTTTTTGCCACATTAGACTCTGATTTCTGTCTCCTTGGTTTGGTGAGACTTCTGATCTCTCCTTGAGTTTCGGCTTCCTGGGAAATCTCTCCATTCAGTAAGCTAGAACACTTAGTTTAAACTAAAGTTTACTTCGATTGTTATCCTTCTCTCATCTTATTCTATGTTGCCTGTTGACCAATATGTGAAGACTGCCGTTTAATATATTTTGTTCAGCTTCTTAGTTAAGGTAGGAGATTAAATCCAGTATCCATGTTGACTTTTCAACAACAATTGCCTAACCTCCCCAAACCTAAGGTATAACTTTCCAGGATTCTTACGTACTTACTTACTTATTTATTTATGGATGCGTTGAGTCTTCGTTGCTGCATGCAGGCTTTCTCAGTTGCATCAGGTGGGGGCTACTTTTCATTGTGGTGCACAGGCTTCTCATTGCGGTGGAGTTTGTTGCGGAGCACGGGCTTTAGGCACATGGACTTCAGTAGTTGTGGCTCACAGGCTTAGTTGCTCCCCGGCACATGGGGTCTTCCCAGACCAGGGATCGAACCCGTGTCCCCTACACTGACATGTGGATTCTTAAGCACCGTACCACCAGGGTAGTCCCCAGTATTCTTATTTTTAATTCAAAAAGAAAAATATTTTTGTTGGTGTCATACATTCTAGTTGCCTTTTTTTCTCTTCTCAGTACTGCATTTGGGAACTCTCTCATACCTGTAAGCAGAAGTAATTAACTACTTTTTAACATTAAAAGTTTAGAGATATTAATTTGCTACAATATATAGTATGTATAATATTGCACTTATAATAATATTAAGATCAGTTCTACTTTTGTGTGGAAATTTTTCAAACTACTTTAATAACATTTCTGACTTGATGCTAATAAAAGCTCTGTGAACTAGATAAATCTAGCGTTATAATTCTCATTACAAAGTAAAGAAGCTAAGGCCTCACAAGATTCATTATTTTTCTCAATCACATAACCTATAAATGATGAGATAGGATCTTCTGACTTTTATAACAGTGTTTTTTCCAATTTTCCAGAATCTGTCTTCCTGGAAGATGTAGAACTTTATGTAAAATAGCAAAACATCTAGTATAGTATGGTAGCAAAACTTTTCACTTTTCATGAGGAAGGCAATATGGTGGAATAGAAATAACTAGATTTAGAGTAAGCGGATGATTTGTCAGTCATATTCAATCTAAGTAATAAAACAACGTGGAATTACATAAAATGAGCAAAACAACTTTTATACAACTATTTTATATTTACTTTAGGAAACAAAAAGCAGATTTACAATTGTTCAGCTAGAGGGCATGTTGTAAATGGATCAAAAAGAGAGTTTAGTGTATGCCAGTTGTTAAGGTGACCAAAATGCCTGCTTAGGAGATCCATTTTAATTTTTCAGGAGATTTAGTTAAGAAATTAATCAAATGGCCTTTGTATTTTAGTAAATGGGACAAAATAAAGAACAAAAGATTGAGAAATTTTAAAATTTTTGTGAATGAGTTAGATCTCTGTTCATATCTACTATGGTGTCAAAATCTTTGATATATGTAGTTAATCTTTATGTAAAATCTTGTGTTAAGTATACACTCTGTTTAAGAAGAGAATTAATTTCGAACCTAATAATTATTATTTTTGAAAAAAGTCCCCTAATTGCATACCTAAGCAGCTGTAGCTATTGAAGTATGACATTTCTTGATCTGTTCCCCCCTTCATAGCAAAAAGATTTTATATGATTCATCTGTAAAAACATAAAATCAAGTTAAAGAGCAAGTTGAGTAATCACTACTTACATGATAAAATATATGAGAAAATATGATTGCAGGTCATTCCTATTTTTTGCAGTGGTCATGGCTATTATATAAGGTTAACCTATCCTATGTAAAGCCACCATATCCTTCCTGACTTTCACCAGTCACTGCCTGACTTACCCAACCCTAAAGCATTACTTTCCAATAATCTTATTTATTTTTTAATTCAGAGATAAAAATAATAATGGTTGGTGTAATACATTCTAGTTGCATTGTTTTTTTTCCTCTCAGAGTTGCATTTGGGAACTGCAATGGGTTGGCTGTGGTGGATTTTATACAGAAGACAGTACTGTTAAGCATGGGGACCATTGACCTATATAGATCAAGTGATCTATACCAACGACAACCACGGTCTCCTCGAAAAAACAAGCAGTTCATTGCAGGTAGGAGATAAGATCGTTATGAACTTGATTAGTTCACCTGTTTTCTTACCTTTAGATTTCTTGTCTTTCTTCTGTGATGCTATTCAAATGCACAGCAATATAAAGTCAACATACTTTACAATACCACGTAAGTAAAATTGGTCAGAAACATAGTAAGAATCTTTGAAAGGGTAAAGGAGGTGTTTAAACTTCAATTTGTTGTTAACGTTAGGAAGGATCTCAAGTTTCTTAAGTTGAATTCCTAAAAAATAACAAAAGATAAGATATTAAATATAAAAATGCTAAGAAAACCAGGCTATCTAGTTGAAAAAGCTGCTTGCAATGGTTGTGTTAACTGGGATAGTTTTCTTCTAATATATGATAGCTTTAAAAATATAACTTAAGGTCATTCACTAGTTTTAATATTTTAAAGTAACTCCATTTTTTGGCTGTCACCTTTCCTTGTTGGATGGTGACTTTCTTGGAGGTATTTTCACAAATGCAGTAAACATTATTAACATTTTAAAATGCTATGAAAGATGATATTTTTCTTGACAAGACAAATTAGAAAAACATATAAAGTTAGTAAAATACAAGCCAAAATACTTTCTACGTATAATGCCAAACCTTGATATGCCAAATTATCCAAAGTTGTACTAAAATTTCAGTACATATCCAAATAGTTGGCTTTGCAAACATTGCCAACATTTTGTATATTTTCTGTCCACTGACATAGTTTAGTTGGTAAAATATTGGCTGAGCTAAAAGCTTTGCAGGTGGAAATGCATCTATAGTATTATGTGTTATTTTATACAGTTTTTAAATTTTTCTACTTTTTTAAAAATAATCAGTTGAATATTGACACTTTTACTAAATATACCCACGTAAAGACTATTTTAAAGTAAAAAGAGTACATTATGGTAGGTGTTATTTTCTAAATAGCAAATGTGCCAAATGTAACATCTGAATGTGGTAATAAATGAAGTTTCCTTTTGAACTAATGAAAAATTACTTGATATACTGAAATTCTCCTTCTTTGTTAATCTTTCTTTTGTAAACCTATACCCTTTCCAAATTGCTAATTTAGACCCTTTTCAGGAGCACAAAAGTTCTCCTTCAGAACCTGGAGTTTTGTTAGGGATCTCAACTTTTAGCAATATTTTATGAGTGCCAGCAATGTAAAATTAGACAGGTTCTGCTTCTACCACTACTGGCTTTTGAAACAAAGGCAGAATAGAGAAATTGTGCATGAATGTACCATGAGATCCCCTCACGATTGAGAAAGAGAAAGTTGACTTTTGAAAGTTTATGGACTCTTGATAGAAAGATGTTAGGGGATAGTAGGCACTGTTTGCATGCTGAAACACTAATTCAATCAGAAAAGCTGTGGATCCTAAGACAACATCTAAATTACTTGCTGGATATACACAGTGGGATGACAAAGTGTATATTTTGACAGAGGTAATACAATTATTTAATTTAAACTTACTGAGCCTCAAAAATTATGATTAGAGCTCAGAATTTTAATGACTTTAAAATTAGGAAAAACTGTGATGAAGTTGTAAACTCTGCTTGTATTTAGTATATATAATGAGTACTCTGTTATTAAAAAAAAGACTAAAATCCCTAAGCTTTCTTGTTAATACTGAAGATTAAAGACAACCATTTTTATATTTATGTGGTAACATACATATTACTTATAAGCTAAATAAGTTTACTATGTAAAAAGCATAAAGAGAAATATGCCATTTATTTTTATAAGATATTTGATTAAATAAAATTACTACAGCATTCTCATCATTCATCTATCACCTCACTTTCTAATTGATTTAATTTTTTAATATCTCCTTTCTAATTTGATTACCTAAACTTGCTGCAATTTCTTCATCTTGGCTGTTCTATATTCTGGTATGATATCACTTCCTTTCACTTTAGACTATTTTTCTCTCTTTCTTCTGCCTGCTGCTGATGCTGGTGTTCTGGCATGTTCCAAAGACAACTTTTGCATGCGTGGCCTGTCTAACTTTTATCCTGATTTAACGAAACGGATCCGTACTTCCTACCAGAGTAAGTTCAATAAAGGTTAGGCAAATAGCTTTTTTTTAAGTCATAATGCTTGAGTTAAATCCATATATCTGTGCTTAGTAATGTGTTTTTAAAAACACATTCAGCATGCATGCAAATTTTTGTTTTGTTATGGAAATGCAACCTGATAATTTTAATAAAAATTATATAAATATTTCAAATAGTTATATACCCATTTACCCATATTCATTGTTTCAGTGTTTATTTCAAACCATGTGTACCATGTGCTATTAGTCCAAGAGCCATTGTCTTTTGTTTTGAGGAGGAAGAGCCATGGTGTCCTTGTAAATAATAAACCTGATATTCTAGCATCAATAATAATTGAATGCTTATTTTGGAAACCTTATGCCTTTGGCCATTTTATAAAATTATTTTAACCAGGGCCACAATACTTGCTTTTTCTAATGTAATTAGATTTCTTGGAGGTAGCATTTCTGATGCTTTTCATTAAAATAGAATATACAAACACACATTTCTATAGTGATTTTAGGAAACAAACACTGTGAAACTGGGGAATCAAGGTCACAAATAAAAGTCACTAATATTAACATTTACCATGGTAGCAAATGCAAATCTGAAGATGGTGTGTCAGATATTCTATTAAATGGTGCAGAAAGAGTGGGGAGTGAGAGTATGATTGGAGGTGCAGATGATACTAGTGATACTATGGGTGAATATTTATTGACATGAGAAGATGTATATAATATGTTAATCAATATGTTTAAAAAGAACTTAATACATATAAGACAATCTCATATTTGTATAAAATATATATATGGATACATACATGTTTGTTGCTTGTATCCTAAATTTCTTCAGACCTCACCTCACCAGCTTGTACATACTTAATAG
The DNA here is from genome assembly GCF_008692025.1 of Phocoena sinus. Taxonomy (NCBI): domain Eukaryota; kingdom Metazoa; phylum Chordata; class Mammalia; order Artiodactyla; family Phocoenidae; genus Phocoena; species Phocoena sinus. The sequence goes on along the minus strand of NC_045766.1, from coordinate 77,654,330 downwards.
AATTACATCACTTATAAAAACCTAGAATTTTGTGTTCCATTAGCTAAAGGAAGTCAATACCTGTGAAAGCCTTAAAGTTTTTCTGGGGTGCAGAGGGTGACTTATTTTTGCTCGGAACTATTCTTTAGTTTTCTACGCTGAGCACCCCCTTTTTCAGTGCTTCCCACTGCCTCTACTCCTGGTGCTTGTGATAGAACACATATCTGTGTTGGCTTCTGCTGTTACTAAAACAGAAACTTATTAGGTATTATAACATTTCTTGACACCTGAAAATTATATGAAATTTTAGTTTCCATAATTAAAATTTCCATAAAAGTTGTATTGGAACACAGCCAAACTCATTCATTTACATATTGTTTCTGGCTGCTTCCAAACTACAATGGCAGAATTGAGTAGTTGCAACAGAAACCATATGGCCCCTAGAGAATGGACTTGAGGATACGGGGAAGGGGAAGGGTAAGCTGGGACAAAGTGAGAGAGTGGCATGGACATATATACACTACCAAACGTAAAATAGATAGCTAGTGGGAAGCAACTACATAGCACAGGGAGATCAGCTCGATGCTTTGTGACCACCTAGAGGGGTGGGATAGGGAGGGTGGGAGGGAGGGAGATGCAAGAGGGAAGAGATATGGGGACATATGTATAGGTATAACTGATTCACTTTGTTATAAAGCAGAAACTGACACACGATTGTAAAGCAATTATACTCAAATAAAGATGTTAAGGGCTTCCCTGGTGGCACAATGGTTGAGAGTCCGCCTGCCGATGCAGGGGACACGGGTTCGTGCCCTGGTCCGGGAAGATCCCACATGCCGCAGAGTGGCTGGGCCCGTGAGCCATGGCCGCTGAGCCTGCGTGTCCGGAGCCTGTGCTCCACAATGGGAGAGGCCACAACAGTGAGAGGCCCGTGTACAGCAAAAAAAAAAAAAAAAAAAAAAGAAAAGATGTTAAAAAAAAATAATTGCCCACCTTTAAAAGCAAAAAAGAAACCATATGGCCCATGAGACCTAAATATTTACTGTCTTGCTCCTCACATAAATTTGTTGACCTCTCTCCTATACTATTCTTCGTTACCCATCCCCTACCACCTAAATGGTTTCAGCCACAACCTTTCCTGAAAATAGTTTCCAGGTGGTTTAACACACATACTCAGACTTCAGAATCCTAGTTTAGCCTTCTCAAGGTAGACTCCCCCTACTGTGTGTGTGTGTGTGTGTGTAAGAATGCATCCATCTGTACAGATAGAAAAAGTTTCTGGAACATGAGACTGTAGATTTTATAAATTTCTTTTAATGTATTTTATGGTATTTCTATAATAAACACATAATGCTTTTATAGTAAAAAGAAGTTGGATTCTGAGGATAAGAAGCAGGCTCTTAATCTGAATTCTACAATATCAACCATGATATTAAAGTTAATTACTTCAATAATCTTATGTTGCCTTCAGAATAAAAAAGCCAAGATTTTAAACCTTCATTCAGGGTACTCTAAAATATAATTCTTATCTGCATCTTCAAATGAATTTTCTACTACTGCTATAAAAACACTCCTCTTAAGCCAGTGTATGTATCTTACTACACTTATAATTTATTTATAAGTGAAACTTTCCTTAGATTTCACTCCCTATAGTAAACCTTTCCTGCTGCCATTAGAGCCCTTTGCACCAATTCCTTAATTTAAATGTCTATAGTGCCTACGGTGTACAGGCTTCTACACAGTAGTGTCTGAACCATTTAATTGGTACTTAGATTTGTTTGTATTTTTATGCATATGCTCTACCTTTATAAATGCATGATAAGAACCTGAAAACCATATCTAAAATTGTTATTATCCTCTACACCCAGCACAAGTATGAGCTCAGCAAGTCAATGATGATGGTAGTGAAATAGAGCATGACAGGAGACTCTTTTTGCTAACAAGAATAGCCAGCAGAATTTTCAGATTTGATAAATGAGAGTAGACATGGCTTCTGGGTTCACTGGAATTTTGCAAAAGAAATCATAGTTTCTTCTAAACAAAGAATTAAAGTGTCAAGACGAGTAAAATCAAGTCCTCAGAAGGCCATAAAAGATGTTCTATGTCTTCCATGGGACTATGATTTGTGGATGCAAAGAAATGCTTTGGAAAGAGCAAGAGACATAGGGTGAGAAGGTTTATATCAAGTTCTGCCTTTTCTTCTTATTGACTACTCATTACATTTATAATCTTAAGCAAGTCATTTAACTGCTCTGAGTTTCTTTTTTCTCATATATAAAGTAAAAATCATAATCCCTACTTTCCCCTTAGAGACTTTTGGAACTTTTCAAGATTAGTGTTTATAATTGCACTTCTATAAATATTAGACATTATTATTATAATAGAAGATGAAACCACGTCACAGGTTAAATAACCTTTCCAGAATACAACAAATCTATGGAAGAATTTAGGGCTAACATCCAGTCAGCTGCCTCATCACCTAGTGCTCTTTCTACTTGTTATAATGAGAAGTTCTGCTAGTTAATGCTTTGTGGTTAAAGGTTTTTGTTTGTTGGTAATATCTATAATTTGACTACATAGTAGAAGTGCACATTTGAGAAAAGTTCACAATGTACATAAACAAAAGGACATGCTTGCTTGACAACTTAAAAGGTAGTTGAGAAAGAACATTATTAGAACAACCTTACCAGTGTTGAAGAGGTATTTACTTAAAAAAAATTGATAATATACCATTTGAACAAAAGGAGGTTTGGAAGGTATGCTTAAGGTAGAACATTGTCAGAAAAGGTGCTTGTGCATCAATTTCTAGTTATGCATTGGGGAATCCTTTGGAAAGTTTCAGTCCTATCTACAGACATTTTCTCTCTTTCACTGCATAGTTTGTTCAGAGTGTGGGGAGTCATAACAGATCCTGGAAATACAAATCAGTAACATAAAGAAAAATTGAACGAAAAGGGAAAGATAAGAGAAAACTAGCAAAGAGAGGCAAATAAACATTTTCAAAAATGAATGGAGCAGGCTTCCCTGGTGGCACAGTGGTTAAGAATCTGCCTGCCAATGCAGGGGATACAGGTTCGAGCCCTGGTCCGGGAAGATCCCACATGCCACGGAGCAACTAAATCCGTGAGCCACAACTACTTAGCCCACATGCCACAACTGAAGCCCACGAGCCTAGAGCCCATGCTCCACAACGAGAAGCCACCGTGATGAGAAGCCTGTGCACTGCAACGAAGAGTAGCCCCCACTTGCTGCAACTAGAGAAAGCCCACGCGCAGCAACAAAGACCCAACGCAGCCAAAAATAAATAAATAAAATTAATTTATTTTTTTTAAAATGGAGAAAGTCAAGAATGGAGGAGGAGTAAAACAATAAGAGGAATGCCTCAAGGAACAAAAACTAGCAAAAATTATGGTAAACAATGAATGGGAAAAGTCCATTTATTTAAAAAATATTTATTAAGCATCCTCTGTATAAAACATTTTTTAGGCAGTAGATATATAATGATGAATGAAATAATTATAGTCTCCCCTCAATTTATAAGAGAAAACATATAAAGAAATTCATAGATAAACAATTACAGTTGAAAAAAGAAAGCAATCCTATGAAAGAGAAAAATTAGACATGGAAAAGTTGGACCTATTTTTGAGAGTGTTGTTAGGGAAGGGCCTATCTGAGGAGGAAACATTTAAGTGAATCGTTACAAGATAAGAAGAAATCAGACAAAGCTTTGAACTTACACTTCTGACCATAGAGTAACAGGGACAAGATTTAACATCCTGCCTCAAACAAACAGAAACAGCCATAATAAATGAAGCTGTGGTTTTTAAGACATGGGACATCAGACAATGAAGAACAGTAATTTCTGACAGATAAGAAACAAAAGAAGTGAACCCTATAACCATACCTCTTTATTGCCCTGAGAGAGTTTCTAGACTGCAGCAAAGGGAGAAGGGGAAACCCAAGAGGAAACCAGTCAACTCCCTATGCTGAGAAGATGGAGATGAGAAACGGGGGAAACCAAAGCAGCTACAGCTCCTAAAGAGAGGATCCCAGAGATCTACAGTTTCCTCCTCCAACAGATCAACACATACCTATGATGTAGCTACACAGGGACAGGTAAAGAACCATCTGAAAGGATTAAAGGAAATGGTATCCAACACTCAAAGGGAATAGTGCCTATTTTTTCCCACCAGGCAGACTAAAAAAAAAAAAAACATATATATATATATATATATGAAATTCACATCTGCTTCTAATTAACATTGTACTGGGGATTCTAGCCAGTGTAGTCAGGCAAGAAAAAGAAAAGTTATCCAGACTGGAAAAGAAGTTAAATCATCCTTTTTCATAGACAGCATGATCTTCTATGAAGAAAATCTAATGAAGTCTACAAAAGAGCTACTAGAACTAGTAAGTGAGTTTAACAAAGTACAGGATATAAGGTCAGTATACAAAAATCAATTTTATTTCTGTCAACCTGCAACACTTAGCCATAAATTAAACAACAGATGTGAAAGACCCATGCGTTGAAAACCGGAAAACATTTCTGAGAGAAGTTAAAGGAGACCTTAAAAAATGAAAAATTACATGTCTCAATATTATTAAGATATCAGTTCTCTCCCAATTGATCTGTAGTTCAATACAATCCCAATAAATATCCAGCAGACTTTTTAATAGAAATTGACAAACTGATTCTAAAGTCCATATAGAAATGCAAAGGATTTATAGTAGTCAAAACAGCTTTTAAAAAGAACAATCTTGGAGAACCAACACTACCTAATTTCAAGACTTTTTTAAAAATTAGTATGTTATTGAGTCAGGGTGGTATTGGTCCAAAGACAGATATGTCAATGGAACTCAACAGACTCCAGAAATACATCTACATATATATGGACAACCGATTTTTTTACAAAGATGCAGAGGTAATTAAGCAGAGAAAGAATAATCTTTTCTACAAATGATATTTAAACAGTTGAATATCCTTTTGTAAAAAAAAATAACTTTGATCCATACTTTGTACTATATTTTTAACAGTTAATTTACAATGGATCATAAGCTTTAATATAAAACCTAAAACCATAAATCTAGGAAGAAAGGAGAAAAATTTTGTTACCTTAGGTTAGGCAAAAGTGTTTTAGGTAATATACCAATGACATGCTCCATAAAACAACAAATGTATGGATAAATTGGATTTTTTCAAAAGTAAAAATTTCTGCTCTTTATAAGACACTGTTTTGAGAGTGTAAATTTAAGCCATGGACTAGGAGAAAATATTTGCAAAGCATATATCTGATAAAGGACTTGTATCTAGAAAAACTTTTTTTAATTTCTCAGAACTCAATAATAAGCAAGCAACCCAATAAAAATATAGGCCAAAAATTTGAATAAATAATTCACAAATGAAAATATAGTGATAAAAATAAGCATATGAAAAGATACTCAAAAACATTCATTATTAAGAAAATCAAATTAAAACTACAATGAGATATAATAATACATCTATTATCATGACTATAATTTAAAAGACTGATCATACCAAGTACTGGCAAGAATGTAGAAGAAATAGAATCTCTTACACACTACTGGTGGGAATGTACAATGGTATAACCATTTGTCAGGTTCTAAAGATTTAAACATACACTTATAATATGACCTAGCCACTTTAGTTATTTATCCTAGATAAATGAAAGCATATATCCATACAAAGACATTCATAGCAGCCAAAAATTCAAATATCTTCAGTAATCAAAAACTAAAACAACTAAAATCTCCATCAAAAACTAAATGAATAAACAAATCTCGTATGTTTGTTCAGTGGTCTACTACGCAGTAATAAAAATGTATGCACTATTGATATGTGCTATACCATGGATGAATCTCAACATAATGAATCTTACATTGAATTAGAGAAACCAGACAAAAAAGGGCAGATACTGTATGATTCCATTTATATAAAATTCTAGGAACTGAAAACTAATGCAGAGTGACAGAAAGCAGACCAATGGTTGCCTGGGGATGGGGAAGGGGCTGATATGGAGAGGGCTGGAAGGGAGGGTTACAAAAGGACACAAAGAAACTCTTGGATACATTTATTATCTTGATTGTAGAGATGGTTTCACAGGGGTATACATATGTCAAGATTTATCAAATTAAATACTTTATAAATATGTCAGTTGAACCTCAAAGAGTTATTTTTTAAAAGAGAACTAGGCACATAAAGGGCAGGGAGCAGTGTATTCCAGGCAGAATGAACAGCTTATAAGAAGGTTCTAAGGTGGTTAAGGACTTTAACTATCTTCTAGAAATAGAAGGTCAAGGAGGCTTGGGGTGTAGTGATTGAGAGGGAAAGTGGGTTAAGATTTTGATGTCTAGATGAGCAGGGACAAGATCATACAAACTTCTAAAGCAATTATAAGAAATTCTGTTTTGAGCAAGAAAATGATATGCTTTGATTTATATCTTAAAAATGTTATCCACACTGCTGAATGAAGAAAATATTGTGGGGCCAAAAAGAATGAAAGCCAGTATACCAGTTGGGAGGGCAATATTATACTCCAGGCAGGAAAAGGTAGCTTTGGCCAGGGTGATAGTACTGTTGTTGGAGAAAAAAGATAGGTGCAAGAATCACTTACAGAGCTACTAATTATAATTCAATTTGGGAGATCAGAAAGTGGAATGAAAGATTATTTCCAAATTTGGGCTTGAGCCAATGACTGTCATGATATTATTTACAAAGATGAAGAAACTAGGGTTGAGGCACAGTATGTTGGTAGGGAATAGAGTTCGGTTTTAGACATGTTAAATTTTGGTGTGTATTGTTTATCCAAGTGAAGACGATAAGTGGATAGGTAAACAAATCTGAATATCAGGGCTGTAATTTAGTATGTAGTGGCATGGGAATGAAGTTATGTAGGCATGGAGGGAGCAGAAGAAGGGAAGAGGGGACTTGTGGATAAAGAAACAGGAATTTCAAAATTTAATTTCCAAAGGAGGAAGTATAGCTGGCAGAGAGGACTTGCCAGAGAGAAGAGAAGAAATGAGACTATTGCAGAAGCCAAATTAAAGGGGAGTGTTTCAAGAAGTGGTCAACCACATCAAATGCTACAGATAGGATAAGTAGGGTAAGCTTAGAAAAGGGTCTAGTGCGTGCTGTGCTGTGAAGGTTATCAGTGACTCTCTAAAAAGTAGTTTTGAAAAATATTGGGATAGAAGCTACAATTATATTAGACTAAGGAGTGGCAAGTGAGGAAACAGCACAAGTAAATAACTCTTTTGAGGTGTTTGGTTATGAAGGGGTGCCAAAAAATAGGTCAGTACCTGCATTGGAATAAAGTGTTAAAAGAAGGATTTTTTTCATTTTAGATAAAGAGCATATTTTAAAGTTGATGTGAATATTGAATGATCCATAGAGAAAGAGAGATTGGTGGTAGGGGACAGAGGGAATAATAACTAAGGAAGCAAAATCCTTCTGAAAGTTACAGGAGAGGAAATCAGAGCATATGTGCAAAGATTAGTATTTAATAGGAAGTTTTCTCTATTGTAATAGAGAGGTACATAAAAGAAAAGGAGAAAGCTACAGAATCAGAGGGATAAGTTACAAAATGTATGATTTGGTTGAGAAATGAAACAAGTGATTTTTACATCTCTGCTTTTCAGTTCTGTATTTTAATAGGTTTCTTTTTGAAATCAGTTTTACAGTGTTTTCTTACTCCAAACTTTGTACTGAAAAGCACACTGATCTGTAATTAGTAGGTAAAATATAAGGTTCATCTTTGAATTCTAAAAAAATGAACAAAGAAATTAAAAATAGGGGGGAAATTACTTAGTAATATATGTGAGTTTTCTAGAGTTTAGTTTAATAGTAATTTCAGTGTGACTCGAACAAATAAAACAGCTAATATAACTTAGGGCAGTGGTTCTCAACCCGGCATGATTTTGTCCCCCAGAGGATATTTGGCAATGTCTGGAAACATTTTTTGTTGTCACAACTGGGGGGAGGAGTACTCTACTGGCATCTAGTGGGTAGAAGCCATAGATGCTGATAAACATCCTGCAATATATCACCCCACAACAAAAAAATTATTTGGCTAAAATGTCAATCAAATTTGAAAGCATTGAGACCAGAGAAGTTTATATGGTAAATGGTAATTTGGTAAGAACATTCCCAAAGTGTAGACTATTTATATATGTGAAGACATTTGTACACTGGGTATTAGTCTCCTAAAGAATATTGGTATTTTATTTAACATTCACAAGTTGCTACTTCAAATAAGATATTGATTAAATTATCCATTAAGACACGTTATAGGTATATATTCTTAGAAATCTTTAAATAAATGTTGATATAATTCATTGTACCCAAGGGGGTTTTGTCTTCTGATATTCAATTATTTATTTACAATATCTCTATCTGATCTTAACCGGGATTTACTATTTTCTAATGAATCACCATACAAATCTTCCAAATTTAGTTGTCCATTTGCTTTACTTTATCCATATATCAGACATAACTTTCTCCACATAATCTTTGGGAAATCTCACCATTGAGTGTTAAATATATTATGAGGAAAAACACAATTATTTGGCATTACCCTGAGCACTTCAATGAATACCTACTAGTGTCAGTAATGGATTAACCAGTTTACCTGGTTTCCATTCCTTTGTTCCACATGCCTTCAATACAGCTTTAACAGTATTTCCAAGAGATTAGATATAAGTGGAGGGGCTTTCCATTTCCAGATAGGATGTTGAAAGATATAAAAATTCTTCATCCCCATGGTAACAATGATGACACAACAATAATAAAATCCTGTGATAATAACAATGATAAAATTAAAATTATACTTTTCTACAAGGCTTCTGAAGAGTGGATTCAAAGAAGCCTTGATTAACTGAATTCCAGAGAGATAAGAGCCATTCATAGATAAGCAGAAAACCACAGCTGCTTTTATACCTGGGGCAAGTGACTGAGCTGGACACAGGTCAGGAAAGGAATGGGCCTTCTATAGATGGGCAGACTGCAAAGAATAGGAACAACTATAGGTTTAATGACTATCTGGACTGAACTGTTGAATGGGAATCTGAAATAGCTCTAAACACAAAATTATTCAGCTTGGCAATTCTCTGCCAACTAACCCCACCACTCTCAGAATTTTTCTGAGAAAGTGGCAGCAAATGAGAAAGCACAGAGAATTTATGCACTCCCAAAGTGCTTGCATTCAGGGTTTATTATAGAATTTGACCCAAGCTGAATTAAACTATCTGAAACTGCATCTCAACCCTCTTTCTGCACAAATACTGGGAAAATTAGGAATCAGCCCCTCGAGGAAGGGTTAGGGAAGTTTGAGTGTTGGATTGAGGAGCAAAGAGATTTTGAAGGGAAACCTAATCTAATTAAAGCTGCAGACCAGCCCTAGTTCAATTCAGTACTGTAGAATCTGATTGATTAGCACTTCACTTGAGTTGTCTAAGGACCAAAATTGGTAAGGCTATAAAAAACTTAAGCAAATCTCTTAACCAAATTGACCTAACTGACATAAATAGACACCTACACCACACTAATGAAAATGTGCATTTTTTTCATTAGATGTGGAATATTCACAAATATAGACTGAGTCATGAAACAATAAAGAATTAAAATCAAGCAGAGTAAGTTCTCTGATCATAAAAGAAATTAAATTAGAAATCAGTAACAAATATGTCTTAAAATCCCCAAATATTTGAAAATTAAGAATAGCTCATGACTTAAAAAAGAAATCACAAGGGAATTTTAAAAATATTTTTAACTTAGTGAAAGTATAAACACAAAATATCAAAATTTGTGATATTAAGATGTTACTAAAGTAGTGCCTAATGGAAAATTTACAACATTAGAAGCTTAAATTAGAAAAAAGATCTCAGATCAGTAATCTAATAGCTCTACCAATATCAGACAAAATAGATTTTAAATCAAAAAATGTCACTAAAGGACAATTTAAAATGATTAAATGGTCAATATATCAAAAAGATATAACAATTATAAATATATGCACCTGACAACAGAGCTACAAAGTACATGAAGCAATATCTGACAGAATCAAAGGGATAGACAATTCAACAATTATTGGTAATTTTAATACTCCACTTTTAAATATAATACGAGAACTAGGCAGAAGGCGAAAGAGGAAATAGAAGACTTGAAAAATGCCATGTATAAGACCTGTACACTCAAATCTACAGAAAGAACATTATTTAAATGGAGGAGATACCATCTTTATGGGTTGGAAGACTCAATATTTTTAAGATATTTATTCTACCAAATTATCTATAGATTTATCACAACTCAATAATAATCTAACATATCTTTTTATAGAAATTGACAAACTGATTTTAAAATATATGTAGAAATGCAAAGAATCTAGAATAACTAAAACACTTTTGCAAAAGAACAAAGTTGGAAGATTTCACTTCCTGATTACAAGATGTAATATAAACCTGCATTAATTAGATAGTGTGGTAGTCAAAAAAAAAAAAAAAAGAAAAATAGGCCAATGATTACAGAATAGAGAATCCAGAACTTGACCCACACATACATGGTCAATTTATTTTTGACTAAGGCACTAACACAAATCAATGAGGAAGGAAAATCTTTTTAATAAATAATCATGAACAACTGGGCAAATAGGGGGAAAATGGACCTTAATCCCTACCTCACACCATAATCAAAATTAACTGAAGATTAATTATAGCCCTGAAAATGAATGCTAAAAATTAAAAAAGTTTCTTGAGAAAACAAAGAGTGATATTTTCATTACCATGGGGTAGGCAATGATTACTTATACAGGAACCAAAAAAAAATTCTAAAGAAAAAAAAATCAATAAATTGCCCTTAAGGCAAATTAATCTTTTGCTCATCAAAAGACATCTTATTGTCACCAAGAAAATGGAAAGTTAAGTCACAAATTGAAGAAAATATTCACAATACCTACTTCCGACAAAAGACTCTTAAGCAAAATATATAAAGAATTCTATTGAAGATTTGGCACTGCTCAGTTCTGTAACCTTAAATAGTTTAAACTCTCCGAATTACAGTTTCTTATTTATAAAATGTAAGGGTTGGGATAGAGTGTGACAATGGACATTTTCTAAAATTATATGGTTTTTTTGAAGCTACAGCAAGTTTATTGGTACAAATTATATAAAGGAGGTGGTGGAAAGGAATATGAATAAAGATGGTTTGGGTAATTGACAATGGCTCTTAAGTACCCCTGGGTATGGGATTTACATTAAAGTGGAAACTCTGAATACTTATTTACAAAGAAAAAATATGAAACTCTCCAATAAGGGTAGGAAAACCCTAAGGATATTTTGTGAATGACACAGGAAAGCAGACTGGCAGATAGTGGGAATTACAAAATGTTTATTAATCTATTGTGCCTATCCTTATATTTTTCAGGAAAGTGACAATAGAATATAAGAAATATTAGAAATGAGAAAAATATAGTGCTTATTATAAGAAGGAATTTGATACCATTGAACAAATCATTTAGTATTTACTATACAATACTGCATTTTTATAAATAGGTATAGTATTTAAAATTTGTTATATCTCCTTGAAGGTCTTTTAAAAAGCCAATAACCATTTCTCTTGGAAGTGGAAGATTTGATTAGATCTTTTTAAAAACCCCTTCTACTTCATGTTTTTCTTGGTCTATTTTCAGATGAAACTACATCATTTACTAAAATAGTTACTTCATATGAAAAAATAAGAAAACGACTTTTATATCTTTCCACCATCGTATTCAGTTACCCTTTATATATCAGTTATTGCTTATTTTTTCCTATGTCATTGTTAAAAATTTTCAAAATCATTATCATAACATAAGCATAGAAAAGTTCTCACGGGGGAAAAATAAAACCTTTTAAAACTTATAGGAATTAATAAGAATTATCTACGATATTTTAGCAAATTTTCTCATTTTTTGTCATTTTATTTTCAGGTTTAACTGAGCTGAATGACAGTCCAGTTCCCCTGGAACTTGAGCGTTGCAAGTCTCCCACTTCAGGTAAACATGAGTGGTATTTTTCAATCTTCTGAAGATTACTTCACTGCAGTAATCTACTGCTTTATCTTCATAATTCTTGAGAAATTCATAATTTTGGTAATTAGGTGTAATTTCATTTTGAAATTTAACCATAAGCAAATTCTATTCCAAAATAAAATAGAAATAAATGTCTTAAAATATTTATTACTTCCCAAAAAATTAAGATCAGAGGTATGAGTATAATACTTTTAAAAACATTTTAAAGGAAGTTATTTTGCAGATATATTAATAATGCTAAGTAAAAATTGTAATATTATACAGAAACTGTCTCATAGCTAGAGCTGAATTAGTGGGAAATATATACTGTAGGTGCAGTAACATATGAAACCATCCCTCTGGATCATAGTTTTGAAACATGTATATTCATTGGCAAAAGAAAAATGATAATATATGTTGTGAGCCCATTACATTAAAAATATGAGTATAAAGCTTCTTAGGAATAAGTTTTTAAGGTCTGTGAAAAAAAAGGTATAGTACAAATTGTTGGGTGTCAGCATTGTGAATAATTTGCTTTTTAAAAATTTTTTATTTACCTGATTTTTCTGTAATATACACATAGTAATGTGTAAATTTTTAAGCACCAAAAGATTAGGTATATCTTTGACATTGAATTGTAGATCTGTTTTCACAGAGTATCAAAAAATTATTTTTTAATTTAAATTATTTTATTTTTAACTTCATGCAAATTTATAAACATTTAGTTATCTCTTTATAAAGCAATGAATTTTGACTTTTAGAAATTCAGCTGGAATTGTGACATTCTTCAATCTACTTCCTTAAGAGTTGTTAGTTGTTTATTGTTATTCTTCAGGAATGTAGGCTGAATAGAATCTAGTTGTGTCCTGTGTAAATTTCTGTTTTAATCATATCCATCTAATCCTTATTTTACTGCTTTCATGTTAAGCATGGTCTCATACATTTACCCTTTCTTTTGCATTCCCATTGGCACCATCCTAATATAGGTATTTATTACACCATACCTAGAATATTACAAAATTATTCTAACAGGTGTCTCTATTTTCCATCTCTCCCTCTTAGAATTCATTTTGCATATCATGTTGCAAAATTAATCTCCTTAAAATATTACTTTGATACTTTCCCGTGTCAGAAATCTTCAATTAAAATATAATTTAATATTCTATATCAAATTCAATTAATTTAATCTCACTTTAAATTCTCATCCATAATCTGAATTTGAATAGTAATACATTTATTAGGTTCTAATATCAAAAAGAAATAGAATAAAAAAAAATTTCCCTCCCATCCTTCCCCATACATTGTTTCCACTCTCTTGAAAAATTAAACATTATTGGTAGTTTCTTGTTTATCCTTCCAGGCAATTTGTGTTTGTAAACAAACCAGAAAGAAACAGACTTTTGCCTTCTGTTTTGTACAAAAGTAGTAATATTATGCACTTCGTTGTACTTTGCTTGTTTCACTTTACAGTGTATCTTGCTTTCCATTTCATTACATAAAGTATTTTCTTATTATTTACATTTATATGATATTGAATTACGTGTGTGTACTATAATTTAATCATTTTACCAATTAAAGGACACATAGTTTAGTGCCAGTCTATTGCTATGTCAAACAACGCCACAGTGACTAACCTTGGTACATTCCTCACTTTAAATGTGTGCAGGTATATCTATCAGATAAATTCCTAAAATTGAAGTTGCTGGGTCAAAGAGTATACACCTGTTTAATCTTTATAGATACTCCCCAACTGCTCTTCTTGGGGTTTGCAACAGTTCTCTCTCCTTCTAGCAATAACATGAAAATATTGGTTATCAAATTTTTTTATCTTTGCAAGTCTATTTGGTAAAAAGAATATGTCAATGCAGTTTCAATTTACCTCTCACATATTGTAAGTGATGTTGAACACCCTTTTATATATTTAAGAGTTCTTTAAATATTTTTTGTAAATTATCTATTCATATACTTTGCCCATTTTCTATAGGGTTGTTCATTCTTTTTAAATTAATTAGTCCTCTTCATAAGTTAAGAAGATTTTCCCTTTATGACATGAGATCCAAGTATTTTTCTCAATTTTAACTTTTAACTTTGCTTGTGGTATATCTTGCTTTAGAGCAGTTTTTTTCTAATCATTGATCTTTTCTTTTAAGGACTTCTTTATGCCCAATAATTTAAATACTATTGGTTATCTACTTTTTAACATTTTAGTAGAATTCCCCTGTCATTTACCCTTTATAGTTACTTATCTTGTACGTTTGTACTTTCTCTGAAAAGAAAAATTTTTTCATTACGGAACATTTCTAAAAATATACAATACACATATGAAAAGATTGAGAGCCTTTCTTTAATTAGGGTAACTAAGTTGATCTATTTTGCTGTTTAAACCCAAACAGTGGTTTTACTGGGTTTTTTTAATTTATTTTTTAGCTTACTGATTTCTGCTTTATCTTTATTAGTCTCCTCTGTTTTCCTTCATTTTACTTTTTCCTTTTTCACCTTTTTGTGGTAGATTCTTAATTCATTTATATTTATTTCTTACATATTGATAAAACAAGGCTAAATTTCTCTTTGTACTGTGTTTTAACATGTAATAGCTTTTGATATATTATGATTGCATTAACAGTATTTTCTATATAGTAAACAGTTTGTTTGTTTATATTTCTTTGACCCAAGAGTTATTTAATGTAAATGTGTGGCATTAGGTAGCTGTAAGTTTTACCTTATTAATCATGTTATTTAAGTCTCTCATGTCATTACTTATATTTTGATTACTTGACTTGTCAAAGATGGGGAAAAGGTGAATTAAAATATTGTATTAATCATGTGTTTCTATTTTTCCTTGTATCTGCTGTTTATTTTTTAAAATATTCATGTGTAAATATTCAAAGATATATCCATACATTCTTTACCATTAATCACCATTGTTCATTTCATATTGTGTCCTTCACCTGAATTCACCTTGTTTGCTATTAATACCACAACTCTTGCTTTTATTTGTAATTTCTTTTTGTATTCCTTGGCCTTACCTCTTTTGAGGTAAACTTTTTTTAAACTGAGGTGCAATATGTAAACCTCAAAGTGCATAATTCTTAAGAGTTCAGGTAGACTAGTTTTTACAAACGAATACACCAAGTAAACTTACCCAGATCAAGATATGGAATGTTACTGGAACCCCGGGCACCTCCCCTTATGCCTCTCTCAGCCACTAACCCCCACAAAGGTACCTGCTATTCTGACTTTTATCATCATAGATTAGTTTTGTGGGTTTTGGACTCTCAGATGAATGGAATCATTCAGTATTTACTTTTATTTTTTGCTTATTTTGTTCAACATTATGTGTATGATATCTATGTTGCTGAATGATTTTTATTGATGTGTAATGATCCATTATATGAATATATCTCAATTTATTTATGCAGTTTATTATTGCTGAACATTTTAGGTGGTTTTCAGTTGGGGACTATTATAAGTAAAGCTTTTATGACCAATCTTGTCTAATTTTTAATACAAATATAACTCATTTCTGTGTTACATGTATCTGGGAGTGGGTTTTGAGGTCATAGGGTATGCATATGTTCAGCTTCAGGAAATACTACCAAGTTTTCTAAAGTGGTTGCACCAATTTTACTTCCATTAACGGTGTATAAAAGTTCTATTTGTTCCACATACTTTCCAATTTTCTTTTTTCAGTTTCAATCATTCTGGAGTGTATATAGTGCTGTCTTGCTGTAGAATTAACTTGCAGTGCATATCCCTGACGTCTAATGATTTTGATGAACTTTTACATTTATTGACTATTTTTAATATCCTCTTTTGTAAGATATTCAAGTATTTTACTCATTTTTATTATGTTGCCAACTTTCTTTGATATATAAGAAATTCTGCATATGTATGTAGATAGGTAGATACATACATAAAAAGAAGTAGTTTTTTTGGATGTATATAGGGCAAAATATCTTTTCCCATTCTGTGCCTTGCTTTTACTCTCTTAAAGGTGATCCTTCCATGAGCAGAAGTTTTTAATGCTAATGTTATTCAATTGATCAATACTTTCTTTTATTGTTAGTGCTTTATGTGCTTTGTTTTATTTTTAAGAAAATCGTTGCCCACCCCAAGTTCATAAAACTATTTCCCTGTCTTCTAGGAGGCTTATTGTTGTACCTTCACTTTTTTTTTTTTTTTTTTTTTTTTTTTTGGGTTTTTTTGCGGTACGCGGGCTTCTCACCGCTGTGGCCTCTCCCGTCGCGGAGCACAGGCTCCGGACGCGCAGGCTCAGCGGCCATGGCTCACAGGCCCAGCCGCTCCGCGGCATGTGGGATCCTCCCCGACCGGGGCACGAACCCGCGTCCCCTGCATCGGCAGGCGGACTCCCAACCACTGCGCCACCAGGGAAGCCCTGTACCTTCACTTTTAAGTTCAAGTTCCATTTGAAATGTATTTCTGTGTCTAATGTGAGGAAAGAGTCAAGGTTTATTACTTTCATTTAGGTATCCAGTTGACAAGGACCATGTATGAGAAAACTATCATTTCCCCCACTACACTAAAATGGTACTTTTGCCACAAATTAGTGTACTCTACCATGTATGTGCATGTTTCTAGACTTTATGTTCTATTTCATTTGTGTGTTTACCATTAATCCGATTCCACACTGTTTTAATTGCTGTAGCTTTATAGTATTGCTGGTAGTATAGGTCCTTCAATTTTGTTTTTGTAGCTCTTTTTCAAGAATGCTATAGCTATTTTAGGTCTTTTCATATAACTTTTAGAAAAAACCTGTCAGTTTGCACACAAATATGTTTGGATAGTGATTGTAATTTTATTTCATCTATAGATCAGTTGGTCAGAAATGACATTCAACAATGAATTTTCCACTTGGTATCTCTCCATTTATGTGTCTTCTTTACTTTAATATTTTTAGTCTTCTTTGTAGAGGTCTTACACATCTTTCATTAGCTTTATTACTCAGTATTTGATATTTTTATGTTGTAAATTTTAAAATATCTTTTTATTATTTTTTATGGCTAGAATATAAAAATAATTAATTTTTGTATATTGACCTCATGTCTGGAATATTTGATAAAACTTATTTCAGTAATTTGTCAATTCTTTTAGATTATCTATGTATCCAATTATGCTCCCCCCTGTTAAAATGACAGCTCCATTTCTTCTTTCTAAAGGAAAAAATTAGCTAGGACCTCCAAAACAATGCTGAATAGATGTGGTGTTAGCAGATATCTTTTCTTTTTTCCAGTCTCAGGTATGAGCTTTTCAAGATTTCAGAGTTAATTATGAGGAATATCTCTGAGTAAGAGAGGTCAGAAATTAGGAGAGCCAGAAACTGATAATCATTTTATAACTCTGCTTTCCTACATGGATCTTAAACTCCCTTT
Organism: Phocoena sinus; assembly: GCF_008692025.1. Lineage (NCBI taxonomy): Eukaryota > Metazoa > Chordata > Mammalia > Artiodactyla > Phocoenidae > Phocoena > Phocoena sinus. Next base: position 77,636,902 of record NC_045766.1, on the reverse strand, counting down.
TAGCCCAATAAACCACAATATAGGGTGAAGTTTAATATTTTATTAAATTAAATATTAATAGAATAATAATTCTAATTAATAGAATGACTATTAAATATTTCCTTTAGGATGATGAGAGAGACAAGAGTAGGGATGGGAGCTGAAAGGGTCCCAGTGAGCCAACCAGAATGCTGATGTTCTCAGCTTCCAGGATAACAATCATTTCATATTATTCATTCACCCAACTATTTAACAAGTAATTTACAGTATCTACAGTTAGAGTGATATTATGATATCCACTGAGAATAAACTAATGAACAAAATTAACATACCCCATGCCAAATGGAACTGACAGTCTATATGCAGAAACCAACATTAAAGCAATAGTTATACAAATTGTTATTATTTTTCTTTAAAGCTGTGTAACCATTTTTCCCTCACCAGGTAAGCTTGTGCAGTTTGTGCACTGCATAAACATACATCCCAAGGGGGTGAGCAGAAGCTAACATGAGCCCTAGCTCCACTTACCTGGAACAGAACTGCAGTCCCCTAAAGGAAACAGCCCCTTTTTCTTTGGCCCAAGAAACTAACCAAGCCTTCAACTGTAGGGTTATATCTGCCCACAAGGTGTGCATTTTTCTAATTTGTCCTACTTGCAGGTTTGCCTTTAAAAATCATTTTCCCTGTTCAACATCATTTTCTAGGTTAGCATTATGTCCTAATACAGCTGCGACCTATGCAGCTATCCATCCTCATGATTCTCACTGTCCACAATATACAACAGACTTATAATGCTACCAAATTCAAGTGAAGACTAGGGTGATAGAAATATTTATCCTTAAAAATATCTTGGGCTTCCCTGGTGGCGCAGTGGTTGAGAGTCCGCCTGCTGATGCAGGGGACGCGGGTTCGTGCCCCGGTCCGGGAAGATCCCACATGCCACGGAGCAGCTGGGCCCGTGAGCCATGGCCGCTGAGCCTGTGCGTCTGGAGCCTGTGCTCCACAACGGGAGAGGCCACAACAGTGAGAGGCCCACATACCGCAAAAAAAAAAAAAATCTTTATTAAAAAATATCACAAAAAATAATGTCACAAAATACTAAAAAAGAAGTAATCAACTCTGTTGTTCTCAAACCTGAGTTAGAACTAGGTCTCATAGCCTAGTTTGAATGCTGCCTCTGTGTGATTCTACATGTCTAGAACCCCATTACATCCTCCAAAGAAGAATGCTTCTTCCTTCCAAAGAGTCCTCTGTTGAGGCAGTACCAAAATACTCAGGTAAAGGCACAAAACAGACACCCTTCCAAATAGTTATCATGAAATTCACCTCTAAGGTAAAAATAGTTGGTTTACTTGGGCTAAAAATTACATGCCAATAGTTTTTTATTCCCTTCCTTTAGGACTTGCTACCAGAACTCCCGAGGCAGCACCAGGCTTTTATAGGAATGAAATACCAGCTGTGAGACAGAGGAATCAAGTACATCACTTGCCAGGTGAAAGTGAAAATCTCTTTTATGAACAAAGAAGTTATTCATACTCCATAATTTTCTAGACTTCACAATTTGTCTCAAAACCTTTATTCTTACTTGTTGTGCTGAAAACACAGGTCTCTCATGGTGAATGAAGACTAATTTTCCTAAAGCAATGGTTAAAACTACAGACACCAACTTCAGGAGATATAAAGCAGGAATACCTAAGGCTTTTGACATTTGCCATAGAATTTAGATAGTGGTGGGGTTTTTTTTTACTGTAAACCTGGATAATTTCATCAGGCCTATAAGAAAATAATGGAGTGGCCAACAGATAATTTAGGGAAAACCTAAGAGCCAAAAAGTAGTTTTGTAAAAATTCTCCTTAACTCTTCATGATACAATTAAATATTTTCTGTGATCAGAAACAACTATGATTGATTATCATGGAAACTCCAAAACATCACCTCAGAGGGGCACTGCTCTCTCAAAAGTAGTGAGCAGGAAAAAGGTCCTGTAAATTTTATGCAGATTCTTTGACTATTTGATGCTGCTCATAGGGACCAAATCAGAATCAAACACAAGTTGTACAGCCTTCTTAAATTAGGCATTCATTAAAAAATAGTTGTGATTAGATTTACAACTTTAACAAGCCTGAATTACCAATGTTCTAGACCCCAAGTAAAGTCAGTGACTAAGGAACCTAAAAATAATTGTAACCCACAATTTTCCAAGACAGCAGTTTCTTTTTTTTTCCTTGTGTAATACAACACCCCTGTGATATGCCTTTTTTCTGATGAGAAAACTGAAGCTCAGAGTATTTAAATAAGTGGAGCTAGAATCCCAACTGAGTTTTATTTGGTTGTAAAGCCTAAGCTTTCCCCCTGATTTTCATTAATAAATTGAGAACAAAATGGGAATTACAAAAAATAATCACAATTGGAATTATATGACATCCGGTTAGTGGAGAAAAGATGGCAGAGTAGAAGGATGTGAGCACACCCCTTCTTACAAAAACACCAAAATAATAACTGCTGAATAATAAACCACAAAAAATGCTGGAAAATACCAAAAATGATCCTCTACATCCTACAAGACAAAGAAACCTCAGTGAGACAGTAGGAGCACAATTGTGATAAATCCCATACCCACCAAGTGGTCAATCCACAAACTGGAAAATAATTATACCACAGAAGTTCTCCCACAGGAGTGAAAGTCTGAGCCCCACATCAGGCTCCCTAGCCTGGGGTTCTAGCAATGGAAGGAAGAGCCCACAGAGAATCTGGCTTTGAAGGGCAGTGGAGTTTGATCACAGGAATTCCACAGGACTGGGGGAGACAAAGACTCCACTCTTGGAGGCACACACAAGGGCTCGTGTGCACCAGGACCAGGAAAAAAAGAAGATGCCTCATAAGAGCCTGGGGCAGACTTACCTGCTAGTACTGGGGGGTTCTCCTGTGGAGGTTGGGGGGGCAGCTGTGGCTCACTGCAAGGACAAAAACACTGGTGGAAACTCATTGGTGTGATCCCTCCTGGAGGCCATCATTTCCTCTCCAAGATCTGGCCCCACCCAACAGCCTGTAGGCTCCAGTGTGGGGACACCGCAGGCCAAACAACCTAAAGGGCAGGAACTCAGCCCCATGCATCATCCACCAGGCCACTTAAAGTCTTCTGAGCACACAGCTGCCCGTAAAACACATCCCCTGACATGGCCCTGCCCTCCAGAGGAAAAAGACCCAGCTCCAGCCGCCAGTGGGCAGGAAGCAGTCCCTCCCATCATGAAGCCTTCATAAGCCTCTTAGACAGCCTCATCCACCAGGGGGAAGATAACAAAAGCAAAAGAACTACAACCCCACAGCCTGAGGAATGGAAACCACAATCACAGAAAATTAGACAACATGAGACATCAGAGGAATATGTCCCAGATGAAGGAAGAAGATAAAACCCCAGAAGAACAGCTAAATGAAGTGAGATAGGCAATCTACCTGAAAAACAATTCAGAGTAATGATAGTAAAGATGATCCAAGATCTCAGAAAAAGAATGGAGGCACAGATCAAAAAGATACAAGAAATGTTTAACAAAGACCTAGAAGAACTAAAGACCAAACAAACAGATGAATAATATGATAAGTGAAATACAAAATACACTGGAAGGAATCAATAGCAGAATAAGTGAGGCAGAAGAATGGATAAGTGAACTGGAAGACAGAATGGTGGAAATCACTGCTACAGAACAGAATAAAGAAAAAAGAATGAAAAGAAATGAAGACAGTCTAAGAGTCCTCTGGGACAATATAAAATGCACCAACATTCACTTTATAGGGGTCCTAGAAGGAGGAGAGAGAGAGAAAGGACCTGAGAAAACATTTGAAGAGATAATAGTTGAAAACTTCCCTAACATGGGAAAGGAAACAGTCAAAGTCTAGGAAGCACAGAGAGTCCCAGGCAGGATAAACCCAAGAAGGAACATGCAGAGACACACAGTAATCAAATTGAAAAAATTAAAGTCAAAGAAAAAATATTAAAAACAACAAGAGAAAAATCAACAAATAATATACAAGGGAACTCCCATAAGGTTATCAGCTGATTTTTCAGCAGAAATTCTGCAGGCCAGAAGGGGTTGGCAAGATACATTTAAAGTGATGAAAGGGAAGAACCTACAACCAAGAATACGCTACCCAGCAAGGTTCTCATTCAGATTTGATGGAGAAGTCAAAAGCTTTACAGACAAGCAAAAGCTAAGAGAATTCAGCACTACCAGACCAGCTTTACAAAATATGCTAAAGGAACTTCTCTAGGTGGAAAAGAAAAGGCCACAACTAAAACCAAGAAAATTACAAAGGGAAAAGCTCTCTGGTAAAGGCCAACACACAGTAAAGGTAGGAAATCATCCACATACAAATACGAATTCAAAACCAGCAATTGTGAGAAGAGGAGAGTACAAATGCAGGATATTGGAAATGCATTTAAAATGAAAAGATCATCAACTTAAAACAATCTTCTTTATACATAGAGTGCTACATCAAAACCTCATGGTAACCACAAATGGAAAATCTACAAAGATACACAAAAAAGAAAAAGCAATCCAAACACAACATGAAAGATATTCATCATATCACAAGAGAAGAGAACAAAACAGGAAGAAAAAAGACCTTCAAAAACAAATCCAAAACAATTAACAAAATGGAAATAAGAATATGTATATCAGTAATTACCTTAAACATAAACAGATTAAATGCCCCAACCAAAAGACAGAGTGGCTGAATGGATACAAAAACAAGACTCATATATGTGCTCTCTACAAGAGACCCACCCACTTCAGATCTAGGGACAAATACAGCCTGAAAGTGAGGGGATGGAAAAAGGTATTCCATGCAAATGGAAATCAAAAGAAAGCTGGAGTAACAATACTCATATCAGAGAAAATAGACTTTGAAATAAAGACTGTTACAAGAGAAAAAGAAAGACACTACATAATGATCAAGGAATAAATCCAAGAAGAAGATACAATTGTAAAGATTTATGCACCCAACATAGGAGCATCTCAATATATAAGGCAAACACTAACAGCCATAAAAGGAGAAATTGACAATAACACAATAACAGTGGGGGACTTTAACACCCCACTTTCCTCAATAGAAAGATTGACAGACAGAAGATCAGTAAGGAAACACAGGCCTTAAATGACACATTAGACCAGATGGACTTAATTGATATTTATAGACCACTCCATCCAAAAGCAAGAGAATACACATTCTTCTCAAGCACACATGGAACATTCTGAAGGATAGATCACATGCTAGGCCACAAAGTGAGCCTCGGAAAATTTAAGAAAACTGAAATCATATCAAGCATATTTTCGAACCACAACACTATGAGATTAGAAATCAACTACAAGAAAAAAAAAACTAAAAAAAACACATATACTTGGAGGATAAACAATATGCTACTAAACAACCAATGGCTCACTGAAGAAATCAAAAAGGAAATAATACCTAGAGACAAATGAAAACAAAAGCACAATGATCTAAAACCTATGGGATGCAGCAAAAGCAGTTCTAAGAGGAAAGTTTATAGCAATATAGTCTTACCACAGGAAACAAGAAAATCTCAAATAAACAAGTTAACCTTACAACTAAAGCAACTAGAGAAACAAACAACAAAACCCAAAGTTAGTAGAAGGAAAGAAATCATAAAGCTCAGAGAGGAAATAAATGAAATAGAGACAAAAAAACAATAGCAAAGATCAAGGAATCTAAAATCTGGTTCTTTGAAAGATAAACAATATTGATAAACCTTTAGCCAGAATCATCAAGAAAAAAAGAGAGAGGGCTCAAATCAATAAAATTAGGAATGAAAAAGGAAAAGTTACAATGGACACCACAGAAATACAAAGCATAATAAGAGACCACTACAATCAACTCTATGCCAACAACATGGACAACCTACAAGAAACGGACAAATTCTTAGAAAGGTACAACCTTCCAAGACTGAACCAGGAAGAAATTGAAAATATGAACAGACCAATCACAATTACTGAAATTGAAACTGTGATTTAAAAACTCCCAACAGGGCTTTCCTGATGGCGTAGTGGTTGAGAGTCTGCCTGCTGATGCAGTGGACACGGGTTTGTGCCCCGGTCTGGGAAGATCCCACGTGCTGCAGAGCAGCTGGGCCTGTGAGCCATGGCCGCTGAGCCTGCACATCCAGAGCCTGTGCTCCGCAACGGGAGAGGCCACAACAGTGAGAGGCCCGCATACCAAAAAAAACAATAATAATAAATAAATAATAAAAACTCCCAACAAAAGTCCACAACCAGATGGCTTCACAGGCGAATTCTATCAAACATTTAGAGAAGAGGTAACACCTATCCTTCTGAAACTCTTCCAAAAAATTGCAGAGGAAGGAACACTACCAAACTCATTCTATGAGGCCACCATCACCCTGATACCAAAACCAGACAAAGATATCACACAAAAAAGAAAACTACAGGTCAATATCGCTGATGAACATAGATGCAAAAATTCTCAACAAAGTACTAGCAAACTGAATCCAACAATACAATAAAAAGATCATACACCATGATCAAGTGGGATTTATCCCAGGGATGCAAAGATTCTTCAATATCTGCAAATCAATGTGATACACCACATCAACAGATTGAAGAATATAAGCCATATAATCATCTCAATAGATGCAGAAAAAGCTTTTGACAAAATTCAACACCGATTTATGGTGAAAGCTCTCCAGAAAGTGGGCACACAGGGAACATACCTCAACATAATAAAGGCCATATATGACAAACCTACAGATAACATCATACTCAATGGTGAAAAGCTGAAAGCATTTCCTCTAAGAACAGGAACAAGACAAGGATGTCCACTGTTGCCACTTTTATTAAACATAGTTTTGGAAGTCCTAGCCATGGCAGTCAGAAAAAAAAAAGAAATAAAAGGAATACAAATTGGAAAAGAAGTAAAACTGTCACTATTTGCAGATGACATGATAGTATACATAGAAAATCCTAAAGATGCTACCAGAAAACTACTAGATCTCATCAATGAATTTGGTAGTTGCAGGATACAAAATTTATATACAGAAATCTGTTGCATTTCTATACACTAACAACGAAAGATCAGAAAGAGAGATTAAGGAAACAATCCCATTTACCACTGCATCAAAAAGAATAAAATAACTAGGAATAAACCTACCTAAGGAAGCAAAAGACTTGTACTCTGACAACTATAAGATGCTAATGAAAGAAATCAAAGATGACACAAACAGGATGAAAAGATATACCATGTTCTTGGATTGGAAGAATCAATATTGTCAAAATGACCATACTACAGCTTCAATGCAATCCCTATCAAATTACCAATGGCATTTTTCACAGAACTAGAATTAAAAATTTCATCATTTGTATGGAGATACAAAAGACCACGAATAGCGAAAGCAATCTTGAGAAAGAAAAATGGAGCTGGAAGAATCAGGCTCCCTGACTTCAGACTATACTACAAAGCTACAGCCATCAAAACAGTATGGAACTGGCACAAAAACAGAAATATAGATCAGTGAAACAGATAGAAAGCCTAGAAATAAACCCAGCACCTATGGTCAATTAATCTATGACAAAGGAGGCAAGACTATACAATGGATAAAAGACAGTCTCTTCAATAAATTGTGCTAGGAAAACTGGACAGCTACATATACAAGAATGAAATTAGAACATTCTTTAACACCATACACAAAAATAAACTCAAAATGGATTAAAGACCTATATATAATGCCTGATACTATAAAACTCTTAGAGGAAAACAATTGAAGAACATTCTTTGACATAAATTACAGCAATATATTTTCAATCCATCTCCTAGCATAATGGAAATAAAAACAAAAATAAACAAATGGGAACTAATTAAAGTCAAAAGCTTTTGCACAGCAAAGGAAACCATAAACAAGACGAAAACACAACCCTCAGAATGGGAGAAAATATTTGCAAATGAAGCAACTGACAAGGGATTAATCTCCAAAATCTAAAAACAGCTCATGCAGCTCAATATCAAAAACACGAACACCCCAATAAAAAAATGGCCATAAGACCTAAATAGACATTTCCCCAAAGAAGACATTCAGATGGCCAAGAGGCACATGAAAAGATGCTCAACACTGCTAATTATTAGAGAAATGCAATCAAATTACAATGAGATATTACTGCACACCAGTCAGAGCAGCCATCATTAAAAAGGCTACAAACAATAAATGCTGGAGAGGGTGTGGAGAAAAGGGAACCCTCCTACACTGTTGGTGGGAATGTAAATTGGTATAGCCACTATGGAGGACAGTATGGAGGTTCCTTTACAAACTAAAAATAGAGCTACCATATGACCCAGCAATCCCACTCCTGGGCATATACCTGGAGAAAACCATGGCTTGAAAGGATACATGCACTCCAATGTTCATTGCAGCACTGTTTACAATAGCCAAGGCATGGAAGCAACCTAAATGTCCATTGACAGATAAACGGATAAAGAAGCTGTGATACATTTATACAATGGAATGTTACTCAGCCATTAAAAAGAATGAAACAACGCCCTTTGCAGCAACATGGATGGACCTGGAGCTTATCACACTAAGTGAAGTAAGTCAGACAGAGAAAGACAATTATCATATGATACCACTTTTATGTGGAATCTAAAAAAATGATATAAATAAATTTATTTACAAAACAGAAACAGACTCACAGAGTTGGAGGATGGACTTGTGGTTGCTGGGGGGGAGGAATGGGAGGGGATAGATTGGGAGTTTGAGATTGACATATACACACTACTATGTGTTGAACAGATGGCCATCGGGGACCTGCTATGTAGTGAAGGGAGCTCTGTTCAATATTCTGTGGTGGCCTAGATGGGAAAGGAATTTGAAAAAGAATAAATACACGTACATGTATGGCTGAGTCACTTTGCTATACACTGAGGCTGATGCATCATTGTTAATCAACTATACCCCAATATAAAATAAAGTTTTTTTAAAAGAGCTGGAAAGGGCTTCCCTGGTGACGCAGTGATTGAGAGTCCGCCTGCCAATGCAGGGGACACAGGTTCATGCCCCAGTCCAGGAAGATCCCACATGCTGCGGAGCAGCTAAGCCCATGAGCCATGGCCACTGAGCCTGCGTGTCCAGAGCCTGTGATTGGCAACGGGAGAGGACACAAAAGTGAGAGGCCCGCGTACTGCAAAAAAAAAAAAAAAAAAAAAGCTGGAAAAAAAAACCCAAGCAATTATGACATCCAAGCAGAGAGAAGTTGCTAAATTATAAGGAGACAATGTTTTAACAAAAAAAAAGAACTTAGATATATTTTTCATGAAACATCAGAAACACTGTTTACCATTTAAGTTCCAGGAAAAAGTGGTTTTGAAAGTAATTTTTAGTTTTTATAATTTATATAATCAAATTATCACAATCTGAATTTATTAAACCTTGTTTGCCAAAAACAGTAATCAACACTGGTATAGTACTTTAAAGTACTCAAGGTATTTTTCATGAGTATTATCATATTTAGTTCTATAGCAATCCTGTAAGGTTGGTATAGTTCTCATTTTATATGAGTGGAGAATTATGGCTAAAAAAATAATTCTATAACTTGCCCAAGTTTATTCTGCTAATACATGGCTTAGCTGGAACCAACCTAATCTTTAGACCTCAAGTTCCTCTCACTCCACAAATTACTTGACCTCCTTTTGTATGCTTTCAAAAAGGTGTGTTGAAGAACCTAGTTCTCTCTAGGAGTTTATAATTCAAGATAGACAAGAACAGAAATAAAGTTTCATAATCAGTTAACATTTGCTTATATGACACTAACAAAAAGTCACTGATTCACTAACATCATTTAGATAGAAATGTAATACATATTTTCAGGTGGCAAGAAAGCTAGAGTCATGACATTAAATTTTTGTATGCTGGGGCAAATTCTAATAAATATACCTCTTTGCCTGGCTATATCATAACCACTTATAAAAAAATGGGGGGTGGGAAATGGCAACAAAATTAGAAGTGTGTAGGTCTTTCAGGACTCCATCATGGCACGGTAACTCCAAAATATTTTTATGTGTGTGTTTTTTAACTACACTTGCACATATATATATGTATATGTATATATGCATATATATGTATATTTATATATGTGTATATATATACACATACACACACACACACACACACACACACACACACACACACCAGGTGTTTTTGTCCTATCTTCGTTTCTAGCATAGGGAAGATAAGAGACAAATGAAATTAATTAACTGACTGGTTAGAATATAGTAATGAATCAGGTAGATAAACTTTACAAACATTTTAATCTAAACAACTTCTTATTTTAATTTAGTGTTAGGTTTATTTATTTTATAGAAGATGTCTAGGATACACAGGTATCTTCTATGTCAGGAAGATTGTATTGCTTAGTGCAAAGGGCATAGCTTTGGAGTCTTAGAAATTTCACCTTACCCTACCTCTTTCTACCATTATAACTTTAGCCAAGTTTCTTAATCTTAACTGTGTGCTAGTGCCCAGAACAGAGATTCTCAATAATATACAATAGTGGTTATATTATAAAAGCAGTGATGAACTCCCATGGCCTAAAGAAACTAAACTTGTTCTCCTTGACCATTCTAAATTTCCAATTAATAGTTGTAGCTTAGCCTTAAAGTAGAAATCCTTCATGGGAAATCAAAAAGTCAATCCAGTTGTTTCTAATCAACAAACAGCTTATCAAAGATTTGTGTTAGAAACTTCTAACCTAGCTTTTTATGATATTTCCCATTAAAGTAGTAGCCATATTCAGACTGATTGAGGGTTCATCTCTGTTCCTAAAATTTTGATTCAAATGTGGAACCAAGGATCTGAATAAAAAATTATTTGAAGCCAATACGACATTCCTCTGATAAGCCAGGCTGCACTAATTATTTACTTTAAATTGAATCAGGACTTAGGAAGAAGGCGTATGAATATACAGGCAATGATACAGTCAAGATATACTGACACCTCCTAGGCAAAACCCTGTTGTAATACCTGAACTTCTGTTTATATTTAGGGCTAAGCATATGACCCCATTCTGGCATAAGCTATGGTAAACCATCACAGTACCATGTCTCATTACTGTAAATGAACCTGAATTTGGGAGGCAGATAATCTAGGAGTAGAGATGAATAGTTTTGCAAAGGTTTATAATCTGGTCCTATTGTAGCGCTTGGCTGTCACCAAATCTTTAGGCCTGAATTTATAAATATTAATATGTATTTTGCCATCAGCTAATCCTTTTACTCATTTGCATCATCTTTGGTCTCTTATGACATCCTACCTAACAATTTCTAGGTGATTCATAAGGTGATAGATGTGGTTAGGTAAGTGAATAACACTATCTGTGGGGATGCTTCAAATTTTTTAAAACTCAGATTTAGTGGCATGTAATTTACATTAGAATAAAATTCACCTTTTTAAATGTACAGTTATTCATTTTCTTTCCTTTGTTTTTATTTTCAAAAATGTAAGCCACAACATGTTAAAAGTAGCAAGAATTTCCTGACAATTTTCCCAGAATCTAACAGGACTAGGATAATAAGAAATCAAACTGTTCTAATACTTGCTGCAGCAATATTCCCTGCCCCGCAGCTGGATTACAGTATGGTACTGTTTTCTGTATTACTGTCTGTGAGCCAAGACAGGCAGCTTTTCAAGGTGTTGAGGGATTGTGCAGAGGAAAGAAATAATGGTACCATATGCAACTGGAGGCATTATCAAACTTGCTGTATTTAATACTAGACACTAGATTGCAAAAAGGACATGTTGTCTGGGTAAGTCATTTTTGATACAGAATACCACAGAATGACAAGCTTTCTTGCCAACTAAGTTTAATAATGAATATAATACCTAATATTATTTACCACACCATGTTAAGTACTTTACACATATTTCTTTAATACTGACAAGATCCCTTTGAAGTAGGGACTAATTATCAAACCCATTCTACAAAGGAACAGAAACAGTCATCCTGAGATTTAAGTAACTACCAGACCAGGGTCACTCAGCTGGCAAATGTTTGAGTTACGGTTTGACTTCAGCTATGGTTTTGATCACTGGGCTTCATTTCGCCAGACCCTAGGAAACTTACCTTGAAGAAAAGCAGAAGTCTTTGTGGAGCTTCACAGAAGGGGAAAAACATATCTATTCTCTTCTAATAGGAGCATTACTATCCTTGTAACTATCAACTTCTCTTCCTCATTAGAAAATGGAAGATCAAAGACAGATACGAAAAAAAATTGCTCAAAAGGAACTAAAAATGTACCTGTTAACTTTATATATATATATATATATATATATATATATAAAATCATAATCACCTTAAAATGCTCAGCAACATAATATCTATATCAAACTTAACAACTAAGGACAACATGGCGTCTCTTTAATGGAAAATCTGAGATGCATCGCAGGATGTACTTTTTTGTGGAAGGGTCTTGAGTGAAAGTCCCATAGGTTGGTTAAAGTTTATAAAACAGTAAAACATGATTTCTCAAAATGTGATCTATCTGCCAACCTCTTTTATTAGTATTGCCTGCAACACTTATTAAAATACAGATTCCTGCTGACCAAATGAGAGTACCTAGAGATGGCCCGTAATGCTTTAAGAACTGGCATATGAGAGCAAAAATGAGTTACTTTTTTTTTTTTTAATTGTGCCAGAGGTTAGAACTGGAACAAACTAGTAAATGGTAAAGGAAAGTAGTTTGAGCTCAAATGGAAAGAAATTTTGTAGCAATTATAGCAACCCAAAATTGGACTTTTTTATACTTTGAAGGTTTCTATCACAAACAGGTATGATGTCAAGAATGTTGTAAGAGAATACTTGCATTGAGTAGGATATTGGACTATGTGACCTTAAAGATTCCTTTGAGCCAGGATTCTCCACCTCTCTTAGTGCAGTGTGCTAAGATAATGAGTAATGTGAAGTTTCTATTTCCCATTTTCTCCTCTTTGGCTAACAATATGAAATGATAGTGGTATGTATGCTTTTGCTAGGTAACAGTAAAAATGAAGAAATTCAGAGAGCTGCATTCCCAAGGCACATTGCACAGGTTAATACGTACTGTTTTCATTCAGTTTATTTCCAGGACTACTTGCCTCTTATTCCCTCTTGCCTTACTCATCTTCCAACCCAAATTCCTCAAATGTTAATGTGTAACATATTCTTGTACCACTTGAAACGTGCTTTCTGTCTGTTTAGCCCTCTTCAGAATAACCCTTCTCCCCTACCTTCCAACTTTACTGTTTTTTTTAAACTTTCATTCAGCAAACACTTATTGTACATCTGTTCTATGCCAATAATTAATTAGGTATTGGGAATATAATCCCCATCCCTAGAGAACGCAAAGTTTCAGGATTTTAGTCGATAGTAGACAAAGTAAAAAAAAATCAAGTATAATAAAATGTGTTATAAAAGATGTGTACAAGGTGCTATGAAAGTTAAGATAATGGCACCAAATGAAGCTTTAAGGCTGAGGCTGCCTTCGAGGAGGTGGTGATTTTTCAGCTGTCTTAAAGGATGAGTATGAGTTTACTAGTAGCTGGACAAGTGAAGATTTTTCTGTGCATAAATAACAGACACCTGTTATTAACATTGTTATTAAAGAAGTTTGTCAATCAATCCCACCATCTAATTGCTCCCTTTTCCTCCCCCATTTATACAATTGAGGTTGGGGTTTGTTACGGGCCCCCAGTTTTTAGGTAGGAAGCAGTCTACAGGAAGCCAAGAAGGTTGGTGGTGGAGTGGAAGGGGTATCCCAAAAGTGGAGATTTGAGAGCCAGAGTAAATTAGATACTAGACTAACAGAAAGGAACTGTTTGACTTCTTTCTGAAAGCATCATTATAATCCATTTTTGAATTTATACTATATAGATATATTGAAATACCCTATTTAAAAACAAAATAGAAACAATTAAAAAGATAAATTCTGAAACAAATCCTTACATTATAAAGAATTAGTTCCTATTTTAAAAATTAAGTGAAAGATTTAAAATAGTAACATCCCACTTCCTCAGTCTATCTGAATTGTGAATCAATTTACAAAATATACTTTATTTGCAACCTGTTCTGGCATAATTATTACATATATTTATTTAGTTTGACATTTTTATATAAATACAATCTTTTTGTTGTGCTGCTGATTCTAAACCCACATTGCTCAAATTTGATTTGATTTCTCCTTAATAGAATTATTTAGTATCTTTTTTATAGAGACAACTGCCTGTTGCTATTATTTTTATTAGAATGATAATGCTTAGATTTCCTTTAATAAGTAGTTTAGCATGGCATATTGTAGTCAGCAAGCTACAGCCCACAGGCCAAATCCAGCTTGCAACTTATTTTGGTATGACTTGTGAATTAAGAATGGGTTTTTTAAATGGTTGGAAAAAAATCAAAAGATGAGTAATATTTCATGACACATAAAAAGTATATTTAGGTTTCTATTATATTTAGGTTTTATAAAATATATTCCAATAATTCCAGCTGAAATATTAGAGATAGTATCAAACATGTTATTTGACAGATGGGAAGATTAAGCTGAAAATTGATGAAGGGATTTTTATAAAACTTTTTCAAAGTTTTGTAATTAGGTGGTAACAATTCAGAAATTTGTAACTCATGTTTTCTGATTTTAAATTGAGTATTCTTTCTACTATATCATACTGCATCTTTATTTTAAAATATCTTTCCTAATTGTAAAGAAAGTCACTCATTAGAAGGTATAAATTAATTGATAGTACCAATTTGAGTCTTAATAAAGTATTAACTGACAGAAAATATTTCTAACATGATTTCCCCTAATGCAATTTCTTTCTATTATAACATTCCAGTTAAATATTTTATGAAATGCCCAATGTAAAATTTTTAGTAACAGATAATGAGGCAAATTTTCAATAAATTGTAGGAGTTTTCTTGGTTTATTCAAACATTTTATGACAGTTTGATTTATAATAATAGAATTAAATTTATTTTCAAATATTTTTTATTTAAGATTTTTTTATCTACTGAATTTAACATTGTAGTATTCAATATATAAGTCATTTCATCTGCCATAGGTATGGTAAAGTTTCCTTCACTATATCATACACATCTATAATAGAATTTTCTTTCTATTTCAAAAAATGCTTACAGAGTTAATCAGTTTTCCCCCTTACCATTGTTATTTATGATCTGAACTTATACATTTGTTGCAGTACTTTTTTATCTATCAGATTTATCTGGAATTGATTTTTGGTTCTTTCCAAAATAAGAAATCACTTCTCATGCTACATGTGAAAAAAACTATGCAAAGATGCACTTTAATTATTTACTGTAATAACAGTTGCTTTTCTCATGTTTCTGTTTGCATATTATTTATTCCTGAATGACAACAAACTAACACTGAACAATATTTCTGCTTCCATAATGCTCACTAAATGTAACGTTCATTAGGATTTCAATACTTATACTGTAAAACATACTGTTCCCTCACACTCCTCTTTAATTTTATATAATTAACAACTGCCTTTTTCCTTTTTCTGTTGTTTCAGTTAAAGGATCAAGAAAGTTAAGTCTGCCAACAGATCTTAAGGCTGATCTTGGTACGGTAGGCAAAAGCCAACAATTTTAAGTTTTGTTACATTCATTTGGCTGAACATTTTAACCAACCAGTCCATGAATAACAAGTTTCCTAGATGGCAGTGTTTAATGGCTTTCCAAAAAGCCTTTCTTAAAAATCACCATACAGTTCTGTTGGCAGCATTCAACATTTTGTTTGTTAATCATTTTACAAAATTATGTTTCATAAATCATTACACACCAAGGTATATAATGTTTTCGGGTTTTTTTTTTTATCATGAGAATGGTTTTAAACATTAACTAGTCATGCATATGGACCCTTGTGACTGTAACCATGTAAATGAACATCACTTTTTCCGGAACTATTTTTCCCATTTTGTATATTAAAATCATTTAGAATTAATGCTATTTAACAACAACAAAGTCCGATACATAAAAGAATAGAGTTCTCTCCATTTAAGAAAGTTATAGAAGATTTTATTCACTTTTAGTTTATTTTTTGTGGTGGTTAAGAGCTTATTCATAATTCTAGCTCTGAAATAAATAGGCTTTCATAAATTTTTCTTTCAGAACTTTTATCTGCTTGTGCCAAGATAATTTTTTTCTGAAATTTAATTGAATTACTTTTATTTTCATCTCCTTTATTCTGACTTAAAGTCATAGCATTAAATCCTACTAATGTCATGGTTGAAATAAGAAAAATACAATAATTAGTCTTTGCATTATTTTTTAGTGTACAAAGCTGTTTCACATACATTATTTTATTTGACTTTCTTAGCAACTCTTTAAGATAGTTATCATTGTTCCCAGTCTTTTTTTTCAGAGTAGAAACTGAGGTTATATTGTTAATAAATTGTAGAATTAAGATTTTAACCTAGATCACAGAACATAATACCCAAAGTTTATGGAGCATATTCACATACCTCATCTCATTGTATCTAAGTTAAATAACTTTTAGTCAAATCGTTTGTTACATTCAAAATCTGATTACATATCATCTTAGACGAATTTGATTAAATTGGACAATTACGTTATTGTATTTTTAAATGCAAAGCACTAACATATTCAGTATTATTAGTTTAATATTAACAAAATTGTTATGAAGTTAATTAGTATTTTGCCAATGTAATTGATGTCAGAGGAAGAATCAACATTCTAGTTCCATTTGTTGACCTCCTACTACATGTCAGACATTATGCTACATAATTTCTACAAATTATCCGAGATAGATCAGTAATATTGTTCCCACTTTACAAATAAATTAAGGCTATGAAAAATTCAAATTTGTCTAAAGTCATACAACTATAGCAAAACTGAATTTAAATCAGGTATATATCATTGCAAAACTTATAATCTTATAATTACCTATCATTTTGTATAGCATGTACTGTGACAAATGTCAAATGAAGACTAAAGAATGAGAATGCTTTTCTCTAGAAAAATACGCATTCTGATATTTATTCACGTAATTTCCACATATCATAATTTCTTTCCTAGAATGTTGAAAAGGAATAATAAAAAAAATAGAAGATTCCCAGCCCACTTCCATATTTATTGGAAGTAGCAAAGAAAGCTCTTAGTTTTAATTCTAATCTGGAGGTCAGTTAGGCATGATTGTTATTAATAAACATATTAATAAACAATTCCTAAAACTGTCAGTCGCCAATTATCTCCTTCCCAGTTGCTTCATTCTATTTTTACACATACTTTAGACAAAGATGATTATGAAAACTCACGTATATAAAAGATAAAATAGTCAAGTGCTTATCACTTTACTAAAGGATTTTTTGCAATTAAAAGTATTCACAATAAAATTTCATTAAATCCCTATTTCTAAGTATGTTGTCAATGTAATTTCATTTTTAAAACTTGTTTCCCACAAATCTCCAGAAAAAAAATTATAAGGATTCTGAAAGAGGATAAATGTCTTTATGTATGTAAATTCTTCCAATGTAAAACCTTGGTGTAAAATATATCCTGGGTTGCTTGTAACATGGTTTTAGGAAGAATATTCTCCAGTGGTGTATAATCCTTTAGTGAAGGAGGAAAATGTGTAAGAAGCTATTGTAGTACACCAAATAAGGACAAAAGTAGGATAACAACAGTGAAAATGAAGAGGTGTTACCATGGGAGACTTTACAACTGGGATTGGGAACAGTGAGGGAACAGGGCTGGTAAGGCATAGGAAATAGGGGGAGTCAAGGATGACTAGAGTGCAGAAAATGGAGAATACCATTCTCATGGAGAATACCTGGTTTGAGAGGAAAGGAAAATGAGTTTGAGTTGCTCAGGGACATTCATGTTAACCACTCAGTGAGCAATTAGAAATGTAGGACTGTTTACCATATAGCACAGGGAACAATATTCAAAATCTTACAATAACCTATAATGAAAAATAATCTGAAAAAATATATATGTATACATCATTTTGCTGTACACCTAAAACTAACACAAATTGTAAGTCAACTATACTTCAATTAAAAAAATTAAAAAAAAAGAAATGTAGGGCTAGAGTGTAGAGGGGAAATCTCAAGCCCAAAGTAATAGATAACAGTCATCTGTGTAAAGGTATTAGTGACTGTATATGAGCTGTTCACTGAAGACAAAGGAAAGATGACAACGTGTTGGAGAGCTTTGGGTACTAATGTAATAACTTGTTTGTTACAAAAATCCTTATCTGGAGTGGCGGTATAACAGTAAAAGTAAAATAATAGTAATAACAGTAAAAAACCTCATACGTTGGACAGTTATGCAATTAGAACCCTCAAGTTGTTAGCCTTTTATGAAGTAGTTACCAGAATCATGGTAAATTGCTTTATTCCCTAACATTTTAACATTCAGTGAGTGAAAAACTGTCTTGTTTCTCAATTTTTAACAAAAAATACAGACATTTCTCTTTCTTAATAAAGATTTTGAATTAATGACCTAATAATGAATTGATAATTCAAACCCTGAATGCACATAATCCAGGGGCTGGCACAACGTTATGAATATAGTGTTATATATGCATTATAGAATACTGTAAATGAAACACAGGCCCCCGTGAACCCTTAAAAATATCTACTACAGGATGGCCTCCAGCCAATGAAAAGATGCGTGGAGAGGCCATGGTCAAAGGACAAGTAGTGATAATTTAATTTATTTAATTGTAAAACTAAAGTTAAATGACAGTGGCAAATATTATTATAAAATAAAATGTAAACATAAAATCCATAATGATATAGAAATACTTTAACTTTTCTTTTTTCGAGAGGGAAAAGAGAGGTTAAAGTTGCTAACAAGAGTTAACATTTCTATAGCTAAGTGTGGTGGTTAATCAGTGATGAACTGAGAGCAAAGATAAGCAGAGGAAGAGGAATTATACTTAATTTCACCTTTCACGAGGGGAAATAAATTGACATTATGCATATATAGCAATTCAAGAAGAATTAAAATTATATCTTCAAGATAACCACTAAAAATAATTAATACCCCAAATAAATCAGGCAAAGGATAATACATATAAAAAAGAAAATAAGAAAATACAGGCCATATAGTGAAAGAAGCTACAGAAACTAGAGAAGGAAAAAGAAGGAAGAGGAAGAAGGGGGGAAGAGGAGGAGGAGAAGGAAGAGGAAGATGAAATGATCTACATAAAACTTGCAGAATGGAACACAGCCTGTTCCTGTTGACTGACCAGAGTCTTCAAATTCTACACTCTGAGCCTGTCAGGACTGCCCTGACCCCAGCTTTCTAACCTTTAAAAACACCAAAAATATTGTCCCTGCAACAATTTTTACTGGAGCCAGTTGCCGTGCCATACTCAGATTGCCCTTAGCCACAATACCCACAAAGTTCCCACCTATAAGAGGAATGGGAGCCAGTGGGTGAAACCTCATGCACTCCAGGAGCACAGTGGAGACATCACAGGTAGGGATAGGGCTCTCGAGCATGATCACACTGTCCTTTGCAGGAGTTGGAAAGATGGGGTTTGGGCGCTAACCCTGGTAACCTTGAGAATTAATCATGCAGCCACTTTTGTGAAGTGGTCCCCTCTAAAGAACAAATTTGCTGTGGAGAGTGAAAAACAATTCATTTCTGTCTGTCACTTGGATATAAAAATGACGAGTGGGTAAGCAAGCACATTAAAAAGCCAGTTCATTCATTGTCCTTAGTTTGGACCGGTATCTCCGTGTTTTGCTGACAGCAGGATCATGTGACTTCAAATGCAGAGTGCTTCTACATACAATTAAAAAGTGGATGAAAAGCCAACCAGTATACCATGGAGTAGCAAGATGCATTTTGGTTAACTGATGTCACAGTTTGGTGGCACTGGAGGCTGGGTCCCTGGTTCAACTTCTCTACCACTGGGAGCCTGAGTAAGCACCACGTGCAGTCCTGATGTCTCAAATAGTGTTCGGGCTGCAATCTGAAAACAGAGTTCCTGTCACTCCTGAGTGTATTGTTTGTCTCAGAGAACAGTGTTGTAGCTGCTGGCCAAGAATGCTGCCCAGTGCTTTTTAACTAAGATGACCATGGCTGCTTGACCTTAGTCTCCAAACTAGACATTCCAAAACACAGCATCCAGCACATGTTAGCCATGGAACATTTCCACAACATAGACAAGAGTCACAATCAAGGACCATAATACAGCCTCAGAGATGCTACACCGGAATAGCATCACTCAAGTACCTATTTGCAAGGTAGACAAGCAAGACGATCAGAAATTTTGCCCTATAGGAATCAATGGAGCCATGATGATTTGGGATTTCAAGACCTTAGAGTCCTCCACCCAGGGCCTTCAACTAATATGAAGCTGAGTGAACCTCTATGATCTAGCATGACAGACTACAACTGACTGCAGCTCTGTTTGTAACTTGCAAGATGGTGAGGAAAGCCAACCACAAGGAAACACTAAAAATGCATATGCCGATATCATTTGAGTGTTGTTTGAATATAACTGGTGAAAATATTGGATTTTTAAACAGTCTTTTAAGGTTTTTAATCTATTTTTTGTACATTTGGTTTTTGGCTGTTTCATTCCATTCTAGACCAAAGCTTCTCTTTAAGCAGTTCATTATGGAAAATTGTCACATTAACTTAAGAAGGGGGTTAGTATGTAAATTGTCTCCCAGAAAATTAAGTAAAAATACTAAATGTGTTTTTTTAAATGACAGAACTATAATGAAATGTCTCTGTCAATAGACATAAAAAGTGAATTACTTTACTTACAAGAAAAAGGCTTTCAGCATGTATAACAAAACAAAATTCACAAGAGAGACATCTAAAGCAAAGTGATTCAAAGGCTAGTAGTAGGACATATAAGACAACTACTAGCAAAAATAAAACAGGAGTTATGATGTTAATATCAGCTGAGTTCAAGGCAAAATACATTAAATTAGAAAAGTGCTGATATTTATAGTGCTGAAATGTACCATCTACAATGAAACTGTTTACAAATTTTAATAAACCAAGTAATGCAGGATAATTACATTTCTTACAGTTCTTGATGTACAAGAAACATTAAGCAGAAATGTGATAACCATAAGAGATTCTAACATAATTTAATGACAACTCAAGGAGGCAAAAAGTAAGAAAAACCATATGGGAACAAAGAAACATAATTTACTTGGAAGATTTATTTAATATATCCTGAGCTTTATACCTTGAAAATGTGTTATAATTTCAAGTGCCCACTGAAAAACTTATAAAAGTTAAACCAATGTTAAAACCACAAAGAAAACCTTAATACGTAATAGAATCTTACAAACCACATTTTAAAATCAAATTAATGACCTAAGAAATTAAAACAAAAAAATAGAGAAAACAACAACAACA
This sequence comes from Phocoena sinus, assembly GCF_008692025.1. Taxonomy (NCBI): domain Eukaryota; kingdom Metazoa; phylum Chordata; class Mammalia; order Artiodactyla; family Phocoenidae; genus Phocoena; species Phocoena sinus. The sequence continues at coordinate 77,615,501 of NC_045766.1, read as the reverse complement.
ACCCCTACCACCTGCATGATTTTAAAACCCTCAAACAATTCTTGGCCCTGGTTTCTGACTTACTAGGTGAGTAGCTAGCTCTTTTTTCTTTTTCTTTTTTTTATTTTGGCCGTGCCATGCATTTTACAGGATCTCAGTTCCCTGACCAAGGATCGAACCCAGGCCCACAGCAGTGAAAGCACCAAGTCATGACCACTGGACCGACAGGATTTCCCACTAGCTTTTTTTTCATAGCTCCTGCAATATCATGGATCAAGAACTCTGAAAATTATAGACTAAAGATCTAGAAACTAGTGGAAAGCAACTATAAAACTACTTATCCAGAGTAGAGAACAAAGAAGGGGGAGCTGGAGAAAAAATTCCAGACTACATAAAAAAAAAGTCGTGCTAAAAAAGACAAAAGTTAAGTACTACAACAGTTCATTCTATATGAAATTAATTTTATTAAAAGAATAACAAAGACTTATTTTAAAGACTTTTAGGATACTCAAAGGGAGCAATGAAACAATTTTTTAAAAGATTATGAAGCTAAAACAAGCACAAATGAAAAAGCCAATTAAGAATTGGATAACAATGGATGAACAAATAGAGACTATTAATAAAGAAATAGAAATTATAAAAAGGAACTAAGTAGAAATTCTGGAGCAAAAATTACATAGGCAAAGTGAAAAATTCACCAGAAAGGTTTAACAGCAGATTTGAGCTGGCAGAAGAAAGTGGCCAATTGAAATTATCAACTCAGAGGAGCAAAAAAATACGAAAGAAAATGAACAAAGGTTAAGTGACTTGTGAGACACCATTGAGTATGCCAGTATATTATGGGAGTACCACAAGAAGAGAAGGAGAAAAAAGGGAAGAAAGAATATTTGAGGAAATGGCTGAAAACATCCCAAACTTGAGGAAAGATGTGAATCTCTACAGCCAAGAAAGTCAATGAGCTCCAAATGTGAAAAACTCAAAGAGACCCACACTGGGACACATTACAATCAAACTTTACACAAAGAGAGAATCTTAAAAGCAGCAAGAGAGAAGCGACTCATCATGTATAAGGGCTCCTCAATAAGATTAAAAGCCAGTTGCACATCAGAAACCATAAAAGCCAAAATGCAGTAAAATGACATATTTAAAGTGCTGAAAGAAAAGAAAAATGTCGACAAAGAATTCTATAACTGGCAAAATTTTCCTTCAAAAATGAAAGAAAAATTAAGACATTCCCAGATAAACAAAAGCAAAGAGAGTTTATCACTAGTAGACCCCCCCCCCCCCCACACACACACACACGAAATACTAACGGGAGTCTGCTGGCTGAAGTGAAAAGACACTAGACAGTAACTTGAAGCCATTTAAAGAAATAAAGAACACTGGTAAAGGTAACTAAATAGGCAGATATAAAAGCCAGTATTATTATATTTTTCTTAACCCCTCTTTTGTTTCCTACATGACTTAAGAGACAAATGTATAAAACCGTTATAAATCTTTTTTAATGGGCATGCAACGTATAAAGATACTAAGGCAACAACAACATAAGGGGAGGTGAGGGAGCTCTATAAGAGCTGAGTTTTGTATGCTATTGAAGCTAAGTTGGTATCAATTCAAAATAGATTGTTATAAATTTATGATGTTAATTATAATCACCAGGATAACCATTTGAAAATAACTAAAAAATACACAGAAAAGGAAATGTGGAGGGATAAAAAAGATATATTAGAAAAAAAATGAATCAAAAAAGAAGGCAGTATTGGAGCAATTCAGAAAGATATTTTTTGAAAACAAATATAAAAATGGCAGAAGTGCTTCTTTATTAGTAATTATTTTTTAAAGTAATTACTTTAAATGGATTAAACTCACCATTTAAAAGTCAAATTGGCAGACTAAAAAGTATATAAGATCCAACTATATAAGAGACTCATTTTAGATTAAAAAAACAAATATATTAAAATTAAAATGATAGAAAATGATATTCCATGCAAATAGTAAACAAAGCTTGGGTGGCAATATTAATACTAACAGACAAAGTAGACTTTAAGTCAAAAGCTAACAAAGAAGGAAATTATATATTGATAAAAGCATCAATTCAGTGAGAAGATAAAACAATTGTAAATAAATATGCACCAAATAGCAGAGTCCCAAATATATGAATCAAACATTAACAGAATTGAAGGGAGAATTAGACAATTCTACAATAATAGTTGGAGAATTCAATAGGCTGCTTTCAATGAGGATAGAAAATTTACACAGGTGATCAAAAAAGAGGATGTGAATAACACTGTAAACCAATTAGTCCTAATAGACATATATAAAGTACTCTACACAATAATAATAGAAGACATATTCTTCTCAAGGGCTCATGGAACACTGTCCAGGACAGGACATATTTTAGGCCACAAAACAAGACTCAGTAAATTTCAAAAGATTAAAACCATACAAAGTTTTCTCTTTAACCACAATGGAAAGAAACTAGAGTCAGAAATAAAGCTGGAAGGCTTCCCTGGTGGCGCAGTGGTTGAGAATCTGCCTGCCAATGCAGGGGACACGAGTTCGAGCCCTGGTCTGGGAAGATCCCACATGCCACGGAGCAACTAGGCCTGTGAGCCACAACTACTGAGCCTGCACGTCTGGAGCCTGTGCTCCGCAACGAGAGGCCGCGACAGTGAGGCCCAGGCACCGTGATGAAGGGTGGCTCCCGCTTGCCGCAACTAGAGAAAGCCCTTGCACAGAAATGAAGACCCAACACAGCCAAAAATAAATTAATTAATTTAAAATAAAAAGGAAAAGAAAAGAAATAAAGCTGGAAAATTCATAAAACTTGGAAATTAAATAGAACACTCTTAAACAACTAATGGATCAAAGAGGAAATTAAAAGGAAAATTGGAGATACTTTGAGACGAATGAAAACAAACAACTAAATCTATAGGTTACACCGTAGACACATCTCAGAGGAAAATTATAGGTATAAATGCCTACATTAAAAAGAAGAAGGCTCCTATTTACAATAGCCAGGACATGGAAGCAACCTCAGTGTCCATAGACAGATGAATGGATAAAGAAGATGTGGCACATATATACAATGGAATATTAGCCATAAAAAGAAACAAAATTGAGTTATTTGTAGTGAGGTGGATAGACCTAGAGTCTGTCATACAGACTGAAGTAAGTCAGAAAGAGAAAAACAAATACCATATGCTAATACATATATATGGAATCTAAAAAAAAAAAAATGGTTATGAAGAACCCAGGGGCAGGACAGGAATAAAGATGCAGACGTAGAGAATGGACTTGAGGACTTGGGGAGGGGGAAGGGTAGGCTGGGATGAAGTGAGAGAGTGGCATGGACTTATATATACTACTAAATGTAAAATAGATAGCTAGGGGGAAGAAGCTGTATAGCACAGGGAGATCAGCTCAGTGCTTTGTGACCACCTAGAGGGGTGGGATAGGGAGGGTGGGAGGGATACGCAAGAGGGAGGAGATATGGGGATATATCTATATGTATAACTGATTCACTTTGTTATAAAGCAGAAACTAACACACCATTGTAAAGCAATTTTACTCCAATAAAGATGTTAAAAAAAAAAAGAAAGCTCTCAGAACAATAATCCAACTCTACACCTTAACAAACTAGAAAAGATCAGCCAATTAAACCCAAAGCTAGCAGAGTAAGAAAAAAAATAAAGATGAAAGAAAATAAAATAAATAATGGAAAATCAATAATCAAGCCATAAGTTGACTCTGAAAAGATCAACAAATTGACAAACCCTCACCTAGACTAAGAAAAAAAGAATATACAAACAGTTATAATCAGGAATAAAAGTTGGTACATTACTATCAACCTTACAGAAGTTAGAGGATTATAAGAGAATACTATGAACAACTGTATGCCAACATTAGATAATCTAGATGAAATAGGCAAATTCCTAGAAATACATGAATTAACAAAACTGACTTAAGAAGAAAGAAAATCTGAGCTTAGCTATTCAATGTCAAGTAAGGACATTGAATCAGTACTCAGAAACCTCCTGACAAAGAAAAGTCCAGGATGAGATGGCTTCACTGGTGAATTCTAGCAAATATGTAAAGAAGAATTAACACGTATCCTTATCAAACTCTTGCAAAAATAGAAGAGGGAACCTTTCCTAATGCAGTCTATGAACCAGCATTACTCTGATTTCAAACCTAGACAAAGAACACCCAAGAAAATAAAATTAAAGACCCATATCCCTTATGAATATACATGCAAATATTCTCAAAGTATTAACAAACAAAATCCAACAGCATATTAAAAGGATTATATACCATAATCAAGTGAGATTTATCTCAGAAATACAAGAGTGGTTCAACAGAAGAAAATTAAAAAGGTAAAAAAAACACACTAACAGAATGAAGGAAAAATCCCACACATGATCATCTCAATTGGTGCAGAAAAAGGATTTGACAAAATTGAATACCCTTTCATGATTCAAAAAAAAAAAACCCCACACAAAACAAACAAAAAAATTCGGAAAACTAGAAATAGAAGGGAACGTCCTTAAACTGATAAAAGTCATTCACGATAAGCCCACAGTCATTCTACTCAAGGGTGAAAGACTGAAAACTTTCTTCATTAAGATCAAGAACAAGACAAGGATGCCTTTGTTTACCACTTCTATTTTGTACTGGAAGTTCTAGCCAGAGATATTAAGCAAAATAAGTAAAGAGCATCCAAATTAGTAAAGAAGTAAAACTATCCCTGTGGCAGATGGCATGATCCTCTATACAGAAAATCCCAAAGAATCCACAAAAGAACTAGAACTAATAATTTAGCAAAGTTGCAGCATATAAGATAAACACACAGAAATCAGCTGCATTTCTATACATCAGCAATGAAAATTTTGAAAAAGAAATTTTAAAAAATTCCATTTGTAAGTCTCCCAAATAATAAAATACCTAGAAATAAATTTAACCAAGGAGATGTAAAACTTGTACACTGAAAACTACAAAACATTGCTAAAAGAAATTAAAGAAGACCTATGTAAGTGAAAATACATCCCTTGTTCATGAATTGAAATGCTTAATATTGTTTAAGTAATACCCAAAACAATCTAACAGATTTAATGCAGTCACAGCCAAAATACCAATAGCCATTTTAAATAATAGAAAAGCTTATCCTAAAATTCATGTGGAAATGACAAAGCAAAAATAGACAAAACAATACTGAAAAAAGGAGAAAGTTGGAAGACTCACACTTCCCAATTTCAAAACTTCCTGCATAGGTACACATATCAAAACAGTGTGATATTGGCATAAAGATAGACATATAGATCAATGATAGAACTGAGAGTCCAGAAATAAAACCATACATATATGACCAATTGATTTTTCAACAAGTTACCAGGACAATTCAGTGAGGTTTGGGGTGGGGGGCAGGGAATAGTCTCTTCAACAAATGATACTGAGACAACTGGAAATCCACATGCAAAATATTGGAGATGGACCACTACCTCATACCACTTCCAAAAAAAAAAAAAATGGATCAATGACTTAACTTTAAGAGATAAAGCTAAAAAACTCTTAGAAGAAAACATAAGGGAAAATGTTCATGACACTGAATTTGGCGATAGATTCTCAAATATGACACCAAAAACACAAGCAACAAAAGAAAAATTGGTAAATTGGACTTCAAAATTAAAAATTTTTGCACAAAGGACATTATCGAGAAAGTGAAAAGACCACCTACAGGGAAAATATTTACAAGTTGTATGTCTGATAAGGTTCTACTATCCAGAATATTCAGAGAACTCCTAAAGTTCCATAACAAACAACTCAATTTAAAAATGGGAAAAAGAGTTATATAGATATTTCTCCAAAGAAGATATACAGATGGCCAATAAGCACATGAAAAGATCTTCAACTCACTAATCATCGGGGAAATGCAAATCAAAACCACAATGAAATATCACCTCATACCCAATAGGTGGTGGCTACCATTAAAAAATAAAACCAGAAAATAATGTGTTGACGAGGATGTGGAGAAGTTAGAAACCTTGTGTACTGTTGGTGGGAATGTGAAATTCTACAGCTGCCATGGAAAACACGCATTATTGACAATAGCTAAAGTATGGAAGCAGCCTAATCCACAGTCTATCAGTGGATGAATGGATAAACAAAATATGTGTAAAACATACAGTGGAATTTGTTCAGCCTTAGAAAGGAAGGAAATTCTGACATACGCTACAACATGAATGAACCTTGAGGATACTATGCTAAATAAACTCAGCCAGTCACAAAAAGAGAAAAATTGTATGATTCCAATTATATGAGGTACCCAGAGTAGTCATATGTATAGATAAAGAAAGTAGAATTGTGGTTGCCAGGAGCTGGGGGAGAGGGAAATGGGGAGTTATTTTTTAATGGGTAATGTGTTTCATTTTTACAAGGTGAAAAGAGTTCTGGAGATGGCTGGTGCACAGTACAAATGTGCTTAATACCACTGAGTTGTACACTTAAAATTGGTTAAGATGGTAAATTTTATGTGTATTTTACAATCTTAAAATATTTTATCTTAAAAAGGTATTACTGATACATGCTACATAGATGAACCTCAAAAACATTACATGAAGTGAAAGAAGCCAGACAAAAGGCCACATATTGTATGATTCCATTTATATGAAATATGCGGAATAAGTAAATTCCTAGAAACAGAGAGCAGATTGATGGTCATCAGTGGCTAGGGAAGAGTAGAGTGGGCAGTGACTGCTTAATGGGTCAGTGCTGTTTTTTGCGGTGATGAAAATGTTTTGGAGCTATATAGTGGTAGTTGTTGCACAACACTGTGCGTGTACTAAATGCCACTGAACTGTACATTTTTAAATGGTTTTATATGAATTTCACCTCAATAAACACTGTAGGAAAAAAATTTTAAAAACTGCTGAAATATGAATGAAGTCTAGAGTTCAGCCAATAGTAGTGCACCAAGGTGACACTGGGAAAGGAGAATGAGAAATTTATGTATTCTATTTGCTACTTTCCTCTAAATGTAGAATTATTCCAAAATGAAATATTTCCTTTAAAAAAAAATGGGCAAACTACTTGAAAAGACTCTTTGCCAAAGAAGATAGATGGCAAATAAGCACTTGAAAAGATATTCAACATCATTGGCCACGAGAGGAATGCAAATTTAAACAAGAATGGAATGCCACTAAATATGCATTAGAATAGCTAAAATTAAGCATACTAGCAAACCGAAGTGATGATGAGGATAACACAGATCAACTGAAACTCTCATACTCTGCTGGTGGGAATGCAAAATGGTATAAGCATTGTAGAAAACAGATTGGCATTTTCTTATAAAGTTAAAACACAATTACTGTATTATCTAACAATCCCATTCCTGGGTACTTACTCTAGAGCAGCAGTCCCCAGCCTTTTTGGCACCAGGGACCGGTTTTGTGGAAACCGTGGGAAAAAACAATTTTTCCACAGATGAGGGGAGGGGATAGTTCAGGCAGTAATGCGAGGGATGGGGAGCAATGGGGAGTGGCAGATGAAGCTTCACTGGCTCGCCCGCCCCACACCTACTACTGTGTGGCCTTGTTCCTAACAGGCCATGGACTGGTACCTGGGGGTTGGGGACCCCTGTTCTACACAATGAAAAGTGATCTTCACTCAAAAATTTATATATAGATTTCATAGCAGCTTTAATTGTAATAGCCAAAAGCTAGAAACAACCCACATGTCCTTCAACTGGTGAATGGTTAAACAAAATGTGGCACCTTATACCACTAAATGCTATTCAGCAATAAAAGAGAACAAACTGTTGATATTCACAACTTGTATGGATCTCAAGATAACAGCACTGAGTGAAATAAAGCTGATCTTAAAAGGTTAAGTACTATATGAATCCATTTATATAGCAGTCTTGAAATAAAATTATAGAGCTGGAAAACTGATTAGTGTTTGCCAAAAGTTAGGAATGGGTGAGGGAAGGACTAGTGTGGCTATAAAGAAGTAACACGGGAGATCCTGTTGATGATGGAACAGTTTTGAATCTTGATTATAGTGGTAGTTCCCCAAATTGACACGTGACAAAATTATACGGAACTACACATACATACAAATAAGTACATCTAAAACTGACAAATCTGAGTAAGCTCTGTGAATTGTACAAATGTCATCTTGGTTTTGATTTTAAACTATAGTTATGCAAGATATTAGTGATGGGGAAATGGGTGAAGAGTACATGGAAACTCCCTGTACACTTTTAAAAATAATATATATATATATTTTAACTTTTTATACAATTTTTAAAGGTTATACCCCATTTAGTTATTACAAAATATTGGTTATATCCTCTGTATTGTACAATACATCCTTGTAGCCTATCATACACCCAATAGTTTATAACACCCACTCCCCCACCCCTATGTTGCCCCTCCCACCTCCCCACTGGTAACCACTAGATTGTTCTCTGTATCTGAGTCTGCTTCCTTTTTGTTATATTCACTAGTTCGTTGTATTTTTTAGATTGCACATATAAGTGATATCATACAGTATTTGTCTTTGTCTGACTGACTTCATTTAGCATAATGCCCTCCAAGACCAACCATGTTGCAGCAAATGGAAAAAATTTTTTATGGCTGTGTAGTATTCCACTGTGTGTGTGCATGGGTGTGTTTCATATATACATATATATATGTAAAACATCTTCCTTATCTATTCATCTTTCGATGGACACTTAAGTTGCTTCCATATCTTAGCAATTGTAAATAATGCTGCTATGTACATTGGGGTGCATGTATCTTTTCAAATTAGTGTTTTGGGTTTTTTTTGGATATCTACCTAGGAGTGGAATTGCTCGTTCATATGGTAGTTCTATTTTTAGTTTTTTGAGAAACCTTCATGCCATTTTCCACAGTGGCTGCACCAATTTACATTCCCACTAACAGTGTATGAGGGTTCCCTTTTCATATTTTTAATATAATTAATGTTTTAAAGCAATTTTACATATTGTGTATTCCCCTTCCCTCCCCCACCCCGAGAGCCTTCCCCACTCTTAACATCCTCCACCAGAATGGTACGTTTGTTATAACTGATGAACCTATATGAATACATCATCATCTCCCCAAATCCATAGTTTGCAATAGGGCTTATACTTGATGTTTTAACATATGTATAATGATATGTATCCATCATTATAATACATTACAGTGTAATACAGAATAGTTTTATTGCTCTGAAAATCTTGCATCACCCTGCTCATCCCTCCTTCCCCCTTAACTGCTAGCAACCACAGATCTTTTTACTGTCTCCATAATTTTGCCTTTTTGAGACTATCATACAGTTGGAATCACACAGTATGCAGTCTGTTCAGATTGACTTCCTTTAGTAATATGTAACTAAGTTTCCTTTATGTTTTTTTCATGGCTTGATAGCTCTTTTCAGCACTGAATAATATTCCCTTGTCTGGATGTACCACAGTTTATTTATCCATTCAGGCTTTTGTATGGACATAAGTTTAACCTCTTTGGGTAAATACCAAGGAGTATGATTGCTGATTATATGGTAAAATTATGTTTAGCTTTTTAATAAACTAGCAAACTGTCTTTCCACAATCAATTTTGCATTCCCACCATCAATGAGAGTTCCTGTTGTTACACATCCATTCTAGCATTTGGTGTTGACAGTGTCTTAGATTTTTGCCATTCTAATAGCTGTGTAGTGGTTTCTCATTCTTGTTTTGATTTGAAATTTAAAATATTTTTATGTGGTCATTTGCCATCTATCTTCTGGTGTGGTATCTGTTTAGATCTTTTGCCCATTTTTTAGTCAGGTTGTTTGTTTTCTTTTTGTTGAATTTTAAGAGTTCTTTGTGTATTTTGGTTAACGGTCCTTTATCAGATATATATTTTGCAACCATTTTCTTCTAGTCTGCGGCTTGCCTTCTCATTTTCTTGATAATGTCTTTTACAAAGTAGAAGTTTTCAATTTTAGTGAAGTCAAACTTACCAATCTTTCTTTCATGGATTGTGCCTTTGTGTTTGATAATGTCTTTTTAGATGTAACACCAAAGTCATCTACATTTTCTCCTATGTTCTTTTCTAGTAGTTTTACAATTTTTATTTAACATTTAGGACTATGATCAATTTTGAGTTAACTTTTGTGAAGGGTGTAAAGTCTGTCTAGATTTGTTTTTTGTGTATGTATATATCTAGTTGTTCCAGTACCATTTGTTGAGAAGACTATCTTTTCTCCATTGTATTGCTTTTGCTCCTTTGTCAAGGATCAGTTAACTATATTTGTTGAATCTATTTCTAGGCTATTTCATTCCAATGATATATTTATCTTTTTACCAATATCATCTGTCTTCACTACTTTAGGTTTATAATAAGTCTTAAAGTCAAGTAGCATCAGTCCTGAGACTTTTTTCTTCTCCTTTAGTATCCTATTGGGTATTCTGGGTCTTTCTCCTCTCCATATAAACTTTAGAATCAGTTTGTCAACATCCACAAAGTAACTTGCTGGAATTTTTATTGGGATTGTGTTGAATCTATAGATCAAGTTGGGAAGAAGTGATGGCTTGACAGTATTGAGCCCTCCTATCCATGAACATGGAATCTTTCTCCATTTATTTGTTCTTCAGTTTCTTTTATCAGTAAGGAAATTTTGTAGTTTTCCTCATATAGATCATGCACATATTTTGTTAGATTTATACCTAAGTATTTTATTTTTCAGGATACTAGTGTAAATGTTAATTGCTTTTAATTTCAAATTCTGTTGCTAGTATATAGGAAGGTTTTTGTCCCATGTGAATGCTTACCAAAGGGTGACCTCAGCTGGGGAGAATTTTAACACTCAAGTAGATAGAACGACCCATTCTTTGGATACCAGTCAGCTTCTTTCCCAGCCACCCTGTCATCGCCAAATGGGCTCATGAACAGAGTAACCATGGTGGCAGGGATGCAGGTTATGCATGGGCTCAGCAACATGGACTTCCACTCACCAAGGTCATCTTGACTACAACCACTGTTGAGTGCCCATTATGACAACAGCAAAAATCAACACTGTCTCCAATATGGCACCATGTCTCAGGTGATCAGTTACCTGGTGGCAGGTTGATGACACTGAACTTTCATCATGGAAGGAACAGCATGTTGTTCTTACTAGAATAGACACTTACACTGGATATGGATCTGCCTTCCCTGAATGGAATGCTTCTACTAGAACTATTATCCATGGGCTTACAGAATGCCTTATTATGATATTCTGCATAGCATTACTTTTCATCAAGGAACTCATTTCACAACAAATGAAGTATGGCATCGGGCCAATGCTTATGGGGGGCATTGGGCCAATGCTTATGGGGTCACTGGTCTAACAATGTTCCTCACCATCCTAAAGCAAATATATATATATATATATATACATATATATATATTTACAGCTATTAATCTATTGATTAATGTTAGGGTGGTATATCTTTCTCTATCCGTTTACTTTTAATCTATATATGTCTCCTTAAATTTCTTGTAGACAACATAAAGTTGGGTCCCATTTTTTTTTTTGGGGGCAGTACGCGGGCCTCTCACTGTTGTGGCCTCTCCCACTGTGGAGCACAGGCTCCAGATGCGCAGGCTCAGCGGCCATGGCTCATGGGCCCAGCCCTTCCACAGCATGTGGGATTCTCCTGGACTGGGGCACGAACCCATGTCCCCTGCATCGGCAGGCGGACTCTCAACCACTGTACCACCATGGAAGCCCTGGGTCCCATTTTTTGAATCACTTTGATAGTCTGTGTTTTAATTGATGTATTTAGACAATTGACATTTAAAGTGGTTATATAGTTGGAATAATGTCTACCACAGTTGTTGTTACTTTCTATTCATTTCCCTTCTTCTTTGTTTCTATTTTCTTCTTCCACTTGTTTCTTCTTTTTGTGGTTTGAATTGGGCATTTTATATGATTCCTTTTCCTCTCCTTTCTTAGCTTATCAATTATACTTCTCTTTTTTACTTTTTTTATAGCAGTTGCCCTAAAGTTTGCAATATACATTTACAACAGATACAAGTCCACTTTTAAATAATACTGTACTGCTTCATGGATAGTGAAAGTATCTTATAATAACAAAATATTCCTAATTTCTCCCTCCTGTTACTTGTATTACTACTGCCATTCATTTCACTTATCCACAAGCTATACTGCTATCCTGTATACTTTTTGGGAACTTGGTGTGGTTATATATTTATTTCAAAATAAAAAGCAAAAAACTGTACCATTTCTAAAAAACACTGTGCCCTGGAACAAAAATCAATATCTAAAGAATAGAAAACAAATAGCACTTAATAACACAGGCATCCAGGCAATGATACCATGTCAACTGGAAAATACAGTCCGTGATAAATGGAAAATACAATTGATAAAGAAAATATCAGTCAGTAGTAACTGACCCAGAAGTGACACATAGGATAAAATTAGTGGACAAGGACATTAAATCAGCTATTGTAAATATACAGATGATCTTTGACTTACAATGGTTCAACTTACAATTTTTCAACTTTATGATGATGCAAATGCAATACACATTCAGTAGAAACCATACTTCAAATTTTGAATTTTGATCTCTTCCCAGGTTAGAAATGTGCAGTACAATACTCTCTTGTGATGCTGGGCAGCAACAGTGAGCCACAGCTCCCAGTCAACCACATGATCGTGAGGGTTAACAACTGATACACTTCTAATCATTCAGTGCCCATACAAACATTTTGGTTTTTACTGTCAGCATAGTATTCAATAAATTACATGAGATATTCAACACTTTATTATAAAATAGGCTTCGTGTTAAATTATTTTGCCCAACTGTAGGCTAATATAAGTGTTCTGAGCATATTTAAGGTAGGCTAGGCTAAGCTATGATGTTTGGTAGGTTAGGTGTATTAAATGCATTTTCGACATAGGATATATTCAATTTATGATGGCTTTATTGGGACTTAACCCCCTCATAACTCGAAGATCTGTACCTCATATATTCAAGGAGATAGAGGAAAGCACCAGCATGTTAAGAAGAGGCATGGAAAATATAAAAAAGACCTGAATTAAACTTCTAGAAGTGAAAAATACATATGAGATGAAATATACACTGGATGGGATTAACATCAGAATTGACACTGAAAAAGAAAACATTGTTGAAATCAAAGATTTACCATCCAAAATGACACAAAGGAAGAAAAAGAGCAAAATCAGTGAACAGAGAATGAGCAATCTATTGTTCAACCTCAAGTTGCCTAATAAACGTGCAATAGGATTCCTAGGAGAGGAAAGAAATGATGGGACAGAAAAAATGTTTGAAAAAGTAATGCCAAGAATCTTTCTAATTTGAGGAACATGTAAATCCACAGATCAAAAAAATTCAATGAACTTCAAGCATAAGAAACATGAAGAAAATTACACCAAAGCACATCATAATCAAGTCATAAAAAACCAGCCAGCCGGGCTTCCCTGGTGGCGCAGTGGTTGAGAGTCCGCCTGCCGATGCAGGGGACACGGGTTCGTGCCCCGGTCCGGGAAGATCCCACATGCCGCGGAGCGGCTGGGCCCGTGAGCCATGGCCGCTGAGCCTGCGCGTCCGGAGCCTGTCCTCCGCAACGGGAGAGGCCACAACAGTGAGAGGCCCGCGTAACGCATAAAAAAAAAAAAAAAAAAAAAAAAAAAAAAAAAAAACCAGCCAGCCAAATATATATATATATATATATATATATATATATATAAACATATAGAGGAACAAATAACAGCAGACTGCTCCTCAAATTATACAAGCTAGAAGACAGTGGAAGAACATATTTAAAGTACTGAAAGAAACTGTCAATCTACATTTCTGTACTTGACAAAATATCATTGAAAAGTGAAGGTAAAATATATTACAGACCCAAAAGCTAAAAGAATCCAGCACTAGAAAATCAGCACTACAAGAAATATTATAGGAAGTCCTTCGGGAAAGAAAGGAAAATAATACCAGAGGGAAATCTAGATCTACACAGAAATGAAGAGCACTGGAAATGGTAAATGCATGAGTAAGTAAAAACAATTACTTACTTAGTTTGTAAATCTCTTTAAAAGATAATTGATGACTGGAAACACCCCAAATATTCATCAGCAGGTAAATAGTTAAGCAAATTGTGGCATATCCATACAGTCAAATACTCCTCAGCGATAAAAAGAAATGAGCTCTTAATACATACAACAACATGGTGGAATCTCAAACTAATCATAGTGAGTAAAAGAAGCCAGACAAAATCAAGTATAAGTTGTATGATGCTCTAATATAAAGTTCTATGAAATGTAAATTAACGTATAGTAACAGAAAGTACATCAGTGGTTGTTGAGAGTAGAGTGCCAATGGGGAGAGGCAGGATAGAGGGATTACAAATAGAAATGAGGAAACTGACCAGAGGTGATGGATATATTTGTTATTTTTACTGTGAGATTAAGAACAGATTAGTGGTTGTCAATTTTAAATATGTGCAGTATGTCAATTATATCTCAACCTGTGCTGAGGAATGTAATTATCAAATAAGAATCTATCATCCAAGAATGAGGGGGAGCAATGACTTGTTCAGACATCCAAAAATTAAGAGTTTACCATCTGTAGACTGTTAGCTTACATTTTAAGTTCTAGCCAATGAAATTATATAAAGGAAAGATATATTATGTATATGTATTCAAAAGAATGCAATAAAAAGTATTATACTTACAGGGGATAAAATTTTATACCTGAAATCTCAAGAGAATCAACTGAAAACTAATAAAAATAGAGTGGGTATTCAGTGATGTGGCTGATTACAGATTCATACTCCAGTAGTAAATAAACAAACATCAACTTTAAAATGGGGAAAACCACATTTATAATGCTATCAAAAAGATAATATGTAGTAATAAACTTGAATCCATAGGATCTATGTGAAAATGATTTTAACCTCTACTAAAGAACATTTAAAGGACTTGAATTAATGATAAGACATACATTGCTTTCTTCCTTTTGGATAAGAAGACTTGAAATTGGTGTACATTTTATACTTTAGAAATAAATAATTCTACTGAAAATAACAGTAGAAAAATCTACTGATTTTTCAGAGGAGTAAAAGGTGATTTTAAAATTCATCTGAAAATGTCGACATGTAAGATAGCCAGGAAAATTCTGAAAAACAAGTCATAACTATCTGGTCTAGCCCCACCAGATAGTTAAATACAGTATTAAATTACTGTTTAAAATATATTATGTATCTACTAATAATTATACCAATTTTGGTACTGATGTATAGAAAGTTCAGTCAGTAGAACAAAGCAGAAAATCCAGAAAGAGACCCAAATGCATACATAAATTTTGTCATTGTAAATAAGTAGTCTTGAAAATCAGGTAGGCCATTCAATAAATAAAGATAGGTCATTTAATAAATGTTTTGGGGATGAGTAACTGGGCATCAGAAAAGTAATCTCCTTAAGCCAAAATAAATTCTAGATGATAAAAATATAAATGTATAGAGAAAAACCATGAAAAGTGCTAGAAGAAAACATGAGAAATATTTAGGCTTTGCTAAAGATGGCATAAAATTCAATACCCATGTAAAAACAAAACAAAAAAGTTGATAAATTTGATTATATAAAAATACAGAAAAAATACAAATGACAGTCTGCAATAACTTGACAGATAAGACTAGTTTCTATAATGTGCAAAGTGCTCATACATAAACAAGAAATGGAAGAAAACACTGGACAAATTTACAAAGGTTAAGTACTGGTAGTTCACAAAGAAATATAAGTGTCTTTAGAATAAAAAGGTGTCCAACACTCATTATTAAAGAAATGAATATTAAAACAGTATTTTTCCTATTAGATCAACAAATATCAAAGAATTGTATAAAGCAAAATGTTAGTGAAGATGTTGGGAGACTGGAGTTCTCATATACTGTTGGTGTGAATGTAAATTAGTTAACCATTTTTGGAAACCATTTGCAATCAAAACTTAAAATGCATATTCTTTTTCCAAGCAATTTCAATTCTGAGAATTCATTCTACAGATATAATCATGCATGTGTACAAAGAAGTATTACTACGGTCATTAAAGTTTGTTTTGAAATAGTAAAGGCTGAAAGCCTAATGTTTATTAATAAGAAAATAGTCAAATTAATTGTTATATAGCCCTAAAAATGGATACTTTGTCCCTATGTAAACTATTATACTATACTAAAAACAATTATGTATATCTATGTAGAATGGTCTCCAAGGCACAGTGTGAAATGGAAAAAATATTAAGGTACAAAATATTGTGAAATGTGCTTCTACTTCTTTTGAAAAATGATTAATTCTGGAAGGATACTCAAAGAAAATGTTAACACTCTGTCTAAATGGGAGGTGGGACTCTGAGGGAATTAAGCTAAAATTTTAAAATTAAAAGTTATTTTAAAGAAAAGTAAATTGGAGGTGGATACTACAGTAACCAGAGAACACTGTTAGAGCATAACATTGCATAGTATATACAATAATAAAACTCAGTCTTAATCTTTTTAACCAAATAATTTAAACTCAACGTATTAGGATATTTCCCCCTCAAAAGGAATAGATTCAAATTATTATAAGTTTTCACATGACTTAGAAAATATATACTGTATGTAAAGTTCATTGTGAAAGGAATATTCAGACACAAAAACATTAAGAAGGGATTATTGGTTTGCAAGTGTTTTACAAGGAAGTTCAGAATTTGAAGAACTGGCTCACTGAATGTAAATTACAGCAGGTGTTTCAAAGAAACAAAAAACTCATAAGCTTTTTCAAAGTTGAGGTAAATTTGTTCATACTGGGAGAGGGGGGATGATTTTACCCACATGATTATTATATCTTTAGACATTAGTTTTGCAAATTTCAGGAATTACAACATTTTGTTAAGCAATGAGCAATTTAGCAACTCAAGATTTCATCTCTTTGGAGACTATTTAGATAGACTAACTTCTTTCCTATTTGTTTCTCAGCATACACTGTGGGTTCACCCACACACACTCTTCCCACTCTTAACATGGGACTTGAAGTGAACACTTATATTGTGCAGGGTAAGGTGTCAGTTTGCTTCTTCATCATCAATCAGGATACACTGGTGTTTTAATGTTACAATTTTTTGTTATTTCAAGTTATGGTCCAAGATGACAACATAGCAGCCTTTTGAACTCACATCCTCCCACTGATACACCAAATCTAAAGCTCTAAATGGAGCAATTTCCTCTGAAAGATGTCCAGAAGTAGCTGATTAACTTCTAAACATTGGATGAATGAGAAAATACCCATGCGGAAACAGGTCTTGGCATACTCTCAAATACTGGGAGCCACTAAGAACAAAAATGAGCTTAGACAATCACAAAGGATTTAGAGACTACCGAGAGCTCATGCCAGGCTGAATGCTAAGGGTCACCTCCTATAAAATGCCACTCCATCAAGCCTGGGGGAGGCCACAGCTTTGTCTATTGTGTAGAAACCAACACAAGGAAAACAAAGAAGCAGGAACATAATCCAAACAAAAGAAAAAGGTAAACTCCAGAAACAGAACTTAGTGAAACAGAGATAAGTGACTTACCTGATAAAGTGTTCAAAATAAGAACAATGCATTGAACGATGAATTTAAACAAAGAGATAGAAAATATATGAAAGTACCAAAAAGAAATCACAAACCTGAAGAATACAATAACTGCACAGAAAAATAGAGGCATTCAACAGTAGACTGGATGGAGCAGAAAAAGGATCAGTAAGACAGGAGAGTGGATTACATACAATCAGAAAAAAAAAAGAGAGTGAAGATTACTTAGGGGACTTACAGGACAACATCCAGTGGACCAGCATTTGCATTATAGGGATCCCAGATGGAGGAGAAAGAGAAAAGGAAGAAACTTATTTGAAGAAATACTGGCTGAAAACTTCCGTAATCTGGGGAAGGAAACAGACATCTAGATCTAGGAAGCCCAGAAAGTTCAAAATAAGATAAATCCAAAGAGACCTATATCAAGACACATAATTGTCCAAAGTTAAAGACAAGGACAGAATCTTAAAAGTAACAAGAGAAAAACAACTTGTTATCTACAATGGAATTTCCCATAAGACTATTAGCAGATTAGCAGAAAATTTGTAGGTCATCATGGAGTGGCATGATATATTCAAAGTGCTAAAAGAAGAAAAAAAAACTGCCAAATAAGTAACCTCTACCCAGAAAAGTTGTTCTTCAGAATTGAAGTAGAGATAAAGAGTTTCCAAACAAGCAAAAGCAGAAAGAGTTCATCACCACTAGACTGGCCTTGAAAAAATTATTAAAGGGATTTCTTTAATTTGAAACAAAAGGGTGTTAATTAGTAACAGGAAAACATATGAAAGTATAAATCTCACTAAGTAAATACATAGTAGAATTAAGAATAACCTAATGTTGTAATGGAGGTGGGTAAATCAGTTATAAATCTAGTATGAAGGCTAAAAGACAAAAGTAGTAAAAATAACTATAGCTAAAATAATTTCTTAAAGGATACACAAGATAAAAAGATGTAAATTGTGATGCCAAAAATACAAAATTTGGGAGGGAGGGTAAAAATGTACAGCTTCAGAATGCATTTGAACTTAAGTTGTTATGAACTTAAAATAGACTGTTATAAATATGTTTGTATACCTAAAACTAATACAGTTGTTCCTTGGTATCATTGGGGGATTGGTTCTAGGACTCCATGCTGATACCAGAATCTGCAGATGCTCAAGTCCTTTCTATAAAATGTCATAGTATGGTTGGCCCTCCATACCTGAGGGTTCTGTGGTTGGTTGAATCCATGGATGTGGAACCCATGGACACAGAGGTACAATGTTATGTGTCAAAAAATACATCAAGTTTTAAGGAATTAAAATAATGGTTTATATAAGCCTCATGATAACCACAAAGCAAAAACTTATATACATAAAAGAGAAAGGAAATCTAATCATACCACTACAGGAAAGCATCCAATCACAAAGGAAGAGAGCAAGAAAAGAAAGAAACAGCACTTATAAACAGCCAGAAAACAATTAACAAAATGGCAGTAAGTTCATACATATCAATAGTTCCTCTAAATACAAATGGACTAAATTATTCAATGAAAAGACAAAGAGTGGCTGAATGGATTTATTGGGTTGGCCAAATAGTTCATTTGGGTTTTCCTGTAACAGCTTATGGAAAAACCTGAATGAACTTTTTGGCCAGCCCAACTTAAAAATAAATAAATAAATATTAAGAGTTATAGAGGCAGAAACAGACAACAGTAGAAATAGTAGGGGAATATCCCAATTTCATCAAATGACAGTTCATCCAGACAGAAAATCAACTAATGTGTTAAATAAGAAATCAAAAGAAAAATTAAAAATCTCTTGACACGAATGAAAATGGAAATACAATATAACAAAACTTATGGTATGCAGCAAAAGCAGTTCTAAGAGGGAAGTTCATAGTGATAAATGCCTACATTGAGAAATAAAATCTCAAACAACCCAATATACCTCAGGAACTGGAAAAAAGAAGGACAAATGAAGCCCAAAATTAGTAGAAGGAAGGAAATAAAGATCAGAACAGAAATAAATGCAATAGAGACTAAAAAGACAGTAGAAAAGATCAAAGAGCTGGTTTTTGAAAATACAAAATATACAAACCTTTGGCCAGATTCAAAGAAGAGAGGACTAAAATAAATAGAAATGAAAGAGGAGACGTTACAACTGGTACCACAAAAACACAAAGAATCGTAACATTCTACTATGAAAAATTGTATGCCAACAAATTGGAGAACCTAGAAGAAATAGATCAATTCTTAGGTACAACCTCCTGGGACCAAGTCATGAAGAAATACAAAATCTGAACAGACCAGTTACTAGTAAAGAGATTAAATTAGTAATCAAACACCTCTTCACTGGTCAATTCTACCAAACATTAAAAGAATTAATAACACTCCTTCTCAAATTCTTCCAAAAAATAAAGAGGAGGGAACACTTCCAAACTCATTTTACAAGGCCAATATTACCCTGATACCAAAACCAGAAAAGGACACTACAAGAGAAGAAAATAACAGGCTAATATCACTGATGAACATAGATACAAAATCCTCAACAAAATATTATCAAACCAAATTCAGCAGTACATTAAGAGGATCTTATGATCAAGTAGAATTTATTCCAGGGATGAAAGGATGTTTCAACATATGCAAATTAATGTGATATATATTAACAAAATGAATAAAAATTATATGATCATCTTGATAGACGCAGGAAAAACGTTTGACAAAATTCAGTATCTGTTTTTAATAAAAATTCACAACCAAGAGAGCATAGAGGGAATGTGCCTCAACACATACTGAAGACCATAAATTGACAAGGCCACAACTAATACCGTACTTAGAAGTGAAAAGCTGAAAGCTTTTCCTCCAAGATCAGGAATAAGACAAGGATGCCCATTCTTGCCACTTTCATTTAACATAATACTGGAAGTTCTAGCCAGAGCAATAAGGCAAGAAATATAAAGGGCATCCAAATCAGAATAGAAGAAGTAAAACTTTCTCTATTTGCAGATGACATAATCTTTATAGAAAACCACAAAGACTCCACCAAAAACTGTTAGAACTAATCAACAAATTCAGCAAAATTCCAAGATAGAAAATCAATATATAAAAGTCAATTGCAGGCTTCCCTGGTGGCATAGTGGTTGAGAGTCCACCTGCCGATGCAGGGGACACAGGTTCGTGCCCCAGTCCGGGAAGATCCCACATGCTGCGGAGCGGCTAGGCCCATGAGCCATGGCCGCTGAGCCTGCGCGTCCGGAGCCTGTGCTCTGCAATGGGAGAGGCCACAACAGTGAGAGGCCCGCGTACCGCAAAAAAAAATTTTTTTAAGTCAATTGCCCAGCTTCCCTGGTGGTGCATTAGTTGAGAGTCCGCCTGCCGATGCAGGGGACACGGGTTCGTGCCCTGGTCCGGGAAGATCCCACATGCTGCAGAGCGGCTGGGCCCGTGAGTCATGGCCGCTGAGCCTGCGCATCTGGAGCCTGTGCTCCGCAATGGGAGAGGCCACAACAGTGAGAGGCCCGCATACCGCAACAAACAAACAAAAAAGTCAATTACCTTTCTATACACCAACAACAAATTATCAGAGAAATTAAGAAAAGAATAAAATATCCAGGAATAGATTTTACCAGGGAGTTGAAAGATCTAGACACTGAAAATAAGATGTTAATGAAAGAAACTGAATAAAACACAAATAAATGGAAAGATATTCTGTGCTCATGGATTGGAAAAATTAATATTTTTTAAACGTCCATACAGATTTAATGCAACCCCCTATGAAAATTCCAGTGGTATTTTTCACAGAAATAGAACAATCCTAAAATTTGTATGGAACCACGAAGGACCCCAAAGAGTCAAAGCAATCTTGCGAAAGAAGAACAAAGCTAGAGGCATCACATTTTCTGGTTTCAAACTGTTACAAAGTTATAGCAATCAAAACAATATGGTATTGGCACAAAAACAGACACAGATCAATGGAACAGAAGAGAGATCCCAGAAATAAATTCATGCATATATGGTCAATTGATTTACAACAAAGAAGCCAAGAGTATACAATAGGGAAAGTATTCTCTTTCAAAATATTCTGGTGCTGGGAAAACTGGACAGCCACATGCCAAAAGAATGAAACTTAACCTCTGTTTTACACCATCCAGAAAAGCAACTCAAAATGGATTAAAGACTTGAATGTAAGACCTGAAACCTTAAAACTTCTAGAAGAAAACATAGGCAATATGCTCTTTGACATGAGTCTTAGCATTATTTTTTTTGGATTTGACACTAAAAGCAAAATTAAACTACATCAAACTAAAAAAGCTTCTGCACAACAAATGAAACCATCAATAAATGAAAAGTCACCCTACAGAATGGGAGAAAAATTTTGCAAATCATATATCTTATAAGGGATAATATTCAAACTATATAAAGAGGTCATACAACTCAGTAACAAAAATCAAACAATCTGATTTTAAAAATAGGCAGAGGTATTGGGGTGGTGGTGTGATGAATTGGGAGATTGGGATTGACATATATACACTAATATGTATAAAATAGATAACTAATAAGAACCTACTGTATAAAAAAATAAAATAAAATTCAAATCAAAAAATAATAAGGGAGGGAGGGAAAGAAGAGTTACCTCTGAACTATAAAAGTAAGCAAGGGTAAAGTTATGTGGGTTTTCATATATTTTAACTAACTGTTTGATACTGGCTACATTTTATATAGCTCAAAGCAAAGCCTTTTTATTTCATTTGTTTTCATGAATTTTAAAATCCAATACTTATTTTGATTTAGTATTATGTTGAACATTTATTTCACCATAGAATCACCCTCTGTGGCTTAGGCATAATACTAATTTTCATTTTCTAGGAATCATATGGTATATTAAAAAGTTTAACAAGACTAGTGTACCAAGTATTAAATTAAATCTTCATTTACATACTACTATAAAGCTTTGGCAAGGACTACGTTAAAAACAATTTCAACTGGAGTCAATAAGCCATTTTTCAGTAAATCACTATTGTACCTTACTCTATATAATATATACACTAAATCAAATACTGATTTAAAGATACAAGAGAATCAGCTAATTTAAAGAAACTTGTAATTTTTTTAGATTTGAGAATCTTTCTGTAAAATAAAGAATAACAATTTCCCATTTGCTCTAATCTGCTTATTGTTTTAAGGTTGAATTTTTTAGAATGTTGAATTTTCTCTAAATGTCATAGAGCACTACAGCTGAGATAAAACATCATTGTAATCAGGAAGCAGTTGTAGGAAACAAACCATTCCATTTATATTATGCAGAAAGTGACTTAATACAAGAAACTAGGTGCTTATCAAGTCATTGAAAGATGGAGATGTAAACGCTAAGCTTGGCCTACAGGTATGACTTTCAGAATAAGGCCACAAAACAGACATACCAGGGAAGCAGACAACTTTGCTACTGTTAGAATCAGAAGACTACTGCCAATCAATTGTTGAACTGAAGAGCACATTGTTATAAGATCAGCATTCTACTACAACTGCCTCTTGACATACAGAAAGCTTGTGACTGGACACTGGAATGTTGCTTCCAAAAACAAAGTAAAATCTCCATTGCAATAACACCAAAGCAGCATAAAAATCGCTTCCATCCCATTTTCAAAATCACTTGCCAGACATTTTGAAGCCCTGAGCCACTATGTAAAAAAGGCCACCATGCTATGAGGAAGCCCAAGCCTTCTAAAGAAGCCACCATTGACAGTCCCAACTGAGCTCAACATTTGCATCATTCTAGCCCAAGCCATGTGAGTAAAGAAGCCTCCAAAAGGGGCTTCCCTGGTGGCGCAGTGGTTGAGAATCTGCCTGCTAATGCAGGGGACACGGGTTCGAGCCCTGGTCTGGGAGGATCCCACATGCCGCGGAGCAACTGGGCCTGTGAGCCACAACTACTGAGCCTGCGCATCTGGAGCCTGTGCTCTGCAACAAGAGAGGCCACGATAGTGAGAGGCCTGTGCACCGCGATGAAGAGTGGCCCCCGCTTGCCACAACTAGAGAAAGCCCTCGCACAGAAACGAAGACCCAACACAGCAAAAATAAATAATTAATAAACTCCTAACCCCCAACATCTTCTTAAAAAAAAAAAAGAAGCCTCAAAAAGATTCCAAGCCCTCAGCCATTCAAGCATTCCTGACTAATGTCACAGACATCATGGATATAATATCCTCACCTTGCCTTAGTCTAAGTCCTTGCCTACAGAATCTGTAAGCATAATAAAATGATTGTTATTTTACATTATTAACATTTGGAGTGGTTTTTATGCAACAAGAGCTAAGCGAAACACATCATAGATATTTTATAAGTTTCAACAAGCATTTCAGAAACATTTTTAAAGATTATAATACTCTATTATGTAATATATACCACAATGTACCTAAAAGTTTATGCTAAATTGTAAAGGAGAGCTGGTTTCCAATTTTTATCTGTAACTTAAACTATACTGAATAATTTTATCAATAGAGGTTTTTGTTTCTCTTTTGTATTTAGCATTATTTCTTTATCATAAATTTCCAGAATGACTGTGTCTGGGCTATAACCAAATTTCTTTATAAGTGTTTTGTATCTATTCATATCTATCTTGAATATTTACTGTGGTTTTAAAAAAATTAAAGCAAATTAACTTCCATATATTTAAAAACTTTTAACAACAAAAAAAAATCCTTTAAGTTAATCAGCCCTATTGAAAACAGAAGAATATGGCCCAAAACTCTGGGCTACCCATGTATAGTAATTTCAGCCAGACCTCATGAGTCAATCATGAGGAGCTAGGGAAAATGTGGCCATACAGTGGGTAGGGGGTAAAAAGACCAGCATATTGAGTAATCTAATAATTGATACTGCCCTATTATGAGCTCAAATGAAACAATATTCACATGAAACAGCCACCAAATGATGGTAATAGATAGGCAGGGACCTTGGCTTAGCAAGTCCAGAGTCCTGGCTAAGTGAACAAATTTTACTGTTCTCAGAGCTCTGCTATATACTTTTGTACCTAGATAAGAGAGCATGAAGAGGACTGTAATCCATCCCACATTACTCTGGATAAGCCCTAGAACAAGGCTTCACACCTGTGGAAGGGGCAACTTTTCCTAACTGGTATGCCCAGAGGGGGGCAATTTGTACCTCCAAAGTAGTCACTCTGAGTCTTTGTTACTGGCAGCTATTGCCCTCAGTGTTCTTCCTATTTATAAGACTAGATTTGTTCGCAAAGGAGGGCTAGAGCTCTTGACTTCTGCTTCCCCCTAGCTAACTCATCGTGTGATATTTGTGCCTGTCCATTCAGGAAATCTGATTTCAGAGATCTATGTTAATATGGAAGATGACTGGTCCCAAAGGGCTTGGATCTCAATGTACATTATACAGGCTACTCCTAAACCCTACTAAATATGCCATCAAAATTGCTACTCCTTACCAAATATTTTAGCTGACCCTGTGGCCTAGTTTTTAAGCATACAGACACTAAGTGAGAAAAATCTGGATTAGAATCCTGCCTCCATGAATACTACTTATGTAATATTAGATGATTTTCTGAACCCTTTTTTCTGACCTTCATTTTCCTCATCTGCAAAAATCAGGATAATAAGGCAGCTACCTTGCATAGCTGTTGTGAAGATTAAATGAATAATGTGTATAAAATACCTAGCATTTAAGTATTCAATAAATGTTAACTCATTTTTAAAAAATAGTAAAACAGGGCTTCCCTGGTGGCGCAGTGGTTGAAGGTCTGCCTGCTGATGCAGGGGACACGGGTTCGTGCCCCGGTCCAGGAAGATCCCACATGCCATGGAGCAGCTGGGCCCGTGAGCCATGGCCGCTGAGCCTGCGCGTCCGGAGCCTGTGCTCCGCAACGGGAGAGGCCACAACAGTGAGAGGCCCGCGTACCGCAAAAAAAAAAAAAAAATTATGCAAAAGAAAGTCTAATACTATAACCTATTTTGTATTGCTATTAAATGGCAGAATACATAATGAGGACATAGAATAAATTTTAAACTATGTTAACTAGTCAAATTTTAAAAACGAATCTTATATTTAATAAATATCATGAAAAATTTGGCTAAATACTTTGGCAAAAATTGAAATTGTGACTAAATACTAAAATAGCATGGACTTGGCCATCTTTATATGTTTTGAAAAAAGGAATTCTCTTCATTTATTAATCTACACACTTAGATTCCTTTATATTAAGATTTAATTATGATATTTATGCTGCCTTCTTCCTCTTGGTACAGATCATGTAAATGGACACTGCACAAGTCCAACTTCTCAGAGTTGCAGTTCTGGAAAACGTCTTTCTAGTGCTGATGTTTCAAAAGTAAATCGCTGGGGTCCTGGAAGACCACCATTTCGAAAAGCACAGTCAGCTGCTTGCATGGAGATTTCTTTGCCAGTTACAACAGAAGGTAGGTTAAACATACAAATTTTTGTGGATACAATTAAAATTTGACATACCACAGTAACAGGAGCTGGAGGATAAGGGATGGTGGTCAGGTGTGAAAGATCTGAAAAACTATGGTCAACTAGACAGTGAGCAGCTGAGAACCTGGCTGAGCCGTGGCCATGACTCCAAATCCATTCCTCACTACACCTCTTTCATCTCTAAAACCAGAATGGCTGTTTATGAGTAGGCTTTCACCTCCTCTGTACAAAGTGAGACCTATGTCTTAATCTGCACTCCCAGTTTCTTTCCATCTCAATGGTAAGCCTCTTAGTGTCTCTATCTGTAGTTATTTAATGTCTTATAACCTTAGTTTCCTCAACTGTTAAGTGAATGTGACCAAGAAAAAGGGAAGACATTAAATTCTAAAGTTTGCAATCTCATCTTCATATGTTTGAAAAAGGGAGGATTATTTGCTTACTTATGGAATTACTGTTAGGGGCAGGGAGTAAAGTACAAGAGCCAGAAGGCCTAAAATTAAGACACACACACACACACACACACACACACACACACACACACACGGGAGTGTCCTGTAACTGCTGCTATTGTCTTGCTGATAAAAAGCTTTGGGACTAGAAATAGGAAAAAATAATCTTAGGAATATGCTATGGTAATTCTATGCTATAAAGTAATTCACCATTACCACCCCTCAAAAAACTTGGTAATAATGATCTATATTATTCTTCAAATTTTTAAAATAAAATTTTTAGGGACTTCCCTGGTGGTCCAGTGGTTAAGGCTCTGCACTTCCACTGGAGGGAGCGTGGGTTCGATCCCTGGTTGGGGAACTAAGATCCCACATGCCATGCAGCTTGGCCAAGTAAAAAAAGAGAATTTTTAGTTTTTTCCTTTAACACTATGCCATACTAAATTTGGTCCAGATGATCTTCTCTCACAGGTGCCTATGAATAGCAACCTAGAAACATTAGCTAGGAATGTTATAATGGAAGCAAAATGTAAAGGTTATAAAGGAAGTAGTACTTTTAATCACTGAATTGAATTGGGAATTTTGAGTTTTAGACTTTTCTGCCTCTAACTTGTTGATTCTGGGAAAATTACTTAACTCTATGTCTCTGCCTCCAAATCTGTAAAATATATAGATTATATCCAAGCTCCCTCTCAGATCTAAATTCTATTACAAACAATTATTTGTATAAACTTGCTAAGGGATAGAAGGGGGAAATTAGGAATATTATATTTTGGTTTGTAGAAAAAGGGATAGTCTGGGGAACTTATATTTGGTTTTATTGTGTATTATTTTATTTATATATTATCTCTTTTTATAAAAATGAGTCACACTTATACCTATCAAAAAGGAAAGGAGAGGGAAGGCAGTAAAAAGAGGAATATGAGGAACTTGTACTCTGGAGTGATTATATGAACAATACAACCTTCCTAATATTTACCTGAGGTGGTGAGTTTCTGCTTGTTGGAGTGTTACACATGTGTAAGAGTTGATGAGCAGGAGAACCTGAAACCACCTTGTTTCCTTTAAGTGGGCTGAAGCCCTCTCAGAAAGATTATTGGTGGGGTGGCATTGTCTACGACTCTGTATTTGGCCCTAGGCAAAGCCAAGGCTGTATTTGGATTCAAAGTAGGCAGCTTGTAACTAGTTCAGGGAGATAACATTTGCTCTTTAGTCTTGGTGTAAATATAAATAGTTCAATTTTTACAATTTTAATTACTCCAAATATAACAAAATCAGAGGAATGTATTTACTACAGAACATTTGTGACCCTTCAGGTAAGTAGCCACAATGTTGTCAGTAAGTGGGGATTGTCAAGAAATCATTAGAAGTACTTCCAACAATTGAGAGATAGGAGGGAAGCATAATTAAAACTGCACCAGAAGTTCTTGTAACCTTAACTATTTAGACTAAACATCTTTTTTTTCTAGATTAGAGAATTTCAACTAACTTGTGAGGTGAGGTAGAGAGAAAAACACAGTGGACTGGAACTCTGGAGACTCAAGGTCTAGTTCCAGCTCTTCCTAAGTTTATGATTTACACTTCTGGACTTGTCTCTTCATCTTCAAAATAAGCTGGTGAACTGGATAAACTGCCTTACAGATCAGTTAACAACGAATCAAATTCTACTTCTCCCCCATAATTTTGGTTTTCACTTACTAAGTTTGACTTTACTTGTTCTGGAAACACACTAAAACTAAATTTTTGGTTTTTAAATTTCCATAGAAAGTCGAGAAAATTCCTATAATCGCTCGAGAAGCTCTAGCATCTCCAGTATTGACAAAGATTCTAAAGAAGCGATTACAGCACTATACTTCATGGAGTCCTTTGTTCGGAAAAATGACTGTACTATCTCCCCTTGTTTGTTTGTTGGAACTAGTCTGGGAATGGTGTTAATCATCTCCCTAAACCTACCTTCAGCAGATGAACAAAGATTTACAGAGCCAGTCATGGTATTGCCAAGTGGTAAGAGTTTTTACTTATTCCTTCATTGCTACTTTTTCAAATTTAAATATATGGTATTTTAAAACATTTAATTTGTATTGATCTGGAGCAAAGATTTAAGTATTCTGTATAATAGGAACTATTAAGAATTTTATAAATCATATACTGTATTGCAGCTTACTTGCAGGGTGAAATAGTCAACCATTTCTATGGTAATAAATTGTGGAACTCCCAACCTAAACAATGCCTTGGGAAATAAGTTTCTGAAAAGCATTTAGGAAAGCCTTAAAGCAAAAGTTTAAAATTTTTAATGAATTGAAGCATTTCTCCAAAGTTACATGCCATATCAGAGCCTATGAGTGTTTTACATCATCCTTAAAGAACTCAGATGATTAAGTTGGAAGCAGTCTGACTTGAGGTGGCTTTCTGAATTCATTGATAATCTGTGCCCATCTTGTTTTGAAGCCATGCCACACAATTTCTTCCCTTTTTATCCTAGTACCTAGAGAATTTGACCTACGTTATAAGTATTGTTGCTAAAGTATATGTTGTATTCTCTTCCTACTTGACTTGTCTTTTTCCTTTTGAAGAGATTCCTTTGAGTATTTAAAAATTTATTCTGATCAATAGTTTTTTCATATATAGAAAAGAGAGTAAAAGTTATCTGAAAAACATTTCTTAAGTAAAAATAATTTTATTAATATATAGGATAAGGGATTTTATTTTAAAAGAACACATATATGGCATGGTAGGTTAGATAGAGTTCTGTTTTCTTTGTTAACTGGTATGCTAAATTCATATAGATGGATTGTAACTTACTGTAGGTAGAACAGTCAGCTCTCTACTAGTGAGGCAAATTCAGATAAACATATCGTATTTTGTGTGTGTATGGCTTAAAAAACAGAAGTTTATTTTCTCACACTTCTGGAGGCCCAAGATTAAGGTGTTGGCAGGGCTGGTTTCTTCTGAGGCTTCTCTACTTGGCTTGCAGTTGGCCACACTCTCACCATATTCTCACGTGGCTGTCCCTCTGTGTGCTTGTACCCCTGGTGTCTCCCCATGTTTCCTAATCTCTTCTTAGAAAGGCATTGGACAGTTTGGATGAGGGCCCACCCTATCAGCCTCATTTTAACTTAATCACCTCTTTAAAGGCTCTGTCTCAAATATGGTCACATTCTGAGGCAATGGAGTTTAGGCCTTCAACATATGAATTTGGCGTGGGGGAGGACAAAATGCAGCCCATAACATGCACCGTATTTTAAAAGTTAATCTGTTAGGATCACTAGATTTTAATTGTAAACATATTTCACAATAAGAAAATATATTTTATTATGGTTCTAATTTTAAGGAAATATGTATAATTCTCATACTGGTTGAGAGAGAGCCAGATCAGTAAGGTCAAAATGAATTTTTAAGTATTAATTCAATCCATTATTTAACTCAATAAATTTGTATACAGATTGGATACCTAATATATGCCGTGTATTCTTCAAATTTAAAGGTAAAAATCAAACTCCTGTATACACAAGTTTACAACTGTGAGTGAAAGACAGTTTTCTAATAAGAGATTTTCTAACGTATGTGGTTTTCTATGCCACAAGCATAGAAATAAACAAGTGTCTGGAACTAATTTAATGGATCTCAGTACTATAAGAAAGTTCTTCAACATTCTTAGCAAATAGACTTAGACTTAAAATGATGGCAAAATACAAAATAAGTATATATTTAACTTAATATTCTGGCATCTGGTTCATAAATATTTGCGTACTCTTTCCTTATCCATTTAAAGAGAGATAATGAGAAGCTATCTTCAAGTTTCTATGTCAGTATTCCATTCTTTCAAGATGTTAGTTAATATATCAGTATCACTTCATCAGTTGTAACGAATGTACCACACTAATACAAGATGTTAATAACAGGAAAGGACAAAGGGGGCATATGGGAACTCTCTGTACTATCTGCTCAACTTTCTGTAAACCTAAGATTGCTCTAAAAAAATTAAGTCTATTAAGCAGTACCTATAAGGGATGAAACTATGAGTCTAGGTTCAGATCTGTTTTATAATTAACCACTGAAAGAGAAATAGCCTAATTGGAGGCCATAATTTATGACAATAAAAAGAAAAAAGGAAGGTGGAGTTTCATAAGAAAATATAGAGGAACTTCCCTGGTGGTCCAGTGGTTAAGAATCCATCTTGCAATGCAGGGGACACTGGTTCGATCCCTGGTCGGGGAACTAAGATCCCACGTGCTGCGGGGAACTAAGCCCGCGCGCCGCAACTACTGAGCCCATGCGCCACAACTAGAGAGCCCGAGTGCCACAACTATAGAGCCCACGTGCTCTGGAGCCTGTGCACCACAACTAGAGAGAGAAGCCAGCACGCCCGTGCACTGCAACAAGATCCCGGGTGCCACAACTAAGACCCGACGCAGCAATCAATCAATCAATACATACTACAACAAGAAAGGGTTGCAAGTGGAATAGTCTGATAGAACTTAAAAAAGAAAGAAAAAGAAAAACTATAGAGATGACAGAAAGCCAATTCAAATTTAAAGTAGAAAACTTGTCCCCTCTTCCTCACATCTCACTTCCTGACTCCTTCTTCACCTTCTTTCCAGTATCTACTCTCCACTAGTCTCCACTGTTCCACTAGTCCCTGCCCTATCAGTACTGCTCTAGATTATGGGAACCATTTTTAAAGGTTTGGAATCGGAGGCATTTCCCTCTTCTGTTGCCAGTGCTAAAGTGGGCAACATGTTCTCAGGCTCTGAAGGCATTCTTACCATCAAAACATTGTTGAATTACCTTTTATCAGTTGGCCTAGCAAAATTTATCTGAGTCTAGCAATTTCCTCAAAGTTGAATACAATCTATTTTGAAATTTATTCATCATTCATTCAACATACATTTCCCAAGCTCATACTAATTAATTAGTCACTGGGGATACAATGGTGATCAGGACACAGAATGATCTGTATTCCCAGATTATATGTAGGGAAGGACAAAAGTAAACAGAAAATTACAATCAGGAAAGTAAAGAATACTGTGCAGCATGGGGGGCGGGGGGTTGGGGAAGACCTCTCTAACACAGCAGCCATCTGAAATGGGACCGGTTTGGAAGGGAGCTGTGCACAGTACTGATGTTTAAGAGTAATTTAAAGCAGCATGAGTAAAAACCTAGAGGTAAAAAGAGTGTGGCACAGCCAAAGCCTAGAGATAGAATGGTGCTAGTTGAGGCTGGAAAAGCAGGCAGGGGAAGATTAGAGGGCCTTACAACCATGTTAAGGAGCTGGAAAAGACTTCCTAGATCTGTGGGGTTTTTGTTTGTACAAAAAAAAAAATTGTGATGTGGTATGCTTTTTTATCTCAAACGCTGGTGCTTAAATTTTCTAATTGTAAAAAAATCCAAATACAGGTGAAGATAAATGAAAATTATGCCACCAGCAAACATTCCCCCTTCTCTGTCGCATCTCCCCCTCCACACTTCTGCCCCTAGAAATTTTACTCTCCAACATAATTCTTTGAGAAATTTGCTGAGATTCTAATTTTAAAGCCACTTTACTGAAGTATGATTGACATATAAAAAGCTGTACATATTTAACGTAAACACCTTGATGAGTTTGGAGACAAGTATACATCCATGAAAACATGACCAAAATCTATGCCATAAACTTATTTATAACCTCCAAAAGTTTCCTACCCCTCTAATTTTTTGAGACTCACTTTAAATTGTATTTCATTTCCATGTAACGCTTTGTGCTACCAGCTACAGATTATTCTGTAATTACCAATCCTGCCACATGAAGTGCCTGTCATTGCTTTGTAAAAAAAATTATTTTCATGCTTCATCAAACTAGAGATTTAAACTCATGATTAAACTAAAGATTTTCCATAATAAATTCATTCTCTTTACCCCCGAACTATTTCTTCTTGCTCTTCTCCCCATTTCTGTTAATAGTGCCATGATACTACCTAGATGACTTCCATCACTTCCGTTTCTTTTCTGATCCCTTTACTTACTGCCTCTGTACTGGTCTTATTACAATATTGTCTTCATCACCTAATTTCTATACACCATATTCTCTGATACCTTTCACTTACCCATAGAAGCAATTTCTTGAAAATCGTGGAAATCAGTGATCTCTATAAGCTCAGCTTTGTTCTACCTTTCTAATCTGATTTCCTGCTACTTCCCAGCACCAGCTCTCTGGTCCAACCAGTCTTATTTCCTCACTTCCCTTTTGGAAAACGTGTATCGAGTTTCTTGGGAGCTGTAAGATTTGGAAGAATTTTCTACAGACTAGCTCTTGGATCCAGACATTTCAAATTTCAAATCTTGTTTCTTCTACATTATCTATATATTTCTAATATTGACATAATATATAATTTGTAATATGATCTTCAGCCCTGCACTTCCGTGTCAGATTAATGCTGAGTTGCATCAGGGTGGTGGGAGTTTTCCTAGCAGCCATTCCTATAACCTAAAAGGCTTTCAGTAACCTAGACATGGTAGTGATTGTGAATCACGTACACAAGTCTACTAAATTCTAGATGTACCCCCATCTTAATTTCCCCTTGTCCAGATTCCTGAAATGCCTATTCACTACAATGTCACTTAACTGGAAGAAAATTACAGTGGAAAGAGAAAGGAGTTTAACTTGATTGTGGTTAAAATATTTTAGTTTCACAAACTTAAAACCCATGAACACGTGCCTCACTTAAAGAAGGGCTGATAAAGAAAAATTAAAAATGTAAGAGATAAAGATTTGTGTAGATGGACTTACCTCATTTTCTCTAGATTTTCCTTTTTGTATACTAAGGATATGATTTTAACTTACTAATTCAGTTTTTTATTACATATTATCTAAGCTTAGATATATTTGTTTACATATCATCTAAGCTTAGATATATTTGTTTTCATATGCAAAAGTATATCAGAGATGATCTTCTTGCCTTTATTCTTTTTCTTACAGTATTCTTGTGTTGTCCTTTGCCTGCTGACAAGAAATATCTCCTAGACTTACCCTCTACTCTAGACTTTTCCCAGCCCACTCCCTATGTCAGACTTACTTGCTAGCATTTAATTCCTTTAAAATCTAGCTCTCTGATGAAGAACAATTAACTTATGCAAATGTACAGATGAGTGAATGTGCTATCTCACAGATATAATATGAAACTAGTTAATAGGTTTTGTCTGGAGATCAAATGAGAAGGATGTAGTTTTTCATCTTAAGTCTAAACCTTGATGAGAAATTTCGCTCTATGCAAGTATTTAGTTTAGGGACTTTCCATATAAGATGTGTATATTTCAAACATATTTGTGAAATTCATGCATTATATCTTAAAAACTAATACAGTAAGAATATAGTTCAAGCATAATGATTGTATTTGACTGAAGTATAATCACAGCTTAATACAGGAAAACAAATATACACACTCCACTTATAGGTAGCAGCTCTATTAGTTGTTTACAGTTCTTATTACTAGTTGTATTAAATGTGTTTGTAGCAATTTTATTTTCCCCAAAGTAGATATACTGTCACTTGAAACTGCTGAATAAAGCAAGGAATCTGTCTAAGCCCTTAATAGCTAGACACGTGGGAAGCTATTAAGATTTTTAGATATTTTAAAAATTCATTGAATTAAAAAAGCAAAATAAAATTCTCTACAGGTACTATCAAAAAAATGATATTTCACATACCCTTTTGTCACATGCTACTGTCATGAATTCAAACTCTTGCCAGACTCCCTTCTCTTATGGAGAGATTAAAAGAATGTACTTCTTTGGGAAAATCCAATGATCTAGATATATAGTTCTTAATATATAGGATAACCTAGAAGAAATGGATAAACTCCTAGAAACATATAACCGACCAAGACTGAATCATGAAGAAATAGAAAGTCTCAACAGACCTGTAACTAATAAGGAGATTTAATCAGTAATCAAAAATCTCTCAACAAAGAAAAGCCCACTTATCTTTTTAAATTTAATTTCACATTAATTTATCTTGATTGTCTTGACAACAAATTCTCATCAATGATACGGAAATTTGAACTAAACCACTAAATCACTGAATTTTAGAGAAAACACCTAAAGATTATCCATCCCAGTAGCCGTCACTTTAGTCTGTATCAGAATCACTTGGAGGGTTTGTTACAACCATTCTCAGAGTTTCTAATTCAGTAGGTCTGGGATGAAGTCTGAGAATTTGCTTTTAAATAAGCCGCAGGTGATAATAGTACAAATGCAGTTTTGCATGCTGGGATGGAGAAAACAATGTTCTTTCCTCCTGTATAGGGAAAAAGCCAGTCCTTCCTCCTTCCGTGTTTCTCCTGTGCGTTTCCTTTACTTTCACACGACTACCACACTCACAACACTTCTGACACCAGATGAGTGGAGGTTTTCTCCACAAACAAGCAAGTCTCTGAGACACCAGCTGGGTGTTCCACAATTCAACGCAATTCGGACACTACATGGAAATAGTGTCAGATCACACAGGGTAAGTTCTCAGTCCAATGAGACTGTCCCCTCCCCCTCTTTCAGATGCCAATCCCAAGTCACCTGTTCTTCTGACCTGAGGTTTCCACAACCTCCTCCTCGGGTTCAATTAATTTGCTACAGCAGCTCACAGAAATCAAAAAAACTGTTTACTTACTGCTTAGCAGTTTCCTATAAAAGGATATAGCTGAACATCCGATGGAAGAGATGCCTAGGGCAAGGAACGTAGGATGGGACGTGGAGCTTCCATGCCTTCTCCAAGAGCTCTCTCCCACAGCTCTGCCTGCTCGACCCGGAAGCTCTCCAAACCCCCGCCTTTTGGGTTTTTAATGGAGGTTTCCTTCCACAGGTGTGATTAATTAAACCATTGCCCATTGGTGATTGAACTCAATCTGCTTCTTTCTTCGCCCCAAAAGTAGGGGGGTGGGGCTGAAAGTGCTAACCCTCTAATCACCTGGTTGGTTCCCCTGGCAAGAAGCCCCTATCCTTAGGTGAGGCCCCCAATCACCTAATTAACAAAATGAAAGACACCTGTGTTGCTCTTGTCAGGAAATTCCAAGGATTTTAGAGCACTGTGCCAGAAACAGGAATAAAGACCAAATAGATATTTATCATAAATCATAACATCATACATACGTAATATGGTTAATCACAATCCTGGTTAAATTTAATTCTACCTACTTTATTTCTGTGTCTGTGTAGCTGGATATGGCTGGAGAATATATAACCAGACTAAAAAGTCTCATTTTGAAATAAATCATCATTAACCTCAAGTCGGTTCCTGTGCTGCTGGGTAGTCCTCTGTCCACCCTCTTGAACAATAATTACATATTTTCTCCACTCTCCTCAGAGTTCCCATACCTCCTCCACTGTTTTCAATCTCAGCTAATGACCATGTGTCCTCTTTCACTGAGAAAACTGAAACGATCAGATAAGAACTTCAGCAGCTGCCACCACGTCTACCAACCTGTCTGTCTGTATCTCCATGGTCTCTACCTTTTCTCCTGTTGTGACTAAACTGTAAGCTCCTGACTTGGTGAATGTCTCCAGTTGTACACTAGATTCTACTCCCTTTCACCTACACAAGAAAGTCAATCCAGCAATTTTTCCTGTTTCCTTTATATAATTATAATAAATATTCATCATTTTACTAGATCAGCATACAAACATGCTGTTATTTCTCCCATTAAAAGAGAAAACCCCTCCTTGAATCTATTCTCCTACAATGCCCCATTTCACTTCTTTTTCTTTAGTGCAAAATTCCTTGAAATAGTTATGTTATATTCACTATTTCCAGTTTTATTCTCCCATTCTCTCTTGAGTGCATTCTAATCAAACTTTCCCCCACACCAATCAACAAAAAGCTCTGTATAGGTCATCACTGACCTCACTGCTAAATCCAATGGTCAATTCTCAAGTCACATCTTACCTGACACATCAGCAACATATTGCAGTTTACCATTTTCCCTACCTTATAACATTGCACTTTTCACTTAGATTCCAGGATACTTTATTTACCTAGTTTTCTTCCACCTTTATAGCCATTCTTTTTCAGTCCCCTTTGCTCGCTCCTCTACATTTCACTGGACTTAAAACACCAGCGTGCTCAAAGACAGACTCCTTAAACCTTTTCTGTTTTCTATTTATATTCAAGCCCTACATGAAATCAGCCAGCCTCATTACCTTAAATGCCTTTTGTAATCTAATGGGTCATATATTTATACTTATAGTCTGGCCTATCCCCAAATTCCTGACATAGGTATCCAGTTATAGGTATATGACATACACTTGGATGTCTAATAAGTATCTCAAACTTACGTCCCAAACTGAGTTCCTAATATTCCTTTCCTTTCTCCCACAGTCTTTCCCATATCTGTTAATGGCAATTCCATCCTTCCAGTTTCTCAGGTCAAAAGCATTAGAATCAATCTTGACCACTGTATCTCTTTCACACTCTAACCCCAACTTATTGGCATACTCTGTTGGCTTGACCTTTATAATATACTCAGATTCTGACCATTTCTCACCCTTTATACTATTACCACCTGGTTTGAGCAAGCCTCTATCCATTTCTCACCTGAATTATTGTACTAACCTTTTAACTGCTCTCCTTTCTTCCAACCTTGACTCCCTTTAGGATATACCCAGCACGAAGAGTGATCCTGTTAAATGGAAATTAGATTATATTACTCTATTCTCAAAATCTTCCCATCTCATACCAAGTAAAAGTCTAAGTCTTTACTGTGTCCTACAAGAACCTACATGACTTAGCTCCGTATTATCTCTGATCTCATCTCCTATAAGTCTGCCCGTAACTGCTCCAGAAGGTCAAGATCTGTGAATAGTTTGAGATTTTACTTTACTTGCAAGCTAATAAATTTAAGTTGCCAGTTTCATGGATGCTGATAGAAGACGTGAGACTCTTGGATCAGAGATAAAGGATAATCACAGTTGCCAGAATATTTTGTGCTGGTTTCCTGAGCCTTAATTCCACAGTACGATGCAAAGAAGCCTCCTCTTCTGTATAAATCTGCTCAGGCTGCCTTAACAAAATACCACAAACTGGGTGACTTCAACAACAGAATTTTATTTTCTCACACTTCTGGAGACTGGAAGTCTCAAATCAACATACCTGCAGTGTTGGTATCTGGTGAGAACTCTCTCCCTGAGTTGCAGACAGCTGCCTTCTCACTGTGTACTCATGTGACCTTTCCTATGTGTGGGGGAGGGGAGGGGGGAGAGAGAGAGAGAGAGAGGGAGAGAGAGAAAGAAAGAGCTAGGTTTCTGGGTGTCTCTTCTTATAAGGACACCAATTCTATCAGATCAGGGCCCTACCCTTATGACCTCCTTTAACCTTAAATATTCCCATAGAGGGCCCATCTCCAAATATCAATACATTCACACTGGGGGAGGGGGGGAGGGCTTTAATATATGAATTTGGGGAGGGGAAATGAACAAACATTAGTCCTTAACATCTTCTACTCTATTTAAAATTTAATCTCACCCTTTTCCAAGAATTTCTATCCCCTTTTCTGCTTTATTTTTTCCTTAGTACCTATTGCTATCTAATCTCATATATATACTTATCATATATATTGTCTGTCTCTATCACAGAAAGTTAGTTCTGTGAAGGTACGGATTTTTATCTGTTTTATTCACTATTTTATTCCCCTGTGCCTAAAACAGAGCCTAGAACACATGGTAAACCCTCAATAGGTATTTGTTGATTGAATGAATTAAGATTTTAGTGGGGAAGACTGGTAATTTGGAAAGCTGGAGAAGGTACACTTCTAGCCAGTAAGACCTCTTTTAGGAGGAAAATCCTCATTAATTGTCTGGTGAATTATTTACTGTAGACCGAATTGTTAATATCTTACTATAGAAGTCCTTAAATTTAAGCTTCCTTTGTAATGTGTATTTCTGAAATAGTAACGGCTATATTTTGGACTTACTGAGCTTTTTTTTAAAAATCATGTTACATCATCTAAACATGTTATTTTTAATTTTAAATACTTTATAAAGTACTTTCTAAATGGAATGTATTTTTATAACACCCTTCCTAAGTCTCTGGTACATGTACACTCCTGAGGTATATCAGCCTGGGATAACTTCCTTACTCTCTCTACATGATGTCAAAGGAGAAAGGAAAGAAAAGGCTGCTAGGGCACTGC
Source organism: Phocoena sinus (assembly GCF_008692025.1). Classification (NCBI taxonomy): domain Eukaryota; kingdom Metazoa; phylum Chordata; class Mammalia; order Artiodactyla; family Phocoenidae; genus Phocoena; species Phocoena sinus. The sequence continues at coordinate 77,576,879 of NC_045766.1, read as the reverse complement.
TTAGGGGAGAATCTGGAAATGTCCAAAGGTCAGTCTACCCCAAGTTACTTCCTAAGCTTCATAGTATCTTGTCTCTGGGACTGGTAAAAATCACCCATAGGTAATAGTTTGGCATGGATATTCAACCTTGGAGATCCTAGGTGAGTAAACCATTTTTCTGTATAAAAGATGCATAAGCCTGCCTAAACGCCAAAGCTAGTTTGGATTTTTTTTAATACAATCAAAATTGCTAGCATGAACTCTAGATATTTAAATTTCATGAAATATTCTGAGTGTTCATTTTCAGAAGAAGAAAAATAGCATTTTCTAGTGAATGAGTCCATAAAATAAAGAAGTGGAATCAGTTGGCATTATTTTTTCAGCTGGTTATTCAATAAATTAAAATTATAAATTTTCTAAAATTTGCTTTTTAAAAAGGTATTTTAATGAATACTATATAGTATAATGAAAGGAAACTGGATTAGGAATTAGGAAACCTGAGTTCTAGTCCAGGCTCAGCCACTGACTTGCTATGTGACCTGACCCAAGTCTCATCATTTTTCTGGGTCTCTGTTTTCTCATTAATATAATGAGAGGATTTGACAAGTTGATGTCTTAGACTCCTTTTAGACCCTACCTTTTATGATTCCAAGTTATTGCAACTGACGAACTCACAAATCTACTGATTTATGTATAATACTGCAAAATTATGACACTATAGATATGAATTATCATAATATAAAACGTTTATCACCCATAGATGAATAGCAGCTGTTTTAGAATTTCATGTGCCAGTGATATGAAATTGTTTTTATAGGTACATTCCTCTCATTGAAAGGAGCTGTCCTAACATTCTCCTGTATGGACCGAACTGGCAGATTAATGCAACCACCATATGAAGTCTGGAGGGATCCAAACAACATAGATGAAAATGAGAAATCTTGGAGAAGAAAGCTGGTCATGAACTGCCCCTCTCCATCCCAAGAAATAGGAGATCATCAGTATACAATAATCTGCTCAGAAAAACAAGCCAAAGTCTTCTCACTGCCTTCTCAGACTTGCCTCTATGTTCATAACATCACCGAGACATCTTTTATACTGCAAGCAGATGTGGTGGTCATGTGTAACAGTGCCTGCTTGGCATGCTTTTGTGCCAATGGGCATATCATGATAATGAGGTACTTGCCTTCTTTATAAATTATCTGGTAATCATAACAGTGCAAACAAGGTACAATTATGAAAAGTATATGTGTAATGTGCCAAGATGTTATCAAGAAGCAACCTGAGATCATTGTTTCATTATGTTTGTGAATGTTTTATTGCTCAAAAGTTTGAGGAGACTTTGAGTTTTTATTTGTTTTTGTTTGCTTTTTGTTTTTTGTTTTTGCTAAAAATGCTTTGCATTGTGAATGAAATATGTTAATTGACATCAAGGAATCTAAGGAAAGAGTGATTCTCCAGTCATTCACACATTCATTCAACATTTATTGAGCACATGTTATCTCCCAGATGCTACGCTAGGCACAGGATATATGAAGATGAATAAACTACAAGGAAAAGAAATGAACTGTTACCTTTACTATGTTTCATAGTACACACAAGAATTTTCCATACAGAATTTAATTTTATCCTTATAACTTCTCTAGGACATAGGAAAATAAAGTGTTATTTGCATCCTCCATTTTACATATGTTAACAAATTTGCCTGAGGTTGCAAGTCTAGGAAAAAGTGAGATCAACACTGAACAGTATACTAAAAGTCATTTTATTTTAACCTGCTCTAGCTATGCATTAAGAAATATACATGGAGGGAGAGCTTGGATGGGCTTTTGAACTGAAGTCGTAACTATATTGAAGGCTAGGTGGAAACAGATGTGAGGGATAATTGAGGGAAATTTGCTGAATGTAAAACCAACTGGTTGTGAAAGGTAATGGAGGTCTTTAAATCTCAGGGTTAGAAAAGAACTTAAAGGTTAAAAAGTTTTATCATGAACTTGGATAATAGTGAGGTCATTAGCAGATAAGAAAGTCAGAATTTAGAAAGACTGATAATGAGAAGTTTGGGAATGAATTGAGAATGAATGCTTGGAATGTGAGGTGCTTATATGCCAGCCTGCAGAAGTTTAGCCAGCAATTTAAGGTCTGGACTCTTAAAAAAATAGGGATGGAAGATAAAGCTCTGGAAACCATTTACGTAAATGCATTAGTTAAAGTTGTAGCAGTGAATGAAATCATCAAAGAGGACACTATAAAAAAAGCGGAGAAATAGACTGGTCTTAGGACAAAAATTGGGGGGGAGGGGTGCATATGTCTACATTTATGTTGAGGAGAAAAAAGAAACTCCAGCAAAGGAGATTGAGAAGTCATCAGAGAGCTAGGAAAAGGATCAGAGTAGCAGAACTTCATGAAATGAAAAGGACAGCAGAGTATCAAAACGATGGTCAAGAGGTAGTCAGAGCAGAAAGGTCAAAGAGTTTGGGTACAAGAAAAAACCCTAGATCAGGCACCTAGATATTAGTGATCTTTGAGAAAGCAAATCTTAGGAGCACGGTGGAGGTAAGACTAAATTTCAAGGGGGCAAGAAGAGGCAGTGGCATAGATCAGGGGCTGACAGACTACAGCCCCAGGCCGTATCTACCCTGCCCTCCCCCCAATCTGATATTGTAAAGCTTGCAAGCTAAGAATGGTTTTTACATTTTCAAATTGTTGAAAGAAATCAGAGAATAGTATTTCATGATATGTGAAAAGTATATGAAATTCAAATTTTCAATGGCCAGTATTCTTTGGGGAAATTTTGGTAAAAAGAGAGATGAGAGACAGGAAAGTAGTTTGAGAGCAAACCTGGGTGTTTGAGAGTGTTTTTATTGTTATATTTTACTTAATAGGGGAGACATGAGTAGATTTGTAAGCCAAGAAGTAGTTAATGAAGGAGAAAGTTTTGAAAACATAAAATCATTTACGGCCTGCTCATTCTTACATATTTCTTACTCTTTGTCTCTTCATCTGGTTTCTCTTTCTCAAGCTCTTTTTAAAGATTTCTGAAGGCCATTCCAGTCTTGTTTGAAAATAACGACTTAACTCCTAGACATGCCTTAGTTTAGAAGGGAAAAAAAAAATGTGTGTATACACTCCCCTGGGCTCACGTTTAGTCACTCAAAAATGTTATTTCGCAATTGAGTTTTTAGCTTGATAGTGACTACTTACCCTGTTTTTGCAAAATTTTAGTATGTCTTCTTTTCTTAAATGGTACATCTGAAAATTAATTTCTACTTAAATGAATACATGCTACATCTACATTTATGAGGAGGGGAATTTCTTGAGAAATGAAAAGCAAGAGTTTAAAAAGCAACAGGAGTCATAGCAATAGGAAAGATAAAATGATCTCTCTGTCTCTGCCCTTTGTAAAAGCTGTTTTACATGATGATGACTACTTTAATATTATGTCCTAGTGGAAACTCTTTATGTGTTCATGAGGATCTCAAAAATATTTGAAAGGTGATTTTGACATGATTTTAGTAATGTGTAAGGTGTGGCTAGGAAACATGTGGCTTGAGTAACTGGAGTCTACAAATTGGCATGCTCCTGACCTTGCTAAGCATATTCCCAGATCTTTCCAGACCCTGTCAGAACTTAACTATGGGACTTTCCTGGCAGTCCAGTGGTTAGGACTCCGTACTTCCAATGCAGAACTTAACTACACTGAGCCCAATCTCCTCAAGTCCTAGTTTTCAGATAGTTGCTAGGTAGGTATGATTGCTCATGTGCCAATGTGCCCAGACCTAGAAAAGAGTAGAGAGAGATGCAAGAGGCTTATCTATGTATAAAGTTCTCAAATTGGGCTGAGAGAGCCATTTTTAGTGGGAACCATCTTTAGTTACCTGACACTATTTCCTTATAAAAATGTCCTTGCACAGAAAAAAACTTTTTTTTTTCATCTTTAAGAGTACTTGTTTCCTAGACCTTAGCAATTGACTTACTCTTTCCTTTTCCTACCAAAAGTCATTACACCTGTTGTATTTTGTTGGCTTACTTTTATTATGCTACATAGACAACACAACTTACCAGGAAAGTCCATAGGAACCTCTTCCCCACCACAGCCCATTATTCGGAATGAATGGAAGTCTGTTTAACTGGGTTTGTTTTGGACTCATATCCTAAGGATCTTTGTTACTTCAGACGCCATCACATGTATTTTTAATATACTTTTTTCATACTAAATCTTTGAAATTCAGTATATAATTTACACTTACAGAATATCTCAAATCAGACAAGCCATATATCAACTGCTCAATAGCCACGTGTCTAGTGGCTACCATATTGGACAGCACAGCGCTAGGACCTCATGAAAAACTTATTCCTATAGCACAGATTTCAGGTCCCACTTTATACGGTAAGATTCTAGGGCTTAAGTTGTAATTACAAACTACTGTGATAAGAGAGATAAGTACTTCTTTTTCAAGGTGCTGGTTTTATGATCTGGGTTAATTTAAAATCTTTGTGCACACTACAATCAGTAGAATGATGTCAAAGCTTGAGATTTAACTACAAGTTTATTTTTCTCTTTTTGGCATTAGAGATGTGCTTTAAAAGCATTGAGATTGGTTTTCTTTAGTAGTTTGTAAATCTGGCTCCAGTGACAGTATCCAAAAGTACATGTTTATAAATATGTAAGTAGAATCATTTGACTACAACATTAGGGTAAGCATAGAGCCAATCAGTAAGACACTTGAGATGTGGTATTAGCTTGGATGTGCAAATTTTGATCTATTATTTGTAACTAATTCTGTTACAGCCCCCAGCCATGTTTGTTTATTAATCACCTCTTCAGTGCAGGTGCCCTAAGTCATAGGTGATTTTCACTTTCTGTGTATAGAGGAAGTAAAGGAATGGGGAGCAAAGCCACTCCATTCCCAGGCACAGTGAACAAGACCCACTTCATCAGTGTATAACCTCCTCAGACCCAGGAGTTCTGCCTTAAAAAGAGACAATAGACCAAGTATGCAGGCAGCCATTTTCTAGCTGTGGTGTTTCTGCCATAATCAAAGATTATAACTGTACTGTAGGAACCTGTGAAATGCTCCAAAAAGCATTTTGAAATTGCTAGCGTTTAATCCATCCTTCAAGGACATTTGCTAAGTATCTGTGTGGATTAAGATAGAAGAACTGTGCCCATAATTTTTTGTGAATATGATTTTATGTGAAAGTCTAGTTTACTACCATTGAAAATTCAAGAGGATAAAGAAACAACCGTAAAGTTGTGGTATAAAAAGTATTGTTTTATGTAAGGATCTACACATTTTATACGAAGAAATTAAAAGCTTCTAACAACTTGAAAATGAAATGTGGATTTGTTTTTTTCCATTCAGCCTACCTAGTCTTCGCCCAATGTTGGATGTTAATTATTTGCCACTGACAGACATGAGGATAGCACGGACGTTTTGTTTTACCAATGAAGGACAGGCATTATACCTTGTCTCTCCTACTGAAATTCAGCGGTTAACATACAGCCAAGAGATGTGTGATAATCTACAGGTAGGTCAGGCATATTTATGAATAAACATTGGACACAGTTGTAAAAAGAGAAAAAGTTAGAAAGATGTCTAAAAGTTAAAATATTATTGAGCCAGACAATAAATATGCCTGCCCTAGAACATGTTTTGAATATATGTTCATCATTGTGATGCTACCAAGTTCTAGTGTGGTTCCAGATATACACAGAAAAAAATAAGAAAAAACGGGATGTGCGAAGAATGTGATCATACATATCAATGGTTGTTTTGTGTGTTTTATTGGTTTTTTTGCCTATGGAGAATCCTCTGAAAGATTATGAAAATCTTCCTCCAGGGTGGGGAATATGTATGTACACACAAAAATTCTGCATACAATTCAGGGAGTTAATGAAATTTTTTTAAAGAAATCTTAATTGTGATTAAGAGCCATACAAAATAAATACATATCCTGTAGGTTAGAATTGGGCATTTGTCTTTGATCATAGCGGTAAGCAGAACCTAGAAACAAATATAAAAGCCTATCTAGCCTTGGATAAGTAAATGTGGTCACAAAATGTTAAAAGGCATCTTAGGGATTTAATTGGTTTCTCCTCCTTATTTTAGAAATAAGAAAACTAAAACCCGTTTATTACAATATAGAGGTTCAGAGTATAAGCTCTGAACTATTTAAGTTGCATTTTGCTCACTTATATAACTTTGGCCATTTTACTTAATCTACTACCTTGAAGCACTGCTGTGAGAATTAAGAAAGAATTCATATAAAGCACTGAGCACAGTGCCTGGAACATAATAAGCTTTAAAAATAAATAATAATAAATGTTATTCAACAAATACTTAGAGTTTTTTTATATGCCTGGTACTTGGCTGTGCTCTAGGAACACAATCATAAACAAGATACAAGTCCCTACCTGTTAGTGTGGAGGGAGAGATAAGTAAACAGACAACCACAATACTCTGGAAAATGCTGTTATATGGCTGTGCCGGTGCTGGGGAGACATGTGAGAGGGGCACCTGGGTTGATGGAACAAAAGGGAAGGGGTAGTTAGAAAAAGGTTGTGAAGGATGAATAGGAGTTATCCATAGGAATGGATGGCTGGAGATGGAAAAGGTAATAATATTCTTGACAGAGCAGAGGCATGCGACAGCCCCAAGGTTCAGGCAACTTCCAACAAAGTGCTGAGTTGGGAAGTGGAGAGAGTGAAGGGTTGATGCTGGAGAGTTAGTCAAGAACAGAGCTTGGAACACCTTGTAAGCTCGTTAAGGAATCTGGCATTTATCCCCAGGGCAATAGCAAGTCATTGAAAAGGTTTAACAAATTTGTTTATTAAAGCTAATATTCTGGTTGCAGTATGGCAATTAGTTTTGTGGAATTAAGACTAAAAGTAGGGAGAAAAATTTGGAGGCTTTTTAAAATAATTAAGGCCAAAAATAATAGTGGTTTGAAATAAGGCAGCCAACAGTGAGGAGAGAGAAAAGTTAGCAGATTCAATGGCTATAAAGTGTAATCAGTCAGATTGGAGGGTTATTAGATGTAGGAGTGAAGGAAAGGAAGGAATTAATAATTATTCCTGTATTTCTGGGTTGGGGAACTAAGTAGATGGTGCAGCCATTTCCAAAGAGAAGGGATTCGGAGGAAGAGCACAGGTCTGGGGAGTAGAGGTGAAAGGGGATGATGATGACAGTCACGCTGCAAGTTCACAGACAAACTGATATTAGGTCAACGGTCTGACTTTGGGTTGAAGTTCCTTCCTCCAAACCAATGGTTCTCAAATTTTGGTCTGCTTTAGAAAGACCAAAGCAAGTTAAAACTTTTTAGGGCAAGTTAAAAGTTAGGAAAAGTTAGAGCAAGTTAAAAATACAGATAACCAGAACACATCTATGCAAATTTTGATTTAGCGCCTGTGGAATAAAGCCAGTGCATCTGTGTTTCTAACAAGATATCTCCCCAGTCATTCTAAATTACATCAAATATTAAGAACAATTTTACCTCACCATGCAGTAGCTGCCTACTTTGACTCATTTATCTTGAGCTACTTCATTATTTTGTATATGATATAAAAATAAATCCAGCCTTTCTCTACACACCACCAAAGGCTTCCCATTTCATAGGGCAGTCCATGCTTGGTTCCAGAAAGGGAACTAGGACAGGAAAGACGCTATGGTAATTGAAAAAGAATCAGAAGTCTAGATTGGCAGTCACTGATCAAGTGTAAATTAATCCTAGGGTGAATATTAGCTTCCCATGCTTTCTAATTGTAGAAGGAAGAAACGAAGAGGGCAGAAAAGTGAAAATTTTAGGATGTCAGTTCTTGGAGAAGGGAAGGGAAAGGAAGGAGATGGAGAAAGAAAGGCCAGAGAGAACTGGGAGCAAAGCAAAAATCACCAGGAAAATATATGGAAAACAGACTGCCTTTTCATGACATGCTCTAACCTGCTACCATGTTATCTTTTGATCTGTTACTTTACTCTTAGTCTAATGCTGTTTTCTTTTGATCTGATATAGGACATGCTAGGAGATTTGTTTACTCCCATAGAGACACCAGAAGCTCAAAACAGAGGCTTTCTCAAAGGACTGTTTGGTGGAAGTGGACAAACATTTGACAGAGAAGAGCTCTGTGAGTATCAGAAGACCTATTTCTAGACTAGCGTTTTGCTTCTATACCATGAAAACTATTTGTTTACCAAACATGAATAAAATTGGTCACTTTATATTAGATGCAATTCTAATAGTACATGCAATTCATAGTACATGCAATTCATACAAAAAATGAGTAAGCTAATAAATGTGTCATTTGCAGGTAGATTATACCTGCAAGGCAGGGTGAAGACATTTGATTACTAAAATCTGAAAAAATGTTTTTGAATCTGCCTGCCTTTACTTCTAGGAAACAGATTATTTATTCAGAATTCAAGGTTTACCAATGGTACGGAATAAATTACTTTAAAAAAATCTACCTGCGAAACTCTGATGAACAATAATCAAAATGCAGTAGAAAGATACTAGGGAACATTTTCAGAGATAAATTAAGAATACATTTTCCAGAATATCTCACCCACCATTTGGTCTTACAGATCAAACTCCTTTTTTCTTGAATTTTTAACTATGCAAAAGATCTAGGTACTTCCATACAATGGAATAGTATTCAGCCATAAAAGGGAATGACGTTTGATACATACTACAACATGGATGAACCTTGAAAACATCATGCTAAATTAAAGAAGGAAGACAAAAATGGCCACATATTATATGATTCCTTTTATACAAAATGGTCTGAATAGACAAATCCATAGAGACAGAAAGTAAATTAATAGTTGCCAGGGACTGAGGCAAGGAGGGACTAGAAAGGGACTGCTAATAGGTACAGAGTTTTCTTTTTGGGGTGATGAAAATGTTCTAAAATTAGACAGTGGTGATAGTTGCACAAATCTGTGAATATGCTAAAAACCACTGAATTGTACACTTAAAAAGGGTGAGTTTTGGGAATCCCCTGGCAGTCCAGTGGTTAGGATTTGGAGCTTTCACTGCCGGGGCCAGGAGTTCAATCGCTGTTCTGGAAACCAAGATCCCGCAAGCTGTGCAGCATGGCCAAAAATTTTTTAAAAAAAGGGGTGGTGGTGAATTTTATGATATGTGAATTTTATCTCAATAAGCCTCTTATTTTTTAAAAATTGATCTAGATTCCATTCCTAATGTTATATCCTTGGGAATTCTCACTAAATTTTTACTAAGATAGCTGTTTTTACTAAGATAGCTGTTTTTCAATATTTAAAAGTTACTTCATTAAAATTAAGTGAAAATGCGCTTTGTAAATGATGGGGAAATTTTTAGTCTTTTATAAAGTAATAAAGTTCCTACAAATGTTTATTAATGCCCATCATGCATACACCCCATTCTCTAGTATTTACATACACACACACAGAGATTTTTGAAAAAACGACAACTGAGGCCTACAAAGACTGACAGCAAGATGAATACAGAAGGTTGGAATGCCAACTTGGGCAGAAATTTAAAATAAATGATCAGGCCTGAGATTGGAGCAGACACTAATATGGGTTAAATATGAGGTCACAATAAAATTGTGAGCATCCCAATTCAGCAATGTCAAGAAATGCAATTGGGCTTCCCTGGTGGCACAGTGGTTGAGAGTCCGCCTGCCGGTTCAGGGGACACGGGTTCGTGCCCCGGTCCGGGGGGATCCCACATGCCACGGAGTGGCTGGGCCCGTGAGCCATGGCCTCTGGGCCTGTGCGTCTGGAGCTTGTGCTCCGCAAGGGGAGAGGCCACGGCAGTGGGAGGCCCGTGTACTGGAAAAAAAAAAAAAAAAAGAAATGCAATTATGCCATATTGTATGGAACACCCCCCCCACACACACACAATAAGGCATATGGTACCAATATCTCCCTCAGTTTCTTTCGTGGGCATTTTTCTTCGGTAAATGCTAACATCTGCAAATACAGATCTATGATAGGAACAAATATGTCTCTTCATGAGAGTTATGACAGTAGAATTCAATGTAAGTACTTTGGTGATAAACTTGACTATAATTACTTGAATTACTGACAGAATGTTTTAAATTACTATGGCTTGAACTCCCAGTTGGGGAAGCTTCAGCAGGAAAAGCATCACGCAGCCTCGCACAGCACATTCCTGGACCAGGTGGTATAGAAGGGATGAAAGGTGCTGCCGGAGGGGTGATGGGAGAGCTGACTCGTGCACGGATCGCACTTGATGAGAGAGGACAGAGGCTAGGAGAGCTGGAAGAGAAAACTGCAGGCATGATGACCAGTGCAGAAGCATTTTCCAAACATGCACATGAGGTAAACTGCCTAAGTAAATAAAGGCATCTTCATACAGTAATAACTTTAAACATTTAGGTCCTGCAAAAGAAAGCCTAAACAGAGATGTCACTGAAAGTAATCCTGTGTGAGAGCCAAGGTAACTGGGATCGCATTATAAGTATTATAACTCCCCTCATATTGGGGAGAAAAAAATGTTTTTTTAATACTATATTGATACTTCTTTACCTTAGAGGATGACTTAAAAGAAAATTATCCACTGGTTCTGGTACACTGGGTCTATATTGTGCATCAGCTGCTAAAAAGATACTTAGATTGATTACAGGATCTCCCCCAACAAGGTGTGAGGGGGCAGTAGAGGCTGGGGTCCACACACCCCTTTTTGTCTCAATCATTAAAAATCATTTCCTGTCAGGCAAATCTTTAGAGCTTGATTGTTTTTTTTAAAAAGTCTTTCTATATGTACTTTATTTCAAAACATAAAGGAAGTCTTATAAGTTTTGAGATTTTGATATGCACGATTAGCTCAATATGAGCTTGCTTTGATTAGCACTTTTAAATAATTTTTTAACATCTTATGGTGACTATTTTTTCTTTGCAGTTAATGCTGAAATATAAGGATAAGAAATGGTACCAATTCTAAACTTCTAAAGAAGCTATGACTGCTTTGAGAAACCATTATTCAGGGAAACCAAATTTATTCCCGGCATCACTATTCAACTGCTAGAAGACAGTTTCTTCCACAAAATGTTCCATTACAGTCCATCTGAAGTTATCATAAGGGAGACTTATCAGAGACACTGTACAACCCAAAGGCTGGAACCCTGGTTAAAACCCCAAGATCTGGCTGAATTTGCCTCTTCCCACGTGGAATGGAGCTATCATCTTGGCATGTCGTTTGCTAAGGATTTACATTTAGGAACTACGGGGAGTCCTGATTTGAAAAAATCCTGTACAAACAAAAACCATTAATGCACTTAATGAAAAAAATTTTTGCATGATAAATTAACATCTTAAGAGGAAAAGAAAAAAAAGCATGTTGTGACAGAAGAAAAAAAGATTTATGGTAAACTATTTTTATAAATTGGACCACACCTGACAATTTAAAAAAATCTGTGTTAGAAGGTATCAGTGCATTTCAAGTACATTTGCAATACCCAACTGAAAAAACAAACAAAACCAGACTTTTCTTTTCATCTATAACTTTCATTATACTAGGACATTATTGAATTCTTATGGCAAGAGTCTGATTAACATTCTTCTCTCTCCATAATATTTTACATTATTCACAGTTCTTGGTCATAATCAAATATTGCCAGTATAGTAAATTATTCCTAACACAATTATATCCATTTCTATCACCTTCAGAACAAGTTGCTATTTTTTTTTTTTTTCAAGTTGCTAATTTTAGTCACAAACCGTGCAGGGTTGGGTCACCTCGAAGCATTTTTTCAGCCTGGCTTATACTCTGCAGGGGAGTTGACAATAGGTTTGGGGAAACTAGACTTACAGGAACAATGTAGTTAGCTTTGAGAACTGATTTCACTCACTCTGGTTTCAGGTTCTAAAGTGATATATTTTTAATGCTCCATTTGTATCCTTGTCTGCCAATTACACAGTATATTACTGTTCAATCCCAGTGGGGTCTTCAATTCAAAGGTGCTCTTGCAGCCTGACACTCACAGACCAAACTGGTCATTCTCTTTAGTCTGATTCAGTAAAACCTCAGTTAATGTTTTAGGAAAGGGATTCTGACATTTCTGATTAACAAGGGCTTTCATTAGAAATTACCTTTTGGTTCAATACTTATTATTGAAAATTGTTATAAAGTGGTGGTGTTTTTGCTATCTTGGCTTTAGTCACCATTATGGACAACAGAAATTTTGTCACTCAACAGGCTAAATAACATAAGCCACAGGATTATGTCAACAGATACCAAATACCTATTCCTTATTAAAAGCTCTTTTAAAAATGGGATGAAGAGGCTTCCCTGGTGGCACAGTGGTTGAGAATCTGCCTGCTAATGCAGGGGACACGGGTTCGAGCCCTGGTCTGGGAAGATCCCACATGCCATGGAGCAACTAGGCCTGTGAGCCACAACCGCTGAGCCTGCGCGTCTGGAGCCTGTGCTCCGCAACAAGAGAGGCCGCAATAGTGAGAGGCCCGCGTACCGCGATGAGGAGTGGCCCCTGCTTGCCACAACTAGAGAAAGCCCTTGCACAGAAACGAAGACCTAACACAGCAAAAATAAATTAATAAACTCCTACCCCCAACATCTAAAAAAAAAAAAAGGAATAAAGAATATCCTTAACATGATAAAAGATTATCTATTATAACTCAACAGAGAGCTAGTAGAGGCAAACAAAATAAAGATGTCTGCTACCATCATTTAATATGATTCTGGAAGTCAAAAGTCTTAGGAAATGAACATATGCAGATTCTGGGACCCATCCTATAATATGTATGTTGTTCTTTCAAAAAGAATCTTTTTAAAGAAAATTAATGGGTTCGGCTCATTGAATTTTGATTAATCAAGGTCTTATCAGACTCACATTGTGTTTCTTAAGAATTCACCATTTTCCTGAAGTCCAGGCTATTTGAGTAGCCAAAAATAGTATTTCTGCTTGTTTTTTTAGTTTTTAAATTTTTAGTGAATTTGTTTGAAGTGGCACTTCTTTCAAATGTTCTCAGTAATTTTGAGAAGAACAAATTAATCTTTGAGAAGAGTAATCTTTGAAAAGAGATGGGGGAAAGAGTCAGAAAATGTATACCAGGATAGCACTTCTCAGAGTCCTTGAATTCTCCTGATTTCTCAAAAAAGCCTCTCTAGGAATCTCTCCAGACTCCTGTGAACAGCCTTAGGGTAACAGAACCTGACTTTGAAATACAAACATGATACATAAAATTATATAGTAAAAATACTGAAGAAACTTGAGACCAGGATTTGGAAAACACTGGTAGGCAAATTGCACTGCACTATTTGTACCATCAGTTTCAAGGACCCAGTTTTCTGATTTTCTGAACAAATACTTTGTCATTTCTATACTTAAAAAAAAACTAAGAGTAAAATATTGGTTTATTTTAGAAGCAATGAAATAAAGCCCAAAGTGGCATTAAATTCAATGACTATCTCTAAAGCCCCAATAGGATGTGACTTAACTTGTTCTATATCAGGGTTTCTCAACAATGGCACTGTTAACAGGAAATTCCTTGTTATGTGGCACTGTCCTTTGCACTGCAGATGTCTAGCAGCACCCCTGGCCTCTCTCCACTAGATACCAGTAGCGACCCCAACTCCCACCCGCCCCAAAATGACAATCAAAAATGTCTCCAGGGCTTCCCTGGTGGCACAGTGGTTGAGAGTCCGCCTGCTGATGCAGGGGACATGGGTTCGTGCCCTGGTCTGGGAAGATCCCACATGCCGTGGAGCGGCTGGGCCCGTGAGCCATGGCCGCTGAGCCTGTGTATCTGGAGCCTGTGCTCTGCAGCGGGAGAGGCCACAAGAGTGAGAGGCCCGCGTACCGCAAAAAAAATAAAAAATAAAAAAATAAAATGTCTCCAGCCATTGACAAAATTACCCCCAGTTGAGAGCCACTGTTGTACATCATTTGGAGACAGATTAAGTGTGAATATGTAATATGTCTTGTATAAAATTAAACATCGTTAGTACACAGTAACAAATTATTATACCCAAAATTACATGTGTGGTTCATATGCAATAAAATGCTATTTTGGGGAAAGCTTACATGAATCAATGAAAGATAACAATTACAGAATACTTTAAAGCATACAGAAAAAATACCAGAAAGGACAAAATAGCATTTCACAGAAGTGCTTAAAACTGGCTTTAATGAATAGATCAAAAGTTTATAATTGGCACGTCAATTGGAAGTAAGGTGCTTCTGAAATGCTTGAAAAGAATAGGTTCTTTTCGTCTTTCAATATTGTTTTTATAAACCCTTTCTTAATGTAAGGGTAACTTCATCCCACAAACTCCTGATTAGTGGAATACAAATTAATGAGGTTTTACTGTATCAAAATTATTTTTCTAATTCAGAGATAGCAATAACAAGAATCTAATATGGACGTGATTTTTCTCTTTGAACATTTCTGTTCTGTTGCACTGACCTTAGCATGCGCGTGCACGCACCCCCACACACACACACACACACACACACACCACTATCTTACCATCATCATCATCTTTGGAAAACGAGTACTGTTGATCCATGTAATACTTTACATCTCTCTTCTCTACTATTTAAATGTCTTGCCTCTATCTTGGAACATAAGAAAAATACTCCTAGTAACTTGAACAATGATAGAGAAAATGACTCTGAGCCTTAGTTGTCATCAAAATTACGGTTTGTCTGCTTAAGGTGACATCAGAAGATAAGGTTTGCAAACCACAGTCTCTCTACAAGTTGACCATCTCATTATGATTCCCTGAAGAGATAACCCCTTCTTAGTGTCCCAGGAGAAAATGGGCCTTTAGCATTATAATTCATCATGGAGCTAGAGGTATTTTTTTTCCTGGTTCTAATATGCGAGCAATAATCCCTACCAAGAAATCATCCATTAACCTTGGAGTTTGGAAGGATGGATGATTGATTTATCATTTATTTTAATCCACTGCAAAAGCAGTACTGCCAGCTCTGCTTTCTACACTTCATTGAGACCCAGACTTAGTGCCCGTCATCATCATGGCCATTATCTGACTAACTTTGGAAGGATGGTGACAGAACTGAGTGAGATGTTTTCTGATAATTCAGTCATAAAGATAATGTTTCAAATCTTTCATATAGCATTTGAATGATTCTCCAGTTAATAAATCAGAATCCAGGTCTCTAGTACTCAAAGATCTTAAGGGATTGTAAAGGAAAAAGTTTACTGTTGGAGTCCTTTTTTAAAATGTGAACCATGTGTCTGTTATCTGCATTACGGGATCACCATGGCTTTGAGGAAGGAAAAGGAAAATAAAGATTATGCCCAAGGTTGGTTGAAGAAGATTAAGATTAGCTCTTTGAGATACTTGGTTTTAAAATGTTTAGCAGAAGGGAAAAATGAAGCATATTTAGAAGAGTAAGCTAAAAGCCCTCTCATTGGTTTAGGGTCATTGGGACAACCCAGGAGTATCTGTGTGATTATAGCCCGTCTCCATGGGAAGGCATTGTAACTTGACCACTTTTGTTCTGGGAGGGCAATGCCAAGAGTCAGATGTTTCTGCGAGGCCTGCCCTTTGCATCAGGAGAAAAGTGGTAGCCTTTGCAGCTTCTTCACCTATGTCCTCTGTAGCCCCAACCCCACTTGTGACGTTACTGTTTCACAGACACACTGCTCTAGGGGCCAGAAATACCTGCCAGTAAGTCATGTATTTGGATTCCACCGTTCCAGGGAGCATGGCTGTAGAAGTTTATTGTGTATATGTGCAGACAACATAGCCCTGAAAGGACAAAATTCAAAATAGGAAAGGTCTGACTTAGGAAAGAAAAGGAAGTGCAATTTGGTACAAGCGGGCTGGGGTAAAAAGGGACATGGGAGCCAGAGTGAAGCATAAGAAGCTTTGATGAGGAACCGAGGCACAGTTGGTCTATTTATGCATTTATGTAGGGAAGTGATTCTCAACTTTGGCTGTGCATAAGCATCACCTAAGGCGCTTCTAAAATTCCCAGTTACACCAAAATCTTTCAGAGTGGGAACCAAATCAGTGTTTTTGAAAGCCTCCAAGATAGTTCCAATGTCCAGCCAAGGTTGATAACTACTACTAAGGAAGATACATTTGTCTACCCTGACTGGCATCTAAGCCCCACTTCTGAGGGGTCAAGGAAAACGAGATATTGGAGATATTGGCCAGATTGATATTTATTCTGTGTCGCAACCCAGAACAAATGTTCTGTAAAAATTTCTGACCAGGCAGTGCCCCATTAATTCTTAACATCTCTGTCTTTGTGATTTTCTCCTATATGACTGGCCACTAATTATTCCAATTCAAACATCTAGGTTTCGATTGCCTTATACGTGTGACATCACCAGACACCAAAGATATCATAAGAAATTTAATACCATGCAACATGAACTGGAAAACTAATTCTCAATAGTTGGATAGTAGAAATTCTCAAAACAATCATTTACCAAATCAGGTCCAAATTTATTACTCATTCTTCATTTGGAGGAGACATGGGTACCAGGTACCTGGTTCTGCCATAGCTATATTTTATTGGATTTGATCTTAGCAAGAAGGGAGAGCAACTCTCCCTTTTTGATTTTTGTCTTTGCTCTCAGGGCAAAGGAGTTTGGATTTATTTTCTTAGTTACTGGACATGTGTTTAAAGGGAGAAGAATGCCTGAAGCTGACTATGTGACCTCCAGTGCCCTGAAAGAGTGATTTCACCTTCAAAAACAGGAGAGTCCGCCTATCCAACACAATACTAGTCAATGAGAAAACAGAAGAGTTCTCTCCTCTCACATTGCTCCCCTCTGGTATTGGCCCATCCTTCTCAACTGCAAAGCCAGAAAATAAACTAGGTGGTAGTTATGGACAAGTAACAAGTAACAGGATCAAAATCTCTAATAACCTATAATTTTTAGTACTTAATTATGTGATGTTTTATTCTAGGAAATAAGAAACAGATGATATCATTGATGTATCTTTCTTTCATCTTAAGAATTTTTGCATCTTTTCAGAAAATGACAAATTACTATTTTTCTGTTGCACTCAGCAATTGTGACTATACTTAAAATTCTTGTAGTCTGTAGAGATATCAATAAAATTGTATATGTTTGTACATAGATGCTCTCTTATGTTATGTCATACACCACTAATGATTGTTGCCAAGATTAAATGTGGACAGAGGTAAGACCCTCATTTGCAACAGTGTGAACTATGGTTTTGCAAACTAAAATTGTTTTAAAAAGGGGAGGTGGGTGGGGGAGCGATGTAAAGCATATGTATTTGAACTAAAATAGAGAAAGGGGTTAAAAAAAAAAAACTGAACACAAGTTCCCCAAACTGAAAGATTTTACTAGTTTATTAATCTAAAATGGTAGAAATAAATAAGATGTACTTACAAATTCAACATTCATACCTACTTCCTCACTTTTTTAAAGTTCAGACTTTAATCCAATGCAGGCAAAAAAAATAAGCTATTATGGGCTTACACCACCACCTACTGGGTATTATGAACATACATTAACCAGCACCTCCAAAAGTCCCCCAGAAAGCCTGCACTCTTCTGCTCCTCTGGCTTTCAGCTGCATGGTTAATTCCTCTTCATGCACTTTCTTTATATTTACCTCCACTGTGGCCTTGGCCAACTACTCTTACTCTTCCAAATGCTGTCTAAGTATTTCAGAAAAAATTTCCCACCACCACCATTTCCCTCCTAGTTTCGGTCTATATAAAAATGGGGAAAAAACCGAACCAACCCTAGGCTAAAGCATGTTTTCTGATTTAAAGTTAAAACTATTAAGATAGACTCTAAAAATCCAAAAACTATTAAGATAGACTCTTTAAAAATCCAAATACCCAGTCTCCCCTTCGGAATTTTCTCAAAAGGATCCATTTACTTCCTCACCCTCTTTGAATTACAATCACTCAGGCTTCACATATCTGTAATTCAGTGTTTAAAATACTGATTTGACATTTTTCCTTCCTTCTCTCCCTCCCTCTTTTCTTTGTCCATTCATTCAGTCCAAAAGTCAACCAACCTGAGCAAGTTCTGACCACAGCCCCATGTAGGGACTGCACTGGAGCAGGGTGAGAGGGACAGCCCACAGGAGGACAGAGCTGGAGCGAAGGGCAGGGTCAGCCCTCAGGTGGTCAGTAGTGGTGCCTGTGTGAGGGAGGCGGTGGAACAGGGCAGAAGCCAGCCCAGCAGGTCAGGAGATTAGGGACTGAGCAATTGGGTGAATACACTGAGGAGGCAAGAGGCAGGTTTCTCACTGATGGAGAAGAACAAGTAAAAGGGAAAGTGAGAATAACCTCTGTAGCACTGGACTAGAATTTGAACTGTCAGTATGAGTTTTATATATACACATACACACACATATATATGATGTAACAAAGTGTGTGCGTGTGTTGTACACATGCATATCCTAAGTCCGAACACCGAGAGGACTGGGAACACCACCCGAGGAAAAAGGAGCATACCTAGTGCCTAGATTTTTATTTCTAAACACTATTCTCTGAAGAAAATAGTGTGACTATACTTAAAATTCTTGTAGTCTGCAGAGATATCAATATATCTTCACAGCTCCTTGAAGAGATAGCTGATTTCAAGGGTGAAGCATGTTTTTTTGCCAGAAAATATTCAAAGAATCATGGGGTTGTGTCAAAAGGACACAGAAGTCAGCTTGAAAAGGAATATACAGGCCAAATCAGGGATAATTTGTATCAAAAAGTAATGATAGGAATTGAATAAAATAGGAATTCATGAGTCCACATTGACATTAATTGATTAATTAGGAAAAGAGAAAGCTCTTCTTTACTGCAGAATGTCAACTAATAAATGTGGATGGAATTTTCAAATTTCTCTTTGGCAACCACTGTAGTGATAATATGGACAACAAATACCAGTGGATGCTAAAACTAGCGAGTTAACGTGGGATAGAGGAATAGGATATTTACATTGTCTCAAAGTATCTTCACAAAAATTACTTACTAATCACCATACACACACACACACACACACACAATATATGTAAATAATTTTACACTGGAGAAACCCGGCAGACAGTATTTTAATCAGGTGATCAATGTTACCATCACCAGTAGGGGAACAATCATGTGCCATCTGACAGCATGTAATGGAAAGAACACAGCATCACCTCTGTGATAATTCTGACAAAAATGAACAATATGGAAATATTGGATAAAACCAAACTGAGAGACATTCTATAAAATGACTACCTTGTATTCCAACTTTCCAAGGTCATGAAAGTAGAGGAAAGATGGATGTTCCAGATTTAAGGAGACGTGACAAGTGGGTGCAACACATGATCTGGAATTGGACCGATTTGCTATATAAGACATAACTGGCCCAAATCACAAAACTTAAGTGTGGTTTCCCACTTAAGTCGGAATGTTTGTGCTCTTCTTGAAACTTTTATTCAGGTTTGAAATTATTTCAAAATAAAATTATAAAAATAAAAAATACTAAATAAATAAAAATACTTTCAATTTTGTTGATTTACTTGCATTTCAAAAACATTGTCTTCTACCTTTCACAGCAAATGAACAGCTGCTTTATGGATTAAAGAGTAGTTCTGAGCTGGTTTGGGAATCCAAACATTATTTAAAATTCTTCTTTCAAAAATGTGTTTTAATTACACACGTAATCCATGAATACATATTTGTAGTGACCAAATAATAAATTTAGACAAGATAAAAGTGCAATTTCCCTTGGTCACCTCCTTATCTGTACTAGTTATTGGTTTGTTTCCTTCCAAACATTTTTCCCTGCTGCAACTTGCTTATTCAAATACTGTGTCTGAGATACCTTTCCAGGTTAGTACTTCAAACATCAATCATTCTTTTTAACTTACTTATATTATTGCATGGTGTCAATAAAGCATACTTTGTTACTATTACTCCACTAGTAAACACTTAGATATTTCCCAATCCCTCAATATTACAAACAAGACTGCAGTGAACATTGTTGCACATGCATTTAGCATATCTGCAAGTGTTTCTCCAGGGAAGATACTGTGGAATTCAGTCAAAGGGTGTGCTGGTTTAAACCTCTTAAATAGATGTTGCCAATTAAACTATTCTTCACCAGTATATGAGAACTACTGTTGCCCTACATCTTTGCCCATTCTCAATATTAATTTTTTCGTAATCTGAAAGGTGAAAATGGCATCTTGTTTTTATTATTCCTGATTAGTGAAATTGAACACCTTTTTATGTTTACGTTCTTATCCCCTCTTTTGTGACTTGTCTGTTCGTAATTTTTTATTATGTTCTCTTAATAGTTCTGTTGTGGTAATCCTACAGAAGTAGACTAGACACCCTACCCAAAATTTGGTTTGGATATTAAGATTAACGACACATACACACACCCTAGGAGGACACAAAAAAGATTTACTATTGACATAAAGAGGCTTTCTGGGGAGAGGAGGGTAGCACTCAAAGTGGTCTAAAATGGCTTGAGAGCACAGGTAAAGAGACTGGCTCAGGGTTTTTATTGTGGTTGGGAGTGGGACCAGAGTTTGCAGAGAGAGGCTGCACTGGAAAGAGGGGAGCACTCAGGCTTTCTTCTCAGTTCACCCAGACATGGGGCTGGAGGGGAAAAGAGCGGGTGAGGCTTGAAACTTGTCGGCAAACATCAAGAGATGGAGTCAGACTCTTTAACACAGGTTATCGATTACTGATTTTTAGTATAACTCTGGAAATTAGTGTAGTTATTTTTTATAACTGCTTTTTCCTTATTTTTGAGTCTTCCTAAAGATGATTGGTTTCTGGGTTTAGAGGAAGGCTTACATGACCTCGGTGTAAAGGAAGAAGGGTCCTGGTCCTTGTGCTTCATTCTGAGTCCTCTGTGATTCCCTCTATAACAGTGGCAGGTCTGTTTGAGACACTTGAGCACCTTTCACTGATTTGTGCTGAAGTACAATTAGTGAACGTGTGCCTTGCTCTCTTGTTTGGGGCAGGGCCCTGTGGTCTCACTTGCTAACTCAGTCTCATCTAGGCTATGGATCCCTCTGGGGTTATCTATGCCCTTCTCCTGGATTAGGCTGTTCAGTATCTTGATGTCATCACTTTTTCATATTGAGGATTTTTTTCTTTTAATGTAGTCAAATTTTATCATCTTTTAGCTTTATGATTTTTGAACTTTGTTTAAGGCCTTTACATCTATAAAATAATAAACTCTCATATCTCCTTTACTTTCAAAGTTTTATTTTTTATATTTAAGCCTTTAATCCATCTGGAGTCTCCATACTTTGACAAATGGAAAACATATCATTACACCCCTATTTTTAAATGACTTATCCTTTCACCTCTAATTTGAAGTGACATTTAAATCATTTCCCGTATACACCTAAGTCTGTTTTCTAAATATTTAGTCTGCCCAAGTAATCTATTTGTCTATTTCTAGGTCCTTATCAAATAGTTAAATTACTACAATCTTTATAATATGTCCTAATATTGATCTTTTTTAGTTTAATAGGTATTGAGTTTTTTTCTCTAGGTGAATTTTAGTATATTATCTATCTCAAAAAAAAAATTTCCTGTTGAGACTTTGATTGGAATTACAGTAAATTTGGAGGTTAATAAATAACAAAGATTTTTGCTGGAATCGCTTCCCCTAGGATATCTTCATCCTCTTTGTCACAACCATTTCCCTCATTTATGTTGATAATTTTGCCTTCTAGGTTTTTCAAGTTGCATATCTAGAGTATCTAGAATGGCATCAGTGTCAATACTTCCACAGTCAACTATTTCTTATATAACTCTACATCCAATTTGAAGTTCACTTTATACTGCTGTCATTTTTCATTTCATTTCATTTTTCATTTCATGGTGCACCTGCATCTTAATTAGCCAACTTCCTCTTCTGGTTAGCCATTTTTATAAAATGTCACATGGATTTAACACTGGGAGACCAGGAGTCAACACTGCTACATGCTTTATTGTCTGTATGTAAAGTAAATGACAGATGTACAGTGACCAGTCATTGACAGACTTTGAAAGAAATGATGCAATTGGTAACTCACCATGTGTATTAGTTTCCTATTACTGCTATAACAAATGACTACAAACTTACTGGCTTAAAACAACACAAATTTAGGGGTGACATCACCAAGATGGTGACATAGGTCATTCCCAACTTCACTCCTCCTCACAAGAACAACAAACTATTCATGGACAAGACACCACTGAGAAAATCCTAGAATGTGGTGTGAGACTGAAGCATCCCCTGCACCACAGAGACTGAGACGGACCATGTTAGAAGGATGAGAGGAGCTGCTACATGCTGACCATACTGCCTCTCCCCCAGGCCAGCACAGCATGGGTCTCCCCTGAACTTACAGTTCTTCCAGTGGGAAAAGAGGTCCCAGTGGACATCCAGCTCTTCCAGTGTTTTGGGTCCCTTCTTAGGAGTCCCACTGGGGTCTTGCCGTATGGGGATAACAAGGGAATCTGCAGGGCTTGACCTCTGAGAATCAGATTCTGATGAAGAAGGGGTGAGAGGCCTGCAACAACCAGCACTCAGATCTTGCAGACCCAGGTCCTACTTACAACACCCAGGTGGTAGTCCCAACTAGTGGCTTTGCTCATCAGCATAGCCAAGACAGTGGTGCAGTCTGACCAGGGAACTCAGCAAGGTGCAGGTCTGCCTGACTTGGGACCTCAAACAAATACCCCTACCCACCCTGGAGCCTGGTCTGCCTCCCCTCACCCTCCACTCTCCCCATCCAGGCAGGGGAGCAGAATCATAGCTCCACTCACTGTTCAGTGTAGCTCCCAGTCCTGCCCAACCAGAAAGCATCTGGGTGCAATAATTACTTTCATGGATTAAGTTATCCAATCAAAACATGAATGGATTAAAAAAAAAAAAAGAACACTACATGACCCTCACTTTAGCCTTAAAGACACACATAGACTAACAGCAAAGGGATGGAAAAAGATACGTCGAGCAAATGATAAACGCTGCCCCCCTCCAAAAAAAAAGCAGGGGGTATCTAGACTTATATCAGACAAAATAGACTTTAACGTAAAAATGACCAAAAAAATGATTATTATATAATGTTAAAGAGGCCAGTTCATCAAGAGGATGTAACAATTGTAAATATTTATGCATCCTGTATTGGAGCACCTATATATGTTAGCAGAAAATAACAGAACTGAATGGAGAAATAAACAGTAATACAAATATAGTTGGGGACATTAATACCCCACTCTCAAAAATGGATTCTCATCCAAAAAAGAGAATCATTAAAGAAGAGCGAATTTGAACAATACTATTGATCAAATGGCTCTAACCGCCATATACAGAACTTTCTATCCAACAACAGCAAAATATACACACTTCTCAAGCACAAATGGAACATTTTCCAGGATAGATAATAGGTTAGGCCACAAAACAAGTCTTAGCAAATTCAACAAGACTGAAATTATACCAAATACCTTCTATGACCACAATGGTATAGAAACTAGAAATCAGCAACAGGAGAAAAACTGGAAAACTCACAATTACAAGGAAATTAAACAATACTTTCCTGAACAGCCAATGGATCAAAGAAGAAATTAAAGGGGAAATAAAAGAGAAGCTTGAGAAAAATGAAAAAGGAAACACAATTTATCAAGATGTATGAGAGGCAGTAAAAGCAGTTCTAAGAGAGAAGTTCACAGCAAAAAATGCCTACGTTAAGAAACAAGACAAACTCACAAATATTGTGTATTTTACAAATTAAAGGTTTGTGGCAACCCTGTGTCAAGCAAGTCTATCGACACCATTTATCCAATACCATTTACTCATTTTGTGTCTCTGTGTCACATTTTGGTAATTCTCCCAATATTTCCAACTTTTTCATTATGATTATATTTGTTATGGTGATCTGTGATCAATGATCTTTGACATTACCATTGCAAAAAGATTATAGCTCGCTGAAGGCTCAGATGATGGTCAGCATTTTTTAGCAATAAAGTATTTTTTAATTAAAGAAAAAAACCCAAGATCTCAAATAATCAACCTAACTCTACAGCTCAAGAAACTAGAAAAGGAAGCACAAAGCCCAAATTTAGCAGAAGGAAGTAAATAATAAAGATTAGAGCAGAAATAAATGAAATAGAAAACAGGAACAATAGAAAAGATTAGCAAAACTAAGAATTGGTTCTTTAAAAAGATAAAACTGACAAATCATCAGTTACACTAACCAAGGAAAAAAGAGGACCCAAATCAACAAAATTAGAAATGAAAGAGGAGACATTACAAATGATACCACAGAAATACAAAGGATCATAAGAGGCTACTATGAACAACTATATTCCAACAAACTGGGTAATCTAAAGAAATGGAAAAACTACTAGAAACATAAAACCTACCAAGACCGAATCATGAACATTTGGACAGAGCCATTACTAGTAAGGATACTGATTCAGTAATAAAAAAAAAACCTCCCAACAAACAAAAGCCCAGAACCAGATGACTTCACTGGTGAATTTTACCAAACATTTAGAGAAAAATTAATGCCAATCCCTCTCAAAGTCTTCGGAAAAAATCAAAGAGAAGGGAACACTTCCAAACATTTTATAAGGTCAGCATTACCCTGATACCAAAGCCAGAAAAGGACACTACAAGAGAAGAAAATTACAAGCCAATATAACTGATATACCCAGATGCAAATATCCTCAACAAAATACTAGCAGACTGACTTCAACAGCACATTAAAGGGATTATACTGCATTATCAACTGAAATTTATACCTGGGATGCAAGGATGTTTCAACATATGCAAATCAATAAGTGTGATACACCATGTTAACAGAATGAAGGATAAAAATCATACAATTGGGCTTCCCTGGTGGCGCAGTGGTTGAGAGTTCGCCTGCCGATGCAGGGGACATGGGTTCGTGCCCCGGTCCGGGAAGATCCCACATGCCATGGAGCGGCTGGGCCCGTGAGCCATGGCTGCTGAGCCTGTGCGTCCGGAGCCTGTGCTCCGCAACGGGAGAGGCCACAACAGTGAGAGGCCCGCGTACTGCATTAAAAAAAAAAAAAAAAAAATCATACAATCATCTCAATAGATGCAGAAAAAGCATGACAATATTCAACATCTATTCATAATAAAAACTCTTAATAAATTAGGTATGGAAGGAATGTACCTCAACAGAATAAATGCCATATATGACAAGCCCAAAGCTAACATCATGCTCAATGGTGAAAGGTTAAAAGCTTTTCCTCTAAGATTTGGAATAAGACAGGTGTGCCAACTCTCAACCATTCCTGTTAAAAACAGTACCGGAAGGGGGCTTCCTTGGCGGCACAGTGGTTAAGAATCCACCTGCCAATGCAGGGGACATGGGTCAAAGCCCTGGTCCAGGAAGATCCCACATGCCACAGAGCAACGAAGCCCATGCCTCACAACTACTGAGCCTGCAAGCCACAACTACTGAGTCTGTATGCCACAACTACTGAGGCTGCATGCCAAAACTACTGAAGCCCACACACCTAGAGCCTGTGCTCCGTAATAAGAGAAGCCACCGCAACGAGAAGCCCACGCAGCACAATGAAGAGTAGCAACTAGAGAAAGCCCGTGCACAGCAACAAAGACCCAACACAGCCAAAAATTAATTAATTAATTAAAAACAATAGTACTGGAAGTCCTATACTAGACATCAGCCAAGAAAAAGAAATAAACAGCTTCTAAATTGGAAAGGAAGAAGGAAAATTGTCTCTATTTGCAGATCACATGATTTTATATATAGAAAATAGGGATGTAATGCACAGAATGAAGCCTATAGTTAACACTACTGGACGGTATATTTGAAAGTTGCTAAGAGAGTAGATCCTAAAAGTTCTCATCACAAGGAAAAAAAAACGTTTTTGTATCTAATGAGATGATGGATGCTAACTAAACTTATAGTAGAAATCATTTCACAATATATGTAAGTCATTATGTTGTACACAAACTTACACAGTGCTGTATGTCAATTATATCTCAATAAAACTGAAAAACAAACAAAAACACAAATTAGTATCTTACAGTTCTGAAGGTCAGAAGTCCAATATGATCTTATTGGGCTAAAATCAAGGTGCTGCCAGGGCTGTGTTCCTTCTGGAGGCTGTACATTCCACTGCCTTTTCCAGTTTTTAGAGGCTGTCTGCATTCCTTGGCTCATGGCTCCTTCTTCCATCTTTAAAGTCAGCAGTGTAGCATCTTCAAACCTCAATCTCACTCTTTCCATCGTCACATTTCCTCCTCTGACTCTGATCATCTGTCTGCCTCTCACAAGGACCCTTGTGTTCATATTGGAACCACCCAGATAATCTCCCCATTTCATGATCTCTAACTTAATCACATCAGCAATGTTCCTTTTGCCATGTGACGAAAATGTTCACAGGTTTTGGGGATTAGGATGTGAGCAGTTGGGGAGGGGAGGTGCATTCTGCCTACAACAAAGGGCATCTGTTACTAACATAGTGATTTGTAGACTGAAGAGCTACCATTGAAGTTTGAACTTTATGTGATTATTAAGTTAATATACCATGCCAACTGAAATTTGAATTGTGTTGTATGGACATTAGTGTTATTTAAGTAAACCATGGTAACTTGAATTTTTTCATAACTGAATCATGCAAAGCAAGGAGTGCCTGTTTTAAGCCCAGCTGAAGGTCAAAAAGGATGAGAAAATGCATGTAACCACACATGCAGAGCCATGGCTGCAGAAGATGAGGTGGAAGTGATCTATATGTCTGCACTCATATTTGGAGAACACTCATGTAAATAGGCTGAGGTTTCTCTTGTGCTGGATTCTCAAGGCCACCAGAATACTAACAGCACTGCAACTCTTCTGAGAAACGTGGTACAGGTGAATATGGAAAAAACTCGAGAAATAATGATATAACTTCCCTCTTACCTCTGTCTTCTTCTGCCACTTCCCCCCAGCACCAAAATATCTGAGGATCTTGTGCACTAATATCCAACTACTAATAGTGTATTACACTTTGTTTATAAAGCAACTGTCTTTTAAAATTCTGATGAATAAACATAAAAGAGCTCTATGATAACTGACTAAGAATATAATAAACACTTCCTATGTGTACACTGTTGAGCAAACTATAGAATAAGTAAATGGATACACAGGCTTCTGATACTTAGACCAAACACAATTTTGAAAACTGAACTGCTGGTATAAAGTTTCTCATACATTAATTTTATTAAAACAGCAAAAAAAAAAAAAAGGTCAGTTATTCACCTCTGACTGGGATTATAAAGTACAATCTTTTAGCGTGAGTATTCTCACCATGCCACAGAGAAAGGCACTGAGGGACTGATGAGGGGGTGTTTTCCTTCTCTGGCAGTGTTATATTAAACTGCAGTATAAATATCTGATCTTAAGATCAGAATACCTCTTGAAGAGGTGTAGCTTGTTTTATATTACCTAAGTATTGGAAATATATTAATTGCATGAATTGGGAGAGGGAAAGGAAGAAGAAATGGCAATTCATGAAAATCCATTCCCAGACTACATCCATACCAAGTCTTACCACTTTACAGAATTCTTAATTTACTAGCCAGTGCTATTTAAAAATACCATTTCAAAAGTCTTACACCGATACTGGATGAAAATCACACACAACACCTAACCCTGGTGGTTTATGTGAAACCAAATCCTTATCTGCCTCTGGCTCCTTCAGGGGTCTGTATCACCAGTGTCTGAATCCTGGTTGGGATGAAAATGACCCTGAGACAGCAGTTTCATTTTCTTCATGCTCAACCAGACAGATGAAGATCCAAAGTGCTAAGTACCTATTTCAAGCATGTGTTCTGAAACTGTTTAGGGCCACAGTAAACTATAAAAGGCAATTTCATAGATACTCTTTGAGAGTGAATATAATCATTAAACTTGATATTTTGCCTCAAAAACGTTTTTCATACTACAGAAAATGAACTCATACATGTTTTGAAACTCTCACTATAAAATTACTATCATAAGTTCATCAAAACTTGAGGGTTTCTGTTTTCATGAAGTAGGTGAAAGGGTAATCTCTATTCTTTCCATGTGATTGTACCTACACCAGGCTTCCCTACAATCACACATCAAAGTCCTTCAGCTCTCCCCAGCTGGCACCTATTTTCACTTTCACTTTCAGTTTCACAGAGAGTTTTATGGCACTTTCCATTTCATTCTTGACAATCTGAGCTACCTACAAAAAAAAAAAAAAGAGGTTAACAAACTCTGCCCAATCCAAGAACTGTCTGCCAGCTCACCCACTGAGGGGATAAACCAGACTGGAGCTCTTTACCTCATGGTGCTTAAAACTCTAAGTTGGAAAAGAGCCAGGTATCCCACACTAGTCTGCCCTGACAAACAGAAGCTCTGCCAGGTTCACTAGAATGCTCAGAGCTTTGAAATCCTCAGGGCAAGACTCCAAATTCTCATCTAACTTCTCGCAGACAAAAATACCCCTGCATCAGGAATTTCTTTTAAAATGAGTTTAAAGCTGAGCACTCTTAGCTCTTTCTCTACCCTTAAGGATTCTACTTTTCTATAGCCATCCTGGGGATAGGGAAGGGTTCCAGAAATCTCATGCATCTTAGCCTGACTTACAGTGTCTTAGCTTTCTGTAGAATGGACATGAACACTGCAAAAATACCTGAACAACATCCTCTTCTGCCACTTCATATAAGAGTTCATCATGGAGTTGAAGGATGAAGAAGCCTCCTCTGATGGGACAGAACATCCCTTGCAGTTTTCTCTTTGGTAACAATCCTACCCCATGAGAAAAGTAGCAAAACTGATCAGCATGTCACTGTGCTATGGGAGTATTTTTTTTTTAAGAGGGATTTTGGGAAATTATAATTAAGAGATTAAAACACATAAAATTTGGAGCTATCAAGAAAATAACTAATTGCTGGTTGCCACCTAGCCCACCTATCAGGTAAACTCAAATCTCCACCTACCTCCTCCCAGAAATGAGGAGTCTAACAAAGACATCAGTAAATGGAGTTGATTGACACTCCTTGATGTCTTTTTCTGGCCAGAAGTGTCACCATGGTAGAATTGGTGATTCCCCAGTTGGACCACACACTCTAGACAAGTAATTCTAAACCTAGGGTCCAAATGTGGACTTCAGAAAATACACAGATTCCTTCAAGATATATGAAAGGGTCTATGTCTGTATATTTTTCTGTGGAGATGATGTATACCTTTTCAGAAGATTCTCAAAAGAACTCATGAATCCAAAAATGGTTTAAAAAATCACTGTATTATAGTTATTATAATATAGTTATTATAGTCACTATTTCCTAACTAGTGGGCCTAGTGGTACAGAATATGCCCCTCTGATCACTAAAATAAGGTTCAACATTAATACTTTTAGAGTATCTGCCTTCCATTGTTTGCCCGTTTCTCAGAGCAGTCCTTCCTTTTTGCCATTCAAATTTCCTATACTTATTCTTCAAGACAGCACAAATACCGTCTCCCTCAATATCTGGTGCTTCCCTCAGAGAGAGTTCTTTAGCTGTCACTACCTGCAGCCCAAGTTTTCTCAGAGGTGGCTCTCACAGGGTAAGAGAACAAAGGCAGATGAGGCATGGCAAGTTGCTTCCATACCAGGGCTGCAAAGGCTGTGCATCTGTTTGCCAGTTTGGCTAAAATCTGATCTGACCCATTGGGCCCCACTTATCTTGCATCATTGGCTGTCTGGATGCTCTAGTTTTTCTGCTTTCTGATCGTTGTACCTTTGTCCTCTTGATTTCCCTTGGTTACTTGGCTTCTGACCCAGAATGCCATGATCCTCCTGTCCCCTGTGTGGTCTGCTTCCTCAGGCTGAGCTCCCTTTGATCTCACTGACCAACTACTGCCTTTAACTCAACATGACACAATCAAGCCATCCTCATGACATACCCACATTGTCTTCCACTCACTCTAAAGAGTGATACCACCTATATCTTCATTTTGACACTGCATCATTCTGCTGTGAAGAGTCAGGTAAATATTTCACAGTCAGGTATCATATCTTCCTTTCCTTAGCAGATTTAAAATTCAAACATAGGTTGACAACTTTTACTTCTAAATCCTCCGAAGCACACAGTACAATGTTATTCCCCAAATAAGTTTGACCATACATCCTCTTTCTACAAATATAAGAGTGTGAATGTGTGCATGTGTTCATGGAAAGTCATGAACAGGAAAATCAACATCTTCTTAAGGTGTGGTATGAGGATCGAAGAGGATCCCAGAGATTCTTTCAAAGCATCTGCAAAGTCATTATTTTCCCAATAACACCCAAAGGTTATTTTCCTTTTTCAGTCTCCTTCTTTCATAAGCGTACAACAAGGTGATCAATTATCTTGGTGAAAGTCCCACATCCTGGGAAACCATCGGTCTCCCACAAACTGGGACATTCATCATCCTCTACAGAGGATTTTCCAGAGATTACAGAACAGGTAATATTGCAACAAACTGAATGCAGAAAAATATAAGAGACTCCAACTGTCATCTCTTAAGCCAGACATTAAAGAGATTTTCAGAAAAATAAAACCACTCATCACGAATTTTTTTGTTGTTCTGAAAAAATGTAGTTATTTTCATAAAAATATGTTATTTATGTTAACACATGGTGGGTTTATTATTGTTACCTGTAAATGTTAATAAATGTTTTTAAATTCCCAGTTTTAATTTCTAATATGGTAAATA
The DNA here is from genome assembly GCF_008692025.1 of Phocoena sinus. NCBI lineage: Eukaryota > Metazoa > Chordata > Mammalia > Artiodactyla > Phocoenidae > Phocoena > Phocoena sinus. Next base: position 77,546,226 of record NC_045766.1, on the reverse strand, counting down.
TTAGTAGATATAATTAACACACATAAACAAAAGCTCTTTGGGATCCTTTCTAAGAGTATAAAGACATCATGAAACCAAAATGTTTGAGAACTGCTGAGAAATAAATATAAATCGTTTCCCCTTTTCTTTTCTGACGTAATTAATCTCACCATGTCATAGAAGGGCCTCATTTATGAACAAACCTGTTCTGTCATTTTGGAGCATACTCTCCCGATGACCATGGGATTTGAAGGCTGAGTGGAAGGTTTCTAACTGCTTCTGAATATTAACTGTGGCTATTTTGACAATATCAGCCGCCGAACCTTGGACTCTTGTGTTGATAGCCTGACGCTCAGCCTATGAAAAACAACAATAACAGATGCTCCATCAGACACGCCAGCATTGTTTCATACCTGCCTTTAGCGTCCACAGATTAGTGCTCACATGTGCAGACTGGAAATCTGGAACTGAGATGTGACCCAGGGCATCCACTATAAGCTGTATCTTAAGAATAACAACCAGAATGATCCAGGGCTCTAGATTCTGGGCTATCATTCACATGAGGATAGACTAAACAAAAGAAGGTCAGATTGCTTCAGTTTAGAAATCTTCGACAGTTAGGAACCAAAAACTACATTACACTTAAAATGTATCTAGAAGCTCAAAATTATTTTTAAAAATATATTATCAGTATTCTAAACTTCACTTTAAAGGATCCATTCCTCAAAATACAATTCCTCTTAACACTAAATAGATATAATTAGAATACCATTCTTTGTGATGTGGGTTGGAATGTTTCAAGCACATCCCTCATATCAGTGGCCTCTCAGTCCTATGTAGAGTTTGGCCCCAGCAAGTCTGCAGCCCTCTGGTATGAATCAGAGCTTTTTATGGGCTGTTGGGCCTAATCGTTAGCTGCTGGTGAAAATGCAGATCCTAGATCCCCAGGTATTAAATTAGAACTTCCCTGAAACTACTGCTGCCATGAGCTTCTTGGCAGGCAACCACAGCTGCTAAAAGTGAACATCCCGGGGCAGTAGGAATAGGGGTCTAGGTTAATATCCAAGATGTAATCTATCCATGAATATCACTCCTGTTGTTCCAAAAGGGCTCACTGGAGGGATCTATATAACCTGAGAGGTGTTCTCTAGTTCCCTGTCACCTGGGCTACATCAACTCCTAGTATATTACATACTGGTTTAAAGAGGTAGACTTTTTAACTACTGTTTTGTCAAATGCTGATGAATCCATTCTAAACTCACTCAGTTGTCACCGTTTAAAGAGTGACTGAATTTCAAAGTTCTGACTGCTCCCATTCTTGAAACTATATGGCCTCTGTGCAGTGGATTATGTATTGTTGCTATTACTTGCTGCCTTTCTCTGTTAAGTCCCATGGCCCCCACCCATTGCCATGTAATTCAAAGTGTTTTTCACTCTAAAAGAATGGCCTTGACTTGTTTTGGCCAATAAAATGTGAGTAAAACTGACATACAGCACATGCAAGGAGTTTTAAAAGCTATCTAACACTGTCACAAAAAAGGGCTTATCCCAGGTAGGTACTTTTCTTTATTCTGAATTTTAGAATGAAGAAAATACAGAGCAGAGGCAGAGTCAACCCAGAGCCAAACTGTAATGTGAATTAAAAACAAATATTCTTATTATAAGTCACTGAAATACAGGAGTTGTTTTTACTGTGACACAAACAAATATAACTAAAATATATAATTCATTCTCATGATATTGTACTTCCCTGATTCTATTCCAAAATAAGAAAACTTGGCAGTCTCAGCTTTGTGTCCACAATCTCAGTCCCTTCTCATCACTAGAGGTGTTTTCATATACATAAAAATATACAGGTTTCTGGTAACAGGAGATTATGCCATTAGGACTAACCTTTCCACTGATAACCAGAAAAAGGCGGTCAGAAAATGCCTCATTTGAATGAATCAGACAGGAAAAGGGGAAGTGAAGAATTATAGAACCTAGAGAACTGGGAGAGAAAGGAAACAAGGAGGTGATCCTGGCATTGGAGGCCATCCTTTCTCCCAGGGAAATCAACAGATTCCAGAAGAGGCAGCTGACAGGCTAAGAAGCTGAGCAGAACTTGATGGTCTTGAAGTATTTGGGTTCACAGCCCAATAAGTAGGAGGCCTGGTAAGGAGGTGAGATAATACAACTGTTTCTATAGAAAACTAAGAAAAACAAAAGGCAATAGGAACAGACTACAGGGATTCAAGTATGAGCCATATTTGACTACAGACTATTATCAAACCTATTAGACTATAAAATGATCATGTTATCAAGAAAATAAAAGACAAAATTGAATATTTCGGCAGAGAACAAAATACCATTAAGAACCAAATAGAAACTCTATAACCAAAAAATTAAAACAACAGAACTTAAAGCATTTAAACAGTGCTTTTCCCTATAGTTTGGTGTATGTGTGCAGTGGGAGATAGTATTGACTTGGAGAGAAGATAAAAAGGCCTTCTGGGGTGCTGGAAAAGTTCTATACCATTAGACCTAAAAGCTCAATAGTTGCTCAACAGCAAATTGAAGAGCAAATCAGCCAACTGAAAGATAAGCTAGAAGAAAATATCCAGAATTAAGCATGATGAAATATAAACATGGAACAGAGGATATGAAATATAAACATGGAACAGGGGATACGAAAAATGAGGAATTAAAGAGAAAAGTTTTTAAAATTTATAATAGAAGTTCCAGAAAGAGAGGAGAGATTTTGATGAAGCAATGACTGAAGAAGAAATGACTAAAAATTTTCCAAAATCAACAAAAGATCTCACGGTGCAGATTCACGAAGTCCTAACACCCTCAAAAACAGATCAGTTAAACACACACAGACACACACAGACACACACACACAGGCACATGAAGTTAAAAAAAAACCACAGGGGCTTCCCTGGTGGCGCAGTGGTTGAGAGTCCGCCTGCCGATGCAGGGGACACGAATTCGTGCCCCGGTCCGGGAAGATCCCACGTGCCGCGGAGCGACTGGGCCCATGAGCCATGGCCGCTGAGCCTGCGCGTCCGGAGCCTGTGCTCCGCAACGGGAGAGGCCGCAGCAGTGAGAGGCTTGCGTACCACACAAAAAAACAAACCCACAAACTTAAGCACATCACAGAAAATCTGCTGGAAACCACAAGGAAAGAAAAATACTGTATTAAAAGCAACCTAGAGAAAAAAGGCAGATTGCATTTAAAGAAGAAACAGACCAGGGATGGGCAAACTAAAGCCTACAGGCCAAGTCTGGCCCATCTCTTGTTTCTGTAAATACAGCTCTACTGGAACACAGCCACACTCACTCATTTATGTAGGGTCTATGGCTGCATCTGCACTAGAACAGCAGGCTTGAGTAGTTGTAATGGAGACTCTGCAACCTACAAGCACATATTTAAGGGAGCTTACTTTTTCTGACACAGACACTATTAAAAACCTAAAGGAAAATTCTACTTATCGGTAAAATGTTTAAAATTTCCCTCTGAGACCTGAAAAGTGGCAAAGATACTCACTATCACTAACTCTATTCAACACTGTCCTAGCTAGTAAGTCAAGCAAAAGTAAAAAAAAAAAAAAAAAAAAAAAAAAAGAATAAGACTTGGAAAGACAGTTATAAAACTACTTTTTTTTCCCCAGATAATAACTGTGTAGATAGAATACCTAAAAGTATCTACAGATAAAATTTTGTAATTAGTAAGTAATATTTGCAAGGTTTCTAGACAAAAGAACAACAATAAAGGCAATTATCTTTCTATACCAGTAGTAAAGGGTTAGAAAACGTAAAAAGGGAAGGAAAAGATTTAAAAAGATGCCATTCACAACAGCATGAAACTTTTCCAATATCTAGCTATAAATTTAATAAAAACCTTGTAAGATCTCTTCCCCAAAACTATACATCATTAGTGAGAGAATTTTAAAAGACCTAAATAAATGGACATATATAACATGTTTATCAACTGGAAAACTCAAATTTATAAATATGTCATTAATCCCATCTTGATCTATGAACTCAAGGCAACTGCAATTAAAAAATCCCAGCAGGATTTTGTGTTTGTATGGAAATTCACAAGCTGCTTCTACAATTTATATGGAAATGCAGAGAACCCAAGAACAGGCAAATATTCTTGGGGGAGAGAAAAAAAGCAAGTTGGGAAAACTTCACCATATATCAAGACATAGTATTCAAGAAAAAGCAAAACTACAAGATACTACTTTACACCCACCAGAAAAGCTAAAATTATGTTAACTTAATAGCAAATGTTGGCATGGATGCAGAGCAATGAGAACTCAAATTTATATGGGAGGACAAATTGCTACAACTACCATAAAACACAATGTGGCTTTATCTACTGAAATTGAAGATGAGAGCAATTCTATGTCTACCGCTTTACCAAACATAAACAGAAACATATGTGCACCAGGAACCTTGAACAAGAATAATTAAATCATCAAGATCCATAATAGAAACCCATCCAAATAGAAAATTCTCCAAACTAGAAACCCATCAACAGAAAAATGGATAAATTGTGGTATATTCATATAACAGAGCCATATACCTACCCCAACATGAAACAACATAAATGACTTGCCTAATGTAATTTTGAGTGACAGAAGCTAAACACAGAATACATATATATGATATATAGAGAGGTCAAAACAAAACCACAGGGTTAGAGGTTATAGTGGTTATTTCTGGGAAGGCAGTGTATGGTGATTAGGAAGAGGTATGAGGGGAGCTTCTGGGGTGCTGACAATATTCTATATTTTGGTTTGTATGGTAGTTACATAGGTATAGCTCTATGATAATTTACTGAAATTTAAATTTGTTTCTTGTGCTTTCTCTATGTATATTTTTCAGTACAGTAAAAGTTGAAATAAAATGTAAAACCAAACTAAATGAAAACCAAACAATAAATCTGGCTATATTTACTCCATTTCTGATTCAGAGGGGTGCAATTTTTTTTTTCCCTCAGCAACAACATAATGAATCAATTAGAACTCTGACTCCTAAGGATTTGGTATAAAAAGTCTTACTCTCACAGTTTTAACTTCAAAAATATTAGTTTTTAAAAAATTATATGGTTCATTAACATTAATCATTCTATCCTCCATTTTTCATTGTGTAAATACCAAAAAACATAATCAATCCCTATTAGATCAAGCTCAAATTTCTCAGCCTGCCATTAAAAGCCTTCCCCAATAGCTGATTCCATCTGACCAGTAGAAAATTATCTATTCCTAAGTGACAACTCAAACTTTCCACTCCTATCAGATTGGCTTCTAGCCAATCCTTACTCAAACTCTTGGTCACTTGTGATTATCTTTTTCTCATGCCATCAATTAAATTTTAAATAGTCTTCAAGAATCTGTTTAAGTCCTATCTCCTCTAGAAGCTTAAATAACTGAGTATACATGCTACTTTTATATTTTTTTAGTTTGCTTTATCTCTTCCAATACATTTTAAGACTTACTTTTCCTAGTGCAACAACTACAGTGCCTACTTCACTTGGAGATATGATAAAAGGCTGATAAATATCTGACATCTGTATGTGGATATATGGGAGGCGAGAGAGTGAAGAAGTAACAAAACCCCAACTATTCCTCCATGGTCCCTAAGAGCATTATTGCTCTGAGAGATTCTAGCTCAAGACAGTAGTTTAGCAATTTGGGGGCTGGATATTTTCATTACATACAATGTGTAGTGGGCACTGACACACAAAAGTATGGAGTAAGGGCAAAATACAACCAGTTAAAATAGGAAGGTTTGGACTATAACAGAAATTTAAATGCTCAGATACACAAAAAGTGTAGATACACTTTTATGGATCCCAATGATTTCAGAAAGAGATTTCAATCATAATTTGAGTAAATACCATCAATACATCTTTTGAATGATATTAAATATCATTTTAATATCTTCTTTAATATTTGGGGTATCCTAATAACAACCTCTGATGAGCCAGCGCTTTTAAAATAAATAAACAAAAGGAATGAACCAAAAAATACCACAATTCAATGACTGGCTAATCTCTGAAGACAATGCAATCTGGTGTAATATGACAAATTAGTATAGATATCTGAAACAAAGAACAATTAGCAAATGTAAGAATTAAGTTTTTATATAACTTATTACCAAAGCTAATAAATAATTGGCTTACTAAAACAGAACATCTTTAACTGAAATATTACTAAGTGAACTCATATTTCCATTAGTTTCCTATAGAGACTGTGTTCAGCAAATACTGGCATGTACCATCACTTCAGAAGTCCTTAATAAAATAGAAGATCCTATTAATATGCTAGTGATCTCTAAAAGGAACATTAGCAGGGTTCAGTCTTTGTTGAAAAAGTACATGTCATTAAAGTTAAAAATTTAATTTAAAATACTAAGTTAAAAATCCAGAGAAATTTCAACATACGTGAGCTTTGTGATAAGGGTTGTTGTCTTTGATTCCTGGTAAATATCTATGCCTTCCCAAAATGGTCTGAACAAATCCATCTCTTTTACAATTCTTCACTGTCTCTCTCATGAAATGATTAATCCCTACAAAGAAAATGAAGAAACAATTACAACCAATGTCCATCCTTAATCTCACTCACTAGTTTCAATATAGTGAAATATACCAAAACTTCACCATGATTAACATTAATATCACATCATCAAAATTTTGCATATAAACTTTCATTCACTTTTTCTTCCAGTTTTATTGAGAAATAACTTATACACATCACTGTACAGCATGACAGTTTGCTTTACATATATTGTGAAATAGTGCTCGCTTAGGCAGCACATATACATATGTTGTGAAATTACCACAATAAATTTAATTAACACTCATCACCTCATATAGCTATGAAAGTTAGAAACAAAAGGGACTTTAGAAATGACATAATCTCTGTTTTTCAACCACCATCACCAACAACAAAAAATACAAAACTAAACTCCAGAACAACAGAGCAGGTACTAAAACCTAGATGGTTTTATTACAGGACCTTAAGACTACTCCATGCTACTTTTCACAGGGTTCTGTTCTTTGATCACACTAACCCTCTTTTACTCTTTGAGCTTATCTTTACCAGGCTTAATACATTCCAACAGCTCCTTGTTACCATCTATGCTATGATTCAAATAGGACCTAACTGAAACTAATGCATGAAGTTGTAATATTTTATTAGAAACTTAAACAACTCACTTCTTAAAATTCAAAAAGACTACATATAGTATATTACTCAAACACATTCATAGTCCCTATACCAGCATTCATCCTTTGCTATATAGGTCCGTTATTAGGTCTTACGACTCTCCAGGATGAACTCTTTGCTTCAGATGGGCCAGTCTCTTCATTGCCCATTCCTGTCTCTGAGCTAGAGAGGTTCTTCTCTCCTGGAACATTCTTTTTCTATACTCTTTAAAACACATTTAAGTACAGAGACTGCTAATCTATCTTTATTCTTTTGTGCAATTTCTGCTTTCTCACAGCTCTGCTCATCCTAAGTAATAAACACTAATGCCTCCCAATTAAAACCCCTCATTTGAGGATTTATATTGTGTGGCTGGCACAGATTGTGGGTGAAAGGAAGGGGAGAAACCCTGCCAAGTGCAGCTGTTGGTGATATCTGACTACTAGCATAGGAGTTTCAGAAAGCAATCAGGCTCTCATCTTCTCTTCAGGAATTACTGTGATACTGCTGAGTAAAGAGCAAAGAAAAGGATGAGATTTAAGAGACTACACCTCTATGAATTATCTTACCTGACTCCTGTAGGAAGCCTTCAAATAGTCAGAGATTGCAAGAACTACTTTAAAAAAACAATCAATGCTGAGGTATAATTTACATACAATAAACAAAGCTGAGATATAATTTACATACAATAAAAGGCACCCACTTCTGGTGAACAGTTTGATGCATTTTAACAAACATATACACCCCTCTAACAACCACTACAAGATACAAAACATTTTAATCACCTTCACAGTCAGCTCCCCATTATCAGCCTCAAACACTAATGGATCTACTTTATTACACTCTATCCTTTTCATGTTCTTGAATTTCATAAATTACACTGTATGTTCTCACTTGTGTCTGCCTTCTCTTGCTAAGTAGCATTCCATTGATGAGATATACCAAAATCTGTTTATCCATAATCCTGTTGACAGATATTTGTTCCTGTTAAAAAGGAGACAGCAGGGCCAAAATGGAGTCACTTGTGCTAAACCCTATGTCAGCAAACTAAGACTTATTACCTAACCAAATTGCAGCCTCAACACCCCCAGGAATGTAACCTTTAACCAGTCAACCTGGTATTACATGGTCAGGACTAGTGAGGTTATCTGCCCAATAGGCCCTTCCATTCCCCTTAGGAGAGTGACCTTGCCTGAAACAATGCATTCTTTGCTAATATTTCCTTTATCCCCCTACCCCCTTTCTGCCTTTAAAAAACTTTCCTCTTCTACAGTTCGGTGGAGCTCCTTTCTAGTGCTAGATGGGATGTTGCCCGATTCATGAATCATTGAATAAAGCCAATTTGATCTTTAATAAATTTACTCAGTTGATAAAGAAATGGAGTAATAGGTACAGAGAACAAACAGATGGTTGCCAGAGGGGAGGGAGTTGGGGGGAGGAGAAAAATAGGTGAGGGAGACTAAGAGGCACAAACTTTCAGTTACAAAACACATGAGTCACAAGTATGAAATGTACAGTGTGGGGAATATAGTCAATAACTATGTAATATCTTTGTATGGTGACAGATGACAACTAGACTTACCATGGTGACCATTTTGAAATGTATAGAAACATCAAATCACTGTGTTGTATACCAGGAGTTAACATAGTTTGTAGTTCAAATATACTTCAAAAACAAACTCATAGAAAAAGAGATTAGATTTGTGGCTACCAGAGGTGGGGAGTGGGAGGAGAGGGAATGGGTGATGGTGGTCAAAAGGTACAAACTTCCAGTTATAAGATAAATAAGTACTAGGAATGAAATGTACAACACGATACAGCTAATTAACACTGTTGAATGTTATATATGAAAACTGTTAAGAGAGCAAATCCTAAGAGTTCTCATCACAAGGAAAAAATCTTTTTTTTCTATTTCTTTAATGTTGTATCAATATGAGATGACGGATGCTCACTAAATCTATGTGGTAATCATTTCATGATATATGTAAGTCAAGTGATTATGCTGTACACCTTAAACTTATAAAGTGCTGTGTGTCAATTATAACTCAATAAAACTGGGGAAAAATTTTTTTAATTTACTCACTAGGATTTTTGTTGTTTAACACTTCCAGTCTTTGGCTGTTATGAATAAAACTGCTATAACATTCACATACAAGTCTTTCTTTGGACATATGTTTTCATTTTTCTTGGGCAACCATCCAATAGTAGAATTGCAGAATCATACAGTTAAGTGTATGTTTTACTTTATATGAAAGAGCCATAGTGTCTTCCAAAGTGGTTGTACCATTTTACAACCAATCAGCAATGTAAAAGAGACACACTGTTTTTAAATTTTAGCATTCTAATGTTTCTATAATGGTATCTCTTTGTGGTTTTAACTTGCTTTTCCCTGAGAACAAATGACGATAACACTTGATGTAGTTATTCACATATTTTCTTTTGTGAAGTGTCTGTTCAAATTTTTGAACTTTATTTTATTGCATAATTTACTTTCTTAGTATTGAGTTGTAAGAGTTCTTTATGTATTCTGGATGCAAGTCCTTTGTTAGATAATAGGAACTATAAATATTTCCTCTCAGTCTGTGGCTTGACTTTATATTTTCTTTATGGTGTCTTTTATCAATATTTATTTTTTATGACTAATTCAGTGTTATTATCACCTAAGAAATTGTTGCCTACCTCAATGTCATAAAGCTCCTCTCCCTTTTCCTCTGCAAGATTGATAGTTCTAGTTTTTACTTTTAGGTCTGTGGTTCATATCAAGTTAATTTTTGAATATAGTATGAGATAAAGTAGAGTTCATTTTTTTTTCCATACTGGTATCCAGTTGTTCTGGCACCAACTGTTGACATGACCATCTTTCCTCCATTGAATTACTATGGCAACTTTGTTGAAAATCAATTCACCATATATGTATAGGTCTATTTCCTGATGCTCTATTGTGTTTCATTGTTCCCTGCATCTACCCTTATACCTATCTTGATTATTGTAGCTTTATAATAAATTTTGAAACCAAGGAGTGTAAATAATCAACATTGTACTTCCCCCCCCAAATTATTCTAGTTATTCCAGGCCCTTTGAATTTCCATATAAATTTAGAATCAGCTTGTCAAATTTGACACAAAAGTCTAATGATAGTTTGATTGGAAATGCACTGAGTCTATAGAACAATTTACAGCGAACAGTGATCATAACAATATTGTGCCTTCTAATAAATTAACATGGTAAACCTCACATTTACTTAAGTATTCTTCAATTTCCCTCAGGATTGCTTTGGAGTTTTCAATAAAGTCTTGCATATACTCTGTTAAATTTATCCCAAGTATTTCATGTTTTTTGATGTTGTTGTAAATGGTTTTATTTTTACTTCATTCACTAATTGTTTATTGCTAGTATATAAAAATACAACTGATTCAGGGACTTCCCTAGTGGTCCAGTGGTTAAGACACTGCATTTCCATTGCAGGGGGCATGGGTTTAATCCCTGGTCGGGAACTATGATCCCACATGCCATGCTGGCATGGCCAAAAAAAGGAAAAAAAAAAAAAATACAACTGATTTTTACAAACTGACCTTGTATGGTGGGAACCTGTGCCAAATTTAGTTATTTGTTCTAGTAGTTGTTTTTGTTGAATTCACATGATTTTCGATGTACAAGATCATGTCATGTGTGAATAAAAGTTTTTCTTTTTGGGGACCGGGGACAGGGTTGATTACAAAGGGGCATAAAGGAACTCTCTGAGATGATGAGGTGATGGTTCCATACCTCAGCTGTAATGTAGACAGTATGATTGCGTGCATTTGTCAAAATTCATAGAACTATACAACTAAAAAAGGTGAATTTTATTGTGTGCAAATTACCTTAATAAACTGCCAAAAGAAGAGAGAATTTAAAATGGTGATATTCAAACTGCTCTATAAAAGCAATTTTTCTCTCACAGTTTCTGGTACATTTGCTCAATGGTTTACTGTTTCAAGATAAAGCTATGTAAACCTAAAGCACAGGACAATTCCTAGATTTTATAAGATTTTCACAACGACACAGTAGCATATACATCAACTTCATTTTGCTATTCCATTTCTGTCCCTACTTTTATGAAAAAAGCACATCTCTAAGTAAGGTTGATGTTATTTAATCAACAATGCTTGATGAAAACTTCTGTTAATAGAAAATTCTGTAACACAAATTTTTAAAAATATAATATGGAAAGAGAGTTGAGAAGAATAGTATCTAGAAGATAATTAACATTCAATGCTTCCTTACCGGTATATCTGGATTTGAAGGAGTCAATGTAAAAAGCAGCATCATTTTCTTTAATACCCATCTGCTCTCCCAAAGATTTAGCTCCCATTCCATAAATGATTCCGTAGCAAATCTGAAAGGGACTCATCACACTCAGTAAGTAAATTATAGGTCATAACTACATAAAATGCAAACATAAAAAGTTCATTAGGATTGAGATTTGGTAAACTTTTCATAGTGAGTCAAAGAAATGATTAAATTTGCTTTGGTGGGTTAGATCCATAGAAGCTGATATCCAGTAAGCGCTTTTACTGCCTTTTAGCAATACTTTTTGAGGTGCGGGGAGAAAGAGAAGAAGGGGCAGAATATGAATGAATATGAGTGTGTGTGTGTTAAGAAAATAACCCTAGTAGTTTAAAAGGAAATATTTCTGACTGTCATTTATCCAGAACTCTTCAGAGAAGCTTTCTACTCCTCATAATACTTCATTAACTGCTGCTTAAAGAAGTGCCTAGGAGTCAGGAAAGAGAAGCATTACAAACATTCCTCTCCTCACCTTTGAATAGCCCTAAAAAAGCAGAAGAGTAGACTACATGGCTTCATAATAGGGAGGACGTCATTGGAAATAAATATCCTCTTCATCTCACAGCCACCTGAAATCCCACAATTGCAGAATTCATTTGGGTTAAACACAAACTTTTGAGAAAATTTTGGGAGTAGTGGAGGAAAATGGTCTAAATAGGTCAATAAAGAAACTGATATAGTAATAAGTATTGCCTGGGTTCAAATCCTAGTTCCACCATTTACAAGAGGTATTATCTTGCACAATCTACCTTGTATCTCAGTTTCTTCAACTATAAAATGAGGACAGTAATACCTACATCATGAGTTAGGATTAGATGAGTTATTTTATATATGTGTGTGTGTGTGTGTGTGTGTGTGTGTGTGTAGGATACCACCTGACATAAAGCAAGATCATATAAATATTGTTAAATAAAATTTAAAAAGATAACTTGCAAAAATTGATTATCAAAATCCAAAATACTTCCCAAAATATTTTTTTTTAATTACATTGAGAGGGAGTTTTTTCACTCCTGTTTTCTTTTCCTTTTAGGTCTTTTTACATTTTTTTTTATTAATTCAGATATTACTTAGTGCTAGCTGATATCTCAGCAAGACTGAGATCTAGATTAGATGGTTCAGTGCATGACGATTCAAGAAAAATAAACTGGTATATCATAAACACTATTAAATCATGCAAGAACTTATTAAATAGAGGCAGCTATCATCAGTGTATAAATGTTTAGATTATGGAGTCAGAATGTCTAAGTTCTGTCATTCTGAACTTATCCTGGCTCCACCACTTATAGCTATATGACCTTAAGCAAACTACTAACTTTCTGTGCCTTGGTTTCCTCCTATGTAAAATGGGAATAATAATAATAAAACCTATTTCGTGTACTTACTACGAGGATTAAATATTGGACTATTACCTATTTAACTTAGGGTTTGATTCTTGCTAAATGCAGGATTTACTCTGAGAGGATTAGATAGAGAAGACAAAACTGGCTTTCTAAATAGTGGAAGAAACAAGTGTTGGTGCTAAACAGGCAGTGGTGAGAGGAAGTGTTTCATGCCTAATGAGCCAGTCAAGAATCACAGCTGTGAGTAACAAGAAGTGTAAATGTAAAACTAGTAAAGCAGGATCTTAAAAGTGGTGTGCCTTTACCTCAGCCAACAATCCTGCTCTCTTGAAAAGGGCATCAGATTTCCCACAGGTCATGTGATAAACAAGTATCAGTTGTTAATTTAGGCCAGGGAACAGTGTGAATGTGGCCTTTGATTTTCCCTGTGCCCAACAGTCATCCAGGAGTAGGAACTAATATGGGCCTATGTGAAAAGTCCAAGGGCAGTATGAAGTTTTACAGGCAGATTAGCTAACTAATGGCCTCAAAAGACTAAAAAGTTGGGTTTCCCTGGTGGCGCAGTGGTTAAGAATCTGCCTGCCAATACAGGGGACACGGATTCGATCACCGGTCCGTGAAGATCCCACATGCCGCGCAGCAACTAAGCCCGTGCCCCACAACTACCAAGCCTGCGCTCTAGAGCCCGTGAGCCACAACTACAGAGTCAGTGTGCCGCAACTACTGAAGCCTGCACGCCTAGAGCCCGTGCTCCGCAACAAGAGAAGCCTCTGCAATGAGAAGTCCATGCACCGCAACAGAGTAGCCCCCGCTCACCGCAACTAGAAAAAGCCCGTGAGCAGCAACGAAGACCCAACACAGCCAAAAATAAATAAATAAAATAAATTTATTTTTAAAAATAATAATAAATAACTCTTAAAATAACTAAAAAGCTAATAGTTATTGATTATAATCCGCAGCTCAGCAATATTTATTTTTCAACAAACATTCAGGGAGCATCCTTCTATAAAAGGCACCATGGCTCAATGCGTGTGAATATAAAAAGATAAATATATGTGTGCTTACAGACTAGAAAGAGATTTTAAAAATACACACACACACACACACACACACACACACACACACACACACACACACACAATATCTACCACCACCACCACAGTATCTACCACTAATGCATATAAATTTCCCAGAACTAAGTAGGCTCGGACTAACTCTACCTGATTCCTTCTATTGACTCTACAAAGGAAAATATGAATACCATGAGACAGGCTCAGGTGAACGTTGTGAAAAATCCAAAGAGGGAGAAATCACTCCTCAACCACAAATGATTGAGATAGTTAAAAAAAATTTTTTTAAATCGTAAAAATTCTCCTCATTTATGTTAAACATGTTCAGTAAAGACCACCTGTTTTGCTTGTTGCCTCAGATCATCCCCAACAGACTCTGGCTCAATCATCTTCCATTCAGCTGCAATACTCCTGAAAACATCAGCTCCAGTGTTTAGTACTTGAATAAGACGATGATCGTGGGATAAATGAGCTAAGATCCTCAGCTCAAGTTGAGAGTAATCAGCAGCTAATATTAAACCACCTGAAACAGAAATGATTTTAGAAAAGTCGGTACAAAGACAAAACCAAGTTTTATAACACTGAACAGGATGACAGAAATTTAGTTCCAACATACAACCGTGAGATCATGTAAAAAAGCTCAAATCAAAAAAAGCTAAAACCTTGCTCTTAATATGATGCAATTCAGCTCTGTAACATGTAAAAATTTTTTGCTTAGCTTTCAAGGATATGTAATATATGTAAAGCCACCCTTGACCTCTGCCCGTTAACCACTGTGGTAGTGCTTTCCTCAGTGTTCCTATAGCACTGATACATAATCTAAAATGGTTCTTTCATGCCTCTCCCACGTAACACTGAGCCATTAGGGATGGGAGACAATCTTCCTTTGCATTCTACAGAAATGCACAATTCCTGGTACCTAATAGGTCCTTAACAAATGGTTGTTGAAGGAATGAATGAATGAGTGAATAAAGAAACTGGTTTCTAATGTGTGCTGACATTTTAAGGGGTGTGGAGAGAAATGTGTGCTCTGCTTTGAAAATAAACTTGCTCAACAAAAAAAGGTCAAGTGGCCTGTATGTGAAAAAGAGTATTCAAATAATTAAGAGGATTCAAATAATTTATCTATGGACTAGAAATGACTGGATATGCATGGCAAAAACAAAATAGAACAAGCAAAAGCACAGTTAAAGAAAAAGTAGAAAAATATTTGCAACTGATATCACAAAGGACTCATTGCTATATTGTATAAAAGAGGTGCTATATAAAGCAATTATACCCCAATAAAGATGTTTAAAAAAAAAAAATAAAAAAAAAAAAAAAAAAAAAAAAAGAGGTGCTATAAATCAAGAACAAAATATAAACAAGCAATTCACAGAACTAATAAAAACAAAAGAATCTTAAACCTATTGAAGAATGCTTAGCTTCATTCACAATAAAAGAAATGCAAATTAACTCTATAACAAGAAACAATTCTTTTCTACTTGTAAAAATCCAGAGGTTGGATGGCACATTCTGTGGCAAGGCTGTGGAGAAAGAAACACTCATACATTGTTACTTGGAAGTAAATGGTAACTGTGTCCCATTAGATGGCAATTTGACAATATCCATCAAAATTAAACAGGCTTTTTACTCTGTGACTCAGTAAACAAGCCCACAGGCTGCTGCAAAGATTATCTGCACACAGATTAAACTGGCTTACGTTCAAATTTCTTTACTGATAATCACAAGTCTTCAGCATAAAAATATTAAACAAAAAAACAAAGCAAACAACAGTGTATACAGAATGCTTATGCTTGTGTAAGAACAGAGGAAGAAAATAGTACGTATTCATATTTGCTTGTATCTGCATAAAGAAATACTGGAAGGATATATAAGAAACTCAAATATGTAATTAACTATAAGAGTTATACATAACAGGGTAGCTAGGACAGGGAAGGAAGCAAAGTTTCTCAATCTATACCTTTTAAATATTTTGATTTCTGAACTATGTGAACGAATAACCAATTCAAAAATATATAAATACTGATTTGAAACAAATGACCACAACTTTTATGGCCTTTCTGCCCTAAACAAAATAAAACTGGACAAACTATATGAAATAACAGTTTTCAGATGTTGGACAATAGGCAATACAGGACTACAATCCCTGAGAAAGGGGAAGGAGAGGGGAGATAAGAGGAGCCATGCAACTGTCTCAAGTTTCTGAATGGAGGCAGCGCAGGGAAAGAGATGAAACAAAGCACTGTGGTCTCTGAGCTGGAAGAAGAAAGTGTAATTTGGGCCTGCTGAGGCTGCTAGAACTTGTGAAATTTGGAGAGAAAGGAACTTTGCATAAAAGGATCACCAGAAATATGCACAGCAATCCCTTTGGATTTTTGACCAAATACTAAACTGTGCAGGGAGAAAGTTCAGAGAACCAGGCAAAGAACACTAAAGATATAGCTATTATCAAACTTGATAATAGCTTGAACAACATACTCTTGAATGTTGAAAGATGTTCAAGCTCTGACCAGACTGAGTGGAGAAATCCTGCTGAACAACTTGAGCACAAAGTAGAGACCGCAGTAAGGCCAAACCTTACAATGATGGTTAATCTAGCCCTAGAGTAAAGGCTACTCTAAACGTCTCCTCACAAAGTTTTAAAAGACTCAAAATGATCAAGCTGATGTGAAAGTAAATTAACTGCCTGCCAGAAGAAAATGCTATAAATGAAGACGACAAAATCCAAAGAGTTAACAATGTAGTACCCATAATGTTCCGCATACAATAAAAAAAATACTAGATATATGAAGAACCAGGAAAATGTAACTCTGACTAGGAGAAAATTCAGTCAATAGAAAAATGACTCAGAAATTACAGCGATGATGGAATTTAAAGAAATATAAAAATAATGATGGAACAAATAGTGAATTACAATAAAGTAATGAAAACTATACAAAAACTTAAAATTCTGAAACTGAAAATACAATATCTGAAATGCAAAATTCACTAAAAGGATATAACAGCATTTAGACACTGTAGAAAAAAAGATCAGTGAACATTAAAACAGTCAATAGAAAATATCCATTGCAGTACAGAGTTTAAAAAAATGAAGAGGGGAATAAAGAAGAAAAAAAGTTTCAGTGATCTGTGGGACTATACTAAGTGGTATTACACATGTATATTTGGAGTAATAGGAAAAAAGGGCAAAATATGGACAAAAATATTATAAGAAATAATGGTTGAAAATGTTCCAAACTTAATGAAAAATATAAGCACATAGATTAAGAAGATGAAAGAAAAAAAAACCTAAGTGGACTCAGGAAATTCAGCAAACTCAAAAGCCCAAATAGTAAAGCATAAAAAATCACCCAGAGACTCACACCCAAATCAAATTGCTAAAACTGAATAACAAATTTAAAAAATCAAAAAAGCATCCTGGGAAAAAATATATTATGCTTGGAAGAATAGCAAGAAAAATAGTGGTGTACTTCTCATCAGAAATAATGCAAACCATAAGCTAATGGAAATATATATTTAAAGTGCTGAAAGAGAAGGACTATAAACCCATAAATCTATGTCAAATTAAAAAATCTTACAAAAGTGAGGATAAAATAGAGAAATTTAGACATGGAAATGCTAAGAGAAATCACTGTCAGTAGAACTGCACTACACAAAAAACCTTAAAGAAGTCCTCTGGGTAAAGAAAATTGGTAACAGATGGAAACTTGAGTCTACTTCAAAGAACAAAGAGTGCCAGGAAGGGTAAAAAAGTGAACAGACAGAAAAGACACTTTTGTTTCTTGATTTCTTTGAAAGGTCATAACTGTTTACAGCAAAAAAAAAAAAACTACATAGCAAAGTTTATAATAATCATAGAAGTTAAACGTATTACAAAAAATGGGAAATGGAAAAACACTCCTTACGTTATGGATGAAGTGGTATAAAATTATTTGAAGCTAGACTGTGATGTGATGCATATTGTAAACTCTAAAGTATCTAAGATATAGAGTTAAAAAGATAATAGAGGAGCTTCCCTGGTGGCGCAGTGGTTGAGAGTCCGCCTGCCAATGCGGGGGACATGGGTTCATGCCCTGGTACGGGAAGATCCCACATGCCACGGAGCGGCTAGGCCCGTGAGCTATGGCCACTGAACCTGTGCGTCCGGAGTCTGTGCTCTGCAACGGAAGACGCCACAGCAGTGAGAGGCCCGCATACCGCAAAAAAAAAAAAAAAAAAAAATAGAGGAAATAAAACAATAACAAAAATAGTCATTTACAGTTTTTAAAAAAGAATAAAGAACAGATAGAACAAAATACAAATGACAAGACAATAGACTTAAATCCAACCATATATCAAGAATTATTTTATTTTTTTAACGTCTTTATTGGAGTATAATTGCTTTACAATGGTGTGTTAATTTCTGCTTTATAACAAGGTGAATCAGCTATACATATACATATAGTCCCATATCTTACATTTAGTAGTATATATAAGTCCATGACACTCTCTCACTTCATCCCAGCTTACACTTCCCCTTCCCCATGTCCTCAAGTCCATTCTCTATGTTTGCATCTTTATTCCTGTCCTGCCCCTAGGTTCATCAGAACCTTTTTTTTTTAGATTCCATATATATGTGTTAGCATACGGTATTTGTTTTTCTCTTTCTGACTTACTTCACTCTGTATGACAAACTCTAAGTCCATCCATCTCACTACAAATAACTCAATTTCATTTCTTTTATGGCTGAATAATACTCCATTGTATATATGTGCCACATCTTCTTTATCCATTCATCTGTCGATGGACACTTACGTTGCTTCCATGTCCTGGCTACTGTAAATAGAGCTGCAATGAACATTGTGGTACCTGACTCTTTTTGAATTATGGTTTTCTCAGGGTATATGCCCAGTAGTGGGATTGCTGGGTCATATGGTAGTTCTATTTGTAGTTTTTTAAGGAACCTCCATACTGTTCTCCATAGTGGTTGTATCAGTTTACATTCCCACCAACAGTGCAAGACGGTTACCTTTTCTCCAGCATTTATTGTTTGTAGATTTCTTGATGATGGCCATTCTGACCAGTGTGAGGTGATACCTCATTGTAGTTTTGATTTGCATTTCTCTAATGATTAATGATATTGAGCATCCTTTCATGTGTTTGTTGGCAATCTGCATATCTTCTTTGGAAAAATGTCTATTTAGGTCTTCTGCTCATTTTTGGATTGGGCTGTTTGTTTTTTTTGATATTGAGCTACATGAGCTGCTTGTAAATTTTGCAGATTAATCCGTTGTCAGTTGCTTCATTTGCAATTTCCTCCCATTCTGAGGGTTGTCTTTTCATCTTCTTTATGCTTTCCTTTGCTGTGCAAAAGCTTTTAATTTTCATTAGGTCCCATTTGTTTATTTTTATTTCCATTTCTCTAGGAGGTGGGTCAAAAAGGATCTTGCTGTGATTTATGTTATAGAGTGTTCTGCTTATGTTTTCCTCTAAGAGTTTGATAGTTTCTGGCCTTACATTTAGGTCTTTAATCCATTTTGAGCTTATTTTTGTGTATGGTGTTAGGGAGTGTTCTAATCTCATACTTTTACATGTACCTGTCCAGTTTTCCCAGCACCACTTATTGAAGAGGCTATGCTTTCTCCACTGTACATTCCTGCCTCCTTTATCAAAGATAAGGTGACCATATGTGCGTGGGTTTATCTCTGGGCTTTCTATCCTGTTCCATTGATCTATATTTCTGTTTTTGTGCCAGTACCATACTGTCTTGATTACTGTAGCTTTGTAGTATAGTCTGAAGTCTGAGAGCCTGATTCCCCCAGCTCCATTTTTCTTTCTCAAAATTGCTTTGGCTATTTGGGGTCTTTTGTGTTTCCATACAAATTGTTAAATTTTTTGTTCTAGTTCTGTGAAAAATGTCATTGGTAGTTTGATAGGGATTGCACTGAATCTGTAGATTGCTTGGGGTGGTATAGTCATTTTGACAATTTTGATTCTTCCAATCCAAGAACATGGTATATCTCTCCATCTATTTGTATCATCTTTAATTTCTTTCATCAGTGTCTTATAGTTTACTGTATACAGGTCTTTTGCCTCCTTAGGTAGGTTTATTCCTAGGTATTTTATTCTTTTTGTTGCAATGGTAAATGGGAGTGTTTCCTTAATTTCTCTTTCAGATTTTGCATCATTAGTGTATAGGAATGCAAGAGATTTCTGTGCATTAATGTTGTATCCTACTACTTTACCAAATTCATTGATTAGCTCTAGTAGTTTTCTGGTGGCATCTTTAGGATTCTATGTATCATGTCATCTGCAAACAGTGACAGCTTTACTTCTTCTTTCCCGATTTGGATTCCTTTTATTTCTTTTTCTTCTCTGATTGCTGTGGCTAAAACTTCCAAAACTATGTTGAATAATAGTGTTGAGAGTGGACACCCTTGTCTTGTTCCTGATCTTAGTGGAAATGCTTTCAGTTTTTCATCACTGAGGATGATGTTGGCTGTAGGTTTGTCATATATGGCCTTTATTATGTTGAGGTAAGTTCCCTCTCTGTCTACTTTTTGGAGGGTTTTTATCATAAATGGGTGTTGAATTTTGTCGAAAGCTTTTTCTGCATCTATTGAGAAGATAATATGGTTTTTCTCCTTCAATTTGTTAATATGGTTTACCACATTGATTGATTTGCATAATATTGAAGAATCCTTGCATTCCTGGGATAAACACCATCAAGAGTTATTTTAGATAGTTAACTGAACACTACATTTAAATGGCAGAAATTTTCAGGTTAAATCCATATACATTTAATTTAAATTAATTTTAAAATTTTAAACAAAATCAGTATAAAATATTGTTGTGTTAAACACAGTTTTGGGGCTTCCCTGGTGGCGCAGTGATTGAGAGTCTGCCTGCTAATGCAGGGGACATGGGTTCGTGCCCCAGTCCAGGAAGATCCCACATGCCGCGGAGCGGCTGGGCCCGTGAGCCATGGCTGCTGAGCCTGTGCGTCTGGAGAGACCACAGCAGTAAGAGGCCCGCGTACCGCAAAAAAAAAAAAAAAAAAAAAAAAAAAACACAGTTTTGTTATTTAGGTAAGAATAAATAAATATCATGAAATATTATTTGGCCTTAAAAAAGAAAGAAATTCTGACACAATTGCTACAACATGAATAAACCCTGAAGACATTATGCTACGTGAAATAAGCCAGGCACAATAGTACAAATATTATATGATCTCGAGTGGTCAAATTTATAGGGACAGAAAATAGAATGGTGGTTGCCAGGGGCTGTGGGAGTCCAGGGGGACAGTTATATTTAATGGGTACAGAGTTTCAGGTGGGGATGATAAAAAGTTCTGGAGATGGATGGTGGTAATGGCTGCACCACAATGTGAATGTACTTAATGCCACAGAACTGAATACTTAAATATAGTTACAATGGTAAAATGCTGGTAGTTCATATTTAAAAAGCAAAGCTGAAAATTGCCAAATGGGTTATACTATCATAGACCTGAATTCACCCTTGGAATATAAATTTCTGACAGAATTCAAATAAATTCAGCTGGTTAACTGCACTCACCCAGAGCTGCCAGGTGGTAAAAAGAGCAAATATGTATACAAATAATAGGGATGATCTGGGAGATAGATCATGACTTCCAAATGTTTTGATGACGAGTACTGAGGAGAGGTCACACAGAAGTCAGATAGCCTTGAGGGTTACCCCCTGCAATAGGAAGCAGCAGTGGGGAGAAGTGGAGAAGAAACAAAAGAGCAAAACAAGTTAGAAAGAGACCAAAAAAAAAAAATTGTGTCCTTAGAGGTCGGGGGGGAGAGAAATTGAGGAAAGAGAGGGTTAACAGAGTGACAAATGCTATAGAGAAGTCAAAGAGGATGACAACTAACAAAATTCACTGGATTTTGCAAAAAGGTTTACAATGACCCAGGATTACGGATTACATGATTTCAGCAGGATGCTGAGCAAACAGCACAGAGGTTTCCCACAGAGCAGATCATGAAGACAATAATGACTGACTGTTATAAACCTGGCAACATGAAGGGGAAAAACAGGCTCCACCAAAGAGAGGGAAGATGGAGGAACTAATGTATTCTTCTGAGTCTTATTCATAAATCAGGCTTTATCAGTGCTTTGAAAACCATTCCCACAGCAAAAAGAAGCTCAAAAACTATCATCGGTCACCTTACCTGGGAAAGGCACAAAGGCATGTCTCATGCTAACTGAAAACGGCATTCCTCTGTCTGAGGCTCTCTCCTCCATCTTTGCCTGGTGCCTGAGGTTCAGGCCACAACCCTTCTTTTTTCCTCCTCTGTTGTGCGAAAAACATCATCAGCTGGACATGAAGTAGTCTTAAATATATGAAAATGGTCTGAATTTTTCAGTAAGTCAATATTTCCATCTAAGAAATTTAAAAACCTTATTTGAAACACACTTTAAAGCTTAACAAATATACTAGACCTCGTTCAGCAAACCTTCAATTAAACAGGAAGGTATTTCTGTAATAACCTTTCCCACAAACTGTTTCACTCAATTCAGTAAATCTCATTGACCATATCTAATATAAATGATCTGTGCTTTTTCTTCCTTTTGTGAGCATATGAAGAGGGCAGGAAGGGGGATGTTCCAGACACTGCTAAACTTGTCCCTTTAGTATTTGACTTAAACAAGCATATAGTGCTGGTTGATTTAATTAGTGACCCAGATTTTCAGCTTTTTGCCATCAACTAGCTTCTTTATAGACAGACTCAGGATTTGAAATAGAATAGAAATGTGTATGCCTGGAACAGAAAATTAAACTGATTTCATTATTTGTCCAATAGGCTATTTCTGAGCCATTCATACTCCCAAAAGTATATTAACCCAAATAAAGAGAAATAGAGTCTACCTGCCCATAGGACGTAGGCCTTTGCCTAGGGCTTGGGAAGGTGGGCTTTCTTCTACTAGTGTTGGCATTTTGATCTCAAAATCTCTTGGCACATTCTGAATATTTGGTTCTATAAAGGTTATTCGTCCTAAAATCAAGCAGAATGAAGACATAAAATTGGGGGGGGAAGGGAAGAGGGGAAATCTGACATTTACTTTAACATGAATACCATTTCTGAATTATCCTAAAAATGCATGCTCTGTTATTGTTAAACTAAATTTAAATGAAATACACTTTATTATGTTCATGTGTCTAAAAATAACAAGTAGAAGACCAATCGTAATATAAGTGAATATATGAATCAGCTACAATACAGTGTTTTATAATTAACCTCATTCTACAGAAACAATCCCATGATAAGAATATGATATATCATACTATTTCTACGCTAAAATGAGTACCAGAAGTTAGCACTATAAAATGCTAGCTGTTATACAAATGAGTAAAAGACAAATCAAATGGATCTTAGGAGAAATGACTGTCGAAGCCTTTAAAAGCCAGGAACAAACAAGATACAGAAAAGAGGATCTGAAGCAGAAGAGCAACTGAGTGCTGAACAGGGACAACTGGGGCCACAGGAGTTAGGCCACAGGATGCAGGAGATGGAGTAGTAGTGAGAGATGGTGACTAGAACGTTACTTTCTAGATATCACCTGGCCAGTTTTCCTCCTCCTCCTCATCACTTATCACAAGAATCAATAACGGTAGGTAGCACTGACATGACTAGAAACTAGAATCAGGTGGCTAGTACATTTTCTTGGAAACAGAAAGCTATTTGATTTAATGCTTATGGCCTTTAATTTCCCCCAAATATTTTACATTTTATTTATTTATTGGATGAATTTTTCAAAAACACACAGGTGTTGTTCAAAAAGTTCGGGTAACTGACTGCTACTGCAGTTTTTATCATACACATACAGTGACCAAAAAATTCTGTTTTATGATACTCTTCATTCTAACAGGCTCTCTACTAGCTACTGTATGTAATTCCATCTTCTTTAGATGAATCAGAGATCTTAAGTATCTCAGATACTGTTTTTCTGAATAAACTCCTGATACTATATCCTCGTTATTTTGATTTTAGCAAAAATTAGTGTTCAATTAATGGTAGATATTATTACACTTATAAGCATTAAATGGCCTAATCAATTTTATAAAGCTAACAAATAGCACAGGAAAGAATCCAAGTCTCTTTCTGCCTCAGCACACTGTCTTCTCTTCTATGATACTATCAATACTTAATATTCAGGTCTAGTGTTTGAATTAATGAGGTAACACTGGTAGACAAATAAAATGGCAAAAGTAAATTACAAAACATGAATATAGCTTCATGAAGATTAATTCTAATAATGAAAGGGCTTTACTATAGTTAGGTAAGCTTGTATTTCTAAAATATTCTTTAAATGTAGGCATAGTATAATGAAAAACAATCAGGAAAACAAGGAATTGATGACTTTCTGCTTTACAAGCAACAAATAAATGTGCAAAAGCTTTGAAAACTCTAGGTTGATTGTTTTTTCACCAACAAGGATTTATTTTACATAAGTTTACAGCATTAGCATATGTTTCAAAATGAAACTTAAAACAGGGCAAGAAATAGGCAAGAAGTACCAAGAGGTTAGCTAAATGGGGAGAAGGAAGAGGAATTGTTTAGAACAGAGACTAAGCAAGCAAAGAGAAAAGCAGCTCCTCACGGTGCCCCCGTCCTCAATAACAGCAACAACTGATAATGTACCACGCATCATTCTAAACACTTTACATGTACTGATCTATTTAATCCTCAGGATGACCCAGTGAGGTAGGACTGTTATTATCTTGTTTTACACATTTGGAAACTTGGGCACTGAAAGGTTAAGTACCTTGTCTAAAGATTCTCAGCACCAAGATTCAAACCTTGTGAAACTGTGATATCAAAGTCCACATTCTATACCACCAAACTAAAATGCTCCCTCTATGAAGGAGTTAATGCTGCCCTTTCTTCCACAGCACATTGCATTTGACAAATATGTGAAGTTGTGCACTACCTAGAAAAAGAATGCTTTTTTTTCTTCATGAGATTACATGCATACTGATCCCAAGAGGGCCAAAAGACATGCAAAGGACTCTACACCTTTCTTTTCCGATTGAGTAAAGTAAGACACTCCCTTATTACCGCACAGGCCTACTTAGATTCAACTTGGAGAGACTCTTAAGAGATTCAGAATAGGGCTGGGACTGAAATTAGATAAGATCACTGACTCAAATAAATATTTAATTCCTGGCCATACTCTCATCCAATCTCAGACATCCAAGTTACTCTATACAGTATATGAAAGCAGGAACTGTTATCTTACTAAATTTCATCTCTTTATCTACCTGATATTCACCTATGCTTTGGATGTAGTATGCGTTTCATAAATGTTTATAGAACTTCACTGAACCCAATGATCAACACTTGAATTCCTTGGTCGTCATAAGCAAATATTACATATGAATTTTTTTTTGCAAAACTGGATATTATCCATACTTAAGATTTCTCATTACCTGTAGCAGTGTGTGATTGTGATACAGGATAGATTCTTTCCATTCCAAGGAAAGGATTCAGACGTTTTTCCCGCTGCAGGGGAAAGACCACTTTGGTAATAGCATTAGTGATTCTTCTCCACTCTAATATCAAGCCTGGTAAAGGATGTAATGCCCTTAATTTATTTAAAACATCCTGCCAAAGAATTATAATAAAGTAGGATCAGATTCTTGTCCAAATTCCATAGCAAACTAGAATCTCTTTTAAGTAAACAATATAATCTCAAAACTAAATTTGATAACTCCTGTATCTAAACTCAACTTTACTATTATAAAATTACTATTTGGGTTTTTTGGAAATCACCATAATGATAAATCTATAATAACTATAGATTATAAAATGTAAACATGTTAATGTTGAGTAATGTCAATTTACATCTACTATTAAAAAAAAAAATCAATGAGATGTCAACTTAGTAAAACAGCTGCTTCCCCACACCCCACCCAATTGTTTACATCATCTCTTTCCTTTATATTTTCCTCCTCCATTGCTCATGTGATTGTAAGTTTCCCAGTCTTTTTTTTTTCCTTCTTTTTGCCATAATACTTTCATAGTCTTTGTAACAAGGAAATTTATTTTTAAAACTTTGAATTTTCCATGCTACAGACATTCAATGAACCATTAAGGAACAAAAACTTGTAAGGTAAAAGGGCCAATGCAATTAAATAAAAAGTTTTGCTACAGAATGAAGCTGTGGAAACTTCCCCGGGGCAGGCAAGTCATAATTAATAATATTATGGTCAAAATTCTACAGAATGGCAACTTGGACTGCTCTCTCCATGGCTGTTGTGGCTGTACTTTCTATCCTTATTTTCCATTGATAATTCATTCAGTAAAAGTATAAAATTAAGGCTTTCTCTCTTTTGTCCCATGTATACAGTTTCCATGGGTTGTGATTCAATTTGACTTTGAAATTAACAGATTAGATTCTCAAAACAAATGCATGGAAAACTTACTATTTTGCTCTGGAATTGAAAAAAACAAACTTTTATTTATATTGACTGTCTTCTTATTTTTTAAATTCTTCCATACCTTTCTGTTCATGTTCATATAACGACAGAAATTATATTATACTAGAAGTCCAAGAGTAGTGCATATCAATAATTAATGTCTATATAGGTAAAGGTTTGAATCTACAAACCTTTACACTGTTTTAATGATAGGAAGGACACAACTGCTAACTCAGATTATGATCCAGATTTTCCATGCTGGAATGTTTCCATAGTGTTTGTGGGCAGCTGAACAAAAAACCAATTTGTTTTTGTCTGGATAAGTTCAAATGGTGTACTACATTGGATCTTGATTTCATCAGCATTCTTTCAGGACACCAAAATGCTAAAAGTAGTTCAGATTCTGCCCTGTGACTGCCCCAAAGAGCACCTTACTAGTGCTGAACTGTTTTCCCAGCCTTAGCTTCCATCCATCATCATTCCCTCTTCTGGTAGAACCCAAAGTTTTCTTGCTGCCTTGGTGTTTTCTCTCTCCATTTGGTGGCAACTTCAATTCCAAAAATAAAACCTGCAAGAAATTAATGCTTCTTTAGTCAAGAATCAAATCACAAGTATTATCATTCAGAAAACATTTTAAAAAGTTATTCGAGAAAAGATTCTATACATTGCAACATGGGTTGTAAGAATTTTTTTGGACAATTTGGAATTATCACATTTAATAAATAATGGCAATAAAATCTTATGTCAAGTAGGCTGTCCATACCCTAATTTAGTCAGTATTAGATTAATAGCAACACCAGGCTCTTAAACAGTCAAGAACACAAGAATGTATATATTCTGTGCTGAACGACTGACAAACTATTGGCATTGCGACTTTAGGTTGCTCTGATTATAAGCTCACCTAAATACTCCTTGATGTGGTAACCAATGCGGCTGCTTGATCATTTAAGCCCCATAGAGGATAAACATGGGAGCCTTTGTGGCTATTGTGTGATCACAAAACTCAGAGAACACTAAAGTAGGAAGGGGCCCAAAAAGCCATCTAATTCCACTACCACAAGGCTAGACCCTGAGAGGCCCTGGACAAAAAGCCAGAAGGTGATTGATCCAATGCAGCAATAATGAAAGTTAGGGAGTGGCCAGTAAGCACCCACTGAAGAAACTAGGCTTACACGGAACAGGGATCCAGGCTGTGGGTCAGAGGGAAGATCCCATGTATACCTTAAACTCACTAGTTCTTGTTAGAGGGGTTCCAATTTAGGCAATTCAGAACACTATCTACTCTTTCTACTCATTCATTTATATACTTTCAGTAAGATTTATTGAACCTTGGATTATTTTCCCAATAATAATTCTAAAAATTGAAACCCTGTGCATGAGAATTTTTTCTACAAGTTGGGCCAGGGGTGGAAGTAAAGATATACCTGTTTCCCTAGAACAGTGGTGATGACAGAAACAAAAATCTGGTTTCAGTTTTAAGTAGTGTGAATAACTGGGGTCCTAGGCATGAAAATTACTGAGGCTTACTATGGATGTTAATAACTAACTTGCCCAAAGACTGTGTTATATAGATATGAACGTATGCACACATAAGGATTGGGGTTGCTATATTTAGCAAATAAAATTACATGATGCCCAGTCAAATTTGAATGACATGGAGCATACTTATACTAAAATATTGTCCACTGTTCATCTGAAATTCAAATTTAACCAAGTGCTGGTATTTAATCAGGCAACTCTAATATACATATCAAAGAGTATATAAATGAATGGCAGCAGAGAAGAGAGAAGAAAATAACTGAATAGAAAAAATGAAAGATTATTACAATAACAATAAATCAACAACCCCAGGAAGGACGACCTATCATAATTAAGACAATTTAAAGATCTCAAGTTTTATCTTAAGCTTCCATTTTTGGTGAATCCTTCAGAATTAATTATAAAAACTTCACACATAAATTCTCTCTTCAGGTCTTAATTAACACATCTGTGACTGAGGGAGTTGAACTGGATGGGAGCAAGAGACACTAATATTTATTAAGCACTTCCTATGTGCCAGCCATCAGGCTAGGTGCTTTAACATGCAATCCTTATAACAACTTTATGACAAATCTGCAAAGTTTAGACAGTTGGAGAAACTTGCTCAAAGTTGCATGCCCAAAATGTAGTAGAATTAAGAATTAGAACCCAGAGTCTTCTAACTCTAAAGTCCTTTTTCTTTCTACTAACCCATGCTTCCCTCTAGACCAGGAGTCAGAAACTTTTTCTACAAAGGGCCAGACAGTAAATATCTGTCACACCTTTTCAACTGTGCCATTATAGAATGAAAACAGCCACAGGCAATAAGTACATGAACAGCTATAGCTGTGTTCCAATAAAACTTTATTTACAAAAACAGGTGGCAGGCCAGATCTGGCCTGCAAGTCATATTTTGCTGATACCTTCTCAAGACCAGTGCCATCCAAGAACTTTCTGCAATAATAAAACTGTTCTATATTTGTATTGTCCCATATAGTGGCCACTAGCCACCTGCGCCTATTGAACACTTGTAATGTGGTTAGCATGACTAAGGAACTTAATTGATATATTTTATTTAATTTCAATTAATTTAAACTGAAACAGAGATAAGTGGCTAGTGACTCCTTTATTGAACACTGCAGCTCTAGATGATTAGTAACATCTTGCCTATCTGAAAGATTCAACTTAAAATCACCAAGGATAAAACAATCAATGTATGAAAATGTTAGATTACCTTTAACATAACTTCCATTTTAACATGAAGACCTAAGAACAAGCCAATAATATCAAAGGACTTTTATTCTAGGCCAGAGTTTGGTCTAGGCCTAAGGCCCACATGCCTTTGCACCCATCTGAATCACAAGAGTACTGGTTCTTGCCTTTGCCCCAAGCCTACTTGTGCTGATATCCAGAGATTCTATATCTTTGACAAGTTCCCCATGTAATTTTAGGTGTAGCGAGCTAGGTTCTGGCTTGGGGACTTGTGGACTAAAGCAATCAAAAGAAAGTATTTTAAAACACCCCAAAAAACACCACTGAATTCAATACAAATGTACTACGTGATTAGGAGAAACAAAGTTCCCCATTTTTTAAAAACACGTAACTGTGGCTAAAGGGGGGGGGCATGCGTAAGCCCTTTATATAGTATTTATACAACACTTACTGTGAGATAGGCACTGTTCTAAGTGTTTTACATTTATTGCTTATTCCTCACAACTCTATGAGGTATTTCTAACATGAGGTATTTTACTGATGAAGAAACTGATATAGAGTTAATGAAGTGGTCCAAGGTTATAGAGTTAATTAATAAATAGAGCAGGTAGCATTCAAACCCAAGAAGTCTGGATTTAAAGTCTATAATACCAATATGCTATAATACTGAATCACATCTAGATAACAATAGAACTTCAAAGATATCAACAGTAAGCACCCACCCTGTATCGGTAACTCCTCTAAAACAACCCAACCACCCTTTATGGAGTGTGGGGAGGGAAGAGAACACCAACTTTTGAGGGGCGGCGGGGGAGAAGAGTAAACTATGTCAAAATTTATCTAAGATGATAAAAATATTAGTAGGTTTAAAAAAGCAGAGCGTTCCCAAAATCCCTTTTTCACTAACACCTAAGAAAAATATCTAATTTTGCAGTGAAGAAGGAGTGAGAGTTCATGAAATGACTAACTTCATGGAGAAACACCTACACTGTTATACAACTACCACTATGGATCTCATTCACA
The DNA here is from genome assembly GCF_008692025.1 of Phocoena sinus. Taxonomy (NCBI): domain Eukaryota; kingdom Metazoa; phylum Chordata; class Mammalia; order Artiodactyla; family Phocoenidae; genus Phocoena; species Phocoena sinus. The sequence continues at coordinate 77,516,129 of NC_045766.1, read as the reverse complement.
CAAAAAGTATTTACTGGGTGCCCCTTCTGTTCCAGGCAAATCTCCTTATGGAACACACATTCTAGGATACTTCTTTACTACCTTCCTATTCATAAATATAGGTATAAACTTACAAAGGAGATGTTAGAATATTCTATCTCCAAAGTATTCTGGTTAACTGATTGTTTTATTTTACTGATCTTTGGTATTTAGGTAAACACACTTATGAAACACACACACACACACACACACACACACACACACGTTTTTGCTTTAAAAGTGACTTTTCTAAATTTTTTATTCCCATCATACAACCTCAGCGATGTCATCTGAACTGGTGAAAGAAAAACTATGGCCAGCTAGTTGATAGGCCTGAGTCTCAATTGCATCCAGTTTGGCTTGCATTATGTGTTTCTGACTTTCACATTCTGCGGTACTAAAGCCGATTCCATTTAGTTCTAGCAAGGCCAAGCAGTACTGGGAGGGCATCTCCACTTTACAGAAGACATCTGGAAGAAAAAAAGAAAGCAAAAAACATTAATTCACCAGCTAAGTGACTAGATCAGCATGATTACCTAAACATACATAGAATTTTTCTGGGAGAATCAGAGATGCTACTAAGTTATCCTTCAAGATCCAGTCTTTTGAGCAGCATTATCAAACCATCATTGAAAGGTATTAAAGTACTTTCCACTTTTCCACTTGAGTATTGGATTACTATCTGTGTCCATGCAGAGTAAAACAGGCAATCTTATGAACAACAGTCTGAATTATAAGAGATTGCATTTCTCCCAAGATGATGTTTCTGCTTCTACTCTTAGCAAGAACAAGGTAGCCAATCTAATTTGCTAAGCTGACTACAAAAGGTTAATTCACCAAAATTTTTTCCAGTATTCCTGGTCCCATGGTATGCAGGCGTGCACAAAGCTAAACATGAAGGCTTTATATTTTCCAATGCTCTAAGAGTAAAGAATAAGATTCCTGAAGAATCAGAGTATTTTTCTATCTGCTGACATTTCTCAACAGAATAGTCACTCTAAATCAGTTTTCCCAGTATGTTCTTTAGAATATTAGTCTCAAAAATACTCTATAAAAGGCTGGGATTGAGAGACACTGTATACTATGAGTTTCATCATTTATAAATTACTCTTAGATGTTCATGATGCCTGTTAATATATTAAAGGTTCTGAGTAGAAATGAACAAAGACAACTATTTAATTTTGTTTTAACCAAAAGTCTGAAATCATTTGACCATAAAACCCTTTAGCTGTATAATACTTATTAACATTGTGAAAAGTAAGTGTCCATAGAACATTCTGTGGGAAATGCTATCCTAAAATTGTTAAGAAAAAAATCCATAACAAAGATTTCTGCTCCAGTACTATGGGTCACTAGGACTCTGTGTAACCCTGGCCTGCCTTCCCCAGCTCCACATACACACTTTTTTTTTTTTTTTTTTGGCTGTGTTGGGTCTTCATTGCTGTACGCGCGCTTTCTCTAGTTACGGCGAGCGGGGGCTGCTCTCTTCGTTGCGGTGCACGGGCTTCTCTCATTGTGGAGCACAGGCTCTAGGCGTGCAGGCTTCAGTAGTTGCGGCATGCGAGCTCAGCAGCTGTGGCTCATGGGCTCTAGAGCACAGGCTCAGTAGTTGTGGCACATGAGCTTAGTTGCTCCGCGGCATGTGGGATCTTCCTGGGCCAGGGATCGAACCCGTGTCCCCTGCATTGGCAGGCGGATTCTCAACCACTGCACCACCGGGGAAGCCCCCACACATTCTTTAAGGCACTCTTGGTCTCAATCAGCAGGCGAAATCGCAAAGGACACCTGTAACCACCCCCAAAAGCAAACAATTGAGAGCTACTGGCCTCTAATAGTCAGAACATACTGGGCAGTCAGAGCCTGGCTTTGGAGACTTGGAACCAGAGCAGAAATTCATGTGATGTGGGACCAGAGAAATAAGGAACTAGGGTCAGAAAAAGAAGAGTCAAGAGTGGTAGGAAGCCAGCCTGGATTCATAAACAGTAGGAAGAAACAGGGTTGCAATGGGAATGGAGTCCTACTGCAAAAAGGTTGAGGGAATAATAGATTTTTGGAGTAGCAATAGGAGGAGAAGCTGATTCTCAGACTTCTGTTCTGAACCAAAACTCTCAAGAAAAGCTAATGTAGGCCTTGGATGAAGTTTAGCTTAGTAACAAGCAGAAGCCAGAGCATAGCCTTTCTAGAGGAAGACTTCCCCCAAATAAGCCCTGCAGGGCTCTACTGATCAAATCTTGTATAATTTCACAAAGATTATAAAAAATATAAGATAGCAAAGAAGTATGAACTGGACTCAGCAGAAACAACAAATGACAGATTTAGATCCCTAAGAATTGCAGGTATGGAATCATTAGAACAGAGCACAGCTACGAATGAACTATCTACAAAATCAAACAAGATGAACAGAAACAAAACAGGAAAGTGTAAATATGTCAATAATCACAATGAATAGAAACACATCAATCATCATAATAAATTGCTAAATTTGTAAAAAAAAAAAAAAACCTGATAGTTTGAAAAAGAAATAAGCTATACTTTGTTTAGAAGACATCTAAAAAGTAAGGATCTAGAAGGTTTAAAGGGGTAGAAAAAAAAGATATATGAGGGGCTTCCCTGGTGGCGCAGTGGTTGAGAGTCCGCCTGCCGATGCAGGGGATGCGGGTTCGTGCCCCGGTCCGGAAGGATCCCACGTGCCACGGAGCGGCTGGGCCCGTGAGCCATGGCCGCTGGGCCTGGGCGTCCGGAGCCTGTGCTCCGCAGCGGGAGAGGCCACAGCAGTGAGAGGCTCACGTACCTCAAAAAAAAAAAAGAAAGAAAAGAAAAGAAAAGATATATATATGAGGCAAATATTAATCAAAAGAAAGTTGATGCTGCCATATTCATTCCAAAAAATAGATTGAGTAAAAATCATATTAGTGGAAAAGCTAGTCACAACATAATGATAGGTTTAATGCACCAGGAAAATACATCAATTTTAAACCTGTATGCACCTAATAAAATAGTTTCAAAACATATAAAATTAAAATTACCTGAACTACAGGGAAAATCAGATATAGAAGATTTAAACAACAACATTGAATTAACAGACATTTATAAAATTCTGCATCCAGAATTAGAATACATACTATTTTATATGCACACAGAACATTTACACAATAGTTCAAGTTTTAGGTTACAAAACAATTATCAAAAGACTTCAAAGAATGGGTATTATACAAACATGTTCTCTAGCTACAACACAATAAAGATTGAAGGTAATAATGAAAATATGAAATAAAAGTTTCCAACTATTTGAGAATTAAAAACAATCTTCTTATAATTTATAAGTCTAAGAGGCATACCAGAAAATGTTAAATATTTAGGATAAAACAATGAAAACAATATATGTCAAACTTGTAAGATATAATGAAAGTAGAACTTTGAGGAAAATTTATAGCCTTAAGTACTTAAATTAGAAAAGAAAAACATGATTTTAAATGTAATGAGTTTAGTGTCAAACTTAAGAATTTAGAAAAAGGACTGCAAATAAAGTCAGGGGAACTAGAAAAAAAGAGATTACATAAATGTTCACAGAAATCAATGAAATAGAAAACAAAAACAACAGGAAATATCAAAGGCAAAAGCTGGTTCTTTAAAAAGACTGAAAAATTGGATAAACTTCTAGTGAGATTAAACAATAGTATTATGAAAGAAAAAGATGACATAACAGATAAACCAGAGATATAAAAAATCAGCAATACCTTTAGATAAATTCTTAAAAATATATATAGCTTACCAAAACATAACCAAAAGATATAACTGAATAATCTTACCGTTATTAAAGAAGTCAAAGTAGTAGTTAAAAATATTTCCATAAAGAGAGTTTACAGGCAAATTCTACCGAACTTTTAAAGAACACATCATTCCTACGATACATAAACTCCTCCAGAACAAAAAGAGGCTATATTCATCAACGCATTCCATGAAACTAGAGTAACTCTCTTACCAAAAACAAAGCACAAGAAAGAAAAATTACAGTCATTTTACAACCAATGACTTGGCAAAGTAGAGACAACGTAATCAGCAAGATTTCTTTCACATTGCTGTTTAAAGAACAAACTTTATACAACCATTCTGGAAAACAATTTAACATAATCTTGTACAGTTGAATATTCCCATTTCCAAGATGGAGCAATTCTACATGCAAAAGAAATTCTTGCCCAGTGTAGCAGGAGACATGTAAATTTATAAGAATATTTATAGAGAAATACCTGTTATAGCAGAACAAAAGAACAAAATAAAACAAAACTAGAAACAACCTGAGCATTCACCAAGAGGAAAATGGGTAAATACATTTTGGTGCACACACACGCACACACACACACACACAAAACAGTGATATATTACAGAGCAGTGAAAATCAATAAACTACACATACTTGCAATAATATGCAGGAAACTTACCAACATGATGCAGAGCAAGTAAAACAAGACATAGTGTGACAGATGTTTTATAAAGTTCAAAAACAAGCAAAACCAAATAATACATTGTTTGGACTTAGACATATATATGCTAAAATTTTTAATTAAAAATAAAATTTAAATAAGAAAATAAGGGAATGATAAACATAAAACTTGGGATGTACAAGGAAGGAGGAGCACAAAGGTAGACAAATGTCTAAGTTATGAATGTGAGTTAACAGTTATCATTATATTATTAAAATAATGGTGAATAATAAGAGGACCATACATGGACCAATGATGATAGTGATCATGAAAGAAAGATTATGACTAATATAAATCTGTACAGCTGAGGTCCTTTGAAAAAGAGAGAAACCAACTCACTCCATACCTAGAAAATCATCTAATCTATGTTCAAACTATCTAGAAAGGACCTAATTGATCAATGTGAAGAGGACAGGATACTTTGTCCTGGTTCAAATTAAGCAAAGACACATTGTACTATTAGTATTAATTCATACCCAAACAAAAATCAGCTCTCTATGGGGAGAAAGTCAGCTAGAACATACCTCTCCAACAGGCAAGAAGATGAGAAAAGAAAAAGATGAAGATTCTGGAGGCCCATTAAAATTAACAAGCACATCCTGAAATAATTATTTTCAAATAAAATTTGATAGCTGTCCACATTCTCTCCAAAAGACTCCCTTATCTCAATGTACTTCAATTCTATGGATTCTGTGAATAAGAAATATTTAACACTGTACAAGAATGCATTTAACACCTCGTGGTCACCCACTTTTGAATCTGCAGGGAAAAAAAAGCTTTCAAGGCACATAGAAAGAAATTGTGAAAGTTAAAAATTACAAATCTAGAGGGTTTCTTGTGCTTTTCTGGAAAGGAAAGTCAGTCTTCTTTTTTTTAATAGGTGAAAAACTGTCTTTAAATAGTGGAACCATCCCCTCCCAATCAGACTGAAAACTTACAAATCTGATAATGGGTAACAAATATCTAAAAAGTTACAGACTAATTCATATCACCATCGTCAAATGTCAGTGTCTAGAAACTATACAGACTACCCAGGATGCCTATCCTAGGGGCAGACTAGTCAGACTAAGAGGGAATGAGCTATGTTCATTCAGCATTATTGTAAAGTAGCCTGAGGTATGTGCGCTGCATACTCCCACTCCTTGGCCTGCCTAGATTGGCTTAAAGAAGCTGTCTGAAATACTACAATGCCTGTTGAAGAGCTAATAATTAACATCACTTAAGGAAGTCTCCTGTGAGCAAATAAGTCAGTCTGGTCTTCTGTATATTCTACCCCAATGATGTTGGGGAGAACTTTATTACCAGCACACAGGGTTTGTGCTAGCAGTAATAATAATCATCAAGGAATACAATAATGAGCGCCTGCTCTGTGGCAAACACTGCACTAAGTTCTCTGTCTCATTTAATACTTACAAAATAAGAACCAGACTTAGAGAGTTAACATAGCTTGCCCAAGGTCCCTCACAAATAAATAATACAGATTCAAGCCCTGGTCTCTGTGAATTCATCAGTCTGCTGTTTCTAGTATTTATTAATCAGCCAGTAAATCCACAGTTTATATCTCCTCACAATGAAGCCAACTTTGTTCCACTTCCTCATTTTCACCATAAACATATATTATGCTCTCCGAAGTCAAGGTACTCAATCTGGGCCAGCAGCCTGCACAATAAATCCACGCTATTTGTCACAAGGGAAAAAAAAGATTCACATAAACACCCTTGGCTGAAAAAAATAACTGTTAATAGCTCTAAAAAGAAAACAGTTCATTTTTTTAAATCCATAAAAGATATATTCTAAGTGTGAACAAAAACCATTTGATAACATTCAAATATAATATTAGGAATAAATGAGGAAGATGCCACTAATTCACCTCATTACAGTAGAGCCAAAGGTCAGCAAACTATGGCCAAACTAGGGCCAGATGCCCGTTTTTGTAAATAAAGATTTACTGGAACACTCATTTTCACATTGTCTATAGCTGCTTTCGTGCTGTGATGGCAGAGTTAAATATTTGTGATTGAGACCGTCTAGGTTGCAAAACCAAAAATATTCACCACTGGCCTTTTACAGAAGAAAATTTGTTGATTCCTGCACTAGACAATCAAAAGAAAGGGTCTGCATAAGAAGTATAATTTATCCACCTGTGATAGAGTGGCTAAATACATAACTATCCCCAGTCTCATAACATCGTAAAAATGCCAGGAACTGTGTTTTTACCTTGAAGGTTTTCCTTCTTCAACAAAGAATTAAGTTGACTCATAGAGCTGAAGATGAGAATGGACTCTACAGATGCTCTGTATCGCCCAGAATGCTCAGTGGTGACATTCAGCCCTAGGCTTTGAGTTCCTTGGCCAGTCTCTATCTCTTCCAGGAGTGGAAGCTCATGAGGAAGAAAACGGGAAACTATGCCATGAAGAGTCGGCTCCTTGGAATCTGGATCTAGTAACCAGCATGCCACCTGAATGAGATAACAATCAGAATATTTTCTTGATTTTTCAAAGATATTTCTGTACCCTTAAATTAAAAGGGGAAAAAAGAAAGCTCATTTCTAATCTCACTCGTTTTCACTTAATACTTATTCAATGGTCTTCCCAGGAGAGGAGAAGGAAAGGATAATTGTACCAGGATAAGGAAAGGATAATTGGTATAAAAAATAACTCATCTTTTACCAATAAGAGCGGTGGCCTTCAAAGAAGGAAAATTTATACTTTTCCACTACTGCAATGCTCCTGCTGACCTACTTCAGAAGTAGGCTTGAAAACCAAATGCCTTTCAGCTAACAAAAGTCATGTTTCTGAAAATGCAGCTGGATTCTTCTCCACTAAGGCTAATTTTGGCTTTCCTACTACTATAATAAAGATGGGCCTATATAGTTTTAGGTTTATTTAATTAAAAAAAATTTTTTTATTGCGGTAAGTCACATAATATAAAACATACTATTTTAAGCATATTTAATTGTACAGTTGAGTGGCTTATTCAATATTGGAAGAAGTGAGACATAAATATTTCACCATTACAAGTTCATATCCAGTGTTTTAGAATGCCTACAGAATTTCTCTCAAGGATGAGGCCCTGTCACCATGACCACCCAACTAGTGATTTGACTGCTATTGTTAGCTTCCCTATGAGACTAGAAGACCTGTATTTTCTAATACTTGATTCTAGCAGAGCGAAATTGGATTTAGAATAAGGAAATCTAAGCCTTGTTCATAATTTCAATAATTACTAAATGACTTGGTTACTTCTTTTATAGGTCTAGAATGTAGTTTTACAGGGTGGGGAGGGGCGATATTGTAAATTATAATAAGAAATATAAATTGGGTCTTCCCAACAGAGATAAAGGTGTCTTTAATTATGCTAATGCAGTGACTTGGAGTGCCCCTAGGTCACCTAGGAATGGCGGCTGGTTGCCACCAGTAATCAACCCTGTGATAGGAGGGCTGGAACTTTCAGTTCCACCCCCTCAAACTCCTGCGAAGGGGAAGGGGCCAGAGGATAACTGATCACCAATGGCCAATGGTTTGATCAATTATGCCTATGTAATGAAGCCTCCATAATAACCCAAAAGGACAGGGTTCAGAGAGCTTCTGGGTTGGTAACCACATGAAGATGCAGGGAGACTGGCAAGCCTAAAAAGAACAGAAGCTCCACGCCTCTTCTTACAAACTTCACCCTATATATCTCTTCGTCTGGCTGTTGACTTGTATCCTTTAATATCCTTTGTAATAAGCCAGTAATTTAGTGAGTAAACTGGTTTCCTGAGTTCTGTTAGCCGCTCTAGTAAATTAATCAAACTCAAGGAGGGGGCTGTGGGAATCTGATTTATTTATAGCTGGTTGACCAGAAGCACAGGTAACGAGCTGGGCTTGCAAGTGGTGTTTGAAGTTGGGGGCTTGTGGGACTGAGCCCTTAACTTATGGGATTTGATGCTCATTCCAGGTAGATAGTAACAGAATTGAGCTGAATTGTAGGACACCCAACTGGTACCCAGAGAACTGTTGGAGATACAGCGAAACCCCCTCCCCCCCCACCATTAGAAATTGGTGATCAGAACCCTTTTAGGGGTGTTGAATAAGAGAGTCTGATGTAAAAGTTGGCAAACGTCTCTTATAAAAGTGAAATTTTATAAATTAATAGCTTCTCTTCTTACACCAAAAATGTTATGATTAAGAAAACCAAGTATGGAATATTTCAAATAGTTTATGCCAAAGGTGCTATATAAATCTGGGATACTACTACAGCTTTAATAAGCTCATATTACCCATATTCTCATTTTGGGCTCTGGAACATCAAAATTAGGTAATAACCTTTTATATCCAGTAAAGGTCAGTTTAGAAACTATATGAAATTTATCACATATAAACCAAGGCTGGTTTGAAGTATAGGAAAGAATAGTATCATTAGCTTACCTGATACTGCCTTCAAAAATCTTTGCCAAAAAAGCTAAAGAAACTAAAATATTATCCTATTATCATTGATCATATTGATAATAACAACCAATTAGTATCATATCTCAACTCAAAATTAATATTCCACACACCTCATGTATCCAGTCTCAACAGAAGGGAAAAAACGATATCCCTTTTCAGGGCTATGATCCTGTAAATAAATGTCTTCTGAAAGTGCATTATACTGTTAAGTGTATATTACAACAACATAAGTTACTCTTTCCTTAATAACTCAGAGTCATCATTATGAACAGTGTATCATAGTTTGCTATTATATGGAAAAGTTCTCAGGGGCTAGTAAGGTCATTTGTCCCTATACTAACGGCCTCTAACTACTATGCTTTGTGATCTCTTATATCTGTATGCTTTTGCTATTTTCTGCCTCTATCCTCATGGACATTTGAAACACCCGGCTATCATATATCTAAATCTGACAGTTCTCCTTTCATTTCTAATTTACTATGAGACAGAAAATTTAGAACTTATGACCAAAATGAAAATTGTTTAAGTCTCTGAAGAAAGATGTGAACTTTAGTGCTTGGAATGTGTGACATCTCTGGTTTTATCTACACAGAGGCATTTGGTGCATAATAATCTGTTCTGGGTGGATGAAGTTATTGGACAAAGAAGTGACTACTCTAAAATACTTAAGCTGTATTGTTGAAGCTAAATAAATACCAAGTCATTTAAGAATTAACCCTAAACATTAAAATTAAATATTTTTTGAAGTATGTAAAATTCTTTTAGATAAGACAGGGAACCTTAGGATCTTCATAACTTTGTTCCAGGGAGATGCCACAAGACAGAAGAAGAATTTTATAGCTCTGGATGAAGTCATAGATGATAACAGAACGTTCTTTATCAGATTCCTTTTGAAAGCAAGACTGAAGGTGCCGCATTCTGTCTTTCACAGTCAGGCTTGGATCCAGAGAAGGTGGGGCCAAACTGGCACTAATTTCTTAAAAAAAAGAAAAAAAAAAAAAAGTCTTAAGGCAAAAAGTACACGCATTCATTTGAAACAGCAATCTTTAGTGCCAAGACTGAAAAAGACTCAAAAGCCTCAGTTTAGTTCAGCAAGACGTTATCCAGGTCATGTTGGCTATATAGATGAAGTGCTCTGTAATCTAAAAATTAAGGATTGGGCTAGGTGATTTATAATGCTCTATTTAATCAGGTGGGAGAAAATTCTAAACATTAAGATTCCTAAAAATAAATTTACACTTCTCGGAATGTGGAATTAAAAAAAGAAAAGTTATTTTGAAATGAATTTTAAAGGAACTCATTTCAGAGAGAATTTTAGTATGAATGTATAAAATTACATCTAAAATAAAAGAAGTTCAAGTAATTACTTATCCTAAGATGTTCTCCTATGAAACAACTGAAAATATTTCATGCTTACTCAGAACAGACATTATATGGCATCTTTTAAAATGTTTCCTTATTAATTTTGCTTCTGTCTAAAACCAAACAATCAACTAGGTATCCAACAACCATAATCAGATCACAATTTATACCTAGGTCCTATCCTTTTAATGCCAAGACTTCTCCAAAGGCTGTGTGATTCAACTACTGTAGATGTCTAGCTCATCACTGCCTCTAAATGAGTTCCAGATACAGTCGATAGGAGGATAAAAGCCTGGAAAGAAACTGCCATGATCCAGTCTTCAGAAGCAAATCCTCAAGGTGGCCAGTGAGTCCTTAAGGATCCACTACCCCGAAGAAGAAAACACAGTATTAACAGCCACATGTGACAAGCAGAAGACAGTAAGGGGGGTGGCTTCTCAAAACGTCATTCTAGTTAATATATGAAATAATGTATACAATAGCTACTATTTTTAAAGGTTTTTTTTAATCCTAAAAAATAAATTCTAGGTAAATATCAGGAAACTATTCTCAACAAACAAGTCACTATCCTCATAGAGGTTACATTAAAATTATATGGTAACTTAACCAAATAGTGATTACTTACCAGAATGCTTTTGTTCCTTCTGCAATGAAAAATAGTAAGCATCTCTTCCACCCCAGCATACTGCCAGTCCAACCACCAAGGTGCCATCACAACCTTTAACAGGAATTCCATCAACTCCAATAGGGCTTTCCTGAGAGGAACTAACTACGTAAAACCAAAGTGAAATAGTTAAAAATCTCTGAAAATGAAACCACTAAATTGAATACTAAAAAAAATGATATAATAAAAAATTATTTGATAAGCAAATTTTTCAGATCCCTACAATATGCATTATGTGGATAGTCATTTTTAGGTGTAAGATCTTCCTAGGCTTCCCATCATTTAAGATAACTGTCACTATGAAAAATCTACCAAAGATTTCTTAAAAGAGATCTGTAATAACGACTAAGATAGTTTAAAATTAACTTTTTAAAGTTTTCCAAAAGCTGCATTTTGAATTTCTATAACTCAAAAATAAAGACCACTTGCATACTACAAAAATTTTGTAGCAAATTTAGCAATTCTTAACACGTAGAAACTCCAGAAAAATCAAGAGTTTTACTTCTTAGTGAAGAATTAGGTATGATTTTGTATTTGAGTCAATATTTTTCCTAAAATAATACACCTTTCAATTGCACAGACATAGGTCAAAAACTAATCCATCTTATTTACAATTATATCCCCAATACCTGGAAAATAACTGTCACATATTTGTTAAATTTAAGTGAATGTTTTTATCCCTCTAACCTCTAGCACAGAAAATGTACTCAATTTTATGTTTGTTGAATGAAAAATGGAAAGAGCTAGTCAACAATGAAAGTGCATAAAACTTGTCATTAACACATATGCTTCCTGAATTGAAGATCAAACAAATACTCAGAACTTTATGAACAAACTCATTCATAAATATAGAGATTTAAGAAATTTGATCAAATCTTTGATTTCCACAACAGGTTGTCAAGCTGACTACAACTATCCCCCATAATACTGAATCATTACTTCCATGAAATAAGACAGGAATACGTGGCATTATTTAACCAAAGTTTCAATTCTCTGAAAACCTGAAAGAGTTCTATGAGGCTTTCATGACTATCAGTAGAGGTACAAGTTCTACTTGAGAAGAGTAGAAGTGGGGATTACCAGTGGGGAGAGGAGGGGGGAGGGGAAAGATATCAGTAGGGGATTAAGAGGTACAACCTACTATGTATAAATCAGCTACAAGAATATATTGTACAGCAAAGGGAAATATAGCCATTATTTTACAGTAACATTACATGGAGTATAATCTATAAAAATACTGAATCACTATGTTGTATACCTGAAACTAATTTAATATTGTAAATCAGCTATACTTAATTAATTAATTAAATTCAAACCATGTCACACCATTAAGGTACCATAACAAAAGTCTGATCCATTTTCAAAATATACATCTTAAATTTTACAAAATTATATTCTAACTAATATACATTAATATATGCATATGATTATATATATATAGATATTAGATGTATATATATATATGATTTCTTTCTTAGAGAAATGCTGTGTTTAATGGTAAGCTTGGCACACTCTAACACCAGGCACGACCAGGAGCTAAAGCAGCAGGGATGTACAGGAAACCTCCAGAGACTCACAAAGTAAAGAGGATGAGGAAGATAACCAAAGAGAAGGGCCCTATGGCCTCAGACAAGGCAGAGCCCAGAATGGCATAGAAGAGGTATTGTTTGTATGTATGTATGCCTGGCACTCAAGCATCGATCTGTCAAACACTGTTCTAATGCTGGCCTCTGAACCAGCCATACCAACTCTGGTGTCCCCACCAGCAATAAGCTTGGCTGCTGGGTCAGTGTCCTGGGAGACAACACTGGTATGGAACTCCTGTGGGAAGCTGCTATAGAAAGGCTGTTTAGATGGGATTTCTGGCCTGCTTGGAAGGAGGCAGACACAGGCCTGATTAGACCCCAGGCACAACAATGGATCAGAGCCAGAGGAACGAACAGTGTCCTAGTGGTGTGTACATTTTCAGTCTACCAGCTTGAGCTCTTGGCCTCACTGCTCAGCTCTCCTCCCATGTGTCCAGAGGTCTCCCATCTCTTATACCAGAGGGTAACTATTTTTAATCTAGTTGTGCTGAACAATAAGGCTGTTCCACATGTAAACCCACATAGGAGAAACTTATTAAACTTTTTTTTTTTTTTTTTGCGGTATGCTGGCCTCTCACTGTTGTGGCCTCTCCAGTTGCGGAGCACAGGCTCCGGACGTGCAGGCTCAGAGGCCATGGCTCATGGGCCTAGCCGCTCCGCGGCATGTGGGATCTTCCCGGACCGGGGCACGAACCCATGTCCCCTGCATCGGCAGGCGGACTCTCAACCACTGCGCCACCAGGGAAGCCTGAAACTTATTAAACTTTGAACACACTTATTACATTTAATATCCAATACTGAAAAGTCTCAGTCCCATCTCAGTCCACTATTTTACATAAAAATGTAAAAGATTAAAAAAAAAATCTTACCTTGCTTAAACCTACCACCAATAGTAGCACTTTTAGAAGATGTCAAATTACTGATCTTTTCACAAGCCAATGAGATGGAAAATCGAGTTTTGTTTTGCCACTCCTTCATGAATGTTTGAAAGAGAGTTTGGTCACTCACTACGTCAATTATGGCCAAACTTTCTGAACTGCATGAGGCTAGAGTTAACTGCAATCCATCCTGTGATAACTGCGGTGAAAAACTTGTGTCTCTAATAGGACTGTCATCTTTGAAACCATTTCTAGTCTCTGGATTTAAATCGCAGTTTTTATTATCTGAAGGTGAGCCAAATGAATAAGTTTCATCAAGTTGTAAACCACCACTAATTTTCCTAAGTTTTACAGATGTTCCAAGAAAACCTGGAAATGACAACTTAGAAGCAGATGGTACAGGAGGAATGAGTCCATTATCATCAACTATACAGTTTTCTTTACAAGGCAAGAGAGAGGAGGTTTCACCATGAATGACATTGTTCTCTAGTGTGTCAATATTGCCTTTTACCACAATATTAGGGGAAAATGGAATTCCTTGCACTTGATTTGTCTCCAAATTTGAAATCACTTCTTGTTTGTCATTTATCTCTGTGTTTTTTCCTTTCAAACTGAGCAAGTCTGTAATGGTTAATTTTAGCTTTTCATTTTCTAGAGGACTGGACACATTATCTAAAATCCTTTGTAGTCCTGGACTTAAATCAAATGATGCCCCTGACCATATGAATGAACTATCTTGCCTTGTCCCAGTAAATATGGATTTTTGAGACCTTTTATCTTTATCTCCTCCAATTACTTCTCTTTGGGAATAATCATTACCCACAATCACTGGATCACTCAGTTCTAATACTCTAAGAGATCCTGCAGTATTATGTTTCTCTTGGACAGGAAATATGTCTACATTATCCAAAGCTTCAACCATCTGAGCAGAATCCATTTCTGAAAATACAGTAGACTCATCACTGAAACAAGACAATGGCTGCTGATTATGTTGATTCTCATTCACATCTGATTTTTTAACTGGGCCCTCTGGTTGTAGACACAGAGAATCAGCAAAATGGATTGAAGTTATTTCAGAAGGAAGGCATTCTTTTGCTTGTACATCAGGTGGTTGTTCTTCTACCAGGTACTCTTCACTGAAACTGTCAAACAGTAAACTACCACTCAAATTCAAACTTGCTTCAGGAACTGGCAGACATTCTACTTCTATATCAGTACGAGTTCTCATTTTAGGAACCAGAGGTATAACTGGTTTCATAGCTTCTTGTGTTTGATAACCTTGAAGAAAACTATTTAATTGGGAGTCAGTAACAGAAAGTTCGTTGCCTTTAAAACATGGGTCATTTTCCCCTATTAATATTGGAGAATAAAAAATTGGGCTTTCTGGAGTCAGGTTATCAACCCCATGTGAATCAGTGCTTTGTTTCATAGCATCTACAGTCTTATGTTTCAAATGATTTGTCATTCCTGGTGAATGTTGTTCACCTGGAAAAGTAAAGTGAATCTCTTTCTGAAAGGAGCTCACTGAGCTCTGTTTGTCTAGGCTCTTCTGCATCATTCCTGTTGCCAGGCTGGTATCCTTTGCTCCTTCTTGCTTGGCATTTTCAGTTGCTATCTGTTGAATTATTTTCTCTGACTGAGTATCCAGGTAGAAACTATCTTCAAAATCACAGAGATCTAAACCTAAGTCAGAAACATGATTATTTTTAGTTCTGTCTGCTGCATAAGCATCTGTTTTTACTCGTACTCTAAGGGTATTTAGAATATTCTCACGCTGGCCTCCTGATTTACCAAATGCTCCACTTAGTAGATGTACTCCACTGGATATCTCAGTGCTGCTTATGTTATCTCCTGATACCTGAAGATTACTTGATTTATTTTCCTCAGCATTAAACTTTGTACTTTCACATTTCAAAATAACATTTGAGTCCCTATTCATATAACTGCTGTCTTTCTCACAGGGCATTTGTCTTGCTATTGGTTTTTTCAGTTTGGTGTAAGTATTTGTCTGTTTATCAAACTGCTTTTCCAGGCACTGGTTAATTGGATGGGTGTCGTGGTGTTTCACATTAACATGCTGGTTTTTTGAATCATTTTGTATCAGCACTTCATTTGTTTTTTCTGATTCAACAGCTAATCCTCTTCCATTTTCACTAACCACACTGGTGGCTTGATGAGTCACATTTTTATTCTGGGATCCTGTGATAAAATATTCCACAAGAATATCATTAGATACTTTATTGTTCCTTGAACAACTTTGTTCTGTTAGTGATGGGAATGATACTTTGCTATATCTTCCCTCAGCACAGAAAGATATGTTTTTAGCAAATGGCTCTGGACTTCTAAATTCCATATTCTTCTCATCTGAAGTAAATGACTCTTCACAATGAACAGGATTAGACAGAGTCTGTTCTTGTAAATTGATTCTACACATCCTAGTGTCTTTCACAGGGCTACTGTCTCTAGATCGTTTTAGATGCTTACTATGATTCCAAGATTGAGAGGTTGTACTCATCTCTTCTGAACTGAAAGTCAAAGCTTCTTTTTTTGTGTTCTCAGATGAGAGAGTCTGAACAACTTTCGTAGTGCTTGCTTTCCCCTCATTCAGAGAGGTCCCTAGCTTTTCTTTATGTATACTCAAAGAAGCCTGTCTTTTTGCTCTGGAAATGGAATGCACCTGACGTTCTTGATGCCCATCCTGAAATTTATAATAAAAGGAATCTGTATGCTCTCTACTTTTATCTAAATCTTGCACTGTATTTGGTAAATGAGTAACAGAAGAATCATTAAATATTGTGTTACTTTTTTTCTTTGATGTTAATCTTTTATAAGAACTCTTAGTTTGGGGTATAAATTTGTGTTCTTTTACTTCTGATTCACTGCAGGTCAATGAGTGTGTATCAGAATTTAAAAGGGAATATGGACTCCACTGCACTCCCATTTCAACTAAGTCCTGCTGCAGAATCATTCTGGCTTCTTCTACTATAAGAGTTGCCGCTTCCCTTTCAGTTAAATCTTTTCTGCCAGTCACCCAAATAGTTCGCATATTCCGACGCTCTTCAACTGCTTCCTCTTCCTCATCCACTGCCTTTCGGGTACTATACAAGAGGTAGGAAAAGAAAGAAATTAATGCATTGATTCATTCATTAATACAAGTATTTATTAAGCATTAATCTGAGCTTTTCTAGGAACTGAAGAAATAGCACTGAACAAGAGGGAAATGTATCTACTCTCATAGCGCTTACATTATAGTTGGGGAAATCAGAAAGTAAACAAATGTTAAAATGCATTCTGTGTCAACTGGTGATAGGTAAGAGCTGTGTAAAAAATTGAAGCACAATTGTGACCACCTAGAGGGGTGGGAAAGGGAGGATGGGAGGGAGATGCAAGAGGGAGGAGATATAGGGATATATGTATAGCTGATTCACTTTGTTATAAAGCAGAAACTAACACACCATTGTAAAGCAATTATACTCCAATAAAGATGTTTAAAAAAAAAAAATGAAGCACCAGAAAGGGATAGGTGGTTCTGCAGTTTTTAAATCATTAGGGAAGGCCTCACTAAGACAGAGTCTTTAAATGGAAACCTGGAGTTTATTGACAGAATTTGAAAGACAGTTCAGAGTAACTACAAGAGATTCAAAATGAAGAGAGAAAGTTCAGAATTGAGAGACCCAGAGAAGGAGAACCCCATATTTTTCATACAAATTCTGCCCAAATATCTGGCTGACCTCAAAACTATGCAAGTGTGGAGAGACTCCAAGCAGCTAGGTGAAAGTCTAAACAACTGAACAGAGATTTGAGCTATTGCCTACAACAGGAAAAGTTTGAGCTTAGCCAAGCTGACTGACAAAATATCAGTGCTCTTCATAGTAAAATAATAGATTCTACACCCTAAAAGGTCAAACATACGTAACTGAAGTACCATGAAGAGAAGATAAACAGGATGAGGCATAAAAATTATGGAAGCTGGGAAACTTCTGTTTCCAACCAAGATAAAATAACAGGGACCAATTTAGCCTCTCACCCAAAACAACTAAAAACTGAGGCTAGGTCATAAAAGACATTGCAGTTTCCATTTTGCTGTCTTTTGGGTCACTCACTCTGGGGGAAGCCAACCATCATGGCAAAAGGGTCTCAAGCAGCTCTATGGAGAAGTTCATGTAGAGAAATGAACACCAACCTGCCAGCATGTGTGTGAGGCATCTTTAAAGCAGATCTAAGTCAGCCCTTCAGATGACTACAGTTCTGGCCAGCAACTTAACTACAACCTCCTGAGGAGCTCAAACCAGAACTATGAGGAAAGGTACTCCCAAATTCATGACTTGCAAAAACTTTGAGTAAATATATATTTACTAGTTGCTTTTAAGACACTAAGTTCTTAAGTAATTTTTTCCATAGCAAGAGTTAACTAAAATGCCTAGTAAAACTATCGAACTTCAAAGATATAGAAAATAAATCTCGGGACTTCCTTGGTGGCACAGTGGTTAAGAATCTGCCTGTCAATGCAGGGAACACGGGTTCGAGCCCTGGTCCGGGAAGATCCCACATGCCACAGAGCAACTAAGCCTGTGCACCACAACTACTGAGCCCGTGCTCTAGAGCCCGCGAGCCACAACTACTGAGCCCATGTGCCACAACTACTGAAGCCCATGCACCCTAGAGCCTGTGCTCCGCAACAAGAGAAGCCACTGCAATGAGAAGCCCGCGCACCCCAATGAAGAGTAGCCCCTGCTCACCACAACTAGAGAAAGCCCACACACAGCAACGAAGACCCAACACAGCCAAAAATAAATAAATACAAATAAATGTTAAAAGAAAAGAAAAGAACTCTCAAGGCCTACATATTTGGAAGGGCAAAAGAATCACACTCCCCTAAGAATTCTCGAAAACAGCATACAAAGCAAAGAAACAACATTTTCAAAAAACTCAATAAAAGAAAGTATAGACCAAGGATTTCTATCCAGCCAAGGTGTGCTTCAGATATTAAGGTTATGGAAAATCTGTCTGAAACACACAAGAACTTGAAGAATTCTATATTATATAAGCCCTCCTCAAGGAACCTAAAGCTACTAGAGGATAAGTTTCATCCACTCAAGAGAGGAAGGAATACTTCAGCAATAAGAACGATGGTAAGAATCTGAATAACTAAAAATGTAGATTATATTAGTCTTCCAACCCTACCCCCCCACAAGGGTGGAGGCAAAGGTGGAAAATTAATGTATGCAAGTTTTATATTGAGATAAAGTAGAAAGAATGCACTTTGAAAAAGGGAGGGGAAAAAGAAAGTTAAAGTAAGCTCAATGTCAGTGACTGTTGTTCCGGCAATAGGTAGGAATCACAGGATACAATTAAAATCTTGACAAACCACATAATAAAAAGTACAAAAGCACCCATTAAAACAAAAATATACACCTTTCTAAATTTAAAAATAAAATACCAAAGAATACCCTCGGGTGGAGAAAGAAACAGCAAATATCACATAATACACATAATTATAAAATAATTTGAGAGAATTGAAACCAAACATGTTATTCATATTGATAAATGTGAATGGGATTAAATCATCTATTAAAAAGATATTCAATTTGTTTCAGAAAGCAACTCAATGTGGTACAAAAAAGCATATCTAAAACAAAGTAATTCAAAAAGGCTAAAAATAAAGGAATGGGCAAAGGAATTCCCAGGCAAAGGGAAACAAGGAGAAAGCAGTGAGGGATATTCCAAGAAGGGTATAATTTAATGCTCAAAACCAAAAGCACAACAAAGATAACTATCAATCAGCCATATTTACTATGAACATTTACACTCTAAATAACAAGCAACCACATTTGTGAAGCAAACACTGTAAGAGATACAAGGAGACAAAGAGAGAAGTGTACTAACAATTAGTAGACTTTAATAAACCATTCTTATTAAAAGACAGATGAAGTACTGGCAGGGGGGAATAAATAGGAATGAATAAGACTTAATTAACATAATCAAAATGGTAGATTTTGTGAAAATATCTCAAATATTTTACTTTTATAATAGAGAATACAACTATCTAGTTTGTACTGATCATATATTAGGAAAGAAATTGCCAGTGAATTCCATAAAGTAGAAATGTTATAAACAACATGCTTATATTACAATGCAATAAACTAAAAATTATTAACAACAACAACAAAAAAGAACTTCTACCCAGGCAAAAAAGGGAAGACATGTAAATTCCATAATTCCTAAAAAAATATAATGAAAGCCCTAAATAATCAGAATCTATGGTTACATTTAAAATAAGAGACCACAGGAAAATTCACAGTACTAAATTCATAGTATTAAAATAAAAACACACAGTATTTTATCAATAAAAATATGAATGTCAACCAATTAAACTCCTAGTTCAACAAAAAGAACTAGAAAAAGTATGACAAAGTAAAACAAAAGAAAGCAGTAGGTAGTAATAAAATTCAAAAAATAGGATTTAATGAGGTAGATTTTTTTTAATAGACCTAACTAGTAAAACAAAATACTTGATTTTTTTAAATTTACAAAATAGACCACTAGTTAATCTGATCAAGAAGAAAACAGAAAGCAGAAATTTACCAAATAATAAATCAAAAAAGAGGCATAGCCAATGAAATAGAAGAAATATTTAAAATTCCTAACAGACTAATTTACAGATCGCTATAAAAATATATTTGAAAATCCAGATGAAATAGATAATTTCGTTGGGAAAGAAAGGCTACCAAAATTGACCCCACTAGACATAGAAAGCTTAAAGAGATTAAGTTCTGAAAAAATAAAATAGAGAAGGTGATCAGAGAATTAACCCCATAAAAAGGCACCATCCAAGACTGTTTCATAGGGTAATCATATCAAACCTTTAACCAGTCCCAAAGTACTGAAAATAAGGGAAAATCTTCCTTTTTGTTTTTCATGAAGAAAGTCTGATATCAAAACTTGAGTAAAGATAGTGCAAAACACACATACAAAAACTGTAGACTAATATTATTTATGGATAACAATGCAAAAGTATACTATATTAAATATTAGCAGATAGAATCCAACATCATGTAAAAAAATAATATAACACGACCAAGTGAAATTTATTCTGGAACATAAAACTGATTCAATAGTAGGAAATCTATTAATATAACATGCTAAGAGATGTAAAGGGGGAGAAACCTATGACTATCTCCATAGATACTGAAAAAGCCTTTAACAAAATTTAATACCCATTCCTGATAAAAAAATATATGAGAAAATTGCAATTAATGGACATTTTCTTAAAATGATTACACACACACACACACACACACACACACACACACACACACACACCACAGTCCTGAAGTCAGTATCTTACTAGAGTAGCAGAGGCATTTCCACTAGGATCACAAACAAAGCAAAAATGTCCACTATCTCTATTACTACTGTCTACTACCACTACCTATTAGAGCTATTAGCTAATTCAATTAGACCAAATAAATCAGTTAGATGCACAAGAATTGTTAGGGAAAAAGTAGAATAACTCTATTCACAAATGATATGACAATATACCTGGAAAATCCTTGAGAATCAATGATAAAAGTAATTTAAACAAAAGTATTCAGAAAATAGCACGATAAAAAAATATAAAACTCAATAGCCTTTACATATTCAAATAATAACCATGTAGAAGACATAGAAGAGAGCCACTAATTAAAAACAGGATAATGATTAAACAGGACAAGAAATGTACAAAACTTGTATGAGGAAAACTAAAACTCCTGAAAACCTGTATGAGGAAAATATTTTAAAACTCCTGAAAAATCAAAAAGACTAGATCCAATGCAAAGTTATTACCTATCCTTGCGTAGGTTCACTCAACCTTATAAAGATTTCAGTTCTATTAAATTTCAATCGAATTCTAATACAATATCAAAAAGCACTTTAAGTTTCATATGGGCAAACATGCAAGAATAGCCAAGAAAATACTGAAAAACCATAAGGTAGAATTTACTCTACCAGACATTAAAACACACTATAAAGCCCTTATAATTAAAAGCATGGTACTGGCTCATTAACTGACAGAAAGAATAGCAAATAGAATAGAAAGTCCAGAAATAGACTTAATTACATATGGATATTTAATATATGATGGTGGCATCTCAAATCACTGGGACAAAGATAAACTTTTTTATAAATGGGAACCACTGAGAAATAAAATTGGATCCAGACTTAACACCATTCACAAAATTAAATTCTAAATGCATCAGGAATCCAAATGCAAACTTACAAATACTAGAAGAAAACATGTGAATTCCTCTTTAATCTCAATATATGAAAAAACCTTTCTAACTATGACAATTTAGAAGCAAAAAAAAAAAAAAAGATTGCTAAAAAATAAATGAAAAGAAAAATTAAAATTCTGCATGGTGAAAACAATGCAATAAAGTCAAAAGACAATTGATAAGTTTTTGAGAAAAATATATGAAATATACATGTGAAACAAATGGCTAAGAACCCTAATCAGTTTTTAAAAGAAAAGATTCTAAGACTCTTTAAAAAGGAGAGGGTAAAAACCAAAACCTAGTAGAAACATAAGGAAAAGACATAACCAGATAATTCACGAAGATATATTTCTTTAAATAATCCTGAAAATAAGAAAAAATATTCACCATCACGCACATTTAGAGAAATGCACATTAAAACCATACTGAGATACAACTTCTCATCTATCTGACTAGTAAAAATGAAAACCTTTTTGTCAAAGAGAAAAACCAGAGGCTCCAAATGGCATCACTTGTGCTAAAGCCCATGATACCAAGCCTAGATTTAATACATAACCTAAATACAATTTAAACCTTCATCAGAAGTGTAATCTTTTTTTTTTTGAAATATAGTTGATCTACAATAAGAGCTGTGATTGGCTACTCCAAAGTTCTAAGGAATATAGCTAACTCAAATGCTTTTCAACATCAAGTTATCCAAGATAATCTTTAGGAAGTAAAAGCTAGTTTAAGTTTGTTGCTTTAATTAAAACAGACATGTCAAAAAAAAAAAAAAACAGACATGTCTTAATAGTTGTCAGCATTAATTATAATATTTTTATTCTACCTAAGCTAACAAATTTGTCAGCAAGAAAAATAACTTGGTATGATGAAATTTTCATTAGTAACCTAAATATAATTGTTTAGAGCAAGTAAATTAAATAAATAAAAGTAGAATAAAAAGATTTTCTAGGTGAACTTTTGAAATAACTTTTCCAAATCTTTAGCCTGAAACCCTAAAGTTTTGCTAAGCTTAGGTTAAGTAATGGAAATTTATTGAACATTTAGATCATTCCAAATAAGATAAAACAGGTGAAAGATTAATTACTGAACATAGCTTTATCTACTTTTGGCTTTCTATTGTTTAAAAACTAAAGATAAGATTTGGGATTATTAGTAAACATGTTTGGTGCTGCCAACTATTGGCACTTGCCATCTACCTCCACAAGGATTAAATCATGAGCTGCTGCAGCTGCTGACCTTCAACACCATCTGAAAGGAGTTCAGGGTGGAGATCAGGAATGAGGCACTCTGTCTGTGCTCTGGGAACAACTGGCAGAACTGGCCTTCAGATAGTTAGATATTTTCAGGAGAAGATATTATGAACCCAAATTCTTGCATCTCCTCATATCTAGAAAAGCACTAAAATCATTAACAGTGACGCCTGCTCCTCGTGACTAGCAGCAAGCCTCTGCCAAAATGTGTGCTTGGCTGCTCGCACCCCCTTCACTAAAGTCATATAACACTGACCTTCCCTGCTACCTTGCTGGAATGGGTACCTCAGAGCCGTCTGAGATGCTGTCTCCCGGGCTATAGTTCTCATTTTGCCCCAAATAAAACTTCACTCACAACTCTCACATTTTGCTTTTTTTTTTTTTTTTCCCCAGTCAACAGTGCCATGCTAAGAAAGTTTCTATGAGAAAGCACAAGTTTCTAGAAGTTACAAAGAGTACTTATAATTTTGCCAAGCTTCAGAATGCTAGTGTAAGAGTCCACAACTGTTTAGTTCCTAAATTTTAGCCAGAAATTAAGGTTTTCAAAAGATTAAAAATTCTAATATATGTAATTAAAGCTACAAGAAACAACAAAGGAAACATCTCCATATGCAAGGAAAGCACGATATGCTTTTGGCTAGAAAAGGTATGAGAGACTTCCCTGGCAGCACAGTGGTTAAGAATCTGCCTGCTAATGCAGGGGACACAGGTTCAAGCCCTGGTCCAGGAAGATCCCACATGCCACAGAGCAATTAAGCCCATGTGCCATAACTACTGAGCCTGTGCTCAAGAGCCCATGAGCCACAACTACTGAAGCCCGCAGGCCTAGAGCCCGTGCTCCGCAACAAGAGAAGCCACCGCAGTGAGAAGCCTGCACACCGCAACTAGAGAAAGCCCCGCGTGCAGCAATGAAGACCCAACACAGCCAAAAAAAAATAATTAATTAATTAATTAATTTTTTAAAAAAACAACGAAAAGAAAAGGCATGAGGAATGAAGATGCATTTTGTTAAGGGAAATGAGAGTAATTTTGTCTGAACTAGAGCTTCTGGTTATAAAGGGTAAACTAAAGGCATACAAAAATCTTTTCTCTCTTCACTGAAGAGGGAAAAGATTTTACCTTGTGTAATCAAGCTGGCTAAAACTGACTTATTATAAGCGTTTTAAAAATTAAGTTTTAATATCAATAGTGTACATATATAAAACTAGAACTTAATTTTCCTTCATCTGCTAAATAGACAACCGAGTATTGTTTCATATGGACCTGTGATCCTATTTAGTCAAGTGTCCAAGCCATTTGATATCTTTGACAAACTTCCCCAAATCAAATTCTGAATGATGTCTTTTGACCACAAACTAACTTTGAAATTTTTCAGAGGCCCCTGGAACATTTCAAAAGATGTTAGGCTTATTTGATATGTTAAATTACATGAGAAGCATTACCAAACAAGAAGTAACATTAAGCCTTCTTTATGTCGTACTTGATTAGGTGTATAAGTGTTCTAGAAATTGTGTGAAATTCCTAGAAACTTGATATATCCTGGTACAGTCCTAACTTATAATTCTAGTCATTATCTTAAAATGGTGTATGACATCCTCTGGGACCCCAATCAGAAATGGGTAACAAGTAAACAATCCTTTTACTGCTATTCACTTACTTTCTGAAATTACTCATCAAAATTGAGGCTCACACTAAAATTATTGAACCTGAGTAACAGGGAAATGACCTAGCTGACTTTCATGTAAAGGCAACAGAATCTATATAAAGATTGTGGCAAGTGTTGATGAGATTCGTTCTACTTCTCCAAAAATGACCCGCTTACTGCCAGACCTGATGTCCTTATAACAGACGACAGTCTGCTTCTGAATCAGAGAAACTAAGATGGGTAAACAATGGCTGTAAATTAAACAAACAGTTGGAGCTGTGGGAAAACCAAGATGGCCTCATGGTTCTTCTTGGCTCCCTGACAAATCTCATTTTTCTGTTTTCCCATTCCTTCACCCACCACAGTATATGTAAGAACAACTATTTGTGTCCCTGAAGGCCTTAGGCTTCCTCCCTCTGGGCCCTTGAAAAACTGTATTCAAGCAGAAAAAGTATTAATTACATAGGACTACATGACCTGAGGAGGATACTCTAATGTTTTTGTTTTTCCAGATTTAAGGAGACTTTTCTTAAGCTATCTATGACTTAACAACAATTTGGTAAAGTATACCTTTGTGAACAAAGATGAAACAACTTCTCCCCACCTGATCCCTCCAGAATTCAGGAACTCTCAGTGAATATTCTTACTCTCTTAACAATTTATTTGCTTGCATAAGTTCAATAACAATCTGTTCTCCTTGTAACAGGATACAATTAGAAACACTGGCTATATTACCAAGGCTTTGACTGGAATGTCATATTTGAGAAAGGTGTGCACAGACTCAGATATGACCAGATAGCTTCAAAGAACTGCTTCAAAAAAAATCGACCTGGTACCTTGCTTACAAGGTTTCAGCAAAGCAGTCTTAAAAAAGGACTTATATGGTCAATCATTATTCTTGCTGTACTTATATAAATAATCAGGCCAAGTTTAATGCAAACAAATTAGTTTTACTATGATTATCTTTGGTTAAAAAAAACATAGGGGTAATTAGAGAGAAAAATTATCTTTGCACCTTTGTAGATAGTATTAGATTCTAGTCCTGTTAATTGTCTTTGAAGTTTTATTACATACCTGTAAACTGGACTGGATCCTGAACTCTTCTAGTGTCCTTAAATATCTGGCTACAACTCACCAAACTAAGATTTCCAATTTTCTCCCACCCTTCTGATTTGACATCACTAAGAACAAAGGCAGCCTTTGAGCCCTGTCAGAAGGGAGCTTACCAAGTGCTCCTGACCACTGACACTGATGCAAAATTATAGAAAGTATTGAGCCTTGGGTACATGTCTCACAGCTAAGGAGGACCACCTGACATCTGGTCCTACACAACACTGGAGACCCCTGAATCAAAATGATGAGTAAGAAAAGTCACTGATATTGATGTCTACTGCTTTCACCCAAGACACCAGATTCAAGTCTTCTTGCTTTAGTTAAACATGAAACCCTTTCTCCTTTTCTTTCTTAATTTCACTCTGGCATTGGCCTGGAAAGATAACACCCTCATCTGTATCTCCCAGGCCATTACTAAGAAGGGATAACCTTCAGTATTTAGGATAACTCTATTTTAGGATGGGGGAGATTCTCTTTCCACATGCACTAAAAACCTGACTGACTCCTGGCTTGAAAAGGTAAATGCAGCAGTCCCTGTGAATAAATCTTTTATCAGTATTCCTTAACAGGAATGGTTTGCATCCCGACAGGTCTTGTCTTTGTCTGTGGTGGTTATCATTCTCCTTGGGCCCATATGAATGCCCATATAGCTGGCACACAACTGTACTAGGCGTCTTAGGTTATCTAACTGTGCCCCTAACTGTTCTAGAAAAGGTCTAACAGGAGGATTCATGATTCAAGAACTGCTTCCTTTGGCAGGGCCTACTTCCCTGATTAGGAGTTAAAACAAAGAAGAATATAATCAGGAACCTTTCCTCAACTCTTAGAGAACATTGCAGATTCCATTGCTAGGGCACTAATTGCCCAACAAAAATACTTAGACTCTCTGGCCATAGTTGCTCTTGATAATAAGATAGCCCTTGATAATCTTTTAGCTGAGCAGGGAAGTGTCTGTGCTATGACCAATACCATCTGTTGTACCTGGATTGACACTTCTGGTGAAGTTGAAACTTAATTATGTAAGATCACTGAGTAAGCCACTTGGCTTAAAAGGGTGACTCCTTCAACAGTGTCTTTGACTGGTTTGGGTCTTGGGGACTATGTCTCTGAAGCACACTCCAAATACTGGGAGTTATCCTATTTATAGCTGTCATAAATATCAGCGCATTGGATCCTCTCAAAAGTTTTAAATGCATGTTCACAGCCACTGACCAGCAGAGAAGTGATCTCCCTGAGTGGAACATCAGAAAAGAAACGAGGAGAACAGCCACCTTAAAAATTGTGAACCTGTAACAGGGAAGAACAAAATCTGACTCCATGTTGGATCTGTTTACTTTAACCTTTGCTTCCTGTTGCTTTTGTGACTATAATCACTAAAAGGATGCTCTTTATAGCTATAAGCATACATAGTGGCCTCCCTTGGGGAACCCTGCCCCTCTGCCTCAATGTTAAACCAAAGTGCCTTCATTCAGCTCACAGGGAAACACCCTGCCCCTGCCCACCCGTGAATGGCTGCAAGAAAGAAGAAATTAACACATCCCCTCCCAGACGCTGGCCAAACCAGAAGACATTTTGCAAGACTTAGAGCCTTTTTACTTTACTTCCTCACCTCCTCCCCCTCTCTGTTCTATAAAAGAAACTAGCATCCAGACCCAGATAAGATGGTACTCTAGGACTCTAGTCTGCCATCTTCTCGGATGCCCAGTTTTCCAAATAAAGTTGCTATTCCTTGCCTCAACACCTCGTCTCCTGCTTTATTGGTCTGTTGTGCAGCAGAACAAGCTTGGACTCAGTAACAAACCTGAAGTCATGGCCTGTGAACATCACAGGAGTTCATCAAAGACGTCATGACCTATGGATAGCACAACAAAGATCAACAAAGCTGCAGAGCAGTAGTTGAGAGCGAAGCTAATGCCTTAAATTTTGATCACATCTCTCAGGCTTAGAGTATGATGAAAAGGAAGGAATTGTTAAAGAGAAAAGCCACAGGCCCCAAATGGCTAAAGCCCATGATACCAAACCTAGATTTAATACCTAACCTAATTGCAGTTTTGACCTTCACCAGAAATGTAATCTTAATCAACCGGTCTAGAATTTCCTGGTCAGCACCAAGAGGTAATCTGTCCATCCTCCCTTCCCAACCCCCGCACCCCCACCCACCCCCAAGATACAATCTGCATGATAAAACCCCCTTGCCATTCCCTTTTACCCCCAAAAAGCTGCCCTGGTATAAAAATAATCCTTTCTTTTATTTTGCTAATAGCTCCTTTGCCCTATCCTTCTTCCTATAAAAACCTTCCATCTTTCAGTAAAACCCCTTCTAGTTCCTAGACTGGATGCTGCAATTCATGAATCACCTAATAAAGCTAGTTGGATCTTCAAATTTACTCAGCTGGATTTTGTTTTTTAACAAACATCTAACAATGGATTCTACTCGTGCGCTGAGGGGTAATAGACTAGTGAGAGTGCAACTTGGCTAGACCCTTCTGCAGAGCAATCTGGAATCTAATAAATCTATATATATGCACTTACCTTCTGAAATCTCATGTCTAGGAATTTACTCTGAAGAAACATCACCAACAATATGAAAATACATATGCACAAGGTAATTCATTACAGATTGTTGGTAATGGCAAGCTATTTGAGACAATCTGAATGTTGGATGGGTTTTCTGGCTTTTACGTACCGGGCACTGAAAGGGTGGCCAGTCTCCAAATACATCAGTTTCTATTCAGAAAATTAACATTAATACAATACTGTGGGCTTCCCTGGTGGCACAGTGGTTGAGAGTCCGCCTGCCGATGCAGGGGACTCGGGTTCGTGCCCCGGTCTGGGAGGATCCCACATGCCGCGGAGCGGCTGGGCCCGTGAGCCATGGCCGCTGAGCCTGCGCGTCCGGGGCAAAAAAAAAAGTAATAAAAAAAATACAATACTGTATCTAATCTACACACCTTACTCAAAATTTACCAATTGTTCCAAGTATGTCCTTTTTCTAATCCAATCTAGAGTAAGGTGGTACATTTAGTTGTCATGTCTCTTTAGCTTGCTTTAATTGGAATCAGCTCCTCAGTCTTTGTTTCCGTGACCTTGATATTTTTGAAAAGTACTGGCCAATTATTTTGTAGAATGTCTCTCAATTTAGGTTTGTCTGATGTTTCTCTACAGCTAAATTTACATTAGACATTTTTGATAAAAATATTCCAGGAGTAATGTTGTGTCTTTCTCAGTATGTCACATGAGGAGGCAGATAATGTTGATTTCTCATATTACTATGTTTCATTAATTTTGATCAGTGAAGGTTCTGGGCTTTCAGAAGAATCACAGTCATGGCAATAATGGCCTTAGAATCACACAGAAGAGATTCCAAAATATGTTTACAAATTTTTTCCAATTAAATTTTTTAAAATGTGTACTGACTTCAGATGACTCCCTGGAAGGGTTAAGTATGCTGTTACCACAGAGATACTCCCACATCTGAATTTTTTCACCTCAGGTCTTTAATTACATATTTCTAAGCAACTATGAATATATCCAAAGATTCTGTGAAAATCACAGGCTCCAGAGGAGATCAACACCTTTACAAGTAGGTTTTAAAGCATACTCTATGTAGGTTTCAGTCAGAGGCACACTCCAAAGTGACAAAATCTCCCACCATTGGATCTGCCAATCTGGGGTCACAGGGGATGACCCTGCCCCCACAGCTCCACATTCTCTGCTTGGGTTGCATATGCTTAAGACTCCAAGCAATTTCATCCTTCAAAATCTAGGTAGAGGTAGCTATACAGCTATAGCTATGCTGGCTGTAGTGCATGCTGTACTAGGGCCCACTAGTAGGAATCACACCTGCCGTTGCTGCCGAAGTACACGGAGTAGAGCCCATGATGTGAGGTGGCACTGCACAGTGAGGCCCTTTCTTTGACTATGCTTCCCATCCCTTCACACATGTTTCAAGTTTCAGAGCATGTGACAAACCAAAGAGGAAAGAAGCACTGAACTGGAAATGAGATTAATGCTGTAATTTTGGACAAATTTTTAAAACCTGAAAATAAAACTGTTAATACTTGAAACTGCCTAAACAGCTATAGAATCTGGCTAAGATTCCATATAACAGTGAGTTCAAAGAATAGTGGTTGAGAAAATAATTAAGCTATTCCTTGATAATATGCTGAGTCCAGCCCATTCAATGAATTGGTTACACACACACAAACACACACACACACACACACACACACACTTCAAGAAGTCCTCTTCTCATAAACTGTTTTTGAGGGACTAGTATTACAAAGAATATTCAAGAAGAGTATATTTTAAAGTTTTCTTGCCTGAAGAAAATCTAAGATGAGTCCTGGATATATACTGAGAACTAAAATCCATCAAAGCAGAAACATTGGTAACTTAACTTTACTCAAACTTTCTAGGAGAGAGTTATGATACATTTAGAAGTGTCTTTAAAGTCATAAAATATATTTTAAACATACAAAAAAAGAAAAAAGTAATCCTCAAAGGGGAAAAGGAGCCACATTTTCTTCCACTTATACCAAATATGGCACGATATTATCTAAGGGAAAAGTATTTTAATATATTATCTATTATTTACAAATTGACCTGTTTTCATTTAATAACATATGTAGACAAGGGGATTTTTCTTACCTTTTAAAAGGCACAGCATTTTTCAGAACACTTTCCACGTCAGCAACATCTGCTCTGGCAAGATCGGCCACAGTAAGAAAGCCAGAAGCATAGAGGAATCTGGCTCTCTGTGCATTAAGTAAGGATACCCGGACCAGGTCACACAGCTCCCTCTGGATGCCAAATGTAAGACGCTTCTGAAACTGGGACAGTAGTAGTTCCATGTTGTGCCAGCCCAGGCGGTTAGAAAACACTGTAATCATCCCTAGAATATTCATATAATATTTATTGAATTAAAAATTCTTTCTAGACCAATTCTCCGTTTCTTGAGATGTATTTTTGTTTCACTGTTGTTGTTGTTTTTTCTGCAGAATTATAAAGTTTAACAGGCCCAAGGTATAAAATAATAGGAGAGTAGACATCTTTAAGGGCCTAGCTAATTGGCTAGACACACTAAATATCATCTCATTTTTTCTTAATCATGAACTTGCATTTGAAAAAATTGAGGCAGAGCACATAAACACAAAACAAACAAAAAGCCCTCACTAGTTCGCCTCTCTCTCTCTCTCTCTCTCTCTCTCTCTCAATTTTTTCCTTACTTTCTTTAAGGAAGAAAGAACTCTTAAAACAGGTAAAGAACTCTTTTCACCTAGAGGAAAACAAGAGAGCTAATTTAAACTGTCAAGTGCTGAGAGGATTATTTACAAAGAGTGAAAGTCCCATTGATAATTTCATAAAAAAAAAAAAAAGGTTGCCCAGCTTGATAGCTATACCCTCTTGAAATAAAGAGGCCAGAGTAGCCAAGTGTCAAGTCATTAAGAAAATCACTTCCCTACAAGAACATTAACCCTAGAGGTAATCTGAGATCTTTGATGCCAGTGAGTTGAAGGGTAAGTCTCTCCCTTCTTACTACCCTCTCCTGGCATCTTTCCCTCGGTAATCTCTCATGCACACAATTTCACAATGAAACTTCTTACATGTGTAAACACACTCTCCAGCAGCCCAGGATTTCCCTCCTAAGGGCTTAAGGATTTCTTGGTAAAACCAGACCTAGAACTTCCCTTGTTTGCCTAGCTTAGAAGATAAGAGCTTAATTTTATTAAGAAAGACCAGTATTTCCTTAGAGAACAGATATTTAAAACAATGAGACAGAAGTCTAGAAATCCCTCTCCACTTGCCATCTTCCACAGTAACAAGTATTAATCAATAACTTGATGAGAAAATGAAGACCAGTGAGAACTGTGTCTGTTTCTTCTTACAATACGCTCCCCCCGCCAAAAAAAAAGACAGAAAAACAGAAAGAAGAGTGATGGTCAGCAGGTTGCTAGGGAATGGAAGGGGACCAAGATCAAGACACTCAGCCAGCTGCCAGTCTTCTGTAGCAGGGTAACTGAGCCCCCAGGAGTCATAGTTTTGGGTGTTCTGATGATGACAGGAACTACACAAAATTATAGCTTAACATGATCCCCTCACTTTTAGAGAAACCTACAGTAAAATGGAATTTGAAAAAAAGTAATCTTAACTTGACCTCAAACCACAGAGTCTTAAATAAATGTGGGAACACTTGTTTAACTGACCTGCATAAACAGCAGCTGACTGTTGTAACGATTGAATCTGTCCACGACTGCATCCATATTTCTGATTAATTTCCTTTAAGGGAACTTCACTGATTAAATCTAATAGCACAAGACTGGTAAAAAACCTGGAAAGTAAATTACCAAAAGTATGGTAAGAGGTCACTTAACTCTACTATGAAAGTACAATGTATGTTGAGAAACAAGAAAGAACCAAAAAAGGTAAGAGGGTGAGAAAGGGATAAGATTCCTAATAGGATATAGGATTAGTGGACAAAGAGCTCAATGTTTGTAAATTCTAACATATGTTAGTACTATAGCAAAAAACTAATATCTGTATAACAAAAAGATTTTGTTCATATTTCAATAATGCTAACTAATTTTAAGAAATGAGACTTGGTTCAAGAAATATGATGGCACAAAAATTTTAAAGAACACTTGATACACAATTATATCACCTAATCATATTTCAATCAAAATTTGGTTATAAAGAAGTTTTGATGTGAAAGGCAACTGTGCCACAAATAAGCCAAGTATATAATCCTCACAAAATTTACACTTGACTATGATGTAAATAATATGAGACTAATGCTTTAAGAAAAATAATTTTATTATATTTCAAAGAAGCTAAAGCCTGTACAATTTCCCCACCTGAATCTTTTAATTGGCTCTTCCTTACTGGTAACAAATCAATTCAAAGGATGATACAAACCATATCCTCAAATGGAGCCACACTAAGTTGGCAATTCTGATCATATCTTCTTTAAGGGAAGAAAGTAATTAAGTGTTCTACTTTAAAAAGTCTTGATATATAGTAGTTTCTTATAAGCTACAAAGAAACTAAAATATCAATACATTCAGTAAATACAAGAAGTTGAAAATTTTTACTATATTCAGCCAAAACTTTTATTTTAATGACAATGAAAGTGATTACAATAAACTGGACATCTACTGTATATCCAATACTGTGTTAAAAACTGGATAGTCCAGGTTCCTTGATATTTACCTTTTATGGATGGCCATTTGTCGGTGCTGTTTCTCAGTTCTGGCTACTACTTTTCCTTTCACACAGCGAGCCAAGAACCCTTCTTCAACTCCCACTAGCTCTGCCACCCGTTTCATAGAAGCTGGCAACTTCTCCCATAAACAGAAAAATCGATACCAATCAATAGTAGTCCAATCCTCAAACACAGGTGTAACCTAAAGGGAAGAAGCATCATTCATTACCTAAAACTATTGCATTACAAAAGGGACAAAATTGTAAACATAAACTTCATGTTAAAAACAAAGGCTTCATGGGCTTCCCTGGTGGCGCAGTGGTTGAGAGTCCGCCTGCCAATGCAGGGTACACAGGTTCGTGCCCTGGTCTGGGAAGATCCCACATGCCGCGGAGCGGCTTGCGCCCATGAGCCATGGCCGCTGAGCCTGCGCGTCCGGAGCCTGTGCTCCGCACAGGAGAGGCCACAACAGTGAGAGGCCTGCATACCAAAAAACAAACAAAGTTTTCAGTATTTGGAAAAATTTCTAAATGTGATAATGCCTCACTTATATGGAAACTTCATTTAATCACAAACAACTCACTGACAAGAGAAAAGAAGAGACCACTAAGCACACAAGCTGGATTTTACAGAATCCAAGGACTTTAATCATAGACACTTTTAATCTCGGTATTCTGATGTTAAATACAATCTTAAGTATTTTGTATGACTTCTGAGAAAATACAGGGAGGGGAAAGAGGAATCAATATTCACAATTGCTATAATATATTTATTATCTGAAGTGTCCAGGATTCAACAACAACAAAAAAAACAATGAGACATTCAAAGAAACAGAAACATGTGTCCCAAACACAGGGGAAAAAGCAGGCAAAAGAAACACCTTTGAGGGGTTCCAGATGTCAGAAATATCTGCAAAGACTTCAAAGAGACATTATAAGTATGGTCAAAGAACAGCAACAACAACAAAAAACACACTTAATAATGTAAAGGAAAGTATGATGACAATGTCTCACCAAGTAGGGAATATGAATAAAGAGAAATGATAAAAAAAAAAAAGAGCCAAATGGAAATTCTAGAGTTAAAAAATACAACTGAAATGAACTATTAACTATAGAGCTCAACAGTAGATGCAAGCTGGCAGAATAAAGAATCAGCAAACATGAAGATAGATCCATCAAGATTATGTAATCTGAGAGGTGAGAAAAAAGGGAAAAAAAATGAACAGAGCCTCAGAGAAATGTGGGAAGCATTAAAGTGTACCAACATATGCATAATGAGAGTACCAGAAGAAGACAGAAAGGAAGAGAAAGAACATTTGAAGAAATTATGGCTAAAACCTTTCCAAATTTAACGGAAAACTTTACATATGCCAGAGACTAAAAGTGAACTCAACTAGGAAAGCTCAAAAGATCCACACCCTGATGCATCAGAGTCAAAATGTAAAATACCAAGAGAAAATCATGAAAGCAGCAAAAGAAAAACAATGCATCATATACAAGGGAAACCAAAAAAAATTAAGAGCCGACTTCTCATCAAAAACAATGGAGGACAGGGCTTCCCTGGTGGCGCAGTGGTTGAGAGTCCACCTGCCGATGCAGGGGACATGGGTTCGTGCCCCGGTCCGGGAGGATCCCACATGCCACAGAGCGGCTGGGCCCGTGAGCCATGGCCGCTGAGCCTGCGCGTCCGGAGCCTGTGCTCTGCAACGGGAGAGGCCACAACAGTGAGAGGCCCGCATACCACAAAAAAAGAAAAAAAACAATGGAGGACAGAATGCTGTGAAACGTGTTCAAACTGCTGAAAGAAAAGAAAAGTCAACAAAGAATCTTATATAAAGGAAAACTAACTTTATAAAATAAAGGCATAACAAAGACATTCCCAGATAAACAGAAAATTTGTTGCTAGCAGATCTGCCTACAAGAACTACTAAAGAAAACGCTCTTCTGGTTGAAAGAGAGTGACCCAAAACAGTATATTAATTCCACACAGAAAAACAAGGAGTGCCAACAAAGGTAATTGCATGGGTACTTGTAAAGATAGTATTATTGCATATTTCCCCTCTTTTCTTCTCTTGACTGACTTTAAAAAGCAACTGTACAAAACAGTATGTATAAAACATATAAAAATGCAAAATGTTTGATAATAACAGCCCAAAGGAGGCAGATGGGAGCAAAGCTATATTGAAGTAGGAAATAACAAGAGAGAGTAACTAAATCCATAGAAACAAATAAAGGGAAGCACAAATCTTAAATAAAAATGTAAATATAGCAAATTTTATACGTATACATTTGTTCTCCTTTCTACTCTCAGCTTCTTTAAAGACATAAAATTGTATAAAATAACAATTATAACAATGTATTGTTGGTTTGTAACACATGTAGATTAGATGTAACATGTATAACACTAATAGCACCAAAAAGAAAAAAAAAAAGGAATAGGAATACAGCTATACAAGAATAATGTTTCTATATCTCAATGGGATTAAGTAAGTATAAATTTTAAGCTGTATATGCTAACCCCTTAAGTAATTACTGGGAAAATAACTTCAAAAAATATAGAGAAAAAGAAATTTAAATGTTATACTAGAAAGTTTTGCTTAATTCAAAAGAAATCAGTAAAAGTACAAGAGAACAAAAGAAGATGTGAGATATATAGAAAATAGACAAAATGTGGAAGATGTAAATCCAACTACATCAATAGTAACATGAAATGCAAATGGACTAAATAATCTATCAAAGACAGAGAATGACAGATTGGATAAGAAGAAAACCAGAATCCAACTATATGCTGTCTATAAGAGACACATTACAGATTCAAAAATACAAACAGGTCAAAAGTAAAAGGAAGTGAAAATATGCAAACCACAACTATAACAAAGCCAGAGTAACTAGACTAATATCAGATAAAATAGACTTCTAAAAAACAGTTCACAGAAGAGGACTATTTTATAATGACAACAGGACCCATCCAACAAACAAACATAACAACTGTAAATACATACAGGGTTCTGAAACACATGAACAAAACTTGACAGAAATGAAGAAACAGACAATTCAAAAATAAGAGTTGAAGATTTAAATACCCTCACTTTCAACAGTGGAAAGAAGAACTAAGCAGATCAACAGGAAATAGAAGGTGAAAATGATACAGTAAATCAACTAGACCTAACAGACATCTGTAGAACTTCAACCAGCAACAGCAGAATGCACATTCTTCTTGAGGCCACATAGAACATTCTCCAGGACAGACCATCTACCAGGCAATAAAACAAGTCTCAATAAATGTAAAAGGATTGAAATCATGTGAAATATGTGTTCTAACAATGGAATGAAATTAAAACTAAATTTTAAAAAATTTTGGAAATTCACAATGTGGAAATTAAACAAGATGCTACTAAATAACAATGGGTCAGAGAAGAAATCACAATTGAAATTAAAAACTACCTTGAAACAGATGAAGATAAAAAATGAAAACATAAAATACCAAAATTTATGGGATACAGTGAAAGTAGTGCTTTGAAAGAAATTTATAGTTATAAATGCCTATACTAAAAGAGAATAAAGATCTAAAATCAATATCCTAATCTTTCACCTTAAGACACTGCAAATTGAAGGGCAAAGGAAAGCCAAAGCAAGAAGGAAAAAAAAAAAAACTATAAAGAGCAGAAATTAAGGAAACAGAGAGTAAAAAATAATAGAGAAAATCAACCTACCCAAAATAGGTTCTGTTAAAAGGTAAACTGAAACACATTAAAATTTTCAAGAGTTTATTTGAGCATGCACCAATTAGAATTGGGCAGCGCAAAACCAAAGGCAGTTAGGAGTCCTCTAATGACAGGAGCTGGGGCAAAGTTTTTAAAGAGAAGATGCTGAAGAAAAGCAAAGCAATTATAGGACTGGTTATCGCTTCAGCAGTTGCCTTATTTGGGAGAACCTAGTTGGCTTTTTGTGATTGGTTGTTCTCAAGTTTCACTTTCTTGGATTCAAGTGCATTGACTAAGGCTTAAGTTCTTGTTTGCTTACGTAAGCTGCTAAGACAGGCTTCCTTATTTAAGTACTGTTAACAGTTCTTTGAAACAATACTGAAACCTTTAGCTAGACTGATCAAGAAAAAGAGAGAATACTAAAATTACTAAAATCAGGAATGGAAGAGGGGACACTACTACTGCCTTATAGAAATAAAAAGAATCATAAAAAAATACTATGAACAATTGAATACCAACAAATTAGATAACCTAGATAAAATGGACAAATTCCTGGAAACATACCAACTACCAAAACTGATTCAAGAAAAAATAGAAAATCTAAATAGACCTAAAACAAGAATAGAGACTGAATTAGTAATCAAAAAATGTACTCCAAAGAAATGTCTAAGCCCAAATGGCTTGACTGGTAAAATCTATTACCAAATGTTTAAATAATTAACAGCAATCCTTCACAATTTCTTCCAAAAAGAGAGAGGAACACTTCCTAATTCATTCACTACCTCAAAACCACACAAAATCATCATGAGAATAAAGAACTACAGACCAATGTGTCTTAAGAATGTAGATGCAACAATCCTCAACAAAATACCAGCAAACCAAATCTAGCAACATGTAAATAGTACTATACAACATGATCAAGTGAGACTTACCCAGAAAATTCAAGATTAATATCATATCTGAAAATCAAATAATGTAATATCAATAGAATAATGGACAAAAATCCCATGATGATCTCAATAGATGCAGAAAAAGCACGTCACAAAATCTAACACCTTTTTGTGCTTAAAAAAATTCAACAATCTAGGAATAGAAGGTAAATTCCTCAAACTGATAAAGGCTATGTGCAAAAAATCCACAGCTAACATCATACTTGATGGTGAAAGCCTGAACACTTTCCCTCTAAGATCAGGAACAAGACAAAGATGTCTGCTCTCACTATCTCTATTGGTATTTAACTGGAGATTCTAGACAGGTCAAGAAAAAGAAATAAAATTCATCTATGGTGGAAAGGAAGAAGCAAAACTACCTCTATTTGCAAATGATATGAACTTGTATATAGAAAATCCTAAGGAATCCACCAAAATACTATTAAAATTAATGAACAAGTTTAATAGGCTGCAGCATACAAGATCAAAATATTAAAAAATTGTTCATACATTTCAATAAACAATCTGAAAAGAAAATTAATAAAGGAATTCCATTTACAATAGCATTAAAAACAATAAAATGTTTAAGAATAAGTTTAACAAAAGACATAAAACTTGTACTCTGAAAACTATAAAAACTGTTGAAAGAAATTAAAGACCTACACAAATGTGAAGACAGCCAAGTACACTAACTGGAAGACTTAACATTGTTAATTGTCATCAAAATTAAAAATCTTTGTGCTTCAAAAGACATAATCAAAAACTTGAAAAGACATCCCACAGAATACAAGAAAATATTTCCATATCATATATCTCATAAGAGACTTGTATCCAGAATATATAAAGAACTCTTACAACTCAACAATAAAATGATAAATAACCCAATTTAAAAATGGGCAAAGGATCTGAGTAGATATTTTTCTAAGGAAGATATTCATGTGGTCAAGAAACAGATGGAAAGGTGTTCAACATCACTACCCATTAGGGAAAGACAAATTCAAACTATAATGAGATAGCACTTCAAGCCCATAAGGATATACTTAAAAAGACAGATAAAAACAAGCATTGGAGAGATGTGGAGAAATGTGAACCCTTGTACATTGCTTATGGTAATGTAAAATTATGCAGCTGCTTTTTAGGACTTTGGAAGCTCCTCAAAATGTTAAAATTAGAGTTACCATATGATCCAGCAGTTCTACTTCTAGAGATACACCTAAGAGAATCCAAAACATATGTCCACAAAAACTTGAATATGAATGTTAACAGCAGCATTACTCATAATAGTCAAAAAGTAAAAACGTATCAAATGTCCATCATTTTGATGAATGGATAAAGATGTAGTACATCTCTACAATGAAATATTATTCTGCAATATAAAGGACTTAAGAACTGATACATGATAAAACATGGATGAACCTTGAAAACATTATGCTAAGTGAAAGAAATCAGCCATAAAAGACCACATATTATATAATTCCATTTATATGAATAAGAATAGAATAGAAAGTCTATAGAAAAACAGAAATCACACTGGTGGTTGCTCAGGGGTAGGGGAGGATGAGGAGGTTGAAGGAAAATGGGGAGTGACTGCTAATAGGTACAGGGTTTCTTTCTGAGGTGATGAAAATGTTCTGAAATTAGATGTTGATGACTGCACAACTCTGTGAACATACTAAAAATCATTTACTTGTACACTTTAAATTATATACTATGTGAATTGTATTGCAACAAAGCTATTTAAAAAAAACTCAAATTCCCTATGAGAAAATTTTCAGAACACTCTTGAAAGCCCCAAACTAGACTCAAAGAAATAGAAAAACATCTCTTTTCATGAATAAGATCAATCAAATTAAAAGGGATGTCAGTCAGTTCTCCTCCATGTTAATGTATAAATTTAACAATACCAATGAAAATACCAAGTTAATTCTAAGCGATATATGAAAAGGGAGGTAAGCAAGAATACCTATGAACACTAAAAAAGGAGAGCAATGAAACTAACCCTACTAGATAATACAATAAAAGCTTTTAATTAAAACAGAGGTAGTAGTGTACATATTGGTAAAATTGGTCTGTTGTCAGGTCAACAAATGAAATAGAAATATACCCAACAACAAATGGAAATTAGAAAAGCATCTAAACACAAATGCAAATTAGCACATAAAAATTGGAGAAAAAAGTTAAATGAA
Source organism: Phocoena sinus (assembly GCF_008692025.1). Classification (NCBI taxonomy): domain Eukaryota; kingdom Metazoa; phylum Chordata; class Mammalia; order Artiodactyla; family Phocoenidae; genus Phocoena; species Phocoena sinus. Next base: position 77,476,425 of record NC_045766.1, on the reverse strand, counting down.
AGCTGAAGAACATTTTTCAGTCACTGTGTATAAACAAATCTTTTTAAAAAATAAAGATGTGACTACAGATAGCCATTATGAAAAAAGATAAAATTGAAGAACCATATATTAGAATAAACTCTAAATGAAATAGAGCGCAAAAGAGAGGGACTACAATCATATAATTACTTGAAGAAAATGTGAGAGAATTTATAATCTCAGAGCAAGAAAAGCATTTCTCACTGATTCTAAAGTTCAAAATTCAACTACAATTTTTAAAAATGCTACACAAAACACACAATAAACAAAGTCAAAAGCCAAATGAAAAACTAGAAGAAAAATATTTATACCACAAAGAACTACTCTCCCTAATATATGTAAAAGAATTGTTAAAACTTAAGAAAAAGACCAAAAATACAATAGAAAAATGTGCAAAAGACATGGACAAGTCATAGAAAATAAAATACTACCTTAAACATATAGAAAAAATGTTCAAATTTATTCATAATAAAAAGTGTAAATTAAAAGTACACTCAAAAATATAAAAGCTTGACAATATAATTTTATTTATGAGGTTGTGGGAAAATACCACTCTCATATAGCACTGGTAAAACTGGAAAATGATATAAACGCTATAGAGGGCAATGCAAAACCAAAATCACCTGTGTCTTTACACTTGACCCAGCAATCATACTTCTAGGATTCTTTCGCAAAGATACACCTCCATCAAAACTAAACTAAACAATAATATATGCCAAAGTTACTCACTGTAGCATCATTTGCCATACCAAAATATTGGGAACAACTCAAATATCCATCAGAGAACTGACTGAATAAACAATGGATTATCCACATACACAATGGGGTTACACAGATATAAAAAGAATAAAAATCCCATGAATTGACAAAGAGTGATTTCCAAGATATATTAGATATATTGTTAAAGGGGAAAAAGAGGTACAAAGTAATGTATATAGAATACTATCCTCTGAATAAGAAAGGTAAAGTGAGACCGTATCTAAGCACTTTCTAATATTTATTAGCACTTGCTAATATTTATACAATGAAAAAGAAAAGACATACACCAGAAACTAATGAAAACAATTATCTATGAAGGTAAGAGGAAACGGCATGCAGAGCATTAACAAATAGCTGCCAGACCTCACTGGGTATTCCTTTTTATATAGTTCTGACTTTTGAATCACATAAATGTTTTAAATATTCAAAAAACAAAATAGTACATGCAAACTTAAATGTTTTATTTAAAAAATAAGTGTACATTAACTTGGCAATTTTTTGAGACAGGGTTAAGGTCTTTTGAGTGTGAGTCTATTGATTAGAATTTACCATGGCTTTCTTATGTAAACCATACCCACAGTACATTGTCTCATAAATCCAGTTTCTCTTTTGGTCAAGTGAAGTTTGACATTAAAGAAAATTGCAAAATACTCTGTGAACAGTATCCTTCTAGTTGTTTTCCCATATAGATTATAACTTTTTTTCAGAGCTTTACAGAAGTCTCACTCACATGTTTTATCAGCAATTATTTTAGTAACTTGCATTAAATCTAATTTTCATAGAAGGAAACTGGCAGTCTGACTCTAGAGCCCATAATCATAACCAATGTAAAATAAATGAGACTTATTTTTAAGGCCATGCCAGATAACTGGTAAGACCAGCTTTGAGATTCTCCTTAGACACATTCTCAGGCACAGAACTTTGAACACATTATCACCCACGTAGTACACATGTTCACTGGAAGGGGGGGCGGAGGGAAGGCCCTGTCCAGAAATTTCTCCTCTGCTCGCCTCTATATAGTGTTCTTTTTGAAATACATTTCTTGATAAGCCTTCCTAATTCTTATAATTTGAAATTTACCCCCCACTCTCTTGCCTATCAAAACACATGCATTTGCTCTTTCCCCATTCCCAACTTTATTGAGGCATAATTGACAAATGAAATTGTATATATTTAAGGTGTACAATATAATGATTTGACATATGTATTCACTGTGAAATGATTACCACAATCAAGTTAATTAGCACAACTATCACCTCACATAGTTACCACCGTGTGCATGTGTGTGGTGAGATTCTCTCTGTAAGCAAATTCCAAGTATACAATACAGTATTATTAGCTAAAATCACTACGCTGTACATTAAATTCCCAGAACTTATTCATCTTACACAGGCATACATTGGGGATATTCTGGGTTCAGTTCAAAACATTACAATAGAGGGAAGAGGGGGAAGATGGCGGAAGAGTAAGACGCAGAGATCACCTTCCTCCCAACAGATACATCAGAAATACAACTACACGTGGAACAACTCCTACAGAACACCTAATGAACGCTGGCAGAAGACCTCAGACCTCCCAAAAGGCAAGAAACTCCCCACGTACCTGGGTAGGGCAAAAGAAAAAAGAATAAACAGAGACAAAAGAATAGGAACGGGACCTGCACCAGTGGGAGGGAGCTGTGAAGGAGGAAAGGTTTCCACACACTAGGAAGCCCCTTCAGGGGCAGAGACTGTGGGTGGTGGAGGGGGTAAGATTCGGAGCCACGGAGGAGAGCACAGCAAAAGGGGTGCAGAAGGCAAAGCGGAGAGATTCCCGCACAGAGGATCGGTGCCGACTGGCACTCACTAGCCCGAGAGGCTTGTCTGCTCACCTGCCGGGGCGGGCGGGGCTGGGAGCGGAGGCTAGGGCTTCAGCACTGGGAGAGGACTGGCGGCGTGAACACAGCCTGAAGGGGTTAGTGTACCACGGCTAGCTTGGAGGGAGTCCGGGGAAAAGTCTGGACCTGCCAAAGAGGCAAGAGACTTTTTCTTCCCTCTTTGCTTCCTGGTGTGTGAGGAGAGGGGATTAAGAGCGCTGCTTAAAAGGAGCACCAGAGACAGGCGCGAGCCGTGGCTAGCAGCGCGGACCCCAGAGACGGGCATGAGAGATGCTAAGGCTGCGGCTGCCGCCACCAAGAAGCCTGTGTGCGAGCGCAGGTCACTATCCACACCTCCCTTCCGGGGAGCCTGTACAGCCCGCCACTGCCAGGGTCCCGGGACTCAGGGACAACTTCCCGGGAGAAAGCACGGCGCACCTCAAGCTGGTGCCACATCCCGACGGCCTCTGCCACCACAGGCTCGTCCCGCAGAGTGCCCCTCCCTCCCCCCGGCCTGAGTGAGCCAAAGCCCCCGAATCAGCGGCTCCTTTAACCCTGTCCTGTCTGAGCGAAGAACAGACGCCCTCCGGCGACCTACACGCATAGGCGGGGCCAAATCCAAAGCTGAACCCCGGGAGCTGTGTGAACAAAGAGAAGGGGAAATCTCTCCCAGCAGCCTCAGGAGCAGTGGATTGAATCTCTACAATCAACCTGATGTACCCTGCATCTGTGGAATACCTGAATAGACAACGAATCATCCCAAATTCAGGAGGTGGACTTTCAGAGCAAGATTTATTATGTTTTCCCCTTTTCCTCTTTTTGTGAGTATGTATGTGTATGCTTCTGTGTGAGATTTTGTCTGTATAGCTTTGCTTTCACCATTTCTCCTAGGGGTCTATCTGTCCATTTTTTCTTTTGTTTTTTTACTTAAAAAAATTTTTTTTCTTCATTATTTTTTATTTTAATAACTTTATTTTATTTAATCTTTATTTTATTTTCTTTTATCCTCTTTCTTTCTTTCTTTCTACTTTTTCTCCCTTTTACTCTGAGCCGTGTGGATGAAAGGCTCTTGGTGCTGCAGCCAGGAGTCAGTGCTGTGCCTCTGAGGTGGGAGAGCCAAGTTCAGGTCACTGGTCCACAAGACACCTCCCAGCTCCACGTAATATCAAACGGTGAAAATCTCCCAGAGCTCTCCATCTCAACACCAACACCCAGCTTCACTCAATGACCAGCAAGCTACAGTGCTGGACACCCTATGCCAAACAACTAGCAAGACAGGAACACAACCCCACCCATTAGCAGAGAGGCTGCCTAAAATCATAATAAGTCCACAGACACCCCAAAACACACCACCAGACGTGGACCTGCCCACCAGAAAGACAAGATCCAGCCTCATCCACCAGAACACAGGCACTAGTACCCTCCACCAGGAAGCCTACACAACCCACTGAAACAACTTTAGCCACTGGGGAAAGACATCAAAAACAACAGGAACTACGAACCTGCAGCCTGCAAAAAGGAGACCCCAAACACAGTAAGATAAGCAAAATGAGAAGACAGAAAAACACACAGCAGATGAAGGAGGAAGATAAAAACCCAACAGACCTAACAAATGAAGAGGAAATAGGCAGTCTACCTGAAAAAGAATTCAGAATAATGATAGTAAAGATGATCCAAAATCTTGGAAATAGAATAGAGAAAATGCAAGAAACATTTAACAAGGACCTAGAAGAACTAAAGATGAAACAACCAACGATGAACAACACAATAAATGAAACTGAAAATACTCTAGAAGGGATCAATAGCAGAATAACTGAGGCAGAAGAACGGAAAAGTGACCTGGAAGATAAAATAATGGAAATAACTACTGCAGAGCAGAATAAAGAAAAAGGAATGAAAAGAACTGAGGACAGTCTCAGAGACCTGGGACAACATTAAACGCACCAACATTCGAATTATAGGAGTTCCAGAAGAAGAAGAGAAAAAGAAAGGAACTGAGAAAACATCTGAAGACATTACATAGAAAACCTCCCTAGTATGGTAAAGGAAATAGTTAATCAACTCCAGGAAGCACAGAGAGTCCCATACAGGATAAATCCAAGGAGAAACACGCCAAGACACATTAATCAAACTATCAAAAATTAAATACAAAGAAAACATATTAAAAGCAGCAAGGAAAAAACAACAAATAACACACAAGGGAATCCCATAAGGTTAAGAGCTGATCTTTCAGCAGAAACTCTGCAAGCCAGAAGGGACTGGCAGGACACATTTAAAGTGATGAAGGAGAAAAACCTACAATCAAGATTACTCTACCCAGCAAGGATCTCATTCAGATTTGATGGAGAAATTAAAACCTTTACAGACAAGCAAAAGCTGAGAGAGTTCAAAACCACCAAACCAGCTTTACAACAAATGCTAAAGGATCTTCTCTAGGCAAGAAACACAAGAGGAGGAAAAGACCTACAATAACAAACCCAAAACAATTAAGAAAATGGGAATAGGAACATACATATCGATAATTACCTTAAATGTAAATGGATTAAATGCTCCCACCAAAAGACACAGACTCGCTGAATGGATAGAAAAACAAGACCCGTATGTATGCTGTCTACAAGAGACCCACTTCAGACCTAGAGACACATACAGACTCAAAGTGAGGGGATGGAAAAAGATATTCCATGCAAATGGAAACCAAAACAAAGCTGGAGTAGCAATTCTCATATCAGACAAAACAGACTTTAAAGTAAAGACTATTATAAGAGACAAAGAAGGACATGACATAACGATCAAGGGATCGATCCAAGAAGAAGATATAACAATTGTAAATATTTATGCACCCAACATAGGAGCACCTCAATACATAAGGCAAATAGTAACAGCCATAAAAGGGGAAATCAACAGTAACACATTCAGAGTAGGGGATTTTAACACCCCACTTTCACCAATGGACAGATCATCCAAAATGAAAATAAATAAGGAAACACAAGCTTTAAATGATACATTAAACAAGATGGACTTAATTGATATTTATAGGACATTCCATCCAAAAACAACAGAATACACATTTTTCTCAAGTGCTCATGGAACATTCTCCAGGATAGATCATACCCTGGGTCACAAGTCAAGCCTTGGTAAATTTTTAAAAATTGAAATTGTTTCAAGTATCTTTTCCGACCACAATGCTATGAGATTAGGTATCAATTACAGAAAAAGATCTGTAAAAAATACAAACACATGGAGGCTAAACAATACACTACTTAATAACGAAGTGATCACTGATGAAATCAAAGAGGAAATCAAAAAATACCTAGAAACAAATGACAGTGGAGACACGACAACCCAAACCCTATGGGATGCAGCAAAAGCAGTTCTAAGAGGGAAGTTTATAGCAATACAATCCTACCTTAAGAAACAGGAAACATCTCAAATAAACAACCTAACCTTGCACCTAAAGCAATTAGAGAAAGAAGAACAAAAAAACCCCAAAGTTAGCAGAAGGAAAGAAATCATAAAGATCAGATCAGAAATAAATGAAAAAGAAATGAAGGAAGCAATAGCAAAGATCAACAAAATTAAAAGCTGGCTCTTTGAGAAGATAAAAAAAATTGATAAACCATTAGCCACACTCATCAAGAAAAAAAGGGAGAAGACTCAAATCAATAGAATTAAAAATGAAAAAGGAGAAGTAACAACTGACACTGCAGAAATACAAAAGATCATGAGAGATTACTACAAGCAACTATATGCCAATAAAATGGACAACCTGGAAGAAATGGACAAATTCTTAGAAATGGACAACCTGCCAAGAATGAATCAGGAAGAAACAGAAAATATGAACAGATCAATCACAAGCACTGAAATTGAAACTGTGATTAAAAATCTTCCAACAAACAAAAGCCCAGGACCAGATGGCTTCACAGGTGAATTCTATCAAACATTTAGAGAAGAGCTAACACCTATCCTTCTCAAACTCTTCCAAAATATAGACGAGGGAGGAACACTCCTAAACTCATTCTACGAGGCCACCATCACCCTGATACCAAAACCAGACAAGGATGTCACAAAGGAAGAAAACTACAGGCCAATATCACTGATGAACATAGATGCAAAAATCCTCAACAAAATACTAGCAAACCGAATCCAACAGCACATTAAAAGGATCATACACCATGATCAAGTGGCGTTTATTCCAGGAATGCAAGGATTCGTCAACATATGCAAATCAATCAATGTGATACACCATATTAACAAATTGAAGGAGAAAAACCATGTGGTCATCTCAATAGATGCAGAAAAAGCTTTTGACAAAATTCAACACCCATTTATCATAAAAACCCTCCAGAAAGGAGGCATAGAGGGAACTTTCCTCAACATAAAAAAGGCCATATATGACAAACCCACAGCCAACATCATCCTCAATGGTGAAAAACTGAAAGCATTTCCACTAAGATCAGGAACAAGACAAGGTTGCCCACTCTCACCACTCTTATTCAACATAGTTTTGGAAGTTTTAGCCACAGCAATCAGAGAAGAAAAGGAATCCAAATCGGAAAAGAAGAAGTAAAGCTGTCATTGTTTGCAGATGACATGATACTATATATAGAGAATCCTAAAGATGCTACCAGAAAACTACTAGAGCTAAACAATGAATTTGGTAAAGCAGCAGGATCAGCATACAAAATTAATGCACAGAAATCTCTTGCATTCCTATACACTAATGATGAAAAATCTGAAAGTGAAATCAAGAAAACACTCCCATTTACCATTGCAACAAAAAGAATAAAATATCTAGGAATAAACCTACCTAAGGAGACAAAAGACCTGTATGCAGAAAATTATAAAACACTGATGAAAGAAATTAAAGATGATACAAATAGATGCAGAGATATACCATGTTCTTGGACTGGAAGAATCAACATTGTGAAAATGACTCTACTACCCAAAGCAATCTACAGATTCAATGCAATCCCTATCAAACTACCACTGGCATTTTTCACAGAACTAGAACAAAAAATTTCGCAATTTGTACGGAAACACAAAAGACCCCAAATAGCCAAAGCAATCTTGAGAACGAAAAAAGGAGCTGGAGGAATCAGGCTCCCTGACTTCAGACTATACTACAAAGCTACAGTCATCAAGACAGTATGGTACTGGAACAAAAACAGAAAGATAGATCAATGGAACAGGACAGAAAGCCCAGAGATAAACCCACGCACATATGGTCACCTTATCTTTGATAAAGGAGGCAGGAATGTACAGTGGAGAAAGGACAGCCTCTTCAATAAGTGGTGCTGGGAAAACTGGGCAGCTACATGTACATGTATGAGATTAGAACATTCCCTAATACCATACACAAAAATAAGCTCAAAATGGATTAAAGATCTAAATGTAAGGCCAGAAACTATCAAACTCTTAGAGGAAAACATAGGCAGAACAATCTATGACATAAATCACAGCAAGATCCTTTTTGACCCACCTCCTAGAGAAATGGAAATAAAAATAAACAAATGGGACCTAATGAAACTTCAAAGCTTTAGCATAGCAAAGGAAACCATAAACAAAACCAAAAGACAACCCTCAGAATGGAAGAAAATATTTGCAAATGAAGCAACTGACAAAGGATTAATCTCCAAAATTTACAAGCAGCTCATGCAGCTCAATAACCAAAAAACAAACAGCCCAATCCAAAAATGGGCAGAAGACCTAAATAGACATTTCTCCAAAGAAGATATACAGACTGCCAACAAACACATGAAAGAATGCTCAACATCATTAATCATTAGAGAAATGCAAATCAAAACTACAATGAGATATCATCTCACACCAGTCAGAATGGCTATCATCAAAAAATCTAGAAACAATAAATGCTGGAGAGGGTGTGGAGAAAAGGGAACACTCTTGCACTGCTGGTGGGAATGTGAATTGGTACAGCCACTATGGAGAACAGTATGGAGGTTCCTTAAAAAACTACAAATAGAACTACCATATGACCCAGCAATCCCACTACTGGGCATATACCCTGAGAAAACCATAATTCAAAAAGAGTCATGTACCAAAATGTTCATTCCAGCCCTATTTACAATAGCCAGGAGATGGAAACAACCTAAGTGTCCATCATCGGATGAATGGATAAAGAAGATGTGGCACATATATACAATGGAATATTACTCAGCCATAAAAAGAAACGAAATTGAGTTATTTGTAGTGAGGTGGATGGACCTAGAGTCTGTCATACAGAGTGAAGTAAATCAGAAAGAGAAAGACAAATACCATATGCTAACACATATATATGGAATCTAAGAAAAAAAAATGTCATGAAGAACCTAGGGGTAAGACAGGAATAAAGACACAGACCTACTAGAGAATGGACTTGAGGATATGGGGAGAGGGAAGGGTAAGCTGTGACAAAGTGAGAGAGTGGCATGGACATATATACACTATCAAACGTAAAATAGATAGCCAGTGGGAAGCGGCCGCATAGCACAGGGAGATCAACTCAGTGCTTTGTGACTACCTAGAGGGGTGGGATAGGGAGGGTGGAAGGGAGGGAGACACAAGAGGGAAGAGATATGGGAACATATGTATATGTATAACTGATTCACTTTGTTATAAAGCAGAAACTAACACACCAGTGTAAAGCAATTATACTTCAATAAAGATGTAAAAAAACAAAACAACAAAAAAAAGCATTACAATAAAGCAATTATCACAATAAAGTGAGCCACACAAGTTTTTTGGTTTCCCAGTGCATATAAAAGTTATGTTTTGGTTTAACAGTGCATATAAAAGTAGTCTCTTAAGTATGCAATAGTATTATGTCTAAAAAACCATGCACACATCTTAATCTAAAAATAATGTTGTTAGGGAATTCCCTGGCAGTCCAGTATTTGGGACTCCATGCTCTCACTGCTGAGGGCCGGGGTTCGCTCCCTGGTGGGGGAACTAAGATCCCACAAGCCGCAAGGTAAGATCCCTCAAGCCGCAAGGCACAGCCAAAAATAAATAAATAAAAATAAAATTTTTAGTTATAAAAAATAAAAATAATGATGTTAGAAAAATGGCACCAAAAGACTTGTTTAATGTGGGGTTACTACAAAACTTCAATTTCTAAAAAACAGATGCAGTATCTACAAAGTGCAATGAAGCAGAGCAAAGTGCAATAAAACGAGGAGGTATGCCTTTAACTGAAGTTTATACCCTTTGACCAACACCTCCCCATGTCCCCCATACCCCAGCCCCTGGCAACCACCATTCTCCTTTGTTTCTGAGTTCAACTTTTCCGATTCTACATTAGCGAGACCATACAAAATTTTTCTTTCTCTGTCTGGCTTATTACACTTAGCACAACACCCTCCACGTTAATCCATGTTGTCACAAATGGCAAGGTTTCCTTCTTTTTTATGGCTGAATGATATTCCATGGTATACATAGTTATAAAAACCTATTTTAAGCTAATAACAACTTAACTTCGATGCTATACAAAAACTCTATGCTTTTACTTCTCCATCCCCTCATATTTTATGCCTTTAATATTACAATTTACATTTTATCTTATGTATCTATTAACAAATTATTGTAATTATAGTTATTTTCAATGTTTGTCTTTAACTTTTGTATAAAAGTGATTTACATACCACCATTACATTCAGAATTCTGAATCTGATTATAAATTTACCTTTAGCGGTGAGTTTTATACATTCGTATGTTTTTACACTGTTAATTAGCATCCTTTCATTTCAGCTTGAAGAACTCCTTTTAACATTTATTATAATGCACGTCCAGTGGTGATGAATTTCCTCACCTTTTGTTTGTTTGGGAAAGTCTTTATCTTACCTTCATTTCTGAAGGACAGAACTACTTGGTATAGCATTCTTAGTTGGCAGTTTTCTTCTTTAAATATTTTGAATATATCATACCATTCTCTCTGGAAAGTTTTTGCTAAGAAATCCACTAATGGCCTTTTGAGGTTTCCTTGTACATGACAAGAGTCTTTTCTCTTGTTGCTTTCAAAATTCTGATTCTTGGATTTTTGACAGTTTGTTGTGTCTAGATGAAGTCATTTTGGGGTTGTACCTGTTTGGGGTCCTTTTAGCTTCATGTCCATATCTCTCGCCATATTTGGCATGTTTTTAGCCATTATTTCTTTAAATAGACTTTCTGCCATTTTTTCTCTCTCTTCTCCATCTTGGACTTCAATAACGTATATGACGGCATCCCATAAGTCTTGCAGGGTTTTTTTACTCTTCATTCTTTCCATCCCCCCTTCTCTGGATGCATAATTTCAAATGACCTATCTTTGAGTTCACTGATTCCTTCTTCTGCTTGATCAAGTCTGCTTTTGAAGCTCTCTATTGAATTTTACAGATCACTCATTGTATTCTTCAGCTCTGGGATTTCTGGGTTTTAGGGGGCTTAGGGGGCTTTTTAAAAATGGTTTCTGTTTCTTTGTTGAACTTCTCATTATGTTCATGTATTGTTTTCTTTATTTTGTTCTGTTGCCTATCTGTGTTTTCTTGTAGTAACTGAACTTCATTAAAAGGATTAGTCTGAATTCTTGGTCAGTCAGTTCATAGATCTCTATTTCTTTAAGTTTGGTTATTGGAGCTTTATTAGTTTCTTTGGTGGTGTCATATTTCCCTGATTCTTCATTATTCTTGCATACTGGTGTTGGTGTCTGTGCATTTGAGGAAGCAGTCTCCTCTTCCAATCCTCACATTTGCTTTGGCAAAGAAAGACCTTCACTAGTCAGGCTAGCTTGGGGTTCTAGAAAGGGCCAGCTGGTAGAGTCCATAGGAGGGCAGGCAGGGCCTCTGGTTGGGTGGGGCCACTGGCTCAGCTCTGCATTCAGGCAGGACCACTGCCTGAGCTGCCTGGTCAGGTGGAACTGCTAGCTGGGGTCCATGGATAGGCATGACCACTGGCTGAGCTCTGAGGTTGCGTGGGGCTGCTGCTTGGGTTCTCTGGTCAGGCAGGAACAAACTGTACTCCCTGGCTGGTTGGTGCTATTAGCTGGATTCCATGTTCAGGTGTAGACAGAGACTGTGCTCCACAGTTGGGTGTGCCCATAGGATGAACTCTGTGTTCATGCAGGACTCCAGGCTATGTTCCACAGTCAGGGTCCCTGGTCAGGCAAGACTGCAAGCAAGCTCTGCCGTCTGGTGGGGCTGCTGGCTTGGCTCTCTTTTTTTTTTTTTTTAAATTAAAAGGTTTTTATTATGACCTTTATTAAGAGCTCATAAATCACATTCTTAATCTGGCTCTGTTACTACTTTTTCCCTCCACAAATTCTCCCAAAATTATAAAAAATAAAAATGTATAAATATACATTGAGGATTATGCACAGGCCACTAGCCAGGGATGCCAGCTGGGCAGAACTGCTCACCCTGCTTCCTGGCCAGATGGGGACATCATTCTGATACCACAGTGAGTGGAATCGCTTACTGGCCTCTCTGATTGGGTGAGGTGGCCAGGAGAGATGCAGAGCCACTGCCATGATCCACACACTGGTCACTGTGAGCCCCGCCCACTTTTTTTGTTACTACCTGACCCTTGGTGGTCTAGCCTTGCCAATTCTCCCATGGTTCTCCATGAGGCGAGACAGAAGTGACCTTCCCAGGGAATACTCCAGAATGCTGAGGAAACTGGATGACTACCTTGACTCTCTTCACCCCACTAGAGAAACTGGATGCCTCAGTGTGGCACTGTGCTTGCTTGAAGGAGGGGCAACAGAGTCAAAGTGAAACCACTGTTCTTAGTGTTCTAATGTGGCCTCTCTCAGTTTTTGTGCTCTAAGAGAGTGTTTTAACCTCACCACCAGGTTCTGGGATTTTCAGAAAGGCATTCTTGACTGTGAATAGTTGCTAATCTGTATTTTTGATGAGGACTAGAGCCAGGGATCTCCTATACCACCATCTTGCTTACACCAGTCCCTACATCTGCTCTTAATTGCAAAATTAAGTATTTATTTCCGGTCAGGTTCTTCCCAGAGAATATGATCTCAAACTTTATTTTACTCAATTCTTATCAAAAATATTTGTTATAAGAAATAACATTTATAAAAGATTACCTAATGTAGACAAACTTTTAAAATTCCTAATTGCATTTACTATAAATATTTTATCAAGAATCTAAGTCCCATAGTATCTTTCTAAGACATTTCTCTTAGGCAATAAAATGCAATGCTTCTCCTAAATTTTTTTGTTTTTTATCTTATGAATATTGAGACTAACAAAGCTTCCCTCTTTGCTACAGCTGCTAGACAGCCCAGAACCAATGTTGGGCACAACAACTGTACATGACTTAATGGTGTTCTTGTTTATGTACCAACATTTGCTTGAGTTTTACATTATGATCTTATCTTTAATTTCCAGATATCTCATTGTCCTTTGCTGTGTTCTTACATACTATATAATACATATTTTTTAATAAGTCACCTCAAATACTTTTTGAAAGAAAGTTGGAGAAAAAAGACAAGTAGGCAAGTAGATTGAAAAGGTCACTAGAACATTTAGCTTATTCCTTTACAACAATCCTTCTTACTTCTTCTCTATTCCCACCAGTACTACCCTAGTCAAGGGAAGCAGACAAGATATTCCCTTAGGGTATCTTTGATGCTCAGGATTCTTATAGGTATTTTCTCCCCATTTTCACAAATATAATAATGAAGAAAGCAGAACTTACCAGATAAACAATATGCAGATCATTTTCTAAAACAAAGCCCTTCATTGCTCTTTGGAGGTCAGCAAAAATATCTAAAGTATCAACTGGAGAAAGTGAAGAAGAAAGAGTTGCCGAACCAAGATGTGTTGGATGATACACATTTCCTGATTTGGGATTGGGGGAGGAGAAATAAAGGACCAAATGTTATAAATAAAATAAAACAAATGCTGTCTTTTGGCATTCTATAATTAACATTTTAAGGCTCTGATAAATTTTACAAACAGAATCCAATGCATGGATATTTATTAGCAGGCTCTATGCTAATTGTCTGATGTTGCTGAACACAGCACTGATTTACTAAAAATGAGTTGAAAAGTCAGTTTCCTTTTATACTGCTGAAAAAGTCAATTTCCTTTTACTAAGCAGTCTTAGATACTCTAAATCACTAAAGGTGAAAAAGTGAGTAAGTTGCAATTAAGAATAATTTACCTTCTGTTCCATCACTAGCTTCAGTAATCTGGATGAATTCATTTTCTAGTAGCCACATTACACAGGCCTCAATTGCTCCAAGTTGAACAGAATCTTTATTTTTCTGAATTCCCTGCTTCCCTTCTTTCATACTTGCAGCCAAAAATGTGCAAGAAGCGTAAGTTTGTATGTCCTGTGATGTACTTGCCACGCCACCAACTATTATCTGAGACAAGAGGTTTGAAATATTCTGTAACTTTTTAATAAGACACATAGGTCCTCAAAATATAAAAGAAATAACTTTGTTCTCTTAAAATATTATCAGCATCTTAATGTAGAGACTCTTTATTAACTCTTCCACCATCATTCATTACAAAGGTAGATAACACCTACTGACAACATGAAAAGTTTTCCTTAAAAGTAGATATAGCATGTTCTCATAAATGAAAATAAATGAATTATTATCTATCTGAAATGTGGGAATTAACAACATAATTAAATAATATACATATATAAGTATATAACATATATAATATAAAGGAGGTGTTGATGGTTCATGGCCATGAACCAAATCAATTCTACTCATCCTTCCTTTTTTAAATATGTGGGCATATATGAATGCAAGCATTGAATACTCCCCACCTAGAAGAGGGGTGAGAATCAGTGTAGAAAAAGATGAAAGTGGCATCTTATAGATATCATTTTCCTCAAACTATTCTATTACATATACTAATCTGCCCCTTGTCTTCTGTCATTTAAAGTATACTGGAAACATACCAAATCAGTCTAAACAGAGCTATTTCATTCTTTTTAATGACAGCAAAGCATAGTTTTACCAAGATTTGTTTAGTTTTAATAGTATTTTAGTTGTTTCCAGTTTCTTCTTATTACCAATAGTGCTACAATAAACATTCTTGTATCTTTAATTTGATGAAATTTCACAAATACATCCCTAGGTAAAATTCCTAGATGTGAATCTGCTGGATAAATGTCTGCATTTTTTAAAAAATTCTTAGTAGGTATGGCCACGTTGCTCTCCAAAAGAGTTTCAGCACTGTATGAGTGCCTACTTTCTACAGTCTTATCTACCCTGTGCTATCAATTACTTTCTTTTTTTTTTCAAACAGAGCTAAAGGGGAAAAAACGAGAATAAGTACAATACCAGTCCTCCAGCACCAGCAATGAAACCAACAGCAAGGCATGCTGGTATAGGAATAGAAACTTTTTTGGATGACTACATGAAACAGTTAAAAGGTGTTTACCTTTGAGGACTCTGAGCAAAAGGTTTTATTTTTCACTTTAGATACTTCCGTCTGTAGAAGTTTGCAACTTCTAATTGTGTATTTGTAATTTAATTTTAATGTCAACAGGTATTATCTGGATGGAGGAACTAAGGTCCATTTTTGTCATCATTTTTTTTTTTTTTTGCAGTACGCGGGCCTCTCACTGTTGTGGCCCCTCCCGTTGCGGAGCACAGGCTGCGAACACGCAGGCTCAGCGGCCATGGCTCACGGGCCTAGCCACTCCACAGAATGTGGGATCTTCCCGGACCGGGGCACGAACCCGTGTCCCCTGCATCGGCAGGTGGACACTCAACCACTGCGCCACCAGGGAAGCCCTGTCATCATTTTTTTAAATTCAGAAAATAATAAAGAACATCTAAAAAATAACCATCTGGCATTTGTGATTTAATACACTGTTTTGAAGTAGATTCATATGGCACTAGCTGTATTAAACTCCAGGAAATAACTATATAAAGTAGAAGAGGTTCAGACTTGGGAAGGCTATAAATAATCTCATAAAGAAACACAAAACTAAGATTTTTCACATACTAAAGTTCTATCATTGTACTACAGGAACAAAAAAGCAAATGGTAATTTAGTGAACTCTCTCTTACCTCTAAAATAGCTCTTATCATGCTCGAAGTTACTTCTTCTCCTTCTTGTCTTTGCAAACAGCTGCGAACAGGTTTTAGAGATCCCTGAAGTAGAGCGATACCTTTTGATTTCTCAGAGTTTTTACAAATTAAGATACTCTCACCTATAATCAAAAAAAACTATACAGTTGCAGAATCCCAACACGTTTACATAAAATACCTGCTAAAGAGAATTTAAACTGGCTTACTTGTTTAAAAGGAGACAAGAGATAGTGGTTGTTATAGTCATATAATTATCACTAATGTTCTTATTTTCTGAATTTTGGATTGAAGGGGATCAGAATATGCTACACCAAAATATGCCACTTTAGCATAAGGATTATTTTGACCTGAAGCCAATTGGGAAGCAGCAAACATAGAAAGAGCTCTTTGCTTTCTCCCTATTTGCTTAGAAGCAGGACATAAATTTCTCTGTGAAGGTGTTCCCCTTCCTGTCTCTCACAGCAGGAGGACAATTCTTATCACTGGAGACAAAAAGTCAGTATTGAGATGGGTGTGCACAAACCTCACTAAAGAAACCTTAACTTGCATTAAACTCCAGCATATATCTACCTTCCCACAATGTACCACCCCCTAGAAGCCCAAACCCCTTTTCCTTTGTCTTGTCACTTCTCTACAATTCATCAACCTTTGTTAAAAGGGTATATAAGCCCCCAGCATCTAACTGCTTCTTTAGATTTTTACTTTTCTATTAGGGACTCTGTGTATGTAAAAAATTAAATATTAACATCAAGTCAAATATGTATGGCTTTTTTCCTGTTAATCTGTAATTTGTCAGTTTCCTTTGCAGGCACTAGGCATAGAACCTAAGAGGGTAGAGGAAAAGTTTTTTCCTTCCCTACAGGATTAACTATTGTTATTGAATAATTAAGTATATAATAGTAATAGATATTTTGAAAACTATAAAGGAAAATGCAGATGCAAATTATTACTGGTTATGAAACTGCATACCAGTCCCTGTGTCCCTGTCCTTTGAAGTAAAAAGCTCCCAGGCCTCCACTCAGTCTCAAAAGGCTGGCTCAAGAGTTAATGATTAGGAAATGCAAAGGTGTAGAAACAAAGAATAGCTGTCGGGCCAGGAAACTGGTAACAATTTAGACTATAAACCAGCCACAAAGCAGTCACCGAACTCTCAGTTCCCTGAAAGATATAGATAAAAGGTCTAACACACGTTCTTAACTTGTTCTATAGGAAGCAGACCCCCAGATGAAAACTGCTGACTGCAAGCATGTAGACCCCAGACCAGCTGAACCCAGAAAACTGGTGATGCTTGAAACTTCACCTTGATGCCAACCAATCCGAGAATTGTGCAAAAGCTGCTCATGCACCCGGAAGCACCCTCCCTCACACTGCCTTTAAAAGCCCTTTGCCTGCACCAAGATGTTAAGATCGTTTTTAAGGACGCTAGTCCACCATCTTCTCCTTCTCAGTTAGCTGGCTTTTTCGAATAAAGTCACTTTCCTTGACTCAACACCTTGTCACTTGACTTACTGGCCTATCGTGTAATGAGTAGCCAAACCTGAGTTCAATATCAGTTATACATGATGATAATATAAAATCAAAAATATTAACAGATACCTAGAAATCACATTATAACACTCACTAATTTAAATGCTTTAGGCTATTGAAACAATCAAGTGAACAAAAATATGTGAAAGCACTTATTAATTAAATACATATACAGGACTTCCCTGGTGTCACAGTGGATAAGAATCTGCCTGCCAATGCAGGGGACACAGGTTCCATCCCTAGTCTGGGAAGATCCCACATGCCACGGAGCAACTAAGCCCGTGCTCCACAACTACTGAACCTGTGCTCTAGAGCCCGCATGCCACAACTACTGAGCTAACGTGCTGCAACTACGGAAGCCCTCATGCCTAGAGCCCATGCTCCACAAGAGAAGCCACCGCAATGAGAAGCCTGCACACTGCAATGAAGAACAGCCCCCACTCACTGCAACTAGAGAAAATCCGCATGCAGCAACAAAGACCCAACGCAGCCACCAAAAAAAAAAAAAATTAAACCTTAAAAAAAGTCACTAAGAAAAAATATATACAAATATACAATTTATACAAACATAAACACTTATTACAACAATTAAAACTAGAGAAAACTAATTTTTTTTCAAAAATGAATCCAATAGTAAGGGAAAGGAAGCAGTAAATAAGATATTCAACAGGCAAAATGAAGGCCATTTGCATTAGAGAAAAATAAAAATAAAAGTAGCATTGTGGTGGACTATACTAACCACCCAGGCAGAGAGAAAAATACAGATGATGCTTTCTTAACACTGCCAAATTGAGAATCAAGATAGGAAAAATATAAGGAACTATAAACTTGATAACCATTGGTTATTTACCCCAAATATAATTACAAAAAACATAGGTGCCATCAGAACAAACAAACAAAAGCCAGGTGAATAAAATATACCACCTGGTTCTTGTGATAACTATAAAACAACCCAGCTTAAAACAAAAAACCTACCTAGAAAATGGATCAACTAGCATTAGCAACAAGGTAAAAAGCCACTTTGAGCAGTGTAAAGCTCTTCCAGGCTTTGATTCTTCAACAAAATAGACAACCCTTTTTCAGGATGAGCAAGATTTATGAAAATGCCCCAAATAATGCCAGTATATATGTCCAGATCCCATTCCCACCTGCCTAGTGAGGCTGTATCCATATTATAATTGAGAAGTCAATTAGAATCAAATCATTCATAGATTTGATATAGATAGATCTGCAAACTTTTTAACTGCAAGTCACTGTTTTGGCACAAAGCACCATCATCCTACACTGGAAGGTTCCAAAAAATCCAAAGAGAGATTAAAGAGTCATCTAAATAAAACTCCATGAATTATCCAGGAAATATTAATATCATTTATAAAATGCAAAGAAGTTACAAAAATGCTACACAGTCCAAAAAGAATGACCAAGTATTTAAATCTTCATAATTGATATGAAACCCTTTATTTGCACATTCCCCACTTAAAGAAATTCTGAGCAAGCCATATGCCATCCTAAAATGGAACATTATGCAAAGTCAAAATCTCAGAAGTTTCCAAGACCTCAGAAACAAAGTTGTTGTGGTATATTTTAGTATTGTTTGAATGTTATCTGATTTAAGGCTTGATATTAGTCCAGGATGCCAACCTTCCTATTATTCTTCCCCATGAGAAAGATAAGCACAAGCTAAGAACATAGCAAGGCAAATAAAACCTCCTTATCTTTACATCACCTTGAAGACCCTCTGGCCTTGAAAGAAGAGTATCTATGTAAAATGAACTTACACTCCACTCTCCAGAGTTGTGAGTCTACTGAGAAATGAAAATTGGAGGAAGGACAGAAGGAGGCAGTTAGGAATGAGAAGGGAGCATCTCAGCTCTTCCTCTTGCCCTTTTAAAACACATAAATGTAATCTGCATATTTCGTAGATAAAGTAAGAGACAGAAGCAGGATAAACTTATTTGATGCCTTTAGTAAGAGAAATCCAATGAGTTGGAAGGTTTGTTTAATCAACAAACTTCTTAGGGCTTAAAAGTGAGGCAGACCAGTGGCCCTTCAGGGATTACATACAGACGAATCATTTGCTACTAGGGCTGAGACTAATACTTGCCCCTAATAGCCATTCTCTCATTCTTTCTTTAATAAAACCCCTAAATGTTAGATGAACACAGGGTCACTCGGCTAGATTATATTCACCAGCTTCCCTGTAGTCAGGGAATGTAAACATATGACTTAGTTCTGGCCAATTGTGTGTAAGGAGAAATACTAAGTGCAACTTCTGGGAAGTGTCCTTAAAGGGTAGGATGGGCCCTTTACTTCCTCATCTCTCCTTCCTGATGACTGAAATGCAGATGTGATAACAGAGACTGGAATAGCCATCTTATACCACAAGATAGAAACTATATTGCTGAACACGGAAAAACAAACTAGAAGAAAGAAAGTGTGACAGAGAATGTTCCTCTCAAAGTTCTTTAATGTTAGAAGACTCAACAATTTAGTCATACCCAGAATAATGTAGCAGGCAAGAAATAATATTTGCTGCTATCTTCATATTTAATTCAAACAAGCCTCTTCCCTATTGCTTAAGACAAAAGTTTTGTTTGCATTGCTGGTAATATTATCATCACTTGCTGACACAAAATAAGAAACTGAAAAAGTGTTTTCAGAGCCAGCACCAATTTAGAAAGAGAAAGCGGGTACATGAAGTTGCTATTCCAAAAGTGTGCGAGTACTCCCCGGCTCTCAGCATCCCTATTTGAACTCTTACAGCAGGCACCTAAACAGAATTAATACCCATAAAAATTAATCCCTTCACTAGCACAAAATAGTAGATGATACTGGAAATTAAGTCATCTTACAGCTAATGTGATGTCATCTAACATAATACTGAATCATTTCACTGTATATAATACAAAAGAAAATCTTGATTCTACATTACTAGACAATCAATAGTTGATGATATGAAAATTTTAAGTTATACTCATATAAATATTAAACAAATCCAAAAGGATGACATTAGTGTTTTGGATAACAAAGAAATACAGCATGATAAGAAATGGGTTGCCATTCAATTTCAGGTAGACTGACACTGTCCTTCAGCAACACTATTACAAAATTCAAACTCACTTACCTACTGTGTCTACTCCTTTCCTGCCAGCACGACCAACCATCTGCTTGTAAGTAAGAATATCTAGAGGTCGACCACTGAAAATAGGAGTCCGAATGATTACACGACGTGCCGGTAAATTCACCCCAGATGAAAGAGTAGAAGTTGCTGCCAAGACCCGAATCTGACCTTGACGGAAGGCTCCTTCAATGATATCCCTCTCCTCAAAAGTAAGACCTAAAAAAAAGAAATTACAATAACATATACTTATTAACATATAATGAAAATATTGTACTTGATCACTTACAAATGGATCTGAGAATCTGTTACAAGCATGTAAAGATTTTTTTCAAGCTATTGTTATAACTGTAAACAAAGAAGTAATCAAAGTGTACCAATTTAAGAGTATAATCTGCCAACCCTTGTACTGTATACTGTACTTCTATCTCATCTTCTAGACCAGGGGTTATCAAACTTTATCTGTAAATATTTTAGGTTTTGCAGGACAGATGGTCCCTGCTGCAACTACTCAACTCTACCACTGTCACGTGAAAGCAGCCGCAAAACAAATGGGCAAGACTGTGTTTCAATAAAACTTTATTTACAAAAACAGCTGGATTTGACCAGCAGACTGTAGTTTGCTGACCCCTGCTCTAGACAAGAACTCCTTGAAGGTAGAGACATGCCTTATGACAGTATCTGCAGGGTCTATCCAACACCATGGTGAGACACATAAATAAATGTCTGAAAAATAAATACATGAGTAAATACAGCACATAGAAAATGTGCTCTCTCAGCACATGAGAAAAACAGCACATAGAATACACACTTACGTGGCTTATTTTTTATTTTCTTTTATTTTAAAAAAAATCAAAAGGATTGGGATTCTAGTTTGTAAATAAGTTGTGGGTCCACCGGTATTCATTTTATTAGTATGCATTATAAGTTATATACAATGAAAATTTTTTATGTGTTTGTGTGTATAGGTATATATATATATTTTTTAAAATTTTATTTATATATAGCACGATAAAAACTTTAAATAAATTGAAAAGGTTAAGTTCCTAATCATAGAAACTATATATTCTTTTTTTCTTTTTTACATCTTTATTGAAGTATAATTGCTTTACAATGGTGTGTTAGTTTCTGCTTTATAACAAAGTGAATCAGTTATACATATACATATGTTCCCATATCTCCTCCCTCTTGCTTCTTCCTCCCTCCCACCCTCCCTATCCCACCCCTCCAGGCGGTCACAAAGCACCAAGCTGATCTCCCTGTGCTATGCGGCTGCTTCCCACTAGCTATCTACCTTAACGTTTGGTAGTGTATATATGTCCATGCCTCTCTCTCGCTTTGTCACAGCTTACCCTTCCCACTCCCCAGAAACTATATATTCTTAATCATATCCTCAGCACATATCATCATTGACAGATCATACCCTGAATGAAATTATTCAATTTGGTGACTGTCATAACCCTTGCAATTTTGACAACCTAGGTATTTGGTTTTTAAACACTTGTAGCCCTCTCAAAATATAATATGACAAATTCTAAACTTAATTTGATTTTGATATACTCGTGAGAATATTTCTAATACCCCTTGAGATAAAAGGAAACAAAGTGGCATAAAATTAGGATAGCAAGTACCACTCTAACCTAATTTTTAAGAAAACAAAGTATAGAAAGGTAATAATTTTAGAATTCATTTCCCCAATGGTACAAGAAAGCTTATATCTAGTATTTATATACCATACAGATAAGTAAACCTACATGTTATTCTTATTCTTGTTTAACCTTAATCACACAATTTCTTAAAATAAAATCTAAGAGTATTAAGTGTGGTTAACAAGAAATCAAATGCAAATCAAATATAAAAATAAAAATGAAGAAATTATAAGGATTCTTGGAGGGGGCTTTTTAATAACATATTATAAATACGGATACCTGCATGATGAAACGCTACTCCCCATGGCACAGTTTTTTGTAATACAGAGTCCAGTCCTGAAGGCAAACGTTTTAACTGATCCATCACTTCTAGGAGGCCCTTTTGTTCCAGTATCACTGGTGGAAGTTCAGATGATCTTACCAATCCTGTCACAAAAAAATCATCAACACTGTCACCTCCCCTTGGACCTCTTTAACTGCTATCTGCCTGAGTCATGACAGAGGGCAATGGTTCTGAAACTACTACTTATAATAATCACCTGGACGGGGCTTCTCCGGTGGCGCAGTGGTTGAGAGTCCACCTGCTGATGCAGGGGACACGGGTTCATGCCCCGGTCCGGGAAGATCCCACATGCCACCGAGTGACTGGGCCCGTAAGCCATGGCCGCTGAGCCTGTGCTCTGCAACGGGAGAGGCCACAACAGTGAGAGGCCCGCGTACCGCCAAAAAAAAAAAAAAATCACCTGGACATCTTTTAAAAATACTGATGCCTGGCATTCACCTCTGGACTTTGTGATGCGATGCAACCTGGACATAACAATTTTTAAATCTCCCCAGGCAATTCTAATGTGTACCAAAGTTTAGGAAACACTATATCAGGGTGAGATCAAGCCCACAGGAGGAGATCAAAGAAACAGCTGAAGGAAGGAGAAAATTACAGATACTACCACTCAGAGACTAAAAATCAAAATCCTCGCTCAAAGTGTGCCCCACCCCACCAAACCAGCAGTGTCAGAATCACATAGGAGCTTAGTTCTAAATGACAATTCTTCTAGCCTTTTTGGCACCAATGTGGTAATTAATCATACATTACCCTCTGTTTTTGCCTCTATGTGTAACTTCCCCCAGAAGACTTAGATGCAAGAACTGTTTGCTTAAAGAATTTCTTAGACTTTTGGATTTCTGAACTAGTAAACCTTCTCATAGAATATATCTTATATTTTATATATTTTTAAGTCTTTTAGGTAAACTTTTCCTAAAATTTTGAGGATCCACAGAGGGTTGCCAAAGTTTTATTTCTCTAAGAACAATTTAAAATTTTTTTTAAATTATCATTGATTCCTTATTTCAAAAGAAAAGTTATTTTAACATAAAAAAATTAGTAGGGATAATTTCAAAATTTAAACTTCATCTTTATGAAAAATGTGCTGCCATGTCTTTACTTTTCTGGTGAAAAGTTCATCATAGCCCAGGCTCCAGTCTAAGCACCAGGATTTGGGAACCACTGCTATAAATCAAAATAACGGAGCCTCAAGCAAAGAAAATATTAATAATGTTTCTGGTTATTAAGGAATATAAGTTATCATGGTTCACATAAAAAATATAAGTTGGCATAATAAGAAAGTATCAATTAAGAGGGAACTAGAAGAGATATTAAAACGTTGGATCAGAGTCTACCCAATATAACTTCAGGCAAAGTTTACTTATTGGAGTTAGGCTTGAGATATCCATCACCTGTCCTCAAGATGCCACTGTCATAACAAAGTCATAAAATATCACAGTATTCTGTAACTAGAACTGGTCTCTGTCTTCCCTACACTTATCTTTGACCCCAAGGGACCATAAGCTAGTATTCATCCTAGAATCAGTAAAAATATATATTAATGGTTATAGCAATATACTAGATCAATACTCTGCAATAAAAAAGAAACAAATTGATAAAAGTAACAATCTGGATGAATCTTAAAAATATTATGATGAGTAAAAGAATCCAGGCACAAAAGACACATACACACAATATGACTTCATTTACTATATGAAATTCTTAGAAAAGACACAACTAATCTAGAGTGACAGAAAATATATGAATGGTTGCCTGAAGCTGGGGATAGAGGGAGGAGATTGACAGCAAAAGAGAACATTTTAGAGTGACAGAAATGTTCTACATGTTGATCACAGTGGGGGAGTTAAACAGGTGAACACATTTGTTAAAATTCATGAAGTTACACACTTCAAGTGGGTACATTTTATTCCACATAAATTCCACCTCAGTAAAGCTTCTAAAATATTGGGTTGGCCAAAAAGTTCATTCAGCTTTTTCCATAAGATGTTATGAACAAACTTTTTGGCCAACCCAATACATGTGTATATATGTATATGTACATATGTGTGTGTGTGTGTGTGTGTGTGTGTGTGTGTGTGTGTGTGTGTATGATTCTTTTTAGAGTTACAGTTTGGAAATATAAAAAAGATATGACTGCTTTCCCCAAAAAAATGTGTATATGTGAAGTTTTTTATACAATTTAGGGGCTCCAAGGTCAACGTCTCAAAGCCCATAGATCCTAGATGAAGAACCTCAGTATATACCTGTAGAAATCCAACATTTTAAAATTCTGAAGATTAGTCTAAATGTGTGTACACATCGTCTGTAAGGAGGATAAGGAGATGATTAGTCACAAAAGCATAGTTTTACAAAGGAGTATACAGTAGGCAGGTGGTGGCAATGATGAAAGAGAGCCATGCTTTGCTAATATAATTATTAACATTACTTTCAAGCAAATGTCCTAAGTATGGAGGCTTTCACTGCTATCAGTAACTTACCCTCAGCTTGATGGTGTAGACTGTAAAACGCATAGGCAATGATATCTGCCAACTTCTCACACCATTTCTTTGACGGACAGAAAAGTAATACTGAATGGTTATCACGAATGGTCTCATAACATAAACTCACGACATGGTCCTCATCTCCCTATAAAAGAAAGAGAAGTTGCCACTATAGTAGTACTTTCAAAACATTTTCGTATCATTTTAAAGTCATTCATTTTGCTTCAAGGGAAAGGTTTTTCTACTCAAAGGCATGATAAAAATCAGTTACACAAAATCAGTAATAAAACAAAGAAAAAGCAGAAAGAGAAGAAAATAAACTTCCTTATGATGCAAGGTGAGTAGGAAATATCTTATATTCATTCAACTAATATTGACTGACCTCCAACCCTCAGGTAATGGGGATATTATGGTGAGTAAAAGAAAGTCAAGGTACTATCTTTAAGGAGTTTAGGTCTCACTGGGGAAACATATTAAAGTACTAAACAAACAAATGTAAAATACAATCATAATACGTACTATAAAAGAGACTTTTATGGTGTTTTGAAGCCTCATATTTGACATAAATTTGAAAGATCTGAAAGAAAGGTTTCCCTGAGAAACTGATGATTTAGCTGAGACGTGAAGAATGGGAAGCATTATCCTAATGAAAGGTAACTGGGGGATAGAGAACACATCTCAAGCAGAACAAAGAGCATTTGTAAACACCCAGTGGTGGCCCAGGGAGTTCTCAAAACTGGAAGGTCAGTGTGTGTAACTGGATTAATTCATTAATCCATTCACTCATTAAGCAAATATTTACTATGTGCCATATATTGTTCTAGGCACTGCGGATGGAGAATAAAGCAGAAAAACAGCTCTGCCCTCAGAGTTCTTCTACTCCAGTAAGAAAAGATAGATAAAAACAACAAGATAAGTAAAACGCGTAGTATGTTCAATTTTGAAAAGTGCAAAGGGGAAAAATAAAACAGGGAAAATAGGAGGAATGGGAGAACACAGCAATTTAAATAAGGTGGC
This sequence comes from Phocoena sinus, assembly GCF_008692025.1. Lineage (NCBI taxonomy): Eukaryota > Metazoa > Chordata > Mammalia > Artiodactyla > Phocoenidae > Phocoena > Phocoena sinus. The sequence goes on along the minus strand of NC_045766.1, from coordinate 77,450,611 downwards.
CAAGGAAGGTCTGAGAAATTGATATTTGAGTAAAGGTCCAAAGGTGAAAGGGTAAACCCTACTGATGCCTGGGGGAGAAAGCATTCCAGATAAAGAGAACCTGAGGTGGGAGATTCTTGGCATATTATGGAATAGCAAAAAGGCTACGGAGGAAGTAAGAAGGAATATAGAAACTGAAGTCAGCGCACTAAGGGAGTGGGGCAGATCATGCAGGGGCTTGTAGGCTACTTTAAAGATGTTGGCTTTCATTCTAAATGAAACAGGGAACCATCACAAGTTTTTGAGCAGAATGTGATATTCATTTTAAATAGGTCACTAGCTCTTGATTTAAGCACAGACTGAAGGGGACAAAGTAGGAAGCAAAGAGATCAATTATGAGTCTATTTCAAAAATCCAGGTAAGAGTTGTAACATTTAAATGAGGTGGAGGCATAGGCATGATAATAGAAGAAGATTAACAGGAGAGTAGATGAATGTGTTTACTTATATACTTAAGGTAACCAAGGCACAGTCAGGTGAAATTTGGGGTACAGAGCGAAGCAACTAAATAAGATTCCATACCAGGCATGCAGAAGCTACAAATGCATACCTATGACGGTACTAAAACACATGAATTTAGTCCTATTCCTAGTTCTAAACTTACCCTTAACTTTTTCAGTACTCAGAGGCACTGCTCGGCATAAAAACAGATCCCTCGCAGCACAGATCATGAGTCAGTCCTTTAACCTCAGTACTGAAGAATCAGGCTTAGAAAAATATTGTGAACTAAATGTTTTAAAGTGTATTTAGGGGTGTGCGGAGGGGATATTTCTCAGGCCCTTTCTAGGTGCTAGGCAATTTTTTTAAATCAAATTTCATTCTTACAATACTAAATACAAGTATTACATCCCATTTTATAGATGAAGACACTATATTCAGAGGAGTTATGTGATTCAACTAATATCATAGCCATATCAAGTATCCCTATGAAGTATCAGAAGTAGGTCTTTCTGACTCCAAAAAATGAATTTTCCACTCTACTATATTATACCTATAACATTAAACAAAAAGTCAATTTTCCACGTTAGTGTTTAGTGTAAACAAAGCCATAAGAAAATCTTTTTCCTAGTTAAAAACAAAAATCTACAAAATTTTATACTTACACTTATAGGAAATGATAATACTTAAATTTAAGACACAGCTACATTTCCTCTCTCACCAACACCACCAATTCTTTAATATGAAACCAATTAGCTTAGCATTAGGAATCCTTCTAATGCATATATAATGCATAATCAACTACTTTGCAACCCCCTACTTTACTTAACTCAAAAACTGTTAACTTGGGCTTCCCTGGTGGCGTGGTGGTTGAGAGTCCACCTGCCAACGCAGGGGACACGGGTTCGTGCCCTGGTCCGGGAAGATCCCACATGCCGCGGAGCGGCTGGGCCCGTGAGCCATGGCCGCTGAGCCTGCACGTCCAAAGCCTGTGCTCTGCAACAGGAGAGGCCACAACGGTGAGAGGCCCGCGTATAGCAAAAAACAAAAACAACTGTTAACTTGTGAGAAAATGCAATCAAACACAAAGGTACTGGTGGTAATTATATAAAAATAATGACTTACCTTTACTTGCAGCATGGGTTGAAATTCCCTCACAGGCTTCAATGAAGAGTCATAAATAGAATTTCCAATTTTTACTGATTCCAGCAGTGGTACAGGGCGAAAGTCAGTGTGGTAGAGTTCAGCATTCAACCAGGAAGCCACAAGCTCCAAATTTGGGAGAGTAGCACTCATGCCAACAATCTGCACGGCATTAGACAGAGGACTGGCTAAATATGCCTGGCTGTGAAAAACAAATGAAAATGATGCTAAAAGACACACAGTACTAATTACAAATGGTGCTAACAATATTCTTGGTCGTGTCCTTTGGTATATACGTGCATAAATTTCTTTAGGGTATATACCTAGGAGTAAAATTGCTAGGTCTTATATTATCTTGATTTTATTAGATAATGTCCAACTGTTTTCCAAAGAGACTGCACCAGAGTTACACCCCTGCAATCCATGTGTGTTTTTTCCCCGTTTTATTGAGATATAATTGACACACAGCACTGTATAAGTTTAAGGTGTACAGCATAATGATTTGACTTACATCATGAAAAGATTATCACAATAAGTTTTGGGAACATCCATTATCTCATATAGATACAACATTAAAAAAACAGAGAAAAGTTTTTTCCTTGTGATGAGAACTCTTAGGATTTACTCTCAATGACTTTTATATATAACATACAGCAGTGTTAATTATATTTATCATGTTGTACGTTACATCCCTAGTACTTAGTTATCTTATAACAGGAAGTTTGTTCCTTTGTCTACCTTCATTCAGCTCCTTCTCTCCCCAACTCTGCTTCTGGTAACCCACAAATCTGATCTCTTTTTCTACGAGTTTGTTCATTTTTGAAGTATAATTGACCTACAACACTGTTAGTTTCTGTTATACAACACAGTGATTCAATATTTCTATACATTTCAAAATGATCAGCGTAAGTCTTGTTACAATATGTCATCATACAAAGCTATTAGTTATTAACTATATTCTCCACATTGTACACTTCATATCCATGACTCATTTATTTTGCAACTGAAATTTATACCTCAATCTTCCTCACCTATTTCTTTCCTCCCCACAACCCCCATCCTTCTGGCAACCATCTGTTCTGTATTTTTAGATTCCACATGTAAGTGAAATCATAAAGTATTTGTCTTTCTCTGTCTCACTTATTTCACTTAGCATAATGCCCTCTAAGTCCATCTATGTTGTTGCAAACAGCAGGATTTCCTTCTTTCGTATGGTTGAATAATATTCCATTGTATATAAATACACCATGTTTTCTTTATCCATTCATCTATTGATGGGCACTTGGTTGCTTCCATATCTTAGCTATTGTAAATAATGCTGCTCTAAGTCTAGGAGTGCACATATCTTTTCCAAATTAGTGTTTTTGTTTTACTTCAGATAAATACCCAGGGGTAGAATTGCTGGATCATATGGCAGTTCTACTTTTAATTTTTTGAGGAATCGCCATACTGTTTTCCATAGTGGCTGCAGCAATTATATTCCCACCGAAAGTGCGCAAGGGTTCTCTTTTCTCCACATCCTTGCCCACACTTGTTATTTGCTGTCTTTTTTGATAACAGCCATTCTGACAGGTGTGAGGTGATATCACATTGTGGTTTTGATTTGTATTTCACTGATGATTAGTGACGTTGAGCATCTTTTCATATGCCTGTTGGCCATCTGTATGTCTTCTTTGGAAAAATGTCTATTCAGACCCTCTGCCCATTCTTTTTTTTTTTTTTTTTTTTTTTTTTTACAAATTTATTTATTTATTTTTGGCTGCGTTGGGTCTTCATTGCGGTGCGTGGGCTTCTCATTGCGGTGGATTCTCTTGCAGAGCACGGGCTCTAGGTGCGTGGGCTTCAGTAGTTGTGGTGCATGGGCTCTCGAGCGCAGGCTCCGTAGCTGTGGCTCGCGGGCTCTCGAGCGCAGCCTCAGCAGTTGTGGCTCACGGGCTCAGTTGCTCCGCGGCATGTGGGATCTTCCCAGACCAGGGCACGAACCCGTGTCCCCTGCGTTGGCAGGCGGGTTCTCAACCACTGCGCCACCAGGGAAGCCCCTGCCCATTCTTAATTGGATTTTTTTATGTTGATTGATATGAATTCTTCATATATTTTAGATATTAACCCCTTACTGAATACATCATTTGCAAAAATCTTCTCCCATTCAGTATGCAGCCTTTTCATTTTGTTGAAAGTTTCCTTTGCTGTGCAGAAACCTTTTAGTTTGATATAGTCCCATTTGTTTATTTTTACTTTTGTTTCCCTTGCCTGAGGAGACATATCCTAAAAATATTACTAAGAGCAACATCAAAGAGCATACTGCCTATTCTTTCTTCTAGAAGTTTTATGGTTTCAGGTCTTGATTTAAATCTTTAATCCATTTTGAATTTATTTTTGTGCATGCTGTGAGACAGTAATCCAGTTTTACCAACACCATTTATTGAAAAGGCTGTCTTTTCACCATTGTTGTATATTCTTGCCTCCTTTGTCATAGATTAATTGCCCATAAAAGTCTGGGCTCATTTCTGGGCTTTCTAATCTGTTTCACTGATTTATGTGTCTGTTTTTATGCCAGTACCATACTGTTTTGATTACTGTAGCTTTGCACTATAGTCTGAAGTCAGGGAGTGTGATGTCTCCAGCTTTGTTATTCTTTCTCCAGACTGTTTTGGCTATTCAGGTCTTATGTGTTTCCATACAAATTTTACAATTTTTCATTTTAGTTCTGTGAAAAATGCCATTGGTATTTTGGAAGGGATTGCACTGAATGTGTAACTTGCCTTGTGTAGTATGGTCATTTTAATAATATTTATTCTTCCAATCCATGAACACAGTATAGCTTTCCATCTGTCTGTGTTGTCTTCAATTTCTTTCATCAGTGTCTTATAGTTTTCTGAGTACAGGTCTTCTACCTCATTAGTTAGACTTATTCCTAGGATTTTTATATATATATATATTGGAGTATAGTTGATTTACAATGTTGTTTTAGTTTCAGGTGTACAGCAAAGTGATTCAGTTATACATATACATTTATCTATTCTTTTTCAGATTCTTTTCCAGTATAGGTAATTAGAGTATTGAGTAGAGTTCCCTGTGCTATACAGTACAGCCTTGTTAGTTCCCTATTTTATATATGGTAGTATGTATAGGTTAATCCCAATCTCCTAATTTATCACTTCCCCCCACATTTCCCCTATGGTAACCATAAGTTTGATTTCAAGATCTGTGAGTCTGTTTTTGTTTTGTAAGTAAGTTCATTTATATCATTTTTTATTAGATTCCATATATAAGTGATATTATATGACACCTGTCTTTCTGTGTCTGACTTACTTCACTCCTTACGACAATCTCTAGGTCCATCCATGTTGCTGCAAATGGTGTTATTTTGTTCTTTTTTATGGCTAAGTAATATTCCATTGTATATATGTACCACATCTTCTTTATCCATTCCTGTTGATGGACATTTAGGTTGCTTCCATGTCCTGGCTACTGTAATTAGTGCTGCAGTGAACATTGGTGTGCATGTATCTTTTCAAATTATGGTTTTCTCCAGGTATATGGCCAGGAGTGGGATTGCTGCATCATATGATAGTTCTATTTTTAGTTTTTTAAGGACCCTCCGTACTGTTCACATAGAGGCTGTACCAATATACATTCCCACCAACAGTGTAGGAGTGTTTCCTTTTCTCCACACCCTCTCCAGCATTTATAGTTTGTAGAATTTTTAATGATGGTGATTCTGTGTGAAGTGATACATCATTGTAGTTTTGATTTGCATTTCTCTAATAAATAGCGATGCTGAGTATCTTTTCATGTGTTTTTTGGCCATCTGTATTCTTCTTTGGAGAAATGTCTATTTAGATCTTCTGCTCATTTTTTATTGGGTTGTTTGTTTTTATGATATTGGGCTGCATGAGCTGTTTGTCTATTTTGGAGATTAAACCCATGTGGGTCACTCTGTTTGCAAATATTTTCTCCTATTCTATGAGTTGTCTTTTCATCTTGTTTATGGTTTCCTTTGCTATGCAAAAGCTTTTAAGTTTAATTAGGTCCCACCTGTTAATTTTTGTTTTCATTTTAATTACTCTGGGAGGTGAATCCAAAAAGATCTTGCTGCAATTTATGTCAAAGAGTGTTCTGCCAAAGAGTGTTTTCCCCTAGGAATTCTATAGCATCTCGTCTTACATTTAGGTCCTTAATCCATTTTGAGTTTGTTTTTGTGTATGGTGTTATGGAGTATTCTAATTTCATTCTTTTACATGTAGCTGTCCAGTTTTCACAGTGCCACTTATTAAAGAAACAGTCTTTTCTCCATTGTATACTCTTGCTGCCTTTGTCATAGATTAATTGACCATAGGTGCATGGGTTTATTTCTGAGCTTTCTATACTGTTCCATTGATCTATAAGTCTGTCTTTGTGCCAGTACCAAACTGTTTTGATTACAGTATGGTACCGGAACAAAGCTTTATAGTATACTCTGAAGTCAGGGAGCCTGATTCCTCCAGCTCCATTTTTCTTTTTTAGACTGCTTTGGCTATTCGGGGTCTTTTGTGTTTCCATACAAATTTTAACATTTTTTTGCTCTAGGTCTGCAAAAAATGCCATTGGTAATTTGATAGGGATTGCACTGGTCTTCTACCTCCTTAGTGAGACTTAGTCCTAGGATTTTGATTCTTTTTGATGCAATTATAAATAGGACTGTTTTCCTAATTTCTCTGATAATTCGTGTCAGCATACAGAAATACAACAGGTTTCTATATGTTAATTTTGTATCCTACAACTTTACATAGTTCATTGATGAGTTCTAGTATTTTGGTGGTGTCTTTAGGATTTTCTGTGTATAGTTATCATGTCACCTGCAAACAGTGGCAGATTTACTTCTTCCTTTCCAATTTGGATTCCTTTTATTTTTTTTTTTCTTGTCTGATTGCTGTGGCTAGGACTTCCTTACTGTTCCACATCTTTGTTACCACTTAGTATTGTCAGTCTGTTAGGTATTTTGGACAGTGTGTGGTAATAGCTCTTTGAAGAGGTGATTTACATTTCCTTGATTACTAATGAGATTAAGCACCATTTCATGTTTAGACACCATTTGGATACCCTCTTATAAATGTCTTTCAAGTTCCTTACCCATTGATATATTACATTGTATTTTTCCTCATTGACTTGTAGAATTTTTTTTAATGTTCAGGATAATGACTTTCCTCTTTCATTAATTTTTGTTCTTGTCTTTATTATTTCTTTCCTTCCACTCTCTGTGGCATTATTTTACTATTCTTTTTCTAAGTTCTAGAGATGAATAAGTCATTAATTTTCCAGTCTCTCGTCTTTAATAATATACACACTGCATACTATCAATTTCCCTTTAAAAACAACTCTAGGGCTTCCCTGGTGGCACAGTGGTTGAGAGTCCACCTGCCGATCGATGCAGGGGACATGGGTTCGTGCTCCAGTCTGAGAAGATTCCCACATGCCGTGGAGCGGCTAGTAAGCCGTGGCCACTGAGCCTGCGCATCCGGAGCCTGTGCTCCACAACAGGAGAGGCCACAACAGTGAGAGGCCCGCGTACCGCAAAACAAACAAACAAAAAAAACAACTCTAGCTGCATTTCACAATTTCATTAGGAGATATTTTTATTATACTTTCATTCCAAACTATCTTCCTGTTTTTACTGTGATTATTTTTTTCACCCCAAAAGGGGTCAGAATTATTTATTAATTTCTAAATATGTGGGCATCTTTCAGTTATGTTTTTCTTATAGTTATTTCTAGCTTAATTCCACTGCTGTCAAAGAATATATTTTAAATGACTTAAATCCTTTAAATATGTTGTTTTATGGCCTAGCACATGATAGGGGTTTTTTTTTGTAAATGTTTCATATGTAACTGAAAAGAATATATATACTGCTCTTATTTGGTAAATATTCTACATACATCCATTAGGTCAAATTTGCTAATTGTATTAGTCATATCTTCTATATCCTACTAATTTGGGACATAGATGACTATCTGCATGTTTTCCCACATACTGCAAGAGATGTGTTAAAATCTCCCTAAACTGAAAGACAAGAGCTCCTAGATTAAAAGCAACTACTGAGTACCCAGAACAATGTTAGAAAATAGACCAACACCGAGACACATCAGTGCAATTTCACAATACTAAGGAAGAAAAGGATCTCTTAAAAACTCTCAGAGAAAAATTTTAAAATTTATACAGGGCTCCCTTGGTGGCCCAGTGGTTCAGAATCTGCCTGCCAATGCAGGGGACACAGGTTCAAGCCCTGGTCCAGGAAGATCCCACATGCCAGGGAGCAGCTAAGCCCGCGCACCACAACTACTGAGTCTGCACTCTAGAGCCCACGAGCCACAACTACTGAAGTCTGCGCACCTAGAGCCCGTGCTCCCCAGCAAGAGAAGCCACCGCAATGAGAAGCCCACACACCGCAAGTAAGAGTAGCCCCTGCTCACCACAACTAGAGAAAGCCCACGCGCAGCAACGAAGACCCAACGCAGCCAAAAATAAATAAATAAATTTATAAAATTTATACAAAGGATGAAGGATTAGCATGGCACTGCATTTCTCAATAGTAATGAGAAAAATGAAGTACTATGTTAAAAACTCTAAAAGTGTTTAAAATCTTGACATTTGTACCTGGAAAATCTATGAAATAATTGTAAGGCATTTTCAGACATGCTAATTTTTGCAAAATTTATACCCATAATAGCCTGTACACTGAAATAAAGTGGAACTTCCTAGAAGATATCCCCACTAAAATGAGAAAGTGAATCAAGAGAAATACATATGATCACAAAAAAGGAGGGCTCTGACTCAAGCAAACAGCAATGGGAATGAATGATAATGATAAAAAGAGATCTCAAGATAACTGTTGTACAGCACATATATAGATTAACCACCTATCTAAATTGGAACAACTCAGGAGGCTTTAGGAGAAACTTCTTCAAGAAAACAAATTGGGCAGAATAACAAATGTATTGGAACATACTGGGTGGAGATTTATATAAGTGGGGAAGATGCTAGAGATAAATCAATGATAAGTTCACAGAAAACCAACTCATCAAACAAAAGACATTTATTAATTTCAGAGAAAACAAAAAGTTATTTAGAAAGTAAAAATAATCATAATATACCACATGGCTCAGTTGACAACGACACTTATATAGTCATAACAGTGTAATATTGAATACTGAACTAAGCAAAATTAGAACATAAGTATATTTGAAGAATGGGAATATAATGAGAGGATAAAGAAAGACTAAGGGGCTGGATGAGGAGATCAGGCGGAGTGAGCAAAGAATATAAAAAAGAGCTAGATCTTCATCTTCCATAGTAAAAAGTCAATACATAATGTGTAAAACTAAAAACTCAAGTAGCTATATTTAGAGATATCCGTGTAAACAGAATTTTTAAAAAGCTGTAAGAGGGGCTTCCCTGGTGGCACAGTTAAGAATCCGCCTGCCAATGCAGGGGACACGGGTTCAATACCTGGTCTGGGAAGATCCCACATGCCGCAGAGCAACTAAGCCCGTGTGCCACAACTACTGAGCCTGAGCTCTAAAGCCCGCGTGCCACAGCTACTGAGCCCGAGTGACGCAACTACTGAGGCCCATGCACCTGGAGCCTGTGCTCTGCAACAGGAGAAGCCACTGCAATGAGAAGCCCGTGCACCGCAACGAAGAGTAGCCCCCGCTCGCCGCAACTAGAGAAAGCCCGCACGCAGCAACAAAAACCCAACACAGCCAAAAATAAATAAATAAAATAAATTTTTTTAAAAAAAGAAAAAAAGCTGTAAGAGTTAAAAATAGTTACCTCTGGAAAGTAGGGGATAAAGAAATGCTATTTTTCATAATTAGCCTTGACTACTTAAAAAGGATGTGCATACAGATAACAAATACAAAAACTGGATTTTAAAAAATCTATCATAAAAGTGGTGAGCAGTCAGAAATTTAAGAATGTTTTAAAAATAATCTAAAATCACTCTTAGTCTTAAGTACTTCTTTTGGAACATAAATGAAATGCTGTACATGAGTTTGTTCTAAATAAGTACTACCCTCCTCTGATGTATTTAACTCCTAGTTATTATGCACTTTTGCAAACACATTCTCAACATTCTTTAGAATCTCAGGAACTTAGTTATTTCAGGTACTTACCAAGATGCTGATTTCTGAGTAATATAGGAAATCTTAGTCAGCAGAAGTTCCAGCAGATACCCTCGGGGAGAGTCCCCCAGCATATGCAATTCATCCACAACCACCATTCCTAAAGAGATTTTCCAGATACTAGTTTTTACAGAATTTCACAATTCCAAGAATTTTAAGACTCAATATCTTGTATCTTGTACCATAAATAGCTGGCATTATAATATACTGCATGTAATACAAATTTCTAACCATAAAACAAAAATCAGATTCCACATAGCAGACAATTCTTTTCCAAGATATTTCAAGTATAATAAGTGGTCTTACCACAATGTATCCTGGATCTAGAAATCAATGATTAGCTAACTCAGGTCTAACTCAAGAAAAACTTCGTCATGTTATCAGACAATTCTTAATTGGCAACCTTGTAGAAATACATGTACGATGAAAATCAAGGACATCCACAACAATTATTCAGTGGGTTGAGTTTGCTATGGGGAAAACAGCCAGGGCAACCATACTGATGTTAGCAAGTGCTTAGAAAAACAGAATCAGATCAGGAAGAAATAAATGATTTTAAGAGGATGTTTTTGTTTGATTATGGTAGACTAGTGACTCACCCTACTATAAAACATAAATATGATCATAATTACCTCCTCCCCTACTTGGAGAATCAAACCAGTCTATGCACTTGGAATAATGCTCAAGAAGTACTGAAATTTGTATCAACGAATGCCTCCTTTAAACATTTTCATAATATCATAGTTTGTATGTGCACTAGTGTCCCCCCCACAAATCCCCCTACAAAAATAAAGACCTTTCAGACTATTTCCTAATGGTACATGATGACCCTTTTCCTCATCAGTAAGCTATTTCCAAATCATATTGTATGATGACTTATTTCAGCATTCATCCATCCAAAAAATATTTATTCTACCTAGTGTGCCAAGAACTGTGCTAGGTATAGTAGATATAACACTTAATCTGATATAACACAATCTGACAATTCTGATACAAACTGATGAATGTGATTTCTCTCTCCAAGCTTTATAGAGTGGAGCCTGTGTCTCATTAATCTTTGATTTTACTCCCCACCCCTACCCTACCCTAACTTTACCATTTAAGTTCACCAGGAAAACAATGAGTAGCTAACTGATATTCTTGCAGCTTCTATTGCTGCTATAACCATTCTCTTCCTGTTGCTACCTCTACATAGTGGGCTTTCCCAAGTGGTTGGAAAAGGAAAAAAAAAAAAAGGATTAAGGTAGAAAAGTTCCAAGCTCAAATACAGTGCCAGTTTCTATAGCTCCCTACCATTTGCCTGCTAAATGGTAGCCTCTGGGTCCAGGCCTAATCTAGATACCACAGTACCAGAATATGATAATGAATACATATATACACTAATTGCAGAGATGGCAGGTGCTTCCTTCTATTCCTGGTAAACTTTAGATAGGAAAGAAGCAATGAGAAATGACTTGAGGGTTCAAGAATACCCTCTATGCTTTGTAAAGTGCAAAAATACAAGGAAGTAGAGTCAATAACATCAGTAGGATGCAAAACTTTTTTTTTTTTTTTTTACAGAGTTCCTAACATTACAGATGCCAATTTTCACCTCCAGAAGTAAATGACAGACAATAGAATAAAACATAAGTCATACAGAAATCACAACAGCTCCACTCCATTCTATCAAAAATAGCAAGAGAAAGTATATACTTATTTTCTTATTTGCTTACCTAATAGATCCATCTTATTTTCCTCTATGAGGCGATTGATCAGACCATTGGCTCTCTCAATTGTGCAGACAGCAATATCCAAAGAAGAGAAACGCCCTGTTGGAGAGGTACTGCCCATATAACCATCTACTTTTATTCCTACTTCCTGAAACAGACTCTAAATTGAGTAAAAAGGAAAAATACAGGGGAAAATATTTGAAATTCATGAATCTTAAATTGGTTCTTTCCCAAAACATAGATATAAGTATTCAAATACATTTATCAGATTACTGTTAGTTATTCCTGGTCAGGGCACACTGGTTCTTTTTAGAATCATATACTAAAAATAAGAAGTTCAGAACTGACAAAACTCAGTACAGAGATTTTCTGTTAAGACAGAGTCAAATAAAATGGCATACTTAATCAAATAAGTTCTAAGAGCTCTTTATAGAAATTAAAATTAAAGAAAAACTACCTTAAGCACTAACATTTTTAATCTAATAAACAAGCAAGAAACTCACTCTTTCTTTAACACTAATGTAATATTTTCAGAAACAAATTTATACTTCGTGAGGAAAATATTCTCATTATCCCACTAAAGATTAGTTTTTTATACAACGGAAGAAAAGCTTTCAAAAGTCAAATGCAATGGGACTTTGATGTTAATTTTTTTAGTTTAACTTTTAACTAACATACCTTCTCAGTAAAAAGGATCATTATTTTGTTACTTTGGTCTAAGTTGAAAGGATGTTACCATGTAGAACCAGCTTTGTTGGTTATTTGACCTCTGAAATAACTGTTAAAAAGATTTATAGAACCATTGAATTTTAGAGCTGTTCATTCAATAAAATGTTTCTGAGTGTTTACTAAGTTAACCCATAGTTAACCCCATAGTTTCATTTTACCAGTGGAAAAAGCTGAGGCCCAGCAAATTATGTATCTGGCCTGAAGACACAGGTAGTGACAAAACTGGGACTAGAACTCAGATTTTTTGTATTACCACTGCAATAATCTTGGCATTCCAAAATCACATTTTTTCACTGCAGAAATCAGAATAAATTTATTCTATTTAATGAAATATTGTATTTGTAAAAATACCTTAAAGACCAGTGAGCGTCACACAAATGTATACTGTTGTCATTCATTTTTGCAGGAGAACAGGAGAAGAAAACACAGGTTTGGAGCTTTACATAAGCACCAATGGATCTTGTTCTTCATCCTCTAACGTTCCCAAATGGCCCTGCATCAGGATGGGATATGCTTCCTCAAACACACTTCCTTTCCATGCTTCAGTCTAGTCCTACTATTCACTTAAGAGTTTGATTCTTAATTTGCACTTTTATATGCTAATTAGATTACTCTGCCTATTTCCTAAGGAAAAGTTTATAAATTTTTACACAATTTTCACCGATTGCTCTTTGATTTAATGGCCCTTTCTCCTTTATGCAGTAATTTAAAAGTTTCCCCTCATAAATGGTCAACTTTTAAAGCTACATTGGGATGTAATAAAAGAAATTTTATTTTCCAATTGCTTTTATAATTCCATTTCAAATGAGTAAAGCCGAAGCTGCCAATAATAGGCCTTTCACAATTTCAAACTTAGTAAAAGAACATTACCTGGAAATAGTATTTCTTCTCTTTAGCCACAGAGACAAAGGGCAGAATAAATAGAGCTTTCTTCCGCGTTTCCAAGACCCGCTTCAAAATAAGTAGTTCAGCAACAAGAGTCTTCCCAGCACTTGTAGGAGCTAAAACAAGTTATTCGGCAAGGTTATCACAAAAAGAAGTAATATTTGATACACTGCATTAATAAACATTTTAAATCATATCCAGTAACTAAATAGCCCAAGGCTAAACTATCATTAAGGCCCCAGCTAGCATTTGAAACCTTTATACCCTGAAATGCCCCTGACTTTAAACCAGGTTTCTAAATACTCTCACAGTGAAAACAGAGACAAATAAATCTTTACATCAAATAAATGATGAATATTACTGAGTACCTAGCTTATACCTAAAGATTCTTTCCTTTAAGTACTGAACAGTTAAAAGCCCTGCTTTGGGGAAATAGATAAAATGCTTTAATACATTGTGATAGGAGCTATGATAGAAGTTGAGGGAGAAGAGCTGTAAGGAAGTTTATGGAAACAGAACTTATGAGAGCAAAGAAGGCAAGAAGAAAGGAATGCCCAGCAGAAAAAAACAGCATATGTAAAGGTCTAGAGGAAAGCCTGGTATGTTCAGATGATAGCAAGTAATTTAGTAAGCCTGAAGTATAAAGTACAAGTAGGGGAGTGAAAAAAGAGATATGAAAGTGCCACATGGAGAAGACTTTTATAATCCTACAATGCAGAGTGACAAGTGAGTTTTATGAAAAGGAATGACAAAATCATATTTATACTTTATAGAGATCACTTTTGGCTGCAGGAGCAAAGCAAGAGCAGAAAGAAAAGATTAACTAGTTAGAGAACTATTGCATAGTCTAGAAGATGATAGTAAACTAGGTAATGGACCTAAGAACAGAGAGTAGTAGCCAGAATCAAGACATTTGAGGTAACAGACACTACACTTGGTGATTAATTAATGTGAGTTGGTGAGCAGAGTTATGAATGACACCCAAGTTCTTGTTTAAGCAACTGAAACGGTCAGGCCATTCTACCAATGCCACCAACTGCCACTAGTTAGCATTAACTGAGTATTTCTTACACGCCAAAAACTTTTCTAAGCCCACACCCTGGCACTCATGCTCTCTGTGCACGTAGGCGCTCGCTCCCTCCCTCCCTCTGCTTCTCTCTCTCAACTAATTTGCAAGGTTACACAGTCAGTAAACAGCCTGAACTTATATCTATTGACAGTTAACTCTCTAATTATTTTGGCAGCCATAATGAAAATCTGGATGACTCACAATTTCAGAGAAAACTGATACAAAGGACGTACATCTTACCAAGTGATTAGATTCTAAAGTCAGTATACTAAGCACAGACGGCTAAAAATTATGTAAGTCAAAGTTGCTCTTGAAAGCTCATATAAACCTTTCATAAAGTATATTACATAGGGCTTTGTATATACAATCCTGTATAAGCAGGTCAATTTATAAACATACAACGTAAAATGTTCACACACTGAAAAGCAAGTGAGATCAACTGTGGGAAGAGCACATTTACATCTCATACTGCACACTCACTCTGGGACATGTTTTTTTTGTTGTTGTTTTTCTTTGCGGTACACGGGCCTCTCACTGTTGTGGCCTCTCCCGCTGTGGAGCACAGGCTCCGGATACGCAGGCTCAGCGGCCATGGCTCACGGGCCCAGCCGCTCCGCGGCATGTGGGATCTTCCCGGACCGGGGCACAAACCCGTGTCCCCTGCATCGGCAGGCGGACTCTCAACCACTGCGCCACCAGGGAAGCTCTGGGACACATGTTTTTTGAGAGAAATGGTAGGCAGATAATTCTGTTTAAATTGTTGGGTTTTTGCCTTCCCCCACCCTACCATCTAATGGAATTTTCATAATTTAAGTATGCATATGATGAAACTCTGCTTTTCAAATATTTTAAGACTTTATCTAGTTATAAAGCACTCTCACCCACCTTACCTCAATAGAGTGTCCTTTACATTAATAATGTCTTAAAAATAGTAGAGAAATTAACTTGCACAAATTTGAATACCTGAATAGACTAAATTCTTTCCTTCCAGGACTTGTCCAAGCAAAAGGCACTCTGCTTGCCATTCAAACATCTTTTTTACACCAAAACTGTGATATTTCTCCAGAACCGCTGTAGGAAGCCCCCAGTTTGCCAATAGCAGCTTGTCTACTTTATCGTCAGGAAACGTCTGCTTGCATTTCCCTTTTAGGAAAAAAAAGGAAATAGTTGAATTTAGTTCTAACGTAAGACTTCAGTAATTTGCTTTCCACTGTGTTTTGGGATTCCTATGTGTTGTAAAGAGGCTATTTAAAGTACATCCTGACATAAAACACATACAATATAAGGATCTGTAAGGAGCACTGGGCGCTATTAGGAGTGAATTCCCTACAGGTGATGAGATTTGGCCAACTAGTAAGTTGTTTCCGTAAATAAAGGTCGAAAAGACCCAGAAACCACTTGAAGATTACTACCAGACAGTCGCTGAATATGGACTGAAAGCTCTTCCACGTCAACAGAAAGTGACGTGCCGCACCAGGTCCTAGTCACAAACTGAGAAAGGGGAGTAGAAGCCTAGCAGGCCGTGCAAACGCGCGAGCTCCGCGCGGTGAGGACACCTCCCGACGAGTGGCCCGGCTGAGCTGCCTACCACGCCCGCTGCCCACGGAGTGCCTGCGAGTACCTGCAGCTCTGGCCGGCGGGCGGCCGCGGTCCTTCAGGCTGCGTCTCAGGCCCGGGGGCGGGCTCAGCACCGGCCCCGAGAGGAGCAGGGGGCTGTCACTGCTGTCACCGCCACTTCCCGAAAAGAAGTCTGAGCCTGGTGCTGAACGTCGGCGTTTCCCACTCCAGCGCGTCAGATTCATCGCGAAATCTTCTCGGCCATTCAGGGAAAGGCACAGTCCCAGCGTCCTCCCGCTCGGAAGAAACGAAAGCTGGCGACAGGTGCGGCCGCCATCTTCCCGCCACGGCTTTCAAACTCAGGCCTCCCAGCCCGCCCCGGAACCATAGAGTTCCCAGTGACGAGAGTAACCTGAGGACCATAGAATCGTGGGGAAGGAGGGGCTCTCGCTGGTGTCCTAGACCTCCGGCCTGTCACCTCGGTTGTCGGATAGTGAAAGAGAACCAGACTTGGACCTAGATTAAACGGGGGGAAAAACCAGACTCAGTATATATAATCTCCAATTATAATCATACTGGCTTAAAGTTTTTCCTTTTCTTTTTGTCCATGTCTGGTTTAAATAGCAAGTTTATGTTAACTTCATAAAATGAACTGCCCATAATAGGTAGAGACGTAGCTCTATTTAACATATTGTATTTTTAAAACAATTATTACAAATTATATGTGCAAAATATTATACAAGTAAAATTTAGGATTTAGAATGGAGTGCAATTTACTCCTGCTTTACTTTCTGCTTTATAACAAGATATGCGAACATATGTATATGTATAACTGATTTACAGATGGTAGGGCAGAGGTTATTTCTGTACACAATTTCTACTTTAGCCATCATACGCTGTGAGGAATATGTGATGGAGAGATAGGGACTGCGGCCGATAGACCTCTTAGGTAGTAGAACGCTGCATAGAAGGGGCTCTGGATGTGCCCGAGTGATCATTCGGAGCCAAGAGTTTGTTGATGGATCTGTGCTCTACCTTTGGCAAGGTAGAATCAAACGAGTTCTGGACTTAGATTGATGCCAGTTAATTACCCAGTTGCACAATTGGTTTCACCAAGCAAATCTAGTAAGGGAAAACCTGCCCTGAAGGGGCGGTGCTTTTCTACAGCTCTAAAAGTCTCAAAAGGAACAGTCCAATAACAACAACAAAAATTCTCATGTTTCCCGGACATGTAGTCTGGAAAATAGGAGAATCAATTCTCCTGTGAAACCTTCCTTGTTAAAAGAAAAATTTTTTGGACAGTATTCTAAAAGTCCACAAGATGGAGACATTACTCCATGAAGGAAACATTTTTCTTAGTTACCTTTCTTGCAATGATTCACTCAACTAGTTATTGAGCGTCTACTACATGCTAGGCATTGGGTATATGGCAGAGAAATGGAAGAAATGGCTCCTGCTCTCAAAGTGAAAGAGACCAGAGGAGACAGACATTAAACTAATTAATTAATTGATAATTTTAAATTGTACTATTGCTCAGGCAAAAAAGAATAGAGTGCTATCAAAGATATAAAAGGATCCTAATTTAGATTGTAGTCATGGAAGATCTTTCAGAGATGCAGTGTAGCATAGGGGTCAACAGTGCAGCAACTCTGTAGCCAATCGGTCTTTGTTTCAAGACTTAGTAGCTGTGTGATTTTGCTTAACCCCCTGAGCTTCCTTTTCCTCATCTATATGATGGAGATAATAAAAGTAACAACTATTTGGTTATTATTAGCACTAAGATAGTCATAGGTGTAAAGTGCTTACCACATAATAAGTGCTCTTCAGAGAAAGTGCTATATAAATATTCTAATATTGCTTCCAATATAAATCCAGCACTTCGATGGGAAAAGAATAAACCAAAGAAATCTCTGTCACAAAGTTATTCTATTTTTATTAGGTGAACTATGATCAAGTGAGAAAAATAATTATGAAGAAATTGAAAGGCATGGTTTGTGTCATCCTTCTAAAAAGCCTAGAGAATATTTTAAAATTTACAATGTATTTCAAACATTCAACATAAATTTCTAATTTAAAAAAAAACTCTTACAAAGACCTACTAGAGAATGGACTTGAGGATATGGGGAGGGGGAAGGGTAAGCTGTGACAAAGCGAGAGAGGCATGGACATATACACACTACCAAATGTAAAATAGATAGCTAGTGGAAAGCAGCCACATAGCACAGGGAGATCAGCTCGGTGCTTTGTGACCACCTGGAGGGGTGGGATAGGGAGGGTGGGAGGGAGGGAGACGCAAGAAGGAAGAGATATGGGAACATATGTATATATATAATTGATTTACTTTGTTATAAAGCAGAAACTAACACACCATTGTAAAGCAATTATACTCTAATAAAGATGTAAAAAAAGAACTCTTAGAAAATACAAAGGAGAAGGTTACTTCTCAAAAATGTTAAACATTTTTTGTGCTAATAGTTACCATAATAATTAAAGCTAATACACCTGAAGTATTTCCCACCTGTCTTTTAACTGTGAGCTTGGATTCCTTGGAATTGTATCTGTGGTAATTCCTTAAGGTCTGCATTAAAGACCTTGAAAATTTTTTTGAATATATTTCTGCCAGCTACCTGGGAGACATATCAATTCTGGCCAATTTTAAATGTAATCTTTGGGTTGGCATTTTTTAAGATATGGAAGTAGTAATGTTAGACACCAGAGCCAGATTTGGACAGCTTCCACACTCACCATCTCAATGTTCAGAAGAGATATTTCTCTGCTTTACTTTCTGAGGGAGCTGTCGTTTTGGGGTTTTGGCTTTATACAGGGGATTTTAGATCTTACCACCCACCCTGCCAGGAACACCAGATTCCTATCCCCCAGAACACATAATCCATTAAAATCCATACTCTAGACCACCAGGGATCAGCAGACATCACTATGGAAAATTTTGGTTCTAATGCTTCACTTCTCTACTTACTCCTTTTATTAAGGAGTCAAATGTCAAATTATTTGACTGACAAGGAAATCTCTGATTTTACCAGTTTAGTCATGAATTTTAAAGGAAGTATTTTTTATATAACATCCAGAATTTTAAGGAAAGTGTGCTGTTCTAGAAGTGGTTTCTTGTTTGGCCTAATATTGCTAAAGACAGAAGTAAAGGAAACTCAGTAACAATTGATGTGCCTTCAAAGATGTCATCTGATTATTTTAGTAAGTTGCACAAATAATGAAGAGTGGTTTATCCATTGAAATTGCAGAGGTTATATGAAAAAATGAAATTTACACAAACTAAATTGTGAATTGACTAAAACAGAAACATCTAACCAGACTAAATAAATTCTGTGCTTCTCAGGTATGTAACGTACAACATGATAAATATAATTAACACTGCTGTATGTTACATATGAAAGTTGTTAAAAGAGTAAATCCTAAGAATTCTCATCACAAGAAAAAACTTTTTTTCTATTTTTTTCTATTTCTCTGTTTGTATCTATATGAGATGATGGATATTTACTAACTTGTGATAATCTTTTCACGATGTATGTAAGTCAAATCATTATGCTGTACACCTTATACAATTATATCTCAATAAAACTGGAAGAAAAAAGCAATAAAAGAACTATGTGCTTCTCACATGAGTGGAAGTGATTGGCAAAAATAAAAACAGCTGGAAAATACACTTGATCAGAAATATGGGATGCAGGATAGCCTCATCCACCAGAGGGCAGACAACAGAAGCAAGAACTACAATCCTGCAGCCTGTGGAACAAAAACCACATTCACAGAAAGATGAAAATGCAGAGGGCTATGCACCAGATGAAGGAACGAGATAAAAACCCAGAAAAACAACTAAATGAAGTGGAGATAGGAAACCTTCCAGAAAAAGAATTCAGAATAATGATAGTGAAGATGATCCAGGACCTCGGAAAAAGAATGGAGACAAAGACCGAGAAGATGCAAGAAATGTTTAACAAAGATCTACAAGAATTAAAGAACAAACAAACAGAGATGAACAACACAATAATTGAAATGAAAAATACACTAGAAGGAATGAATGGCAGAATAACTGAGGCAGAAGAATGGATAAGTGACCTGGAAGACAGAATGGCGGAATTCACTGCCATGAAACAGAATAAAGAAAAAAGAATGAAAAGAATTGAAGACAGCCTAAGAGAGCTCTGGGATGATATTAAACGCAACAACATTCACATTATATGGGTCCCAGAAGGAGAGGAGAGAGAGAAAGGACCCGAGAAAATATTTGAAGAGATTATAGTCAAAAAGTTCCCTAACATGGGAAAAGAAATAGCCACTCAAGTCCAGGAAGTGCAGAGTCCAATATAGGATAAGCCCAAGGAGAAACATGCTGAGACACATAGTAATCAAATTGGCAAAAATTAAAGACAAACAAAAATTATTGAAAGCAGCAAGGGAAAAATGACAAATAATATACAAGGGAACTCCCATAGGGTGAATAGCTGATTTCTCAGCAGAAACTCTACAAGCCAGCAGGGAGTGGCATGATATACTTACAGTGATGAAAGGGAAGAACCTACAACCAAGATTACACTACCCGGCAAGGATCTCATTCAGATCCGATGGAGAAATCAAAAGCCTTACAGACAAGCAAAAGCTAAGAGAATTCAGCACCACCAAACCAGCTCTACAACAAATGCTAAAGGAACTTCTCTAGGTGGGAAACACAAGAGAAGAAAAGGACCTACAAAAACAAACACAAAACAATTAAGAAAATGGTAATAAGGACACACATATTGATAATTACCTTAAATGTGAATGGACTAAATGCTCCTGCCAAAGGACACAGGCTTGCTGAATGGATACAAAAACAAGACCCACATATATGCTGTCTACAAGAGACCCACTTCAGACCTAGGGACACATACAGACTGAAAGTGAGGGGATGGAAAAAGATATTCATGCAAAAGGAAATCAAAAGAAAGCTGGAGTAGCAATACTCATATCAGATAAAATAGACTTTAAAACAAAGAATGTTACAAGAGGGCTTCCCTGGTGGCGCACTAGTTGAGAGTCCGCCTGCCGATGCAGGGGACACAGGTTCGTGCCCCAGTCCGGGAAGATCCCACGTGCCATAGAGCGGCTGGGCCCGTGAGCCATGGCCACTGAGCCTGCGCATCCGGAGCCTGTGCTCCGCAACGGGAGAGGCCACAACAGTGAGAGGCCCGCGTACTGCAAAAAAAAAAAAAAAAGAATGTTACAAGAGACAAGGAAGGACAATACATAATGATCAAGGGATCAATCCAAGAAGATGATATAACAATTATAAATATATATGCACCTAACATAGGAGCACCTCAATACATAAGGCAACTGCTAGCAGCTATAAAAGAGGAAATCGACAATAACACTATAATAGTGGGGGCTTTAACACCTAACTAACACCAATGGACAGATCCTCCAGACAGAAAATTAATAAGGAAACACAAGCTTTAAACGACACAATAGACCAGATTGATTTAACTGATATTTGTAGGACATTCCATCCAAAAACAGCAGAATAAACTTTTTTCTCAAATGCACATGGAAAAATCTCCAGGCGAGATCACATCTTGGGTCACAAATCAAGCCTCAGTAAATTTAAGAAAACTGAAATCACATCAAGCATCTTTTCTGATCAAAACGCTACGAGGGTTTTCCCTGGTGGTACAGTGGTTGAGAGTCCGCCTGCCGATGCAGGGGACACGGGTTCGTGCCCCGGTCCGGGAAGATCCCACATTCTGTGGAGTGGCTGGGTCCGTGAGCCATGGCCGCTGAGCCTGCACGTCCAGAGCCTGTGCTCCGCAACGGGAGAGACCACAACAGTGAGAGGCCAGCATACCGCAAAAAAAAAGAAAAAAACCCTATGAGATTAGAAATCAATTACAGGGGAAAAACGTAAAAAACACAAACACAAGGAGGATAAACAATACTTTCTAAATAATCAAGAGATCACTGAAGAAATCAAAGAGGAAATCAAAAAATACCTAGAAACAAATGACAATGAAAACACGACGATGCAAAATTATGGGATGCAGCAAAAGCAGTTCTAAGAGGGAAGTTTATAGCTACACAAGCCTACCTCAAGAAAGAAGAAAAATCTCAAATAAACAATGTAACCTTACACCTAAAGGAACTAGAGAAAGAAGAACAAACAAAACCGAAAGTTAGCAGAAGAAAAGAAATCATAAAGATCAGAGCAGAAATAAATGAAATAGAAACAAAGAAAACAATAGCAAAGATCAATAAAACTAAAAGCTGGTTCTCTGAGAAGATAAACAAAGATGATAAGCCATTAGCCAGACTCATCAAGAGAAAGAGGGAGAGGAATCAAATCAATAAAATTAGAAATGAAAAAGGAGAAGTTACAACAGACACTGCAGAAATACAAAGCATCCTAAGAGACTACTACAAGCAACTCTATGACAATAAAATGGACAACCTGGAAGAAATGGACAAATTCTTAGAAAGGTATAACCTTCCAATACTGAAACAGGAAGAAATAGAAACTATGAACACACCAATCACAAGTATTGAAATTGAAACTGTGATTAAAATTCTGCCAACAAACAGAAGTCCAGGACCAGATGGCTTCACAGGTGAATTCTATCAAACATTTAGAGATGAGCTAACACCCATCCTTCTCAAACTCTTCCAAACAATTGCAGAGGAAGGAACATTCCCAAACTCATTCTATGAGGCCACCATCACCCTGATACCAAAACCAGAGAAAGATACTACAGAAAAGGAAAATTACAGATCAATATCACTGATGAATATAGATGCAAAAATCCTCAACAAAATACTAGCAAACAGAATCCAACAATACATCAAAAGGATCATACACCATGATCAAGTGGGATTTATCCCAGGGATGCAAGGATTCTTCAATATACGCAAATAAATCAATGTGATACACCATATTAACAAATTGAAGAATAAAAACCATATGATCATCACAATAAATGCAGAAAAAGCTTTTGACAAAATTCAACACCCATTTATGATAAAAACTCTCCAGAAAGTGGGCACAGAGGGAACATACTTCAACACAATAAAGACCATAGTTGACAAACCCACAGCAAACATCATTCTCAATGGTGAAAAACTGAAAACATTTCCACTAAGATCAGGAACAAGACAAGGATGCCTACTCTCACCACTATTATTCAACATAGTTTTGGAAGTCCTAGCCACGGCAATCAGAGAAGATAAAGAAATAAAAGGAATACAAATTGGAAAAGAAGAAGTAAAACTGTCACTGTTTGCAGATGACATGATACTATACATAGAGAATCCTAAAGATGCCACCAGAAAATTACTAGAGCTAATCAATGAATTTGGTAAAGTTGCAGGATACAAAATTAATGCACAGAAATCTCTGGCATTCCTATACACTAATGATGAAAAATGTGAAAGTGAAATCAAGAAAACACTCCCATTTACCATTGCAACAAAAAGAATAGAACACCTAGGAATAAACTTACCTAGGGAGACAAAAGACCTGTATGCAGAAAACTATAAGACACTGTTGAAAGAAATAAAAGATGATACTAACAGATGGAGAGATATACCATGTTCTTGGATTGGAAGAATCAATATTGTGAAAATGACTATACTACCCAAAGCAATCTACAGATTCAATGCAATCCCTATCAAATTACCAATGGCATTTTTTACAGAACTAGAACAAAAAATCTTAAAATTTGTATGGAGATACAAAAGACCCTGAATAGCCAAAGCAGTCTTGAGGGAAAAAAACGGAGCTGGAGGAATCAGACTCCCTGACTTCAGACTATACTACAAAGCTACATTAATCCAGACAATATGGTACTGGCACAAAAACAGAAATATAGATCAATGGAACAGGATAGAAAGCCCAGAGATAAACCCACGCATCTATGGTCACTTAATCTATGACAAAGGAGGCAAGGATATACAATGGAGAAAAGACAGTCTCTTCAGTAAGTGGTGCTGGGAAAACTGGACAGCTACATGTAAAAGAATGAAATTAGAACACTCCCTAACACCATACACAAAAATAAACTCAAAATGGATTAAAGACCTAAATATAAGACCAGACACTATAAAACTCTTGGAGGAAAACATAGGAAGAACACTCTTTGACATAAATCACAGCAAGATCTTTTTTGATCCACCTCCTAGAGTAATGGAAATAAAAACAAAAATAAACAAGTGGGACCTAATGAAACTTAAAAGCTTTTGCAAAGCAAAGGAAACTACAAACAAGTTGAAAAGACAACCCTCAGAATGGGAAAAAATATTTGAAAATGAATCAACAGACAAAGGATTAATCTCCAAAATATATAAGCAGCTCATGCAGCTCAATATTAAAAAAACAAACAACCTAATCAAAAAATGGGCAGAAGACCTAAACAGACATTTCTCCAGAGAGGACATACAGATGGCCAAGAAACACATGAAAAGCTGCTCAACATCACTAATTATTAGAGAAATGCAAATCAAAACTACAAGGAGGTATTACCTCACACCAGTCAGAATGGGCATCATCAGAAAATCTACAAACAACAAATGCTGGAGAGGGTGTGGAGAAAAGGGAACCCTCTTGCACTGTTGGTGGGAATGTAAATTGATACAGCCACTATGGAGAACAGTATGGAGGTTCCTTAAAAACTCAAAATAGAACTACCATATGACCCAGCAATCCCACTACTGGGCATATACTCAGAGAAAACCATAATTCAAAAAGACACATGCACCCCAATGTTCATTGCAGCACTCTCTACAATAGCCAGGTCATGGAAGCAACCTAAATGCCCATCGACAGATGAATGGATAAAGAAGATGTGGTACATATATACAATGGAATATTACTCAGCCATAAAAAGGAACGAAACTGGGTCATTTGTAGAGATGTGGATGAACCTAGAGACTGTCATGGAGTGAAGTAAGCGAGAAAGAGAAAAACAAATACATATTAACTTATATATGTGGAACCTAGAAACATAGTACAGATTAACCGTCTTGCATGGCAGAAATTGAGACACAGATGTAGAGAACAAATGTATGGACACCAAGGGGGGAAAGTAGCGGCGGGTGGGGTTGGTGGTGTGATGAATTGGGAGTTTGAGATTGACATGTATACACTGATGTGTATAAAATGGATGACTTGTAAGAACCTGCTGTATAAAAAAAATAAATTAAATAAAATCCAAAAAAAAAAAAGAAACCCTTTTGACTCCCATAGGAGCCTGAATTTCCACTACTCCATTTACCCACACTTGAACATGGCTGTTTAATTATGTCTTCCCCACTAGACATAATCTCCATAAAGTCAGAGATCATGTCTGTTATGGTTGACTTTGTATATCCTGCTGATGAGTATTGAAGGTCTCAGGCGTTTGTTCCATAAATCTTTACTACAATCCTTTGAAGGAATTACTTATTGCATCTGGTTGTTCTGTCAGTTATTGAGAGAGAGATGTTGGAGTCTCCAATTATGAATCTGGTTTTGTTTATTTTTCCTTTCAGCTCTATCAGTTTTTGCTTCACATTTGTTGTTTCATATGTACACATTTAGGATTGCTATGTCTTCTTGGTATATTGATCCTTTTATCATTATGTAATGTCCCTCTCTGTCCTTGATAAGTTTTTTGCTTTGCTCTGTACTTCATGGGATATTAAGATAGACACTCCAACTTTCTTTTGATTAATGTTTGCATTTTATATTTTCTATCCTTTTATTTTTAACCAACTTATGTAATTATATTTGAACTTAGTTTATTGTATAGAATATACAGTTGACTCGTTTCCTCCCCACCTACTCTGCCACTCACTGTCTCTAAATTTTCATATTTAGACCATATATATTTAATGTAATTATTGATATTAGGGCTTAGGTTTCTTATATCATTTTTTGTTTTACGTTTATGTTTGTGGGTTTTTTTTTAACATCTTAATTGGGGTATAATTGCTTTACAATGGTGTGTTAGTTTCTACTTTATAACAAAGTGAATCAGTTATACATATACATATGTTCCCATATCTCTCCCCTCTTGTATCTCCCTCCCTCCCACCCTCCCTATCCCACCCCTCCAGGCGGTCACAAAGCACCGAGCTGATCTCCCTGTGCTATGCGGCTGCTTCCCACTAGCTATCTACCTTACGTTTGGTAGTGTATATATGTCCATGCCTCTCCCTCGCTTTGTCACAACTCACCCTTCCTCCTCCCCGTATCCTCAAGTCCGTTCTCCACTAGGTCTGTATCTTTATTCCTGTCTTACCCCTAGGTTCTTCATGACATTTTTTTTTCTTAAATTCCATATATATGTGTTAGCATATGGTATTTGTCTTTTTCTTTCTGACTTACTTCACTCTGTATGACAGACTCTGGGTCTATCCATCTCATTACAAATAGCTCAATTTCATTTCTTTATATGGCTGAGTAATAGTCCATTGTATATATGTGTCACATCTTCTTTATCCATTCATCCGATGGTGGGCACTTAGGTTGTTTCCATCTCTGGGCTATTGTAAATAGAGCTGCAATGAACATTTTGGTACATGACTCTTTTTGAATTATGGTTTTCTCAGGGTATATGACCAGTAGTCGGATTGCTGGGTCGTATGGTAGTTCTATTTTTAGTTTTTTAAGGAACCTCCATACTGTTCTCCATAGTGGCTGTACCAATTCACATTCCCACCAGCAGTGCAAGAGTGTTCCCTTTTATCCACACCCTCTCCAGCATCTATTGTTTCTAGATTTTTTTAATGATGGCCATTCTGACTGGTGTGAGATGATATCTAATTGTAGTTTTGATTTGCATTTCCCTAATGGTTAATGATGTTGAGCATTCTTTCATGTGTTTGTTGGCAGTCTGTATATCTTCTTTGGAGAAATGTCTATTTAGGTCTTCTGCCCATTTTTGGATTGGGTTTTTTCTTTTTTTGTTATTGAGCTGCATGAGCTGCTTGTAAATTTTGGAAATTAATCCTTTGTCAGTTGCTTCATTTGCAAATATTTTCTCCCATTCTGAGGGTTGTCTTTTGGTCTTGTTTATGGTTTCCTTTGCTGTGCTAAAGCTTTGAAGTTTCATTAGGTCCTATTTGTTTATTTCTGTTTTTATTTCCATTTCTCTAGGAGGTGGGTCAAAAAGGATCTTGCTGAGATTTATGTCATAGAGTGTTCTGCCTATGTTTTCCTCTAAGAGTTTGATAGTTTCTGGCCTTACATTTAGGCCTTTAATCCATTTTGAGCTTATTTTTGTGTATGGTGTTAGGGAGTGATCTAATCTCATACTTTTACCTGTAGCTGTCCAGTATTCCCAGCACCACTTATTGAAGAGGCTGTCCTTTCTCCACTGTACATTCCTGCCTCCTTTATCAAAGATAAGGTGACCATATGTGCATGGGTTTATCTCTGGGCTTTCTATCCTGTTCCATTAATCTATCTTTCTGTTTTTGTGCCAGTACCATAGTGTCTTGATGACTGTAGCTTTGTAGTATAGTCTGAAGTCTGGGAGCCTGACTCCTCCAGCTCCGTTTTTCATTCTCAAGATTGCTTTGGCTATTCGGGGTCTTTTGTGTTTCCATACAAATTGTGAAATTTTTTGTTCTAGTTCTGTGAAAAATGCCAGTGGTAGTTTGATAGGGATTGCATTGATGAAACTGAGGTGAAGAGTTTAAACTGTTCATGATCACATTC
The DNA here is from genome assembly GCF_008692025.1 of Phocoena sinus. Classification (NCBI taxonomy): domain Eukaryota; kingdom Metazoa; phylum Chordata; class Mammalia; order Artiodactyla; family Phocoenidae; genus Phocoena; species Phocoena sinus. Next base: position 77,423,183 of record NC_045766.1, on the reverse strand, counting down.
CTAGAAAAGTACAGTTGATAAGCAAAATTTCTACTATTAAACATAAATGATTCAGAGATTACTGAATCTCTACTCCACTTCTAGCCACTTATCTTAACAAACATAGTTCCTACTCATCAAAGTTCCATCTCAGGGTGAAACCCTCTCCTTTTTGAAAAAATAATTGCTGGAGATTACATTTTTTTTACTTATTTCCACTTTTTATTATATAGAAAATATAAACAAAAAAAGAGGGGAGTTCCCTGGTGGTCTAGTGGTTAGGATATAGTGCTTTCACTGCTGTGGCCCAGGTTCAGTCCCTGGTTGGGGAACTGAGATCTCACAAGCCGCATGGCATGGCCAAAAAACAAAACCACAACAGAATAGTATAATTTTATGGGTCTATCATTTAATCTTAGCAAGTATACATCTCATTTAGCATAGTGTTTTTGAGGTTCATTCATGTTGTATAAAATGCATCAGTAATCCATTACTTTTATTGCTGAATGGTATTGCATTGTATGAATACAAAAAGTTGGTGTCTTCATTCAGTAAGGAGATTTAGATTGTTACCAACTAGGCAATAATGAACAATGCTGCTATGAATAGTTGGGTATACATCTTTGCATAGATAAATGTTCTTATTCCCTTGGGTAGATTCCTAGGAAGAAATTGCCAGATGGTTTTTCAAAGTGGCTATATCATTTAACAGTCCCACCTGTAATTTCCAATTGCTGTATGAAAGTTCCAATTTCTCCACACTCTTCCACATCTTCATTTATATATCTTCTTTGGTGAAAAGCTTACTCAAATCTATTAATTAGGTTTAAAGGATTTTTAATTGGAATATATGCCTTCTTATTTTTGAGATACAAGAGTTTATTATATATTCCAGATGCAAATCCTTTCAGATATATGATGTTTTCCTTCTGCCTGAAGGATGATCTTTAACATATCCTATAGCGCAAGTCTGCTGGTAATGGATTATTTCAACTTTTGTACGTCTAAAAGCATCTTTTCACAGATGACTTTTCGCAGAATGGTCTGATGAACTTTCCAGTGTATACCTGTTGATGTTTGGGGGGTTCTCATCTTCTTAAGCCCTGATGATTCCTTGCTGTCTTCCTTCTGCATCTTTGTGCACAGATAAGTGGGAAGCCACAGACAATCAGCAGCTTCAAGATCCATTTGATAAACACAAGAAAGGAAGTGTCAGAACAGTCTGGCTCTTACACCAAGATATAGGCATAAATCTTTGAGGCAAAAAATTGTTATAGCCTTACTAAAAGGGATAATATTACAAATAAACACAAAAGCAAGCTGATAATAATCTAAGAGTATGTAAAAATGTAAATATATACACAAAGATTAGTCTTTTCCTTTTTTATCACCTGTGAGCTTTTTATTTAATTTACTTTTATATGTTGTGTTTAATATACAAATAGATAATAAATTTAAAGCCTTTACCTTTATTTTTAATACATAATTAAATCAGACATTGTATATATCACATAGGATTTAACATCTTAACTTGTAACATCTTTCTGCTAAACAGACAATATACAATCCAATGAGATAGTTACATTCTTTTTAATTTAATTTTTATTTTATTTTGGCTTCACTGTGCCACATGCAGGATCTTAGTTCCCCGACCAGGGATTGAACCTGTGCTGTGCCACCTACAGTGGAAGCGTGAAGTCTCAACCACTGGACCACAGGGGAAATCCCAACATTCTTTGGTTCATATCAAGACTTTGAAATCCAGTGAAAAATTTACACTTACCAACATATCTCAATGTAAATGCTAAATTTTCATCAGAAATACTTACTCTGCATTTAGAGTTCATAAAATTTACATTTGAAAGAGTAGATTCACATATGCAAGTTGTTCTAAGCATATTAAAAAGCTTCCCAATAACTGGATTGAAAACCAGTGTTTAAAGTTAAATTAATTAAAATTCAATAAAATTAAAAATTCAGTACTTGGTGGAACCAGTCACATTTTTGTGTTTGACAGCCATGTTGGGTGGTGGCTACTATGCTATACAGAAGAGCTCTAGAGAGTAATTGGGTGGCTGGGAAACAAGGATGGTTTCAAATTTGTACTATTTCCATACATGACAACACAAATACATGAATAAAACATTGTCTTGTTTTAAAGCAATATGGTAACTAGTAAGTTGTAGAGATCGCAAATGCACCCCTACAGGATGAATGTGGGGGCAAAAGAGTTATCTTAATATTATATGAGTTTCTTGTAACTTAAAACAAAATTCCTAGTAACAGCATTTCATAAACATATTCCGAAAGTGCTGTATCACAAAAAACTTATTTCAAAGTAAAGATTATATGCCTGGTAAAACTACACTATTTAATTAAAAGAATAGGATCAGGGGACTTCCCTGGCTATCCAGTGGTTAAGAATCCGCGCTTCCACTGCAGGGGGCAAGGGTTCGACCCCTGGTCGGGGAACTAAGATCCCGAATGCTGCGTGGCATGGCCAAAAAAAGAAAAAAAGAAGAGGATCAGAGTGTTGATGAAGATATGGCTATTTAAGGTAAATGCAAACAGTTCGAATAGAATACTTTTGTAAAATGTGAGTAGAAAAAATCAATAATTATAAATTAATATTTTATATATTTGATTTCAAATATATATGAACTTCAAAAATAAATTAGATACTATAAGTTTAGGAATATGTACATTTAAATATGTGATTATATTAAATATATGTGTAAAAGTTATTTCTGTGTGTGTTCATAAGTAGCATCAGTTTTATAGTTTTGTTGGTAGTGTATATTCTTGTCTGGTTTTAGTGTTGGTGTTGGGAACTTCAAATACAGAAGTGAGGACCAAGTGAAGACTCTTCTTCCTTATACTGAAATGGGCATATAGCAGGAGAATTAGCACAACATTGCCTTGAATTCTATAACTTACTTGTTCTTTTAATGGCTATTAGTCCATTCAGTGTCTGCAGTTCTTTTTCAGCAAATTTTGGAAATTGTATTTTCTTAGAAAATTTCCTTTTTCTCTCCATTGCCATTTTTAAAAATACTCCATAATTTTTCAATTGTCTCCACATATTTAGTTATGTCTCATTTCTTATGAACCTTTTCTCAGAAGAGCAAATAGAGGTTCAGAAAGCCTGGAGAAGAAAAAACCCATTTTCTAGATGAGATAGACTAGGTTCCTGAATAAATAAATAAGAGGAAACCCATATTGAAGAGTGTGTTATATATTCAGGCACAGGGACGTGAGGTTTTTTCCCAGTTTCTAAAAGAAACAAAATATGGAAAAGAAGACAAGGGAAACCACTGTCCACTGTCCTGAGGTTAGGCGGGGTAGACAGACTGGGTACAGAGAAAATTGAAGAGGTAACATTTCCTAGCAGGGACAAACTAAATTTCAGAAAACAGAGGACAGAGTGCTGTTACACAGGGCTCAGCCTCCTAGAGTCAAGACCTGGGATCTTTATCTCCTAGATTCCAAGCCTGGTTGCGGGGAAGACATGGGAAATTCACAGTTGTGGTATTTTGGGGATCTGAGTGGGAAGGGGATTGTGTTAGTGTAACCACCTCCTCTCCATCTCTGCTCTGCAGCAAAATGGAAGAAGCCTCATGAACGCACCTCATTCACACACACACAGCATGAAGAGTTGGAGGCTTTGTTTAGCTGCAATATGTTTCCAGATAAAAACCTCCAGAGAGAACTTGCTTTAAAACTCAACCTACCAGCGTCTACAATAAAGGTCTGTCTGATCCTCTGAGGTGTGTTTTGAGCCGCCATCCAAATTACATTCTACTATTCAGCCTGGAAATTCCCTCTGTAACACAATGAAGAAGTAACATTGTTACTTCATTGTAACACAATGAAGTAGTAACACTTCATTTATTGAGTACCTACTGTGTGCCAGTACTGAGCTGGGCACATTGTATATGTTGGCTTTATTATCATCCAGTTTAAAGGATGTGGAAAAGTGAGCTTCGGGAGCCAAGTGACTGGTTCACGGAGATAATATATAGTATAACTGGAATTAGAACTCCAGAGGTACGAAAGAGCTCAAATTAGAGAAATGACTCTCATCCCGACAGACTTCTTACTTAGGAACTTCTCTAGCAAAACTCTGCAATCATTTATTCACAACATTACCAACAGACAAGTAACTTCTCCAACATCTGAGTCTGCTAAGGCCCCAAATTTTTGTTAGAATATTGCTCACTGAAGAGGCCTTCTAAAATAATCCTTGAAAATCCCTTAGTTCAAATTCTCCACCTCTCCCTACATCCCTGAACTTCCTTCTCTTCTCTAGAGTTCAGGACCCTTTCTCTGAACCCCAGCACAACCTCTGAGACATACCCTCCTTTTTTTTCTTTCTTTTTCCTCTAGGGCCCAGCCTTGATCCCTCATTGTTCCTATTGACTCCATTCATACCTACCTCTGCTCTCACAGAACTCAGTATCATAGTGATTTGGAGAGGACATGAGGGTTATAATCTGACATTTTTCACCCAGGAGAAGCCTCAAACTCCTTCTCCAGTAGCAGACCATAATCTCCTCTCTTCCCCCACTCCCAGATTTGGTTCAGGAATCAGCAGTTCAAAAAGAGGAAGTAGCAGTGGCAACAGGAGCAGCAATCACTAAAGCCACCGAACCAGGTCCTTCCAGCCAAGAATGTGCCCACAGCATCAACCAGTCCTCATTCTTTTCTCCCTGCAGTTTCAGATTCTTATAGCTCCCACTCACCTCAGCCCTTAGACCCTTTCCATTGGGCAGGGGACTCTATAATCACTGAGATTGCTACAAGTGATGTCCAAATGCAAGATCCTCAGTTGGAGCGGCTAGTGGCCTCAGTTCCTGCTTTGTACTCTGATGCCTATGACATAGCACAAATCATGGAACTGTACAGTTTTCCTGATGAGGATGAGATAGCCAGCTCTTCTTCCCATTCTCTGTATCATTATCTCTCACCGACAAAGCCCAGTTAGAATAGAGTTCTTTTCTTAGCCTCTTTGCTGATCCAGCTGTAGGTTTATCTCCTGGGCAAACCTGCTTCAGTATGACAAGCTGGAGCTTTGCAGCCTACAGTCTAAGAAACAGCCTGGAATTCCAGAACCCCTTCAGTATGGCACACTTTGGATGTTGCTGATCAAAGTACTAATAAATATCAGACAGTATTGAAAAAGGATCTTCTTGCACCTTGTACATGCTCTTTCCTTTGCCTGCTTTTAACCCAAATATCTGGCTCAGTGTTACTTGGATTTCCATGGAAATGTTGTAAAAACTAGGAGCTTCCCGCAAGTATAGCTCAGTACTACACAATCAGCCCCACAACTCTCCCTGGAGAGGCCTTCCTAGTCCCTTTGATGGCCAATGAGACCGCAAAATTCCCTCTTCCCAAAACTATCTTTGACTTTTTAAAAGGTCAGTAGCATTTAGGGGTCATCCACTTTTAATGTCAGCAGGTTTATAAACTTACATTTTCAACAGACTTTTAGAATGACAGTTAAGCTAATTTTCCAGCTATATGATTAACGAACAAAATTAATGGCACTTCTCAAAAGCAATAATAAACACATAATAAGATAAGTACCTCTCAATGAAAAATGTAAAGTATCTAGGAATTAACTAAGAAAATTAAGACCTCTGTACAGAAAAGTTTAAAACTTAATAATGGACATTGGAAATGTTTGAATAAAAGACATTTGAAGCCATAAAATAATCAATTTAACAGCGTTAAAATCACATAAATCATGTTCTCCAAACACAACGGAATGAAAATAGAAATCAATAGTAGAAGAAAATTCAGGAAATTCACAAATATATGGATATTAAAAAGCACACTCCTAAATAACCAGTAAAGAAGAAATCAGAAGGAAAATTAGGAAATATGTGAAGATGAATGAAAACAAAAACACAATATACCAAAACTTATGGGATGAGCCTAAATCAGTGCTTAGAAAGAAATCTATAGCTGAAAAAGCCTATATTTAAAGAATAAGCTCTCAAATCAACCTTTTTTTTTAAATAGGAGGGAAGCTGGCATAGTTATATTAATATCTATCAAATTAAACTTTAAGGCAAAACATTTTGTTGGAAGTAAAAGTATATTAGACAAGGATAAAGGGAACATTTAACCTGAAAGATATAATAATTCTGAATTTGTATACATTTAACATATTCCCAAAATATATGAAGTAAAAATTAACAAAACTCTTGGGGAAACTTAACAAATACATAATCATAATAGATGATGTTATCCATAGGTCAAATGAATAAAAATTTTGCATGGGTAGAGATTTTAACCATACAGTTAATAGGCTTGATTTAATGAAAGTATGTAGATTTCTGCATTCAGCTGGTAGAGAATACACATTCTTTTCAAGTACCTAATGACTACATATTAGACCACAAAGCAAATCTTAACAAACTCAATAACATACAAACAGCATTCTTTGATCATAAGGCAATTTAATTAGAAGAAACTCCAACCTCTCTCTCAATTTAGAAAGTAAAAATGACATTTCTAAGTGATTAATCGAGCATGGGAGAAATTAGGTGAATAATCTGGTAGCATACATTATATAATAACAATAACTATCAGCATTCACTGGGGGAAAGTAATAGAGATAGTAGCAGTAGCAGGTTTGAATGTCTTGTTACCCATCACATTCTGGGTCATCACAGAGGGATCTTGAAGGGCAAGACTGCAGACCTAGGGTAGAGACATTGGCCCTTAGGTTGTGAGGTTTTTTGCTTACTGGTTTTTTCTAAATTATGTTTTATTTTTTTAATAGTCTTTATTTTTAGAGTAGTTTTCATTTCACAGCAAAATGAGCAGAAGGTACAGAGATTTCCCATATAGCCCCTGCTCCCACATACACACAGCCTTCCCCACTATCAACAACCCACACCAGAATGGTCCATTTGTTATAACTGATGAACCTACACTGATACATCTTTATCACCTAAAGTCCATAGTTTACATTAGAGTTAGCTCTCAGTGTTGTACATTATATGGATTTTGACAAATAGGTAATTGTCATGTGTCCACCATTATAGTATCATATAGGATAGTTTCACTGCCCTAAAAATCCTCTGTGCTCCACCTATCCATCCCTTCCTCTCCCCTAATCTCTGGCAACCACTGATCCTTGTCTCCATAGTTTTGCTTTCAAATTAATAACTTTTCACCTTAAGAAACTAGAAAAAGAAGAGCAAAATAAATCCAAAGCAAGCAGAAGTAAGGAAATAAAGGCTAAAGTGGAAATAAATGAAATAGAGAATAGAAAAGCAATAGAGCAAACCAATGAAATTAAAGGCAAGCTAGATAGAAGAAGAAGGAGAAGGAGAAGAAGAAGGAGAAGGAGAAGGAGAAGGAGAAGGAGAAGAAGAAGAAGAAGAAGAAGAAAAAGAGGGAGAAGAAGAGAAAGAAGAAGATGAAGGGGAGGAGAAGGGGAGGGGAGGAGGAGGAAGGAGAGGAGGGGGACAAGGGAGAAGAAGAAGAAGAATCAAATTACTAGAATCAGAAATGGGATGTAACTACCAACCTTACAGAAATAAAAAGCATTATAAATAAATATTATGAACATTTGTGTTACTTTATAATTTGTATAACTAATTAGATAACTTAGATGAAATGGGCAAATTCCTAGGAAGACACAAAATGCCAAATCTGACTCAACAAGAAATAGAAATGCTGCAAATAGACCTTTAACAAGTAAAGAGATTGAGTTAGTAATTAAAAACTTTCCACAAAGAAAAGTCCAGGCCCAGGTGGCATCATTGCTAAATTCTACTAAATGTTTAAAGAATTAACAATCCTTTACAAATTCGTCTAAAAAACAAGAGAACACTTCCTAACTCATTTTGAGACCAGTATTATCCTGATACCAAAACTGGACAGCTATATGTAAACAATGAGATTAATACATTCCCTCACACCACATACAAAGATAGACTCAAAATGCTTTAAAGACCTAAATGTAAAACATGAAACCATAAAACTCCTAGAAGCAAACATAGGCAAAACACTCTTTGACATAAATCATAGCAATATTTTCTTGGATCAGTCCTAAGGCAAAAGAAAAAAGAACAAAAATAAACATATGGGACCTAATTAAACTTAAAAGCTGCTGCACAGCAGAAGAAACCATAAACAAAACAAAAAGACAATCTATGGAATGGGAGAAAATATTTGCAAATGATGTGACCAAAAAGGTGTTAATATCCAAAATATACAAACAGCTTATACAACTCAATATCAAAAAAACAAGCAACCCTACTGAAAACTGGTCAGAAGACCTGGATAGACATTTCTCCAAAGAAGACATACAGCTGACTAACAGGCACATGAAAAGATGTTCAACACTGCTAACTATCAGAGAAATGCAAATCAAAACCACAATGAGATATCACCTCACACCTGTCAGAATGACTATCATCAAAAAGTCTACAAATAACAAATGTTGGAGAGGATGCGGAGAAAAGTGAACCCTTGAACACTGTTGGTGGTAATGTAAATTGGTGCAGCCACTATGGAAAACAATATGGAGGTTCCTCAAAAAACTAAAAATAGAACTACCATACTATCCAGCAATTCTACTCCTGGGTACGTATCTGGAAAAAACAAAAACACTAATTTGAAAAGATACATGCACTCCAATGTTCATAGCAGCACTATTTACAATAGCCAAGACGTGGAAGCAACCCAAGTGCCCATCAACAGACAACTGCCTTAAGAAGATGTGGTATATATATATATATATATATATATATATATATATATATATACAGTGGAATATTACTCAGCCATAACAAAGAATGAAATACTGCCATTTGCAGCAACATGAATGGACCTAGAGATTACCATACTAAGTGAAGTCAGAAGAGAAAGACAAATACCATATGATATCACTTATATGTGGAATATAACATAAATTAACATAGCTAGAAAACAAGTTAGATCCTAGAGAAATGGAAATAAAAACAAAAATAAACAAATGGGAACTAATGAAACTTAAAAGCTTTTGCACAGCAAAGGAAACCATAAATGAGACCAAAAGACAATCCCCAGAATGGGAGAAAATATTTGCAAATGAAGCAACTGACAAAGGATTAATCTCCAAAATTTACAAGCAGCTCATGCAGCTCAATATCAAAAAGCAAACAACCCAATCCAGAAATGGGCAGAAGACCTAAATAGACATTTCTCCAAAGAAGACATACAGATTGCCAACAAACACATGAAAGGATGCTCAACATCACTGATCATTAGAGAAATGCAAATCAAAACTACAAGGAGGTATCACCTCACACCAGTCAGAATGGGCATCATCAGAAAGTCTACAAATAATAAATACTGAAGAGGGTGTGGAGAAAAGGAAACCCTCTTGCACTGTTGGTGGGAATGTGAATTGTACAGCCACTATGGAAAACAGTATGGAGTTTTCTTAAAAAAACTAAAAATAGAACTACCATATGACCCAGCAATCCCACTACTGGGCATATACCCTGTGAAAACCATAATTCAAAAACAGTCATGTATCAAAATGTTCATTGCAGCTCTACTTACAATAGCCAGGACATGGAAGCAACCTAAGTGTCCATCAACAGATGAGTGGATAAAGAAGATGTGGCACATATATACAATGGAATATTACTCAGCCATAAAAAGAAATGAAATTGAGTTATTTGTAGTGAGGTAGTTGGACCTAGAGTCTGTCATACAGAGTGAAGTAAGTCAGAAAGAGAAAAACAAATACCGTATGCTAACACATATATATGGAATCTAAGAAAAAGAAAAAAAAAAGGTCATGAAGAACCTAGGGGCAAGATGGGAATAAAGACACAGACTAACTAGAGAATAGAATTGAGGATATGGGGAGGGGGAAGTGTAAGCTGTGACAAAGTGAGAGAGTAGTATGTGGACATATATACACTACCAAATGTAAAATAGATAGCTAGTGGGAAGCAGCCGCATAGCACAGGGAGATCAGCTCGGTGGTTTGTGACCACCTAGAGGGGTAGAATAGGGAGGGTGGGAGGGAGGGAGACACAAGAGGGAAGAGATATGGGAACATATGTATATGTATAACTGATTCACTTTGTTATAAAGCAGAAACTAGCACACCATTGTAAAGCAATTATACTCCAATAAAGATGTTAAAGAAAAAAAGAAAACAAGTTAGAGATGACCACTCACTACTTTTTTTTAAAATTAATTACTTTATTTATTTGTTTATATTTGGCTGCATTGGGTCTTTGTTGCTGCACGCGAGCTTTCTCTAGTTGCAGCGAGCAGGGGCTACTCTTCGTTGTGGTGCACAGGCTTCTCATTGCGGTGGCTTCTCTTTTTGCAGGGCTCGGGCCCTAGGCGCGTGGGCTTCAGTAGTTGTGGCAAGTGGGCTCAATAGTTGTGGCTCGCGGGCTCTAGAGTGCAGGCTCGGTAGTTGTGGAGCATGGGCTTAGTTGCTCCACGGCATGTGGGATCTTCGCGGACCAGGGCTCGAACCCATGTCCCCTGCATTGGCAGGTGGATTCTCAACCACTGAGCCACCACGGAAGTCCTGACCACTCACTACGTTTTTCAATGTAGTGCTGGAAGATCTAGGCGAACAATTTACTTTCTATTCTCCGTCTTCTCATCTGTAAAATGAGAGAGTTGGACTAAGTGATAGCTAAGCCTCCTACCACCTCTAATTTTCTCAGACTGGACTTATTCTATGCCTGATTTCTGAATTACAAAATCTTCCTTTCCCAACCATCCGGGAAAGAAGAGGGCCAGGAGAGGACAGCCACTTGTCACGACAAGAAATAGGAGAAACAGGACCACATGTCACTTACACAAGTTGCTGCCTCAGCCAATGATAGGTTTAGGTGAAAAGCACGGTTATAATTAGAGCAGCAGCCTGTCCTGACTGCTCCACCAGCCACTGTGGGCACAGCTGGATCTGCCAACCACATGCACAGGACTCTGAGAGGCTGCTCGGGCCTTGAAATGATCCTTCTTACAAGGATTTTCCTTCTTCCTCAAGGGAAAGAAAACCCATTGATATAAAACCCCACTTGCCTTCCGGCTTCCCCTGCTAACTGCCACTCCAACGGAGACGGAGTGTGGACAAATACAGGAGAAAGAAAAAATCGTAAGCTGAGCCTGGTCACATTGCCCCTTGTGATATGGTTTTATTTTTAACTTCAAAACACTTGAACTATTTCTGTTGAAGTTTTTTTCTCCTTTCCCTACCTCGTCGACGAACCTCTGTCCTCTGCTGCAGCCAATGCGCAACGAGCCGCCTCCGGCAGTCTACTCGCTCCCCGTCAAGGGACACGAGTGCAGCAGATGCTGACTCAGCCCATGCCATTAAGGTAAGCTTTTCAAATGTGGGCAGGTTCATCAAGGGGAAATTTAGAGTGGTGAACATGGAGGCAGAGGCTGAGCGGCATATCACCTTTTTGCTCTGAGTAAGAGGGTTGTTAAGCAAATTAAGTTACATATGGGGGTGAAAAGGTTAGCGCTGAGAATGAGACCCAGCCATAGGTAAACTCCTGCTTTGAATCTAAAATCTTAGAGCAGGAAGAGATGACCTGCTTTCTAACAGCTTAGGCTCTTTCTTCTAAAATCAACCATAGTGATAGCACAGAGTGGTTATGTGCCATCTCTAAGGTTACACAGTATTGATGGGGGTTCAGGATGACGGGGGGGGGGGGGGGGCGGGGAGGAGGTGGTGAGGAAATAGGTGGAAGGCCCAGAACCCAGGATTTCTGTTTTCTGAAGTCCAAATGTTGTGATCTTTCCCCAATCAGCATTTTCTATGTTAACTGCAAGTCATTCTCATGTACTTTAAATTCCATCACCTGTGTCACTCTACCAGTTAATTTAGCACAGTTGTATTTACTGCGTATATTATTTAAATTCTGCCTGCAGAGTTTAAAACCTGTTTTTCTTTAACAATATTCCCTAAACATGACTCCCCAGCTCTCTTGAATCCAAATGCATCTATGGAATAGAAGTGAAAGTATTTTACAAGTTGAAAAATGGTATATACATGCAAACCAAAAATTATCACAAATTTGAAACTTGCAAATCCAGGGGGACAAAAGTAAAATGATTAATGGTACTTGAGGAGTCAAACACTTTAAAGTGTAGATAGGTTATTTCTAGCTTTGGGAATAACAGCATAGTGTTGCATGCACAAACAAATTGGCAGGGATGAGGGAGCAGTGTTTCTTTTCCTGTTTTCCTCTGGACCTCGCTTTAGTGTTATACAGTTAAAAGTTCAGCTAAGGACATCCTAGGAAGTGGCCTGTGCAGCAAAAGGGATTCTGTACACTCTGAACTTTGCACTGTACAGGCTAAAGCCACCAATGTCAAGTAAAAGGAGACCTACCACCAGACACCTTAACTCCTGTTTCCTTCTTGCCTGCCTCTGTAACCTCCAGATGCATCCCATAACTCTGCTATAGGTGTCTGGGTTATAATTAGGCCTGTTTGCTAGGCACAATCAAATGCACTGTGTGTAATTTCCTAACTTCATTTAATTTTGTCAGCGTTTCCATGGCACAAAGGTCTTCAAGGGGTATACCGGGTACTTTCCTAGCAAGATGGGCATGTTAGCTTAGCAGTAACCAACCAGACCAGCTGACTCAGAGCTACTCCTAAATAATCCATCTAGTTTGCACTTTCTTGGCCAATACAAAACAGTAATTTAAAATACTGAAACTAATAATGTAAGTACGAGATATGAGAATTAACTAGCTAATTAAATAACTAGAAAGGTTAAAGGTAGAGAGATTTCTAGTGTAGGTATAGAACTGCAGATGGTGAGGTTGAATAGATTTGAGGGAGGATGATTTTTAGGGTATAGTGAAAAGGCTGAAATCATAGCCTGAAAGCCCAGGATTATGCGACCAGATGTGGGAACTATCCTCGGCCAACTGGTTGTGTTAAAATCTCAAGATGCAAAGGGATTACTTTACTATTTAACTTTATACATTTTCTTTCCATAGAATTAAGTATCTCCATAGCAGGGAAACAGATTAACAATGTATAATTAAAGTAACACATTAATTGGCTGGTTAATAGGTTAACAGTTAATCTCTGTCCTTTAACTCTTGACCTTGTCACTTCCACTAAAGTTAAAGCTCAGGAATAAATAATTATGGCCAGGGCTAGCCACATGAGGAGGCAAAATAGTCGCTGCATCATGTAAGGGGTGCTGGGAGGGCCCCTTGCCTAAAAATATCTCCCTGACACCAACCCTGATTGCCTACTAACTTTATAGTGAAGAATGTTAAAACTATTTTCTGTTAATTGCATTCTCTTTTGCTTGAGTCAGTGATTTAAATATACCTGCTTTATGCCTTCTCATGACCTTGTTGGCCAGTGACACTTGGTCACCACCTCTTCCTCATTCTTCCAGGCCTTGTCCTGCTTTGCCCTTGGTACCATCTAAGCTGCCCGTATGCCCTTGGCCGTCGTCATGCAGGTAGCTCTGTGTGGCACTGTGGTTTCTACAGAATTTCTCAGTAAACTATCAAGGTGAAATAGAAAAAAGAAAAGCATGTGATTAGAGTCAGAGACTGTGGGAGCATAAGCAAGACACATTACTTCTCTGGGCCTCAGTTTCTCTTGTAAAAAATGAAGAGTTTAACCTAGACTCTTTCCTAGACCATTTGTTCTACCAGATCAGAAGCTGCATTTCAAAAAAGATTGCCCAGGTGATTCCTATGCACACTGAAGTTTGAGAAGCTCCAGAGCAGAGGATTTCTGGTTATCTACCTGAGCCAGATTCCTGATTCTATGACTGTAAGTGTTGAGAACAGGTTGTAACCTCCTACAAACAATTCTGGCAGCATTCAGAGTATCTGTTATAACTGGAGTCCACTGAGTCTTTTCCATTCAGTTAAGGCAACATTAACCAAATAAAGTTGAAAACATTTATTTTTCTTCCTTTAAGACAAAACAACAACAACAACAAAACACAAATTAGCGTATATCTGACATCATTACCCCTTCCTCCTAAAGGTCTCAAATTGCTCTCACAGGTGTTTCAAATGCTGCCTTCTTTAGGGTCCTGTTCAACTCCATCCAATCCAATCCTTCACTGAAGGCTGATGGAGTGCTGGGAGCCCTGTTAGCTGTACTCACTCTCAGGGCCTCAGAAATCATCCCTGTATCCCTCCTGGGGCATTCCCACCCTCTGCTGATATTCCAGTCAGAGCTCCTTTCACAGCCTACACACATTCCATGGGTCCCAGCACTTCTGTTCCGTTTATGCCCTTCATCAGGTCGTTCACCACTCACACCATCACAGCAACTTCCCTCGGGTCGTACCAACACCCAGAGTCAGTCGCGAGAGGAGACAAGTCTCAATTGAAACCTTCCTTTTTATTTATTTATTTATTAAATAAATAAATTTATTTATTTTTGGCTGTGTTGGGTCTTCATTGCTGCTGGCAGGCTTTCTCTAGCTGCGGCGAGCAGGGGCTACTCTTTGTTGCGGTGCGCGGGCTTCTCATTGCGGTGGCTTCTCTTGTTACAGAGCACAGGCTCTAGTCACGCAGGCTTCAGTAGTTGTGGCTCGTGAGCCCTAGAGCACAGGCTCAGCAGCTGTGGCTCACGGGCTTAGTCGCTCTGCGGCATGCGGGATCTTCCTGGACCAGGGCTCAAACCCGTGTCCACTGCATTGGCAGGAGGATTCTTAACCACTGTGCTACCAGGGAAGTCCCTATAGTGCAGATTTTTAACCTTAAAAGTCTTCCCTGCCACATTTGTATTCCCTGAAATGCAAAGGCATGGAACCTGCGCAGTCTTCTTGTTTCCTCTATTCAGAAGGGCACAGTATGGGCTGTAGTCCAGAGGAGGACCAAAAAAGAAAAAAAATTCACCATAGGCATGGAGGATCTTCCTAATGTGAAGCATCCAGCTTCTCTACAATTTGGAAAGATTATACAGGTAGACACCTTTCTGTGCCCCAACTGGGGGAAAAAAAGGCTTCCCCCTTACAGACTCTAGCCATGGGCTTGCATTCTCCCCAAATCATGGAGATGGACCACAAATGTCTCTATGGGTCTCTGATGGACACAGTGTGATGTAGCAGACAGTAGAGTTTGAAGCCAGACAAACTTAGGCTTCTTTGTGCCTCAGTGTCCTTATCAGTAAACTGGAGATGGTAATACCCACCTCGCATTATTATTGTGAGGATTAAATGAGATGTTATGTAAATGCACATGTTAAGCGCTAATATTTTATTTCTCTTCCACTATGACATCCAAAATGGAGAAATCACTCCATCTAGGAAACTCAGACAGACCCCATGGAGGATAAGAATCCAGTCACTGCACAGGAACAGAAATTGGGAGAACAGGGCATCTCATGTCACAAGACAACCAATGATAAATCTAATCTGATTAAATTGAGGCAACACCAGCTGACTCCAACTTAAGGTGACCCATCAGCTGTCTAAGTTTGCCTGGGAATAAGAGGTTTCCTGGGACCTGGGACTTTCAGTGCTCAAACCAGGAGAGACCGAGGCAAACCAGGATGATTGGTTACCCTGTTTCTCCAGCAATAATTAGACTATCAACAGTTTTGGATTGTCCTTTATCTCAGTGGGAAAGATTTCCCCCAGATATACAACAAAAGGTTCAGGTGTGATTTTTTTATGCCCTTAGGCTATATTTGTCTTTCTCCTTTCCTCCACTGACAAGTGTCTCCAAAAAGTCATCTCCACTCAGTGTCTTTCTGCTCAGCACATGCCTTCTCTCAAAGTCACTCATCTGGGGTAGCTCCAGAGACTGGCAGAAGATCCTTAAATAGCAACATAAAGCAACAGTATCTTTGTTGCCTGCCTTCATTGCTTTTCTTTTCTCTTAAAGGAATATTTTCAAATAACCTCAAAGAGATGGACAGCAATAAGACTCCACCACAAATGTTCCCAGCTTCAATAATGCTGTTGCTAAGAACCATCTTTATAAAGTTGAAGGATAAGAAATGATTGGCAACAAGGACCTACTGTGTAGCACAGGGAATTATACTCAATATTTTGTAATAACCTATAAGGGAAAATAATCTTAAAAAATTGATATAGATGTATATATAACTGAATCACTTTGCTGTACACCTGAAACTAACACAACATTGTAAATCAACTATTCTTCAATTAAAAAAAGAAGAAGGAGAAGAAGGAGAAGGAGAGGAAGAGGAAGAGGAAGAAGGGGGAGAAAAAGAAATGATTGGGCTTAGAGTTCATCACTATTGTCCCTCCAGCCAGACACATGCCTGCTGATAGGGGCAGAGTTCTCACTACATACATTGAGTGCACAGAACTAGCCAGAGCTGCTTTGCCCTTGCTGGAAACTGGGCTCAACTTTGTGACAGAACCCGGTTGGCAAATACGAAGTTGGATATTCCTGGTGCTATTAGCTTTTTTCACATAACCTTACTCCATTTGTGATCTGCCTCTTCTTCCCCATCTAAAAACCAACAGGGGACCCTGAGTCATTCAGAGTCCATTCTTGATGAATGTCTATTATGAATAGAAAGCAGATGATCACATTCTCCCAGCCAGGGCACAGGCCCTGCCAACATTGGAGTGTGTGCTTAATAGCTTTCTCCTCTACTCCAAACAAATGCTAGATTTTGAATGGCCAAGGGTCCCGCCTCACAGCTGAAATGCAAATGCTCTGGCAAGAGCTCTTTGGGGACCTGCCATGAGCAGTGGCATTGTCATCCCTGTTCTTCACCTCACAGCAGCATTGGAGGCCATCACTCACCCTTTCCTTTACATCTAGCAACAATAGTCCTGACTCTCTTAGCTCACTGGTCTCTCCTTCTCTGGCTCTGCTTCTTCTTGTTGTCCCCAAAGTGGTCATACTTAGCCTTGTACTTCATGGCTCAGATTTCTATTCTGTGTTCTCACTTCCCCAGTTATGGCTTCCTCTTACTTTTAAGTGGATAATTATCAAGTCTGAATCTCTTCCCACCCACATGATCTGTCATCACCTAAAGCAACTTGTATTACACTCGCTGGACCCATTTTTCTTCCCAAAACAGTTCCCTTCTTAGACCTCTATTTTTCTCAGAATTACACCCAACATTCTCTCTTCTTAGTTCACCTTCTTGGCATCACCTTTGACTCTTCTTCTTCCCCCATCTCCAGCCAGAAACAAAAATGTTAGTTGATCCTCCCTTGTAATGTCTCCTGTCTGTCTCATCTTGCCTATTTCTATTGTCATCAGTCTCACAATCTCAGCCTCCATCATGTTCTCTACATAGCAGTTTCTAACTCTAGGTCTTTCCACTCCATTCTTCCACTACTACTGGTTAACACCCCAATTACAATGGTAAATGGTTCCTTACTGAGTACCAAATAATTCTAGATGCTTGAGCCTAATACTCTTGCATCCAAAAGATGTGCTCTTTGCCTGATCCTATTCTGCTCCATCTCAGTCCTACCCTCACAGCTTTTCCACTCTGCTCAGCTCCCTCTCTGTCTGATTAATCTTCTAGTTAACCCTGAAGCTACTGATGGTCAGGCTGACTATTAGGGTACGAGGTATCCCTCTATAGCCTAAGAGGGATTCTGGCGTGATCCCTCTTCCACACTTATAGTGCATGAGTCAGATGGGGAATGTGTTAAGAATGTAAATTCCAGGATACACCCTTCGCTCAGGTCAGGGGTGCAGCCAGCATCTATATAGCAGTGTTGTCCAATAGAGTACCTACTGAACACTTGAAGTGTAGCTAATATGACTTGAGGAACTGAATTATTAATTCTAGTTCATTTTGATTAATTTAAATTTAAATAGCCACATGTCGCTACCATATTGAACAGTGGGGATCTATACATTTAACAAGAATCACAGCTGATTCTAATGAACAATCGTGTTTAAAGCCACTTTAACAAGCAGTCCGGGTGACCCTTATGCTCACTTACTGGTACATAGTAGGTAATCAAAAATGTTTGTTGAATGAATGGATGAACAAATGAATACATGAATGAACTAGCATACAATTTCCTTGAGATTTAAGGCTGTCTCTTCTAAAAAAGAAAAGTTGAGGAGGATTTTCCAGAGGAAAAGAGGCTAAAAAGATTTAACAAACAAATGTAATAAATTAACCTTAAAGGGATCCTGGTTCAAAACTGAGTTGTTTTTTAAAAAGTACAGAAGATATTTTGGAGATAATTGGGAAAATCTGAACATAGACAGCATGTTACATGATATTAGAAAATTATTTTTAGTTTTCTTAGGTGAGATAATGTTACTGTAGTTACAAAAAAATGTCTTTATTCTTAGAAAATACATGCTGAAGTACTTACAGATGAAGTGTCATGACATCAGCAACTTATCTTCAAGTGGTTTGGCAAAAAATGTGTGTGTGTGTGTGTGTGTGTGTGTGTGTGTGTGTGTGTGTGTGTGTGTTGAGAGAGAGAGAAAGTGAAAGGGGCAAAATGTTAACAATTGTTGTATCTAGGTAGAGTATATTTGACTGCAAAATGTGGGCCAGGACACTTACCTCCAGGGTGGTGGAAGAATACATGAAGTCTCTTTGGCCCCTTTTAAAACAGATAAAATACTTTTCTTACTAATCATTCATATTTGTATATTTATATTTTGCCCTAGAGTTACAAAGCAAGAAGAAATTTGGAAGCTATGGTAAGTACCAGGTGCTTATTGGAACTTTACCTTTCACAGGTCCAGGTCTGGCTTCATTTAGCCTGTAGCCCAAGCATCTGGCAGATTTATCCTTTTGGTCTGATGATATATATTGGCTTTTTGCCAAACCATAGACGCTAGAGCAGAACCTAGAAGAAACCGACACAGAATAGGGGGAAATCATAGACCTGAGAAAGATCTGTGAGCAAAGATTTTTAGTAAAACTTTACATATGAAAAAGCAAAAAATCCAGGTATAACCTAAATGGCTAACAATTCCTTCATTCAGCAAATATTACTGAGTGCTTACAATGGTCCAGGCCCTGTGACAGGTGCTGGGGACCAAGATGTGAACAAAATCAGACATGCCCCATGTCCTCCCAGCATACCCCCTAGTGGTAGTTGGTTAAATGAATGACAGAACACTCATTCTGGAATGTTACACTGCCATTATGAAGAAAGTTTGCAAAGAAAAATTAATAAAACAGCCTAGACATGTCATAATAGCAAGTTAAAGCAGAATGCAAAATTGTATTCATAGTATTAACTGTGTCATATAAATCCTCCACAACCCACAACTCAAAAATAGCAATTGTCACCCTTGTAGCCCATTACTTTCACCTTTGTTTTTTTTCTATTCTCAACACAGCTAATACATAGAATAAACTAGTGGGAAATAAAGAGAAGAGTATTGATAGCTGTTATTTCTAGGTTGTGTGGGATTATGAGTATTTTTACTTTCTTCTTATGATTTTCTATATTTTTCAAGATTCCTACAATAAACATGAATAAACAGGAAATAAGTCAATTAAAATTTGAACACTCACAGACACGCATAGAGCTTCTCTTCCAGCAGTCATTTGTTTTCTCTTTCCCCTTGCCTTTGGTGTCTCCAGCGTAGGGCGCGCAGGCCTCCACCAGGGCAGCACAGGCACTGTGACAGATGCTTCAACCGTCACTGCCACATGCCTATGGAGCCTGGTGTCTCCTGCCTGGTGATAAACTGCCACCTGTCCTGCGGTGCTACCTTCCACATGTGCAAAGAGGCAGAGCACGAGCTCCTGTGCCCTTTGGAGCAGGTTCCATGCCTCAACTCCGAATATGGCTGCCCCCTTTCCATTTCCCGTCACAAACTGGCCAAGCACCTGCAAGTGTGCCCCGCCAGCGTGGTCTGCTGCTCCATGGAGTGGAACCGCTGGCCAAACACGGACTCTGAAACAGCCCTTCACGAGAACATCATGAAAGAGACCCCCAATGAGGAGTGCTTGGACACAGCCCTGGCCCTCCAAGACCAGAAGGTCCTCTTTAGATCTCTGAAAATGGTAGAACTTTTCCCAGAAACTAGAGAACCCATGGAAGAGGAACCTACCATGAATGGTGAAGCCAGTTGGAAGGAAATGGAAGGAGTGGTGGGTGGGGCAGATGCTGGTTTGGTAACAAGCGGCTCTCTGTCAACCACCAACGGAGAGGTGGCAGAGCTGAGTCAAGAAGAACGAGAGGTATTAGCCAAAACCAAAGAAGGGATGGACCTAGCCAAGTTTGACAAGTGGGAAAATATGTTCAGCAAAGAGCATGCGGCCTCTGCTTTAACGAGCTCATCAGTGAGCAGTGAGAGCAAGAGCAGGGATGGCCCAGAGAAAGAACAGATTTCCAGCAGCAACAACATGGTAGAAAAGAGCGCTGCCAAAGGGAAGGAAACACAGGAAGACCAGAAGCAGCAGGACTTTCAGGAAGCCATAGAAAAGTCAGGGCTTGCCCCTTGGCAGGATGGTGTTCTGGAAAGACTGAAAACAGCCATGGATGCAAAGGACTATAATATGTACCTGGTGCACAATGGGAGGATGCTTATTCACTTTGGTCAGATGCCTGCTTGTACACCTAAGGAGAGAGACTTTGTTTATGGCAAACTCGAGGCTCAGGAAGTGAAGACTGTTTACACCTTCAAAGTTCCCACGAGCTACTGCGGGAAGCGGGCTCACCTCAGAGACACCTTGTTGAGTAGTAGGCCAAGTGAACACAAGGCAGTAGATACTTTGGATTTAGGGATCACTGTGGAGGACCTCCCCAAATCAGATCTCATCAAGACCACCCTGCTGTGTGCTCTGGAAAGAGAACTCAAAGGTCATGTCATCTCTGAATCCAGGAGCATTGATGGGCTGTTCGTGGATTTTGCTACACAGACATACAGTTTTGAGCCAGAACAATTTTCCTCCAGGACGGTGCTGGCTGACCTTCTAACCACTGCTAATCTGAATGGGCTCCATATGGAGCTCCACAGTGAGTGTGTGACCAGGAGACACAACAAGAGCAGTTCTGCCTTTACTTTCACTTGCAACAAATTCTTCAGGAGGGATGAATTTCCCCTACATTTCAAGAATGTCCACACAGACATTCAGTCATGTCTCAACGGTTGGTTCCAGCACCGATGCCCCCTTGCCTACTTGGGATGTACCTTTATTCAAAACCATTTCTGTCCCCCAGGGAAAAAGGCAAAAGTAATCTATAGTCAGGAGCTCAAGACCTTTGCCATCAAGCCAGAGGTTGCTTCAGAGCTGAGTGAGGGAGGGAACAACCATCTCTCAGGCCGTGAAGGAAAAAACCAGAATTCTCTAACCAGCCTGCCCCTGGAGGTTTTGCAGTACATTGCTGGGTTCTTAGACAGCATCAGCCTATCCCAGCTCTCCCAGGTGTCCGTGCTGATGAGGAATATCTGTGCCACTTTGTTACAAGAGAGAGGGATGGTCCTCCTGCAGTGGAAGAAGAAGAGGTATTCCCATGGAGGCACCTCGTGGAGAGTTCACAGAAAGGCAAGTAAATAGTCGTTCACTTATTCATTCATTCAACAAGTGTTTACTAAGGGTCTTCTGTGCACCAAGCCGTGTGCTAGGCACTGAGATTGTACTAGGTTACCGGGAATAAAACACAGTCTATGAACTCAAGGAGGTCAGCGTACTAGAGGAGACAGACCCATAAATATAAAAATGGCAATACAAATGGTAATGCCTATTTATGTATGTGTCCTGCATGTCTTCCGTTTGCTCACATGATCCATTCTCCATCGTGATCTGTCCCCCAGGAGGCTGATCTTTACAGACTAGCTTAACTAGCTCCCCTGCCCTCCAGCTTCCAGTTGGGCTAATCTAACGGGAGTGTATCAGCAGGAGATGGTCAGGAGGGAGAAGAGTGAGGTTGACATGGCTATTCTTCTGGCTTCCTTCCTGCATGCATTCTCCCCTCCATGACATTTTGCACTGGCCATGTCCCTCCAACTGTATGTGATATCTGATAGGTTACCGATTCTGGGTTCCATTGACTTCCTTCCTCCCTTTCAGGCCCAGGGTAGTAACACTCTAGATTGTTACTAGCCTGGGTTTTCTATACCCTGCCCACACATTTGTATATCATTCCTTTATAAAATTCTCTTCAGATTACCCAGTTTGAGTGTGCCATCTGTTTTCTGCCTGGACTCCAACTGATACAATATGCCAACAAATTCTCCTCAGCCCTATGTCGACTAATTTATTTACAAACAAGTTTTGCCCCTGTTGAATTCATTTTGAAATTCTAAAGTAATTTGGTCCACTGATTTCCCCTGGTTCAAATGCTTATTTAATTTTTTTTTAAAAAACTCTGCTGTATAGATCAAAGAATCTTTCCCTTTGGAAAAACGTCATCCCCTTTTCCCAATCAGGTTAGGCTTGCTTAACTGTATAAGTTCTATTGGCTTGTACTCTATAGAAGTGAAACTCCCAATTCATCATATCCAAGGTGCCATAGCACCATAGCATCCTCTCTTATGGTACATATATTGGTAATGTGAATCACAAATTCATGATGCCCATTTAGGTCAATAATTCCAAAATCTCACTGTTGAGTCTCTTCCCAGTATGTGGGTATATGCAAACTGGTATTGGGGAGTTAGGAGATGTTTACATCTATTTTTATTATGTCTAAAACATCTTGCATATTTTCTATTATTTATTCCCTGAGCAGTCTTCTTCAAAAAATAATTATCAGACTCTCCCTCACGAATTCATGCTTGAATCCATGCCTGCAATCCATGTGTTAGGTAATGACTGCCAACCAACCATGTGTTAGGCATAAACGTGAATAAGACTAAGACCCTGCCTTCGGGAATTGTATTGCCAAGATACAATGTATAATTTAGAACTACCTAATATCTTCCTCTGTAAAATCAAATGCAAATAATTTAAATTACATACTAGAAATTTCATTATTTTTTGGCTCACATTTTTTCCCAATTCAGTGATTGCTGACCACTCTTAAATATCATTTGGGACAAACTAATCTCCTTGCAGAAAGGAAGAAAGAGAATTTAGTTGGAGCTAAAGAATGCTTATATTAAAATGGCCTTTTAAAGTACAAAGGGAAATAGTTCCAAGATCACAGGATACACTTTTCTTATATAGTAACAATGACAAGAAACTGAGGGTGAAATGATCAGGTTGAAGGATATCAGATTATGCCTATCCTCATAGGCAGATTTTAAAACTAGTGGCTTTGCCACCACATCCTAGGTGGAAAGGCCCACAGGGATTTGTGTGCCAGACTTCTAGACTTCTCCTAAGGTTTCTGTTCTACTGAGACTCTTATTAGTTAACATACTAATTTAGTTTTAGTTTTAAGCAATAGAAAACCAACTTAACATGACAAACAATAAAGGGAATTTATTGGCCCATATAACTGAAGAGTGCAAAGGTGATGGCTTCAGGTATGGCTTGATCTAGCAGCTCAAAATGCCCCCAAATGACCTTTTTACTCTCTATTTCTTATCCCTACTTCCTCGCTTGTGGCTCCACTCTAAGACACAGTTCTCCCTTCGTGGTCCCTGGTGGCTGCCAGAAGCTCCTAAGACTGTAGCTTCCAAGTTCAAGCACAGAGGGGAAAAGAGAATCTGCTTCTTGCTATCACAAACAAAGGTTCTGGAGTAGAGTCTCATTGGCACTGGTTGTCCTGATTTGAACCATATGTCTATTCTAGAACTAACCACTCTTCCTGGGGAGGTGGGGGATTGGGGGAAGGGTATATGTCAATAAGCAGATTGGTGTTAGTCATTTCCACACAACACATGGCTGGCTGGGATGATTATCAGTTGCAAGGGGGAACTAGGAATTGGATGCTGGAGAAAGGACTAACAAATGTATGCTGCAGCCACTAAATACTCTCAGGAATCTAAAAACAGAAAGGCATTTCCCCACACTGTTCAAACAAAGCTGGCCTGAGGGTAACACCCCAGTGTTTACTTTGGAACTTCTCTCTTTCCTCATAGATCTGGCAATTCAGCAGCCTCTTCTCCAAAATCAAGGGCTGGGAGTTTAATGAAGTTGCCTCCATGTCTGAGCACCTGAAGTCCTGTCCTTTCAACGTTGTAGAACACAAGACTGACCCAATTCTTTTGACCAGCATGTGTCAGCCCCGTGAGCAGGCCTCAGAGACTTTAGTCACCACCTTTAATGCCAGACCAAGAGGAAGACACACCTACTAAAGGCTCAGAAGCCACCCTTCTTGGATTCCCACTCAGGGTTACTGAAAGTTCGACAGAGTTTGGTTTTGAGGACTTCCTTCTGTAAACTGCAAATGTGCTTATCTGGGTGTTTTGGAACATGCAATGTCCTTCAAAACCTGAGCAGCTGCACAAGGCTGAAGAATTTCCTAAGCCATGGCTTGTATAACTGCTATAGTGCCATACTGATAACTTATTTCCTCCCTCCCCCCCACACTCTTTTTATAAAATAAATCAGTCTGTGAAGTATTTTAAATAGGTGACTTGAGGCCATTTCGGAGATGAGATGAGAGAGCCGTGAAATTCCATAACCAGCACAGGCCTGTGCTTTTGTGGAGAGCTTTTCAGTTTATAAGCACTTGTAATGATATGGAGCAGGCAAGGTAGGGATGGGGACTGACATGCCTCCCAGGGCACCCAGGGTGAAGGGCACAGTTTGAAGTTTCTGGAGCTGGGGTTGTCCTGACAGCCAAGTCCAGGGCTTTTTTTAGTTGCCCCACTGCCTCTAAGCCCAGACAGTCCAAACAGCCCGAAAGAATAGAGACCTAGGCTAAGCACAACAGCCTCGAGGACACCAAAGGCCAAAGGATGAGAGGTAGAAATGAGGTCCTTGAATGAGATTGTTGTGTAGAATCTTGGCAACATATAGAAGGACAGCCTTGAAAAATGAAGAATAATCCAGAGGAGATATTATATTTATGGAGAAAATTAGGACCAAAAGCCAGAGCCTACTTTCAAACATTTTAATAGTGACTTGAGAGTCAAGGTTCTTTTCCTCTGAAAATTATATTCTCCGTCTGGATTAGGGAGAGCACAGGCACGGGCCAGCACCACCCTGGGCTAAGTGAAATGATCACAAGACACTAACACCAACTTCGGTGTCATGTCAGAATGCACAGGGTAGCCCAAGGAGACCTCGCATTTGGAAAAGTCCAGACGAGGCCCACTGCAGCTCCTGTGGTACCAGTCGCCAGGTCCTAGACATCACTTGAGTACCCCATCGGGATTCTTGAGAAGGAAGACATCTGAACATAGTGATTCCCTATAATTGCTCCTACCTATTGCTGGCCATGACTGCATTCTGTCAAAAGTGCGTGACACTTCTGGGTTTTGGTAACAAATAGTTAAAACTTATGAGAACAAAAGTAAGATAAAACTACACAATAGAAGCTGGCATCCCTTAAAGCAGGGTTTCATGGAACTACTGACATTTTAGACTGGATAATCCTTTGTCATAAGGGACTGCCCTATGTGTTATAGGATGTTTAGCAACACCCTTGACCTCTATCCAATAGATACTAGTAGCACCCCTACAGCTATAACAACCAAAAATATCTCCAGACATTGCTAAAAATCCTCTGGGAGCAAGATCGCTCCTGGTTGAGAACAACTGCCCTAAAGAACGACATGCTGATGGCAGTAAATTAGGATAAGCTTTTTAGTACAGCAAATTCTTATCTCACATAGTTATCTACAATGGTCATGATTTCATGCAGCTCTTCTTTCTCTACCAAATAGGTTTTAGACACATGATGATTTTAAGTTGGGAACCAAATGGAGATGGTTTGTTTGGTGTGGCTTCACGTCCCTGGGTCACAGTGCAAAAAGTATATCCTATCAGCTCTCCAGGTATAGCTGATGCCAGGAAGGCTGAGCTATTTATCTTAACCCTAACCCTAACCCTCACCCTAGCCCTAGCCCTAACCCTAACCCTCTCTCTTTAATTGATGCCATTTTCCTAGCAGTCCTCAGCAAGTGAGAAAGAAGGGAAAAGGAGGATGGGCATTGTGGGGGAGCAGAGAACAAAGAATTTAACCACCAACAACAAAAAACAGTCTAGTCAATATGAATGTTTGTTATTGCCTGGGTTCCCCTCTGAACATGGTTCAGAGCTGGTATAGATGAAGTAGATGACACCCCTGAGAAGAGTCAAGA
The DNA here is from genome assembly GCF_008692025.1 of Phocoena sinus. Lineage (NCBI taxonomy): Eukaryota > Metazoa > Chordata > Mammalia > Artiodactyla > Phocoenidae > Phocoena > Phocoena sinus. Next base: position 77,397,090 of record NC_045766.1, on the reverse strand, counting down.
AGGCATTAAAGCAAATCCCAGAGAAGTATGCTCATCTTCCATTATAATGTGCCACTTGGTACTACTGAGTAACGTAACCCTATTTTTTCTAATCCTTATTGTTTGGTTTATATTTCACATTTGTATATAAGGCGCCATTTTCTAAAAATATAACTAGAATATGAGCTAAGATTTTATTCAGTGAAGGTGAATAACTGCGACAGCTAAGCAGTGAAGTGGGAGAAAAGGAGCTGATCCAGGGTTCAGTTCCATGTGTTTTGAATCTAGTCCTTCCTATATGATGGAGAAGAAAGTTCTGAAAATCCATTTTGGGTTTCTTATTTTATTAGAAAAAGAAAGCAAGGAGAGCTGTAGACTAAGGGAGGTGAAAATCCGGGGTTAACATGAGCTGCAAGAGAAGTATAGAGAAAGGAGAGAGCAGAGGGCTCTTCCTTGACATTCTGGGGCAGCCCAGGGTGCGGGAGGGCATTCAGGAGACTAACCGCACTGCTCTGTGGGCCCCACCCTTCCAGGCACGCTTTACTTTCCCAGCTGCTGCCTTCAGCACAATACTGAGCTGATCAACATCATCAAACACATTTTACAAGGTATCTAATTGTATATGTCGCAGGAAACCAGAGTATTGCAGGTATCCACTGGCCTACACAATCAAGCACATCTTATGGTGAGAGGGCAACTGGAGAAAAAGGGAAGCCTTTTAGAGAGATGGTGGATTAGACAGATGATTTGATTAGTGGGATGAAGCTGTAGTGAGCAGCAAGCATCACCTGAGAGGCAAGACAGCTAGACACGGCTTCAGATTAAGAAGCAGCTAAGGAGAGTGAAAGGGGACTGTGGACCCAAGAATAGGAGCCTGGACAGGGAGGTGTCTGCGAGCAGAGCCCTTGAAGAGAATCACCGCCAAGAAAGTCAGTCCAAGTAGAGATCAGCCAAATGTGGAGGGCGAGGTCTATAGAACTGAGGCAGAAAGGACTTTATTGCCTTAATAATATAAGGATCTGGAAAAGAAGTTTCTGTCTTATAATGAAGGGAAAAGTGAAAAGCAAAGTGGAACTTGGATGTAAGAATAAAACCACTGCAAAAGTCTGATCTATGTGTGATGTCAGATCAAACTGAAGTGAAGAATGAGATTGTGTATATCTAGTGTGACTTACCTCTATACACTGGAAACCCCAATGTCTCTATAGGCAGAAATAAAAGCTGCTTTTCACTCTGAAAGTCTAACTGGGTGAATCTTATAAGTGAGGTGTAGAGACAGATGTGTGATTCACTGGCATAGAAGTCGCTGTGGAAACAAAGGAGTGTGTGTCTTGAAGAAAAGCCAAGGAATGAGCCTGAGGGATGCAGTGCTCTAAGCATATGGACAGCTCACCACTGAACTTTTAAGGACTTTTATAAAGTCCTGCAGCAACTATGGGTCTCAGACACCAATCCTAGCTCTTCCTTGATCCCACTATCTTCTCCATCTCTGAAAGCTGAATCCAACTTCAGATACCGGTTATAGCACAGACTTCTATTTTCCACCAATCAAAGATCCCCGATACCAAATCCCTGACTTTCATTTCGATTTGATTTTGGTTTTGCCTAGGATCTCCTATTCTGGACCTTGCCGAGCCCAATGGCCTGGGGGTTAGAATAAACTCACCGTGTCCTGGCCTTTCATTCTCCCTCATCCCCATACTTTGCTTGGTGATTTGCTTTTTGCCTATCACTGGCCATCCAAAGGTCCTCACGTTTCCTATCAGCAGCCTCAGCTCTGGACCACACAGAAACTTTATGAGCTTCCTCAATCTACCTTCTTACATGACCATTGATTTCATTCATCCAGCTACAAGGAAGCCTAGACTTTCTCTAGCAGAGGCCACTCTCACTCTAAATCCTCTTAACACCTCATTGTTTCTTTAGTTTTAGTCTTTTTCTCTTGGCTAAATCTTTTCCTCCTTTCTTTCCCCTAATTTGTGCTTTTGCCTCAAGAATCATTATGCACGAAAAGAGTGTAGTCATTACTCCCAGGCAGAAAGTGGCTGGCCTCTCACAACTGCTAAAGCCAGCATAAGTTGAGCTGTCTTATCATGGACCCTTCCTGGCCCCTGTTCCCCTACCTTACAGCCATTCCCCAGGCCCATCTTGTTTTGGACTGGGTATCAGTAGAGTCTAAGGAAAGGGCACGGCCCTTGACATCCAGGGTGCAGAGTGATGGGCAGTGGAGGAGGGAGTTTTCTGGATATCCCTGAAAGATGGGAGGAGAATTGGAGCCATGAGAGTCAGGACCATTGAGGGCTGCATTAAAAAGTACTATTTACCTCAGAATAGAGGTGAGTCATGGTCCCGCTTTATTTCCACTTTAGGACTGAGCAGAGAAAAGATTCAGAGATATTTCTGCAGAGAAGGAAAGTGAGCAAACAGCACAACCAGGAAATATAAACATACCTTCCCAGGTAAGCAAACTAGGAAGCTCAGAGTTCACAAACAAAGGAAGTTAGAGTGGGGGGTGGGTGGGTGTTAGAGGGGGGATTCATGGGGAAGGAGGCAGGGCACAAGATAAACATCCCTGAGATCATCTAGGGTATCCAGGATAGACAGGACACTGAGGGGAAGGAGACCTCCTTCCTCATGCTGTCTCTGCCCCAAACCCTAATGGAGAGGGAGAGACAAGTCTGTCTAGAGCTTCAGGCAAGTCATGACATCCTGTCAGACACTTGCAGCAGAAATGGAAAGCGGGTGGAGGCAGAGCCACTTGGGACAAGGGAAGTCACAGTGCAGAAGACAGACAGCCACAGTTACTGGAGGAGCGTGACATAATTTGCAGGGAAGAGTCCAAAGTGGCCGTGGCAACGTCCCCGCCACCAGCCCTCATCCACCATCTCAATGTCAGTGATGATGTCATCTGGGTCAAAGGAAATCTCATCACTTCCCTCTGGGGAGAAAATTGACAGGATATTAGAATGGTCAGGCAGGAATCCCTCCACCCCTGTGTCCCCTTTAAACCTCAGGAAGGGAAATAGGCCTGTTCTTGATACCAAGTCTGGGCCCTATCCTGACCCCCAGAATCCATCCCCGTTCTCATGTATCAAGGGCCTCCAGGCACCAGACCCCTCAGGCCACTCCCAACCTACCTCCTTGGTAATCATACAGGGCTACAGCTGAGATCCCAGCCCCAGCCCCAGCCGGGCAGCCTGATGATCCTGCATAATGAGAAATATGAATATGGTCTCATCAACATGGAGAAGGAAAATAGACAGGTCCTTCTGTGTAATGGGGGAATTCTCCCTCTTCCTCTCCCCTACAGCTGACCAAATCCAGGAGCTGCCCCACCACTCACCAGCCAGAGTGGAGGAAAAAGAGGGATCCTCAGGCTCGAGCACATCTTCATAGTCGCCTTCTGGTTCCTCATCTGGCTCATGTCTGTCCATTTCCCCAACATCCTCATAGTCATTCTCTGGTTCAGGCTCGGGCTCAGGCTCAGGCGCTTCTTCATACACTGGCTCTTCCTCCATCTGGAAGCCTTCTGGAGTCCTGGGGGGCAGAGCTGGGGGCTCCTCATTGTCCTGAGAAGCAGGGTGACATCTGTTCACCAGGAGCTGCCTCTCCAAAATCTCCCAATGGAGGACTGCTAAGACCCCACCCATCCCCATGCTTCCATTCTACCCTCCATCCTTGCATCCTTCTAACAGCCTCTCCTAGGGAACACAATCTTTCATCCCTCTTCATTCATCAACCTCCCACACCCATCCACTCAAAGCACCTACCAAAAGATGATAGAAGGGAAGCAGAAAGCAAGTCAGAATGCTTGGAAGACCAAGAAAACATTGAAGCAAAAGCAAAAGCAAAAAAAAAAAAAAGGTGAAAGATGACAGCTAGGATGACTAAATATCCTAGTCTTCCCAGGACTGGGTGATTTCCCAGAATATGAGACTTTCAGTGCTAAGACCAGGATAGTCCCAGACAAGCCAGGATCGTTGATCACGCTGTACAGCCCACCTACTAGGACATGAGGAGATGGGGAAGGAGCAGAGAATCTTTGGGGCTCTGCTTACCTCTGGGGGATTCTGCCTTGGGGGCTGGGTAGGCACTGGTTGTTCCCTACTGGTTCTCACAGGCCCACACTCTGATGACAGACAGCTCCCTGCTGGAGGCCAGGCCTGTGGAGGATGAAGCAACTTTCCAGTGAGCAAGAAACTTCCATCTCCTCTCTTGTACTGACCTGGAATACCCCTTCCTACCTCTGCCAGTTCAAATCATCCATTCCTCAAGATGGGCTCCAACCTGAAATGACAGCTCCTTCCTCTTGTTGCAGCAGTAATTGACTGCACTGGCTGGTGACCTATCTTCTGTTGTACTACGTAAATCTTGGTCTTTTTCAGCTAACATTCTCATATGTATATATGAAGCTTAATTACACAATCAGATTGAAATCTTCCTGAAGACAGGGATAGCAACTGTAGACTTTGCCTAACACAGGGGAGGCCTGTGCCTTATTTTCTACTAAGAATACAGGCCCCTTAGGCTCTTGTCTGGGCAAGGAATCCTTGACGTGGATCCCGAAGGGCCAAACACTTACCTCTGAGGAGATTTTCTTGGGCAATGGGGCTGACACCACCGGCTCTTCCATAGTGGTCACTGGTGGCTGAGCCTCATGGCTCATCTTTACCAAGGCCTTTCTCTCCTGTTGCTGCCTGGCTTTCTGTTGTGCCTTCTCCTCTTCCTCCTGCTTCCTCTTTTCCTCAGCCATGGATTCAAATTTTGCCTTCAGCCCACGGGCGCCACTGGAAGCTGCAGACACAGGCAAGAAAAATTAGGGTTGTCTTGGGTTGGAGGTAGGGTAGTGGCACTGGAATGAAGAAGAGGAACCAGTTAAATATCCAAAGAAGAGCAGGTAGAGAGGGGACTCATGGAAAGGGAGGTAAAGAGGTATCAGTGAAGGAACAAGGGGGTTATAGGAGGATAAGGTAACCCTGATGCCTAGATTTCCATACAGCCAGGCCATGTGATCTCAGACTCTTGCCCTTTTTAAATCATAAGGCTTGTTCTCCTAACCTGCATCTTCTCTGTCCACATTTCTTAAAGCTGTATGCCCTCTGGCCACCATCTACCCTCTATCCCCCATCCAAAGCTCCTTTCCTTATGTGTTCTTCCCAAATGGCTCCCTCCCTTCCTCCCTCTGTTCTCTGCTTACAGTTTCTTCACCAGTGTCACTCAGATATCCACTTAACCTAATTTTTTCTAGGAGAGCGAATCTGGGAATATGAGGGTAGGGGTCAAGTCTACCTCAGCTAATCTAGGTAGGTAAAGGCTTGGAATAGGTAGTCTAAGAAGAAAAAAGAATGAGAAGGGAGAAGAGGTTGAAGAGCACAGAGAAAGGGAATTAAAACTTACCAGCCTCTATGGGTGTTGTCTTCTTATAAGCTGTGGTTGGGGCCTCCATTTCATTGAAACCAACAGCACTCTGCAGGTAAGAGAACAGTATGTGTAGTGGTGGGGACGGGGAAGGGAGTGGTAATAATCCAGAAGGCAGTATCGGTGATTGGGTCACTATAGGAGGTCTCCCTAACCTTTTGATGCTTATAGTTAGACAGGGTATTCAAATAGTGTTGTTTTGTGGCAGAGAGAGGAGTAAAGAAGTTCTAGACCGGTGGGATTAGCTCTCCTTTTAAAAAGCTCAGTGTTCCTGGAATCTCACACCTCTAAGTCCAGTTGCCTGGAATGCAGGAGGGTCTCAGGCCAGTACATGAAGAGGTGTAGGGGACGACTGAATGGAGTGGGAAGAAATTATTGATTGAGTTAATCAATGCCAAGCAATCAATGAAATTTCGAATACCTTTTCCTGGAGTTTTCTGTTTCTCTGTCTCTCTGCCTCCCTCCACTCTCCTTAGTTAAAGCTCAGGCTTCTGGGACTTCCCTGGTGGTCCATTGGGTCAGACTTCATGCTCCCAATGCAGGGGGCCCAGGTTCAATCCCTGGTTGGGGAACTAGATCCTGCACGCATGCTGCAACTAAGAGTCCACGTGCCACAACTAAGACCTGGCACAGCCAAAATAAATAAATACTAAAAAAAAAATCTCAGACTTCAGAAGACATGCCCTTTAGATGCTGAGGGCAGTCAATGGGGAGAGAAGGACACCAGAAGGACAGTGCAGGACACCTAGCTTTGCCTATCCTTTTTCCAGCTTTGCCTCTCACTCTTCTCCATGTACTTCAGGGAACCATTCTCAAGACACTGGTGTTCTGGTGCTTTACCTTATCCACTCGGTCCTTTTGGATGCCATACTGACCACCAAAGCCCTTGGCATAATCTGCAGGATGGAAAGATCTGAGAGTCATAAGAGGAGTTAAAATGCTAGAAATGTATGGGAAGAGGGAGTGGGAGCAGTGAGGAGGAAGACCAGAAGACAGGAATGAGGAAAAGAGAAAGATCAATGAGAAAGTGTGAAAATCAGATGATAGAGAGGCATGGGTGGGAAAAGATGAAAAAGGATGGGGAGAAAAACACTTGAGAGAGAATGGAGGGATGAGAGATGGGAAGAGAGAAACAAAAAGAAAGAAGTGACAGAAAAGGGGAAAATATAAGGGAAGAAACAGGAAAAATTGAAGAGTGCCACCCAGCCATCCCCTATGTGTCCCAGGGAAGAAGGCTTTCTCTCTGTGAAGCAGAGGGGCCTCTAAGACTCACAGCCAAATCACCCTCTTGCCATCACCCGGCCTATCTTCATCCCTTTCTCAGTGATCCCTTTTCTTTGGTCACCCTCCTCTGTTCTGCTCCTTAGTTTGCTGTTTTCCCCTCCACCCCTGTTGATCTCCTCCCAGCTACCCCTATATACGTACACTTACTCTTCATCCCACCACTTCCTGTATACCTGCCCCTCATATTCTGGGTCTTCCATGTCAGCCTTCAGGGACAGAAGGAGGGCTCCATGTACCCTGTGACCTCCCTCCTCCCCAATCCCAACTTACCTCTTTGGGATTCGTGTTTCTCTGTCTCTCCCTTGTAGTCATATCCCAGAGCTGCCTTGTCCCGTTTGTTCTCCTCTATCCCATAACGGCCACCGAAGCCATGAGAGTAATCTATGGTGGAAGGAGCAGTCGTGAGAGCTCACTCTCAGCCCACGGGGAAGTGCTGTGGAAGAGAAGAGTCAGGAGGGATGGGTGCAGGGTGATAGGGGCCCAGGAAGAGAGCGGGGCTTGAATACTGGGAAATGAAAGAGAAATGTTGTTCTAAGCAACCTCTGTAAGCTTTAAACAATGTTCACTCTTTTCCTCTCCTCCCTTACTTCCATTTCAAGATGAGAAGATCATTTGAATTTTCTCCCTTCTTCAAGGAAGGAGAAAGTATAGAGAGTATAGAGGAGAGACTTCCAGAAAAAAAGAGAGATGCATATGAAATATATGCATTTCCCTAATCCTATATAAACACTTAGCAACGTCAGAAAAATAGAGCAATCTCTCTTTTTTTTCTTTTTTAAATAGTGAATCTCAAAAGAAAAGAAGAAAAAAATTCCCGGCTCCAGAAACAAACAGATGAATCAAAACAGTTGACATGATGGTAATTATGAGCTGACATAGAAAACCCAACCTGTTTTAAGTCCCAAATTTAGTGCCTAGGGATTAGGATCTAGGGTCTGGGGTTCTACTTCCTATAAGAACAGGTGGCTGGAGAGCAGGTTCTGCCCACTCCTATAAAAGAATTCTAGAAAAAGCCTACTTACCTGTCCAGGGAAATAGTGAGAGGAACTGTAGTTTTTTTTTAGCTTTTAGAGAAGGAAGTTTTACCTATGAGACTTGGAAACTCCAAGCCTACACCTGAAGGTGTGGGATACAAACATCCAGTTTCATGCTACTTATATCATACAGAAATTCTAAGTTGAGAAATTAATTGAATACTGATGTAGGAAAATATATACCACAGAAACAGTAAGCATCAGAAGGATGGCATGAATATGAGACAAAATGGACCCCAAGACAAAATGCATTATAAAAGATAAGAGAGACATAACTCAATGATAAGAGTGCAACTTGTCATTCATCAGGAATATATATGCTGGTATAAACCTATTATCAGAATCAAAACTCATGAAGCAAAGCAGAAAGCAAAATAGACAAATCTATGATCATAGTTGAAAATTTTAACACTCTTTTCTCATTATTAATAGAAAATTTCTACAAAAAGAATCTAAAATTATAGAAGGCCCAAATAACATTATCAAGACCTAAGTGACATTTACAGAATATTGCACCCCCAAACTGCATAATACACATTTTTTCCATGCACATATAACATTCACCAAGATAGACCACATGCTTGTCCTTATAAAAAGTTTCAATACATTTCAAAAGATTGGAACATGAGATAACATATCCTCTGATCACAATAGAATTAAATTAGAAGTTAATAACAATAAAATTAGAAAATTTCCCCAATACCTGGAAAATAAGCAACACACTTCTAAATAACTCATGGGTCAGAGAAGAAATGAAAAGGAAAATTAGAAAATGTTTTGAACTGAATGAAAATTAAAATATGCATGACTGTGGAATGTAGCAAAAACAGGGTTTAGAGGGAAATATATAGTTTTAAAAGCCCATACAGTAAACAAAGGTTTAAAATCAATTATCTAAGTTTCTACCTTAAGAAGCTACAGAAAGAACAAACTAAACCCACATTAAAATGAAAGAAAAAATAATGAAGATAAGAGCAGAATTCAATAGAATTTTAAGAACAAGTAAATAATAGAGAAAATGAGCAAAGCCAAAAGATACTTCTTTGAAATTAATAAAAAATAATACTGATGAATCTCTAGCAAAAATAATTAAAAAGAGAAAAAACACAAATTAACAATATCAGAAGTGAAAGTGAACATATCACTATAGATCTTACAGAGGTTAAAAAGAAAATAAGGGAATACTATAAATGAAGTTACGCCAATATATTTGAAAATATAGATAAAAATGGAAAAATTCCTTGAAAAGCACACTATACCATAACTGACTTAAGAAAAAATCAGAAGACTGAATAGACCTGTATCTACTTAAGAAATTGCATTCATAACAGAAAACAAAAATCATAAAGAAAACATGGTCTATTACTATTAAAACCCCTAGAACTCAAACAGAAATAAAGGCATAGTTTCTCTGATGGGAAACTTCTCAACCCAGGGCACATAAAACTCTCATAAAACAAATATCCCTTTCCCCCCACTGAAATAAATTGGCAAACAAAAATTACAAACCATCAAAAAAATAAATAACCATGAGGAAAAATAGATTAACTGAACAGAAGAATTAGCACCCTCAAGAACTGCAAATAATATAACAATGTGAAAGAAATTATAAAATGAATACTTTAAAAATAATTAAAGAGTTAAAGAAGGGTGAAAAACATAAGGAAAGCAATAGGGCATTATGGAAAAGGAATCAGCAGATTTTCTATAGAATCAAAGGGAACTTGCACAAATGAAAATACATGATGTAAAGTTAAAAATTTAGTGGACAACTTAAATGATAATTAAATACAGCTGAAGGGAGAGTTACAGAACTTAACAAAGATCCAAGGGAATTACCCAGAATACAACACAGGGAGATGAAGAGAGGGAGATAGACAAGAGAAATTAAGAGACATCAAGAACACAACTTATTAAAAATTTTGGATGCAGTGAAAGCAGTGTATAAGGAAAAGCAATGCATATATTAGAAAAGAAAAAAGACCTAAAATCAACAATTTAAGTGTCCACCTTAGGAAACTGGAAAAAGAAGAACAAATTAAATACAAAGTAAGCAGAAAAACTAAATAAGAATTGGAGCAAAAAAATCAATGGAGTTAAAAACAAGAAGCCTATAGAGAAAATCAAGGAAACCTAAAGCTGGTTCTTTGAAAAGATCAATAAAATAGATAAGCCTCTAGTCAGGCTAACAAAGAAAAAAAGAGAGAACATAAATTACTATAATATCAGAAATGAAAGAGGCTACATTACAACAGATTCCAAGGAAATTAAAAGGTAATAAAATAATACTATGAACAACTTTATGCCCATAAATTTGATGACCAAGATGAAATGGACCAGTTCCTTGAAAAGACACAACTGCCAAAACTTACACAAAAAGAAACAGATGACCTGAAAGGCCTATATCTACTAAAGAATTTGAATCAATAATTAATAATCTTCCGAAACAGGAAGCACCAGGCCCACATGGGTTCACTGGTGAATTCCACCAAATATTTAAGGAAGAAATTATACCAGTCCTCTGCACACTCTTTCAGATGATAAAAGCACAGGGAATACTTCACAACTGTTCTATAAGGTCAGCATTACTCTAATACCCAGACCAGACAAAGACATTACAATAAAAGAAAACTAGAGACCAGTATTTCTCATGAACACAGATTCAAAAATCCTCAACAACATGTTAACAAATCTAATCCAACAATGTATAAAAATAATTATCTACCATGACCAAGTGGGATTCATCCTAAGTACGCAATGCTGGTTCAACATTTGAAAATAAATTAGCATAATCCATCACATCAACAAGAAAAAAAGAAAAATCACATGATCATATCAATAGATGCAGAAAAAGCATTTGACAAAATCCAACACAATTCACAATAAAAATTCTCAGTAAACTAGAAATAGAGGGGAAATTTCTCAACTTGATAAAGACTACCCACAAAAACTCTACAGCTAGTATCATACTTAATGGTGATAAACTTAAAGCCTTCCCACTAAGATCAGGTACAAGGCAACTATGGCCTGTTTCATCACTCCTTTTCAACATTGTGCTTGAAGTCTTTGCTAATGCAATAATGCAAGAAAAGAAGTATGTAGACTAGAAAAGAAGATACACAACTGTCCTTGTTCACAGATGACATGACTGTCTATGTAGAAAATCCAAAAGAATTGACAAACTCTTGAAACTAATAAGCAATTATGGCAAGGTTGCAGGATACAAGGTTAATATACAACAGTCAATTGCTTTCCTATATACAAGCAACAAATAAGTGGATTTTGAAATTAAAAATACAATATCATTTACATTACTACCCCAACAAAGAAATGCTTAGGTATAAACTTAAAATATGTATAAGATCTATATGAGGAAAACTATGAAATTCTGATGAACAAAATCAAAGAAAACTAAGTAAATGGAGAGATATTCCATGTTCATAGATAGGAAGTCTCAATGTTGTCAAGATGTCAGTTCTTCCCAACTTGGTCCATAGACTCAGTGCAACCCCAATCAAAACCCTAGCAAGTTATTTTTTGGATCAACAGTTTCTAAAGTTTATATGAAGAAGCAAAATACCCAGAATAGCCAACACAATATTGAAGGAGAACAAAGTTAGAAGACTGACACTACCAGACTTTAAGACTTACTATGAAGCTAAAGTAATGAAGACAGTGTGGTAGAGGTGAAACACTAGATAAATAAATCAGTGGAACAGAACAGAGAGCCCAGAAATAGACCTCCATAATTATAGTTAACTGATGCTTGCCAAAGGAGCAAAGGTAACACGATGAAGAGAAGATAGTCTTTTCAACAAATGGTGCTGGAACAAGTGGACATCCACAGATTAAAAAAACAATGAATCTAGACACATGCATTACAAAAATTCTCTTTTCACAAAAATTCAATCAAAATGGATCATAGACCTAAATGTAAAATGCAAAACTATAAAACTCCTAGAAGATAATATAGGAGAAAACCTATATGACCTTAGGTATGGTGATGCCTTTTTAGATACAACACCAAAGACACAACACATGACAGAAATAATTGATAAGCTGGATTTCACTAAAATTTTAAAAACTTTTGCTCTGTGAAAGACAATGTTAAGCAAATGAGAAGACAAGCCTTACACTGGGAGAAAATCTTTGCAAAAGACACGTGTCATAAAGGACTGTTACCCTAAATATACAAAGAATTCTTAAAACTCAACAATAACAAAACAAGCAACCCAACTTTTTAAATAGGTCAAATATATTAATAGATGCCTTGCCAAAGAAGATATACAGATAGCAAATAAGCATATGAAAAGATGCTCTACATCATATATCATCAGGGAAATGCAAATTAAAACAATAATATAACACTACACACCAATTAGAATGGCCAAAATCCAGACTACTCACAACACCAAATGCTGGTGAGGATGTGGAGCAACAGGAACTGTCATACATTGTTGGTGGGAATGCAAAATGGTGCAGCCACTTTGAGTGACAGTTCGGCAGTTTCTTACAAAACTTAACATACTCTTACCATAGGATCCAGCAATTGCACTCCTTAGTGTTTACCCAAAGGAGCTGAAAATGTAGGTCCACACAAAAACCTGCACACAGATGTTTATAGCAGCTTTATTCATAATCGCCCAAACTTGGAAACAACCACTATGTTCTTCAGTAGGTGAGCGGATAAATAAACTGGGGTACATCAAGACAAAGGAATAATATTCAGCAAAAAAAAAAAAATGAGTTACCAAGCTATGAAAAGACATGGAGGAAACTTAAATGCATATTACTAAATGAAAGAAGCCAATCTGGAAAGGCTACATGGTATATGATTCCAACCACATAATATTCTGTAAAAGGCAAAACTAGAGACAAAAAATAATCAGTGGTTGCTGAGGGATGAGGGAGATGAATAGGCAGAGCAAGGAGGACTTTTAGGACACGGAAAATACCTTGTATGACAGTATAATGATGGATATATGTCAGTATACTTTTGTCCAAACCCATAGAAAGCACAACACCAAGAGCGGACCCTAAAGTAAACTATGGACTTTGGCTGACTTTGATGTGTTAGTATAGAATCATCCTTGGTAAGAAAAAAGAAAGAAAGGAAAAAAATATATACACACACACACACACCATTCTGGTCAGTGATGTTGATAATGGGGGAGGCTATGCATGTATGGGTGCAGGACTGTAACTTCCTCTCAATTTTGTCCTAAATCTAAAAAGTTCTGAAAACATAAAGTCTTTTTTAAAAGAGAGAGAGAGATGGAGAATTAAAAGTTCTAATATACATCTGAGTTCCAGAAGAAAGAATAAAAGAGAAGAGAGGAGAGACACTATCTAAAGAGAAAATGCCCAAGAACTTTTCATATTGAAAGTTAATTCTCAGGTTGAAGAGGAGCAATAAGTCTCATGTAGAATAATAAAAATAGATCAACACCTAGATATAGCCTGATGATATTTCAGGACATCAGAAACAAAAAGAAAAATTTTCATGAGACAAAACAAAAAGAGAGACAAGACATGTTATGTACAAAGGAATGATGATTAGACTAACCCAAGAGAAATGCCACAGATGATGGAATAGTATCTTCAACACGATGAAGGGAAAATAACAATGAAGAATGGAGCAAAATAAATTTTTTTTTCAGACAAAGCCTGGGAGTTCTCTCATAGACTCTCACGGAAAGAATTATCAAAGGATATACTCTAGCAAGAAGGAATAGAAGAAGTAAGGAGGAAACAATGAAATATTATAAACAATGATGAGCTAGTAAACTGGTAAATATGTTGGTCAATTTAAATAAGCCTTCACCTAGTGATAATAATGATTAATTTTTGTGGGGTTTAAAAACAAACACATGTAATCGATATACTAAACAACTGTTCAGTTGGTACAAAGACTGTAGAATGTAGAAGAAATGTAATTAAATTATTCTTCATTTCCTGTGTTACTCAGGAAGAAATAGTGATTAATTTAAAACTTAAGCCGCAGATGCACATTAAAACTTAGGAATAACTTCTTAAAATAAAGGAGTATAATATCCTATTTTTGATCCATTAGATCAAAATATGGGACTAAAGAAAACTTGACCAAGCTCATAGAAAGCAATATAGGAGAAAAAAAGAAGCAAGTACATGCTTGGATTTAAAAATAAAATAAAATAGCAGGGAACGGGGCCATGGAACTAAAGGGAGTCGATGATGGCTGTTGGAAGTTGAAGTCTGGGCAGTCAGGTTGCTAAGGCTGAAATGCAGGGTGCTTGCCTTTCTGAGATGTGTGTTTTTCCACTTCTCCTTTGTAATCAAAGCCAACAGCTGACTACAGAGAAAAGGAGAGAGAATTGATTAGAGTCAGAGATGAACATTTTCTCCCGCTCTCACTTACCCTTACACCTATAGCTCAGCCCAGGGGTTAGTTATAGGGGCTCAGAGCTGAGTATGGGGGTTCAATGTAGAAACAGACAGTACCCTGACAGGCTGGTGTAAAGGCAGTGTGCTACAAACCAATGACCATGGGCCCTGGACACAGATAGCTCTAGATCCAAACCCCAACCCCGCCTTTCCTATTTGTAGTTGTGTAACTTTAGGTATGTCCTTTAATATTACTAAGTCTCAGCCTCTTTTTTTAGTTTTGTTTTTCTTTTGGCCATACGGAGGCATGTGGGATCTTAGTTTCCTGACCAGGGATGGAACCCGTGCTCCCCTGCAGTGGAAGTGTAGAGTCTTAACCACTGGACTGCCAGGGAAGTCCCCCTTGGGCCCTTTAAATATGAAATGAAAATAGGTATACCTGCCTTATTAACCTCAACTGTAAAATGATTCCAACTTATTTGGGATATTGTGAGGACTAAATGGGGCAAGATACATAAAGTGTGGGCACTCAGCAAATTAGTGTTTTTCTTCCTAAGTCTCATGAAACTAAAATGAGATAATAGCTAGAAAACTGCCTTTTAAACTATAAAGCAGCACTGTGCACATGTAAGAGATATCATCCTATACTGACTGATTATACTGTGCCTATTCTCTTTCCTTACACAACAGTGGAAACCCAGAGATGTAGATTTTGGTGGGATGAGAGGCAACCAGGAGAATCTGGATCCTAGCTGCTTTGGAACTGGATATATTGGTAAATATCTAACCTAGCTATGTCCCCATATGGCTCAGTAATAGGTCCCTAAGCAAGTCTAGATTTTGCATTTTAAAAGTTATTAGTATGGGACTTCCCTGGTGGTGCAGTGGTTAAGAATCCGCCTGCCAACGCGGGGGACACAGGTTTGAGCCCTGGTCCGGGAAGATCCCACATGCTGCAGAGCAACTAAGCCCATGGGACACAACTACTGAGCCTGTGCTCTAGGGCCCAAGAACCACAACTACTGAGCCCTCGTGCCACAGCTACTGAAGCCCATGCGCCTAGAGCCCATGCTCTGCAACAAGAGAAGCCACTGCACGAGAAGGCCACGCACCACAACAAAGAGTAGGCCCCACTCACCACAACTAGAGAAAGCCTGTGGGCAGCAATGAAGACCCAATGCAGCCAAAAATAAATAAGTAAAATAAATAAATTTATTTTAAAAAAAGTTATTAGTATGTATTGTTTCTTGATTTACAAGACACACTGATTGTTAAGGTGATTCGGTTTGTGGCTGGTGAGGCAGGAATTGAAAGAAAGAACAGTGAAAGATTAGGCAAAGGCAGTAGGGGAGCCAAGAAGGAAGAGAAACTGCACCCTGATTAGAGACCATTACGTGCTCCATATTCCATTACTGCTTTTAAAAATTATCCTCTGTGCTTTTACTTTACCTTACAGTATGCCTTGAACTTTTCTGGGTTTTTTTACCCCTACAATTCAAATAACACTCTAACACTTAGCTTTAAGGATTCAGGCCTACTTATTAACAGCTGCAGGTTAAACAAACGAACAAACAAACAAAATCTCAGCTAGCTGTGAAGGAAATGTCCCCTCTGTGTGCTGCTGCAGGGCAGAGACACTACTCAGCCCCATAAAGAATGAGCTCAAAGAATCTGATCTACTAAGGTGTGAAAATGAGAACATGAATGAGTTATCAATCGTACTCTCTGGACCACTCTATCGTCTGTAATCATGCTGTCCTTTTTCTCTTTCTCTCTTTAAAACTATCACTACTTTTTTGTACAAAGGAGTCTTTAAAACACCTGGACTTCAAGGAGTTAGTACTAAGTCCTGTGAAAAGTAACCTTCACCTTCTAAAAACATTGTAACCTTAATTAGTTGTTTTACTTGATTATTTGCTACCATTGTAATAATATTTCAGCTGATACGTCTGTTTTCCTGAAAGGCATAAATATTTATAAGGCTTTCATATTAGACCAAAGGAGGAGCTTTGGAATTTCCTCTTCTCCCTTCATGCATACAGGTATGATAAAACAATGGCTTAACATAGCACAGGGAGATCAGCTCGGTGCTTTGTGACCACCTAGAGGGGTGGGATAGGGAGGGTGGGAGGGAGACGCAAGAGGGAGGGGATATGGGGATATATGGTATAGCTGATTCACTTTGTTATACAGCAGAAACTAACACACCACTGTAAAGCAATTATACCCCAATAAAGATGTTTAAAAAATAAACAAATAAATAAAATAAAATGCAGGGAGGAAAACAATAAAACAATGGCTTAGGGATTCCTTATTCAGAGTTTGGGAGTCTTTGTCTCTTTTAAATTAACACCTTCCAGGTCAGCATGTGGCCTCCAACAGCGGCACCAAAGAACTTGCTGAGGGAGGTGTGGGAGCCATCCTCATGATGGACCTTCCGTGAGGCCACTGCCCCATCTTTCCACAGGAGAAGCACAGACCTACATTCAAGGTGATTGTTGGTAAGTCCCACATGATCTGAGTTGGGTGGCACAGGGAGAGAGTTGTCACTTACCTTGTCTGCCCTGTCCTTCTCCACTCCGTATTTGCCCCCAAAGCCTCTGGCAGCATCAGTCTGGGAAGAGTGCTTCTCCACCTCAGCAACATACTCATGGCCCACAGCACTCTGAGAAAAATCAAGATCAGACTGAGTGAGAAGATAAAAATGACCATGAAAAAATAAAATGATCAGAGATAGGATGGGATGTAAGAATACAAGAAATTCCACTCTAGGTCACACTGATAATCTCTGACGGAGTGCCAAGGAACGTGTGATGGGAGAGCAAGATGACTTTTTCTGGAATCTTGCACATCCTGACTCTTCTTTAATACCACTAGGAACCCATCATTTAGGAAACTCCCATAGGATGGGTTGGGAACCAGAAAGATAGAGACTACATAGACAGGGAGGTGTTTAAAGCACTGCTTAAAGAGAGGGTGAAACACGGGCTTTGTGCATCAAAATAGAAATGAGGGTAGTTACTGGGGAGACACCTAAGGGGACTGACTAGATGCCATAGCCCGGACTGAATATTTAACACAGCCAGGTGCTTTTGTTCTGGATCTTTGTTCCTACACAACCATCAAAGTTCAGAAGTGCAGCCTGGGCCCTAATATTAACAGTGATTGACTCTTTATACCAAAGCGGGCTGGTAGACAACACCGTGAGTAGTCCAAGATGGCATATAATTTAACTGTTTTTTATTCCCCTCCACTTTTTTCTCCATCTACCATTTTCTACTTGGTTTTGAAAGGTATGTCTCTTTTAATATTTGGATATGGATGCTTTAATAATCTTGGAATTGAATAATACTTCAAACCAAATAGTGATACCTTGCAGAGTCTCAACTAAGAAGAAATTAGAAAGTTTCTTCTTCCTCCTGAATTTCCGATTCCATGCTGGGATAAATATTAATACAGAGATGGATGTGAAACACTGCCCTATATGAGCTCCTGGGAGCTCATTTTGCAGTGTTTTTGGGTCTGTGTAGGTCAACTTTGTTTGCTGAATTCAGGAATGAATGACTGCTTATCTATTTTACTCTTTCCTAGGAATTCTGTGGGAGAATACAATGCCTACTTTGCACTTTACACAATGACAGAAGGGTGAACTAACAGCTTTCATTAAATCGCTTTTTCTCCTTGGAGATTAACTCTTTTTTCTTATAGGAATATATCTCTATCTTTTTTTAAAATAAATTTATTTATTTTTTATTTATTTATTTTTGGCTGCATTGGGTCTTCGTTGCTGCATTCGGGCTTTCTCTAGTTGCGTCAAACGGGGGCTACTCTTTGTTGTGGTGTGCCGGCTTCTCATTGCAGTGGCTTCTCTTGTTGCAGAGCATGGGCTCTAGGTGCGCGGGCTTCAGTAGTTGTGGCACGTGAGCTCAGTAGTTGTGGCTCTTGGGCTCAAGAGCGCAGGCTCAGTAGTTGTGGCCCATGGGCTTAGTTGCTCCGCAGCATGTGGGATCTTCCCCGACCAGGATCGAACCCGTGTCCCCTGCATTGGCAGGCGGATTCTTAACCACTGCACCACTAGGGAAGTCCTATATCTTTATCTTTGAGGTTAGGAAAGTCAATGGAAAAATACAATTCAACATACAGGCTTTCTTTTTATCATACTTTCATAGTATCTAATGGATAAAGGAAAAATAATAATATATTTGAGGACATCTAATAGATAAATTCACATAAATATTTTTCACATCTATGTGCAAATCATATTAAGTGATGTATAAAATATGTACAAAAAGAACACTAAATATACAGTAAAGAAACCAGTAAGAGACACATCCATTTAAAAGCAGTAAGTGATTTTAAAACATATTTTCCCCTTCTCTATGTGTGTCTCCTTAGTCAAGGAGTTACAGTGTGGCTGGGTCTACATACACTAGGCCAGCCCTTCTAAATTCTTGGCTCCCATTTTCCGTCATCTATATTGTATGTGTTGAAATCAGGGGAAAAATAACACAAATAATATGTGGACATTCTCTTTTAAAACCCAAATGAATATTTTACTTTTGAATAAGTTTTAAACCATAAAACCAACAAATGAATCAATTCACTTATTTATTTATTTTTTTTTTTTTTTTCACTTATTTATTTTTTTAAAGCAAATATCCCCCTTTCAACTCACCTTGTCCATTCGGTCTCTTTCCACCCCAAACCGACCTCCGTAGCCGTGGGATGCTTTCGGCCCTGATTCCATCTCCTTCTTCTTGAGAACATCATGCTCCTCTGACACTTTGTTCCTCAGCTGGTGAATGCTGGAAGTAACCACATCACAGAGACTCGTCTAGCACAGAGATGTCAACGAACCCTCCTTCACAGAAAAACTGAAATCTTGCAGTGTGTTCTGTTCATTTTTAGCAATAGCCCCCAAAGTGTACCTGTGCTGGGTCTGGGAGTAGGAGGTTAGTGTGGTCTGCATATACAGCCTGATATAAACTCTCCATAAGCCAATAGTATTTCCTCTAGTCTGTTATTTTGCTCACTAAATAACCTTCTGATATTTAGTCTCAGGTTCCTAAATATTAGAGGACAGTGTTACTTATATTCTAGCAACTGAAAAGTTATTTTCCTCTCTGAATGGATTTGTTGTTTAACAGTTTGGTACTCTACCTCAAGAAGCACAAAGATATTCATGTACCCTTTACCCACACATTCTAGTCCTAGAAGTCTACCCCAAGGAAATAGTTTTAAATATGGCAAAGCTTAATGTCTAATGATATTCACTGAAACACTGTATTTAATAGCAAGAACCAAGAAACAATTTATATGGAAAAAATGGGGAATAGTTAAGTAAATTGCAATATTACTTTTCAATGGCACATGAGGAAGTCATTAAAAACGATGATTACGAAAAATGCAGCATTGGGAAATTTATCTATACATTAAGTATTCTGTGACTCTTCTTGTCAAAAATGAATGCCCTTCACACTGCCCATATATCTGCTAATTCCTGAGAGAACTAAAAACTAAAAAAGGCTCACTAATAAAATTCACTCTCATCACTAATTGTTGCAAAACTTTAAGGCTCAAATAACCTTGATTTGGAACACTTCTGTCCTTAAGAGAACATAACACCAAAAGGAGGCATTCTCTTTCTTACTTCACTTTCATCTCTACCATGTGGGTAGAGAATACCTCTCTGTATTTGTTTGGGCTGAGGATAAGAAGTGACAGCTCAGCACCAGCACCAATAAGTGACAATCAGAACTGATACTTGAACACATATAAGGACCACTGGGGATTCTTAGAAATATTTGGGCAAGAGAAGCCTAAATAAAAAATTTGACTTCCTGCAGCAAGAAATGGAGGTTTAAGGAACTGAGATATAGTGATGTTCCTGGGACTTCGCTAGCTCAGAAAAACCAGATATATTGCTTACAGGTAGAATGGCCATCTCACATCAGAAAGTCTCCTCTTTCGTGGAAGAATAGATCCATCTTGTGGCCTTGTAGTATAAGCCCAATAGAGGTCTTTTTTAAAAGCCTTCTCAGCTTTAGTCAAAGTTAATTTTAGAAAACTGGCTTTGAGCCAGATGAAATTAAGCTAACAGCTGGAAGAACCCTCTGTTCCTGTGCCTGCTCTAAACCCTCTGGCAGCAGTGAAGGCAGAGATCCTGTGTTGCTATTTCGACAGCATCAACACTTTAGAACTGTCAGTGTCAGAAAAGTTATTGGTTCCAAGAACAGGTAAATGACCAATATTTCCCAACCAAAGTGTTCAGATGAAGAATGAAGAAAATGGGACTAAACATTACTTTCAAATGGGAAAAATTAGCAAAGTTTTAATAAATCCAATTACTGTTACATGGATCATAACTGTATTATAGTTGAAACAAGTTTTTAAAAGGGATTAGAAAATGAGATTCAGGAATATCCACCTAATAGATGACAATGAGGTTAGTCAGAGAATCATGACAATAGATAATATAATTTGAATGAAAATGTTGGGGCCAACAAAGACCAACTTCTTACCAAATTCATCAGAATATAGCTAAGGCACTATAAATGTGTTAGTTATATTATTCCTTTATTAAATAAATATTAAACTTTTTTGAGTGTGAGGCACCATTAGGCTCTGATAATACAAAGATAATTAATGTATGAAAATAGTGATCAGGTGGAAATACAGAAAGGAAAAAAAAATTGTAATTCAATGTCCTAATTGGCATACCTAAGAAACTTTTAACACATTAACTCTCAGATCTCTATTTTAAGGCTTAAAATACCTTGGAATTGATGAAGCAATACAGTTTATAGAAACCAAGTGACACCCAGGACCTCAAAGATGAGCTAGGAGAAGGAACAGCTTTTTTTGTTTTTATTACAAAAGTAAAAACACAAAAGTGAGTGACAGACTGTAAGATTTTATTCACAAACAGTATGATCATAGTTGTAGAAAATCCTAAAGAATCTATATAAATGTGCTACTAGAACTATTAGGTACATTTAGAAAGGTCCCAGGAGACAAGATCACTATTAAAAGCAATTTTATTTCTATATACTAGTCACAGACATTTCTGAAAAAATTAAAGAAGACCTAAATAAATGGAGACATATCCCATGTTCATGGGTTGGAAAACTCAAGACTATTAAGATGTGAGTTCTCTCTAAAATGACCTATAGATTCAGTGCAATCCCATTAAAAACACCAACAGGCATTTTTGCAGGAATTGACTAGCTAATTCTAAAATGTATGTCATACAGAGTGAAGTAAGTCAGAAAGAGAAAGACAAATACCGTATGCTAACACATATATATGGAATTTAAGGAAAAAAATGTTATGAAGAACCTAGGGGTAAGACAGGAATAAAGACACAGACCTACTAGAGAATGGACTTGAAGATATGGGGAGGGGGAAGGGTAAGCTGTAACAAAGCGAGAGAGAAGCATGGACATAGATACACTACCAAACCGTAAGGTAGATAGCTAGTGGGAAGCAGCCGCATAGCACAGGGAGATCAGCTCGGTGCTTTGTGATTGCCTGGAGGGGTGGGATAGGGAGGGTGGGAGGGAGGGAGCCGCAAGAGGGAAGAGATATGGGAACATATGTATATGTATAACTGATTCACTTTGTTATAAAACAGAAACTAACACACCATTGTAAAGCAATTATACTCCAATAAAGATGTTAAAAATAAAATAAAATAAAATGTATGTGGAAATGTAAAGTCCTAGGATGGTAAAAAGTGGTTTTTTTTTCAAAGGAGAGCAAAGGAGAAGGACTACCTGATTTCATGACTGCAATAAAAAGTGCAGTACAATAAAGCTACAACAACCAGTGCAGTATAGTGTGGGTCAGAGAAGACATATAAATCAATAAAATAGTCTAGAAATAGACCCTCATGTATATGGTCAAAGATGCCAGGTAAGTCAGTGGGGAAAGATTAGTCTTTTAACGATGTTGGAATAATGAGATATCCTTATGGAAATAAAACGAACCTCAATCTTTGCCTCACACTGTACGCAAAAGCAAATTTGAAATAGATCATAGACTTAAATGTAAAAGCTAAAACTATAAATCTTTTAGAACAAAACATAGGAAAAATCTTCACAGTTTGAGGTAGACAAAAATTTCTTAGACACATAAAGCACTAACCATAAAAAATTTTGATAAATTAGACTTCATCAGAATTAATATTTTCTGGTCTTCAATAGAAGCCATTAATAAAATGAAAAGGCAAGTTACAGTCTGGAAGAAAATATTTGTAAAACACATATGTCACAAAAGACTTTTATCCAGAATATATAAAGAACTCTTAAAACTCAATACGAATACAAAGACCCCACTTTAAAAGTGAGGAAGAGATTTGAATAGACACTTCAAAATGAAGATAAATGAAGATATATTAATGGCACAAGAAAAGATGCTCAATAAAATTAGCAGAAAAATACAAATTGAAATCCCCACACACTTACAAAAATAGTTAAAATTAAAAATATTAACAATAACAAGTATAGACAAAGATGTGGAGCAACTGAAACCCATACATTATTTGTAGGAGTGAAAAAACGTTTCTTTCAGAAAACAGTTTACTGGTCTCTTAAAAAGTTAAAACACACTTTTTATATGATTCAGGAATTCTACAACTTTTAGGTGTTTCCCAAGAGAAGTAAAAATATATGTTAACAAAAAGACTTGGATCAAAATGTTCATGACAGCTTTATTTGTAATAGTCCCAAATTGTCAACAACCCAAATGTCCATCAACAGGCTAATAAACCAGACTCTGGTATATCTGTACAATGCAAAATTACTTGACATTAAAAAGACTGATATACACAAGACCATGAATAGATCTCAAAAATATTATGCTTAGTGAAAGAAGACAGACACAAAAGAATACCTTCTATATTATTCCACGTACATTAAATTCTAGGATAGGCAAAACTAATCTGTAGTGACAAGAAGCAGATCAGTGTTTACATCCAGCCAGGGGTGGGAAGGGGTATATTGACAGTAAAGAGGCACATGGGGGCTTTCCTGGTGGTGTAGGGGACATGGTTTCGTGCCCCGGTCCGGGAAGATCCCACATACTGCGGAGCGGCTAGGCCCGTGAGCCATGGCCACTGAGCCTGCGCATCTGGAGCCTGTGCTCCGCAACGGGAGAGGCCACAACAGTGAGAGGCCCGCTTACCCCAAAAAAAAAAAAAAAAAAAAAAAACAAGAGGCATATGGGCACAAGTGAGCAAAAGTGGGGAGAAGAAGATGGAGTAAATGCAAGAGCCCTTGAAAACCTGGCAGCTCCTGGAAACACTAGGCTGCTTGGAGCTGCCTGGCCCAGGACTTCTCTACACAATAGATGAAGGATGGATAGGATCATTTGAACTATTCACTAAATTACCAAACCATTCCCCAAACTAAATATATTTTAGGCAGACTTAAAAAAGAAAGATCATGGTGTAGGGGATGGTAGTGAGATTAATGAGAACCACAATCACTTCCTTTTCCTGCTTTGAGTCATCTGAGCTCTGCAGCTACTGTTCTCCTGTTCAACTTCCCCTCCTTTCCAAGGACTTTAGTGATTCCCATCTGACCTTAAAGGTTGTCCTAGCCCACACTAGCCAGAAAGAATCCCAGAGTATTGGAGGCTTACTATTGGAAGGTCCTCTAGAGGTCTTTTTGATCCCAATGGCAAGACTGGGAATCAGAGAGGGAAGTGACCTGTCCAGGATCACCTGGTTAGTTACTAGCAGAGACTGAACTTTTATACCTCAGTAGCCTGGGTAAACGGGAGGGGAGTGGGTTTTTGTGTAAATGTCTCCACCGCTTATTCTATCAGATATAGATTCAGTTAGGCTAATAAGGAAACACCCAGGGTCACCACATTTTACAACTCTAGGGGTCACCAGTCAGAGTAATATATATACTGGACTGTGTAACACAACAGTTCAGGTAAACGCCACTTAGGAAGAATGAAGATCGCCATCTGTTTACATGTTTATTTTTAGGTTTTTAGGAAGAAAATCTGATTCAACTAATCTATATTAACAGGAAAGAGAAATAACATTATTGAGCTGCTAAGTGGTGCTAAGTACTGCACTAGATTTTGCTATATGCTAGTTCATTGAATTCTAACCATACACCTGCCAGGTAGCTATTATTATCCTCATTTGATAAATAAATAAGCTGAGTTTCAGAGAGGCTATATGTCTAACTCACATTGCTATTAATGGTAAAGCTGTGAATTGAATCTGAATCTATCTGATATCCAAACTCCAGCTCTTTCCATAAGATCATGGCAGGGATTTAGGAGTCTTCTTTAAAATGTTCTACTCCTACTCTGCATAAGACAGGCACTGGGAGGGGAAAGGTACAAGGAGAGTTTGTATGCTTATCTTAACAGTTCTCAGGATACTAGGACTGAGCGGCCTTTTCTCAGAAAAGGAAAGACGTCTTACTTTGGGTAGGATTGATGAGCCTACAGAGGAGCATCAAAGAAGCTTCCTGCATGACCCAATTCCATGTTTTTGCTTTCCAACTGCTTCCAGAATTGCCTACCTTCTTTAAATATGATATTCATTACAGTTACTTGAACTAAATCATTTATGTCTGATTAAACAACACTGTGGAGTACTGAATATTATCAAACTGTATAAACACGTGCCAGGTTTTCATAGTGTGTTTCTTGTGCAATGTGATAATCCACTGACACTTTTTAAAATCTAGAAGAAAATGAGGTAAAAACACTGCTGTTTGTGGGGGAGGGGAGTTAAAATGGAGCTTAAAAAAGATTAATTTTGCCTATTTATTTAAATTTTGCTCCTGTTATACTGTTTATTGCGTCTATTGGACATTCTGACACTATCCAAAGCAAACAGCCCTGGTTAGATGATCCCGAATAATCCATGGATTATTAAAGAAGAGAGAATCTCTCAATCCTAATACACAACATATCCCACAGAAACCCCTGGATTTGTCTGTGAGTAACTTCTTTCTCTGTTATGGTATCAGAGTTTATTGTTTGTTTTGCTTTTTTTTTCTGGTAAAATATTGGGTTATAATCTTTAAGATCCCTATACATCAACAGGTTTTCCAAGTGTCATATTTCTTCATATTACCATTCATGGCTTCCTACTTCTATTAAGTAGCCAAACACAAATTTTTATTTTAAAAGGTAATTAGACCAGGTATGGGACCTGATATTGTCCTTGTTTTACAGCATATATTCTGAGTTCTTTACCTTGACATTTTACTGAATCCCCCTTGGCCCATCAGAAGTCACCCTACAATCCAGACACACATTTACATTTATGTGAATAGATAGATAGTAAATGATACAAGCTCAGCACTTCCCTCTCTGAATTCCTCATGCCTTACTGACGGAAGAGAAACAGTTATAATAATAGGCACAGTTGGGGAAATATCAGAGTGGTTAGAAATAAAAGACAGATAATAGGGTTGGGGGGATAAGAAGAGAGACATGAAACAAATACACAATGACACCCAAAGGGACACATGGGGACAGACTGAAAGAAAAGCAAAGACACACAGACAGGAATTTCCCTTTCCTTCCCCCCTCGCCTTCTCCTGAGTCTCCAAGATTTCCTTGGGTTCTTTCCATACCTCTTTCCCTCCTCCTAGGCCTTTTGGTACCTACTTGATGTGCTCTGTGCGTCCAGACCCCTCAATGGTCTTGGCTCCCCACCGTTGTTCCTTCTCAGAGATGTCATTCTACAAAAGACAACACTCAGCAATAAGTGATGGCAAGAAATGTGCCAGGCTGAGAGACGCCACACAGCTGACACACATAACCCCCACGTCCCCTGCATCAGCTGCTTCCGGCACTCAGGGACTTTACTCAGACTCCTCTCTGTGCTTATCCCACCCAGGCCCCCATGTTAAAATTAAGCTGGTGAGCTCTGAAACCTCCCTTTCTACTCTGCATCCCTCAAACTTTCTTCTTTAGGTCTCCTACAACTTCCGAATTCCCCCAAATTATACATGTTCAGCTCAAATCCTGGCTCACAGGCCAAAGGACACCCAGTTTACCTGTTCCCTCAGCATAGCCTGCCATAGCCTGTCAATCACAATGTCAAACTCCTCCGCACCTGTCTCCTTCCATCCTCAGCACAGGCTATCATGCAGGCCCCACTCATGACAGCAAACTGTCCTGCCAGGCAGTCCCACCATGAGGGCTATCCTAGTCTCAGACTTTTTCTAAGCCCCCTCAAGGGTTACAGAGTAGCCCACACGCCTGCCCACTGCCCTTCATTGTCCAAGGAAAGCTATTTCCACACTCACCACAAAGTCAGGGTCTGTGTCCCAATCATCACCCTGGGTCTCCACGGAAACAGATACATCATGACCTACTACAGACTTCCACATCTGAGGGTGACAGAAAATGGGAATGATTAGGTGAAAAAATCAAGAAGAGGGAAAACAAGAACGCTGAAGTCAATGATATAGCAGCCAAAGTTTCATGCTATTTTTTTCTTAGAAGAAAATAGAATCTGAGGCAAAGCAGATGGAAGTTTTAGGAAAGCACTTTTTCTCAGTTAGAGGAAGGGGGATGTGGATTTATTTAAGACAAACTAACGTGGCCTGGGCTCATTAGTCTGGACAGAAGTCATCATGAATGTAGGTAATACTAAATAACCTGGGTGTCAAAATGGCTGAGATCCTTCACTTGTGTCAAGAGGCCAGCCAGCTAGTGGCTTGAAGAGGTAATCAATGAGGATTGCTAGAACATCCCTGGAATTACAGCAACATTTCACTCAGGTATCTACATATAGCTTCTTTCATAGTTCTTGAGATATATATTTGTCCAGCTCTTGATAATGTGAACATCTACACTCCTCTCTACAACCTGCTAAACGCTGTTGAGAATTTTTCCAACCTCCACTCTAATACTGGCCACTGCACAGCTGTGTGTCAGTAGGGGCACTCAGCTGAAATTCCTCAACTGA
Source organism: Phocoena sinus (assembly GCF_008692025.1). Taxonomy (NCBI): domain Eukaryota; kingdom Metazoa; phylum Chordata; class Mammalia; order Artiodactyla; family Phocoenidae; genus Phocoena; species Phocoena sinus. The sequence continues at coordinate 77,370,057 of NC_045766.1, read as the reverse complement.
ACAATGCATGGGGAAGCATTATTTGCTGAGAATAATTCATTTATTGTTCAATTTTTAAAAACAGTTTAATTATACTTTGAAAGTAGATAACTGGTTCAAAAAAGAGCATGTAATAAGCCCCTTGTTTTGAACATTAAGAATTATTTGACTTTTATTAACTAAATAAATGTTAAAGAAATATTTAGAGAACACCGCTTTGAGGGGGTGCCAAATTGTTATTCCACTAGGGCATCCCCAGTGTTTCTGCTGGCCCTGCCAGTCCTGCATGAGGAGCTGCACAGGTGCTCTGCATCTGTGGGATCCTGGATCTTGGTGTGGAGAGGAAACAACAGACAATGCCCATCTGTTCTGGTGCTGAGAATTCTTGACCCTGGTACCACTTGCTGGCTGGCAACTCCCTGCCCACCCTTCCCTGCTCAGACTCCTTCCCCTCACTGTTTACTGTCTTTTAAACAAGCCCATCTTAAAACCACTCCTAAGACCCTCCAGTCTCTCCAGAGGTGCTCAGACTCTCCAATTCTCCTTTCCACTTGAAAACTCCATCCTTCTCCAGCTCTTTGAAAAACCCCTTGGAAACCAGTCCAAGGGAAATCTGGGGGTAGATTGGTTAACAAGATGCAAAGAGGACACTGGGGAAGTATGGACTGAGTCAGCTGGACTGTGGGATGAGTCACTGCCAAGAGCAGCTCTGCCTTCCCCTGTGGGGCAACAGTAATGCATGGTGGGGGGCACGTTGACAAGACCTATGGTCCTGGCTCCTGGGCTGCTCTGCAACAAAAGGAGTTCACACAGAAAACTGGAAAAGAAGTTTCTGAAATATTCATGAGCAATAAGGAAGCAATGAGGACCGACAGTCCTGTCCTCTTTCTTGCTGTTCCTCCCAGGTCTCAGCTTGACTCTCCCATAAGCCTGCCATCCTCATGTATTTTTGAAACAGAGGGAAGGGTTTCTGACACAGAGACAATTTAGTATGCTTGAGCTACTGGCCGGACATAGGGAAGCCAAGAGGTACTATCTAGAGGTGGGAGACCAGAGAATAAGTCGGTGAGGCCTGGTGGCCAGGATATCAGGCACAATCGAGGGCCTCTTCTTGAGGCTGCCTGAGTAAAGTACACGGACAGAGAGTCAGATCATCCAGCTCTGTGGGAATATGGGTTAGGGAGTCAAAGTAGAGAGGGTATGTACTTATTTGCCATGTACCAGGTTAGGCAATTTACAAATATTAACTTAAATAATTTGGTAAATCACTGAACTTCTCTGATACTGTTTTTCCCAAGGGAAAATAAATGGAGAGGTTAACCTCGCTAATTCATCAAGTCCCCTCCATTTCTGACATTCTGGGATCCTGTGACCCTACAATCAGAAAAACTAGCCCTAATCGAACCGCCACACCTTCATCTGGCACTTGGTTCTCAGCATGGGTGTACATTAGCTACCACTACTTCCTGATCTGTTGCAATGTCTCCTGTGGGTTTTGTCTCTCTGCTAGACCATAAACTCTCCAGGGGCAGAGACTGTCTCATCTCCAGTGGTCCTCCTCCCAACTCAGTGCCTAGGACCATCGGGCCTTAGAGAGGATTGTAGATTGTCGGCAGAAACCAGGGGTCCTGGATGGCTGCTGGATCGCGTTCCCTGGGCTCCAGCGTCTCCCTTCTGCTTCCATCCCCAGATGCTTGTTATCGACAAGACCTCACACCCAGGCCGGTCTTCTGGCCATGAAAGGTTAGCAGCTTACTAGCAGGGACTTCACGGCTCAGCAGGGACAAAAAGCCAGGCAGAGTCCTCTCACTTCAACTCTTGTCCTATGCTCCCCAACTTTCCCACTGCCCGGAGTACCCACCTTTAACCGCGCAAGCGTTTGCTCTAGGCTCTCGGCTCCTCAAGTAGACACTCGGCTCCTCTCTAGCTGCTGCCACTTCAGAGCAAGAAACTCTGAGCTGCTGCTTCAGTTCCGTATTCAGGTTTTCTGTCATTTCCTGCTACCCTGTCTTCACAGCTACTTCCTGAAGTTTGAGTCAGTTCCTTCTGCTGAGGCATTGAAATAAATAAGGATTAAATGCTCTGTGCTTACTCTTTTGCAAGGCTTTGAGGGTTCCAGAGGTCATAAAAAAGTTCTGCTCTTACTCTCAGAGTCCATAATCTGGTCAGGGGAGCAAAACATTCAACTAGAAAGCACATAGAAGAATGCTGTACAACACTATTTGTGTCCCAAATAGGTGGGCAATTGTATCTGTTTATATTGAAGAAATTTAGAGAATTTGGTATGGGCTGAAGGAATCAAGAAAGGTTTAATGGAAAAAATGATTTTTATGTGGTTTTGAAAGATAAGATTTAAAAAGAAAGTCACTTCCACATTAGGCACAGTACTAAAAACTGGGGTTTGCATACAGTAGATGTTCAAATAAACATTGATCAATCAAATGATGGAAGGGCATAACTCATAGAGGAAAGGCAAGACATGGAGGGAGGAAAGTTCAGAGATTGTTTAGGGGGCAGTGAGGAGCGTGAGCTAATTCAGAAAGATTTGGTCCCAGGTAGTAGGAAGAAGTCTGAAAAAACTAAGTGGTACCAGATGATGGAAGGTCTTTGTGGTATTCTGTATTACTGTTCTGTAAGATTTGCTGCCCCTCCCTTCCCTCTCGAAGTCAGACTTGCTCAGGTGACTTTGTTTTGACCAGTGAAATGTAAGAAGTGAAACATCAAATGAGACTTGAAGTGAGACTTCAAGACGAGCTCAAGCTTTGCTATGCTCCTGTGTCCACTGCTTACCAAGTGTGAATGAAAAAAATGTTGCCTATCATTATCAGTAAATAAAGGATGCTGCAGCTATCAAGCCACGGGTGATGCCTGAGGGGACTCAGGATGGGAAAGAACAGGACACTGGCCCTAGATAGCTAAGGTGCATATCAATGAGCCCAGACTCTTACCTCCTCCCATACACAGAAAATTAACTTGAGATATCTGTTTTTCTTTCATTAACAGTAATCTTTTGAAGTTCCGATATCTGGTCTTTGCAAAAACTCCTATATATCCTGGCTCCTCCCTTACCTCTTCAGAGCAGTTCCTCAGAGCATCTGAGAGGCTGCATCCTGGGTTTAAGTCCTCAGTTTTGTCTGCCAAATAAAACATAATTCTCAACTTTTAGGTTGTGCATTTTTTCGCAGTAGACACAAGGCAACCTGCAACTCTCCAGAGTGGCTCCTCTGGCAGCCTAGGTCCCTGAGTGGGAGGGTCCCCAACTAAGAATGACAGTACAAGTAGAGCTCCATCCATTGTGTGAGGGACTTGGAGTCTTTGACTAAAAAATAATCCTAAAAACTAATTACTGTTTTAGCTACTGAGAATTTGGGGGTGTTTGTTACTGTATCTGACCAAGCCTCTCCTAATCTTGATTGACATGGAGTCCTGACCTGATTTGCTCAGTTGTGGGCTCCCCAAATGGATTCAAACAGATAATGGATGAAATTTGTCCAAGATACAGAGGAGGGGATTTCTGCATTAGGAACGTAAGACTTTAGTCACTTCCAAATCTAAGGATTCTACGCCTAGCATGGAGATCAACTGATTATTTCTCCTACTTCATAACCTATTTATTATGGCAGCACCAAAATTATTTTAAGGAAGAGTAAATTTGTAGAAGGAAAAATAAATCTTTTAGAACATTTTGAGCCCTAATTTTGGGTCAAAAATAGAAATGATCAGACCAGATATTGTGACACACCATCCAGATACAGATGTTTAGAGAAATCATAGAATTTAATCATAGATGACAAGAAAGCCCATCTTGGATAACAAGACGTGGTACATACATACAATCGAATACTACTCAGCCATAAAAAAGAATGAAGTAATGCCATTTGCAGCAACATGGATGGACATAGAGATTATCATACTAAGTGAAGTAAGTGAGAAAGAGAAAGGCAAATACCATATGATATCACTTATATGTGGAATCTAAAATATGACACAAATGAACTTATCTACGAAATAGAGACAGACTCACAGACATAAAGGTCAGACTTGTGGCTGCCAAGGGGGTGGGGGGGGAGAGGGGAGTTTGGGATTAGAAGATACAAACTATTATATAAAGAATGGATAAACAAAAAGTTCCTACTGTATAGCAGAGAACTATATTCAATATCCCGTGATAAACCACAATGGAAAAGAATATGAAAAATATGTATAACTGAATCACTTAGCTGTACAGTAGAAATTAACACAACATTGTAAACCAACTACACTTCAATAAAATAAAATTAAAAAACAATCAAGGGCTTCCCTGGTGGCGCAGTGGTTGAGAGTCCACCTGCCAATGCAGGGGACACAAGTTCATGATCCGGTCCGGGAAGATCCCACATGCCGTGGAGCGGCTGGGTCCGTGAGCCATGGCCGCTGAGCCTGTGCATCTGGAGCCTGTGCTCCACAACGGGAGGGGCCACAACAGTGAGAGGCCCGTGTACCGCAAAAACAAACAAACAAACAATCAAGTGCACCTCTCCTTAGCAAATGTCCCAAGTTCACTCTTTTGTGGTTTTTTTTGGCCGCACCGTGTGGCATGTGGGATCGTAGTTCCCTGACCAGGGATCGAACCCGTGCCCCCTGCATTGGGTGCACAAGTCTTAACAGCTGGACTGCCAGGGAAGTCCCCCAAGTTCACTCTTGATGATAGGCAGTGAGACAATAGCAAGCATGGGCCTTAAAGCCAGATAGACGTGGTTCAATTTACTTATTGTACCTTGAGAAAGTGAGCTAGCATTTCTCAAGCAGTGACTTGATATAAACACATCATAATGCCCATCCTGCTTTTCCCCTATGAGACTTCCCTTCCCGCACTCCTACCCAGAGGGATCCCTAGGGACAAAATGTTTTCAATATGCACCAGACAGTTCTCCCAGGCCCAGGCAAAAACCTGCATGAATCTCATGCCCTAAGGCCCAGCTTGTTTGGTTCAGTATTAGGATGGAATTTCCTCACTCTGCTTCACCACCCTGGGGTCTAGCAGCTAAGGCTAGAAGGACGCAAGCAGCCAGACGCTGGCCAGTGAGAATGAAGCCTGGATATGCAGAGCTTTCTACTCCCATGGTAATTCCTGGCTACTCCATCCCTACTTCCTCTATGTACCTTCCTCTCCTCAGCATGCACACACATATATGTAAGCACCTGTGTATACATGCATTTACACGCCACCACAGTATTTCATTCTGAAAATAATTTTATTATTTTACAGTTGTTCAGGAAAGTTCCTGGGTTGCTGTGACCATGATTTGGCCACCACAGAACAAAGGATTAGAGCGGATCAGTCCGTCCACCAGTTTTCTCTCCTCTCTGGGTGGTGAGAGCAGGCAGGGAACATGTGCAAAATGAGAAAATAACCAACGGGTAAGGGCTGGAGAAAGGAGAGCTGGGGAATAGGCACAAATGGAATTCAAACCCGGCTGTCATTCTCAGGCTTGGATTTAAATATTTTGTCTTCTCTATAATCTCCCTCCATTTTCCTCAGCTCTCTGTTACCGCAGAAGGCAGGTGACGACACAATGAGAAACTGGAATAACTGTCACCAACAGCAAAGCAGCTTCGTACTTCAAGCGGCTAGGAGTGGTTGTCACAGCAGTTAGACCTCCCTGGCTGGGAGTCAGTGCCTCACCTAGGACTGGTTCCTAGTGTACTGTCTTAGGGTCCACATTCGAGGCTTATTCAGATAACACACAAATGACAAGAATTGAATCCCACTGTCCACAGCCAGTTCCTCTTGCCTTTCAGTGAAAGGAAAGGCACAGGCCACTTAATACCTTAGTACACATGTGATGAAGGGATAAGCAGTGGGATCCTCACCTTATAGTCCAGGACCATGACTCTCACTCCAATTATGCCTGAACAGCCAGGGAAAGTAACGCCATCCTCCCCTGTGATCCAACAGCTAAAACCCCTGGGGAGTTCTTCTATTCTGGCTCTCTTTTGCCAGAGACCTAATTAGATATCCTATGAGATAATGTTCCCCAGAACATTCCCCCTGCCATTGTTTATGGCAGGTTCACCTTCCCTCTGAAGCAGGAGAAAATATAAGGTACATGAGACAAAGAAAGTATCAATCAAAATGATATTGGACTTCTGATTATTAGGTTTATTGGAACTGTCCTCCTGGCTGAAAGACATTCCTCAGCATCTTTCATAGGACCATAAAAGATCAGGGCCCTGCAAAATCTGAACAAATATTGGGCTCAATAACCAACTGTGGGGCCTCCTCAGATTTTGCAGAAGTGTCAGGTCCTGGACAGTAGAAGAAAGCAGACTCATTGGTCCCTGCAGCTCTAACCTGTGCTCATATCCACCTCTTTTTGCAGGCACTTTCTGTGGAGAGTTGGAGAGAGGACCTGTAAGTGGGAAGATCATTCCATTGGAATTGATGGTTTTGATGCTAGAGGTGAGGGAATTCCAAGTTCTGAGGGGAGTGATCCAAAAGGTGAGAACTAGGTTTATAGATAGCCTGTGAAACATAGAACAAGTAGGACATGAACCATCAGAAAGTAGATGGCTGCCAGCAGTGGCACCCGTGTCCGGGAATGACAGAGCGAACGCAGGACCCGCTTCCATCCAGCACCACTCCGGGTCTGAAAAGAAAATTTGAAAGTCAGAGAGTTTTGCCCTATAGAGATCTGTCCCTTTCCCTTCTCCAACCACTGTAGAAAAGAGGTAACCTGAGAGAAAGCCCCTCGGGGCCAACGACTTGGCAGCTTCCACTAGTTTCTTCCAACCTTCCATACCCTTCCAGTCTCAGGCCCACATTCCTCCTCCTTGACCCTTTGCACTCAACACAGCCAGCCCTGTCTGAGAGTACAGTACCCTCTCTTTATCCTTCCCCCTTCTTACCCTTCGACAACTGTTGCTTGTAAGATCTATTAACAGTGCCTGCTCCTGGGAGCCACAGGAGCCAATGATAGGAGACCGGGCAGAGTCCCATTCGACATGCTCCAACCTGTGTTGAGAAAAAAAAGAGGCATTGGTCCACGGCATGAGAGGCTGATGGCCTTCTTGTCATGTGATGCAGGGTAAGGGACTTGCAGCAAGGACTGCTCCCACGGCCCCACCCCCATGCAAGGAGTGTAAGGGCAGACAGATTTCTTTCAGCAGCAGTAGAGATGGTAATAATTACCAGGAATTGACTGCCTACTGTGGATCAGATGCTGGATCGCGTGCTTTACATACATCTAATCCTCAGGTTTGAGGTTGGTGCTATTATCTTCAAAGTAAGGCTTAAGGAGGTAAAAGTACTTTTCCACGGTGGCACAGCTAGTGAGATGTAGAACTAGAACTCAAAACCCAGGTGTGTCTCTAAATCTCTGCTACACCACACCTGACTCAGAGAAGCTCATTAACTTTTTTTCCATTTATTAAAAGCTAATAGGCAAAAGCATCCAAGAAAGATTTTTGTGGGGTTCTTACAATTAAACTGAACTGGCAGCCTCTACTGCTTTCTGCTTCATTTTTTGCTGATTTGCTTATTTATTTAATACTGGAACTTCTCCATTTAGTGAAGAAGTTGCCTTTATCCACTCAATGGTTTCTCACAAAAATGAGAAATGTATCAAGGGGCTGTGAGTAAACATAGCGCACACTTGATCAAGCATTTGCCTAGAGAGATGCACTTTTTAATCGTGGTGGGGAGGATGGAACTCTACTCCTGATGTTTCCTCCATGTGAAGGTATGTCCATTAGCCTAAAACTCCTGGACTTTCTTGCCAGGGCCCACACTTTTCTCCAGGAGAGAAGGAACACTTTAATCTGATTTGTGAGCCTGGAAAGAGAAACTGAACATGCCCAGCCTAGCTCCATCCTGCCTGTTCTCCTCAGCAGAGCCAGGTGGGCTGCACAGGACCCTTTCTGTGTCTGTTCCTCCATAAGATAAGCTTTTCAGGGGCAGCCTTGATGCGGACAGAATGGTCTGGTACCGTGTAGGTCAGTCTGTCACCTTCTGCAGGCTAGGCTGAGGAAGGAGGAGATGTTTATAAGTATTGGTGAGCTGCTTTTAAATGGCAAGTCTGCCGAGTTCCACAAGCACTGCAGAGTGCGTATGAGATGCTAACATGACAACGGCAGCGCCAGGCCTGGGAGGCAGCGCTTGATTAGCTGCCTCAATTTCCATTCTGCATCAGGGCCAAAGAGGGAATTGCGGAGGGGCTGAGCTTGGATTAACGTGGCTTGCCTTGATCCTACCCTCACTACAGCACCCACCTCAGGATGAGAATTAGATCCTAATTATTCCCAAGTCTGGCCACTGAAATGCACATGAGTATGATCAGAAAGGGTCAGAAGTGAACAGAGGCTGTGTCCCTCAGCCCTTTACCGCCTGATCTGCTCCTCGGCCATGGAGAGGGCAGCCTCAGCAGCCACTTTTTGGTCTCGTTCTTCTTCCAGCAGCTTCCTCAATTCATTCACCTCCTGTTTAGTGTTGCACAGCTGCTGCTGGGCTTCAGAAAAGCTTCAGGACAAAAGGAGAACAACAGCATCACTAGATGCAGGACATAGTTGCTGACACAAGGGATCCGAAGTCTTCATAAGGTTATAAAGCATGAAAATTTATAGAAAACTGTACAAACACAAAGAATATTTTAAAAGCATACCTGTCAAGAGATGTAGGAAAATCTCTTAAAGCTGTAGGAAATGCTTTAAGAGATTTTAGGGACTGACTGAATAGCTTTCATTTGAACACCATAACATTAGTGAGGTGTGTGTGGGGCAGGGGGGGTTGCTGTATAAACTATTCACACACAATTTGTTATTAGAATTGTCACTTTTAATCCTCACATTAATTCTGTGAGGCCAGTAAGATAAGAAGGCATAGTAAATCCATACAATGGACTCCTGTTCTAACTCGATGACCACCCAATTTCTGCAGACATAACACACGCTCCGGGGTTGAGAACTCCTCCCCAACCTTAGCTGTGGCTCCCTCAGTTCTTCAGGATCACCCTTCCTGTGAGCTCCATTCTTTTCCTGGGGAGCTCCTGGAGCAACATCTATATTCAGTGGTCCCTAGAAGAAGAATAAGTTTAGTAATTCAGTGATGAAAGCAGTTAAGAAACTGTGCTTAGGCAAACTGAGAACTCACTTAGGCACTGGAGAGAAAGAGAAATGTGGAGAGGAATACCTCCGTTATCACTCTCTTTAAGTACAGGTTTAGAAGTGAGAATCTTTTGTTCTAATAGATTAATCTCCTACATAAAACTCTTTATTAGATTTTCCTTCAGATTCTCATTCTTGAATCTCTCCTCTTAAAAGTTTAAAGGCTTATCACTGAAATCTGCTTTCTTCTAGTGGAGGTTCATGTACATTCCAGAAGCTACTCTGCTCCTTCCCTTATTCAACAACTCCTCCCCAACCCTTCCTCTTCCTTCCATGTCCTATTCACCTCCACCCTAACTCTCAGTCTCCTCCAACTTCAACAACCTCTCCTCTCTACTGCTGTCAACAGCTCTGCTTATTTTGTTTCTCAGGTCCAAATCTTCCTACAGCTGTCTTATTACTTAAAGCAAAAAGCCTTCCAAAAGCCTCAGTCATCACTGTTTCCCACTCACTTTTTGATTTCTCTCTCACCACCTCTCTCATCTTTTTCCTTCTAATCCATTCACTCTTTTTAAAAACTAATTAATTAATTTATTTATTTATTTATTTTTGGCTGCGTTGGGTCTTTGTTGCTGCACGCGGGCTTTCTCCAGTTGTGGCGAGCAGGGGCTACTCTTCCTTGCAGTGCACGGGCTTCTCATTGTGGTGGCTGCCCTTGTTGCGGAGCACGGGGTCTAGGCGCGCAGGCTTCAGTGGTTGGGGCTTGCACGCTCCAGAGCACAGGCTCAGTAGCTGTGGTGCATGGGCTTAGGTGTTCCGCGGTATGTGGGATCTTCCCGGACCAGGGCTTGAACCCGTGTCCTCTGCATTGGTAGGTGCATTCTTAACCACTGCGCCACCAGGGAAGCCCCTACCGTTCACTCTTTAGTTTTTCCTGGACCTTATTCCTCCTCTCCTCTCCTCTCACTGTCTCCATCACACCTAATGAATCCTCAGCCTGAAGACATCAACCTCTTCGATGCTGTGCTTTACACTTTATCATCTGCACTCAATTTCCCAACACTCTTCCTGGCCTCTCACCTTCTCACTCACCGCTTGCAGCTCTTGAACCTGCTTCTCCAGAACCGCACAATGATTGAAAAGGTCGCTGTAGTGCTGCTGGTTCTCACGGAGACTCTGACTGGTGTCACAGAGCTGAATGGAAAGAGTATTTTTCTCTTCCAGCAGTTGAGAGAACTGAAATAGGAGAGAGGATGAGCACCAGCCCATAGGACTGTTTCACTAGTTTCACTACGAGCAGTGTGTAGGCAAACTGTCCTGAGTCTTAAGGATCAAATTTTTTTATGCAAGACCTTTCTTTCAATAATAGCAAAAATAGCACTGTGTTCCTCCAACATGAGAAAACTCAGAATTTTTCAACTGAGAAAGGAAAACAATTCTGGAAGAGTGGTAAAAACTTTATTTATGGTGCCTAGTACATTAACTGAATAACTAGGAGGCAGAAACCCAAAAGCAGTCTAACAGGATAGGCTAACCAAGGCCTGTAAAAGGAGAAAGGCAATAGCTTGGGTCCAAGTTGAGATTACTAATAAATGACTATAATCCTCAGAGCTCAATATGGCTGGAGACAGAGCTATCACCTAAAAATTCATACAATAATATTCCTGAGCAGATTCTTCAATGCTGTAGAGAGTTACAAGCTACCGAGAAAGTAAAAATGATGACAGGTGGTAAGAGGGAGAAACAGAATAAATCCTACTATGCCTATGTATGTAAGAAACTATATTGGGAGCATCAACTCTCACAGGGGGAAGCATTTCAGTCACTCAAGTCAGGGCTCTCCTCTACTGCATGAGTAACAGGTAGTAATTCTGTCTTCCCTTGAATGTGTCCAGCAGCCCAAGCCATTTTTTACATCAAAAACAGGTATTTTTCTTTTTCATATTGAATAAAAAATTTACCCATTGTAGCTTCCACCCAATGACTTGAATTCGGTTTTCCTGGAACTATAATTTTAATTCCTCACTTGCAGGCTGTCAAATTTTAAGCTTTAGTTATGATTAACATCCAGATACATTAACAACCACAGAGATGTCTCTCTGAAGTACCTTTTTGTTGGATAACGTACATTATGTGAAAGGAAATTGGTGTACCTGGCTGCACATTCAATCTTTTCTCAAGTATTCTCTTTTGTAAGTATTCTGGGTTAATGTTTGTGTAAAAAAGTTGAATCAACATTTACAGGAGAAAGGATAAACAGTTTTTTAGAGATACTCTGACTGGGAAGGACATTTAATGCATATGGAAAATTAGAACAAGAAATCCATGTGGTATAACAAAAATATTTGCATAGCCAGAATGAAAAACACAACAAATAACCTTACCTCTAAAGAGCAATTTTCAGTTTACAAAGCACTTTCAAAAGTATTATCTTATTTGAGAGAGTTAGAGGAAGAACTACTATCTTCACTTACAAATGACAAAAAAGAGATGAGTGGTGACTTGTCCAATGTTATGTGGCTAAAAGATGGCAGGCCAGGACTCAAGTATGGTTCTTGATTCCAAGTCTGGAGCTCTATCTGCTTTTTGATGGTGTCCCATCTGAGAATTCAGCAAGGGAACTTAAGTAGGTTGTAGGGTTTTTCAGGGGTGGGAACAGTTAATAAAGGAAAGAATATAAATGTTTAAGAAACAATACTAATTGGAAAACAAAGGTGGCTGGGTACAATGACAACTACTGGGTTCTGAGACAGGGAGTAATATGGTCCTCTCCTAATATAGAAGAAAGTCAACTTTCCTGGCCACAGTAAGCAGCCCAAACCATACCAAGGAAAACCAAACAAATAAATGAAAAAACAACCCCCCCCCTCCAAATCACTCAGTGTTGAAAAAATCCAACACATTTTTCTTGGAAGATCTAGAGGAGAAAGGGTAGACCAGTAAAACTCACTGGAAGCAAAAATTCCCATAACTTAAGAAGTCTAACTGCTTTTAAGCCACCCTCATACAAACCACCTTTTGTAATGTCTGCACTGTTCTGTCTAGGATAGACGTAGATCCCTGTAGTTTAGGAGTTGGCAAACTATGAGCCAGGGCCTACTGCTTTTTTTTTTTTTGGCTGTGTTGGGTCTTCATTGCTGCGCATGGGCTTTCACTAGTTATGACGAGTAGGAGCTACTCTTCGTTTCACTGCAAGGGCTTCTCATTGTGGTGGCTTCTCTTGTTGAGGAGCATGGGCTCTAGTGCACAGGCTTCCATAGTTGTGGAGCGTGGGCTTAGTAGTTGCGGCGTGAGGGCTCAGTAGGGTATGCAGGCTTCAGTAGTTGTGGCATTTGGGCTCAGTAGTTGTGGCTCGCAGGCTCTAGAGCACAGGCTCAGTAGTTGTGGTGCATGGGCTTAGTTGCGCTGCGGCATGTGGGATCTTCCCAGACCAGGGATCGAGCCCGTGTCCCCTGCACTGGCAGGCGGATTCTTAACCACTGCACCACCAGGGAAGTCCCTGCCTTTTCTTTGTAAATAAGGTTTTATTGGAACATAACCACCCCATTTGTTTACGTGTCATCTGTGGTTGCTTCTGTGCTACAACTGCAGAGCTGAGTAGTTGTAACAGAAATGGTATGGCCTACAAACCCAAAATATTTACCGAGTCTTTAAGAAAAAGTTTGCTGACCTCTGCTCTAACTCATAAGCTACTGTATTTCATCATATCTATACTTGTAAAAACAGAATAGGAGGGAATAGAGACTACAGGATACCAATAATCATTCCCCTCATGTTTTTAAGTTTGCATTACATACAAATATCCAACAATGCTGGCAGAGATACATATAAAATCTGAGCATCCATGGAAAGAATTAGGGCAGTGGCTTGGAGAGGAGACATTCTATGCTGACAGCCCATCTACTACCATCCCATGCTAGGACCTAAGAAGCAGTTCTCCTAGCTAGCTGGGACCCATTTAGAGTAAGGCTTTAATATCACCAATTAGCTCCATGAGGGGTCACTGTGTATCCTCAATATCTAATGTATGGCCAGGCTCATAGAAGGCAGATAACAGTTATTTGTTTTTGATGAATGATGAATAAGTGAACGACCAACCCTAGGGATGGAGTTGCCTCCTTACAGCTGATTTCTAAAGGAAGAACTCTTTCTCACCCAGAATGAAACTGATCTAATGCAGTGTTTCTCATACTTTAAGTGGTATGTAAAGTATATCTCAATAAAGCTGTTAAAGAAAACATAAGTTTGATAATGACCCAGAACACAGTATTTAAATATAAGTAACTGAAACTAAAGTTTCTCAAAACAAATTATATTCTTTATTATATATTACATAATATAGTTTCAATCTCTTTTACTTGTTTTATAAAAAAAAAACTATATGCACTATTTGTAATAGCTCAAAACTGAAAACCCCAAAAGTTCTTTAACAGCAGAATAGAGAAATTGTTATATGCCTACAATGTAATAAATACTACACAGCATGAGAACAGAAAAATCACAGTACACATAACAACATGGATGAATCTCACAAAATAAATGAAGCAAACAAAAGAGAAGATATGATCCATTTATACATAGTTCTAAGGTGGTGGTAGTGAATAGAAGACACAAGGGACTCCTGGGGTTCTGGTATGTTCTGATTTTTGATCTGGGTGCTGCTTATACAGGTGTCTTCACTTTCAGAAAATATACCATGATGCACTTGTGATTTGTGTGCTTTTCGGTGTTTTACTTCAGTAAAACATTTACATGAAAAATGTTTCAGTTGCTGTCCACGAAAATGACCTCATCATCTACTAATAGCCCTGAATTGCAGTTTAAAGTACTGTCCGGAAAAGACAAATGCCCAGAGTGATTCACAGTCTGATGTTCAGGAGGGCAAATATAACAAAGGTTGAGATGGGGTCTATTGAATAGTTTCTAGAAAGAGGAGGTGTTACAGAGCTATGAAGGGCAGAACTTTCTGGAAACAACTGACTAGGCTAGAAGAGGAACTGGGTAGGATCTGCTCTGGAGTCTCCCCACTGCCCCCCCTAAAAACTCCCAGACAACCTCCCCAAAAAGGGTCTGCAATTTTACCAATTCATTTTGATCAACAAACCTACTTAAAAAAATGCAAATTTCTCTGCCAAAATTAATAGTGTTATCAGTCTCTGATACTTCAGTGTCAATTAGTTGAATTTAACAACATTTAGTAAGTACCTTCTACATAAACCAGGCACTGTGCTTTTCCATGTACATTATCATATTTACCTCAGACTGACCTCCTCCTAACACATCAGGCAAATTACTTAATACCTCTGGGCCTTAGTTTCCTCATCTGATCTTTACTGATCTTTACCATTTTTGGATCACAGATCCCTTGGTGAATGCCTGAGTTCTTGTGATGAGAAATTTACACACACACACACACACACACACACACACACACACCATTTTGCATATATTTTTTGGATATTTATAGCCCTCCTCAAAGCTAATTTTTGGATTCCAGAGTCTCAATGATTACTTAAATCCCTTCCAGTGCTAACAGACACTACCTAGCTGGCTTCCTCTGAAGAAGGCAGAACTAGAGGAGGTGCCACTAGAGAATACTTTGACTAGTCAGAGAGCAACAGGAGTATAATAATTCATAAGAGGGTGGTGGAAGGGAAGCAGATGAAGGAAGAAGCGAAGCCAGAGAATGGATGAGGGGAGAAGACAGAGATGTGAAGGCACCAAGAATAATCTTTTTTTATCTTACCTTGGCTTTTGCTCTAGGAACCATATGGCAAAGCAGCTCTTCCCTATAGAAAGAGGTCCTCTACTTCAGCATGCTTCCCTAGACTGTCTAGAGTGGCAAGGCTGGGGTTTGGGAAAAAGCAAGCTGGCTTCTTTAATTCCAGAACATTAAATACACAATGAGGAAGCTTACAAATGGAGTGAAATGAAGAGCAGATCTCTCACCTCTGTCCCTGTTATCTAATCACACATGAAAATCCTCTTTCCTGAGACTTCCCTGTTACACACTATTGGGAAATACAGAGAAACTTGCTGGAGGATTTGTGGGGAGTTAACTCAATATTACTAACAAGTGATACAGATGGGGAGATGATGTTGGGGAGGAAGGCTCCCTTAAGGAGTTGGCTTTTTTATTCTTACTTAATGGGTTTCTCCAAATCGCTCCCAAGGACTCTCCAAGGGTGAGGAAAAGGAAATGGCCCTGTGTGCAGTGCTTTGGGGTAAGCAACCCAGGCTCTGAGAAAGGTAAAGCTTCTGTCCCCTAATATAGCTAGAGCCAGGCTTAACCAGATTCTACTTACCTTCTTGATTCTAGTCATGGAAACAAGAAATTGAACTCCAGCCTAGCAGGAAACACCTACCTTGCTGTTCAGTTGCTGAATTTTTAACTCCTTTTGATGAATTTCCTTTAAGCTGTCATTGAGCTGAGTCCTAAGACGTTCTGTCTCATAAACTAGGTTTTGTGATCCATCTAGGGAAGCTGGTGTCTCTGGGGATGCCTGCCAGGATACAAACACTGATGAAATTCTCTCTTAACATTGTTCATGCTTAAATCCTTCCTTCCAGAAACCCTGCCCACCTCATAGGAAGTCATCAGATGGTTTGCCTAATAGTGGCAGATGGGCACTTAGCTTGCAGGAAGCTGATGTTTCCTGGGTAGTGGTTACCTCTGAGTAGCAATCAGCACGGAAATCACTCACCTGTCTTTGATACTGCACTTTGTGGGTCTCAGTCGGGGAGGAAGAAGATCTCAGTTCCCTCATAAGATTCTGCAGATGGCTGAGCTGCTGATCTTTATCTGCAATAGCCATAAGGTACTGCTCCTTCATCCTCCTCTCATGAATTTCCCAGGAACTCTTCTCCATCCTAGAAAACACATGAAATAGTCACAGGCAAAAATATACTTGTGAGACAAAGATGAATAATTGCATAGTTAGAACAGTATTATGGGCTGTAGAGACGTAGTAAAGAAAATACATAACCAGAGAGAAATTTATGTTATAAACAGAACTATGCAGCAAGATGATGGAGCAGAACTTAAAAAAGAATTGCAACTGGCAGGATTGGGGAAGAAAAGCAGGCATTTGGTCTGAATCCTGAACAATGAGTCAGGCAGGTTTCCATAATGGGAAAAGCATTCCAGGTTCAGGGAGTAAACAGAACAAAAGGCACAAGAATGAATATATATAGTGAGTTTTGGAATTGTTGTAGTAGTGTGTAGAGTGGATAGGGCAGGAAATGAGGGTGGAGAGGAAAGAAGTCAGACCCTGTGGGGCATTGAACACCATGCTAAATAAAACTTACTCTAAGCAATGGGAAACCACTGTAATTCTTCAGAAAGGCGATGCCATAATGCAGTATACTATCAGGGTTATGAGAATGCAACTGTAGAGTCTGAAGGATCTGGGTTCAAATGCTGGCTCTATCATACACTAGGCATGAGACTCTGGGTAAAAGTAACAATCTCTCTGAGCCTCACTGGTAAAATGGAAATAAATGATCTATTCCTTAGGATTATTGTGAGGATTAAATGAGATACTTTATGTCATGTACCAAACACAGAGCCTGGCATATCACAATCACTCAACAAATATAAACTGCTGATATTTATTTATCCCCTGAATTTGACCAAGAGGGAAGCTTCTATTTGACCCCAGCTAATTTTCCATAGTTCTATCAAAAACTGCCTCTCTGCCATATTCTTTAGTTCTACTTCTTTCTACACTATGATTGAAAAAAACCATTAGGATTGTAATCAAATTTCTGCAGCATCTGTTTACTTTGAATAGTACCCATGTCTCTAATTTTTCCTAATAATATAAGATTTTATTTGAATTGCATCTGACTTTTTTCTCTCTAGAAGTAAGGTAAAATGGTCCTTTCTTTTCTAAAGGACATACACCAATTATGAAATAATCCTGCTATGTCAAGAGGTGACTTGGATTACAGTCAGATTTTTTTAAAAAGGCAGAGCTAAAACTTAGAAACTAAAATAAATTTTTATTACAAGGCCACTATATGGAAAAGGCACAGAAATTTTCTAAAACACTTTCTCTGATATTTGTCTGTGAAAAATGAGAGGGAATAAGAAAGGAGGAGTGTAAGACTGAGAATGTACAAGAAAGATCACAATTCTTCCATAAAGCTTTAAGCCGCCATTTTGTTTAGAAAGATGGACAAGTAGTTATGGTGTGGAGAGACCCTCGATGGAGAAGAGGCACTAAGGAACAAACCTGATTACTTAAGAGAACACAGCCATAAACGGGCTATACCTCACTTACCCCTTAAGTAAGAGAGCACAGGAACCAGAGCAGAATAAGCAAATCAGTAGCTACAAGTGGAAGAGAAATGTTACTGTATAAATCCAGGCTCTTCTCATAAGCCAAACCCAGTGCCATAGAAGCCTGAATGAGATGTTCCAGCTTTTTCATGTTTGAAAACCTCATTTCTCCCAAGTATTTCAAGAGCAAAAAACAGGGAGTCTTAAAGATATTTGGCTAAAGAAACTGGTCCTAGAGTCAGTGAATCAAATCTGTGTCCTCATTTTCTTCTTCTAAAAGTGATGTTAAATGTCTTCCTTTCCTTCTCATAATTTACTCACATCCACTTGATATACAATTTTTCTTTTCTTCAAAACTTCTCAAATGTGGAAGGTAAAGAGAGAAAGGCTAAGAGAAAGGTGGAAAGGGAGAAAATGAGGGAGGAAAAAAATCAATAGGCCAGAAATCATTTTCTTTCTCCCTCTTTTTCTCTTCCCTTAAGGGTCAACTTTATAAGGAAAGTATCCTTTCAGAATGCCCTGTGAGGAAGTTTAAAGAGGAACAAGTGGCTGCAGAAAATAACCCTTTAGAGCCTTGCAGCCCTTCTTCCATTTACACTAGCAACTGGACACAATATTTTTTTTAGTTCCAGGTGATCTGGAGATAATATGGGAGATGTCAAGGGGATGTTCCCATGTGCTCCCAATCACCTTTGGGGGGCCCTAAATTCAGTGGTCAACATTAATGTGCATCTGAGGG
Organism: Phocoena sinus; assembly: GCF_008692025.1. NCBI lineage: Eukaryota > Metazoa > Chordata > Mammalia > Artiodactyla > Phocoenidae > Phocoena > Phocoena sinus. The sequence continues at coordinate 77,351,974 of NC_045766.1, read as the reverse complement.
AAGATGATCTCTTGATGGTGAATTGAGATTCTAACAGAATAAGCTAGGGCAGCTATTCCCTGGCGGAAAAAAGGATGAAGTTAAAATGGAGCATCTTTCTTCTAGGGTTCAATTCCAGAAAGAAGAAACAGAAGCAATTTGTATTCCCAGAGAGCAAAAATTCAGTTTTTCTACCTTCTCTGCAATCATCCTTTGATTAAAAAAATGTGTTCTTGTATTATCTGGGGAAGTTGCCAACTCCATGGAATAAGTTTAATATATTTTCACTTATAAAAAAAGTCAGTAAAGATGTTGAATATGAAAATCTTTTGGATGTAATTTCACTCCATAAAATTTAAATGACCAAATTCTAAAAAGAATTTTGCTCTATAAACCTTGCTTAAGGTTTATTTTGAAATATCACGTTAGTAAACTGCATGGCGTCTAGGATCTGTGAAGGAACAAATCTCTTCTATCTACACATTAAGAGCTCTCTTAGGGATGTTACAATAATAATTTTACTATATTGATATCTGTCATCATGGTAGATAATGTAACCTGGATGGGACTCTAGATTCCACCTCATATTCTCTGTATTCACTTGCCTATGTTTGTCCTGTAGCAGCAGGTGAGACAAAGCAGGTGCTGCTTGATCAGCAGCACTTTCCAACATGGAGATTCCCCTTTTAGTATCAAACTCTGAAAGCTTTGGGTTTGATTTTACTAAGGTGGCATGTACCACCATCTTACACTAAACAGTAATAAAGTCCCAACAATGAGGCTGCAACAACAGGACCTGTTTTTATACACTGTTAAGCACTTATTCTTTACCTTTACTTTTCAGATCAAATCTGAAACAATGAATTAAAAAACCATCCAAAATTTGAGTTCCTATCATAATTTTTTTCCCTCTAGTAGAACATATAGCACTGTTAGTCATCTTTAAAGGAAAAGGGCTTGGATTTCTAGATCCAGACAAGATGGAGTAGATGCATTTTTCCTTATTCCACCCACTAAGTATAGACAAAAAAACCTTGGAAATTATATATAAAACCAAACATAAGACGACTGGAAAAGATGGAGAAGAAGGTAGAGAAGCTCAGGACTCTAGGACTTAAGGAATGACATGGTGGTGACTTCACTGGTTTTCCTTTTTGAATTCTACATATCCCAAACTGGGTGAGGGAGGATCCAACAACTTAGAACACGAATGAGTGCCAAGAAAAGTTTGCTGTCTTTTGCCAAAGGCCCAGGAAGGGGAGGACTAGCAAGACAGAAACATTAATGACAATAGCCACCCAACTGCAGCAGAACACCATGGAAAGACTACAGTATCTCCCTACCGCCATTAACAAACTCCTAGTGAACAGATTAGTGTCATTCTTGCCTGGAGGTAACTAGGTGCACCTCACCCTCCATGCTAGGTGGTGTCAGAAGAGGCCAAGTGGGGACTTCCCTGGTGGGCCAGTGGTTAAGACTCTGCGCTCCCAATGCAGGGGGCCTGGGTTCGATCCCTGGTCAGGGAACTAGATCCCACATGCTGCAACTAAGAGCTCGCATGCTACAACTAAAAGATCCCGCATGCTGCAACTAAGTATCCTGCATGCTGCAACTAAAGATTCCACGTGCGGCAATAAAGATCCCTCATGCTGCAACTAAGAGCCAGTGCAGCCAAATAAATAAATATTAAAAAAAAAAAGAAGAGGCCAAGTGTGTACACTGGGCTGTCCACCACTCTGGTAAAGAGGTGCCTCTCTCTAACCACCCTCACTCTCACCCTCGCTATGGTGTCATTGGAGACAACATGTGGAGCCTGGACATCCACCTCCACCCATAACAGACTAAAATGTTCCCCCCTGTTCCTCCAGAGGTAGTAACAGAAGAGGCCAGAGGGAAGTTTGAACTGTGGGCACTAACCAGTGGTAACAGGTGCCCCTCCTCAATCACCCTCCTGCAGTGTCAGTGGAGATTAAGTGGGGAGCCTGGACTTTCACCACTGCCCAGTGACAATGAAGTGCTGCCCTCCACACCCCTGAGTGGTATCAATGGAAGCCATGTGTGGAGCTTAGACTTCTACTCTCACCTAACAGTAATGAGGCAGGGAGTAATGCTCCCTGCTAACTGCAGTCTCAGTGGAGTACTAAGTGGGGAGCCTGGACTTCCTCTGGCAGTATCAGGGCACTGCCTCCCACTAGGGGTTATCAATGAAGGTTGAGTAAGGAGCCCACTGGACTTCACCCCCCTCTAGCAATAAAGTGGCAGTGTTCCCCTTCCCCTGCTGGCATGGTGTCAGTGGAAGCCTACCAAAGATTTAAGTAAGATTGGGTCTTAAAACTTATAGGACTCCAAAACGTCCAGGTTACAACTGAAAATCACTCATCATACTAAAAACCAGGGAAATCACAACTTGATTGAGAAAAGAAAATCAATAGACTACAACACCCGAGATGACAGAGATGTTGGAACTATATATATGGAATTATAGAAGTATTATAAAGTGGCCATCATAGAAATGCTTCAACAAGCAACTACTAACACACTGGAAATAAATGAAAACAGAGAAAGCCTCAGCAAGATATAAAGAAGACCTGAATGGAAATTTTAGAATGGAAAAATACAATAGCCAAAATAAAAAGCTAACTCAATGGACTCAATAGCAGATTGGAAGTGATGAAGGAAAAAGAAAAATTATCAGTGAACTTGAAGACAGACAATAAAAATTACTGAATTTGAATAAAGAGAAAAGTAATCAATAAATTGATTTCATCAAAATTAAAAAGACCTTCTCAATGGAAGGATGAAAAAAATAAACTGCAGACTGGAAGAAAATATTTGCAAGCCATGTATCTGACAAAAAAACCTGTGTCTGGGGACTTCTCTGGTGGTCCAGCAGTAACGAATCCACCTCCCAAAGCAGGAGGTGCGGGTTCGATCCCTGGTCAGGGAACTAAGATCCCACATGCCGTGGGGCAACTAAGCCTGCCCACCACAACCACTGAGCTTGCGCACCTCAACTAGAGAGCCTGTGTGCCTCAAACTACAGAGCCCACATGCCCTGGAGCCTGCACGCCACAACTAGAGAGAGAAAAAAAGCAAATGAAAAAAACAAAAACCCGTATCTGGAATACATAAAGAACTCTCAAAACTCAACAGTAAAAATTAACAACCCACTTAGAAAATAGACAAAACACATGATCAAATATTTCATCAAAAAGGACCTATAGATAAGTATGTAAAAAAATGTTCAACATTAGTAGCCATTATGCAAATTAAAACCACAGTGGAACAGCATTACATACCTGTAAAAAACTAAAATTTAGTTACAATATCAAATGCTGATAAGGATGTAGCATTTGATATTGAAACTGGACCACTCGTATATTGCTGGTAGGAGTATAAAATGATACAGTCATTCTGGAATACAGTTTTGCAGTTTCTTAAAAAACTAAACGCCACTTATTATATGACCTAGCATTTGCACTCCTGGGCAATTATCTCAGAGAAATTAAAACTTATTGTCCACATAAAAGCCAATACACAAATGTTTATAGCAGTTTTATTTATAATAGCTAAAAATTAGAAAAAACACATGTCCTTCAATGAGTGAATGGTTAAAGCAGTACATTCATACCATGAAATACTACTCATCAATAAAAAGAATGAAGTATTGATACACACAATGATGTTAATGGATGCCAAGGGCATTATGCATGAGTAAAGCTAATTTCAAAAGGTTGCATACTTTAAAAAATTCTCAGAATGAGACAAAATTATAGAAATGGAGAACAGATTAGTGGTTGCCAAAAGTTAGGGATATGGGGATGGGAGGGAGGGGAAAAGTGTGACTATAAACTAGTAGCACAAAGGACATATTTGTGATGATAGGGCAGCTGTATACTTTGTTGTAGTGGTAGTTACATGAGTCCACACATATTATAAAGTTGCATAGAACTATATACATACTTGAGTGAATGTCAAATTGGTGTGAAATCTGCATAAGATCTCTGAATTGTACCAATATCAATTTCCCAGTTTTGAAATTGTACTATAGTGATGGCAAACTGGATGAAGGGTACATGAAAGCTCTTTGTACTATTTTTGCAATTTCCCATAAATCTATAATTATTTCATTTAAAAAAAACTAAAAGAAAAGGGTTAAATAGTAGGGATTACCATACCTGAGCTGATGCAGCTCATGCTGCCAGGAGAGGTTTTCCTGCCTGAGCTCTTCTTGCATAATCTGAAATGTTTTTGTCTTATCTTGATACTCCTGAAGTTGAGCCTTCAGTGGACGTAACTCAGTGATTTCTTGGTTAATCTGTAAGTATTGCTGCTGCAGATTCTTCAATTCCTTCAGCTTTAACCAAAAGGAAAGTAAAAGGGTGATTCATCACATTTCACTCATTCAGCTGTAAGTCAGCAGCACCTCCCTGCTAAGTCAGTCAACATCACAACTGACTACCAGCACCTAACAGTCCACTGACATAATGGCAGCATGAATCCCTAAAATGGTGAAATACAAGCAGCCAGGCTGGTGGGAATCTCCTGATGGAGTGGCCATCAAGGCTGTAGGGCCTGACCACTACTGCAACTTCAACCCCAGCCCACTGGCCCTGAGGTTCTAAGTTGACACTAGATCTACAACTCAGAGATAGGACAGACTTAAAGGACTTAACAGTTTCTTGGTGGGTGGTAACTCCCTAGAACAAGAAGTGTAAAGATAGATTGGCTTTCTATTTAGCCATATGCCCTGGCTAGGCTTCTAAACTTTCTTACATGAATATCAATCTTAGTTCTAGCTTAGCTGATGTTGATTATAAAGAAGGCATTGATGCCCAGGCCAAGTGTTAAGAGCAGTTAGAATTTGGAGTCAGCTATCCTGCCCACATAGTGTGTGATGCTATGCATGTTCCACACACCTTCTAAGCCTTAATTTCCTTCACCTATAAAATGAATGTAATTATAGTACTCCTCATAAAGATTATGAGAATTCAACGAGAAAATTAATGCCCTCCACACATAAAAGTTAGTGGTGGTGATGATGATGATGAACTTGCCTTTAATTAGCAAAACTGCCTATCTACATTCCAGATATATCTTCTAACTCCTTATCCCCAATATTCTTTAAAAGCTTGGTAGTAAGAAATAATGTCAGGACATCTGGGCAAAGAGAGAGGCCTTGAACACACATCTCTTTCACCCTCTCTGGAAACATCACTAAAGCTACAATAAAGGCATCATTTTATAAGCATAAAAAACAAGAAGAACAAGAGAGGAGTCAGCAGCAACAAATTAATTTTAGAAGCTGAAAAGGAGATGCATAAATGGTAACTGGCTTAACAGATCTGGGAAAGGCAAGTCTTAAGCTGGCAGTAGGAAAAGCCAAGAACCAATAGAATTTACTCTGCAGACTCTTCAAAAGGCTCAGGAATTAACAGCACCAAGTACCTCTGGAAAAGATGGTGATGGGGGTAGGGAGGAGGAGGTGATAGCTGAAATAAGGAGGATTCGATGAAAACTGCTTGAGAACAACTATATCCCTAAATACTGTCCCAGTTCCACACTTTTTGTTACTCTGACAGACAACTAGAATTTTATTCTCTAGAAAAAGTTAAAAGAGTGTCTCTGGACTATGCAACACTAGGTACAGTAGAAGGTAAGGGTACTGCTCCAAAACAAGGGTGATCAAGTGAATGTATGCTTTCTGAATGCTTGAAGCCTTTCCCCTTCTTAGCTTGAAGAGTGCTGGCACACAGGCCTTTACCGTCCATAAGGGAAATTGAGAAGTCTTCTCTAGAAAATCTGACCAACCCAAGAGGAACTTAAAATATCAACATGGGGACTACCCTCAAAAATCTCAGCAAGATCACCATGGACTGAAACTCACAGCTGGTTAAGTCCCACCCACAAACATTTTAGACTCTGCCCACAAACATGAAGAATAAACCAAGGATTAACCTTCACCTGAAGAACAGCTAACATTAAGCAGGGATAAAAAGAAACTAGAAGAAAAGTAATTCAGAAGACATCAGCAGAAGAAAGAATGTCATGTACTCAAAGACTTAAGAGAATATTGGAAATTAGAAACATTATAGTAGAAATTTTTAAATTATAAAGAAAAACTTATTATGAAAAAATTTCAAAGAATAAAACTACCCCCAATCTTCTTGGAGAGATAAATTAAGAATATATATCCATGAGACAAAAAAAAAAAAATCTTTAGAAATCAGGAACATGATAGCAAAAATGAAAACTTCAATATAGGATTCATATGATGAACGTGAGAAAATCTTCCCAAAGTAAAGCAAAAAAAATAAAAAAGGTAAGAAAATTATACAGCCAATCCAGAAGGCCCTACACCTAAACAACAGGATTTCCAGGGAAAAATAGGCAATAGAGAAAAAAGATGGGGGAAAATGGTAAAATAGAATTCAAAAGAATTGCCCAAAATTGATGAGCATGACTTCTTAGATTCAAAGGACTAGACAGAATGATAAAAATAGACCCACACCAAAATACATTATCATGAAATGTCAGAACACACAAGACTAAAAGATTCTATTCACAGTTGACCCTTGAACAAGGAAGGAGTGGGGGTACCCACCCACCGTGAAGTCAAAAATCCATGTATACTATTGTTGGCCCTTCATATATGCAGTTCTTCTACTGAATATATCCGCTGTTCTGCATCCAGAGCCAACCACCCACTGATCCTGTAGTACTGTAGTATTTACTACTGAAAAAAAATCTACGTATAAGTGAACCCATGCATTTTAAAGCCATGTTGTTCAAGGTCCAGCTGTATTTCCAGAGAGAGAGAAAGAGATAAGAGATGAGGGAGAGAGGGAGAGAGACAGAGACAGAATTATCTCACATACAAAGGATCAAGGATCAGAATATCTTTAGACTCCTGAACCACAATGTAAGCTAAAAGGGAACAGACCAATGTCTTCACAATTTTGAAGGGAAATTATTTTCAGCCTAGAATTCTATACTCAGCCAAACTATCAATCAGGTGTAAGAGATAAGACATTTTCAATAAATTTACCTCCTCTGTATCTTTACTTAGAGAGCTGCTGAATGATTTATTCCAACAAAATCATGGCACAAAACCAAGATGAGGAAAACACGGAATACAAGAAACAGGAACTCTAACACAGGAGAGAAATGGAGGGAGATATTCTAAGCTGAAAATTGTGTCCTAGGAGTACAGGGCAACTGATTCATTTAAGAGCAAAAAAGAGATTCCAAGAGAATTTTCTTCCTGAAGACTAAATAGATAGGAATAAACATCTTGAAAAATGTGGATTAAATGGCAGTAAGTCTGGCGTTAATTACATTGATAAGAACAAAGAAAACTAAGTAAGCAACAACAACAAAAACACAGTTATTCACTCCAGGAGAAACAAAGGTTTTGAGGAAACTAACAGTAACACATGTCTCAGGTCTAATAGCATTTGTAGTCATAAAAATGTAGACATTGAATATTGATTTAATCAAAACTAAAATTAAATTACATCAGGACAATGGGGAAGGGGTTGTATATTGAAAATGTATGTCTATACTGTGAAAACAGAGGGAGTGGGTTTGCCTGGTGCGCAGTGGTTAAGAGTCTGCCTGCCGATGCAGGAGACACGGGTTCGTGCCCCGGTCCAGGAAGATCCCACATGCCGCGGAGCGGTTAGGCCCGTGAGCCAAGGCCGCTGAGCCTGCGCGTCCGGAGCATGTGCTCCGCAACAAGAGAGGCCGCGATAGTGAAGAGGCCTACGCACTGCGATGAAGAGTGGCCCCTGCTCGCCGCAACTAGAGAAAGCCCTCGCACAGAAACGAAGAGCCAACACAGCCAAAAAAATAAATAAATAAATAAATAAATAAATGATTACTATAAAAAAAAAAAAAAAAAAAAAAGAAAAGCCAAGATGCACTATAAACATGATATTTAGCTACTGAGGAAACACCAAAATAACAAATTAAAAGGGTTGAAAGCAGATTGCCTCAGAAGGAGAAACAGGGTTGGGAATGCTACTGTTTGTTTTTCTTATCAAACATTGTAGAATTTAGTGACTCATCAAATATATGTGTATAGCTTTATCTTTTAACCCAAAACTAAAATAAAAACATATTTTTGTTTTGTTTTAAAGCAAACATATATTCTTTATGCAATCCACTCACTCCTCTAGTCCAGATACTCTAAATGTTACCTTTGGAATAGAGCAGATCATCAGAAAGCTGTGTGTCTGGAACTGCATTTTAGCCACTTGCAGAGGTAACTTCAGTGAATTACTCAAAATTCTTTTGCTATGCACTTACATCAAGGGCCAGCTAAATAAAAACCCTATAAAACAATTATTATATTTACTGTAGAGAAGTAAAGAATGTTTCATAACTTCATAGTGACCTCCCTATGGAAACACAGAAGAAATTTCTTGCAGGCCTCAATACTTAAAGAATAACTATTCTTATCTGTTCCAAGTAGTTTTACTTTCTTCCTTTTCCCTAAAATATGGACACTGCAATTCATACACAAGGTTTTAAAATTCCGTACTTCTGATGGCTGCCAGACCTCAGAGCAAAATTAGTGGTCCATCTTTCTAATAGGATATTGTGATATCCCTTTGGGATAAGTTTACTCCTAAACTAAACTTACTTCTGGTTTAATCTTTTTCTCTCGGACCCTAATTTTCTTTTCCTTCCCAGTTCCTCACCTTATATTACCTTGAAAAACTGTTCATATCTTTATATGCTACCTCAAATCATTTTCAGACTGAAATAAGTATAGACAAACAAAAAGGGACCTCTAGAGATTTGCTCTACAGCTTTTAGGTAGGGAAAATCCTAAGGAAGTTTGAACACATATGAAAACTCCAGAATGTTTTCAGACTTGTTTGTCATGCCCTAGTAGGATCGTAGAATCCCCTGGGTTAACTCCTTGCCACTGAGACCCTCGGACTTTATTTGCGAAACTTCCCTTTGACTAATTACATAAAGAAAACCAAAGTCACCTAAGCTCCGTTCAGACCTAGCTCATCTCTTGGGTGGTCCTGAGGGAAAGGAAGCATAGTGTAGGCAGAGGTGACAAACCGCTGGCCTAGGCTAAATGTTTAAACTGATAGTGATTGAAATAAGTTATTGTACATGCAGCCAGTGGCTAAGAGACTAGAAACTTCAATGCTCATGAGACAGACTGAGAACAAGATATGTGGAAAAGAAGATTTGATGGACAATTAACAATACATTCAGTAAGTATGCAGAAGGGCCTCAGCGGCTATAGCAGAGCCTGTATGCAATATCATTGAGTCAGACTGTCAGGCCTTCATGTGATTTATAACCCTGCCTAGGCTTTATGACTTGTTCATGGCAGATATAAAAGCCTCAGTCTCAAAAGTTCCTATAAATTCCCTACACGACAGTTTCACAAAATAGAGAAAAGTGTTTTCAGTAACAACACATATAGAGAATATACATCAATTTTTGATTATCTACCATATGATTAAATACCCTTCTGCTAAAAACCATGGGAAATATGAACAAGTATAAGACATGACACATTTACCAAGAGTTTACAATTTAATTGGGGAAATAAAAAATAAGGGTATAGAAATTAAACACACACACACACATACACACACACCCATATATATCAAGGCAATATGGGACAAAGGAAAAGAAAGCACTAGGGAAGTACAGACAGAAGGTAACAGACAATCAAGCAATCTGGAAATGTACCCAGAGGATTTGAGCTCTGGGGCAACCTTTAAAGAGTAGGAAATATGTGCCCAAAAAAGGAAAATGGAGAGGACATTTTGGTTCAGAGGATAGTAACGTGGGTAAGTAGATCAGTTTGTGGGTGAGTAAATCAGTTTGGCTGAAATGAAGAGGATGAGTAGAGAAGCAGTAAAAGAGGATGCTGGAAAGAGAGGCAAAAACAAACTACAGGGTATTAAATCCAGGCTAAGAGGTTTGAATCGTCCTAGAATGCCCAGGTAATATGAATAAATTTTTTATCATTTTCTATAAAAATGAAAATCAATTTAAAGAAAGTTTCAAAAACTCTCAAAAGAAGATTGGAAAGAGAAACCTAGATACTCACTAGTCGGTCTCGATCATTTTGAAGTGATGACATAGCTTTTTTTAAACTCTGTACTTCATCTGGGCTGGTTGAAGGTGGGGCTGCAGACCTCTGCTTCCCTTCCTCTGACTTGCGGAATTTCTCCAGTTCACTCAACAGGCGATCTCTCTCATTCTGTAGACTGGCCATAGCCTTGGAAAAGGACTGCACTTGGTTGTAAGAGTCTTCTAGTTGTGAGGACAAGTGAAGCAGTTGGTCATCTTTGGATAGAATCTGTTGGTTAAGTTTCTCAAGGTGGGGCAAGCTGTTATCCTCAGTGGAGTTAACTGGAAATGCAGCTTTAGAAACAAGAACATCTCTCTCTTTGCTTAAGAGGCCCTGCTCTTCTCTCAGCTGTGCCAACTCCTTCAGACTGGCCTCATATTTCTTTTTCAGTTCCTCAACTTCCTCATTGGCATGATCTCTACTATCTTGTAGGGAACTCATTGACCTTCCAAAAGACTGGATTTGTGCTGTGAGACCTTTATTTTCTTTGGTGACCATGAGTAACTTCTGTTCCATCTCTACCAGATCTCTTGCTAGCTCCGCCACCCTCTCTTCTGCTGTTTCAGTTTCATTTCGCATTATCCCTGCATCATGATGAAGATGCTTTAATTCTTTCTTCAGTTTATCTTCAATTTCACCTACCTTTTTGGCAGCTTCCTTCTGAACACGAACCAATTCCTCTTCCAGTTCTGTAATTCTCTTCTGAGACAAAGAAAGGGTAGTATTTAACTTCTCTACCTCTCCTTCTTTTGCTTTTAATTGGGCCTGGAATATTCCTAAAGTACCTTCTTCTTGCAAGGCTGTCAATTGTTTATTTAGTTGGGATAGAGATACTTTTAAGTTCTCAATCTCTTTAGATAAACCTCGTTTCTCCTCCTGTAGGGCAAAAGAGAACCTCTGCAGCTCCTCCTTTGCTTCCTCAGACTCCTTGAGCTTTTCTTCTAATTTAGCACACTCACTTTTCACCTCCTTAGTCTGCTGAAGTTGAGCTTCAAGGAGCTGCTTTTGCTGACAGTCCTTCCTTGATATCACTTGGTTCAGGTCTTCTCTATATTGGATCAGTTCTGCATTGAGCTTGGCATTCTCAGAATTGAGATCATCCATATGACTTCTCAAGCATCGAATTTCTTCCTTCAGCTTATTATTCTCAGTAGCAGCATCCTGGATGAGTTGGTCTTTTTCCAAGATCACAGAGAGATGTCGCTCTTCCAGCTGTTGGTAGTCACCTACTATACGGTCTCGGTCATCCTGGAGAGAAGACATGGATTTAACAAAGGAATTCAACTGAGCCTTCTGTTGCATGTTCTCCTTTTTCATGTTTTTCAGTGTTTCCATAAGCTGATTGGTTTTGTCAACAGCTTTTTTGTTCTCTTCTTCTAAAACAGTATTCTCCTCTTCCTCCTGGGACAGCAGATTTTCCAATTCTTTAATTTCTTTGTCATGCTGCTGATGCAGTTCAGCAACTACTTGGACTGCCTGTTCCTTGGCAGAAAGCAGGCTTATAATCTTCTGCTCTTTCATGTTTATTTCTTCATGCAGCCTACTGGTCAGTTGTCTGGAGGCCTGAAGATCTGTCTCTAGCTGTTCATAACTGAACTTACAATTTTGGATATCAGCCTCTTGCTGCTTTATGATCCCTTCCAAATTTTCTTTATTTTCCTTATATTTTTCTAAAGAGTTATATAAATCAGTTGACTGGTCTCTGAGAATCTTCATTTCTGATTCCAACTTAGCTAATTCATCCTGAGAACTACGGTATAGATGTTGAGTCTCTTCTAGCTGGGAAAAAAGTTCTTTGTTTTCTCCCTGTAGAGTATCACAGATCTTCTGCTGAAGCTGGACTTCTGTCTGAGTTTTGGACTCCCAAATCTGCTTGTCATGTTCAAGCCTAGAAAAAGAGAGAAGGTCATTAATTACAGATTTCAAGGGAAAAGTACTTGATGCCTAAGGAACACATACTAAAACATGTACTCAGATCTACAAGTGAATAAATATTCATAATTGAAGGTGTTCATCTTTTTAATAAAGAGGTATTAGCTCTACTGAATGTTCTGTATTAAAGGTATATTACACCTAAGAATTCGTATAAAAATAAACTCCAAAGTATGTTGCTAATTTAGTGACATGACCTTGGACACTCTAAAAAGTGCCCCCAATTTTGTTCTTTGCTCTAGACAAGCTGTTGTCTGGCCCCTTAACGGAATAATCTTGGTATGAGAGGCAATGAGGAGACCTGTCTCAGAGCAGAAGGATCCTACTAAAAATGAGAGTACAAAGTGTGGGGGACACTGTTACTTCCTGAGCTTGAAAAGTGATATAAAATTGGAGTTTGAAGAAGGTAACTCTAGCAGGCATATGCAATATGAATTTATATGGAATATGAGGAAGAGAAAAGAGGAGATCGTTTCAGAGGCTAAGGCAGTAATTTGAGAGTACAATAATATGTACTATGGTAAAAATTCAGACAAGGATAATGGAAATGAGAAGAAAGGAAGAAATCTAAGAGCTCTCTCAATAGAAAGATGGGTAGAGAAGCAGACGTAAATTTTTCATGTTAATACAAATTGTGGCAGAAAGTCATTTGTAAGTCATTTGCAAGAGAGCGAGAGAGACAGAAGTGAGAGGGAATACATCTTCAGGGAGAATTTAAACCAAAATCAGTCCCATAATATTAAAGGGAATAGAAATAGTTTAAATAGAGACTTCCTTTGCCTTCAATTACCTTTGGAAGAGCAAAAAAAGTCATCATTCATTTACCTGGAAATGTTGATCTTCAATTCCTCCATGTGGATGGACATCTGCCTAAGCTGATCCTTTAGAACACTGAAATTCTCTTCTTTAAGTCTAATTTCTTCTTCTTTGGTTTGAATAGCAACACTGAACTTCCTCTCCCATTTCTTGGCTTCATCTATCACCCTGTCCCGATCATCCTGGAGGGAAGACATGCTCTTAGTGAAAGCTGCAAGCTGGGCCACAGTACTATCCAAGTTTTCCTGAAGTTGCTTAACTTCCTTGTCTTTCTTGTTCAAAGTAACCTGAATCTCTCCAAATGTCTCTTCTAAGTGGACTTTTTCTCTATGCAAAGCATCCAGTTTCTCTTGCATATTCTTCTTCTCTTTCAGGTGTTTCTCCTCTACCTGCTCCAGTCTTCGCTCAAGATCTTCATCCTTTTGTTTCATTTGGCTTTTAACTGATTCTTTATTTGACTGAAGCTCCTTTTTCAACTTGAAATTGTCTGCTAGGACCCTTGCTGCTTCACTTTGAGTGTCATCTAGCAGTACTTTGAAGCTGGCTAATTCTGTTTCTGCCTTCTTGCGATGTTCATTGGCTTGAGCCAGATTTTCTTTGGTTATTTCCAAATCTTTTTGGGACTCCGTCTGAACAAATTCTAAGGCCTTAACAGTTCTCTCCAGAGCACTGATTTTCTCTTGGTACCTAATGCAATCCTTCTGCAGCTGCTTTACTTCTTGCTGTTTTTCTTTTAACAGCTCCTGAAGTTCCTTTGCATGACTTTTATTGCCAGGCCCTTTCTGAGCACCTTGTATTTTCTCCATATATTCCTTTCGTATTTCTGATTCCACCTTAGTTTTCTCCTTGACTAACTGCTGCTTTTCTTCTTCCAATTCACTCACACACTTTTTAAGGTTCTGCATTTCAGATTCTAGTAGTTCATTTTTGATTTGGGCATCTGTTACATCCTGATAATAATTCCCAATGCTTCCATTAAGTTCTGCTAATTGATTCATAAGCCTCTCTTCCAAATCATCTTTCTCTTCTTCTGCTGTCTCCTTTAGCTTGGTAACTTTGGCAAGTTCTTCTTGGATTTGCTGATTTAATGAGTTTATTTTGGTTACTTCTTCCTGAAGCATTCTTAGTTCAGCATCCTTAGCTGATATTTGACTCAATAAAGCAGCTCTCTCATTTTCTAAAGTCTGGCTAAATTCCTTGTCTTTCTGCTTGTCCTCCTCTAATTCAGTGATTCTTTCTTTGAGCTGATCCATCTGCTGTAGGTAATTATTAATTTCATCATGTAAGCTGACATTCTCACTTATATCAGGCTTGGCACTGTTCTCTGAATGAATGGATTCTGAATTTTCAGACCTTGGGTTCATACTTGGCGAGCTTTGCTCATGGGCCTCACCTGGAGCAGACTGGGTTGCCTCTTCAGTGACAACCATCCGGTTATCATGTTTCTCAGTGGCCTCCAGGCTAGCTTGTTTGGATACATTACCTTCTATCTGATGCTTTAAATCCTGAACCTCTTCACTTAAGGAGTCCTTCTCCATCATTAAAGCCTCAAACTCCTTAGAAAGGGTTTTATACTCTGTTTGGACCCTTTCTAGTTCCTCCTTCATGTCGGAATTAGAAGAAAGAAGTGCTTCCATACTATCTTTAGATGTACCTCCTGCAGGGTGTACCTCTGCTCTAAGCCTCTCATTCTCTTCTTCCAACTCTAGGATTTTCTGCTGTTTAGATTTAGCAAACTTTCTCATCTTTTCTTTCATCTCCTCCATTTCCTGTTTAGCTTCCTGCAACTGCTTTTCTGTTTCTTTATTGTTTCCTTCTGTGCTTCTTAACTTGCCGTATAGTTCTTGCTTCTCTTGCCTCACAGTTTCTACCACATGCTGAATCCTTTCTGCCTCATTACTAACATTCTCATAGGACTGCAGAAGAATTTCATATTCCTTTTGTAACTCTTTGTGTTTCTCTTGCCACTCTGTGCTTTCTGCAATCTTAGAACATTTCAAAGATTCAATTTCTTTCACTAAGTTTTCCTTGTCTTCAGTAAGACCCTCCAGAGCTAATTTCAGACTTTCACAAGAACCATTGAGACTTTTATTTTCCATTAAAGATATGTCCATTTCTGCAATGAGTTTGTCTCTTTCTTCCTGAAAAAGAGCTAACTTGCCTAAGAATATATCTTTCTCTTTATTTTGAGCAGAAACTTGGTTTTCCACATCTGCCAGAGACTGGGTGAGATGTTCAATGTTATCTCTGGCCAAAGACAACTCCTCTTGGAGACGTTTGTTTTCTTTTAGTACTTCTTTTCGGGAAATAAGGGCAGCTTGCAGTTTCCTCTGTATTTGTTGCTTTGCTTTACTTTCTTCTCCAATCTCTTCTGGTTTCTGCTTCATTTCACAAAGCTCCACCTGTAACTGCTTTATCTTCTCATCATGTTCTTTGGCTTGCATTTCCAGTTCCGTATGCAGAGCCTTCACTAAATCCTCTTGTTCTGTTATCTCTGTCTGTACTTTAGTAAGGGCTGTTTCCTTCTCACTAAGCTGTCCAGAAAGGTATCTAACTTCTTCTTCTTTTTTGCTTATGAGTTTTTGCAGTTCATCTAGTTCAGGCTGTAATTCTCTTAAATGTTCTAATCCAGTGATTTCTAGTTGACTGCTTTCCAGTTGTTGCCTCAGGCTTTCTGTGTGGGCTTCAGCTTCATGGGACGCTGCTTTCAGACTTTGGATTTCTAAATTCTGTTTATTTATCTGCTCTTGTAACTGAAATACCTCTTCTGATTTTTTAGTCAGCTCACTTATTGTAGAGCTAACCTTCAACTCTAACTCTTCTTTCTCAGTCTCTATTTCTTTCAGCTGTGTCTTAATCTGGGCAATAGCAGTATTGCCCTGCAGACCATTTGTATCTCCAGGATGAGAAGGCCAGTCTGGGCACAAGTCAGACTCTGAAGCAGGTTGAGCAGGTTGCTGCTCTGTGGCTTTGAATAAAGGTTCTTCTAAACCTTGAGTGGGAGAACCTGGAACCTGCTGGCTACTGCCTGGGAGTTTTCTGTCCAAAGATTTCTTTACTTGAATCTGTAGTTGCCTTAGTTGGTCCCCAATGTTCTCATTTTCCTTGCTTTGCTCATCAAACTGTTCTTGCAAGCGATTATAGTCATCTTTCTGTTGCTTGAGCTCCTCCCGAAGATGTCTTTCTTTCTCCTGTGCCTTTTTTAGAATCACCTTGCGAGAGGTTAACACTTCCTGTAGCTTCTTTTGAAGTTGCTCCTTTTCTTTTTCAAGGTCCACTATTTTTTCTTCCAGTTCTGGTTTCCAGTGTTCTCCACTACCTGCACCAAGTGGACTGATGGCTGCTGCTACTTTTACAGGTGCTGCTGACTCTCCATCACCTGCATCCTTGTTACCTGTGGTTAACTTTTGGATAACTGTTTGGTTTTCAATGATTTCTGCTTGGAGCAGATCTATTTGGTTTGTCTTCTCTTGCAAATTCTGATTCATCTGTTTGACCACAGCCTGTAACTGTTCTTCAGCTGCTGCCTTTTCTTCCAAATCCTTCCTTATGTGCTCTAGTTCCACTTCCTTCTCAGATATTACCTGTTTTAAAGATATTACCATTTCTATTTCTTGGCACTTAGAAGTCATACATTTTTCTGAGTCTTTTTTGCTTTCTTTATCTTCCTCCATTTCCCTCCTCTCACTCTCACTGAGTGGGGTGTCTTTCCTGGGTTCATCTTTCACTTTGGCCAATTCCTCTTCTAATCTACTGACTCTCTGTAGAAGTTCCTTTCTGTTAATGAGAGCAGCCTGGAGCTTTCTTTTTCTCTGCTCACTTTCTTTCTTTACAAGGTCTAATTCATACTGAAGTTCTTCTTTACTTATTAGCCCTACTGGGTTCAGCTCATCATAATTCTGTTTAATGCCAGAAACAGTTTCTTTATCTTCTTCCACCTGCTCTTTTTTGGCCTCTTCAGCTCTGGATAATAAATTCAGCTGTTCTTTAAGAGTCTTAATTTCAACCCCAAGAGAAAACTTCTCTTCATTAAGCTGAACCATTTTCTCCATCATACTAAAGCTGATTTCTGTCACTTGCTGATCCTTCTCCTTGATGGTTTGTTGGAGGATTTCCACATCTTTCTTTTTCTCTAGTAAGAGTTGGTCCATTTTTGCTATTTCAAGTTCCTTCTGTGAAAGAGCCTGTAAAAGTTCTTCCACCTTATTTGAGATATCCCTCTCACGGTCTGCCCCCTCGAGCACTTCACTTTCCTTCTTCTGCAGCTGGCTCTGCAGGCTTTTGATCACTGTACTCTGCTCGGAAAACTGAACCTGCACATCATCAAGTTCGTTCTGTAAAACTTCAATCTTTACATCTTTAGTTTTGGCTTCTATGCTGACACTGTGGATCTGTTCAGTGAGCAAGTTGTGATGAGCAGTCTGGCTTTCATAGTCAAGTCTTTTTTGCCTTTCTGCTTCTGCAAGGTTCACTTCCAGTTGCTGTACCTGAGCCCTCAGTTCCGTTACCACACTAAGTTCCTTCACCTGAGAAAGAAGCTGGTCTCTTTCTTCAGACAAAGCAGTGAATGCACTATTGGTGTTTTCAGCATTTTTCTTAAACTCTTCAATCAGCTGGGTTAGGCTGCCTATTTCCTTAGCTTTCTCATCTAAATTTTTCTCATAGATCTCTTCTGCTTTATGAAGGTTTAGCTCAAGCTCCAAAATTTGACCTTTTAGCCTTTCCAATTCATCCTGGTGATACTGACAAATACCTGATACCACAGAAGGGGATTTATCATCATCATCCTGCTTTGCTGATTTTAATTCCATTCCAGTGTCACTTAAAGATATTTCCTCAGATGTTCTGTGTTGGTATTTAGCGCTCATCTGTTCTTCTTTCTCAGTTGTTGGAAGACCGCTCTCTTCATTTGGCATGGGGGGAAAATGTTGCCCTGTATCTTCAAGCAATACTGTCATTTTAACTGGAGGTATTCCTTCACTCTCTGTCTGTTTCATTTTTTTTTGGTCAGGGACCTCAGGGTCACTGTCTGCCCTTTTGCCTTGAAGCTGCAACTTAAGGAATGCAATCTCCTCTTGGGCTTCTTTCATTTCCAACAATAAAGTGGATAGTTCTTTATGCTTCTGAGAAAATGTGTTCTCCAGGACATCTTGTCCACTTTCCTCAGCAGAAAAGCTGCTCTTGTTGAGCCTGGCAATATCAACCATGCTCATCTGTTTTTAAAAAAAGAAAGAAAAAGCCTCAATCAAATGTTTTATAGAAAAGAGCCTAAGTAGGGACTTCCCTGGTGGTCCAGTGGTTAAGACTCCGCACTCCCAATGCAGGGGGCCCAGGTTCA
The DNA here is from genome assembly GCF_008692025.1 of Phocoena sinus. Lineage (NCBI taxonomy): Eukaryota > Metazoa > Chordata > Mammalia > Artiodactyla > Phocoenidae > Phocoena > Phocoena sinus. The sequence continues at coordinate 77,333,795 of NC_045766.1, read as the reverse complement.
ATCCCTGGTCAGGGAACTAAGATCCCACATACCGCAACTAAGCCCTCACGCCACAACTACTGAGCCTGTGCACTCTAGAGCCTGTGCACTGCAACTAGAGAAGCCTGCGTGCTGCAACGAAGACCCAGTGCAGCCAAAATAAATAAATCTCCAATATAAATAAATAATAAATAAATTTATTAGAAAGAAAGAAAGGGAGGGAGGGAGGGAGGGAGGGAGGGAGAAAGGAGCCTAAGTAAAAACTGGTATTTTGTGCATTTTCCAAAACCTAAAACTTTTCTGTCCAAACCTTCCTAACATAACACTGCTAAATACTTTTAAAATCAGTTTTCCCAACTTGGACCTCTGAGGGCATCCTGTCAATGCTGCACTGAGGCCATGTCATATTCATAAGACTTAAGGAAACCTGAGACTCATTTTCTAAATATTCCTCACTTGGGAAACTTTTCCTTCAGATTAAAACTACTTATTTCTCCTAAGAACTGCTTAAAAATAAAAAGGGAAGCAGGAAATGAATTAAATTTTTGTTTCATCCCATGCCAAGGAGGAAGTTAGGGATTCCTTTTCCTAAACTATCTATTGAAATGGGAAGTATTAGATAAGACAGCCATTAACAGACAAATATCAAACAAGTTGATTGAGATAAATTGCCAGGATAAAATAATCAAAAAGGAGTTGGGGATTGGGAAGACATTATAGACCTGTTTTACAAAATATTAACCAAGTTACTATTACAAGGATTACTGTGTTAGACTGCTCAATCCACATAAATTATTCTATAATTGTTTTCTTGGGAAACAAAACCAGTGAATCTCATGGCAAATTTAGTATTTTATTAAATGAGTTTGGGGACATGGGTCCAATCCCTGGTCTGGGAAGATCCCATATGCCACAGAAAAACTAAGCCCGTGAGCCACAACTACTGAGCCTGCGCTCCAGAGCCCGCGAGCCTCAACTACTCAGCCCACGTGCTGCAACTACTGAAGCTTGTGCACCTAGAACCCATGCTCCACAATAAGCCACCGCAATGAGAAGCCCATGTACCGCAACGAAGAGTAGCCCCCACTCGCCACAACTAGAGAAAGCCCACGTGCAGCAACGAAGATGCAACACAGCCAAAAATAAATAAATAAATATTTTTTTTTAAAAAAAAGGAAGTTACATTATTCCCCAAAGCCATTTATGAGTCTATCACTGACTTGTTGATTGGAAGGACAATTAAACACAGTACAGCTAACAGTAATCTTAAATCAGCAGAATATTGAGCAACCATACATTTCTTATAGTAATTTTTAGGTTATAAAAAGCACCATTCCCTGACGATACCCTTTTTAATATAATCTTAAGTGAAACTGTGCCAACTGGGGAAGGGGATTTGGGGAGAGACTAGAGACTTTATCTAATCTCTTCACTGAGAAACTTATCTGAGATGGGCAAAGAAGCTGAAATAAATGATAACCTAGCATGAAAAATGGGTTATCAAATCCCAAGCAAGTGCTACTGTACCTGCGTTGGTTCTGAACAAACAAAAAAATTCCAAATATTTAGAAACAAGTGAGAGTAAAGATAAATAATAACCATTACAACTCTTAAACCTCACTTTCCAGGTAATGTAATCTCTATCAACATTAGAAACTGCAGAAAAGCTTAGGTTTGAAATTACCTCCCTTTGATTGAGCTCATATTCTGATTATTTTAAGAATGCATCGGTCTTCCCTGGTGGCGCAGTGGTTAAGAGTCCGCCTGCCAATGCAGGAGACATGGGTTCGAGCCCTGGTCTGGGAAGATTCCACATGTCACGAAGCAACTAAGCCGGTGCACTACAGCTACTGAGCCTGCGCCCTAGAGCCCACGAGCCACAACTACTGAGCCTGCACCCTAGAGCCCGCGAGCCACAACTACTATGCCTGGGCACCTAGAGCCTGTGCTCCACAACAAGACAAGCCACCCCAATGAGAAGCCCGCACACCACAACAAAGAGTAGCCCCCACTCACCGCAACTAGAGAAAGTCCACACACAGCTACGAAGACACAACACAGCCAAAATAAATAAAATAAATCATTAAAAAAAAAAGAATGCATCACTTACCTCACTGACTTCTCTATCTGCCTCTCCAGTTCTCTTCTGAGCCTCTAGGAGAGTAATCTGAGAGGACAGTTTTTCTGAAAGTCACAAAATAAATATCCTTAGAAGATAAATGTAGAGTGTTTGAAAAAAACAGAGATATGACTGTGTATGTGGCTATTTGAGATGCATGAAATAACCAAGAGGAAAGAACAGATACAATAGTTTGGGGGAGATAAAACGTTTATTTTATTAAAGAAGTTGCAAAAGAAGATGAGAAGATGAGATATAAGATAGAATGGTACTAGGTATTAATTATTAACCTGAGTGAAGTATAATAAATAGTGGAAGGCTTTAAAGGGAATAAAAATGCCAGAGCATATGACAAAAAGCAGCTATTTCTGTGGCATAATTTGGGACTTCTAGGGCAATAAATTTAACTTAATTTATCTATAACCCTCTGTATCCATATTATAATGTATTAATATAGCACTTATAATGTCTTCAACATTCTTTCACATATTTTCATAAGGACGTCAAATTTTAGCACTAGAAGGGAGCTATCCAATCTCCTCAATGACCATATGAGGAAACAAAGAAATGCCATGACCTACAGCTAGTTCATAGAGCTGGGATCAGAATTCAGTCTTCTGAGTTCCACCCCATGTTTACAAAGTGTGTATTTAAAAACAGTAGTAGTACCTTGGAGGATAAAAATATTGAGTATTAATAAGCCCCCAAGAAGTTTATACTCTTTCTGAGAAGTTAAGACAAATATACTAAAGAAACAAACAAAAGAAGCATATTTTTTACACTACATCCAAATGTCTTAACGTGACCTACGTGATTTGACCCCACTTATTCTACAAACTCCTCTGCTTGTACTACCCCTTTTTTGCTCCCTCTAATCCCAAGAACACTGTCTGCAAACATATCAAATTTATTCATACCTCAGGGTGTTTGCACTGCTCTTCTCTGCTTGGGATTCGATTTGCTCAGCCTCTTTTTGCATGGCTGTCCCCTTTTCATCATTCAGGTATCAAGTGCTCAGAGAGGCCCACCCTAACCACTCTGAGGCTACTTTCTTCTTCCCCCAGGCACATGTGCAGTAGCCTGTTCTATTTTTATCCTAATACTTATCACTCCCTGAAATTTTCTTATGTATATACATGTTTATAGCCTGTCTGGTCCTCTAATATGTTCACAGCAATATGCTTAGCAACTAAATTAGTGCCTGGTACATAGGAAAGGCACCATAGATATTTGCTGAATGAATGAATGAACATTTATGAAACAAATGAATTCAAGACTGTATATAATATGTTCAGACATTTCACAAGATTATTTGAGGAAGGAGCACAGTGGCAGAAATGGAAGCACAAAAGGTGAGTTTAATAGAACATGACTCATAAAGCAAAGGTAACCTATGAGACCAGACCCAAAAACTAATACAGAAAACAAGTCCAGTGACCCCTGCAGGAAAGAACAAAGAGAATGGAACTCACATAACCTCTAAACCACAGTGAGCTACATGAAAGTGACAGGGACTGCTTGCAAAACTACAAAATAAGCATCACGGATAAGATCTCAAAGAAGTATTTTCAGTGGGTTGAATAATGAACTGAATTTGTGGCATTCTTTCTTTATCAGCAAAGGTGGGACTAGTCTAATAAAGGTATATGATCCCTAGTTTATAGCTAAGTGGAACTGTAAGATGGTTAAGTTGGAAATATTGGCTATAGACCTTAGGAAATGGTACAAACTTTATTTGGTATTCATTCTCACTCTTAAAGATAAAGCATGGTAGTCAGTTACTCCAGGATAAAATAGATAAGTAAAACGTTATTGACTACAAGTTATTAAAACCATAAGGTCCTTATGAAGCAGGTGACAAATGGAAGGAGGTATTATCTTCATTCTTACTAACTCTTCACACACAGTCCAATAGAATAAAGTGCTAAATTTAGTTCAATCAAACAAAACTTTATTCAGCAGCCACTCATTTGCCAGGTACTATTCTAGTTCCTGGTAAAGCAAAAGACAAAAAAAAAAAAAAAAGGGCCCCTGCCTTTGAAGAGCTTATACTTTATCTCTAAAGAGCTTATAATATAAGACATAAAATTATAAATAGATGATCTTAATGCAATGTTAAAAGAATGCAATTTGGAAGCACAAAAATGCATTTAACCCAACTTTGGGAAATTAGGATCGACTTCCTGAAAAAGATAATGGCCTAGTTGAGGCCTGAAACATGAATAAGAATTAGCCAAGCTAAAGAAAAGGGATAAGGTTCTAAGCAGTATATACTATGAGCAAAAGCCAAAATGGTTTCTACCTCTGAACCTTTATTTATACTGATCTCTATTATCTCACCCCACAAATTTATTACTGGGAAAGTCTTTTCTCTCTTTATTTTGGCTATTTAAAAATTCATTGTCTTATTAAGGTCCTATTCAAGCCATACTTCTGAGAAGATTCCTTGGCCACTCCAAAATGAATATAGTACAGATCTCCTGCAGCATCTATAGCCCATACTGCAAAATGTTATACTTATGTAAACACTGGTATTGTGCTTAAATTGTTTCATGTGTATTAATCCTAACTTCAATAATTACCAGCCATGCTGTCTAAGATCTTTATTATCATAGAATCAGAGAATCTACATGTTATACATATATAGTGATAAAAGTAGAGGCACTTGTGGGTTAAGAAGTCAGAGAATTATGGTTTTCATTTATACGTACCATTCTCAGCTTTCAGCTCCTCCAGCTCTACAGAATTAAAGAGCAAGGCTCCCTTTTCATTCTCTAGTTCTACCACTCTCTTCTGCAAAAAGGCAATACTCTCCTCAGTGACTGCCTAAATTGTAGAAAGACAACAAATTAATGATTCTCCAGTACAAAACTCTCATACTAATGTCCAGACAGCCTCTGGCATTTTTGTCTTCTAAAAGTTCTCCAGCCATGAAAATACTTTTAAAATAGCATCTACTTATCTGCCTAGGTAACCTTTAAAGTAATACTTTTCATCTGAAGATAGAAAGAGAAAATCTTTCACACAAATTTGCAATTCATTGGCTTTTGAATTTAAGACTGAAGTCTGGATTACAAAGAGAGAAATTCCAAGTCTACTGCACACGAAAGAAAATTTTCAGAATCCAAAAAACTAAAAGTGCATTATGAGTTCTGGAAAAACTTCAAGTAATCTAATATATGTGTAATTGGAATCTCCAAAGGAAGGGAGAGGGTCAAAAAAAATATTTGACTAATTAACGGCAGAAATTTTTCCAAACTGATGAAAACTATAAACATAGAGATTCAAAGTCCAAGCAAAAGAAACATGAAGAAAACTATGCAAAGGCACATCATAACCCAAGTGCTCAAAACCAGTGATAAAATCCTAAAAGCAACCAGGAAAAAAAAAAAAAAGACAAGGATGACAGACTTCTTGTCAAAAACAAAATGCAAGAAAAAAGATAGTAGAGTAATAGCCTTAAAGTACTGAAAGAGAAAAAAAAAACCTATTGATGTAGGTTCTCTAGTCAGCTTTTAACAATATCTTTCAAAAACAATGGAGAGATAAAAATGTCTTCGAACATACAAGAGCTATAAGAACCCATCACCAGCAGACTTGTGTGCTCATGACAGTACACCCACATTAAAAGAAGTCCTTTAGGCAGAAGGAAAACAAAACCAGATGGAAATATGAAACTACACCAGAGTTTGGCAAAATTTGGAGCCTCCCACCTGTTTTTGTAAATAAAGTTTTATTTATGGCCTAAAAGCCTAAAATATTTACCATTTGACCCTTTATGGAAAAAGACAGCCAACTCTTGATCTATCCTAAAGAAAAGTACCAGAAATGGTAACTGCAATGGTAGTTAAGATTTATTTTCTTATTATTTGAATCTTCTAAAAGATAAATGACTAAACAAAAATAAAAATTTTTGTTTATAACATGTTATATTTTTGTACTTTTTGTTTATAATATATGCATAAGTAAAATAATAATAATATAAATCCCAAGAGTGAAGAAATAGAAGTATATAATTGTAAGGCTTTTATTCTATACTTGAAGAAGCACAATATTATATGTAGGTAACTGTGATAAAAATGCAGACTATAATCTCTAATGCAGTCACTATCATAAAATAAAGAATTATAGCTAATATGCTGAAAAGGGAGAAAAACAGAGTCATAAAAAATACTCAACCAATTTTTTAAAAGGAAGGAAAAGTAGAAGACAACAGTTGGAAAAATGGAAAACAAACAACAAGGTGAGAAACTTAAAACTATATCAACGACAACATTAATGGAAATGGTCTGAACACTCCAAGTAAAAGGCAGAGATTGACATATTGGATAAGAAGTAGGCTCAAACTCTATGCTGCATATAAGCTTTAAATATAAAGACAAAAATAAGTTAAAGAGTGAAAAAAGATACACCATGCTAACACTACTCAAAAGAAAAGTGGAATAGCTATATTAATATCAGAAAGAAGTACATCTCACAGCAAAGAATGTCACCAGGGATAAGGAAGGTCATTTCATAATATCAATGGGTCACTTAATCAAGAAGACATAAACATCCTAAATGTCTAAGCCCCCAATAACACAGCTTGAAAATACATGGTGCAAAAACTGATAGAACTGTAAATAAATCCACAACTATAATATGGGATTTCAATAATTGAGAGGCAGAAAAGCAGCAAGGACATAGTACACTTGAATAAGACTATCAATCAACTTTACATGATTGGCATTTATAGAACATTCCAGCAAACAACAGCAGACTACATATTATTTTCAAGTACATACAGAACATTTACCAAAACAGACAACATTCTGGGCCATAAAACAAGTCTCAATCAATTCTTAAAGAGCCAAGTCATATAAAGTATGTGCTCTGACCACAATGGAATTAAAATAAAAATCAATAACAGAAAGACCTCTAGACATATGACTCCCAAATATCTGGAAACTAAGTAACCCGGGGGCAAAGAAGAAATTAAAAGGGAAATTAGTATTGTGAACTGAATGAAAATGAAAATACAACAGAACTTGTGAGATACTGCTAAAGTAGATTTTTTGGGGAGAATTTATAATGCAAAATGTCTATATTAGAAATAAGAAAGTTCTCAAACTAATGGCCTCAGCTTTCACCTTAAGAAGCTAAGAAATGAGGATATCAAATCCAAAGTAAACAGAAGAAAGGAAATAATAAAGATCAAAGTAGAAATCAATAAAATAGAAAACAGAAAACAAGGCAAAATCAATGAACTCAAAGCTGGTTTTTAGATCAGTAAAGTTAATAAACCTCTGGACAGTCTAACCTGTGTAAGAAAGAAAACACAAATTACCAATATCAGAAATGGGAGAGGTAACATCACTACAGATTCTATACATATTAAAACAATAATTATAGACTATTATGAATAACTTTATAATTTGCCTATAAATTTGACACTTTATATGGACAAATCCCCTAAAAGATATAAAACACCAAAGCTCACTCAAGAAGAAATAGATAACCTAAACAGCCAAATAGTTATGAAACAAATAGAATTTTTAGCAAGTGAATTCAATAAAGTATAAGGATAATATATCACTACCAAGTGAGGTTTACCCCTGGAACTCTCATACACTTCTGCTGGGAATAGAAAATGGTAACACCACTTTGGAAAACTGCCAAGGTCTTAAAACCTCTCATATGATCCAGACACTTCACTTCTAGGTATTTACTGAGAGTAAAGAAAGCACAGGTCCAAACAAAGATTTGTAAAAGAATATTCATAGAAGCTTTATTTGTAATAGCCAAAAATTGTCAACAATCCAAGTTTGTCCATCAACAAGTAAATGGATAAACAAATTGTGGTAGGTACAATATCCTCAACAATACAAAGGAATGAATTCTTGCTGCATACAATAGGATGAATATCAAAATAAGTATGCTGAGTGAGAGAACCAGGAAAGAAAAAGAGCACATATAATTTATTAAAAATACAAACTAATCTATAATGACAGAAAGAAGACAAGTGGTTGCCTGGGTAGTGGGAGATGTGAGAGAAAAATTAAAAGGGGGCATAAGAAACTTTGGGGGGGTGATGAATATGTTCATTTTCTTGATAATGGTGATGGCTTCGTGCATGTCAAAACTTATCAAGTTGTACACTTTATAAGTATGCAGGGGGCTTCCCTGGTGGCGCAGTGGTTGAGAGTCCGCCTGCCGATGCAGAGGACACGTGTTCGTGCCCCAGTCCGGGAAGATCCCACATGCCATGGAGCGGCTAGGCCCGTGAGCCATGGCCGCTGAGCCTGTGTGTCCAGAGCCTGTGCTCCACAACGGGAGAGGCCACAATAGTGAGAGGCCCGCGTACTGCAAAAAAAAAAAAAAAAACAAGTATGCAGGATTTCCCTGGTGGTGCAGTGGTTGAGTCCGCCTGCCAATGCAGGGGACACGGGTTCGATCCCTGATCCGAGAAGATTCCACATGCCATGGAGCAACTAAGCCTGTGCGCCACAACTACTGAGACTGTGCTCTTGAGCCCGTGTGCCACAACTATTGAAGCTTGCATGCCTAGAGCCTGTACTCTGCAACAAGAGAAGCCACTGCAATGAGAAGCCTGGGCACCACAACAAAGTGTAGTCCCCACTTGCCACAACTAGAGAAAGCCTGAGCGGAGCAACGAAAACCCAACGCAGGCAAAAACAAATAAATAAATAAACAAATAAATAAACTCTTTAAAAAAAATCAGTCTAGTTTCAAGAGTTGGAAGGCAACCTGATGACTAAGATGAGATGTTAGGCTTCTGGTTTTAAAGATGGAAGAACAACCAGGAACCAAGGGTGTAAGTAATACAGCTCTAGTCACTGGAAAAAATGAGGAAATGAATTCTTCCCTAAAGCCTCCTTCCCTGCAGCTCAGCTGACATCACGACTTTTGGCCAGTGAAACCAATTTTGATTTCTGATCTCTAGAATTCGAGGAATCTCATAACTTTCTGTTTAGAAGAACAACTAAATCATCCCAATGAAGAAATAGCAATCAAAACACCAGCCAAGCCACAAGAGAAGGGCATGTGATTATGTCAGCAAACTCAAGTCATCCTTCTCCTGGCGCCAGAATTGAGTTGAAAAAGCCTCCAGATAATTCCAACTCTCAGCTTTCAAGTCAACTCCAGTCTTTGATTCTCCTACAGAAGGCTCCAGACTTCAGGGAGAAAAGAGCCATCCTCATCATTCATTCCTCTCCAAATCTCTGGAACACAGAATTGAAAAGAAAAGAAATCCAGAATTTTATGCCTCCCTCTTTGTTCTTTCTCAGGACTGCTTGGCTATTCCAGATCTTGCAAGGACTTCCATTATTATGTTGAATAGGAGTGATGAGAGTGGGCACCTTTGTCTAGTTCCTGATCTTAGAGGAAAAGCTTTCAGCCTTTCACCACTGAGTACGTTGTTAGCTGTGGGCTTGTTGTATATGGTCTTTATTACATTAAGCTACATTTGTCTATGTCTAATTTGTTAAGAACTTATTATTATGAATAGATATTAAATTTTGTCAAATGCTAAAAAAAATCAGTCAAGTTTCAACAACTAGACAAAAATCAGTCAAATATAATTTGAATAATACTATGATTTAAGTGATATTTATAAAATGTTACAGCCAGTAACTACAGAATATACATTTTTTACAAGTGCACAAGCTACATTCACCAAGACACCCCATATGCTATGTCATAAAACAAGTTTCTATAAATTTCAAAGCACTGAAATCATATAGAACATATTACCTGATCATAATGAAATTAATTAGAAATCAATAATAATATCTAGAAATAAAACCAAATATCTGGATATTAAATAACACACTTCTAAATAGTCCATGATCAAAGAAGAAATCATAAGGAGAATTAGAAAACTCTTCAAAAACTGAATGATAACAACACAACATACCAAACCATGTGCTTAAGAGGGAACTGTGTAACTTTAAATGTTTAAATGAGAAAAGAAGACCTGAAGTGTTTGATATAAAGTTACACCTTAAGAAGTTAGAAACAGAAGAGCAAAGTAAACCCAAATAAATAGAAAGAAATACCAAAGAACAAAAATCAATAAAAGTGAAAACAGGGCTTCCCTGGTTGGCGCAGCGGTTGAGAGTCCGCCTGCCGATGTAGGGGACTTGGGTTCGTGCCCCGGTCCGGGAAGATCCCACATGCCGTGGAGCGGCTGGGCCCCTGAGCCATGGCCGCTGAGCCTGCGCATCAGTCCAGAGCCTGCGCTCCGCAGCGGGAGAGGCCACAACAGTGAGAGGCCCGCGTACCGCAAAAAAAAAAAAAAGTGAAAACAGACCAGCATTAGAGAAAATTGACAAGGCCAAAAGTTGGTTCTTTGAAAAGATTTTTTTTAAAAGTCAAATAATTTCTAGTTTAAAGTCTCATCAAGAAAATGAAGCACAAAGTGGGGAGATGTCGGCCAAATAGTAGAAACTTGCAGATCGAAGATGAAAAAGTTCTGAAGATCTAACACCCAACATTGTGATTATAGTTAACAATAATGTATTATATAGTTCAAAGTTGCTAAGAGACTAGATCTTAAATGTTCTCACCACAAAATGAAATTATAATTATGTGTCATGATGGAGGTGTTAGCTAATGTTATGGTGGTAACCCTATTGCAATATATACATGTATCAAATCAACAAGTTGTACACCTTAAACTTACACAATGTTATATGTCAATTATATCTTAATTAAAAAAAACAATAGGGATTGGGGGAGGGATGGGTATCACTACAGAGCGTACAAGCATTAAAAGGATAAAAAAGGGAACACTATAACCAACGTTATAACAAAAATTTGACATCTTCAATGAAACGGACAGAACAAAACAAAACTAAAATCCAACTGGCACAAGATGAAAAAGAAAATCTTATTAGTCTTATATCTGTAAAAGAAATTTAATTCATTGTCAACTCCAGACCCAGATAGTTTCACTGGTGAATTCTTTCAAATTCTTGAGAAATAATACCAATTTTACACAAACTCTTAAATAAAAGGGAACACTCCCCAACTCATTTTTTTAATGCCATAATAACCCTAATACCAAAATCTGACAAAGTACTACAAAACAAAGGAAAATCTTCATGACCAAAACAAAGACCAATATCCTTCATAAGTACAGATATAAAAATGCTTCCCAAAATAGTAGTAAATCAAATTCAGTAATATATATAAAGGATAATACTTTATGACTAAGTTGGGTTTATCCTAACAAAACAAGGTTGGTTTAATAGTCAAAAATTAAAGTAATGTACCATATGAACAGAAGAAAACCCATATGATCATTTCAATAAATGCAGATAAGGCATTTGGCAAAATTTAATACGAATTCTTACCAAATTAAGAATAGAAGGTAAAGTCCTCAATCTGATAAAAAAGATTAATGAAAACTTGAAACTAGTAACACAGCTAATGGTAAAATATGAAATACTCTCCCCTAAGATCAGGCAAAATGCAAGAAGGCCCAGTCTTACCACTTCTATTAAAGTGTTATGAAGGTCCTAGCCATTGCATGAAAAAGAAATAAAGGCATAAAGATTAGCAAGGAGTAAGTAAAACTTGCCTTTATTTGCAGATGACATGATTGTTTATGTAGAAAATCCTAAAGAATCTACAGAATGAGACTAGAATTAATAAAATAAATATCAAGTTCACATAAGCAAAATTCAATTATATACTTACATAAAAGTGCAAACAGTTGGAAAGGTGAAATTAGAATAAATTCCACCTACAACAGCATTAAAAAATATGAACTATTTCAGAATAAATTTTAAAATGTGCACAACTCCTCCAACCAAAACTACAAACCATTGCTGAAAGAAATTAAAGAGCTTAATAAGTGAAGAGAGATACTATACTCATGGATTGAAAAGTTCAGTAGTATTAAGATGTCAATTCTCCCTAAAGTGATCTATAGATTCAACACAATGCCAATTCAAAATCCCATCCAGCTTCTTCTTTTCTTCAAATAGAATTTGAGATCGTTGATTGTATAATTTCTATGGAAATGCAAAGAACCTAGAATAATCAAGGCAATCTTGAAAAGAACAACAAAGTCAGAGGACTTATACTACCTGACTTCAAGACTAACTACAAACTACAGTAATGAAAACAATGTGATACAGGCAGGAGCAGCAAACAAAGGAACTTATCACTTGTTCTCACTCCGCCCTGCTGTAGCAGGGGCCCCAATAAAGCCTTGCCTGAATTTCTTGTCTGGCCTCTAATCAATTTCTATTGATTGGGGAAGGCCAAGAACCCTGGTCAGTATCAGATTTACAGTGCTCAATGTGGGGCAGTTGTCCTCTTCCAGGGAGAGGATCTGGGCACCTCTAGGACCACTGAATGCAGCTTCCCTGGGGTGACAAGTAGCCACCTGAACCTCTTGTTTCAGTGTCACCACGTTTGGGGGCTCCCTCTCCTGAGATGGCCATGCTGGACGACTGAGCGGGCCTGGGGATTCTGGTGGCTCCCCGCAATGAGACATCTATCTCCATCAAGGAGGCCCGGGTGGTCCTTGACATAGCAGGTAAGAAAATCAATTTTTTAAGTGATAATGGAGCCACTTACTCTGTCCTGATCTCTCACACTGGGCCTCCTTCCTCCAAAAGCTGTACTGTGACTGGTGTTGATGGAAAGCCTCACACCCGTTACTTCACTGGGCCTCTCACTTGCCTATTTGAACAGTGTTTGATCTCATGTGCCTTTTAAGTTGGGCCTGAGTGTCCTATCCCATTACTGGGGAGAGACGTTCTGGGCTCCCTTGGAGCCATATTACAGTTAGGAGGCCCGAAGCAGCCCCTTATCTTGATTCTAAGACAAATCAACTGGAAGAACAAGGGCCTATTCCCAGCCATATTCTACACACAGTAAACCCTGCAGTTTGGGACAAAGGAATCCCTGGGAAGGCTATAAATGTTCAACCTGTAAAAATTAGCCTTAAGCCAGAAGTCGCTTATTCTAACAAGAGACAGTACCCCATAAAGTTGGAAGCAAAAAAAGGTTTGCAACCCCTCATCCATAAATTTTTAAGACGTGGCCTCTTAGTGCTCTGTCAGTCTCCATACAGTACCCCTATTCTGCCAGTTGTTAAGCCAAATAGGGAATATCGAATAGTACAAGACCTTAGAGGAGTAAATGATGCAGTGGTCCCTATACATCCCTTTGTGGCCAATCCTTATATTAGTCCAGATTCCTGGAGTGCTTGACCTCAGGGATGCCTTCTTTTGCATCCCAGTTCATTTCTCATCTCAGTATCTGTTTGCCTTTTAGTAGACTAACCCCCACTCAGGTCAAATGCAATAATATACCTGGACAGTATTGCTTCAGGGGTTTCAGGACAGCCCACACTTGTTCACCCAGGCCCTAAGAAAAGAACTAAGGGAGGGACCTTCCTGGTGGCACAGTGGTTAAGAATCTGCCTGTCAATGCACAGGACACGGGTTCAAGGCCTGGTCAGGGAAGACGCCACATGCCATGGAGCAACTAAGCCTGTGCGCCACAACTACTAAGCCTGTACTCTAGGGCCCACAAGCCACAACTACTGAGCCCATGTGCCACAACTACTGAAGCCTGTGCACCCCGTGCTCCACAACAAGAGAAGCCACCACAGTAAGAAGCCCGCGCACTGCAACAAAGAGTCACTCCAGCTCGCCACAACTAGAGAAAGCATGCGCACAGCAACGAAGACCCAACGCAGCCAAAAATATAAATAAATAAATTTATTTAAAAAAAAAAAAAACTAAGGAAAATACATCTAAAAGAAGGGGCCAGTCTACAGTATGTAGATGACATATTAATATGTAGTTCCCACCACGGAGGCCTCAGATCAGAATACCATTTAAGTCCTTAATTTCCTTGAGACCCAGGGTTACAGGATCTTTCAGAAAAAAGCACAAATCTCAAAGTAACAAGTTAAATATCTGAGATATATTATAAACCCTGGAAGCAGACAGCTATCTCTAGATAGAAAAGAAGCTATATTAGAACTAAGCGCCCCAAAGACCAAAAAAAAAATCCTCGTACTTTCTTAGGCATGACAGGATTTTGCGGAATTTGGATTCCAGGATTCAGACTAATGGCTAAGCCTCTATATGAAGCCACTAAAGGCCCAGATACAGAGCTACTACTTTGGACTGGGGAACAAGAAAGGGCTCTTAATAAGATCAAACAGACCCTCACCAAAGCTTTTGCTCTGGGTCTCCCCAATTTTAAAAAGCCATTTATCTTGTACATAGCTGATAAACAGGGGACAGCTATGGGAGTCCTTGTACAAAAGCTAGAAGCTCCTCAACCTATAGGCTATTTTTCCAAAGAACTAGATTCCATGGCCCAAGGTTGACATGGCTGCTTCTGGGCGGTAGCTGCCACTGCTTTATTAGTGGAAGAAGTTAACAAGCTTACCTTTGGACAGCCGCTGGAAGTCCAGACCCCTCACCAAGTACAAAAGATTCTGGAAATTAAAGGCCACCATTAGCTAACTGGAGGCTGCCTTACTAAGTAGCAGGCTTTACTCCTTGACTCCCCAGAACTAACCCTCAAAACTTGCCACACCTTCAATCTGGCTACTCTAATCCTGGCTGAAGGCCCAGAACTAACACATTTCTGCCTTGAAACCCCTGACTAGGTTTATGCCTGTAGGCCTGATCTAACAGACCAGGCCATAGAAAACCCTGAGGAAGAATGGTTTACTGATGGCAGTAGTTTCATTAAAGATGGAGTCAGGAGGGCAGGGTATGCTACTGTGAGCACTTATAGTGTTATATAAGCAAAACCTTTGCCACCTAACACTTCAGCCCAGAGGGCTGAGCTAATAGCCCTAACCTGAGTCTTAACATTGGGGGAAGGAAAATTATAAATATATATACAGACTCAAAATATGCCTTCCGGGCTTCCCTGGTGGCACAGTGGTTAAGAATCCGCCTGCCAACGAATGGATAAAGAAGATGTGGCACATATACACAATGGAATATTACTCAGCCTTAAAAAGAAATGAAATTGAGTTATTTGTAATGAGATGGATAGACCTAGAGTCTGTCATACAGAGTGAAGTAAGTCAGAAAGAAAAAGACAAATACCGTATGCTAACACATATATATGGAATTTAAGGAAAAAAATGTCATGAAGAACCTAGGGATAAGACAGGAATAGAGGCACAGACCTACTGGAGAACGGACTTGAGGATATGGGGAGGGGGAAGGGTGAGTTTTGACAGGGCGAGAGAGAGTCATGGACATATACACACTAACAAACGTAGTAAGGTAGATAGCTAGGGGGAAGCAGCCGCAAGGCACAGGGATATTAGCTCGGGGCTTTGGGACAGCCTGGAGGGGTGGGATGGGGAGAGTGGGAGGGAGGGAGACGCAAGAGGGAAGACACATGGGAGCATATGTATATATATAGCTGATTCACTTTGTTATAAAGCAGAAACTAACACACAGCAATTATACCCCAATAAAGATGTTAAAAAAAAAAAAAAAAAAGAATCCGCCTGCCAGTGCAGGGGACATGGGTTCAAGCCCTGGTCCAGGAAGATCCCACATGCCGCGAAGCAACTAAGCCCGTGCACCACAACTACTGAACTTGTGCTCTAGATCCCGCGAGCCACAACTACTGAGCCCACACGCCACAACTACTGAAGCCCGCGCGCCTAGAGCCCGTGCTCCGCAACAAGAGAAGCCACCACAATGAGAAGCCCGCGCACTGTAACGAAGAGTAGTTCCCGCTCACCGCAACTAGAGAAAGCCTGTGAGCAGCAATGAAGACCCAATGCAGCCAAAAATAAATAAATAAAATGAATAAATTTTAAATATATATATATATATATATATATATATATATATATATATGCCTTCCTTGTTTTACATGCCCATGCAGCTAATCTGGAAAGAAAGAGGACTTTTAAATGCAAAAAATTCCACTGTAACATATGGGGCTGAGATATTACAACTCATAGAAGTGCTCAAAAATCAACACTAGTCGAAGTTATTGACTGCTGTGGGCACCAAAAGGAAAATTCTCAAATTACCTAAGGGAACAGGGCACATCGGGAGGCAAAGAAAACAGCCCTGATGCCCGTACCGGGTAGAAACCAACATTGAGAATATCTGACAACAAACCACCTGGTTTCAGCAGACAATTAACCACCAATCCTCACTATTCAATATGGGCAGGGAAACTGAAAACTGGTTCTCCAGTTTGTTCTCCTGGATACCACAAGGTATAAAAAGCTTTCTGGGGCTTCCCTGGTGGCGCAGTGGTTGAGAGTCTGCCTGCCAATGCAGGGGACACGGGTTCGTGCCCTGGTCTGGGAAGATCCACATGCTGCGGAGCGGCTGGGCCCATGAGCCATGGCCTCTGAGCCTGCGCGTCCGGAGCCTGTGCTCCGCCACGGGAGAGGCCACAACAGTGAGAGGCCCGCGTACCGCAAAAAAAATAAAAAGCTTTCTGGCAGGAGGTTTTTGTTTTCTCATAACCCTTTTCTTTTCAGTCATACTGATTTAGACTATATTTTGTCTAGTACTCTGTTGTCTTCCCTATTGTTGTAAACCTGTGACTAAGACTTTTCGGTCCAAAAAGGAGAGCTGGGACCAACGCAGACCTTCCATTCTAAAAGTAGAGAAACGTTGAACTTTAACCCCGAGATTAACAAAAATATATACCCAAACAGAATGGCTTCTTGGCAGGGGTGACATTGCCTCTCCTGTCAGGTCAACAGTTAAGGAAGCCCTCCCAAAGTAACCTGGTTCCTTCCCTTCCTAGGCCCTTTAATGGCTATTGTTGTTTTTCTCCTTTACAGCCCTTGTTTGTTTAAGCTTTTGACTGAGTTTGTGTCTTCTGGGCTCTGACAATTTGAAGTAAGGCTCATGATGGCTCAAGGAATTCAGCCCATTCCAGCAGAAAGTGGCCCAGGTCCTTGGGACAGTCAGCAAGAAACTTCTACACCTCTAGGGGCTAGGGTCTGTGGCCCCTGTCCCCTTATACAGGAAGAAGTTTCAGAAGAAGAGACCTTCGTTCCCTTACCCCTTAAGAATAAGGGTGTAGAGTCTCTCAGCAGGGGATGAGATAGGCTGGGACCTAGGACCCTTTGCTGCAGTGCTTGCACCTCGACAAACATCTCCTCCAGCAACAAAATACAAAGAAACTATATGGGACTAAAAATAACTGCGTGCATGTGCAGTTGGAGCAAATTCTGGACCCAAAAGATACAAAGAGACCAAAAACACCCAACTGCCACTTTTGAAGAGCTTGGAGCAAAAACAGGGTATTGGGAGCAAAAGCAGGGTACTGAGCATATGCTACAACACCACCTTAGGGGTGGGCAAACCACCTAAGCCACCCCTCCAGCAAGACCCCTGGACACACCCCTACCCTCACCCCATATAAGGAACAAGCTTGCCTCCCCTCAGGGAGCCAGCCAGCAAGGGACTCTGTTACTTGTTCTCACTTCCCCCTGTTGCCCCAATAAAGCCTTGCCCGAAAAAAAATATGATACAGGCCTAAGAATTGGCTACACTAGACTGGAAAGCTCATAGACTAGAAAGCTCATAAATAGACCTATTAATCATTTGTTTTCAACAAAGGTACCAAAGCAATCCAATGAGGAAAGTAAAGTCTTTTCAAGAAATGGTGCAGAGACAATTGGATATCCATATAGGGAAAAAAATAAAACTTGACCCTTATCTTACACCACACACAAAAATTTATTGAGGTTCAGAGACTTAACTGTGAAAGCTAAAACTATATAGCTTGTGGAAGAAAACATAAGAGAATATCTTCATGACTTGGGGTTAAGCAAAGGTTTCACACACAGGACAAAGAAAATTATAACCAGAAAAAAGATGATAAATATGATAAATAATAGACTTTATCAAAATTTTAAATGTCTGCTAATTAAAGAACATCATGAAGAAAATGGATAAGAAGCAAGCCACTGGGACTTCCCTTGTGCTGCAGTGGATAAGACTCCACGCTCCCAATGCAGGGGGTCCAGGTTCGATCCCTGGTCAGGGAACTAGATCCCAAATGAATGCTGCAAATAAGAGTTCGCATGCCACAACTAGGGAGCCGGTGAGCTGCAACTAAGGAGCCCACCTGCTGCAACTAAGACCCGGTGGAACCAAATAAATATTAAAAAAGAAATTCTACTTTTAATAAAAAAAATTCAATATGTGATTTTCAATTTAAAAAAATTAAAAAAGAAAAAGAAGCAAGACACAGCATGGGAGAAAATATTTACCAAACATGCCTGATAATAAATTGGCATTCAGGATATATAAAGAATTACTACAACTTGATAAATAGGCAAAAAACTCAATTTTTAAAATGAGGAAATGACATGAACAGATACTTCACCAAAAGAAGATATACAAATGTCCAAGAATCTCAAGTAAACATGTTCAACGTCATTTGTCATTGGGGAGATGCAAATTGAAACCACACTGACTTACCACTACACACCCATTAAAATGGCTAAAATTTTAAAAATTGATAATACCAAATCTTAGAGAAGATGCAGAGCAACTAGAACTCTCATATATTTTAGGTGAGAGTATAAACAATATAATCACTTTGGAAGAAGATCCAGCATTTCCCTATAAAGCTAAATATATTCTTACTCTATGGCCCAGAAATTCCTCAACTAGCATTTAATGAAGACAAATGAAAACATATGTCCACACAAATACTTGTACAAGAATGTCCATAGCAGCTTAATTCATAATACCCAAAGCATAAAAAGACCAGTTATCCATCAAAAGGAAATTATAGCACAGTCATGCAAAAGGAAAATACAGTATATTCATAAAATGGAATACTTCTCAGCAATATAAAAGAATAAATTATGATACATACGATAATATAAATGAATCTCAAAATATGCTGAGTGAAAGAAGTTTTCTACAAAATAACACAAATGTACGATTACATTTATAGGATATAAAACATGCAAAATTAATCTACGGTAAAAATATAGAACACTGGTTCATCTCTGGAGGGGAGTAATGCGGTTGACTGAAAAAGGGTACTTTGTAGGGTGATATATCTTGATAGGGATTTGGGTAACGCATTTGACAACACTCAATGAATGGTACACTTAATACCTGAACATTTCATGTTTTGTAAATCTCACTTCAAAAGAAAAAGAATTATAAACAAATATTAAAATCTAGTCAATGATATGCATGCTGAAATATTTAGAGAAAAATTACTGATGTCTACAACTTACTGTGAAATGTACAAAAAATTAAGATGAATTGGTAGATGGATAAATGGATAGATATATGATAAAGCAAATATAGTAAATATTAATAGAATCTAAATGGTGAGTATGCAGGTGTTCACCATGAAATTCTTTGAATTTTTGTTTTTATTTTTATTTATTTTTTGTTTTTTTTGACATCTTTATTGGAGTATAATTGCTTTACAATAGTGTGTTAGTTTCTGCTTTTTAACAAAGTGAATCAACTATACATATACATATATGCCCATATCTCCTCCCTCTTGCGTCTCCCCCCAACCCTCCCCATCCCACCCTTCTAGGTGGTCACAAAGCACCGAGATGATCTCCCTGTGCTATGAGGCTGCTTCCCACTAGCTATCTATTTTACATTTGGTAGTGTATATATGTCCATGCCACTCTCTCACTTCTTCCCAGCTTACCCTTCTCCCTTCCCATGTCCTCAAGTCTATTCTCTTCTTGTCCTGCCCTTACATTCTTCAGAACCACTTTTTTTTTTAGGAGCTGGAGGAGTCAGGCTCCCGGACTTCAGACTATACTACAAAGCTACAGTAATCAAGACAGTATGGTCCTGGCACAAAAACAGAAAGATAGATCAATGGAACAGGATAGAAAGCCTAGAGATAAACCCACGCACATATGGTCACCTAATTTTTGATAAAGGAGGCAAGAATATACAATGGAGAAAAGACAGCCTCTTCAATAAGTGGTGCTGGTAAAACTGGACAGCTGCATGTAAAAGAATGAAATTAGAACACTCCCTAACACCATACACATAAATAAACTCAAAATGGATTAAACACATAAATGTAAGGCCAGACACTATAAAACTCTTAGAGGAAAACATAGGTCCAACACCCCATGACATAAATCACAGCAAGATCTTTTTTGACCCACCTCCTAGAGAAATGGAAATAAAAATAAACAAATGGGACCTAATGAAACTTAAAAGCACAGCAAAGGAAACCATAAAGATGGAAAGCCAACCCTCAGAATGGGAGAAAATATTTGCAAATGAAGCAACTGACAAAGGATTAATCTCCAAATTTTACAAGCAGCTCATGCAGCTCAATATCAAAAAAACAAACAACCCAATCCAAAAATGGGCAGAAGACCTAAATAGACATTTCTCCAAAGAAGATATACAGATTGCCAACAAACACATGAAAGGATGCTCAACATCACTGATCATCAGAGAAATGCAAATCAAAACTACAATGAGGTATCACCTCACACTGGTCAGAATGGCCATCATCAAAAAAATCTACAAACAATAAATGTTGGAGAGGGTGTGGAGAAAAGGGAACCCTCTTGCACTGCTGGTGGGAATGTAAATTGATACAGCCACTATGGAGAACAGTATGGAGGTTCCTTAAAAAACTAAAAATAGAACTACCATACGACCCAGCAATCTCACTACTGGGCATATACCCTGAGAAAACCATAATTCAAAAAGAGTCATGTACCACAATGTTCATTGCAGCTCTACTTACAATAGCCAGGACATGGAAGCAACCTAAGTGCCCACCGACAGATGAATGGATAAAGAAGATGTGGCACATATATACAATGGAATATTATTCAGCCATAAAAAGAAACAAAATTGAATTATTTGTAGTGAGGTGGATGGACCTAGAGTCTGTCATACAGAATGAAGTAAGTCAGAAAGAGAAAAATTCTGTATGCTAAAACATATATATGGAATCTGAATTTTTTAGAGTTGCTGAAAAATGTCTTAACAAAACACGGGAGGAAAAAGTTGAGAATGGGAGAATAGAAGAGATTGGAAAGCCTAGATGCCAAAAACCAGGAAGGAAAAATTTTTGTCAGTGCACAGTACTGCCCAAGAACTATGGGACTCTGCTGACCCCTATATCTGTCAGTTTGGAAGGGTATAATCTTATAATGGAGATGAATTAATCCAGTTATCCCAGCTTGACACTAGTTAATTAAGATCATCAAACTAACTCTCCTTGTTCTGATATTCAAGCTCAATAAGCAGCTTTCTGGTGATTAAAATCTAGCTCCCCGGAGACTTTTATAGAAGGCAGAGAGAATATACTGGCCAATCAACAGGAAATTAAACTTTTTACTGTTAACTGATTAATGTGGGCATTATGATTTCTACAATAGACTTTTAAGTTTGGTTAGACTGAATTGTATACTTTAAACCTGATCAAATCTCAGTCTACCAAAACCAAAATTGATTTCTCAACTGGGAAAGCTGATTATAAGATTAAAATTAATGACTCATCTCCAATACAGAAAGGTTGTAGAGGTTAGAAAGGCTCTTGAGGTTATGCTGCTCATTGTCTACTTTTTTCTCATTATTCATTGTTGGGACACTACTGCCTTTCATGTTTCCTTTCAAATAGAATTGGCTCCAAAAAAGCATTGTATAGGCTTATACTGCTTTCTGGAATAAATTCTATTAGAACACCCAAGTATAGATACAGCAAAGACAAATAGATCATATTCATAAGAAGTACACATTTAATTACCTGTGTGCCCTCGTTAGAAACATCTGGTAAAGAAGTCTGAGATGCTATTTCATGTTTTAGCAACGTTGCTTTATTTAGAAATTGGTTGATTTCTTCGGATTTTTCCTGGAGTTGATCTAAGGAAAAGAAAATAAAATTGAAATGATCTTTGCCTCAAGCCTGAAACTTAGTGAGTTATCTTCTAGGGATACACCATATGCTGTTTATTCTAGTTCCGTTATCTTAATTAAAATTACGATGCCAATATCATCATTTTTATAAATTGTTTAAATGCTCTCAAGGACCAAAGGACATCTCAGTAAACCTCCTTTAAAGGTAAAATAAAACAGGTCTAGGTATTTTTTTTTAAAGTCATTTTTCCTTTCCCCCTTGAAAATGCCCTTAGCGTTTTTTATTTTATTTTCTTCACTCTCCACGTAAGCATTATAAATCCTACTGAGATGTTTTAAACATGAACATGGTTCAATTAAGAGAACAGCATGCTCATGTAACACACTGTTCCCATGTAATGTCCCTTAAGGCTTTCTGATTAATGTTCAGCTCTCTTCAATACAGATGTTCAATTTAATGCTTTCTAAAATCTTTCCTGTATGCCAATCTTTTAGAATTAAACTAAATCAGAGGCATGTATTACTTTAATAATAACACATTTTTTAAAAAGTTTTCTTTAAAAAGAAATTTTCACCTATAAGAAAAGCATTCAGATCCATCTTTAGAAGTAAAGATGACTCCACGCAATTCAGTCTCCCTACCTTTGCAGCTAGATCTGGCCTGAGCTTTCCGCAAATTAATTCAAATCCTACTCATTTCAGTCAGTGAACCCTTCAGACCACAGTTATGTTTCACATAGGGTTCTTTTTAGTGTCTGACACATTACTATCAATAGTTTTTAGTACTATAATAATAATTTTATTAAGCCAGATTATAACTTCAGTCAGAGATGGGAGAAATGCAACAAAGAGTTCAGAAGAGACACCTTTCTTAATCATTCCATTCATTCAATTGGTTTAAGCAAATGATGCCACTAAGAGATCCCTGAAATTTTAAAGGGATGCTAGACAAATGGGCTAGACAAATGGGCTTCAAACGCAATCAATTACTGACCTTCCAGCTGCTGAATGACCTGAGCTGAATGAGCTGCCTGTTCACTCTTATCTTGGAGAAGCTTTGAATTTTGATCCTTTAGGGCATCACAGGCAGAGTGCAGCTCTTGTTCAGTCTTTTGAAGACTCAAAATGTGAGAGGTCTTCTCTGCCATTTCTGTTTTGTGCTTCTGCTCCAAAGCACTGTACCGGGACTGCAGTTCAGCCTGGGCTTGACCTGCCTGTTCAAGCTGTTCTAGAAGATGATGCATTTCTTCCTGCAGGTTATGGAAAGATAGCTTTCTCTCTGCCACTTCAAGTTCCATCTTTTCCATCATAATCTTGGACTCCTGTCTTTCTGTTTCTATAGTGTTCCTTAAAGTACTCTGCTCAGCTTCTATCTGCTGTAACTGCTGGGAGAAAATCTAAGAAAAAAAGACAAAGCCTCATGAACCATAAATTCATTCTTTCATTTCAATAAGCATAGTGAAGAGCCTCTTCTAGGTGAAGCCCAGGCCTAGACACTCAGGACCAAACCTACAATTCCATAAGACCCTCTGTTTTTGCTTCTTGATACTTTTGACAGTTTCTATTCATATATATATTTATTTGTGTCATTAGCTTTTCACTTATGTGTCTCCCAATACAAAATTAGTTCAATAAGGAAAGGGACTGTGTCTGTTTTATCATCACTGTTCTCCAGCATCTAGCATAATATATGGCATACTGAGTATGTGGTACTCAATAAATGCTGAATAAATGGATCCAGTCCCTGCCCTCAAGGAACTCAGAGTTTAGTGAGAGAGTCACACTTAAACAGATCATTATAATACAAAATATTAGAGGCCATGAGAGAGAGACTTATAAGGTACTAAAAGGAGCAGAGAATGGAAACTTACCATAAAGTCACACATATGTAAATATCTCCACAGTACCTATCTAGTAAGTAGCACAACTGGGATTTGAATCTGACTATCCAATGACAGCCAGAAAGGGGACTCAGGGTCAGGGTATGGGTTCTGTTAGAACTGGAGATATGGGACCATGTTTCTATGCAAGAAAGACAGTCGTTCTCAAGGAGAGTTGAAAATTAAGAAGAAAGGATATGACTTTCTCCAGCAGCATGCGGGACCCAGATGAACAAGCAGAGAATGTGGACCATAGCACCGATTCCACATTAGGATTTGGCTCCCTGGATGCGAAGGGGCAGGGACACAGGGAATCCAAGGGCTGGTAAAGGAGTAGTCCAAATCGCAGTCGCAGATCTATACCAGATAAGGAAAGGAGCGAGGCCAAGAAAGAACCAACGTACCAGAGCAACACATGAAAGGATCATGGAATCTTAATGAGAATGAAAGTCAGGACAGCCTAAGAAAGGGAATGACAGGATGGGCTACAGTCAGGGAATAGGATACCTGAGTTTAAGATTTTAGAACATCAGCATCCTTAATCACCTTTAAATTTAAGGGAATATTGCATGGTGGGATTATTTCAAACCAACATAAAGTTAAACAACAAAACAAACAAAGAAGGGACAGTACATAAAGCACAAGAACCATTGAAGACAGAGAAGGGGTAAACTGACAGAAAAGAAACTCCTTAGATGAAAATATGACATTCTAAAGAAACTAGGACCCTAGACCTAAAATCACAAAGGAAAAGAGCAACAATAAAAGATGTGAAATGTAAGCCTCATGAGGGAAGGAACTGTATATATTTTGCTCATCATAGTATCACCACCACTTAAGCACAGGGAATTTGTTGAAAGAATGAATAAATGGCATCAATTCTCTGAAGGCTTCTAACAGGATTTTATACCTGCTGCCTGGCAAACTAAAGTGGAAATGAATACTCCCAAGGCAGGTAGTAGAGAAGGCAGTACCTGGTTTCTCTGTTCAGCAGCAGTCAGCTCCTGTTGCAGCAGGTCCACAACCTGAGCACGGCCCAACAAGGCTTCTTCATGCTCCTCAAGCTTCCTCTGCAGCACCCTCAATTTCTGAGAAGAAAACGTTTAGACATAATGTGCTAACACATGAGCATCATTATCTGCTTACCTTTCAAAATGTCAGGTAGACTTGTGTACTTAAGGTTTTTAGATGTTGAGGATGACAGATTAAAGGGTCGGACACCAGCATGCCATGCTTCCTATCCAGCGGCAACAAAGAATCTCCAAAAATGTCTTCTTCAGAGCATGAACAACAACCAACTGACACAAGGAAGTCCCTGAATTAGGGAACCTTTTTAATAATTAGATATTTATTACACATATCCACTTTTAAAATTATATAGTCATGTCCTGTACCTAAATAACATAGGTACACGTATATCCCACTCACCAAAGAGAATATTCTCTATAGGCAAGAACCATTTCTCTTCCAGTTTCATGCATGGGACAGTCACTTGGTAAACATTTGTTGAATGAATAAGTCAACAATACATGTATATATTAATATACTACTTTAAAAAGTGCTATATAAATTAACTTTATTTAGTGGTATATTCTGAAGGATTGCCTAGAATTTGGAAGAAGCTCAAAAACAGTTAAATGAATCAGCTATGAAATATCACTGGAGGGCCTTTGGGTACCACACTGCACTACATACTAAACAGAAACAGATACTTTTGAGTTAGTCGATGATAAACTTAAAAACAATGAAGCCAATTTTCAAAAATTACTCAATGAATTAAAAATAATGAATGAGTTAATAAAAGACCTTATGGCTTCAAAATCACTGCTTTTTATCTTTAAATTTTCTAAAGTGTAAAACTGACTTCATTGTTTTTGAAGCTTTGGATCAGGTTTTCAATGCACAAAGGTAGCTACAATCAGCAAACTGAAGAGAAACCAATTTCTGCCTACCACATACATTTGCCAATTAAACTCAGCTTTTGAGTAGTGACAACCTGATTAGAGGGGTAAGAGGCAAGGTAAGGGAAAATAAATAAGCAATATGCAACAGAAGAGAAGAACACCGAAAAGAAGGCAATTAATGAGCAAACCCAGACCAAGTGAAGAGCAGTGGGTAAGGGTGGAAAAGTGGCTGTGATAACTTAATTAAATGTTAACCAAAACTACAATCATTCTACTAGGTTTTAGCAACACACCTGTTGCATCTCTGTTTCCACATCTGCCTGGGTTACTAACTGAAGAAGCTCATCTTCATGAAGACGAACTTGTGTCTCAAAGCGGGCATCTTTCTCTCGGACCACCTGCTGCATGGAACTCAACTGAAGACACACACCAGAGAAACTATACAAGTTACACTCCCAGAATATCGCACAAACAAAACTCACAGACTATTCTCCAAACACAGACACTGAGAATTGATAGACAATAAGGTTTTCAGATTAAATTTTGAATGCCAAGGATGAGAATTTTGGAAGAGAGATAGGCTTTGATGCTAATTTCGGAATGAGAGAGAAAGCCTACCATCAAATTCAGAAGTCAGCCTAAACATACATTTTGAATAAAAACTGTATTTGCATGGTTAATAGAAGTGTTTAAATATACAAGAGGTATATTTTTAAAAGATCTAAGGAGATTAGAATATTAAAGATACAAAGCTAGATTCCTGTTAAGCCCTAGACAATTCTTTGAATATCACACTCACGCTCAAAAACTCTCAGTTTATAAATATAAGCTTCAAACTAATGTATCTTTTACTCAAGATTCTCTGCAACTGGAAATACAAATCTTTCTTTCAGATCTCATTTTCAAAGAATTGCTTCTACCAAAGAACTCGGTATATTTCCATCCAAATCCACACCACCTCCCCAGACAGCTATTTTCAACTGTCACTACTTTCAGGCTTCTAGATCACCCTCATTTGTAACTGGCTCTTAACAAAATGAAATGGAAATAAATTGACTGGTTGTGAGTTGCTTGGTAGCAGTGTTTTTGTTTTGTTCATAGGTTTTGTGTGTGTGTGTGTGTGTGTGTGTGTGTGTATGTGCGCGTGCACACCTGCTTATTCATTTCCTTAAGATCTGTGGTTAAGCATGCCAAACAGCTCTTCACGTGTCCATTTTGCACAGGTCCTTCAACTATTGTTGATTTTTCAATTTGTGACACCTTGAACCAACCTTGGCTCTCCTTCTAGGTAGGAGAAAAAAAAATCTTCATAATATCTTTGATTATCTGAATTCTGAAATCACTATGAATTTGAAATCCTATGTTTCAAATGTATACGCATTGGAGTCCTTCATGAGCCAAACACATCTACACATCCTTTCCCATAAATGTACCATATTCTTTTTCCTGAGACTTTGCTTACAGCATTCCCTACAATTGGAATACCTTTCCCCACCTTGTTGAAACAATATTATCTATCCATCATAGTTTTACCTAAATCCTGAGTTTTCCATGTAACCTTCCTTGGTTGTCACATGCAAGTAACCCCTTTCACCTCTCAAAATACTTTCAGTTTGTATTGTTGCTTGCGATGCACATTCTGAATGGCTTGTATTCTGATGGATTTGTTAATTCACATAAATGTATTAACGGATCCATCATAGTGTGTGTGTGTGTGGGTGTGTGTGTGCATGTGTGTGTGTATGTGTATCTTGGCTTGCCATGTTTTAAGCCACTCGGTAAAAATATTTTGTATTTCTCCATCCTACATTGTATAAAGTGTACAAAAAAGGACACAATAAAAGCTAATAGGTAAAACTAAGGATTTTAGGATATCCAGTTTTAAATGTATACACAGCAGTAGGTTATCCATAGACAGAGAGCACCACTAATACTACAAGTTATCAATAAAGTAAACACCAAACACCCAATGGATAAGATTAGCTATTATACAAAGGCACTTGAGGGAAAAAAGAAAAAAAATGTTTCTTAAGTCAAAAGCATTCCCAAAGGAAAGATATGAGTGGGTGGTCAAACTGGAAATTTAGAAAAATAGAGAGAAAAAGTTGAGGATGCCAGTCCAAACGGTCTGGTCCTGGTAAGCAGAAATAACTATGAAGAAGAAAGGCACATACTGGTGCCTTTTAACATTGAATCAGATAACCTATACCACTTTCTCATTACATAATCACTAAGTAATCTTCTGACTATAACTTATCATTAAGATTTTACTATAAAGAAATAACGGACCTAATCACTTGTATTTCTTTTGGTTTATCTAACAGTCTCTTTTGAACTTAGCATAAGCTCATTCCTTCCTAAAAGACAGAATCTCTGTGTGCTATTAAAACCAAGTTTCTGGGCCTGTAGAACTAAGAAACAGCCATAAATTAAGCTATGGTGTATTCATCAAGGTAAATAACACTTCTAATTTCTTCTACTATCACACCCTTCTAATTTCTATTGTAATATTCTAGCTACTATACTTTCATCTACTAACGTTTTAAAAATAGACTGTCTGAAGTGACTTGTCATGTAATAATCTTAAACTTTCATGATTCTTTATTCTAATGATTCTGAGGTACCTTCCACCCTACCTGAGCAGCTTGCTCTGCCTGTGTCTGGCTGAGCTGGGTTTGCAAAGTGCTAATGAGTTCCTCCTTCTCTTGGAGCTGTTTCTTCATCATTAAAAATTCTTCCATCTCTGTTGAACTCTTAGCAAACTGAAGACATAGAAGAAAAAAATATTTAAGCAAAAGAATTGGCACTCTTAATTCTTGGACCTCCCTTTCTCATTTGCCCTAAATACCTACCAATATCCTTCTAATTTCTGCTTAACACTGAAGGGAATTGATGTACTGTGTTTTTTTTTTTTTTAATTATCAAAATTATTTGTCAGAGGAAAACAGGAACAATAGCAGCAGTTGTTCAATTTCTCTGAATCCTCACATAGAACCAGACAGTACAACTAGATAAAAAAATCAAAAACCCATGGACGGGCTTCCCTGGTGGCGCAGTGGTTGAGAGTCCGCCTGCCAATGCAGGGGACACAGGTCCGTGCCCCGGTCCAGGAAGATCCCACGTGCCCCGGAGCGGCTGGGCCCGTGAGCCATGGCCGCTGAGCCTGCGTGTCCGTAGCCTGTGCTCCGCAACGGGAGAGGCCACAACAGTGAGAGACCTGCGTATCGCCACAAAAAAAAAAAAAAAAAAAAAAACCCATGGACAATATTTACAATAAATTAGGAAGGTAGTACTACCAACCCCAAAATACAAGTAGGCAGAGATAAGCCACCAAAAGACTCTGGCATTAGAGTCTATACAACAGGAAGAAGGCAGCGACAGAGCAACATCTGATGGCCTTGAGAACAGGAAAACCTCCAAATAGCCAGTAAATTCTTATTGAAAAGCACAGTTGGCCAATCTTAGAACAACAGCTTAAATTGGCAGGGCTTTCCCATTCTCCAATACTGGCTGAATGCAAGGGGTCCACAGAAAAAAGGACAAAAGTGCTAGAACAATCTGGCCCAGCTGAAGTCTCAAAACTAACTCATCAGGGCTGCCTTCCAAGACACCGACTGCACCAAGAAAAGACTTCTAGGTGTGAAATAGAAATTAAACAGAATAGGGATAACAGAAATAGAAGACAAAGGGCTATACACGTGCTATAATATTCATTATCAACTATGATATATTCATATATCAATTCATGTGGCTATCAAGGGCTTGAAATATGCTTAATGTAAATGAGAAATTTATTAATATTAGTTAATTTTAATTAACTTAAGTATAAATTATTTTTCCATTAAATACAATTGTGTTTTGGTATGATTATATTTCACTTTACTTGTTGCATCACATAATATACTGCTGAATTGTTGTGCAAGTAATAGGTGTGCATGTTGCTCCTAGTGTTAACAGTAAACATACCAGCTATCTAGCCAGTGGCAATGGATTGATTCCATTTAAATAATTTTTTTCCTACACACCTATGTGATGTGTTTATTAGAATACTTTATGCAGAGAGCATGAATAACAGTTGATACCTATGTAAATCATAATTGGTAATTAAAATATAAATACTTATTTTTATTGAATTATTTTTCTAGTTCAAAAATAAGTATAGACACACTTAAGTTTAAAATAAAGGTGTACTACCGATGCATAGTTCATTCCTTTTTATTTCTAAGTAGTATTCCATTGTGTGTTTAAATATTCTCCTGTTGATAGACATGTTGTTTCTAGTTTTTGGTTTCACAAGTAAAGCTGCTATGAACATGCATATACAAGTCTTTATGTGGACATGTGCTTTCATTTCTCACAGATGTAGCTTTAAAGCTAATATGTTTTTCAAAGTCAAATTAACGATTCTAAATAATTAACCAGTTTCTAAACGTGGATGCAAATATTAAAGGAAAATGATGTTTCAGCACTCAGTTCAGTTATTAGAAAGTTTCTATATATGTATGGAACAACTTGAGTATATGAATCTATTTTCTCAACTGGAAATTTTATGAAATCTAAACACAGATGAAGTATTTCCAATGAAAATTTAGCATCCAAATTGATATATAATATAAAATACACACCAAATTTCAGACTTAGTGCAGAAAAAAGATTATAAATTTACACAAAAATAATTTTATATTAATGTTAAAAGTATATTTTTAATAAATTGAACTAAATGAAATATATTGTTAAAATTAAGTTTACCTGTTTCTTCTTTACCTTTTGTAATGTAGCTGCTAAAAAATTTAAAATTATACACATGACCCATATTATATTACTACTGAGCCAATTTGGTATAGACCAGAATGAAGGACAGGAAGAAGAAAGCCAGGAAATCTCAGAAATCCACCTGCCTTATCTTTGAACACAACACAAAAACAACAAAAGAAAAAAGTCTGTTAAATAAAAAAAGTTTTCCTGAATGAAGCCTCCTTCTAAAAGTTTAGGAAAATTAATTTCACACAAAAATAAGAAACATAAAATGATCAAGGTCAAATCCCATCCAAAGTTATTATTATAAAAAAGAAAACTAAGGAGCAGGTGAGAAAAGCATACGATAGGCATGCTCAAAAAACAAATCGAGTATGGATACCAAAGGGGGAAGTGGGGATGGGATGGATTGTGAGATTGGGATTGACATATATACACTACTATGTATAAAATAGCTAACTAATGAGAACCGACTGTATAGCGTAGGGAACTCTACTCAGTGCTCTGTGGTGACCCAAATGGGAAGGAAATCCAAAAAAGAGGGGATGTAAGTATACATATAGCTTATTCACTTTGCTGTAGAAACTAACACTACATTGTAAAGCAACTATACTCCAATAAAAGTAATTAATTTTTAAAAAATCAAAATTGCAATTTATTTCAACAGGTGTTAAAAAAATTAAGAAAATTATACAAGACATGAAGGAATAAAATTAAAAAATGAGAATCAGAAAAACTCAGAAATGAGGTGACAGAATTCAGGAAAACTTTGATTCTTCTGAATCAAAATGAATTCTGAAAATTCATTTCAGAAAAGAACACAAAACAAGAAGGAACACAAAAGTAAATAAACATAGAATGCCTTAAATAAGAAAAAAAAAGAAGAAACTTTTGAAAATGAAGAGGTAAAAAGGAACCAAAAGTGACAAAATGGAAGATAATCAAAGATAGAACATATGGATAATAGAAGTCCCCAAAGAAGAAAACAGACTAGATACTACAGCTATATAATTCAAGAAAACTCTTGTGAAATAAAAATGTGCAAAACCAAATATTGAAAAAGCATACTGGGTATCTACAAATACCAACCATGGATGACAAACACCAATGCACAGTCTAGACTTAGTGGGGAAGGAAGGAAGGGAGGGAAGAGAAGGAAAAGGAAGAAGGAAGGAAGGAAATTGATAGATTCATAGACAAATATTATAGAACTAATGTTATTAGTCATATAACAATCCATTGGGCTTTAGTGATTTGTTAACTTAATGATTATGAGGTGACTTATACCCCTACCTGAGTAGTTTGCTCTGCCTGTGCCTGGCTAAGCTGGGCTTGCAAACTGCTAATTAGTTCCTCCTTCTCCTGGAGTTCATGTTTTATCTTTTCTACTTCCATCCCTTCTTCTGTAGAACTCTTGTCATGCTGAAAACACAGGAGATAAAGTCATTTAAATAAAAGAATCTAATTTGCCCTATACAGCCATTTGATTATAGTGTTATCCAACTGATGGGAGCAAAAAATAACACCTGACCTAACAACAAGGAAGGAATCTTAGAGTTTTCCAGTTTCAGTATGGCCAAGTAGTTCCTATTAAAACCACCCTCCCTCAGATAACCACTATAAACTGGACAATATAGAAAAACAGCTATCTGAAAATGCTGGAGAGCAACCAAAAGCAGGAAGATACCAGAGGGGAGTCAATACTTGGAAGAAATGGCACCATGTTTCCCATTTTTATAGTTTTTAGTCTGAGGACAAAACCAGTCAGTGACATACAGGACTAAAACATAACAGAAAACTCAGTCTCACTGCCTTGAAGAACAAGAGGACAGAATTCAGGAAAACACAGCTGCTAAGTGAGGGGCAAAGCATCATAAGAGAGACAGTGGCAGGAAGGGGGGAGGAATTCAAATATTTCAATAATCTATTTTTTCCCAAAATCTCTTCCTTCGACTGAACCAGATTCTACCTCCCATCTGAAGTCACCACCAGCCCCTAGCCCCCAAAATGAACCTAGCCTGCTTATTGGAACCACACAGAATAATTTTACACTTTCTTCCACATAATAGTCAAGTATCTGAGGATTGCCATCATTTCTTCAACTATGCTTTCCAGAGACTATCAAGCTCTGTCATGGGTATACAATAGTTAAAGAGCTGCTGTGACTGATTGCTGGAACTTAGAAATCATTTAATCCAACCCTTTTATTTAAAACAGAGGAAGGAAATGAAGCTACAAGATGATAATTTGTTTAAGGTCTCAGAGCTTTAAAAAAAAAAAAAAAAGAAGGCAGAGTATAAAATGGATGATTTAAAAATCTAACAACATAGCAGAGGGAAAAGTTAAAAGAAACAAAGCCACATGGGGAGAGACAGGTTGGTGCTACCACAGCCAGGGGCAAGAAAGAATAATGAGAGGAAAAAAACAAAAAGTAAGAAAAGAAGAATCAAAATGAATACATTAGTTGAGAAGAGTAAGAGAAGCTTCTAAAATAAGCTTTGAGAAGTTAAATAAGGCTATCAATTAAGGAAAAGTAATATCTTCTGAGCATTACACCCAGGAAGGAAAGACGAACCATAGTACTAGTGAGCTAACTAGTGACCCCAAAGGTTGTGCCTAGAGAATTGATTAAAATCTCATTTCCCAAGAACTAAAATCATTGTGAATAAGAATACTAGTGGGTCAAAAACGAAAACAGGATGAAATCTAAGAAAAAATTAAAAGGTTTCTTATGTAGAGTTACATCTAAGCCAATTGGTAATGTGTACTGTGATGTGCTGGCCTCTCTGTATTCTATACCAAACTCTCCAAACAACTGAAGTTTCTTGTTCTCTAACTAGCTGGCTGAATGTGAATATTTGGGGTTTAACCATAGAGGAAAGGTAATAATAACGAGTATTAGGACAACGCTCTATTACTCAAAAGGCATAGGCACTTTCCTCACTCCTCTCTCCATCCCCAACCTTGAACGTTTTTGTTGGTGGCAGGCATAAACCTACAAAGCATCACTTAGAGGAGCCCAAAGTAATCTAGCTGATTAAGCCCACAATGCATGAAACTTTAATATACTATTATGTGGCCATAAAGACAAAGAATATTCTGTATCAAGTCACTGAACTAAAGAATTTCAGAGGTGGGAGAAACCTTAGAGTTCACCTAGTTTAATCTTCTAACTAAAGATAAAACTCCTCCAAAAGCTATGTGCCTCTCCTACTTAAATGCCTCAATTTAATTTTTTTTTCTTCCTGTTAGCCTTTTTAACTCCCTGAAAGTCTAGGTCACAACTAATATTTAATTTCCATATGTTCTGTTGGCCTTTTATTCTGTGTTTGGCCCACAGCCCAGCTAGACTGCAAGCTCAAAAAGAAAGGACAGTATTGGGGACTTCCCTGGTGGTCCAGTGGCTAAGACACTGAGCTCACAATGGAGGGGGCCTGGGTTCGATCCCTGGTCAGGGAAATAGATCCCACATGTCACAACTAAGAGTTTGCATGCCACAACTAAAGATCCTGCATGCCACAAATAAAAGATCCCACATGCCACAACGAAGATCCCATGTGCTGCAACTAAGACCCAGCACAGCCAAATAAATAAATAAATAATTTTTTTTTAAAAAAGGACTGCACTGGGCTTCCCTGGTGGCGCAGTGGTTGAGAGTCCGCCTGCCGATGCAGGGGACACAGGTTCGTGCCCTGGTCTGGGAAGATCCCACATGCCGTGGAGCGGCTAGGCCCGTGAGCCATGGCTGCTGAGTCTGCGCATCTGGAGCCTGTGCTCCGCAATGGGAGAGGCCACAACAGTGAGAGGCCCGCGTACCGCAAGAAAAAAAAAAAAAAGGACTGCATTTAGTGCTGTATTACTTTAGCTTCATAAATTTTTGTGATTAGTGAAGATCTGCTATAATGAGAGCCTTTTTCTACTCAGAAAATGTGTATTATACCCAGTCACCATACCTTGGAGAGTTGCTCCTCTGACTGAGGTTCTGGGGACAGAACAGTCCCTCCTTGTGCCTTCATCTCTTCTATGTGTTTATTCAAAGAAGTTAATTTGGCCTTAGCATGAAGTTTTAGTTTTTTAATTTTGTTATCAGCAGCTTTTCTTTCTTCCTGTCAGAGAACAATGATGGTAAATACACAAATGCTTATTCATCACTTATCCAGCATATAACAAGTTATTCTCAGTAGGCATCATCTTGGACTAGTAGGGAAATCAGATTCTCTAATAATCTAAGTGAAGAAAAAAATCAAAGTGACTGTTATGTCTTTTATCAAGTGCTTGGCAAGAAAGGACAATGGTACCTGTAGAATTTCATCCTTCTGCTGTAGTTGAGCATCCTTCTGTCCAATGATTTCTTTTAGTTCCTGCACCAACTGCTCTGCATAAGCCAGGCGCTCCAGAACATCCTCTTGTGTTCTATCATTAAATTCCATGTCAGATTCTTGGGGTAATTCCTGGTATTTAGACAAAAAGTTGCCAATTTACAAGGGAAAAGGTATCAGCTTCCAAACAGGAGGTCCTTCATTCTAACTTTATCTTATGTCTTGTCCAACTCATATCCTTACTTAAGAAATCTTTCCGAGGAGATGAGAACCCAGGGGCAGGGTATGGGTTGGAGCAAAGGAGGAGCCTTAGTTGTCAAGAATGGGTCTTGGCTTATGTAAATCTTGTAGCCTAGTGGTAAAATTCCCGGGGACTGAATGCCTTGGGCTGTGGAAGTCCTCCAGAGATGTTGGTTGGATATTATTATAAGAGTTGTTTGGAGGGGCTGAGAGTTGTGGAAAAGGAGGGCGTGTGGAGGATGGTGGAGGGTGGAGGAGGGGGAATGGGTAGGGAGGGGGAGCAAAGTGAGCATGTGTGTACACTGTAAGGCGTCTAAGGCTGTGCAGGGATGAACAAGGACACGCTCATACTTACCTGGCAGAGGAAATAAAAATTAAAAAATTTTTAAATTTTAAAAAGAAATCTTTCCAATAATAACTATCCAATATTAGTTACTACCCAATATTATTATTAACCAATAATTATTATCATAGCCATTGCAATATATATTAAGTATTTTGTAAATGTTAACTATTTTACAAACATTATCTCATTTACAGTCTTATCATACTAATTTTACCGAAGAGAAAAATAAAGGGAAGCAAAGATCACAAAACATTTAGTGGAAGAGCTCAAAATTTAAAATTAAGAGAGTAGTTGAATAAAATTCTCTTAAATCACCAGGGAATACTGCTTGTCTTTCAAGAAAGTGAAAGGACTTTTTTTGAGTCCTATGTGACCTTCAAAAAATACAATACAGACTATAAGAGAAGTGATAGATGAATTTACAATAGCAAACAGATGGTCTGAAACCCAAAAGGTGCTCCAGTTCCACCATTTGTTGTTTCAAACCTTTCCTATGAAATAGGAATACATATCCGAGGAGTTAAAATAATCTAGCACTAAGTAAGCCCCAGGGGGACAAATGAGGACAATCTTTCTAATCTCATCCAGGAATTGATTCCCATCACTGTGTCTCACAGGCTACAAACTTACAGGAAAAGGATAATTTACAAAGTCTCAATATTTTTCTTAATCTTCTCTTCCACCTAGCACAATGAAGGCTGCTCACACCCTTCTACCTTAAATTCTTGTCCTCAGAAGAACACAGAACATATTTCTCATTAGTTTAATTCAGAACAGAGCTACTCACAGGTTCTAAGGAAGCCCTCATATTCTCATCAGTTTCATCTCCTGATAATTCATGCAAAACAACATTTGCTAATCCTGACAATCGGCTCAGCATTTCTGCAAAAAAAGAAAACATAAGAATCAGTCAGATACATGCTTCTCCTATGATGGTAACTATCATTTATAAGTTAAATAAGAAAACTGTGCATGTGATATATATTAGACACAGACTACATCAGGATGATGTCTTTAAAAAGGCATTTCAGTATGTACACTGTAGTCAAACATTGTTCTTTTCAGTGACAACTACACAGAGATTTTAATCACCATCACTAATGTTTTAAAAATGAAATACAAATACATAATTGTTTAGTGGAAAATAATACACCTTACAGGTTATCTTTAATGCCTTTTCTTTCATCATAATTTCATTGGCAAACATGGAGTTCTAACTATTCCTTCCCCTGCCAGACTATTATTCACTTCTAATCTGTCATATACACCCCATAGTTCAACAAAATTTTTCTTTTTTTTTTTTTTGCGGTACGCGGGCCTCTCACTGTTGTGGCCTCTCTCGTTGCGGAGCACAGGCTCCGGACACGCAGCCTCAGCGGCCATGGCTCATGGACCCAGCCGCAGGGCATGCGGGATCTTCCCAGGCCGGGGCACGAACCCATGTCCCCTGCATCGGCAGGTGGACTCTCAACCACTGCGCCACCAGGGAAGCCCAAAAGTTTTCTTTTTTATGTGCCTCATGAACCTGTTCTTTCAGGAAGCTTTCTCAGTAAACCATGTGGTTTCACTAAAATTTAAATATAACCCTTGTTCAAAACATATAGCATTAAATGCATACATTAGAAAAAAAGGAAGAATGACTAAAATCAGTAACCTATGCTTCTTCTGTAGGAAATTTGAAAAAGAAGAGCAAATTAAAACAAATTTAAGCAGAAAAAAGAAAATTAATATCAGAGCAGAAATTAATAAAATTGAAAATAGAAAAATAAAGAAAATCAGCAAAACTAAAAGTTGATTCTTTGAGAACATGAATAAAATACATAAAGCTCGGTCAGACTGACAAACAAAAAGAGAGAAGACACAAATTGTCAATATCAGATATGAAACAGGAGAGAGACATCACTACTGACCTACCATACATTAAAAAGTAATAAAGGAACACTACAAATAACTCTATACCCATAAATTCATCAACACAGATGAAATAGGCCAATTCCTTGAAAGATAACAAGCCACCAAAACTCACTCAACTCACCTGAATACACACACACACACACACACACACACACACACACACTCACACACATGCAAGCGCACATACCATTTCTCTCTCTCTTCCTTTTTCCTTATTTAATCATTCATTCAGATCAGTGTCACTTGCTAGTCCATAAACTCCTTAAAAGTGAGAAAATTAATGTTTTGATAGGAAAAATCAAAATAAACTGGACTATCATAGCATTATTATAAGCAATTATGCTGAGTGACAAAATATTATTCGGCTTTTAAAATCCTCAGCAGGAAGAAATGTAAAAGCTATTGCACAAAATAAGCACTTGAATAAAACTAGTTTCTGCTATAGTTTTCTTCCACTCAGTAACAGTGTTTAGGGCAGCCATGGTCATTGATTAAGAAATGGCAAGACCTTTGTTTCTATAACAGGTTACTTAGATAAGCAGCATATAGCATTTGGAAAAGACATGTGAAACAGGAAAGGAAGAGAGAACCACTAGGAGGGCAACATAGGACCATATATAATTACATATATAATTACTGAAAGGGAAACACAAAGTCATATATAAGTGCATAGCGACATAATAATCAGTCACTCATCAGGTTATGAGACTCACAACTACAGTCAGCTAAAAAACAAACAAAACTCACCAGGACACAGACTCTAAACTTTCTTTTTAGCTCTAGACATTCAATTTTCTATAGTAATCATTAAAGAAGGAAATGAACACTATAACTAAAGAGTCTTTTTTAGGCACAGAAATGTGTACTAATCAAATAGTCATAATAGAACCTAACATATCCAGCAGAAGCACTTTATCTTCAAAATTTTCAGACCCTGTTGGGAATAAGCAAAAGGAAAGAAAAAAAAAAAAAACAACTGATAGGACTCTGAGAAGATGGTAATAGCAGATAGCATAGCTTTTGGATCTTCCTAAATTCCCACATAAAAACAGACAAAGCAATTAGATAACAAAATTAAAAACCCATGGACAGCCTTTACCAAAACGAACAAGCAAACAAATAAAATGAGGCAAAGTTTCCCACAAACTCCAAAATAAACATGGATATAGAAAAAACACCAAAAGCCACAAGATCTGTGTATCACTGTTGTCCATGCAGGAGGAATAAAGGGAAGCAAAGGGTAGCAGAATGTGCCACTCACTCCAAAATATGTCACTTGGCAGAAGGACTATTTTGGGCTAAAGCACGTGAAAAACAGCAGGTACAAGTAGCGTGTGCTGATCTCCCATTTTTCTCCCTGAAAGGAAGAGATAAAACACCCATATGGAAGATGTTGTCTATCTACCAGGAAGAGAAGTAATATTGTTGTCTCCAGGGATGGGAGCTGAAGCCAAAAGAAATCTGTAAAAACAAACCTTGTAAACTAACACTTACCTCCCAAGTCACTGCTCTATGATTAATGACCTCTTTCTGTTGTCTCATTTTCACAATTTACTACTGTTTGACCAACTCATTGTACAGATGTTAGATTCTAACTGCTTCTTTGGGTCTTCATTTCCTTATAAGGGCTCCCATGCCACATAAAGCTGATATTAAATAAATTTGTATGCTTTTCTCCTGTTAATCTTTCCTATATCAATTTAATTCTCAGACCTAGCCAAAAACCCTTAGAGGACAGAGGAAAATTTTTATCTCCCCTATAGAAACTGTAAGAGCACAACAGACCTAATACCAAGAGAACCACAAAAAATCCAGTGGGTATTCACTGGAAAATGTGTCCAGCCAATTCAAGAACAGTAACTGGAAAAGGGAAATGCATCCCCACTCCAACAACAGGTAAGTACAAGAAACCTTCAAGGTCTGAAGTGGCTAAGGCAGCGCAGGCCACATTAATTCTCCAACCGATGAGCCAGGGATCTTTTTCAGAATAGGGCCTCCACTGAGGAGAATTTTCTGAGAAAAATTTGAAAATTAAGTCCTTACCTTTCAATAATTACTTTAAAAGTAAATGGATTAAATTTTCCAATCAAAAGACATCGTGGCTGAATGGATTAAAAAAAACAAGATCCAACTATATGCTGTTCACAAGAGACTCACTTGATCTCTAAGGATAACACACAGGCTGAAAGTGAAGGGATAGAAAAAGATATGCCATGAAAATAGTAACCAAAAGAAAGCAGGGGTAGCTGTACTTACAACAGACAAAAAAGACTTCAAGTAAAAAACTGACCAAGAGACAGAGAAGGTGTTTATATAATGACAGGGGAGATCAATTATTACATAACAGGATATGAACTTGTAAGTCTATAACAGGATATAACACTTGTGAATATATATGCACCCAAAATTAAAGCACCTAATTATATTTAGCAAATTTTAACAGAATTGAAGGGAGAAACAGGTAGCAATACAATAACAGTAGGAGACTTCAATATCCCACTTTCAACAATGAATAGATCATCCAGACACAAAAGCAATAAGGAAACACTGGACTTGAACAACACGTTATACAGAAAAGACCTAACAAACATATATAGAGCATTCCATCCAACAGCAGTAGAACATGCACTTTTTTTGAGTGCATATGTAACATTCTTTAGGATAGATCATATGTTGGACCACAAAACAAGTCTTAACAATCTTAAGAAGACTGAAATCACATTGAGTATCATTTCTTAACACAATGGCATGAAACTAGAAATCAATAACAAGAGGAAAAATGGAAAATTCACAAACGTGAAAATTAACACACTCCGAAAAAACAACAGGTCAAAGAAGAAATCAAAAAGGAAATCAAAAACTATCTTGAGACAGATGAAAATGAAAACATGACATATCAAAACTTATGGGATGTAGGTCTAAGAGGGAAGTTTTTTTGTTTTTTTATTATTATTATTATTTTAACATCTTTACTGGAGTATAATTGCTTTACAATGGTGTCATATTTTCTGCTTTAAAACAAAGTGAATCAGCTATACATATACATATAACACCATATCTCTTCCCTCTTGCGTCTCCCTCCCATCCTCCCCATCCCACCGCTCTAGGTGGTCACAAAGCCCCAAGCTGATCTCCCTGTGCTATGTGGCTGCTTTCCACTAGCTATCTATTTTACGTTTGGTAGTGTATGTATGTCCATGCCACTCTCTCACTTCATCCCAGCTTACCCTACCCCCTCCCCGTGTCCTCAACTCCGTTTTCTATGGCTGCGTCTTTATTCCTGTCCTGCCCCTAGGTTCTTCAGAACCCTTTTTTTTTTTTTTTTTTAGATTCCATATATATGTGTTAGCATACAGAATTTGTTTTTCTCTTTCTGACTTACTTCATTCTGTATGACAGACTCTAGGTCCATCCATCTCACTACAAATAACTCAATTTCATTTCTTTTTATGGCTGAGTATTATCCCATTGTATATATGTGCCACATCTTCTTTATCCATTCATCTGTCAATGGACACTTAGGTTGCTTCCATGTCTTGGCTCTTGTAAACAGAGCTGCAATGAACATTTTGGTACATGACTCCTTTTGAATTTTGGTTTTCTCAGGGTATATGCCCAGGAGTGGGATTGCTGGGTCATATGGTAGTTCTATTTGTAGTTTTTTAAGGAACCTCCATACTGTTCTCCATAGTGGCTGTACCAATTCACATTCCCACCAGCAGTGCAAGAGTGTTCCCTTTTATCCACACCCTCTCCAGCATTTATTGTTTCTAGATTTTTTGATGATGGCCATTCTGACTGGTGTGAGATGATATCTCATTGTAGTTTTGATTTGCATTTCTCTAATGATTAATGATGTTGAGCATTCTTTCATGTGTTTGTTGGCAGTCTGTATATCTTCTTTGGAGAAATGTCTATTTAGGTCTTCTGCCCATTTTTGGATTGGGTTGTTTGTTTTTTTGTTATTGAGCTGCATGAGCTGCTTGTAAATTTTGGAGATTAATCCTTTGTCAGTTGCTTCATTTGCAAATATTTTCTCCCATTCTGAGGGTTGTCTTTTGGTCTTGTTTATGGTTTCCTTTGCTGTGCAAAAGCTTTGAAGTTTCATTAGGTCCCATTTGTTTATTTTTGTTTTTATTTCCATTTCTCTAGGAGGTGGGTCAGAAAGGATCTTGCTGTGATTTATGTCATAGAGTGTTCTGCCTATGTTTTCCTCTAAGAGTTTGATAGTTTCTGGCCTTACATTTAGGTCTTTAATCCATTTTGAGCCTATTTTTGTGTATGGTGTTAGGGAGTGATCTAATCTCATATTTTTACATGTACCTGTCCAGTTTTCCCCGCACCACTTATTGAAGGAACCTGTCCTTTGTCCACTGGACATTCCTGCCACCTTTATCAAAGATAAGGTGTCCATATGTGCATGAGTTTATCTCTGGGCTTTCTATCCTGTTCCATTGATCTATCTTTCTGTTTTTGTGTCAGTGCCATACTGTCTTGATTACTGTAGCTTTGTAGTATAGTCTGAAGTCAGGGAGCCTGATTCCTCCAGCTCTGTTTTTCGTTTTGATTGCTTTGGCTATTCAGGGTCTTTTGTGTTTCCATTCAAATTGTGAAATTTTTTGTTCTAGTTCTGTGAAAAATGCCAGTGGTAGTTTGAAAGGGATTGCATTGAATCTATAGATTGCTTTGGGTAGTAGAGTCATTTTCACAATGTTGATTCTTCCAATCCAAGAACATGGTATATCTCTCCATCTATTTGTATCATCTTTAATTTCTTTCATCAGTGTCCTATAATTTTCTGCATACAGGTCTTTTGTCTCCTTAGGTAGGTTTATTCCTAGATATTTTATTCTTTTCATTGCAATGGTAAATGGGAGTGTTTTCTTGATTTCACTTTCAGATTTTTCACCATTAGTATATAGGAATGCCAGAGATTTCTGTGCATTAATTTTGTATCCTGCTACTTTACCAAATTCATTGATTAGCTCTAGTAGTTTTCTGGTAGCATCTTTAGGATTCTCTATGTATAGTATCATGTCATCTGCAAACAATGACAGCTTTACTTCTTTTCCAATTTGGATTCCTTTTATCTCTTTTTCTTCTCTGATTGCTGTGGCTAAAACTTCCAAAATTATGTTGAATAATAGTCGTGAGAGTGGACAACCTTGTCTTGTTTCTGATCTTAGAGGAAATGGCTTCAGTTTTTCACCACTGAGAATGATGTTGGCTGTGGGTTTGTCATATATGGCATTTATTATGTTTAGGTAAGTTCCCTAAGAGGGAATTTTATAGCAACAAATGCCAACCTTTAAAAAAAGAAATATCTCGAATAAACAACGTAACTTTACACCTTAAGGAACTAGAAAAAGAAGAACAAACTAAGCTGAAAGTTAGCAGAAGGAAGGAAATAACCAAGATCAGAGCAGAAATAAATGAACTGAAGGGTATAAAAATAATAGAAAAGATTGATGAAACTAAGTGATTTTCTATAAAGATAAAATTGACAAAATGTTAGGTATATCAACTAAGAAAGAAAGGAGAAAATTCAAATAAAAGTATATGTGAAAGAAAAGACAGGGGCTCTCCTGGTGGCACAGTGGTTAAGAATCCACCTGCCAATGCAGGAAGAACCCACATGCCGTGAAGCAACTAAGCCCATGTGCCACAACTACTGAAGCCTGAGCACCTAGAGCCCATGCTCCACAACAAGAGAAACCACCACAATGAGAAGCCCGTGCACCACAATGAAGAGTAGCCCCCACTTGCCGCAACTAGAGAAAGTCCGCACACAGCAACAAAGACCCAACACAGCCAAAAATAAATAAAAGAAAAGACAGTAAGATGGATATCACAGAAATACAAAGGATCATAAGAGACTACAATATACAATTATATGCCAAAAAATTGGATAACCTTGAAGAAATGGATAAATTTCTAGAAACACACAACCTACCAAGACTCATTCATGAAGAAACAGAAAATCTGAAGAGACCAATAACAGTAAGAAACGGTAATCAAAAACCTCTTAACTAAGAAATGTCCAGGACCTGGTGGCTTCACTGGTGAATTCTACCAAATGTTTAAAGAAGAATTAATGCCAATCCTTTTCAAACTCTTCCCAAAAATCAAAGAGGAGGGAACACTTTCAAATTCATCTTACAAGACTAGCGTTACCTGATAATGAATCCATACAAGGACACTACAGGAAGAGAAAATTACAGCCCTATGTCCCTGATGAACATAGATGCAAAAATTCTCAACAAAATACTAACAGATCAAATTCAGCTTCACACTAGCAGGACCATACACCGTGATCACGTAGAATTTATTCCTTGGATACAAGGATGGTTCAACATCCACAAATCAATTAATGTGATACACCACATCAACAAAATGATGGATAAATATCATAAAATCATCTGAATAGATGCAGGAAAAGCATTTGACAAAATCCAACACTCTTTCATGATAAAAACTGAACAAATTAGATACAGATGGGATGTACCTCAACATAATAAGTTTATATACGACAAGACCACAGCTAACATCATACTCAATGGTGAAAAGCTGAAAGCTTTTCCTCTAAGATCAGAAACAAGACAAGGATGCCTATTCTCACCACTTCTACTCTGTACAGTACTGGAATTCCTAGGGAGAGTAATTAGGCAATAAAAATAAATAAAAGCCATCCAAATCAGAATGAAAGAAGTAAAATTGTCTCTGCAGAAGACATGATCTTACAAAGAGAAAACTCTAAAGAATCCACGAAAAGGCTGTTAAAACTAATAAATGAACTCAGTAAAGTCAAAGGATACAAAATCAGTATACAAAAGTTATTGTTTTTATACACTAACAATGAGCTAGCCAAAAAAATAATAAATTAAGAAAACAACCCCATGTTTAATAGCACCAAAAATAATAATAAAGTACTTAGGAATAAATTTAACGAAGGAGGTGAAAGATCTGTGCACTGAAAACTATAAAACATTGGTGAAAGAGATTAAAGCCACAAATAAATGCAAAGATATACTGTGTTCATGGATGAGAAGAGTTAATATTGTTAAAATGTACCTACCACTCAAAGCAATGTACAGAGTCAGCACAATCCTTATCAAAACTCCACTGGCTTTTTTCACAGAAATAGAAAAAAAAATCCTAAAATCATATAGAACCACAAAAGACCCTGAAAGGCCAAAGCAAGGAAGATCAATTCATCATCAAAGAAGGTGCCAAGTATAGACAATGAGTAAAGGACAGTCTATTCAATAAATGGTATTGGGAAAACTGGATATCCACATGCAGAAGAATAAAATTGGACCCTTATCTGACACCACATACAAAAATTAACTCCAACTTGGTTAAAAACTTGAACATAAGACCTGAACTGTAAAACTAGTAGAAGAAACACAGAAAAAAGGCTTCTCGACATTCGTGTGGGCAATTATTTCTTGGCTATGCTCCCAAAAGTGCAGACAACAAAAGCAAAAATAGAAAAATGAGATTCCATCAAACTAAAAAGCTTCTGCATAGCAAAGGAAACAATGAAGAGAATGAAGAGACAAACTATGGAATGGAAGAAAATATTTGGAAACC
The DNA here is from genome assembly GCF_008692025.1 of Phocoena sinus. NCBI lineage: Eukaryota > Metazoa > Chordata > Mammalia > Artiodactyla > Phocoenidae > Phocoena > Phocoena sinus. The sequence continues at coordinate 77,288,875 of NC_045766.1, read as the reverse complement.
ACACACCTGATAAAGGATTAATATCCAAAATATATAAGTAACTCTAACAACTTAATAGCAAGAAAACAAATAACCCAATTTTTTAAATGGGCAAAGGATTTAGATAGACACTTCTCAAAAGAAGACATACAAATGGTCAACAGGTATATGATAAATGCTCAACATCACTAATCATCAAGAGAATGCAAATCAAAATCACAACATCACCTCACACCTGTTAGAAAGGCTATTATCAAAAAGACGAAAGATAAGAAGTGTTGGCCAGAATGTGGAGAAAAAGGCATGCTTGAACTCTGTTGGTGGGAAGGTAAATTGGCATGGCCATTATGAAAAACATATGGAGGTTCTACAAAAAACTAAAAATAGAACTACCATCTGATCCAGCAATTCCACTTCTGGGTATATACCTAAAGGAAATGAAATTAGTATCTTGAGGAGATATCTGCACTCCCATGTTCACTGCAGCATTATTCACAACAGCTAAATTACAGAATCAACCTAAGTGTCCACTGACAGATGAACGGATAAAGAAAATGTATACAGTATATACACACAATGGAATATTATTCAGTCCTAAAAAAATAAGGAAATCCTGCCATTTGTGAAAACATAGATGAACCTAGAGGACATTACGCGGAGTGAAATAAGCCAGGTACAGAAAGACAAGTACTGCATGATCTCATCTATATATGGAATCTAAAAAAGTCAAACTCAAGGAAGCAGAGAGTAGAATAGTGATTGCCAGGTAGTAGAGGGTAGGGGAAATGGGGAGATATTTGTTAAAGGGTACAAAATTTCAATTATGCCAGATGAATAATGTCTGGGAATCTAATGTACAGCATGGTGACTACAGGCAGTTTGCTAAGAGAGTAGATTTTAAATATTCTCACCTCCAAAAAAAAATAAAAAGGTAACTACATAAGATGATAAATATATTAATTAGCTTGACTGTGGTAATCATTTAACAATGTATACATATATCAATACATCACTAACACCTTAAATGTATACATTTTTGTCAATTACACCTCAAAGAAGCTTAAAAAAATGACTAATATCTACTTCCAATATTGACACCTACTTAACAAAAATTAACGGGTAAGTATTAATTGCTAAATGAATGTAGAGCACCTAACAGTACAGCAGAGCACCAACAGTAGGTATATGACAGAAATGTGTATCATATTTACTTTTACAAAAGAAAAATTAAACTTTGATATTCTTACCATTTTCTATGATGCAAACTTTGGTGAACACACACACACAGGTATATATGTGATTTCTTCATATGAATTAAAACAAATAAATTTATCAATTATCCCCCAACAAAAATAGAAAAACCCAGAAATGAAGCAGAAACACAAGAAATAATTTAAAATTAAAAAAATATTTTGGAAATAAAGATGAAACTAAAGGGAATAAGTATATGAATAATCACAACAAAGTTGCCTTAAAAAAAAAGAAAGTTGAAATGAAGGATAATTTTAAAAATCAAAAAGAAATTCGCCATAAATTAAACATGTAACTACTTTGTGACCCAGTAATTTTACTCCTAGGCATTTATCTCAGAGCAATGAAAACTTAAATTCACCCATAAACCTATACATGAATGTTTTTAGCAGCTTTAGTTTTAAGCACCCCAAACTGGAATCAGCAAGGATGTCCTTCAACAAGTAAACGGTTAAATAAACTATGGTACAGGCATAGCTCGTTTTATTGAGCTTTGCTTTATTGTACTTTGCAGATATTGATTGCATTTTTTACAAATTGAAGGTTTGTGGCAACTCTGTGTTGAGCCAGTCTACTGGTACCATTTTTCCTATAGCACTTGCTCACTTCATATCTCTCTGTGTCACATTTTGTTAACTCTCGCACTATTTCAAGCCTTTTCACTATTCTTATATTTATGGTGGTCTGTGATCTTTGATGTTACTATTGTAATTGTTGTGGGGCACCATGAACCACACCCTTATCAGGTGGTGAACTTAATCAATAAATGCTCTATGTGTCCTAACTGCTCCACCCACCAGCCGTTCCTGCCTCTCCCTCTCCTTGGGCTTCCCTATTCCCCGAGACACAACAGTATGGAAATTAGGCCAATTAATAATCCTACAATGGCCTCTAAGTGTTCAAGTGAAAGGAGGAGTCACACGTCTCTCACTTTCAATCAAAAGCTAGGAGTGATTAAGCTTAGTGAGGAAGGGAGGTCAAAAGCCGAGAGAGGACGAAAGGCCTCTTGCACTAAACAGCCATGTTGTCATTGCAAAGGAAAATTTCTTGAAGGAAATTAAAAGTGCTACTCCAGCGAACTCACAATGATAATAAAGCAAAAGAGCCTTATTGCTGATGTGGAGAAAGTTTCAGTGGTCTAGATAGAAGATCAAATCAGCTACAACATTCCCTTAAGCCAAACCCTAACCCAGAGCAAGGCCCTAACTCCCTTCAATTCTGTGAAGGCTGAGAGAGGTGAGGAATCTGCAGAAGAAAAGTTTGAAGTTAGCAGAGGTTGGTTCATGAGGTTGAAACAAGGTGAAACAGCAAGTGCTGATGTAGAAGCTGTAGCAAGTTATCTAGAAGATCTAGCTAAGATAATTAGTGAAGGTGGCTACACTAAACAACAGATTCTCAGCGTAGACAAAACAGCCTCCTATTGGAAGAAGATGCCATCTAGGATTTTCATAGCTAGCGAGAAGTTAAGGCCTGGCTTCAAAGCTCAAAGGACAGTCTGACTCTCTTGTTAGGGGTTAATGCAGCTGGAGACTAAGTTGAAGCCAATACTCATTTACCATCCCCAAAATCCTAGGGCTCTTAAGAATGATGTTAAATCTACTCTGCCTGTGCTCTATAAATGGAAAAACAAAGCCTGGATAACAGCACGTCTGTTTACAACATGGTTTACTGAATATTTAAGCCCACTGTTGAGACCTACTGCTCAGAAAAAAAGATTCCTTTCAAATTATTGCTGCTCATTAACAATGCACCTGGTTATCCAAGAGCTCTCATGGAAATGTATAATGAGATTAATGTTGTTTTCATGCCTGCTAACAAAACATCCATTCTGCAACCCAAATTCTTTTTGAAATTACCCAGGAGTAATTTCAACTCTCAAGTCTTATTATTTAAGAAATACATTCCCTAAGGCTATAGCTGTCATAGATTCCTCTGATGGATTTGGGCAAAGTAAACTGAAAACCTTCTGGAAAGGACTGACCATTCTAGATTCTGCTAAGAACATTCATGCTTCACTAAAAAAAAGGTAAAAATATTAACATTAACAGGAGTTTGGGAGAAGTCAAGCCCAACCCTCACTGATTACCTCTGAGAAGTTCAAGACTTTGGTGGAAGAAGTAACTGCAGATGTGGTGGAAACAGCAAGAGAACTAGAATTAAAAGTAGAGGCTGAAGATGTGACTGAATTGCTGCAATCTAAGGATAAATCTTTAAAGGATGAGGAGTTACTCCTTCTAGATGAACAAAGAAAGTGGTTTCTTGAAATGGAATCTACTCCTGGTGAAGATGCTACAAAGACTGTTGAAATGACAGCAAAGCATTTAGAATATTACATAAACTTACTTAACAGAGTAGCAGCAGGTTTGAGAGGATCAACTCCAATTTTCAAAGAAATTCTACTGTGGTAAAATGCTATCAAACAGCACTGCATGTTACAGAGAATTTGTTCATGAAAGGAAGAGTTAATCGATGCAGCAAACTTCAATGTTGTCTTATTTTTAAAAACTGCCACAACCATTCCAACTTTCAGCAACTACCACCCTGATCAGTCAGCAGCCATGAACATCAAGGCAAGATCCTGTATCTACCAGCAAAAAGATTACAACTTGCTGAAGGCTCAGATGGTAGCATTTTTCATGATAAAGCACTTTTTAATTAAGGTATGTATATTTTTTAGACATAATGCTATTTCACACTTAAAAGACTACAATATAGTGTAAATGTAATTTTTATATGCACTGGGAAACCAAAAAATTTGTGTGACTCACTTTATTGTGATATTAGCTTTATTGCAGTGGTCTGGAACTGAACCCACAATATCTCCAAGGTATGCCTGTACATACATACCATGGCATACTACACAGCAATAAACAAGAACAAGCTACTGATATACCTAACAATTTAGATGAATGAATCTCCAGGAAATTATGCTGAATGAAAAAGAAAAAGCCAGTTCCAAAAGGTTACATGCTATATAATTCCACATTTACAGAATATTTTGAAATGACAAAATTTTAGAAATGGAAGACAGATGAATGGTTACCAGTGCTTAGGGAGAAGCTGAAGGTGAGAGGGTAGGAGGTGGTTATAATTATAAAACGGCAACACAAGGTATCCTTGTGGTGTTAGAACTGTTCATTATCTTAATTATGGTGGTGGATACAGGAACCTACACATAGGTGATAAAATTTTATAGAACTTAACATACATGTATACAAATAAAATTGGGGAATGTATTATCAGCATCCTGGTTGTGACATTATACAATAGTTTTCTAAAATGTTACCACTGAAGGAAACTGAACAACGCATACAAGGTTTCTCTCTGTATTATTTATTAGAATTGCATGTGAATCCACAGTTATCTCAATTTAAAAAATAAAAAGATTAAACTAAATGTGATATCTTATGATAATACCGTGGAACAGAAAAAGGACATCAATGGAGAAATGAGTAAAATCCAAAGTATGGAGTTTAGTTAACAGTAATGCATCAGTGTTGATTTCTTAGTTTTGACAAATGCACTTTTCTACTGTAACATGCTAACATTAGAGAATACTGGGTGAGAGATATACTGAATTCTGAACTATCTTTGCATATTTTCTATAGTAAATTTAATATTGTTCCTAATGCTTTGTTTCTCTTAAAAAATTCAAAGAAATAAATAGTAAAGAAGGAATCAAGAGAAAGTGATAAATATTGCAGATAAGCAATGAGGATAATAGGATCCCCGAAAAAGAAAACCAAAGCAAAGGTACAGAACAAACGCAAAAAACAAAAGCCAAGAGCACTTATCTGAAATTTTAAAAGATCTGAAGTTACATATTGAAAGAGGCCACCAGATACCTGAGAATATCAACCCAGAATGACCAACAAGACATTCTAGTAAAATTAATGGACTTAAAAGAATTCTTTGAGGTTTAGGCTGAAATGTGACTTACAAGCAAAAAAAAAAAGACTATGGTCAGACTTTTCAACAGCAATGTTTTTGCCAGAAAAAAAAATGGAGTTACAGACTTGAGATATTTAAGGAAAGAAAATGTGAGCTAAGGATTTTATTTTCAGAAAATATGACCTTCAGATATAAAGAGCACAGACAGAATGTTACAAACTTGCAAGAAAATTAATGAAAAATTTTCCCAGGAGCCTTTCCTAAGGCATCTATTAGAGAAAAAGCTTGAGATAACCAAAATGAGTAAAGAAACATCATCATAAGGACTGGTGTGAGCACTAAATATGTTACTCATAGTAAGACTGGGATGGGGAGACAGCATAGAATTTAATCATTATATGCTCTGACAACATATAGGGCTCCAATTTTTAAAAAATGGGGAAAATGTAAATAGCATATACAAAAAAAAACTTATAAAAATTTTAACAACCAAAATTGGCAGTGTTCATTATCAGTATTATTATTCCTTGACTATTGTATGTGCCCTGTGGAATTAAATGAGTAATTAAGGGCATAGTAATTCTATCATACAGTCATTATGAAAAAAGGAGATAGACATATAACACAAAAGAAATTAAGAACCCCAAAATAAAAACTAATCTTGAATTTGAATCAAAAGTACCAGTATGAACCTATAAGGTATTTTACCTTAGTATATATATTTTCCTAGCTCTGTGCATTGAAAAAAACTATGACAAACTGAGAAGCAATAAGTATTTCTAGTCTTGAAATACTATTCCCCGTTAAAAAAAATTTTTTTTTAATAGGAGGGCTTCTTAGAGAAATGGCTGATTTCAATTCTGAAGCAGGAAATGGTACAAAATGAGCCTGAAACATTTTTTCATACAAAATAGCAAGGAAGCTATCAAAGACTAACATAGAGTCGTGTCAAAAGAATCCAGGAGACAAACTGAAGAAGTTCCCACAGGCCAAAGGAACAACTGAATTTCTAATAAGATTATGAATTAAATTGCAACAGATATTTAAATCCACCAAAAATGTTTAAATTCACAAGTTCATAATAATAAACTGGTCATCATCTGAACTAAGTATCATGAAAACTAGGTAAGTACAAGGATTTATGTTGTCTTTTCTATTTGGACTTTGCCTTATGACTCCATGACGCAAGAGTGATTTCTATAGCTGTTGACATTAAAGGAATAACATGGAAGTGTAAAAGGATGGGCACCTCAGGCACAGTTAGGGTCTTTAGGTAGCTCAGAGGTTGGGAACCTGAGGGCAAGAGAGCCACTAAGTAGCCATGCTTAAGCTAAACGAAGAAAGATGGATCTCTGCCTCTGAAAGGCTCACTGTAGGATAGAAATGGGCAAATGCACATATAAAAATTAGTAAAGGGGAAAACATATAGTAATAAATTAATGTAAGGAATATCTGTGACTACTGGACAAGCAATGCTCTTGCTGTTGTTTTATAAAGCACCAGAATCATGAATAGCAATTTGGGAAAAGAATAAAATAAAGAGCTTCATGCCAAGGCCAGGGTTCAATAAAACATTCAGGCAAATAAAACAATCCCTCAGAGTCAATGCTGGCCACACCTTCTATAAATTCTGCCACAGGATCTCAACACGTCTGTGTTGAGGTGGCATTTAGAATTCCATGAGTCTTATTTTCTCAGTATTCACTGCTAATTATTTTCAAAATATCTACTTGGTGTGGAGCATTATGCTAAGAACCACAAAAATATAAAAAGAAATATAAGGCATGCCCCAACCACAGGGAACCTAGTACAAAATGCATGGGAAAATAAAGTAACTGAAGACAGTGAGCACATGCCTATGACTACATGCATACGCACCACTTGCTTTGGAATTTAAATCACATTTTCCCACAGAAACAACAACACAGAAAATGGTTGTATTTCCATATCAGTCTTCAAACTCACTCAATGCATGTTTAGCTGAGCCTCAGTAGTTTTCCTTAATTCTAAGTGATCCTCAACCAGTTTGAGAAGCTGATAGGAAATGGTGCTATATAGCTGGGAAAAGCATATGCAATACTATGATATAATTTTACAATTAGAAAATGGAAAACTAGTTTTCATAACACAAAAAAACTTGTTTTTATTAAACAAATTTAGCAGTAAACGGTAGCTATAACTTATATACACAGTACTATGTACTAAATACTACTCCAATTGCTTTACATATAATAACTTATTTATCCTCATCATTTTACTCATTTTATTTTTAAAACAACTCCAAGGAGGAGTTCTATCAATATCCCTAGTATTAAAGTGTGTAAGGCATAGGGAAGTTAAGTAATCTTCCCAGTCACAGAGCTCGACAAAGCTTCTTTACTGGTAGAGATTCAGAAGATAACCTATTTTCTGAGCAACCTCATCACCCAACATTCTTCACTGGGGCTGAAAATAGTGCTGGAGGCATGAGGGCACTCGTATACTTGTATATACTTACAGTTATATAACCACTAGACTAAAATGAAATGACTCACAGTAGTAGGGCTCAGAATTTCGTATTGTTTATACCATACATAGGCTCATTCAAGGGAACAAAGGATATTTGCACATGGATATTCACTACAGCAGTGGTTTTTGTTTGTTTGTTTTTAAGAGAGTTTATTTTTACTTTAAAAAATTTTTGGCCTTGCAGTATGCAGGATCTTAGCTCCTGGACCAGGGATCAAACCCGTGCCCCCTGCAGTCGAAGCACAGAGTCTTAACCACTGGACTGCCGGGGAAGTCCCTACAACAGTGTTTGTGATGACTAATGACTGAAAACAATATCAATGTCCATCAGTAGGGGACAGGCTAAATACATTTTGATATTTCTACAGGGGAATGCTGTACAGCCTTTTAAAAGAATGGGATAGTTTATACTTATGGATATGGAAAAAATACTTTAAGTATAAAGTGGAAAAAAAAAGGTGTAGAATAGCAGGTATATTATGATTCAACTTGTGTGAGAGAGAAAAGGAAAGGGATATATATTATACATGTGCTTGAATATGGTCAGAAATTTTCTTAAGAATAAACAAATTATTTACAGTGCTTACTTCTGGGAAATAGGGAATGGGGAAAAGGATCAGTACATAGAGGAGAAAGAGATTTTTGTTTTTATATTATATCCTTTTGTATTGAATTTACTTTTACCAAAAGCACATACTGCTGATTTTAAATTAGCTTAATTAAAAATGGAGTATTGTAGAGCTTAACATCCTTTCATATAGGGGTTCCTAACAATATACTAGTAGGTAATGATCAGTGATGAGATGTGTCCCAAATAATTTATTTCTAATAGCAGTTAAGCTAGAGAAGTTTATGAATGATTTTTTATAAACAAGAATAAAATCAACATTCTTTTAATTAATCCACTAATGTAACGGGGAAAAAAAGAGAGACTTTAATATTCAAGCAGAGGGAAAAGAGAGTTATATCCTAAAGATGATTATTTTTAGAAGAGGCTGCATCTCAGAGGAATGGAGGTCCTCAATAATAATAATAATAATAAATTAAAATAAAAAGGATTCCCCCAATCTGGAAGTCCTCAGAGATGCAAACACCTTTCTTAAAAAATAAAGAAACATCTTTATGTGATCTCCAGACTGGGGTGGGAGTGTCCCAGAAAACGGGCAAGAATTTGTTTTCATCCTTTTAAATATGTATGTTTTTGTATATTTTATAAGTAATATATTTACAGTGTTATTCATAATTTATAATTAAATATACAGTATTTAGAGGATGGTTGCTCAAAAAAAAGTTTTATTGATAGGGCAAGCAATTAAAACTGTTTGGAAACTACTGATGAAGTCCAACAAATTTAATGCAGTGAAAAGGAAAGCATTAAATGGCCATTCCATGGTCAAAGGATGAAAAGTAAAAGCTGTGAAACAGTCAGTGTACAACGTCTGCAATTTTTTGACCATTCACAATTATTCTGACCATCCAAATTTAATTACTTCATTCTTCTGAAAAGGCCTCCAGCCTTTCTGCGGAGAGTTCTCCACTGCCATCTTGCACAGAACTGTGAGAGTCTTTAAAAGCTCAGAAAGCTTCCAACTACTTCCAAAAGTGAAAGTACTTATCCAGTGATTTTTAAATATCTCTGCCCCACTCTTAAACTGTCCTCTCCGCACCGACCAACTTGAACTCTTTGAGTAAGTCAGACAAATATATTCCTCATTTGTCGAGGGGCTCATCCTCTGCTTCACACTCCTACGCACCACTCCTGTTACGCAGAATAAACATCCTCCACACCACCAAATCAAGTTCTTTTTCCTCCAGAACTCTATTAAGGGTTCCCTTTCCTCTAACTGCCTGACCACCTCTGATTCCTGGGACTTTAGTGTTGATGGGATCGCAAGGATCTTCCCTCTCTCCGAATCTCTCCAGCAACTCATTAGCAGGATCATTCGTCAGGCCCTCGTTTGAGTTACTGTCGCCAATGTTTCTGCGATCTCTGCCCTCAAGACTTTTGGTTTGTCTGGGTCCCGCCTCCCCTTCCCGACACTAAGTTTGTTTAGGGTCTGAGCGCAGGGGCCTGGCAGGTTCTCTCCGACGTCAGCTGTTGCGTACACAGGTTAGCCTGAGCAGGCCGCTCAGGGAACAAGGCCGTCCTGACAGGACCGACCGGAGCGCCTTTCTCCGTCGCTCCCGGAGGAGAAACGTCCTGGGGATGGGGTAAAGAGTGCATATGTGCCTAGAGGCCGCACAGGGCGACCCCGAAGCCATCCGGCGGGGCCAGCTGGCGGGTGGACGATTAGAACTAGGCCTGGTAGGTGAAGGGAGGCGGACTGAACAGCCGGATCCGGGACTGAATCAGGACGGGGAGGGAATCCGAGTGTGGCTGCTTTGGCAGCCCCGCGGGTCCTGTGGCGGGGGTGACCGTTACAAGGCTCAAGGAGGCGAAGAGTTGGGGAGCGTCCCCCACTCACCTGGAAGAGGCTGTCGCCGGAGGCTCCAACTGCCCCCCTCCCAAATTTAAGCCACGTCAGCTCGGGAATCCCGTACGCGACACCTACCGCTGCAGCGCCCCGCCAAGGGACTCTACCACTGGCAGTTGGGACAGAAAAGGGGATTAGGCTATGGACCAATCAGGACTTAGCAGCCGGGCGTTACCAGGGAGACCAGGCACGCCTTGTTTGTAACTAACCCATCAACAATGACAGAGACCAATCAACGTCGGGATGTGCTCCGCTTCCTCAAAGAAACAGCCAATGGACTCTGAAGAGTGGGGGAGGGGCGGAGTCAGACGGGAGCAAGGGTTCCGGAAGAAAATCTAGGGAAGAGCCGGAAATGCCGGGAGGGCGGGCGTTCTGGTAAGGTCAGGTGTTGATGGAACGGCCGATTTCTTCTAATTCTTCCGCGGGACTGGCGGTGCCTGACCCAGCTTAGGGCTTGGGCTTTTTGCTGAGACACTGCACCCCGGGAAACCAGCTGCCGTTAGGATTGTTGAATGAGCTGTGAAGGGAGTGGGGATGTGGGTTTTGCTCGTAGAGACATAAAATATTAGAGCCAGAAGGTAGGTGGTCTAATATGACTTTTTCATTTTACTGATGAAAAATGAGAACCAGTTTAAAGTGACTTGCCCAAAGACAAACAGCAACTTACTGATGGAACTCGGACAAGAACGTGGCGTTTGTATGAAAGGATCAGAGATGTTTCTAAGGACGTGAATGAGAGAGAGAATAGTGAACACTAGGAAATGCGTTTTAGGAAGTGGAGCTTGAACTGGCCCTTAAACAGAGGTTGAGGGTTGAGGGCTTGGGTCCTGGAATGGGAGTCAGTGACTAAGGAAAGGGGGGAAAGTAGCTTACTGTGTACCAGGCACTCAGCCCACTATATGCATCCTCACCCTAGTGCTTACATAACCCATTGAGGTTCGAACATCAGTAAGGCCTTTGCTGGCTACCCATCTAAAACTGTAGTCCCCTGTAATCACCGTGTACTGTTCTTAGACCTGGAGATATAGCTGAGACCAAGAAACAAAAGTTCCTGCCCTTTTGAAAATAATAATTTAGTGAGGAGAGAGAAAATAAACACTTGGCCCTTGAACCACACAAGTGTGAATTGCACGGGTCCACTTATACACTGATTTTTTTTTCAGTAATAAATACTACACTATCTGGCCTGGTTGAACCCGTGAACAGAACCACCTGTAAGGAAGAAACAGGTATAGGGAGAACCAACTCCCTAATTTATTCTGGGGTTTACGACTACAGAGGGTCAGTGCTCCTAATTCCCATGTTGTTCAAGGGTCAACTGTAATATAGTAGATGGCAAAACGCTTAGGAAAGATGCAAGCAGAGATGGAGTATAGTGGGTGCAGGGGACTGCAATTTTAGAAAAACTGAGACCAGGCATGCTGGCTTTTGCTTCATTCTCTTGTACTTCTTAAAACTTGGAATGTAAAGGGCAGCCCTTCCAGGGCCCAACATGAGCCAGGGCTTGCAGGGCTTATTCTGCAGGCTCTCCAAGAGATTTTATTTGCGGTCAGTGAGCAAGGGACTGTTGCTGTATATCAACTGCAGCTGTTTAGGGTTGAGGCACCCAGCTGACTGCATCAACAGCTGAAATTGCTCCCTGATGATGTGCAGACCTTTCATGTAGCTGGTCTCTGTGAGTTATATTTAAATACAGTCATTAAATAAAATCCTCACTAATCAGGATTCCCTAGTGGTAAAGAAGTCTAAATTATGAGATCTGGATTTTGTATGAAAGTATCTGTGTGTACTTGTCCACAGAGGTCTGGGTCTTTATCTATATTCCCCTAGGTCAGCAAAAATCCCAGAAGGATCCAGAGTGTACCAAATATCCAATACTCAAAGCCTAAGAAAAGACTGTTCTGAAATCCCTAGCCCTCATAAGTAGTAAGTCATGGGTCTCTCCTCTGGAAGTGCAGAGATGCCTGTGCATACTTTGGTGCCCATTTCTTGACTAGGGCCTGCCTACAGAATGCAGCCACAGTAGACGGGACTGGTGTCCCACCTACATTGAGGACAGAGGGACTGCCGCTGTGTGAATTGTTTGGGCTTTGTTCTGGTGTCCCAAGGAGGCCAATATGACATGGGGTAGATTTCAGGCCATTTGTCTCCATGTCTCAGTTGGTAGTCATCCTTCATACCAATTAACTCCTAGAAACAGATGCCAGAGGAAGCTCTCTACAGGAATTGGGACTTTTGTTCTCCTGACTTTCCTCCTGGGAATGTCAGCACTCCTGATTAAGCACTAGACCCATGGAGAGACTGAGCTGACTTTAGGAAAACTGAGACCAGGCCTGATGACTTCCAGCTTCCTGCACTCCTTAAAACTTGAAATGTACAGCAGCCCTTGATGTGTTTTTTTCCAGCCCAGCTCCAGTTTTTGCTCTCCATGGGTCCCTGTAGATAGTCTATCTTTGACGATGGAAGAGATTAGGATTTGGGGGCTCTTCTGTCTGTGGAGCTGCAGGTGTCTCCTCGCCTCCTGCTGGATGAACTTTGGGATGGGGACCAAGGATGGCAGGTTGTTTCTTGAGAAGGCTATAAGTGTGGAATGAGTAGATGTCCTGATTCAGCTTCTCAGAGGCATCAGAGATGCCTGAGGGATACAGAAACTTGCTGATTTATGCTCTTATCTTGATATTAAGGCCCTGGTACCTGTCTTTCAGCTCTTGCTGGGCATCCTCAAGCAGCAGCGGTTTTGCCCAAAGGTGGGCAGGGCTAAGCAGGAACCCTGGCACATGGGAGAACAGGAGAGCTGAAGAGGCCAGGCATTCTTGCCTGGAAGATGGCAAGAGTTGTCTCCCAGCTCTTGCTAGGATCTACTCCTCTGACAGCTGAAGAAGAAACCACTGTTAAAACTCCCCCTGTGTCTTCAGGGGCTAGAGATGCTATAACTGTTTGACTCAAAGGCCTGGCATAATCCAGGCTCCAGGAGAATTGATTGAGCCCTCTTCTAACTTCAAGAGTCTTCCCCCACAGAATCAGCAGGCTCTAGATACTTCATGGAACATGTGGAGCCAGGCAGAAAATCTTGGCAGCCCTGGTGGGCAAAGGGTGGGAATGGCTGAAACAAGTGGGATTATTCTCTATAGGGGATGAAGCCACAGTAGTTTGTAGAGGAGAAGCAACATTTATGCCACAAGAACTCAGTTACTATTTCTATATGAATTGTTACTGAGCATTTACAATATATGAGGAAGTCATATGGGGAGCAGTGGTGACTTTCTCATCCTGAGGCACCTAGAGCCAAGGGCATGAGGAACCTGAAATCAAAGAGAAGAAAATTCCTAGGAGATGTAGCCATACAGCTCTTATTCAGCATTGATTCAACAAATACTTACTAAGCACAGACCATGTGTCAGGCACTTAATTTGGCTTATTTTTTATCTGGGATCTAAGAATAAATCTCGGGCCTTTTAAGCAGGCTTTGTGATGGAGACTTGTCTAGCCCATCAATTTGAAGAATGTTCTTATCATGTATCTTAGGGGATGTGGTAGGCCCCTTTTTTGGAGAACTCCCAAGTACTATAAAAGTCCCTCAGGATACAACTATATTTAATGATTAATATATTAGCACAAAGAGGTCACTAGGACTCAAGTTACATATCAAATTGGCATCTCTGATATGCTTCATAGGTACTTTCAAGGACTGTATCACTAAAGCCTACCCTCATCAATATTCCTAGTTTAGAATACCAAAAAGATTAACAAAGTTACCCCACTACTGCTGGTATAACTAATAAATTTGCATGTAGAGCAGATATTGTGAGAAAGTCTGTAGACCTCCTAAACATCTCTAAATTGTCCTAGGTGTGTCCTGCTCAATGAACTCGCCTTGATCTTTATTAGAAGATTTCTTTAACAATTAAGAGATTTTCTGCATTTATTACTTTAGAGTTCTGCACATGCTGTTTAGGAAGGTGTATTCAACCTAAAGTCAAAACTAAGATATTAATAGGTTTTGTATAACCAGCAGTTAACAGTCTCTCTTCTGATCTCTGAAGGAAGTGCAGCCCTAGCCTTTTTCTCCTGCTTCATTCCTCTCAGCCCTCAAGATTACCAACCTTCTAATTTCCTTGGCTTACACACATTTTAATTAGGCTGACAGGCACAAGAAATACAGGCTGATTAATATGAGTGAAAGATTTGGCTGCATAATATATAGACCCAGTAATAAGACACCTTTTAGGACTCCTGTAGGGACACAGGTGTTGAGTCTCTGCTCCCTTGGAGACTCTTTTCCATTAAGATACATGACTTCTTTATGCCTGTGTAGTGCTGAGGGTTGCACATTCTAGAGACAGCCATCTAGGACCTTGCCTCAACTCGCTCTCTCTTTTTTCTGTAATATTTATTTATTTGGCTACGCCAGGTCTTAGTTGCAGCACACAGGATCTTCGCTGTGGTGTGCGAGATCTTTAGTTGCAGCATGCAGGATCTTTTACTTGTGGCATGAGGGATCTAGTTCCCTGACCAGGAATTGAGCCCGGGCCCCCTGCAATGGAAGGATGGTGTCTTAACCACTGGATCACCAAGAAAGTCCCTCAACTCTCTTGTCTTCTCTATGTCATATGGGCATCCTATGAAGCCAATTTATTCATTCCATATTTATTACTTTAACTTGATCTATTTTTTAATCTTTCTATTCTGCCTATTAGATATTTTTTGAGTGTATTACATGAGAATTCAAAGCACTTAAAATTGCTTGGGTCTCTTAATGGGAAGGCAAGACTGCTTTTCCATGTGTGCTAGCCAAATATTCACGCAACAAATAGTTACCAAGTGCCTTCTTCATAATACATTGGTTGAATAGATATGCTGTTTTTTCATTCCCTCTTCATGGAACACTCCCCTTCTACTCCTTGAGCTGCCCAATTCATTCTTTTTTTAAATCATAAAATTCTATCCACTTTATGTTTTATTTCCTATATTTAAAATTTTTTTAATTTTATATTGGAGTATAGCCAATTAACAATATTGTGATAGTTTCAGGTACACAGTGAAGCAACTCAGCCATACATATACATGTATACATTCTCCCCCAAACTCCCCTCCCATCCAGGCTGCCACATAACATTGAGCAGAGTTCCCTGTGCTATACAGTAGGTCCTTGTTGGTTATCCATTTTAAATATAGCAGTGTGTACATGTCGATCCCAAACTCCCTAACTATCCCTTCCCCCCACCCTTCCCCCCAGTAACTGTAAGTTGTTCTATAGGTCGGTGAGTCTGTGTCTATTTTCCAAATAAGTTCACTTGTATCATACCTTTTTAGGTTCCACATATAAGGGATATCATATGATATTTCTCTTTCTCTATCTGACTTACTTCACACAGTATGACAGTCTCTAGTTCCATCCATGTTGCTGCAGATGGCATTATTTCATTCTTTTTAATGGCTGATAATATTCCATTGTATATATGTACCACATCCTCTTTATCCATTCCTCTGTCAGTGGACATTTAGGTTGCTTCCATGTCTTGGCTATTGTAAACAGTGCTGCAATGAACATTGGGGTGCATGTATCCTTTTGGACCATGTTTTTCTCTGGATATGTGCCCAGGAGTGGGATTGCAGGGTCATATGGTAGCTCTGTTTCTAGTTTTTTTTTTTTTTTTTTTTTTTTTTTTTTTTTTTTTTTTCGGTATGCGGGCCTCTCACTGTTGTGGCCTCTCCCGTCGTGGAGCACAGGCTCCGCGGCCATGGCCAACGGGCCCAACCGCTCCGCGGCATGTGGGATCTTTCCGGACCGGGGCACGAACCCACGTCCCCTGCATCGGCAGGCGGACTCTCAACCACTGCGCCACCAGGGAAGCCCTGTTTCTAGTTTTTTAATGAACTGTTCATACTGTTCTCCAAAGCGGCTGTACCAAGTTACATTCCCACCAGCAGTGTAGGAGGCGTCCCTTCTCTCCAAACCCTCTCCAGCATTTACTGTTTGTGGATTTTTTGATGATAGCCATTTTGACTGGTGTGAGGTGATATTTCATAGTTATTGCATTTCTCTAATAATTAGTGATGTTGAACATCTTTTCATGTGCCTCTTGGCAATCTGTATGTCTTCTTTGGAGAAATGTCTATTTAGGTCTTCTGTCCATTTTTTGATTGGGTTGTTTGTTTTGAGGATATTAAGCCTCATGAACTCTTTGTAAATTTTGGAGTCTAATCCCTTGGCAGTCACATCATTTGCAAGTATTTTCTCCCACTCTGTGGGTTGTCTTGTCGTTTTGTTTATGGTTTCCTTTGCTGTGCAAAAGCTTTTGAGTTTAATTATGTCCCATTTATTTATTTTTGTTTTTATTTCCATTATTCTGGGGGACAAATTGAAGAAAATATTGCTGCGATTTATGTCAGAGAGTGTTCTGCCTATGTTTTCCTCTAGGAGTTTTATAGTGTCTGGTCTCAAATTTAGGTCTTTAATCCATTTTGAGATTATTTTTGTGCATAGTGTTAAAGAATTATCTAATTTCATTTTTTTAGTGTAGCTGTCCAGTTTTCCCAGCTCCATTTGTTGAAGAGACTGTCTTTCCACCATTGTGTAGTCTTGCCTCCATTGTCATAGATTAATTGACCATAGATGTGTGGGTTTATTTCTGGGCTTTCTATCCTGTTCCATTGATCTATGTTTCTATTTTTGTGCCAGTACCATACTGTTTTGACGACTATAGCTTTGTAGTATAGTCTGAGGCCAGGGAGTCTGGTTCCTCCAGCTCTGTTTTTCTCTCTCAAGGTTGCTTTGGCTATTCAGGGTCTTTTGTGTCTCCATACAAATTTTATGATTTTTTGTTCTACTTCTGTGAAAAATGCCATTGGTAATTTGATAGGAATTGCATTGAATCTGTAGATTGCCTTGGGTAGTATACTCATTTTGATAATATTGATTCTTCCAATCCAAGAACGTGGTATATTTTTCCATCTGTTTGTGTCTTCTTTGATTTCTTTCATCAGTGTCTTATAGTTTTCAGAGTACAGGTCTTTTGTCTCTGTAGGTAGGTTTATTCCTACGTATTTTACTCTTTTCAATGCGATGCTAAATGGGATTGTTTCTTGAATTTCTCTTTCTGATCTTTCATTGTTAGTGTATAGAAATGCAACAGATTTCTGTTTATTAATTTTGTAACCTGCAATGTTACCAAATTCATTGATGAGCTCTAGTAGTTTTCTGGTAGCATCTTTAGGATTTTCTATGTATAGTATCATGTCATCTGCAAACAGTGACAGTTTAACATCCTTTTCCAGTTTGGATTCCTTTTATTTATTTTTCTTCTCTGATTGCCATAGCTAGGACTTCCAAAACTATGTTGAATAAAAGTGGCAATTGGGCTTCCCTGGTGGCGCAGTGGTTGAGAGTCCACCTGCCAATGCAGGGGACACGGATTGGTGCCCTGGTCCGGGAAGATCCCACATGCCACGGAGTAGCTGGGCCCGTGAGCCATGGCCGCTGGGCCTGTGTGTCCGGAGCCTGTGCTCCGCAATGGGAGAGGCCACAACAGTGAGAGGCCTGCATACCACACACAAAAAAAAAAAAAGTGGCAAGAATGGGCATTCTTGTCTTCTTCCTGATCTTAGAGGAAATGCTTTCAGCTTTTCACCATTGAGTATGATGTTAGCTGTAGGTTTGTTGTATATGACCTTTATTATGTTTAGGTATATTCCCCTCTATGTCCACTTACTGGAGAGTTTTTATCATAAATTGGTGCTGGATTTTGTCAAAAGCTTTTCTGCATCTGTTGAGATGATCATATGGTTTTTATTCTTCAATTTGTTGATGTGGGGTATCACACTGATTGATTTGTGGATATTGAAAAATCCTTTGATCCCTGGGATAAATCCCACTTGATCATAGTGTATGATTCTTATAATGTATTGTTGGATTCGGTTTGCTAGTATTTTGTTGAGAATTTTTGTGTCTGTGTTCATCAGTGGTATTGGCCTGTAATTTTCTTTTTTTGTGGTATCTTTGTCTGGTTTTGGTTTCAGGGTGATGGTGGCCTCATAGAATGAGTTTGGGAGTGTTTCTCCCTCTGCTATATTTTGGAGGAGTGTGAGAAGGATAGGTGTTAGCTCTTCTCTAAATGTTTGATAGAATTTGCCTCTGAAGCCATCAGGTCCTGGACTTTTGTTTGTTGGGGGTATTTTAATCACAGTTTCAATTTCAGTGCTTGTGATTAGTCTGTTCATATTTTCTATTTTTTCCAGCTTCAGTCTTGGGAGACTGTACATTTCTAAGAATTTGTCCATTTCTTCCAGGTTGTCATTTTATTGGCATATAGTTGCTTGTAGTAGTCTTTTATGATCCTTTGTATTTCTGTGGTGTCAGTTGTAACTTCTCCTTTTTCATTTCTAATTTTATTGATTTGAGTCCTTGCCCTTTTTTCTTGATGATTCTGGCTAAATGTTTATCAATTTTGTTTTTCTTTTCAAAGAACCAGCTTTTAGTTTCATTGATCTTTGCTATTGTTTTCTTTGTCTCTATTTCATTTATTTCTGCTCTGATCTTTATGATTTCTTTCCTTCTACTAACTTTGGAGTTTGTTCTTCTTTCCCTAGTTTCTTTAGGTGTAAGCTTAGGTTGTTTATTTGAGATTTTTCTTGTTTCCTGAGGTAAGATTTTATTGCTATAAACGTCCATCTTAGAACTGCTTTTGCTGCATCCCATAAGTTTTGGATCATTGTGCTTTCATTTTCATTTGTCTCTAGGTATTTTTTAATTTCTTCAGTGATCCATTGGTTGTTTAGTAGCATATTGTTTAGCCTCCATGTGTTTGTGTTTTTTATGGGTTTTTTTCTTGTAGTTTATTTGTAATCTCATAGTGTTGTGATCGGAAGAAATGCTTGATATGATTTCAGCCTTCTTAAATTTAAGGTTTGTCTTGTGGCCCGGCATATGGTCAATCCTGGAGAATGTTCCATGTGCACTTAAGAAGAATATGTATTCTGCTGCTTTGGGATGGAATGTTCTATCAATTAAGTCCGTCTGGTCTAATGTGTCACCTAAGGCCTGTGTTTCCTTATTGATTTTCTGTCTGGATGATCTTTCCATTGATAAAAATGGCTTCTTAAAGTGCCCCACTATTATTGTGTTACTGTCAATTTCTCCCTTTATGGCTGTTAGTATCTGCCTTATGTATTGAGGTGCTCCTATGTTGGGTGCATATATATTTATAATTGTTATGTCTTCTTCTTGGATTGATCACTTGATCATTATGTAGTGTCCTTCTTTGTTTTTTATAACAGTCTTTATTTTAAAGTCTATTTTGTCTTATATGAGTATTGCTACTCCAGCTTTCTTTTGATTTCCATTTGTGTGGAATACCTTCTTCCATCCCCTCACTTTCAGCCTGTATGTGTTCCTAGATCTGAGGTGGGTCTGTGTTAGACAGCATATACACGGGTCTTGCTTTCGTATCCACTCAGCCAGTCTGTGTCTTTTGGTTGGTGCATTTAATCCATTTACATTTAAGGTAATTATCGATATATGTATTCCTATGGCCATTTTCTTAATTGTTTTGTGTTTGTTTTTGTAGGTCTTTTTTCTTCCCTTCCTCTTTTGTTCTCTTCTCTTGTAGTCTGATGAACATATGTAGTGTTGTGTTTGGGTTGCCTTGTCTTTTTCATGTGTGTATCTGTTGTAGTTTTTGGGCTTACTGTTCCCATGAGGTTTTGCTATAACAGTGTATATATGTACAAGGTGTTTTTTTAGTTGCTAGTCTCTTTCCCACCTAGAGGAGTTCCTTTAGCATTTGTTGCAAAGCTGGTCTGGTGGTGCTGAATTCTCTTAGCTTTTGCTTGTCTGTAAAGCTTTTGATTTCTCCATCATATCTGAATGAGAGACTTGCTGGGTAGAGTATTCTTGGTTGTAGGTTCTTCTGTTTCATCACTTTAAATATTTCCTTGCCACTCCCTTCTGGCTTGCAGAGTTTCTGCTGAGAAATCAGCTGATAATCTTATGGGGATTCCCTTGTATGTTATTTGTCATATTTCCCTTGTTGCTTTTAATATTTTTTTGTCTTCAATTTTTGTCAATTTTTTTACTATGTGTCTCAGTGTGTTCCTCCTTGGGTTTATCCTGCCTGGGACTCTCTGCCCTTCCTGAACTTGGTTGACTGTTTCCTTTCCCATGCTAGGGAAGTTTTCAGCTATTATCTCTTCAAATATTTTCTCAAGTCCTTTCTCTCTCTCTTCTCCTTCTGGGACCCCTATAATGTGAATGTTGGTTTATTTAATGTTGTCCCAGAGGTCTCTTAGGCTGTCTTCATTTCTTTTCATTCTTTTTTCTTTATTCTATTCCACGGCAGTGATTTCCACTATTCTGTCTTCCAGGTCACATATCCATTTTTCTGCCTTATTTATTCTGCTGTTGATTCCTTATAGTGTATTTTTCATTTCAGTGATTGTATTGTTAATCTCTTTTGTTCGTTAGTTCTTCTAGATCTTTGTTAAACATTTCTTGCATCTTCTCAGTCTTTGCCTCCATTCTTTTTCTGAGACCCTGGATCATCTTCACTATCATTATTCTGAACTCTTTTTCTGGACGGTTGCCTATCTCCACTTCATTTAGTTGTTTTTCTGGGGTTTTATCTTGTTCCTTCATCTGGGACATAATCCTCTGCCATTTCATTTCATCTAACTTTCTGTAATTCACTCAGTTCATTCTTTTTTTTTTTTTTTTTTTTTTTTTAAATGTACTGGATTATATTCTTTTTTTTTTTTTTTTTTTTTTTTTTTTTAATATCTTTATTGGGGTATAATTGCTTTACAATGGTGTGTTAGTTTCTGCTTTACAACAAAGTGAATCAGCTATACATATACATATGTTCCCATATGTCTTCCCTCTTGCGTCTCCCTCCCTCCCACTCTCCCCATCCCACCCTTCCAGGCTGTCACAAAGCACCGAGCTAATATCCCTGTGCCTTGCGGCTGCTTCCCCCCAGCTATCTACCTTACTACGTTTGTTAGTGTGTATATGTCCATGACTCTCTCTCGCCCTGTCAAAACTCACCCTTCCCCCTCCCCATATCCTTAAGTCCGTTCTCCAGTAGGTCTGCGTCTTTATTCCTATCTTACCCCAAGGTTTTTCATGACATTTTTTTCCCTTAAATTCCATATATATGTGTTAGCATACGGTATTTGTCTTTTTCTTTCTGACTTACTTCACTCTGTATGACAGATTCTAGGTCTATCCATCTCATTACAAATAGCTCAATTTCATTTCTTTTTAAGGCTGAGTAATATTCCATTGTGTATATGTGCCACATCTTCTTTATCCATTCATCCGATGATGGGCGCTTAGGTTGTTTCCATGTCCTGGCTATTGTAAATAGAGCTGCAATGAACATTTTGGTACATGACTCTCTTTGAATTTTGGTTTTCTCAGGGTATATGCCAAGTAGTGGGATTGCTGGGTCATATGGTAATTCTATTTGTAGTTTTTTAAGGAACCTCCATACTGTTCTCCACAGTGGCTGAACCAATTCACATTCCCACCAGCAGTGCAAGAGTGTCCCCTTTTCTCCACACCCTCTCCAGCATTTATTGTTTCTAGATTTTTTGATGATGGCCATTCTGACTGGTGTGAGATGATATCTCATTGTAGTTTTGATTTGCATTTCTCTAATGATTAATGATGTTGAGCATTCTTTCATGTGTTTGTTGGCATTCTGTATATCTCCTTTGGAGAAATGTCTATTTAGGTCTTCTGCCCATTTTTGGATGGGGTTGTTTGTTTTTTTGTTATTGAGCTGCATGAGCTGCTTGTAAATTTTGGAGATTAATCCTTTGTCAGTTGCTTCATTTGCAAATGTTTTCTCCCATTCTGAGGGTTGTCTTTTGGTCTTGGTTATGGTTTCCTTTGCTGTGCAAAAGCTTTGAAGTTTCATTAGGTCCCATTTGTTTATTTTTGTTTTTATTTCCATTACTCTAGGAGGTGGGTCAGAAAGGATCTTGCTGTGATTTATGTCATAGAGTGTTCTTCCTATGTTTTCTTCTAAGAGTTTGATAGTTTCTGGCCTTACATTTAGGTCTTTAATCCATTTTGAGCTTATTTTTGTGTATGGTGTTAGGGAGTGATCTAATCTCATACTTTTACATGTACCTGTCCAGTTTTCCCAGCACCATTTATTGAAGAGGCTGTCCTTTCTCCACTGTACATTCCTGCCTCCTTTATCAAAGATAAGGTGTCCATATGTGCGTGGGTTTATCTCTGGGCTTTCTATCCTGTTCCACTGATCTATCTTTCTGTTTTTGTGCCAGTACCATACTGTCTTGATTACTGTTGCTTTGTAATATAGTCTGAAGTCAGGGAGCCTTATTCCTCCAGCTCCTTTTTTCGTTCTCAAGATTGCTTTGGCTATTCGGGGTCTTTTGTGTTTCCATACAAATTGCGAAATTTTTTGTTCTAGTTCTGTGAAAAATGCCAGTGGTAGTTTGATAGGGATTGCATTGAATCTGTAGATTGCTTTGGGGAGTAGAGTCATTTTCACAATGTTGATTCTTCCCATCCAAGAACATGGTATATCTCTCCATCTATTTGTATCATCTTTAATTTCTTTCATCAGTGTCTTATAATTTTCTGCATACAGGTCTTTCGTATCCTTAGGTAGGTTTATTCCTAGATATTTTATTCTTTTTGTTGCAATGGTAAATGGGAGTGTTTTCTTGATTTCACTTTCAGATTTTTCATCATTAGTATATAGGAATGCCAGAGATTTCTGTGCATTAATTTTGTATCCTGCTACTTTACCAAATTCATTGATTAGCTCTAGTAGTTTTCTGGTAGCATCTTTAGGATTCTCTATGTATAGTATCATGTCATCTGCAAACAGTGACAGCTTTACTTCTTCTTTTCCGATTTGGATTCCTTTTATTTCCTTTTCTTCTCTGATTGCTGTGGCTAAAACTTCCAAAACTATGTTGAATAAGAGTGGTGAGAGTGGGCAACCTTGTCTTGTTCCTGATCTTAGTGGAAATGCTTTCAGTTTTTCACCATTGAGGATGATGTTTGCTGTGGGCTTGTCATATATGGCTTTTATTATGTTTAGGAAAGTTCCCTCTATGCCTACTTTCTGGAGGGTTTTTATCATAAATGGGTGTTGAATTTTGTCGAAAGCTTTCTCTGCATCTATTGAGATGATCATATGGTTTTTCTCCTTCAATTTGTTAATATAGTTTATCACATTGATAGATTTGCGTATATTGAAGAATCCTTGCATTCCTGGAATAAACCCCACTTGATCATGGTGTATGATCCTTTTAATGTGCTGTTGGATTCTGTTTGCTAGTATTTTGTTGAGGATTTTTGCATCTATGTTCATCAGTGATATTGGCCTGTAGTTTTCTTTCTTTGTGATATCCTTGTCTGGTTTTGGTATCAAGGTGATGGTGGCTTCGTAGAAGGAATTTGGGAGTGTTCCTCCCTCTGCTATATTTTGGAAGAGTTTGAGAAGGATAGGTGTTAGCTCTTCTCTAAACGTTTGATAGAATTCACCTGTGAAGCCATCTGGTCCTGGGCTTTTGTTTGTTGGAAGGTTTTTAATCACAGTTTCAATTTCAGTGCTTGTGATTGGTCTGTTCATATTTTCTATTTCTTCCTGATTCAGTCTTGGCAGGTTGTGCATTTCTAAGAATTTGTCCATTTCTTCCAGATTGTCCATTTTATTGGCATAGAGTTGCTTGTAGTAATCGCTCATGATTTTTTTTATTTCTGCAGTGTCAGTTGTTACTTCTCCTTTTTCATTTCTAATTCTATTGATTTGAGTCTTCTCCCTTTTTTTCTTGATGAGTCTGGCTAGTGGTTTATCTATTTTGTTTATCTTCTCAAAGAACCAGCTCTTAGTTTTATTGATCTTTGCTATTGTTTCCTTCATTTCTTTTTCATTTATTTCTGATCTGAGTTTTATGATTTCTTTCCTTCTGCTAGCTTTGGGGTTTTTTTGTTCTTCTTTCTCTAATTGCTTGAGGTGCAAGGTTAGGTTGTTTATTCGAGATGTTTCCTGCTTCTTAAGGTGGGCTTGTATTGCTATAAACTTCCCCCTTAGAACTGCTTTTGCTGCATCCCATAGGTTTTGGGTCGTTGTGTCTCCATTGTCATTTGTTTCTAGGTATTTTTTTATTTCCTCTTTGATTTCTTCAGTGATCACTTCATTATTAAGTAGTGTATTGTTTAGCCTCCATGTGTTTGTATTTTTTACAGATCTTTTCCTGTAATTGATATCTAGTCTCATGGCGTTGTGGTCGGAAAAGATACTTGATACAATTTCAGTTTTCTTAAATTTACCAAGGCTTGATTTGTGACCCAAGATATGATCTATCCTGGAGAATGTTCCATGAGCACTTGAGAAAAATGTGTATTCTGTTGTTTTTGGATGGAGTGTCCTATAAATATCAATTAAGTCCATCTTGTTTAATGTATCATTTAAAGCTTGTGTTTCCTTATTTATTTTCATTTTGGATGATCTGTCCATGGGTGAAAGTGGGGTGTTAAAGTCCCCTACTATGAATGTGTTACTGTTGATCTCCCCTTTTATGGTTGTTAGTATTTGCCTTATGTATTGAGGTGCTCCTATGTTGGGTGCATAAATATTTACAATTGTTATATCTTCTTCTTGGATCGATCCCTTGATCATTATGTAGTGTCCTTCTTTGTCCCTTTTAATAGTCCTTATTTTAAAGTCTATTTTGTCTGATATGAGAATTGCTACTCCAGCTTTCTTTTGGTTTCCATTTGCATGGAATATCTTTTTCCATCCCCTTACTTTCAGTCTGTATGTGTCTCTAGTTCTGAAGTGGGTCTCTTGTAGACAGCATATATAAGGGTCTTGTTTTTGTATCCATTCAGCCAATCTGTGTCTTTTGGTGGGAGCATTTAGTCCATTTACATTTAAGGTAATTATTGATATGTATGTTCCTATTTCCATTTTATATATTGCTTTGGGTTCGCTACTATAGGTCGTTTCCTTCTCTTGTGTTTCGTGTCTAGAGAAGTTCCTTTAGCATTTGTTGTAAAGCTGGTTTGGTGGTGCTGAACTCTCTCAGCTTTTGCTTGTCTGTAAAGGTTTTAATTTCTCCATCAAATGTGAATGAGATCCTTGCTGGGTAGAGTAGTCTTGGTTTCAGGCTATTCTCCTTCATCACTTTCAGTATGTCCTGCCACTCCCTTCTGGCTTGTAGGGTTTCTGCTGAGAGATCAGCTGTTAACCTTATGGGGATTCCCTTGTGTGTTATTTGTTGTTTTTCCCTTGCTGCTTTTAATATGCTTTCTTTGTATTTAATTTTTGACAGTTTGATTAATATGTGTCTTGGCGTGTTTCTCCTTGTATTTATCCTGTATGGGACCCTCTGTGCTTCCTGGACTTGATTAACTATTTCCTTTCCCATATTAGGGAAGTTTTCAACTATAATCTCTTCAAATATTTTCTCAGTCCCTTTCTTTCTTTCTTCTTCTTCTGGAACCCCTATAATTCGAATGTTGGTGCGTTTCATGTTGTCCCAGAGGTCTCTGAGACTGTCCTCAGTTCTTTTCATTCTTTTTCTTTATTCTGCTCTGCAGTAGTTATTTCCACTACTTTATCTTCCAGGTCACTTATCCGTTCTTCTGCCTCAGTTATTCTGCTATTGATCCTATCTAGAGTGATTTTAATTTCATTTATTGCATTGTTCATCGTTGCTTGTTTCATCTTTAGTTCTTGTAGGTCCTTGTTAACTGTTTCTTGCATTTTGTCCATTCTACTTCCAAGATTTCGGATCATCCTTACTATCATTATTCTGAATTCTTTTTCAGGTAGATTGCCTATTTCCTCTTCATTTGTTAGGTCTGGTGGGTTTTTATCTTGCTCCTTCATCTGCTGTGTGTTTTTCTGTCTTCTCATTTTGCTTATCTTACTGTGTTTGGGGTCTCCTTTTTGCAGGCTGCAGGTTCGTAGTTCCCTTTGTTTTTGATGTCTGTCTCCAGTGGCTAAGGTTGTTTCAGTGGGTTGTGTAGGCTTCCTGGTGGAGGGGACTAGTGCCTGTGTTGTGCTGGATGAGGCTGGATCTTGTCTCTCTAGTGGGCAGGTTCACGTCTGGTGGTGTGTTTTGGGGTGTCTGTGGCCTTATTATGATTTTAGGCAGCCTCTCTGCTAATGGGTGGGGTTGTGTTCCTGTTTTGCTAGTTGTTTGGCATAGGTTGTCCAGCACTGTGGCTTGCTGGTCGTTGAGTGAAGCTGGGTGCTGGTGTTAAGATGGAGGTCTCTGGGAGATTTCCGCTGTTTAATATTATGTGGAGCTGGGAGGTCTCTTGTTGACCAGTGACCTGAAGTTGGCTCTCCTACCTCAGAGGCAGAGCCCTGACTCCTGGCTGGAGCACCAAGAGCCTTTCATCCACACGGCTCAGAATAAAAGGGAGAAAAAGTAGAGAGAATTAGTAGAAGTATGAGGAAAGAAAGAAGGAAAGGAGGAAAGGAAGGAAGGAAGAAAGAAGCAAAGAAGGAAAGAAAGGAGGGAGGGAGGGAGGGAGGGAGGAAGGAAGGAAGGAGTGAAAGAAGGAAAAAAAGACAGAAAGAAAGATGATACAGTAAAAATATAATAAAGTATAATATAGTTATTGAATTAAAAAATATTTAGAAAAAAAAAAAAAAGGGACGGATAGAACCTTAGGACAAATGTTGGAAGCAAAGCTATACAGAGAAAATCTTACACAGAAGCATACACATACACCTTCACAAAAAGAGGTAAAGGGGGAAAAATCATAAATCCTGCTCCCTGAGACCACCTCCTCAATTTGGGGTGATTCGTTGTCTAAAGGAGGGAGGGAAGGAAGGAAAGAAAGAAAGAACGAAGGTAAAGTATAATAAAGTTATTACAATTAAACTTAATTATTAAGAAAAAGAATTTTTAAAAAAAGTCATGGACGGATAGAGCCATAGGACAAATGGTGGAAGCTAGAGTATACAGACTAGATGTCACACAGGAGCATACACGTACACCTTCACAAAAAGAGGAAAAGGGAAAAAAATCATAGATTTCGCTCCTAAATTCCACCTCTTCAATTTGGGGTCATTCCTTGTCTATTCAGGTATTCCACAGATGCAGGGTATATCAAGTTGATTGTGGAGCTTTTTTTTTTTTTTTTTTTTGTGGTACGCGGGCCTCTCACTGTTGTGGCCTCTCCCGTTGCGGAGCACAGGCTCCGGACGCGCAGGCTCAGCAGCCATGGCTCACGGGCCCAGCCGCTCCGCGGCATGTGGGATCTTCCCGGACCGGGGCACGAACCCGTGTCCCCTGCATTGGCAGGCGGACTCTCAACCACTGCGCCACCAGGGAAGCCCGATTGTGGAGCTTTAATCCGCTGCTTCTGTGGCTGCTGGGAGAGATTTCCCTTTCTCTTCTTTGTTCTCACAGCTCACAGGAGCTCAGCTTTGGATTTGGCCCTGCCTCTGCGTGTAGGTCGCTGGAGGGCGTCTGTTTTTTCGCTCAGACAGGACGGGGTTAAAGGAGCCGCTGATTCGGGGCCTCCGGCTCACTCAGGCCGGGGGTTGGGGGATGGGGGTAGGAGGGGCACTGCTTGCGGGGCGGGCCTGCGGCGGCAGAGGCAGCGTGACGTTGCGGCAGAGGCCGGCGTGACGTTGCACCAGCCTGAGGCCCGCCGTGCGCTGTCCCGGGGAAGTTGTCCCTGGATCCCGGGAACCTGGCAGTGGCGGGCTGCACAGGCTCCGCGGAAGAGGGGTGTGGGGAGTGACCTGTGCTCGCACACAGGCCCCCCGGTGGCGGCAGCAGCAGCCCTAGCGTCTCCCGCCCGTCTCTGGGGTCCGCGGTTTTAGCCGCGGCTCGCGCCCGTCTCTGGGGTTTGCGCTTTCAGCCGCGGCTCGCGCCCGTCTCGGGGGCTCGCGCCCTCAGCCGCGGCTCGCGCCCGTCTCTGGGGTTTGCGCTTTCAGCCGCGGCTCGCGCCCGTCCCGGGGGCTCGCGCCCTCAGCCGCGGCTCGCGCCTGTCTCTGGGGTTCGCGCTTTTAGCCGCGGCTCGCGCCCGTCTCTGGAGTTCCTTTAAGCAGCGCTCTTAAACCCCTCTCCTCGCGCACCAGGAGACAAAGAGGGAAGAAAAAGTCTCTTGCCTCTTCGGCCGGTGCAGGCTTTTCCCCGAACTCCCTCCCGGCTAGTCGTGGTGCACTAACCCCTTCAGGCTATGTTCAAGCCGCCAACCCCAGTCCTCTCCCTGAGCTCCGTCCAAAACCAAAACCCGAGCCTCAGCTCGCAGCCCCGCCCGCCCCGGTGGGTGAGCAGCAAGCCTCTCGGGTTGGTGAGTGCCGGTCGGCACCGATCGTCTGTGCAGGAATCTCCCCGCTTTGCCCTCCGCATCCGTCGCTGTGCACTACTCCGCGGTCCCGAAACTCCCCCCTCTGCCTCCCGCAGTCTCCGCCCGCGGAGGGGCTTCCTAGTGTGTGGAAACTTTTCCTCCTTCACAGCTCCCTCCCACTGGTGCAGGTGCCGTCCTTATTCTTTTGTCTCTGTTTTTTCTTTTGCCCTACCCAGTTACGTGGGGAGTTTCTTGCCTTTTGGGAGGTCTGAGGTCTTCTGCCAGCCTTCAGTAGGAGTTCTGTAGGAGTTGTTCCACGTGTGGATGTATTTCTGGTGTATCCGTGGGGAGGAAGGCGATCTCCGCGTCTTACTCTTCCGCCATCTTCAAGGTCCCCTCTCCAGTTCATTCTTTAGTTCATTTCTTTGAGGGGCTTCTTCTGGTCATCTCCCAGACTAAGTTAATGACTCTCATATACACATCATTTCCTGCAAAATAATAGTCATCACAGTTTAAATCATTTACTTGTTTAATGTTTATCTCTTCTATTGGAACATAAGCTTCATTAGCAGAGACTGTATGTGCCTTCTGCATCTAGCACAGCATCTTTTACATCATAGATGCTTATAGGTATTCATTGAATGAATAGTATCTTAGAGTTTAAAATCTCTGATGTAATAGACACTTTGTCAAACACTGAGAACTCAGTCTTCAACAATTATTATTTGAGCACCTCAAAGTGCATAAATAATAGTTGAGGGACTAAAAAAAATTATAGGGCACCATCCCAGCCCTCAAGAGATGTTCCATAAAGCAGATGGGCCGTTTTCACGCAACGAATTAAATACCTACATAAATCTCAAGTACAAAAAGAGTGAGTGAATGAATAGATGATTAATTGAAATGAATAAGTAGTTCATTTTAGAGTTGTATAGACCTGGATTTAAACTTGGGCAAGTTAGTCAATGTCTCACAGCTTCAGTTTTCACATCTATAGAATGAAAATTATAAATGTTCCTATCTTGTAGGGTTCTTGTAAGAAATAAATGAAATAATGATCATAAAATACTTAGTAGAGTCAGGCACTTATCACACAATAAATGTCAGCTATTTATTGCAATAGTTGCAGTTAAACGCAACAGCAGCAGTTGTAGGAGAAAGAGTAGGAGTAGGATTAGGAGTAGGAGTAGTATAGTTAGGTTCCTGAAAAGAGGCAAGGTGGGATGATTTGATGAAGGGTCTATGAATAGCATATCCTTACATTCTCAGATAGACTAGGTAAGGAACAAACTGTTAAAGACTAACGCTGCAAGATTATCTTAGATCAGGAGTTCTTAAACTTTTGGGTTTCAGGACCACCTAATATACTTAAATTAATGATGACTCTGTATTAGCATTCTCTGGAAAAAACAGAACGAATACATCTTTTTATAGATATATAGTTATATATAAGAAGAGATTTAGTATAGAAATTGGCTCACTGGTTAAGGCAGATAAGTCCCACAATCTGCCTTCTGCAAACTGGAGAACCAGGAAAGCCAGTGGTATAATTTAGTCCCAGTCCAAAGGCCTGAATACTAGGGGAGTCAGTGGTGTAACTCCCAGTCTCAGGCCAAAGGCTTGAGAACGGGGGGACTGCTGGTATAAGTCCCAGAGTCTGAAGGGCCTGAAAACCAGAAGCTACTATATCTGACATCCTAGCTCAGAAAGAGACAATAAGAATTCACTCTTCTTTCACCATTTTTGTTCTATTTGGGCCCTCAACAGATTGGATGATGCATGCCCCCATTGGTGAGGGCAGATTTTCTTTACTCAGTCTATTGATTCAAATGCTAATCTCTTCCAGAAACACAGACACACCCAGAAATAATGTTTTACCATCTGTCTTGGCATCCCTTAGCCTAGTCAAGTTGACACATAAAATTAACCATCACAGATCCCACTGAACTTTTGTTTAGGTAGATTATATCCAGTGATGTGCTGGTAAATGTTTAACAACTGGGGTAAATGTTTCTTCAAGGGCAAAATTTTAGACATGTACCATTTACTGATTTCTGTGGTATAGGCACACCCACCATGTCTGACTTCAAACTACTAATATATCATCACTGAATGTGCAGAAATGTTGAGAAACACACACACACACACACACGGTATTTCCCATATAGGGATACAGTAGATATAATACTTTCAAATATGATTTATTGAACTGTCAGTTTATGTAATTTTATTATTTTATTTTTTTGTAATTTTATTTTTAATAATACCTTTTAACTAAGTAATATTGGTATGTATTCAAATGTGAGTTCATATTAATATATAAAGTTGAAGTTTAATAAAATTAATTTTTACTCCTTTATCAAGAACATTCTTAAGTGAAGGTCATCTTTTGTTTTCAATACTGTGAATGCCTGGCTATGAAGAATGCAATGGTTACTGCTAACAGTCGGGTGCCTCTGCCTTGATTTGTGCCAGCAGTTTCACCACCATTGCTTTTGTACTATCATTGCAAATATTGACACAGTGTAAAAGGCAAATAACATCTTAGTATTCTGATGAAAATAGTTTTGACTCGTCAGTAAGTGAAGGGGTCTCAGGACAACCCCCTACAGGGATCCATAAGCACACATTGAAAATCATTGTTTTATACTGTAGACTCCTTAAGGGAAAAGGTTGACTTTAATTTTTAAAAAATTATATTGCTTATGTTATATAATTTGAAACTCATTAACCCAACTACAACATGCAGATGTACAACTCTCCAAACATGTTTTAGTCTTACAGACATTAGGTATTTATCAGTTAACGTTTGCCTACAGAACACAAGCTCTTCAGTTCCTCTATTTGCTGACCAAGAAACTGTAGAACCTCTCTTCAAAAAACCCATTGAAGAAGTAAAGTAGAATGTTTAAAATTTTATTGAGAAATAGGGAATATGTTTTTTTGGAAGTATAACTTTTAAGCCCTTTAATTCATATGAGTGTGTTAGAGTGGCTATGTAGATATAGTTTTGTTACCATGAATGTTCTCGACACTTTGGCAAAGAAGAAGTAGGCCTTTGAGAACATCATATTTTCCTCATTTCTTTGAGACATGGACAAACTCAAGTAAATACATTCAAAGTCAGAAATAGACATTTAAAAACAAACTGGCCTAATATTTCCATATGGTTGCTTTTATTTTAAATGTAGATGTGACCTATGAGAGTGAGTCCTATAAATGCTTTTTTTCCCCCAGATCTTATTTTAAATGTAGAGCTTTTCTGTCATCCTTTGAGACTTTACATATCCCCATTACTTATATGAATTATTTCACAACAGTCCTAAATAGGAAATGATTAAGAGTCTATGGAAAAACCACAGCCATGAATCCATGGTATGTTCACTGAATCATCCAAATGGTAGGGTTTCTATTTTCTCAGATGCTGTTGTCTTCAATCAGATGCCTGCCATCACCCAGATTCCTTAATCGAGATATTTATTTCTTCATACCAGCTTTGACTGTCTAATAACCTTTCATTGCACCCTGCAGGACTCTTAAAACATTTCTTGCCAGGCAGGTGTAGTGATAATCAACTTCCTCAGCTTTTGTTAATCCGTGAATGTCTTAATTTCTCTCACACTCTTGAAGCACAGGCTCCGGACGCGCAGGCTCAGCAGCCATGGCTCACGTGCCCAGCCACTCCGCGGCATGTGGGATCTTCCTGGACCGGGACACGAACCCATGTCCCCTGCATCGGCAGGCGGACTCTCAACCACTGCGCCACCAGGGAACCCTGGGATTCTTGTTTGACAGGTTTTTTCTCTTAGCACATTGAATATATTGGCCCACTGCTTTCTGGCCTCCAACGTTTCTGATAACAAATCTGATATTTTATTGAGGATCCCTTGTATGTGACAAGTCACTTCTCTTTTGCTGCTTTTGAGATTCTCTTTGACAGTAAATTAACTTCTAAATTGATTAAAAATAAGAAAAAATCTTTTATATTTACTTAGTTTTTACAATTTCCCTCACTTCTTTTCTTTGTGTAGATCTAATTTCTATCTTGTATCCTGTTCCTTCTTTTAAAAAATCTTAGTTTTTCCTTTATGATCAGCTTTGTCTTAATCTTTATTTTGCCTTACTTTTATGAAAGATATTATTGCTGTATATGGAATTCTGGGTTGATAGTTTTTTCTATTAGCATTCTAAAGATGTCATTTCCATTGTCTTCAGGCTTGTATAGTTTCTGATGAGAAGTCTATTGAAACTCATATTTGGTCCTTGGTATAAAATTTTCCTTTTTCTCTGCTCTCATGATTTTCTATTTATCTTTGATTTGAAGCAATGTGACTATGATGTATTTAGGTGTGTTTTTACATTTGTAACATAATTTTTTTAATCCTGCTTGAGGTTCTCTGGGATTCTTGAATCTGTTTCATTAATTTTTCAAAAATCCTTGGCCATTTTTACTTCATCTATTTCTACCTCATTTCTCTTTCTTCTACTTCTGGGACTTCAATTACTTGCATGTCATATTGTTTGATATTGTGTCCTAGCTCTTGGAGGCTCTATTCTCCTTACTTCCCCTCCCCTCATCTTTTTCTTTTCTCTTGGTGTTTCTGTTTGGAAAATTTCTATTGATGTATTGGCAAAGTTACCTATTCTTTATTCAATTCTAGTCTGCTAATGAGCCTGTCAAAGAACTGCTAATAAACTTAACCTCTGATATTGTGCTTTTGCTAGCATTTCCACTAATCTATTTTAAAAGCTTCCACCTCTGTGAAATTCCCCATTTGTTTTTGCACGTTGTTTACTTTTACATTTTGTCTTTTATTAATCACAGTTATTAAGGTATTTTTTTGTGAGTTCCAATATCTGAGTCATCTCTGAATCTGGGTTTATCTCTTGACAAAAGTTTTTTTTTCCCAGCTTTTTAGTGTGTCTCAATTTTTGACTAAATGTCATACATGTATAGAACAGAAAAGACTAAGGTAGATACTGCTTATGCCCAGATATGGGTACATCTCTCTTTATATCAGACAGTTAATGTGGGGTTGTTGTACAGTAAGAATTTGTTCTTTGCCTCGAGTTCCTGGGATGGGGCTTCTAAACCCTTGGAATTTCCTGAGTGATAGGAGTGTCTTTAATCTTTGTGGTGGGCTCAAAGGGATTAGAGTTTTGAGGCTTTGAGCCACATGATATCAGCCTGACCTTCTGACCACTGGAGAGGTGTCAGGGGCTGGAGATTGCTTTCTGTCACATGGCCAGTGGTACAATTAATCATACCTATGTAATGAAACTCCAGTAAAAACTCTGAACGTTAAGGGTCATTTGAACTTCCTGGTTGGTGAGCACATCAGTGTGCCAAGACGGTGATGCATCCTGATTCCATGGGGAGAAGGCATGGAAGCTCCATGTTTGGGATCCTCCAAGACCTTGCCCTAAGTGTTCTTTACTTGGCTAAACCTTATTTGTATCATTACAGCAAAACTAGTCATAAGTATAATGTTTCCTGAGTTCTCTGGTTTATCCTAGAGAATTATCAAACCTGATAGGTTTGCGGGAACCCCCAAATTTGTGGTAAGTTGGTCAGAAGTGTGGGCAGTCTGGGTATATCTAAATTTATGAGGGAATTTTGTTGGGGACTATGACCTCAACTTTGGAGTTTGCATTAACTCCAGTGGATAATATTATATCACACACAGCCAAAAAGTACATGAAAAGGTACTCAGCATCACTAATCATCGGGGAAATGCAAATCAAAACCACTATGAGATATCACCTCACACCTGTTAAGATGTCTTTTATTAAAAAAAAAAACAAGATATAACAAGTGTTGGCAAGAATTGGAGAAAAGGAAACCCTTGTACACTCTTGGTTGGAGTGTAAATTGGTACAGCCATGATGGAAGAGTATAGAGGTTCCTAAAAAAAAAAAAAAAAAAAAACCAAAAATAGAACTACCATGTAATCCAGCAAGCCCCCTTCAGGGTAATGCAGGAAATGAAATCAGTATCTCAGAGACATCATTGCAGCATTATTCACAATCTCCAACATATGAAAACAATCTAAGTGTTAATGGATGAATAGATACAGAAGATGTCAGAAAATGTAAACATATAATACGATTTGGTCATGAGAAGAAAGGAAATCCTGCATTTGTGACAAGGATGAGCCTGGAGGATATTGTGCTAAGTGAAATAAGCCAGACAGAGAAAAACTATATGACATCACTTGTTATGTGGAATCTTAAAAAAAAAAAAAAAAAAAAAGTCAAACTCAGAAACATAAGGTAGAATGGTAGTTCCCAGGGGCTAGGTGGGGGAAATGGGGAGATGCTGGTTAAAGGGTACAAACTTTGTTATAAGATGAATAAAGTCTTCAATATTTAATCATTAAAGTTCAGTAGCAATCATTAGCATTAGCAGACATCTGCTTTGTATTGGTGTAGGATTTCGGGGCCCAAAATCATTTCCTGCCTCCCTCCCAGGAGAGAGGGTTTTTATTTCTATCCTGCCCTCAGCAACACTGGATCTCTACTTGTATCTGGGGCTAGACTGTTCGCTACCCCACACGCCCCCCCCCCGCCCCCACACAGACAGCTAGGTTTTGTTTCTGTTCCTTCCTTAAGCGCAATGGAATTTTCTCTGAGCCTTGGAGGTAAGAGGGCTTGCTGCCCCTGCTCTAGCAGCTTAAGACTTTTAAGAGAAGGGTTTGGGAAAGCAGGTGAGTCTTTGGGCATGTCACCCAATAGCCGCCTATCACTTCATGTTTGCCTGTGCCACTAAAGGCATCTCTGCAGGTCTCCTGCCCTGCTCCCAAACTTTCTTGTTTGTGTTTGGTAAAGGTCTAACTTCTCCTTTGGAAGTCCCTAGATATTCTAAACTGACATGCTACCCACACTTGGCCTTTAAGAATGTTTTTTTGTTTTGCTTTTAAAACATGTATTTATTTGGTTGCACCAGGTCTTAGTTGCGGCAGGCGGGCTCCTTAGTTCTGGCTAGCCAGCTCCTTAGTTGCAGCACGTGGGCTCCTTAGTTGTGGCATGCAAGCTCTTAGTTGCGGCATGCACGTGGGATAAAGTTCCCTGACCAGGGATCGAACCCAGGCCCCCTGCACTGGAATTGCAGCCTTATCCACTGCACCACCTAGGACTCCTAAGAATTTGTTAACATTTTAGTTGATTTCTTCCTATCCAGCCATCTTTGACTCTTGTGCTCTACTAAAGATGAAATGGGGGACTTCCCTGGTGGTGCAGTGGTTAACAATCCGCCTGCCAATGAAAGGGACATGGGTTCGAGCCCTGGTACTGGAAGATCCCACATACGGTGGAGCAACAAAGCCCCTGTGCCACAACTGCTGAGCCCGCATGCCACAACTACTGAAGCCTGCGTGCCTAGAGCCCATGCTCGGCAACAAGAGAAGCCACTGAAATAAGAAGCCCATGCACCGCAACTAACAGTAGCCCCCGCTCGCCGCAACTAGAGAAAGCCCACGTGGAGCAATGAAGACCCAATGCAGTCAAAAAAAAAAAAAAAAAAAAAAGATGAAATGGTTTATTTCACAGATACTGAGTCCCATCAATTTACTTGGTTATCTTGAGGCCTCAACTATCTGATAGGCTCAAGAAAAATGATTTTTATAGATTACCTGGCATTTTTTTTGTTAAGATGGAAGAAACATTCTCATGGAGATTTTTACATTCTAAGTGAAATCAGAACTCTCATCTCCTTATTCTTACAAATGAATTTTATTCATTTTCAATTATGAATAACAATTACATTAGAATCTTGACTAGAATTTTACTAAACTAACTTTGGTGGGATGAACAACATTATAGTATTTGGTCTTCTTATCCAGAAATACTGGTTTTTCTACTCATTTATAGAAAAAGCACACTCCAGGTTCCTTATGATATAGAGTCAATGATTTAATTGATTTTAACTTAAATTCCATATTAGCACAAACATAGAGGTGGCTTCTGTTATTAAAACACAGTTAAAGATAAACAGGAAAATCAGAAATTATTAGATTGGAACCAAATAATCATGTAGGTATTGAGAATCGTAACAGAAAGTAAGCATTGTTTTAGCTCTGAGATTCCTAAGAGACAAATCAAAATGCAAATAGTGTGTTATATAGTTCTCTTAGTTTAATACAAAGAATGCAATTTTATCAGGAGAAATTTTTCTTGCACTGAATCCTAGGAGGACTTTTTAATGCAGTTCCTTTTAGAAATAACAAGATACAAATTGAGTTCAAACACTGTTTGGTCGAAAATAGTCAAATGTCTTTCAAATGACCACTTCTTTTCCTCACCATAATAAATGCCAAGAGCACATTTCCTATATTAATAGAAAAATCAATAAGTGTGAAAAGCTGAAGTAACCCTGACAAGTTTTTCAGAACAGTTGTTGAAAATATTTAGAAAACACCTTTAGTTGGAAAACAGCAGAAACAAAAATAGAAATATCACATTTCATATATGCAATAGAATACAATGCTGAGTTTAGTTCCATAATAAAAGTCATACCAATTTTTATGTGTGGCCAAGGATGGAAGTATGGATAAAGAAAAAGAACTGAAATCAAGGTAAAGATAACTCTGCTTACTGCCTTCAAGTCTTGTTTGGAGAGGAACCTCTGGAAAACCATGAGTTAGGATAATGCTAGTCTACTAGCATGTCAGAGGCAGAACCCTTATAATCTCTAGAAATATAATTTGTCATTCCTCCAGGTAACTCCCTTAAGGGGGTTTGGTTCCACCAATGAATAAAGTTCCTAATTCTATACTAAGTTCATCCTTTGGGACATCAATCTCATCTCTTGCCTCTTCCCCAAGCTTCTTCCACCAGGGTGCTTGTATATGCTTCAGGGTGGTAAGATGGGCCTGCTTGGCCTTGGCTGCCACAGGCCTGGATCTGCTTAGGAAGAGCTCAGGTTCTTTTCCTTCTGCCTCCTTCAGACTTGGTGCTTCTGTAGTAAACAGAAAATAAAAAGGTGAGTGGGAGAGTTCTGTACCAAACAAACAGGAACTTGGAAACTACAGTGTTGGAACTCTGCAATAGCAGGCAAAAACAAGGTTCCAACTCTGAGTCTATTATTATTGTCAGCTGTAGATGGCATGTGACTATTCACAAGTTGTAGCCCATGCTTCTGTGTTTAAAGGGAAAGAATAAAAGAAAGAGGTAGATTTTTTTAGATGGTTTATTTAAAAGAGCAGGAACTTTTAATATAATAGCAGAATCCTTACTGTAGGGATTCTGTACAGAGGCTCAGTTCCAGCCACCTATCCATTCAAAAACACAAAATTTGCAAGTAATGGCACTAAAGAGAGGACCCTGGCCCTTTTTGCTCCACAAATACTAAAAGTGTTTCAGAGGCCATTTGAGACACTGGCTTCATGGATGGGATCTTTCATTAAATGCACCAGTGGTTGTGAGAAGCAGATGAATTAATTTTTGTGAAAACACTTCATTAAAGTGCCACCATAACCACTCTCATCATCTACTTTTAAAATATGTTCAAAAAGCTTTTCATACTATATAACAGAATCTGGCTAGTAGGGCTCAGCATCTTTATAATTAATAACTTTTCTGAGTTGACACATATCAATGATCACAAGGCTGAGGGAAGCAGTCAAGAAGGTTATGGGGTCTGCATCATTTGAAATCATTGTGTGGTGATATGATCTAGAAGGAGAAATTTCTGAGGATAGGAGATGGGTTAATAGACCACTAAATGGTGTTTTCCTTCTGAAGATCTAGATGTCACAAAATCTTACATAGGCTGTTCCTTTTAGGAAGCAAAAATGGAATGAGCACATACTCATCAACTGTTCGATGTTGGTGCTGATCCGAGCCATCAGTGCCTCCCTGTGCTGTTGGGCTCTCTCTTCTAGAGCCCTGCCCATGAAGTAGTGTTGCAGTCGTTCTTGTGCTTGGGAATGGAGCTCCCTGCTGATCACATCTGATACCTCAGAGCCCTGGGAACAAAGGACAAAAAAAGTGTCACATGAAGGACACATATATCAAAGTATGTTTCACTTAACCACTTAGTAGAGGTTCTAGAATGCTTAGCTGTCTCTCATCAATTGAATGTTATGGTTGATATCTACCTTGTACTCTTGAACAAGCATTAAATAGCCTCTTAAAAGCAGCTTTAAATGAAAATGCAGGTGGGCCAGATTCTTTTTGGTATGCTCCTATACCTCACTTCCTCACATAGTATGGTATTCTGGGAGAAGAGATAAGATTGAGAAATCATAGTGAAAATTACAAATGGTTTGGTAAAGATACTGGCCTGGAAGAGGAGTAACAAGACCAATCCTTTTGTTCTAGCCCCACCTGGTAAGACTACCTAACTTCTTGTCCTATCCCCACTCCCAAACTTATCTAAGCCATAATGTTATAATGGCTTCTAATTTCACAGAACAAGGGACAAAATCATTCAAAGGACCATATTCTTTTGGCTAGTCAGCTACTTTAAAAGGAACTTACCTAATTAGTTTGGACAAGGATGAAATAATCTCAACATTGAAGCTGACAGAGCTTCTGACACCCCAGCTTTCTCAAATATTCCAGTTCATGGATCTTGGATACAGCCCTGTTCCAGCTAACACCTTACTTTTCAGCCACAGAGTATCAGGTGTACTAGAGTATGGCTAAAGCAGCACTTCTTTTTTTAACAGGAGAATGCATCACAATCACACACAGTGCATTAAAAAAAAATAGAGATCAAAGACCTAAACATAAGGACTAAAACTATAAAACCCTTAGAAGAAAAGACAGAGGAAAAGCTTCATGATATTAGATTTGGCAATGATTTCTTAAATATGACACTGAAGGCACAGACAACAAAAAACCAGACAAACTGTACTTCATCAAAATGAAAAAGTTTTGTGTATCAAAGGACACTATCAACAGTAAAAAGGCAGCCCACAGAATGGAAAAAAATGTTTGTAAATCATACATCTGATAAGGGATTAATATCCAGAATATACAGAGAACTTCTAAAACTCAACAACACAAAAACAAACGACCTGATTAAAAAATGAGCAAAGGACTTGAATTGAAATTTCTCCAAAAGAGATATACAAATAGCCAATAAACATATGAAAAGATGTTCAAAATCACTAATTATTAGAGAATGCAAATCCAAATCACAATACCATTTCACATTCATTAGGATGTGAAAATAATAAATGTTGGTGAGGATGTGAAGAAGTCTTGCTGATGCAGTACGGAAAACCACTAATTTGAAGTGAAGTCTCCTTTACTATTGACTTTACTTATATGGTCCACGTAATTATAAGAAGACGCCAAATCCATTGACTACGGTAAAGCAACTGCATTACCTTATGCCAAAAATAAATGTACATATACAGCTGAGACACTTATTTGTTGGTGAATATCACCCACTGCAATAATGTAACACTAGTACCATGGCACAAAAGCCTACATACTGGATGTCTTCTGATATAGTCATCCACTTGTTGCTTCAGTTCAACTCTGCGTGCATCAGTGAGTTCTCTGAGTTCTTGCCAAGGAGCAAATAGTTTCTTTTTCTTACGGCACTTTGCTAGGAATTTAAGAGTCTGGGACGAAAAAAAAAGATTTGTGATTTTTTTTCTTCCCTAACAGAATTATTTCCTTCCTACAAAAACATATGATAGTGACAACAGCTGTTAACCCTCTTATGTATGGGGAGAAAGATAGGATTGTGACTGGGGTGACAGAGGACAATAACTTTATCGTTATATTCTTCTGTAGTGTTTTAATATTTTACAAGGATATATTCATGTATTATTTGTACAGAAGGCAATAAAGAAAAAAAAAGGGAAATCAGCTTTGGGTTCTAGTCTTAATTCTAGTCCCTTATAAAACTGTTTGATTTGGGGCAAGTCATTCAATCTCTATAGGATAGGTTCTATGTCTACAGAAAACAGGGATCCCAATTGTACTTAGCCAAAGGATTGTAAAGATCAAGGAGAAGGTATACAAGAAAAAGCTTGGTAAATGAATGTGCTTTCTCCTGTCCTTCAGAATGAATTCCTGGTAAGAAATCTTTTAACAGGCAAGATGTGGAGACACATCTGAAATTATTCTGCCCAATTTTTTTTCACTCTTCTCCCTTCTTTGTAGTTTTTATTTTCATCAAAGTTATATGTTCACATTGCTTAAGGCAATGGTTGGCAAATTATGGCCCACAGGTCAATCCAGCCTGCTGCCTGTTTTTGAACAGCTGAAAAATGGTTTTTTACATTTTATATGATTACAAAGTTCAAAAGGAAAAGAATTAATTCATGACATGTGAAAATTATGTGAAATTCAAAATTCAGTGTCTACAAATGTTTATTGAAACAAGAGTCATGCTCATTTGTTTACATACTATCCACAGCTTCCTTTGGGCTACAACTGTAGAGTCGAATAGTTCCAAGAAACTGTATGACCTGCAAAACCTAAAATATTTTACTGTTTGATGCTTTCCAAAAAGTTTGTTGATATAACTATTGTTTAAAGTGTCAGTTTTAGAAGAATTGTTAAAAACCTCTCCCCCAAAGACAGCAACTTTAGTTCTTTCAGGTTTTTCTTCTGATGTTTATCTCCATCTACATTTTTGTGATTTTTTTCAGTGATAGGTATTATCTATTGACTTTCTTGTATGAAAGATAAGGACTTAGCTCTCTTTCACACATACTTTCTATATCTCCAAATATCCAATATTATTAAATCATAATTTTAGTTAATGTTCAGTGTTACATTATTATGACTACATAAAGGCTATTCATTTTTCAACCATGTAGTGATGATTACTTTTTCTTCCTTGCATATTTTTATTTTCACTGGAATTAATAACTATTATTTTCCTGTGCTTATTTTTCTATATATTTATCACTGATTATCACAATTTCTGCCCTAACTGTTCATACATTAAAACACATCAGGCAATCTATCAAATTAATTTCCTTAGATACACATATTCTGGAGCTTTCTGACTTGTTCCAATCTGGATAGATTATTCCCTATGCTTGGTGCATAGCTGCCATCCCGAGATCTCCCATTCCCCATCATCTTGGTGACTCTTTTCATCTTTCCTT
The DNA here is from genome assembly GCF_008692025.1 of Phocoena sinus. Lineage (NCBI taxonomy): Eukaryota > Metazoa > Chordata > Mammalia > Artiodactyla > Phocoenidae > Phocoena > Phocoena sinus. The sequence goes on along the minus strand of NC_045766.1, from coordinate 77,247,389 downwards.
TGTGTTTCCTGGATTCCATGTTGTCCTTTCTTGGGTTATTCCTTTGTTTCAGAGACTTTGTGATGCATAAAAATGTCTTTAGTTATCTTTACCTTTAACTGGTGGTTTAGTTGGATGTAGAATTCTAATTGGAAATCATTTTCCCTCAAACATTTGACAGCCTTACTCCAATATCTTTTAGCTTCCAATAATGCTGTTGAGGAGTACTTTTCACCCCCATGTATTTCACAATAATGTGAAATAGATGTGAGTGTATTTTTGTCATTGTATTGGACATTCAGTCTTTTTAATCTAAACCACATGATATTCAATTCTGAGAAATCTTAAATTATTTGATTTCTTCTCCTCCAGTCTTTTTTTTTTCTTTGTTTCAAATGTTTGACCTCCTAGACTGGTTCTGGTTTCTTTTTGCCCTGCTCTCTAGATTTCCCAAACCTTTTTTTCTAGCCCTTTTATTATGTCTTTTTTTTTTTTTCTATCAAATTTTATTCCATTTGTTCCCTGTTATCCAGCATCTTGGTTTTTGTTTCATGTATTATTTTCTTTTAGCTCTCGGAGAAAATAATACATTTTAAAAGTTTTCTTATCCCTGCAATATCTCTATTTCCACCAAGTAGTTTTATTCTATTTGTTTTGGCCTTAGCTTCCCGCAGACGTCCAGTGATACTTTCAGCTGATATTTAAGAGTGGGCACTAAAAAGCTGTTTAGAAATGCTGAGCAGATGGGTAGGGTTTATCTATTCTGTACTTCTTTATAGGGCTACTGAACTGGGCTGTTTCATTGGAGTACCTCATTGTGAGTACATGTATAACTATTCCCTTGGGCTGTTCAGATTTCCTAAAGAAAATGTTTTCAACCTACTGTTTACAGGATACAAGCCTGGCTGACAGCACTGAGACCTGAGAAGAAAAAAGGGCTTGGAGGTTTTCACATTCAGTATAAAGATTTCCTTAATACCCTTGTTTTTACTATAGTACTTAAGCCTTCAACTGCGCTTACATTCTCCTATTGAGAGATTTTCTCCTTTTCTTCTATTCTTCCCTTTTCTTGATTTTTCTTCCTTGCTTCTCCTTCTATCTTTCCTCTACTTCCTGCTTTTAGTATGAAGCCAGGCTTATGATGCTACTCTGGAAACTCAGAGTAAAGTTTCCAGAACAGAGGAATTTTTGCCCTTAGATCAGAAAAGTCCACCTTGACATCTCTGTCTCTTTTCCTCATTCTTTGTCATTTTAGAACTCTCTGAAATTGTATTTATCTCCCAATGTTTATTTTTTCAACTGGTTTGTTTCAGTAAGTGCTTTTGTTGTTGGTCTTTAATAGATATGTATATTTGATACTGTTTTGCTATAATCAAGTAGCAAGAATTAGCTATCATCCTGGCTCTAGAGAGCAGATGCCAGCAAACATCACCTTCTTTCTGAGCTGCTGCTGCTGCTTTTTTTTTTTTTTTTAAGAAGGAACAATTAGGTTTATTTGCTTGTGCCAGGAAATATCTCACATACATTGCTATAAAAACCATGTTTATCACTTTAGTGTGGAATTCTTTAGAAGCATTGGCAAAGTCAGCTTTGGAAACTGGATGCACTGAACTGGTGGATGCCACAAATGGAAAATTCTAGAAGGCAGCCAGACCTGCCCTTGTGCTTGTCACTAGTTTCCAGTCTTTGATTTCCAGGTTTTGGCTCTTTCAAAGCCATTTTTCACATTTCTGAAATCAAGAATGGCCTGAGAAATCTCTTCATTTGTGTGCATCAAAAATGAACCTAGAGTAAAAAGAGACATTCAGAAAGTTCTGGGTGACGAGAATATTTTCTTCTACCACTAAAATGGTGCATATTTCTGTAGTTCTTAATTTGAAACAAACTCAGGCATATCTGAATAGCAAACGGTTATTCTCCCAGCATCAGATCCTCGAGGATGGTAAAACAGGTTTTTAGGATTGTGTATGATTATAAAGACCAAACTTCAGATAAGCATATGCAATTAGACCTCACTCATCCATTGCAGGCTGTCATCAGCAATGGCAATCTCTTTATTAAAAACATTCTTAGGTTTGGTTCTATCGTGACCATTTTTGTAGTTTTAGTTCTTTTTACCTTCTTTATTTTTTTTAATTGAGGTATAATTGACATACAATATTATATTAGTTTCAGGTGTCCAACATAATGATTCGATATTTGTATATATTGGGAAATGATTGTCACAAAAAGTCTAGTTAACATCTGTTACCATACGTAGTTAGAGAATTTTTTTTTTTCTTGTGATGAGAACTTTAAGGATTTACTGGGGCTTCCCTGGTGGCGCAGTGGTTGAGAGTCTGCCTGCTGATGCAGGGGACACAGGTTCATGCCCCGGTCTGGGAGGATCCCAAATGCCGTGGAGCGGCTGGGACCTTGAGCCATGGCCGCTGAGCCTGCGCGTCCCACAACGGGAGAGGCCACAACAGTGAGAGGCCCATGTACCGCCAAAAAAAAAAAAAAAAAAAAAAAAAAAAGATTTACTGTAGTTGTCAGTTAAATAGCATTGGCTGATGTCAAGAACTGAACTGATCTGATAAAAAAAAATTGGCAAATCTTGTCATAGTTTTGGTGTCTCTGCAGTATATGAGGCTGTGTCCTTACATGAGGGGTCTAAGTCATTTTTGAAAACTAGTAGCACCTCATTGACAATAACAAAAGATTACAAAAATTTCAAGTCAAGAAAGAATCACATTTTGGATTCTTTAGGGGTCAGCACACTTCTCCATGTTGAACTGTTTCTCTCTCTCTTTTAAAATTTATTTATTTAATTAATTTATTTTTGGTTGCGCTGGGTCTTCTTCATTGCTGTGCATGGGCTTTCTCTAGTTGTGCACAGGCTTCTCATTGCAGTGGCTTCTCTTGTTGCAAAGCACGGGCTCTAGACACGTGGGCTTCAGGAGTTGTGGCTCACAGGCTCTACAGCACAGGCTCAGTAGCTGTGGCACAAGGGCTTTGTTGCTGCACGGCATGTGGGATCTTCCCGGACCAGGGATCGAACCCATGTCCCCTGCCTTGGCAGGTGGATTCTTAACCACTCGCTACCAGGGGAGTCCCAACAACTGGTTCTCTTTCTTTCTTTTTCATTTTTTTTTTTTTTTGCGGAACGCAGGCCTCTCACTGTTGTGGCCTCTCCCCTTGCAGAGCAACAGGCTCCAGACGCGCAGGCTCAGCGGCCATGGCTCATGGGTGCAGCCGCTCCACGGCATGTGGGATCTTCCCAGACCAGGGCACGAACCCATGTCCCCTCCATCGGCAGGCAGACTCTCAACCACTGCACCACCAGGGAAGCCCAGCAACTGGTTCTCTTAATGGCTTAATTCCCAGGAATTAGGACAAAGTGGCTTCTCTCAGGATCCTTGTTCTCCACATGGACACTGTCACCTTCCCCCAGCACAGCTGTGTGATGAGGTTCTATCTTTTGTTGAGTGTTAGGTCCAATATGCACGTTTCCAGATATGGTATAAATGAAGCTTGATCACCCTTTAGGAATAGGCTGGGAATGCTTTGCTCCTTGGTCCAATCTTAAGTCCAAATATAAAGTTGGTGTGTAAGTGTAAATCTTGGACTTGATTCCCAGGGCTTCTCCAGAAATGACAGCAACAGTAACACCATCCTTACGGGTTTAGGGATTTTGCTGCTTTTTACTTCCTGGTACCAAGGCTCCACCATCTTCTGTGAGCTCCTCAAATTAACCCACAGCTGTAGGCCATGGACTGACTCCTCCGAGCAAGGCATCTCTGCACAATGCCCCAGCCCATGGTCATCCACTGCAGGTCTCCTGTGTTCAACTGACCAGCATGTCCACAGAAGTCTTCGCTGGCCATGATAACCCCCTTCCAGGAGGTAATACACTGTTTCAAAACCTCAGTGTGGGTGATCAGGAAATCCACCCGGTCTACCGCCTTTAAATTCATCAAACAGTAAAAATGGATCCAGATTTTTAAACTAAGGTCAGCCAATGCTTCTGCGGACCCATGCTCCAACCCCTTCTGACTGCTCCCAGCTAAGCACTGAGGGTAACCTTGCAGGATGCCATATAAAGGCTAAAATGCGAGCACGCTGAGGCTTAGCAGATTGCAGTGCTCTGCAGAAAGAAAAGTCATTTGCCACTTGCACCAAACTGCAGAGGACCATTTAAGCATCCCTGGCCATCTCCCTTGGAGACTCCCCTGGGAGTCTAAAGCTGGCCGGGGAGGGTGGGGTCCTGCTAACTGATTGAAGGCACCGGCCCCGCCTGGCCCCATGGGTACCCGGTACTCCAGTGTGCTTGGGGGCCCCTTCTGAGCTTAAGAGATGAAAAAGCAAGAAAAGAAAATCCTGGAACATTAAAAAGGAAAAGACAGCTAATTCTTCAAATTTAATTCTAATACTATACCACTACATAGAACTCCAACTTGTTTACGTAAGGATGTGTAATTTGAAATTAGCAGGTGTACATAAGGTTTTCTTGATTTTTATCTATCTGAAAAACAATGCCTCTCTTTTACGCAAAGTGAGGGACAGAAGGTAAACAACAGTTCTGGCCTTTGTCTGCCAAGGACACTAATAACCAGTTCCTCCTGAGGGATAAGTTCAATGAAATGATATTCCAACTTCCTTCTGTGAAATTGATAATTATTTCCTTTTCTTTGTTATCAAGGTCATCTGCAGTGCTAATAGAAATATAAAGTGAGTCAAATATGTAATTTTTAATTTTCTGGGAGGCAGAATAAAAAGGTAAAAACAGGTGAAATTAATATTTTGCATGTACTGAGTTACATAAGCATAACTCAATATATGTAAAATATTAGCATTTCCAAATGTAATTAAGACTCCGTGCTTCCACTGCACCACTGCAGGGGACACAGATTCCATTCCTGGTGGGGGAACTAAGATCCTGCATGCTGCCATGGAGCCCAGCCAAAAAAAAAAAAGTCGGTAGCCACGAGGTAAAGGTATTAGAAAGGACCCAAGGCACTGATATCCATGGGTCCATGGGTTAATCCTTAGATGGCACTGCTTAGCAGAGGGTAAACAGCAGATGTGGGTGTGATTCAGAGATGGTGCAGGACTGTTTGTTGCACACATGGCCTAAAATCCCCAAAAGAGCCTGAGAAAGATGGAGGCAGCAGACATCTCTTCCTATTTCCCTAGTATTTACTCTGTTTTTTAAGTGGTTTAAAAAAATCTTTGTAAAAGCTTAATCAGAAAAATCAATAAGGAGACTGTTCAAAATCTATCACTGTGAAAAACTGAAATTGACCTAAAGTTTAACAATAAGGGATTTAACAATAGGGATTAACAAACAAACAAAGTTTAACAAAAAGGGATTTAGGTCAATAAATTGACCTAAAGTTTAACAATAACAATAAACAATAAATAAGTTTAACAATAACAATAACAATAAAACTAAATGCTACATGATCTGAAATCCTAATATGAACGTTAACTATGTATAATAACTAGATATTAGGAAAACTGGTCATTAAGTGAAATAGACAGCCTTGTACTATGCTTTTCCAAGGCAATAAAATATTACTATGCTCCAGATAAATCCCAGGAAGATCATCATTTAAGAACACCATTCTATAATTCAAGAATTATAATGATCTAATTATACCTAATGTATTATCTGTGCATTAAAAAACATCTAATATGATAAGCTGCTCCTACGCAGGACTTTACAATTGACAAAATACTTTCCCATAAATTAGGTCATCTGATCCACATAACAACTGAGTGAAAAAGATAGGGTAGACATTCATTCATATGTCAAGCACATGCAGGAAGCTGACAATAAATAAGACTTCGTTCCTTACCCTTGAGATTCTCATTGCTCAAGTAAGAAAGAAAAAAATTAACAAATAACACTGCATTTTGGTAAATGATGTACAAGGGTCTATGGAAATACTAAGGACTGAATGTCTAAATCATTTTGGCCAGTGATAAGGATGTTCTCATCTTAAGAAACTAAGGCTCAGAAAAGCTAAGTGACTTGACCAAGACTTTACAGCAGATAAACAGGAAAGTCAGATTTGAACCCATGTCTTTGCCTCCTAATCCAGTACTCTTTTTACTAACTCAGACTCACTGCTCTTTGAAGTGTGACAGCTGCTTTATACTCCACAAGAGATGGCCTCTGTTGGCGAAAATTCTTCCTTTCCCTGTACCCTCTCCAATGTTTCTGGATAATCAATGCTGATTTCTCTTCTATTTCCCGATTATGTTTTTCCACCTGACCTAAAAAGATAACAAACACTATTACAACATACTCACTTCTATGCTTTCTCAAGTTTTAGAATCAGGACAATGAAAGTACCAACAATCTTGCAGTCCTTTTATTTTTTTCAATATTGATTTTCCCAATTCTATTATTTTACAATGGTTATAAGATTTTAGAAACAAAGCGCTCCAAAAGCTTTCTCAGATTATGCATCTTCTTTGGAAAAGACTCATCGTTTTTTTTGTCTCAGAGGAATGAGAAAAGGGCTAAAAATCCAAGATAGCAAGAACATTTAGAATAAAATCCAAGATAGCAAGAACATTTAGAAAAAAGAATCACAAGTAAATAGTTAGAAAGTCATTCAGTACTACCAAAAGGGAAAAGCACATTGTGTATATATGTTACCTACTCTGCGTGGTTCTAAATTTCTCTTTAGTCACTCAGTTCTACAGATGACTTTCTTTTTACTTTCTGGGAGTTAGGCAGCATACAGTCTAGGGTTCACAGTAGCTAAGTGACAGAATAAGGTGGAAGGTAAAAATAAAAAGCGATATATTTGAGAGACAGTACCAAAAATTTATAGGATTTAGTGGTGAATTAGATGTGGAGGGGGGAAAAAATTCTAGGATGTCTCATAGATGGGACACTGAGTAGACTGTTGGTGCAATTACCTGAGAGATGAGGAATACAGGAAGAGGAAATCAGTGAGGGAAGATAATGACTAGTTTTGAGGATGCTTGTGGATATCTAAGTAAAGCTAACCAATAGGCAGCTGGCTACAGGGCCAATGTAGTAGGCACTAGCCACAACTGGTTACATAAATTTAAAGAAAGTAAAATAAAATTTTAGATCCTCAAGTGCACTAGCCACATTTCAAGTCAACAGCTACCTCTAGCCATTGGTACTGTGAAGATATAGAACACTTCATTTTGTAGAAAGTTCTACTGGGCAGGGCTGGTCTAGAGCTTAGGAGAGAGGGTGAGGATGCAGACAAGATTCCAGAGTGCTAAGCACTCAGTTGGTAGTTGAAGCTGCAGTTATGGATGGGATACCTCAGGAAGAGCAACATGAAAATAATGGGGTAAGGATGGAACCCTGGGAAACATCTGTATTTAAGGGAAAGAAAGAGAAATATGAGGCTAGTGAAGGATACTGGGAATGAGTAGTAGAAGGGGGAAGGAGTAGAACTAAAAAGGAATCTTGAAATGACTCAGATCTCCCAGAGTACACTTTAATATTAATTTCAGCTTAGTGTGTCGAAAGTGGCAAGAGGTGTCACAAGGTTTGTACTGAGTTCTGAGGGCAGAATGTAGCAATATTCTAACACCTTACTTAAGTTCAAGGGGGTTCTTTCTTTATGTCAAGGACAGATATCTTTAAGCATAAAATTTTGTTTCACTAATTTATCTGAAAGAAAAGAAAAATTACTGGAGAGATTGCTCATCATAAACTAATAGGCCTTAATCAAAAAAAAATAGTCACTTTTTTTGACTCAAGAGATTTAATAAGATTTATCTGAAAAAGGAGAAACAGGGAAAAGGTCCACATTAAAAAAAATAAATCATCAGGTAGCTGGGAAATTTGGTTTATTAAAAGATATCCTAATCAGTCTTAATTACACTTATAAAATTGATACTGCCACACACCTGGATGAACTATTTCAAGCATACTCAGCCGTAATTCTCGGGAAAGTCTCATGGCTCTCTGCCTTTGAAGTTGCAGTTGTAATCTGCAGTCCTCTTCTTCCTTCTGTCTACTTAGCTTCAGTAACATCTTTGTTCGCTTAGATCTGTGATGGAAACATTAAGTACACACAATTTTCATAATTATATGTCCACCCAAGAAGTATTTATGAAAAACGGCTTAACCTCACTAGTAATCATATAAATACAGACAGCAAAAAAAATTTCAAAGATAATTCCTAGTGTAGTTAGAGTATGATGAAATAAGTTTTCATGTGCTGCTCTACAACCTTTCTGAAGAAATATTTTGGATACATGCATCAAAATATTTCTGAAGAAATACTTAAAATATGTATCAAAAGCCTTAAAAATGTTAACCAATTAATTCCATTTCTAATTATTTTCATAAGGAAAAATCCAATACGTATGTAAAGACTTATGTTAAAGGATGTTCTCCATAGCATTACAACAGTAACAAGTTGAAAACAAACCATATGTCCTACAATAGTGAGTTATATAAATAAATATTGGTTCATTCACTGGACAGAATTCTATAAACTATGAAAAAATAAAAATTTCAAAGAAGCAATCACTGTCCCTAAGGCAGACAAAGAAGAGACAGAGTTATGCCCTTAAGCTCGGTTTCAAGGGGGAAGTTGAAGGGTAGTGGAATATGCCACTCTGGCATAAAGATCGTTTTGAGGTGGAGGCAAATGAGAATCAGGAAACACAGAAAGAAGCCTTCCCAGAGGATCTCTTAACTGACTAAAAGCAGAAACAGCTGAGAAATGAGGACTGCCATAAATTTCCCCTCCCAAGGAAGTTTTATGGCCATAGAGATGGAACTGCACAAATAACCCATATCTTCCATAAGTTCCCCAATATATTTACCTTCCCCAATATACTTACCTTCCCACAGTTTGTTGCCCTCAGAAGCCTAAAATTCTTTTCTTTTCACCTGTCACTTCTCTATAAATTATTCTTTGTTAACATCTATATAGGCCCCAATTTTTTTTAAGGTAAGAAGTGGATTTATTTAGAGAAATACATGTTCCATAGACAAAATGTGGTCTGGCTCAAAAGGCGAGAACGGCCCTGGGAGAAACCCACTCCACAGAGTGTGGGCCATCTCAGAGGGCGAGAGCTATATAAGACCAAATTCTAACTACCCCTTTGAGTTATGCATCATGTCAGGTTTCTTCCATGTGACGTGTGCTACACATGTTAAGAAACTGTTTTTCTCTTGTTAATCTGTTTTTGTTTTTGTCAGTATAATTTTCAGGGCCCCAACCAACGAACCTAAAATGTGTAGAGGTAAAAACTGTTTTCTTCCCCTACAAAGTCAAACAAATAAAATTAAAATACCTAAGTATCAGCACCATGATAGAGGAAGGTAAATTGTGAGCTTTCCTGCTTGTGAGGCAGCTGTTAGCTGCTTCAGTAAACCTTGCTGAGGAAAAGGGTACTTAACAGAAAACAAAGTTTCTGACCATGAAAAGTGATTAAATAAAGAAGAAACCCCCAAGAAAGTGCTTTAGCAAGGGTGTGACTATAAAAGAGTACCTCTTGTTGAATCCGAAGCTCTGATGAATCTAGGTCCATAACTGTGAGTGGTGGGCAGTCCCTCCCCCCAAAAAACATGGGAGGGAAACTACTCTGAGATAATAACCTGACCACAAAGAGACAGAAATAACCTTGGCAGAAAGCCCAGCTACAAAGGAAGTAAAAGAAATTTGTATAAACTGTTGCTGCAACTAATAGAAGAGGAAAGGTGCTGAAGCCTGGAGCAAACTGGAGATTAAAAAACTAAAAACTCATTATAATGTGAGATTTAAATAATTTTGGCTTCATGGCTGATGTCTTATAATGGATATATTTATAACTGGTCTGGTGTTGTTACATAAAGCAATGGAATTTCTATTTTACAATAGTGGAATCTTAATTAGATTCCACAGATACCCCTCTAAGTGGACAAAATCTTTAATCCTAGGATGCTTTTAAGTAAAGATTTTAATATTGCAAAGAAAAGTAAACTGGCAAATTTGGCAACTACTGTAAGACTAAACATTAAAGGTCTGAATCCATGGCATAGGGGCACCTTTAAATGTAAGATACATAGCTGAGAATGGTAGCAGGAAGATCCGTAAGGGATAACTACTCTGAGTTCACTACAAAGGTAAGGCTATACCAAGAACATCTCAGACTCTTGAATAGAAGAATATACAGTGTGACTCTCAAAATATTCATCATTTCCCAAACTTATTTAACCAAAGAAATAACTTTTTAAATATTTTTAAAGAAATAGCTAGTAGGATAGACAAACTCTGAGCAATGCTGGAATGGATTATACTTGCTTCTCATGAGTACTATTTACTTAACAGATCTGCCTGTCTAACTAGATTTATAAATTTTCAAGGGCAAAAAGTGTGCCATGTGCATTTTCCTCTAAGTGCCCAGTAACATGCTAAAAAAACCTTTCTATTATTTTAACCTTGTGAGGTACACAGACAATTATCCCCATCTTATAGATGGGAAATTTGAGGCGAGAGAGGTGGGGCAACTTGTCCAAGATCATTCAGCCCATAAGTTGCTGAGGAGGGATACAAACTCAAGTCTGTTTAACTCTCCCAATACCTAGCACAGCCTCTGGCATATATTAGGCACTTGAAGCACGCTTAAAAAATTAACGATTTTTTGGTTACCAACAAAACTCATGCCCAATGATATTCATAACTTATCTTTTAAGTCTTCTCTGAAGGAAACTTTTATCAATGAAAAGTATGTCCACTAAGGGACACAGCCAGAGTGGCTTCAATACCTTCCACTAACCCATCCAGATTCTTAGAGGCAATGGAAAGAAAACACACAGACACAAATGACTTAGCTCCTAAGGTCATTTATGATAAAGTGGAGCCATCTCGGAGGTGATTTCTCATGCAGCCTAACTTAAAGCTAAATTTTAGTTCACTATTTTAAAACACATTTGTAACTGAGAAACACAGCTGCAGTTATTAAAAGAATAGTTTCAGTTTTCTTTAAAAAAACATTGACTTCTGGAATATGCAAGTTACACTTTAGTGAACTAAAATTTAGCTTTAAATTAGGTTACATGAAATCACCTTTGAGATGGCTCTGATTTATCAACAATGACCTAAGAGCTAACTCATTTGTGTGTGGTGTGTGTGTGCTCTTTTCGTCACCTCTAAGAATCTGGATGGATTAGTCATGTAAAAACTGGGCCGTCTTCAGTATTTCATTTTTAGTTTACTTGAAATAGCAACAAATGACAAACTATGTCATATCTCAATGACCATATGTATCCATGCCATATTTACTGAGGAAAATCAGGTTAACATACTTAAACCTTTTTGTACTCATACACATTTTTACCATAATTACATATGAACAATTATGGCAACTTTTAGTTTTAAGGGTTTAATGAGATAATTGACCATTACTGGCTCCCTCTGTAGGCCTGGCCCACAAGAAAGTCTCATTAAGTGAACAGGATTGTGTATTTGTTACATCACATTCCTGTCTTACATTATGTCTTTTGCTTTTGAAAGTACATCTGGTTAATGAAGTGCTGGTACTCAGAAATGTATGAAGCAAGAATGAAAGAAACGGATTAGAATATTGAAAAAGAAAAAAAAACAACACCCCAAACTCTAAGTTTTCATTCAGCTATACTCTAATAAGATATATCTAGCCCTCTCAGATCATAATTCCTTTCACCCAAATTTTTTACCTGAAACTCCTCTGCAAAGTAATCACAGCAGATGGAAGCTTCTTTAATCTCTTTCTAGTCTGGAAACCCTTCCAATAAGCTTGAATCAAGCAAGCTGCTTGATGTAGTTTCTGAAATTAAAGGCCAGAATTAATTTAGAGACATCTCTAGGAAAGTCTTTTTTAGAAGTTTACTTCTTAAAATATCAGGCCTGGGCAAGTATTAATCTCCATTTTTAATAAGCTGAGCAGGAGGCAACATCTGCATAGGCCCAGGACAGGGAAGGCCTAAGAATATTAAACCTGATCTCCCAAAGGAAGCTCAGTTAGGCATTATCTAGAATGTATTCAAGATACAGTCTAGTTAGCTTCAAATTCTCCCTGATTAATCTCACTTCCATTCCCATTACAAGGATTTCATAGTTTTGCTTATTTAATGTTTTAACTTCTTTGCTTCACTTCCTATGCCTGGCTTCATTTATTCAAAGATTCAAGGGTATGAGGGACTCTTTGTATAGGTTTAAAAAAAAAAAGGCTCTGGTGTTAAAAATTTAGACCATAAACAACTCCTTCTCCCATCAAACTATGGCTGCTCTGGATGTTAGGGGAAAATAAGTAAAGGAAGGGGGAGAGAGAGCAAATAAAAGATTCAAGAGACTACCACTATCCAATATTTTGAAACTAAAATGTTTACTGAAATGTTAGTAAATATCATGCAAATTATTTTTATAATTTAATACCTGCTCTTCTACTTCCTGATAGACCTTAGGGCTTAAAAGACCAATAAGCTGTCTAAGTTCTTGACTAAACTCTGTCCCAGGCTCTTGTTTATTTAGTAGACTTCTGAGTCCTGAAATGCAATAACAAAGGCACAACTATTAATAATAAAATATGATTTTGTTATCTAATCAGAATTAATTTGAGGTTAAAAAGTCTAGTTTAGAAACAAATGAAAACAATAACAAGATTAATCACATGATTTTTCTTTTTCCTTTTCTCAAAAACTTCTAGATTGAGGTCTTTAGGATTTTCCACTGTCCTGGAGTTCTTATGTGCTTACTCGTGAGATCTGATGCAAAATCTGTCTAGTCAACCTCTTTAATTAAAAAAAAAAGGGAGAATGGAATCACTGCGATAAGTCAAAGGGTAGAGACATATAGTTGTGTTTTTGTTTTGAACATAAATACCTTAAACAAAAACATTTAAAAAAAGATAATGAATACAGACTGAGTAAATGCCTATCCTGTGGAAGCACTTAAGCAGGTTATTAGTTACTACTAATTAAATGGAGTTATTATTACATAAAAATATACAGTAATGTATGTAATTTGGGGTAAATCAATAGGTTCCTGAGCATTTATTATAGGAGAAGTGCTATAATATTAAAATACTGCACTTTCATCCCAAATTAAAACTGAGTAGTAATATAAGTTACAAAGTAAGTACTATTTCCAGCGTAAGGAGGAATGATGTATTATAATGTATGTACACAAGATACATCAGCAAGGGAAAATGGCCTTGCAGTGTACAAGTGGGGAAGCCACTAGATAGGTCTTTCCATGTCATACTTTCTTCAAGACTCAAGTTCTCAGCAGTATTAATAATTGTAAAATATCTTGAGGAAACTGAATAAGTTCTATTGTTGAGAAAAGAAAGGGAGACAGCTTAAGATAAAATTCCTTTAGAATGAACTGTTGGACATTCACATTTCTATAGAAGAAATCTAATTACAGAAATAAAAAATGTGTATCTGGCACAATATCATCTAGACAGTTTTATTACTGACACTTCTCTCCCTATTTCTATAATACATAAAATAATTACAATGTTCACAGTAATGACTCATGCAAGATAAGTCACTAAAGTGCCTTCCAAATCATCAAGAATGATTAAAGGCCATTGTAATAGTTTTGGTATTAAATGCATCACATTATATTCTAATTCTTGAAATTTTATATATAATATAACCCTGTATTAGTAAGTACATTTAATCAATTAGAAACCTACTTCTTGACCATACCAAATAAGAAAATATATTGTAATGGATTCATGGCTCTGGCTAGCAAAGAAATAAAACAAAGCTAACATATAACTTTGATTAACAGTTGAAAAAAAAAAAAAAACTACCTGAGTAATTCTGGGTAAACACCTACATTTTTTCCATGCCTCTGTTTACACTGCTATATAATGAGGATAAGAGTAAACATCTCACAGGATTGTTATGAAGATTAAATATTTTAATACACATAAAGTATGAGGAATAGTCATCTGACACATAGTAAATGCTCAATTAAATGAAAGATTATTCCATGGTAATGGTAAAACACTGAGTCCTTTCCTTCTCAAGTTTTCTGACATTTTATTCACATATATGTTTGATTTTGGAGGTGAGGGAAATTTTTTGTTTGTCTTTGAGGAAAGGCAGTATAGGAGTTGAAGAGTGATTATTAATTGATGTAAAGATCAAAAGGGCTGTCAATCTCTGAAGCACAGCTCTATTTTCTCAGTAAAGTTAGGTAAGATCACTGATCTTTTTTTGGTCATTATTTTACTACACTATATGGTATAATCAATACACAGCCTTTTTGTCAGAGAGGGAGCAAATATTCATTGTAACCTTGTCAATAAGGTATCATATGCCACCTGTTGAGACATGAAGATGGCTGGATTACATAAAGGTTTTTTCCCTGAACTGTTATCTGCTGTGACAGAGTTTATCTGCACATTTCCATTACTGACTTTTTAAAAACACAGGTATTTTGTTTTCCATAAACCATCAATAAAAATGTTCTTTTTGAGACTTTCAAGAACAGAAAGAATATATGTACTACCTTTGTAGCAGGCACTTAGTCTCAGTAAAATCAAAATTTCCTGATGGGATTTAGCCATCAACAGTAGGAGCCTTGTAGCAGTACTTCTTATGACTGGACTAGGAGTTGATAAAAGTTTGAAAACAACTTCATCTAAAATTGAATGCAGGGTTTTCACTTCTATTCTGAGTAAATCACCACTAATAGAACAAAATAAAAAAAAAAAAGTACTGTTACTAAACGACATATAAGTATCACAAAAAATTAAACATTACAGGTGCAGCAAGTTAATGCCTATGGCCTGATCCATGAAGATAACCAATAGTTTAAACAGATAGCTTAGTTCCAAAAATACATCACATTAAATCAATTAATTGAATTCTTACTGTAAGGCACCATGCTAGGTAAAGTAAGGAATACAAAGTTGACAAAGAAACTTGCAATCAAATACTGGAGGAAAGATAAATGTGCAAAATAGTAAATAGATGGTTCAAAAGCTTCAAGGCAATAATAAGAGGAAGATCACAGGACATTAAGTACATGGTTCACTGCTTAATGATGTACGAAGACAAACATGTTATAGGAATTCAATTATCATGTACTTAATATAGAAGGAACTTTTTCTTTTAGTATTCCTTTATTACACTAACAACCTCATGTTGCATTACTGATGTCATGAAAAATTACCTGAAACATCAAAATAGTCAAAAGGGATTACTGGGTGTTCTTTTACTCACCCCACCAAGGAGTATGTGATTTTCTAGGGGTGTGTACCTTTGATTATCCATTTACTACTGATTAGGATATTTTGCAATTCTGTAAAAGTAGATGTTGGCTTGTAGAAAGCAAATAATGGCAATGATTATTATCTGAGAACAATGCAAAGAGATTCTTACTCAACAACAATATAAATGACTTTTATCCAGTAGAAAAAGTAACCGTAAAGGTTATGCCTGATATTCTCTACCATTCAGCTTCTGTGATAAAATGTTCTTCTGATCCTCTTCCATCCTCTACTTACAGATTTTTGACCATTCTTTCTCAGTCTTCTTTGTGGGCTCCCCTTCCCCTATATACCCCTTAAAGGTTACTCCCCAGGATTCCATTTTCAGCCCATTTCTTTTCTCAGTCTATTCATATTTTCCACTGAGCTCATCTTCTCTCATGTTTTTAACTATCATTTTTAGGCTAACTCATAAGTCCACAGTTCTAGTCCAGATCTCTTCCAGAAGTCACATTCACTTGTCAGTGGACATTTAAATTGTCTTGTCTTTGGGTGTTACAGATAAAGCTGCTATAAACATTGGTGTACAAGTCTTTGCATGGACTCTTATTTTTCTGTCTGCTGAAAATATCTACCTATGTTGGACATAACCAATATTGAATTTGTTTTGGCTATACCACTGTCTATTATCCATTATAGAAAACTTGGTGTCACACCTGAATGCATCCTTTATTTTACTCCGTAACAAAATGCTCATGAAGACCTGATGATTTTTTATTTTGACCAGCTTCATTAAAGTATAATTGATATACAACAAACTGCACACATTTAAATGTACAATTTGGTAAGTTCTGACATTTCCTCATCACAATCAAGATAATGAACATACCCATCACCCATCAAAGCTTCCTTTTGTTTCACTGTAATCCCTCCCTTCTTACCTTCCCTGGCACCTTATACCCAGGCAACCACTGATCTGCTTTCTGTCACTATAAATTAATTTACATTTCCTAGAATTTTATACATAGTTATGATTGTAGATCCTATCTGAACATCATCAGTTTGCAGAAATTATTACTTTGTATTACTAAAGGAAGAAGGGAAAAAAAAAGCAAAGCAGAGATTCTATCATGGCACAAGTTTGATTTTCTCATCCTTTTAAAGTCAAATCAAAGTATGACCATTTCTGCTAAACTTCCTGCCTTTGTATTACTTTACAAATAAAGAAAATTTTAAGATGTAGGCAGTTTCAATAACCAGATGTGGTTAAGTTGCTTGGAAACAATTTGATCCTTTCAGATCTTGCTTTCATTTTGTTTGGATGATCCAGAATGGTGCTCAGTCTAGTGCTATTATCCCTCACTACTAGGATGAAACCATCCTGAGTACTCTCAGTGCTCCATTTTTCACGTAGTTTTCCAGTTTGGCTGCCGGAATCAGTCAGTATTCTTGGCTCCGCGTTTCTGGTACTGCTCCTTTTAATCCTTCTGGATTACTGTTTTCCACGACATTGGATAGTTTCCTCAAACGCATATGCTGATCAGTACTCTACTGAAAACTTGTAGGGAACTCTGCAGATCTCTGGGGTTCTCTCTTTGTGTAGCTCTCTATGGTATCCTGTCTTATAAACTCTAGCCTACTTTTCACCCTCTGCATGTTGTTTCTTACCTGTGTGCACTTGCTTATATTGTTACCTCTGCCTAGAAATACTGTTTTCTCTTCTTCCTCCCTGGTTAATTTCTTATCCGTAAAGTTTCATCTCAGGTGTTAACCTTCTCCAGGAAGTAGCCCCCCCTCAGTTTGGTTTAGGAGCTCCTCTAATACTTGTGTACCCTTAAACATGGTAACTTATTACACTGTAATATAATTGTCCTTATGTGTTAGTCTCTTCCACTATACTGTAAGCTATTTGAAGACAAGGTTCATATCTTAATCAATTTTGTAAATCCAATGACAGACAAATACTTGGCATGTATAGTAGATGCTTAACAAATCCATATTGAACTGAAAGAATCAATGATTTCAACAGTGTTTACTCTGCCTTTCTATTTTAACCTGGGAAAATTGCCTATTACTTCTTTTATGCCCTTCTATAGCACCTGGCAAATACTACGCTTGCAGTTTGCTAAATAAATATATGATTAAATATTTTTTATTGTGATCCCAATATTTTCCTTCAGATATCACAGTAATTTTTCTTCTCTAAGCCTGCGATTTGGATTAAAATCTTCTTAAGCTCTAAGATAAGATACAAATTTGATAACAAATTTCCAGTCTTTTACAGTATTTTACATCCATTTTTTTCTGAAATACAATAGTAATAATAGAGCTTTTTAAATGCCATGTACAAGTCATATGCAATCGAAGATTTTAGGAAAATTGGAATAAAATTGGTAATGCTTCTGATCACAAATAAAAAAATTCTACATATTTTGTAAGGCCAAGTTACCTGTTGATCTGTAGTATGTTCTGTAGCATGGTCATGACCGTAGATCCTACCTGAACATTGTCAGTTTGTAGTAAGTGCAAGAAATGATCACTTCGCAGTACTAAAGGAAGAGAAAATAAGATTAAGATTCTATGATGATACAATTAGTATTTACTTGCCCTTTCAAAACCAAGCCAAAGCATAATCATTTGTTAAACTTCCTGCCTTTATATACTTTGCAGTAAAGATTTTCTAGAATAGTTTCAATAACTATAATAGATAGCTATCCCATTTTTATGGACAGTTACAAATAAAGAAATACTAAGCTAAGATGGGACTTCCCTGGTGGCGCAGTGGTTAAGAATGTGCCTGCCAATGTAAGGGACATAGGTTCCATCACTGGTCTGGGAAGATCCCACATGCCACAGAGCAACTAAGCCCATGAGCCACAACTACTGAGCCTGCACTCTAGAGCCCACGAGCCACAACTACTGAGCTCGCGTGCCACAAATACTGAAGCCTATGCACCTAGAGCCCGTGCTCCGCAACAAGAAAGCCACCGCAATGAGAAGCCCATGCACTGCAACGAAGAGTAGTAGCCCCCGCTAGCTGCAATTAGAGAAAGCATGAAGACCCAATGCAGCCAAAAATAAATTAAAAGAAAAATAAAGAAATACTAAGCTAAGAATCTACTGTTATCTCCCCTTAAATTAAAAGTAAAATATAAAATCCTAAAACTGAATCTCCTTTTCTAGCAGTGAGTTCAGTGAAGAAAACCAAATTTTCTGTGAAAAAAAGAGAATGTGAAGGAATAGCAATGGCACAGATGACCGTAATCAGTGGCTCATGTCCTTAAAAATTTAATTGTTATATAATGTATCATGTTTGCTAATATCTTACCTTAAATAATAATAAATCATTAATTACCCAGAAGAGTATTTGTTTGTATTGGTTTATAATTTTTAGGTTCTGAGCAGCCAGTTATGAAGACTTGGCACTGGATGCTTACGCAAGTCGCTTAACCTCTCAGAACATCTATTTCTGCCTCTATAAAGCTAAAAATAACAGCTCTTTCACAGACTACTGTAAAATGTCCTAGAACAGTGTAGGTTCCAAGTAAATGTCAGTTTATAGTCCTTTCTTCACTGATCAGAATTTTTTAAAAAAATAAATTTATTTATTTTTGGCTGTGTTGGGTCTTTGTTGCTGTGCACGGGCTTTCTCTAGTTGCGGTGAGCGGGGGCTACTCTTCATTGCGGTGTTCAGGCTTCTCATTGCAGTGGCTTCTCTTGTTGTGGAGCATGGGCTCTAGGTGTGCAGGCTTCAGTAGTTGTGGCGCACGGGCTGTAGAGCGCAGGCTCAGTAGTTGTGGCACACAGGTTTAGTTGCTCCGTGGCACGTGGGATATTCTCGGAACAGGGATTGAACCCGTGTCCCCTGCATTGGCAGGCGGATTCTTAACCACTGCGCCACCAGGGAAGCCCCTCAGAATTTTAATTAAAGTGGGATCAGGTATGTTGGCAAGGCAGCTCTGTGAACACTACCCTAGCTTCTACAAAACAACTTTCCTCTTTTCCTCTTTCAGTTTCCTGAGGGAACATATTTGATTTCTTTCACATACTAACTACTGTTCTTCATTTCTATTTATATAATCCAGTATTTCACCAGATACCATTCTTTTTTAATGTTTAACAACTTCAAAACACAATACCACTACTATTAAATATTTTTATGGCTTCTAATTTTCTATTCTTTAATAGCAAAATAATTCTCCTCTGTAGCTGAGATAAGTGTATTTTTCCATTTTTGTCTACTTAAAGATGTTTCATTAACAACTCTTTAATTAACTTTGAATTCACTGAAATCATATGGTATCTAGTGTGTATATACCTTTTTTCTATATTGGAAAAATTATGATAATTTATTAAAGTTATTCTACTTTATTTTTTATACTATTTGTCTTATATTATTATATAACTTATTTTTGGAGCCTCTATTATGTTTTTCAAGTGCAGTCAGATAACTATTTGGTCCCCCAAACTAAAACTGATACTTCTGCCCATTTCTTTCTTTAATTAACTTTTTACAATTAAAGTTTCAAACATATGTAAGAGTAGAGAGAACAGTATAATGACCCTGCATGTACCAGTCACTCAACTTTAACAGTGATCAACTCACCAACAATCTTGTTTCACCTATCCCATCTACTTCCTGCCTCCCATTTTATTTGAAAGCAAATCTAAGACATCAAATCATTTTATCCACAAGTATTTCAACACATATTCCCCAAACATATGAATTATTAAAAAATAAAACATAGCCATTATCTAACCTAAATAATCACGATTCCCTGATTTTATCAAATATCCAGTCAGTCCTCCCATTTCCACTTTTTGTGTGAATTTTTTTTTTTTTTGCCGTATGCGGGCCTCTCACTGTTGTGGCCTCTCCTGTTGCGGAGCACAGGCTCCGGACACGCAGGCTCAGTGGCCATGGTTCACAGGCCCAGCCGCTCCGTGGTATGTGGGATCTTCCCAGACCGGGGCACGAACCCATGTCCCCTGCATCGGCAGGCGGACTCTCAACCACTGCGCCACCAGGGAAGCCCTTTGTGTGAATTTTTAAAAGTTTATTTGAATCAAGATCCAATTAAGAGTCACACATTGGAACTGGTTATCTTTCAAATTTCTTTTAACCTATGGGTTTCTACTTTACCTTTTTTCCCCCTTGCAATTTATTTATTGACGAAACTATGTCAATTGTCCTATGAGTTTCCCACAGTCTAGCTTTGCTAACTGCATTCCTGGGGTATAATTTAATGTTTCTCTGACCTTCTACAAATTGGTAGTTGGAGCTCCAGGATCAAAATGATTCATGTTTGAATTTCTGGCATATCCATGTCATATGTGAGGTTATGATGAGGCACTTATTATCTGGTTGTCTCTCCTTTTGAGGTGTTGACAGTGATGGATAATTCACTAAAGGTTGCAAAATGGCACTATTCTATCATACCCTTTTCACTTATTAGTTGGGATATGTTTATAAAGAAAAGTTTCTCCTCATCAATATGTAAGAAAAGGCAGTATAAATGCCGGACTCTCCATTTACCAGTTTTCAAAATGAACTGGTCCCCTAGCAGACTTTAATGGTAACTTTTATTAATAATGGTATGGGAATATATAAAAGAAAGATTAGCAAAATGTTGATAATTGTTGAGGCTCAGTGATGAGTACATAGGGGTTCATTATACTATTCTACTTTCCATAATAAAAGGTTAAAGTTAATAATCTCACTATATTTGACGAGTTTTAATCCACTGTAGTTATTACCATTATTACTGTTCAAATTTCCCATTTTTAGCTAGTAGAAGCCTCCTTATGTTGGCTCCTGAGTCCTTTTCACAGAATCCTAACAGACTTTGATTGCCTCCTTCTTATCTAGTTATTCAAGATACTTCTGGCTTATCTTGCATATTTTCTAACTCATACCTATATATAGTCAGCCATTTCTCCAAGGAGGTGGTTCTTTTGAGAGAAAAGGTTACTGGACATCCTAATTTTGTATCCAATTGTTTAACTTAGTTTTAATACCTACTTTATTGGTGTTTTAAATCTACAGATTGATCTGAGGAGTACTGTCACTTTTGTTATAATTTTTGAAAAGGAATATGGCATATTTAAAAATTTTTCAAGTATTCTCTCTCTCACTGTCTCTCATTAACTAGGTCTTTAATATCTCACTATAGTGTGGCTAAGTACTTTATATTTTTGATAAAATAGTTCTTTAAGTTGGGAAGTTTATACTAATATTTGTTCTATAATGGGAAATGAATAGATAATGCTTATTTTTAAAAGAAGTATTCAAGCATGTTACTTAGCTCTACGTGGATATAACTACCAAAAGTATTAGTTATACTAATCAAAAGTAGTTGCCTTTAGAAAATGGGAACTGGAGTGAGGTGTGAGGGCCAGGGATTGTGTGTATTTTTTAAACAATTCTTACGGAACCATCCGACTCTTTAAATTATGCACATACATAATTCTGAGAGTAAAAAATAAAATATTAATATTCAGTTCAACTTTAATGTTCTTACATTATTCCTATATAATTACATTTTTCTTAGATTCAATCTTTCAAGAAGGTAAGAATGTTGTCATGATTATTATTAGTTTACTTTCTTAGTCTTAAGGAAACATAATATAAAACTAACATGTATTTGTATTGCTCAATATAAGTACAGAAATCCTATATAGTAACTTTCAAGTTTAGTAAAATATCACTATATAAAAGCTTACTCTTACATTAATAGTTAGGCTGTGAGTTAAATTATATCTATACTCTGTACATAGGGATGTCTATCATACTAAGTCTAAAATATAACTGTAATCTTTGGGGGAAAAAAAAAGATTTTCCCTAGACTAAACTGTTAAGATCATTAATCCTTATCTTAGATTTGCTAAATAGAAAAAACTAAGGAGAAAGTTATATTTTAGCAATTTTCCACTTAATGTAATATCCACATTGTTGATGTTGTCTATTTAAAGCTGGAACATCCAAATGTGCTTTTACTTTTTGTGTGTGGGGTTATTTCAGTGTGGTTTCATTTAACTGTGGTTATCTGTAGTTAATGAGGTATTTATTTTTAGAAAAAAAACAATCAGACTGTTAGCAGGTGACTCTACAATGACTATCAATTAAAAAATCTTTTTTCTTACCATTCTGGATGAGTTGAACATGTCCTCCCAATAGCCAGAAGAGAGAATCAGTCACAATTTCAAAAAAGTGTAGTAATGCATCTTTTTCTTCACCCTTAACACACACACAAAAAACCAATTGACTTTTCTGTAATTGTTTTAATTAATAAAAGAATAGACTTCTCTCTGAAGAGTCACAGGACCTGGTTTCTGCATCTATCTCAGCTATTTATGAGGTACATGATCTTGTAGCTTTTAGTTTCTTAATTTATAAAACTGTGGTAACAGGCTAGTAATACCTACTCTACTTAACAGAAATGGTTGCTATCCAGAGGTCAAATGGGACAATATACGTAGTATAAGAACTACAAGTTGATACACTAGGATTTTTCCATACCAGCTATACATAAGAATCATCTGTGGAGTTTTAAAAAATATCCCTGTGCACAGGCTTTAGTCCAAACATACTGAAATCTGAATCTCCAAAGTTAAAGGCTGGACCTCTGACTCTTTACAAGGTTAGGTGTGTGATTTGTTTATATAGCCAGGGTTGAAAATCACTGCAATATGCAAATGTAGGTGTCAACATAAAAAGCATTATTATTAGTGCATTTCAGTTGCAGCTTCTACTCTATGACTCCATGAAGGCAGAGACCATGTTATTTAGCTCTCCACTATACACCCAGTGTCTAAAACAGTTCTGACACACAGTGAATGTTCAATCAATATTTATCCAATAAATAAATGACAATTTTTTCTGCTTCTTTCCTTCTGGAAAGTACGGTGAGAAATTATTCTACATTAGAGTATGTGTCACAATGGGAAATAAGAAACAGATTACATTCACAATTCTGTCTTACTGGCCACATAATTTTAGTGGAAAGTTGTATAAAGGCCATTTATCTTATCCATGTCATGAATGTACTGTGGCCTAAAAGTAATGACAACAGCAAAAACATGGCTGCTACGGTTACTCTTCATAAAAATGAAAGTATTTTCTTCCTCAGGGTTAGATAGGTGCTTAAATAGATGTATACTAACAAATATACCAACAATCAAAAAAGAAAGAAGTGTCACATTAGATCAAGAATCCCTTTAGTCCAATAAACTGCCTTAGCCAGTTTCACTGAAATAAAGGGCACAGTAATCTTCATTGCTGCCAAACTCGAGGTATAGTGCTGGGCTCCTATACTTACTACTTTCCTTTAAAAACCCATTAGATAATGTCACCCACAAATTCATGGCCTCTGAGACTGGTTAACAAAATTTACCCTTAAGTCACTACAAAATTCTGGCAGTTATTTTCCTATTCTTACATATAAAATACATATATTGGGTTGGCCAAAAAGTTCATTCGGGTTTTTCTGTAACATGTTATGAAAAACCCAAATGAACTTTCTGGCCAACCTAATATATATGCGTGTGTGTGTGTGTTTGTGTGTGTGTGTGTATGATGCACGTATATATGTATATGTGTATGCATATTTTAACGAGTTTGCAGTTTAGGCCATAATACCCTGTGTATGTCCCACCATGTGCTCTACTACCTACCTGCTAACTAATTAAAAAATATATATATAATTGGGAAACAACTAGGTAGATAGAACTAATAGATAAATGGACATATATACACTACCAAATGTAAAACAGATAGCTAGTGGGAAACAGCTGCATAGCACAGGGAGATCAGCTAGGTGGTTTGTGACCACCTAGAGCAGTGGGATAGGGAGGGTGGGAGGGAGGGAGACACAAGAGGGAAGAGATATGGGAACATATGTATATGTGTAACTGATTCACTTTGTTATAAAGCAGAAACTAACACACCATTGTAAAGCAATTATACTCCAATAAAGATGTTAAAAATAATAATAATTCTGAAAAAAAATTCAGTTTTCTTTTTCTTTTTTTAACAGTAGAAACAGAATTTTAATTAATTTTAAACCAAAGTCCAAATTGTTCCATTTTAGTCTGTGCTGATAATTAACTTTTTCTGTGCTTCCCACTGCCATGATAACCCATCAACAAACAAGTGCAGGGACCTTCAAGATAGTGGAGGAGTAAGACGGGGAGATCACCTTCCTCCCCACAAATACATCAAAAATACATCTACATGTGGAACAATGACTACAGAACACCTACTGAACGCTGGCAGAAGACCTCAGACCTCCCAAAAGGCAAGAAAATCCCCACGTACCTGGGTAGGGCAAAAGAAAAAAGAAAAAACAGAGACAAAAGAATAGGGACAGGACCTGCACCTCTGGGAGGGAGATGTGAAGGAGGAAAAGTTTCCACACACTAGGAAGCCCCTTCACTGTCAGGGACAGGGGGTGACCAGGGGGGAAGCTTCAGAGCCACGAAGGAGAGTGCAGCGACAGGGGTGCGGAGGGCAAAGCGGAGAGATTCCTGCACAGAGGATCGGTGCCAACCAGCACTTACCAGCCTGAGAGGCTTGTCTGCTCACCCGCCAAGGCGGGTGGGGGCTGCAAGGTAAGGCTCAGGCTTCGGAGGTCAGATGCCAGGGAGAGGACTGGGGTTGGCTGCGTGAAGTCAGCCTGAAGGGGGCTAGTGCCCCATAGCTAGCCAGGAGGGAGTCTGGGAAAGAGTCTGAACCTGCCTAAGAGGCAAGAGACCATTGTTTCGGGGTGCGCAAGGAGAGGGGATTCCTGCTCCGTGTGCCCAGAGACAGCAGAGCACTGCCTAAGCGAGCTCCAGAGATGGGCATGAGCCACGACTGTCAGCTTGGACCCCAGAGATGGGCATGTACCGCTAACACTGCCGCTGCTGTCACCAAGAATCCTACGTGCAAGGGCAGGTCACTACTCACACCCTCCCTGGGAGGCTGTGTAGCATGCCACTGCCAGGGTCCCATGATCCAGGGAAAACTTCCCTGGGAGAACACACAGCACACCTGAGGCTGTTGCAATGTCACACTGGCCTCTCCCGCATTCCAATTATGACTACTGTACCCCTCCCTCTCCCTGGCCTGAGTGAGCAAGAAAGCCCTAATCAGCTGCTGCTTTAACCCCCTCCTGTCTGGGCGGGGAACAGATGCTTGAGAGGCACTTACACACAGAGGTGGGGCCAAAACCAAAGCTGAACCCCAGGAGCTGTACAAACAAAGAAGAGAAAGGGAAATTTCTCTGTGCAGCCTCAGAAGCAGTGGATTAAATCCCCACAATCAACATGATAAACCTGCATGTTTGGAATACAGGAATAGACAATGAATGTTCCCAAAATTGAGGCGGTGGACTTCGGAGCAACTGTAGACATGGGGTTTGCTTTCTGCGTCTGATTTGTTTTTGGGTTTAGGTTTATCTTAGTTTTTAGTGCTTGTTATCATTGGTGGATTTGTTTATTAGTTTGGTTACTCTCTTCCTTTTTATTTTATTTTTATTTAAAAAAATTTTTTTTCCTTTTTTCTCTTTTTGTGAGTGTGTGTATATATGTTACTTTCTGTGATTATTGTCAGTTTAGGTTTGCTTTTACCATTTGTCCAAGGGTTCTGTCTGTTCGTTTTTGTTGTTGTTTGTTTTTGTTTGTTTTCTTTTTATCAGTGTGTGTGTGTGTTTCTTTTTGTGATTTTGTCTGTATAGTTTTGCTTTTACCATTTGATTTGGGGTTCTATCTGTTCATTTTTTTCTGTTGTTTTTTATCCTTCCTTTTCTTCTGAGCCATGCGGCTGGCAGGGTCTTGGTGCTCTGGCCAGGTGTTAGGCCTGAGCCTCCGAGGTGGGAGAGCCAAGTCCAGGACACTGGACCACCAGAGACGTCCAGGCTCCACATGACACCAATCAGTAAGAGCTCTCAGAGATCTCCATCTCAACACTAAGACCCAGCTCCATACAACAGCCAGCAAGCTCCAGTGCTGGATGCCCCATGCCAAACAACTAGCAAGACAGGAACACAACCCCACTCATTAGCAGAGAGGCTGTCTAAAGTCATAATAAGTTCACAGACACCCCAAAAACACCACTAGACATGGCCCTGCCCACCAGAAGGACAAGATCCAGCCTCACCCAGCAGAACAGGCACCAGTCCCCTCCACCAGGGAGCCTACACAGCCACTGAACCAACCTCACCCACTGGGGGCAGACACCATAAATAACGGGAACTACGAACCTGCAGCCTGTGAAAAGGAGACCACAAACACCATAAGTTAAACAAAATGAGAAGACAGAGAAATATGTAGCAGATGAAGGAGCAAGGTAAAACCCCACCAGACCAAACAAATTAAGAGGAAATAGGCAGTCTACCTGATAAAGAATTCAGAGTAATGACAGTAAAGATGATCCAAAATCTCAGAAATAGAATGGAGAAAACAGAAGAAACGTTCAATAAGGACATAGAAGAACTAAAGAGCAAACAAACAAGGATGAACAACACAATAAATGAAATTAAAAATACTCTAGAAGGAATCAATAACAGAATAACTGAGGCAGAAGAACAGATAAGTGACCTGGAAGATAGAATAGTGGAAATAACTGCCGCAGAGCAGAATAAAGAAAAAAGAATGAAAAGAACTCAGGAGAGTCTCAGAGAACTCTGGGACAACATTAAACACACCAACATTTGAATTATAGGGGTCCCAGAAGAAGAAGAGAAAAAGAAAGGGTCTGAGAAAATATTTGAAGAGATTATAGTTGAAAACTTCCATAACATGGAAAAGGAAATAGTCAATCAAGTCCAGGAAGCACAGAGTCCCATACAGGATAAATCAAAGGAAAAACATGCCAAGACACATATTAATCAAACTACCAAAAATTAAATACAAAGAAAAAATATTAAAAGCAGCAAGGGAAAAGCAACAAAAAACATACAAGGGAATCCCCATAAGGTTAACAGCTGATCTTTCAGCAGAAACTCTGCAAGCCAGAAGGGAAAGACAAGACATATTTAAAGTGATGATAAGGAAAAACATACAACCAAGATTACTCTACCCAGCAAGGATCTCATTCAGATTTGATGAAGAAGTTAAAAACTTTGCAGACAAGCAAAAGTTAAGAGAATTCAGCACCACCAAACCAGCTTTACAACAAATGCTAAAGGAATTTCTCTAGGCAGGAAACACAAGAGAAGGAAAAGACTTACAAAAAACACATGCAAAACAATTAAGAAAATGGTAATAGGAACATACATGTCGATAATTACCTTAAAAGTAAATGGATTAAATGCTCCAACCAAAAGACACAGACTGGCTCAATGGATACAAAAACAAAACCCGTATATATTCTGCCTACAAGAGACTCACTTCAGACCTAGGGACACATACAGACTGAAAGTTAGGGGATGGAAAAAGATGTTCCATGCAAATGGAAATCAAAAGAAAGCTGGAATAGCAATACTCATATCAGACAAAACAGACTTTAAAATAAAGACTATTACAAGAGACAAAGAAGGACACTACATAATGATCAAGGAAACAATCCAGGAAAAAGATATAACAATTGTAAATATTTATGCACCCAACATAGGAGCACCTCAACACATAAGGCAAATGCTAACAGCCATAAAAGGGGAAATCAACAGTAAAACAATAATAGTAGGGGACTTTAACACCCCACTTTCACCAATGGACAGATCATCCAAAATGAAATAAATAAGGAAACACAAGCTTTAAATGACATATTAGACCAGATGGACTTAATTGATATTTATAGGACATTCCATCCAGAAACAACAGAATACACTTTCTTCTCAAGTGCACATGGAACATTCTCCAGGACAGATCATACCTCAGGTCGCAAATCAAGACTCAGTAAATTTAAGAAAATTGAAATCATATCAAGTATCTTTTCCGACCACAATGCTATGAGACTAGATATCAATTACAGTAAAAAAAAATTGTAAAAAATACAAACACATGGAGGCTAAACAATATGCTACTAAATAACCAAGAGATCACTGAAGAAATCAAAGAGGAAATCAAAAAAATACCTAGAAACAAATGACAATGAAAAGACGATGACCCAAAACCTATGGGACGCAGCAAAAGCAGTTCTAAGAAAGAAGTTTATAGCAACACAATCATACCTCAAGAAACAAGAAAAATCTCAAACAACCTAACCTTTCTGCATCTCAATAGATGCAGAAAAAGCTTTCGAAAAAATTCAACACCGATTTATGATAAAAACTCTCCAGAAAGTGGGCATAGAGGGAACCTACCTCAACGTAATAAAGGCCATATATGACAAATCCACAGCCAACATCATTCTCAATGGTGAAAAACTGAAACCATTTCCTCTAAGATCAGGAAAAAGACAAGGTTGCCCACTCTCACTACTATTATTCAACATAGTTTCAGAAGTTTTAGCCACAGCAATCAAAGAAAAAGAAATAAAGGAATCCAAATAGTAAAAGAAGAAGTAAAGCTGTCACTGTTTGCAGATGACATGATACTACACATAGAGAATCCTAAAGATGCTACCAGAAAACTACTAGAGCTAATCAATGAATTTGGTAAAGTAGCAGGATACAAAATTAATGCACAGAAATCTCTTGCATTCCTATACACTAATGATGAAAAATCTGAAAGAGAAATTATGGAAACACTCCCATTTACAACTGCAACAAAAAAAATAAAATATCTAGGAATAAACCTACCTAAGGAGACAAAAGAACTGTATGCAGAAAACTATAAGACATTGATGAAAGCAATCAAAGATGACACAATCAGATGGAGAGATAGACCATGTTCTTGAATTGGAAGAATCAATATTGTGAAAATGACTATACTACCAAAGCAATCTACAGACTCAATGCAGTCCCTATCAAACTACCAATGTCATTTTTCACAGAACTAGAACAAAAAATTTTACAATTGTGTGGAAACACAAAAGACCCTGAATAGCCAAAGCAATCTTGAGAAAGGAAAAAGGAGCTGGAGGAATCAGGTTCCCTGACTTCAGGCTATAGCACAAAGCTACAGTAATCAAGACAGTATGGTATTGGCACAAAAACAGAAATATAGATCAATGGAACAGGAATAGAAAGCCCAGAGATAAGCCCACACATATATGGCCAATTTATCTTTGAAAAAGGAGGCAAGAATATACAATGGAGAAAAGACAGCCTCTTCAATAAGTGGTGCTGGGAAAACTGAACAGCTACATGTAAAAGAATGAAACTAGAACACTTCCTGACACCATACACAGAAATAAACTCTAAATGGATTAAAAACTTCAATGTAAGGCCAAACTCTTTGAGGAAAATATAGGCAGAACACTCTATGACATAAATCACAGCAAGATCCTTTCTGACCCACCTCCTAGAGTAATGGAAATAAAAACAAAAATAAACAAATGGGACCTAATGAAACTTAAAAGTTTTTGCACAGCAAAGGAATCCATAAACAAGTCAAAAGACAACCCTCAGAATGGGAGAAAATATTTGCAAATGAAGCAACTGACAAAGGATTAATCTCCAAATTTTACAAGCAGCTCATGCAGCTCAATATCAAAAAAAGAAACAACCCAATCCAAAAATGAGTAGAAGACCTAAATAGGCATTTCTCCAAAGAAGATATACAGATTGCCAACAAACATATGAAAGGATGCTCAACATCACTAATCATTAGAGAAATGCAAATCAAAACCACAATGAGGTATCACCTCATATCGGTCAGAATGGCCATCATCAAAAAATCTACAAACAGTAAATGCTGGAGAGGGTGTGGAGAAGAGGGAGCCCTCTTGCTTGTTGGTGGGACTGTAAACTGATACAGCCACTGTGAAGAACAGTATGGAGGTTCCTTAAAAAACTAAAAATAGAATAACCATATGATCCAGCAATCCCACTACTGGGCATATACCCTGAGAAAACCATAATTCAAAAAGAGACATGTATCACAATGTTCATTGCAGCACTATTTACAATACCCAGGACGTGGAAGCAACCTAAGTGTCATCGACAGATGAATGGATAAAGAAGATGTGGCACATATATACAATGGAATGTTACTCAGCCATAAAAAGAAATGAAACTGAGTTATTTGTACTGAAGTGGATGGACCTAGAGTCTGTCATACAGAGTGAAGTCAGAAAGAAAAATAAATACCGTATGCTAACACATATATGGAATGTAAAAAAAATGGTTTTGATGAACCTAGGGATACGACAGGAGTAAAGGCACAGATGTAGAGAATGGACTTGAGGACACAGGGAGGGGAAGGGTAAGCTGGGACGAAGTGAGAGAGTAGCACTGACATATATACACAACCAAATGTAAAATAGATAGCTAGTGGGAAGCAGCTGCATGGCACAGGGAGATCAGCTTGGTACTTTGTGACCACCTAGAGAGGTGGGATAGGGAGGGTGGGAGGGAGATGCAAGAGGGAGGGGATATGGGGATATATGTATACATATAGCTGATTCAGTTTTTTATACAGCAGAAACTAACACAGCATTGTAAAGCAATTATACTCCAATAAAGATGTTAAAAAAAACTAGTGTGACAGGAAGAACTGGATGGGCTCAGTGGCAGAGGCTGGGCTTTCAGACCAAGGAGAGCTGGTCCTCCTGCCCTACCAGCCTGTCTACCATACCAGTACCTGCTCCACTGGAACCTGAGTCATGGACTCAGACAGCAACTTCCTGCCTGGATTCTGGACACTTCTGTGTCCTCCTGGCCCTGTGCACTGAATCCTGTCTCTCGTCATTTTCTTTTTATTCACCATTTTAATTTGTTCTGTGGTCAAGTGGCCCTCTTTTTTTTGTAGCTGATTTACTCCCTTTGATGTATATACTAATT
Organism: Phocoena sinus; assembly: GCF_008692025.1. NCBI lineage: Eukaryota > Metazoa > Chordata > Mammalia > Artiodactyla > Phocoenidae > Phocoena > Phocoena sinus. The sequence continues at coordinate 77,216,358 of NC_045766.1, read as the reverse complement.
GTTTTTTATCTCTATACAAATACCATGACTAAGAATAAGAAAGTATTATGAAAAGTATTGAAGGACTGTATAAATGAAAAGAATATAATTATTATTGCTTTTAAGTGGGGAATATTAAATAAAAGTGCTTTGAAGAAAACATAAAGCTTTCATAATGGTCTGAGCTATTCATGAGATGGAAATTCATTTTACAAAGGAGGAAGTTGAGGTGGAGTGAAATCAAGTGATTTGTCCAAGAACCGAGAGTTAGTTTGTGGCACAGCCAGAAAAGAAATCAAGTTCAACACAATTTCTATAGTTCATGTTCCTTTAACTGAACTGAATTATATCTAGCAAATATGCAAAGATTTATTTACTGCTAGCATCCCTCAAAATGTCAATGGAGATGGTAGAAGTGGCATCTGTGCCCCATATACTCTACCACTAAGTTAAATTCTCTGCCAACAATACTTCTCATACTCAAACCACTTTTTTGTCCACTGTTGTATATCTTGCTCAATTTCACTCTTAAACTTTTTAAACTTATTTTTTTGAAATAAAAATATACCTGTCTTATGTTTTCTATAAGAAATACCTAGAGGTTTTATCTACTTTATTAGCCTGAGAGTTGTTTAAAGGCAAAACTATGTGTATTCCTTATATACCCAAAGCATCTCAAATCGAACTTAACATCCTATAGTGACTTACATTATTTCCCTTCATAATTCACAAAAGTTTTGAATCTGCTCTATCTCTGATGTGGCAGTAGGCCCAAATGTACATATAGCCAAGAACTCTTCCAACGTGGAATTTCAGCCTTGTGGACTTATCACTCCTTATATATTCTATATCCAAACTGATCTAATTGACATTTACAGAACATTACACACTACAACTGAGGAGTTCACATTCAGGTATACAGGGAGTCTTTGCTTTTGCATGGTACCATGTTAAATGAAATCTGTATATATCAAAAGCTTTACATGTCCCTGATATCCATGAATTTCAGTTAAGACAGCACTGTGCAAAGCAAGGACAGCTTGTGATGGAACATTCACCACTATAAAACATATGGAGTGCCACAAAACAAGTCTGAAAATACTTCAAAGGACTGAAATGACACAGAGTATGTTATCTGACATGACAGAATTAAATTAGAAACTGATAACAATAAAACAGCAAGAAAACCCTCAAATATTTCGAAACTAAGCAACAAACTTCTAAATGATCCATAGGTTAAAAAAAAAAAAAAAAAAGTACATATAGCATCCAGCATAATTCACCCAAGAAATACTTGTTGGATTGAAATGAACCCAAATGTTGAGGTTGAAACATTTTGACTAGAGAGGATCTGAAGGAGCATATAGAAAGTGCACCTTTATTCTTCTTCACCATTGGAGCTACTGAGAAAAGCCTTGGGCCTAAAGAACAATACTTTCTTCCACTACTGATTAAAGTAGAAAGTATGTTTTAGGAAAATGTTATGGAAATAAATGTCTATGGGTGATGCTCAAAACTGAGTAGTAAAACAGATCCTTCAAAAAGCATATTGCCATACAATATGCTTCAGTCGGCACTTTAAAATTTTCAAATGTAGAGATTTTCTTTTTTTTGGTCGTAGCTTTCAAAATGTTTGAATCCATTACTCTAATTGTACTTTCAGCCAAATATTGCACACTTGAAAAAACAATGTGGAACATCGTCTCAAGAATTAACTTGTTTTGGCTACAAAACAAAAAAACCTAAATAAATACATATACCTTAGCTGCGTTGATGAAACATGTTTGCAATTGCCTCCCCAAAACCAGAAAATTTTCTACAGCTGATGGAAGTAATTCATTGTAAAATTCCTCTGCATCTTCTCCTGGTTCCAAGCCCACACAGCAATGGCTGAAATAAGAGCACAAGTTTGTGATTCAGTTTGTGCTAATTATAAATTTTAGATGAATGCTAAAGCTTCTATAGACACCATGCCTTAATGAGAATTTTTAGTATCTTTCTTTTGTTGCCAAGCCAATAAAGAACTTTTACAGGAAAATTGGTGTAACAACTTTCTTAACAAGTAACAAGTAAACAGTGGTGTGGATTTTGCCTGTACTTAGAGCTAGGCCTTACCTGTCCTAAAAACTTACTTGTCAATCCTTCAGGAAACAAAATACACTTGGCTCACAATAAAGAGAAAGAGGCAAGTTTTCAGTGAAGGGGCTACACACACTCTAAAAGCAATAGAATACCATTCAAGAGTAACATATGTGTTAACTGATACATTTTACACATCAGATAGCTGAAAAACAGCTAGGGTAGCATTAGTCTACAAGGGACAGATTATCAATTTTTTCCAACAGATCTACTTTCCTAAAATCTGAAAAATATCTGACTGCACATTCCCTACATCAGAAGAGGAGACAGCAAAAAGTCTAGTAGGAACAGTTTACAATATACATTGAAAGAGAGAAGGTTATTTAGAGAAATGGGTCCTCTTGAAACCACACATAAAGTCACCCCCTGGATACGAAACGAGTATATTCAAAAGCCTCAACGGTAAGAATTATTTGTGCAGACTAATACCAAAAAAAGTCCCCAATCCAAGAATGGTCTCTTTGTGTGTACTCTAATATGTAAGTATCGATGTTAGAGGCTTGTGCAGACACTGATAAGCAACAGTGACTACATACTGAGTACACTAAAAACTGACTAATGCTCAGTGTCTTTTTTTTTTTTTTGCATATCAGTTCCTAAGGTCAATAGACTTACACTCACATGTACCAGTTTCTCTTTTCCCTTTGGTTTCTAAAGTTAATTAAGAGTACTATTTTCACTGAAAATGTTAATAAATGAAATACATTTTTTGTACGTTCACAAACATGGGGATTTCTTAAGACTTGGAGTCCACTTCTGAGAGCCTAGCTCCATCAATATTTCCATGAGCTAACATATCTAACAACACAAAGACATAAGGCTTTATTTACTTAAGGAAATAATTAATCTTGAAAATTAAGGTATTAAAAAAATATTACATGTGTTAACTGTTTTTCCTAACTGTATACCTTGAATCTGGCCTTTATCTATCTATGTTTAATTATAGGCAGTTTCAAAAGCTAAGATCCAACTAGTACTGCACATTTTCAGTTACTTAATTAGGAAGTGGCTTAGACACTGAGAACACCTGATTTATTTTATTGCCTCCTATATGAAAAAAGATTTTGATCTTTTCTCATAATTTCTAGCATGGCTGACCTAGCATCTACTGATCAGTAAATGCTGCTTCTAAATTTATTGACATGATTTGGGTTACTTAATGAAATATACAGTTGAGACAGCTATACCAATACACTGTGAAATGAAGTTTCTGTATCTTTTCTTCTGCAGTCTTTTGCTTATGCCTTTCATTTCAGCACCTATTTCATTCTGCCTTGTATGATAAATCCACATGACTGTCATCCCATGTCTACTGTAAGTTTTTCCAGTATAAAGCCAGTGCCTTAATCTCTTTATTTCTTCAATATTCTTTAGTCTTTAGTCTATTAGGCCCTTGGGATTCAGTGGTGAGCACAAGATCACCATCTTCGTAGAGCTTATGGAGTGAAATTGACAGTGAAATATTCACAAATACAGTTAGGAATAATAATATATAGTATGAAGGAAAAGTACATCCATAACATACCATGGGAGGTTGCCAATGCTTGTTAGCCAGATGAAGAAAAGAAAGCAAATGTTGAAATTAAGAATCTACTTGGGCTTCCCTGGTGGCGCAGTGGTTGAGAGTCTGTCTGCCGAAGCAGGCGACACGGGTTCATGCCCCGGTCCGGGAAGATCCCACATGCCACGGAGCAGCTGGGCCCGTGAGCCATGGCCGCTAAGCCTGCGCGTCCAGAGCCTGTGCTCCGCAATGGGAGAGGCCACAACAGTGAGAGGCCCGCGTACCGCAAAAAAAAAAAAAAAAAAAAGAATCTACTACTATATCCCTCAACAAGAAGCTGATTTATTGTTCATTTTACCTTAATATCTGTGTAAGCTGGGAAATTGTAGTCCAACCACCCTGGATTCGAGAACAATCTTGACTGAGGACCAAGAGGCAATACTGAATGAGATCATAACAATATATATCTTGTTTGACTTTCTTCAACTCTGAGCTTCCAAAAGGTGTGTTGTTTATTATTTCTAAGGCAAAAGGAAATAAGATATACTTATTTTTGCTCAATAAATCCAAGAGTTATCCATATTTTTATAGGTTGAATAATGACTAAAAATACATTAAAAAGGAAAAAGAAATCACTGCTTTATCACAGTGTTAAGATTTCACTGAACAAATTAAAAACAAATGCTAAAATTGTACCCATGATGGAATTTGTTTTGTTAAAGTGTCAGCCGATCACAAAAAGATTTTCTTACCTTTTAACTTCAACAGTATAACAGGGACATTCTGCTCAGGACTTACTGCAACTTCAGCAGCTAGAGATAAGATCCTTGGGTCTCTACCCATTGGCTTCATTTCTCATACCACCTATATTTGACAGAATCAGAAAAATAAAGGTCAACAGCCTAAAACATTCACCCCCTAAATAATGTTTGAAATATAAATGACAACAGCTTTGCTTGGTTCAAGAAGTGAAGGGTAGATTTTTCTCATTTCTTCCTTATAGGGAGAAATTGGTTTTTCCAACTAGTGTACCTCTAAAAGAGCTAAAGACCCTTATAACATACTATAACAGCTACACTAGGTACTGTTTATTGTGTACTCTCTGAGAGTCAGAAACTGTGCTGGGTGCTTCACATTCACTCTCCCTAATCTGCACAACAACCCTAGGTTAGGAGTTAATTTTCTTTCATCATAAAAGAGAAACTGAGTGTGCAGAAATGAGCTAATACAGGCCTAAGACTGATATCTTTTTTAAAGGTCTCCTTACAAGGTTGGCCCTTGCCTGATGTCTAGGAACTTGGATTTCAGGAGGGTTTCCACCAATTTCCTAGTACGACTGGCTCACTGGGCCTAAACTGTTTGTAAAAACAATGTGGTTTATGTTGAACACCTGCTTTCCTTCCTGAAGTCTGGAATTCTGATATGTGGTAGCAGAGGATGCCTACATGACCATCTCCAATAAAGACTCTTGTCACTGAGTCTCTAGTGAGCATCCCTGGTAAACAACACTTCAACATGTTACTATAACTCACTGAAGGAGGAATTGAGCATGTCCTATGTGACTCCGATGGGAGAGGACTCTTGGAAGTTTGCACCTGTTCTCCTCTGAATTTCACCTCATCTGCCTTCTCCCTTTGACGATTTTCCTTTGTATCCTTTTAGTGTAATAAATCATAGCTATGATTATGATTATATCCTGAGAACTATGAGCCCTCCTAGCAAATTACTAAACCTGGAGTTGGTCCTGGGGATTCCCAACACACAATTCAGAAATGTTATTATAAGATAACCAAAGCTTGTTTATAAATAGCGTAGTGAATAAATCAATTATCTTAAAAAAAAATCCACATCCCAATTCAATTTGTTGCTAAAACTTTTCTTTAAAAAATTTAAAGAAAATTAAATTCTTTTAATTAAGGCATTCAAAGCTCAAAGATACCATTTTAAAAAAAGTATAATCTTAACTTATTTATAATAAATACTAACATATATTAAGTGCTTACTATGAATTAAGCACTGTGCTAAGTGCTTTCATATGCATTATCTCATTTAATCCTCACAACAGGACTATGAGGTAGAGCCTTTAATCACCTACATTTTACAGATTAAAAAAAAGTAAAGTTTGAAGAAGTTAAGAAACTTGTCATGGTTCCACAAGCATGTGGTGGAGTCAGTATTCAAATCCAGATCAGTATGAATCCAATTTCCATTACAATGTTCATTATATTCCTTCCCACATAAAAGAGTAAAGAAACACAAAACATATTCCCAAATAACCTACTTCTCACTTTTTAAGTTATTATTCTTCATAACTGGCACCACAGTTCACCCTTTAAAGAGTTGGGGACTTCCCTGGTGGTCCAGTGGTAAAGAATCCACCTTCCAATGCAGGGCATGCAGGTTCGATCCCTGGTTGGGGAACTAAGATCCCACAAGCCGTGGGGCAACTAAGCCCACACACCACAACTACTGAGCCCACACGCCTCAACTAGACAGCCCGCGTGCCGCAAACTACAGAGGCCACATGCTCTGCAGCCCACGCCACAACGAGAGAGAAAATGTGCAGGCCATGACTAGAGAGAAGCCCGCATGCCGGCACGAAGAGCTTCCGTACCGCAACGAAAGATCCCACATGTTGCAACTAAGACTCGATGCAGCCAAAAATAAGGTAAATAAAATATTAAAAAAGAGTTGGCCATAATACAGGATCCAAAAATCATTCCTTTTTAGGTAAAATACAGATCATTAAAAAACAAGTTTTCTGGAAACATTTTTAAAGAAAGCCCAGCACAACTCTTGGCACATAAACTTTCTAGGAGAGTGGATATAGTTATCTCATTCTTTCCAATGGCTACAATATGCTATGTTTCCTTTGTAAGAGAGTATCAAAATATATTTAAACATCTCCTCTACTGGAAGTCATTCAGAGTGTATGCTAGTACAAGCAATGCTGCAATGAATATCGAAGTATATGTCTTAGGTACTCATGATAGTACTCTGTGGGATGAATTTTTCCCTTGCAGTCAGATGGCTGGGTGGCAGGACACATATTTTAAAATTTTTGATTAGATACCAAATTTTTCTCCAAAATGGGTGTTCCAATTTATACTTCCACCAACAATGTATGAGGGTGCTCACTTTACTATGCCTTCAATAGTACCTAATGTTATATTTTACATTTTTGTCAATCCGCTAGGTGAAAAATGGTATCATCTTGTTCTGGTTTTTTTGTTTTTTATTTTGCGGTACGCAGGCCTCTCACTGTCATGGCCTCTCTCGTTGCGGAGCACAGGCTCCGGACGCGCGGGCTCAGCGGCCATGGCTCACAGGCCCAGCCGCTCCGCGGCATGTGGGATCTTCCTGGACTGGGGCACAAACCCGCGTCCCCTGCACCAGCAGGCGGACCCTCAACCACTGCGCCACCAGGGAAGCCCAATCATCTTGTTTTAATTTCTATTTCTTTGATTATTAGGGAGGTTCAGCACATTGCATGTTCACTGGCCATTTATTCTTTTATATATTTTCTCTTCACATCCCTCAACAATTTTTCTATTGGCTTATCTTATTCTTTTGTAGAAGCTTTAAGTTTTTCATACATGGATATACACCCTTTATCTTTTATATTGGCTATAAACACTTTATCCTCACCTGTTGTTTATTTATTAAAGCTTGATTATGGTTTTACCGTAGTTTTACAATTTTTATGTAGTCAAGTATAACAATCTTCCCTCTATGACTTTGCCTTTGGTGTCATGCTTAGAAAGGTCCTCCCTACCCTAAGAGCTAAAATATAATCTCCTAATTTTTTCTACTGTTTTTATTATTTTGTTTTACTTATATCTTCATAAACATACTTTATTTATATCTTCAATACAAATGTAAGTTATTTTTGTGAGTGGTTTAAGATAGGAAGCTATAACGTCAGATGAGGTTACAGATTGGTGTAAAAAGAACAAATGCACACAGCTATCATAAATTTCGGAGATAATTTATCATGAATGGATACAAGAGAAGCAATCTGAAATGTCACTTGGGTATATTTTTAGATTTTATTTAGTCCATTAGTCTATTTGTTTCTTCCTGGGCTAGTACAACATATTTCATTTAGATGTATGTTTAGAGAAAATTCACATTAGAAGGTAAGCTTCACAAGAGCAAAACTCATACCATTCTTGGTGGCTGCCTTCTTACCTCTTTGGTTCACTGTTATATTCCCAGAGGCTAAACTAGCACTTGGCACGTGGTAGGTACTTAGTATTTATATATGTTGAAACAATGAATAAATGCACAAACTTTGGGTATTCCAAAACCTCAATTTCTTGATGCTCTGCTTTTCTCCTGGTTATAAATGGAAACCTCAGACTTCCGGTTGAAATACTTTTTAAAGTAAAATAGATTCACAACACTGTTCTTCCCCTCTGGCTAATATAATAAAACATCACTAAAACATCATCACCACCACCAAACATGCGTAGGGCTCTATGATAGACCCAAGGTTCACAAAGATTTTATATAGGACAGATTTCCTGCTCACCTTCTGGTTAGGAAAGAAAAGTATACACACAGACCTATATACACACATATGTAAAATAAAATAATTATGTAAAATACATTACAGGCCAAATAGGTGACACAGATGATAAGAATAAAGACCACAGAGTCAGAGGACAGGGTATACATGAACAAGCTTTCTTACCTGTAAACAAAATAATAATTCCTACCTCCTAGAGTAATTCAAGGTTTAGAAAAGAAGGCAACCACCAAAGATGGCCCTAAAATGTTGCATGACAGTAAAGTCTCAAAAATAATAACCATTCAGAGAGCTTTTACTTTATCCCATGAATTGTTTTCAATGCTTTCTTGTACTAATTTAATCCTCTCAACAACTGTAAGGTATAATAAGTACTATTATTTTTTCCTCCCATTTTAATGATCAGCATCCTTAACTTTGGTTTGCACAAAGTCATACTGTACAGAGTATGAAGCTGGGGTTCAAACCCAAAGATTCTGGCTTTAGAACCCGAGCGCTTAACTACCACAGGGACCAGTCTTAGTCCGCCTTAAAAGAGTAGAATTTGGACAAGCAGATAGGCTGCAAGAGACACATTCATCTACCTGCCTGGAACAATAAATTACAAACCTGGCGAAGGTAGCAGTTAAGTAAGAAAGTTTTCGGATTACGTAATTACACTGAAAAACCACCACTGTTATGGCAACCATTTGTGAACCTTCTCTTGGATGCTTCTCTTCTAATACAGCACTTCTCTCATCTTTACCCTTAAACTCACGAACTTCTGACAGAAAAAATGAAAAGAAAGACAATGATTTTTCAATTATTAATGCTATTACCCTGCTGCCAGAGCACAAGGTCTGGCCTTGATCTTTTGGGAATTCGGTCTTCAGGGCCGTGCCGTTACCGCCGCCACAGATCACTGTGAAGAAGATAAAGAAGGTAACCCAATGGATTCCAGCTGCAAGTAATCCTAAATGTCTGCAGTTCCAAACTCTGAAACTTTTTTACCCGCCCCACTTCACCCTCCTCCCTCTATCCCAGTCCTTATACCACCAGGAACTTCCTCTGGAACATAAGGTCAAAAAACGATTGCTGAGGCAACGGTGTCGCCTTCAGTCAGGTCCACCGACCGCGTCTCTGAGGCCACGGGCGTCTCTACTCCGGATTCTAGAGCCGGCTTTCGTGCTATCTGGCCTTGGACAAGACATCAGGCCTAGTGCCCAGGCTCCGCCCCTCCCCCGCCTCAGTTTCCACACCAGATCTCCACAGAAAAGGCGTGGAGCAGGCCGATTCTCCCTTTAAGAGCTCCTACAAGACGGGTCGCTTGGTCCAGAAGCCTGCGGTCCGGGCCTCCCGGTATGCCGGGGCGCCCTCCTTCCCCAGCCGCCCAGTCAGGTCGGCTACCTCAGTCCTGCTTCGCGCTGCTCCGCCGAATAACCCCGCCCCCACCGCGGGGTTTGCGTGCGTCGCAACGTGGGAAATGGAGCCTGGCTGCAGGACCAGGAGCCTCGGGGCCAAGGGGCGGGGCGCCAATCTCCAGGAGGCCAATCAGCACGCGAGAGGCCCGGTGGGACCGCGCTTGTCGGCCGCGGGGCGGAGGCTATAGTGGCTACGCCCGCGGCGGCCGAGCGCCTGTTCTTCAGGCTGAGTTGGCAGAGGGTAGCGAGCGTCGGTGGCCGAGGCAGAGTTGGAGCCGGAGGAGAATGATGAATGGAATCGCGGGAACTTCGCATATTGACAGTCGCGAGCGGGTTCTCAAGTTAGGGGAGAGTTTTGAGAAGCAGCCGCGCTGCGCCTTCCACACTGTGCGCTGTGAGTGAGGACGACCCCCGGGGAAACCGGGGGGAGCTCTGGGTATGGGGGTGCGGAAGCACAACTCTCTCCAAGTCGTGTTCGAACAGAGGCCCCCACCCCTTATTCTATGGGAGAATGCGGTGCCCAGCGCGACCCGCTGCCCTGTCCGGAGTGCTAGGGGGCCGATGGAAGCAGCCTGGTCGAGCAGGTGTGGGTAATTCTGAGCAGAGAGATTTAGGTAAGACCAGCAGGTAGAAAGGGACGCTTTGTGGAGGAGGTCTACAGGGGTGACTATGGGTGGAGGCAGACGTGACTGGCGGATCATGCAGAGGTGGTAAGGAAAGTATACAGTTGACCCTTGAACAACGCAGGGGTTAGGGACGTCGACCCCGCACAGTGGAAAATCCACGGACTGCTATCTCTGCCTCAAAAACGAAGGAATCGATACATGACTCACCCAAGATCCCGAAGCTGAAGCCGTTTGGGTAGAATCAGGACTCAAACTCTGTAGTTTTTTTCATTACACGTATTGTGCTCTCTAATGGAACACAGACTTTTCCCCACACTTCGTTAATTTAAAGATCTGTAAGATGAAAATACAGTTACTCTATTTATTGGAAAAAATCTTCATGTAAGTGGACCCGTGCGGTGCAGACCCGTGCGTGTTATTCAAGGAACAGCTGTAATAAGGTGACAAATGGAAGGGGGCAAAGGGAAATGGGAAGGGAAAATGCCTTTAGGTTGGTAGGGAAACATTCTCTCCCTTTTTAACTTTTGGTGTCTGGCTGATGAAAATGCCTTTAGGCTGGTAGGAAAACATTCTCTCCTTTCTTCACTTTTGGTGTCTGACTGATGAGGGTTCTTATTTACTGTGTTCCTGGAGAAATATTCTGGACGATTCTAATAATCTGTATCTCTTTTGAACCCCTGATTTCATTCAGTCACTTATCAAATACTGATTATCACTGTACTGAAGAGTGTGTTATGAATTTATTAGAAAGATATTTACCCCCTGTGATTTCTCCTTTTGGTTTCCCTTTGTTCTCTGGAACTAGTTTTGATACATTTTTCTCTTTTATGTTATTGAGGCTACCTCAGTCCTGCTTCAATAGTTGGATGCTTTAATAGTTGGATGGTGTAGATTCCAGGAAGGAAAATATAGTATATTATGATTTAGTATGTAAAACATTCATTTTTTGCATAATAGCCCTCATAGAATTATAGAGTGGGAAGGAAACTTTGAGATCATTGAATCATAACCTCTTATTTTTCTGTGGCCAAATTGTAAAGTAGGTATTTTTTCACTTCCTCTTTCTAGCCCTGCCCTTCCTTAGTGTCTCATCATTCCACCCTTCTCAGTCATTCTGTCCTTAGACTGACTGTTCAGAGATCTTTATGGTTTTTACTCTGAAGTGTTCCACGTTTCAATTAAAACTCACATTCTCCAAAAGTTTACTTAAGTTGTACACAATCTAATTACAGTAACTCAGAGTAAAGGTATGAAGAACCAATAAGTTTAACTCTCCAAGGATATATTTACATTTTATGAAAGGATTTTATTAAGCAAAATTAATATCCGGTTGATAGAATAAATGGGGGCGATATTTGCAAACAGATCTTCAACACTGTCCCTTCTTTACCATACTTTGTGGTCCAAGACCTTGAAACAGCTAGTGCTGGCTGTGCAGTTTCTCTCCTTCTTCAGCCCCATTTTCCAGAAGTATGATATAGTTCTTACCTGGTTTCTCCATGCCTTTCTCTCAAGTAATAACTTCCCTCTCCTTTCCTCTTCTTTCTCAGGTATGCAGTAATCTTAGTATCAGTTTTTTTAATGATAAGGTTTGAGATTACACAAATTTGCTCAAGAATCTATTTTCGTGTAATTTGGGTATATAGTCTCTTTTTAAGGTCATAAGCCTCAAATTAAGTGAATAAGAAGTAGCCTTCGAAAAGCACTTTGCAGGTGCTTCAAAGCCTTTTATTTATAAAAGTTCTCAAAATGCTGGAATCATGTCTTCAGAATCAGAGTATTGGGTGGTCCTGTTACAAGAATGAAAATAAACAAAACAACAATAATAATAACCACAAAAAACCCAAATGTTTGAATACACCTTTAGTCCTGTAGAAGACATCAGAAAGGTTTTCAGCCCTTAGTTTTATTCTTGTTGAAGCAGACAGAACCTTTCTAGATTTATTAAAAGAAAACCAATCATTATCCTTGAGGATAGGTTCATTTCCCATATGATTCTCATCCTTAAGGACTCAGAGTGAGGGATGGAAACTATAGACTTTCATACAGGCAGGTGGATATGATTTATTTATTTTTTTAAAAAATTGCACATTTTTCTTTCTGAAAACCAAAAATGTTTAGTATTTTTAATTATCACTACTACATGTAAAGATATGTTTTTTCCTCGGGGAACTGAAGAAGAACTTTGTTTCTATTTTCAGAAAAATATACTCATGTTTAAGCTCTGTAATAAAGTAGAACAGAAATACACACAGATAATACATTAATTTCAACTTTTTATTAACTATGTAAAATAGACAATTCACTTTAAGTTGCTGAGCTCATCTTATCTATAGAATGAAGCAATAAATTCAGCCATTCTATCATTTTTTATTAAAATTATGAACTGCCCTTAAATTGATAGATATGTGAAAAATACAATATTTTCAATATGTTTTACATAATGCTTGAAGCTTTCGTTCATTCACTAAATGTAAATATCTTTCTAAATCTAAGTTTTTTTTAACAGGTAAGGCTGTAAAGATATATATTGAAAGTATCATGATAATTTGTAAGGATGGTTCAAATGTATTTTAGCATGACATTTATTTATTAAAAATTTTTTTTATTGAAACATAGTTGGCATACAATATTATGTGAGTTTCAGGTTTCCTACATAATGATTTGACATTTGCATACATTATGAAATGATCACCAAGATAAGTCTAGTAACCATCTGTCCCCATACAAAGTTATTACAATATTATTGACCATGTTCCTTATGCTGTATATTATATCCCCATGACTTGTTTCTTATGTAACTGGAGGCTTGTACTTCTTAATCCCCTTCAGGGTGGACCTAATTTATAACAAATCAATGTTACCTGGGAGAAAGTAGTATTCTATCTTTATGTACTTGGGTAATGATGCCTGTTCAATACACTGAGGTTTTGGAAAAACCTGGATGTGAATTCTGACCTCCACCACCTATATATGTAATTTAACTTTGGTAATATTCTCGAAGCTTTCAGTCACAGTTTTCTTAAATGTAAAATGGAAATTGTAATATCTACATTTCAGAGTTTCAGGATTAAGTAAGATAGTATAAACAACTTAGCACAGTTTTTGGTGCATGGTAGAGAATAAATAGTAGTCACCATTATTATTGAAAGGTTATATTCATGTGTGTATGCAGAGTGCCAATAAATGTACTTTACCTAGACTTTCAAAAAGTATTTATCGGGCTTCCCTGGTGGTGCAGTGGTTGAGAGTCCGCCTGCCGATGCAGGGGACGCGGGTTCGTGCCCCGGTCTGGGAAGATCCCACATGCCGCGGAGCGGCTGGGCCCGTGCGTCCGGAGCGTGTGCTCCGCAACAGGAGAGGCCACAACAGTGAGAGGCCCGCGTACTGCAAAAAAAAAAAAAAAAGAAAAAGAAAAAAAAAAAAGCATTTATCAGGGCTTGGCAGTAAAACCTATCAAAAACAGTCTGGCATGTGGTAGGGAAGACATGGGATGTTCTGTAAATGATAAACTTAATGCTTAACAGCAGATGCTTCACTGGGTAGAAGAGTTTGAGCAATAGGACCCATTAGAATAAATTTTGGATTTGAGCTAGTACTAGTTTTACAATTTATAACCAGATAAGGGAATAAAGATTGAAATTCCTAAGTTTGTAAATGACACCATTTTTTCCTGTCATGAAATGATGAGCTCATGGACAGTGACTACAGGAATATTGTCTGAGGCACCAAGTAGAGCCACTCCCAAAAAACTGCTTGTTAAGCTTTGGTATGGGCACACATTAGAAAGTACACTAATGAAAAATAGGATTGAAATTACATTTACAATTAATGTTCTCTGATTAGTGTGGTATACTGGAAAGGGTATGGGTTTTGGAGTTAGCTGAATTAGTTCAGATCCCAGGAAATAAATTTATGTTACTAATTGTGGACTCTTTTGTGAAGATATTGACATTGTGTGATGCTACAGCCAAAATAGTCAGAGAAGTGATCAACAATGATAGGAAAAGTGTTGAGAATAAGGCAGGAAATATTTTTCCACTCTTTATGTAATATAACTAATTGTATTGTAAATCTGAAGAAAATAACATAAATGAAGGAAATCCAGAGAAAATAAACGATAAAATTAGTGGTGAGGCTTCCAAACCAAGAAGAACCAAAAGAAATAAACTATTTAGTCTGGAATCATTCCAACTTAGAAGAGAATACATTTGACATTAGAAAACATATGGAAAGCATGAACATCAGATTATTCAACAAATTCTGTAGTTCTAGAGCTATATTTAACCCCTTGAATCTCAAAATTTGTATACTTAAAAAGAAATTTCTTGTGTGAAGGTAAATAAAAGACAACATTACTTAATATAACAAGTAATAAAATGTGGAATTTATTCTAACAATAATAATTAGAAATATAAATAGGTTCAGAATAGTTTTGATGGACTTACTGGTTATAAATTCCAGCTCATTAAGCAAACCTACAGATATTTTGAGTACATTTCTGTCTGTTATTGGTATCACATATACTATAGGCATTTATGCATAGGCTTCAAGGGCTTGTGAATCCTTTGAAATTATATAGTATTTGATATGTATGTTCATATATGCATATTTTAAGCATGTATTACTTTTTAAAAAGTTAATTAATTTTTTTATTTTTGGCTGCATTGGGTCTTTGTTGCTGCATGCGGGCTTTTCTCTAGTTGCATCGAGTGGGGGCTACTCTTCATTGCAGTGCGCGGGCTTCTCATTGCGGTGGCTTCACTTCCCTTGTTGTGGAGTATGGGCTCTAGGTGCACGGGCTTCAGTAGTTGTGCACACGGGCTCAATAGTTGTGGCTCGTGGGCTGTAGAGTGCAGGCTCAGTAGTTGTGGCGCATGGGCTTAGTTGCTCTGCGGCATGTGGAATCTTCCTGGACCAGGGCTCGAACCCGTGTCCCCTGCATTAGGCAGGCGGATTCTTAACCACTGTGCCACCAGGGAAGTCCCCATATATGCATTTTTATGCAGAGAGGATCTGTAGCTGGTCTATAATTTTCATCAGATTCCGATAGGGACTTATGACTATCCCTCATCTCCTAACACCACCCCTCCAGACACATGCATATACACAGAAGTTTGGAACTGTGGATCTAAGGCAAAGAGGCTATATAATATGGGCTGGGTAGAGTGTGTGGCTTGAGTTGCTCGCTTATCTTTTACTGGCTTCATTACTTTAGAGGAGTTCACCATCAGTAAAATATGGGTGAGAATATTCAAGTCAGAGAGTTGTGAAGATCAAAAGTAATGATATAAAGAAAAAAATCTGTTTTTAAACACTAAAACAGAGGTTATAGATTTATAGCCTATCAGCTGATTTTGACTTTAGAGATGCTTTTTTTGACCCACACAGTTGTTGTTTTAACCTGATTTGGTTGTAAATACCTAAAAATCAAGATCTTTTATACAAAAATCTGGATTACCAGCCTCTATTTAAAAGAAACCAGAAGATAACCTGGCAACAGCAAAGAAACCAGAAGATAACCTGGCAACAGCAAAGGAATTCTGTATCAGAATTATTTTCAGTCATTGATGTATATATATATATATATTTTGAATTTTATTTTATTTATTTATTTATTTATTTATTTTTTATTTTTTAAAACATCTTTATTGGGGTATAATTGCTTTACAATGGTGTGTTAGTTTCTGATTTATAACAAAGTGAATCAGCTATACATATACATGTGCTCCCATGTGTCTTCCCTCTTGCGTCTCCCTCCCTCCCACTCTCCCCCTCCCACCCCTCCAGGCTGTCCCAAAGCCCCGAGCTAATATCCCTGTGCCTTGCGGCTGCTTCCCCCTAGCTATCTACCTTACTACGTTTGTTAGTGTGTATATGTCCATGACTCTCTCTCGCCCTGTCAAAACTCACCCTTCCCCCTCCCCATATCCTCAAGTCCGTTCTCCAGTAGGTCTGCGGCTCTATTCCTGTCTTACCCCTAGGTTCTTCATGACATTTTTTTCCCTTAAATTCCATATATATGTGTTAGCATACGGCATTTGTCTTTGTCTTTCTGACTTACTTCACTCTGTATGACAGACTCTAGGTCTATCCATCTCATTACAAATAACTCAATTTCATTTCTTTTTAAGGCTGAGTAATATTCCATTGTGTATATGTGCCACATCTTCTTTATCCATTCGTCCGATGATGGGCGCTTAGGTTCTTTCCATCTCCGGGCTATTGTAAATAGAGCTGCAATGAACATTTTGGTACATGACTCTTTTTGAATTTTGGTTTTCTCAGGGTATATGCCCAGTAGTGGGATTGCTGGGTCATATGGTAATTCTATTTGTAGTTTTTTAAGGAACCTCCATACTGTTCTCCATAGGGGCTGAACCAATTCACATTCCCACCAGCAGTGCAAGAGTGTCCCCTTTTCTCCACACCCTCTCCAGCATTTATTGTTTCTAGATTTTTTGATGATGGCCATTCTGACTGGTGTGAGATGATATCTCATTGTAGTTTTGATTTGCATTTCTCTAATGATTAATGATGTTGAGCATTCTTTCATGTGTTTGTTGGCATTCTGTATATCTTCTTTGGAGAAATGTCTATTTAGGTCTTCTGCCCATTTTTGGATTGGGTTGTTTGTTTTTTTGTTATTGAGCTGCATGAGCTGCTTGTAAATTTTGGAGATTAATCCTTTGTCAGTTGCTTCATTTGCAAATGTTTTCTCCCATTCTGAGGGTTGTCTTTTGGTCTTGGTTATGGTTTCCTTTGCTGTGCAAAAGCTTTGAAGTTTCATTAGGTCCCATTTGTTTATTTTTGTTTTTATTTCCATTACTCTAGGAGGTGGGTCAGAAATGATCTTGCTGTGATTTATGTCATAGAATGTTCTTCCTATGTTTTCCTCTAAGAGTTTGATAGTTTCTGGCCTTACATTTAGGTCTTTAATCCATTTTGAGCTTATTTTTGTGTATGGTGTTAGGGAGTGATCTAATCTCATACTTTTACATGTACCTGTCCAGTTTTCCCAGCACCATTTATTGAAGAGGCTGTCCTTTCTCCACTGTACATTCCTGCCACCTTTATCAAAGATAAGGTGTCCATATGTGCGTGGGTTTATCCCTGGGCTTTCTATCCTGTTCCACTGATCTATCTTTCTGTTTTTGTGCCAGTACCATACTGTCTTGATTACTGTTGCTTTGTAATATAGTCTGAAGTCAGGGAGCGTGATTCCTCCAGCTCCCTTTTTCGTTCTCAAGATTGCTTTGGCTATTCGGGGTCTTTTGTATTTCCATACAAATTGCGAAATTTTTTGTTCTAGTTCTGTGAAAAATGCCAGTGGTAGTTTGATAGGGATTGCATTGAATCTGTAGATTGCTTTGGGTAGTAGAGTCATTTTCACAATGTTGATTCTTCCCATCCAAGAACATGGTATATCTCTCCATCTATTTGTATCATCTTTAATTTCTTTCATCAGTGTCTTATAATTTTCTGCATACAGGTCTTTCGTCTCCTTAGGTAGGTTTATTCCTAGATATTTTATTCTTTTTGTTGCAGTGGTAAATGGGAGTGCTTTCTTGATTTCACTTTCAGATTTTTCATCATTAGTACATAGGAATGCCAGAGATTTCTGTGCATTAATTTTGTATCCTGCTACTTTACCAAATTCATTGATTAGCTCTAGTAGTTTTCTGGTAGCATCTTTAGGATTCTCTATGTATAGTATCATGTCATCTGCAAACAGTGACAGCTTTACTTCTTCTTTTCTGATTTGGATTCCTTTTATTTCCTTTTCTTCTCTGATTGCTGTGGCTAAAACCTCCAAAACTATGTTGAATAAGAGTGGTGAGAGTGGGCAACCTTGTCTTGTTCCTGATCTTAGTGGAAATGCTTTCAGTTTTTCACCATTGAGGATGATGTTTGCTGTGGGCTTCTCATATATGGCCCTTATTATGTTGAGGAAAGTTCCCTCTATGCCTACTTTCTGGAGGGTTTTTATCATAAATGGGTGTTGAACTTTGTCGAAAACTTTCTCTGCATCTATTCAGATGATCATATGGTTTTTCTCCTTCAATTTGTTAATATGGTTTATCACATTGATAGATTTGCGTATACTGAAGAATCCTTGCATTCCTGGAATAAACCCCACTTGATCATGGTGTATGATCCTTTTAATGTGCTGTTGGATTCTGTTTGCTAGTATTTTGTTGAGGATTTTTGCATCTATGTTCATCAGTGATATTGGCCTGTAGTTTTCTTTCTTTGTGATATCCTTGTCTGGTTTTGGTATCAAGGTGATGGTGGCCTCCTAGAAGGAATTTGGGAGTGTTCCTCCCTCTGCTATATTTTGGAAGAGTTCGAGAAGGATAGGTGTTAGCTCTTCTCTAAACGTTTGATAGAATTCACCTGTGAAGCCATCTGGTCCTGGGCTTTTGTTTGTTGGAAGGTTTTTAATCACAGTTTCAATTTCAGTGCTTGTGATTGGTCTGTTCATATTTTCTATTTCTTCCTGATTCAGTCTTGGCAGGTTGTGCATTTCTAAGAATTTGTCCATTTCTTCCAGATTGTCCATTTTATTGGCATAGAGTTGCTTGTAGTAATCTCTCATGATTTTTTTTATTTCTGCAGTGTCAGTTGTTACTTCTCCTTTTTCATTTCTAAGTCTATTGATTTGAGTCTTCTCCCTTTTTTTCTTCATGAGTCTGGCTAGTGGTTTATCTATTTTGTTTATCTTCTCAAAGAACCAGCTTTTAGTTTTATTGATCTTTGCTATTGTTTCCTTCATTTCTTTTTCATTTATTTCTGATCTGATTTTTATGATTTCTTTCCTTCTGCTAGCTTTGGGGTTTTTTTGTTCTTCTTTCTCTAATTGCTTGAGGTGCACGGTTAGGTTGTTTATTCGAGATGTTTCCTGTTTCTTAAGGTGGGCTTGTATTGCTATAAACTTCCCCCTTAGAACTGCTTTTGCTGCATCCCATAGGTTTTGGGTCGTTGTGTCTCCATTGTCATTTGTTTCTAGGTATTTTTTTATTTCCTCTTTGATTTCTTCAGTGATCACTTCATTATTAAGTAGTGTATTGTTTAGCCTCCATGTGTTTGTATTTTTTACAGATCTTTTCCTGTAATTGATATCTAGTCTCGTGGCGTTGTGGTCAGAAAAGATACTTGATACAATTTCAGTTTTCTTAAATTTACCAAGGCTTGATTTGTGACCCAAGATATGATCTATCCTGGAGACTGTTCCATGAGCACTTGAGAAAAATGTGTATTCTGTTGTTTTTGGATGGAGTGTCCTATAAATATCAATTAAGTCCATCTTGTTTAATGTATCATTTAAAGCTTGTGTTTCCTTATTTATTTTCATTTTGGATCTGTCCATGGGTGAAAGTGGGGTGTTAAAGTCCCCTACTATGAATGTGTTACTGTCGATTTCCCCTTTATGGCTGTTAGTATTTGCCTTATGTATTGAGGTGCTCCTATGTTGGGTGCATAAATATTTACAATTGTTTTATCTTCTTCTTGGATCGATCCCTTGATCATTATGTAGTGTCCTTCTTTGTCCCTTTTAATAGTCCTTATTTTAAAGTCTATTTTGTTTGATATGAGAATTGCTACTCCAGCTTTCTTTTGGTTTCCATTTGCATGGAATATCTTTTTCCATCCCCTTACTTTCAGTCTGTATGTGTCTCTAGGTCTGAAGTGGGTCTCTTGTAGACAGCATATATAAGGGTCTTGTTTTTGTATCCATTCAGCCAATCTGTGTCTTTTGGTGGGAGCATTTAGTCCATTTACATTTAAGGTAATTATCGATATGTATGTTCCTATTCCCATTTTCTACATTGTTTTGGGTTCGTTACTATAGGTCGTTTCCTTCTCTTGTGTTTCTTGTCTAGAGAAGTTCCTTTAGCATTTGTTGTAAAGCTGGTTCGGTGGTGCTGAACTCTCTCAGCTTTTGCTTGTCTGTACAGGTTTTAATTTCTCCATCAAATCTGAATGAGATCCTTGCTGGGTAGAGTAGTCTTGGTTGCAGGTTTTTCTCCTTCATCACTTTCAGTATGTCCTGCCACTCCCTTCTGGCTTGTAGGGTTTCTGCTGAGAGATCAGCTGTTAACCTTATAGGGATTCCCTTGTGTGTTATTTGTTGTTTTTCCCTTGCTGCTTTTAATATGCTTTCTTTGTATTTAATTTTTGACAGTTTGATTAATATGTGTCTTGGTGTATTTCTCCTTGGATTTATCCTGTATGGGACTCTCTGTGCTTCCTGGACTTGATTAACTATTTCCTTTCCCATATTAGGGAAGTTTTCAACTATAATCTCTTCAAATATTTTCTCAGTCCCTTTCTTTCTTTCTTCTTCTTCTGGAACCCCTATAATTCGAATGTTGGTGCGTTTAATGTTGTCCCAGAGGTCTCTGAGACTGTCCTCAGTTCTTTTCATTCTTTTTTCTTTATTCTGCTCTGCAGTAGTTATTTCCACTACTTTATCTTCCAGGTCACTTATCCGTTCTTCTGCCTCAGTTATTCTGCTATTGATCCTATCTAGAGTACTTTTAATTTCATTTATTGCGTTGTTCATCGTTGCTTGTTTCATCTTTAGTTCTTGTAGGTCCTTGTTAACTGTTTCTTGCATTTTGTCCATTCTACTTCCAAGATTTCGGATCATCCTTACTATCATTATTCTGAATTCTTTTTCAGGTAGATTGCCTATTTCCTCTTCATTTGTTAGGTCTGGTGGGTTTTTATCTTGCTCCTTCATCTGCTGTGTGTTTTTCTGTCTTCTCATTTTGCTTATCTTACTGTGTTTGGGGTCTCCTTTTTGCAGGCTGCACGTTCGTAGTTCCCGTTGTTTTTGTTGTGTGTCTCCAGTGGCTAAGGTTGTTTCAGTGGGTTGTGTAGGCTTCCTGGTGGAGGGTACTAGTGCCTGTGTTGTGCTGGATGAGGCTAGATCTTGTCTCTCTAGTGGGCAGGTTCACGTCTGGTGGTGTGTTTTGGGGTGTCTGTGGCCTTATTATGATTTTAGGCAGCCTCTCTTCTAATGGGTGGGGTTGTCTTCCTGTCTTGCTAGTTGTTTGGCATAGGTTGTCCAGCACTGTGGCTTGCTGGTCGTTGAGTGAAGCTGGGTGCTGGTGTTAAGATGGAGGTCTCTGGGAAATTTCCACCGTTTAATATTATGTGGAGCTGGGAGGTCTCTTGTTGACCAGTGTCCTGAAGTTGGCTCTCCTACCTCAGAGGCAGAGCCCTGACTCCTGGCTGGAGCACCAAGAGCCTTTCATCCACACGGCTCAGAATAAAAGGGAGAAAAAGTAGAGAGAATTGGTAGAAGTATGAGGAAAGAAAGAGGGAAAGGAGGAAAGGAAGGAAGGAAGAAAGAAGCAAAGAAGGAAAGAAAGGAGGGAGGGAGGGAGGAAGGAAGGAAGGAGGGAAAGAAGGAAAAAAGACTGAAAGAAAGAAGATACAGTAAAAATAAAATAAAGTATAATATAGTTATTGAATTAAAAAAATATTTAGAAAAAAAAATGGGACGGATAGAACCTTAGGACAAATGTTGGAAGCAAAGCTATACAGACAAAATCTTACACAGAAGCATACACATACACCTTCACAAAAAGAGGTAAAGGGGGAAAAATCATAAATCTTGCTCTCAGAGACCACCTCCTCAATTTGGGGTGATTCGTTGTCTAAATGAGGGAAGGAAGGAAGGAAAGAAAGAAAGAATGAAGGTAAAGTATAATAAATTTATTACAGTTAAAATTAATTATTAAGAAAAAAAATTTTTTAAAAAAACCATGGACGGATAGAGCCCTAGGACAAATGGTGGAAGCAAGAGTATACAGACAAGATCTCACACAGAAACATACACGTACACATTCACAAAAAGAGGAAAAGGGAAAATAATCATAGATCTTGCTCCTAAATTCCCCCTCTTCAATTTGGGATCATTCCTTGTCTATTCAGGTATTCCACAGATGCAGGGTATATCAAGTTGATTGTGGAGCTTTAATCCGCTGCTTCTGTGGCTGCTGGGAGAGATTTCCCTTTCTCTTCTTTGTTCTCACAGCTCACAGGAGCTCAGCTTTGGATTTGGCCCTGCCTCTGCGTGTAGGTCGCTGGAGGGCGTCTGTTTTTTGCTCAGACAGGACGGGGTTAAAGGAGCCGCTGATTCGGGGGCTCCGGCTCACTCAGGCCGGGGGTTGGGGGATGGGGGAAGGAGGGGCACTGCGTGCGGGGCGGGCCTGCGGCGGCAAAGGCGGCATGACGTTGCGGCAGAGGCCGGCGTGACGCTGCACCAGCCTGAGGCCCGCCGTGCGTTGTCCCGGGGAAGTTGTCCCTGGATCCCGGGAACCTGGCAGTGGCGGGCTGCACAGGCTCCGCGGAAGAGGGGTGTGGAGAGTGACCTGTGCTCGCACACAGGCCCCTTGGTGGCGGCAGCAGCAGCCTTAGCGTCTCCCGCCCGTCTCTGGGGTCCGCGGTTTTAGCCGCGGCTTGCGCCAGTCTCTGGGGTTTGCGCTTTCAGCCGCGGCTCGCGCCCGTCTCTGGGGTTCGCGCTTTTAGCCGCGGCTCGCGCCCGTCTCTGGGGTTCGCGCTTTTAGCCGCGGCTCGCGCCCGTCTCTGGAGATCCTTTAAGCAGCGCTCTTAAACCCCTCTCCTCGCGCACCAGGAAACAAAGAGGGAAGAAAAAGTCTCTTGCCTCTTCGGCAGGTGCAGGCTTTTCCCCGAACTCCCTCCCGGCTAGTCGTGGTGCACTAACCCCTTCAGGCTATGTTCAAGCCGCCAACCCCAGTCCTCTCCCTGAGCTCCGTCCAAAACCGAAACCCGAGCCTCAGCTCGCAGCCCCGCCAGC
The DNA here is from genome assembly GCF_008692025.1 of Phocoena sinus. Classification (NCBI taxonomy): domain Eukaryota; kingdom Metazoa; phylum Chordata; class Mammalia; order Artiodactyla; family Phocoenidae; genus Phocoena; species Phocoena sinus. Next base: position 77,193,350 of record NC_045766.1, on the reverse strand, counting down.
CCCGGCGGGTGAGCAGACAAGCCTCTCGGCTTGGTGAGTGCCGGTCGGCACCTATCGTCTGTGCAGGAATCTCCCCGCTTTGCCCTCCGCACCGGTCGCTGTGCACTACTCCGCGGTCCCGAAACTCCCCCCTCTGCCTCCCACAGTCTCCGCCCGCGGAGGGGCTTCCTAGTGTGTGGGAACTTTTCCTCCCTCACAGCTCCCTCCGACTGGTGCAGGTGCCGTCCTTATTCTTTTGTCTCTGTTTTTTCTTTTTTTCTTTTGCCCTACCCAGGTACGTGGGGAGTTTCTTGCCTTTTGGGAGGTCTGAGGTCTTCTGCCAGCCTTCAGTAGGTGTTCTGTAGGAGCTGTTCCACGTGTAGATGTATTTCTGGTGTATCCATGGGGAGGAAGGCGATCTCCGCGTCTTACTCTTCCGCCATATTCAAGGTCCCCCCTCTATTTTATTTATTTTTTATACAGCAGGTTCTTATTAGTCATTGATGTATATTGATGTGAATTATTTTTAAGTGACTTTCATATCTTAGAGGTTTTTAAGCTTGCTCAGTATGTGAAATATCTTAGCACCCTGTGTTCCCTCTAGGTGATATATTTTAATGACATCAGTTGAATTATGATCTAATTCAAAATGAAAACTTATTTTAATTTCTTCTGAAGTGGCAGATTTGGTTAAATTTACACATCTTTTAGTGGTGTATGTATCCATGAAAAACTCAGGCTGTTAAACTGAATAAGTTTTCTTTAAATTTTCCCCATGAATGTGTGTTTGCTGTGTTTTCATTCATTTTGTATTCTGCTAGGACAGCAGACAAGTGGTAGTAGGAGCCCAAGGTGGTTTAAGAAAAATTTAGGGGAGAAAAAAACCTGAAAATTGAAGATGTTCTACTGATATTGGTTTTTAGAAAATTGTCAAGATACTGACATTATTTCATTTTTAGCAGTGGAACATCGTAGTCTAGTTCATCTTGATCTAAACAGGATCCCAAGGGATCATGAAGTGAGGAATACTGTTTTAGAGTGTAGCTATTTCTTTTTTTCTCAGAATTATACATACACAAATAATCTGGATTGTATTTTGTTTGTTTGCAATATTAAGACTCTTCTAAGCCTTTTTAATTACTGGCTATTGAAAAATGATTTATCACTCTGAAACATGCTCATATTTTTGATACCCAGGTATTCAGGTATTCTTCCATCTTATAAAAACCAGTATCTATATCTATTTTTAGATGACTTCAAACCTGCTTCTATTGACACTTCTTGTGAAGGAGAGCTTGAAGTCGGCAAAGGTGAACAGGTGACAATTACTCTACCAAATATAGAAGTGAGTATTTCCATATATTTAAACTAAATAGATGTTTTTACAGGATTTCCACTAAATTTAAATGAAAATAATTGTACAATTCATGTAGTGGTAGTCAGTTAAAGATTAATAAATATAGCAAAGCAAAAAAATCATATTTTAAACTATCAAGTAAAACAATCTTAAACTCTTAAAATTTACTTTGTAAGTTTCAAGAACTATCATATTAAATGATTTGAAACAATTGGAGGTCTAAACAGATATTTATTAAATCACTATTATGAGCCAGATTTTGTTCTCCAAACTAGGAATAATAACATATGCCCTGCCATGTAGTCCTAATCTGTTACAGCAGACAGACATATAAACATCTATCTAGTGCTATAGATTAGAACAGAGACAAAATTCTGTTTAAGCACATAAATGGAATCAGATACTCTGCTTGGTGGAATCTTTTTTTTTTTTTTTTTCCCCTTCGACACGCGGGCCTCTTACTGCCGCGGCCCTTCCCGCCGCGGAGCACAGGCCCCGGATGCGCAGGCTCAGCGGCCACGGCTCATGGGCCCAGCCGCTCCGCGGCACCTGGGATCCTCGCGGACCGGGGCACGAACCCGCGTTCCCTGCATCAGCAGGCGGACTCCCAACCACTGTGCCACCAGGGAAGCCCTGCCTGGTGGAATCTTGAAAGGCTTCATAAAGCATATGCTATGTGGGCTGAGACTTAAAGGACAAGTGGAATTTCATCCGTTATAAGAGGAGTAGAATATTCTAGGCAAAAGGAACAGTATGTGAAAGGCTCCAAATGGAGAAAGGACAAGTGGAATAAATGAATGAATGTAGTAAATTACAGAATAATGAAAAATGATTGATAGGAGTAGAGACTGGAAAGGTAGGTTGGGACCAGATTATAAAGAATCTTTTATGTTGTAATGTAGAATTTTGAGATTATGTCATAGGTATTAGAGAACCATTAGAGGTTTTTAAGCAGAGAGCTAACATGATTAAATTTGTGCTTTGGGAGTGATTTTAACAATGACTTAGGGAATGGACTGGAAAAGAAAGAGACTAGGTCAGGTAGGCCTTTACCAAAATTTTGCCCATTTCAAAAATTTTCAGATATATCAAAGTAATGCTAATGTTTACATAAATATGCAAGTTCTTTGTTGTATGCTCTAGTTTTCTCAGTCCTTGAGTTAGAAATTTCTTAGCATTCAACCTAAGTTTCTTTTTCCTTTTATACTGACTTGATCTATTCTCAAAGAAAACCAAGACTAACTTTATACTTTAACATAGAAAACACTGGACTTTCTGAGATTTTTTTACATTGTTTTAACTTTTGTAATAGGAATGGTTTTGTGCTAGTTCATCCACATTCTCTTGTATACATTTATGAGATGGCTTGTCATGTTTAGAGGTATAGCAAGCAAGCTCTCTATCCTCTATCTAGCCTTCCATCTGTTTCCTTTTGTCTGTCAACACTATATATTGAGACCCCACCTATATGTCAGACTGTATGAGTTGCTGCCTCTGAAGGTTTCCCTAATGTTAATGAAATTTGTGGGTGCATTTTATTGTATATTTCTCATTTGCTCCCTTAGAAATTGAAGAAAATGAAAAATCAACTCAGTCTGAGACATTGTAGATTAGTAAGCCTTTGTATTACTGTTATTAAAAAGTGTTCAGATTCTGGTGTCTCTAAAGTAGTTTGGATATTAAGTACCCAATAATCTAAGGCTCTTTTTGCTTTATGAGGTTTATTAAAGAAAAGCCCAAATCATTCACTTAATCTTAAAAGTTATTGAAAAGCCTCAGGTGGATAACAGGCACCACCTGTTATCCTGGTCTCAGATTATAGGATTATTGATCAGTGATGATTGGTTTGCAGAACTTTAGATGAGTTCTTCTTTGCCACGTAGCATATTATTTTCTCAAATTGCAATTCTCCCATCCTCATCCCTTGCATTGTCTTTCTACTCCAAGCAGATGGGGATTCTTACATTTATTAATAAACCTTTTTCATTCACACACAATCCTGCTTTAATCAAGAGTTACCATCTACCATGTGTTCGATTTTGGTCTCAATTGAAAATACTTCTTGAAGGAATGACAACTATAGGAGGAAAATTTCAAGCTTCAAATTGTAAATTTATGAAATAGCAGAGAAATCATTTGGGAAAAAGTAGTTCCCTCCCCACCTCAGCCCACCAGAGATATGTCCAAAATGACTATGCCTCAATATTTTTGTGTGTATATGTGTGCATGAGAAAGGGAGACGGTTGGACAGACAGTCCATATATGCATATACTTTCTGTGTGGTAAGTCCTTTGCTAGGTAGCTGTTAAGAATACAGAGGTAGGGACTTCCCTGGCGGTCCAGTGGTTAAGACACCACACTTCCACTGCAGGGGACACGGGTTCGATCCCTGTTGGGGGAACTAAGATCCAGCATGCCATGTGGCATGACCAAAAATAAAAATAAGAAAAGAAGACAGAGGTAGACTGGATGTGGTAGGTGTCCTAAAAAATATTATCATTTAATGAGGAAGATAAGAGATAATTGATTAAAATTTAGTAATGTAAGGACTATTATAAAGGTATACACAGAATATTGTGGGAGTACAGAAGAGCGGCGATTCAGCCTGGGGAGGGAGAGGAGACATCAGGATATGCTGTCTTGAAGATGAGTTGAAATTACCCAGGTGAAGGAAAGAGGGAAGGACCTCTTAGAGAAAAGAAAGATGTGGGCTAAGACAAAGCAACAAAAGAGTCTATTACATTTGAAGAACTATATATAAGCCACTATGGCTAGGTAAGAAAGGGTGCATATGGGGACACAGTTGGAGATGGTATTTAGGAATCAGATAAAGAAGGGCCTAATGTGTAATGCAAAAGAATTTGAATTTTATCCTGTGAATCTTTCAGATAGCTGGAATGCAAGAGAATTGTTAAAATTACCACTTGCTAAGAGCAAATTTTTTTTCTGCTGGGCCTACAATCCTTGAACAATTGTGAATAAGAATAGAAATTATATTCTCAAATTTTCTGCAGTTTTCCCCCTTCATTAAAGAACTTCTTCAAATAAGTAGGAGGTTTACATTTCTTCACAGTTCTTAATTTTGTGGAAATGTAATGATTATTAGTTTGAGGCATTTATATTCTCCTATTTTCTTTATCAACTGCTTTCATCGTCTTGGTGAAAATGCCTAGAAGCTTGGAGGCATTCCATAAAATAGAATTTTTATTATTATACTTTTAAGAGTACCTTCAGGTTCTGGTGGTTCTTCGATAGGGTAGATTTTCTAATTCTCATTCCTCTAGATTTTCTTTGGTAGTATCAAATAGAAGAAACGAATAAAAATGAAGACTGTTAAGGGGGTTAATATTGGGCATTTACAAATCTCTCTTTTTTGTAAACAATTCTCTATGGTTGACTGCTATAAAATTTCAAAATGTTGAATATTGAAAGGAAAAGATTTACTTGACTGTTATGATTTGTTGTTGGTGTTGTCCAGTTTGGCATATTTTTAGTGCTATCTTGTGAGGTACTTTTGTGGGCTTTGATGAAATAGCCCACAGGAAACTTCCTGCTACACTTCCTATTATGCAATGAGTGCATCTCTAGTGGTTGCTCAACAACTTTTGCCCACAAACCCTGGACTTGTGAGAGTTCCATATGTCTGATGGCTACTATGCCACCCTAGATGACCCTGTTGGTCAAAGTCCCTTCCAAGATGAGCCTAGTCTGATTCTTTCCATTGAGTTTACTTTACTAAGCTTACATGGGAAAATAGCCTACCACGTTCTTGGGACTTCAGCTTATTTTAGGACTTGACTCCTATTTTAACGTCCTATTACAGTTATACTTCTAAATGAATTATATTTTTATCATTGTATAATAAACATTTTTTACCCTGTTTCTGTGACTTGAAGGTTAAATACCACCTTGTTTAATATTAATATTGCCACCTTTGCTTTCTTTTTGTTTGCATGTTCATGGAATCTAAGTGTCTCTTACTTTTATTTAGTTTACATTTTAAGTATATCTTTTGTTAACAGACTATTCTGTTTCATTTTTAAACCCATTTTGACACTTTCTATTTTTATTAGAATTCTATCCACATTTAGTTCAAAGTTTTTATACTTGATTTTTATTTCTATCATCTTATAGTATGTGTATTGGTTATTTTAATTTGTTTTCTTTTTTCTGTTCTTTATTTTGTCAAGCGTCTCTTCTTTCTTTTCTTTTTCTTTGTTTTCCCTCATGTTACTTTGGGAGTACTATTGTACTCTTCCATTCCATTACTGATTACTTTCCTTTCCTGGTATTCATAATCAGGCATGATCAGATTTGCCTGTTAGCAGATGGGAAATAAAACTAGAAGGAGAGTAGGGAGGAGGATAACAGTAATCTAGGTGACCTGATGATTGGGTTCTGAAGTTGGGTTATAGCAGTAAACATGGAGGTGGTAGGATGTGTTCCATAGTTATTCAGAGGCAAAGAGAGTTCATATGCTTTGGAGTTTCCTGGTACCTTAATAGTTTAATACCCCTTTCTTGGAATATGAAATAAGAGGGCAGAAATTGAAATTTAAAATAAGAATGGTGCTCAATTTAATGAGGAAAAAAGTTTAATTTAAAAAAACTTGTTCAAAGTATAGAAGGCAGGTACAGGGATTGTGAAAGGCTTACTTAACTTGTTATTTATGGTAAAAATGTTCATATTGTTCACATTCAACATTCATTGAGTACCTGTGAAGAGCTTGGTACTTCAGGTGCTAGGAGCAATAAAAAATTTCTAATCCAGTCCTCCTCCTTCAGAAACTCAGAGTACAATAATGTATTTTAAAATGTTTTCTAAGTAAGAATACAAGTATTTTTTAAGAAGAATATATTACATGACTCTCTTAAATGTAATTTGGAGCCCTTGGGTTGCTATTCTGGGGTATCTTACTCACTTGTTTTTAGTCAAGACGTTTGAAAAATATACTTATCAGCCAAGTAGGCCCAACTTAGTTTTGTTATGATCATGCTTCTGGCTCTCTACCTTACAGGGCTTCAGCTAAGTGCTCTGCATCTCACTCTTCTAGGGCCACTCCAGATATGTCCTTATCTATGTGCTATGCATGCTTGACTTCCTGTAGATCATTTTTGTTTTAGAAAAACTTGTTCCTTACTTTTGGTTTCATAATTTTCTCTCCCAGCCTCTCAGAGGTCTCTAACCTACCCCTTTTTTATGGCATCCTCAATTGCCAAATTTATCTCATACTCCTCTGGTAATGTGTTAAGCCTCTAATGATTGTTAACTTTTAAAATATGATATCCCCTGGGACTTTCCCGGTGGTCCAATGGTTAAGACTCTGTGCTGCCGATGTAGGGGGCCTGGGTTCGATCCCTGGTCAGGGAACTAGATCCCGCATGCCACAACTAACAGCCTGCATGCCTCAACTAAAAGATCCCGCATGCCGCAAAGAAGATCCCACATGTGGCAACGAAGATCCCACGTGCCACAACTAAGACCCGGTGCAGCTAAATAAATAAATATTTTTTAAAAAAATGATAGGCCCTTTAGTCTTTTTTAGAAGTCATCTTTTTCTAACATGATCTAACATTACTGTTGTATTTGGCAAAATTGTTATAATCAGTGCTTTAAAAATTTAATGTACTTTTATAAAGTTCAAAACCAAGCAATTATAACAATATATTATTTAGGGGTACATATATGTGGGATAAAATAAGAGAATGAGAAACATAAAATTCCTTCAGGGTTGAGGGAGGCAGGGACAAAGGATAGAAGAGGAGCATAGGTAGATGTAGGTTATTAGTAATGACCAGGATTCTTTAACCTTCTATTATGGAAAATAGAATAGTATAATGAACTCCTATGTACTTACTGAGCTTCAACAATTATCAACAGGCTCCGGACGTGCAGGCTTAGCGGCCATGGCTCATGGGCCCAGCCGCTCCGCGGCATGTGGGATCCTCCCGGACCGGGGCACGAACCCATGTCCCCTGCATCGGCAGGCGGACTCTCAACCACTGCGCCACCCGCTAATCTTTTTTTAATAGAGCTTCCTACTTTTTTCCTGGCATATTTTAAAGCAATCGCAGACATTCACAAATGCTATGTATGCATCTCTAACTGATAAGGATATTTTAATTTTCACCTAAGTACCATGGTAACCCTGCTATTATCACACATAGTAGAATTAAGTGTAATACTTGGTCCATATTCATGTTTTCATGATGGTTTCAAAAATGTCTTTTTTCAGTTTTTCTCCCTAGAAATCCATATAAAATCCCTATATTGTATTTTTATTTATTTATTTTTACTGAGGTTAATTTACAGTTCTGTTAGTTTCAAGTGTATAGCAAAGTGATTCAGTTATACATATATATTCTTTTTCAGATTCTTTTCCATTATAGATTATTATAAGATATTGAGTATAGTTCCCTGTGCTATATAGTAGTTCCTTGTTGTTTACCCATTTTATATTCCTATATTGTATTCTGATGTTTCTTATCTCTTTTATTCTGTAAAAGTCCCTCCCCCCTTTTATGCCACTGGTTTGTTGGAGAAACCAGGTTAATTGTCCTAGAGAATATACCCACATTCTGGATTTCAAATTACTTCTGTCTGGGATTATGTAACTTGTTTCTCCTTCCTCATATTTCCTATAAACTGGTAGTTATTTCTAAAGCCTTGGTGACAGTTAGATTCTTTGTGGGTTTTTTTTCAGGCAAGAACACTTTATAGGTGATGCATACTTTCTTTTATATCACATCATGAAGCACATAATGTCTGGTTGTCCCACTTTTAAGAACGCTAAAATTGATCAGTGAGTTTAATGTAACATATGTTCCCTGATACATTCATTTTCCTTAATCTGCATAGGGAAGCCCCCCTTTAATAAAATGCCAGATTTGAAAAATTAAATTTAGGAAGGAAGAAGAGGAAGAGTAGGAAATATAATTCAGGACTTTTGTTCCCTTATTGTAAAGTATATTGGTTGTATTAGAATTGAATCCCAATTTCCTATTGTAGACCACGTCTACAAAGATTTGTGAAACAAATCTTTACTGGCTCAGGGCAGCTGCTTCCTCTGTTCCCTTTCCTCAAGACAACAATTTTGAGATCTCAGCCTCTCTTCATCTGTCTTTTTTACTATACTCCTTATTGCCAGAGTAGTAAATTTAGGCAGTTAGGTGACTTGAAGTACAGTATATCAATAGATTGAGAAAGAAGATCTCAAAGGCCCTCTCAACTGAATTTCTATGATAAATTTCAAGTAATAATAATTAATTTTTTAAACAGGGTTCAACTACACCAGTAACTGTTTTCAAAGGTTCAAAGAAACCTTACTTAAAAGAATGCATTTTGATTATTAACCATGATACTGGGGAATGTCGACTAGAAAAACTCAGCAGCAACATCACTGTAAAAAGGACAAGGTATGTGGTTAATGAAATAAATTATTTAATCAACACATAAATTGCTAAGAGAATGTCAGTGAAAAAAGTTATTGGATTAAGTCACACTATTACGTAAGGGTTATTTCTGTCTGGTACCAAAAAAATTTTTTTTTCTTTTTGCGTTAAATGGGCCTCTCACTGTTGTGGCCTCTCCCGTTGGGGAGCACAGGCTCCGGACGCGCAGGCTCAGCGGCCATGGCTCACGGGCCCAGCTGCTCCGCAGCATGTGGGATCTTCCCGGACCGGGGCATGAACCCATGTCCCCTGCATTGGCAGGCAGACTCTCAACCACTGCGCCACCAGGGAAGCCCTACAAAAATGTTTTGATCTTTTTCCAAGTTTAAATTTGGTGAAGATCCTTTAGCCAGAAGCTTTTACCATTTCTCCCTATGATATTTAAAAGCTTGTTTTGTTTCTATATGTTTTCTTACATGTAGGTACGTCTTTTATTCTACTGTAGATACTTTTGTAGAACTGGACTAAAAGGAGCCATTACACATTCTCCAAAATAATTTCATTATCAGTAGTAAAATTTTATCAAGCACTTAGAAAATGTGAGGCAAGAAAAAGGAGAACTTCCTATACAAATACTAACCTCAGAACTTCCACATTTTAATTGGATTAGCAGATAATTCTATTTAGAATGTCAATAAGAGAACATAGCCATCTCAAATTGTTTTTTGGGGGGAATAGGCAGTGCATTAATTAACATGTTTTTTGGGGGGAAATAGGCAGTGCATTAACAAGCCATACAAATAGTATAGATAAAAATTGTTCTAGGAATTAAAGGAAGGAAGACATGGTTCATCGGAGCATTCAGGGAGCCCTTACTGATGTACCTTAAGAGGAGGTTAAGATTTAGGGCTTTTTTTTCCCCCCAAACATATTTCATGATAAGGATTGCCTTTGGGTGCTTGTTAAACAAATGAGTTCCCAAATTCAACTACAGATCAGGGAAGGAGCCCAGGAAACTTTTTTTTGTTTTTTAATTATCCCCTCTTCCCAGGTGATTTTTTATTTGTAGGAAAGTTTGGAAAATACTGATTTAATTGATCAGAGAGAACATGAGGATGTAAACAAGACAGGAATATATCTGACTTATTTGGAACCTATGAATAAGACTTGCTTGAATAGAGCAGAGATTTGTTTCTTTCCCTGTATACAAGTATAGAAAGTGGGGTATGAGGTTGAAAGTAGACTAGAGGTAAGATTATAAAGGTAGGTTCAATATTAACTATGAAATTAGGACATTGTCTTATTGACGGTGGTTGCATATTAAAGTTTTTTTAACCAGGGATCGACATGCTTACATTCTTGTTTTGAAATGTAAATTCACCAAACAAATTGATTTAAACGAAACAATGTGGGAAAGAGAAAAAAGGAAACCACGATGTTTTAGAGTAGGAATGAAGAGAAAAGTGAAGTTCTAAATACTTTGTGAAGGAAGGACTAACAGGATTTGGTGACTGGAAATGGGAGAGGCAAAGTCAAGCATAGTTGTGTTATATACTTTTTTTTTTTAAGTATTGAAGGGAAAATATACGAACCTACTTTAATAACATGTCTTAACCTTATGAATGAGAAATGTGGGAGTGATTTAATTTTAACAGAAATGGTAATTTCAGAATTTAGGGAATATAATGTGTCTGCTATACTCATGTATAATTTCATTTTATTTTAGTCATTTGTGTATGTCTTATCTCTTCAGTTTTGAGCAGTGGCTTTTTTTAAATTCACATTTGTATCCCTCAGTGGATCTGTGTGTATGCCATGCCTATAGCAGGGCTCAATAAAGGTTTGTTAAATAATGAATTAAATTAATGCTTTAATCCTTGAACATCGTTTTAAAGATCTCTAGGAAAAAGTATAAGTGGTCAATTTTAGTAGCTTTGTAAGTTGAAATTGTTGTTATATTGCAATCACCATACCTGTTTTGACCTTTTGATGTTCTTAATTGCAGAGTTGAAGGAAGCAGTAAAATTCAGTATCGTATAGAGCAGCAGCAGCAACAAATGCGGAATTCAACTAGGACTCCCAATCTTGTAAAACATTCTCCATCAGAAGACAAGATGTCCCCAGCATCTCCAATGGATGATATTGAAAGAGGTAAAATCTATGAGTATGTAATGGCCCTTTAAAATAAATTATTAATAAATGTTAAGTGAAATTTTTCATTTTAATTGACAAGGGAACTAACTGTAAAATTCTAAAAACAATGTTTTTTGTTATGGTTCTAGGGGAGAAGTGTAGTTTATGATTTAGAGTATTATGTACATAAGCCTGTGTCTATATAACAGAATTTATATTTTTTATTATTCAGGGGAAAAAGTAACTGTTTAGATATGTGTAACTGGAGTTTTCTTCTTTTTGACAGTTGTGATGATTCCAATTTAGTCCTTCACAGCGTCTTCTTGTTGAAGTTTTTTTATGTGTAGCCAGACTATAGATGTCTAAGATGTAGCCAAACCAGTAGTGGAGTGAGGAGATGTAGTAAGCCAAAGCAGCAGGCAAGTTCTTCTGAACTGCTGCTCACTTCTCAGCAGGAAGGTGCTTCTAGAGAGGCACAGTCTTTTTGAAAGTAAGGAAACTTAAATCTCCATTTTTTTTCTAGCTGCAGTTTGGGTGTTTATGTTATAGTAATTGTGGTAGGAGTAAGACCCTGGTCACCAAAGTTTATTTGTTTCTACGCTTTGCCTTCATAACTTGCATATAGCTCTCCGTTTCCACTTGCCCCCTTCTAGGCCCGGTATAGTATTAGTTCCCTAATATATTAGTGTTCCCTTTTCAAACAATAAGGAAAATATAAGCTCAGAACCCTTGTTGCTACAAGGGATCTTGAATTTTATTTTATTGTTATATCTGCTTCCAAAATGGATTTGAATCATTACATCATTTTATATATGTGTACAATAAAAATCTGGAACAGAAAATTAAGATATTGGAGGGAAGAGGAAGCAAATTTGCTAATTATTAAGACATTAAATTTGTATCTGAGCTTCCTATCCACTAATACAAAACTGAAAACTTTAGTATATTTTGTATTATCTAAGAGGTTCCAAAGATTTGGACTCTTCCCTGCTACTAAATTCTAAAAGGAATTCATCGTATGGAATCTGTTCTTTGGAGAATTAAACTATATAGTATCTTCAACTATAATTTTACAATACAAAAAGAAGTTCCTCTATGTGGCAGGTTTTTAGCAGAGACCTTAGTAAAAACATTGTATTGTAGAATATAAGTTAAGGTAATCCAAGCATAAGATCTAACTTTGTATAAGAATTTACGGTTTGCAGAGCATGTTCCTTAGACTATCTTCTTTTAAATATTTTCTTAATATTTGACCCTACTATGGCAATGCCTACTGCTATGGTTGAAACACTTTTTTTAAGTTTATGATTAGATGTCTGTCAGCTTTACTAGTGTTTCTCTGGTTTAATTTTTACATGTACCTGTTTGGGCTATCTGGAATTCTAGTCTAAGAAATAAGAATCTAAACTTCCTTCCTCCCCAACAGTGTAATTACATAGATATTGATAGAGAATCAACAAATATAGTATTGAAAAAGAGTATCAATATCCATTTTTTGAATAAGCCAGTATTTCTTCTGCTGATATGAAAAGCCATTTTTTAAATTCAGTTTTTATTTTATATTGGAGTGTAGTTGCTTTACAATGTTGTGTTAGTTTCAGGTGTACAGAAAAGTGATTCAGTCATACATATACATGTACCTATGCTTTTTCAAATTCTTTTCCCATTTAGGTTATTACAGAGTATTGAGCATAGTTCCCTGTACTATGCAGTAGGTCCTTGTTGACTATCTATTTTATATATAGTAGTGTATATGTGTTAATCCCAAACTCCTAATTTATCCCTCCCACCTTTCCCCTTTGGTGACCATAAGTTTGTTTTCAAAGTCTGTGAGTCTGTTTTGTTTTGTAAATAAGTTCATTTGTATCATCTTTTTATATTTCACATATAAGTGATATCATATGATATCTGTCTTTCTGTGTCTGACTTATTTCACTTAGTATGATAATCTCTAGGTCCATCCATGTTGCTGTAAATGGCATTATATCATTCTTTTTTACTGCTGAGTAATATTCCATTGTGTATATATACCACAACTTCTTTATCCATTCATCTGTCGTTGGACATTTAGGTTGATTCCATGTCTTGGCTATTGTAAATAATGCTGCATTGAACATTGGGGTGCACGTGTCTTTTCAAATTATGGTTTTTCTCCGTATATGCCCAGGAGTGGGATTGCTGGATCATGTGGTAGCTCTATTATTACTCTTTTAAGGAGCCTCCTTACCTTTCTCCATAGTGGTTGTACCAATTTACATTCCCACCAACAGTGTAGGAGGGTTCCCTTTTCTCCACACCCTCGCCAGCATTTATTGTTTGTAGACTTTTTGATGATGGCCATCCTGACTGGTGTGAGATGATACCTCACTGTAGTTTTGACTTACATTTCTCTAATGATTAGCGATGTGGAACATTTTCTCTTGTGCCTTTTGGCCATCTGTATGTCTTCTTTGGAGAAATGTCTGTTTAGATCTTCTGCCCACTTTTTGATTGGGTTGTTTATTTTTTTTTGATATAGAGCTGCATGAGCTGTTTGTCTGTTTTAGAGATTAGTCCCTTGTCGGTCGCTTCATTTGCAAATGTTTTTTTCCATTCTGTGGGTTGTGTTTTTGTTTTGTTTATGGTTTCTCTTTGTACTGCAAAAGCTTTTAAGTTTATTTTTAGGTCCCATTTTATTTTAAGGTCTCATTTGTTTATTTTTTATTTTATTTTCATTACTCTAGGAGGTGGATCCAAAAAGATATTGCTGCAATTTATGTCAGAGTGTTCTGCCTATGTTTTCCTCTAAGAGTTTTATAGTAGCTGGTCATACATTTAGGTCTTTAATCCATTTTGAGTTTATTTTTGTGTATGGTGTTAGAGAATGTTCTAATTTCATTCTTTTACATGTAGCTGTCCAGTTTTCCCAGCACCACTTATTGAAGAGACTGTCTTTTCTCCATTGAATATTCTTGCTTCTGTCATAGATTACTTGACCATACGTGTGTAAGTTTATTTCTGAGCTTTCTATCCTGTTCCATTGAGCTATATTTCTGTCTTTGTGCCCGTACCATTCTGTTTTGATTACTGTAGCTTGGTAGTATAGTTTGAAGTAAGGGAGCCTGATTCCTCCAGCTCCATCTTTCCTTTCAGGATTGCTTTGGCTATTTAGAGTCTTTTGTGTTTCCATACAAGTTCTGAAATTTTTTGTTCTAGTTCTGTGAAGAATGCCATTGGTAATTTGATAGGGATTGCATTGAATCTGTAGATTGCCTTGGGTAGTATATTCATTTTGACAACATTGATTCTTTCAATCCAAGAACATGGTCTGTCTTTCCATCTGTTTGTGTCATCTTTGATTTCCTTCATCAGTGTCTTACAGTTTTCAGAGTACAGGTCTTTTGCCTCCTTAGGTAGGTTTTTTTCCTCGGTATTTTATTCTTTTTGATGTGATGGTAAATGGGATTGTTTCCTTAATTTCTCTTTCAGATTTTCATTGTTAGTGTATAGAAATGCAAGATATTTCTGTGTATTAATTTTTTATCTTGCAACCTTACTGAGTTCCTTGATAAGCTCTAGTAGTTTTCTGGTAGCATCTTTAGGATTTTCTATGTATAGTATCATGTCATCTGCAAAAAGTGACAGTTTTACTTCTTCTTTTCCAATTTGGATTCCTTTCATTTCTTCTGCTTCTCTGATTCCTATGGCTAGGACTTCCAAAACTATGTTGAATAAAAGTGGCGAGAGTGGACATTCTTGTCTTCTTCCTGATCTTGGAGGAAATGCTTTCAGCTTTTCACCACTGAGTATGATGTTAGCTGTGTGTTTGTCATATAAGGCCTTTATTATGTTGAGGTATGTTCCCTCCATGCCCACTTTCTAGAGAGTTTTTATCATAAATGGGTGGTGCTGGATTTTGTCAAAAGCTTTTTCTGCATCTATTGAGATGATCATATGGTTTTTACTCTTCAGTTTGTTAATGTGGTGTATCACACTGATTGATTTGTGGATACTGAATAATCCCGGCATCCCTGGGATAAATCCCACTTGATCATGGTGTATGATCCTTTTAATGTATTGTTAAATTCGATTTGCTAGTATTTTGTTGAGGATTTTTGCATCTATGTTCATCAGTGATTCTGACTTTTAATTTTCTTTTTTTGTCTGATTTTGGTATCAGGGTGATGGTGGCCTCATAGCATGAGTCTGGGAGTGTCACTTCCTTTGCAATTTTTTGGAATAGTTTCAGATGTATAGGTGTTAACTGGTCTCTAAATGTTTGATAGAATTCACCTGCCATGCCATCTGGCCTGGGCTTTTGTTTGTTGCAAGTTTTTAAATCACAGTTTCAATTTCAGTACTTGTGATTAGTCTGTTCATATTTTTTGCTTCTTCCTGGTTCAGTCTTAGAAGTTATACCTTTCTAAGAATTTGTT
This sequence comes from Phocoena sinus, assembly GCF_008692025.1. Lineage (NCBI taxonomy): Eukaryota > Metazoa > Chordata > Mammalia > Artiodactyla > Phocoenidae > Phocoena > Phocoena sinus. The sequence continues at coordinate 77,178,075 of NC_045766.1, read as the reverse complement.
TATTTCTTTTAGATTGTCCATTTTCTTGGCATATAACTGCTTATAGCAGCCTCTTGTGATCTTTTATATATCTATGTTGTCAGTTGTAACTTCTCCTTTTTCATTTCTAATTTTATTGATTTGAGCCCTTTCCTTTTTTTCTTAATGAGTCTCGCTAACGGTTTATCAATTTTGTTTATCTTTTCAAAGAACCAGCTTTTCGTTTCATTGATCTTTTCTACTGTTTTCTTCATCTCTATTTCATTTATTTCTTTTGTGATCTTTATGATTTCTTTCCTTCTACTAACTTTGGGGTTTGTTCTTCTTTCTCTAGTTTCTTTAGTTATAAGGTTAGGTTTTTTATTTGAGATTTTTTCTGTTTCGCAAGGTAAGATTGTATTGCTATAAACTTCCCTCTTAGAACTGCTTAAGGTAATTATTGATATGTATTTCTGCTTGTCATTTTGTTCATTGTTTAGGATTTGTTTTTGTAGGTGTTCTTTCTTCCCTTCCTCTTTTGTTCTTTTCTCTTTGGATTTGATGACTGTCTTTAGTGTTGTTTGGATTGTATTTTCTTTTTTTCTCTGTATCTATTGTAGATTTTTGGTTTGCAGTTACCATGATGTTTTGATATAGCAGCATATATATATATATATATATATATATAGTTGTTTTAACACATTTTTTACCAGAGACGTATTACAGCCACAGGTGTTAGTTTCTGCAAAAAACCCCCGGTCAATAATGTGTTAAGTTGCTGTTCTCTTAATTTCAAATGTATTTCCAATATCCTGCATTTGTACTCTCCTCTTCTCACGATTGCTGGTTTTGATATATTTGTGTATGGATGATATCCTAGCTTTACTGTATGTTTCTCTTTACCTGTTAGCTTCTCTTGTTTCTAGTTACAGGCTTTTCTTTTCCACTTAGAGGAGTTTCTTTAGCATTTGTTGTAAAGCTGCTTTGGTGGTGCTGAATTCTCTTAACTTTTTCGTGTCTGTAAAGTTTTTGATTTCTCTGTTGTATCTGAATGAGAACCTTGCTGGGTAGGCTATTCTTAGTTGTAGGTTTTTCCCTTTCATCACTTTAAATATATTGTTCCACTCCTTTCTGGTCCACAGAGTTTCTGCTGAAAAATCAGCTGATAAACTTATGGGAATCCCCTTGTATGTTATTTGTTGATTTTCTCTTGTTGCTTTTACTATCTTCTCTTTGTCTTTAATTTTTGTCAATTTGAATAATATGTGTCTCAGCATGTTCCTCCTTGGGTTTGTCCTGTATGTGACTTTATGCACTTCCTGAACTTGAGTGAGTGTTTCCTTTCTCATGTTAGGGAAGTTTTCAGCTATTGTCTCTTCAAATATTTTCTCAGGCCCTTTCTCTCTCTCTCTTCTCCTTCTGGGACCCCTATAATACAAATGTTGGTCAGTTTCATGTTGTTCCAGAGACGTCTTAAACTGTCCTCATTTCTTTTCATTCTTTTTTCTTTATTCTATTCTGCAGCAGTGATTTCCACCATTCTGTCTTCCAGCTAACTTATTTGTTCTTCTGCCTCTCATTTATTCTGCTATTGATTCTTTCTAGTGTATTTTTCATTTCAGTTATTGTATTTTTCATCTGTTTGTTCCTTAAATCTTCTAGCTCCGAAAAGCCATTTTTGTCACATGCAGAATTTCTTTCTGGACTTAAGTCTATCTCACAACATAAGATGTACAGTGGCCAATACATGTATGAAAAGTGGATCAGATTCACTAATGCTTTCAAAGTTCAAATTTTAAGATTAAAAGATATTTTTTTCTAAAATTTAATAGTTTTATTCTTGCAATGTCTGACACTGTGCAGGGGTTACAAGAGTATGCCTAGAAATGAATAAGCTAAAAGTTTAACATAATTTCAGGGAAAAATGGATAGATTCACTTCATAGTGGGAGATTTTTAGTATATCCCCTCTCAGTAATTGATAGATTCAGGCAAACCCCAGATTAATAAGATTTGCAAAACACCATTAAGAAACTTGAACTAAGTAGACATACATAGCACTTCCACTGTTTGAGATATACAGGTTTTTCAAGTCTGTGTGAAATTAAAAAACAAAACAAAAGAAAACTGACCATGTGCTACATAGCAAAGCATCTCAACAAAAAAAGACATTTTGGGACTTCCCTGGTGGCACAGTGGTTGAGAATCTGCCTGCCAATGCAAGGGACACAGGTTTGATCCCTGGTCTGGGAAGATCCCACATGCCGTGGAGCAAGTAAGCCCGTGCATCACAGCTACTGAGACTGCACTCTAGAGCCCTTGAGCGACAACTACTGAGCCCGTGCACCACAATTACTGAAGTCCAAGTACCTAGAGCCCATGCTCCACAACAAGAGAAGCCACCACAATGAGAAGCCCACACACCGCAAGAAAGAATAGACCCCGCTCGCCACAACTAGAGAAAGCCTGCACATAGCAACAAAGACCCAACGCAGCCAAAAAAAGATATTTTTCTTTTTTAATTGAAGTATAGTTGATTTACAATATTATTTTAGTTTCAGGTGTAAAACATAGTGATTCAATATTTTTATAGATTATAATCCACTTAAAGTTATTATAAAATAATGGCTATATTTCCCTGTACTGTACAATATATCCTTTTTAAATTTTATTTTATACATATTAGTTTGTATCTTTTAATCCCATACCCCTATCTTACCCCCACTCTCTCCATGGGTAACCACTAGTTTGTTCTCTGTATATGTGAGTCTGTTTCTGTTTTGTTATACACATGTTTTGTTTTATCTTTTAGATTTTATATTACACATATAAGGGATAAGATACAGTATTTGTCTTACTCTCTCTGACTTATTTCACTAAGCATAATACCCTCTAGGTCCATCCATGTTGTTGCAAATGGCAAAATTTTGTTCTTTTTATGGCTGAGTAATATTTCATTGTGTATATATATATATGTGTGTGTGTGTGTATAAATACCACATCTTCTTTATTCATTTATCTGTTGATGGACACTTAGGTTACTTCCATATCTTGGCTATTGTAAATAATGCTGCTTTGAACTTTGGGGTGCATGCATCTTTTCAATTTAGTGTTTTTGTTCTCTTTGGGTATATACCCTGGAATGGGATTGCTGGATCATATGGTAATTCTATTTTTAGTTTTTTTAAGGAAGCTTGGCTGCACCAATCCACATTCCCACAAACAGTGTACTATGGTTCCCTTTTCTCCACATCCTTGCCAACATTTGTTATTTGTAGACTTTTTGATGATAGCCATTTTGACAGGTGTGAGGTGATATTTCATTGTGGTTTTGATTTGCATTTCTCTGATGATTAACGATGTTAAACATTTTTTCATGTACCAGTTGGCCATCTGTATATCTTCTTTGGCAAGGGTCTATTCCAGTCCTCTGCCCATTTTTAACCAGGTTATTTAGGTATTTTTGGATATTGAGTTTTATGAGCTGTTTATATAGTTTGAATATTAACCCCTTATTAGTCATATCGTTTGCAAATATTTTCTCCCAATCAGGAGGTTGTCTTTTCATTTTGTCGTTAGTTTCCTTTGCTGTGCAAAACTTTTAATTAGGTCCCATTTATTTTTGCTTTTGCTTCTTTTTTCTTAGGAGACAGATCCAAAAAATATTACTACAATTTATGTCAAAGAGTGTTCTGCCTATGATCTCCTCTTGGAGTTTTATGGTTTCAGGTCTTACATTTCTGTCTTTAATCCATTTCGGGTTTATTTTTGTATGTGGTATTAGGAAATGTTCTAATCTCATTCATTTACATGTAGCTGTCCAGTTTTCCCAGCCCCACTTATCGAAGAGTCTATCTTTTCTCTATTATGTATTCTTGCCTCCTTTGTCATAATTGACCATAAGTGCATGGGTTTATTTCTGTCTCTTTATTCTTTTCTACTGATCTATGTGCCTGTTTTTGTGCCAGTATCATGGTGTTTTGTTTTTATAAATTTATTTTATTTATTTATTTTTGGCTGTGCTGGGTCTCTGCCGCTGCACGCGGGCTCTCTGGCTGCAGCGAGTGGGGGCCACTCTTTGCTGTGGTGCGTGGGCTTCTCATTGCGGTGGCTTCTCTTTGTTGCGGAGCATGGGCTCCAGGCATGCGGGCTTCAGTAGCTGTGGCGCGTGGGCTCTAGAGCGCAGGCTCAGCAGTTGTGGCACACACGGGCCCAGTTGCTCCACGGCATGTGGGATCCTCCCATTCCAGGGCTCAAACCCGCATCCCTGCACTGGCAGGCAGACTCCCAACCACTGCGCCACCAGGGAAGCCCTATCATGGTGTTTTGATTACTGTACCTTTGTAGCATAATCTGAAGTCAGGGAATGTGAAACCTCCAGCTTTGTTCTCTTTTCTCAAGACTACTTTGGCAATTTCGGGTCTTTGTGGTTCCATGTGAATTTGAGGGTTATTTGTTCTAGTTCTGTGAAAAATGTCATGAGTATTTTGATAGGGAAAGAGATATTTTTTCATTTATCTGCTTGGTAGTAGCTAAAATAATTGTCAACATCCAGTACTGGTGAGGATATAAAGGGAAACAAATGTGTGCATACATTTTTGAAGAAACATAAATTGACATATGTTTTTGTAGAGGAATTTTTCCTGCAAAACACTTAGAACAGGGTCTAGCACAAAGAAACTACTATATAAGGTTTTGCTCTCATTATCATCCTTATTTGCTAATGACTGTTAAATTAAAAGTGTGCCTATTCCTTACCTAGAAAGTCTAGAAATTTCTCTTATTGTGAAACTTGTACAGATAGATACATAATTACATAGGTATACCTATATCAGTCACATAAGACTGCTCAATGTGGCGTTTTTTATACTAAGGAAAAAACGGAAAAATCCTAGGTGCACATAAAGAAGGGATTACAATACTACACATCCCTATTAAAAAAGAGCTAGTGCACATTTTAGTAACAAAGAATGATATCCAAATATATTATTAAGTAAAAATGTTTTTACTTATTATACAATGTGTGTGAGTGTGTATGAACCATTTCTGAAAACAAAATGTATATAGTTGCAGATGCATAGACGAACTTGGAAGAATTATACTAAAATGTAAGCATTATCTTTGGGAGTTTGGATTATAGGAACCTTTCACTTTCTGTGGTGCAAATTGTTATTTGAATTTTTACAATGAATTTGTTATTTTTCAGATAATGATTATTTATTGAGAAGACAATATAATGTAAAAACAATGTTAATATGAAACCACTCATAATCTCACCACCCTAATGCAACTATGTTAATTTCTGCGTATATTATATATATTTTTAATATTTATGTATCTATTTAGTTACACTGGGTCTTAGTTGTGGCAGGCAGGCTCCTTAGTTGCGGCTCACCAGCTCCTTAGTTGCAGCACATGGGCTCCTTAGTTGTGACAGGAGGGCTCCTTAGTTGTGGCTCCAGGTCTCCTTACTTGCAACTTGCTGGCTCCTTAGTTGTGGTACATGGGCTCCTTAGTTGCAGCAGGTGGGCTCCTTAATTGTAGCTTACCACTTTGGTTTCAGTTCTTTAAAAAATTACAGACATTTCTTTCCTTTCCAACACATTCTCTTCCTTTTCCTGTCTATCTATGCACATGTCTGAATGTACTCTAGAGGACTTATATACTTTGCTATTCCTTGAAACAGTTTGTATGTGGTAGATTTTTCTAAATTTCTTTAATAACGATAGGTTTGTTCAGTTTCTATTTCGTCATTCAGTTTTGGTAATTCATATTTGTCTTTTTCTTCATTCAGTTTTGGTAATTCATATTTGTCTTGAAAATTATTAGTTTAATTCACATTTTCAAAATACTAGCATAATTTGTCCATATAAATCTCTACAATGTCTGTAGTTATGGCACATTTTTATTCCTAACACTGATTATTCATGCCCTTTCTCTCTTTTTCTTAACCAATATTTCTAGAATTTGATACATTTCATTAGGCTTCAGTGAACCAGCTTTTGGTCTTGGTGAGACATAATAAATGTGGTGACTAAGAATGACATCTTCAGAGTCAGACTACTCTCATTCAAATCCCAGCTCCATCACTTATCAGCTGGGTGGCCTAGGGAAATTTACTTAACCTCTTATTCTCTCTGTGTATGTTTTCTCATTTTTAAAATAGAGATAATAATTAGGATTATTGAGAGGATTAAATGCAATAAATATATATAAAGTACCTAAAGCAATTCCTGACACTAGGAAGTATTCAAATATTAGCTATTATTTTAATTTTTATTGTTATTTTCTTTTTCCTTTTTTTACTCTTTCATTAATGTATGCTCTTTAAAAAAATATTTCCTTCTTTGACTTGCTTTGAGTTTGCTGTGTTGTTCTTATAATTGGATGCTTAGTTCATCTATATCGAATTTATCTTTTGTATGCATTTAAGAGTATAAATAGCTTTCTAGGTATCACTGCATCTAGTAAATGACTAACACTTCCATGGTAGTTAAATTCTAAAAATTTTTGTAATTTCAGTTCTTAGACAATAAATCATTTATAAGAATGTTTTGTGCGTTTTCGGTCGGAGCGCAGGGAGAGGACTGGGGTTGGCAGCTTGAACATAGCCTGAAGGGGTTAGTGAACCACGGCTAGCCGGGAGGGAGTCTGGGGAAAAGTCTGCACCTGCCGTAGAGGCAAGAGACTTTTTCTTGCCTCTTTGTTTCCTGGTGCGCGAGGAGAGGGGTTTAAGAGCGCTGCTTAAAGGAACTCCAGAGACGGGCGCAAGCCGCAGCTAAAAGCGTGAACCCCAGAGACGGGCGTGACCGCGGCTAAAAGCGCGGACCCCAGAGACGGGCGCGAGCCGCGGCTAAAACCACGGACCCCAGGGACGGCGGGGAGACGCTAAGGCTGCTGCTGCCGCCGCCAAGGGCCCTGTGTGCGAGCACAGGTCACTATCTACACCCCTCTTCCGCGAAGCCTGTGCAGCCCGCCGCTGGCAGGTTCCTGGGATCCAGGGACAACTCCCCCGGAAGAACGCAGGGCGCGCCTCAGGCTGGTGCAACGTCACGTCAGCCTCTGCCGCTGCAGGCCTGCCCCGCACGCAGTCCCCCTCCCTCCCCGCCGGCCTGAGTGTGCCAGAGCCCCCGAATCAGCGGCTCCTTTAACCCCGTCCTGTCTGAGCAAAAAACAGACGCCCTCCAGCGACCTACATGCAGAGGCAGGGCCATATCCAAAGCTGAGCCCCTGTGAGCTGTGAGAACAAAGAAGAGAAAGGGAAATCTCTCCCAGCAGCCTCAGAAACAGCGGATTAAAGCTCCACAATCAACTTGATGTACCATGCATCTGTGGAATACATGAATAGAAAACGAGTCATCCCCAATTGAGGAGGTGGGCTTCGAGAGCAAGATCTATGATTTTTTCCCCTTTTCCTCTTTTTGTGAATGTGTATGTGTATGCTTCTGTGTGAGATCTTGTCTGTATAGTTTTGCTTACACCATTTGTCCTAGGGTTCTATCCGTCCATGGTTTTTTTAAAAAATTTTTTTCTTAATAATTAATTTTAATAACTTTATTAAACTTTACCTTCTTTCTTTCTTTCTTTCTTTCTTTCTTTCCTTCCTTCCTTCCTTCCTTCCTTCCTTCCTTCTTTCCCTCCTTTAGACAACGAATCATTCCAAATTGAGGACGTGGTCTCTGAGAGCAAGATTTATGATTTTTTCCCCTTTACCTCTTTTTGTGAGGGTGTATGTATATGCTTCTGTGTAAGATTTTATCTGTATAGCTTTGCTTCCAACATTTGTCCTAAGGTTCTATCCGTCCTTTTTTTTTTTCTTTTTCTAAATAAGTATTTTTTAATTCAATAACTTTATCATACTTTATTTTATTTTACTGTATCTTCTTTCTGTCTTTTTTCCTTCTTTCCCTCCTTCCTTCCTCTTGCCTTCTTTCCTTCTTTGCTTCTTTCTTTCTTTCTTCCTTCCTTCCTTCCTTCCCTCCTTTCTTTCTTTCTTTCTTTCTTCATACTTCTACTAATTCTCTCTACTTTTTCTCCCTTTTATTCTGAGCCTGTGGATGAAAGGCTCTTGGTGCTCCAGCCAAGAGTCAGGGCTCTGCCTCTGAGGTAGGAGAGCCAACTTCAGGACACTGGTCAACAAGAGACCTCCCAGCTCCACATAATATCAAATGGTGAAAATCTCCCAGAGACCTCCATCTTAACACCAGCACCCAGCTTCACTCAACGACCAGCAACCTACAGTGCTGGATAACCTATGCCAAACAACTAGCAAAACAGGAACACAAACCCACCTATTAGCAGAGAGGCTGCCTAAAAGCATAATAAGGCCACAGACACCCCACAACACACCACCAGACGTGAACCTGCCCACTAGAGAGACAAGATCCAGCCTCATCCACCACAACACAGGCACTAGTCCCCTCCACAAGGAAGCCTACACAACCCACTGAACCAACCTTAGTCACTGGAGACAGACATCAAAAACAGCGGGAACTACGAACCTGCAGCCTGCAAAAAGGAGACCCCAAACACAGTAAGATAAGCAAAATGAGAAGACAGAAAAACACACAGCAGATAAAGGAGCAAGATAAAAATGCACCAGACCTAACAAATGAAGAGGAAATAGGCAGTCTACCTGAAAAAGAATTCAGAATAATGATAGTAAGGATGATCCGAAATCTTGGAAGTAGAATGGACAAAATGCAAGAAACAGTTAACAAGGACCTAGAAGAAATAAAGATGAAACAAGCAACGATGAACAACACAATAAATGAAATTAAAAGTACTCTAGATGGGATCAATAGCAGAATAACTGAGGCAGAAGACGGATAAGTGACCTGGAAGATAAAATAGTGGAAATAACTACTGCAGAGCAGAATAAAGAAAAAAGAATGAAAAGAACTGAGGACAGTCTCAGAGACCTCTGGGACAACATTAAACGCACCAACATTCGAATTATAGGGGTTCCAGGAGAAGAAGAGAAAAAGAAAGGGACTGAGAAAATATTTGAAGAGATTATAGTTGAAAACTTCCCTAATATGGGAAAGGAAATAGTTAATCAAGTCCAGGAAGCACAGAGAGTCCCATACAGGATAAATCCAAGGAGAAATACGCCAAGACACATATTAATCAAACTGTCAAAAATTAAATACAAAGAAAGCATATTAAAAGCAGCAAGGGAAAAACAACAAATAACACACAAGGGAATCCCTATAAGGTTAACAGCTGATCTCTCAGCAGAAACCCTACAAGCCAGAAGGGAGTGGCAGGACATACTGAAAGTGATGAAGGAGAAAAACCTGCAACCAAGACTACTCTACCCAGCAAGGATCTCATTCAGATTTGATGGAGAAATTAAAACCTGTACAGACAAGCAAAAGCTGAGAGAGTTCAGCACCACCGAACCAGCTTTACAACAAATGCTAAAGGAACTTCTCTAGACAAGAAACACAAGAGAAGGAAACGACCTATAGTAACGAACCCAAAACAATGTAGAAAATGGGAATAGGAACATACATATCGATAATTACCTTAAATGTAAATGGACTAAATGCTCCCACCAAAAGACACAGATTGGCTGAATGGATACAAAAACAAGACCCTTATATATGCTGTCTACAAGAGACCACTTCAGACCTAGAGACACATACAGACTGAAAGTAATGGGATGGAAAAAGATATTCCATGCAAATGGAAATCAAAAGAAAGCTGGAGTAGCAATTCTCATATCAGACAAAATAGACTTTAAATAAGGACTATTAGAAGAGACAAAGAAGGACACTACATAATGATCAAGGGATCGATCCAAGAGGAAGATATAACAATTGTACATATTTATGCACCCAACATAGGAGTACCTCAATACATAAGGCAAATACTAACAGCCATAAAAGGGGAAATCGACAGTAACACATTCATAGTAGGGGACTTTAACACCCCACTTTCACCCATGGACAGATCATCCAAAATGAAAATAAATAAGGAAACACAAGCTTTAAATGATACATTAAACAAGATGGACTTAATTGATATTTATAGGACACTCCATTCAAAAACAACAGAATACACATTTTTCTCAAGTGCTCATGGAACATTCTCCAGGATAGATCATATCTTGGGTCACAAATCAAGCCTTGGTAAATTTAAGAAAATTGAAATTGTATCAAGTATCTTTTCCGACCACAACGCCATGAGACTAGATATCAATTACAGGAAAAGATCTGTAAAAAATACAAACACATGGAGGCTAAACAATACACTACTTAATAATGAAGTGACCACTGAAGAAATCAAAGAGGAAATCAAAAAATACCTAGAAACAAATGACAATGGAGACACAATGACCCAAAACCTATGGGATGCAGCAGTTCTAAGGGGGAAGTTTATAGCAATACAAGCCCAACTTAAGAAACAGGAAACATCTCGAATAAACAACCTAACCTTGCACCTCAAGCAATTAGAGAAAGAAGAACAAAAAAACCCAAAAGCTAGCAGAAGGAAAGAAATCATAAAAATCAGATCAGAAATAAATGAAAAAGAAATGAAGGAAACAATAGCAAAGATCAATAAAATTAAAAGCTGGTTCTTTGAGAAGATAAACAAAATAGATAAACCGCTAGCCAGACTCATCAAGAAAAAAGGGAGAAGACTCAAATCAATAGAATTAGAAACGAAAAAGGAGAATTGAAACTGTGATTAAAAATCTTCCAACAAACAAAAGCCCAGGACCAGATGGCTTCACAGGCGAATTCTATCAAACATTTAGAGAAGAGCTAACACCTATCCTTCTCAAACTCTTCCAAAGTATAGCAGAGGGAGGAACACTCCCAAATTCCTTCTACGAGGCCACCATCACCTTGATACCAAAACCAGACAATGATGTCACAAAGAAAGAAAAGAAAACTACAGGCCAATATCACTGATGAACGTAGATGCAAAATACTAGCAAACAGAATCCAACAGCACATTAAAAGGATCATACACCATGTTCAAGTGGGGTTTATTCCAGGAATGCAAGGATTCTTCAATATATGCAAATCTATCAATATGATAAACCATATTAACAAATTGAAGGAGAAAAACCATATGATCATCTCAATAGATGCAGAGAAAGCTTTTGACAAAATTCAACACCCATTTATGATAAAAACCCTCCAGAAAGTAGGCATAATAAAGGCCATATATGACAAGCCCACAGCAAACATCATCCTCAATGGTGAAAAACTGAAAGCATTTCCACTAAGATCAGGAATAAGACAAGGTTGCCCACTCTCACCACTCTTATTCAACATAGTTTTGGAAGTTTTAGCCACAGCAATCAGAGAAGAAAAGGAAATAAAAGGAATCCAAATCGGAAAAGAAGAAGTAAAGCTGTCACTGTTTACAGATGACATGATACTATACACAGAGGATCCTAAAGATGCTACCAGAAAACTACTAGAGCTAATCAATGAATTTGGTAAAGTAGCAGGATACAAAATTAATGCACAGAAATCTCTGGCATTCCTATATACTAATGATGAAAAATCTGAAATGGAAATCAAGAAAACACTCCCATTTACCATTGCAACAAAAAGAATAAAATATCTAGGAATAAACCTACCTAAGGAGACGAAAGACCTGTATGCAGAAAATTATAAGACACTGATGAAAGAAATTAAAGATGATACAAATAGATGAAGAGATATACCATGTTCTTGGATGGGAAGAATCAACATTGTGAAAATGACTCTACTACCCAAAGCAATCTACAGATTCAATGCAATCCCCATCACACTACCACTGGCATTTTTCACAGAACTAGAACAAAAAATTTCGCAATTTGTATGGAAACACAAAAGACCCCGAATAGCCAAAGCAATCTTGAGAACGAAAAAGGGAGCTGGAGGAATCAGGCTTCCTGACTTCAGACTATACTACAAAGCTACAGTAATCAAGACAGTATGGTACTGGCACAAAAACAGAAAGAAAGATCAATGGAACAGGATAGAAAGCCCAGAGATAAACCCATGCACATATGGTCACCTTATCTTTGATAAAGGTGGCAGGAATGTACAGTGGAGAAAGGACAGCCTCTTTGATAAGTGGTGCTGGGAAAACTGGACAGATACATGTAAAAGTATGAGATTAGATCACTCCCTAACACCATACACAAAAATAAGCTCAAAATGGATTAAAGACCTAAATGTAAGGCCAGAAACTATCAAATTCTTAGAGGAAAACATAGGCAGAACACTCTATGACATAAATCACAGCAAGGTCCTTTCTGACCCACCTCCTAGAGTAATGGAAATAAAAACAAAAATAAACAAATGGGACCTAATGAAACTTCAAAGCTTTTGCACAGCAAAGGAAACCATAAACAAGACCAAAAGACAACCCTCAGAATGGGAGAAAATATTTGCAAACGAAGCAACTGACAAAGGATTAGTCTCCAGAATTTACAAGCAGCTCATGCAGCTCAATAACAAAAAAACAAACAACCCAATCCAAAAATGGGCAGAAGACCTAAATAGACATTTCTCCAAAGAAGATATACAGACTGCCAACGAACACATGAAAGAATGCTCAACATCATTAATCATTAGAGAAATGCAAATCAAAACTACAATGAGATATCATCTCACACCAGTCAGAATGGCCATCATCAGAAAATCTAGAAACAATAAATGCTGGAGAGGGTGTGGAGAAAAGGGAACACTCTTGCACTGCTGGTGGGAATGTGAATTGGTTCAGCCACTATGGAGAACAGTATGGAGGTTCCTTATAAAACTACAAATAGAACTACCATATGACCCAGCAATCCCACTACTGGGCATATACCCTGAGAAAACCAAAATCCAAAAAGAGTCATGTACCAAAATGTTCATTGCAGCTCTATTTACAATAGCCTGGAGATGGAAACAACCTAAGTGCCCATCATCGGATGAATGGTTAAAGAAGACGTGGCACATATATACAATGGAATATTACTCAGTCATAAAAAGAAACAAAATTGAGCTATTTGTAATGAGGTGGATAGACCTAGAGTCTGTCATACAGAGTGAAGTAAGTCAAAAAGAAAAAGACAAATACCATATGCTAACACATATATATGGAATTTAAGAAGAAAAAGAAAATGTCATGAAGAACCCTTATAAAGGGAATAGACAGGAATAAAGACACAGACCTACTGGAGAACGGACTTGAGGATATGGGGAGGGGTAAGGGTGAGGTATGACAGGGCGAGAGAGAGTCATGGACATATACACAGTAACAAACGTAAGGTAGATAGCTAGTGGGAAGCAGCCGCATGGCACAGGGATATCGGCTCAGTGCTTTGTGACCGCGTGGAGGGGTGGGATAGGGATGGTGGGAGGGAGGAAGACGCAAGAGGGAAGAGATATGGGAACATATGTATATGTATAACTGATTCACTTTGTTATAAAGCAGAAACTAACACACCATTGTAAAGCAATTATACCCCAATAAAGATGTTTAAAATATATATATATAAAAAAACAAAAAACGGAAGACTTGTCTTTAGCTTATTTTCCCTGCTTGCTTGCACTTTAATAAGTTGATAAATGACATTTAAACTCAATAATTATGATTAATTCTGTCCCACAATTTTTAACAGCACTGGTGATTGTGTGTGCCTGCATGTGTGCACCTTTACAACCAGTAAAATAAAGTTCTTGATCAAAAAAAAAAAAAAGAATGTTTTGTGGTTTCCAAATATTTGGAATTTAAGGAAAATCTTGGGCAGGCTTAAAACAATGACAACATATTTTCTGCTCATAAATCTCCAATTTGTGTAGGGCTCAGTAGGGATAGTTCATAGCTGTTCTAGGAACAGCTGGTGTCAGCTGGACTGACGTGGGGTCTAGCAGCTGGAATCATTTGAAGACTCACTTATTCACACCTGCCAGTTGTTGCTGGCTTTGGGCTGAGACTTCGGGGGTTGTCAGCTGGAAAAGCTACACATTTCCTTTCCAGGTGGCCTGGGCTTCCTCACAACATAGTGGCTGGGTTCCAAGAATAAGTGTCGAGAAAGGGAGAGTGGAAGGGAGAAAGGATACAGAGGAGTGAGGTCAAAACTTTATCTTTTTAATTACACAGGCTCAGAAATCATGTAGGATCACTTGTGCGGGTGTGTTTCTATGTGTATGTGACACTAAATTTTCATGTGTTTAAAGTAAAGTTTGCTAGGTTTTGACGTATGTGTACATCCTAAAATTACAACCACAACCACAATCAGGGTAATGAACATATTTATCACTCTAAAAAGTTTCCTCCTCCTCCTTTGTAATCCCTCTCTCCCACTCCTTCCCACCCTATCCATTCCCAGGTAACTACTGATCTGCTTTATGTCATTATCATTAGTTTGCTTTTTCTAGAAATTTGTATCAGTGGAATCATATAGTATGTCCTCTTTTTTGCATAGATTTTTGCACTAAACATAATTATTGTGAGAATCATCTATTATTGAAGGTTGTATCAATAGCTCATTCCTTTTTATTGCTGAGCAGTAATCTACTTTATGGATATACAGGAATTTGTTTATCTGCTCAACCTGAAGATGGACATTTGGGTTGTTTCCAGTTTTTGGCTTTTACAAATAAAGCTGCTATGAACATAACATACAAGTCTTTGAAAAGACAAATGTTTTCTTTTCTCCATAGTAAATATGTAGGAGTGAAATAGCTGGATTGTATGATAGGTATGTATTTAACTTTTTAAGCAACTGCCAAAATGTTTTCCAAAGTGGTTGTACTATTTTACATTCCTACCAGCAGTGTACATCTATATCAATGCTTGTATCAGTTTTAATGGGGTGTATAGTGGTATCTTATTGTGGCTTAATTTTTTTTAAAAAATAAATTTTTAAAAATTTATTCTATTGAAGTATAGTTGATTTACAATGTTGTTTTAGTTTCTGGTATACAGCAAAGCGATTCAGCAGAAAAACCTGAGTGAACTTTTTGGCCAACCCAATGTGTATACTAGTTTGCATCTGGTAATCCCGAACTCCCAACCCATCCCTCTCCACCACCTCTCCCCCTTGGCAACCACAAGTCTGTTCTCTGTGTATATGAGTCTGTTTTTGTTTCATAGATAAGTTCATTTGTGTCATGTTTTAGATTCCACATATAAGTAATACCATATGGTATTTGTCTTTCTCTTTCTGACTTACCTTACTTACTATGATAATCTCTAGGTCCATCCATGTTGCTGCAAATGGCATTATTTCATTCTTTTTCATAGCTGAGTAGTATTCCATTGTGTGTATATGTGTGTGTGTGTGTTTGTGTGTGTGTGTATACACACCACATCTTTTTTACCCATTCATCTATCAATAGACATATAGGTGTTTCCATGCCTTGGCTATTGTAAATAGTGCTGCTGTGAACATAGGGGTGCTCATATCTTTTTGAATTATGGTTTTGTCCAGATATATGCCCAGGAGTGGGATTGTTGGATCATATTCATTGTCACTTTAGTTTGCATTTCCTTAATGACTAATGATGTTGAGTATCTTTTCATGTCCTTATTTGCCATCATTATATTTTCTTCAGGTACAATGTCATTAAAATCTTTTTACCCATTTAAAAAATTGGATTATTTATTTTCTTATTAGACTTTTAGGAATTCTTTATATATTTTGAATACAAGTTCTTCATCATATACATGCCTTGCAAATATTTTCTCCCAGTCTGTGGATTGTATTTTTTCATTCTCTTAACAATGTAATTTGAAGAGCCAAAGATTTTAATTTTGAATACATGCATTTTATCCATTTTTTTCTGGATTCTCCTTTTGGTGTCATATTGAAATTTTTTGCCTAAACCAAGATCATAGTAACAAAGGTTTTCTTTCATATTTTCTTTTAGAAGTTTTATAGTTTTACATTTAGGCCCATGCTTCATTTTGAGTCAATTTTTGTATATGGTACATGGTATGTATCAAAGGTTTTTTTTTTTGCATGTGGATATTGAATTATTCCAGCACGATTTGTTGAAAAGACTGTCTTTCCTCATATATTTGCACCTTTGTAAAAAAAAAAAAATCAGTTGTCCATATTGTGTGTGTCTATTTCTGGACTCTTTATTCTGATATGTTGATCTATTTGTTTATCTTTATGGCAACACCATATTGTCTTGATAATTGTAGCTTTATCATAAGTCTTGAAACCAGGAAATTTTAGTCCTACAACTTTGTTCTTCTCTTACAAAGTTGTTTTGCATATTCTAGGACTCTTCCATTTTCACGTGAATTTTAGAATTAGCTTCTCAATTTCTGTAATTATTATTGGGATTGCACTGAATCCATAGATCAATTTGGGTAAAATTGGCATCTTAACAATATTGAGTCTTCTCAATATTGAGACCCGTGAACACAGTATCTCTCTCCATTTATTTAGATCTTTAATTTCTCTCAGAAATGCTTTATGGTTTTCAACATACAGGTCCTTCAAATATTTTGTCAGAATTATCTATAATTATTTAATTTTTTAATAATTATTTAATTTTCAGAAGCTATTATAAATGCTCTTGTTTATATGATTTTAACTTTTAATTGCTCATTGCTAGTACATAGAAATAAAACCGATTTTTGTATATTGTCCCTGTGTATTTAACCTTGCTAAACTCACTATTCTAGAGCTTTTTTGTAGATACCATCAGCTTTTCTACATAGACAATCACGTTATCTGTAAATAATGACAATTTCACCTCTTCCTTTCCAATCTGGATGGCTTTTATTTCTTTTTCATGACTTACTGCACCAATTAGAACCTTCAATACAACATTGACTAGAGGTGGTCAAAGTGGAAAACCTCTTGTTTCTGATGCTGGAGGGAAAATATTCAGTCCCTTACAATTATATATGATTTCAGCTGTAAGCTTTTCCTAGATGTCCTTCATAAGGTTAACTTATATTTCTATTTTGCTGAGTTTTTATCAAGAATCACTGCTGAAATTTCTGCTGTTTTGAGATGGCTTTTATTTTTCAGTTTTTAATATAGTGAATTATATGGATTGATTTTTGAAAGTTTGTATTCCTTGGAAAACCCCACTTAATCATGATGTATTGTCCTTTTAATATAGGACATTTCTTAACCTCAGCAATAGTGGCACTTGGAGTTGGATGGTTCTTTGTCAGGGGCTGTCTTATGCATTGTAGGATGTTTAGCAGCATCTCTAGCTTCTACCCACTAGATGCTAGTATCACCATTCCCCAACAGTTGTGGCAACCAAAAATGTCTCCAGATTGCCAGATGTCTCCCTGGGTGACAAAATCATAGCTGGTTGAAAACCACTGTTATATATTATTAAATTTGATTTGGTAAAATTTTCTTTAGAAATTTTGTGTCTGTTCATAAGGGATATTTTTTTTTTCTGGTAATGTCTTTGTTGGATTTTGTATCAGTAATTCTGGCCCGAAGGAATGAATTGGAAAGTATTTCTTCCTTTTTAATTATACAGAAGCATTTGTATCAAACTGACATTATTTCTTCCTTAAATAACTGGTAGAATTCACTAGTGAAGTCATCTGTCACTAGAGATCTGTGTGTAGGGTGTGGGGAGGGTTTTAACTACAACTCAGTTTTTTTTTAGAAGATTTATGGATATTCTGGTTATCTGTTTCTTCTTGAGTGAAATTTAGTAGTTTGTGCCTTTCAAGGAATTGATCCATTTCATCTAATTTATTGAGTTTGTGGACATAAAGTAGTTCACAGTGTTCCTTTCTATTCATTTAGTGCTGTAAGGTCTGTAGTGCTGTCACCTCTTTCACTCTGGATATTAGTAATTTATATCTAGTATCTTTTTTTCTTGATAAACCTGGTTGAGTTTGATCAACATTATTTATCTCAAGCAGTCAATTTATGTTTCATTTATTTTCACTTTTTTTCTGTTGTCTTTCTTGTTTTGTGCTTTTGCTATTTTTTTCCTTCTGCTTACTTTAGTTTTAATTTGCTCTTCTTTCTCTAACTTCTTAAGGTACAGCTTAGTTCATTTAATTGAGACCTCCTTTTTCCCCCCAGTATAATCATTTAATGTTTCAAATTTCTCTCCAAGCTGTGCTTTAGTTGTATTCCACAGATTTTGATAAGTTGTGTTTTTATTTTCATTCAATTAGACGTATTTTCTGAAATCTTTTTGATTTCGTATTTGACCCATGGGTTTCTTAGAAGTGTGTTTAGTTCTCAACTACTTGAATATTATCTAGGTTCCATTTATAAATTTTAAATTATTTTTTTTTGATAGAGAACATATTCTGTGTAAGATCAGTCTCTTAAAATGTATTGTGGAACAAAACAAGATGACATAGACTTATCTATTTCTGCTTCTCCCCACTAAGTAAAACTATAAACCCTGGAAATAATGCAAAAGACAATCAAAGGAGAAATCTGAAAGATGGAAAGAGGAAGGTAATCTGGTTAGGGGCCCAAGGAAGCACTAGAAGAACAGCATATTCAGGGCATCTTGTAACCTCCTCCTTCAGAAGATGACAATTCAGGCCCAGCATGTCCTGACTCCAGCTTAGTTACAGAAGGCGTCTCAGATAGCTTATTCTTCTCCCAGATTGAAAGGGCTATCCAACAACAGCAGGCTAGTCAAGACAAGTGTTTCTCCCACAGTACACAAACACACACACACAAAATGGCAACTATGTGAGATTATGTGTTAATTAACTTGATTATGGTAATCATTTCACAATGTATATGTATATCAAAGCATCATGTTGTACACTTTTTATATGTGCAAGTTTTTTGCCAATTATACCTCAGTAAAGCTGAAAAAATTCACCTCTATGTATTGTGTTGCATTACATGTATTGGGGGAATAAGAAAAGAATTGGAGGACGGTTTCTAACAAAACAGATTTCCATTTTTACAATTTAAAACGTTCACATTCTTTTTTGTATTTTATTTGAGTTACATGGGTAATTAAGTATAGTGGCATAAGTAAATATAGTATTTAAGTTTAGATATTGCCTATGTCTTTTACTTTTCATAATCCCAACATTGAATATAGCTCACCTTGATAGCAGAGGAGCTTTTTATTTTACTTTTTGGGGTGTCTGAGAACTATGTGTATATGTTGTCCAGACATAGGACAGGGAGAAAGAAAGACTACCAGAGAAGAGCTGGGAAAGAAAGGTTTGGGTTCAGGGATGCAATTTTTGCTAGAAAAGTTGACTTTTAAAAAAGATTAATTAATTAATTTATTTATTTTGGCTGCATTGGGTCTTTGCTGCTCCACACAGGCTTTCTCTAGTTGGGGCGGGCAGGGGCTACTCTTCATTGCAGTGCACAGGCTGCTCATTGCGGTGACTTCTCTTGTTGTGGTGCACAGACTTCAGTAGTTGTGGCACGCGGGCTCAGTAGTTGACTTGCAGCATCTAGAGAGCAGGCTTAGTAGTTGGGGCGCACGGGCTTAGTTGCTCCACGGCATGTGGGTTCTTCCTGGACCAGGGCTTGAACCCGTGTCCCCTGCATTGGCAGGCGGATTCTAACCATTGCACCACCAGGGAAGACCTGACATTTTTTTTTAAACTCTTGGTTGGTTAGTAACAAAGACCACACTCGAGCTCTAACAGTAAGTGAGTTGGTGTCAAAATCTAAAATGCCAGTTTCCAAGCAGAATTTTAAAACATATTTGGTCACAAGAAAGTGTTAGGAGTGATTTTTCCTGGAGAGTAGGATTAAAGGAACTTGAAGAGGGGGTAAGAAGAGGGATTTTACTTTTCATTTTCTACTAGTAGAGGAGCTTTTTAAATAAAATGCTTTAAATCTGTAAATGTACGTTTAGTCTTATTTATTCCCCATCAAGTTTGTTAGAAACTGATACATTCAAATTTTATTATATTTATTTAATATTTATAGTTAATATTTATTTACACTATTAACTTCTGTTTTATTTTCAGAACTGAAGGCAGAAGCTAGTCTAATGGACCAGATGAGTAGTTGTGATAGTTCATCAGATTCCAAAAGTTCATCATCTTCAAGCAGTAAGGATAGTTCTAGTGATTCAGAAGATGAAGAGTGCAGATCCTCTCCTTCTGATCCAGGGAATTATGTCTCAGAACATCCTACCATGTCTACCATGCCACAGTGCAGGATTCCTGAGATAGTGGCTGGTCATAATAAACATCATGACAGCAATGGCCTCCTGATGAATACTTTAAGTAAGTATACATAAGCATGCGTAATTGGAAAAGTAAGAATTTACAGTGGAGCCATACTGATTATGGTCTAAAATTTGCATACAGAGAAAGACTTCTTTTTTATTCATTTGACAGTATTACCCATTACCTTCTTTTTTTAATTTAATTTTTATACAGTAGGTTCTTATTACTTATCTGTTTTTTACATATCTGTATATATGTCAATCCCAATCTCCCAATTCATCCCACCAGCACCACCCCACCCCACTTCCTCCCCTCGGTGTCCATGTTTGTTCTCTAAATCTGTGTCTATTTCTGCCTTGCAAACCGGTTCATCTGTACCATTTTTCTAGATTCCACATATATGCATTAATATACGATATTTGTTTTTCTCTTTCTGACTTACTGCACTCTGTATGACAATCTCTAGTTCCATCCACATCTCTACAAATGACCCAATTTCGTTCCTTTTTATGGCTAATATTCTATTGTATATATGTACCACATCTTCTTTATCCATTCATCTGTCAGTGGGCATTTAGGTTGCTTCCATGACCTGGCTATTGTAAATAGTACTGCAATGAACATTGGGGTACATACGTCTTTTTGAATTATGGTTTTCTCTGGGTATATGCCCAGTAGTGGGATTGCTGGATCATATGGTTATTCTATTTTTAGTTTTTTAAGGAACCTCCATACTGTTCTCCGTAGTGGCTGTATCAATTTACATTCCCACCAACAGTGCAAGAGGGTTCCCTTTTCTCCACACCCTCTCCAGCATTTGCTGTTTGTAGATTTTCTGATGATGCCCATTCTAACCGGTGTGAGGTGATATCTCATTGTAGTTTTGATTTGCATTTCTCTGATAGTTAGTGATGTTGAGCAGCTTTTCATGTGCCTCTTGGCCATCTGTATGTCTTCTTTGGAGAAATGTCTATTTAGGTCTTCTGCACATTTTTTTTATTGGATTGTTTGTTTTTTTAATATTGAGCTGCATGAGCTGTTTATGTATTTTGGAGATTAATCCTTTGTCCGTTGATTCGTTTGCAAATATTTTCTCCCATTCTGAGGGTTGTCTTTTCGTTTTGTTTATAGTTTCCTTTGCTGTGCAAAAGCTTTTAAGTTTCATTAGGTCCCATTTGTTTATTTTTCTTTTTATTTCCATTACTCTAGGAGGTGGGTCAAAAAAGGTCTTGCTGTGATTTATATCAAAGAGTGTTCTGCCTGTGTTTTCCTCTAAGAGTTTTAGAGGGTCCAGTCTTACATTTAGGTCTTTAATCCATTTTGAGTTTATTTTTGTGTATAGTATTAGGGAGTGTTCTAATTTCATTCTTTTACATGCAGTTGCCCAGTTTTCTCAGCACCACTTATTGAAGAGACTGTCTTTTCTCTATTGTATATCCTTGCCTCCTTTGTCATAGATTAGTTGACCATAGGTGCATGGGTTTATCTCTGGGCTTTCTATCCTGTTCCATTGATCTATATTCCTGTTTTTGTGCCAGTACCATGTTGTCTTGATTACTGTAGTATAGTCTGAAGTCAGGGAGTCTGATTCCTCCAGCTCTGTTTTTTTCCCTCAAGACTGCTTTGGCTATTTGGGGTCTTTTGTGTCTCCATACAGATTTTAAGATTTTTTGTTCTAGTTCTGTAAAGAATGCCACTGGTAATTTGATAGGGATTGCACTGAATCTGTAGATTGCTTTGGGTAGTATAGTCATTTTCATAATATTGATTCTTCTAATCCAAGAATATGGTATATCTCTCCATCTGCTTGTGTCATCTTTGATTGCTTTCATCAGTGTCTTATAGTTTTCTGCGTACAGGTCTTTTACCCCCTTAGGTAGGTTTATTCCTATGTATTTTATTCTTTTTGATGCAGTGGTAAATGGGAGTGTTTCCTTAATTTCTCTTTCAGCTTTTTCATCATTAGTGTATAGGAATGCCAGAGATTTCTGTGCATTAATTTTGTATCCTGCAACTTTACCAAATTCATTGATTAGTTCTGGTAGTTTTCTGGTGGCATCTTTAAGATTCTCTATGTATAGTATCATGTCATCTGTAAACAGTGACAGTTTTACTTCTTCTTTTCCAGTTTGTGTTCCTTTTATTTCTTTTTCTTCTCTGATTGCAGTGGGTAGGACTTCCAAAACTATGTTGAATAATAGTGGTGAGAGTGAACATCCTTGTCTTGTTCCTATCTGAGAGGAAATGCTTTCAGTTTTTTCACCATTGAGAATGATGTTTGCTGTGGGTTTGTTGTCTGTGGCCTTTATTATGTTGAGGTACGTTCCCTCTATGCCCACTTTCTGGAGAGTTTTTATCATAAATGGGTGTTGAATTTTGTCAAAAGCTTTTTCTGCATCTACTGAGATGATCATATGGTTTTTATTCTTCAATTTGTTAATATGGTGTATCACATTGATTGATTTGCATATATTGAAGAATCCTTGCATCCCTGGGATAAACCACACTCGATCATGGTGTATGATCCTTTTAATGTGTTGTTGGATTCTGTTTGCTAGTATTTTGTTGAGGATTATTGCGTCTATATTCATCAGTGATATTGGTCTGTAATTTTCTTTTTCTGTAGTATCTTTGCCTGTTTTTGGTGTCAGGGTGATGGTGGCCTCGTAGAATGAATTTGGGAGTGTTCCTTCCTCTGCAATTTTTTGGAAGTTTGAGAAGGATGGGTGTTAGCTCTTCTCTAAATGTTTGATAGAATTCACCTGTGAAGCCATCTGGTCCTGGACTTTCGTCTGTTGGAAGATTTTTAATCACAGTTTCAATTTCGTTACTTGTGATTGGTCTGTTCATAGTTTCTGTTTCTTCCTAGTTCAGTCTAGGAAGGTTATACCTTTCTAGGAATTTGTCCATTTCTTCCAGGTTGTCCATTTTATTGGCATAGAGTTGCTTGTAGTAGTCTCTTATGATGCTTTGTATTTCTGTGGTGTCCATTGTAACTTCTCCTTTTTTATTTCTAATTATATTGATTTGAGTCCTCTCCCTCTTTTTCTTGATGAGTCTGGCTAAAGGTTTATCAGTTTTGTTTATCTTTTCAAAAACCAGCTTTTAGTTTCATTGATCTTTGCTGTTGTTTTCTTTGTTTCTATTTCATTTATTTCTGCTCTGATCTTTATGATTTCTTTCCTTCTACTAACTTTGGGTTTTGTTTGTTCTTCTTTCTCTAGTTCCTTTAAGTGTAAGGTTAGATTGTTTATTTGAGGTTTTTCTTGTTTCTTGAGGTAGGATTGTATTGCTATAAACTTCCCTCTTAGAACTGCTTTTGCTGCATCCCATAGGTTTTGGATCATCGTGTTTTCATTGTTATTTGTCTCTAGATATGTTTTGATCTCCTCTTTTTTTTCTTTTTTGCGGGATGCGGGCCTCTCACTGCTGTGGCCTCCTCCGCCACAGAGCACAGGCTCCGGATGTGCAGGCCCAGTGGCCTTGGCCCACGGGCCCAGCCGCCCCACAGCATGCGGGGTCCTCCCGGACCGGGGCACGAACCCGCGTCCCCCGCATCAGCAGGCGGACTCTCAACCATTGCGCCACCAGGGAAGCCCTCCTCTTTGATTTCTTCAGTGATCTGTTGGTTATTTAGTAACGTATTGTTTAGCCTCCATGAGTTTGTGTTTTTTACATTTTTTTCCCTGTGATTGATTTCTAATCTCATAGCATTGTGGTCAGAAAAGGTGCTTTGTTATAATTTCAATTTTCTTAAATTTACTGAGGCTTGACTTTTGACCCAAGATGTGATCTATCCTGGAGAATGTTCCATGTGCACTTGAGAAGAAAGTATAATCTGCTGTTTTTGGATGGAATGTCCTATAAATATCAATTAAATCTATCTTGTCTATTGTGTCATAAAGCTTGTGTTTCCTTATTAATTTTCTGTCTGGAGGATCTGTCCATTGGTGTAAGTGAGGTGTTAAAGTCTCCCACTATTATTGTGTTATTGTCGATTTCCTCTTTTATAGCCGTTAGCAGTTGCCATATGTATTGAGGTGCTCCTATGTTGGGTGTATATATATTTATAATTGTTATATCTTCTTCTTGGATTAATCCCTTGATCATTATGTAGTGTCCTTCCTTGTCTCTTGTAACATTGTTTATTTTAAAGTCTATTTTATCTGATATGAGTATTGCTACTACACCTTTCTTTTGATTTCCATTTGCGTGGAATATCTTTTTCCGTCCCCTCACTTTCAGTCTGTATGTGTCCCTAGGTCTGAAGTGTGTCTCTTGTAGACAGTATATATACAGGTCTTGTTTTCATATCCATTCAGCAAGCCTGTGTCTTTTGGTTGGAGCATTTAATCCATTCACGTTAAAGGTAATTATAGATATGTATGTTCCTATTACCATTTTCTTCATGGTTATGGGCTTGTTTTTGTACATCCTTTTCTTGTGTTTCCCACTTAGAAAAATTCCTTTAGCATTTGTTGTAGAGCTGGTTTGGTGGTGCTGAATTCTGTTAGTGTTTGCTTGTCTATAAACCTTTTGATTTCTGTGGCGAATCTGAATGAGATCCTTGCCTGGTAAAGTAATCTTGGTTGTAGGTTCTTTCCTTTCATCACTTTAAATATATCATGCCACTCCCTTCTAGCTAGTAGAGTTTCTGCTGAGAAGTCACTTGTTAACCTTATGGGAGTTCCCTTGTATGTTATTGTAGTTTTTCCCTTGTTGCTTTCAATAATTTTTCTTTGTCTTTAATTTTTGTCATTTTTATTACTCTGTGTCTCGGTGTGTTTCTCCTTGGATTTATCCTGCCTGGGACTCTCTGCACTTCCTGGACTTGGGTTGCTATTTCCTTTCCCATGTTAGGGAATTTTTCAACTATAATCTCTTCAGATATTTTCTTGAGTTCCTTCTCTCTCTTGTCTCCTTCTGGGACCCCTATAATGTGAATGTTGTTGCATTTAATGTTGTCCCAGAAGTCTCTTAGGCTGTATTCATTTCTTTTCATTCTTTTTTCTTTATTTTGTTCCACAGCTGTGAATTCCACCATTTTGTCTTCCAGGTCACTTATCCATTCTTCTGCCTCAGTTATTCTGCTATTGATTCCTTCTAGTGGATTTTTCATTTCAGTTATAGTATTGTTCATCTCTGTTTATTTGTTCTTTAATTTTTCTAGGTGCTTGTTCTTTAATTCTTTTAGGTCTTTGTTAAACATTTCTTGCATCTTCTTGATCTTTGCCTCCATTCTTTTTCCAAGATTCTAGATCATCTTCAGTATCATTATTCTGAATTCTTTTTCTGGAAGGTTACCTATCTCCATTTCATTTAGTTGTTTTTCTGGGGTTTTATCTTGTTCCTTTATCTGGTACATAGTCCTCTTCGTTTTCATTTTGTCTATCTTTCTGTGAATGTGGTTTTCGTTCCACAGGCTGCAGAATTGTAGTTCTTCTTGCTTCTCCTCTCTGCCATCTCAACCATTACCTTCTTATTGAATTATTCATTTCCTTTTGACTCTGTAACATAATGTCCTATTGGCTTTTCTCCTACCTTTGTAGATACTTTTCTGACTCTTCTTTGCTAGTTTATAATCTTTTACTCAGTCATTAGGGCTGGGGTTCTGCAAGGCTGAATTCTAGGTCCTTTTTTTGTTTTATTCTATATTCTTTCCACAGATAATCTCCATATTTCTGTTGCAGTCAATACTTATATATAGATAACTTGTAAATTTGCATCTCTGACCCACACCTCTGAGCTCTAGACACATAAGTCCAACACATCTCGTATTAAAAGGCATTTCAAATTCACCTTGTCCAAAACCAATTTATAATCTTTCACTATGTTTCTTCCTAGTGAAAGGCAGGAGTCATCTAATTATGCAAACCAGAAGTGATTGTATTCCAGGGTTGAGTTTCTCTCCCTCTTTACAGTATAGTCAATCCTTCACCTTCACCAAGTCCTGTTTATATTACCTCCTTAATCTCAAATTCATCTACTTTTCTGCATCTCCACCACTGTCACTCTAGTTAAACTTACCATTATTTCTTGCTTTAACAATGC
This sequence comes from Phocoena sinus, assembly GCF_008692025.1. Taxonomy (NCBI): domain Eukaryota; kingdom Metazoa; phylum Chordata; class Mammalia; order Artiodactyla; family Phocoenidae; genus Phocoena; species Phocoena sinus. Next base: position 77,151,952 of record NC_045766.1, on the reverse strand, counting down.
AATGACTTCCTAACTGGTTCACCACTTATCTACTCAAACCCATTTTTGATCTACTAAGTACATTGCGGCCATATTGATCTTTTCATAATTCAAGTATTATTTGTCTCTCCTACTTTAACTTTACAATAGCTTATAATTTCTTTTAGGATAGAGACAAAACATTTTAACATAAGAGTCTTGCCCTTTCTGTTCTAGCAACATTTTCCTTCTTTTTGTCACCATACTCAAATACTTTTGCCTACCTCAGGGACTCTACCCATACTGTCCATTCAGTTAGAAATAGTTCTTTCTTTTCATGTAGTTAACTTTTTCTCCTTTAGATGGTAGTTTTATATATACTTTATCAAGAAAGCCTTTCTTGACCTTTCTGAAAAGATCAAATCCCCCTTGTTATAGACCTTCAGAGCAATATCTTCTTTATATCAATTATCATTTATAAATTTATATTTCTTTCATTTGTTCTCTTCTAAAGTATAAGCTCCAGGAGAGCAGTGATCTTGCTTATTTTGCTTATCACTGAATACTAGCACCTGACACGGTTCCTGATACATAGTAGATGCTCAGTAAATTCTTTTTAATAAAGGCACGCAGGTTGATACCCTCTGGGGGAGAATGGGACTTTCTGTATATTTAAAACTAATCTCACTGTATTAATTTTAATGGTAAAGTAAATATCTAGGAAAGACCGACTTGCTCTAACTTAAAAACAGAAGTAAATAAGGGAGGAGCCAAGCATGGGTGGTAGAGTAAAACTGTGGTTATGGTTATGATAGTGTAAAACTATGTGTTAATTAGGGACTAGGAAAGGTCTTTTGAACTTCCAGTTATTTATATATTTAGTGCTATTATTTATAACTTGAGAGGTGAAATTATAGCATCTGATTTCTTGAATGGCCAAATAATGACAAATACTAGGAGGATAAACAGTAATGAATTTGTATGCCCATAATAATATACCTTCATAATGTATGTAACTACATATTAAAAAATGTAGTTACATATGTGTATTTGTGTATATAAAACAAAAATTGACAGAAGCAGGGGAAATTGACAAGTCTATTGTAATGGTAGATTTAATGTATCTGTACTCAAGGATACAGAATTTAGTAAGGGTATAAAATCTTTGAACAACACAATTAACATTTTTTAAATATAATAAATTCTTTTTTAAATATAATAAATTCTATCTTTTTTTTTTGGTCCACAGCACCGTGTCATTTATGTAAATTAAAATTGGTCATAGGAAGCAGTTTATTTTTTGCAAGAGCGCAAACAAATGGAAGGAACCACACTGTGATATTTTTCTTGGGATGCTAAGAAATATCACAAACTAGGTGATTTAAAACAACAGAAATGTATTCTCTCACAGTTCTGGAGTCCAGGAGTTAAAATGAAAGTGTCAGCAGGGTTGATTTCTTCTGGAGGATCTGAAAAAGAATCTGTTTTGTGACTCTCCTAGCTTCTGGTGGTTGCTGGCAATCCTTGGTTTTCCTTGGCTTGTAAACACAGTGCTCCAAACTTGGCCTCTGTCTTCCTTCTCTGTGTGTCTGTGTCCATATTTATTTTTTCTTTTTTATACCTTTTATAAATTTATTTTTATTGCAGTATAGTTGAATTACAATGTGTTAATTACTGCTATGCAGCAAAGTGACTCAGTTATATATATATATTTATTTATATTTATATACATTCTTTTTCATATTCTTTTCCATTATCACAGGACATTGAATATAGTTCCCTGTCCCATACAGTAGGACCTTGTTGGTTACCCATTCTATATATACCAGTTTCCATCTGCTAATCCCAAACTCCCAATCCAACCCTCTTCTACCACCCTCCCCCTTGGCAGCCACCAGTATATCTCTGTACATGATTCTGTTTCTGTTTCATAGATAGGTTCATTTGTGTCATCTTTTAGATTCCACATATAAGTGATATCATATGGTATTTGTCTTTCTCTTTCTGACTTACTTCACTTAGTATGATAATCTCTAGTTGCTTCCATGTTGCCGCAAATGGCCTTATTTCATTCTTTTCTATGGCTGAGTAGTATTCCATTGTATATATGTATATATGTACCACATCTTCTTTATCCATTCATCTGTAGATGGGCATTTAGGTTGTTTCCATGTCTTGGCTATTGTGACTAGTGCTGCTATGAACATAAGGGTGCATGCATCTTTTTGAATTATAGTTTTGTCTGGGCATATGCCCAGGAGTGGGGTTGCTGGATCATATGGTAATTATATTTTTAGTTTTCTGAGGAACTTCCATACTGTTTTCCACAGTAGCTATACCAACTTACATTCCCACCAACAGTATAGAAGGGTTCCCTTTTCTCCATACCCTCTCCAGCAATTTTTTTTGCGGTACGCGGGCCTCTCACTGTTGTGGCCTCTCCCGTCGTGGAGCACAGGCTCCAGACGCACAGGCTCAGCGGCCATGGCTTACGGGCCCAGCCGCTCTGCGGCATGTGGGATCTTCCCGGACCGGGGCACGAACCCGTGTCCCCTGCATCGGCAGGCGGACTCTCAACCACTGCGCCACCAGGGAAGCCCCGCTCCCATTTGTTTTTGTTTTTATTTCTATTGCCTTGGGAGGCTGAACATGCCCATTCTAACAGTAAATACGTAGAATCTTACAATCTAAAAATGAGAAGCAGGCATTCTTTTAATAATATAAACCATTTATGGAAATTACTTTCTACTAGGACAAATGAAATAACACATTTAAAAGAATTCATATTTTATTGATCATATCACATGGCTATAAAACAATGAGAATATAAATAAATAACAAAAATAGTTTAAAATACATGCTTAGAAACTTTGGAGCACATACCTAGTGACTTACACGTTAAAAGGAGATTACAGAGCTTCCCTGGTGGCGCAGTGGTTGAGAGTCCGCCTGCTGATGCAGGGGACACGGGTTCGTGCCCCAGTCCGGGAAGATCCCACATGCCGCGGAGTGGCTGGGCCCGTGAGCCATGGCTGCTGAACCTGCGCGTCCGGAGCCTGTGCTCCACAACGGGAGAGGCCACAGCAGTGAGAGGCCCACGTACCACACACACACAAAAAAAAATGGAAATTACACTGAAATTATAAAATATTTATAATTAAGCAATATCAGAAATATCTCAACAGTTTTGGGGTGCAACCAAAATGATAGAGGGAAATTTGTAGCCTCAAAATGTTCTTTTTTAAAAAAAATTGAAAATAAATGCGTGAAAGTTTCACCTTTAGGAACTAGAGGAACAATAAGACCTTAAAACAGGGAAAGAAAGTATTATAGATTAGAATTGACATTAGTATAATAGATAGCAAAGAAACATTAGAGGATCAACAAGACTAAAAGTTATTTCTTTGAAAACTTATAAGAAGACCAACCTGTAACTAGGGCTGATGAAGAAAAAAAGAGTAAAACACAGTGTTAGGAATGAAAAAGTGGTTAAAATTATAGTATGTTTTTATTTTTTTCATTATGAAAACTTTACAAATATTTTATCCCAGTATATTTGGCATAAAAATGGATGATTTTCTAGGAAAAAAGTATTTACCAAATCTGACTCAAAAAGAAGTGGAAAGTCTGAAGAAACCATTAACAATTAACGTCTCTTCTTCCTTCATCCTATCTCCATATCCCCAAGATGCTAGAAAATTGAAGATAATTTTACAGATGAATTTTAGCAGATCTTCAAGGAACAAACAATTCTTATCTTCTACAAACTGTTTCAGAGAATAGAAGAGTAGGGGAAGCGACCCAATTCGTTTATAATTCTAGGGTAATCTCAATATCAAAACTGAACAGGAACAAGACAAAAAGCATTATAGACCAATTTCACTTAAGAACATGGATGTAAAATTACCAAATAAGATATTAGCAAATTGAATAACCATGGTACTTAAAACAAGCAAGCTAAATCATGACCAAGTAAAGCTCATCACAGAAGTGTAGGAAATGTTCAATATCTGGAATTATATCAATATAATTTACCACATTAACAGATTATAGGAATAAAGCCATATGATCATTTCAACAAATTTGAATTTGACAACAGTCAGTATTTATTAATTTTAAAACTTTTACTGAAGATTGAATATAAGGGAATTTCCTTACATTATAAAAATTAATCACGAAGAACAAAACTACTGCCAACATTATACTAATAGAGACTCCAGAAGCATTTCCGTTAAAGTCAGGAAGAAGACAAGGAGGACTAATATCATGATTTCTATTCAACATTGTACTGAAGGTTCTAGAAAATGTGGTTAAACAAGTAAAAGAAATGAAAATAAGAATTGGAAACAGGAAATAAAATGATCCTTATTTGTAGGCAATGTAATTGTCTACATAGAAAATCCAAAGGAATCCACAAACTATAGAAATAGTAAAAGAATTTAGAAATATTTTGGATGCAACAATGATATGGAAAAATCAGCAGCAATCTTGTTATACAAGTAGTAACCACTTGGAATTTCTTTTAAAAAAATAGTGAATTTCTTTGCTTGATATATTTTATCCAAACTTTAAGTTTCCTAAGAGGAAATAAACCCTTTTTTATTGTTACTGCAGTCATCCCATTTTCAACCTTAGCAAACTCAACACCCTCTTTTATAACATATATTTAAGTCCCCTTTACTATTCTGAAATGAATTTCATAGCTTAATATCATCTAGGCACATATATCTTTGAAAATAATTAATGTAATATTAAGACAAAATAAAAATAGTTTATAGTAAAGTAATAGATATTCTACTTTGTAAATGTTCAGGCCTGGTGAGATAACATAACAAAGTGCCATATGCTTGCACTTACTTTTAATGAATATATTTGGAATTAAGGGAAGCAAGGCAATATTCAACTCATATGTCAATATTTTTTCTTTTTATTTATCTTGTTAAAATAAGGACTGGAAAGGTATATACATACATATTCATAGAATTGCGTACACAGATAAGTTTTGAGGTGCTGTATTGCTGACCCAAAGCCAATGAGCAACATAGATATCACTGTGTTTTCAGAAACAATTTTAAAAAGTCTTTGTAAAGGTCTCAGAAGAAAAGTAAAGTCTTCTTTCAGTTTACATGATAGTTGCATCCTTGTAAATTTCAGAGAATTTTATGTCTGTGCAAAAGGATACTTTTAGTTTATAAAAATGCAATTAGTTCTGGCCTTAAAATTATAAACAGACCTCTCAAGTACATGAGTATCCCACTGGACTTTCAAAAGTTTTACAGAATGTAGAAGGGTTCTTTATTGTTCACGATTGGTCCTTGCATTACAAGACATTTAAGATTCCTAAGTTCCCTGTTCACTAAATGCCACTAGCAATCTTCAAATCACTGGGACAAGAGACCCCTCACGTACTTTTCTGTAACATCTCCTAGAGGGCAGTATTGCTCTCATTGAGAAACATTGGTTTAGGTATCTGAATGCATTTGCTATGGGTATACTCTTTTTTCCAAGTCATAATTACCATTTTGATTGAAAACATATTTCCTTTACTAAGCATCTCATATTCAAAGGCTAATCTCATATCTTCAAAACTGAACATTTCAACCAACAGCACGGTAATGCTGTGCTTATAACCTCCGTAGTATGAAGTCTATTAAGAAAAACGGAACTCAGGACATTTGGGTTTGTGTCACTTGAGAAACTCATTTTATAGGCATCACATCAGGATAAACATTCTTATGCCATAATAAGTAGAAACTGAAGCCTTGAAAATAAGAAAATGGTCATGTGAACCAGATGCACAAATGAAGCTTTAGCAGGTTTCTTTATCAAGTGATGTAATTAGTTCTGGAGTTCATGCAGTGGACTGAGGTATCTTACAACAGTTTATATATGGCCTAAAAAGTACTCACCTTAAATTGGATATTAACTTCAAAATATGCCAGCTTTTGTTGATTGTGGAGTAGTTTAAAAATACAAGAGTTTGTTAACCGTTGTAATTTACCACCCAAAAGATTTATCCAATCCTATAGCTTCAAATAAACCCCCTGTAATCAATGACTCCCAAATCTTTTGCAGCTGTAGCCTCTACCCTGAGCTTCAGACTTGTATATTCAATTGCCTATACCATATATACTTGAATCTTTACTAGGTATTTCAAATGTACCTTGTTAAAAATTGAACTTGTGATTTTTTTTTTACACAATCTTGTTCCTCTGGTTTTTCTCGTCTCAGTAAATGATACAACCATTTATCCAGTTGTTTAGACCAGAAATCTTGGGGGTCATCCTTCACTTTTCTCTTTCTCTCATGTACTAAGTCTAGTACTGTTGATAGTCCTGTAAGCTCCATCTTCAAAGCAAATTATAAATCTGACCACTTAGCACCACCTTCACCTGAACCACCTGAGTCTAAGCCAGTATTACTTCTTTTTTCCCCAGTTTTATTGAGATATAATTAACATACAGCACTGTATAATCTTAAAGTGTACAACTGTTAACTACATACATCCTGAAATGATTACCACTATAGATTTACCGACTATCCATCATCTCATATACATAAAACATTAAAGAAATAGGAAAAAAAAATTTTCCCTGAAACAAGAACTCTTAGGATTTACTCTCTTAACAACTTCCATATATAACATACAGCAGTGTTAATTATTTTTATCATGTTATACATTACATCCCTAGTATTTATCTTATAGCTGGAAGTTTGTACCTTTTGACTGCCTTTTATCTAATTTCCCCTCCCCCCAACCCCCCACTCATGGTAGCCACAGATCTGATCTTTTTCTCTGAGTTTGTTTGTTTTTGAAGTATAATTGACCTACAACACTATGTTAGTTCTTGGTACACAGCATAGTGATTTGATATTTCTGTACATTTCAAAGCAATTACCATAGTCTAGTTGCCATCTGTCACCATACAAAGGTACTACATAGTTACTGACTATACTCCCCATGATGTACATTTCATACTTATCACTGTTTTATAACTGAAAGTTTGTACCTCACCTATTTCTCTCCTCACCCTACCCACCTCCCCTCTGGCACCTGTTTGTTCCCTGTATTTGTCACTCTGTTCCTTTTTATATGTTCATTTGTTTTGTTTTTTAGATTCCACATATAAGTGAAGTCATACAGTATTTGTCTTTCTTAAAGCTGATATTATATCTTACATGAGAAACTGCATAGACTCATAACTGTTTTCCCTGATTCCATGTTTCCTCCACACCATTATAGTCTATTCACTGATATACAATAGTGTTCAAGTCAGTTGCCTGTTTAAAATTTTCCAGTGAATTAAATTCCCATTACATTTCAAACAAAATCTAAAGTTTTTTCCATGATCTATACACCGTGGTCTTCTGGATATCTTTCTGACCTATTTCCCTGCATTCTCTTCCTCATTCATTCCACTCCAGCCACAGGGGTGTTCTTGCTGTCAGAGAACATAAGAAGCATGCTTCTGCCTTGGGGTATTTGTATTTGCTTTTACCTGAGCCTGGACATTTTCCCCCACCTCTGTATTTTCATTACTCTCTCTCTACATTTGGATCTCTGTTCTAATGTTCCACCTTGAGGAGGCATTCCTAACTACCCTATTTAAAATAGCATCTCTCACCACTCTCCCCAGACCCATCTAAATAGTGTAATATTTATCCCTACTTAGGATAAATATTACATTATATATTTGTTTATTGTCTGTCTCCCCCACTGGAATGTAAGTTCCGTGACTGTAAGAACATGGATGAATTACAAAAGAATCAATGATGAGGTACTCTTAACATACACTACTTAATGACTTTGACTGAGTTTGTAGTAAAAAATTATACGTTTTTTCACTCTTCAAAATAGTCTGATCTTCTGAACCACATTTTCTCATTTCCTGATGTAATTAAATCAGTGGTATAAAAGAAGGGTGAAGTCAGAATGGCCATCATCAAAAAATCTAGAAACAATAAATGCTGGAGAGGGTGTGGAGAAAAGGGGACACTCTTGCACTGCTGGTGGGAATGTGAATTGGTTCAGCCACTGTGGAGAACAGTATGGAGGTTCCTTAAAAAACTACAAATAGAATTACCATATGACCCAGCAATCCCACTACTTGGCATATACCCTGAGAAAACCAAAATTCAAAAAGAGTCATGTACCAAAATGTTCATTGCAGCTCTATTTACAATAGCCAGGACATGGAAACAACCTAAGCGCCCATCATCGGATGAATGGATAAAGAAGATGTGGCACATATACACAATGGAATATTACTCAGCCTTAAAAAGAAATGAAATTGAGCTATTTGTAATGAGATGGATAGACCTAGAGTCTGTCATACAGAGTGAAGTAAGTCAGAAAGAAAAAGACAAATACCGTATGCTAACACATATATATGGAATTTAAGGGAAAAAAATGTCATGAAGAACCTAGGGGTAAGATAGGAATAAAGACGCAGACCTACTGGAGAACGGACTTGAGGGTATGGGGAGGGGGAGGGGTGAGTTTTGACAGGGCGAGAGAGAGTCATGGACATATACACACTAACAAACGTAGTAAGGTAGATAGCTGGGGGGAAGCAGCCGCAAGGCACAGGGATATTAGCTCGGTGCTTTGTGACAGCCTGGAAGGGTGGGATGGGGAGAGTGGGAGGGAGGGAGACGCAAGAGGGAAGACATATGGGAACATATGTATATGTATAGCTGATTCACTTTGTTATAAAGCAGAAACTAACACACCATTGTAAAGCAATTATACCCCAATAAAGATGTTTAAAAAAAAAAAAAAAAAAAAAAAAGAAGGGTGATGTTGGTATGTGAAAGAAGACTAAAATATCCATAGATGCCAAGTGATACTAAAACTATGCTGAAGATTGGTGGTTTATTTTTTCTTTACAGGTAATATTAATTCTTTGAGTTGCTACTGATGTGACTAATAATCAGATTGCTTATCCTATAATTTAAAGACATAATGTTGGCTAAACAGGATCACCTTGGGGTTATATTTTGTAAAACATCTATGTTATCCAAAAATATTAAATATTCAATTACTACAGTTTTCCTTTTTTTATTTTAGGAAATGATTTGCAGCTGAGTGAATCAGGAAGTGACAGTGATGACTGAAGAAATATTCAGCTATAAGTATAAAGTTTATAAGACATGTGATAATTTATTTTATATTAAGAATAAAAATTCCTAAGGCTGAGGAAAATGTATCTTAACTTTGATGATAAGAGAAATTTAATCTGATTCAGAATTTTCAGTTGATGTTACATTTTTTACCTTTTATGGGTACTGGTATTTTCATGTATTTTCATTTAATCTTAACAAAACTCCTAGGAAGTTTTACAGATGAGAAAACAAACTTCAGGGGTTAGGTTACTTGCCCACATATTGTTAACAAGTGGCAGATCAGGTGTTCTGAAGTTCAGGTTCAGTGTTCTGTTTTACCACACTGCTGTTTTCAATTGTGAATGGCAAAACTGTTGATTTATAATAAATGTCCAGGTTTTAATTACATCTCTGAGTCTTTCTATCTGATATTCCTTAAATTTTGGTTGAAAATTAAGCTAAAGTTTAGGGTAAAGGTGAAGCTAAGTAATTGTTTTAATGAAACAATTGTCCTCTTATCTCTCACACATTTTATCATGTTCTCTTATCTCTTTGATACTTTTAAATCATTTTCTTATTTTGCTTTTGAGAGTAAAAATAAGCATTTATGTTAATGAGATAAATAATTAATATTTATACCTATAACATTTTTGAATTGGGGGAAAATGATAAATATCATAGTTGAGAGTCACTAACCAGCAGCAAGTTCTTTTTTTTTAATTAATAAACTTTATTTTTAAGAGCAGTTTTAGTTTCACAGCAAAATTGAGCAGAAAGTACAGAGAATTCTCATATACTCCTTGTTCCCACACATGCACAACCTCCCCAAGTATGAACATCCTGCCCTAGAGTGGTACCTTTTTTTTTTTTTGTATAATTGATGAACCTACATTCACACACCATCACCCAAAGTCCATAGTTTACATTAGAGTTCACTCTTTGTGTTGTACGTTCTATGGGTATTAACAAATGTACGATGACATTTATCCACCACTGTAGTATCATACAGGATGGTTTCACTGCCTTAAAAATCCTGTGCTCTGCCAATTCATTCCTCCACACCCCAACCCCTGGTAATCAGTGATCTTTTTACTGTCTGCTTAGTTTTGCCTTTTCCAGAATATCTTATAATTGAAATCATACATTATGCATCCTTTTCAGATTGGCTTCTTTCACCTAGTAATATGCACTTGTTTCCTCCATGTCTTTTGCATGCCTTAATAGTTCATTTCTTTTTAGCACTGAATAATATTATTACATTGTTTGGATGTACCATAGTTTATTTATCCACTAACTGATGATAATATAAGCATGAAAGTAAGTTGGCTACAAAGGAACAAAAATCAGTGGGCTTTGAACTATTCCGTAACACTACACTAAAACTCTAAAGTTAGTAAAGCTGTGTCAGCACAAGGTATAAGTGTGACCTATGAATTATGTATTCATCAAATATCATCTACAGTTTGGCAAGAAGGCATTCTTAGACATGTCAGAATTCAGGAACTGTATCATTCACATATCATTCATGTAATAATTACTTTAGTAATTTCCAATTTATTAAGAGATGAATCAAAATTACCAACTCAAGAATGGGAAAAATATTATAAAAATATGTTCTAAAAAGGTTGAAACCTTCTTCAAAGGGACTGACTCAATTCGTAGGAGTAGTATAATATATAATATATATTATTATGTTGGGTTGGCTAAAAAATTCATTTGGGTTTTTCCATAAGATGGTATGGAAAAACCTGAATGAACTTTTTGGCCAACCCAATATTTATTATAAATAAATATTTATTACAAATATATATAATCTTACCTGGGTGGTGGTTGTGTGAGTTACACATATGTAAAAAATAGTGGAGTTTTATACTTAAGATTTGTGCCTTTTAAGTTACGTTTAATTTTAAAAGTCCACAAACAAAATCAGTAGATCTTACAAACTTACAAGAAGGGGACAAACAACTCAATAGAAAAAAGGGAATGAATCTTCAGTTTTGAAAATTATAAAAACATTTTTGTCACAGTAATCTCACTTCTAGAAATTCATTCTACAGATACATTTGACTTATTTGCAAGGTTATTATTACAGTATTATTTATAATTGCAAAAAACTTTAAAAATCTGAATGTGAACCTTTTTTTATTGATTTTTGAAGTGATTTATATACTCTGGACACAAATCCTTTGACAATACATGTAATATGAGTATTTTCTCCCACTTTGTGAGTTGTCTTTTTGCTCTTAATGGTATCTTTTGGTGAACAAAAAAGTTATTGATTTTTTTTTTTTTTTTTTGGTACGCGGGCCTCTCACTGTTGTGGCCTCTCCCGTTGCCGAGCACAGGCTCCGGACGCGCGGGCTCAGCGGCCATGGCTCACGGGCCCAGCCGCTCTGCGGCATGTGGGATCTTCCCGGACCGGGGGACGAACCCGTGTCGCCTGCATCGGCAGGCGGACTCTCAACCACTATGCCACCAGGGAAGCCCAAAAAAGTTATTGATTTTAATACTGTCCCGTATATCAATTCTTTTTCTTTTATGGTTACCATATTTTATGTCTTATTTAAGAAATCTTGGCTTATCCACAGCCATAAAGATGCTCTCTTACGTTTTCCTCTAAAAGCTTTAATTTTTTAAACTTTGACAGTTAGATCTGTAATCTATATTGAATTGGTTTTTATGCATGGTGTAAGATATATTTACACCATGCATAAAAACATGGGTAAACATATTTTTTTCCATATGAGTATCTAGATGGTGTGTTTTTTATTTTATTTTGTTTTTTTGTTTGTTTGTTTTCTTGCGGTACACGGGCCTCTCACTGTTGTGGCCTCTCCCGTTGCGGAGCACAGGCTCAGCGGCCATGGCTCACGGGCCCAGCCGCCCCGCGGCATGTGGGATCTTCCCGGACCGGGGCACGAACCCGTGTCGCCTGCATCGGCAGGCGGACTCTCAACCACTGCACCACCAGGGAAGCCCTAGATGGTGTTTTTTAGTTAAAAACACCGTCATTTCCCCCACTGCACTGCAGTGTCACGTTTGTCATAACTGATGCCTCAGTATATGTGTGGGTCTTTTTCTGCACTCTATTCTGTTGCATTGGTTGCCTTATCTATCTTTGTGTCTGTTCCACTCTGTTATAATTACTATAGCTTTATAATAGGTCTCCTACTGGTTAGTGCAAATCCTCCACTATTGTTCTTCAAGATTGCCTTTGCTATTCTTCACTTTTTGTATCTCTATATGAATTTTAAAAATCAACTTGTCATTTTCTACACTCACAAAACCTGTTGGATTTTGTGTTGCAATTATAGATTGATTTGGGGATTACTGACATTTTTGCTGAGGCTTCCAAATCATGAGCATGGTATGTCTCTCCATTTATTTAGATCTTTAATTTCTTTCAATAATGTTTTAAGAGTGGTTAGTGTTGATGTCTTAGACATCTTTCAATAGATTTATTCCTAGGTATTTTTTATGCTTTTAGAGCTGGTATAATGTTTTAAATTCCCTTTTCTATTTGTTTTTGCTGATATTTAAATACAATTTGTTTCTATGTGATTATTTTGTATTCATAAACCTTGCTAAACACATGTTCTCTTTTAATTTCATATTTGCCTCTTCTCTCTGACTATATTAGTATCTGTCATTTTCAGCCTCCTTTTTGTACATGATTGTAAAATGTCACTCTCTTCTGTCATAATCATTGAGGTCACAAATATTTTTTACTCTTATCACTGATATTTTAGATTCTTTCACTCTGTTATTTTTTTTTTATCTTTCAAGAGTTTGTACTCATTTCTATTCAGGAATTGCTTTTCTCTTTGATCTTTTCCCTTTTATCCTTCTATCTGATTTCAACTTAGCAAAAATGATGGTGTACAAGAGGCATCTTGATAAGATAGAAAAGGCTCTAGAATAGGTCTTGGAGGCTGGGAGGCTCTTCTGTAATATTCTTCAGGCTAGACTAGGAAAGGGATTAAAAACCAGTGTTCACCAAATCCCTATTATAAGAATTACCAGAGATGCTTATTAAAAATACAAGTTCTTAGATACCTACTTAGATCTATTCAATAAGACTTTTCAAAGCAAAGGCCTGTAAATTGTGTGTGGTGTGTGTGTGAATTGCTGTGAAAATTTGTAGTTATAAGTATATATACAAATATAAATATATATGTAAATATATATATCCCTAAGTGATTTTTAGCATCAGGGAAGTTTAGTTTATGTAGGACAAGATTAAGATTCCTTCCATCTCTGATACTATTCGATTTTATAAATGCTAGCATGGTATTGCCATAATCAAAAGAAGAATTTCACCTAAACAAACGAGTATCAGAGAACCAATGCCAGTACTCTAAAGTCTGGTATTTAGGGCACCTATAAGCACAAATGAATTGGTGCCTTGCCTACCGGTGCTATTCCATCTGCTCTGAGAGATCAAATGCTATTCCAGAGGTACAAGGCCAGAGCAGGGGGAGCCGGTGATATAATTAGATCTTAAAAGCATCTGTGCCTCTAGTGGTTAATTTGACTAGTAAGTTTTGACTGTTCATTTGTTTTGTATCCAGAGTCATTAAACAAACTAGGTCAGAAAGTGCAGTAGTTCCTGAAAGAATAACTGTAGCTTAATCATTAATGTCACAAACAGAAATGAAGTGGACCCTTCTTTGGGTAAAGGTTGATGGGAGAGAAGCAGGAGGAGGAGTGAGTAGGAGCTGGGGAAACATGGTCAAAGTCTAAGATGGAGTTTAGGGAGGAAAGGGTAGAGTTTCTCCTGGTCTTACTTGTCAATAACTCAAATAGGTAATGTAAGAATTTTATGAGGGAGAGAGTCATAGGTTATCATATTCTAAATAAAATAATTCATTCTCCTGTTTCCTGACTTCTTTTTTGGTTTAGTCCTCATTTTTCTTATTGCTCTCTAGCCATTCTTTTCCTTTTTCTTTTGATTGACATCTAGATGGGCACCGTACTCTCTTGTTCTTTTACCTCTTTGACTTAGCAAAAATAATACTGTCTAAAATGTATCTATCATTGTCATCTCTGTTCTTGTTCCTCCTCTGATAAGAACTAAATATTATATTCTGGAGTCATTTGGGAGTCCATTCACTGAAAATTAAGAAATATGATGTTTATAATGGTTCCTAGAAAATAACTGGCTTATAATTTTTACACAAACTAAATTTTATTTACTAATTAAATGATGGATTCATCTTGAAGTGAGAAAATGAAAACACAGGGAATGAATTTAGCAAAGGAGAAGAATGATTCCTAAATGTACATCACCAACCCTTTCCTTTTGTTTTCTTCAGCTCCACCTCTTTAATTGCTTATAAGACATTTCTAGTTGAACTTTATTATGCTGAAAACCAAAAATCAACATTTTTTGTATCTCTCCAAATTCTGTTTGGAGATAACTTTCCCTCTTCGATGCATTTCATTTCCCCTACATTGCTATGTTTTTATTTCCATAGTTTCCATTCCTAAGTAATGACCACAGGCATTACTGATACTAATCTGTAGTGGCATAGTGAAAATTCCAGATCTGCCACTTACTGGCCACATGACTTTGGACAAATTACATAACCTCTTAGGACATTAGTTCCTATAAAATGGGGATAGTAGTAAGAATTAGAACATGTAGATATATATGTGTGTGTGTGTGTGTGTGTGTGTGTGTGTATAAACCTTCCCCACAATAGGTGTGCAATAAATGGTAGCTATTATTACCCTGAAATCGATTTCAAAATCTGCTCTAAGCTATGTTCCAGACATTGTGTTCTTAACTAATTTTCACTCATTTGAAATTTTCCAGCATTATACTGTCTCATCCCATGATGTGTTATTCTCACTTCCCTGTGACATAAATGTTCTTTTGAACTAGTCTCTGAGACCCAATCCTTCCTTTCTCTATAGCTTTCTGCTTTGCAGGCGGCTGCTGACGCCTGACACCCACAGGGTTAAACCTAGTTGCTGAAGCCACCCCCTCTTCCCCTCCCAGTCCCCCTTTTCACAGTAGCCTGGCAGCTGTCCCAACTGCCTACCGAAGCCAAATGCTTGAAGAGAGAGAGAGTAAGGAGCCAGCCATGAATCTCTTCCAGAAAAATGAGTTCAAGGAAACTCCTTTTTTACCTGTCTCCCCTGAAGAGGTACCACCTCGACCCCCCAGCTTTCCAAAGAAGCCATCTCCGGTGAGTCTTCAGATTCAGTTCTGTCTCTGGTAGGAACAGACTTACTCCTTTGGTTCTCCTCCTTGGCCCCTGGAGCTTCACGCTGAGTTGTGTTAGAGTATTAAAAACTATTCTCTCTTGGAGTTAGAATTAACCTGTAAACCAAACCTAAACAGAAGTTTCCTTTAACTTAGGAGAGGAAGCAGCAGAAAGAGGTAGAGTTCTTCAGTTGGTATCCAGGACTTGGCTATATTTCATTGTATATTCTGAGTTTCTCTGGGGTGGAAAAAAAGCAATTTGAATGTCCAGGGAAACTTGGCAAGTACTCCTTTCTGGAGAACTGTGTGTGATTGTTCTTTCTTCACCAAAAAAAAATCTCAGCCCTTAGTTTCCCCTGTGCACAGAATCTATGCTGACCACCAAGAGAAGTTTTAGAATAGATCTAGTTTCTGTTACTGTGTTCCAGTTTACAGTGGGAGAAAGGACAGAGAAACAAGGAAGTAATAATAATGTTTTACTTTATACACTTGTTAAAGCACTTGCCAATTCTTATTCAATCCTCATATCAAAATCCTGTAAATGGAGAGGATACAGACATACTAGCCAGTATTTACTGAATTCTTACTACAGACAAAGAGGTAACTGTAGTAGTATTCTAGAGGTGGTAGTTTCTTTGGAATAACAAAACTGAAGTATAAAGCCAAGTATAGTGACATGGCCTGGATCAGTATGTTAACACAGCCAGTGACAGTGTTACATAGCTAGTAGAAATGTGTTAACTAAACTTCAGGTTGCATGATTCTCGAACTGTGAGCTGGGAAGGTAATAAGACTAATTCATATTGTCTTCCAAGCAAGTTTTTATCATACGTTAATGTATATTAATATTTTGGAGGGTTGTTTTTATATATCCATGTGGATAAAAGAATGAATACATTAATTTATTTAGTTATACATTTTCTGGTCCCAAAGAATTTGAGGCTGCTTACAAAGATGTATGTACATCTTATGAATAAGAAAAGGCAATAAAAATCTCATGATAAGATTCGATTGAACCAAGACACATATCTCCATCCCCCTCTCATATTGACTGGGCTATCATAATGGGTAAGGATTTGAAATAATACATGATGTTCCTTTTATTCTGACTGATACAGTGCATGAAATAGCGTAGTCCTTTTAATGCCCAAAAGGATTAGCATGAAAATGTTATAGAATCTCTCTTTCATAGAAAGAATGGCCATTTAATTTGACAAGATTTAAGAACTCTCTGCCCAAGGTCAAGGTGATCAGTCATTTTACCTTTAGCAATCTGTACTAGGCTCTGTGCCTGGCTTCAGTAGCCACTGAATGGGAAACCTTCATGTTGCTAGGATTTTTCCCAGCACAGTGAATGGGGCAAGTGGAAACAGAAAGGTTAATCCGCACAGTGGAGCTAAGCAGGATACTGACATGTGAGTGTGACTGCCTGGACATCAAGTGCTCCATAGGCCAACTCTTTGTTCTGTTCCTGAAAATAAGTATGATTATTCTCCTCCTCAGAGCCCCAGGCTTTTCATTTAGTACTTGTGGGAAGATGAACAGGTCCTGGTGTCTAGTATCAAGGAATGCCTGAGCAGTTTCATGTTAAATGAATTGAGGAACAAAGTAATATTCAGAATAGCTTCTCACTGCTAAATCAGCGATGCAAGCACTTTTAGTGTGATACTGGCTGTTTCATGAAGAGCAGGGGCCATTGTTTCACATGACCTATCATGGCAACTTAAAATAAATGATTTTTTTCTGTTGTGGAGCAATCTAATGGTTTAAACAGGGAAATACAGTTCATGCTTGAACCATTGCCTTTTTGTTTCTTAGAAAATCTGTGGCTCCAACTATCCACTGAGTATTGTCTT
Source organism: Phocoena sinus (assembly GCF_008692025.1). Taxonomy (NCBI): domain Eukaryota; kingdom Metazoa; phylum Chordata; class Mammalia; order Artiodactyla; family Phocoenidae; genus Phocoena; species Phocoena sinus. The sequence goes on along the minus strand of NC_045766.1, from coordinate 77,134,822 downwards.
CATTGTGGTGAATGAATTCTGTGAGCGCTTTTCCTATTATGGCATGAAAGGTAATTTTGTGTCCCTGAGTCCTACTCTTCTCCACTCACTCTCACCCCATGTTTGTAACAACCTATCTCATATGCACTTATTTCCCTTATCTACTCTTTCTGCCTTCATCCAATTGGTCCTTTCCTTTGGTGAAGACTTCCAAAAAATGCCTCACAGGATTTCACCTACTAACTCATACAGGCCAAGAACAGAAAGACCAAGTGGAAATCAGAACACAGCCTATGAAAATATAAGTGGAAAAACTCTCATCATCGACATTCCATTCTTCATTTCTGTTCCTCGGGTCTATGGGTTATATCATTGCTGGGAAGGAGAAGGAAGGGATATTAGAAGCCCCATGTTATCTTTTGGATTGGCCTAAATGATGCTATGTACTCCTCATAGGGAGGAGTATTGCATTTGTATACTAAGCATAGCCCCATTTACTCCCACAACTCCAAGGGGCCCTGCTTCTACTGCCCAGCAATCACCCCTCATCACTTCACTGACAGGAGTGTTGAAGGTCAAGATCAACTTCAAAGACCATATCAAATGTTCTTCTGCTCCATAAATCATTTTAATGCATCTATTTTGTTTTGTCTCTCTTTTTTTGCTTCAGCTGTGCTGACCCTGTATTTCCTGTATTTCCTGCACTGGAGTGAAGACACTTCCACATCTGTATACCATGCCTTCAGCAGCCTCTGTTATTTCACTCCCATCCTGGGAGCAGCCATTGCTGACTCATGGTTGGGAAAATTCAAGTAAGGATGATGGGAGGTCACAGTCCAAGAAGCTGCGCATATTAATTGTGCAGAGACTATCACTTCTAGCCTCTTGCTTCCAAGCAAGAACATGCTTATGTCATCCATGACAAATAAGAATCTCTCTCAGACTGACAATACAGAAAGGTTTTGTCTCTTCATTATCAGTTTTTCCAATATTTCTATACCCTTTTCTGTCAGCAGGGTTTTTTTCTTTTATCTAATTTTAATCTTCCATTCTGTAATTTAAGACTAGTTCTTGTTCTGATCTCAGGTGATAGAGATTGCTACCCACAAGAAAATTTATAATTCAATGTAGTTATTTAATATACTATCCATCTCTTCTCTAGATTGAGTCATCCCAACACTTTTACTATCTTCTTATGAATCCCTCTTTTTAGCTCTTTTACCATCTCTGTTTCTCTTCTCTAACCTTCTGTAGTTTATTTCTTAATAAATATCTTCATGAATTAGACTAATGGTCTATTCAGTTCAGTATCTTTTAAGTCCCTGAAAATAGCACCAAGAGATATGTTTGGAATAGTGTTATTTTTGTCCCCTATAACATCATTCTCATGGGCTAGAGATGGCTCTTAGATATCCATCACTCAAGTATTTTCTGTGGACTTGTCATCTATGGAATTGTCTAAATTAGCATTTCTCAAACTGCATTCTGTTGAAAATTGGTTGTATAGGATCTAATGAATGTTATATGGGAACATAAAGCTCTCATAGTCAAATAAGTTTGGAAAATGCTAGGCTGAATAAAGCTAAAAAGGTATCTTTACTGCATGACTTCTTACAGCCTTTAACTTGTGAACTCATACTATAAAATATCCAAGAGGAGGTTATGGTATGTAGTATTTTCCAAACTTATTTAACCGTGGAATATTTTTTCAGGATTTCTTGTGGACCTAGTGTTCACAAGGAATCCTTGGTTTCTATCTCACTTTGGCCTAGATATATTCATTCTTCTAAAGTTTTTAATCAGCACCCAATATAGCACTACAACCACAACTTAGTACTAAACACAGTTTCTTGCCTTGGGAAAGATATGGCAGGTGGCTGAGATCTATATTTGCTCCTTATGTAGTAGTAGTTACCGAGTCCATCCAGATAGAGGGTTGGCACTATGTGCAGAAAGAAAGTATAAACCATGGTATATAGTCTTCATTCAGTTATAGAATAAAAGACTCACATATATCACGTAGTAATTTTATTTATTTTTAAAACGACTTCCTTTAAGATTGAAAAAGTATAGATCTGAGATTTGGTAAGTAATAGCTTCCTGACTATTTCAGAGGAAATTTAGCAACCTCCACTTGTGCCCTCAATCTCAATCCTTTATGAGGTACTTTTAATTTTTTTTGAATTTATTTTTATTGAGGTATAACTTACATAAAGTACACAAATCCAAAAGCCTTAAATGTACAGCTGGATGAATTTTTACAAATGTATCACCGTCACCTAGATCACTCTCCTTGGTGTCTTTGTACCCTCAATACCTCCATCTCTTTCCTTCAAATTCTTCCTCAGAGACACTCTTGTCCTGTACCTAAAAGCAAGGGCAAATATGAGACCTTTAAACAAACAAAATTATTGTTAACCTTTCTTTTTCTATCTTCTTTGTCTTATTACCACTACCTTCAGATTTTTAAAAGAATCACTTATTATTTGTTGCCTTCCTTTCTCACTCTTCATTATCACTCCTTAGGGTAGAGTAATGTAATGCAGTGCAGTAGAATCCAATTAGATTCAACTTAAGCTGATCGGGTTTAATTCAGTAAATGTTTATTGAGCAACTTCTATTTGTCCAAAGAACCATGAGGGATAAAAAGATGAATAAGACATAATACCTGCTTCATGGTGTTCATATTCAACTAGCTTTAATACAAAGCAGATTACGGTAAGTGAAATAATATATAGTATGTCATCTTTTTATCCTATTGAAATTCTTCTCTCTTAGATCACTGGTAATGATCTCTTTGTTATCAAACCCAGTGGTCTTTTCTAAATTCTTCTTCACTTTGAACATGTTTTAACATTTTAGTCTGTTATCACTCCTAAATTCTTGAAACTTCCTGGGCTTCTCTAACACTGTATTTTCTGGTTCTTTTACTTTTTTGGATTCTTCCTTATTTGGCTTTTCTTTTGCTTTTTGTTTACTTTACTCTTTCCTGAATGTAGGCATTTCCCCAGTGTATACCTTTTACCCTCTTCCCTTTCTCCAGATTCTCCCTTAGCAGGCTCTGCGGTGTCAGTTTTACCTATATGCTAATGGCTCCTCAAACTCTGTAATCTTAACCTGTCACTCAAGCGCCCTTATGCATTATAACTGCATGTTAGCATTCATCTCCTGGATATTCCACCTTATCCTCTCTCCTAGCTTTCCTATACTCCCACATCCAATCAGTTTTCAAATTCTGCCAATTCTATTTCTATAATCTCTCTCACATTCTCCCTCCTCAACACTGAATCCCATGGCCATCAATCACCACTACTCTAGTTTTGGTTTTCATTAGCCTCTAAATTGGGCTATTGAAATGGACATGTATGATGTTTTCATTGCTTCCCATATCTTTTGTTCACAATTGAGTCTATGCACTACTGTCAAATTAATCTTCCTAAAAGAAATCTCTGTTCATATTACTACTCTGCTCAAAAATTTCTGCTAACACACTGTCTACTAATCTCATCCAACTTACCTTTCTGCTCTTATTATCATACTCCCTTTCAAAAATGTACACTAGAGAAAAACAAAATACTAATACTTACCTAATGATAAACAGGGACATTTCTTTTCCATGTCTGTTTGCATAGTTTCTACTTCATGGAATCTCCTTCCTCCCCAGCCTTCTATGTCCAAACCCTTTAAGGCTCAGTTCAAATTCCACCTATGCAGTGGAGTATTCTCTGCCCCTCACCTTTCACCACTAGCCAGAAGTAATCTAAAGTTCTCTGAACTCCTTATTTTTTACCCTCATGTGACATTTACCAAACTCTGTCTTATCATAACTATTGTATATGAATTTAATACCTTCTTCAGACACTTAGAAAACAAAGTCTCATTTATATTTTTATCCACAGCACCTAGAACAGTGCCTGGTACATAACAGGCCCACAGCACAGCAAGTGTTTCAATTAATAAATTTAGTCACCCTCAGATACTCAAATGTAGGCACAAGACTGAGGTAGGTGTGGGCAGGTGTGAAGATGACTTATTTTGTTGTGGGTATTGTGATTGCTTTTTTTTTTTTTTAATCTCTACTTCAGCTACTTTTTTAAAATAAATTTATTTATTTATTTTTGGCTTAAAACCAGATTCATTTATTATATCACAATTCTGTAAGTGAGAAGTTGGAGCCAGTCAGTTGGCTCACAGGTCTGGGTGTCTCCTAGGTTGGACTCTGGGTAATAATCTACCACCAGCCTCATTCGTTGTTGGCTGAATTCATTTCCTTGTCATTGTAGGTGCTTATTTTCTTGCCATCATTCAGGTGGAGGTGTCTTCTTTCCTTGACACATGGTTCTTTCCATATTCAGGCTATCAGTATGGTATATCAAACCCTTCTCGAACTTTGAATCTCTTCCCCTTCTGTTACCAGAGAAAAGTCTCTGCTTTTAAGGGCTCATATGATTAGATCAGGCTCATCTAGTTAATCTCACTATCTTACTGTCAATTGTGTCATATAATATAACATAATTAAAGAAGTGACATCTCATTATAGTCATAGGTTCCAGGGATTAGGGTGAGACATCACTGGCACCATGGCATATGACAATAAGGGGTAGTGACAAAGAGCATTCTTATGTCAACATCTGCTTTGTGCCTCAAGAGTAATAGCCTTGATTACCTTTGACACTTGATAATAATAAAAGAAATATTTTAGGTCTTCCCTGGTGGTGCAGTGGTTGAGAGTCCGCCTGCCGATGCAGGGGACACGGGTTCGTGCCCCGGTCCGGGAGGGTCCCACATGCCGCGGAGCGGCTGGGCCCGTGAGGCATGGCCACTGAGCCTGTGCTCCGCAACGGGAGAGTCCACAACAGTGAGAGGCCCGCGTACCACAAAAAAAAAAAAAAAAAAAAAAAAAATTAAATAATATGGGCATTTTTATTTGATGACAACATTTTAAATTAATTCCTGAAATAGAAGAACACCAACATTTGTGAAAATATGAGAAAAGTTCTGTCCATTTATAGTAAAGAAAATATTTCCTCTTTTTGAACAAAGATGATTTTTTGAAGCTGTGTAAAAAAAGAAATAGGATTATAAAAATATCTAAGTCCCAAGGTTCCAATGATTCTGCTAGGTGTGTGACTTTCTGGATAGTTTCCTTTTTCCTAAGGAAGGAGCTATTTGAGCATCGTGTAACTTTCCACCATTAATTCTCTTGGAGCACGAAATTATCACCTCTGTGTATCCTCTGCACTGCATCCACGGCAACCACACTCACATATTAAGGTAGCAGGCCCAGCATTTATCTATAAATTTAGAGCCTTTCTTACTGTGAAAACATTATGGACTAATAAAAAACATCTAGGAATTGTTATGAGTTGCCTGAGATACTTTCCCCATAAATTTTTAAATTATTACTTAATTTTGATATTTCTTTCTTTGGAAATAGATTCTCTGTTGATTTTACAAGAAACCATAAATTCTTAAGGAGTGATCAGTCAACTGTTTGCTTTGCACTATTTCAAGCAAACGACAATATTACATGACAATAAAGCAGTGAACTTCTTAAATTAGACATGTGCATTAAAACAAACCCTTCCTGGTTGGAAACCCAAGTGACTGTCATTAGCCACTTTAGTATCACAGCAGGTTACACAAATTATTATTACATTTAATTAGCATTCTGACAAATTGAGGAATTCTTTACCTGCATTCAGATTACATACAGAAAATGATTTGAAAGCATTTCCTGCTGTGAAAACACTAAAGCAAATCAAAGAAATCAGCTCCAATCTTATCTTTATCTTGACTGTGTTGGGTCTTCGTTGCTGTGTGCGGGCTTTCTCTAGTTGCGGCGAGCGGGCTTCTCATTGCGGTGGCTCTCTTGTTGCAGAGCATGGGCTCTAGGTGCATGGGCTTCAGTAGTTGTGGCACACGGGCTCAGTAGTTGTGGTGCACAGGCTTAGTTGCTCCGTGACATGTGGGATCTTCCCGGACCAGGGCTCGAACCTGTGTCCCCTGCACTGGCAGGCGGATTCTTAACCATTTTGCCACCAGGGAAGCCCTGTGGTTGCTTTTTAAATAACAAAACTCTTTGGGGATGAATTGGTATCTCTTTCTGAGAGAAAGTGAGTTGGAGAAAACATGAGTAACTTGTTCTATCGGAGTGTGTGTGAGCTCACATGTACAAAAACAATGATGACAGCAACATAAGAATATAAGTATTTAAAACTCCTCTCCTTTTCTTCAGATGTTATCTTCAGGATGAAAAACATCCTATAACATTAGAAACATCTGAATTTAGTAAACAACTTCTATTAAAAGTGCTTCCTCTGTTTGCAGTCACAGAATCATAGCTTTGTTAAGAGAAAATGGGTACCCAGGGTCCCTGACTCTTGTATAAGGAACTCGCTATGTCAGGAAAGAGGTGAACCTTCCTTCAGGGCTACACACAGGAAAGAGTAGCCAGTGGATATACAATGGAAAAGAAAATTTTTAAGCATGGACACTGGATTTTCATTATTTCTATAAACATCTACTGAGAGGGTTAATTACATGCTCAGATGCAATTTTTTTTTTTTTTTTGCGGTACGCGGGCCTCTCACTGTTGTGGCCTCTCCCATTGCGGAGCACAGGCTCCGGACGCGCAGGCTCAGCGGCCATGGCTCACGGGCCCAGTTGCTCCGCGGCATGTGGGATCTTCCCGAACCGGGGCACAAACCCGTGTCCCCTGCATCGGCAGGCGGACTTTCAACCACTGCGCCACCAGGGAAGCCCCAGATGCAATTTTTGATGCTTAGTTGCTTTTAAGAGAGAATAACATTTTTAGTCATAGTCCCTAGTGTTGGTTTTTACCTTGTGACCTGTGCCTATTACTCTGGACTCCTGATCATGGCAATCACTAAAAGCCACTCTCTTAAATGTGTTTATTGCCAAATATGCTTTTGGATGTCTTCTCTACAATTTCTAGGGTTTTTTTGAGTGTGTCTATAGCATGTCCTTCCCCCACTATTTTTTTTTTTTTGTCTCATCAGAGCTGACCCTCTTAATGCTAGGTCTCTTCCTCTGCCATCAGAGGAAGTATGTATAATAATATATGCCTACTGCACATACTCCTTCTCAGTTCCTAAGCTTTAATTAATGTCTCTGGCTTTTGATATTCTTACAGTTAAATAAAATTTAAAACTTCTTTCTCTTCCCTTTCCTTTTTCCACATTAACTTGTTCATGATAAAATTGAAGGAATGCTGGGCTGTAAGAAAGTGGAAGTTCTAGACCTAGTCCTAATACTAATTAGAATGTCACCTTAAAAATATCCTTTGACTTCTCTGGATTTCACTTTCCTCATTTGCAAATGGAAGATTGGTCAAGTCTATCTAAAACAGATCTGTGTCCTGTGGTTGGGATTGTAATGACCCCAGTGACTCCATTTCAAATGCAGAATTTCCAAGTCTCTCTTGACTTCTCTCTCCTTCTGTTAAAGTTCTCTGCCATTAGCTTCCTGTCTTATATTCTTCACATTCTAGACTAATTCCCTGAATCTTTCACCTAGAAGGTTGCCTGTTTTCCTTTTAAGGCACTTACACTTCTCTCATTCATTTAGTCCAACAACCTGATATTGCCCTGTTCTCCCAACGCAGACTATCACTCCAGCTCAGACTCCTTTTGTTTTTTCTCTGTGATGATTTAGCATAGATCATCTATTTTGTGTTCATAATTTTTGGCCTTTTTTTCAGTCCCTTTTTATTCCCTTTCTTTCTATTCATTCTTTTTATTCCAATGAAGGAAACTTTTCTCCAGAAGACACTACAAGGCCTTTTGGAAAAGGCTGCCCCTTCCCCTAATATTAATTAGCCCTGGTTTAGTCACTCAGCTTTCTTATCCCCTGCTTCCCATTATAAACCCTCTAAGATCCCTTCCCTGGAGAGCCAACCTAGGAAGATTAGGCATTTAGAATGAGAAACCCACATTCTGAGATTTCTGACATCTCCAGCCTCTCTCTGCTACCTTCATTCCATTCTTTATATTCCACATTAGCATATAACACTTCAAAGTCACAGAAGTAAGCTATATAATTTCCAAGGTTCCTTCTAGTATTAATATTCTACTTATATAGAGAGAGAATACTGGTGTCCTAATACAAATAATACACATTGTATATTTGGTAGTATGCCGTGTTTCAGTGTGTATATCTCTACATATGTTCTTACTGGAATTCCTCACTCTTCTACTTCCTGTTTGTCATTCAGATTTTTTGGAAAAAACAGCATAACAACAAGTCCCTATCAACTGCATAAGCTATATCACTGGAAAGTCTGTTCAAAGACCCTGGTTCCTTTCTTACCCTTGGGAAATTGTCCATGAGGAAACTGTGGTGGGGATTACAATTAATCCAAGTGTTCAGACTGAACCTGAGAGCCCTTTACCTCTCTATATATCCCAGTGATTGTGTTTAGAGAAAGTTCTTTGTGTTAACCATCCCTTTTTTCCTGTTTGTGTGACATTCTTTCTTGACCCTTATGGATTTCTAGAGCCAAAGACATTCCTTGGAAGAAACCTCAGGTCAAAGTATCCTGTTCTTCTGGTTCTCCTTACTTAAAACATTATCGCTGGCTACAAATCCAACCTGGTCATGACATATCTACACAAGATCAGGGGTACTCGGTGTTTGTGTGGGGTTAGTGAGGGAAAAGAGAGAGCAGGTATGAGAAAGGAATGTCCATTATCTCTAACACTACAGGGTAAATAGTTACTGTCTCTTTTTCTAGACTGTTTGTTTCATTCACCATTATTATTTCTATTTGCATATCTCAGGTAATTCTTTCCTCCTCCACCCCCTCCTCCTGCCGCTCCATTTATCCTGGCACTGAGAACAGTATGAACTCTGAGTCTGTAATTACTCAAATCTCTGAATTCTGTTTGTAGACTGACTGATTTAACTCTCTCAACAGGACAATCATCTATCTCTCCTTGGTGTATGTGCTTGGCCATGTGATCAAGTCCATGGGTGCCTTACCAATACTGGGGGGACAAATGTTACACACGTGAGTAAAATCATGGAATAAACTAAACCACTTTTCCTCCATTGGGCAAGTAAATGTCTCACACATTCATTACAGATGTTTTTCTGTCTTCTTACCAATGATGTCCCTTTATTTTCCAATCTGTTTTAATACCAAATTGGTTAAGGAAAAAACTTTGACCAGTTGAACTCTCCTGCTTTATGTGAGCTCATTTGTTTTTATTAAATATCTGGGGACTAGTAGAATGCCCAGTTAGTATCCTTTTGATAAAAACTCTTCATGTGCTTGAAGACATTAAAACCTTCATGCCCTCCATATTCCCTCACCTATTCACCCATCCACACATTGTACCTTTACCAGAGTTAAAAAAAACTGTCTGTGATATTTCCTTATAATACATTGTAGAATTCATTTTCAAAGCTTGGATTATTTCCATTTATGTGTAGTTCCATATATTCCAGTTTCTCTCTCCCTCTTTATTAAGCTCTTGATGTTTATGATGCCAGAGACTCTGGATAGATTCTGATGTCTCTTGGTTCAGTCAGTAGAGAAGATTAGAGTTGTTCAAGAAGCAGGTCGTACATATTCATGTTTATACTGTGCCTATTTGTGTATTTTCCAATGAGTTAAGAATTTTGTTTGAAATTTAATAAATATTAGATACTTCCTTATTTTTGTCCCCTCAGAAATCAGTGACACTACTCCTTTTAGTTATGACTAGTTTAACATTTTATTTTGTGGTTACTAAGGATATGTGGGATAAGGGTTCACAAGGTCATTCTATTGAAGTGTCCCTTTGACTAAGACAAGATTGAGAACCAGTGCTTTAACTTTGGAGTTCCTTCAGTATCTGCTTCTATCTGTTGTGCACAAGGGGTAAATGAAACTATCAGGGACAAATCTCACCATGTAATGTATACTTTCTGGCAGAAACTCAAGGATTATAAGTGTACCTGAGTCTCCCCTAGGACTGAAGGCATATGGAAAATGCCCACAGTGTAGAAATGTGAAGGAGGTCTTTGCCCTTGTACACATTTTTTTTCTCTTGTAGCTCTATATTTTATTTCTACAGTTGTGTTTAGTATCAATATGGTTAGTACTCTCACCTCTCCATTTCAGAGTCCTATCAATGGTCGGATTGAGTCTAATAGCTTTGGGGACAGGAGGTATCAAACCCTGTGTGGCAGCTTTTGGTGGAGACCAGTTTGAAGAAAAACATGTAAGAGTCCTGTAATTTCTGTGTTTTTCAAGAATGTAGAGCAGGCATCAAACGGCAGGTAACCATTTGCCAAGATTGAAGTGATCCACTAGTCAGATCATATCTGAGGAGCTGTGTTCAGTGCTGGGTACTGGTCATTAATAGAGGGGAAAACTGCAACATTTCAAAGGAAAGTGACCAGGGTGGTAGATGGACTAAAAGATGCTCTTATGAAGAAAGGTTGAGGGAAATGGTGATATTTATAGCCTGGATAAGATAAGAATTAAAGAGAATATCTTAGCTGTCTATAGATATTTGAAGGATATCAGTAATTAAACCAAAGATCAATGGCTGAAAGCTATAGGAAGCTAGCTTCTGGTTTGATGGAAAGAAAAACTTCAAATAGTTGGAAGTAGCGAGTTTACTCTCACTTGAGGTACTTAAGAAGATACGTGGTAATTACTTTGGGAATGGGAGGTGATGAGTAGTACTGAGATGATTTAAGCATCTCTAGCTTTGAGATTCTATGAAAGGGGAAAAGGACCATTTGGAATAAAACAGAATGAGTTTCTCTAGATGAACCTGTCTGGATGATCATTCCTTCTTTTCCTAAATACTTGCCACTGTCAGTGGGAGGGGAAAACAGTATGAATAAAGGTAAAAATGGGCCTGTATAAGGAAGCAGTGACAACTAGGCAAGGGAAGTAGTCTATTCTTAGATCAGCCAACATTTCTAGCTTCCTCTTTTTTCCTCTCAGTTTTCTTTTTTGGCTGTCTTCATGTATTATTCCCTCTTCTGTAGCTGGTTACCATGTTTCTGGGTTTTCACTCTGTTCTTTCTCTGTGTCCTGTCTTCCTTCATGTCTCTAACCCTTCAGACCATTTGAGTTATTTTATATTCTTTATCTGCCTGAGGGTCCATAGATCATAATTGCTTGCTGACGTTGGAGAAATAACCAACCTCTGGCAAGTGGGATTCTATGCACAATGAACTATACCCATAGATTGGTGTAATGAGTTTAAATGGGGACCAGAAGAGGAAGCAAAACACACCATAAATAGAAAATGAGGATTGTGCTGATGTGTCAGGAAAAGATCTGGGTGTCAGAATGAAGCACAGAAGTGCACAATGAATAAAGCATCAGCAACTGTATTTGAAAATTGCTTCATTTTGTAACTGCTCCACAAAGATATTTCAATAATAGTACAAACCCACCTCCAGGTTTCCACCAGCCATTTCCAAGCCCACAGACATCCTTTTATACTCTTTGGCAGACTTCCCATAAACATTAGGTAAATTATCCTGTTTGACGGACAATTTACTCCACTGTCCCATGTTCTAGTCCTATTCCTACCACACATTCCACAAAATCAATTACTTAGTTTAATCACTCAATCACTTAATAAATTCAGTTAATAAACATTTATTGTCTGTAGTATAACAGGTACTATGCTAGTGGGGATTACAGAAAATAATAAGATACAATTTCTGCCCTAAAGGAACTCAACCTACAGAAAGAAACAGACATTTAATGCAAAGAAACTAATATTAGAATAGATATGTATAGGACACAGTACATAGGCATAGTGTACAAGATGATCATTTTTGCCAAGATAAAGGGGTAAAAAAATGTTAAAGATGCTTGTACTAGGGTTTGAAAGATAGGGAAATGTTTGTCTGGGGTCAGCGAGATATGTGTTAAAATATCTGATATGATATTCACATACACATTCTCAGAGGCAGTGCCTGAATCTGTCTCTGTGTATGTACCTCTCGCTTAGTCTGAACGTGAGGTAGGGCGTGGAGCTAGAAGGCATATTGCACTGATGATTTGGCCTTTTTTTTTTCAGGCAGAGGAACGGACTAGGTACTTCTCAGTCTTCTACCTCTCCATCAATGCAGGGAGCTTGATTTCTACATTTGTCACACCCATGCTGAGAGGTTGGTATCTTTTCTGAGGGACTCTGTATAAGCTTTACTCAGGCCAGCCAGAAATCTGTTCAAGGCTTCCTCCTGTCCATCTTCTCCTTTTATAAGGGTTTGAAAATCTGAGAGAATTTCTTTTAACCTTGCTTTGTCTGGCCCAAAAGAAGGATTGTGGATTAGGTGATGGGAAGAAAGAGGATGGCTATGTCTATGACCTCAAAAACCTGAGCTTACAGAATAGAACATCAAAGACTTAAGATTCCGAATTAATTTGTTTTGTTTTGTTTTGTTTTCCTGTAGGAGATGTGCAATGTTTTGGGAAAGACTGCTATGCATTGGCTTTTGGAGTTCCAGGATTGCTTATGGTGATAGCTCTTGGTAAGTGCAGTGGGGCAAAGGAAACTAATAGCCACTGATGCCTTCCACATGTAAAGGGTGATGTAAGCACTTTACACAAACTATTTCATTCAGTCCTCACACTAACCTATTAGGTAAGTGTTATTATAGGGGTTTTCCCTAGACGTTGGAGATAAATTAACTGAATAAAGTCAGAAACCTCAAAAAAAAAGTGCCCAAGGTTACATAACTAATAAGAAGTTTCCTAGAGAGCTTTAAGAAAGTGATCCCTGGACCCTATGTAGGACTAATTAAATCAGGATCTCTGTGGGATAAGGCCTTGGCATCTGTAATTTTTTAAGTATCTAGGTGATTCTAATGTGTAGTCAAGGTTGAGATGTACTGATCTACACTACAGTATATAATGAAGCAAGGAAAATAATTAATCCTTCCTTTTGAACTAGCTTATTTCATCTGATGATTATTTATCTGGTAATTGAAAGACTTTTAAAATTCGTTGGGCCTTTTAAAGTAGCTTCTAGGTTTAGCCGTTTCTGCCCTGCTCTGCAATGCTCCCAAGAAGTTTGCTCTTAAGCAAAGAGAATAAGAGGAGTTGGATAAGTAGGGGGAAACTGATGCAACTTAGATCAAGTGGCATTCTCTTTACCACAGGGAACCCAGCAATGGAAGTGGAAGGGGGATGTGTGTGTTGCTTAGTTTACACAGCCTAAGGGGAAACTTGGACATGATTGTTTCTAATCATTGACCTGGAAACCTGTTCTCACACTGAGCCTTTGGGTGACACCCCCCACTGGAAGATATCCAGTCCAAACACATAAAGAGCTCAATAGAGGATAAAGAGCCCAGAGACTCAATGTTCCATCTGATTATTTTCTACCGGGGGTTGGGGGGGGCGGCTAATATTATTATATCAGATTGCAATTCCAATTCCAAGGAAATTTATACGTAATTCCTGGAGCCCTGTGATAATACATTCTCTGCTTCCTTCTCCCTTTGAAGCCAAATATTTTCCTGGTTTTCCTCTGATTAGTACTATGTCTTTTTCTCTGGATCATTGCACAATAATATTATTTACATATCAGAGTAATTATGAAGATCAAAAGAGATGCTGTAATGGAAATGTTTAATAAATTATGAAATGTTAAATAAGTGTTAGCTGTCATCATTAGTCAGCTGCTTCAATTTTCTGGGTACTAATAAGTCAGTTCTCTGACTTTTCACTATAGTTTAATTTATTCATTTGATTTTTTTCACTCATTAATTTGATAGACATTGACTTAATGAGCCGTTTATGTGTCAGATTCTGTGCTAGGTTTTGGGGTCACACTGGTGAATTAGATAGCTACAGAATTCATGCTTTCAAAGAATTTATTTGGTCCAGCAGGAGGAGGGAGACAGATAAGAAAACAGGAAATTTCAATATAGTATGATCACTGTCACAGCTGGTGAAATACAGAGAAAGCTATAGGAACACATAAGAGGGATATCTGACTAAGACTTCCAGGGTCAGGAAAGAAATGATGTGTAAGGTAAGACCTAAAGGATTAGCAGCAATTAATTCAAAGATTAATCAAAGAAAAGATTGAAAGTGAAACAGAAATAGGACACGGTATCTGTAAGACAAGGAGATGAGAAATAGTAGGACATATTTGAAGGCCTTAAAGGAATTCAAATTGCCTGGAGCATAAATGGAAAGATAGAGAGGAGAAATTGACAGAAACTAGATAATGAAGGGCCTTTTAACCTACTAAGGAATTAGAACTTTATCAGGAGACTAGTAGGGAGCTTCAAAAGGATTTTGAATAGAGGAATGATGGTTAGATTTTTATTTTTCAGTGGTATTTCTGACTGTAATGTGGAGAAAAAATGGGTTAAGGGTGAGACAAGGATACCCTTTGTCTTGATTACTGAATTTTGGTACTCCCTTAAATTTTGTGCTCAAAGGTGAGTGCCTCACTTAGCTCACCCTCCTTGGCCCTGACAGAATTGACAAACTTGATATGATAAGATGTGTGAAAGTAAGGGTGAAGAAAAGCCAAGATTGAATGTAGGGCTCTGGCTTGAGCAAATGGTGGATAGTAGGGTCATTAACTGATAATAAGGAAGAAGAGGTTTGGGGCAATACTAATGAATTTAGTTTTGGACATGTTACATTTTAGATGTCCTTGGAACATTTAATTGGGAGTATCAAACATTTATTTGGAAATACAGGTTTAAAGTTCAGAAGAAATGTTTCAGCTATAAAGATCTGGAGCTATTAATATATGTATAGCAATTAATTCATGAAAATGGATGGAATAACTAAGAGATAATAAGAGTACGGTAAAAAGACAGCAAGGATAGAACCGTGAGGAACACTGGTATTTAAAAGACAGTCAAATGATCTAAGCACCAGGAATTAGAGATAAACAAGTTATGGTACCTATTTGCAAGGAATTTTATTTTCCTGGTAAAGATACAGATAAGTGAACAATGAAGTTCTGTTCACTGTGATAAGTGCAGAAATAATGATATCTACAAGGAAGTGCAGCAAAGGCATGAGTAACTAGGTTGCACTGAAGTTATTCAAATAAAGATTCACAAAAGAAAAGTTGGGGAATGGCTCTCCAGGTAGGAAAAAAACAGTGCAAATGGAGAGGCAAAAATTGTATTTTGAGAACCAGGGTGATTTCATTAATGCCAGAATCAAATTAAGGGGCAATCTCTATGGCATAAACCTTTAGAATAATGTTTCAAATTTGTATGGGAATGAGTCTTAATGTAACGAAAACTTAATAATGATTATTTTCTCCAATATATAGATTGTCAATTCTTTGTTATGTATTTATATTATTAAATGAGATTATTCAGTGTTGAGCATACCTTTATACAAGCCAGCATTTACTTGTAAGTTCTTGTATTTCCTTTACGATAAAAATGTGTTAAGGGTCAAATTTTGTATTTGAATTAGGTAAAGGGTTCAACAGTTAACAACAAAAAAAGACAGGCAAAGAGGGGAAACCCACAAATGAGACTAAGAAGGAATGGCCAAAGTGATAGTTGTTCTATCTTGGCTACCAAGAGGATTTCAAGAAGGGACTCATTCAGAGTAACAAATGTTACTGACTGGGAAAGCAAGATAAGGGTGGAAAATGTCCATTAAATATAGTGAAAAGAGGGTCATTGATTTGATGATATCATCTATGGTAGATTGGTGGAGATTCGAGACTAATTAGAGTAAATTGGGAAGTGAATAAGAGGGATGAAAGGGAAGACAGTATTTATAGCTGAAAGGCGACATGGAGTCAAGAGAGGATGTTGAGCATGCTTGAATGTCATTAGGAAGACTCCAGTAAAGAAACATGTTGAAGATGTAAGATAAAACAGTATAATCACTATGAAAGCACACATGGCACAATTGCCTTTATACAGGAGGAGGAACATCAATCACCCTCACCTAAATGGAGAGAGGAGAGGATGGGTGTGGATACAGAAGTTAATAGATTTGGTGGCAAGAAGTTGAGGGGGTTTTCATTTGAAGCTTTCTATCTTCTTTGTGAAGTAAGAGGCAACATCTACTAGTGGGAGGAGATGGTAGAGAAACTCAAGGTCCCTACTCAGCTTCTTTAGTTAAGTGGTCTTGAAATTTAAGTGTGAACTTGTCAAGGTCTTCCTTTTATCACTTCACTGTCACTTTTTAGACCAGAATTCCTGAGAATTTCAGCCTCTTTCTAGGATCATTCTTAGTTTCAAGAGCAGTCTATTTCCTGTCCAAAATCTTCCACTTATCTAGATACCTCTTTATCTGCCCACTGGTCTCCCAGGATTAGCATTCTTTTCTCTGAACTATTTTTTCTATCAACAGTAAGAAGGCTGTGGTAGGTAAAGGGTGCTATTTGGAGAAGCTTTGGGAAAACTGGAAGGATAAATAAAGAAAAAGTGGTAGAGTGAATCTGACTGAGAGGAATGGAGAAATTAGAAAGTTAAGATAGAGAAAAGTAAGGTGATTCAGGCATTCTAGATGTAAGGATATTGGAAATTGCTACTGGTCACTGAGAAAAGCATCTTGGGTAGAAGATCTACTAGAGGGGCATCTGGCTAGAGCTGGGAAGTCCATTCAGGAGGAAAGTACATCTGGGAGGGTACCAAGATGGAGGTTTCTCACGGATTTTAGTTAAATTTAATAAACTTGAAAAAAATTTACTTTTTTATAATTATAAAACTAATATCTCATTGCTGGTAAAATAAAGGAGAAAATAAGAAAATTAAATTCACCTATAGATAACTGTGGAGATGTGGTTAAAGGATAAAGATGGGCGTTGAGGGAAAGAGAATGAGCTCAAGAACAGAAATAGAACAGAAAATAATTTTTCATAGGAATGATAAATAGTGGTTAGAGGATAAGGTGCCAAATGGAGAATAATGAAAGGTAAAGTGGAAAGTGGTAGGTTGAGGGGGAGCTCCATTGCAGACAGGGGCCACCTCTTTTTTATCTTTATTACCAGTAGTATCTAGCAGAGTGTGTAATGCAAGAATGAATGAATGAGGTGCTTTATGGTGGTTAAGAGTATAGATTCTTGAGTCAGGCCTCAGGTCAAAAATGCAGTTTCTGGCACTTTCTTATACAGATTGCTTAATTTCTTTAATCCTTGATTTCTTCATGTGTAAAATAGAGTATTACATATTTTGTCAGGTTAAATCAGTACTGAATGTAAAATGCCTAACACTTTACATATAATAATAAATCTTCAAGAGATCATTAATGATAATAATAACCACCAGGATAATAATGAATTTGGGAAAGCCTTCCATGCCAGGAGTTTGGGCTTGTTAGGTAGGTCCTGGAAAAAGGATTTTAATTTGGCATCAGATAAAAGAAGAAGAGAACAGGACTGAGAAACTAGTTGGTGGCCATTTTGATAATGCAGGGTAGAAGTTATGAGGTCCTACACAAGAGTCACAGCAGTGGTGATGCAAAAGAGGGGGCAGGCAGGAAATGCACTGAAGACAGAGGGTCAGTGAAAGTTGCTAATATGTCAGATGTAGAGATGAAGAAAGAAGAGTGAGAATTCAAAGGTGACTTTCATTTCTGTGATAACAGGAAAGTCTCAACACTGACCATTTTGGCTCCCATAGTTTTTCTAACTCCAAAGTCAGATAGCGTCAGTCATTTCCCTCCCTTTATGAGATGTGCCAGTTACTCCTATATTTCAGCATTCTGTCCTTAGTGTTTACATACTGAATGTGCTAAATGAGAAGCTAAGAACTTTGTCTATCAACTGCAGTTGTGTTTGCAATGGGAAGCAAAATATACAGAAAACCACCTCCTGAAGGAAACATAGTGACTCAAGTTGTCAGATGTATCTGGGTAAGTCCATGAATTATTTACCTACCTTTTTCAGTCAAAGGGAAAGAGATGCTGTGCTGAGCATATAGGCCTTCAAACATGGCTTCTCTCAATGACCTCTGCTCTACTTCTGTGCCTTTTGGCAAACTGAGATTAATCAGTCTTCCCTCTGTGCCTCTACTTAACCATTAAGTTAAAAATAATGTAATCGTTTTTAAAAATGGGCAAAAGTCTTCTGAAATGTAGTTATGTATGTTACCAACAGAAAATAAGGATAGGTAAAATTAGATTTGAAATATTCTGAAATTCAATGCCTGATGAAATCAAAAGGTTGGAGTAAGTCACTTAAGAGTTATGTGTGTTTGAGGGAAGAGATAATGAATTGGAAAAAGCAGGGGATGTTTTTTTGGTCTCTCCTCTGATATCTACGCTCTGCCCTAGTTTGCCATTTCCAACCGTTTCAAGAACCGTTCTGCGGACATTCCGAAGCGAGAGCACTGGCTGGACTGGGCAGCTGAGAAATACCCAGTAAGGTGGAACTGCAGAAACATCTGATGCCTCCATGTAGTCTTTCCTAATGTCCAAACTGATTCCCTCCTGCTGTATTTGACCTCTTCTCTTACTGTTCTGGGCCACTTCTACTGTAAGCAAGAAAACCCTATCTGGCAATTCAGCCTGTTCCTTCTCACCCCTTCTTGCAGAGGCAGCTCATTATGGATGTGAAGGCACTGACCAGGGTACTATTTCTTTATATCCCATTGCCCATGTTCTGGGCTCTTTTGGATCAGCAGGTAAGAATGGAGACACGAGGGAGGGGACATGGGAATATATGTATACGTATAGCTGATTCACTTTGTTATACGGCAGAAACTAACACACCATTGTAAAACAATTATACTCTAATAAAGATGTTAAAAAAAAAAAAAAAGAAGAGTTCTTTTGAAAGCTACCCCTTCCTCCAGCCCCTTCCCTCTCAGAGAAAAGGATTTCTTTTAATAGCATCTGTTTGCCCTAGGGCTCACGATGGACCTTGCAAGCCACCAGGATGAATGGGAATTTGGTGAGTAGCAGAGATTTTTCCAGAGAAGTCTATCATTTTCTTTATAATCCATATTAAGGAGAAATTTCTTTGTGTTTTTGCCTGAAAACTGACATAAGATCATAATAGATGTGCCTTTAGCATGAAGATACTGAGTAGGCAAAATAAAGAAAGCAAATCTAGAAATAAAAAGCAGAATCTTATCTTTAAAAATCAGAAATGTAAGGATGGAAAGGTTTAAATGTATACAAAGAAGCATTGAGAGGATAGCAAATGAAGTGATAGAGCCTGGGGAAGTGGATGTTTTCTTCCATCTAAGCCTGGCCAGGGAACAGCAGGTTTGATTGCTGTTACAACACAATTGACACCATCTCTTAGGCAGGGCTAACAGCAGAGGACCCAGGGGTGGGGTATTTTGTACATGGATACAGAAATAACGGGAAAATTGTAAACATTATTTCCTCTTTTTCCAATTTCCATTCATTGGCAAAAACGCTTCTCTCATTTGTTCCCACTTCCTAGATTATTGTATTGTTTTTCTATCATCTCAGTTGTGAAGAGGGCAGGGTGGAATGATGCCAGGGTTTTATGATGCCAGTCTGTTTGGAGCCTGCTTAATATAATTTCACCTTTTTCCTTCCCCTGGCTGTCCAGGATTTACCATGTTTGTCCTCTTTTTGACCTCCTGGAGAACAACTTCAGAAACACTGTGTGTCAGTGGGAGTCTTCACCCTAACCATGATGTCTTGTCCGTCATATTATTACCACCTACGACTGCAGTTACTGAGATTAATAAAAAACACACTGACTTTATTCTCTTTCAAGTTAAAGAAATCATAGTGAACAGAAAATAAGATTCTCCCTTAAGCCCATCTGCCTTCAGGAGACATAGCCTAAAGCCATTTCCAGTCTCTTTCCCCCCCCACCCCCCCCCACCCACCCCTGGCATACCCTTACAAGGATAATAGTGATCCTGAACCAAAGACCTGATGGATTTTACCTTAAGCTTCTCACCTGCTAATTAGCAAGATGGTTGATCTAGGCTTTTTTTTTTGTCTTTAGGCCACCATCTTAATGTGATTTGTTATCACGTTTCAGGGTTTTTTTGTGCTTCAGCCTGACCAGATGCAGGTAGGAGACTTCTCTATAGTCCCGGGTACTTATTTCTTTCCTCATCTACACCATTACCTGTAGTAGTAGGATTACCAACCATAATTTGATGCTTTTTTCCTTGTATGCTGAGGAGAGCTAAACATAGGAATGAAAATATTCTCTTTAAGCCCCACACTTCTCTTTCACATCCTCTGTTAAGTAAGTAGCTCCTGATCAACTCCAGGGAGACTGAGTTTTGAGCTCACAGGGAAAGTATAAGCACTGGATTTTTTTCCATGTCAAGTATCATGGAAATATTGTCAAAGAAAGTATAAGGCTTTGTTGTGTGAGCAACAAAATCAGAATCTCTGTTTATTGGTGACTCCCAGGTATCTTTTTAAACTCTTGTTCAACAATCCCCAATTCTTCCTTCTCTCATTCCTTTCTCCTGGCCATGACATTTTTCCCTTGGCTGTGGTGCTGAAGAAGATAAGTGAAAATGGGAGGGGAAAGCTCCCAGTTGATTGACAGAAAAACAGGTTCAGAGTGAAACTGGTTCCTTGGGATATTTGGAAGATAATGTGCTATGCAGGGGAAATAGAGTCTTGGGTGTAAAGAGACTGAAGGATGTGGAATCATTCTGTACATAGTATGATGAAAGTGTGTTTGGATGTGAGAGAGAGTGCACACATGCAAATGAGAGCACATGCTCATACTCATGATAGAAGAACATTATAACTAATCCCTTTTACCATGGTGTTACAGGTACTAAATCCCTTTTTGGTTCTTATCTTCATCCCATTGTTTGACCTTGTCATTTATCCTCTGGTCTCCAAGTGTGGCATTAACTTCACGTAAGTGCTCACTATGCCTATGTTGCTCCAAACTGACTCAACATTTGCCCAGTATGATAAAGAGTCAATATCTTTTCTACTTAGTGATGATTTGTTTTGATTTATCATTTTTCTGCTTCTGTTTATCCATGTTAGATTAAACGCCTGTTAATACTGAAGGACGGGAATTAGATCTAATTAATTCTTATGATAGAGAGTCCAAGCCATTACTGCAGACTTACGTATGTGATGTTGAAGAGTTAGGACTATACTTCATGGGAAGTCAAAAAGTGTGTGAGATTAGGCTCCTAAACCAACTTGTTGCTTTGTTCTTGAAAGTTGCCTCTTCAAAGAAGTCCAGAGCCTTTGAGGATAACTAATCCCTTTAAATCTTCCACTGTCCCTATGAAACAAATGGGGGACCTCATAAGAGTGGGGATAGAATTGTCCCTAATTACTGCTTTCCCCCCCTTCTAAATAGAAGTGTTATTTTTTGTAAAGTTTGACAGAGGAGGGTGTTAAGTTTTCTCTAATTTCTGATATAATAGCAATTTCCTTTTGGTAACCACTTACCATATTCAGATGACCTTTTGTCATTTACTCATTCATTGAGCAGTTTATTGAGTTCAGCACCAAGTGCTATGCAAATGTAAAAGCACAAATCTTGCTCTTAAGGAGTTTACTCTTTAGTAAGGAAGCTAGAAAATATGCAAGGTTAATTATTGCAACAAGGTGAAATATGTTAAGTGCCCTAAGAAGGAAAGCAAAGTGCCAGGGAAATGCAGAGATGGAAGAGAGAGGCCAGGGTCAAGAAAGACTTCTGAAGGAGAGGAAAAGGAGGTAATAATATATAGTGACTGGTATATGGTAAATGTTCAGTAAATCTGGCTATATTACTATTATTTTTGTTATTATGACATAATGGATAAAAAAATCATAAGCAAAGACAGAGGGAAAAATTTGGTGCATTACAGAGAACAATTCAGTATGACTCACGTAAAAGTAGAAAGAAGGTTATATGAAGGGGAGGCAATACTTTGAAAAGTAATTGGGACCAAATTAGCTAAGCTTAGGGGGTTTCGATTTTATTCTTTAGAGTCTAGAGTTTAGCTATAATTGTCTCTTTCTTTCCCCTATAGATCACTTAGGAAAATGGCTGTTGGTATGATCCTAGCATGCCTGGCCTTTGCAGTTGCTGCTACTGTAGAGATAAAAATTAATGTGAGTACAATAAATCTTAAGCCATGAGGGCAGGACCATACCTATTTTGTTCACTTTTCTGACTTGTTCAATCTTGATTTTCTGGGCCCTAAGCACAGTACCTGTTTTAAAGAAGGTGCATAATAAGTGTTTGTGGTCAATGAGTAGATACAGGGGTAAAGCAGCAGTGCAAAATGAAGCCCACCTCCCACCTGAGTGATTCAGAGTATATTGTCAAGGAATTTCCAAACACCAGTATCCAAGATATATAACCATCTCTTAGATAGCTTACCAGACACTCAAACAAATAACTTTTGGCAGATTGAATAGCCACTATTAGGGAATGATGTATGAGGCCACAGCTGAGTCAAAAGGCATGGAGTTTGTTACCTGGCATCAGTGCTTGCTATATTGAGCTGGTGTTTTCCCCCTCCAAACTGCCTTCAGAGTTTTCTAAGCCAAATGCTCTTTAGAGGTAGGAAACTGTGTCCTCCTGACAGCTAGGCTGTCGAGAAAGGACTGAGGTATGTGTTTTCATGGTATCTGAAGGGTTATTTGTTGGTAATTCTAACATGTGTTCTCTGTCCTAAGGAAATGGCCCCACCCCAACCAGATTCCCAAGAGATTTTCCTACAAGTCTTGAATCTGGCAGATAATGAGGTGAAGGTTACAGTGCTGGGAGATGAAAACAACTCTCTGTTGGCAGAGTCTGTCAAATCCTTTCAGGTGACGTATGGACTTGAATGAATCAGAAACACATTCAGATTATGTGCCAAGGCAGCAGCATAATACAGTGGTGAAGAGCATGCACTTGGGGAGTCAAACTGCCCCAGTCCAGTTCCTGGTTCTGCCATTCCCTAGCTATAAGACCCTGAACAAGTTATTTGATCTCTAAGCCTCAGTTTTAGCATCTGTAAAATGGCAATAATTTTTATGTCATAAGCTGTTGTAAGGATAAATATTATATGTAAAGTGCTTAGCATAATGTCTCTCAATAGGTTGTAATTTGTGTTATTATTTCAAACTGCCTTGTAACACACACCCTGTGGAAGAGTTTGGCTTGCATATTTTCACTACTATATTATACATATTCAGAAATATTCATTTAAAAATATTTTTTAAACAATAAAAGTAATACACATTTATTGTAGAAAATTGGGGAGTATGTCAAAAGATATAAAAACCACCTATAAATCCATCACATGGAGATAATCATAGTTAGCATTTTTGTATAAATGAATAAACAAATTTTGAAAAAGTGTTGAAACACTATATGCTGTATTGACCTTGATTTTTTGTTAACATTAACCATCATAAGCATTTTCCCATGCCCTTAGGTAAACTTTGAGAATATGATTTTAATGGATACATAATATTCTATTCTGTGGATATAACATGGCTTAGTAAAATATTTCCTTATAGGTATTTAATTTTTTTGTTATTATACATAATTCTATAATGAACATCCGTACTCATAAATCTTTATTCAAGTCTCTAATTACTCCTGTGGTATATTTCTAGAAATGGAATTACTAGGTTAAAGGGTAATGTTGAAAGTATCTAATGAGGTCACCTGCCCTGGGTTACTATGAGATTGTGATGTCCAAGATGGGGTAGAAGGTGAGTGTGACAGGATCTTCATTCTATAGAAAATGCCACACTATTCCAAACTCCACCTGAAGACAAAAAGCCAGAATTTCCACTTCCAACTGAAATATCACAATTTATCTGTCTACACTGAGCATTCTGTGGAGGAGAAAAAATGGTACACTCTGATCATTCGAGAAGATGGGAAAAGTATTTCTAGCATGATGGTAAGTTGAGGAATGGCCTAGTTTCCAAATTATCTTAGAGTACAATGACTGGGCTCATCAATATCTTACCAAGGATATGAATGATGATCAAAGTTTCTGATTATCAGTTCCCTCTTGTCAGCTGTAACTGATGTTTACTTCCCTCTATTGTAGGTAAAGGATGAAGAAAACAAAACAACCAATGGGATGACAGCCATGAGGTTTGGATGCCAAGGAGACCCAGGCCTCTCTGTTCTCTTGAATCTTGGGTCTCTTCTGATCTGTGGGGCTTCACATGAAGAGACTTCACATTCTACTTGTCTTGTACAGGGATTCTCTTCCTAGAATGTCAAGATAATTAGTGTCAGAAGGCATTTCCCAGGGCAGTGAGAAGCATAGATTCAAAACCAAGTCTTTTGGCTTGCTTTCTCATGTGGTATTCAAAGAAGACCCTGTATTTATGTACGCCCCCTGTGCTCTGCAACATAAATCTCTTCTGCTGAATTTTATCCACTTATCTTGCTCTTAGGAAAATAACTGAATTCTTTCCTCTCTGTGATCACCAGAGAGAAATTTAGAAGTAAGCAAATAATCCTCCCTTCGTTATTGGTAGTTGAATATCTTTTATAGTTACTGTGTTTTTTAAGTAAAATTTAAAATAAACCTATAGGGGCCTCATGGTTTAGTAAAGGCAACACACTTGAAGTCAAAAGACTTGGTTTTGAATCTAGATAAGGCTGAAGGTCTTGTTAGACAGCCTGGGACATTTACAGAAATGGAACCTTGAAGGGGTCACCTGCTCACTGGGGCAGGAATCTGACATGAAATAGACAGATGCACGTGCCTGTGGCCATCAAGATTAGATGGTTGCTGTTGAGAATAGCATTTTAGAGGAGAGCTTTCAATAAAAAGTTTGAATTTCACTGAAGGGTGGAACAGTCATAATAATCTGCTTTTGCATATGCAGCTTCAGAAAAAGTAAACAGATCAAAAATAAGTAAGACAACAATGAGGATAGGACTTCCCTGGGTCAGAGAGCAATGGGAACCTCCAGGAAGGATGAAAGGGAGCAATTTCTAGGTTAGTGCAGGATGATTGAATGTTCAGAAATCAATATCAAGGATTTTAGAGGGAACTGCCCTTCTAATCCCATGGGCCAGGGACCAATGCAAATGCTACCAGAAACCCAAACTGAGGGAGCAATTTAGCGGCCCGGGTTCAAAAGACTAGAAAGATGGTTCTGGAAGAGTCCAGGGTTATCTGCAGACCCAAAACAATGATAGCTCAACCTACTGTGGGCTGGGAGTCTGAGTTTTGCATAAGTCAAATCAGACTTCATTTGTAAGAGGATAAAGTATCAGTTTTATATAAATACTGGTACGTATTTATACATATACATATATATATATACACACATACACGCACACATAATTATTTTTCTTAGTGGAGTCTCAGTTGATGAATTACACCATTAGAAGACGGAAAGAAATTAGGTGCACCTAAGGTAGGTTAGTAAGGAGACTCGGACTGCCATGGGTGATCACAATAGTGTCATCCCAGCTGAAATCAGGTGAGAGTGTGGCAGATAAAAAGCTAATACCTGAGGAAAGAAAAAGTTAGGGACAGCTAAGACTACTGATTGCTTCTTACATGTGAGCTCATTTATTCACACAGTTAACAATATACATCATGTGCCTTTTATGTGCCAGCCACTATTCTAGGCACTAGGCATATAGCAGTAAACAAAACAGAAAAGGCCCCTGCCCTTTTATCAGGTGGGAGAGTCTGTCTGATCTGTAACAATGTCTCTACCCTTAGGTTTGTTAACACTTTGCATGAAGAGATCAACATCTCCCTGGGTACAGATACCTCCCTCGGTGTTGAAGCAGACTATGGTGTGTCTGCTTACAGAACTGTGCAAAGAGGAGAGTAAGAGCATTACCCTTGTAATTTTACTTTTATCAACAACTGTTTTTTAAATGCTTTCTTTGCATATAGGTGGGAGGATTAGGTATATCTCAGCTAATTTTAAATATACACAGATTCCTGCTCTCTTTCAACCTTTGCCTCCTTCCCTCAGTCTCACCTTTTTCTGCATAGATATATTGAGACCATGCTTGTTGTAAAGGCCATACTGTATAGTCAACAAGGCCATCTCTGGGAGGTTTGCCAGTTTATTACTGGCTCCCACTCCTACCCTTTGGTAACTCCTATTAACACCTCGTTCAAGCTTATGCTTTCAGGTTCACTGTTTTATGCTGTTCCACTAATTCATAAAACTTAGAAGAGAAAAATTCTTAAAATTTAGATGAGAAGACTTAGAGACTGAAGTTCACAAAAGAAGACAATTTGTGCCTTCTGCATTCAGGTTTAAGGTTTAAAAAAAAATTAGCCAACAGACAATGAAAAGCTCAGATCAGGGGTAGAAAAAACCTGGCATGAAAATAATTCACTCTGAGACTTCTCTCCTCAAAGAGAAATGGTAGCTTTGCTGATTGATTCACCATCAGTAGAGAGATGAAATCTCTCTTTCCTCCAGAGATGGGAATGCTTTTCTAAACTGTAATGTCGATTCTAACCTAAAATTGTCCTGTTCCAGATATTCTGCAGTGCCTTGTAGAACAAAAAATGAGGACTTTTCACTGAATTTGGGTCTACTAGACTTTGGTGCAGCTTATCTGTTTGTTATTACTAATGTAAGTAGCTCATGGCCACCCTTACTCTCTCCTTCCATATATCTGTATCTATATTTATGTCTGTATAACTATATCATATCTATATATATAAATCTATATCTATATGAATCTGTATCTGTCATGGGACACAAATAAGACTCTGTGGCAAGACAGCATCACATACTTATTTCTAGTGAACGGTGATAGTTTCTATAGTGACTTTAGAAAACCTACTAAGGTCTCCATGAGGACTTAAAAGAGATAACATTGGCAACAGGCACAGGGTCTTGGGGAATGGTAGACATAATTTATCTTGAGTCATTGCTATGAGGTGACATGGTTTGCTGCAGTCTCATTATGGCCCCAAGAAAACAAAAATTGTTTAGGTCTTCTTGACTGACTCCACATGTGGGTCTCCTAGCTCCTTGGAAACTGATCTGCTAGCATATCACAGTCTGAAATACCAAGACTGGTAACAAATGTCAGTCTCTACACAAAGTTTGGGGGCTGAATTAACTGTGCTCCATCAAAAGCAATTGTCTCAGCACTCAGGACATGACACCTCTGAATTTTAATTCTGATGTGAATCTTGCTTCTAATTTTATTTCAATACTTTTTTTTTTTTTTGCGGTACACGGGCCTCTCACTGCTGTGGCCTCTCCCGTTGTGGAGCACACACTCCAGACACACAGGCTCAGTGACCATGGCTTATGGGCCCAGCCACTCCGCAGTATGTGGGATCTTCCCGGACCGGGGCATGAACCCATGTCTCCTGCATCGGCAGGTGGACTCTTAACCATTGTGCCACCAGGGAAGCCCTATTTCATTACTTTTGACATTGTATTAAATATAAAAAGAAGACAGTGAATAAGGAAAAGATGGAAAATTTCTAGAAGTGTGATGAGAATAATCTGTAAAGTTTTTTTAATTTTAATTAATTAGCATGATATCTTTAGTATGCCATTTTTTATTATAGCTTTATTAAGATATAAGTCATATACCATACAGTTCACCCACTTAAAGTGTATAATGGTTTTCAATGCATTAACATATTCAATATATATTGTATATTCAATACATATATAGAATATATTTTCAATAATATATGTTCAATGGTTTTTAATAAATTCACAGAGTTGTGTAATTTTAGAACATTTTCATTATTCCAAAAAGAAGCCCCATATTCATTAGCAGTTACTCACTATTCCCTCCCATACCCTCTAGCCCTAGCAACCACTTGTTTACTTTCAGTCTCTATAAATTTGCCTATTTCGTATAAATGGAATGATATAACATGTGGCCTTTTGTATCTGGATTGTTTCATTTAGCATATTTTTTAAGGTTCATTCATGTAGCATACATCAGTACTTCATTTCTTTTTATTGCCCAATAATATTCCATTGTATAGGTATAACACATTTTATTCATATATTCATCAGTTGATGAACATTTGGTTGTTTTCACCTTCTGACTAACATAAATAACGTTGTTACGAACATTCATGTACAAGTTTTTGTGTGGACATATATTTTCACTTCTCTTGGGTGGAGTTGTTGGGTCACATGGTAACTCTATGTTTAACCATTTGAGGAACTGCTAGACTTTTCCAAAGTGAACGTACATTTAACATTCCCACCAATAGAAGGTGGCAATTTTTCTACATCTTTGCCAACACTTGTTTTTCTATCTTCTTAATTATAGCCATCCTAGTAGGTATGAAATGGTATTTCATTGTGGTTTTTATTTATATTTTCCTGATGACTAATGATGTTGAGCACCTTTTTATGTACTTTTTGGCCATTTGTAATCTGCTTTGGAGAAATGTCTATTCAAATTCTTTGCCCAATTTCTAATTGGGTTGTGTTGAGTTGTAAGCATTCCTTATATATTTTAAACATAAGTCCATTATCAGATATATGATTTGCAAATATTTCCTCCCATTCAATAGGTTGTCTTTTTAACTTCCTTAATGGTGTCCACTGAAGTACAAACATTTTTAATCTTTATGATGTTCAGTTTATCAATTTTTTTCTTTGGTTGCTTGTGCTTTTGGTGTTACATCTAAGAAACCATTGCCAAATCCAGTGTCATGAAGATTTATGCTCATTATTTTCCTTTAAGAGTTTTATAGTTTTACCTCTTATATTTAGGTCTTTAATCCATTTTGAGTTCATTTTTGTATATGATGTGAGCTTGGGGCTTAACTGCATTCTTTTGTATGTGAATATCCAGTTGTCCCAGCACAATTTGTTGAAGACTCATCTTTTCCCGTTAAATGGTCTTGACATTCTTGTCAAAAGTCAATTGACCAGAAATGTGAGGGCTTATTTCTGGATTCTCAGTTCTATTCTATTGATCTATATATTTATTCTTGTGCCAGTACAATAATCTCTTCATTACTGTTATTTTGTAGTAAATTTCAAAATCAAGAAGTATGAGTTTTTCAACTTAGTTCTTCCCTTTAAAGATTGATTTGGCTATTATGGGTTCCATGAATTTTCATATGAATTTTAGGATCAGCTTAGGATCAGAAGCCAGCTGGGATTTTTGAGAGGGATTGCACTGAATCTGTAGGTGATTTTGAGGAGTTTTGCTATCTTAACAATATTGTCTCCTGGTCAGTGAACATGAGATGTTTTTCCATTTATTTAGGTCTTCTTTAAGACCTAAATTTTTCAACAATATTTTGTAGTTTTTAGAGTATAGGTTTTACATTTGTTAAATTTGTTCCTAAGTATTTTATTCTTTATTTTGCTGTTGCTAATGTAATCATTTTCCTAATTTCATTTTTAGATTGTTCATTGCAAATATGTAGAAATACAATTGATATTGATCTTGTGTCTTGCAACCTTACTGAACTCATTTGATAGTTTTAATAGTTTTTTAGTGGATCCCTTAGGACTTTCTACATACAAGATCCTGTCATCTGCATAAAGAAGCTTTACTTCTTTCTTTTCAGTGTGGATGACTTTTATTTCTTTTTCTTGACTAATTGCTCTTGCTTGAACCTCCAATACAGTATTGAATAGAAGTGGTGAGAGTAGACATACTCTTAGGGGGAAAGCATTCATTCTTTAATCACTAAGTATGTTAGCTGTGGGGTTTTCATAGGTATTTATCAGGTATCAGGTTAAGTTCCCTTCTATTCCTAGTTTGTTGTGGGTTTTGTTTGTTTTTTACTATGAAGGGGGGAGGTTGAATTTTGTCAAATGCTTTTTCTGTGTCTATTAAGATAATCATATGGTTTTCTATTGATATGGTGTATTATATTAATTGATTTTCTGATGTTAAACCGACCTAGCTGTATTAGTTTTCTAGGGCTGCTGTAACAAAGTACCACAAGCTGAATGGCTTTATCAACAGAAATTTATTTCCTTATAGTCATAAAGGCTAGAAGTACAAGATCAAGGTGTTGGTAGAGCTGGTTCCTTCTGAGAGCTGTGAGAAAGAATCTGTTTCGGGGCTTCCCAGGTGGCACAGTGGTTGAGAGTCTGCCTGCCAATGCAGGGGACGCGGGTTCGTGCTCCAGTCCAGGAGGATCCCACATGCCGCGGAGCGGCTGGGCCCGTGGGCCGTGGCCGTTGGGCCTGCGCGTCCAGAGCCTGTGCTCCGCAACGGGAGAGGCCGCAACAGTGAGAGGCCCGTGTACCAAAAAAAAAAAAAAAAAAAAAGAATCTGTTTCATTTAGCTTCCTTTAGCTTCTAGTGGTTTTCTGGCAGTATTTGGTGTTTCTTGTTATGTAAAAGAATCACTCCAGTCTCTGCCTTCATCTTCTCATGGAGTTCTCCCTGTATGTTTGTCTATGTTCAAATTTCTCCTATGAGGACACCAGTCACATTAGATTAGAGCCCACCCTAGTGACCTCATTTTAACTTGACTACTATCTGTAACAACCCTATTTCTAAATAAGGTCACATTCTCAGGTACTAGGGGTTAGGACTTCAACATATGAGTTTTAGAGGGACACAACTCAACCCATAACACTTGCATTCCTGGTGTTTTCCTTCTGTCTCTCATATACTGCTCAAGATAGAGGCTATATATTTTGTTTCTGAATGCCAGGATAATAAGCATCTAGAGTACGGATCATATATTAGAGGCCTAAGGGCCCAGTTCCTCACGTAGTCCTGTTTTGTTTGGTCTGTACAGTCTTGACAAAAATAAAAATAATTATTATTAATTGACAATATTTAAAATTCAAGTGATTTTACCTAAGAAACTGTATTCCTTATATTTCTTAAAAACAAAATCAGAAGATTCTATAACAGGTATTACCATGTCAGTTGGCTGGTGCTATAGTGGCTGTACACTTTAGATGGGGTTGGGCTGTCCAGTTCACCATAGTCCCTATCATTCCCATTCAGCCTGCTTTGTTTAGTTAATTACCTGCCTGTGGGTATTTGAGAATGTGACCTTGATTTACAAGCTTAGGTCACAGTCTTCTCTTAGGCTAAGAAAACCCAAATATATGCCCAGGTATTGTTCACATTACCAACTAAAACAACATTTGCCTTACTACACTTCGAACGCAATGGCTTTTGACTCAGAGAATCAAGGGCATGTGGACATCAAAGACTTTTGATTTTAGGGACTTCTGACCTATATGTTTTAGCTCTGCTATTTTTATCTCATGATATATCCAGATATTACACTGGCTCTTTAAAAACACTTACTACCTAATAACTGGGTTTTACTCCAACAAAAATACATAATTCCAAAAATTTAATTCAATTATTGTAAGAAATATTAGTAAATATAATCTATTTAAAATAAAACCAACTACAGCTAAAAACCTGCATGTAATAAAAGTAATTTTAGACGAAAAAAGAATTGTAGAATCGTGTATATTGGTAACATTAATAACAAAAATTTGACCCTGAAAAGATTTCTTTTTGACCAAAATTTCACAGAAAAATTGCATCTTTTTGACAAAATTTGAATGTGTAAGATTTGAGTTCAAAAATAATGGCTAATAAATAGAATTCAACATAGCAAGTGGTATTTGATACGGATTTTAAAACATTGATCAAGAAAATCTTCAATGTAAGGGTTACCAAGAAAATAACTCATTTTGATAAAAGTAATTTTAGTAAAATAGATATTTAAATGGAAAATGTTAGAAATAGTTTAACTGTATTTACATAGAAAATTTAACAAGGAGTTAAACTTTTCTTAAGTACATGCTCTTCTGAAAATTCATTGTGTTTGTATAATTCAGATGCCATTTTACATTTAAAATGTTGGCCAGGATCAAAATACCCAGTAGGTCAAAATGGTGGGAATCTAAAGTACAGTATCAAAATAGTCTACCATTTAAGGGCTCTGCAGTAATGGTATTTGATTGACTGAAGTCAGGCAAGTGAGTTCAGTGTTACTGAAAGGAATTTCAAAAAACTGAAATTGTGTAGAAATTGCTTGGTAGCACAAGGATGAAAATACAATGAGGGGATGGATATAAGACCATAAAATGTTTTAGGCCAGGAATATTTACTTGAGACTCCTGACAAGCCCATTTCTTCTTTCCCTCACTAAGAGCACCGGTCAGGGTCCTCAGGCCTGGAAGATGGAATATATCCCAGCCAACAAAATGTCCATCGCATGGCAGCTACCACAATATGTCCTTGTTACAGCTGGGGAGGTCATGTTCTCTGTCACAGGACTTGAGTTTTCTTATTCTCAGGTAGGTTTTTGCAAGTGGAAAGTGGAGGTGGAGCTGTTGCTCAGAGGGTGGAGTTTTAATCCTGGCACTGCCTTAATTAGGTATGTGACCCTGGCCAAGGTCTCCATATTTTTTGGCCTTAGATTCCTTATGGTCCTGAACAGAGTATCAACTTGACTCCTAGGGTAATGGCAGGCTGCATCCCTATGCTGTTTGGAATCCAGAAAAGGATACTTAAATACTAAGAATAAGGGCTATGGAATCAAACTGCCCACATTCAGATTTTGGCTGCACACCTAATGTGTAACCTTGAGCAAGTGTATCTCTCTAGTGCTATTTTTCTTTATGTATAAAATAATAGTAATAGAACTTATCCCTTAGGGTTGTAATGAAGATTATGATATAATGAATTAAAATATTCAGTTAAGAGCTCCATCTTATTGTTACTCTGAACATTATTACCATCCCCTGAATCAATGTGATAGCTGAACTTAGTAGGGGAAGTTTTTGTGGGAGAAGTTTTCTGGTTAGATGCATGGGGCATGAGGGTGGTGTAGGGAGTTTGTTTACTAACAAATTTGTGTCCTCTGTAGGCTCCCTCTAGCATGAAGTCTGTACTCCAGGCAGCCTGGTTGTTGACAGTTGCAGTTGGGAACATCATCGTGCTTATTGTGGCACAGTTCAGCAGCCTGGTACAGGTATGGACCTAAGGGAAGCAGGAGCACGTGTCTATCCAACTTCCTCTGCTCTCTCTTCCCCCTCCCCTCTGTCTCCCACATTCCCCACTCAGCCCTCTGACTTGAGATGGATTAGATACCCACAGACTTTGCCAGAAAAATAGACATGTAAGTGGCAATAATGACTACCATAGGCCCATGCAAGGAAAGGCCAGTGAGCCCTGTCTTCTGCCAAAGCTCTTCCTAAACAGGTGACCCTGGGTAAATCTGCTCCCCAGTCCTCATCCTATAAAGATCCCTTTAGTTTCAGGTTCTCCATATTCTTCTCTTATATGTATTTCTTCCTGCAGTGGGCCGAATTCATTTTGTTTTCCTGCCTCCTGCTGGTGGTCTGCCTGATCTTCTCCATCATGGGCCACTACTATGTTCCTATAAAGCTAGAGGATATTCAGGGGTCAGCAGATAAGCAGATTCCCCAAATCCAAGGAAACATGATCAACCTGGAGACCAAGAAGACAAAGCTCTAATGACTCCCTGGACTCTGCCCAGACCCCAATTCCTGACTCTGATCTTGGCCATCACCATCTTTAAGCATTTCTTACTCCTACTTGGTTAGAAGAGAGTAGTGGTGTCATATCTGAGCTAATCTCCTCTATTTTTCTCCCATGATAGAGGCAGTTCTAGGACTGGGTTTTTCAGTACATTATAGCAAGTCCCCTGAGACTCTATGTCTTCCCATCTCTCAGTGAACTCGGTAAACCTTGTGTAGTGTTGCTGAAGCTGGCCTGCTACCTCCAAATGGCCATGAAAAACACAAATTTAAAATTGAGGTTAGTCTCTGTGGTTATCAAAGTTATGTAGGAATTGTTTTACCTGCCATTTAGAACTGATGACCCCACTTTTTGAAGTGCTGATTTAGAGGCAAAATTGCAGAATAACAGAGAAATGGTATTTCAGGTTTCTTCATTAGCAGTGTAATTGTACTGTGTATAAGGACCTCAAGAATTGGTATGTCTGGTGTGATCTGGTCCAGGGCCTGGCTTCTCAGGTATCCAGATTTGATAAGACCGTAGTTAATTTTTCAGTACAGATAGTAGGAAACAAAATGACATTTTATTAACACATAGGAGAAGATATATCTTTCTGATAATTACAGTATTTTATCCACTAACCCAAATCCCCTTTCTCAGTACTGATAGATATTTGGAAACCAAATTAAAGATAGTAAACATGGCTCTGGAAAAGAGAACAAGTATAAATTGCAGAAGTCCTGATGAGCCATTTCTTCTACAGTGTACATTCTTCTTAGGGACTACAATGTTTAAGCCCTAGAGTACGCCCTCCTGTGGACAGCTGTGTAGACACTAATAATTTTCCACCCCTGCCTTTTCAATGTTGTTGGGCCAGCTTTGTCTTATTATTACATCATCTTGCTTATTGCAACAAGTATTTAATAACAACAGTATTTTTATGAATATAATTTCCTTTTTTATTAGTACTTCCTTTGGCCTCAAAGTAGTGGATCTGTTTTGATAATTTTTCCTGTTTTACTTTTCCCAAAAATTTTAAATGCCATTTCTTCATTTAGGCCTAGATTTTCCTGTTTATTAAAAAAAAAAAAGTTATATTAATACTCTAGGTTTGAGCTTCTAAAATGGTAGTGCTCCATGGGGGACATGGTCCCATATCAGGATTCTAACAAAATGTGGGGGTTGAGGGAAGGAGTGGTAGAACATGACAGGTTTTTGTTTGTTGCTGTGTTGGCGAAAGAAGTTGAGAAATATTACCTTGCACACAATAAATGAATCAGTGGACAGACACGGGAATATCATGACTCTACAGTGTATTGCTGGGGAAAAGTTCAGAACAGTTGTCCTAGAGAGCCTCATTTCCATTGGTTTTGCTCCATTATTCTCATCTAGAACTGTGTTGAGTCAGTCTCACGTTGTAAATGTAACAAGGAAAGTTGCTTAAGTTTCCCAAGCTTTAATACTCTAGTCTTAGTTACCAAGTTTTCCGAAGTACCGAAGTGACAGCAACACCACCCAGTTTCCACAGATATCTTAATGTGAACCTGACTGTGCTTCTTCAGAAGATTCTCTGTTCATTTTTGAGCAGCTTTAACTCAATCTGTTCTATGAACTATTGTTTCAAGAGATAGTAACAGTGCTCTGTGAATAAAAGTTTTTATGGATAAATAACTTTTGGAAATGAAGCATAAATATCTTCTTCTTAACATTTGCATATTAAGGATTCTGAGATATCCTTCAGTAAAGACACAAGACACTTTGTTTAGTTTCACATGGTATATAGTGTTCTGCAGAACACTGACTTGGGGAAAGCTGGCAGGAAATTCTTCCTTGTGTTGAACTGAAAGCTTTCTCTTTGGAACCTCCTACCATTGGTTCTTTCCTTTATGGCTAACAAGAATAAGCATAAACCTCTCTTTTATGCAGCAGAATTTCTGCTATTTGGAGAGAATTTTCATGTCGACTCCCCAGTCATCAAGTAAGTATTCATCAAGCTAAAGATTCTCAGTTTTTTTTCATGGCTCTTCACAGGGCGTAGTCCAGTCCTTTCACAACTGTTTTTCCACTTCTGAAAAATATCCTTTCCCTGAAATGTAACAGTGGGTCAGAATCCCTCTTAATATGTGATATCTGAAGCCAAATATGTATGACATTCCAGAATTGGTTGGACCAGAAGAACTACAACCTGCTTTTCTCCAAACAATACACTTCTGTTAAGGTAGCCTTAGGTAACATTAGATGTTTTTGGCAACTGCATCACAATGTAGGCTTACATTTTAATCACATGGTTGGTTAAAACCTCAAAAATTCTTAAGAGAGTTATTTTTTTATTCAAATACATCTTTGAGTTTCACTATATGCCATTCATTGAGTTAGGTGTTGGAAAAACAAAGATGAGTAATCTGCTATACCTGTGTGCAAGGTTACCTCACTTATCTTGACTAGCTGTCAAGATCTTAGAGAGTACACAGGGCTTGAGGAAGTAATGGAATACTGAGGAAGAGCAAGAAGGACAGTATGACAGGACTGGAGTAAGTAAGGTGTAAAGAGGTAGAGGATGCAGTCCCAGGAAGCTAGGGACCAGATTATGTGGGGCCTGTGGCCATGATAAAACATTTTGATGTTATTCTAAGTGAGATGTGAAACCGTTGGAGGTTTAGAACATGGGGATGACATAATCTGACATTCTCTAAGATCAGTTTGGCTGCTAAGTAGAGAATTGTCTGTAAGCAGGAAGGAATGGAAGCAGGGAGTCCAATTAGTAGATATTTATAATAGTCCAGGTAAAACATGATTGTTATTTGGCCAAGGTGGTAGCAGTGGAGGTGGGGAGAAATGGCTTGACTTGGAATAAATTAAATTATCTTTAAGGTAGGACTGACATGAATTGAATATGGTTTGCATA
The DNA here is from genome assembly GCF_008692025.1 of Phocoena sinus. Taxonomy (NCBI): domain Eukaryota; kingdom Metazoa; phylum Chordata; class Mammalia; order Artiodactyla; family Phocoenidae; genus Phocoena; species Phocoena sinus. Next base: position 77,098,622 of record NC_045766.1, on the reverse strand, counting down.
TATGATTTGAAAGAAAGAAATCAGTGCTGACTCTTAGATTTGAAGGCTTGAGTAATGAGGATGAATGATGGTGCAATTTTCTGAGAGTAGGGAAGACTAGGGCAAGAATAGATTTGGGGTGTAAAGTAACTAAGAGTTTTGTGCATGTTGAACTTCAGATGCCAATAAGGTATCCAGTTGGAGATGTTGAGCTGGCAGTTTTATGAGTCTGAAGTTCAGTTAAGAGCCTGGAGCTGGATATATAAACTTGAGAGTCATCAGCATATAAACGGTATTTAAAGGCATGACACTGGGGCAGATATCCTAGGAAGTAAACGTATACAGAGAAGAGGTTCAAGGTCTAGTCCAACGTCTTTGCCAATCTCTTCTACCACTAGGCACATATATCCATTATTTCTATTCTGGTTTTTGGATTGCCTGGGAGTGCAGGAAAAAGTCACAAGACTATGATTATGTAGTTCCAAATTCTACATCATTTACCCATTTTCCAAATTAGGAACTTAGGCATTTTCCATGATTCCTCCCTCTGCCACTTCACACATACTCAGTTGATCAATAAGTCTTGGAGATTCTACTTACTTAGTAGGCTTCGAATCTGTCCACTTCTCTCCTTTCCCACTGCTGCTCTACCAGTTAAAGCCACCATCATATCTGTAGATTATTACAACAGCCTTTTAAGTTTACTTTTCGGCCTCCAATTTTTCCTACATTACTAGCAATATGATCTTTCTTACAATGTAATTCATATTGCTTTATTGCTTAAAAGCACTTCATTGCTCCCTGTTCAGTCTAAACTTCTAATTCCTCAACAAGGCCATCTGACCTTGTCCCTACCTACCTAACTAGTCTCATCCTGACACTGGCCCTTGTCAGGTTGCACCCCCCCACACACACACACACACACACACAGATCTGATGAGATCTTAATTGGGATTTTATCACATCTATAGGTCAGTCTGGGGAAAGTTGGCATCTTTACCATGCTGAGCCTTCCCAACCTTGAATCGTTCTTTTTTAAATGTCATTCCTTTTACTTTCTTTGGGTTTAATTTGCTTTGCTCTTTCTAACTTCTTGATATAGATACTTGGGTCATTTCTTTTTCTTTTTTTTATAATGTACACATTTAGGATAATAGTATATAGATACTTGGATCATTTAGTTTTCTTTTTTTATAATATACACATTTAGGATAATAGTAGGGTTTTTTTAATAGTTTTTTAAAATAAGTTTATTTATTTATTTATTTTTGGCTGCGTTGGGTCTTCGTTGCTGCTCACGGGCTTTCTCTAGTTGAGGCGAGCAGGTGCTACTCTTTTTTTTTTAATCTTTTCCCACATTGAGCCGGTCTTTATTTGCATCTGTTCATTTATTCATTGCTTTATCCATTCAACACATTTTTTTTTTTCTTTTAACATCTTTATTGGAGTATAATTGCTTTACAATGGTGTGTTAGTTTCTGCTTTATAACAAAATGGATCAGCTATACATATACATATATCCCCATATCTCCTCCCTCTTGCATCTCCCTCCCATCCTCCCTATCCCACCCCTCTACGAGGGCACAAAGCACGGAGCTGATCTCCCTGTGCTATGCGGTTGCTTCCTACTAGCTATCTATTTTGCATTTGTTAGTATATGTAAGTCCATGCCACTCTCTCACTTCATCCCAGCTTACCCTTCCCCCTCCCCGTGTCCTCAAGTCCATTCTCTACATCTGCATCTTTATTCCTGTCCTGCCACTGGGTTCTTCAGAAACTTTTTTTTTTTTTAGATTCCATATATGTGTGTTAACATACCATATTTATTTTTCTCTTTCTGACTTATTTCAAAGTCTCTAGGTCCACCTACCTCACTACAAATAACTCAATTTCATTTCTTTTTATGGCTGAGTGACATTCCATTGTATATATGTGCCACATCTTCTTAATCCATTCATCTGTCGATGGACACTTAGTTTGCTTCCATGTCCTGGCTATTGTAAATAGCGCTGCAATGAACATTGTGGTACATGACTCTTTTTTTGAATTATGGTATTCTCAGGGTATATGCCCAGTAATGGGATTGCTGGGTCATATGGTAGTTCTATTTTTAGTTTTTTAAGGAACCTCCATACTGTTCTCCATAGTGGCTGTGTCAATTTACATTCCTAAAACAGTGCAGGAGGGTTCCCTTTTCTCCACACACTCTCCAGCATTTATTGTTTGTAGATTTTTAAATGATGGCCATTCTGACTGGTGTGAGGTGATACCTCATTGTAGTTTTGATTTGCATTTCTCTAATGATTAGTGATGTTGAGCATCCTTTCATGTGTTTGTTGGCAACCTGTATATCTACTTTGGAGAAATATCTACTTAGGTCTTCTGCCCATTTTTGGATTGCGTTGTTTGCTTTTTTGATATTAAGCTGCATGAGCTGCTTGTAAATTTTAGAGATTAGTCCTTTGTCAGTTGCTTCATTTGCAAATATTTTCTCCCATTCTGAGGGTTGTCTTTTCGTCTTGTTTATGGTTTCCTTTGCTGTGCAAAAGCTTTGAAGTTTCATTAGGTCCCATTTGTTTTTTTGTTTTTTGTTTTTTGTTTTGCAGTACACGGGCCTCTCACTGTTGTGGCCTCTCCCGTTGTGGAGCACAGGCTCCAGATGCGCAGCGGCCATGGCTCACGGGCCCAGCTGCTCCGTGGCATGTGGGATCTTCCCGGACTGGGGCACAAACCCGTGTCCCCTGCATCGGCAGGCGGACTCTCAACCACTGCACCACCAGGGAAGCCCTATTTTTCTTTTTACTTCCATTTCTCTAGGAGCTGGGTCAAAAAGGATCTTGCTGTGATTTATGTCACAGAATGTTCTGCCTATGTTTTCCTCTAAGAGTTTTATAGTGTCTGGCCTTACATTTAGGTCTTTAATCCATTTTGAGTTTATTTTTGTTTATGGAGTTAAGGAGTGTTCTAATTTCATTCTTTTACATATAGCTTTCCAGTTTTCCCAGCACCACTTATTGAAGAAACTGTCTTTTCTCCATTGTATATTCTTGCCTCCTTTATCAAAAATAAGGTGACCATATGTGTGTGGGTTTACCTCTGGGCTTTCTATCCTGTTCCATTGATCTGTATTTCTGTTTATGTGCCAGTGCCATATTGTCTTGATTACTGTAGCTTTGTACTATAGTCTGAAGTCAGGGAGCCTGATTCCTCTAGCTCCATTTTTCTTTCTCAAGATTGTTTTTGCTATTCGGGGTCTTTTGTGTTTCCATACAAATTGTGAAATTTTTTGTTCTAGTTCTGTGAAAAATGCCAGTGGTAGTTTGATAGGGATTGCATTGAATCTGTAGATAGCTTTGGGTAGTAGCGTCATTTTCACAATGTTGATTCTTCCAATCCAAGAATATGGTATACCTCTCCATTTGTTTGTATCTTTAATTTCTTTCATCAGTGTCTTATAGTTTTCTACATACAGGACTTTTGTCTCCTTAGGTAGGTTTATTCCTAGGTATTTTATTCTTTTTGTTGTAATGGTAAATGGGAGTGTTTCCTTATTTTCTCTTTCAGAATTTTCATCGTTAGGGTATAGGAATGCAAGAACTTTCTACGCATTAATTTTGTATCCTGCTACTTTACTAAATTCATTGATTAGCTCTAGTAGTTTTCTGATAGCATCTTTAGGCTTCTCTATGTACAGTCTCATGTCATCTGCAGACAGTGACAGTTTTACTTCTTTTCCAATTTGGATTCCTTTTATTTCTTTTTCTTCTCTGATTGCTGTGGCTAAAACTTCCAAAACTATGTTGAATAATAGTGGTGAGAGTGGACATCCTTGTCTTGTTCCTGATCTTAGAGGAAATGGTTTCATTTTTTCACCATTGAGAATGATGTTGGCTATGGGTTATTCATATATGGCCTTTATTATGTTGAGGTAAGTTTCCTCTATGCCTACTTTCTGGAGGGTTTTTATCATAAATGGGTGTTGAATTTTGTCAAAAGCTTCTTCTGCATCTATTGAGATGATCATATGGTTTTTCTCCTTTAGTTTGTTAATATGGTTTATCACATTGATTGATTTGCATATACTGAAGAATCCTTGCATTCCTGGAATAAACCCCACTTGATCATGGTGTATGATCCTTTTAATGTGCTGTTGGATTCTGTTTGCTAGTATTTTGTTGACGATTTTTGCATCTATGTTCATCAGTGATATTGGCCTGTAGCTTTCTTTCTTTGTCTGGTTTTGGTATCAGGGTGATGGTGGCCTCGTAGAATGAGTTTGGGAGTGTTCCTCCCTCTGCTCTATTTTGGAAGAGTTTGAGAAGGATAGGTGTTAGCTCTTCTCTAAATGTTTGATAGAATTCACTTCTGAAGCCATCTGGTCCTGGGCTTTTGTTTGTTGGAAGATTTTAATCACAGTCTCAATTTCAGTGCTTGTGATTGGTCTGTTTATATTTTCTATGTCTTTCTGGTTCAGTCTCGGTCAGTTGTGCTTTTCTAAGAATTTGTCCATTTCTTCCAGGTTGTCCATTTTATTGGCATATAGTTGCTTGTAGTAATCTCTCATGATCCTTTGTATTTCTGCAGTGTCAGTTGTTACTACTCCTTTTTCATTTCTAATTCTGTTGATTTGAGTCTTCTTCCTTTTTTTCTTGATGAGTCTGGCTACTGGTTGGTCAATTTTGTTTATCTTCTCAAAGAACCAGATTTTAGTTTTATTAATTTTTGCTATTGTTTCCTTCATTTCTTTTTCATTTATTTCTGATCTGATCTTTATGATTTCTTTCCTTCTGCTAACTGTGGGGATTTTTTGTTCTTCTTTCTCTAATTGCTTTAGGTGTAAGGTTAGGTTGTTTATTTGAGATGTTTCTTGTTTCTTGAGGTAGGATTGTATTGCTATAAACTTCCCTCTTAGAACTGCTTTTGCTGCATCCCACAGGTTTTGGGTTGTCGTGTTTTCATTGTCATTTGTTTCTAGGTATTTTTTGATTCCCTTTTTGATTTTTTCAGTGATCTCTTGGTTATTAAGTAGTGTATTATTTAGCCTCCCTGTGTTTGTAGTTTTTACAAATTTTTTCCTGTAATTGATATCTAGTCTCATAGCATTGTGGTCAGATAAGATACTTGATACGATTTCAATTTTCTTAAATTTACCAAGATTTGATTTGTGACCCAAGATAGGATCTATCCTGGAGAATGTTCCATGAGCACTTGAGAAAAATGTGTATTCTGTTGTTTTTGGATGGAATGTCCTATAAATATCAATTAAGTCCATCTTGTTTAATGTATCATTTAAAGCTTGTGTTTCCTTATTTATTTCATTTTGGATGATCTGTCCACTGGTGAAAGTGGGGTGTTAAAGTCCCCTACTATGATTGTGTTACTGTCGATTTCTCCTTTTATGGCTGTTAGCATTTGCCTTACGTATTGAGGTGCTCCTGTGTTGTGTGCATAAATATTTACAATTGTTATATCTTCTTCTTGGATTGATCCCTTGATCATTATGAAGTTCCTTCTTTGTCTCTTATAACAGTCTTTATTTTAAAGTCTATTTTGTCTGATATGAGAATTACTCTTCCAGCTTTCTTTTGATTTCCATTTGCATAGAATATCTTTTTCCATCCCCTCACTTTCAGTCTTCATGTGTCCCTAGGTCTAAAGTGGGTCTCTCATAGACAGCATGTATACAGGTCTTGTTTTTGTATACATTCAGCCAGTCTATGTCTTTTGGTGGGAACATTTAATCCATTTACATTTAAGGTAATTATTGATATGTATATTCCTATTACCATTTTCTTAATTGTTTTGGGTTTGTTATTGTAGGTCTTTTCCTTCTCTTGTGTTTCTTGCCTAGAGAAGTTCCTTAGCATTTGTAGTAAAGCTGGTTTGGTGGTGCTGAATTTTCTTAGCTTTTGCTCTCTGTAAAGGTTTTAATTTCTCCATCGAATCTGAATGAGATTCTTGCTGGGTAGAGTAATCTTTGTTGTAGGTTTTTCCCTTTCATCACTTTAAATATGTCTTGCCACTCCCTCTGGCTTGCAGAGTTTCTGCTGAAAGATCAGCTGTTAACCTTATGGGGATTCCCTTGTATGTTATTTTTCCCTTGCTGCTTTTAACATTTTTTCTTTGTCTTTAATTTTTGATAGCTTGATTAATGTGTGTCTTGGCGTGTTTCTCCTTTGATTTATCCTGTATGGGACTCTGCTTCCTGGACTTGCTTGACTACTTCCTTTCCCATATTAAGGAAGTTTTCAACTATAATCTCTTCAGGTATTTTCTCAGTCTCTTTCTTTTTCTCTTCTTCTTCTGGGACCCCTATAATTCGAATGTTGGTGTGTTTAATGTTGTCCCAGAGGTCTCTGAGACTGTCCTCAATTCTTTTCATTCCTTTTACTTTATTCTGCTCTGCAGTAGTTATTTCCACTATTTTATCTTCCAGGTCACTTACCCGTTCTTCTGCCACAGTTATTCTGCTATTGATTCCTTCTAGAGAATTTTTAATTTCATTTATTGTGTTGTTCATCATTGTTTGTTTGCTCTTTAGTTCTTCTAGGTCCTTGTTAAACGTTTCTTGTATTTTCTCCATTCTATTTCCAAGATTTTGGATCATCTTTACTATCATTACTCTGAATTATTTTTCAGGTAGACTGCCTATTTCCTCTTAATTTGTTTGGTCTGGTGGGTTTTTACCTTGCTCCTTCATCTGCTGTGTGTTTCTCTGTCTTCTCATTTTGCTTAACGTACTGTGTTTGGGGTTTCCTTTTTGCAGGCTGCAGGTTCATAGTTCACGCCATTTATGGTGTCTGCCCCCAGTGGGTAGGGTTGGTTCAGTGTGTCATGTAGGATTCCTGGTGGAGGGGACTAGTGCCTGTGTTCTGGTGGATGAGGCTGGATCTTGTCTTTGTTGTGGGCAGGACTGCGTCCGGTGGTGTGTTGTGGGGTGTCTGTGACCTTATTATGATTTTAGGCAGCCTCTCTGCTAATGGGTGGGGTTGTGTTCCTGTCTTGCTAATTGTTTGGCATAGGGTGTCCAGCACTGTAGCTTGCTGGTTGTTGAGTGGAGCTGGGTCTTATCATTGAGATGCAGATCTCTGGGAGAGCTTTCGCTGTTTGATATTATACAGAGCCAGGAAGTCTCTGGTGGACCAGTGTCCTTAACTCAGCTCTCCCACCTCAAAGGCACAGGCCTGACACCCCACTGGAGCACCAAGACCCTCTCAGCCACACAGCCAGGTATGTGGGGAGTTTCTTGCCTTTTGGAAAGTCTGAGGTATTCTGCCAGCGTTCAGTAGGTGTTCTGTAGGAGTTGTTCCACGTGTAGATGTATTTCTGATGTATTTGTGGGGAGGAAGATGATCTCCACATCTTACTACTCTGCCATCTTGAAGGTCTCTCTCTCTCTAATCTTCTTGAATCTGTAAGTTAACATCTTTCATCAAATTTTTCAGCCTTTGACTATTTCTTTGCATATTTTTTCAGCCCTACTCTCGTCCTCTGCTTCTGGGGCTCTCATGACATAAACGTTAGATCTTTTGTTATCGTCCCACATGCTGCTGAGGCTCTGTTCATTTACTGTTGTTGACTGGATAGCTTCTATTAATCTGTTTTTGAGTTTACTGATTCTTTACTCTGTCATCTCTAGTCTACTGTTGAGCACATCTAGTGAGTTTTATTTCATTTATTGTAATTTTCAGTTTTATAATTTTTAAAATTCTTTTTTATAGCTTTATTTGCCAAGACTCTATTTTTTCATTTGTTTCAAGAATGTTTGTAATTGGTAGTTTAAATATTTTTATGATTGCTGTTTTAAAGTGCTTGCCAGATAATTCCAACATCTGAATCATCTCATTGTTAGCATCTGCTAATTGCCTTTTCTCATTCAAGTTGTGATTGTCCTGGTGCTTAGAATGGTGAATTATTTTCAGTTGTATCTCATACATTTTGGTTATTATGTTGTTAGATTCTACATGCAATCTTTTTGTTTTCTGGCAGAAGTCACCCTGTTTAAGAGTAGTGCTCAGGTCAGGTGGAGGTGGATATTCAGTTCCCCACTGGGTCCTGTGACAACCCTGGGTCCTATGATATCAACTGGCACTACCTCATTGCTGCTGGGTTTAAAGTTGAGCTCCCTGCTGGGCCCCACTGACAGCATGGGGGAGCTTAGAGTGCCACATAGCTCCACCTCATACTTCCCCTTCCACCTCATTGCTAGTGGGTGGGTGTGTGAGTTCAGTTCTCTGCTGAGCTCCACTTAAACTAGGGATGGAAAGATGGTGAGAGTGGAGAACGTGGACCACCAATATGTCCCAGTTCATTCCATCTCGTTGCTGCCTGGTAGAGGAAGAAGTTCAGCAACCCCCTGGACCCTGCTGACACAAGGGCAGCAAGGAAGAAGAGTGCTGACTAGCACCACCTTCAAGGGTTGTGAAGGGTTGGAAGCTCAGCTCCTTGCTTAGTCATGCTGACACTACCCCAGTGGTGGAACTGGAGTACTGCCTGCTATCACTGACCTTGCATACACCACCCTGATGGGAGAAGCAGAATGGTAGCAATGGTTGAGGGATGAAAATTCAACTCCCTGCTCAGTCCCACAGACATTACAGTGGAGGAGACAGTTTTCCATTGGTGTTTGGATGGAGTATTGGTATTGCAGTGTTTTCTGTTCTGCTAATCTGCTCTTCTTCTGGTTCCTTGGCTGGGTGAACAGTCGTTATGGAGGACTCTTTTGGCTGCACCTGTTAGTGGTTGCAGTTTGTAGACTTCTCCAGCACGCTGCCTGAGATAGATAGGAAACAAAAGGAAACCTAGGAATTCCTGTGAGTTTACTTTCTAAAAAGCCAAACATAATGTGATTTTTGTTTTGTTGTCCTTTCCTTTCTTCCACAGACTATAGTGGAGGTCTTTGTAAGGGTGAGATTAATGCTTGGTATGGCATCTAGGGAGGGTTTATAAGGTCTTGTGTGGTCCCTGAGAAATTATGAGTCCTGTATGGTGGCACGTAGACCATGTTGCAACGTGTAGCTTGAGCAGTGGCATGTGGCCTCCTTCCTAGGCTATGCCATAACAAACAAAGCTAGCAGAATTTACTTTTAACATGTCTGGTTTCTGCATTGCTCTGGTGCCTTCTGAGACACTAGGACCTCTAGAAGAGGTGGATTTAGTTCTAACTAAAGGTAAGTTTCTTATTGCTCTGGTTAGAGAGACAGCTTTGTAGTATTACCAGAAGAAACATGGACTCTGAACTAGCAAACACTAGTTTGAATCTCTATTTACTACTGTGGGTCCTTTTGCAAAGTTTCTTAATATCTCTGAGCCTTGGGTAAAGGGTGATAATAACTGTCCATAGAGTTTCTCAGAGAAGAGAATAAAATAAAATATGTGCAAAGCATTGGGGATACAGTAGGTACTCCATAAATACTATAGTCTACTACATTAAGTTTTAATCTTTAGGAAAGAAAGTTCAGATCTTCAGTAAGTTAGAACTTATTGGTATAAACCTGCCTTGGGCTAACTTCATCTATATTCTCTGCAATATCCAATTATAGAAATTCAAAAAGGAGCCAGAATTCTACTAATGAAGCACAGCAGGTTCTGTGTCCATGATATTCAATTCCCTAAAGACAAGGATCATATCTTATATTTCTTTTACATTTTCCACAGGATCCTCCCTGCCCAAACCTCTCTCTTAGAGAACCTCACCAGCCACACCCAGAAGAGGGGAAGCCCTAGGTATTAAGCAACTCTGCCATCCTTGGAGATTGGACCAAGGTGGAACATTGGCCTAAGTAGGGCTCATCAGAGTCTCTCAAGAATTTAGAATTGAGACAAAGGTTCAGAGAGCCAAATGGAATAGGACACTCAAACTGAAGGGTGTGTGGGTTTTGGGGGGTCAGGGGTGGTGGCAGCATGGCAACTTTTGTGTAAGCAGAAGTTACACAGGGGTGAGATCAGAATCCTGTAAAAGAATGTGGTTAGCTGAGAGGACAGATGAGCAAAAGAGAGAAAAGCTTAAGTATGAAGACACACAGCTTGGAAGGAAAACAAAAAGAGACAAAAACAGACAAGAGGACAGACATCCAGGGAAAAGTGAGAAAGAAAAGGGGACAGGATATCAGGAACACAGGGAATTGGAATGCTCAACCTAGAAGAATTCAGATGACTCTAGGAATCTGTTAGCTATAAACACCACTGAGCCTCTGTTGCCAGAAGTAGCCGCTTTACACCTGATTGATGGTGCCAGCCTTGCCTGAAGACCCTGTAATGACCCTACTTGAGGTGATTACCAGGCAAGTGAGTGCCAGCTTTCCTCACACACTCCCCAGCTCTCCTTCACTGCTTCCACATCTACAGCTAGAGGCAGATCCTAAAATGCATGTGGGCCAACTACACAGTCAAATTTGGAAGCCAGAGGCCTGCATGGTAAAAGAGTTGCAAAACTGCACTAATGTTTATCAGCAAAACCCCAGAGGAATAAACATGGAACTGAATTATGAGGGTACCACACTAGAAATGGAGGAAAAGAATTTCAGTTTGGCTAAAAATGATTATATAGGTGCACTTATCAGAGAGTCTGCATTCAATGTGCTATCACATGCAGTTGGTAGAGTTCTAATTATTTTATCTTTTTGTAGACTGAAAATTGGATTCACTTCTCACCTAGGCTGAGTTGAGATGCCAGAAATCCCTTATAGAGGAAGGAATAGAAAGATCTAGGGAGATGAGAATGCCAGTGTGGATTTATGTACTACCCTCTAAGCCATCCCAACCCTGTCGTAAGAACATTGAGAAATGCATTAATGAAGGTAGTGCCAACGCATTTGAAAAGCACCACAGTGGCTACCTTCTGTAGGTCAGAGATGAAGGTGAAAAATACTGGTATTGAAATAGATTCTGTGATTTCAATAAGGATGATGGCAGCTTGGGATGGAAGAGATAATAAGTGGCACCAAATTGCCAGAAACAACTTGGAGCTGGTTATTTTAGTAGGCAGAAGAGCTGGTGTGGGTAATCAATTTGGTTTGACTCACAGGAACATTTGGCATTGAATAACTGATCATAGGGTCACTAGCGCTGAAATTAGGAGGGTCATCATGCTTACCTGGGTAAAGAAAAATTTCTCTGAAGTAAAGGCCCTTTGGTGAGCATTTACATAGGACACAGATATTCTCACACTCTGAGTTCATTCTTAGAGATCCCGTCACATACCTCTTTTTCCAGACCAACTTGTTACCAATCCTCATTATCTTATTCCTTTCATGTCCCTGACTATCCTGCCAAATCATTAGCCCCTGTCCATGCATTACTATAGAGCTGCTCCACAGACCTGCTTTCCTGTGGGCAAAATGGGCAATGAGATGTCCCGTTTAAAATTATGCCCATTGGATGGAATTTCCATTTTATTTTGCTGAAGGGCCACTCCTTGGTGGGGCTGCTGCATTGCAGAAGTCATCTCCAGCTGTCATGCAAAACCATCTATGAACTAGGCTCAGATTTTTTTCTTTTCAGTCAACTGGCCATGGAGAGCACTTCGTACGGCTTAAGCATAGTATGAGGGCAGGATGGCAATGCAATGGGAGTAGCACACCAGGAGTGAGAACTACCTGCTCATCCAATTTACACTTACTCAAGCCCAGTCCCAAATATACCACGTGACGCAGGAGTGTTACTGGGCATGCCTGACTCTGTGGCTTGGTAGATCGGACACCCAATTCATGTGGGGCAGCTGTTGTTTTATAGTCAAGTGTGTGTTCAGTCTCTACCACAGCCCAATAGGAAGCCAAGAGTTCTCTCTCAAAATAAGGATAAGAACTTTTCAAAATAGGTGTGATTTTACTCAAAAACCCTATGGGCCTCTACTCTGAATCTCCTATCAGGGCTTTCACAGAGTCCATACAGCATCTTGATCAGTCATAGGTATTTTGCAAACCATTGGACTCACTGGTCATAAATAATCATCTATCATTCAAACTAGGAATGTCTTGAGAGTAAAGGGGGTGCTAGTAATAAATATGCTGGGACAACAGGCATAAATTAAAACTATCCTGAGATACATGGCCATCCAGTCATAAAAGCCAAGTGATTAATTTGTTTACTAGGTATTCATGACCAGCCAGAGTACACATTGCAAGATGAATCCAGGAAAATTTGATAGAAAGCTCTCAATTCTAAGATATTTTGGATTAGGCTATTGGATTTCAAGGTAAGAAATCTTCAAGTATTCAGGCAGAAAAAGGAAATATTTAATCAGTTCTTGAACTTTAGCATGCACTAGAAGCACCTGGATGGTTTATTAAAACAGATTACTGGATTCTATACCCCATGTTCCTAATTCAGTAGCTATAAAATGGGGACTGAAAATTTGCATTTTAACAAATTCCCAGGTGATGTTAATGCTGCTGATCCAGGGACCATACTTTAAGAACCACTGATCTACTGAGAAGAGAAAAAAAAATCCCCACAGACTGTCCTCATGTTTTTCCACAGCAACATTCAATACCAAAAGATAATGGAGCAGTTGTTACAATACTCTAAAGAAAAAATTATACCAAAATATGGTTGAATTTTTAGGGCCACTGATAGTTTTCATAAACTTAAGGAAGATTGTATGAGAGGTAACCTCTTGCACAAGCTGTGTGATTATGAAATCCAGATAAGATGAATAAAAATAAAGAACTCGGGAATGGAGAAGTTGTGTTAAATATAAAACCAACACTGACTAATTGTGAGAATGATGATTGTAAAGCAGATTATAAATATAAACTTTGATAAAATAATACTTATGTATATGGAGACAGAATATCTCATCTATAAGGATGAAATATGTAAACCAAAATTTGAGCCTCTCTTTAAGACAGGCATCACCTTTAACTTAAAAGGAGACTAAACAAGATCAATAACAGGTCCTAAAAGTACTTTTTTTTTTTATTCAGACACTATGTTGTAAATCACTTTTCTGAAAATGGAATCTAGAGGGTACAGTATATTTATGAGCTGAGTGTCTAAAGAAAGGTTGAATTTACTAATTCAGGTTCAGATGAGGTCTTCAGGAATACAAAACCTGACTATGCTCTATCTTGCCTACAATTTCTCTGTGGTATTTACCTGCTATTCAGTGTAAGGAATTAAGACTCTTGTGCTGTCAAACTGTCTAATGACTCAACTGAAATGTAAATCTTTGTTTCTCAAGAATTGTGAAATATGTTTGAGATAATGAAAAGAAGTCTGAATGCCTGGCTAGTTCCTGTCTTGATGTATGGGATCTTAAAATGAACTCTAAGAACTCTGTGTCCATGACACTACCCCAAGAAAAGTGCAGCGTTTTACTCTACAGAGTTGTAAAAGACCAGAACAGCTTTTGACTTTTAAGATGGCCATCCTTCTGCAGAAGTTAGAAAATATCTTGAACAAAAACTGTGTCTTTTTCAGGTTTTCTAAAATAAATGTAACCGGGAACTTTGTTTACTTTTACCACAAGATTAAGTTGGGAGGTGAGGAGTGGAGAGATTAGAGGAAATATGAGAGTTGCTAGCATTCTCATGTTTATACCAGGTAGTCCATTTGAAATCAACTGCTCAGCATTCTTCTTTGTCTTTTTTCATAATCTGGAAGGACTCTTTAAAAAAAAAACAAAACTTGAACGATTTGAAGTTTAACAAATCCTCTAGTTTCACTTCAATTTCCTTCTGTTAAAGTAGGAAAAACTTTTAATTAAAATTAGAATTTAATTTTTAATTAAAATATTTAATTAAAATTAGACATTTTAAAAGGATTTTTATCACTATATATGCAGAGAAAACATTTTGAAATGATATTTATGTACTATACTTAAGATTTTTATTGAGGCATAGTAGATGTATCATAGAATTCACCCCTTATAAGTGTACAATTGAATGATCTTTAGTAAACGTATAAAGTTGCGCAACCATCACCATAATCCAATTTTAGAACACTTCCATCACCTCAGAAAGGAACCTCTTGTCCACTTGCAGTTAATTCCTGTTCGGACCAATCTCAGGCAACCCCTAATCTACTTTCTGTCTCTACAGAGTTGTCTTTTCTGGATCATATGATATGTGGTCTTATGCATCTGGGTTCCTTCACTGAACATATTGTTTTTGAAGTTCATCCATGTTGTAGCATGTATCACTTATTTGTTCTTTTTTTACTACTGAATAGAATTCCACTGTATGGATATACCATATTTTGTTCATCCATTCACCAGTTGATGGAAATTTGGATTTTTTTCTACATTTTTAGTTATTAAAAATAAGGCTCCTATGAACATTCATGTACAAGTCTTTACATGAATATATTATTCCTCTTGGGTAGATGCCAGGGAGTGAAATTGCTGGGTCATATGGCAAATTTATGTTTAACGTGTGTTTTAACATCTTTATTGGAGTATAATTGCTTTACAGTGGTGTGTTAATTTCTGCTTTATAACAAAATGAATCAGCTATACATATACGTATATCCCCATATCTCCTCCGTCTTGCGTCTCCCTTCCACCCTCCCTATCCCACCCTCCTAGGTGGTCACAAAGCACTGAGCTGATCTCCCTGTGCTATGTGGCTGCTTCCCACTAGCTATTTTACATTTGGTAGTGTATATATGTCCATGCCACTCTCTCACTTCATCCCAGCTTACCCTTCCCCCTCCCCATGTCCTCAGATCCATTCTCTACATCTGCATCTTTATTCCTGTCCTGCCCCTAGGTTTTTCAGAACCTTTTTTTTTTTTTTAGAATGTGGTTTTTCTTTAATTGACAAAAGGCATTTCAAAGTGGCTACATCATTTTACATTTCTATCAGCAATTATGAGGATTCCCATTTCTCCATGTCTAGGCCTCCACTTATTATTGTCTGTCTCTTTTATTATCATCATTCTAGTGGGTGTGTGGTTTTAATTTGTATTTTCCTCATGACTCATGATATGATAAAGAGCATCTTTACATGTGCTTATTAGCCATCTTTGTCTTCTTTGGTGAAATCACTATTCAAATCTTATCTATTTTTAGAAATTGGGTTCTTTGTCTTATTGAGTTATGAGATTTCTTTATATATTCTGGTTAGAAGTATTTTATTAGAAACATGATTTGTCACTATATTCTCTAACTTTGTGGCTTGTATTTCCATTTCCTTAATGGTGTCTTTTGAAGTGAAAAAGTTTTAAATTTTGATGAAGTCCAATTTATAAATTTTTCTTTTAAGGATTATGCTATTGGTGTCATAGCTAAGAACTCTTTAAGTAAACCAAGGACACAAAGGCTTTCTACTACCTTTTCCTCTAAATGTTTTACAGTTTTAGCTCTTACACTTAGGTCCACTGTCCATTTTGAGTTAACTGCTTTTGTGTGCCATGAATTAAGGGTCTAAATCCACTTTTTGGCATGTGGCTATTGGCAAATGACCCAGCAGCATTTGTAGAAAAGACTGTCTTTTCCCCATTGAATTGCCTAACTAGCTTTGCCAAAAATCAATTTACCATAAATATAAGATTTCTGGACTCTCAATTCTGTTCCGTTGATCAATATGTCTATCCTTATGTCAGTACCACGCTGTCTCAATTATGGTAGCTTTATAGTACATTTTAAAATGGGAAGGTATAAGTCCTCCAATTGTATATTTCAAGATTGTTTTGACTATTCTGGTAATCAGTCTTGCATACCTAGAATAAATCCCACTTGTTCGTGGTGTATAATTATTTTTGTGTATTAAAATATTTGGTAATATTCTGTTAAGGATTTTTGCATCTAAGTTCATGAGGGATGTTTGTAGTTTTCCTTTTTTTTTTTTTTTTTGGTCATATCTTTGTCTGGCTCTGTACTGTCTTCCTGAGTGAGTTGGGAAATGTTTCCTCTTCCATTTTCTGGAAGAGATTGTGTAAAGTTAGTTTGAACTACCCTATAAAGGTTTGATACAATTATCCAGTGAGACTATCTGGGCCTTGAGATTTCATTTTGGAGAGTTTTTAATTAAAAATTCAATTTCCTTCATGGTTATAGGGCTATTCAGATTGTCTATTTTATCTTACTTGAATTTTAGCAGTTTGTGGTTCTTAAGGAATTGTTCCATTTTTTTTCTAAGTTGTCATATTTATAAGCATACAGTTGTATGTAGTACTCCCTTATTTTTTTTTAATGGCTGCACTATGTGGAATGATATATCTGATTTCATTCCTGATATTGGTGTTTTGTGTTCTATTTTTGTCAGTCTTGCTAGAGGTTTACCAAATTCATTATTTTTTTGAAGAACGAACGTTTTGTTTCCTTGGGGTTTTGTTTTCAGTAATTTTTTCCTATTTCCAATTTTATTTTCTGTATTATCTCATTCCTGCTGCTTGCTTTGGGTTTATTTTGCTCCTTTTTCTAGTTTCTGGAGGAAAGAAGTTATTGATGACACCTTTCCTCATTTTAAATGTAAGCATTTAGACTTATAAATTTCCCTCTTGATACTGCTTTAGTTGCATCCTACATACTTTAAGTTGTGTTTTAATTTTTTATCTAGTTCTACATACTTTTTAATTTCCCTTGAGACTTATTATTTGACCCATAATTATTTAGAAGTGTGTTGCTTAGTTTCCAAGTGTTTTGAGAGTTTCCTGTTGTCTTTCTTACAGATCTCCAGTTTGATTCCACCATAGTCAGAGCACACATACTTTATGAGTTCAATTCTTTTATATTCGTCAAGATTTGTTTTGTTTTTTTTTTCCTACTTGGTCAATGTTTCACAGGAAATTGAGAAAAATGTAGTCTACTGTTGTTGGATGCTCTGTTTTATATGTGTTAATTAGATCCTGATGATAGTGTTGTTCAGATCTTCTATATCCTTGTGATTTTTTTGCCTAACAGTTCTGTTGGTTGCTGAATGTGAGCAGCGTTAATATTCCCAACTATAATCATACATTCTTCTCTTTCTCATTTCAGCTTTAACAGGTTTTGCTTCATGTATTTGAGGCTCTGTGGTTTATACACATTAGTATATCGTGTCTTCCTGGCAGATTGGGCCTTTCATCATTATATAATATCCCTTTTTTCTCTGATAATTTTCTTTGCTTTGAAGGCTACCTTATAAGATATTAATATTGTCACTGCTTTTTATTTCTCTATTATTAATGTGTACATAGTCTATCTTTTCCCATCCTTTTACTTTCAACCTACCTGTGGCTGAATATGAAGTGAGTTTCTCATATGCAGCATATAGTTGGATTTGGTTTTTTAATTTTTTAATCTACTCTGCTAATCTCTGTCTTTTGATTGGTATGTTTAGACCATTTACAATTAAGGTAATTATTGATATGTTAGCACTTTACGATGCTATTTTATTATTTATTTTCTACTTGTTTCCTTTGGTTGTTGTTGCTCTTTATTCTTTTTCTTGCCTTTCTGCAGGTTATTTGAACATGTTTTAGGATTCCATCTTAATTTATAGCACTTTTGAGTTCATCTCTGCAGTTTTCATAGTGGTTGCTCTGGGTGCTACTTGTAACTCTGTACTTGGTATCACAGTGTTTACCATTTAAAATGAAATATAGAAACCTCACTTCCAATTAGGTCTCTTTACCTTTCCCACCTTTACATATCATTGTTAACACATTGTATAACTTCTATTTCTTTTGTGAGATTTTTTTTCCTTTTGGGTTTTATAAATCATATTTTATTGAAACAAATTATAATGCCATCTAATACTCAAAAAATGTCTATTGTATGGACTCATATTTCCGATCTTTCTATTGTTTCTTCTTGCGTTCTGATGCTTAAGTTTCCTTTTATCATTTTCTTTCCATTTGAAGAACTTCCTTTGTCCAGTCTTTCCAGGATGTATCTGCTAGTCACAAAATCTTTTAGTTTTCATTCATCTGTGAATGTTTTTATTTTCCCTTCATTTCTGAAAACTAGTTTTGCCAGATATAAAATTATGGGTCAACAGTTAGTTATTTTCTTTCAGTGCTTAAAAAGATATTTGGCCATTTCCTTTTTCATGATTTCACATGAGAAATACATTCAAATTGGTGTTTCCCTATAGGGAATGCATTGTTTCTCTCTGGCTGCTTTCAGGATTTTTTTCTTTGTCTTTAGTTTTCAAAAGTTTAATTATGATGTGTATTGCATGGATTCTTTGGGTTTATCCTTTTTAGAGTTCATTCAGCTTCTTGGATCTCTATGTTGATGTCATTCATCAGATTTGGGAAGTTTTAAGTCATTGTTTCTTTGAATGCTTATTCATTTCCCCACTGTTTCTCCTTTACTTTCTGGGACTCCAATGAAATGAATGTTGGATATTTTGTTACTGTTCCACAGGTCCCTGAGGCTCTGGTCATTTTTTTCCCAACCTCTTTTCCATTATTCATATTGGGTGAATTCTACTGTTCTGTCCTCATGTTCACTGATTCTATTCTTCATCATCTCCAGTCTTCTGTTGAGCCCATCCAGCAAGTTTTTAATTTCTGTTGTATTTTTCAGTTCTATAATTTCCACTTGTTTTTTTCATAACTTCTATTTCTTTTCTGGGATTTTCTATAGTTTTATTTAAGACAATTTGTAATTGTTATAGCATCTTTATAATGTCTGCCTTAAAATTCTTATCAGATAACTCCAACATCTGATTCATCTCAGTGTTGGCATCAGTTGATTTCACTTTTCATTCAAGTTGTGATTTTCTAGGTTCTTGATTTATATCCTGGACATTTTGTCTATTGTGTTAGGACAATCTGGGACCTATTTAAATATTTTATTTTACAGGAATTTACTCTATTTAGGTTTAACACATGAGTCTTAGCCTACTTTTGTGGGCTGTGATTCCAACAGTTTAATTTTCAGAGACTTTGTGACTGCCTGAGGGAGGCAGGTGAGGAAATCCTTCTATTAGTAACCACCCCCCCCAAGCTACCCAGGTTTCTCTGGGCAGGAAGGAGAGATAAAGTGATTTCTGGGACCAGGCTGCTAGCTATAGGGCTGCTAGCTGTGACAGGTTCTTTTTCATGATTCCACCAGTCAGCCCTAATGTCTCTGGGCAGAGGAGGAGAGTCTCTGGCCCTTGGGGACAAAGAGGCTTCCCCAGGTGGGCCACCTGCTTTACCTGGGTGTCTCTTACTGGTTCCTCCCATCCACATCAGTATCTCTCCATAGAAGAGAGGAGTCTGTGGCCCAGCAGGGTAGGAGAATGCTTCCCCTGGTCACTTATTTTTGGCAGGACTCCCAGTTGTTCCCCCTTGCCTGAAGTTGTCAGAGGGACTCCCACTACATCTAGGGGGAAGAACAAGCTGCTGGACTACTTTCTGTTGCCAAGTGGGAAGCCAGAAAAACATCAGGTCTGGGTGGCTGCCTTCTGTTGGTTGGGGGACACGAGATGCCCTGCCTCTTTGTTGTCATCTGGTCCTAGGTTCCCAAACCAGATCATCTTTTTCTTAGCACCCTTCAGAGTCATCTTTTGCTTGTCTCTTGTGTCATTTCTAGGATATATAAAGTTGTGCTTAGGGAGGAGGAGCAGGGAAAAAGAGGTCTATGCCATCTTGTCCAGACCAGAAGTCCCTCAGCTACTGAATTATCCATTAAAGTTTTATTTTTTCTGTTTTACCAATTTAGACGCAGTTACATTATGGATAGTAAAAATCCCAAAGACACCTTTGCACAGTGCAGGTATTTAACCAATATTCTCTAACATGTAATTAATGAGACTGGGAGAAACAACGGATGTTAATACAAAAGGATCTAAAATGAGCTTAAGGCCATACACATAAAGATATTGTTGAGGAACACGCGCGCACACACACACACACATGCACGCACTTCCTTTCAGGCCATCTACTTACAGTCTGCTTAAGGAGAGTCTCTACATGAAGCACAAATGGATTGATGAAGCCACCAGAAGGGGCTGAGGAAAATGAGAGAGAGAGGTAGGGCCTATTACAGAGAGGCACAGACCCTTCCTCCTGGGGCACTGAGTAGTAAAACCTGCCTGGATGCCTTTGCTTGGGGAATAACTTTGCAAGGCTGAGTAGTACCAGGAGAAAGGTCGCTCCAAAATTATCAGGTTGGCCTGGCTCTTCTCTGAGCTTTAGTCGGGAAGAAGGCTTAATTTCATCAAGTGCATCAAAATAGATATTTGGGGCAGAATCCTCAGGCCAGTAGCTTTCACTTACTTCTTCTTTACTTATGTACTGTGTTGTTCCCAAGAAGCATTTAAAGTGGTTTCAATGCAACCTAAGTGCCCATCATCGGATGAATGGATAAAGAAGATGTGGCACATATATACAATGGAATATTACTCAGCCATAAAAAGAAACGAAATTGAGCTATTTGTAATGAGGTGGATAGACCTAGAGTCTGTCATACAGAGTGAAGTAAGTCAGAAAGAAAAAGACAAATACCGTATGCTAACATATATATATGGAATTTAAGAAGAAAAAAAATGTCACGAAGAACCTAGGGGTAAGACAGAAATAAAGACACAGACCTACTGGAGAACGGACTTGATGATATGGGGAGGGGGAAGGGTGAGCTGTGACAGGGCGAGAGAGAGTCATGGACATATACACACTAACAACGTAAGGTAGATAACTAGTGGGAAGCAGTCGCATGGCACAGGGATATCGGCTCGGTGCTTTGTGACCGCCTGGAGGGGTGGGATAGGGAGGGTGGGAGGGAGGGAGACGCAAGAGGGAAGAGATATGGGAACATATGTATATGTACAACTGATTCACTTTGTTATAAAGCAGAAACTAACACCATTGTAAAGCAATTATACCCCAATAAAGATGTTAAAAAAATAGATTAAAAAAATAAATAAAAATCTACCCATAAATGATGGAAAAAATAATAATAAAGTGGTTTCAATGGATGCACGTTATATAGGAAAATATAAATTAGATATAGGCAAAAAGAAGAAGAAGAAAACAAATGACAGGAATAAGACTGGTGCAAAAGTGCTTCTCTGCGACTTTCTACACACGCAATAAATAGCCTGTGAGAGGGCACATTGCTGGAGTATTTCCTGTGCCGTCTCTGAGTGAACCCTCAGAGGCATTCAGGACCAGGCTTGGGGGCAGTAAAGTGGACTCGTAACATGGAGGGATCCTCTAGATATGCTATAGGGGGAGACAAGTTTCCATGGAAATTTCCCTATAGTACTCCATAGATTTTCTGCTCCTAAGAGGAGCAGGAAATGTTTGATTTCCTCTTAAAGATTCCTGAGTTCTCACTTTGAGAATGGCCACAGTTCTGAGCAGTGTAATCTAGTTGAAGACTCAGGCTACTAAGTTCCTGAGGGATCACATCCCAGTTAGAATTCATTACAAGTCTGACTATCTAAATATGCAGAGTGTGTACCAAGGCTAAAACTACAGTCATTAATTCCTCAAAGTTTGTTTATAAAATTCTTCTATTTGATTCTCAGAATCTAAGCCAAAACTGTTAGATACAAACTTGCGGTGTCCATCTCAAGTCAGCTGGAATGGCCCCTCCCAAGTCAGCTGGAAATCTAGGTGATGCTGATGACATGCAGGAGCTGAGAAGTAGCCACAGAAGCAGTGCTGTGCCTGGTGACTAAATGACCACACTCCTTCCACTATGGGAGCTCTCTCTCTCCTGGGGAATAGAAGAATATACAAAAATCCAGTCAGCTGGGCTCTATTGTCTATGTATACAATACACGAATAGGCTTGATTCTGGTGCAAATCCTCAGTGAGTGGTGGCTGCTGGGACAGCAGCTCTGAATCTAAAAATTATTTCTTGACTTGTCATGAAGCCAGTTTCTCCCCTTGGCTTATGTTTCTCATCTTTCTACCTCGCTGGAGCCTCCCTCAAACACCTTTAATTTCTGAAAATTTCTTAGTCTCATTCACTCTGCTTTTTGCTGATTTTTAACATCTTTAAGTCTCTCTTAGATCGAAAAACAAGGTACCCTGTTCCATTCATCAGTCCCTCTCTCTATCATTTATTCATGAAGATATGGCCCAGTTTTCCTTTTCCCATTTATATTCTCCTGAACCATTTGTTCTTAGCCCTTATCTAAAAAGTTAAGCTTCACACCTTGGTATTTCTCTGATATTATTTGTTCAGATCACTAATTATCTTTTCCTGACCAAACACGGTGGCTTTTCTTCAGAAGTTATTCCACTTGATCTTTTGGCTTTCTCATCTTGTGCTATGAGGGCTTCAAGAACTATGGTTTTAATTTCTCTAACTTTGTATTGGAGGAGATTATTTTTATTTCAGTTTTGAATATCTACAACGTCATCTATGAATGTGACCTTTCTTGTTTGAAATGGCAAGATAAGGTATCTGCCTCAAAACATACTGTTCAAAATGTATATGTATGTACTATATTCATGTAGCTATAAAAATTCTGTGTGTTTCCATTTTATCAAGAAAGTGAGTTTTGAGAGCATGGTTTCTAATCAAAATGCTGTGGGATGGGAGATTGTAGCCAAGATGGCAGAGTAGAAAGGCCCTGAGCTCACCTCCTCTCATGAGCACACCAAAATCACAACTATCTTCAGAACCACCATCAATAAAAAACAAAACAAAACAAAAAAACTGGAACCTACAGGAAAAGATCTCCTACAACTAAAGATATATAGAAAGAACCACAATGAGACAGGTAGGAGGGGCAGACTTGCAATAAATCAAATCCCATACCCCCTGGGTGGGTGAACCACAAACTGGAGAATAATTATATTGCAGAGGTTCTCCCACAGGAGTGAGAGTTCTGAGCCCCACATCAGGCTCCCCAACCTGGGGATCCAGCACCAGGAAGATGAGCCCCCAGAGCATTTGGCTTTGAAGTCCAGCTGGGCTTAATTGCAGGAGCCTCATAGGACTGGGGGAAATAGAGACTTCACTCTTAAAGGGAGTACACAAAAGCTCCCATTCACCAGGACGCAAGGCAAAAGCAATACTTTGATAGGAGCCTGGGCCAGACCTACCTGCTGGTCTTGGAGAGTCTCCTGGAGAGGTAGGGGTGGCTACAGCTCACCCTGGGGAAATAGACACTAGTTGCAGACATATTAAACATTCAGCCACATGAACACTCCTGGCAGCTGCCATATTGGCTCATTAGAGTCAAGACCTGGGCTACCCAATAGCCGGTAGGTGCACTAGTGCTGAGACATCTCAGGCCAAACAACTAACTTGGCGGGGACACAGCCCCACCCATCCACAGACAGGCTGCCTAAAGACTACAGAGCCCACAAAAGCCTCTAGACACAGCCCAGCCCACCAAAGGGCCAAGACCCAGCTCCACACACCAGTGGGCAGGTACCAGCCCCTCCCACCAGGAAGCCTGCACAAGCCTCTAGATCAGCCTCACCCACCAGGGGGCAGACACCAGAAGCAAGAAATCCAAAATCCTGCAATGCAGGCCAGATCCTACCCTGGGACCACCTGGACCCTGGCCCTGCCCACTATCATGTGAATGCAAACTTCAGGACACCCCAGACCCCATACCCAACTGTGTCAGGAACTGCCCCCCTTCCACCAATGGTCTGAAACAAGCTCTGAGATCCCTGGACCCTGCAGCAAGACCTGGGAACTAGCTCTGCCTGCCAGTAGTCTGGCACTAACCCCAGGATCTGGCTTCACCTGCTAGTGGGTGGGCAACAGCCCGAGTCTTCAGGATCCTGACTTTGCCCACCAGGGAGCCAGCACTAGCCCTGGGGAGCCCACTTGGATTCCAAAACCAGGCACCTCATGACCAGACCACACTAAACAGCAGCCAGCAGCATCTGTACAAGACAGGGGCTGACACCAACCAAACTAGGGGCCAACCAAGCCCACCAGG
The DNA here is from genome assembly GCF_008692025.1 of Phocoena sinus. Taxonomy (NCBI): domain Eukaryota; kingdom Metazoa; phylum Chordata; class Mammalia; order Artiodactyla; family Phocoenidae; genus Phocoena; species Phocoena sinus. The sequence continues at coordinate 77,074,869 of NC_045766.1, read as the reverse complement.
CTGCCCACATAGCCTGCCTCAACAGAAGGACCCAAGCTGCCCTCTTAGGGGGAACACCTAGGGAATACAGCTTGGGTAACAAGAGGGGAATGCACTGCTGGGACCCATAGGACACCTCCTACAGAGGGCCACTTCTCCAAGGTTAGAAACATAACTAATATACCATATACACAAAAATACAAATAGCAACTTGGACAAAATAAGGTGGCAGAGGAATATGTTCCAGACAAAGGAACAAGATAAAACCCCAGAAGATGAACTAAGTGAAGTGGAGACAGGCAATCTATCTGAGAAAGAGTTTAGGGTAATACTCATAGTGATTATCAAGGAACTCAAGAAGAAAATGGATGCACAGAGTGAGAAGTTAGAGATTTTTAACAAAGAATTAGAAAATATAAAGAACAACCAAACAGAATTGAAGAATACAATAACTGAAATAAAAATATTTATTTATAGATTGCTGTATAAAAACCTCATGATAACCACAAACCAAAAATCTATAATAGATATACGCACAAAAAAGAGAAAGAAGTCCAAACATAACACTAAAGGTAGTCATCAAATCACAAGAGAAGAGAACAAAAGAAAAGGAAAAAGACCCAAAAAAACAAATCCAAACCAATTAACAAAATGTCAATAAGAACACATATCAGTAATTACCTTAAATGTAAATGGACTAAATGCTCCAACCAAAACACATAGACTGGCTGAATGAATACAAAAACAAGACCCATATATATGCTGCCTACAGGAGATTCAGTTCAGATCTACAGACTGAAAGTGAGGGGATGGAAAAATGTATTCCATGCAAATGGAAGTCAAAAGAAACCTAGAGTAGCAATACTTATATCAGACAAAATAGAGTTTAAAATATAAAGACACTGGCACAGAAACAGAAATATAGATCAATGGAACAGGATAGAAAGCCCAGAGATAAACCCACGCACTTATGGTCACCTTATCTTTGATAAAGGAGGCAAGAATATACAGTGGAGAAAAGACAGCCTCTTCAATAAGTGGTGCTGGAAAAACTGGACAGCTACATGTAAAAGAATGAAATTAGAACACTCCCTAACACCATACACAAAAATAAACTCAAAATGGATTAAAGACCTAAATGTAAGGCCAGACACCATCAAACTCTTAGAGGAAAACATAGAACACTCTATGACATAAATCACAGCAAGATCCTTTTTGACCCACCTCCTAGAGAAATGGAAATAAAAACGAAAATTAAAAAATGGGACCTAATGAAACTTAAAAGCTTTTGCACAGCAAAGGAAACCATAAACAATGAAAAGACAACCCTCAGAATGGGAGAAAATATTTGCAAATGAAGCAACTGACATCGGATTAATCTCCAAAATTTACAAGCAGCTCATGTAGCTCAATGTCAAAAAAACAAACAACCCAGTCCAAAAATGGGCAGAAGACCTAGACATTTCTCCAGAGAAGATATACAGATTGCCAACAAACACATGAAAGAATGCTCAACATCATTAATCATCAGAAAAATGCAAATCAAAACTACAATGAGGTATCACCTCACACCAGTCAGAATGGCCATCATCAAAAAATCTACAAACAATAAATGCTGGAAAGGGTGTGGAGAAAAGGGAGCCCTCTTGCACTCTTGGTGGGAATGTAAACTGATACAGCCACTATGGAGAACAGTATGGAGGTTCCTTAAAAAACTAAAAATAGAACTACCATACAACCCAGCAATCCCACTACTGGGCATATACCCTGAGAAAACCATAATTCAAAGAGTCATGTACTAAAATGTTCATTGCAGCTCTATTTACAATAGCCAGGACATGGAAGCAACCTAAGTGTCCATCAACAGATGAATGGATAAAGAAGATGTGGCACATATATACAATGGAATATTACTCAGCCATAAAAAGGAACGAAACTGAGTTATTTGTAGTGAGGTGGATGGACCTAGAGACTGTCATTCAGAGTGAAGTAAGTCAGAAAGAGAAAAATAAATACCGTATGCTAACACATATATATGGAATCTAAAAAAAAATAAAATGGTCATGAAGAACCTTGGGGCAAGATGGGAATAAAGATGCAGACTTACTAGAGAATGGACTTGAGGATATGGGGAGGGGGAAGGGTAAGCTGGGATGAAGTGAGAGAGTGGCATGGACATATAGACACTACCAAACGTAAAACAGATAGCTAGTGGGAAGCAGCCACATAGCACAGGGAGATCAGCTCGGTGCTTTGTGACCACCTAAAGGGGTGGGATAGGGAGGGAGATGCAAGAGGGAAGAGATATGGGGACATATGTATATGTATAACTGATTCACTTTGTTATAAAGCAGAAACTAACACACCATTGTAAAGCAATTATACTCCAATAAAGATGTTAAATATATATATATATATATATATATATATATATACATATAAAGACACTGACAAGTGTCCTTGTCCTTATAAGAGACAAGGACACTACATAATGATCAAAGAATCAATCCAAGAAGAAGATAAAGAAATTGTAAATATATATGCACCCAACATAGGATCACTTCAATATATAAGGCAAATGTTAACAGACATAAAAGGAGAAACTGACAGTAACATAATAATAGTGGGGGACTTTAACACCCCACTTACATCAATGGACAGATAATCCAGACAGAAATTAGTAAGGAAACGCAGGTCTTAAATAACACTAGACCAAACATTAGACCAAACGGACTCAACTGATATTTATAGAGCATTCCATCCAAAAGCAGCAGGTTACACATTCAAGTACACATGGAACATTCTTCAGGACAGATCACATGCTAGGCCACAAAACAAGCCTTGGTAAATTTAAGAAAATTGAAATCTTACCAAGCATCTTTTCTGACCACAACCCTATGAGACTAGAAATCAACTACAAGAAAAAAAACACAAACACGTGGAGGCTAAACAATATGCTACTAATGGATCACTGAAGAAATCAAAGAGGAAATTTTAAAAATACCTAGAGACAAATGAAAATGAAAGCACAATGATCCAAAACCTATGGGACTCAGCAAAAGCAGTTCTAAGAGGGATGTTTATAGCAATACAAGCTTACCTCAGAAACAAGAAAAATCTCAAATAAACAACCTAACTTTATACTTAAAGCAACTAGAGAAAGAAGAACACACAAAACCCAAAGTTAGTAGAAGGAAAGAAATCACAAAGTTCAGAGCAAAAATAAATGAAATAGAGACCAAAAAACCCCACAAAAACAATAGAAAAGACCAATGAAGCTAAAAGCTCGTTCTTGGAAAAGATAAAATTGATAAGCCTTTACTCAGACTTATCCAGGATCATAAGAGAATGTTACGAGCAACTCTAGGCCAATAAAATGGACAGCCTAGGAGAAATGGACAAATTCTTAGGAAGTACAATCTCCCTAGACTGAACCAGGAAGAAACAGAAAATACGAAGAAATTACCAGTAAGGAAACTGAATCGGTAATTTAAAACCTCCCCAAAAACAAAAGTCCAGGACAAGATAGCTTCACGGATGAATTCTACCAAACATTTAGAGAAGTGTTAACACCTATCCTTCTGAAACTATTCTAAAAAACTGCAGAGGAAGAAACACTTCTGAACCCATTCTCTGAGGCCACCATCACCCTGATACCAAAACCAGACAAAGATATCACACAAAAAAGAAAATTATAGACCAATATCACTGATGAACACAGATGAAAAAATCCTCAACAAAATACTAGCAAATCGGGCTTCCCTGGTGGCGCACTGGTTAAGAATCCACCTGCCAATGCAGGAGACACGGGTTCAAGCCCTGGTCTGGGAAGATCCACACGCTGTGGAGCAACTAAGCCCATGTGTCACTACTACTGAGCCTGTGCTCTAGAGCCCGTGAACCACAACTGCTGAAGCCCGTGTGCCTAGAGCCTGTGCTCTGCAACAAGAGAAGCCACTGCAACGAGAAGCCCACACACCACAACGAAGAGTAGCCCCCACTCACCCCAACTAGAGAAAGCCCGTGCACAGTAACAAAGACCCAACACAGCCATAAATAAATAAATAAAAATACTAGCAAATCAAATCCAACAATACATTAAAAGGATAATTTACCATGATCAAGTGGGATTTATCCCAGGTACACAAAGATTTTTCAATATCCACAAATCAATCAGTGTGATACACCACATTAACAAATTGAAGAATAAAAACCATATGATACAATCATCTCAATTGAAGCAGAAAAGGCTTTTGATACAATTCAACATCCATTTATGATAAAACCTCTCCAGAAAGTGGGCATAAAGGGAACATATCTCAACATACTTAAGGCCATTTATGACAAACCCACAGCTAACATCATACTCAATGGTGAAAAGCTGAAAGCATTCCCTCTAAGATCAGGTATAAGACAAGGATGCCCACTCTTGCCACTTTCATTCAACATAGTTGTGGAAGTCACAGCCACTGCAATCAGAGAAGAAAAAGAAATAAAAGGAATCCAGATGGGAAAGGAAGTAGTAAAACTGTCCCTGTTTGCAGATAACATGATACTATACATAGAAAATTCTAAAGACACTACCAGAAAACTACTAGAGCTCATCAATGAATTCGGTAAACTTGCAGGATACAAAATTAATGTATAGAAATCTGTTGCATTTCTATATACTAACAACAAAATATCAGAAGAGAAATTAAGGAAACAATACCATTAAAAAAAATACCTAGGAATAAACCTACCTTAAGGGGGCAAAAGACCTGTACTCTGAAAACTATAAGGCGCTGATGAAAGAAATTGAGGATGACACAAACAGATGGAAAGATATACCATATTCCTGGATTGGAAGAATCAGTATTGTTAAAATGACCATACTACCCAAGGCAATCTACAGATTCAATGCAACCCCTATCAAATTACCAATGACATTTTTCACAGAACTAGAACAAAAGATTTTTAATCTGTATGGAAATACAAAAGACCTTGAATAGCTAAACAAATCTTGAGAAAGAAGAACGGAGCTGGAGCAATCACACTCCCTGACTTCAGACTATACTATAAAGCTACACTAATCAAAACAATATGGTACTGGCACAAATTCAGACACATACTTCCATGGAACAGGACTGAAAGCCCAGAAATAAACCCATGCACTTACGGTCAATTAATCTACAACAAAGGAGGCAAGAATATACAGTGGAGAACAGACAGTCTCTTCAACAAGTGGTGATAGGAAAACTGAACAGCTACCTGTAAAAGAATGAAAGTAGAAAATTCTCTAACACCATATACAAAAGCAAACTAAATGTAAGACTGGATACTATAAAACTCCTAGAGGAAAACATAAGTGGAACACTCTTTGACATAAATTGCAGCAATTTTTTTTTGGATCTGCCTCCTAGAGTAATGGAAACAAAAGCAAAAATAAACAAATGGGACCTAAATAACTTAAAAGCTTTTGCACAGCAAAGGAAACCATAAACCAAATGAAAAGACAACCTACAGAATGGGAGAGAAATATTTGCAGGTGATGGGACCAACAAGGGATTAATTTCCAAAATATACAAACAGCTTATACATCTCAATTAAAAAAAAAAACCAATAACCCAATCAAAAAATTGACAGAAGACCTAATTAGACATTTCTCCAAAGATGACACACAGATGGCCAACAGGCACATGAAAGGATGCTCAACATCACTAATTATTAGAGAAATGCAAATCAAAACTACAATGAGGTATCATCTCACATCAGTCAGAATGGCCATCATCAAAAGGTCTACAAATGATAAATACTAGAGAGGGTGTGGAGAAAAAAGAACCCTCCTACACTGTTGGTGGGAATGTAAATTGGTACAGTCACTATGGAAACAGTATGAAGGTTCCTTAAGAAACTAAAAATAGAGTTACCATATAATCCAGCAATCCCACTCCTGGGCATATATCTGGAAAAGAAGCAAACTCTAATTTGAAAAGAAACATGCACCCCAATGTTCATAGTGGCACTATTTACAATAGCCAAGACATGGAAGCAACCTAAATGTCCAGCGACAGATGAATGGATAAAGAAGATGTGGTATATATGCATAGACATAGAAAACAAACTTTATGGCTAATAAAGGGGAAAAGGTGGGGGAGGAATAAGTTAGGAGTTTGGGATTAAAATATGCTACTATATATTTATAAAACAGATAACCAACAAGGACCTACTATATAGCGCAGGGAACTATACTCAATATCTTGTAATAACCTATAATGGAAAAGAATCTAAAAAAGAATATATATACAATATATATATACACACACATATGTACACAAATAATATATATAAAACTGAATCACTTTGCTGAAACTAATACACATTGTAAATCAACTATATTTCAATAATTTTTTTCTTTTTTTTGGCCACATCACGCAGCATGTGGGATCTTAGTTCTCCAACCAGGGATCAAACCCATGTCCCCTGCAGTGGAAGCATGAAGTCTTAACCACTGGGCCATCAGGGAAGTCCAATAAATTTTTTTTTAAAAAGATGTGGTATATATATACAATGGACTATTACTCAGCCATAAAAAAGAATGAAATAATGTCATTTGTAGCAACAAATGGATGGACCTAGAGATTATCATACAAAGTGAAGTAAAATGAAGTAAGTCAGACACAGAAACACAGATATATAATATCACTTATATGTAGGATTAAAAAATGATACAAATGGGCTTATTTACAAAACAGAAATAGACTCACAGTCATAGAAAACAAACTTATGGTTATCAAAGGGAAAGGGGCGGGGGATAAAGTAGGAATTTGGGATTAACACATACACACTACTATATATAAAGTAGATAAACAACAAGGACCTCCTGTATAGCACAGGGAACTATATTCAATATCTTGTAATAATCTATAACAGAAAAGAGTCTGAAAAATAATATATATATAAAACTGAATCACTTTGCTGTACACCTGAAACATTGTAGACCAACTATACTTCAATAAAAAAAAATTTTCTTGGAACAAAAATGCTGTGGGATGAATGCTCTCTGACAAAGGAAAGCAACAAAATGGAGCCAAAGGAAGTTGTACAGGGTTTTCTAAAGAAAAGACATTATCAAAGAATAGACATTTTACTGAAAGTAGAAGAAAGTACCATAATCTAAAATGTTTTTAATTAAATCAAAGAGTCAAGAAAAAAATCTTGGATTCTCTACAGCACGTTTGAGTTTAGCTTGGAGAGGAAAGAATGCAGTAGCTTTCTCTTGCATTAGAACAGGTGTGTACAGGCCAAGACTGGAACAAATCAGCAATGCCTTGGGAAGCCCTTCCTGACAGAGCAAGACTGGAAAGAAAGATGATCGATTTGAAGGATACCAGAAACACAGGGGCCACTCAGTCTGAAACCCCTGGAGTTTAAAGCTTGATATTACTGCTTCTTATATTTCTGAGACTCTTGACTTTTGGTGGAGTGAAAAGACCACCAGACACGCAATGAGATCTTGGCTGGAGTCCTGGTTCTGGAGTCAAATGGAAGATACCTCAACATAACTTCCCTTTTCTCATGGGCACTGTGCAGACAATACTCCTTACCTAGTTCAGTTCCCATGAGAGCATTTACATGCAAGGCTTGCCTGTTGGTATCTACTTGTTAAACATTACTCTAGAGAGAGACTCCATTTGAGCCAAAAGATTTTTTGATTAATTCATATTACTCTGAATATTTAATAAAGTATTTTTAATAAGTATTTTGTAAAAAGTTATGGTAAAGCTGTAACTGTTGAAAGCTTGATTTAAGAAAATAGTCAACATCTTATCAGCTCAATTTAAGAAACTCAAGTTATGTATAATCAAAGATCACCATCTAGTGGCCAATTGTACTATAACTTCTAAAGTTAGCTGCAAGCTCCAAAGACTTCAGAGGCTAGAAGGTGTGTGGAAAGCATCCAGCCCTGCCAAGGAGAGGAGCAAAGAGAGATTTGGGGCCCACTAAAAGCATTCAAATTTCAAGTTACAAACAAAATAAACAAAACACGGTGCCCTTCAAACGAATCAACCTTCCAAATCAAGCTTTGGTCTTGGGCCTCTGGTCACTCAGAGTATGAGTGGATAGTTGAATGTGATAAAGTAAAGTGAAAACTATTTTGGAGATAAGCTCAGAGAAATCCAAAACAATGAAGGCCTTTACAATTATCTTGAGCGACTTTGCCTCTCACAAGCAACTTTACAATCGAAAATTTGGTTTCCTTGTGATAGAATTATTTGTGTGTACATCTTGATGATAAGAAATAAAGTTACAAGAAAACATCATTGCCCCACACAATTCTCTTCTAATTAGGCAGCATGAGTTATTGAAAAGGGCATAGTCTTGAGTCAGAGGGCTTTGTTCAAATTCTGGCTTCACTCCCTATTGGCTGTGTGACCTTGAGCATGTTACTTAACCTCACTGAGCCTCACAGGGCTATCGCAAGGATTAAATGAAATAAGGCTTGGAAAGGGCTTATTCTGGTATCCAAAACATAACTGGTGCTCCTCTCACCATTCTCTCACTTAAAAGAAACCATATAATTTAGAAGAAAATAAAGAAAAAGTTTAACTTAAAAAAAAAAAGGGTTTGGATTTGAAGCCAAAAGCTGACTTTTAAATTACATTTTTCTGTTAAAATGAAGATAAGAGACTGTCTAGTAATCATATGACCAAAGTAACAGTGGTTGTCCTGGCTTTGATTGATTCCGTATTTTCTTTCAGGGTGTAATTTTCTTACTGGTAACATGGAAGAAAGAGTTCTATCCACCGTAAAACGAACATAATAGTACAAACCTCACAGGGTGTTGAAAGGATTAAATGAGTTGTTGCATAAATGTCCATAGCTCAGTACCACTTAGTAAGGATACTACTAAGTTTCATTATTACTGGTCTTTGCCTCTCTCGTGGGACATCTGTGAGAATATAATTGCCATTGATTATTTCAGAAATGCCCGCGGGCTTTTGCTACCTTCCTCACGAATCACTCTTTCGCCAAGGTTCTTCCCTAGAAAGACCAGCACTGGGGCTCTCATAAGGTGCCTGTTTCTTTGTACACACTATGCAGATGATTGGTTTTAAAACAAGTCACAGCAGAATTTGCATTTCCAAACGAGAGTTGTATCCTTCAAAGTGCGTGAGAGATTAAAATTCTTGTTGCTCTAATATCCCTCTACTCTGGGAACTTCCCTCACAACCGACTACGTATCCCTTTATCTCAACAGAAGCAAAACGGAAAAAGGATTTTAGTCGAATAGAGAAATAGATTTTTGTGGGTAGCCTGTAGGTTGGTTCTGAGGCAGTTCATGAATATTTCTGAGCAACAGCCAGCATAACTTTGCAAAGTGACAACACAGAAGGAATACTATCATAGGGGTATATTAATTATAAGATGATATTTTAAAGTCGCATCTTAAAGGAGAAAAAAGGTCTATATTCAGAGGCTTAAAGAGCCTGCATCCCTCTTTGTGCCCCTTTCCATTGGCACCTTGCCTGTTCACAGAGTCCTAAAGTTTCGACCCATATTTGGGATATCAGGGTTTTGGGGGGTTTTGTTTTGTTTTGTTTTTGTTTCCCTAAATCACTTTAATGAGACTTTCCGGAGGGGTTGGGGGTGGGTCTCAGGCCCTTGCACACTGACTTGCAGCACCCAGAAGTGGCACAAACGTCCTGTCAGGCCCACGGTTCTAATCTGGGGTATGGAAATTGTTGCTAAGTAAAGCAAGGCAGCTATGACAGGAAGTAAAGCCTTGGCCGGTGGAAGCCTGTGCTGGAGTTCTAGCTCCACTACTCACAAAGCGCTTAATTATTTTGAGCTTCGTTTCCTCACCCGTGAAATGGGGGGACCCGGCCCGACTGGCCTCAGGGGACTGTGATGAGGGCTGGAGCCAGACTGAGAGTGAGAAGGCCCTTTTAAGCATCACGCCCAGAGTCCCTCCCCTGCTCTTGGCACTCACTGGTCCCGTCCAGCTCTGCAAAAGGGGTCTCACCACGCCCAGAGGGCCAGCAGAGCAAAACAGAGATGAGGGACCCTCCGCGGCGGCAGGTGAGGTGGCCCGTGTCAGCCTGGCTGAAGGGTCCCTTCTGCCCACGCCCGACCCTCAGCAGGAAGCCCCAGGCTCACCGAGCGCCTCTCCACACTCCCTTTTTTCCTGCCATTCTTGCCTGGGGTGACATCCAGCGAGCGGTAACTGGGTGGCTTCTCCTCAGGCCAGTTTGGGGAGCGCGAGCGACGGCGGCGGCGGCGGCGGGGCCCCCAATTCCGGGAATGCCTCTCCTTCTCCTCCTCCTCCTCGGAGCTCCAGGAACTGAGCCCGGAGGGCAGGGGAGGGGAGTAGCTGCGGTGCCGGCGCCTCTGGTGTCCCTGGGCGCTGCCCCGGGGGCTGGGCCCGCGGGCTCTCTCTGGGAAGCGGCTCCGGAGACGGGGGCGGTTGGGCGGCCAGCGGGCCTCGCTGGACGAGGGGCCATCGCTGAGGCTGTCCCTGTCTGACCAGGGCGTGGGTGACCCGCGCTGCCTGGAGCCGCGGTGCCTTCCGCTCCGCAGTCGGCCCAGCTCCCTTTGCTCCAGCGCCCAGCGCTGAGGCTCCCGGTCCCGGTGCTCCTGCTGGAAATCAGAGTAGCGGTGCTGCCTTCTCCCCTCCCTCAGATCCCAGGGTCCGGGGGGAGGCGAGGGGAGCCACTGCTGGTGGGAGGAGTTGCTGGTCCTCCGCAGAGACGGCAGGTCTCTGACCAGCGGGGGCAGGTGGATGATTCTGCGTTCCACGACCTCAGAGCCCAGGGAGGACAGCATGCTGCGAGGATGCCCAGATCTGCCTTGGAGGTCAGCCGGCAGAGGCTGGGCTGGGTTGAGGTTCCGCAGCTCTTTCTCCAAATACTCTAGGACACCGTTGGCGATGGGAGGGTGAGCGGTGGTCTGGGTCAATGGCATCTCTGGGAGGCTGGATCGCAGGGACAAATCTGATTGAAAATAAGGAAAAGAACATGCAGAACTGCTGGTCCAAAACACACTCCTCAGAATCAGGGCACCGAAGTGCCACCTTATTAGCATGCATCTACCCCCTCCCATCCTCAGTCGTAAAGATGTCCACCATATTGGTCATGAAGGCCCCAGTGCAGCCCATGCTCCTACCCTTGCCCTTTACCCTCTCCCACCCCAAATCTCTGGCAAGGTTTACCTCGCTGCAGCAGTGGATTCATTGGATAAGATGAAAACTGGGAGCTCCTGTCCGCCCCCCAGTACAGGGGTTTTTCGATCATCTGAGGGCCTAGGGCCTGAGCCTGCTTCATGTTGCGTTGGTGGGCCAGGGCTGCAGGGGGAAAAGGAGAAATGCAGACCCTCAGCCAGGGCAAGGCCCACACCTCCCACTTCACTTCTCTCCACCTAGCAGCCACTTTCTCTCTTCGAAGTTTATTGTGACCTCTCTCGCATGGGAGTAAGAGTTAAGGGAAGTAGTGAATCAACTATTCCCTTGGCAAGGAGCTGGGAATAAATTCCCCAGCCAACACTGCAACTCCTGCACATTAGGAAATATAATCTTAAAACCTGACTTCCTAGTCTTGAAAACATTTCATTGTTCTGCCCATTTCCAAGGTCACCTAAAATGTATAGGTAGATGCATAGGTAGATTCATTAGCAGGCAATGAAATTTCAGGCCATAGGCCAAATATAGAAGGTACAGATGCAAAGGGCTTAGAGGAGGCTGTTAGTCAGGGGCTGCTTGGGAGGACTGCCTGCTCAGAGTGGAAAAAGAGGACGCAGGTGCTGAGGTCAATGGGCAGAATTACTGGTAAAGGGAGAGGGACTGAAGAACGTTTCTAGCTGGTAATGCCAGCCCTGGGTGGGAGAAAACCAGGGGGAAGAAGGCAGAGAATGCAAAAAAGTTGAAGTGGATCCTTTCTACTCTTCTCCTCACTTTATTAAGTATTGGGGTTTTCCCTAAGTAGGGGGAATCTCTAATGGGTCCGGTAGAGGCAGAGAAGGGAGAAGGGAAATACCATTTCCTTTCAGGGCAAAGAAAATAATAGAAAAAAGCAGCACAAGGGATCCATAGAAATGTTTCTCCAGTCGCTTAGGTGCAGCTGGTCTGAAGCACACAACCCACAGCAAGTACAAATTAAAAACAAATGCATCTAGTTGTTTTTGTCCGTGAATTTCTATTTTGAGGTAATTGTGACCAAGTGCACATGTCTCCCAAGCTCCCTGTCTATCCATGCATGTAGGAAATGTACTTGTGTGCTTAAGTGCAGGAAGTGCCTGCCAGCCTGGCATTCTCACCTCCTCCTGGGTTCCCCAAGCCCTGTGGCCACCCCTAAAGCAGCAGGGCTCTGCCAGAGGCTTCCTCTTACCACAGTAGGAAGAGGTAGAAGACAGGCATTCTGGACCCAGCTGCATAGGTTGGGGGATTTGCTGAGGCCAGCAGCTAAAGGGCCATCAGGAAGGCCACCCAGTGGCTCTAGTATGAAACCAACTTCCAGCACAATAGGAAGTGGTTTCAGCCAAGCCCCCAAAAATGTTTGGAGCCCCAGCCCTGATGGTGAGTCACAGCCCAGCATGGAGGAAATCAGATGCAAACTTAAAGCAGCTCACCCAGCTGCCACATCTTCATGCCAAAGGACAGCACTCCAGACCCACTAAAGATAGGTTCACTTGCTCAGCACTTTCCTCTCCCTCTTGCTAACAGATGCCTCCCCCAGCTCCCTATACACGATATCTTCAGCGCACACAATGCCCTCCTTAATATGCGCCAGTCACTTTACATGAGCTAACTAATCCTCAGAGGAATCTCTCAATATGAGAATCAGATGAGGAAGTTAGGCTTACAGAGGTTACCTTCCCAGCCCAATGTCCCACAACTGGTGACTGGCAGAGGCAGCATGTGACCCGGTGTCTGTCTGCCACTCAAGCCTGTACTCTTTCTGCCAAACCACAGAGTCCCCAGACTCCTTTATTTATGTGATAAAGCAAAAAAAAAAAACAAACCTAAAAACAATAAAAACCCTTCTCTAGTGGTAGTGCCTCACTTTATTTCTCTCCACTCAGCACCACACCATTCAAAACCCACTTCAGACTAACCTCTGCTTCCAAGGCCTGGGGACATCTGATTCCATTGGGAACAACCCTACCCACCCCCTGCCCCTCTGACTGAATCTTGGTTTCCTCCAGATGATACCATTCCCCCTTTGGGCCACTTCCTTCTTCAACTCCTCCAATTCAATAGGAGGGAAAAGGAGAGTTGGGCTTAACTCCTTGCTCCCCAAATGACTTTTTAATTAATGGGACCCCCTGCAGAGATGACTCCCTAGAGACCCTTCCAGATCCTCCACACGCTTTCCTGTCAGATTTTTACATATTCCTAAGATTAACACACCTGCTCCCTTCTTAGCTGCCACAAACTTTTTCCCAGGGTCCCTCCCTTCCCTGATGCACTAGAACTGATGAGATGGGAGTGGAAAAATACAGCGTCTGAGCTTCTCCCTTGCCCTCCTGTCCCTGGAAACAGCTCCATGGGGAAGTCTAGGCTATCAGGTGTTTCTATTGCTCACCTAATGGGGAATCAGGCGATAAAATAAGAAACATGGAGAAATGAACAAAGCTTCAAGACTCCTAATAAGTTATCTCTGAACCTCAGTGGTGTAAAGTCTGCCTTGGTCACCTTTAACGCGCTAGTTATATATACAGACTCCTGGACCCTGCTCGCAGACTGACCTTCAGTCTAATACAAGGTAAGAAAATCCACGTTTTCAACAAGCTCTCTGATTTTAATGCAGGGAGTCGAACTGGAGTTGACTATTGTGGATTCTCAACAACATTCTGAGAATTATGGTCCTCAGGGATAGGTTAAACACAGGCTTTGAGGGTCACGTGGACTTCAACTTGAATCCCAGCATGTATTAGCTGTGTAAGTTTGAGTGAGTTTCCAGAGTGTCTGAGCCAAATCTCCTCATATCTGAGCTGGGGATAATACTACCTACTTCACAAAGTTGTTGAAGTTAAATGAGGTAATGCACATGAAATGCCTAATAGCTCATGGCTCTCACTGTTACTGTTAAAATAAGTCGCTTCTTTCACCTTAGATCTCATAGAAGACAAAAAGTACACATTTGGAGACTAGACCACCAAAAGCATATTCATCCTCATTTCTGAGGAAAACCCAGGGCGTGTTCTTTAAGAAGACCCTTTTGTGGCAGAAATAACACTCAACACCTCCCCTCCTGCAGAGACCTGCAGCCAGCATCCTCTGTGTGCATCATCCATGGTGCCCCTGAGGACCTCCAACTTCTTACTATTCCTTACCACCCCCTCCCTGCCCTTACAGTGTGTTCTTCGCCCTCTCTGACCCATGGTCACACATTCCCTTTTTTTATACATATACTGGCAGTATACACAGTATACCAAATTGACTGGCAGTCCTTCCACTGACATCCTCAGCAGCATCCTAGAATCTCATGCCCCTTGAATTTTTGCCATTTCAGCTTTAGGAAACCACCAGTCAATGCTTCCTGGACCCACACTGGCTGCACAGTCAGGCAACTGACCTCATATAGCCCTTCTCGCAATGTGCGTAGATCTCCTTGACTGATCTAGCGACCCTGCTTCCCTCCTCCAGAGCAGCAGTTTAAACTTCTCATGTCTTCCTCTCCCTATGAACTTTCAGCTAATGACATGTCTTTGCTGAGGAAGAGGAACAAGCCCTGGACATGGAATCAAGAGACCTAGGTCTAGTCCAGGGCTCATCACTAACAAGCTGTGTGTAACTGTGGAAAAGTCTCTCTAGGCCTCACTTCCCTCAGCTGAGGGGATGGGGAGGTGGGTGGCATAGATCAGAGATTCTCCGTGTGGCCTATAGCCCACTGCAGGGTGCGCCTAGGGGTTCTGTGGGGAGGAGGGTCAACAACCAATCTAGGGATGGAAGTTGTCGCTCCAGTTCCCACGGAAAAAAAATAAGATTCAGTGTCAATAACTTTCTTCTTTAAGTTCTACTGTAGGTTGTTTACTAGTACTAAGTGAATTACCAAGGATTACTAAACTTTGGTGTCATTTTCATTTTTCTCCTCTCTGGTCCTCTGTTAACTCTCACTGGAAAGTAGGAGCAGGTTGGGGAGGTGGGCTGTGGTCTCGGAAGCTCAAGAATCACTGGCATCGTTCTCGAAGCTGCCTTTTGCATCTAGAATTTTGATGTGCTGAAATCGAGACAGGCTGGTGTGAGCTCGCTCCCTCAGCTCCTTCTCTGACACTTTAATCATCTTCCAGGTGTTAACAACTGCCTCTCTCTCTTCAGAGGGCAGGCTTCCTTTTCCTTTTCTGTCTAAAGGTAATCCTTTCACCGTAAGCCTGATGTCTCTCCCACTGGCTCCATCCCTTCTGAGTCATCGCCTTACTTCACAATGCTTCCCTTCACTCTCTTTCTGTTGGCCTTGGTTCTCTGCCTACACATATGCTTAGGGTTACCTTATTCTAAAAAAAAAATCAACGATCACATACACCCTCTTCCCCACCCAAGAGCTTTCCTTGACAACTCCTGCCCCCTCTATGTAATCTCCTCTTATCACCAAATTTCTCAGGACAGACTCCCCAAGTGACTCACTTTGAAAGTGATCTCATCTGCTCAAGTTCAGGGATCTTTCATTTGTGGCCCACATTTCTTTATTTTACCAGTTCTTCTAAATGACCTCTAACCACTTAGGAGAAACCACTTTCTCCCAGAACCTGTTTATCAGCTTACTGACAGTGGATACATTTATCGTTTGTGCTGACTGAGTCCCTAGCCCTGACTGTTTTGAGTACCCCACAGACCTAGGGATTCCAAGAAAGTATCCTGGGAGAGTTTCTCTCATCTCAGTCTGCATATTTCTGCTCCAGTGGCAGTGACTTCTACGTGGCATCTCTCCCAGAGGCCTCTGAACGGTAGGGAGCTCCGTGGCCCAATATTGAGTTCTCTGCTATTTTTCTTCTCTTGAAGGAGTTCATTGGTATCTCAGCCAATCCCATAGTGATCTACACAGATAGGTCGTGGCAGCCTCTCTCGTGGGAAATTCAGGCGCTCATAAGTCAGATAACCATGAATACGACGCTGCACTACTTCTGCTACTTACCAGCTGTGTGACTCCTCTGACCTTCAGTCTCCTCATGGTTAAATAATGATGATACCTGCCTTCTAGGGTTGTGAGGATTCAAAAGGGAAATATATGCAAAGGGCCCACACACACCAGACATCCAATAAAAGTTAGTTCTCTTTTCCTGTAAGACAGCAACCTCAGAACATAGGCCTGAAACTAGACTCAGACCATTGACCTTCTTGACCTTGTAGATTAGGTTTTGTTTCTGTCTTAACAGCCAATTTCTTATTTTTTTCTTTTAAAAGTTTTCTTTTCAAATAGACCAAAATGATAAGAGTGGTTATATCTGGGTGCTTAGATTAGTCTTTTCATTTTCCTACATGTCAAATTTTCGACAATGTAATACTTCACTTATATCATCAGGAAAAGGAAATGTTACTTTAAAAACAAAAAAACCTCCTTCCATTTAAAGCTGTTGATTCCATCTCTTTAGTAAGGAAAGATCTTTGTAGAATAATTCTTTTTCTTTTGCCTTCACCAAATTTTTTATGGCATGTCACAATTCTGTTTTAAAAGGTCAAACTTAAGCCCAAAGAAAGATCACATTAGAGCAAGATCTTCTTCTGCCCCCTCTTTCCTTTGTCTAAAAATGAGGCTCTCGAAGTGTGGCCCCCAGACTGGCAGAATTGCATCACCTGTGAACTTTTGAGAAATATAAATTCTCAGGGCCACCCAAGACCGATTAAATCAGAAACTCTGGAGATGGAGGCCTCCAGGAGATCCTTAAGTTTGAGAATCCCTGCTCCAACACCTCTCTCTTCTCATCTGTTCTTTTCAAGTCATCTTTGAGGAGTGGCCTTCTCTCTCACAGCTCTATGCAAATCACTCCCTCTAGCCACCTCGTGTCCAAGCAAGGTCAGTGTTGGGAGCAAATGCTGGAGCACAGGCACATCAGGGCCACTGATATGTAGGCAGAGACACCTGAACGAAGCCTTAGGCAGGCTAGGAGGTGAACAGGCAGAAGTCCTCCCACTTTGCTCCATAGCTTCCCTGAGCATAATTTCCTGGGCTGAGGCCAAAGACCTCTGAGCCTCTGACGGGAGAAGGGCATGGAGGAGAACCTGGAAGAACCCAAGGTTTTGACCTGGGCATATGAAATGGATCTGTCTGGGGCACTAGGCTCCTGCACCACCCCACCGCACTGCTCGTCCGTCCCCCCTCACCTTCCTCGGGGCAGCAGCAGCGGTCGGGACAGCAGGGGCAGCGGACGTAGCAGCAGCAGTACTGAGGACAGCACTGGCACCAGCACACTCCAATCAGCAGGAGCAGAAGGAGGGCCCCCAGGATGATCAAGATCACTGTCAGCCAGTCTGCAGGAGAGAAGCCGGGCAGGGATTGAACTAAACATGCAGGTGCATGCTTCAGGTTGTAACGTTGTAGAGGTCTGGTCGACACAGCTCTTGAACTATAGGTTAAGGGTGAGCAACATACAGGCAAAAAAAAAAAAAAAAGTTTATCTTTGGTAAGGGAACTTCAGAGGCTGGCTACCGACAACAATAACCTAGGCTTGCTGTGTTTCTGGTTTTCTTTTTTTTCTGTATGTAAAAGTGTCACCGTGGGGTGGCCGAATAGAAAGCTCCAGGAGCACTTACGCAGGACAATGAGCTTCACTTCCTTATCTGGGTCTCCTGACGTGTCCCCTGGAGCCTCAATGGTGCAATAATACACTCCATGGTCCCACCACATCACTTCATTAATCACAAGATCTGCTCCTGCAACAGGGGAGGGGAAGGTGCCAGTGGTTAAAGGAGAGGGATCTGATCTATGGTCGCTTCAAGTCCCCAGCATTGTACTTCCACATCCCAAGAGGGCCTCTCATAGTTCAGAGAAAGGCCTCAATTCCTTCGTTTGAGACTCTCTTCTTTCTCCAAACAATAGAAAGGTGGCAGAACTTACCATTCATTGAGCCTTACTAGGTACCTTGAAAGGATTTTGGATACATCACCTCATTTACTTCCCAAAACAACTCTAAGTGGGTGAGGTAGAGATTACCGGCTATCTCCCAATGTCTATTCTCCCCTTCTCTCATGATCATAGAAGTTTTGGTCACGTACATGGCCATCCAGAATAAAATCACTATTTCCCATCCTCATTTACAGATGGACACGGACATGTGACTCAGTTCTGGTGGACACAATATAAGCAGAAGTGTCACATGATGGCTCCCAGGAACTTTTTTAAAAACAGTTTAGGAACTTCTTTGCCCCTTTCTTCTTCAACTCTGTTATCTGGAAAGCAAATGTGATGGCTGCCATCTTGGACCATGAGGAAGGAGATGACATTCTTGGTGAGCTGGAAGGAACTTGGGTACCTGAGGACATAATAGAACAGACCCACCACACTAGTTCTCGTCTGTGTACCTCCAAATTTATACATGAGCGGAAATAAACTTCTTTATTGTTTAAGTCACTAATATTTTGGGCTTTTGCTTACTTGCAATCAAACTTAATCCTGATACAGTGGGTAGGATTATTAGCTGCATTTCAGATGAGGAAACTAAGACTAGAGGAAGCTAGAACAGAGAGAGGTAACAGAGGTAGGTTCAAACTCATGTCTCTGCCCCAAAGCTGGTGCCCTTAACCACCAAGCTCTACCGTCCTCTCCTAACTGGGTGGAAAACTCCACAGCCTGGATTCCTCACAAGCTGGAAACACATACTTCTGAATCCTGAAAGGATAGGTGAGATGAACTTGAATAATAAGTAAGGATGAAATGCCAATATTTTAAGAGTAAAGGTTACTCAAGAAAAGAATTTCAGTTTTCACGAGCACCAAGCATCTACCCCATTAAGATAGGTGAATGTTATGTTCCCATTTAGTAAATGCAACAAATGTTCACTAAAGACCTTTTGTGGGTCCAGCACTATATCAGACTCTATGGAAGGTCAAACAAGACCTATCTCTGTCCTCAAAGCGCTTAAAGTCCAGTCAAAGGCATCGGGGCAGCTCCCACGTCCCTGCTACTTCAGCCACAGTAAGTACCAGAGGACACCTTCAAGTTCTTAAAGACCTCAGTTATAGACTTGCCCCTGCTCAGCTGGCAGTCGTAGCTGCAATCCTTTATTATCTCTTTGTCAAGAAATATTTACTGAGGAAATGAAACAAACATGCAAGGTCACGCACCATTGGAGCTAACTTCGACTTCTGTTTCCTTCTCTTTCTACGTCAATCCCTACGGTTTTTTCCTACCCCATGATTTTCCAAACCCACTGCCTTTCCCAGAAACAAGCTTGCCCCAGACTTGGAAGAATGGTGAAAGTGCTTAGGAAGAAATTCTCCCTCCAAGGTTAATGTGTGTTATAAATCTGCCCCAATTTTATTAGAGGCATAAGGATTATTTCAGGGATGTCAGAGTAATGAGGACATTCAGATATGTTAATATTTTAAATTATCCAAGAACTGATTTGACAGGGTCTTCTCAAATGATGCAAACACAGGCATAAAAGTATCGGAATACAAGGGCTCCAAGAAGTCACAACAAGCCTGAGGTTAAAAATTAAGACCAAGGGGAAATGCCGCTTTCCCATGGGAGTAAGAAGGAGGCAGAGTTTGACCCAAACGTGGTTGGGAGGGGAAGTAGTAGACAGTGCTGTGCAAAACTAGAAAAAAAGACGGAAAATCAGGGACTATCCCCTATGGGCGCTTTCATCCTTTAAACTTTGGGGTCAGATCGGAGCTAATTCTGTGGGCTCTGGAGAAAGCAGAGTCACCCTGAACCTCTGAGGCTGCACCTAGAAACTGGAAAAGGATAGATGTTCCCTAAGGCTGAGCATTCAAGGGTTGACTTGGGAAGGTCTGAGGTTGAATGTAAATGGATCAGACTTATGTATTATAGCCAAAGTATTATACACAAAGGTGGAAGCAATTTTTAAACTGGCTTGATCTACCTCAACAGTCAAAGAATATTCACTGATTTCCTCACATTGTTGCTAAGAGTACCCTGAGTGGCCTTCTAGGTGTATTCTCCCGCTTTTTTTTTTTTTTCACTTTTAACCAGCCAATATTTATTTAACACTGCACATAAAGCTCATTGAAATACGCTCTGAATTCTGTGCCAATAATCCATTGCAGCAGTCCTGGATTATAAAACAGGAATGTGGGGCACTGACGCATCCATTCAAAAGTGTGTGGAGTGATCATCATGGAAGTTTACTGCACACTTAATGTTTGCTAAGTGCTTTATACGTATTATCTCACTTAATCTTGACAACTCTCCATGAGATACGTGCTACGGCAAGTCCCATCTTACAGAAATTGAGGCTAAAAAAAAATGGAACGGACTTGCCCAAGTTCACACACCCTGTAAGTGCAGAACGGGGACCAACACCTGAGTCTGACTCCAGAGAACGGGCTGACCACTACTCTGTACTCCCACAAAGAATGCATATGCTTTAGACATAGCTCTCAGGTATCACATTTGATACTCACTTTGGTGTGGGGAGACAGAGGCCATTATGCCCATCTTTCAGATGTGGCAACAGAGGCCAGAGAAAAGAATGGATCTGCTGCTGGTCACTAAGCAAGGGAGTGGAAGCATGGGGGCACCCACCCTGTCTTTTGATTCTAAGCACAACGCTCTTTCCTCTACCAATGGAGGGCGAGGGTCTAAGGTGGCCATCTACTTGGAAACCCCTATTTCCTTAGATTTGGGCAACAGAAGTAGCCAGAGGGGAACTCAGGGGCCTGGGGTTCGAGCAGGCCCTGAGAGCAATTTGTGGAAGGAATCAAGGGAGCCTGAGCCAGACGTTAGACCTGCATCTTGGAAAAGCAAAGGGAAATCACCCACTCCCTGACCTTTAGCCAAAGCTGTAGGATGTCTTCTTGCCTGAGACCAGCTTCCAGGGTAATGACTTCGGATGGTATAGCACAGGCTGTGTATTTGGCACTTTCCTCAAAAAATGAAAGTGACCAAGTAGACCATCAGGCAGCAGAAAAAAAGGGAAATCCCCACAATGACTCAGACCGCTGGGCCTGGTCTACACACCTCTCCACCCCCAGTTCCCTGCTGCCTCCACACTCACGGTTCTGGATGGTGATCTTGCGCTGCCGGTAATCCACCCCCAGCACGGGCTCGTTCTGCCCCCGCCTCTGGGCCACGATGCGCACCTCCCGCTGGCTGTCATTGCAGTCATTGGATGGGTCCTGGCCCAGGGATAAAGCCGCCTGGTATGCTGGGGAAAGAGTACACACCTACGTCACACAGCAGTGGGGAATTCCCATGAAGAAAGGTGCCCTTAGTGGTTTCTGGAGCAATGAATGTTCTCAGTTTTTCCCGAGCCTATGCATCCCCATGAAGATTCTGATTCTGGAGTGGGGATCTGAGATTCTGCATTTTTATGAGCTCCCAGGTGACACCAGTGACCCACACTTTGAGCAGCAAGACTCCAGACCCCTCTAATAGGCCATCATTTCCAAATCCTGACTGCATCCCCATCTCCCACCCCAGTTTCCCTTGCCTCATTTTCAAAGTCACCCCAGAATCTGCTCCCATATGGTTCATCCACCTGCCCTCACAATAAAAGTTTTGAGAGCTGTTAAATCTGCTGATGATAAATGCCTACTAGCCGGTCCCTCCTACCTTCCCACTTAATGCAGGCATTTTAAGAGTAACCCCCAGGAAACAATGCCTCAATTTAGAGAGGGGTGTCTTGGGGACAAGGTCAGGCTCTGTGGGTGGCTCAGACAGTTAGGTTTTGGAGTTCATATTGTAAGATATTAGGGCTAAAAAAGGTAAAGCTGATGTCTCCCCTTGCTTTTCCTCATCTCAGGAAGCTCAGTTCCTTCCTGTGAACAGGGTATCTACTACTATTCTCCGAATTTCTAACGGTTAATTGTCCCAGGCTGGTGGTGGGGATCAGGGTTCCTTTGTTTCTTGAGAGAGGCAGAGGTGGGCAGCTAGGGAAGAGCTTTGGCTCCAGACAGCAGGACTGACGTGAGTAGGGCAGCTGTTACTGAGAGGCAGGACTTGGCTAAGCATGGGGAGAGCTGCACAGCACTCAGGGATGTCCAACAATGAACAGGCTGCCTGTGGCCGGGGAGCTCTCCAGCACTGAGAGTGTTTAGTCCACAGAGGACTGACTGTCCACCAGGAAGGCTGGCTCTAGAAGGGAGTGTGGCAGTGGGCGGGAGGCTCACAAGCGACCACTCCTCATGCGTCATTGGGGGGCGGGTAGGAGCCTTCTTGCCTGCGTTCGGAGGAGGTGGGGGTGATGAGAGGCAGACCTACATCCTCATCTTAGCGCATGGGTGGGCAACCAGGAATGAACTAGGAGTCACAACTTGCTCTGCCTTTTATTTAAAGTCTAAGCTGCCTTCATTTATTTTAGAACAAGGTGAGACATAAATTTTTAAATAAATAAATATTATGTGACCCTGAATAAGTTATTTCATCTACCTGGCCTCCGTTTGTTTATCTATAAAATGAGGGGACAGTATTAAGTGATCTTTCTGGCTTCTCACTATAAGGATTTGTGATCCTAAATAATTCCTACACCCTAATGGCGGTACATCACAGAAGGACTCCGGGAGAGCAGGGGGGAGGGATGAGGGCACTCACATGCAGAGTAGTAATCAAAGATGGGGTCCTTGCAGAAGGACTTGAAGCGCCACGTCACCACCACATCCTGGAGCTGGGCAGAGGTGGTGTAGTCACATTTGAGAACGACGGAGGCAAACAGGGTGACATAGCGCTCCGTGTGCTGGACTGTCACCAGCAAGGACACACACCCTGCAGCCAAGAGCAGGAGACAATGCTGAAGGCAGACCTTAGGTAGGTCTCTAAGGGGTGACCTACTTCTATTCACGGGGCAATAAAAGCATTGCACACAAGCAAACACACCGCCTGACTGGTTGGGAGCAGCTCACAAGCTGTCTGTGTTCTTACTTAGCCTGGGCAGGGTTGGGACGGAAACTGCACAAACACCCTGGAGGAGATGGAGGAGAAAAAGAGCAAAAACCATGACTCCCAATGTGTTCCCAGTCCATAGGGAGTGATAACACATCCAACAATGATAAAGAAACGATATTAAAAGAAGGCCATGGGGCTTCCCTGGTGGCGCAGTGGTTGAGAGTCTGTCTGCCGATGCAGGGGACACGGGTTCGAGCCCTGGTCTGGGAGGATCCCACATGCCGCGGAGCAACTGGGCCCGTGAGCCACAACTACTGAGCCTGCGCGTATGGAGCCTGTGCTCCGCAACAAAAGAGGCCGCGACAGTGAGAGGTCCACGCACTGCGATGAACAGTGGCCCCCGCTTGTCACAACTAGAGAAAGCCCTCGCACAGAAATGAAGACCCAACACAGCAAAAATAAATTAATTAATTAATAAACTCCTACCCCCAATATCTTCTTAAAAAAAAAAAAGAAGGCCATGTATGTACTGGAGTGACTTTGCTAATATATATAATTTTTCATGTCACTTCTCTTCTTAAAATGTTTTCCCATTTCCCTAAGGATAAAGTTCAGCCTCTGTACCCTGGCCTAGGAGGCCAGTCACGTCTGCCTTCAGCCTTTCTCTGTGGCATCATCTCCCTTCATGCCCACCCCCACTCGGGGCTTCAGCCACTCTGGACTTGCCTCAGTCCTTCCCGTGCTAGGACTGCTGTCTTCCCCAGGTGCTCCCACATGTACATCTCTTGGCTGGAGCACTCTTCCACATCACCAGCAGCCTCTCCACTCCCTTCACCAGGCTAAGTACTACTTATTTCTTAGGTCTTCAGCTGCACCCTTACCTCCTCAAGAAGCCTCCTCTGACTACAAGTCTGGGAGAGGGGCTTTCCTCTGTTTTCCCAAAGTGCCTCATCCTACCCCCAGGCAGAGCATTTCACACTTCTGGGGATGGCCTGTCTACTGTAGGCTCTGAGAAGGCCAACTGGGTTCGCCTCTGACTCACTGTTCAAACACAAGAGCCTCATACTGTGCCTGTCACCTCCTTGGCACCCAACAAATGTTTGTTGAATAAATCATGGAATGAATGACCAGTGAAAATTGGCAGTTCAACTGGTCAACATAAGCATAAAGAAAATTAAAAAATGATCAGACTGTGACAAATTTTATCATGAAAGACTTGAAGGAACTAACCATTTTTCTTTTTACTTTTTAAAAACTTTCTCCCCTCACCCTCCAAATCTACAGATATACTGAAAGCTCCAAGTGTGTGTTGATGAGGAACCAGATGGCACAGAAATGTCAGGTGGGACTCTGACATGGTCAGAAGTCCACACATAACCAGCATCTTCAAATGTTCCTATGTCAATATGGATTGTAGGCCAAGTTATAGTGGGCTTCTCATAGGAGGTTTAGTGTAGAGCAGTAGTATTCAAACTTGAGCATGCACCACCAGGAGGACTCGTGACAGCCCAGATCACTGTCAGCAGGAGTTTCTAATTCAGTAGGACTTGGGTGGGACCCAAGAACTTATATTTCTAACAAATTTCCAGGAGTTGCTGATACTACTTTGATGGGTACCGTACTTTGAGAACCACTGGTGTAGACTAGCTAAAGTAAACCCAGGCTTTGGACTCAGATACAATTGGGTTCAAGTCAAAATGTACTACTCACTTGGACATTGGACAAGTTATTTACTCTCTCTGAGCTTGTGTTTCCTCAGCTATGAATGGAGATTATAATAGTACTAACCCAATGAGGTCCTTGCAAGAATGCAGTGAGATAACCCACTCCTGGCACTTGGCATGGTACCTGGCAAGGTGCTGGCATATATGCTGCCATGTTAGTGACACTGTATGAGTCTTTTTCCTTTTTTCCCTAATTATGAGGGCCAAGGAGAAAGGGGTTCAAGCTGGGAGTCCCTCCAATAGAGTTCTCAGGTAGAGCTACCTTCATTTTGACTAACTCCCATAAACAAAATAAATACAGTCACCCCTGTTATAGAGCAGCTGGGTGAGCCTGGCTCAACGGCCAGAGCCACATGGTTCTGGGTCCTGCCTCGCCTTCTGGACACAACCCTCGTAAGACAGCCACCATGGTTTGTGATGGCCACCAGCAGCCACTTTTCTCATGTCCACAGAGAGGTAGCAGAATGT
The DNA here is from genome assembly GCF_008692025.1 of Phocoena sinus. Taxonomy (NCBI): domain Eukaryota; kingdom Metazoa; phylum Chordata; class Mammalia; order Artiodactyla; family Phocoenidae; genus Phocoena; species Phocoena sinus. Next base: position 77,049,719 of record NC_045766.1, on the reverse strand, counting down.
TGCTTGGGACAGGCTCTGGTCCCCAGAAATGACCTGAGCCATCTCCAGGGCTGGGCTGTAATGAGGATGTGCCAGTGACAGCCATGCTAGGGAGAGGGTCTGCAGCAGTGTGGGGGAGACCTGTGGGTGGGAAGCATCATAGAAGGAAGAGATTTAAGCTAGACCCTAAAACCCAAGTAGGATTAAGATGATACGTGAGGGCTTCCCTGGTGGCACAGTGGTTGAGAGTCCGCCTGCCGATGCAGGGACACGGGTTCATGCCCCGGTCCGGGAAGATCCCACATGCTGCGGAGCGGCTGGGCCCGTGAGCCGTGGCCGCTGAGCCTGCGCGTCCGGAGCCTGTGCTCCGCAACGGGAGAGGCCACAACAGTGAGAGGCCCACGTACCGCAAAAAAAAAAAAAAAAAAAAAAAACATGATACGTGAAAAATAGGGAGAGGGCAGAGAGACTCATTGTGTCAGGATGGAAGAAAGGAGTGAGCAAAGGCCCTTATCAGGAAGGGGCAGTTCCTTGGAGAACCTGGAGGGAACCAACCCAGCTGGTGCCTCTGGCTTTATAGACAGAGGATAAATAAGGCGAGCTGGTAGTGGGGAGTAGGAAGTGGGGAGATGGGGTGGAGTGTAAACTGCACTCCAGAGTCTATTTCCAGTTAATGGATAATCACTGAAGGCTTTCCTGAAGAAGAGTAGTAAGGTGAAAGTGATGTTTTTAGGAAGATGGATAACTTCCTTATTTAGTTGTGAATGGAAAAAGAACATCACTTTGAAAATAAGCCTTGAGGAGTTTGGGGGAAATAGCTGCTGTCTCTACTAGCTGTAGTGTTCCTGGAAATCAATCCAATCAGAATGGAAGAGCTAATGACTAGTATCTCAAGCCTAACAAGGATTATTTCATAATCTGATTTTTTATTTTTGCTTCTCCACCTTCACCACCTCTTTGGTTTTTTCCAGAACTGACCTGAAGTAGGCCTTGGAGCTTTTACCCAACACAGCTTTAACTGAATACCAGAAGCAGCTACAGGTAAGATTTGACAATGAATAGGATGGCACTGTCAACACTAGCTTATTTTGTTCAGTAACACGCATGGATTGGAATAGAGAGAAAAACATTGAATTGTGGTGTAAACAAAATCTTAGGTTCACAAAGCACTTTCAAATATTTTCATTTACTCCCTAAATATGAGCCCTGGGAGGAAACAAGTTGTGCCGGTGCATACACAGCAAATCTCGGATTGGATAAGGCAAGTGGCTTGACTGTGGTCATTCATTTTCTAAGGGGGTTGGAGCCAAGATTCTGCCCCTGAGCAGTCTCTTGCCATTCTACCTGGCTATTCTTTAAATAAAGGAAGATGTGTGGTATTCAATAGCTTGCAAATAATCACAGCATATGGGGCCAGGCTACACGAGCAATAATTAATATACAATGGGCAGCAGTTACTCTAATACCGTGATTAATAAGCTACATGTTCTTTATTTTGCTGAATGGTAATTCAATACAAATGACAGTTTATTCAAAGGACTCCAGTCAACATTATTTGTATAGAGGTGGAATATCTGCAGGGGGGTAGTGCAGGTTTGCTGGGAGTCAGAGAGGGTATTTGGTTGGAGCCAGAAGTTGCTCTGGGGTAGCTTTGAAGATGGCTGAATCTGACACCCTGAGGCAGAAGAATGGGGACAAGGGTGATCACCTTCATTACCAAATGCGCACTCAGCTTCTTTTCCATGAATGCTCTTGTTATGGACAAAGCACACGTGGGGTGACTTGACTCACCTTTACCAATGTCAGCACTGGCTTTGTTGCCTGCTATTTCTCTTTTATCCTCTCTTTAATTTCATGCCTTACGTGAATTTCAAGCCTTGAAATACGCCAGGTTCCCACATATCTGACCATATTGAGCTCCTTCACACTCCCTCCAGCGGTCTGTTGGCCCTACAGCATCCTGTACAGCTCCCAGACCTTCACCCCTCGCCCACCCTCACATGGAGAGTGGAGGAGAGTCTCAGGCCAAAAGGTACCGAGCAACCAGCAAACCCTTCTCCCTTCTTCTCAGCTGTTGCTCTGGGTTTCAGCATCTACTGTGTACCAGGTGATGTACATACATCGTCTCTAATCCTCACAAAATTCCCTAGGGTGGGGTCAGCCCTGCTCATATCTGTGGGCAAAAGTTCAGAGACGATAATAAACCAAGCCCTCTCAGCCCCAGGATTTGAACTCGGGTCTTGCTCACACCAAATCCAATCATTCCTAAGAAGGCAAGCCTGACTTTCCAAGTAGAAGTCAGGCACTGGACACTCAAAAAGCAGGAGGAATTTCCAGATTGGGAGGAAGAGAGAGGAACTAGCAAGACAGACCATTTCAAAGGCAGAAACCTCCTATCTTTTCCTTTAGCCTCTAATTTCTCTGTAAAACTAACCACACTGGACACGCACACTACTAAGCAGGTCAAGTTTTCAAGGAGAGACTAAGGGCAGCGGAATCTGGGCTGAAAGTATGAAGAGATTCAAAAAGATAAGTGTCCTGTTTATATGTGTCCTGGTTGCATCCTTGCTCTTTTAAACCTGGTACTACGGGCTTTCAAATTCTTAAATTTTCTTTCTGTTCTTAAATTCCCTTCATCCTGTGGCATCTCCTTCTCCCCAGTTCATCACCATCTAATTGCCTAGTTGTGTCTATAATTTTCTCCTGAAAACATGAATTCTGGAGACTGATTTTCTGAGTTCAAATTCTGCCTCCACTCCCCTGCTAGCTAAAAGACCTGACAAGTTAGTTCCAAACTACAGTTGTTTCTATATATGCAAAATTGGGATGATGATAATACGTGCCTGGTAGGGTAATAGTGAGGGTTAAATGAGATAAATATGTCCAGCATTTAGCAAAGAGCCTGGCACATAATAGACACTCAATAAACAGTAGCTATTACTTGTATCATTTGTTCTTATCTTGCCCACTTCAAGAGGTTGAGAGCAATTGAGAACAGCATGCACAAGCATTTTGAATGAATTAAAATGATACAAATGTAAGCTATCATTACTGCCTTCTCTTTGCAAAATGAGTTAGTGCATTAAAAGCTTTTAAAGCTGCGTCTTACCTGGCAAACCCATTCACAGTTTGTCTCTGTGAAAGAGGAAGGGAGATCTGTAAGGGTGGAAAGGTAACTTCAGATGAGATAGCAGAGCTCATGGGAAGGAGGGAAGGAGAAGGGGATTCTCTGTTTCCCGCCATGAGGTACTTTCCAAGACTATACTGCTAAGCAGAGTGGGGACTACCATCCCGCGTTGAAGTGGAAGGTAAATATACCAATAAAAAAAAAAGAGTATCTTTACAACTAAATGCCATGTGTTCCCATATAGATGCAGATCTTTGCACATTTATTTATTCAGCCTGTCTTCCCTGTGTAATATCAGAGTGGGCAAGATGTTTTATAGTTTCTAGAACATATTATCCATACAGTACAGGGATACAGATACAAAAGTTTTTTTTTCCTTTTAAACTAAGAATCCTTTTCAGGGGACTGGATGGTATTTCCCCTCATTTCCACATGAAGGGTCTTGCTTGGAAGGGAGTGGCAGGCAGGGAGGAGAGCAAGGTCTTTCCCAGCAAGGGGCAGTGGCCTAATGGTGCCTCCGGTGGAAGGTCTCCATTCCTGTTTTTCAGGCACCCAGGCACCTCTGCTCCACTAATCAGGTTAACAAAAAGTACACAGGTTTAATCCTATCAGAGTTTATGTCAGGGCAAGCTATCTCCCCAAGTATATTTACCATCAGTATTTGTTACATTTCCTCAGATAACAGTGCAAACAGAAGAGGAATCAAGAGGAAGAGGGCCTGGCAATGCATGCACAAGAAGTAAGGGACAGAGAGCAAGGAGAGGAGAAAAAGGGAGAAAGAAGCAGGTTGGGGCGGGGGAGGAATTATGTCTACGTATTGCACGTTTAACAAAGGTCTGGGGGTGCTTCTCGACAGTTGTTAGGCTTGGGGTGGCAGAAGCCTATGTCTACCCTCGGGAGGAAACTGGTAACTACTGAGCACTTCAGTGTTGGTCAGCATGGTATTGGGGGCTTCATTATGCAGTACGTAGTACGTAGTTTAACCTCGGCAAACCCCCATGAGATCAGCCTTATTTTTATCTCAATTTCATAGATGAGGAAAATCCTCAGGGAGATTAAGTAACCGGTTTGAAGCCACACAGCTAGTAAACAGCGAAACTAGATATAAACGTATACCTCTAAAATCCCAAATCCTACAGTTTCCATTGTACCACCTGCCTCCTGGATAAGTTTCCTAATGGTGGAGGTTTAACCCTTTAAGAGACATTCACAAATTTATTTTAACCATTTTGTAGAGAAACCCCTTTCTTCCTTTTTTATTTATAAGATAAATAATAAGAAACTTCAAACAATAGAGAAGGGTATAAAGTAAAAAGTTCATCCTTGCTCACTATGAACTCTACTCTCCAGAGGCACCATAATTTGGTGTCTACCCTCCACATCTTTTCCTACACGGTTGTTTTTATTTTTTTAATTAATCATATTATGTACATTGACCTGCAACTTTGTTTTTTCTTCAAACTAATGAGGTATCATTATATTCTATCTCAGTATATATGGATCTAAATTTTAGTGGCTGCATGAAAATTCGCTACATGGATGAACCATAATTTACCCATTTTTCTAATGATGGGCATTTAGGTTGTTTCTAATATTTCACTATTACAAACAATGCTGAAATAATTTGTTGAAATGAATACCTTTATATTATATAAAGTATCTCTTCACATGCATGCTTTTATTCTAGTAGGATGTATTTCTCAGAGAGAGAGTGCTGGGTCAAAGGGGATAAGGCTTTTATATTTTAATAGATAATTCAGGAAAGAAATTTATATTCCCATCAACAGGGTGTGACACTCCCATGTTTCACCACAATCTTTCCAACAGGGGAAATATCAAACTTTAAAAATTTCTTGATAAACTACTAGGTGAAAAAAATAGCCCCTCAGGTGGTTTGAATTTGATATCCTTTGGTTATTAGGGGTAGAGGACAACAAGACCTGGTTGAGAGGCAGATGCTCGGGGTTTCCCAAAGTCAGACGCTCAGTGTCTGTGACTCATCTGTGTCCCCACATGCTAATCTCAGAGCACATGCAAATTTAAGTCTCACCAGAATGACAAATTTCTGTGTGCCCTGGGCCTTCAGAGGTCACTCATTCACTCATTTATTGAATATGTACTATGAGCCAGGCGCTGTTCCAGATGATGGGGGTAAAGTAGCTAATGAGAGAGACAAGGTCCCTGTACTCTTGGAACTTATACTCTTGGGGAAAGTCAACAATACATAAGTAAACGGATAAGCAAGGTACCTCTGGTCATGGCTAAGTTTTATAGGATGGCTTAGAAACTGGTAGAGCTCTGAATAACAAATCCTACTACTGTACAATAAGAGCCAAGAAGACACACGGGTCCAAATCCTCCTCATCACTCTTCTTCGTTGTTTCAGAATCTAAATCAGACCCCAAATCTAAATCCTATTCCTTCTGTACAAACTTGGGCTTCTTCCCTATTTCCCGTCTCAGTGAATGGACAAGACTGAAAACTAGGAATCGTCCTTGACATCTCTTTCTTCCTCACTCCATTTAAAATCTATTATCAAATTGGGTTTGTCTCCTAAATATTTCTGGAATCTCTGTCTCTCCATCATCACCATCACCCTAGCACAAGCTACCATCACTTCCAGCCTGGATACTGCTTCAGCTTAACTGGTACCTGCACATACTCTGGTTTTCCTCCACGTGGATTCCACACACGTCTCCCAACTCTTTCTCCTTAAATATCTCCAAAAGCTGTCCATTGTTCTTATGATAAATACACAGCCTTCCACCATGACCCATGAGGCCATGCATATCTGGTCCTACCCATCCCCGGCCTCCTTTCCACCACACGTCCGGTGGCTTCCTCCTCTCAGTCACACTGATATTCTTGCCACCTCTCATTCTCACCGAGCTCCTATCCAGCAGCCTTGCACATGCTATTCATTTGTTTGGGATGATCACCCCTCAGCTCTCAACGTAAGCATCATTTCTCCAGGGAGGGCCTCCTGAACAAGCAAAATCCATCTATTATATGCTCTTATGGTACCTTGTATCTCTTTCTCATGGTCCCCATCATAGTTGTCTTTCTACATTTGCTTGTATTTCCTTTAGACCATAAGCACCATAGGGACCAAAGCCGTGTCTGCTTTTGTTTGAGAGTACGTCTGGCACATGGTGTGCATTAAACCTTTGCTGAATAAACAAACAAATAAATTCATACAAGACAGGCTAAGCTGCCTGGAACAAAGTTTAAGTGCTCTGAAAGTACAGAAAACAAATGGTTAAAGTCAACCATTTGTAATATGGCCAGCCAAAAAGCAAGGAAGAAGGGTGTGTGGTGGGGGGAGGGGGGGTGCGAGGAACATGCTCAGAGTAGTGGAGACAAGGCTGCCCATGTTAGTGAGGCCATAATGAGTGAGGCTTGAATTCCAAAGAGCTTTAATCCACTCATATAAACTATGGGGATCTAGCAGAGGTTCTTGGAGGACTCAAGTGAAGGTGGGAAAGATTAATCCAGGTAGGCTAACCTATCATCTGGGTAGAGGATGGTTGAAACTAGGCAGAGAGGTAGCAGGCCTGGAGGCAAGGAGATGGTTAAGATGCTGGGATTAAGCAATAGCACGGGGTGATTAACTGGGTTTGGGAAATGAAGAAAGTGTAGAATGCTTCCCTCTGACCCCACCTTACCCTAAGATTTGTAGATTGGAAGATCCGGAAACGAAGACTGGAGAAAGACAAGACATGATTGGAGTCTTCCTGAATCTTAAAACACACAATCTTATTTCTCCCCTAAGGACTTCAAATAATGAAATAAAGTATTAGGCTGAAAGAAACTTAGGCAGACAGTACAGTAGTTACCCAGCATCTCATCCCACTGCACTGTTGTTGAGGCAAGAGGTTTAATAATTAACATCTGGTTATACATCCAGGAGGTAGTCAATTTCTATTTCTACCAGGATTCAATTAGACAAAACAAACCTGCTCCATGGTATGAAATACCTGAAAGAGCAATGGACTAAGAGTGAGGACGCCAGGGCTCCCGTCGTCCCAGCTCTCAAACCAACTCCACTGTGTCAACTTGAGATGCCTGACTTCCCTGGACACAGATTTCCTTATCTGTAAAACTGGCTGGGAGGAGAAGACAAGGACTGGGAGTGATTTCTACTTGTGTTCGCAGAGCACTGGGGTTCTGGGAGGTACTTCAGGGAGCCTCACGGCAGGGGGGGTGGGGAGCAAGGGAGGAGTCAAGTGGACAGTCCCCTATCCAACACCTGAGAAGCTCTACTTTTTACTATCTACTGTATCAGGGACCAAGATGTCATTAGGTTTTCAGTATGATCCCAACCTTCACCCCGACCACCAAGGGGAAGCTCCTGGTCTAGATGCTAAGAATCTTGTCCCTTAGAAGTCAGCTGTCTGATTTCCTAAAGAATAATATAAGTTGATAGCTACGTAGATCTATAAGTTAACACCCCTCTAAGATCTTTTTAAATATTCACAAAAGCACAAACAACACACAACCTTTTAGAATTTGGCAGTGAGGGGGCGGGGGGTGGAATCTAAACTTTTCATTCCAGGAATAAACTTTGAGATTGGATGAAGGTAACCAGAGCTATTAGCCAATAATGCAAAGGGCTACAGGAACTTACTTTAGCCTTATCTTAAGGCTCTGTTTCAAGAAGTAAATATCACTTGTGTGATAAAAAAAAAACTTCTTTCTTTTTAAGGAAAAACAGTTTGGAGAATTACACACACACAAAACCCTCTGACAATCCATCTCTCCACAGCTCCAAACATAAAGACTCTGGTAACTTCACAGGACTTCCTGACCTCAGAGGCTTCATCAGAGGCCCCAAGCCACACCAACTAGCCAGTACCCACATCTGACATAATCTCTTTCCTGACCCACACTTCGCAACTGCAGAAACTTGGATGCTAATCAGAGAGCTGGGTTGACTTTTCTTTAGAAACAGAAGAGAACAAGGTGACAGACCAAAATGAATATGTTCTAATGCAGAGTTTTCCAAAGTTCATACCTGTTTGCAGTGGGTCTTGAGAAAATCAACTTACTGGATTTTTCTATTTAACACTGTTAATTTGGGGATTATTTCTATGAATTTAAATGTTATTAAAGTAATATTTAATGTTAATTTGTTATTCTTTTATCCAACATAGTAACTGGCTTTGTGTGTGTGTGTGTGTATACCTTTTGTTCCTATTTTATAAATCTCATATATGTGTGTATATGTCACAATGTAAACTGTATTTCTTCCTGGACTTAGGATCTTTCCGTGTTCAGCATTCTTTGCTTCTAAAATGTGTCACGCAGGTAGGCTTCCATTTAACGAATGCCAGGCAAATACAGCAGTCTGTATTATTTGACCACCTCAGTATCCTGGCTACTCACACTGCATGGTTGGTTCATGAACACCTGGAGCTCCACTTTCTGAAGTCTGTCCATTTAGCAATTTGCTTACTTTAAGAATATACCCTTTAGCCACCAGAAAACTACTAGAGCTAATCAATGAATTTGGTAAAGTTGCAGGATACAAAATTAATGCACAGAAATCTCTTGCATTTCTATACACTAACAATGAAAGATCAGAAAGAGAAATTAAGGAGACAATCCCATTCACCATTGCAACAAAAAGAATAAAATACCTAGGAATAAACCTACCTAAGGAGGTAACAGACCTGTACTCAGAAAACTATAAGACACTGATGAAAGAAATCAAAGATGACACAAACAGAGGAGAGATATGCCATGTTCTTGGATTGGAAGAATCAATATTGTGAAAATGACTATACTGCCCAAAGCAATCTACAGATTCAATGCAATCCCTATCAAATTACCAGTGGCAGTTTTTACAGAACTGGAACAAAAAGTCTTAAAATTTGTATGGAGACACTGCCAAAGCAGTCTTCAGGGAAAAAAATGGAGCTGGAGGAATCAGACTCTCTGACTTCAGACTATACTACAAAGCTACAGTAATCAAGACAATATGGTACTGGCACAAAAACAGAAATATAGATCAATGGAACAGGATAGAAAGCCCAGAGATAAACCCACACACCTATGGTCAACTAATCTATGACAAAGGAGGCAAGGATATACAATGGAGAAAAGACAGTCTCTTCAATAAGTGGTGCTGGATAGCACAGGGAGATCAGCTCTGTGCTTTGAGATAACCTAGAGGGGTTGGGATAGGATGGGAGGGAGGCTCAAAAGGGAGGGGACATGGGCACATGTGTATGCATACAGCTGATTCTCTTTGTTGTGCAACAGAAACTAACACAGTACTGTGAAGCAATTGTACTCCAATAAAGATCTATTTAAAAAATTAAAAAAAAAAAAAAAAAAAAAAAGTGGTGCTGGGAAAACTGGACAGCTACATGTAAAAGAATGAAATTAGAACACTCCCTAATACCATACACAAAAATAAACTCAAAATGGATTAAAGACCTAAATGTAAGACCAGACACTATAGAGCTCTTAGAGGAAAACATAGGCAGAACACTCTTTGACATAAATCACAGCACGATCTTTTTTGACCCACCTCCTAGGGTAATGTAAATAAAAACAAAAATAAACACATGGGACCTAATGAAACTTAAAAGCTTTTGCACAGCAAAGAAAACTATAAACAAGATGAAAAGACAACCCTCAGAGTGGGAGAAAATATTTGCAAACGAATCAAAGGACAAAGGATTAATCTCTAAAATATATAAACAGTTCATGAAGCTCAATATTAGAATAACAAACAACCAATCCAAAAATGTGCAGAAGGGCTTCCCTGGTGGCGCAGTGGTTCAGAGTCCGCCTGCTGAGGCAGGGGGCGCGGGTTCGTGCCCTGGTCCGGGGGGATCCCGCGTGCCGCGGAGCGGCTGGGCCCGTGGGCCATGGCCGCTGAGCCTGCGCGTCCGGAGCCTGTGCTCCACAACGGGAGAGGCCACAACAGTGAGAGGCCCGCATACCACAAAAAAAAAAAAAAAAAAAAAAAAAATGTGCAGAAGACCTAAATAGACATTTCTCCAAAGAAGACATACAGTTGGCCAAGAAAAGCTGCTCAACATCACTAATTATTAGAGAAATGCAAACCAAAACTACAATGAGGTATCACCTCACACCAGTTAGAATGGGCATCATCAGAAAATCTACAAACAACAAATGATGGAGGGGGTGTGGAGAAAAGGGAACCCTTTTGCACTGTTGGTGGGAATGTAAATTGATAGAGCCACTACGGAGAACAGTATGGAGGTTCCTTAAAAAACTAAAAATAAAATTACCATATGACACAGCAATCCCACTGCTGGGCATATACCCAGAGAAAATGATAATTCAGAAAGACACATGCACCCCAATGTTCACTGCAGCACTATTTACAGTAGCCAGGTCATGGAAGCAACCTAAATGCCCATCGACAGACGAATGGATAAAGATGTGGTATATATATACAATGGAATATTACTCAGCATAAAAAGGAATGAAATTGGGTCATTTGTAGAGATGTGGATGGACCTAGAGACTGTCATACAGAGTGAAGTAAGTCAGAAAGAGAAAAACAAATATCATGCATTAACACGTATATGTAGAATCTAGAAAAATGGTATAGATGAACCAGTTTGCAAGGCAGAAATAGAGACACAGATGTAGAGAACAAACGTATGGACACCAAAGAGGGAAAGAGGGATGAATTGGGAGATTGGGATTGACATATATACACCAATATGTATAAAATAGATAACTAATAAGAATCTGCTGTATAAAAATAAAATTCCAAAAAAAAGGAATATACCCTTTGGTTATAATCATTGTGTTTGAAAAATGTTGAGCGCTCAATATTCTTTGTAAAAATAGAACAGCTTTTAAAACATCATGCTGGTGATTTAAGGATTGGGTTTGATACCCTAATGGGATTTTTGTCTGTAAGGCTTCTTTTATTATTCTTTTGACCTAGATGACTGCTGGCTACAAAGTCCTAATTCTGAGGATGGGGTGCCCAGGGTCAGAAGTGGGAATTCGGAATTACAATTAGGAATTGTAAGAGTGGTGTTTCCGCCTCTATCAATTTGGCTTTAGAGACCAAGAAGTGCCTAAAGAGCAGGAGGAGAAGCCCAGAGGCTCCTGGCTTCTTCCTTAGTTGCACCTGTTTCGGAAGGGCCTAGGCTAATAAAAGAAGAAAACAACAGGTTCCCACAGACAGAAACTCGATTCAGTCCCCGCAACTCCTGGCGCCCGTGCCAAGAGCCACCTGAGAGCGGCCCGGGCCTCCGCTGTCCTGCCTGTGGCCAGCTCTGCAAGGCCAGGCAACAATGGCTTCCTCTCCCCTTGGGCCCCTGGTGGGACCCATTTTCCCACGGCTCACCTGCTGGGAGCCAGGTGAAGAGCAGCAGCCAAGGTGCGGGCAGCTCGGGGCTCATGCCGGCCCTCTCCGGTCCCTTTCAGCTCAGGGGCTCCAGGGACACTGTGTCTGTCTTCATCAGCGGCCGGTTCAGGGCGCACCACTTCTCCAAGGAATCCCCCCGTTTTCCGCTCACTGCGTGCGGCGCGGCGGGAGGACCGGTCCGGCTCCGCGGGCAGGTACCGCCCAGCTCCTGTCCACCTGGGAGCTCCCCGCGGCTCCGCCTCCTGCTCCGCGCGCCGCCGTTTCCTGCTCCGCCCCGGCCCTGGCCCGCGGCCACCTTTCCTGCCTGCCACCGCCCCCCAGGCAGGCTGCCAGGTGATTCTCCTCACCAAAACACCATCATCTCGTGCCACTCTCGCCTCCCACCTGTAAGAGCCTGTTACCATTTTCCCCAGAAGTTCTTGGGAAATCTTACCCCTAGCAAATTTCTCCCTCACTCTTCGTAGAACTATGTGGATATAACTTTCTAGGGAATATTTCCTGCCGTTATGTTTCCATTCAGTCACACGTGCTTGGAAAACATTTTTTTTCCCCACTAAAAACACACTAATAGGAAGTTTATGTGTAATGATTGTTCAGGTTTTCTATAAATAAAGATGGTGAGGTGTGAACTAGAGAAATAGACCTAATTTTCCAAGTTATAAAAGAAAAGGGTGCTCATTATAGAAAAGTTAGAAAAAATATAAATTAATGGAAGTAAGAAAAAACCGTGCTCCCACCATCCATAATTAGGCATCGTTAATATTGGTTTAGGCCTTATTATTTGCCATCCTGCATGCAGCTCAGCAGCCCCTCACAGACCTCAGCCGCCCAAGATGAAAGATTGTAGGTCTCTTTGCACCAGGCCACCTAGGATGTATTCCCAGTCTCTCCTTCTTCCTTGGTAGGAAGTAAGGGGTAAAGCATATCAGAGGAGGAAGGCACACTTGCCTTCAGGAACCAGCGAACCAATGACATTAATTTGGAAAGTGACATGAACACTGGCCAACATAAATAGACAGCAAGCCACCTTATACACCTCTCCTTTATCAGGGATTTCTCACTGTGCTCCCCGTTCTGTAACAAACACAATTCCCCCCTCCTCCTAGCCACCACATTTTTCCTGAAGAAAATAGTTATAAAAATGCATTGAACATGGTTTCTGCCCTCAGGGAGCTCCTATTCTGCTCACCGACCTTACAAGTCAGTATTATTTCTCATAAGTGTATCTCCTGTTTTGCTCTGCCAGGAAGGCTCCTCTTCGCTTGGCACTACTGGAGTCCCTCATCTCGCCTCCACCCAGAGGAGCATCCTTGTCCAGAATCTGACTGGAGGTTTCAACCCAGTCTCTTCTCTCCAAATCCCCTCCTCCCCCCTCCACTCCTGTGCCTGGCCTCTGGTTCCCCTATAGGGCCTCTCCACTTTAAATAGTTTTCTTGTATCCTCTTCTCTTCTAAAAAGTAGGAAGTAGAATCAGGAAATGCATGGCCAAAGGCAGATGGCACAGTGTGTTCAGGAGCTTTGGATCTTCCACAGTGGGATCCCAGCACAGCAGGAGCAGCAGGATACAATGTGAGTGAGGGGTGCTCCCCCAACGCCTTCCAGGGATCCTGCATGTGCTCCCAGGAAGCTTGTATGTGTATGAGAGTTTGTGACCCTGAGGGATTTGTGTGATTCCTGGCTTCAAGAATTGTTCTAGGGAAATTTTCAATCCAGTCTAAAAAAGTATGAGCCCTCTCCTTCCCACACCTATACCTCCCTTAGCCCTTGCTTTGGTATTAAGGTCATTTTGCTATTCACTGAAGTCAGCATTTCTCCATGTTTATTCCATGGAACAGTAGTTCCATGGAATGTTAATAAATAGTATATGGGAAAAGGGCTCTTTGATCAAATATATTCAAGAAATGCTGGGTTAAACTAAATGAAACATTTTTCCAGGACCTATCAACCCCTTAGGGTGCTAATGTACATTTGAATTTCCAAGAGAATATGTCATGCAGCATTGTTCAACCACAAAACCCTTTTTTCTCATACATATCTTAGGGCAGATGTCCCATGGAACATATTCTGGGAAAGCCTGGTGGTCTAACCCAAACATAACTGGGGGAATACGTTGAGACTTACATAGGAACAACAACAACAAAATAATGACTTTAACAAAGGTTATTCCAAGTGTAGTAGAATTAGAAAATTCCCTTATTTTCTCTTGAGAATCACTCATTCAACTGAACATCTACCTCCATTTCTTCTCTTGTAGTGAACACTTAGGTTAACTTTATATGGTCCTCTGTCTACTATGTGCATCTTTTTTCTTCACCATTTATTACATATTATGTACCAAGTAATGTTCTACGTGCTTTACATACATAATCTCATTAAATTCCCACAATAACTGTATGAAATAGGAACTTACTATCAATCCCATTTTACGGAATGGAAGCTGAAATACAAAGAAGTAACTTGCCCAAGGTGACGAAGCTAGTAAGTGGTGGAGTTATGAGTCTAAGTGAGGCAATCTGATTCCAGATCTTGTGCTCTTAGTTATTATACCAGCATGCACTCTCACCTAGTTACGTCTCAATGTGTATAGTTGACTCTATCAGCGTGTGCTAATGGAGTTTCTTTCCACATATGCCATTTAGCTCCAGACAAAGAAAAACTCCATTCCACTGTCATGAGCTCTCCTGGGCCAGTCATTTTGCCAACATGTGCCATTCATTCAACAAAGATTAGATAAGATTATACATTTGGCTCAGAACAAATAGTTTTTTCATTGCTAGATATAGAAGTAAAAATCATTTGACCTGCTGATACTGATTGAGACAAAAGTGTCCTCATCTGTAAAATGATAATAGCTACTATTATTAAACACTTACATTGTGCTAGGCACTATTCTAAGCCCTTTTTGTTTTAACTTCAATAATTCTTTCAACAACACTATGAGGCAAGGACTAACACTGACCCCATTTTATAGCTGATGAACTTGAGGCACAAAGATTCAGTTATTTACCCAGGGCCACCCAGTTTGTAAGTAATAGAGCTGAGATGCAAACTCAAGCAACCTGTCTTCAGAGCACACACCCTTAATTACTACTCTAGTTATGCTGTGCTTCTATGTGTCGACTGGTCCAGGCTCTGACCACAAAGTACTGAGCTTATGATCTCACCCTTTATAATTGCACTTCCTAGTTGAAACTGTATCCATGAATGCTCTGAATACTGAGTCTATATGTGTATATGCATCTGTATTTGAGAATATTGTGATATTTCTACATCTATATGTGTATTTATCAAGAATGGAGAAAACAAAAGAACATGTAAATAAAAATTATGCTTCAGGCAGTTAAAGGTAAAGGAGGGCAAGAAAAGAAAGTCACCAACTGATGCTGCACCATTTGGAGTATGTCTTATTCATCTTTGTATGCCTGGCATATAGCATAGTACCTGGCATATAGGTAGTGCTCAATAAATATTTGTTGAGCTGTTAATCCATAGTTTCTGGAGGAAGTGACACGTGATCTGGGTTTGAAAACAAATAAGATTTTGCCAGAGTAATCCAAGCAGAGAGACCAGTATGTGAAGAATCATGGAACCAGGAAATAGCATAGCTGAATTATAAGCACTTGAGTTCTGCTAGATTATAGAGCAAGGTGGGGAGTGGTAGGAAAGTATGTTAGAGAGCTAGCCAGGGTAAATAAAGGGCCTCGCGTGACCAGCTGGATTACTAAGACTTCATATAATAGACACTGGGAAGCCAGTGAAGGGTTTTAAGCTGGGGGAGGCATGATCAGACTTGCATTTTAGAAAAATAAACTTGGTAGCAGTAAGAAGAATGGTAGGTGAGAACTGAGATGAAAGGCAGGGAGACCAATTAGGAAACTGATACTATAGTCAAGGTGGGAGATACTGAGGGCTTAAGCCAGTCGTTGGTGTTGGGAATGGAGAGGAGAGAATACTTGGGCAGATATTTCGAATATAGAATTGACAAGATTGGTGATAAATTAGATGTGGGAATTGAGAGAAGAATATAAGTTTCTGACTATTGAGCCTGGGTGGATGGTGATGCCTTTAAAGAAAATAGATATATAGAAAGGTTTTGAATCACTTCAAACACATTGCACCGGAGAGAATAGTGGACCATTCAAATGAAAATCCTATGGAGGGTTGGACATCTTTATTAAGTGCAACCTGGTTACATTAGGTTAGTAGGAGCTGCACAACTATATAGGGAGGTCTGGGTTAGTAGGGACTGAGAAACCTTCTGGATTAGTGGGATATAACAAGACAATCTATCTCGGAGTAGGGCTAAAAGCAGGAGGTGGTAGAATCTAGTAAAAGGAGTTTGAGAACAAATATGTTTATTATTACCATTCCTAGTCAACATTTTACAGGATATTATAACTAGTATAATAAGAAAATAAAAAGTAAAAGTCTGAAAATGAAGAATAAAGATGTTACATTATGATTATCTACACAAAACATTGAAGAGAATCTATAAATTATATATAAGGACTAACAAGAAAGGTTGCTGGAAACAAGGTCAATATACTAATGTCACTGGTGTTTGTATATACCAACAATATCCATTTAGAAGAAATGAATTTAAAATATACATTTGCAATAGCAATAAATCTATAAAGTAACTAGGAATAAGTCTAAAAATATATGTGGAACAGCTTTATGAAGAAATTTGAAAAAAGGTACTGAAGACATTTTTTAAAGATTTAAATAAATACAAAGATGTACCATGCTCATAGATAAGAACACTCAATATCACTAAGGATGATAATATTTCCCCAATTAATCAAATTCTATATATTTCTAACAAAATTCTGAAAAAAATCTCTATAAAACTTCACAAGCCATTTCTAAGATTAAAAGGAAATTATACGGTGATAAGTAGCTAAATAATTTTGACGAAAAATTAGGAGGAAGAGGGAATTTGCCTCTTCAAATGATAAAGCTAGGGTAATTAAAACAATGTGGCACTGGCATATAGATAGACAGACAAGTGGAACGTAAAAGAGATTCTGGAAATAGGCACCCATAATAATGGGAACTTGATATATAACAGAGATGGCATTACAATGCAATGGGACAACCATAAACTATTAAGTAAGTGATGCTGGGACAGTTAGTGTCTGTTGTATTAAGAGATAAGGTGTATCTTTTCTTCATACCACATACAAAATTCCAAACTGATTAAAATCTACATATTAAAGGCAAGAATTTCAATTTTTTATAAGAAAATATAGAATACCCATATGACCTTGTAGAAAAGACTGAATTCTTAAACAGAAAACAAAAAGAATAATTCATTAAGGAAGACTGATACATAAGACTATATTAAATTTAAAAGTTCTATAAACAAAAGACAACATATACAAAGTGAACAAACAAACCACAAACTGGAAAAATATATTTGCTGTGCATTTAAAAGGCAAAAAAATTATAACCAACAAATATTTAAAAACTCCTAAAAAGTAAGCAGGACACAATCCAATGGTAAGGGAGATGAACAGGCAATTCACATTAGAAGAAATCTGATTCAGTATTAAACATACTAAAAGATGCTCAACTTGACTAGTAATCAAAAACTGGAAATTTAAAACAACAAATGCTACTTCACATTTGACAAATTGGTTAAAATGTAAAAGTCTGAGCCAACTAGGCATTAGTAAAGATGTGAGAAGTGTAAATTGGTTCAACTACTTTGAAGAACAATTTTACAAAGCCTCATAAAGTTGAAGGTGAACATATCCTAGGATCTTGTGATTTCCCCTCTAGGTCTCCACTCTATAGAAACTCTCAACTCTTGTGAACACAGATACATGTGCATGGGTGTTCACTGCAAAGCAATTTGTGCAAAACTTGGAAAACAACTTTCTACTGGAGGGAAATAATAAGATAGGGCTTATCAATGGAATGAGGTAATATGCCACTGTTAAAATGAATTAACTAGATCTATACCATGGATGAATATTACAAATATAATGTTATATGAATAAAGAAGTTGCAAGATACTGTTTTGTCAAATGTTAAGGCACAAAACAATATCGTGCAGTGTTACAGAAGATTCATATATATGTAGAACAAAGTATAAAAACATTCAGCGGAATGGGATTCACCAATATTAGAGTGTTGTTACTCCTGAGAGAGGGGGAGGAGAGAAATGGGTTGGAAGGGACTTTAGCTGAATCTGTAACTTTTTTTTTTAATATTTGAAACAAATATGCTAAAAAGGTAAAATCAGTTAAATTTAGGTAGTATAAGTGTGAGATTATATTATTTTGTGTGCTTTTCTGTATCTTTGGTATCTTAGGTATTTAAAAAATACTTTCAAGACAAAAAAAGAGAGAGCACTGGGTGTAGAATCAGACCAAGTGTGTTTGTGTCATGACATTTCCACTGGCATTCAGTGTGACTTTATGTAAGTCACTTTGGGCCTAGATGTTTTTATCTATCAAATGGGAAACTGCATGAGATAACCTCCTTGGTCCCTCCCAGCTCTGGCATTCTACAGTTCAAAGGAGAGAAGAACCCAGATTAGGAAGATGTTAGGGTCCCTTACCTGGACAGAGGAATACAGAACCAACGCATCTCTAAGGGTGACCTCCCTGAGAGAAGGGTCCTGTTGGGTTCTGCCCATTCTGAGCAAAGGGGTAGACCCCATGTTCTGCCAAAGCATGAGACCCATGTACTTTAATCGCACTTGTCATTGAAAGGCCTAAGAATCTGGTTCTCTCAATATTTTATTATAAGAAGAGAAACCAGAGACGAACTGGGATTGTGGTGGGGGGGGGGGCTGGGGGGATGGGGCTGCATTCCTGAGGCTGGAGCCATAGAGAAGAGGTCCATGTCCTCAGGTCATAGCAACAAAGGCAGAAAGCCTGGAGTTTTGCTACCACCAGAGGGATTTTTTTTTCCTCTCTAGTGTTTCTTCCTCTTGTGTCAAGGCCCAGTTTGCTATTCAGACTCAGAGCTCATCTAAGATGATGAGCTCACTCCATGCACATCTCAGTAAAGCTCAATGAGGGTCAGAATATCCAGTTCTTTCCAGCCCACTTCAGAGACTCTGGTTCAATTAGTCTATGGGGAGGCCCAGGAAGGAGTATTTTTTTTTAAAGTTCCCAGGTGGTTCTAATGTGCAGGCAGAGTTGAGAAGCTAGTTGAAGGGTGAGCTGGATAAAAGAATGCCCCATATATTTGTTACCAAACAGGGTATTCCCTAGCACAGTCCCTAAATGAGACACTTTGCAACACATCCCCTATGTCAGCTTCTCTTTAGTAACTTTGCTTTGCCGCCACCTTGAGTGACAGAATAGGAGAGTTTCTACTCCAAAGACTATGATCCTGAGATGTGTAACTTTCCCCTTTTTTGGCTTCTCCATCAGGGCAGCACGACATGGTACCTTCAGATGGCAGTGAATCTCAGGTCATTACCACCAAGTAATAGCTGTATAACTCTGAACAGTTATAACACAGTAGTAACACACACTCTCTAAGCCTGTTTATTTGTAGCACAAGGGAGTTAAACTAGATCAGTGGTTTTTAAACTGTTCTGAGAAACTGTTCTGTGGAATATCTAAGGGGTTGCCTCTGCCAGAGAGGCCGGTTTGAAAAATCACTGGATCAAATGATCCAGAAGGTCTTTTCCAGAACCAACATTCAACAATTCCAAATTCTATAGGAATAGATTTATGCTACCACCAAAGGCTACCGTAACCCATATGCTTTGAGGCCTGCTGAAGATCACATTTACCAACCCTGGTCTAAAGCAGGTATTATAAACTGGCTGGTTGAAAGCCAAATTCAGCACAAAGACCTGTTCTGTCTTTGCCTGAAGAGTATTCTTTTCTTTCCTTGGTATCTTTTTTAAATTTTCCTAATTTTAAGTATAAAACAATGCTGAAATCTGCACAAATAAGAGGTGTATGGCTCATTGAACCATCACACTGTAAACACACCTTTGCAACCACCACTCTGGGCAAGTTACAGAACAGTTAACAGCATTTCAGAAGCTCCGCCTCATTACCCCTCGAAGTCATTCCCTCCTTTCTCCTCTTCAAAGGTAACCACCATCTTGATTTCTTACATTGTAGATTGGTTTTGCCTCTTTTAACATTTATATAAAGGAAATAATGTAGCACAGTTTTTGGAGTTTGTCTCTTCTGCTCAATATTAGTGAGCAAAAGAATTAGTGAGATTCATCTATGGTTTCGCGTGTACCTGTAGTTTATGAATCTGTAGTTTACTAATTTTCATCTCTGAATTGCTTCCCATTGTTAGAATATACCACAATTTATTTATACATTCTATTGTTGATAGACATTTGATTTGTTTCTACAATTTGGTTATTATGAATAATGATGCTATAAACATACTTGTAAATGTTTGGGGGGCCATACACCCACCCTTTTTTGCTTCTATAATTCAGGGTCAAATTATTTGGTCATAGGGTATGTGTGGTGATTTTAATATACGTCCATAAAGTCTTTGACCCTCCTGTCTTCGAAAGGGGGAGCCTAAATCCATGACCCTCAAGTGTAGGCCGGACTTAGTGACTCACTTCTATTGAATAAAATAACAGAAGTGATACCGTGTTACCTCCGAGACTAGGTCATAAAAGACATTACAGTTTTTTCCTTGTCTCCTCTGGGGGAAAAGCAGTTGCAATATTATGAGGATACTTAGCTAGTCCTATAGAGAGGCCCACACACTGAGGAAGTAAGGCCTCCTTCCAGTGGCCATGTGAGTGAGCTATCCTGGAAGGAAATTGTCTAGCTGCAGTGAAGTCTTCCAAAGAACTGACATCTTGACTAAACTCATGAGAGACCCTGAGCCAAAAACCCTACAGCTAAACTACTTTCAAATACCTGACCCACAGAAAGAGTAAGAGAATATATATTTATTATTTTAAGTCACTGAAACAATATTGCTATTTTGCAGCAATAGATTACGAGCAGAGGAAGCTTATGTTCAACCTTAGTAGAAAACGCCAAAGATTTTTTCCAAATTTACCCACACACCACCAGTGTATGAAAGTTTTTTTTTTTTTTTTTTTTTTTTTTTTTATGCGTTACGCGGGCCTCTCACTGTTGTGGCCTCTCCCGCTGCGGAGGACAGGCTCCGGACGCGCAGGCTCAGCGGCCATGGCTCACGGGCCCAGCCGCTCCGCGGCATGTGGGATCTTCCCAGACCGGGGCACGAACCCGTGTCCCCTGCATCGGCAGGCGGACTCTCAACCACTGCGCCACCAGGGAAGCCCCTGTATGAAAGTTTTAATTGTTCCACATCCTTGGCAATACTTGGAACTGACAGTCTTTTCACGTATAGCTCTACGGGTAGGTGTGTAATGGTATTGCACTGTGGTTTAATTTGCATTTCCCTGATGTCTAATGAAGTTGATTAGATGACTAGTAAACTTTCATATATTTATTGGCCTTTTGGACTTTTGGATATCTTATTTTTGGCTTTGGTGGAATCTTTTGCTTATTTTTCTATTAATTTCTTGATTTTTAGGAGTTTCTTATGTGTCTTGGATATGGTCCTTTCCGTGGTTAAAAATATCTTCTCCTAATTTGTAGGACTTGCCTTCTTGCTCTCTTAATGATATTGTTTGATGAACAAATATTTTTATTTATTTAATAATTTATTATTTATAAATTTTAAAATCTTTTCCTTTAATGTCCTTGATATTTTAGTATTTTATTTAAGAAATAATGCCTTCCCTAGGGTAATGAAGATATTCTCCTCTATTGTCTCCTAGAAGGATTATATTTTGGTTTTTACATTTAGGTCTATAATCCACATAGAATTAAGTTGTGAAGTACAGGGTGGGTTAAGTTTCTTTTTCTCATATGGATCCAATTGACCAAGCCCAGTTATTGAAAATTAATTTCTTTATCCACTGCTCAGCAGTGTTAGCTCTTCCAAAAGTCAAGTGTTGATACATGTGTCTCTCTGATTCTGGATTCTCTATTCTCTTCCATTGGTCTATTTATTTGCCTACCTTTGTATCTATACCACACTCTTTTAATTAGAGCTTTATAACAAGTCCTGATATCAGCTAGAGCAAGTCCTTCTACCTCATTTTTTCCTTAAGACTGACTTGACTATTCTTAGCTCTTTGCATTGACACACACATTTTGGAATCAGTGTGATAATTTCCAGAAAAATCTGCTAGGATCTTAATTGGGATTGCCTTACATCAGTAGGTCAATTTGGGGGCGTTAACATTTTTATATTTTGAGCCCTCCAATATCTCTATTTATTTTTATATTTTTCAATTTCTCTTAATAAATTTTAAGGGGTTTTTTTTTTGGTAGAAATGCCACACATCTTCATGAGGTTTATTTCTATTGATATTGTTTGATGGCAAATTGTATCCTTAAAAAATTTTTATTTTCTATTATTTGCAGTTGGTATATAGACACTAAGTTGATTTTGTATACTGACCTTGTATTCAGCAGACTTGTGCGTCTGGTCATTTTTGTTGAGCCCCAGAAATTGTACATGAATAATTATAGAGATTAATTCTGGTTTCACCCCAGAAGATGTAGAAAGCTATAAGGACAGTTGTTCCCACCCTAACAATGAGAAAATGCTGGACAAACTGCAAACCAATGAAGAACTCTTAAAAGAACTTCTATGACAGTGCAAAAATATAACCCAAAATTTAGGGAGAGACAAGCTCCTATACGGAAAAACAGGATGCGAGCATTTGATTACCTGGGGCAGATGCCTCCAGATGTCACATGTCAGTAATAAGAATCAGCTGGAAAATTGTAACAATTAATTGTAAAGACTGAGTGTAGGTTAGTGTGATACAGTGAAGCCCCTGGCTTGCATCGTTTTTCTGTGAGAACATCATCAGGAGCTCACAAGGAAAACTGGAGAAAATCCTGAGGAAATTTTCTTCACAGGGATGGGTGGATGAGGAGATTAGAAACTGCTGCAGAAACTCTGCCCAAACCCATCTATCCTGTCTCCCTTATGGAACAAAAGGCTTAATCTGCAGGGATAATGAAAACAAAAACTATATCCTTAGGGCACTTGTAGAAGCCCATTGCCACTGGGGGACAAAAGCAGGAAAGCCATGTTCATCCCTGGGAAAAAGTCAGGAATAGGTTCTAGCCCAGCGCTTGATTTGGAGGAGGGACAGGAACATTTAGTGAAGGCCCACAGGAAGCAGTTTCACAATGTCCGACTAAAACTGAAACAATTAGAAAATCAGAGAACTCTGCCTTCCCCATGCCCCTCCTCCATAACCACTCTGATAAGCATCAAGTAAGATAAGAATGGAATACAGGAGAGCTGCAAAAGACAGATTCTTTCTGGGGAGCAGTTCAAAGGGAAGACTCAAAGCAGAAAGAGATGAAGCCAGGTGTAGAGCAGACATTTGGAGAAACACCCTAGTAAATAGCCCACACAAGTTATCATTAGAGAAATTTGAAGCCTATGGTACACTGAGGTTAACCATACCAACAACAAACTTCAAACCCAACTCAACTCCAGACAAACTTAACACAAATCCCCACATTGCTAAGCACCTAGCAGAAGGAAGGCATGTTTATCTCTAAGCACAAAACATATTTACCTCAGCATCTATTATTTTATATAACACATATGATTTTGAACAAAAATTTATGAGGCTGTCTTACTTGACTCAAGCTGTCATAACAAAATTCCATAGACTGGGTGGCTTAAGCAGAAATTTATTTCTCACAGTTCTGGAGGTTGGAAGTCCAAGATCAGGGTGCCAGCATGGTTGGACTCTGATGATGAAAATAAGCAGGACCCTTCCCAGGGACATGCCCCACCCCTGTGTTCCCCATCTCTTCTTCATAAAATTGCTTTAGCTTCCTAGGCCTTCCCTGAGTTCCAAAGAGCAAATTTAATCAGAGAAGTGAAAAAAGTGAAAAAACAAAGAAACACAATCAAGCAAAACAAAATAATAACAGTTTAGCCATAAAACAAAGTCAAGAAAGTCTTTAGTTCCTCCTCAAGAGCTGTAGATAACATCCTGAGCCACATCCTTAAGTTGTTTTGCAGATACTAAAAACCCCACCAGGTGGAAAAAAGTTAACTGCATGGGGACCACCAGCAAGTAAACCCCAGACTGTTTGGAACCAGAATGTTGATGGTCGAGATCCCCGAAACACCACTCTATTACCTTATCATCAACCAATCAAAAAACTGTGCATAGATTGTGCACACCCTCTCTCACACTGTCTTTAAAAACCCTTCCCTGAAAGTCGTTGGAGAGTTCAGGTATTCTAAACATGAGTTGCCTATTCTCCTTGTTTGGCACCCTACAATAAATGCTATACTTTCCTGCACCACAACCCAGTGTCAATGGACTGGCTTTGCTGTGCATTGGACGAGTAGACCCAAGTTTGGTTTGGTACCAGTGAGAGCTCTCTTCCTGACTTTCAGATGGCTGCCTTCTCTCTGTGTCCGCATATGGTAAGAGAGAGAAAGAGAGTGAGCATGCAAGCTCTCTGGTGTCTCTTTGTATATGGGCACTAATCCCATCACGAGGGTCCCACATCTAATTACCTCCCAAAGGCTTCATCTCCAAATACTATCACATTGGATGTTAGGGCCTCAACATACAAATCTGTATAGCAGAGGCATACAAAAAGGCAAGAAAAATAAAAATCTGAAGAGACAAAGCAATCATCAGAACCAAACACAAATATGATACAGATGTTGGCACTATCTTATAGGAGATTTAAAGTAATTATAATTAATATGTTAAAGGATCTAATGGAAAAGGTATTTTGAAGATAATTTTAGCAGAGAAATGTAAACTATAAGAAAGAATCAATTTAAAAATGCAGTAACAGAGAAGAAAAATGCCTTAAACAGGCCCATCAATAGACAACATAGCAAAAGAGAGAATCATGGAACTTGAAAGTAGGTCAATAAAAATTATATAAACTGATAAGAGGAAAAATAGGATGGGGGAATAAAAAACAGAACAGAGCAACCAAGAGCTGAAGGAAAATACCAAATGGTATAATATACATGTAATTGGAATCCCAGAAGGACTAAAGAAAAAGAATATGAGACAGAACAAATATCTGGAGAAATAATGGCCAAAATTTTTCTAAAATTAATGCCATACCTCAAACCACAGACCTAAGAAGCTCAGAGAACACCATGAAGGATAAATATCAAAATCAAACCAAACCAAAAAAAAAACAAAAAAAACACAAAAAAACCCAAAACCCACTAATATTTGTATTTGCTAGACTACCCTAACAAAATGCCACAGACTGGTTGACTTAAGCAACAGAAATTTATTTCTCACAGTTCTGAAGTGTGCAAGTTCAAGATCAAGGTATGGCAGGACTGATTTCCTCTGAGGCATCTCCTTGTGGCTTGCAGATGGCCATCCTCTTTCTGTCTCTTCACGTGGTCATCCCTTTGTCCATGACTATCATCCATGGTGTCTCTTTTTGGGTCCAAACTTTCCCTTCTTATAAGGATATCAGTCAGATTGGATTAGGAACCATCTTAACAGCCTCATTTAAACTTAATCACCCCCTTAAAGACCATATCTTTAAATACAGTCACATCCATGGTAATTGGGGTTAGGACTTCAACATATAAATTTGAGGGGGGGACACAATTCAGTCCACACCAATATTCAAAGTGCTGAAAAGCAAAGAGAAAATCTTAAAAATAGGAAAAAAAAAAAAGTACCTGCAGAAGAACAAGGATAAGAATTACAGCAGACTGTAATTCTTTTTCTCCCCCTGCAAGTAAGAAGAAACCATGCAAGTAAGAAGACAATGGAGTGACATATTTAAAGTGCTGAAAGTAAAAAAACCCTGTCAACTCCAATTCTTTGCTCAGAAAAAAATATTCTTCAGAAATGATGGAGAAATACTTTTTCAGACAAATGTTGATAAAATTCATTGCCAGTATGCATACTCCCCAAGAAATGTAAAAAAACACAAAAAGCAGAAAACAAGCAAACAGAAAACCCTTTAGGTGAAGGAATATGTATTGGCCAGAAATTAACAGGCATACCTCAGAGATACCACTGGTTTGTTTCCAAATCACCTTAACAATGAGTCACACAAATTTTCTGGTTTCCCAGTGCATATAAAAGTTATGTTTCCACTATATTGTAGTCTATTAAGTGTGCAATAGCATTATGTTTAAAAAAACAATGAACATACCTTAATTTAAAAATGCTTTATTGCTGAAAAATGCTAACCATTATCTGACAAGTCTGGATTGCTGCAAACCTTCATTTTATAAAATATGCAGTATCTGCAAAGTGTAATAAACCAAAGCACAATAAAATGAGGGATGGCTGTATATACAAAAAATTTAATGAAATAATAGAATAAACAAAATGGAATACATGAAAGAAAATAAAATATTTTTTTCTTAGATTTAAATGTGCTAAAAATATAACTGATCATATAAAGCAAAAAATGACAATGTAGTGTGTTTAAAACATGAGTAAAAGTAAAATAGATGATAAAAATAGCACAATTTTAAAATTTACTGATAAGTTCTTAAAAGACCTAGTTAGAAAAGAACTTCTTTTCTTTCTTAACTTAGACATTTATTGTTATAAACTTCCCTCTTAGAAATGCATTTGCTTCATAACATAAGTTTTGGTAATTTGTGTTTTCAGTTTTGTCTGTTCAAAGTTTCTTTTTGACTCCTTTGTTTTATTTCTTCTTTGATCGGTCACTACCGATTTTAGTAATTTTAGCCTTTTTTCTTAATCCACCTAGCTGAAGGTTTCTCAATTTTTTTGATCTTTTAAAAAGTACCAAATTTGATTTTATTGATTTCTCAATTTTTTTTCTATTTCATTTATTTCTGTTCTATTCTTTATTATTTCCTTCCTTCTGCTATTTTTGGGATTAGTTTGTTCTTTTTCTAGTTTCTTAAGATGTAAAGTTTCTAGTTCCCTACATCGTTGATTTGAGATCCTTGTTTTTTGACATCAGTGTTTATAGCTATAAATATCAATCTTAGTCCTAGTTTTCACTGTGTCCCATAAGCTTTCGTGTTTTGTTTTTGTTTTCATTCATCTCTAAGTATTTTCTAATATCCCTTGTGATTTCCCCTTTGATCCTGCAGTTGCTTAAAAATATGTTGTTTAATTTCCACAAATTTGTGAATTTTCCAGTTTGGGTTCTGTTATTGATTTCTAACTTCATCCCATTGTGGTCTGAGAAGATATTTTGCGTGACATCTTTTTTTTTTTTTTTTTTTTTTTTTTTGCGGTACGCGGGCCTTTCACTGTTGTGGCCTCTCCCATTGGGGAGCACAGGCTCCGGACGCGCAGGCTCAGCGGCCATGGCTCACGGGCCCAGCCGCTCCGCGGCATGTGGGATCCTCCTGGACCGGGGCACGAACCCGTGTCCCCCGCATCGGCAGACGGACCCTCAACCACTGCGCCACCAGGGAAGCCCCGCGTGACATCTTTAAAACCTATTGAAAGTTAATTTGAGGCCTAACATATAGTCTACCCTGGAAAATATCTTAAGTGTACGTGAGAAGATGTATGCTGTTGTTGTTGGGTAAACTGTTCTATGTATGTCTGTTGGATCTAGTCAGTCTACTGTGTCCTCTGTTTCCTTATCTTCTATTTGGTTGTTCTATCCATTATGGAGAGTGGTCTAATGAAGTCTCCAACTATCAATACTTCCTGAAAAGGAGAGACTTACTTTTGTCATTTTGCTATTTGTTTTCTACCTTCCTTATAGATTTTTTTGTCCCTCTTTTCCTACATTATCATCTTCCTTTGTGTTTAGTTGAATTTTCTGCAGTGAAATGTTTAAATTTCTTTCTTATATCCTTTTACACATATTCTATATCTATTTTCTTTGTGGTTACCATGGAGATTACAATTAAACATACTAAAGCTGTAGCATTCTAATTTGAATTATACTTGCTTAACTTTAATAGTAAACAAAAACTCTGCTCCCTTACAACTCTGTCACCACCCCTTTCAGTTGTTGATATTACAAAATTACATCTTTATTCATTGTGTGCTCCAAAACATAAACTAATAAGTCTTTTAAATGCATTAATCTCTTAAATTATGTAGAAAACAAAATGTAGAGTTACAAATCAAAGTTACAATAATACTCACTTTTAGAATTGCCAGTGTATTAACCTTTACTGAGATCTTTATTTCTTCATACAACTTTGAGTTATTCTCTAGTTTGCTTTCATTTCACCCTACAGGACTTTCTCTGCATTTCTTGCAGAGAAAATCTAGTAGTAAACAACTCTCTCAGCTTCTGTTTACCTGGGAATGACTTAATTTCTCCCTTACATTTGAAGGACAGGTTTTCCATATATAGGGTTGTTGATTGACAGGTTTTTTTTTTTTTTTTTTAGTACTTAGACTATATTGGCCCATGGCCTCCAAAGTTTCTGATAAGAAATGTGGTGCTAATCTTATTGAGAATCCCTTGTATATTACAAGTCCTTCTCAACTGATGCTCTGAAGATTCTTTGTATATAGCTTTCCAGAAACTTCATCATAATATGTCTCAGCGTAGGTCTCTTTGAGTTCATCTTACTTGCAGTTTGTTGAGCTGTCTGGATGTTTATATTCATGTCTTTCATCAAATTTGTGAAGTGTTCTGTCCCTTTCTCCCTCTCTTCTCCTTCTGGGACTCTCACAATGAATATGTTGATTGATTTCATGGTGTCCCATGGGTACCTTAGGCTCTGATAATTTTTCTTCATCTTTTTTCCTGTTTCTCAGTCTTGACAATTTCTTTTGTCTTATCTTCAAGTTCACTGATTCTTTCTTCTGCCCACTGAAATTTTCGTTTGACTCCTTCCAGTGAATTTTAAAATTTCAGTTATTGTACTTTTTAGCTCTATAATTTTTTTGGTTTCTTTTCAGGTTTCCTATCTCTTTTATTGATACTTCCATATTGTTCATACATCATTTCATTGACTTTCTCCACATCTTCCTTTAGTTCTTTGAGCATCTTTAAGATAGTTGTTTTAAAGTAGATGTGCCATCAAGTCTTTATCAAGATCAGTTTCTGCTGATTTATTTTTTCCTTTTAATGGAAAATTCTAAGAGGGAAGTTTATATTTTCCTTTATATACATTGTGATATGATTTTTTTGTTGAAAGCTGGACATTTGGATCTACTGTGGTAACTCTGGACATCAGATTAGCCACCTTTCCCACTGTTTGCTTTTTGTTATTCTTTTTGTTTTTTTAAATTGTTGTAGGCTGTCTCTGTGCCAAGGATCACACTGAGGTATAAACTTAAGGTCCTTTCATGTCTTTGTTGAGTCTTTGCCTTTCCCACTTTCTAATTTTCCCCATATATGCAGTTGCTTTTGAATTTCCTAGTCTTTAATGTCTGGCTCCAAAGAGTGGAAAAAGAGAAAAAGGAAGGAAGAGGAAGGGCACCAGTCCTTTAAATCCACTGTAAGTCACTTCAGCTGGCGGCTGGGGAGGTGCAACAAAAACAGCTTCTCATCTCTTTGTCTGCACTTCTGTACCTGAAGCAGCAATCAGGGATCAGGACATATATCCCAGATATTTGGAGTACAGGGTCTTGTTTTGCCCACCTTGATACATGCAAGCTGTGTGCAAGATGCTCCAGGAACTTGTACACAATTGCCTGCAGTGGAACTGGGAGTGGCAGATGGGTAGCTGCTCCCCTGTGCAGCTAGCTGAAATTGATTGAAATTAACCACAATTTACAGTCCAAGCCTTCCCTTGGAAATTGAAAGCCTTCAATAGACTACAGAGTTCCAAAATAGTTACATCAGACAGATTCTGCCAGTGCAATTGTCTAGGCAGTGAGAGAGATTCCTGGTGCTTCTTGCTCTGCCATCTTCCCAGAATCCTAGCACCTGTTATTTTCAAACTTCATTAAAAATAATATAGGTAATCTATTTCTAATAATTTTTCTTAACATTCTCATCTTCTAAACTAATTTACAACAATTTTTTTAGTGTTATCTCTGTATGTTTTACTGGCTTTTAAGCTTACCAAAGTTTTATTTCTTTCTTTAATCATAGCTTTTCCATTCTTAGGCTTTCAATTTTAATTCATTTCTAATTATTTGGGAACACACATATTTAAGTAATTTACTTTGGAAGGTTATCTTAGTGGTGGTATTTTTGTTGTTGTTGTTTTTGTCTGCTTGGTAATATATTTCTACTGACTTCACACTTAACTGGCATCTTATCTGGGTAGAGAATGCTACCTCAAAACACTATGGATATTGTTCCGTGGTTTTCTGACATTTAGGGTTGATTAAGATGCCAAGCTGGTTTAACTTTCTCTGCAGTCATCCTACTTTAATTTTTTTTCTATTTTTTTTTTTTTTTTAGTTTTCTTTGTCTTTGGAATTTAAAATGCTCACAATGATTTCTCTGGATGAAAATCCATTTTCTTAAAAACATTTTTTTGACCATCTGAACCCTTTGAGTTCCTTAATTGTGCCTTTTTTAGTTCATAAGTGGAAATTTCTTTTCTTCTGGTAATAGATTCCACTTGATGAATTTTATGTTTCTCTCTCAAGTACATCTTTTAATTTTAGGGTTCTGCTTTTTTTTTTCAGGTCTCTATTTCAGGAATCCTCTCTTTGACCAATCTAACTTTTGGCTATAGTAGGAATGACATATAAAAGTGGTAGTTTTTGTTTGACCTCCTTGGTTGTGCAGCTCTCATAGGAGGTCACCCCCTTGCCCTTGAAGTTCAGTGAAATCCTCCATCATCCTGGTGGTGGAAATCACAGGGGGAGGCTACCCACTTCCAATACACATCCATAATAAATCACACTTTTTATTGTCTTACCAAAATCTATAGAACATTCTTTTATTCTATCTTACAGATGCAGAGTGTTGTGGGTTTCTTTTTTTCTCTTATTATCTTATTTTCTAGGCTTTTTGAGAGAGTTTCAAGGGGGGGGATTTTTAGTCAGCTTCGTCTTAATGCCATGTCTGGAACTAAAGTCACTGAATTATTATTTTTTTAATACATTTAGACCTAGGTCAACAAATTCAAACGCAAGAAAAGGGTTAAATTTCTTCCACAAGTGTTGGCAAAATCTGTAGAAAAAAAGAGGAACAGCCTTTAATAAAGAAAGTTACAAAGTATACAGTCATTGAGGAGGAAAGTTTTCAGGGGTGTAGGAGGGGTTGCTCCTCCTCCCACTGCCAACTAGCACAGACAGACAACAAACGAGGTCATTCCCAGACAGTTACCCCAACAGCAGAAACCAGTGAAGATGGGTCTCGGATGGTGAGTGATCATTCTTATTCTTCAAAGGCAGTTATGAGTTAAGTGACCCCAGTGTCAGGCTGAGATCGAGGATGGTGCTGTTTTCTGTCCTTCCTGCCCAAGAATGCTAATTATGTATTAAGGATGTATTTATGCAGCAGGAATATCTGGGAGAAGGAGCAATCTATGCTATGGAAGTTTAGCTAGAGTCTTGAAGCCATTCGCACCTTCTTGCTCCATCACTCTAAGATGATCCCATACCTCCAAGGCAGGGGAGCTTTTAAAAAATGTCTACCGAAGATATTTGACTACTAATTAAAGATGAGAATTATGGAAATGTCAAAATGTTTATTGGTTGTTGGGGGTTTTTTAAGTGATTTAATTTTGATTTTTGAAATTTTTTGTCAGATATTTAAATGTTACAGTTACTGATTTCAAGAATCAGGAAATTTTAAAATGTCTGTACAAGTATAACAAATGACAGGGAGTAAATTCAATGGACACCAAGGTCAGTTTGGCCTGGGGGTGGGGAATGAGATAGAGAAAGTAGAAGGAGAGAGGCCGAGGAAAAGGAAGAGGAATAAGAGGTGTAAAAAGCAAATGCAGAACCCAGATCATGTGTCACAAAGAGGCCATGGGAGATTCTGAGCAGGGTGAGGTAGCAGAAGGAGGTAGAGTAATTCAGTTAGCTACCAGGTATTGAATATGCATGATATGCTGTGTAGTTTACTAGTGTGATTTCACTGAATTTTAAACTTCACAGTGACTCTCAGGCAGATGATATCATCATTGTGTTTTATGGATGAGATAACTGTGGCTTAAAGCAGCTAAATAATTAACTCAAGGTCACGCTGGTCATAAGGAGTAAAAATCTTTCTTTCCACTTTGTCCTGCACCACAAGGTTTCTCCATGTCCCGGCAGGCCCCCATGGCAGTGACTTACTGGAAGAAGTCACATCCACTCTTCTCTTGGATGGTGGCAGCTGGGGTCACTGGTTATTTATTATTGTTCTTTGAAAATCTACGTAACCCTCGTCTATCCAGTGCTTACTGGTTTGGTAGACAGCTTTGCTGCTTTTATTTCAGAAGATTAGAATTTAATTTCCAAGTAAAGACTCCTTTTCCCTCCAGTGAAATTTTGAAATGTTACCCACGTATGAAGTGAGCAATTTCAGAATATATAATTTTGTGGAACCACAGAAGTGGTACCTTATGCTAACACTGCCTGCAGATGTCTATAGAACCACAGGCCACTGTCTATACTGTTCTTGTTAAGATTCTCTTTGTTTCACAGTGCCTGAAAATTGATCATGAACAGGAAATTTTAAAATATAAATGGTCAATACTATTTAGTCTTACCTGAAATAAAAGAAATGCAAATTAAAAGTGAAATGTCATTTTTCTTTTATCAACTTGGCAAATATTTTGTTTGAAAAGCAAGCAAGTAAGAATCCTATGTGTTTCTAAGGAGGGAGGAACATTTATACCCTTATTACCTGTTGATGATAATATAATCTTTCTAGACAATAATCTAGTGATACATACCAAAAGCAAAATGTATACGCCTTTTAACCAAGTAGTCCAACTTTTAGGAATTTATTGTAAGGATGCAAGCACATTTTTCTTGCCATCGTTTCTCATAGGGAAAATCTTAGAAACAACTTAAATATCTAAATATAAGTAGTTGGTTAATTATGGAACATCCATGATGAAATACCATGCAATCATTAAAAACTCTATTGTAGAACAATTCTTAATGTATTTTGTATAAGAAAAAAACCAGAATGTACACTGCTACTACTTTTATACATGATACCTCTATACATACAATGTTAGAAATACAGATGATTTTTATTTTCTACTTTGTGCTTTTGAACTTGGATCACATCTGCAGGCAGAAAAATAAAACTAGATATTTAAGAAGAAGTAACCAATAGCTGGCTTCTCTCAGAAAAGCAGTCAGCTGTCTAGTGGTATGTGATCACTCATAATTTGTGGAGTTCCATTGTTAGGGCTTTGGCCCTTTATGTTTAACTTTTTTGTCTCTTAACTCCTCAAAATATACTCACTCTACCCATAAATCACTAGATCCTGATAAGCCTGTTTTCATAGAATATTCTATGTGGAAGAGACCGGAGTGCTCATTTCCTTATTTTACAAATGGATCTCATGGCTCTGGAGTGAACTGCACGGTGAAAGGAAGAACAGTGCAGGGGTTAAATGGCCACAGTTAGGAACCAAAGTGCTAGTGTTTCTGTCCCGGATTCTTTCACTTTCTAGCTGTGTGACCTTGGACAAATTGCTTAACAATTGAAATCCTTAGTGTTTTACTGTATAATGGGGATAATTGTGATAATTGTGAGATTTTAATGAGATAATCCATGTAAGTTACTTAGAACCTTGCCGCGCAATAAGTATTCAGTGATTATTATTATTGTTGCTGTTTATTACTATTACTGTTAGGATTAAGAAATAGAAGGGAGGTCATTTGTCCAAGATGATACAGCTACTTGATGTCAATGCTAGGATTAGAATCAGGAAAGTTTTTTCCCAGCAGAAGTGTTCAATCCCCTCTGAGCCTGTCAGGACAACCCTAGGCTGGGCTCCCAGGGGAGCTGACAGTGAAACAGGCAGAGTCCAAGGACAAGACCAGCCACTTCCAGGAAATGACTCTGATCACAGTGGGAAGCCAAATGCTGGAAAGGAGGATGAGGGTAGGGAAGCCGAGAGCCAAGTTAGATGCAAGGATGAAGCCGGGAGCAGAGAGCTAGTACAGGAGAGAAAAGATGGCTCAGAGACCCTCCTGAGGCTTTTTAGACCACCAGCTGTGGGCTTCATGGGAAGTCAACATAATTTAAATACCCAAGGTCTGGGTAATTAAGTAGACAAATGGGGTGCATGGGGGAATTGCAGGTATAGCTGTGAGAAGATGCCTGGCAAGTAGTACTCATAGAGGATGAGGTGGACACTGGGAGGGGTCAGAACAAGGACACTCTCTCCCCCCTGCCCCGAGCCCAGGCATCCATTGTGATTATCCTAAAGTCACAGCCTACATTTGAAGAACCATAAACAAGCAAAAATACGATAAAATTTGCTTTAAAAATTCCTCGGGCAGCAGAGTGCAGAACTGAGTTAACAAGGAAATCATTTAGGGAACTATTAGGCTAATAGGACTATAGGAAACTAATTCAAGGAGAGGCGTTGAGGACATAAAACCAGGGCAGTTATGGTAGGGTGAGAGAGGAGAGGATGCATTTAGGAGATATTTACATACCAGAATTTATAGGATTTGGTTTTTGACAGATATGGAGCTTGGAAGGAGAGATCTAAGTATACAGTGGCATCCTCACAAAATGGAGGATATAGCAAGTGGATTGGGTTTGGGCCAGGGGAAAGAGGACAGAAGTTGAATTCATTTTTTAATGCTGAATTTGAGATCTCTTGGAGCAGCTAGATGATGTCCAAGTAGACAAGTGGATATACAGGTGTAAAGCTCAAAAAAGAGGTAAGGGCTGCAGAAAACATTAAGAGTCTTCAGCACAAGTATAGGTGATAGTTGAAATTCTCGTTGTGGGTGAGATCACTAGGGAGAGGGGACGGTGAATTGAGAAGAAGAGAAGGATGGAAGCTGGAAAATTTTGACATTTAAGGAGGTAGATGAGGATAAAGAGTCCACAGTAGACACCAAGGAGGGACTAGAGAGAATGGGAACAGAGCAGGAGAAAAGTGATGTCATAGGAACTAGGGGAGGAGAGAGATGCAAGAAAGAGAAGGACAGCTGTATACCTGAAACTAACATAATATTATAAATCAACTGTACTTCAGTTTAAAAAAAGAGGAGGACATGTTCATGGAAAGACAAAGCATATTTACCAAATTTCTACACTGAGCACACGAGATACAGAAGAAGTGACTCTAGGGACTAAGGGTTAAGGGTTGGTTGTGTCCCCTCAAAATTTATATGTTTTAAGACTCTTGGTACAGAGTCTTAAATTGCTTTCCAGAAAGGTTATAGCCATTCACAATCCCACAATCAGTAGTACATGAAAGTACCATTCTTCTTAATGGTATCTCAGGATGTGACTGTATTTAGAGATAGGGTCTTTACAGAGATAATCAAGCTAAAATGAGGTCATTAGGATGGGCCCTAATCCAAGATGACTGATATGCTTAAAAGTAAGAGGAAATTTGGACACAGAATCATGCATAGAGGGAAGACCATGTGAAGAGACTTGGAAAAGATGGCCATCTACAAGCCAAGAAGAGAGGCCTAGAACAGATCCTTCCCTTAAAACCCTCAGAAGGAGGGTTGTTTAAACCACAAAATTTGTGGTACTTTGTTATCACAGCCCTAACAAACAAATACATTTGGTGGGTGTACATAATCCTTTGGTGAGGGTGCAAATAGCCAGAGAAAGAAACTGTGAATAAATATCTCAGAGAGCTTGGTGAGGAACCAATAAAGGATTAGGTCACCTAAGCTAAGAGGAGAAAAATATTTCGAAAAGTAGAGGGTAGTCACGGTGTCAAATTCTGCAGAAAGGTGAAGTAGGAGAATGACTGAAAATGTCAGTCCAGAGGTCCGTGGTGACCTTTGTGGAGCACTCCCAGCTGAGTAGAGGGGGTAGATCTTAGCTGAGAACAGAGACAGCAGATAGATCACTCCCACAAAACATTAGGTGATGAAAGGGGACCTCTTCACTGAACCAAACTCACTTCTGCTGTCCATAAAGAGCCACACGGAGACACCCTAGAGTCAATCGGCCAGACCTGGAGTCTCCTCTGCTTTCTGCAGCTGTCATTTCACATGTTGGATTTGTGGTACTGACATAGATTCCATTCTCTTTTGTTAAGCCATAAGAAATGTGTTTTTCAAAGCTTCTCAGAGATGAACCCTATGATGAATCTGATGTTGTAAGGGGGATGTTGTAAGACTGTGGTGAATCTAATGATGTAAAGGAAAAAACAAGCCTGAGTGGAATTTGGGGGATTATTATAACTTAGGTCAGTAAGCAGGAAAAAACATAGTAGAATTGGAATAGGGAAGTATTAAAGCATTGTCTTAGAAAGCTTGGAAGTCAAAGTGAGTTTAAAATGTGCCTTCTGTAGCCTCAGGATATTATTGGCCAAGCAATGCAAATGTCATACTTCTATATTATTGGGGATCAAATTAATCAGGTTTGACTCTACTAAAAGATCTAATAAAATTTTTTTTAATGAACATTTAGCGAAATAAATGAATTAGTCAATAGCAGCCAGGAAATAACCATGGGGTAAAACCTGAAATAAATAAGTACCCAAAAGATAAACCTAGATCATCACCTCCATATTACAACTATTTTCAACCGAGTAAACAATAAATCTTTATCAAGAACCTGATAGTTTTGAGGCAGTATGGAGGATACAGAAGAAAAAGCAGACATACAATTTTTATAATCTAATTGGGAATGGAAAACAACAATTATGAAGTGACAAAAGCAATCCAATGCCGTTAATAATTGATTTTAAAATATACAAATAACAAAAAAATGTTCATTTTCAGTAGACATTGAAGAAACACCAATGAGATGTTTTCACTTATCAGATTAAACAGTTAAACAAATAATCCAATTACAAAATGGGCAAAAGACATAAAAACATTTCCCCAAAGAGGATATACAGATGATAAGTAAGCACATGAA
Organism: Phocoena sinus; assembly: GCF_008692025.1. Taxonomy (NCBI): domain Eukaryota; kingdom Metazoa; phylum Chordata; class Mammalia; order Artiodactyla; family Phocoenidae; genus Phocoena; species Phocoena sinus. Next base: position 77,013,319 of record NC_045766.1, on the reverse strand, counting down.
AAGATGTTCAACATCATTATCCATTATGGGAATGAAAATTAAAACCATAGTGAGCTATTATCGTACACTTATCAGAATGGCTAAAGTAAAAAATAACGGTAACACCAAATGCTGGCAGGATGCAGAGAAACTGGATCACTCATACGTTGCTGCTGGGACTGTAAAATGGTGCAGCCACTCTGGAAAACCGTTCGGCAGTTTCTTACAAAACTAAACATACATTTACCATATAACCCAGCAATTGCATTCTTGGGCATTTATCCCAGAGAAATGAAAACCTATGTTCACACAAAAAACAGCACATGAATACTCATACCAGCTTTATTCTTAATGGTCGAAAACTAAGGGGAAAAATGTCCTTCCGTGGGTGAATGATTAAACAAACTGTGCTACACATATACCATGAAATACTACTCAGCAATAAAAGGAAAGAACTACGGATACACACAGAAACTTGAATGAATCTCCAGGGCTAAGTGAAAATGCCAATCCCAAAATGCTACTTTGTGATTCCATTTATATGACATTCTTGAGACAACAAAATCACGGAGATGAGAACAACTTGGTGGTTGCCATAGTTAGGGGTGGTGGGGAAAGGAAGAGGTATGTGTGGCTACAAAGGGATAGCACCAGGGAGCCTTGTGGTGGTGGAACAGTTCTGTATCCTGACAATGGCAGTTGTTACATGTATCTACACGTGTGATAAAACTGCATAGAACTACACACACACACACACACACACACACACACACACACACAGAGGAGTACACATAAAACATAAAACTGGTGAAATCTGAAGAAACTCTGTGGATTAAACCAATGTCAGTTTCCTGATTTTGACATTATACTAGTGTTATACAAGATATTACCATTGGGGGAAACTGGTTGAAGGGTACATAGGGCCTCCCTGTATACTTTTTTTCAGCTTCCTTTGAATCTTTAATTATTTCAAAATAAACAGTTTAAAATGTAATTTTAAAAGACAAAATTTTCATCTTCACTAAGTATTAAGGAAATGCCAGTGTAAACACCAATGAGATATATTCATTTATCAAATTAATAATTTATATTTCATTAGGGGATGGGGGTATTCATGCTCAGAGTATACAGGAAGAATGGTACTTTCATATACTACTGATTGTGGGATTGTGAATGGCTATAACTTTTCTGGAAAGCAATTTAAGACGCTGTATCAAGAGCCTTAAAAATTCAGATACAAGCACACTTGGCCACTGCCTATTTCTCTATGTTCTAAGTAATTTTTCCAGTTCCTTCAGCACCTTTGTTCCAGGCACCATGCCACACATTTGAAATATAGCAAAGACGAGCAAATATGATTTCTGTGCTGAAAGAGCTCAGCTTAGTGGTAAATATATCAAATGTGGTGATATTTTTATGAGTGAAGTGTGGGGGGTTCCCCAGGAGCACAAAGGTGTCTGTTTTCTATTTGTCTGTAGGTAGTATTGTGTCTTAGATAAGTGCCAGCATTTTGAGTCAGTCGGGCTGGTGTCAAATAATAAGTAGTTAATAAGTAATTTTGTACTTATTAGCGATGTCACCTTGGGGAAGCTATCCAGCTCCCTGAACTTCAGTGCTTTCATCTGTAAAATGAGGCTACTGGTACTTACCAATGCTATGAGGGTTATAAGAATTTATAATGGATGTAGAGTCTTGTGAAAATGAAATATTTTAGGCTTCACATTATTTTCTTTAAAATCTATTATTTCCTATCTTTTAAATGAAGTCTTAAATTTCTTTGGCTCTGCCTTTTCTGACTCAGTTCTAGCAAATGGATTTTTACCTGTAACTCAAAAGTTGCTATAATAGACCTCCTAATTATAGATAAGAGAAGGCCAGGCTCAATGCAAGTGAATAAGGTGAAAGCCAAACAAAAAAGCCACCTAAAATATATTTATATGAGGTAGGATGCCAAAAACATTAAAATGAAACCCTGTCCTGTGATTGGTAATCAAGTGAGTGTCTTCATGAAGTTGTCCTTGAAACCCCCTTTGTAGCCTTTTGGACCTCAAATATTTTAGTTCTGCTTATCTGCTTTTAATTTATAAAGACGTTTTTGCTCATTAGTAATCATGGGTAACATATTCAAATTTATACTTCTAATTCTAGAAGATACATAAACTATCATTTTTCTTTATCATAAAAATACACTTATTTATCTTGTTCTAATAATTTCACCTTTAGGGATCTATATAATTAGACAGTCAGGGATGTTAACAGATTTGTGCACAAAAATGTTTATTACACCATTATTTACTATAATGAAAAATAAGAATCAACCTAAATTTTTCATAGTAGGTGAATGGTTAAGTAAACTAAAAGTGAAGTTGATGATGACTTCTTGATGACAGAAAAAAACATAAGACTATGGAATTATAAAGAAAATAATGCAGAGAAACAAGATAGCAAGCAAATACGTCAAAATAGTCATAGTGATTACCTCTAGATTGGTGGGTTTTAGAAATAGGGATTTCATTGCTCTGCTAAGGAGGATGAAATCAAGGTAAAAAGTCATCTAGTAGCGGGGTACAGACTCTAAGTCAGAAGTGGCAAACATAGAACACCTTTGAGACCCTCAGATAACAGAAGTGAGTGATGGAACAAGGCAGGTGAGAGCTGGGAGACAGAAGCTAAGGGGGTTGAAAGTGTGGACCCAGCAAGACACTTCCCTATGGAAACCAGATCCTAAGGCAGAGGCCACTTATCTTCTTCTCTTCTGACTGAGTTGGGAGTGTTCCCATGACCTTCCCCTGGGGGTTGGAAGGAAGTGGATTGGGAGCGAGGGGAGAACTTGATTGAGAGCTCAGTGGAGAAGGTGGAAATTCAAGGAACATGGAGAATTTAGACAGTAGGGAGTAGAAAAGTTAATGTGCCCATTCAGTGGCTCACCCAAGACTTTATTTCCAAGAGAATTCCCTAGCTTGTTAAGTGTTCATGGTTGCCAGAAAATAAAAGTTAAAAAAAGGAAAACAGGCTCAAACCCAGGCTCTTTAATGCCTCCAGCTGAATTTTCACACATACAGGCAGAATGATCCCTTTAAACACTACTTAGTTATTGATATCAGGGGCTTATTCAGTTCTGGGGGGCCTTAGGAGAAACATCTGCTTAAAGGAACTTTGGGCAGGTTACTTAATTCTCTAAGCCTCAGTTTCTTCATCTGTTAGAAGGTTGAATAGCTTCAGTTTTTCAGAGGGTAAGGATTAAAGTGAACTAATGGAGGAATATGAAATGCGTGGCTCAAAGAAGGAAGGAACAGTGATGGCTGTGATGAGCAGGGACAGGGCTAGGAACTTACATAGGTGTTGTCCCTGGATCCTTACGATGACTGTGTGAGCTTGGTATTATTTTCCCCATTGAAAAAAAATGAGGAAATTGAGGTTTAGAGAGGTTTAGTAAGTTACTCAACATCACAAAATTAGTAAGGGGCAGAGTAGAGACATGTACTCAAAAAAGTGCCAAACCACACCAAAAAAGTACGCTGATGCCTGACATTCTAATGATAGTCACATAGTATTATCAGTTAGAAATTAAAACAGACTCAATTCTATATACCACTAAAACCTTGAGGTTGCCAGCTGTGTGTCCCTGAGCAAGTGGCCTAACTTCTCTGCAACTTAGTTCCCTCACTTGTAAAACTTTGTATGTTTGTTGTGCAGATTAAATGAAGTAATAGATTTAAAGTACTTAGCAGAGCACCTAGCTTATAAGCAATCAGCTAACAGATATTAACTTTAATAACATTTACTGGACCTGTTCCTTTGCTAAGCACCAGGAACGCAAAGGGGAATGAAACATGTCCCTTGCCCTTGTGGAACTCAGGACAGGAGAGCCATGTGAGCAGGGAGATTGTAGCACAATGAGGAAATAGCTATAATGGAAGAATAAGTAATGTGATTTGGGAGCAAGGAAGGTATAGATATTGTGAAAAGAGGAGGGGAAGGATGGCCAGAAAAAAGGTTTCAGCTGTGAACTGTGGAATGATCTGGATCTTAAAGGAAGGGGAGCATTTTGCTGACAGAGAAGGCAGGAAAGGCATTCCAGACAGAAGGAACAGTCTGTGCAAAGGCAAAGAAGGCAAAAAAGCCTTGATAGGATTTGAGAGGGTCAGGGAATAGTGAACAGTTCAAGTGTGACTAGAGGGTAAGTTATATGAGTTGACTGATAAAAGCAGAAGAGAAAACTTGGATTCAGGCTGTCAAGGGCCTCATGTGTCTTGCTAAGTGTGTGTGACTTCTGCCCATGAGGAACAGGGAGTAAGTCTTTAAAGCAAGGAAGTTTCATAATCAGATTGTTTTTGATGAAAGATAATGGTAGGGTAAAGGATAGTGAGAGGGAACCAGACTGGAGGCTGCTGCAATAGTCCGGACAAATGGTGACAAAGATCCTAACATTGACCGCTATTGACATTGGAAGTGGGTGGGGAGGAAGGGGAAGTGAGGGGGTCACTTAAACACGTGTGAAATCCAGGGTGTGAAAATGGCTTGGTCCCTTCTTACCACAGTCATCCCAAAGGACCAAAACAAAAACACAGAAAACCTCTTTTAAAAATAATCTCTTTTGTTTGTATGCAAATAGGCCGTGCATAGTGAAAATGCAACTCAAGTGTGATGACAGATACAATATTCTGTCTTCAATCCATGAAACACAAAGATGGAAGTGGTTTACAAATGCTGTCCTTCTTAAAAATTCCAACTCCTCACCTTAAAGCTGTAGCTAACCAGCGCAAGGCTTATTTGAAATTGTTTTCAGTCTTAAACCAGTTATGTGGAAATCTATTTAAGGCACTTTTCTAAAGAAGCTTTACTGACATTGCTGCAGAGTAGGAAGAGCAACATCTTGTTTTACTGGAAAATTTCTTTCATATAGCAACACCTCTGCGTGGTGGTGGTGGACCTTTAGAATTTTCCAGATAAAGGTGTGTGAAGGGAACTGCAAAAATTACACTTCTATGGTTCTGCACCACCAACTTGAAAATTGCAAATTCAAATTGACAAATACATATTTTAAGGGTTCACAGAAGTCTTATGTGCATTGCTTTTGGTTACAAAGATGACACAGGGAAGTGAGCCTTTGGGTATGAAGTACCCCCTCCCTCAACCCTGCTGTGAAATGGAAGCTTTAAAAAATCCAGTGGTTTTTTTTTTTTTTTTTTAAACAAGCTTAGTCATATTAGTTGTGTTCTGTATGCCCCAGTCTATTTTATTTTACTTTGTAGTGCACATTTGATTTATACTCCTATATAAATATTTTGCATAAAAAGGTGCTTTCTCAGGTCTTTGTGCTTCCCTAAATTTGAAATATACTGCCATTTGTTAAAATGTGTTAGTTTTGTTATGTATTATATTCCCTCCTCTGCACACACAGCAAAAAATACATGGACTTAACTCTTCTAGCATCTTTTACATTTAGAATATTACCTCATTTTATTTCTTCTAACCGAGGTTATAAAGGAAATGCCAAATGTCAAACGCTTTGTGAAAGAAATGACAGTTTCTCAGAATGCGTAAGTGCATACTCTTAAGCAAGGGGCCCCTTTAAATTCAGAGATCGCAATCTTCTGAACTGAGGTTTAATGTTCCCAGGTAATGCTAAAGATTGAAAGGATGTAAGTTTGGAATCAGATATTCACTGTTAGATTCTGAAAAGTTCCATCACCAATGTTGGCAATTTATTGTATCAATTTTTAAACTTGCCACTGTATATATTTCCTTCCTCTTGGAAAGATTTTATGTGGTTATGTTACCTGTTAACTATCTTTTGAGTAAACTATCTTTTGAGTAAACTATCAGAGAAAGTCCTGGGATTGTAAAATTGTATTGTAAACCTTACTGAATAGCTAGAGCATAGAATTACTAAATTAGTTAAGGAGCACTTAGTCTACGCCTCCCTCAACTGAGCTCTCTCGATTGTTCCACCCATGACTAATGGTCATGCAGACACTGTGACCATTTAAAATATGAAATATCTCTCAGAGAGCCTATCCTTGAGATGGAGGGCCTGGGGGAATTTTTCTTAACTGTGGCCTGCATGATCTAGTTAGAATCTGCCTCATGCTTTTAAGATGGTATTTGATCATTAGGACATCATATGTAACTGAAGTTGTTTATGTTGAAAATCAGTTGGTGACAAGTACCTTGACATTATTAGATTGAGTAGGTCTCCTGCACTCACCTGCAGGATCTGGGAGGACAGGGACCCTCTGCTTTTGCTCACCTTAGATCCCAGGACCAGCTCAGGGTCTGTACTTAATCAAGGCTGGTTAAGCATTTGTTGGTGAATGAAGGCAAATTAAAAAGTAGAAATTCCAAATGGTGTCATTACATCTGTGGATTTTTAAGAATTATTGAAAAATGGGAAATGTTAACTGAGATACAAAGATCAGTGGGAACACAGGTGAAGCATAAAATGTATGTATTGGGACGTCACTAGAGTATATAGTTACTACCAGTCCCCATGTATGCTCTGGCACCAGCCTTGATGCTCTGCCCAGCCCTTCCAGGAGGTGTTTGTGCACTCAGCAGGCAGGCAAGGCAGGAGGGATGCTCTAGTTGTGATCTTGCTAGTATAATCCTGGTCTCTGTCCACTGAGTTGTGAATTCCTTGGTTCCCTTGAGCTGCCGTTCTTCTCTGGCTTAACCTTGTTTCTGACCTGTGGTCCAGTTCTCCGCTGGTCCCTAGGGCCTGTCCCCCAGTGAAGGGCCTTGTTCCATGGGGACAAACAAGGAAGTACCTCCATTCACCACACTGTAGATATCACACTTCTCAGAAACTCCTGATTCTGGGTGTGTCGTAGCACACCCCCACCCCATTCTGCCCTGTCTCCACCAGACCACCGATGCCTCTCAGACGCTGAGTATGGGATGGCTGGCTCCTCACATGCTGGGGTTCTCGCCCCCAGCTCCATCTTCCTCCCTTTCCTCACTCACCCAGACCACTAAAGTAAGAGCTCATCTAAAGGCCACCCTCATCTCCAGTACAACAGTACTTCTTTTTCTAAAATGCATGTACCCTGACGCTTACCCTTTCGACAGTTTTTTTCCTTAACCTACTTTTCAGTAGTGCTAATGTAATCTTCAATCCAAATAGACGTACTTTGCTGCTGAATATTAAGCCACCGTGTGATTTTGAGAGAACGTTTTGTATTCACTTGATAGAATCTTGCAAAACAACTGTTGGTGCCTCTTGCCTTTCTGACTTCTTAGAGGACATCTAGGCAAAAGTGTATCACTGGGTCCTAGTTTCGGTGTTCAGAAGCTGATCAAATACAAGTTAAGAAACAATACACATGGCCTCTTTCTTAGCATGCATGAATGATAGGTGTGAATTTGCATCATGAGAAAGTGAATAGAAGGAGGGGCAGCTAGGGAGACCAAACAAGCCAGCCTAGGACAGGAGGGGAGCCCATGCTAGAGGTTGTAAGGGTGAGGGTCTCTCCTACCTTGTCGACCCACTTGCAGGATATAAATACTGAGGCTGCAGAATTTGGGCTCAGAGAAAAAGACTCTGATGTTTAACTATATAAAATCTATTTTAAGTGTAGTTCAAGATTGTATCTCCTCCTCAAAGAAAAAAGAAACATTTTATTTCTAAGAATGTTCCTCCAGAAACATGGAACTGAAAGCTATTTTTTTTAAATTGATCTGGCCCTTAGAAAACAACAGGGGCTTTTTCTTTAGTTTACCTAAGGAATTGACATAAAAATCTATGGCTCTGCACCGGAAAGATGCAGAAAATGTCAAAATAGAGGACAGAACCACAAAACTGGAGATTTTTCACTGCAACATTTTATGCATGGCATCTGATAAATGCGCAACACGGAGAAGTGAACCTCTGGACTGTGAAATTCATGCTAATTTCTTACTCATTCGTCTAGAAGCCCTCTAAAATGTCACATCGTTCATTTGGTTGCTTTACCAGGAATCATTGCATGTGATGAGTGTGCATGTGTGTGTTTAATTAATAGATTTTATTTTTAAAACAGTTTTAGATTTACAGAAAAATTAAGCAGATAATACAGAGAATTCCCGTATACCCCCTACGCTGTACAGTTTCCCCTAGTATTATCATCTTGCATTACTGCAGCATATTTGTCACAATTAATGAACCAATATTGATACATTATTATTAACTAAAGTCCATACTTTGTCTCCCTCTTTGTGTTCTATGGCTTTTGACAAATTTATAATAACCTGTATCTACCATTACAGTATCATACAGAGTAGTTTCCCTACCCTAAAAATCCCCTGTGCTCCACCTATTCATCCCTCCTCAAGTACCCTGGCAACCACTGATCTTCTTACTGTCTCCATGGTTTATGTCTTTTTTAGAATGTCATCTAGTTGGAATCATACAGTATGTATGCTTTTCACACTGGCATCTTTCATCAAGCAATATGCATATAAAGTTCTGCCATGTCTTTTTGTGGCTTGATAGCTCATTTTTTAATCACTAAATAATATCCCATTGTGCGAACGTATCACGGTTTGTTTATCCATTTACTTATTAAAGGGCATCTTAGTTGCTTCTAGTTTTGGCAGTTATGAGTAAAGCTGCTGTAAATATTCATGTGTAGGTTTTTGTGTGGACATAAGTTTTCAATTCATTTGGGTAAATACCTAGGAGCATGACTGCTGGGTCATATGGTAGGCTTATGTTAAGTTTTATACGAAACTGTGAGATTGTGTTCCAAAGCGCCTGTATAATTTTGCATTCCTACCAGCAATGAATGAGAGTTCCTTTTGCCCCACATTCTTATCAGCACTTGGTACCGTCAGTTTTGTGAACTGTAGCCATTTTCCAACAGTTATGTAGTTAGTAGCTCGTTGTTGTTTTAATTAGCAATTCCCTAACGATATATGAAACTGAGCATCTTTTCATATGCTTTATTTGCCATCAGTATATCTTTGGTGACTTTGTATAATCGGGTCTTTTGCCATTTTTAAATTGAGCTGTTTGTTTTCTTATCTTTGAGATTTAAGAGTTCTTTGTACATTTTAGATACCAGTTCTTTATCAGATTTGTGTTTTACAAACATTTCTCCCAGTCTGTGGCTTGTCTTTTCATTCTCTTAGTGGTTAGTGTGTTTATGCTTTAAGGAGGAAGGTTCTAAAAATACAATTTTACAACAGCAGTAAAAGGCAACTGTCATAGCAAATGTTCTATGCTCTTTCTCAGGTGGTGTCAGGGAATCCTGTTTGTGGACCCAGCAGAGTTTCATTAAAAGTAGAGTCAGATGCTGGGGTAGCTGACCATCCTGCATTATTAGAGGTTGTGCGACAAGGCTGGGAATAAGAACAGGACCCAGCCCTAGGCTGCATCACTTCTAAATAAAGAAAAATTCAGAAACTGTGTTTACAGTCCAATCCTGGGCCCCCTGCATGGATTATACCACGTGTAGGCTATGAATTTCTGTCCATGAATCCAAGTGTGTAAGAGATGATCACTTTTCCTATTTCTTAATCCCAACTCTGAGCCCCCATTCTGCCAGTCGGACAGGAGACTCCATCTTGATCATACAGGGGTGCCCTTCCCCTCTTGGGGCCCAGTCAGAATTCAGGAAGTTTGCCTGGTGCCTAAGAAGTGGTGGAAGTCCTAGTCTGTATTGGTTGCCATTGGCAGCCTTACTTTCTAGCCCACAGTGGTCTGTGAAGTCTGGCAGCTCTTTGCCCCACGCCACGGTGGGGAATGAGGTCACGTACTGAGGCTGGGTCCCCTGAGCCAAGGGCGCTGGCTCTCTAGGCATGAGCCACTGCTCCTGAGGTTGTTGTCTCTTTGGGAGCAGTGAGAGCGGTGCTTGATTCCCACTACACATGGTCCCCATGCCCCTCTGCCCTCTCTCCCTTCCTTCTGCATCTCAAAGGCACTCTGTGTTGTCTCTCACCCTCTAGGGCACCTGTATTGTCTTTTCCAGGGGCTTTCACAAAAGTCCAGAAGTGCCTTTGACTTTAGGTCTCTTCTGCTTCCTTCTCTGCAAAAATCTCTGTGTCAAGGAAGCTCAGAAAACAAACACTAATTAACATTTCAATAAATCATTTCTCTACAATTATTTGTAGAAACTATTTTATCCAGTATCAGAACCACCACCTGGCATACTTTTAGAGTGCCTCTTGACCACTGGCCACAGGAAGCCATTTATATAAAGCAACCAATATGAATGGAATTGGAAAATTCAGCTAAGTGTTTGGCTGTTTCCAAATACCACAGGTTTCTAGCTTTGCCTCCCAGAGTGGACCCTAACGATGTGGTCCCAGAGGAACATCTCTTGAGCAAAGCTGAGCAAGGACATAGGGAAGGGATGTTTCCTCCACTCAGCCACCATCTATAAGCCACTCCCCTCCTGCTGCTTTCCTGGTAGCCTTGGCCTCCTCAGACCTTAGAGCATCTGGGAGTGAGGCAGTGGAGGAAGCAGCCCCACACAGAAGGCAGGTTTCTGAGGTTACCAGCAACTTCCTCCTCACTAAACACAAGGAACTGATCTTCATTTTGTTTGACCTCTTAGCATTTGAAACTGTTGACCGCCATCACTGTTGAACCCTCTCTGTCCTTGGCTCTGATGACCCTTGGTAAGGCCTCCTTATCAGATTTTCAAGTGGCACAGGCTTGGAGAGATGGCTAATTTACAATGGATGACATATGTGGGATTCAGAGTAATTTCGATTGGCGGAACGCTGGCCCCAAATACTGATACACAAACAAGATGGGGCCAGAGGGTGGTGATCTGACTCGACATGTGAAAAAAATCATGGTCAGCCAACCTCCCAATGCAACTGTTTACAGGCTAATTTGATCTCTGACTCATTAACAAAAGTGATCTTGTCACTGCACCTTTCATTCTGTGAGCAAAGAGACAATTGACAAACTCAGGGAGATGGGTGGCAGTGCGAGAGCCACCAAGTTGATTAGGGTTCTAGAGAACAAATCATATGAGGAACAGTTGAGGACGCTGACCATATTTAGTTGAGAGAAGAGACTATTAAGGAAATTTATAATATCTGCTTTTGACTATTTGGAGGATTTTATATCTAGATAGATATAGATACAGATATAGATATAGACACACACATACATATATTCTGGTAGTTCTAGAAAACATGTCAAGGACAACTAAATGGTACTTATGGGGGTGAGGAGTAAGGAGTGGGAGATTTGGGATTATTATAAAGAAGACCTTTGTCTTATTTTTTAAATTAATTTTATTGGAGGATAGTTGATTTACAATGTTTTGTTAGTTTCAGGTGTATAGCACAGCGATTCAGTTATACATATACATACATTCATTCTTTTTCAGATTCTTTTCCCATATAGGTTATTACAGAATATTGAGTAGAGTTTCCTGTGCTATACATTAGGTCCTTCTTGGTTAGCTATTTTATATATAGTAGTGTGTGTATGTTAATCCCAAGTTCCCAATTTATTTCTCCCCCCCATGTTTCCCCTTTGGTAACCATAGTTTGTTTTTGATGTCTGTGAGTCTGTTTCTGCTTTGTAAATAAGTTCATTTATATCGTTTTTAAAAATTAGATTCCACAATGAGCAATATGGTATGGTATTTGTCTTTCTCTGAAGAAGACCTTTGTCTTATAACTGTCTTATCAGGTAGTGAGTTTTCTAATATTAGTGAAAAGGCAAAGACTGGACATCCATCTATCAGAGATGATATCGAGGGGGGTCGTTACTTGAGTGAGAGACTGGAATGACTTCTGAGGTCCCTTAAACAACCCTGCAACTCAAATTAAGTCATAGAGTAGGAGAATTCCATGACACTGTATCATCTTTTATTTCTGCTGCCTGTCTCATCTCCCTGCACTTCTATGTTACAGCTTTGGAGGAGGCTGCTCTAAGCAAGAACTAAAATAAATGTATGAAAGAAGGGATATGGAAAAAAGAAAACAAAAACCAAAACTCTTTTTTAAAAAAGGACCTACTACATGCCAGAATCTGTGCTAGGTACCATGTATATATATGTCATCCTATTTGACCCTCACAACAAGCTTATAAGATACTTAGTATTACTTCTGTGAGGAAACTAAGGCTCAGAGAAGTTAAGTAACTTCCCCAAGAGCACACAGTTATTAACTATTGGAGCTGGGGTTTGAACACAGGTCTCTGTCATTCCAAAGTCCAGTGTGGCGTGTTATTTTTACTCATCCTTTACTTATGATAAATGATACTGCTTTTTAAAATTTTTAGTATTGACATAGGATTCCTTTTAAAATAAATTTACTTAAAGTAAGTTAAGAGAAAAATATTGTACAAAGAATAGTACAGATTTCACATGGGTATGAAGTGGTACTAGTACCTAGAATGACTGAAGTTTGGGAAATACTATTCCAAATATTTTGATAGCAGGACTTTCCAATTTAGTCAATCTTACATTTTGATTGCTGAGTACAAGGAAGAGAAGAAAGGTTGAAGAGTAAGTTGAATGTGAATTAGTTCCCTGTGCTCTGATAGGTGGGGTAATTTCATGTGTTACAATAAGGAAACCAAATGGACCCTTTCAAATTAAAAACTATATGACTGTAAAATCCAGAGGAAAACCCCAGGTGGGGCCTATTCGAGTAAAGGATGACGTTTCCAAGGTATGCACACAGAGTGGCTGAGGGGAAGTAGTGGGAAAGAATGATCATCACCTTTCCAGTGATAGAAGGAAGATTTTTGTGGAAAGGTCAAAGTGAGAATTGGAAAGTCCAAAAAGAAGATAGGAAAGTAGTAATGAAGACTAAATAGTGCAGAGCATGCTCTGTGTCGGGCGATTTACATGCAAGACCTCATTTGTTTTTCACAACAACGCAGCAAGGAAGCTATTACTAGTCACAATTCATAGATGAGAAGACTGAGACTGGGAGGCGTTCAATAACTTGCCCAGGGTCCAGTGGCTCAAGCCAGGATTTGCCCTTGGACTGATCACCAGTTCCAAACCTGCACTACTTCCCCTGCACCACACGCCCTTGCTTGGGTGGACCTCCTCCACTCAAACAACATCAAGCAGTTTTCACTTTGTCACTCTTAATTTCTCCAGCCTTGCAGGGCACAGCTAGCCTCCAAGAGGTGGGGAGGCATGCTCAGAGGGGGCTGCCTCTCTCCTGAGCTGCAGACTCAGAGGCACATAATTGCCCCCCAAATTGAGCAGAGGGCATTGTAGGGCCTGATCGGGTCAGAAAAAGAAGCTATGCGTTTGGGGCAGGATTATATATGTGAGGCCTATTTCTGCCTAAGCACTGGATTTGGAAAAATCCACTTGGAATTCACATACTTTCATACTTCTTGTGACTTTTCCCCAGACTCAAGAGTACCATCGGCTTCCAGGAATAGCAAACCAAGGTAACAGAAACATTCTAGGCTACGACAATGAGGATTAGATTAGGGTAATCTGAAAATAAGGGCTGTGTAGGCTCATTGGGTTCTCACAGGATCCATGGAGTGGCACTCAATGAATGATTTTGTGGGGAAGGTGACAGGTGAAACACTGGGACTCTCTGCTCTCTCTCGTTGAGGACTGTCTCCTGCAACCCAGCTGAGCCAGACACAGCATCTGGCACGTGGCTGCCCAGTAAAACATTTGCTCAACTGAGCTGACTCTTTACCTGTAGACCTCTGTAATCTGTCAGGGAAGGTGTCTTTGCCATGTTTGTAGCAGGGCTGTCTTTGGGGGGTTTCCTCAGGGCTTTACAGTCACTCGCTCTCAGGAGTGCATCTGTAGTCATTCTCATCAGTGGAAATGCCCACCTGTCAGCAGAAGTTATCTGGAACCAGCGAGAACACTGTCACTGTCTGTGGTGTTATTTCTCTCTGGTCAGTTCCCCTTTCTGCATTTGAGATCTAGCCTCAGCCCTGACATTCTTTCTCTATTAGGAGTGTTAGGAGGTATGGGGAGCTCACAAAGGCTCCTCTTCGTTTATTCTTAATACCTTGCTTCTGTGTTCCTCGGGAATGCCACTGGTCTTATGCCTCTGGTCTCTGGGAGCTGCAGTGGATGGGCATTTGTGACAGGTATGTTCTTATGAAGCTTGTATGCCTGGGGGAGCATGGTATGGGATCAAGCTGCATCTGGGGCAGATGTTCAGAGGTGGGGCTGACAGCCAACAAGGGAGTGGGTAAGAAGGGGTGAGGGGTACATGCTTAAAACCTTTGACCATTAGGCTTGATTCTCAGACCAGCTATGTCGGAGGTGGGACATTATCGAAACGTGTCTCTTCCAGTCAGATCCTTTTGTCTGCTTTGGTGAGCTAAGAGACATGACTGGCAGGAAATAGAGGGCACCACTTACCAAACAACTGGCAGTCGCTCTTGGCCTTGGAGTGCTGGGGGCTACAAGTAGCTCTGCTCCAGGAGAAGCTGTCCAAGTATGCTAGCCCTGACTGAGCCCCTTGTGCCAGTAGAAAGTCCAGAGGACGGGGACAAAACTTACACTCTCTGAAATGGCCTCTGCTTTCTTGTTTGGCCTTTCCCTTCTCCTGTCCAGAAACCTTTGCCCATTTCTTCCTCCCATCCAAGTGCCCCATCCCAATATTGGCCCCTTCTGGCACCAGAGACCAATAGCTTATTTGGAAAGAAATAGTCCTAGGTCAAAAGAGAGCCCAGGCAGTGGTTTATCATGTTCTGTATACCATGAACATATTTGCATTTGCAAATAGGCTTAAAATAGTGCCTCCACTAATAGTTATTTATGGCTCTGGAGAGACAGGTGAAAATAATTTTTGGCCAAGGGAACTTCCCACTCCTCTCAACTTGTAATAACTGAGGAGTTGACCTGTTCCTCCCAACCTCAATCTTGGGACTCAGACTCTAGACTAAAATAAGTCAATTTAATTATGTGCACAAGTTCACAGTTTTATATTATATCTTCTGTTTGCTGCTACAGATACCACCAACTCTATTTACATGAGCTATCCTGTGTATAATGGAAGCTTTTTCAAATCTCTGCTCATTTGTGTGTTCTAAATACATTTATTGAATGCTTCCTACATCCTAGGTACCGGGTTTCTAACAGGGGGCATAAAAGACATGGTCCTTGTCCTCTTGAAGCTTCTAACCTAGTGGGAAAACAGTGCTAATTAAATAGTCACACTAAAAAATGACCATATAGCAACAGTGCTTTGAAGAGAAGAAATGGTTCATTGTGACTGTGCTCACTGTTCAATAACTATGCCTTTTAGCTTGATATTTTGGCTCCTCTGATATCCCCAGATAACAGATGTCCCCTCCTGGTGGAGGTGAGGACTGGATTTCATGAAATTGAGGCTAGGGTGGGAGGGGAGAGAACATGAAAGGTGAAAGGGTGAGCCAAGCTAGATTCCTTAGGAGAAGAATCAAGGTTCAGATACCATGCTTCAAAAATCAGATGGGCTTCCCTGGTGGCGCAGTGGCTGAGAATCCACGAACACGGGTTCAAGCTCTGGTCCAGGAAGATCCCACATGCCGCAGAGCAACTAAGCCCATGCGCCACAACTACTGAGCCTGCGCTCTAGACCCCACGAGCCACAACTACTGAGCCTGTGCCCTAGAGCCCGTGCCCCACAACAAGAGAAGCCACCACAATGAGAGGCCCGCACACCGCAACAAAGAGTAGCCCCCGCTCTCTGCAACTAGAGAAAGCCCGCGCACAGCAACGAAGACCCAAAGCAGCCAAAAATAAACAAATAAATAAATTTATTTTTAAAAAATCAGATAGAGGTGGGAGTTGAGTTTAGGGGTCTCTGGGCCAGGAGATTGAAGCTATGAAGACACAGAACTAGAGCAAACATGTCTAAACAAGCGAGGAGGTGGTGGGGAGTTTCCTGGAGTCATTCAGAGTCCAAGCAAGTCGGGACACTTCACCTTTCATGGCCAGGAAGGACGGATAGGGCCCTAGGCTGAGCATATAACCCTTTATTAGACCCTTATCCTCATCTCGAATCTGATATAGAGACCTTCTGAGCTGCACATCAGAGTATACTTAGGCTGAGGTTTGCGAGAGAGAAACCATTTTGAATATATGTAGAAGAAGAAAAGTATCCAGCACTTTGTCTCTCCATCAAGATGGGAAAGGTCCCATTCCCTGTTCTCCCTCCTTTCATGAATATGATTTCTTTCCGAGTTCCATTTCCTATTTAGATAAATTAACTTGAACTTAACTCTTTTATTATTTTTTAAATTAATTAATTTATTTTTTGGCTACAATGGGTCTTCGTTGCCGCACACAGGCTTTCTCTAGTTGCAGGGAGCAGGGGCTACTCGTCGTTGCGGTGCGCGGGCTTCTCATTGTGGTGGCTTCTCTTGTTGCGGAGCACGGGCTTCAGTAGTTGTAGCACACAGGCTTAGTTGCTCCACGGAATGTGGGATCCTCCTGGACCAGGGCTCGAACCCATGTCCCCTGCATTGGCAGGTGGATTCTTAACCACTGCGCTACCAGGGAAGCCCAAACTTAACTCTTAATAGCTAAAAACAAAAGACATTTCTCCTTTCCAGATAGCATTTGCATTTTAACAGGGGCTTTCAAAAAATGCCTTTACCCAAGGAATGAGTAATTTGGGAATTCCAAGTACCAGGGTAGGGTTAGTACATGGAATGGGGAGAAGATTGTGCCCTTGAAACTTTGGTTTTCTCTTTTTGACCATGATTCTGGTTCTGAGAGAACAGGAAGGGGCTCCCTTAGGTTGCCGGAATTGGCATGGCTGCCTTTTGGTAAGTTCTGTGGGTCTTATTCATGTCAGGCAGAGCCCCTAATTGGATGTTTACAGACTCAGAGAGAGGAACTTGTAAAACTTTGCATGATACTTACCCATAGGAACTTTTTGGCAAAAGGGGAAAAGTGGTTTCCAAAACCATTGATAATTTGAAAAAGCAGTGCTTCTTGACTCAGAAAGGTCCGATTCTAGATACGACTAGGAAAACTGGGCATCTGTCTCATACACAAACTTGCTGTTGGGAGACTGGAAAAGCTAATTACTATTGCCACGTTACGCTCCTTCTTCTGGGCAAGTGAGGGGAATGGACTCAATTTTAAGACTTTAGTTACCTACAATCTTGGGGAGTGAAGAAAAGCATCCCCCTGCTCCTTATGAATCTGCCTAGACATTTCTTCTTTGTACCTAGGCATCTTTGATACTGCTCCCCTCATATCTGTGTGGAAACACTGTCCCAAATGGGTGAGCAAAAGGACAGCTAACGAAAGGAAGGCAGTGTTAGGTAAGAAACTTCTCCACCAATGAGGGCCCAAAGGGATTTGCTCCAAGAAGAGACTGGAAACCAAGTCAGACATATGATCCAGCCTAAGCTAGGAGATGTGGCTGGTGGGGAAGCTCAAGGAAAGCAGAGCTCAGGATGGGTGACGTGTATCCGTACCAATCACCTCCCATGTCCACCAGACACCAGGAAGTGTTCACGTTTTCATCAAGGCATCACTCATACCCATCTTCTTTCATGTCATGCCTGCTGCCCTTAAGCTGGTTCAGCCTCTTCATCTCAAGGTCTACAAGCCTTTAACATTGGCTTTCTTGTTCACCCTGATATCAGCCCTCGCCTCCTTCCTCAGGCCACTGACAGGACTATTTTCTTTAAATTTTCATTACATAATTCTTTTGCTCCCACACTATTAATCCCAAACTCCCAATTTTCTATCAAATCAAATATAAACTCTTTATCTGACTTTCTAGGCCTTGTTAAGCTATCCTACACTGCTTACAGAAACTCATTTCCCATTATTTGTCCAGAGTCAACCATCAACCTCTCTTCCAGTCCAGCCTGATTTTCTTACTGTCCTATGAAAAGACCACGGTCCTTCCCCTATTTCCAGGTGTCATAACATTACTATATTTGATTGTGGCTTAGGAAGTTGCCAAAGACTTTTATACTAGTAGGAAACATTGAACACAGGGTTCTGCCTCTGTTCTTTTTTTTTTTTTTTTTTTTTGCGTTACGTGGGCCTCTCACTGTTGTGGCCTCTCCCGTTGCGGAGCACAGGCTCCGGACGCGCAGGCTCAGGGGCCATGGCTCACGGGCCCAGCCGCTCCGCGGCATGTGGGATCTTCCCGGACCGGGGCACGAACCCGTGTCCCCTGCATCGGCAGGCGGACTCTCAACCACTGCGCCACCAGGGAAGCCCTCTGCCTCTGTTCTTATACATGTGCATGCACCTCAAGAATATGGCTAAAGGGCTTCCCTGGTGGTGCAGTGAGAGTTCGCCTGACGATGCAGGGGACACGGGTTCGTGCCCCGGTCCGGGAAGATCCCACATGCCGCGGAGCGGCTGGGCCCGTGAGCCATGGCCCCTGAGCCTGCGCGTCCGGAGCCTGTGCTCCGCAACGGGAGAGGCCACAACAGTGAGAGGCCCACGTAACGCAAAAAATAAAATAAAATAAAATAAATAAGAATATGGCTAAAATATTTATCCAGCTAAACTCAATCAAACATTTAAAAGTGGTTCATCAGGAGGCAGCAGGTTTTTGAGACGCATTAACTGGATGCGTAGGATGGTACTTCTTCAGGAATCTGTTTGAAGGGCTGTCCTGGGAAGAACTGTTGAAAGCTTGCAAAGGCTTTCAAGGACAGAGGCAGATAGCCACCACATCGAGTTCTGGACAATCAACAACTGCTAACATGAAAGGAAGACAGAAATTCTCTGAGAAAGATTCTGTAACGCAGTGGCCTAGGCTGACAAGTCTCTGGAGTGGCAATATCAGAATGAGTGGGCTTAGGTGGAGCGCTGGGTAGAAGCCTCATCTGCTCTGACAGAACTTGACTCTCTCCAGCACGCACTAACACCCCTAGCTTACTCTGTTCCTGTCACCAGAGGACAGATCTGAGACCAAATCTGACCTACTTTTAAGTCCCAGGTCAGTTATCACCATCTTCACCCCACCCTTCTGGACTATAGGAGTGCTTGCTGTTCTCCATCTCTTCTGAAGCCTTAGACCACATGTCAGCTCAGCAGACCCTCCATAGACCCTGGGTTCCTCTAAATGCACCCTACCATATACTATGCTAAAAATAAGAGGAATGGAATTGGGTGGGGGCAGGGAAAGGTGGTGTGTCCAGGTTTTCCCCCTTATTTTTCCTCCCTCCTGGGAATGGAATGAGAAGCTTCAAGGTAAACTTAAAAGTTATGAAGTTCAACCACCCACCCAATTCAAGCATCTCTCTTAAAATGTCTCTCTGCATTATTACCCCACTTTTGCTTGAGCAAGTCTGGTGATGAGGAGCTCATTACCTCACAAGAAAGTCCAGTCCTTGGTTGTACCACTCTATTCAAAGTTCTTCATTATCTGAAGCTGAGCTCTGGCTCCCTGTAACTTCCAATTATTGGAACTACTGGCCCTTTAACAACAGTGCATGTGTCTTCCTGTGGGAGGGCCATTAAATATTTGCAGAGGGCCATCAGGTACTTACAGGCTTCTCTTCTTTAAGTTAGTTAATCCCAGGCCTTTTAACTGTTCCTCATTTGACATACTTTCACTATTCCCCGGTGAATCCCTTGATAAACTCTAATTTGTCATTGTCATTCAAGTATAACCACAAGTGATGTGGTCTGATTAGCACAGAGCACAGCGACCACATTCTACACTAAGAGTGAATTAACTTTTGGTTAGCCTTGCCATGCAAACGCTTATATGATTTTTACATTTACTATGGATAAACTACTTCTCTATTGTCTACTTAACTACTTCACTTAAGTGCAGATCTTCATGTGTACCCTGAGGTTCAGCACGCTAGTATCCCACTTTCTTTTCAGGCTTTATAAATATTAATTCAGCTTACCAACTGACCAGTAGCTATCTGGCTCATTCTTGTGCACATTTTTATGCACATCTGCACATTTGAAAGCAGAAGTATGATTTCTGTGCTTTCATTCATAGTTTTACTAAATATGTGAAAGTGAAAAAGTGAAAAAACAGCCCCACAGCACCCACCATGGTATCAGTCTATTAAACAAGAATGATTCCTGGCACTCAGTTGAGTGAATGAATCAATCAATACCTTGTCCTCATTCCCCATATTTAACCCATCACCATGTCCTGTTGGCTATAATCCTGCTTGAACCTATAAACTTCTATCTACTTTTGCCACCACAACCAAAGGCCATCTTCTTTCACTTAAACAACTAGAGTAGCCAACTGATTGGTTTTCTGGCCTCTGCCCTGGCTTCCCTACTATCCATTTGCTACACAGCAGCCAGTCATCTTCAAAATGCAAACCTGATTATGTCATTCCTCTGCTGTTGATGTTGCTCTCAGAATAAAGACCAAAATCCTTA
The DNA here is from genome assembly GCF_008692025.1 of Phocoena sinus. Lineage (NCBI taxonomy): Eukaryota > Metazoa > Chordata > Mammalia > Artiodactyla > Phocoenidae > Phocoena > Phocoena sinus. Next base: position 76,993,067 of record NC_045766.1, on the reverse strand, counting down.
ACTGACCCATAAAATGAGCATGGTCTGACCCTTGCCGACCTCTCCAATCTTGCCCTCCACTGCTCTGTCCACATTGACCTCCTCTCATGTGCCCTCAGTGCCTTTGCACATGCTATTCCCTTTGCCTAGCATCCTTCCAAGTCACCCCCCAACCCTTCACCTACTTAGCACCTATTCAATCTGTTCTCTTTACCTATTGATGCATCACAAACTGCTCCCAAACTTAGCAGCTTACAACAATGAATATCTTACTCTTTCACAATGTGGGAATCAGAAATTTGGGCAGGCTTCTGAGTGATTTTTCTGGTCCTCATGGCATCAGTTGAGGTCACTTGGTGGTATTAAACTGATGAATGGGCTAGTCTGGAAGTACACTGCCCAATTCAGTAGCCACTAGCCACATGCAGCTACTGACCACTTGAAAGGTAGCTCATCTTAATTGAGATTTGTTGTAGGTATAAAATACCCACAAGATTTTGAAGATTTAGTACAGAAAAAAGAATGTAAAATATCCATTAATAGGGCTTCCCTGGTGGCGCAGTGGTTGAGAGTCTGCCTGCCGATGCAGGGGACACGGGTTCGTGCCCTGGTCCAGGAAGATCCCACAGGCTGCGGAGTGGCTGGGCCCGTGAGCCATGGCCGCTGAGCCTGCGCGTCCGGAGCCTGTACTCCACAACGGGAGAAACCACAACAGTGAGAGGCCCGCGTACCGCAAAAAAAAAAAAAAAAACAAAAAACAAAAATCCATTAATAATTTTTATATTGATCACATGTTGAGATTATAATATTAGGTATATTGGATTAAACAAAATATATTATTAATTTCACCTATTTCTTTTTGAATTTTTTAATGCGGCTACTAGATATTTTCAAATTACGTATGTGGCTTGCATTATATTTCTGTTAGACAGTGCTGATCTACAGCAAGGGTCAGTATTTTTTTTTTTTCTATAAAAGGCCAGATAGAAAATATTTTCAGCTTTGCAGGCCATATGGTCTGTGTCACAGCTACTCATTTCTACCACTGTAGTACAAAAGCGGTCATAGATAATAATTAAATAAATGGGTGCGGCTGTAGTCCAACAAAACTTTATTTGTAAAAATAGGTGATAGCCTGATTTGGTCTTCACGCTGCAGTTTGCTGACCTCTGATCTAGATGATTTAAGGTTTTATTCACATGTCTGGTGGCTTGGCAGAGATGGCTGGAAGGCTGGGTTCAGCTGGGTCTATTGACCCAAACACCTACACATGGCCTCTCCAGCATGGTGGTCTCAGTAGTGGGACATCTTACACGAGTATTCCAAGAAAGACAGAAGCTGCAAGGCTTCTTTTGACCTAGCCTCAGAAATCCTAAACATCCCTTCTAGTGCACTCTATTGGTCAAACAAGCCTCTAAGCCCAGCCCAGACTCAAGAGAGAAGATTAGCAAAGACTATGTGTCCATCTTTAATCTATCACAACATTCTTCAAAGTTTAGACTAGACCTATTATGGGCCCTCAGAGTACCATGAACCTCTCTTCTGTAGCACTTGTCATCATTGTAATTTTACATGTATTTGTATCGTCATTATCCTGCTCCTCTGCTAAACTGTAAGCAACCACATGAAGAGGAGTCCTTTCTGGTTTTGCTCATCATTCTATTCCCAGCACCTAGCACAAGGCTTGGCTTCCTATTTGTTAAATGAATGAATGACATTAGGGCACAGCTTTTCAGCCAAGTAACTGTGCGAGTATATATCCCATATTTCCCCTTTGCTCTCAAGCATAGCATGAGACACCCTGTCAGAAGTTAAAATTCAGATACAGTCAAGTCCCAGCAACCTTCTTATTTTGCAGTTCAGCAACTTCGTAAAAAAGGAAGTAAGCCTACCCTCTTCCTCCCAGGGTCTCAGAGGTTATCACAGCTGCTCTAAAGGTAGAGCTGCTGGTGCCCTGAGAAGTGATTCATGCAGCACGTCACCCCGAGGCCAGCCAAAGCCCCGGGCAAACTTGTCCTCCTCCTGGCCTTCACTCTCTTCTCACCTGGCTGGCTGTGCCCATCCAGCACACCTGGCTTGTCCAGTCACAGTTTGAGCTGGCAGAAGGCAAAGGGCCAGGGCCTGAGCACTGGGCTGAGGCCCATCTAGTCCTCCCTCCACGGAGGTTGTGGGGTCTCCCGCTTCGCTCGGAGCAAGGACTCTCGTATGTGCCGGGAGGAGATAAATGAGTCCACCTTCCACACTGGCCTGGAGCTTGAATGGTAGCTATTTGTGGACATTCTGTTTCTCTTTTTAATGCTGGGTCAGGGACCAAGGCCTGCAGATCTTTACACTCCCCCATAACCTCTAGAACAAGCCTGACGCCGAGCAAATTCACTACATGTTGGCAGGAGACGGTCTCAATGAACACCTTCCTTAGACACCAGCAAACCTATCATCATTTTTCCTGGTGCCCTGATCACCACTAATAGTCTAGACAAAGTTGAGAAATAGGGAACTTTTTTGGTGCTCCCCAACTTCTGCCTTGGAATCCTTCTCTCACTTCCTGAGTCATCAGGTCTGTGCTCCCCTGTCCCACCCCATGGCTGGCCACCACTACACCACACCTCTGCATATTGCACTTGGCCTGAACTAGATCCCACATCCTCCTGCAGACCTGAGATGAAAAAGAGCTCTTCTTAATCCTCTCCTTTTTCTGCCCCAATACCTGTAGTTCCCCGAGCTCTTCTAGGTGAAGCTTAGCTGAAACACAGTAACATGTGTCTGGAGGTCAGCCCAGGCCAGGAAACTGATTACCTGTCTAGGGCTGGAATGGAGAGGAGCATTCTCCGCCTGGCACATAGTGGGTGCTCAAGCAATATTTGTGGACTGAATGGCAGCTCAGGACAGAACTTTTCCTGATACACAGGAACACTTATGGCTCCCTCCTGCCCGCAGCCCAGCCTGTCCCCCTGAGTGTCACACTCCGATTCCAGGAGCCACCATCACACTTGGCCCCAGGGATGTGCTGCTCCCCTGTTGTCCTGAGAGGGTAGAACTGGGATCCTTTCACTGGGTCCTACAACACATCTGAAACCAGCTGGAACTTTTAAAGGAACCACACCAGTGTTAAAAAGAACACAGTGAGTGACGGATGGAGACTAAATTTTTGGTGGTGAGCAAGCTGTAGTGTATACAGAAGTGGAAATATAATGTTGCATACATGAACCTTATATAATGTTATTAACCAATGTTACCTCAAAAGAATTTATTAAAAAGAATGCAAGGAGGCTGTGCAGGTTTAAATCCCAACCTTGGATCTCAACCTCTCAATCTCAACCTCCAGGTGACTCGGAACATTCTTTAACCTCTCTGAAACTCCATTTCTTCATCTGTAACACGGGGAGAAATAATCTCACCTTGTTGTGGGGCATAATAATATACTTAGTCATTCAGCTGACTCTCACTCACATTCTATGATGGCCAGGTATGTAAAGCAAGGGAAAGTAGTGTCTGATGGGTACTTTTCTTTGGTTTCTGAAGTGAACCTCCAGCTAAATGGAAGCTACTCATTCTAGGTTTCTGACCAGTTCACAAACGTACAGACTTTACTCTGCTCATAGCTGACAGAAATCTCCTCTCAGAGAATCCTCCCTGTAAATTCTTAGGTTCTTTCCTCTCCCATTCCCCTTTTTGCTCTCTCCCTCCAAAGCCTAGAGTGTCTACTTCTCAGGCCCTCTGGAAAAAGCAGTGACTCATAGTTGGGGTTAAGAGTTCATTGCACAGGAAGCAGTGACATTTCTGCTCTTCTTCAGAGCCGATGACATTGAAGAAAACTGGCTTCCTAAGTCAAGCCTCCACCCTCATGCACACTCCATGGCTAGAGGTGAGAGAAATTTTTTACATGGGGCATTTATACTGTATAAGAGAGAATCATGTCAATCTCATGTGTTTTAGCCCTATATTTTAAAAGGGCCTCATAAACTAAGTGTCTAAAGTGTTGGCCAGGATGGTGGGCAGTCTCCAAATTAATGTTAGTGAAGTTTACTAGGAATGTCACTGTTGGGCCAGGATTTTGAGAACAAACATGATCTCTATCCCCCAAATCCATGAAGGGCTGAGATAGAAGTGTGGTAGGCTTATTCTGCATAGTTTGAGAGAACAACACCAGTATCAATGAGAGGAAATAAAGGAGAGGCAGCTTCTCTCTCGGGAAGAAAGAGTTTCCAAACAGAGAAGTCAGAAACGATGTTGACTTCCTTCTCATATCCAGTGCTCCTCCCCACTGCACAAATTACACGGACCATCTGTCCAGGATTTCCCAGGGCCATACCAATTTCATGTAATTGTTTGAACTAAACGTGATTCATTGGGCTTCCCTGGTGGCGCAGTGGTTGAGAGTCCGCCTGCCAATGCAGGGGACACGGGTTCGTGCCCTGGTCTGGGAAGATCCCACATGCCGCGGAGCGGCTGGGCCCGTGAGCCATGGCCCCTGAGCCTGCGCGTCCGGAGCCTGTGCTCCGCAACGGGAGAGGCCACAACAGTGAGAGGCCCGCGTACCGCAAAAAATAAATAAATAAAATAAAATTACAGTGAGAACCACCTCACACCCATTAGCATGGGTACTAAAGAAAAAAATACAGAAAATAACAAGTGTTGGCAAGGATGTGGAGAATTTCAACTCTCGTACATGGTTAGTGAGAATGTAAAATGGTGCAGCCGCTATGAGAAACAATATGGCAGTTCCCCCCAAAATTAAAAATAGAATTACCATATGATCCAGTAATTCCCCTTTCGAGTATATACCTGAAAGAAATGAAAGCAAGGTCTCAAAGAGATAGTCGCACATCCATGATCATAGCATTATTCACAACAGCCAAAAGGAGGAAGCAGCTCAGATGTCCATCAACAGTTGAATGGATAAACAAAATGTGGCATATACATACAATGGAATATTATTCAGCCTTAAAAAGGAAGGAAATTCTGACATATGCTACAACATGGTTGAACCTTGAATACATTACGCTAAGTGAAATAAGCCAGATACAAAAAGACAAATATTGTCTGATTCTACTTACATGAGGTCCCTAGAGTAGTCAGATTCATAGAGACAGAAGGTAGAATGGTGGTTGCCAGGGACAAAGGGGTGGGGGAGAGTATGGAGTTAGTGCTTAACGGGTACAGAGTTTAATTTTGGCAAGATGAAAGAAGTTCTGGAGACGGGTGGTGGTGATAGTTACACAATAATGTGAATGTGTTTAATACCACTGTACACTCAAAAAATGAGTAAGATGGTAAATTTTATGTGTATTTCATGACAACAAAAATTTTTTTAAAATTACACTGAGATGTCATTTTAACCTTCCCTATTGATAAAGATCGCAAATTAGCTTTTGTTGGCAAAAACTATATGAAACTAAGCACACTCATGTTTTGCTGCTGGGAGCATAAACATAAACTTTTAGGGGAGAACAATTTTTTCAGTATCTGTGAAGATTAAAATTGCAATTACCTTTTGACCTTTTGGTCAAGGCATTCTGCTTATAGGAAGATAGCTTACTCTCACGTATGTGATTTGGCATATGATCAAGGTTTTTCATTGCAGCAGAAGATTGGAAAAACCTAAACGTCTATTGATAGGGGCTGGTAAAGTAAATTATTGCCATCCAATAGAATACACCAGAATAATATGCAACTGTTAGAATAAGGATACTCAGTACATGCGGATACAGAACAATCTCCAGGGGAGTGGTTAGTGTGCAAAACTGCATTATAGTATGCTAACAGTTGTGTTTTATAATAAAATGAAAAAAAATATGGGTATAAGTTTTCATTTTGTTTTGCCTAAAATAACTTCAAGTAGAGGCAAGAAACTGCTAACAGGTATCAGTGGTCACTCCAGTTATTTCTATGGGGGAAAATCAGACTGCTAGGGGGCAGGGTTCGGAGTGAGTTGCTTTCCACTATTTATCACCTTTACATTTTAAATTTAGTACCATGTGCAGGTATGATCTACTAAAATTTTTTTAATTAAAAATGAAAGGTTATAGTCCAGAAGGGAAGAAACAGACACTTTGGGCCCAAAGCTGTGTGCTGGGTGCTATGGGAAAAGAAGGGAAGGGTGTCTGGCCTAGCCCAAAGTCATCAGGGATGGCTTCTAGACAAATCACCCCTAAGAAAGAAATTTCTGCTATTGCATCAGGAATAGTTGCACACTTTCCCCTGAGCATTGGTTTATTTTTATCTCATGGACAGATCTGTAAATTAATTCACCAATTAGGTTTACCTTTTCTCTTTGGCTGTTAAAAAAGCTACAAGCCAAACTTGTGACCCACACCATGCAAAGTGGGCAGAGTTCTATGGTAAGCATTTAGCATTTGCCTTGTATTCGGCTCCATTTTATATTCCTGCATTTGGTTTGCTTTTCCCCTGTTTGTAATGTTGGTCATCTTTCCTATTCTGTGCTTCCCTGTAAGCCACTCTACAGCCCTTTTGGTCTAAGTTGGGGTAAGTGGGTGAATGAAGAAAGACAGAGGGCAGGAGAGTTAAAAAGAGAGGATGGAGTTTATAGAGCAATGCCTGTCGTTTTCCTTGGCTCCATCATATAGATTAAGTGAACACTCTAGTGCAGTGGTTCTCAAAGTGGGGTCCTTCGACCAGCAGCAGCGCTATCACCTGTGAGTTTGTTAGTCATGGGTTTCACTCAATCTACTAAATCAGAATCTCTGTGGACAAGGCCCAGGAAACTGCTTTGACATGCCCTCCAGATGATTTTTGTGCACAATTAAGTTTGAAAACCACAGGGAAGCCAAAGAAAAATTGATTTCTGAACATAAATACTTTCTATTTGCCGCGCCATACCCATTTATTGGTCAAGATAAGTAATGCTAGCTACTGCAGTAAACAACTCCCAAAATTTCATTAGCTTAACACAGTAAAGTTTTATATTTTGCTCATGTCACAGCCCAATATAGATCACTGTGGGGTGTTGAGAGCTGTTTTATTAATTTGTCCAGCAAACCAGCTTCTTTCATAGTGAGGCCTTCCATCTTCTAGGCCCTTGGACTCCTCCTCTGGATCCTCTGCATCCAAGAAGGCAAGGGAAGGAGGCAAGAGAGAGGCTTTAGTGCTGCTGTATCTGGAAGTAACACCTGTCACTTCTGCCCACAATTCCATTGGCCAAAAACCAGTCCCATGGCCCACCTAACATGGGGTGGGGGGGACTGGGAAATAGGGCGTGTCTGTGGGGTTAGGAGGAAAAACAAATGGCTTTGGTGTACACACTGTTTGATCTCTGCCACACCCATGGGCTTAAGTGAATTTCAAACTCCACTTGTTATATTTTGGTTTTTGGTTTCATTTTCTAATCAAGTTTTATCTTCTCTTTTTTAACTTTAGCACCATGGGACTGAGAAACACTCTCGTTGTGATGGCCCTCCTGCTGTCTGGTAAGCACCCTCTGGGCTTTATAAAGTCCTAGAATCCTCCCACTGTCTCCCGATGAACCTGACCTACAAGCTGGGGTTTGAGATTTGATGGGTTTTACTCATTTCTATTCAGCGTTCACAATACCACATGCAAAAGACTTTCATGGAGAAGAAGGAAGTATCACAATCGAGAACAAGTATCTCAGCTGATGGCAGGCCCAGCCTGAGATGGAGCCCTACACCTTCTGTCGTCTCACACCCGTGGTCCTGGATGCACAGAGGAGGGTAGACTGGCCTGTCCATTGGTGCCCAGGGAGCTGGGGGAGGGTCCCTACTCTGACACGCCTGAAGCTTAACTCTTCTGCTCCTCTGTTCCCACTTCTGCATTCTCACACTTTTAGGAAATGGCTGACAGGCTTCTAAAAATCTCCTTCCACTAGCGATCATTGTTTTTCTCGTTCCCTACCTTCCCTCTCCCCCCCAATCCACTGCCCTCCCCCACCAGCCCGTGCCCATAGATCATAGTCGGCACTGATTACTGGGAGGATCAAGAAACCCAGCTCTGCTACCACCTGCTTCAGTGAGCCTCAGCTAATTGTATCAGCTGATTTACCATCAAGCTAAGAGACTAAGCTTCAGGGCTCCTCACTTGCACAGCTCTTTCCAAGCCCCTCCGAGACCCCAGGAGGAGCCCTAACAGTGTGGTCCTGTGTCTTAAGCCTTAGTAAAATTTTCATTAATAAGATATTTTAACCACAATAAGTTAAGACCACTGTCTCTTTCCACTGCGACTTTTCGACTTTTCTATCACATTCTCCCCATGTTGAGTGGCACTGTAGTGGCCATGGGCATTTTGTTTTGTGTTCTGTATTCTTTTTCTGAAAGAGCTCTTCCCCCTCAAAAGAAATTTTAGAAGTGTCAGGCCTCACAAAACTCAGACCTTCCCTGTTTACTGCTCTCTTTGAGTTTCAGTTTCATCTGTAAACGGGTTGGCCAAGGTTCCTGCCGCCCATCCTGCGACTGGGTGCCTTTAGTTTCTCCTGGCCCATCCCCTTCCTGCTGCTTGTTTTCCCCACCCTTAGCACCGAGAGGGAAGGCATCCGGTCCTGGTGTGGGGCAGACAGGGAGGGGGAGCCCAGCCTGCTGTTTGGCTACAACGGCACACAGGCTGCCCCTGACTAACTGGCCCGGCCACGAGCTTACCTCCTTCTGACAGCCACACACCAGGCCCTTGGCCACTGTCCTTGTCCCTGCTGTGGGTAAAAGGAGTCAGGCTACAAGGGAGAGATGCTCCCTCAGATTGATGCTGGCTGGGACAGGCCTTTTGTGATGTGTTTTCTGTTTAGCACCTTGGAGCTCGTTGGGTCTGTGCTATAGGTGGGCTAACTGATCTCTTTACTGACTTAGGTCATAACAGCAGCTTCCACCTCCCAGCACCAATATGACCTGTTACTCTAGCTCTTGGGGAGGTAGAAGTGATGTGTGAGCAAGAGCAAGAGAGAAAGGGGATAAAACAAAGATTTGCAGGACATTATCCAGCAAGAACCCCTTCCTATCCCACTTCTTATTTATTTGACAAATACAGAGATGTAGTGCTTACTTTGTGCCAGGTACTGTTCTAAGCATTTTATAAATATGAACTCAAACGTCACCATAACTCTCTGCTTTAGGTCTTGTTATATGATTCCCCATTTTACAGCTGTGCAAACTAAAGCCCAGAGAGGTTCAGTAATTTGCCTAAGACAACATTGCTAATAAGTGGCAGAGCTTGGATTCACACCTAGCAGTATAGATTCAGCCTCTCTTCACTTCACCTTGACATTATGCTGTTCCTCCTAACTCTTGCTAGGGAACTCTCCATAATACTAGGATTTGTCCCTTGGGGACTCAAACAACTTTGATAGATAATGTGGCTTGTGCCTTAGCCAAGTTCACGAGTTCCCCACCAGGTACATCCTCCACCTTCCCAGCAGCTGACACCTTAGCTGTCCCTACAGCTCGGGCCCTGGCCCTTCTCATACAGTGACCAGCCCAGCTTTTATGACTTGGGAGAGAAGAAAGAAAGATGTACCAGATACTTGGATACTTCCTAAATTCTAAAAAGAGAGTTATCAATATTGAAACTTTAAAAATAACTCCCCCAAATGGAAGTCATTTAAGCTTTATGGTGGTGAGAGAATAGTAGTTATATTTTTGGCAGTAGAAATTTTAAGTGGGATAGGAAAATGGTAACACCTGATTGGAAGATAACATTACCAATACTTAACACACGATTAAAAATAATAAAACAGATTTCATTCTTTTTTAAAGAATGGAAAAGAATCTATTTGAATTTTATCTTTCTTCTCAGGGCACATCTCTGCTTGCTGGGCTGGCAAGCAGTGACCTGCCCATAGGCAGGAATCCAAAGGGAGAAAGGAGATGCAATTGACCCAGATAATCCACAGCAAAAATGCAGGGCTGAATAATTCATTTGACAGCAGAGATAAAACAGTACAGTGAAATAATTCTGTGTCTCCTTTTTCCTCCATATGTTTTGTGTCCTCCCCTAGTCATGGAAATCAGACATTGCCCATGAGGCGAAAATTGGACGAGAGTTTAAAACCTAAAAGGGCGAGAGGGCAGCCATGGCCTTTTAGGTTATAATTTGGTTATAATTAGGTTATAATTTGTGCTTTGTATTCATAAAGCCAAAGGAATGTTGAAGTGCCACTTGCAAAGGCACCTCTAACTGTCCAGCTCTGTTGGCTGCTACCCAGCACCTCCAGTAGTACTTAAAGCTGGAGTCAGAGTGGTGTTTGGAAAATCAGTAGCTCATGTATCAGGAGGAAGTTTCTTCCTAGTTTGACTTTTTATGGTTGCTCTTATTGTCTGGGGGTTTACTGGGTCCTAAGGCTTCTCATTTCTCTTGAACAATACCTCTGGTTCAATTAATGTGCCAGGAGTATAGTTGGGGGTCTTCATTCACTTTAAGATTTACATAAAATTGGCTCTAACCCTCATTTCGTATCTTGTGTAAGGGTCTACTGTTTCCTCCCAGGTTTCTGCAGGTTCCTACAAGGGTGGCTGCGTGAGGATTATGTTTATATGATTACTTTGACTCCCACTTCCTGTTTCTGTTGATAGTTGTCACTATAATCACAGAGGTGAATAGATAGATATTTCAGACGTAATTCCCAAATTCCCAAAGAACTGTCATGGAGCCTAGTAGTTCTCCTATTGGAGTCACCCCTTTATGTTAAGGTACTGTCTCAGAGGCCTTTGAAATAGATGTTTGCTCCCCAGTAGGGAGTATCTTACTTCTGAAGTAGTGGATCATTTTAGTAGAGTATTTAGTAGGTTCCAGAGAGAATGGGCTGTCAGACAAGTTAATTTAGTGGAAGATGGTCACTGAATCGGATAAGTAGAGGGCTGATTGGGAGCAAGAGTGAAATTTGTAGGGAACAGAGAGGCTCCAATAGCAAACAGACTACTTTGGGAAGCAGCAAGAGTTTGAGAGACTGTGGCTTGTTTTTACTCTGTGAGAGATCTTAATACCATTTCCAGAGTATGCAACTCGGGATTTTGGCCCCCTCGGTACTGTTAAAATTTACAGAAACAAACACACTTGTAGCCCTTCCTTTATAGCCATTGCCAGTCACAGGGCCAAGTTCCAGGACCTCAAAATTATGAAAATTCTTTCAACAGTCTCTAAGAGTATTTACCCATTCTTGGTTTCATTTTCACTCTTTCTTTCATTCATTCTCCCTATAGATGTCTCCATTAAAAAGTAGTCAGCTCCCTCCACTACTTAAAAATCACTCCTCTGGGACTTCCCTGGTGGTCCAGTGGTTGGGACTTTGCCTTCCAATGCAGGGGGTGTGGGTTCGATCCCTGGTCGGGGAGCTAAGATCCCACATGCCTCGCAGCCAAAAAAACCAAAACATAAAACAAAAGCAATATTGTAACAAATTCAATAAAGACTTTAAAAATGGTCTACATCAGAAAAAAAAACTTTAAAAATATAGAAAATAAAAAAATACATAAAAATCACTCCTCTGGTCCTTACTACAGTGTAACAGACAAGAGAGTAAAATTAGTTATATATAGTTGTGACCACAATATATAGGCAAATCCCTGAATATGTTCTATTCAATATTGTTTCATACACACTTTCTCATGTTTCTAAATTCTTTTCATTTTTATAATTTTTGAAATTGTATTAGTCCAGTGGGTTGAAATGCTGTAATTTGCTTTATTTGAATGTGTGTGTATTTTACTCATTCAGAAGTTATTGCCCCATTGTCTTCTTTGGTTTATGGTTGCTATGGAGCTTTCATTGTAACTGTCATTGTTTTATAGGTATTCTTTCTTCATTTTTTTAAAGAATGAAAAGATTCAATTCAATTCTTCTTCTTTGTAAATTTGAAAAAATATTTTATGCTTTTTGTTTATCAGCTTCACCACAACATATCTAGGTGTGGATTTATTCTCATTTATCTTACTCGGTACTTAGAACACACTTTCGATCTGAGGACTTGTGTCTTTTTCCATTTTGAATAGTCACAATCTTTATCTCTTTAAATATTGTTTCTCTACCATTCCTCGCATTCTCTTCTTCTAGAAAATACTAGAGCTTCTCAGACTAACTCCCCTTGACTCTTAACTTGTTCTTCCACACTTTTATTTCTTTCTCCCTCTGTGCAGCACACCAGTCAAGGATCGGGTGGATCAGCACAGACATGGGGGTTCTTCTCACTGTTGAGGGAGCCCCAGACAAAAGGCTCCAGCAGTTTTATGGACCCTGGGGAGAGGTGGAAGGGAAGGAGGAGGGGAAAGGGCTAAGAGTAGAAATACTGAGTCAGCTGGGGAAAAGTAATTCTCCATGGGGAAAGTGTCTCCAAGGTCCTCCTTCCCTCCTACCATAAGGCAGCCTGAGCAGAAGCATCTGAAGAAGACCTCTGCCCAAGGCCCCAATAAAGAAACTGAGGAACGAAAGTGCCTGGGCTACAAATATAAATATGTGAAAGAGCGTGACTGGGCAGTGACGGGGCCGAGTCCTTGACTGCAACTCCCTTCAGAGACTGCAATGCCTTCTTGGCTGTGCAACAAGAGTGAAGGGGGGAGGCCTTGAGATAGAATGTGCCTGGCATTTTGGAGGAATGGCAAGGAAGCCAGTATGGCTGGGGCAGAGTAAGTGAAGGGAAGAGGTCTGAAAGGTTCCGGGGGCCAGATTACATAAGACTTTGTAGGTCATGGGAAGGATTGGGGGTATAGTTCTCAGCGTGATGGGAAAGGATTTGGATATAATTTTCAGAGTGGTAGGAAGTCATCAGAGACTTTTGAACAGGAGGGTTATACCATCTGAGACATATTTTAAAGGATCAATTGGGCTTAAGGAATTAGATTTGTGGGCAAGGGTGGAAGTAGGGAGATCAGTTAGGAGGCAATTGCAACTATCTAATCAAGAGGTAATGGAGTCTTGGCCTAGGGTAGTATCTGCAGATACAGTGAGAAATATTCCAATTCATAATATATCCCAGTGAGGTGGGAGAATTGATGGAGTGGTGGTAGAAGAAAGAATGAAATGAAAAGATAAGAGGTGGTGGTCACAAGGTGAGATGCTTGATATTGAGAGTTTTTATGGGGTGCAGTGGTAACAATAGGGTCTGGGGTCTGGTCCAGGGAAGAAATGGCTGGGGTAGAGTGGGCGACAAGATACTGGAGGAAAAGAGGACAAGAAAGTGAGAGGCTAGGCACTGTGTGCAAGAGGCTGAAATTGCCTAGGCAAGGGAAGTGATGGAGAAGCCAGGTGCCTAGGAGGAGATGGATACTGGGAGCAGTGGGTAGTGTAATCTGATGGCTTGGACTTACCAGGAGCTGAATTTTTTGACATGTAATGATGTGTTTTACATTTTACATTATATGATGCTTCATATATTTTAATAGATCATATTTCATATAACATATAGTATAGTTCTATATTTTATAAAATATACAGACATTATATATCTATAATATATAAATATACATAATTGTATATACATTATATTTATATCTATAGTGGGATCCATGGTGAGCATGAGATCAAAGCAAAGCTAATCATAACAGAAATACCATATCAGCCATGAAAACTCCTGGAGAACCATCCCTGCCCTAGTCACCATTTAAGGAGTGATGAGAGAAAACTGACCAGGATGTCAGAGGTTGGAAAAGAACAGAGTTTCAGAAGGAGAGATAGCCAACAGTGTGGCGTTAAACAGCGTAGTCAGAGGTGATGAGGTCTGAAAAGAGTTCTGCGTTTGGCAGTGGGGGGAAGCCACTGACAACATCTGCCAGGGAAGTTTCAGCAGAGAGGTGGGGACAGAGGCTGGGGGTGGAGGCAGCAATCTCCACTTACTCTTTCAGAGAGTTGACTAGAGTCTGTCATACAGAGTGAAGTAAGTCAGAAAGAGAAACACAAATACCGTATGCTAACACATATATATGGAATCCAAAAAAAAAAGGTCATGAAGAACCTAGGGGCAGGATGGGAATAAAGACACAGACCTACTAGAGAATGGACTTGAGGACACGGGGAGGGGGAAGGGTAAACTGGGACAAAGTGAGAGAGTGGCATGGACATATATACACTACCAAATGTAAAACAGATAGCTAGTGGGAAGCAGCCACATAGCACTGGGAGATCAGCATAGAACAGGGAGATCAGCTCAGAACTGGGAGATCAGCTCTGTGCTTTGTGACAACCTAGAGGGTGGGATAGGGAGGATGGGAGGAAGACACAAGAGGGAAGAGATATGGGGATGGATGTATATGTATAGCTGATTCACTTTGTTATACAGCAGAAACTAATACACCATTGTAAAGCAATTATACTCCAATAAAGATGTTAAAAAAAAATAGGAGAAAGAGAAACTAAAATCAGTAGCAGAGGGTACTGCTGAAGTAAGTGCTGTGAGGAAGGGAGAGGGTGGTGAGCAGGGCAAGCAGCTCAGAGGCCAAGTTAAGTGGAACTAGAGACTACCAATTTGTAATGTCACCAGCCTGATCAACTGCATAATTTCCTCCAGGAGTGCTCAAACATTCAGTCATAAGGAACAGATATGTAGATCAAAAGTAGATTGCTCTTGGGATGAAATCTGCACAAAGGGGCAAGTTTATTGAAGTTGCTTGCAAGAGAATGATTGAAAAAATATTCTATCACTGTGCAAACAATATGACCGCCACCGGCCACATGTGGCTATTTAAATTTAAATTAGTTAAAATTAAATAAGATGAAAATTCAGTTTCTCAGTCATACTAGCTACCTATTAAGAGAGTGCTTTTGGAAAGCACTGCATTATAGGGTCTAGACTGGACAGAGCTGAGGTCTTAATAAAGTTGAAGAACAGATGTAGGTAGAATCAAGAGCAAATCTCGGTGGAAAATATCTTGTGGACAGAGATTGGTACATTGAGGTTTAAGATTCTAGGGGCAGAGGTATTCTTGGTGATAAGGTTTAAGATTATGTTAAGGGGGAAGGGGCTGCTGAAATAGCCTGTAGATGAAGATCTTTGAAGTGGGAAAGATCAAAGAACTTTGAGGCAAGGGTGTTGGTAAACTCATCCATGCCAAAGCCACCCAATTTGATAGGAATAACTGATTGGAAAGAAAGACCTTGCATCTAATGCCAAAAATCTTCAGTGAGCAAGGAAGTAGCGACAAATGATTAGTAGCTAACAGCAGTGAGGGAGGAGAACACCTCAAAAGGGGAAGAGCACTGCTCAAGGTCCCTTTGATGTGTGATAAAACAAGCAGCGGCTGGAGGCATGTGACGTTCTTTGGGTTGGGCCAGATTTCAGTGAAAGCACAACCCTGGGGGAAACATTTGATGAAGAGGTTGAAGACATAGAGGAGTTTATTACAATGGAATGAGGCTTCCATAGGGCCTAGTAAAGCTCTGGAGGAAGTTTAGTAAAAGAAGGGAAATTCATGAGTACAGATAAGCATAGTAATATGAGGAAGATATGACCCTAGAATACACAAGACATGCATGCGGGGTAGTAGCTGGTGAAGACTGAAGTCCCAGGTGGGGTCAGAGAACTCACAAAGTTAGAAGACTGTAGTTTTTGTCTGACAGCCAAACAGTTTCTTGCTGATGATGTCCTCAAGTATCCTTTGAAAGAAAGGTCTTCAGCTGATTAGAGAGGTGTCTAGATGGATTCTTGAGTGCCTAGCTCCTAACATCATCATAGCAACCAGTTTTAACTAGACCCAGACCATTTCTATGACTCAAGTGCTAGGAAAGAGAGAGAATCTCAATGCTTACCCTCCAGGGGAGCCCAGCAAGTCCCGTAGCTGGGTGGCCTAAGGTTTAGGGTCATAACAGGGGAGGCCTGAAGCCACTTAGAAAAAACAGACTTTGAGCTAAATTTTCCCATATCATCAGAGAGGCAATTAGCATACATAGCTCTAAGTGATGTCATGGAAGCCAGTGGTTGGCGAGGAACTATGGAGTAAGTTGTGAAATACTTTCAGTTCCACTCAGAATGGACTTCAGAGTGATTTCCACCCCAGGGTGAAGAGAGAGGGTTTGGGGAAGGATGGATGGAAACAAATTTTTCTTGTTCCTTCATCTCTCTGTTCCACTCTGGAGGCAGAGATAGAAATACTCTATTGCAGCTTCTCAAACTGGAGGTCTGTTAAAAATGCAGATTCTGACTCAGAAGGTCTGGAGTGGGGCCAGGGATTCTGCATCCCCTTGGGGATGCCGATGCCTTTAGAGCACAGACCACACTTTCGGTTGGCAGGTGAGAGGGGAGCAGTTACATGGGTGGAAGAAAAATTCCATATAATCTTTGGGAGAGGGAGCCTGGGTCTTGGACCCCTCTGTGAGTGGAGAGAGTGGGTGTCCAGGAGAAGAGGCTCTGTGAGGCTCTGTAGAGAAACAACCCTAAGTCAGGAAGACAGAAGAAGCCAAAGGCAAAGTCATTTCCAGGCCAGAGGCACTGCTGAATAAAAACATAATGGTGACTGTTAACTGGCAGAATTTTCAACTATGTGTTTGGTTTCCCCACCAGGTCATCTGCTCTATATCATATGGCAAGTTAGTGATAAAACCAGCGTGAGCTTCCCCAGAGATAGTTGCTAGAAGCTTTTACAGTAGGTGACACCCATACATTATCATTCAGAGTTTGCCAGAGGAGTAGCAGCACCCCAGGAGTGCCTGATAAGTAGTTACTGAACACAGTAAGACTTCTTTAGGTCCCCCTTTCACTGTTCCAGGTACCCAGGTAGATTTTCCCGCCTCCCTCCAATATGGGAATGCATCTTGTACAGACTGTACTTTCTGCTTTCAAGAGCTTCACAGGCTTCTAGTGAGTGTAATGCAATAGGCAGTGATTCAAACTTGTGCTGACTCTCACTGATGCCTAGAGTCCCTTCCCATAGAGTTCAAGACCACCCCAGGCACCCACCCCCTTGATTATGGTTCTCACTGGGCCACTCTGCACACAGTTCAATTTCACCAAGTGCATGTCACTGTTATTTCTCTTCTACTCCCTCTCAGAAGAGAACCCTATTGATCAGATCAATTTAATTTCTCCTGCCACCCCTCAAAGAACGCCTCAGATAACTCCTCTCTTCTCCCTCACCAACCTGCTTCTCCTTTCCTCCTTAATGTCAACATCCCTTTACTGAAGTCTGGAATGATGAAGCTTTACTTAGAACCCATCCTAACTCCCTCCCCAAGGTGGCGTCTAACTTCATATTAACTAAGAAACAGCATTTCTCCCCTAACCCTGCACTTCTCACTCACCACTACTTAATTTCTTGGCCGGGTCTCAAGTAATTCTGTGATCCAGAATAGGTCCTACAGAAACCCTATAAGCAATCACATTTAAGGAGCGAGGAGACCCAAATCCCTCCACAAACCCCAATATGCCCTTAGGGATGAAAGCATTTCTCTGAACTCTCCCAGCACATTCTCCAGGGGTTGAAAACATTTCCAAAAGCAATGCGTCCTGGGCAGAGCAAGTCTGTGATACCTGGGGATTCCCCAGTACTCCAAAAGTACATCCTCACCTTCCCATTTATGATTCATTTCCAGCATTTCATTCATGTACCTTAAATGGTCTTCGACCACCACAATCCCAAAACAACCATCAAATCTGCCCAGTTCTCTTTCTGATCTCCGAAAGAGCTTAGAGAGGTCACAGAATAGAGGCCTTGGTTGACCATTTGTGTCATTTCCAAACTGTTTTTACCCTTGGGAGAGCTGGCCATGGGAGCAGCAGTCATGAGGGAAAGTCTATAAAGGGAACTATTTGAATTTCAAAGATATTAGTCACTGTGATCCCCAGCTACCGAGGCATAATGAAAGGAGGGATATCGGAACTCTTTTCACCACAGCAGGCCAAGGAATAAGGGGACAGGGAGGGGAGAAGGGAGCTTTTGGTCATGGTGAAGAAGTAATGGAGCCTGTAACAGCTACAGTGAAGAGAATCAATATTCAGATTATAGGGAAGTAACCAATGGGTGAATGAGTTGTCTAACTTTCTGATTTTCGCTATTCTGGGATTTAAATTCACAGAACCATAGTACTGGAAAGAACCTTAGAACATTTAGTCCACCCCTTCATTAAACAGATAAGGAAACTGAACCTCATAGGAGTTGCAGTTTGCACAAGGCCACCCAGTTAGTTATCAGTAGAGTCAGGACAAAAGCCCCTTCCTTTCTGCACATGCCAATGTGTATGCACAGTTCCAGAGTTTAATATCTACTTCTTCAAGATCATTACTGATAAGATAGCATCTGGGTATTGTATAAAGAGAAATGGAGTTTCTGTTTTTTTTTTTTTTTCTTCTTTCTTTCTTTCTTCCCTTTTGTGTCTCTTTCCCCACTTTCCACCTTTCCTTCTTTTAGGTGCTGCTTCCTTGGAAAGTCAGGCATTTTTCAATGAGACTGGAGACCTGCCATGCCACTTTCCAAACTCTCAAAACCGAAGCCTGGATGAGCTGGTGATATTTTGGCAGGACCAGAATAAGTTGGTTCTCTATGAGCTGTACAGAGGCCAAGAGAAGCCTCACAATGTCCATCCCAAGTATATAGGCCGCACGAGCTTTGACCAGGACAGTTGGACACTGCGACTCCACAACGTTCAGATCAAGGACAAGGGCTCGTATCAATGTTTCATCCATCATAAAGGACCCCAAGGACTGGTTCCCATCCACCAGATGAGCTCTGACCTGTCAGTGCTGGGTATGTAGCCAATGGCACGTTCAGATCCGGGGACTTCTCAGATGAGACTGCAATAGGTGGGGGAGAGGGCTGCCTCGAGAGAGGCAGAGGACAGCCAATTCTGGGAAGCCCGTTTGAAGGGAGTGCGGGGCTTGGGAGGAGGGAACTAAAAGTCCTTCGTACTTTTTATAGTTTACTTCTGAATGATCTGTAAGAATCTGCTTTGGGGACCAGATAGAGCTAACTAAACCAAGGTAATGTGGCTAAGTGAAAACCATGGGTGATTTGGCCCTTAAGTTTATATGAACCATATAGGTCTCAAATCTCTTTTACATTCATTTTCTCCTTCAGTCCAAGAGTTCTCACCCACTAAACCTTTGCCTGGAGCTCCTACCAAGGGTGACAGCTGGCTGATTTGGGATTTCCCTTCAGCCTCCTAGAGGTTGCTTATGACTTGTTTGCAGCCCAACCATAAGCCCAGTAGACAGGAGGGAAATAACCCAAGGCACACAACCCAAAAGCTGACAAAACAGCTCCCTTGTTTTTCCAGGTCTTGAAAAACCTAAATGTCACTACAGACTTTTTAAAATTAAAATACAGTAAAATTATTTTTATTTTGGTGTACAGTTCTATTAATATGAACTTATGTATAGGTTTATATAACCAGCAATATAAACAGGATACAAATCATTTTCAGCACCCTAAAAAAATTTCCCCATGCTATGCCCTTATAGTCATACCCTCTCTATACCCATAACCCCTGTTTTGCAACTTATGGTCTTATCTTTGTGTGAATATCACATAAATGAAGTCATACAGTATGTAACCTTTTACCACCAGCTTCTTTTATTTAACGTAATGCCTTTGAGAGTCATCCAAGTTGTTGCACATATCAAAAATCTGTTCCTTCTTATTACTAAGTAGCATTTTGTTTTATCCACTCAACCCATGGAAAGACATTGGGTTGTTTTCAGTTTGGGGCTATTATGAATAGATTTGCTGTAAAAAATCATGTACAAATTTTTTGTATAAACGTTAAGTTTTCATTTCTCTAGAGTAGATACCCAGGTGTGGGATTACTAGGTCCAGATTAATTATCGTTAATAAGGTTTAAAGTAGGTAACACCATGGCAATCTACCTTCCACCGGCCACATCACGTACAAGCAGAGCGCTTAAGGAGTAGGTGGATATAGCAAAACTTGTAACAATATCATGCGAATCACTGAAGTTTTAGAAACAATATACTAAATTATAAATTAGTATGTAGAACCTGCACAGTACCTACTGACTACAGAAGAAGAGCAAGAGATTTGGCTGGCAGAAGGAGCTAGCCCTCCTGTTGCTCAGAGAGCACCTCCTTGATTGGGGTCAGCGGGAAGTAAGCATGGTGGCCCCAACTCCATTCCTGAAAAATAAATGTGGGCTCATTATGTGGCTCTCACCGTGGGCTGAGGCCCACAATTTAGACACCCTGAGGCCTGCCAGGTGTGCCCCCAGTGAGTTCCCAGGATACCTAGTTATTTGTTGTTCCCTTCTAGATACATCTAAATTTAAATGGATTTCTTTTTTTGTTTGTTTGTATCTCTATTCTGCTTTCAGCTAACTTCAGTCAACCAGAAATAAATCTAATTCCTAATCAAACAGAAAATTCTAACATCATAAATTTGACCTGCTCATCTACACAAGGTTACCCAGAACCTCAGAGGATGTATATATTGCTAAAAACTAAGAATTCTACTACTGAGTATGACACTGTCATGAAGAAATCTCAAAATAATATCACAGAACTGTACAACATTTCTATCAGCATGTCTTTTTCCATCCCTCCTGAAACAAACGTGAGCATCTTCTGTGTCTTGCAACTTGAGCCAACGAAGACACTGCTTTTCTCGCCACCTTGCAATATAGGTAAGCCTGACAGTTTCTTTTATCAGGTATTATACACAGATGGGTAAGGCAGATCATCCAGTGTCCCCTGCTTGCCAGGAAACCTCCAACTGGGCCATTTTCATACTGTTAGGAAAGACCCAGACAGAGGGCTCTTGTTTCATCTGAGTGCTACAAGGTCCAAGAGGCTATGAACCTATGCCGCTCTTGAGGAAGCACGCTGTTAGCCTTGACACTGGCCCAGTCTTTTGGGCTACCCTTAGAGAGAAGATTCTGAAGCTTAGGTTAGAAGATGCAGGATTTCTCCAGGCTAAAATTCTTCCACTCATTAAAACACACACACACACACACACACACACACACATTCATATATACATACAGCACTTGTTATGAGTACAAAACCATTCTAAACATTGTTGGTTTCAGGGGAGAAAACCAAAAGGTATAAAACATGCTCTCTGCCCTTCTAATAGAATCAGAACTCCACGATGGACACACATGGTAAATTGGATTGTAAAAGGATTGAATTAGAATCTAAATTATATCCCATGGAAATATACAACTAAATTTAAAAACAAGAGTGACTGATAATATGATTTATAAGCATTCAGAGATAGGCAAGTTCCTTGAGGGTCAGTGAAGGCTTCCTAAAGGACACGGGACCTTATATTACCATAACAGAAATAACTGGGCTTAATAAGTGTGGTAAAGAGATGGCAGGTACTCAAACTTGTGGTAGCTTCTGAAAAATTCTGAAACAGCATTCAGGCTTGGGAGGTGAGAGGGCCACAATCTATTAGCAGTACCTGCCATGGGCACAGGCAGTGGTGGCCATCGCACACATGTGTCAAGGAAATATGCAGAAGCAGAAATGCTTGTGGCATGTTGACAGTGTAGTATGGGGGCCAGTCCCACTGGGAAAGGGTTGAAACTAAGCCGTGTACACTAATAGGAGCCTGCCATTTTAAATTCCTGGCTTTGCCCTAGAATACATCCATATTTGAGACCCCACTTTTGAGGAGCAGTAATTGCAAGAGTCTCTCCTGCAATAAAGCCACTCTGTACCCACACTGCCTTCAACACTGCTTGTTCTGATCCTGACCCCTCCCCCCACCCATCTGCCTTCTGTTTGCCTTGGCCCCTCCTCCAACTCTGGCCCCTTGGTTTGCCCCCTCCTAAGGCATCCATCCAGCTCCTTGCTCCATCCTCTGGCTTTAATGCCTCCCCTCTCCTGGTGTTTCATGGTTCAAACATAACTTGGCCTCTTGATGCATTCTTACGGACAGCCCCTGGGGCCAGTCCCCACCAGCCAGCTTAGCTGTACCAGTGGACCAGTCCCCTGTGCAGGTGCTGATTTCCTTCTGATCAGACACCTCTGACTCTTGACAGTTCAGTAACTGGCGAGGTCACCCTGTCTGTCCTGGTTGCTTCCACTGTAGCCTCTCTTGGCCTGATAGAAGCCTCTCCCATGCTGTCCTGAAATTTATCACCTTCTTGGCACTGCCAACATCACCACACATGACACACCCTGGGGCTTTCTGCCATGACTCCCACAGGAACAGAGCCTCGCCACCACTAGAGCCTCATCGTGGCTCACCTTTCTGCCGTTTCTCAACTGCTGCCAAAACCTTCCTAGCTGCCGCCATGTTCAGAAATGTTTCAGCTCTAGCTGCCTCAGGAAAATGGGGCTTGCCTCTCTGTGTCCCTATTCTATGGCTAGATACGATACAGGTTAGGCCCTGTGTCAAGGAATCTTTTGGGGTATCAAAAGGTAGCAGCCTCCATGTTAACAAGTATTACCCTCCTTTACTGGGATGCCAAACAGGTTCAAGTGAGATTAAACTGGGATAGACTCAAAAAGTGTTGAATGTGGCCTGCAGTACCAACAATTCCTTTTCTTAAGGTCCCAGAAACAGGGCATGGGTCCACAAAATGCCCCTAAGCTAATGGGAGGTCAGCTGGTCCTATTCTCCTGTAATTTGAGATTAACTACCAGACCTCTTCCCATAAATGTCTATAACATGGGCCACTCAGTCCTAATTTTTCCACCCAAAGCCTGTTTTTTAACTTCCTGTAAGTTTAGGAGTCCTTGTGCAAGGAAGTAAGTCCTGACTTCCCAGGAGCTGATTCTGACCCTGATCCTCAGGGCATGAAGACATATCAAAAGTTTTCCAGTAGGAGAGAGAGGCTGAACGCCATGCTTGAGGAAGTCCACCTAGACATCAGGGGAAAGAACAAACAAAGCTGGAGATGGGTGCCTATAAAGAGGCTGCTATGTTTGTCCGGGTGAGAGGTGTCTGGAGCCTGATTTAGAGATGATAGTGGATGGAGGAATTACTATAAGAGAAACGTCAAAACTTGGGGCCCAGGGCTTCTCTGGTGGCACAGTGGTTGAGAGTCTGCCTGCCGATGCAGGGGACACAGGTTCATGCCCCGGTCCAGGAAGATCCCACATGCCACAGAGCAGCTAGGCCTGTGAGCCATGGCCGCTGAGCCTGCGCGTCCAGAGCCTGTGCTCCGCAACGGGAGAGGCCACAACAGGGAGAGGCCACAACAGTGAGAGGCCCGCGTACTGCAAAAAAAAACCAAAAAAAAAAAAACTTGGGGCCTGACCACATAGGGGGCTGAGGAAGCCGGATGCTGCCCAGATGACTGTACCTTCAGAGCCTCAGTACAGGTACATTACCCAGATTCCAGAAGCAAGGGCCAAGGTGACCCTCTTCTAGATCATGGTCATTGTCATCTCAGTCTCTGGGAAGGGAAGGCAAGATAGCTCAGTCCAGGCACTTGGTCAGAGTCACTGGCTTGGTTCTCAGTCAGCTGCCGAGGCCCTGAGACTAGGATTCTCTATGGTCCAAATCATGTGGATTTCAGGCTGCTCTGGCAGTAGAGCCCTGAGGAGATTTTGGCATGTAAATAAAGAGAAGAGCAGCAATTATAAAGCTTTTATAATCAACCTTCCTGGCTGATTGAAAACTTGGGTTCATTTTTAGATGCAAAGCCACCTGTGCCAAGCCCCCCTGTCCCAGACCACATCCTCTGGATTGCAGCTCTACTTGTAACATTGGTCGTTGTGTGTGGGATGGTGTTCTTTCTAACACTAAAGAAAAGGAAGAAGCAGCAGGCTGGCCCCTCTAAAGAATGTGGTGAGTCAGTGCTTGTCCTCTGCAGATTGCCACTTTGCAGCTAACTTCCCAATCAGCTGCCTTCTGGAGCTGTTGGCTGAGCCCAGGCTGGCAAAAAGTCAGCAGGTGTTTGGAGGAAAAGGTTCCCTCAGGGTTTCAAGCCCATACATATGGGACTCAGCAGCTGATAAGGTTGCCTGGATTTCCAGGAAAGGCAACACTTCTAACCTAAGGTTTACAAATGTACTTCTGGTTTCCAAACAAAGCTGATGATTCCTTGCCTTACCTACTTTATTTCATGAGGTTACTGTGAGAATTCAATGAAGTAAAATGGTGAAAACACTTCTAAATGTTCACAATTATGGACCTGATGATGTTCAAGCAGAAATGTTTGGTGGGAGAAGGGGAGGATTAGGTGACCATAAGATTTGCCTTCTCATCTCTAAAAGTCTCAGTTTACTGAGAAGTTAGATGAACTATTCCCCACTGACTTTAAAAAATAATATTAACTCATATGGATTACCAAGTAGTACATATCCATTACCAAATATACTGAAAATAAAAATCACCTATAGTTCTACTAGTAAGAAAAAATGATTATGCCGACATTTTAGTGTATAACTTCCAGATTTTTCTATGTATTAACCTGTTATTTTTCCATAAGTGGGATAGTATTATGAGGACTGTTTTTCACAATTTGAATAATATAACATGTACTGTTTTCTAACTTTTTTATACTAAATGTTGGAAGAATATTTTCAGTGTCACTAAGTATTATTCTACAGCATCATTTAAAATGGCTGCAAGATACTCCATTATGTGGATACACCTTAATTTATTTAACCAAGTCCATATTGTGGGACAGTTGGGTTGTTCCCATAGTTTTGCTATTTTAAACAGCACTGCATTGAGCTGCCTCCCCGATGACTTCTGTTGTAAAAATGCCCTGTGTTTAATAGGGGGCAAAGTGGTCCCTGACTTTATAAGAATCCCATGCCTGTTTGTGGTTTGGGCTGGTTTGGATGAAGTTGTAAGATAAGCTTGGACTTTATCTCAGTAATTGCCTCCAGTAAAAGTTTGGTTGGTGCTAATAATTAAGGTAAAACCTTCTTACTCGCTTATGGTAAAAAGCACAAGATGAGTAAGGCTTCTGGTCAGCATCTTAAGATTTCAGGGTACTGATTTTAAGATCCATCTAGAAAATAGATGGATGACATTAGCAGTCATTCATTTCATCCAGCTGTATTCCAAAAACAAGAAATTTAGGAGTGCTAATCCAGTTTCAATATATTAACACAAAGCATATAGCAGAGCCGTTCAAACTGCCAAAGTACAGGGTATACTGAGAGATTTCTATGATACAAAAGTGTAAAATTCACAGTGCAGGGTCAGATGTACAGATATATCATGCTTGTCCAGGCTTTGACTTTTCAAAGTGACCGTTTTGAACTTCTCTTTCTGTCAATCTCATTGCCATTTAGAATTAGCTAAATGTGCAGAAGCAACCTTCTGCTTGGAAATAAGCTGTCTCCTAAATTTGGTTTTGCATTGGAATGATTAGCTTACAAACGAAACAAAGAAAAGGGATGGAGAAAAGCCAAGTAAAATGTTTCTTCCCCTAAAAAGCAATCAGAAAAATTCAGGAGACTAGATAAAGGGAGTTAAAGAGGATGTGTCTGTATACATGAGAGAGTTGTAAGGGTGTCTGTTGCATTTGAGATGGTCAAATTGAGCTATGAGTATTAAAAGGCAGAAGACCACAAGAGAGCATAGTACATATAGGACCCCCTCAAGAATGTGATAAAGAATATTGGTAGATAAAAGTTGTTCGGTCTGGGGCTTCCCTGGTGGTGCAGTGGTTGAGAGTCCGCCTGCCGATGCAGGGGACACGGGTTCATGCCCCGGTCGGGGAAGATCCCACATGCCGCAGAGCGGCTGGGCCTGTGAGCCATGGCCGCTGAGCCTGCGCGTCCGGAGCCTGTGCTCCGCAACGGGAGAGGCCACAACAGTGAGAGGCCCGCGTATCACAAAAAAAAAAAAAAAAAAGTTGTTTGGTCAGATAGTCACATGTGCCAGTAAGTTTGGTCAAAGAGAAGAGCCTTGATATTACTGGAGGAGGGAGATGTACCAAGTAACCATGCCACGTAGATATGAGATGTTTGTAAAACTGGGTTTTGTAACTTTAGCAATGTCTGCACTTGTTTGTGGATACCCCTGGCATTGGCTGTACGATAGGCAGAATAATGCCACCAACAAGATATCCACCTCATATACCCCAGAATCTGTAACATGTTATCCTACATGGCAAAAGGGACTTTCCATACGTGATTAAATACTGAGTTTAAAATGATGGGTTTATCCTGGATTATCCAAGTAGACCCAATCTAATCACGTGAGTCACAGAATCTTTCCCACCTGGATTAGAAAGAGGAAATGGAAGGAGGAGAGATCCAAAGCTTGAGACAGGCTCAACGCACCACTGCTGACCTTGAAGATGGAGGAAGGGGCCGTAAGCCAAGAAATGTGGGTGGCCTCTAGAAACTGGAAACAGCCCCCAGCTGAAAGCCAGCAAGGAAATGGGGATCTCAGTCCACAAGGAACTAAATTCTGCCAGTAGACAAACATGGAAGCAGTCATGACCCATCCACAGAGACACAAGCTTACTGATGAGTAGAAATTTTTCCAACAGTGCAGCTTCCTCTTAACCCAATATTAATCCTTTTCTCAGAGGAGACAGCCCTCCAACTAACTAACCTGGTGTCAAAAGTCCTTTCCAGGGATTGTTCAGTAGTTACAGTTTTTCTATTCCTCAACTGTACATATTTACCCTGTTTAGGCTGTTAAATGAATAAAAGGGAAATGCCATGGTTGTTCTAGCTGGTTTCTAATCTCTCTTCTCCTTTTTTGTTTTGTCAAATAGGGCAGTTAAAGCATGAGAAATTGTAACCTTCAATTACTGTCTTTTCCCAATCAGAAGTTACCCTCTCAGCTTACCCATTGGGGAGAAAGACTAAAATAGCTCCTCCTGAAGTTTTACTTCCTCATTTGGTTCTTGTCTGACTAAAATCTGTATTGTAATAGTGCCTAACAACCTATAATTTTTACAACTTGCCTCCCTCCTCCAAATTTGGAAGAGTCTCAGCTCTTTCAGGAATGATTTCTTAAAGGGCAAATGTCTTTTCCAAAATAAATTATTTTTAACCACCATTTAAACAGAAAGTTTCACAGGGCTTAAAAACTGAAACCAGGAGATATCATCATATCTACTCTTCAAAATGCTAAATTTGTAAT
The DNA here is from genome assembly GCF_008692025.1 of Phocoena sinus. NCBI lineage: Eukaryota > Metazoa > Chordata > Mammalia > Artiodactyla > Phocoenidae > Phocoena > Phocoena sinus. Next base: position 76,966,182 of record NC_045766.1, on the reverse strand, counting down.
CAAATCCAAAAGTTTAGAAGCTGTCTTTTTATTGTCTGCTTTCATTTTTTAAAAGAAGCTTTTTAAAAAAAAAAACAAACTGGTGATTTTGTCATGAGTATGAAAGGATAATATTATTTGTGTTGGTGTACAGACATCCTGAAATACTGTATTCACTATAAGCAACATTATTTTTAAGAGGAACTTTGACAAAAATAGAACGTAATTAGATTTACAAAGTATCTGGAAGATCAGTCAAATATACAATGGAATATTACTCAGCCATAAAAAGAAACGAAATTGAGCTATTTGTAATGAGGTGGATGGACCTAGAGTCTGTCATACAGAGTGAAGTAAGTCAGAAAGAGAAAGACGAGTACCGTATGCTAACACATATATATGGAATCTAAAAAGAAATGGTACTGATGAACCTAGTGGCAGGGCAGGAATATGGACACAGACATAGAGAATGGACTTGAGGACATGGCGGGTGGGGTGGGGGAAGCTGGGGCGAAGTGAGAGTAGCATTGACATATATACACTACCAAATGTAAAATAGACAGCTAGTGGGAAGCTGCTGCATAGCACAGGGAGATCAGCTCGGTGCTTTACAATGACCAAGAGGGGTGGGATAGGGAGGGTGGGCGGGAGGCTCAAGAGGGAGGCAATATGGGGATATATATATGCATATGGCTGATTCACTTTGTTGTACAACAGAAACGAATACAGCATTGTAAAGTGATTTTACTCCAATAAAGATGTATTTTAAAAAAGAAAGAAATATCTGAAATAACTCAGAATGCTCAGCCAGGGGGGAAAAAAGAGCCTTGGGGAGGACACAAGTGCTGCCTTTAAATATCTAAAAACTGCCATAGGGTGCAAAGATCATACTTAACTGAGGCTCTAAAGGGTATCTCGATGAAGGTTATAAGAAGGTAGAAGGAAATAAGAGACTTTTCTAACAGTTAAAGCTCTTTTAAAATTATATAGAAGACACAGACTTTTCCTTCCTCCCATTAAGGATTAACAGCTACAGGAATTGCCCTCTTGCCGTAAACAACTAGAATCAGACAAAATATATGCAACAACTGTTTTCAGATATTGGACAACAGGCTACAGAATACTATAGTCCCTGAGAGAAGGGAAAAGATAAGGTGAGCCCTATGATTGTCCACAACTTACTGCCTGGAGTCAGTTTCTAGGCTGCTCTGAAGGCAGGGGGAGCCCTAATACCAAAACTAGAAAAAGACATTACAAGAAAAGAAAACTACACATATCCCTTGTGAACATAGATGCCAAAATGCTCAACAAAATTAGCAACTGAAATCTAGCAATGTATTAAAAGTATTATACATCATGATTAAGTGGGGTTTATTCCAGGAATATAAGGTAAGTTTAACATCCAAATCCCAAGCAATAAAACTCACCTATTGAAAGACTGAAAAGAGAAATCATGTGGATACAGAATACATGTCAATGGATACAGAAAAAGCATTTGGCAAAATTAATACCCATTCATAATTTTTAAAAAGAAAGATAAACTCTCATAAAAGTAGGAATACAAAAGAATTTCCTCAACTTGGCAAAGAACAGCTACTAAAATCCTTTAGTTAGCATCATAGTTAATGATAAAAGACTGATTGCTTTCACCTAAGATCAGGAATAAGGCAAGGATGTCACTCTCACTGCTTCTGTTCAACCTTGTACTGGAGGTCCTAGCCAGTGTCACAACTCTAGAAAAAGAAATAAAAGGCATACATATTGGAAAGAAAGAAGTAAAACTGCCTTATTTTGCAGATGACATGATCATGTTTGTAGAAAAGCCTAAGGAATCCATTAAAAGCTATTACAACTGATTTAGTGTAGCAAAGTAGCAGGATACAAGGTCAATACACAAAATCTATTGTTTTTCTACATACTAACAACAAACAATTGTACACTGAATTTTTTAATACCATTTACAGTAGCATCAAGTAATATTAAAGGCTTTGGAATTAATTTTTAAAAACAAGTACAAGACCTGTATGTATACTGAAAACTAAAAAACATTACTACTGACAGAAGTTAAAGTAGACCTAAATAAATGGAGCGTTATGCTGTGTCCATGGTTTAGAAGACTAGCTATTAAGATACCAGTTCTCCCAAACTGATCTTTGGTTTCAATGCACTATCAATCAAAATCCTGGCAGGCTCCTTAGTGGACATTAAAAAGCTTATTCTAAAAGTTATGTGGAAGTGCAAAGGATCTACAATTGCCAAAACAATTCTGAAACATGACAACAAAGATGGAGGACTTATACTACCTAATTTCAAGATTTATTATATAGCTATAGTAGTCAAGGTGTGACACTGGTGAAAGGACAGACATATCGACCAATGGAACAAAATGAAGAGTCAAAAAATATGATTCTGTCAGCTGATTTTGACAAAAGTGCCAAGTTAATCCATGCAGAAAGGATAGTCTTTTCAACAAATGGTATTGGGTCAGTTAGATATCCACATGGGAAAGTATGAACCTAGACACCCAAAAAAATAACTTGAAGTGGGTCATAAACCTAAAATAAGAGCTAAAATTAAAAAACTTTTGAAAGAAAACATAGAAGAAAAGTTTTGTGAGCTTAGGTTAGGCAAATCTCAGATAGGACATGGTAAGCATAAACTGTATTATAAAAAGATAAGATTGATAAACTGAACTTCATCAAAATTAAAAATGTTTGCCCTTTGACTTTAAGAAAATGAAAAGTCAAGACACAGACTGGGACAAAATGCTTGCAAAATATAAATATAATAAAGGACTTATAACCAGAATACATACTTATATAATACTACTCAGTAATGAGAAGACAATCCATATAACAAAAGGCAGAAAGTAAAAGACTTGAATAGATACTTCACATAAAAATATACACAAATGGCCCATAAGCACAGTTACACAGTCATAACACCATTAGTCATTGGGGAAATACAAATTCAAACCATAATGAGATACCACCCCATACCCACTAACATGGCTAAAATTAAAAGGACTGATAAATATCAGATGTTGGAGAGGATGTGAAGCAACTGAAATTCTTATGCTCTACTATACAAATCAGCAATCCTTGATATTTACCCATGAGAAATAAAGACATATGTCTTCACAGACACACACACACAAATGTCCATAGCAGCTTTCTTCATAATACTGAAAATCTGGCATCCTGAATTTTTGCAGTTGGTGAATGGATTAACAAATGGTGCTATATACATACAATGAAATACTGCTGAGCTATAGAAAGGAATGGACTACTGGTAACATGAAACAACATGAATGAATTTCAAAAGCATTGCGCTACATGAAAGACACTAGGCACAAAAAGACTACACATTACATGAAATCCTAGAAAAAGCAAAACCACTGTGGCATTAAGCAGATCAGTGGTTACAGGGGATGGGGTGGGGGGAAGGAATTGATTGAAAAGGGGCTGGAGGGAACTCTTTGGGCTTATATAAATGTTCTATATCTTGGTTGTGGTGGTAGTTACATGACTGCATACATTTGTTAAACTCATCAAAATCTGTATGGAAAATGACTGGATTTTACTGTGTATTTTACCTCAATAAAACTGATTATTTTTAAACACACACACACATGCACACACAAAGAGAACTGCCAAAGATAGGAAGTGTTCAAAACCATCAGGGGTGTTGCTGAAAGGATTGCTGCGGTCCCTAAATTCCTCCATGGACCCTGGGTTAACAACCCCTGCTATAAGGCGCAGAGCGGGACAACAGCACGGTCATAACAGTCAACATAGAGGAATTTTCACCCAAAGTTGCATCAGTAGTAAGTCCATGCCAGTAGGAACTCGGGCTTTGGGAGGTCTAGCCCACTAGAAATTTCCCACTTGAACCTCTCCATGCAACCTTGTGTATTATTTGGTAGCACCAGCTGGCTAACCCATTTAGTCACCAACGTCTGCAAGATTTCCTTTTCCTCCTCCTTCTAAACCTTACTTTCAGAAAAGGATTGGAAACGTTTATCCCCATCACTAAATGATTGCTAAAACTAAATGTATTATACCTCCCAGTAGTATTTTTAGTTTAGTAAAGAATAGAGCTGTAAGTAAAACCTATTCCCAACATTAGAACTTAAGGCACAATGAACAAAAGAAGGCATTTACTTTTTGGATGAAAGAAGCTCCTTCTCAGTCCCCATGAAATTTCATCAAGGAACCATCTATTCCACATATATGGCAACAATGATTTCTCTCTGAGTCCTAGGACTTAGGAGCCTCTTCAAACTTTCCCTCTTTTAGTATTTATGGGCAATACATTTTCTGAAGTTGTTTTTGTCTCTTTCAGAAACCATCAAAGTGGAGGGGACAGAGAGTGAACAGACTGAGAAAAGGTGAGTCCTGACCCTACAACATTGTTGAAAGAGATACAATCCCCAGAGAGTCTATAATTTAACTAGGCTTGGTCTGAGGCATGCTGGGACCTCAGCATACATGAACTAATGGAGAGGAAAAGGAAAGTGAGACTAGTTAGGACTTGGAGGGAAATGCCCTAGCTATAAATGGATGGCAGTGTGCCCTATGCACAATGCCCAAGGGTCATGGCAAGTTCAGTTGTGGTCAAGTAAAAAATTAATACCAAAAGGGTCTGATGTGGTGAGCATGGGCTGCATCTTATTCAACATGGTAACTGCAGTACCTGGCACAGTGCCTGGGTGTCCTATATGTGTGGAATTAATAAATAAATAAGTGAGGAGTGATAATATGTACCCTCTAGCCTCAGTGTCTTTGCATCTGCTGTGCCCTGTGCTTGGAATGTTCTTTGCCACTTCTTCACCTCATTCTTCAGATCCTGACTCAAGTTGCACTTTCTTAAAAACCCTTCCCAAACTAGATTGTGTCAGCCTGTTATAGTATCATGTGGATTCCTGTGTTTTTTCTTCATAACACCAGGTTATACTTATATAGTGGTGTAATTATATTATTAAACTCTATAAACTTAACTAAATCAAACTTTATAGAGGGCAGGGAACATATCATCGAAGCTCATCATTGTGCTGCCAGAACCTAGCACAGTGCCTGGCATATAGTAGGTGCTCAATAAATTTTTTAAACTGTAAAATTGCAGCAGCAGATATGTTTGGATCTATAGAAAGCAGCCTTCTAATAATATTAACAGTTTTCAGTAGTTGTAATTTTCATGGTGAATACTGGTTGAAAGATGATAGGACTTACAGAATTTACACTCTAATGGTTTGATAAGTATATAACATGTTGAAAAGGAGTTTTGTGGAAAAGTAAACATTATTCTGGGCTTTAGTTTCTCTTATGTTTGCTTTCAGCTGAGCAATAATTTGTTTGTTTGATTTGTACTTATTTTTCATTTATTTGGTTTTCTTTCTAGATCCTTTACCTAATCAAATTCAAATAAGAACAGCACTTAAGTAACCCTAAATATGGCATAGGGAGAAGTGTGTATACCCTTTTCTTTATATTTTCCTTTGTTCACGTACGAGGGCTGTGGAAGGCAAAATTTGGTGAGGTGCTTTTTCTCTTTAAGAGTTCAAGTTTTCAGATTGTTTTTAAAAATTCAATTTATTTAAACTAAAAAAAAATTTACCCATTTCTCCCACCTCCATACCCCCCCACCTCTGGCAACCATCAGTCTGTTCTCTGTATCTATAAACTGATTTTTTAAGTTATTATTATTCATTTATTTTTAGATTCCACATATAAGTGAAATAATATAGTATTTTTCTTTCTCTGTCTGACTTATTTCACTTAGCATAATACCCTCGAGGTCCATCCATGTTGTCACAAATGGCAAGATTTCATTCTTTTTTATAGTCTACTGTATGTGTGTGTATGTGTGTGTGTATCACAATTTCTTTATCCATTCATGCATCAGTGAACACTCAGGTGTTTCCATATCTTGGCTATAAAAATAAATATTTGTTGAAAGAATGAATGTATGCATGAAGGAATACACAAAGATTCCTGGTGATCCATGCTTTCACAGCATGATGCAATCAGATTGTCTGTACCTCCACCCACCCTGAGAAACTGGACTCTCAAGAATATCAAGGCTCTGGTCACACAGTCATGGGGTCAAAGCAACCCTAAGTCAAAAACCTGGTCACAGGTCTTCCCTGGTGGCGCACTGGTTAAGAATCCGCCTGCCAATGCAGGGAACACGGGTTTGAGCCCTGGTCCGGGAAGATCCCACATGCCGCAGAGCAACTAAGCCCGTGTGCCACAACTACTGAGTCTGCGCTCTAGAGCCCGCGAGCCACAACTACTGAAACCTGCACGCCTCGAGCCCGTGCTCTGCAACGAGAAGCCACCGCAATGAGAAGCCCGCGCATCTCAATGAAGAGTAGCCCCTGCGCACCGCAGCTAGAGAAAGCCTGCACGCAGCAACGAAGACCCAATGCAGCCAAAAATAAATAAATAAATAAAAACCTGGTCACAGAGACACAAGTCATGATCCCAGGGTGCACAGCTCCCAGTGTGCCTAGCACTTACCTGGATACACCAGCCGCTGTGAGTCTCGGAATCCAGGATGGTGAGCCCAGGTGCTGAGATCTTGCCTGCCCTGTCAGACTTAGTTCGGAAGTGGTCCGGAAGAGCTGCGGAGGGAAGGCAGCAGGGAATCAGCATAGGGCAGGGGCAGGCCCAGACAAAAATCAAAGATAGTAATTTAGGAAGTGTGGACGGTACATCCCCACCTCTCTTCAGTAGTTTATTTCTCCTCATTGCTATTGCAATATCCCCTTATATTCTGCCCTATCATTGAAATCTAGAAAGAGAAAGTGGCTCTACTGTGAAATCTCACTGAATTCTTTTCTCTGTTTTTCCAGAGTAGAACTCCAGGAACCTGAAAGATCTGAGGAAGTCCAGTGTGATATTAACATTTCAGAGACAGCCTCAGGCGACAAAAATGCTACACATTTTTAATTAAAGAGTAAATGCCATATGACTATCCGGTTTTTATATGCTTTTCTTTTCAAGTTTTGACTGACCTTTTTCTTGTCTCTCTAAGCCTTCCCAGAAGGCAAGAAAATATTACTGTTAATAATAGAGGGGGCTTCAGGATTCCCTCTAAGTGAAATAGCCTCCCTACAATGCCAGCTCTGCTCTCTATGCCAGGAGCAGATTTTTACTGTTTCTTTCCATTTCAGAGCACACTTGTGGGTCAAGCCCACCTAACTGGTTCCTGGCTCAGGAATCATGTGTAAGACTAACACCTCCTGTTTCAGATTCAGTCTCTTTTCTTAATGTTAATAAATTGTGTTTTATGTAAAACTCCCAGTTCCTGGAATTGTGGCTTTTATCTACTCTGAATCTCAGGTAGTGCCTCATTCCATCTTGTATACCTGTGACTGAACAACTACCTTTTCAGTCCGGGTGGGAGTTATGTATTTTATGGCCTTATAGTGTTAATATTAATATTTTGAAGTATAAAGAAATATGTACTATAATAATGTAATTACTGAGAAAAGTCCACCCTCTGCTAAGGAGTTCCTGTCCCTCTGTGAGGGTCAGTAAGGAAAGTGGTGGCCCAGTGTGCTGACAACAGTGAGCAGACCAACTCGAAATCTGGGAAATTAGAGACAGAGAAGGAACCAGTCCTGTAGCCATTACCATCTGGGCTATTGCTAATGTTAAGGAGGATCCACCTGCCCAAGAAGCTACTGCCGAGCCTTAGCAAAGAGTGCTGGATAAAGCAGGAGAGTGCTGTGCATCATAAACCCTGCTTCTCTTCTCAGAGAAAATGACTGAGACGATGGCCTGGGGCAACTGTTCAAGAGCCAGAGAGAGACTGTAATACTCAAAACAGGAAAGAAAAGGAAAGATCTTGACCAACAGAAATACACATGAATGTTCAGTCTGTCCAGTCCTTCCACAAGCCATAGGAAGAGCAACAGATGGACAGTCTGTCCAAATGGACTTAAGGCCGACTGCAGTTTCCTTGGAGGTTGGGGAGGGGTTTTGATGATAGCCAGGTTGTTGTGATATTTCATCTGGCTGGAAGCAGAGCTGGCGGGGGAGAGCTATCATCTTAATAATGGGGTGAATGGAAGGAAGCTTAGGGCTCTTTCAGTGAATGGCTGAGAGAGAAGGAGCTGGGGCAGAATTAAAAGGACCAGAATACAAATTGCCCAGAGGCTGACTTAGCCTGCAGATGTCCTAAGGAGGTGATGGTTGGCCCGGAGCAGGGCTAGCAAACTTGTGTCTGAGGACTGTCTATGCGTCATTCTCAATGACAGGAAACCTGGGTGCAAGAGAGGAATATATTAGCCCTGTAGAAATGAGTTAGGAGACTCTGGCTCTAAGGCAGCATCACTAAAGGATGGAGAAGCCTCAGTCCAAACCTAAAGAGAACTTTGGGAAAGTCCCAGAAATAGTAGTTCTTCTTATTCTACATAAAGGACCCTAAAGGGTTATAGACGGCTATGCTAGCCATGCTTGTACTTGTAATAGTACCATTTGTGTGCTCTGCCCTGCCCTTGCCTTCATTAGGCTCTAAGCATCTTGCTGTTTTGTAACATGTTTTTTTATTTACTTTTTATTTTATATTGGAGTATAGTTGATTAACAATGTTGGGATAGTGTCAGGTGTATAGCAAAGTGATTCAGTTATACATATACATGTATCTATTCTTATACAGAGCAGTTCTCAATAAATTTCTATTAAAATGATGTAAAAGTCTAAATTTTCTTCTTCTATTTTAACAGTACTTATAGTCTGATACTACTCCTTCTATCCTCCTAATGTATGTCCTTCCTCTTAACAGCTCTAAGGTAGCCCCATTCTCCAGTCACCTAGCTAAAAGCCTCTGACTCACCTAAACCCTCTCCTCTTCCCTTTCCTCTGTGTCTCATATGATTCTATGTTTATCTAGTTACTGAGACATATGTCAGGTAAGGGATGTTGTTTCTCCAGATAACTAGGAAATCTGAAGTTAAGGAAGGGATTCTTGCTTTTCAGTTTGTAATGTTTTATTCCATGTAATGTGTGCTTGCATGTACGTTAAACAAAAGCTTAGTATAAAAATTTATTCATTGAAAATACTTTGATTATAAAATAAATGCATGTAATTGTATATTTGAAAGTTGCTAAGAGTGTACATCTTAAAAGTTCTCATCACAAGAAGAAAAATTCGTAACTATGTGTAGTGATGGATGTTAACTTATTGTGGTGATTATTTCATACTATACACTATATCAAATCATTATGTTGTACACCTAAAAGTAATACAATGTTATATGTCAACTATATCTCAATTAAAAATAAATAAATACATGGCATGTGAGAAGAGTCATTATGGAAATTATGGAAATTACGGAAAAAAGAAAACTCTCCAGGCTCTGTGAGGGCAGGAATGTGTCTAATTTCTTCACCAGTGGATCCCAGGCACCTAAGGTAGTACTTCAAAACTATTTGTTTAAAAGGGACTGCCCTGGTGGCACAGTGGTTAAGAATCCGCCTGCCAATGCAGGGGACATGGGTTCGATCCCTGGTCCGGGAAGATCCCACATGCTGTGGAGCAACTAAGCCCATGTGCCATAACTACTGAGCCTGCGCACCACAACTACTGAAGCCCGCGTGCCCTAGAGCCCGTGCACCACAACTACTGAGCCCATGTGCTGCAACTACTGAAGCCCGTGGACTCTAGGGCCCGCATGCCTCAACTACTGAGCCCGCGTGCCTCAACTACTGAGCCCGTGTGCTGCAACTACTGAAGCCCTTGTGCCTAAAGCCTGTGCTCTGCAATAAGAGAAGCCACCGCAATGAGAAGCCCGCACACCACAACACAGAGCAGCCCCCGCTTGTTGCAACTAGAGAAAGCCTGCATGCAGCAATGAAGACCCAATGCAGCCCAAAAATAAAATTTAAATTAAAAAATGAATAAATTAAAAAATAAAGATTGAATAAAACACTAACATGTCCTCTGGTGAAAACATCCATTCTTTGTACATTAAATTCTCTAGGCCTTTTGTGTTCCAAGTCTGAGAGGAAGAACCCCAAGAAAGGTGAAAAGTGAAACAGTACTAGCTAATATTACTGGTGTTTATTTTGTACCAGGCATTCTTATAAACCTTTACACTCACTATCTCATCGAATCCTCACAACAACCCTGTGATGAAGGTACTGGGCCATTATGCCCATTTTGCTGATGAGGAAACATAGGCACAGAGAAGTCAAAGTGATTTACCCAAGGTCATTAACTTAGTAAGTGGCAGAGCTGGGGAAAATTTTATGAATCATCATCCCTTCCACCTCTTTATTTCCCAGCCTTGTGCTTTCTGGCCATGGAAGAGGCCACATCTTGGTTGGTTACAGGTTGAGTGCCTACACTCCATCTTACACTACACTACCTCAGCCTTCCAAGGTGGTGCCTCCAGAAGACTCATCACTGAGTTTTCCAGAAGCCATTCCATCATCTCATAAGTCCAGAAGCTGTGGATGATAAGGCACATGATATGACCAATGAATGTTTTTGGTCAGAGAAAACGTGAGCTACGGTTGCCGACTCTTAACTCCTTCCCCTTATTATACTTTTGCAATCCACCCTCCTCCCTCTGCCATTCTGAAGCCAGTTTCATCTACTCAGTGTCCTCACATTTGTGAACCCAGGCTAGAAAGCAAGGAGTCATCTCTGACCACTGCCCTCTGACCTTTCCCTTGGTGCCCACTGCCCACCCCCACCCTCCTGCCACATCTGGTCATCACCAGGCCATGCAAAGATTCCTCCAGCTTTAGCATCCACCCACTTTTTTCTCATTCAAGCCCGTATTTCCTCGTTCCAAGAACATGACAATCACCAACCAAATAATCCCAGTCTACTGTCTCTCTTACCCTGCATTTTGTCCAAAACATCAAAAGGAACAAGGAGATAAATAGTGAAATGAAGGTCTTCCTCACATTCCTTTTCCCTAGCCACAAAGAGGCAGCACTGATCTCCAGCTTCTTATGCATCTTTCTATAGATACACTATGCCTCTAGGTAAGTGTGCATGTGTGTTTAACATGTGTATACATATATACACACATATATAGTATGTGTATACATATACATACATACACATACATTTATATGTGGGTGTATGTTTGTGTGTATGTTTTCCCCTTATTCAGGCAGATTTGCTTTTACTCTATACCTAAGCAACCAAAAGAGCCTAAACTAAGGATCTTGCAAAGATAATTAAGAGAGATACCAGCCTTTAGTATGACCCTTCAAATTAAAAACGTACTTCTTTCATGTGTCAGTTTTCAGTCTCACCCATATGCCAGAATTATTATGGATCTTATAAAAGTGAGGTTCCATTGGCTTTCACCATGGCTACCTGTTCACACCAGGAGAAAAAATACATATAGATACAGAGTCCTGCAGTGTCTTTAGACACAAATTTCTGAACCTGTTCCAACCTGAACAAGCTAGATCCTAGGTCTGGTGAACAAATTCTGCACTGGATCTCCTGTTTCCTGCATTTCATGTATTTGTCTTTATTTACTCAATCACTTTGGTTGTACATACATATCCACCAGTAACTTTCTGAGAAAGGTATGTAGAGATTAATGAGATTTTGTGTATCTGCAAATGTATCCTACTCTCACTTAATCATTTGGCTCAATAGAGAATTTTGGACTAGAAATCATTTCCATTGTCTCTAGCTTCCAGTGTTGCCCTTGAAAAATCGGTAGATATTCTGATTCCTTATCTTTATGTGGAAGTTTTTAGGATCTTCTCTTACCTCCAGTGTTCTTAAATTTTGTAATGAAATACCTATTCACCCACTGTTATTAGCACTGAGGTGGCCTTTTCTATCTGGAAACTCATGTCCTTCACTCCAGGAAAATGTTCTTGAATTGTTTCATTGATTATTTTTCCCTCTGTTTCTCTCATCTCTCATTCTAGATTATTGGATTCCAGTGTTGTACCTCCTAGAATGATCCTCCTATTTTCTTATCTTTCTCTCCTCTTCTCTGTATTTTTGTCTTTGTTCTATTTCTTAAAGGTTTTCACAACTTAATTTTCCAATCTGTCTGTTGTATTTTTTAATTTCTGCTATCATGTTTTCATGTCCAAGAGATCTATTTTGTTCTCTGAATACTTCTTTATTCTTCAAGGACCTTGAAGAACCTTGTTCTTCATGGTTGCAACATCATCTATCAACTCTCTGAAGATATTAATGATAGGTTAAGCTTTCTTTTTCCTGCATTGTCTCTGTATACGCCAAGTTGTTTCTTCCTGATTTGGTATATATCATCCATGTTGGGGGATTCCTTAAATATCTAATATTCCTTGATTGCCTGTTCATGTTAAAAGTGCAGAACTGAAGATCTGTTTGGAGGATCTGAGTCTATGGATGGCCTTGTTAACTTTAGCTTTACTGTAAAGGGATCTGGCAGGAGCGCTTTGTCAGGAAACCATCTTTACGTCTTTCCTGTTGGGCTGGTAGCTTTCCAGTATCTTGCCTGAAAGGTAGAAGTCTGGCTGTCAGAATTTTGGGAGACAAGTGAGAGAGGAGGGGTGTGTGTGTACGAGTGGTGGAGTCTCTGCAATCTTTATTCAGTATGTATAAATTTACTCTGTCCCTATGTTTTCAGTAGGGTTAACTCCATCCTCAAATGTGTGAGATGTCCCTCTTTTCAAAAACTTTCTGCTTTTCTCTCTCCAGATAATAAAACTCCAGATTTCTGCCAGGGTGGGAGAGGAAAGTTGTCCAGTGGTATGGAGTGGGAAAGAGAGCTCAGCTTCTCAAACAACTTTTACCCAGTATTCCTTATTTTGGCCCTCACACTCACTGCCAATTGGCTCCCAGTCTTGCCATTTCCTGAGGCTTTTGATGACTCTGGGGTACAAATTGGGTTGTTTCTTGGTTTCTACACTGACAGGAAAGATTTGGCTATCCTGCCTTCCTAAGTTAGTTACCAGGCATCCATCTATTTTTCAGATTCCAAACTGTTGTCTCCTTTCTTATTCTTGTACTTGAAATAAAAAAAATTTTTTTTCTTTAGTTTTAGTGGAATTTCAGGAGGTAATGGAATTAGATGTGTGTATTTAATCAACCCTCTTACCTGGAACTCCACTATTCAAATTTTTCAAGGACTCTACCATTGACTGCCTTCAGCATAAAATCCAAAGTCATCAACAATGTGACTCAAAACTAACTCAACTCTTTACCAACCTTATTTTTCCCTCTTCTCATATTGGATAACCATGATGCTGCCAAATTTAACTACTAATAGTTTCCAAAATATAGCTTGTATTATCTGGGTTGTTTTCACTTGTGCTATTCTGTGTGTCTCTGGAATATTTCTCACCATCTCTTTCTGCTTATCAGACTCTGTTCATCATTAGAGCTCAGCTCAAATACCCCTGCTTCTGTTGGGCCACATACCTCACCACTAGCCAGGCTGCACACAATTGACACAGTATCTTGTGATCCAAGAATACCCATTCCAGCAATAATTCATTCCTGTCCCAACACTTCCTTTCCCCACCAAGCACCATGACTCTGGTCACTGGCCAGTATATAGAGCAGCTCCAGGTTTCCCAAGGGGAACCTCAAGCCACTGAATAAGCAAGTGTTCTTGTTCACAGCCTTAGTCCTAAGCTTCTTGGTCTGGGTAGTTTCATGCTCTACCTGCCATCTTCACCCCAACCATCCTAGCTCTCAACCGCCCAGCTGCCTCCTGTCCTTGCCACAACACTCAGACCTGACAATCAGCTCCACCTCCCAGGTTAGAACTTTAGTTTCCCACTCTAAGAATGACTTGGATTTACTCCCTTAAAAAAACTGCCTCTGGCCACCCGGGATAATCAACCCCCCATCATCTCAGCTTTCAGAACCCATTATTTCAGAGCGTTCACACCAGACGAGCTCTTCCCAGCCAACAGGAAGCAGGATCACAGAGTACATACTTGACTCTATACAGGAGGTAGAGGTATCTACCCCTCAATTTTAGTAGAGATCCTTATTAACTAAAGTAAAACCTCTCATTTCATGAAATCATATAATTCTAGAGCTTAAAACAAGTCAAATATTCCTTGGCCTCATAGGAGATAGAGGCTAGGTACCACAGGAATTGGGAAGCAGGGTCTGGAGAGATGGGAAAGAAAGTGAAGATTCAGTCAGAGATGGGTGGGGTGGTGGCAAGGTTAAATTAGACTAGAAAAGGAAAAATGTCCATTAGAGCAACATTTCTGAACCGTGCTACACTTTGTTTGCCAGCATGTAACAAAATGCTTCTAATTATGTAGGCAGTTATCTATCTGTTCCTTATAACTTTCTTAAGAAAATACTTTCCTGTTGACAGTGCATTAACAAACATTAAGGATAAAAGGCATGATAAAGAAGGAAACAAAAAGAGATCAGAATCAGTAGTTTCCACATCTTATAAGAAGCACATAAGATTTCCCACCGCTCAACTTATTTCTTATTAATCTACACTTTCAATTAGTGATTAATAAATTTTCTTTGGTGGACAAGGGCAATACATCTCAGTATGTATAGTGTCCTAAAGTAGTACTCTACTTTAGTAGAGTCTAAATCAGAATCACAGAGTTCGGGGAACCATAAATGCTATGCCTTAGGTCAAGGCTGTCTACTAATGACGCTTTCAGAGGAAACTTATACCTAGCCTTCCTCATGCTGGCACCAATTATGTTCTTCCCTATTCATATGTACACAAGAACAATGAAGCATTTTTCATAAACAAGTGTAACTCAACAAAGATTAGAGTGCTTAGTACCTTTTAAGTGTTTTTATTATGAAAAGATGCCGTTTAAAAATACACATAAACTTATTTCAGAAAGTAGCTCTCCACCCTGGCAGTAGTGCCAGCTTGATACTACTCAGCACATGTGGCAAAGTGGCATCTCTTCCCATGATCTGATTGTAAATCATTGTTCCTGAGGTTAAATGCTGTGAACTCATCGATTTCCTAAATATAGAGAGTACAGAGTAAAGAGTCACTAAATAGTCCTAACAGTCCATTAGAAATGGAAGAAACATAGAAAGCATCCAGTAGAGCCCTTCCATTTTACGTGGCAAATAAGGGCAGAGGAGAGGGATTCACCAAACGTTAAAGAGAGCTATGACCAAAAGTCAGGTTCCCCAGCTTCAGTCAAGGGTGCTTTCCACGCTTCCTGTTACCCAGACCATCTGGGAAATGGGCATTGACAGAGTATAACGCAGCAAAAGCATGGACTTTCGGTCAAGTAGACCAGACACTGCTATAGTTGGCATGTAACCTTAGGCAAATTACTTAATCTTTCTGATTCTAGGTTTTCTTATGTGTAAAATAGGGTTAATAATACCTCCTTACCTACCTCATAGAATCAGGGGCAATCCAAAAGATACAAGGATTATACAGTTAAAGAAGGGAAGGGAAGGGGCTTCAGCAAACAAGCAATTTGGGTACCTTGTTGCAGCAAGGTGGGGCTGGCGGTGGTGAGGGAGCATTAGAAGTAGGAGAATGGGAACAGGAAGCCATCGTGGAGTAATAGGGGTAGGCGTGGGTTCTTTCATATAACACTCAGCACAGAAGTCCCTCCACACCCTGCTGAAAGCCAGAAATGCTCCTACAATACCTCCCGCATCAGCCTCACTTGAAGAAGTCTCTCAGCATCTAAACCCAGGGACTGAGATGATTCATGCACTCATGTTATGCTCATGGGACTTTTCCATCCTTACCGACTGAGGCCAAAGCCATCTTTCTAAGACCCTCTTTATATTTCCTTTGTCAAGATTATTTCCAGACATGCAATAATATCTACTTCTCTGTCATGGTGGCAGAGAGCTCTGTCCTTACTAAGTATAACATGAGATTCTAAGCAGCTGGACTGAGAGGAAAAAGGGGATCTCTCAAGGGCTAGGGCCTCCCTGCTGAGATTCTGGAGGACTTAGTCTTAAAGTCGTGCAGAGGATGGTTTGTTGGGGGAGGGGTGTACAGGAAAAACAGGAAACTGGCACAATTAACCCCTACAAGTTTGGCATTTCTAAGGAGATGAGCTAGGAGAAGCCTCCTGACATTTCCAGGCTGGACCCCAGAGCCCAGGCTCATCAGACCAAAGGCAGGATCAAGTAGACTCCACTACAGAAGCAGATGCAAATGATAGGGAAATGAAAACTTAAGTGAGCTGCTTTAGAAGATATAGACCACAGGAGTTCTCTGCACGCAATCTTAATGGGAGGAAAGAAATCCTAACACTGGATATTAGAAAAACTGTATGATTCAGGCATAGCCGGCAGACTGAAAATAGTATTATCAATCATAGTCTTTGATTTAGTCACCAAAGTGAAAAAAACTTCTTCTATGTTATAGACCCAACATGGGGTTAGGGCAAAGATGTGAGAGCCCAGAGACACAGAGTGGGAAGCAGGGGCTCTTTGCTCCCAGAACACTGGTTACCTAATAATTAAAACCCTCCCTTAAATTTGTATTTTCAACCCAGAACATATACCTGAAGCTTATTATTAGAACAGGCCAGGGTACGGTCACTCTGCTAACTGGTAACACAAACTAGTTGCATGCTGTTTCCACCAGTCCACCTGCCACTTTTTAACTGCACACATCAAGTATTTACCCTCAGGCTTCAGGCCTCACAATCTCTGTAAGAACAGCTGAGCTGTGTCCACTTGATGGGAAAACATCAAGCCCATTCCGTTAAAAAAAAAAAAAAAAAAAGCCAAACCAAACAATTAAATCAGTCCTTTACTTTTTTTTTTTCTCCAGTTTTCAATTTACTTGTTGAACTCTCTTGGAGTCACAGCTTCAGAGTTATATTTGAGACTCTCATTATCAATTTAAAAAGAAAGGAAAAAGAAGGAATGCTTTTTTAACATTAAAAATAAATCTTGTTCCTGTGTCCAAACCAGCCATGCATATTAACATGGGTGAGTGTCCCCTGGGTTTAAAGTCTGGCTGGAAAAAAAATATTGTAGCAAGACTCAAAGAAACAAGATGACATATCAATGAGAATTTTAAGAATTTTCATTCTCCCTGAGTAATTGCTTATATTAAGAACTTGATAGAAGTGGTTTATTTGCAGCAGGAAATATAGGTAAGATATGAAAAAGATCTCGTATCAGGGTGTTTAGCATTGGAAACAATTGTCAAATCTTCCCAACACTAGGTAAGGGGTCGATGCTGCCTCATTGCCATTGTCATCGTCATCATCATCATAGCTATTTATTGAGCACACTACATGCCAGGCACTGTGTTAAACAGTTTACATATATTATCTTGGGAAGAAGGAAGAAAGGCTGCATCATCTTGTAGAAGTTTAAGAACTCATTTTAAGACGAGAAGGGAGAACCAAAAGGAAAGTGTAGTGATATGAGATAGTATGAGAATTCAGAGAAGAAAAAAAATTATGAGAGCATCAGAACAGTGAGCGAGTATGTTACTGTAGTGGGGCAGAGTGGGGAGGTGCAGTCTAAACACAAATTATCCTACACTAAGACAGGTATAAGTGATCATGAGGAGAGAACGGGTGGGGAAGAACTGGTGATGCTAGGGAATAATTCATCCTAAAAAAAGAGAGAATCCAGGCATAGATGTTTGATTCAAGAATCATGGAACTATTGCCAAGAGAGGTAAGTAGATTTTGAGGAAACCAGAGTAACTGTCCCTCAGCTTATTGTCTGATTCATGTTTAGCCTGAAGATGGAGCCAGTCCTAAGAAGCGGATCCAGGAGATAGATCCTGGTGATGTTATGCAGGCACTGTTCCCACCACACCTGAAACAAATGTACTCCTGGGCTCTCCAGTTATGTTTTTCTTTCTCTCTCTCTCCCTCTCCTCTCCTCCCACCCTTTTTATTCCTCAAGTTGGTTTTATTCCTTAAGTCCTACTTTCTGTTCTATACAACAAATATATTCCTAATTGAAACATCATAGAACAGAAAAACGTTGGCTCACCTGAGTCCAGCACAATCAATATTTTTAGGTCACTCTCTTTCTCTCTCTAGCTTCAGTTTTGGCTCAGATTTTCTCTGCATCTTGATCTCTTCTCCTACTACAGGCATATTCCTTCGGTGGAGCTAGAAAAGACATCCACAAGCAACTCTAACTTATGTTGTCCAGAGCATCTTTTCTGTTAGCTTCAGCAGAAATATCCTTGAGAGGAAGCTGATTGGGCTTGTTTGGGTCACATGTTCATCCCTAAAGTAATCACCATGGCCAGAGATTTTTGACCTTATGAAACAGGTCCAAGTATTATTCTCCTCTTCTCCCTCCCCAAAATGCTAGGGGAATGGAGTCAACCCAAACTTAAATACATGGAACTGGGGAAAGGTGGTGTACTGGATGTTGCTGGTGCCCCGCCCAGGCCCCCTTTATATGCACGGATCCCCCAGATGCTGTGAATGTTGACTGACAACGAGCCACAGCTGCCCTCTCTTTGAGACTTGCCCTTGGCCAAACAGGAACCTCCTCCCCTAATTCTCTTTATTTAAAATTTGACTTTGTTCGTTGTGAGTTTTGGGGGCTAATTTTGATTTATTTAAAATGTTGCATTAAAATAGTATTCACCTTGATTACTGAGATTTTGGCACTCCTCTAACTTTACCCTGCTCACCTCACCCTAGTCCTAGCCCTGGCTAAGGAGCTGCACTCCAGCCCTCTGCCATCCCCTCTGGGAGCAGACCTCAGCCAATGATTAACTGATGTAGGGGTACAAAAGGTTAGCCCCCTTGCCTCAAGATAGGACTAACTCTGCAGCTGAACTTTGTTCTAGAACTCCCCATGGGATCAGATTCTACAGCTAGTCTTCAGCTAGGACCACATTCCTGCTGGTTTTCATTCCTGCCCTGTTCCTGCCTTCCTCACTCTCTTTTTCTAAGAGCGTTCATGGCAAGTTACTTGGATAAGATTCCCTGTCTTCAGGGAACCCTACCTAAGATAGTTGATACCAAAAAAGGTCCTAGGAAGTAGACACTAAGTGTGAGATTTTGTAGTTGGATTACTCACCAGCCGGATGACCATGAGGACTAGATTTTGAGACTGCCTGGATGCTGTGGTAGTAGACTAAGACTTACCTGTAATGAGCTATAGAGGGATACAGGTACAATGGGATGTACTAACTGGTACAATGTCCTAGCATTAAAGTCACCTGGTAATCTCTTAAAAATTCCGAACCAAGACCACACCTAAGACTAATGACATAGCAATTTCTTGGGGTAGGACAGGGGCAGCAGTATTTTTAGAAGCTCCCAGATGATTCCAATGTGTTGACCGATTTAGGAACTACTGTGTCAGGCAGTTGAGCGGTATGGGAGCAATAATAACTGTAAGGAAGAACCGTGGAATCAGATAGCTGTTGGTAATCACCACTGATTCTTTGCAGAGAGAAAATCACAGGCTCAGCTGTACTCATCAACAACTTTAAGCAGTGAAAGAGTCAGAGTATTTTCTTGACAGCATTTAAAAAGACACTCATATCCTACAGCTGGAGGGGAGGCACAGCTGAAGATCAGGCTGAGGATTTAATGAGAACTTTGAATTGCCTGAACCCTCTCGGCCTACCGAAGTGACCAACTCTCCCTTGTTGGAAGAGAGAAGACTTCCGCTGCTTAAAGAGGCCTCAAATGAGGCAGTAGGGTCACCAGATAATGTGCAAGATGTGCAGTTAAATTTGAATTTCAGATAAATAATGAATAATATTTTAGTATCCTAATCTCCTGTATCCTATTTTTTTATTTGCTAAATCTGGCACCCACACTTTCAAGGCAATCCTTGCCCTCTTCAGGATCTGTTCCCACCTCCATCTGGCCACGAGATGCACAGTTATGACCAAGACTCTGTAAAACCTGACGGAGGGAATACAGGCTTGATAAGAGAAGAAAGAGAAAATACACCAAAAGAACTGCAGGACCGGGCTAACATGTACTCGCAGGAACTGGGAGTAGATCCTGGGGGTGCTGGATCAAGGGAGGAAGAATAAAAATCTAAAAAAGGGATTTAACATCTGGTTATTAAAGGGTTCTGAGTGACAGTTCTAATACACCACTGAAATGGTGCCTGAAGATTAGAAAAAAACATGACACGTACGTAGCAAATGAAGTAGAGATGCAAACTGTGAAGGAAAGTCTCAAAGGGCTTTGGGAAGTTGGAATGCTAGAATAAGCCTGCTTATAAACCTGAAAACCTATCACTGTCTCTGTTTCTCAGCAGGGCCTGGAAGATACTTCATTAACCAAGGCGATGAGAAACATGCTGGTGAGAGAGGGACACACATTTTCAGAAGTCCAGTAATACCTGTTCTCTGTAGGCCAGGACTGACAGTAGAAGACACTTCTACTAAAGTGGGCTTTACAGTATCAATGGGGATGACAAAATTCTGGAATAGCAGAGACCAGGGGTGGCACTTAAACATCAGAGGTATTGGTCATAGTTAATGTGATGGGCAGCAAGTTTGGAACAGCAGCCAGGGGGGCCTCAGAGATGCCTAGAGATGGCTCATAGAACACAGTATTCCTGGGGCCAAGGAGATAGGCTGCCATCAGAGGCCCTGTGTGACTGCCCTAGTTATATGCCCCATGAAGCCGACCCTGCATAAAATATTCATACAGTATTCATACAATAGAACAACATAGAGCATTTAAAAGGAAGATGCTATAGGTGTACACACACTATATGTATAAGTCTCAGAAACATAATATTATTTTAAAGAAATTAGTCACACATAAAAAACCATATAGTATAACTCTATATAAAATTTGGAGTCCTGGGCAAATTAGACTATATT
Source organism: Phocoena sinus (assembly GCF_008692025.1). NCBI lineage: Eukaryota > Metazoa > Chordata > Mammalia > Artiodactyla > Phocoenidae > Phocoena > Phocoena sinus. The sequence continues at coordinate 76,945,445 of NC_045766.1, read as the reverse complement.
CATTAGGGTGAATACATAGTCTGTAAAACCATAAATCAAACAAGAAAAGGTTTATCACAAAGGCAGGATGAAGACTACGTTTGGGGGAAATGGTGGGCTTTTGACCTCAATTTTCATCTAATTCATTTTTGATCCCAGACAATTACTGATCTGCTTTTTGTCATTAAAGATAAGTTTATAGATAGTAGATTGATTTTCAAGAATTTTACATAAATGAAATCATACAGTGTGTATTGGCTTGGTTACTGGCTTCTTTCACTCAGCATAATTTTGAGAATCCACTTATTCTTTTTTTTAAATCTTTTAAATTTTTTGTTTATTTTTTGACATATAGTTGATTTACAATATTGTGTTAGTTTTAGGTGTACAGCAAAGTGATTCAGTTACATATATTTTTTCAAATTATTTTCCATTATAGGTTATTGTAAGATATTGAATATAGTTCCCTGTGCTGTAGAGTAAATCCTTGTTGCTTACCTATTTTATGTATGGTAGTTTCTATCTGTTAATCCCATACTCCTAATTTATCTCCTCCCTCCTTTCTCCTTCAGTAACCATAAGTTTGTTTTCTGTGTCTGTGAGTCTGTTTCTGTATATAGATTCATTTGTATTAATTTTTAGATTCCACATATAAGTGGTATCATATGATATTTGTCTTTCTCTGCCTAACTTACTTCACTTAGTATGATATTCTCTAGGTCCATCCATGTTCCTACAAATGGCAATATTTCATTCTTTTTTATGGCTGAGTAATAGTCCATTATATATATTCCATTTTATACACACACACACACACACACACACACACATATATATATATATATAATCTCACATCTTCTTAAACAAATTGTCTGTTGATTGGCACCTGGGTTGTTTCCATGCCTTGGCTATTGTAAATAGTGCTGCTATGAACATTGAGGTGTGTGTATCTTTCCAAATTAGAGTTTTCATCTTTTCTGGGTATATGCCCAGGAGTGGGCTTCCTGGATCATACGGTAGCTCTAGTTTAGTTTTTTAAGGAACCTCCATACTATTTTCCATAGTGGCTGCACCAATTTACATTCCCACCAACAGTGTAGGAAGGTACCCTTTTCTCCACACCCTCTCCAGCATTTATTATTTATAGACTTTTTCACGATAGCCATTCTGACAGGTGTGAGGCAATACCTCATTGTGATTTTGATTTGCGTTTCTCTAATAATTAGCAATGTTGAGCATCTTTTCATGTGCCTGTTGGCCATCTGTATGTCTTCCTTGGAGAGATGTCTATTTAAGTCTGCCCATTTTTTGATTGGGTGGTTTGTTTTTTTTGATATTGAATTGTATGAGCTGTTTGTATATTTTGGATATTAACCCCTTGTCAGTCGCATTGTTTGCAAATATTTTCTCCCATTCCATAAGTTGTCTTTTCGTTCTTCTTTTCTGATCTACCTAAGGCTATAAACTTCCCTTTAAAATCTGTCTTAACTGTATCACAAAAATACGCTATGAAGCATTTTCATTATTGTTCAGTTCAAACTATTTTCTAAATTCCACATGGGTCATTTATAAATGTGTTTCTTATCTAAATATTTAGGGATTTTTTTAGTTTTTTTGTTTCTTTTTGCTTTTACCAATTTTAGCTTAATTACACTGTGGTCAGAGAACATGATCTGCATAATTTCCAAACTTTGGTTTTGTTGTGACTTCTTTATGGCTCAGCATGTGGTCAAATTCTTTAATATGTTCTGTTTGGGCTTGAAAAGGAAGTACTTTCTGTAGTTGTTGGGTGCAGTGTTCTATATAAGTTCATTATGTAAAAATCTCTTAATCATGTTAATTAAACCATTTAAATACTTACTGAATTTTAGGGGGGATTGTTGATCTATCAATTACTGAGAGAAACTTAAAATCTCCCACTATAGTTGTCCATTTTTCTATTTCTCTTTGTAATTCTGTCAATTTTTGCTTTGTATATTTTGAGGCTATATAATTAGGTGCATTATAAATTTTAAATTGGAATGTCTTCCTGTGAATTGAGCCCTTTATTGTTATAGAATGATTCTCATTAACAGTAATTCTTTTTGCCTTTAAGTCTTTTTTGCATGATGTTAATTAACATACCAGCTTTTCTTGGTTAGTATCTGTATACTGTATCTTTTTCTGTCCTTTCACTTTTAACCTCTCAGTGTCCTTATATTTTAGATGTGTCTAAACATTTACTTTTAGTTTTGATAAATCCAGTTTATCAATTATTATTATATTTATTGTAATTGCTGATATATTTCAGTTTATATCATTTTATTTTGTGATTTTTATTTGTCCCACCTTTTCAGTGTATATCTTTCTATCATTTCTTGCCTTCTTTTAGATTATTTCCAAACATTCTAGTTTTTTCCTCTACTAGGTATGAAATTAAACAATTTTTTCCCATTATTTTAATGATTACTATAGAAATTACAACAGCCAAACTTACCAAAGTGTACAGTTAATCACTATCTCCTCTTGGACAATACAAAGCCCACAGAACACTTCTAATACCATTTAAACCCCTTCCAACTTACATGTTGTTTTTATTATGCATTTTATTTTTTTAAATTAATTTTTACTGGAGTATAGTTGCTTTACAATGTTGTGTTAGTTTCTACTGTACAGCAAAGTGAATTGGTTATACATTCACTTTGTATACAAAGTGAACATATATCCCCTCTTTTATTTCCTTCCCATTTAGGTCACCACGGAGCACTGAGTAGAGTTCCCTGTGCTATACAGTAGGTTCTCATTAGTTATCTATCTTATACATAGTAGTGTATATATGTCAATCCCAATCTCCCAATTCATCCCACTCCCCCTTCCCCCCTTGGTATCCATAAGTTTGTTCTCTACATCTGTGTCTCTATTTCCACTTTGCAAATAAGTTCATCTGTACCCCTTTTCTAGATTCCACATATAAGCAGTATTATATGATATTTGTTTTTCTCTTTCTGACTTACTTCACTCTGTATGGCAGTCTCTAGGTCTATCCATGTCTCTGCAAATAGCACTATTTCATTCTTTTTTATGGCTGAGTAATATTCCATTGTATGTATGTACCACATCTTCTTTATCCATTCCTCTGTTGATGGATATTTAGGTTGCTTCCATGTCCTGGCTATTGTAAACAGTGCTGCAATGAACACTGGGGTGCATGTATCTTTTTGAATTATGGTTTTCATCTTTTCTGGATACATGCCCAGGATTGGGACTGCTGGATCATATGGCAGTTTATTTTTAGTTTTTTGAGGAACCTCCATACTGTTCTCCATAGTGGCTGTACCAATTTACACTCCCACCAACAGTGTAGAAGGGTTCCCCTTTCTCCATACCCTCTCCAGCATTTATTGTTTTTATGATGCATTTTAATATCTTTTTTATACCACAAGATGTCATTATTGTTTTATATAGTCAATTTACCCACATATTTATTAGTTTATTGTCCTTTTATTTCTTGTTTTTTTTCTTTTTTTGTCCACACCACGCAGCATGCAGGATCTTACCTCCCCGGCCAGGGATCAAACCTGGTCCCCCTGCAGTGGAAGCACGGATTCTTAACCACTGGACTGCCAGGGAAGCCTGTCCTTTATTTCTTCTTACATTGCAGATCTTCCCTGTAGGATAATTTTCTGTCTATCTGAAGTACATGTTTTAGAATTTTTTTCTTTCTAATAAAATTTTTTTATTGAGATATAATTAATATACAAAATGCTGTACATATTTAACATATACAACTTAATGAGTTTGGAGATAAGTACACTCCAGTCAAACCATCACTTCAAACATTAGAATTTCTTTTAGTAATGCTCTGCTGTTGAAAAACTCTCTCAGTTCTTGTTTATTTACCCTTATTCTTGACAGATATAAAATTCTATTTTGGCAATTATTTTCCCAGTGCATTGAAGATACTACTTCACTGTCTTCTAGCTTTCCTTGTTAAGTTGAGAAGTCAACTGACAAGCTGTCACACCTTTGAAAGCAGTCTGTATTTTTTCCCCTCTGGCTTCTTTTAAGATAGTCTCTTTGTCTTTGTGTTTCTGATGTTTCATTATGATGTGCCTAGGTATGGATTTCTTTTTATTTATGTTGGTTAGCTTCTTAAGTTGGTATATTGCTGTGTCTTTTTCATTTTCAGTGAGTTACCCATTATCTCTTCATATATTATTTCTCCGAATTTCTCTTTCCTCTCCTACTGCAACTCTGATGAATTGACTTAGACCTTCCCATACTATCCTCTTTGTCTCTTAACTATTCGTTTGTATTCCCCCCAGTTTTTTTTCTCTAGACATTTTTTTCTGTCCTATCTTGTAATTCACTAAATATATCTTTACCTATATCTAATTTGCTGTTAAACATTTTGACATTGTACCTACTATGAAATATAATCCCTGGTCCTTCTCGGGATGTAATGGTTGCCATGCATTCATTCATGTATTCAATTAATACTTACTGAGTACTTTCCATGTGCCAGGCACAGTGCTAGGCCTTGGATATACAGTGGTGAAAAGCACACAAGACCCCTGCTCTCATGGAGCTCACAGTCTAGTGGAAAGAACATACATTAAACAAGTAATTAAACAAGCACATTCATTTCATATTGTAGTAAATATGATGCAAGAGAAGAACAAGGTGCTGTGAGAGAGAATAAGTGTTAGAGCTTCCACTGTGCCCGGCTCACCTCCACAACAGCTCTCATCATGATTTATTCTAATTGTCTGATCCCTGTGGCTATTATTTTGCCTGACACCATTCCTCCCTAACAGTGATAGACTCTACTTTGACTCTGCTTCCCTCTCTCTGGCTGCCCAGCTGACTCAGCATGGCCTGGGTCACTCTGGCTCTGAGAAACAAAGTTCTGAGAAAACTGAGCCAACAAACAGGTGACAGAAAAATAAAACTCCTAGCGTAAGGGATTTGGAGCATGTAGGGGTGGAAAAATCACTCTGGAGTTGTCAGATGAACCTGATCCAGATAAAATACTCTGTGCTTAGATGAACAAACAGATAGTGCGGTAAATAAAAGTACATTTTGAGTACTGTTTGAAGCAGTGGCATGTAAATGCCTCCTATACCTTGAGAGAGGCCCTCACAATAATAGGGGAGATCTTGTCACAAAACCAAACCTAAATATATGGACTATGAAAAAAACAGAAAATAGAACATGCAGTCAATGAATCCACATTTTCTCTGTCATCATCATCTGGGAAACAAGCCATTAGAGCCTCAGGGTTTCAGGATCTTAGAAGTCCTAAAATGATAGGAAAGTGCCTTCCAGTGTCTTTCCTGAACTCAGGGCCTGGTATTTCCAATCAAACCTCTGCTCCACCAGCTGCGTGGTCTTGGGCAGGTTGTTTAACCTTACTCACCCTGGGCTCGGTTTCTTCATGCATAAAATGTGAATAATAATGGGTCTCCTATGTTTCCCACCCCCCAGTTTTATTAAGAATCCTAGGGGTTTTTAAATATTTAATATATAAAAGGCATTACACTTTTATAATATTTAATTTTTTCAGCACGCAGCTCAGTGCTGCACATATTAGGTACCCAATAAACGTTTTATTGTTTGATTAGCCGTGCTTTTATTACTGGGGGCTCTCTGAAATAGTGAGGCTGCATCTCTGAGATAAATGAGTAGGTGGTCTCTGTGACCCCACAGAGGCTTTCAGAGGCCTGGTGATAAGTCTACAGAGTGACTCAGGGGCACTCAAAGACAGCTGAGCCTAGATAAGGCCCTCAGGGATGGAAAAGAAGAGCCTTCCTCCATTTACCTGCTCAAGTGCCTTGCTGGACTTATTTACCTTCCAACTTCCTAGGCAGACCTAGTCACAAAAGCAGACAGCAATATGGATATTCTTTGCTTAAGTGAATAAATTAAAAGCACTTGGTAATGTATATTGCACACTCTTAGTCAAGTTTAGCTAAAAGGAAATCTCAAGCTGGCCAGAGGCTTTGCCAACCACCTGCTCAACACATAAGGTTGTATGATGTTAGTTGGACACTGACCCTGTCCCAAGCCCCATACCTGGATCTGGAGCTTTCTTTCCTAACCAGAGCTCTATCCATCCCACACCCTGGTGGTCTTCAGTCAGCTCACATGTTTTAACTTTCCCAGTGGAGCAGCAGGAACTATCTTCTCTATTCTGTCATCTGCTTCGTCACCACCCCACGCCAAATCATGAACTGTCAGAGGATGGCTTCGGGGCCTGCCTGCAAGGGCACCACCTCTGGCTGCTTCCCTGATTGTTTAATGGAAGCTTTAGCTCTGCAGAGAACTCTGCTCACGGGGGCCCAGAAGGAGCTCCCTCTGAACCGCACGCAGTCCCAAACCAGTCTGTGACATGGGATTTGCTCAGAGAAGTAGAGAGACAGTCTGCACATCTCCACCTGAAAGGGTAAGGATCATCCGAGATATTCTGATGGAAATTCTGATGGACCCAATCAATAGATCATCTGAAACTCAAGGAGATTTTCTTCTACCGCAAAGAAAAATAAGGCCAGAATTTTCCTTCTCAAAGTAGCCTGAACCACTACTTGGAAGGGAAGTTTGATATTTCTAATTACGGTTTTCTTAGTAATCAGCTGACAATAATTTTAAAAATCAAGAACTGAGATAGAATTAAACACTCAGATATGAGCTTGGTACATCGCAGTTAAGGACAATACTGAAAGAGTAAAATGATTAATCTTGGGTTCACGGCTGTGGGGTAAGACTGAAAGAAAAGTTTATTTCCTGAAAGCTAAAGACCAGGCTCTCTCTCTAATCCCAGACCGTATTATCCTGATAAATAAGGAAGTTGTGCTTATTAACAGGAGCTTAATAAGATTGCAGACCCTTTAAATATCCTGAAGACACCAGCCGCTTCCCTCTCCAGCAGCAAATTGTGGTGAGCAACTCAAGGTCATTTCCTTGCCTTGTCCTTGACTACCGGCTACAGCCTGTGGACATGGCTGACCAGGGCATGGAGCCACATGTGTCATCTTTCTTCCAGCATATGGATATGAGGGCAGCACCATTTCACAGGAAAGCACAGTTTTGTTTTAATTTGTCTAATGGGGTTCTGGGACAGCACAAGCTGTCCCTAATTTGAGGCGAGAGAATTTGATTTCCTCTCTTACCTGCGGAACCATTTCAGCATATAAGCCTATTTAATCACAAACTATTACCACTAACCTTACTAAGATGGCCAGCCCTGGGCCACCACAGATGCAGCGCAGATCCTTCTCGCTGAACCTCGCTCCAATCTCAGAATACAGAGCTCTTGGCAGCCCCATCAACCACAGGAGGCATGTGTGATCTAAACCATCATGTATTTCCTCAGTTCAAAGATGCGTATTTTTTATTCACTAGGAGAAGAAAACACATTACTACTTTAATAGTTGACACCAGAATTCCACTAAGGGAAGAGTACAACCACTTCTCCCAACAGTAATGTACATTCATGTTGATGCTCTTTCCAGTGCTATTTTCAAATTCCTCTCTGTTATCCCTAATTCCTCAATCAGAGTCTACGATAGACAGCCACCTTGTATTCCTGAAGAGTTGGGGAATAAAGGAAGAAAGGTGGTGCCTGTGTGGGGTGAAGCAGGGGGAGACAGGACCACAGCTACTGACGCTGAAAGACAGGGTAGAAGCCAGGAAACAGTAGAGAGGCTGGCTGCAGTGTGGACAGACTAAGAGAGAGACAGACACAGGAGAAACCCTGCAGTCGAGGGGCCAGGGAAGGGAAAACAGGTAGACGGGGCTAGAAGGCCTTGGGGCTGTTACATGCAAAGGGGCTTTCCAAGTGATAGGCATGTACTTGTTTAACACATCTGGGATGATAATTCATGAAAATCTAGTACCTTGACTATTTTTGCGAACTATAATCTCAGTAGCACTTTCTATGTTAATAATATATTATCTTCATGAATATCATTTTCAGTGGTGTCATAATAGTCTACTGAGCAGCTTTACCATGGATTTCTTAACATTTCCCTATTTTGGACTTTTAAATAAATTCAAAATTTTAGCTATTAAGGATGATGCTATGAATATCTTTATGTATGAAGCTTTTTCGTAGTTATGATAATTCCTCATGATAAATTGCCAGCAATGGAATTTACCAGTTCAGATGATATGAAATTTTTGAACTCTTGTTAATATTGGTAAAGTAGTTTCTACTTCCATCAATACTAGGGGAATCCCATTTTCTTTACACAAAAGAAGCTCTGTGTTAACTTCCACTTATTCTCTGGAGGGAGATGTTCTTAAGATTGATTGGTATTCTTAGAGGTATAATTGCTAAGTCAAAAGATATGCATAGTTGAACTTTTGGTAGATAATGCCAAATTACCTTCCAAATAGGCTAGACCACTTAAACTCTCATCAACCATGTATGAAAATACTAATTCCTCCACATTTCTGCAAACATGTGTATTATAAAACTCATCATAAAACTATTTTGGTCAATCTGATGGTCAAAGATATATTATTATTTTAACTTACATTTCCACAACTGCTAGAGGGGCTGTCTTTTCATATTATCAGCCACTTGTATTTTTTTCATCTGTGAATTGCCTGTTCACATACCTTGACCATTATTCTATTAGATTGTTCATATTTTACTTACTGATTGTAGAAGACCTCTAAATATTACAAAAATATATTGCCTATTACATATATTGCAAATATTTCCTTCCTTCTTTGTTTTTAATGCTTTTTATCGTACAGAAGATTTTAATTTGTATGTAGTCAGATCCATCTGTCTTTCCCTTTTGAACACCTGTGCTTTTTACCTACCTTAGAAAGGTCTTACCCATCCAAGATTATAAAAATATTCTCAGAAGATTTATTCTAATATTTTTGTTTTTTATGTTTAGCTATTTAATCTATATGGAATTTAGTTTTGAATAAAGTGTGATTTCATTTTATTTTTCAAAAACAATTAGCAATTGTCCATTTATCACATAATAAATTCATAGTCTTCTTGGATCTAGCTTTTTTTTGTTTGGGGCCACGTGGCTTGCGGGAATCTTAGTTCCCTGAACCTGGGCCCTGGCAGTGAAAGTGCCAAGTTCTAACCACTGGACCACCAGGGAATTCCCTTGGATCTAGTGTTATACTCTCTAATTATTACCTTCATAATAGGTTTTGTTCTGCTAGAGCAAGTTACTCCTTGATATTTTTCCCGTTTTAAAATTTTATGGGTAATTCTTGTATATTAACTTTTCCAGATGAACTTTAGAATCATCTGAAGAGCATTTTTTTAAACAATTAATTTTTGTTGAGACTACACTGAATTTATATACTACTTTGGGGATGAATAGTACCTTGCTATAATATTAAATCTTTCTATGCATAAAATGGCATTACTCTCCATTCATTTATTTACTGGACTACTTTTCAATTTATTTTTATTGGCATTTTCAAATTTTTCACTTTGTCTTGATTAAATTTTAATAACAGCTTTATTGAGATACAATTCATGTATCATAAGGTTCATCCTTTTAAAGTGCATTATTGAAGATGGCAGAAGAGTAAGATGCTGAGATCACCTTCCTCCCCACAGATACACCAGAAATACATCTACACGTGGGAAAACTCCTATAGAACACTTACTGAACGCTGGCAGAAGACCTCAGACCTCCCAAAAAGCAAGAAACCCCCCACGTACCTGGGTAGGGCAAAAGAAAAGAGAATAAACAGAGACAAAAGGATAGGGACGGGACCTGCGCCAGTGGGAGGGTGCTGTGAAGGAGGAAAGGTTTCCACTCACTAGGAAGCCCCTTCGCAGGCGGAGACTGCGGGTGGTGGAGGGGGAAAGCTTCAAAGCCGCGGAGGAGAGCACAGCAACAGGGGTGCGGAGGGAAAAGCGGAGAGATTCCCGCACAGAGGATCAGGGCCGACCGGCACTCACCAGCTTGAGAGGCTTGTCTGCTCACCCGCCGGGGCAGGCGGGGCTGGGAGTTGAGGCTCAGGCTTCGGTCGGAGCGCGGGAGAGGACTGGGGTTGGCGGCGTGAACACAGCCTGCAAGGGATTAGTGCACCACGGCTAGCCGGGAGGAAGTCGGGGGAAAGTCTGGACCTGCCGAAGAGGCAAGAGACTTTTTCTTCCCTCTTTGTTTCCTGGTGCGCGAGGAGAGAGGATTAAGAGCGCTGCTTAAAGGAGCTCCAGAGACAGGCGTGAGCCGCGGCTAAAAGCGCGGACGCCAGAGACGGGCATGAGACGCTAAGGTTGCTGCTGCCGCCACCAAGAAGCCTGTGTGCTCGCACAAGTTACTATCCACACCCCGCTTCCGGGGAGCCTGTGCAGCCCGCCACTGCCAGGGTCCCGGGATCCAGGGACAACTGCCCCGGAAGAACACACGGCACGCCTCAGGCTGCTGTAACGTCACGCCGGCCTCTGCCGCCACAGGCTCGCCCAGCAGTCCGTGCCCCTCCCTCCCCCCGGCCTGAGTGAGCCAGAGCCCCAGAATCAGCGGCTCCTTTAACCCCGTCCTGTCTGAGCGAAGAACAGACGCCCTCCGGCGACCTACACGCAGAGGCAGGGCCAAATCCAAAGCTGAGCCCCTGGGAGCTGTGAGAACAAAGAAGAGAAAGGGAAATCTCTCCCAGAAGCCTCAGAAGCAGCGGATTAAAGCTCCACAATCAACTTGATGTCTGTGGAATACATGAATAGACAACGAATCATCCCCAACTGAGGAGGTGGACTTTGAGAGCAAGATTTATGCTGTATAGCTTTGCTTCCACCATTTGTCGTAGGGTTCCATCCGTACATTGTTTTTTTTTTTTTTAATTTTTTTCTTAATAATTTTTATTCTAATAACTTTATTTTATCTTTATTTTACTTTATCTTCTTTCTTTTTTTCCTTCCTTCCCTCCTTCCTTCCTTCCACCCTCCTTTCTTTCTTTCTTTCTTTCTACTTCTACTAATTCTTTCTTTCTACTTTTTCTCCCTTTTATTCTGAGCCATGTGGATGAAAGGCTCTTGGTGCTGCAGCCAGGAGTCAGTGCTGTGCCTCTGAGGTGGGAGAGCCAACTTCAGGACACTGGTCCACAAGAGACCTCCCAGCTCCACATAATATCAAACGGCAAAAATCTCCCAGAGATCTCCGTCTCAACACCAGCACCCAGCTTCACTCAACAACCAGCAAGCTACAGTGCTGGACATCCTATGCCAAACAACTAGCAAAACAGGAAGACAACCCCACCCATTAGCAGAGAGGCTGCCTAAAATCATAATAAGTCCACAGACACCCCAAAACACACCACCAGACGTGGACCTGCGCACCAGAAAGACAAGATCCAGCCTCATCCACCACAAAACAGGCACTAGTACCCTCCACCAGGAAGCCTACACAACCCACTGAAACAACCTTAGCCACTGGGGACAGACACCAAAAACAACGGGAACTACGAGCCTGCAGCCTGCAAAAAGGAGACCCCAAACACAGTAAGATAAGCAAAATGAGAAGACAGAAAAACACACAGCAGATGAAGGAGCAAGATAAAATCCCACCAGACCTAACAAATGAAGAGGAAATAAGCAGTCTATCTGAAAAAGAATTCAGAATAATGATAGTAAAGATGATCCAAAATCTTGGAAATAGAATGGACAAACGCAAGAAACATTTAACAAGGACCTAGAAGAACTAAAGAGCAAACAAACAACAATAAACAACACAATAAATGAAATTAAAACTACTCTAGATGGGATCAATAGCAGAATAAATGAGGCAGAAGAACGGATAAGTGACCTGGAAGATAAAATAGTGGAAATAACTACTGCAGAGCAGAATAAAGAAAAAAGAATGAAAAGAACTGAGGACAGTCTCAGAGACCTCTGGGACAACATTAAACGCACCAACATTCGAATTATAGGGGTTCCAGAAGAAGAAGAGAAAAAGAAAGGGACTGAGAAGATATTTAAAGAGATTATAGTTGAAAACTTCCCTAATATGGGAAAGGAAATAGTTAATCAAGTCCAGGAAGCACAGAGAGTCCCATACAGGAAAAATCCAAGGAGAAACACGCCAAGACACATATTAATCAAAATTTCAAAAATTAAATACAAAGAAAACATATTAAAAGCAGCAAGGGAAAATCAATAAATAACACACAAGGGAATCCCCATAAAGTTAACAGCTGATCTTTCAGCAGAAACTCTGCAAGCCAGAAGGGAGTGGCAGGACATATTTAAAGTGATGAAGGAGAAAAACCTGCAACCAAGATTTCTCTACCCAGCAAGGATCTCATTCAGATTTGATGGAGAAATTAACACCTTTACAGACAAGCAAATGCTGAGAGAGTTCAGCACCACCAAACCAGCTTTACAACAAATGCTAAAGGAACTTCTCTAGGCAAGAAACACAAGAGAAGGAAAAGACCTACAATAACGAACCCAAGACAATTAAGAAAATGGGAATAGGAACATACATATCGATAATTACCTTAAATGTAAATGGACTAAATGCTCCCACCAAAAGACACAGATTGGCTGAATGGATACAAAAACAAGACCCATATATTTGCTGTCTACAAGAGACCCACTTCAGACCTAGAGACACATACAGACTGAAAGTAAGGGAATGGAAAAAGATATTCCATGCAAATGGAAATCAAAAGAAAGCTGGAGTAGCAATTCTCATATCAGACAAAATAGACTTTAAAATAAAGACTATTAGAAGAGACAAAGAAGGACACTACATAATGATCAAGGGATCGATCCAAGAAGAAGATATAACAATTGTAAATATTTATGCACCCAATATAGGAGCACCTCAATACATAAGGCAAATACTAACAGCCATAAAAGGGGAGATCGACAGTAACACATTCATAGTAGTGGAATTTAACACCCCATTTTCACCAATGGACAGATCATCCAAAATGAAAATAAATAAGGAAACACAAGCTTTAAATGATACATTAAACAAGATGGACTTAATGGATATTTATAGGACATTCCATCCAAAACCAGTAGAATACACATTTTTCTCAAGTGCTCATGGAACATTCTCCAGGATAGATCATATCTTGGGTCACAAGTCAAGCCTTGGTAAATTTTTAAAAATTGAAATTGTTTCAAGTATCTTTTCCGACCACAATGCTATGAGACTAGATATCAATTACAGGAAAAGATCTGCAAAAAATACAAACACATGGAGGCTAAACAATACACTACTTAATAACGAAGTGATCACTGAAGAAATCAAAGAGGAAATTAAAAAATACCTAGAAACAAATGACAATGGAGACACAACGACCCACAAGCTATGGGATGCAGCAAAAACAGTTCTAAGAGGGAAGTTTATAGCAATACAATCCTACCTTAAGAAACAGGAAACATCTCGAATAAACAACCTAACCTTGTACCTCAAGCAATTAGAGAAAGAAGAACAAAAAAACCCCAAAGTTAGCAGAAGGAAAGAAATCATAAAAATCAGATCAGAAATAAATGAAAAAGAAATGAAGGAAACGATAGCAAAGATTAATAAAACTAAAAGCTGGTTCTTTGAGAAGATAAACGAAATTGATAAACCATTAGCCAGACTCATTAAGAAAAAAAGGGAGAAGACTCAAATCAATAGAATTAGAAATGGAAAAGGAGAAGTAACAACTGACACTGCAGAAATACAAAAGATCATGAGAGATTACTACAAGCAACTCTATGCCAATAAAATGGACAACGTGGAAGAAATGGACAAATTCTTAGAAATGGACAATCTGCCAAGACTGAATCAGGAAGAAATAGAAAATATGAACAGACCAATCACAAGCACTGAAATTGAAACTGTGATTAAAAATCTTCCAACAAACAAAAGCCCAGGACCAGATGGCTTCACAAGCGAATTCTATCAAACATTTAGAGAAGAGCTAACACCTATCCTTCTCAAACTCTTCCAAAATATAGCAGAGGGAGGAACACACCGAAATTCCTTCTACGAGGCCACCATCACCTTGATACCAAAACCAGACAAGGATGTCACAAAGAAAGAAAACTACAGGCCAATATCACTGATGAACATAGATGCAAAAATCCTCAACAAAATACTAGCAAACAGAATCCAACAGCACATTAAAAGGATCATAAACCATGATCAAGAGGGGTTTATTCCAGGAATGCAAGGATTCTTCAATGTACGCAAATCTATCAATGTGATAAACCATATTAACAAATTGAAGGAGAAAAACCATATGATCATCTCAATAGATGCAGAGAAAGCTTTTGACAAAATTCAACACCCATTTATGATAAAAACCCTGCAGAAAGTAGGCATAGAGGGAACTTTCCTCAACATAATAAAGGCCATATATGACAAACCCACAGCCAACATTGTCCTCAATGGCGAAAAACTGAAAGCATTTCCACTAAGATCAGGAACAAGACAAGGTTGCCCACTCTCACCACTCTTATTCAACATAGTTTTGGAAGTTTTAGCCACAGCAATCAGAGAAGAGAAGGAAATAAAAGGAATCCAAATCGGAAAAGAAGAACTAAAGCTGTCACTGTTTACAGATGACATGATACTATACACAGAGGATCCTAAAGATGCTACCAGAAAACTACGAGAGCTAATCAATGAATTTGGTAAAGTAGCAGGATACAAAATTAATGCACAGAAATCTCTGGCATTCCTATACACTAATGATGAAAAATGTGAAAGTGAAATCAAGAAAACACTCCCATTTACCATTGCAACAAAAAGAATAAAATATCTAGGAATAAACCTACCTAAGGAGACAGAAGACCTGTATGCAGAAAATTATAAGACACTGATGAAAGAGATTAAAGATGATACAAATAGATGGAGAGATATACCATGTTCTTGGATTGGAAGAATCAACAATTTGAAAATGACTCTACTACCCAAAGCAATCTACAGATTCAATGCAATCCCTATCAAACTACCACTGGTATTTTTCACAGAATTAGAAAAAAAATTTCACAATTTGTATGGAAACACAAAAGACCCCGAATAGCCAAAGCAATCTTGAGAACGAAAAACGGAGCTGGAGGAATCAGGCTCCCTGGCTTCAGATTATACTACAAAGCTACAGTAATCAAGGCAGTATGGTACTGGCACAAAAACAGAAAGATACATCAATGGAAAAGGATAGAAAGCCCAGAGATAAACCCACGCACATATGGTCACCTTATCTTTGATAAAGGAGGCAGGAATGTCCAGTGGAGAAAGGACAGCCTCTTCAATAAGTGGTGCTGGGAATACTGGACAGCTACAGGTAAAAGTATGAGATTAGATCACTCCCTAACACCATACACAAAAGTAAGCTCAAAATGGATTAAAGACCTAAATGTAAGGCCAGAAACTATCAAACTCTTAGAGGAAAACATAGGCAGAACACTATATGACATAAATCACAGCAAGATCCTTTTTGACCCACCTCCTAGAGAAATGGAAATAAAAACAAAAATAAACAAATGGGACCTAATGAAACTTCAAAGCTTCTGCACAACAAAGGAAACCATAAACAAGACCAAAAGACAGCCCTCAGAATGGGAGAAAATATTTGCAAATGAAGAAACTGACAAAGGATCAATCTCCAAAATTTACAAGCAGCTCTTGCAGCTCAATAACAGAAAAACAAACGACCCAATCCAAAAATGGGCAGAAGACCTAAATAGACATTTCTCCAAAGAACATATACAGACTGCCAACAAACACATGAAAGAATGCTCAACTTCATTAATCATTAGAGAAATGCAAATCAAAACTACAATGAGATATCATCTCACACCAGTCAGAATGGCCATCATCAGAAAATCTAGAAACAATAAATGCTGGAGAGGATGTGGAGAAAAGGGAACTCTCTTGCACTGTTGGTGGGAATGTAAATTGATAGAGCCACTGTGGAGAACAGTATGGAGGTTCCTTCAGAAACTACAAATAGAACTACCACATGACCCAGCAATCCCACTACTGGGCATATACCCTGAGAAAGCCATAATTCAAAAGGAGACATGCACCAAAATGTTCATTGCAGCTCTATTTACAATAGCTCGGAGATGGAAACAACCTAAGTGCCCATCATCAGATGAATGGATAAAGAAGATGTAGCACATATATACAATGGAATATTACTCAGTCATAAAAAGAAACGAAATTGAGTTATTTGTAATGAGGTGGATAGACCTAGAGTCTGTCATACAGAGTGAAGCTAGTCAGAAAGAGAAAGACAAATACCGTATGCTGACACATATATATGGAATTTAAGGGGAAAAAAATGTCATGAAGAACCTAGGGGTAAGACAGGAATAAAGACACAGACCTACTGGAGAATGGACTTGAGGATATGGAGAGGAGGAAGGGTAAGCTGTTGCAAAGCAAGAGAGAGGCAATGACATATATACACTACCAAACGTAAGGTAGATAGCTAATGGGAAGCAGCTGCATAGCACAGGGAGATCAGCTCGGTGTTTTGTGACCGCCTGGAGGGGTGGGATAGGGAGGGTGGGAGGGAGGGAGATGCAAGAGGGAAGAGATGTGGGAACATATGTATATGTATAACTGATTCACTTTGTTATAAAGCAGAAACTAACACACCATTGTAAAGCAATTATACTCCAATAAAGATGTAAAAAAATAAATAATAAATAAAACAAAGTGCATTATTCACTGGTATTTAGTGTCTTAATAGAGTTGTGCATTGATCACCATTGTCTAATTGCAGAAGATTTTTATCATTACTTATAGAAACTTCATACCCATTAACAGTCACTCCCCATTCCTTTCCTCCCCCTAGCTCTTGGCAACTACTAATCTATTTTCTGTCTGTGAATTTACCTATCCTGGACATTTCATTTAAGTTGAATCATACATGGCCATTTGTGTCTGTCTTCTTTCACTTTGTGTAATGATTTTTTTTTTTTTTTTTTTTTTTGTGGTACGCAGGCCTCTCACTGTTGTGGCCTGTCCTGTTGCAGAGCACAAGCTCCGGACGCACAGGCTCAGCGGCCATGGCTCACGGGCCCAGCCACTCCACGGCATGCGGGATCTTCCTGGACCAGGGCACCAACCCACGTCCCCTGCATCAGCAGGCAGACTCTCAACCACTGTGCCACCAGGGAAGCCCTGTATAATGATTTTAATATTCATCTATGTTGTAGAATGTCATCAGAACTTTACTTCTCTTTATGGCCAAATAATATTCTGTTATATGGATATACCACATTTTGTTTATCCATTTATTAGTTGATGGATTTTGGGTTGTTTCCACTTTTAGCTGTGACAGTAATACTGCTATGAATATTTGTATACAAGTTTTTGGTGGAGGTATGATTTCATTTCTCTCGGGTATAGATATAGGCATATATACTTATACCTATATATATCTGCAATTACTAGGTAATATGATAACTCTATTACACTTTTAGGAACTGCCAAACTGTTTTCTAAAGTGATTATACCATTTTACATTCCCATCACCAATTTATGGGAATCCTAATTTCTTCCACTCCTTGTCAACACTTGTTACTGTCCATTTTTTATTATAGCCATCTTAGTGAGAATAAAGTTGTATTTCATTGTGGTTTTGATTTTCATTTCCCAAATGACTGATGATATTGAGCATCTTTTCATGTCTTCCATTTACTCCTATGTTTTTTTCTAAGAGCTTTTTGGTTTTAGTTCTTATATTTAGGTCTATGATCTATTTAAGTTAATCTTTGTATGTGATCTGAAGTAAGGATCCACGTTCATTCTTCTGCTTGTGGCCATCCTGTTTTCTCAGCATCATTTGTTGACAAGACTATTCTTTCTCTCAGTGAATGGTCTTGGCACCCTTGTTGAAAATCAGTTAACCATAGATTCATGGGTTTATTTCTGGACTCTCCATTCTATTCCATTGATCTATATGTCTATCCTTATACCAGTACCACATAATCTTGATGATTGTAGCTTTATAGTAGCTTTGAAATCAAGAAATGTGAGTTCTTAACTTTGTTCTTTTTCAAGATTGTTTTGACAATTCTGAGTGCCTTGCAATTCTATATGAATTTTAGAATCAACTCACCAATTTCTACCCAAAAGTTCAGGTGAGATTCTGATAGGAATTACATTGACTCTGTAGACCAATTTAGGGAGTATTGTCATCTTAATAATATTAGCTCCTCTGATTCATGAATATGATATGTTTTTCTATTTATTTAGGTTTTCTTAAATTTCTCTCAACTATGTTTTGTCGTTTTCAAAGTATAGATCTTCTATTTGTTTTGTTAAATTTATTGCTAAGTATTTCATTTTTTAAATACTATTGTAAATGGAATTTTGTTCTTAATTGCATTTTCAGCTTGTTCATTGTGTATAGGAACTTGATTTTTATATTGATCATGTATTCTTCAACCTTGTTGGACTCATTTATTTGGTCTTATAGTTTTTTGTAGATTTCTTAATATTTTCTATGTGGAAGACCATGTCATGAAGATGGTTTTACTTCTTTCTTTCCAATCTAAATGCTTTTTTTTTTTTGCCTAACTATTCTTACTAGAACCTTCAGAACTGAGCAGAAGTAGTGAGAGCAGACATACTTGTCTTGTTCCTTATCTGAAGGAGAAAGCGTCTAGTCTTTCACTTTTATGTGTGAAGATAGTTGTGGATTTTTCAAAAATGCCCTTTTTCAGGTTAAGGAAATTCTCTTCTATTCCTAGTTTTGTCAGTGTTTTTATCTTCATAAAAGGGTGTTGGGTTTTGTCAAATAATTTTTCTGCATCTATTGAGATGAACATTGTCCTTTATTTTATTAATGTGGTGTATTACAATAATTGATTTTCAGATATTAACCCAACATTGCTTTGCTAGTATTTTGTTGAGAATTTTTGTTTCCATGTTCATAAGGGATATTGGTCTGTAGTTTTCTTTTTGTGTGGTTTCTTTCAATGGTTTTGATATCAGAGTAACATTGACTTTATACAATGAGTTAGGGAGTTCTTTCTCCTCTTCTATATTTGGGAAGAGTTGGTGAAAGATTGGTGTTAATTCTTATTTAAATGTTTGGTGTAATACATCTGTGAAGCCATCTGGGCCTGGACATTTCTTTGTAGGAAGAATTTTGATTACTAATTCAATATCTACTTATTATAGATCTATTCCAATTTTCTATTTCTTCCTGAGTCAGTCTTGGTAGGTGTCTTTTGAGGAACTTATACATTTCACCTGGGTTTTCTAATTTGTTGGCATATAATTTTTTATAATATTCTCTTATAAACTTTCTATTTCTGTAAAGTCAGTAATAATGCCCCCTCTTTCATTCTTTATTTTAATAATTTGTGTTTTCTCTCTTCTTCCTAGTTAATCTAGGTAAAGGTTTGTTCATTTTGTTGATCTTTTCAAAGAATCAAATTTTTGTTTTACTGATTTTATTAGTTTTCTAGCCTCTGTTTCACTTATTTCCACTCCAGTCCTTTTTTCCTTTCTTCTGCTTGCTCTAGATTTAGTTTCTCTGCTTTTGCAGATTGTTTCTTATGGAAGGTATTGTAGAAAACTAGATTATTGATTTGGGATCTTTCTTCCTTTCCCATAGAGTTGCTTACAACTATACATTTCTCTCTAAGCACTGCTTTGCCTGCATCTCATACATTTTGGTATGTTGTTCATTTTTATTCATCTCAAAGAATTTTCTAATCTACCTTATGATTTCTTCTTTGCTATATTTGTTATTTAAGGGTGATGCTGTTTAATTTCCACATATTTGTGAATTTCCTGAATTTTTTAATGTAATTAACTTCTAACTTCATTCCATCATGGTCAGAAAACATACTTTGTGTGATTTCAATCTTTTTAAATTAATTGAAGTATGTTTTACAGCCTAACATATGGTCTGTCTTAGTTCGTACAGGCTACTATTAAAAAAATATATACCATAAACTGCATGGCTTGCAAACAACAGAAATTTATTTCTCACAGTTCTGGAGGCTGGGAACTCCAATCTCAAGACACCAGCAGATTTAGTGTCTAGTGAGGGCTTGCTTCCTGGTTTAGAGATGAATGTCTTTTTTCTGTGTCCTCACATGGGGAAGGAGGCAAGGGAGCTCTCTGGGCCTCTTTTATGGGGCTCAGCACTCATGACCTAATCACCTCCCAAAAGCCCCACCTGAAAATAACATCACATAAGGGATTAGGTTTCAATATATGAATTGGGGGGAGATACAAACATTTAGTCTATAGCACAATCTATACTAGAGAATGACCATGTGTACTTGAGAGGACTGCATATTCTGCTGTTTAGGGGTAGAATGTTCTAAACAGTTATCTGTTTAGGTCTAATTGGTTTATACTGTTGCTCAAGGCTTCTATTTCCTTGTTGATCTTCTTCCTAGTTGTTCTAGTTGTTTCAGCTGATGAAACTGGAGTGCTGAAATCTCCAACTATTATTGTTGAATTGTCTATTTCTCTCTTCAATTCTATCAGTCTTTGCTTCATGTATCTTGAAGCTCTCTTGTTATGTACATATATGTTTAGAATTGTTATGTCTTTCTGATAGATTGACTCATTTATCACTAAAAAATAACATTCTTTATCTCCAGTCATAAGTTTTGCCCTAAAGCATATTTGTCTGGTTTTAGTACAGCTGCTCCAATTCTGTTTTGGATACTGTTTGCAAGGTACATCTTTTTCCATCGCTTTATTTTAAACCTAAGTGTGTCTTTGAATCTTGTGTCTCTTATTACAGTATATAGTTGGATCGTGTTTTTTTAATTCATTCTGCCAATTTCTGCCTTTTGATTGAGGTTTTTAATCCATTTACATTTACTTACATTACCACAAAAGTACAATTTATGTCTGCCATTTTGTTGTTTGTTTTATGTGTGAATCTTAGGTCTTTTTGTTCCTCTATTTCTCCATTACTGCCTTTTATCAGATAAAATATTTTCTAGTGTAACACCTTAAGTCCCTTTTTGTTTATTTTAGTATATAATTTTTAGTTATTTTCTTAGTGATTGCAATTAACACCCTAACTTAAAACAATCTAATTTAGATTAGTACCAACTTAATTTCAATAGTGTATAAAATTCTTTCAAAGCTCACCAACACAACATTATAATTATTCCTTATGTGGTTATCTTTTAAATTAGATAGGAGGAAAAAAAACATTATTTTTTTCCTTGGTAGAAAAAAAAATAATAAATTAGATAGGAGAAGAAAAGTATTACAAACAAAAATACATTTATATCCTCTCTTATAATTATCTCTGTAATTACCTTTACTGGTGCTCTTTATTTCTTTAAGTGGATTTGAGTTGTCATCTAGTGTCGTTTCATTTGAACCTAAAGTATAACAGTTAATATTTCTTGTAGGGCCAGTCTCTCACTTTTTGTTCATCTGAAAATGTCTTAATTTCTCTTTTGGTCTTGAAGTACGATTTTGCTGATTATAGAATTCTTGTTAGACATTTTTTTCTTTCAGTACTTGAACATGCCATCCCTCTGCCTTATATCATGTGGGGCCTGAAGGCCTGTATAGTTTCTCAGAATTCTATCAGCAGTTGATCTCATTTAGGATCCCTTGTATGTGATGAGTTGCTTTTCTCTAGTTATTTTCTCTTTGTCTTTGCCTTTTGCCAGTTTGATTATGATGTCTAGATATGGTTTATCTGAGTTTTTCTACTTTGATGCATTGAGCTTCTTGAATGTGCAGATTAATAGTTGTTTTTTTTTTTAATCAAATTTGAGATGTTTCCCACCATTGTTTCTTTAAACAATCCTTTATGCCCTTTTCTGTCTCTTCTCTCCTTCTGAGACTCCCATTATGTGTATATTGATATTCCTGATATTATCCCACAGGTCTGTGAGGCTCTGTTTAGTTTTTATTTATTCTTTTTTTTCTCTTGAACTGAATAATTTCAATTAATCAGTCTTTGAGTTTGCTGATTCTTTTCTTCTGCCAGTTTAAATATGCTGTTGAGTCCATCCAGTAAAAACTTTATTTCAATTATTTTACCTTTCAGTGACAGAATTTCTATTTGTTTCTTTTCATAATTTATTTCTTTATTGATGTTCTCTATTTGATGAAATATAGTTCTCAAAGTTTCCTTTAATTATTTAGACATCAGTTCCTTTAGTTCTCTTACCACATATAAAATAGCTGATTTAAAGTCTTTGTCTAATTAAGTCCAATGTCTGGGCTTCTTCAGGGACAATTTCTATTGACTGCTTTTTTCTTTTGTATGGACCATACTTTCCTGTTTCTTTGCATGTCTCATAATTTTTTTGTTGAGAGCTGGACATTTAAAGTAACATAGTGTATCAATTATGGAAATCAGATCCTTCTTGCAAAGTCTGTTGTTGTTATTTATTGTTTGTTTGTTTGTTTGCTTGGTAACATTCCTGGACTAATTCTGTAAAGTCTATATTCTTTGTGGTGTGCAGCCACTGAAATCTCTGCTTAGTTAGTTTAGTGGTCAGCTAATGATTGGACAGGGATTTCCTTAAATGCACAGGACCAATAGCCTCAGCCTTTGCTGAAAGGCTCTGTGTGTTGGGATATGCCTTCAATGCTCCCACAGGCAGTTTACAATTCTGTTTTAGCCTCCACTTCCTGTTTGCACAGAATCTCAAGGCCAGAAGTGAGAAGTTAGAGCCTTATCAGATCTTTCCCACACAGCCCTGCACATTAGAGTCCAAGGAATATGTCACAGCTTTTTAAAGTTCCCTTATTCCCCATGCTTTATCAAGTTTTTCAACTTCTTGTTAGCCTCACTGGTAATGCCACATCAGGCAGCTGTGATGCTAATTACTGCTGCTTGTTTCCAAGGAGTACCCAGAAGGCAGGGCAGTTTGCATGCGGTGAGCTCTGAGTGAGGTCTAATAAAGGCAAGCCCTGAGAATGGAGCTTTTAAACAAGTTTCTAGGCAGGTAAAATGGTGATTATTCTCTGGGGATGGGGCTTTGGGGAGCTCCAAACTCTTTTTGTTCACTCAGTAGCTTCTAGCCTGCTAGTTTTCACAGCTACCATAACTGCATTACTCTTGGCTTTCAAGGCTACCACACAACTGGGGAGAGGGAGATAGGATTAAGGCAAGGTAAAATGCCACAAGATTTGCCATTCCAAATAAGCTTCAGCAGATTTTCTTGAATAAACACTCCTCTGATTGTTGTAAGATTTTAGTGAATTTCCAGAGTTCTGAAAAACTTGGTCTGTCCATTTTTGCCAGTGTTCTAATTCATTGCTTTTATGGAGATTTTCAGAAGTCCTTACTCTGTCATTCCAGAAGTCAAGGGCTTGATTAAATTTTGATCATTTGTGATATCCTATTAATTTTTCCATTTTTATCCACATTGTCTAATATATTGATATAATGAATTTCCTTTCAACCATTGTAGTTCTGTGTACTTTTTTGTTTCTAATGACTTTATGATTTTTTTTGTTTTTTTTTGAATGACAACATTTATCTATTTTATTGGTTTTCCCCAAGAAAAAATAGTATCTGATTTAATTGAAGCACTGGATTTTTTTGTATGTTTGTATTTCATTAATTTCTGTCTTTAACGTCTATTAATTCCTGTCTTCTACACTTTTAGACAATTTATTGTCCTTTTATGGACTTAAATGTTTAGGTACTTTATGTTTAGTCTTTATTTTTTTCCCAAGGAGAAAATTTAAGACTATACATTTTTCTCTGAATAATGCTTTGGCTAAATTCAACAGGTTTTTCTATGTTCTACTTACTGCTAAGCAATCTATAATGTCAGTTTTTACTTCTTTAATCTAAGCGTTACTTAGAATAATTTTTGTTAATATCCAACTGTAGACACTAATAAATATAAAATAGATAACCAACAAGGACCTACTGTATAGCACAGGGAACTATACTCAGTATTTTGTAATAACATATAAGGGAAAAGAATCTGAAAAAAATTAGATATATATGTATGTATAACTGAATACTGTATGTATAACTGAATTACCTTGCTGTACACCTGAAAATAACACAAAATTATAAATCAACTATACTTCAATTAAATAAAGATTTTAAAATATCCAACTGTAGAGAGTTTAAATGTCTGTGTATTTCATTATTTTATTATAATTGAGAAACGTGGCTTTTATGACGTCTACTTTGGAGAATTTGTTGAGATTTTCTCTGTGATCTAATACATGGACAATTTAAAAAATATATTCTAGAAGTGAGCGAAAGGAATTAATATTCTCTATGGACCACAAAATTTTATGCATACACGTGTGTGTTTAACCTCAATTGTACTACTCACATAGCATACGTTCTTACTCATTTTTTAATTTACTTGATCTTCTAATTTCTTTAAAAATGTATCTTTTTTTTAAAAAGGTGTCAATTCTCCCTCTATGAATGTCAATTTGACAATTATCTTTGTGCTTCTAATACATATCCTTTTATATGTTTAAAGGTAATTTTTGGTGTATCAGCTGATGTGCTTTTTGCTCTTGGTAATGTCTTTTTTCCCAGTGTTTCTTCCCCCATTCAAACTAGACCTTGAATCATTCATTTCTTTGAGAGAGGAAGGCTTCTACACAAAAACAGAAGAAAATAAAGTCCGATATCAGTCAAAAGCTTTTGAGTTGCACATGCCTGGCTTTCAAAGGTCTAAATCATGATGGATTAGAAGCCCAAAGCCATAAAACAAATTTGCAAGAATTCCTGATGTTATAATAGCTAGGTTTTACTTTCTCAGACTAGATCAGTATTCCTTGGGCTAGGATCAGGAGACTGGAAAGGAATTAAGAGAGTTGGAGACTGGTGTGTCTCCTTGAGAAAGTGACCAGCTCCCTCTCCCCTCCCCACTGTGGGCTAACTTACTTTGGTTAGAGGACACACTAAAAACTCCAGACAGGGTTGAAAGATCTAAGAGCATAGAGGACCTGCACGTTGCTTCCTGAGGGAAGCTTGAAGAAGTGGCAAATACTCAAAGTTCTCTATCATGAAATATGGAATGGGAGCAGTAGAGTAGAGGTGGCTGCATTCACTGACTAGGCAAATATTTCATACAGTGTTGTAGAGGTTTCCAAATTTTCCCAGGAGGGGCATAGAAGTAACCAAGACAGGGTTGGACCTGAAGAGGTCTTGAAATGAGGACAAGAAGAATACTGCCTCACTGATTCACATGGGCCAATGATTAGAGACCTATCAGGAACAAGCATTTCAGCAGATGCTAAGAACAGACAGAAAATGATGCCCCCCTGGCATTAAGTATGTCCCCTGGAACACAAATTCAACTCAAAGAATTTGTCAGGTAGTATAAATGGAATACGGAAAATCTGAACCAACTGAGATTCGCCTGAACCAAATAAGAGTACATTTCTGCCATCTAGCAGCATGAACAGTTGAAACAAAATTTAATTTCACTTACATAAAAATTTGTTTCATTTTAATTTTTATACCTAAGGTTGTAAAACAATACCCACAAGATCTATTTCAAAATTAACTTGATAGATGCATAAAGAATTGACAACTGTCCTATCTTCTAGATGGATCATACTTTCTACCAGTGTAAAATTTTTTCCATTTGATGCTTTTAGTTTTTAATTCAGCCTTTTCTGTTACTACTATTGTTTTTGTAAGCATTTATCAGTTACATTTTTATTCCTATAATTTTAAATATCCTCACGTCATTTTATTTTTGGTGTGTCTTTTGAAACAGCATATAGCTGGATGCTTTTAAAACTATACTTGAGATTTTCTGCCTTTTAATAATTTATTATGATTAGTGATGTGTTGGATCTATTCCAGTCATGTTCTTTTATGTTCTCCATTTATTATACCTTCTTGTTGGGTCTTGTTTTTCTATTTCCTGCTTTTTGTTCCTTGATCAAATTTCCTTTGTTCACTTTTTTTCCCTCTAATGGTTTTTAAAAAGTTATCTCCTAGCTCTCCTTTGTTGCCACCATAAAATTGGATGAAGAAAACTTGCAAATTGCTTCTTTGGCTAAGCTCCATCATCTCTCCAGTACCTGGGAGCTGCTCCAACTCCTCCCCCTTCTCCTCCAAGCTGGAAAAGGAGGAGACTTGAGAGAAAAGACAAAAGCAAAGGTGGAATCAACGGGAGGAAAGAGAAGCAGAGGTCAGGAGAGGGTGTATGTTCTCTACAGCACACCTACCAC
The DNA here is from genome assembly GCF_008692025.1 of Phocoena sinus. Lineage (NCBI taxonomy): Eukaryota > Metazoa > Chordata > Mammalia > Artiodactyla > Phocoenidae > Phocoena > Phocoena sinus. The sequence goes on along the minus strand of NC_045766.1, from coordinate 76,919,361 downwards.
TGGCCCAGCTGGCCCCTGTATTGTTACAGATGATATCAAGACTGGTACCTGGAGTTAGGAAGGTGAAGGAATGTTCTTATGTGTATAGAAGCTGGAGAAGGGTGACGGTCAACAGCTTGGGTCCAGAGAGCTGTCTCAAATTGCAAATTACACCCATTTGAAGAGTAGTGTCTGTCTGTCCCAGGACTTTTGCCAGTTCTGCTAAACAAAAGACTTCATTGTGTGGGTTTTGTGTTTTTTTTAATTCTCTGACACTTGCATGAGTGTGGTCTCTTTTTCCCAGTGAGACTAAAACTCTCTATGGAAAAGGAATTTAATAGCTAGCTCAAAAATAATTTATAACCAGGCTATCAGTGCTGAGTCATGAAAAACTGTGGCAAGAAGTTGGGTTAGGACAATAGAACCTGGTAAATACGAAAAGTTTAGCAATCCTAACATTCCTAAAGGATGGTAGCTCAGGGAGGACACTGTGTTGGGACTGGGGCAAAGAGAGGAAAACTAAATTTCCTCCAACCATACGCCTAGGTAGCTGTTTACCAGTGCAGAAAAGGCAAAACTATTCTAGATCTGTTTTGCCTCTATCTTCTCAATCAATCAAAGTGGCCTTCCAACAGAAAAGTGGAGAATTAACATCGGAAAGAAAGTCTGAGGTAGATGGAGAGATAATAAAGATACCTAACCCCTATGAACGGGTTTGAATCCTCAGATTCCAGAAAACCTCATTCTAATGAGGTAGAAAACGTTAAAGGTATGATCTAAAAGTCCCTGTATGCAACACTGAGAAACCGTAAAGAATGGATAAAGAAGGCAAATACTCTCCTTATTTTCAAATAAGGGGCAACAAATGGATTCTGGACACAAAAGACAAATAAGGTAGGTGTTGATTCCAGACAAAATTTTTTAAAGACTAAACTTTTTTTTTTTTAATATTTAGAAGGAAGGGTCATTCAGTTCAATAATACAAGTTGAAACAAGCAAATGTCATTTCTTTTTTTACAGAATTACTAGGATTATAACAGGAAGGGTGTTATTAGATTCCTTGAGTTGGACAAGTCTCTCGTGATAGTAATGTTACTTGTATGGTTAAATAAGAGCTAGATAATATAGCCAGCAATTCTGCAGCTGATTGACCAAGTGTATCTTCAGAGAGTTGATAAAGAGATTGGTATTTACCCAGAGGTGTAAATAAGTGAAGACCTGCAGGGCCTGGTCTTTAACCCTATCTAGGTTTGTAGGTTTTAAGTTACTTAACTAATGTATAAGAGGACCTGCTTATCAAATTTTCTAGATACACAAGGGTTTAATAATATGATTGATGACAGGTTCAAGACTCAAAATGATCTCAATGAGTTGTCATGCTAGGTTAAAATTTAGCAGGATCAGATCCAAGAATTGTGGGGCCTGAAGCCTACAGAATTTGGAGGGGCCTCTTTAATTTAAAAAAATTATAAATACAAAAAAAATAAAGAAATAAAATACAAAAGTGAATATTTATCAGCATGGTAAAGAAATCAGCCCAGGCTTGGAGCTAGATCTCTTTATCCAACTCCCAACATCTCCTTACATTCACAGGGGCCATACAAATAAAAGATCCTGAAGCTTAAACTTTTTTAGCTTCAGGGTATAAGTACTTCTGGCAATACTCCTTCATATATATTAAAATAATTAAACTTTATTTCAAAAATACAGGCTGGGGGATATTGTTTGACTGCAATCTTACTATGCATCAATATTGTGACACAGCAAATAAAAATGATCCAGCTCAGGCAATTAAAATACTAAATTTACCATATACATTGATCAGATCAATTCTGGGAGCCCAGATTGAAAGGGAATATTGGCAAACCAGAGCATGTACTAAGGGGAAGCAGACAATATAATGAGAGAATTCTAAAACCTGCCTCATGAGGAACTGCTGAAAGAACTGAAGTGCTGGGCTTTGGGAAAGGAATAGTGCTGGGGGATAGATGACAACCCACAGTATACAAGAAGAAGGAGACTTATTCTGTATTGTTCTGGAGGAAGGAAGTATGAGTTGCAAGAAGATTTCAGCTCAATATAAGTCAATCCAATTCAATAAATATATATGAAGTCTATTATGTGTCAGGAACTGGTTAAGGCACTGGGCATAAAGAAATGATCAAAATAGACAAAATTATCTATTCTCACATAGTTTACATTTTGGAAGAGAGATAGACAATAACATAAATATATAGTATATCAAGTGATGAGGTGATGTATCCTAAGAAGTTAAATATAACAAGGTATCAGCAACAAACAATTAAGAATACAATTTTAAAAAGATGTCAAATACAATTGCATCAAAAAGCATCAAATACCTAGGAATAATCCAGCAAAGTATGTGCATGACACATACACAAAAAACTGTAAATTATTGGTGAGAGAAACTAAAGAAGACTTAAATAAGTGGAAGGATATCCTGTGTTTGTGGATTAGTAGTCTAAATATTTTCAGGATGTCAATTTTCTCCAAAATTGTTCTAGGGATTTAACATAACCCCAATGAACAATTCGTGAGTGTGTGTATGTGTGTGTGTGTGTGTGTGTGTGTGTGTGTGTGTGTGTTGACAAGCTGATTCTAAAGAGGTATATGGAAATGCAAAGGTCCAAGAGTAGCCAAGATGATCTTAAAGAAGAATAAAGTTAGAGAACTTACTATACAGCCACAATAAATAAGACAGTATGGTATTTTGGCAAAAGAATAGATAAATAGACTAACCAGATACAATTGAGAGTTCATAAACAGAACCACACATATATGGGTACTTCAAAGCAACGGTGACACACAGAACAGTAGAGAAAGGTTGATCTTTTCAATAAATGGTGCCAAGTCAACTGGAAATTCATTGGGAAAAAAATGAAAGTTGACCCATACAAAAATCAATTCCAGTAGGATTGCAGATCTTAATGTAAAAGACAAAACAAAAAGGCTTCTAGAAGATAACATTGGAGAATATATTCATGACTTGGTGTAGGCAAAGATTTCTTAAGCAGGACCAAAACACATTAAGCATAAAGGAAAATATAGATAAACTGGACTACATTAAAAATAAAAACTTCTGTTCATGAAAAGGCACTATCAAGAGAGTGAAAAGGCTGTTCACCTGAAACTAACACAATATTGTAAATCAACTATACTTCAATTTAAAAAAAGAGTGAAGGGCTTCCCTGGTGGCGCAGTGGTTGAGAGTCTGCCTGCCAATGCAGGGGACGTGGGTTCGTGTCCCGGTCCGGGAAGATCCCACATGCCACGGAGCGGCTGGGCCCATGAGCCATGGCCGCTGAGCCTGCGCGTCCGGAGCCTGTGCTCCACAATGGGAGAGGCCACAACAGTGAGAGGCCCGCGTACCACAAAAAAAAAAAAAAAAAAAAAAAAAAAAAAAAGAGTGAAAAGGTAAACCACGGAATCGGAAAAGGTATTTTCAATATCAATAATTGACAAAAAACCCCTAAATATAAGCCTAGCATATCAGAAAAAAACATATATTGATAAGGAAAAAGAGAGATAACCCAATTTTTAAAACGAGAAGGGGGAGAGAGACATAAATAGACACTTCATTAAAGAGAATATCTAAATGGTCAATAAACATGAAAAGGCACTCAACTTCACTGGTCATCTGGGAAATGCAAAGTAAAACTACAATGAGACATCACTTTACACACACAAGAGTAATATTTTTTTTTAAAGACTACACCAAGTGTTGGTAAGGAGATAAGTAAGAATTCTCATTTACTACTGGTGGAAATATAAATTAGTATGACCATTCTGGAAAATTCTTTGGCAATATCTTCTAGTGCTAAACATATGCATATCTTTTAACCAAGTAATTCTACTCCTACATATTGCCCAACAGAAATGCAAGCACATGTACACCGAGACATATACATGAATTTCACAGCAGCATTATTAATAATAGCTCAAAACTGAGAGCAATTCAAATGCCCATCAATAGTAAAATGAATCAATAAATTGTGACATGGTCACACATTGGAATAGGACACAGAAATGAAAAAGCAACAAACTACTGCACAGTATGGTTGAATCTCACAAATTATTGGGTGAAAGAAGCTAGACGTAAACGAGTGTTTACTGAATGATTCCATTGGTATAAATATAAATAATCTATGGTATTAGAAGTCAGGCTAGTGGTTACTCTCTGGAGGGTTTAGAGGATGGAAAATGATATACGCGCTGGTCAAACTGTACATGTTTCTAAACATATGTTATACTTAAATGAAATTAGTTAATTAAAACAAAAATGAACAAAAGAGATAGGCCCCATTTGAGTTTTTTAGAGTATCCTGAGCGGGGTTAGAATAAAAAGAGCACTTGGGCTACAAGTGAGAGTGTGAGAAAACCCGACAGTAATGAAACAGGAGACTGGGAACCATGGAGGAAAGACAGCCAACGAGAAATTCACAGTAGCTGGATTCCTTAAGTGTTTTTTAAAGAACAGAGTATTTAATATTCATTTTTAAGTTGTTTTCTGTGCTGTGATTTGCTCTAACCCCTCTATGACCCCATCACACACACACCCCGCAAATTTACTGCTCTCAAACCATCAGTAAACTTTACAACATCTTTAAAACACAGTAAAGCAGGATAAATAAACAGTGATGAAGAGGGGTGAAAGAGAGGCTATGCTCTTAGAGGACAGGAATCCCAAAGGAAGGTCTCTCTGAAAAGGTAACACTTAGAATTGAGAGCAAAAGAAGTTAGGGAGAAGAGTGCTCCAGACTGAGAAAAGTAAATGCAGAGACCCCAAGGCAGGATATGCTGGGCACATCCAAAAACCAATAAAGGAACCAGTGTGTATGGGGCCAAGAAAGATTGTAGGAGATGACGTCATAGAAATAGCGAGGGGCCAGATAATGCTGGTCTCCATGGGGCATGGATTTACTCAGGTTTTACTCTGAGAGAGACAGGAAGCCATTACAGACAAGGTTTTGAGCAGAGAAATTACATATCCAAGTTGTTTCAAATCTATCAATCCAGTTGCTGTGTGAAGAATAGACTATAGAGATATCCGCAAGGGTGGATGCAGGACCAGTTAGAAGGTTTTCTAAGAGTAAGATCAAGCTGGCTTAGAGAAACTGGTAGTGGTGAAGGTGGAGAAAAGAGTTTGATTCTGGATGTATTTGGAAATCAGAGCCAGCAAGACTTGCAGATGGACTAGATATGGAGTGTGAGGGAAAGAAAGGTATCATGAATGCCTCAGGAAAGAACCTCCTAACCCAAAGAGCTGTCTGACAGTTAGATGAGCTTTCCCTTGATGCAGTTATCCGAATGGAAGCAGTTATTCCTTCATGGGGCCTTCTGAATGCTCTTCTCCCTCCAGCTCACCTGCCAAACAAGCTCCTAAGAGGATCTCTGCCCTTTGAGGCAATGGACCTAGGTGACCTCTAAGATAGCTCATGTGCAAAGTATTCTAGAACTTTAAGGCAGTCAGAACGTGGTCTATACATCATCAATTTTAGGCTAAATGGTTGCGAAGTAAATTTCCTAAACCAAAGTAACTTTTTCACTGCTATTTACCTTTTTCCCCACACACATATTTTTATTCCAGTCAGAACGGGTTACAGCGAACAGCAGAAGCAGCTGCTTTTGGGTAAGCAGATACCACAAAAGCCTGGAGCTGGGAGATGCTCATGTGTGGAAGGAAGGAGCAACTCCATCCTCTTGGCCCTTGGGGATGGTTATGAATACAGGCTACTCAAAAGAAAGTGTAATTGGAGAGTAGATAATTGAATTGTAAACAAGCATCCTAACATTTTCAAGTGCTCCATAAATTATACAGTTGGCACAGTGGTGCAGCTATTGCTCAAAGCTCACTTGGAACTCTTCTTTGGGATTTGTCCTCAAAGGAAGTTAATGTAACTTACTCCAAAATCCAGTCTTTGAGGTGGTCAGATCCCTGGGAAGCTCTGCTTTCAAAAATCTCAGATTCTGGTTCGCAGGAACTATAAAGCTTCTAGCCTATCTGGTGTTTGACCTCTCAAGGCATCATTCATGACAAACAGGCATCTAACCTCTGCTTCAACCCCAGAGTGAGGGAAATGTGGTTAACACCCCCAAGGCAGCCCTTTTTCATCTTCCTAGACAGCTCTGATTGTCAGAAAGTTCTCATTCATTTTGCACTGAAACCCACCTCACCATACCTTGCACCCACTGATCATAACAGAGTGTAGGGCAATATTTCCCAAACATCAAACACCTGTGTACCACCTCCACATTTTGTCCTTTTTACCGTATCTAAGTATCACTGGTCCTATTAGGTCCTTAATATCTCCCTTTCAAATTACCCAATTTTCTTAGCCAAGTAATTTTGCCTTAAATGGAAACTACATCACCTTGTAAGTGAAAACCTCACACCAATTACAAATTAACAGCATAAGGAATAATATCAGAAGGAAGAGAAAGTGATGATGTTAAATTCTACTCAGGAACTGTTGCCTGGCAAGAGTGCTGCCCCCGAGGCAGGCTCTCGCTTTGTTAGAACAGGAGATTAGCAAGTGTTGAGAGGTGTAAAGACAAAGCACCACAGAAATGATACTTCTTTCTTAACATTCATAGGTTCAAGAGAATTGAAGAAAGCATAACTTTTTTCACCATGTGATCCACTGTTATTTAACACTGTCTGTGTACCACTCAAAAGCACTGCCTATACTTCTAGTGGGAGATGTACACACTGGGACCCACTGGCAAAGCAGCTTGGCAGTGGTCAACCTGATCAGATTCAGGTCATTGTTCTGCCATTTTCTAGCTGCCCAATCCTATACACCTTAACCAGTTTCTTCATCTTCAAAGTGGAAGTAACAATAGCTCTTCAGAGTGATGTTTTCTTAAAGACATTTGAATATTTTGCTCCAGTTGTAAGTTGATGATTGAAGAGTATAAATTCAGGCTAAGATTGCAGTGTCATTCAGCTCTTGGGCTGAATTAATTCAGCCTTTGGGCACTGACCAGGCTGTGCTGGTAGCCAACTAAAATCTCTAAGATAGTTTGATATGGACTGCTGCTGAGCCAAATCCCCCACCGTGAACTTGTATTGCTGGGCATTTGGGCCTGAGGGAGGACTAGGCATTTATTCTTATTAACTAGATTCTCCCCTTCACTTTAACCTGGTGCTTCAACATTTGTTCAACTCCTTCTCTTACCCTACATTTGAAGAGAAGGAGGTCAGCAGAACTGGGCTAGGATGAGGATGTGTTTGTGATTCTAGATGTATCTGTTCTTCTGGAGTAGGAAAATGGAAACTTTTTGCTGAGTTCCCATTAGGTATCAGGCACTTTTCTCCAATAACTTATTTAATGCTCCAAGAACCCCTTAAGGTAGGTGTTAACCCCATTTTACTGAGAAGAAATCTGCATTTTCACTTGAAGTTAAGCATGGTAACTATGCAATTTCTTACTCTTTTGGCTTAATATTCTTTTGTAAACACTTTATCACATTGCTTCATATTTTCCTTTTTTTTTTTTTTTTGCTTTATAAGTAAACAAATACTCCCTCCTTGTTCTAAAAACATTTTGAGGCACTCCTGCCTTGATGTTTCTCATTTTAACGATTGTATAATATCTCATTCAGTTACCCTACCATAATTTATTTTACCAATTTCCTATTGTTGACAGTTTGATTTTGTTTCTTTGCTTTTTGTGGGTTTTTTTTTTTATTGTTTTCTGTAATAAAAGATCCTGCTACAAACATCTGCACATAAGTATTATTTTGTTCCGGAAATTTCTCCAAGAATGGAATTAATGCATCAAAGAGGATAACAACTTTTGTGGCTCTTTATAGAGACTAGCAAATTGCTCACCCAAAGGAGTATGTGTTATTTGAGGATAAAAAGAAATAACTGGCTGTTTACAAAAGAAATCAATTTTCCACTTATTCATAAAGTATTCGATCCCCTGATAGGTGGCAGGTGCCGTGCCAGGGACTGAGTACAGGGATGAGCAGGGCAGGCCGAGTCGCGGTCTTCAAGGAGAGCACGGTCAGGTCGGGCAGAGGAAACGACACGCAACAGGTGTCTGCCTCTAACCAGGGAGGGCCGAAGCGCCCTTTCGCGCAAGAGAGTGGAAGGAGGGAGCTGTTTGCAAGCACCGAGATCTCGCAACGTAGGCAGCACCTGACCTGAGTCTTGCAGAATGAGTAAGAATTTTGGTACGCGATTTGTATTTATTTTACGGTGAGTTTCTGGCCTTTTATCGGAAAAAAAAGTTTCCCACTCTTAGCACTGAGCACAGAGAACGTTGGAGGAGTCGTAGGCCCCCAACCTCTTAAGCCTCTTTCCATCTCCAAGGAGGAGGAGGAAAGTGGGGGGTCTCTCCAACCTCCGGAGCAGGATCTGGGGTCCGGGACCTCCCAGCGCGGCACCGGAAAGAACAGGAGAGGACGCGAGCGCGGGGCCCGCCGCCCGAGAACCAGACCCGACGCGTGGCCCTCGGCGCCTGGCTCCAGCGGAGTCAGCTCAGCACGACCTGGGAAGCCGGTGAGGGAAACGGAGCTGCCCGGGGTGGAGGGCTGAAGAGCAGCCCGCGAGCGGCTCCGAGGGGAGCTGGACTCGGCAGTCGGGGACCCCGAGGGGGCGGGAGCGGGAGAGGGGCGGAGCTCCGAGGCCGGGGCAGCGGCTGCAGCCCAGAGGGTCTGTGGGGGCTGCTTTGGACATATCCGAGGACGAGCGCCTCTCCGAGAGCGTGACCTTGGCTTCGGGAGCCGACCCCGCGCGCCGTCTTGAGCGCGCCTTGTGGAAACCCACGGCCGACGGGCCAGCGCTGCCCGCGGTGAGGCAGCCCGGGCCGGGGCGCCAGGTAACCTGGACCACCGGCCGCGAGGGCGGTCAGAAAGGGCCCCAGTGGGGGAGGGGCAGTGACGGGGCTGGGGGCCGCGGGCTGGGGGCTAAGCGAAGGGCGCACGCTGGAGCAGCTCAGGCCTCGGAACACTGGGCGTGGGGCGTGGGGGAAGTCAGGGTCCACCTTACCGGACCAAGGGCTCACCGGTCCTCAGAAGGGGCAGTGGGTCGCCCTCGCGGATGAACGGGAGTGCGCACGAAGACGCGGCTTCTGGGTAGCGTCTTGTGCCTCCGCCTTGTTTCTGCCCGTGACACAATCAGAAAGTATTCCCTTTCCATGTGTTAATGAGAGAACGGGCAGTTTTCTAGTGTGTGTGCATGTGGAAGGCTACAGCGTCAGCACCCATCCTTCTGGGCCCTGAGTCCCCGAGCAGGATCCTTGGCCCAAGCCTCCAGCTGCCTTGGGGACCTTGTCTCAGTGACACCAAACTAAGGTGTCAGTCCCAGGGCTTTATCACCAGCCGCTATATTCCTTGGGGAGAAAAAGAAGTACCAGTTTGATGGAATCTTTTATTATTTTTTAATCAATAAATTATAGTTTAAATAGATGATTTTTTAAAAAATCAAATAATGCAAGTTTAACTTCTAGAGATATTCCTATACTTGTATTTGTGTCTATTTATACCTTCCTTGTTTTTTACCCATATCTTTTTCAACTCTACTTCTTCTGTCCCCTCCCTTTGATTCGTTATCTCACCTCCTGCCTAATGAAAGTACCAAAAGAAAATGACGTCACCGCCACTGGCCGCATCCCTTAATCTCCTGGGTTCCTCGCTGGTCCCACCCCTGCTCTCTTCAAAAGTCTTTCACCCGGGTGGCCCTTGGGGTAGGGAGCCCACTCCCGAGAGGACATTTCTTTTACTTGTCTTAACTCTCCCAGAGATTCAAAGAAAGGAGCTTTGGGAAAGAGCCCCTGATGAATTCTGTACTACCTGTTCTTTCTCTTAAACTGGACTTTGCAAATGCAGTTTAAGTAGGGCCTGGTACTGAGGAAAATTAATGAAGGAAATTTCCTAAAGTGTTCTAGATTTCCAGAAATTAACACTTCACTAGTTCCTATTCCTGAAAGCAGAACTTTGCCAGTCACACTTCCCATTTTCTCTGCTGCCTTCACCTAGGACCAGCAAAGTAACAGGAATAGGATTTTTCATCAGTAGGAATCTCATAGGGTGGATGTTTTATATTTGTGAAGGGGCTCAGGGACATACCTTTGTGGTAGACAAGGCGGGAGGGGAAGATATAGAAGAAGGAGTTAGAGGGGATCAGGGGATTAGAAAGAGAGGAGCAGGCCAAGACCCTTAAGAGGAGAAGAATCCTGGAAGCGGGGCCCTGTCATTTAGGAACAACCTCTAGATAATTTGGCTAGCAGACCACACATGCAGCTTACTTCTTGCCATCAACCAACACAATCAGCTACTTTCCAAGACTTTTTCTATGCAAGGCCAAAACATACTGAGAAGTGGGGAAAAAAATCAGCAAATTAACCCACTTTTGTCTATGTGATAAAATAGAAGTGGTTTAAATTATTTTTCCTGAATTAATAGCGTTTTTTAGGAGTTGTGTAGACTGTTTAAAATAACCTAATAGCTACTCCAGTCACTACATTTTCCTTTGCTGTGTTCATTTTTTCATGTTGCATGACCTTGACCTGCATCCCACACAGTTCAGGAAGTTCAGGTTGGTTAGAAGCTGCCACTTCTAAGAGCCTTTTTAAATGAAGGATTGGGAGAGGAGAGGATTGGAAAATAAGGACTGAGCCTTGTGGTAGGGTAGGGGAATAATGAAGAGGGATGCACTGAGTACCAGCTTGAGACTGGTAAGGAATCGGGTATAATTCTTAGAACAAGGCAATAATGAGTAAGTAAGACGTGAAGGACTCATTCATCATTCATTCGTTCATTCAGAATGTTTGCAGAATGCCTGGCTATGTACCAATCACTGGGAGAAAAATGATGAATAAAACCAGGCAAGGTCTCTGATCTCCTGGAGTTTACAGATGCTTTGGGGAGGCCACCATTAGTAAAATAACTGAGTATTGAATATGTAATTACAAACTAAGATAAGCTTTCTTTTTTTTTTTAAGCTTTCCTTCTTTTTTTCATTATTATTTTATTTTATTTATTTATTTTGATTGCGCCAGGTCTTAGTTGCGGCTCACGGCCTGCTTAGTGGCATGCAAACTCTTAGTTGCGGCATGCATGTGGGATCTAGTTCCCTGACCAGGGATCAAGACCCGCATCCCCTGAGTTGGAAGGCAGATTCTCAACCACTGCGCCACCAGAGAAGTCCCTAAGATAAGCTTTCTAAAGGAAAGAAATAAAGGTCTTTGAGGGTGTATACAGACTGTCCTCTGAGATCAGGGAAGGCTTTCTCAAGGAGGTTTCCCTTGAGCTGAGATTCAAGGGTAGGTGGGAATGTTGGGGATATATATGGCTTTGAGGTAGGACCGGAATGTATCAGTTAGGAATTCCATTTGGCTGCCAGTAATCAAGAAGCCAGGTGTACTGTTTGCAATACTGCATATGCACACATGTAGAGTTGGAATTTCTGGAATTTGGGGCAAGGATGCTTTGTTATCACAGCATTGTTTGTACTGCCCTGAGTTGGTCATGGTTTTCCATTATTGTTGTTCTTGCTTCTAAATTAAACGTTTAGGTTAATTTTATTCTTGTCAGTTTATTGCGCACAATAAAATGTGTGCATTGTGGTTCAAATGTGAATCATCCATATTTCCACTGCTAAGGTAGATATGTCCATAACTCCCATACCAAATTTGGCTTGTATGGTGATATCTCATTGTTGTCACTGAATACTTTCCCAGGTGAAAACAGGTGTGGCAGGTCAGCTACAGTGTCTTCTCTCCACCCCTATCCACTGCTCTAGTTTTAGTTACCCTAAAGCTGCATGTACCTCTTCAAAGTTTCATATACAGTCGTTAGGTAAAGAAAAAAATTACCAATTGCATTGACGCTGTAAGTAAAATTAACATAAATCTCACAATATAGTGGCATGGTGAGTTTTGACCAAGCATCATATTTCATGTGCAAATATTTTTATTCGTTCAACAATATTTACAGTGAACTTTCAATATGCCTAGCACTCTGTTAGATACTGTGGGTAAAATGGATTAGTAAGATTCAGTCCCAGCATTTAAGGAATTCACAGAAGTGTAAGAGGAGAGAGTCATACTTATCTATGTAAGGGTAGGAAAGCATTGTGGTTGCTAGAATGGAAGCATAACTAAAGTACAGTGATGCACAAGGAAGGGGAGTGGTCAATTGTACTAGAAAAGGAGAGGAGGGGTCCAGAAAAGGTTCATGGAAGAGTTAATACTTGAGCTGAATCTTGAAAGATGAGACATACCACGAGATAGACAAAGGGGAGAAGGCATTATAGAAGAGGGATCCATGTGCCCAAACAAAGACACGCATGAAACAGAGTGTCAAGGTCGAGGACCTGCAAGTGTCTCAAAGAGCTGAAGCATAAAGAGCAAAGAGGGTCTCATGAAGAGATAAGGCTGGAGTGGCGGGCAGGCCAGGTCACAGAACCTGCATGCCATCACACCGATAGCATTGTGATTAAAGTATGTGCTCTGAGGTCAGACAGTCCCAGGTATGAGTCATGGTTCTGCCATTTTCTAGCTGTGGGGCCTTGGTCAAGTCACTTAGCCTCAATAAGTAATGGTAACGAAGGTTGTATCTCTCTCATAAAGTTGCTGCAAGAACCGAATTAAGTCATGGAGTACCTGGCACTTTATGCACCCACTTGTTGTTGGCTGTTATTTTCATTTTTTATCCTGGGGCAAAGGGAGCCACTGGAGGGTTTTACGTAGAGAAGTGACTTAGTGAGCATTTTTGTTTAGAGCGCTGTCATTCTGGCTGCATGTGGATGCTGGGTTAATGGGGGGTAAGTTTGGAGGAGAGCAACCATTTAAAGAGATTATAACCATTCAGATGATGGTGATGATGGCCTGAACCATGGTGGCCATGGGCATGGAGAAAAGGAGACAAGTGCTTGAGATGTCTGCAAGGTAAATACCACAGAACTCAATTACTCATTAGCTGTGATAAATGGGATCCTGGTCTGTCATCCTTTGGTACTGTCATCCAAGTGTTCTTAGGATAAACAAAAGGAAGCCAGGTGTCAAGCAGAACTGGGGATCAGATATTTAGGAAGTGCTTATATACTGAGGACTCAGTGATTGGTACCCCAAAAAAGCTGCCTTTCTAACTTAGGAGACCCCTTGACAATTTCCATCTCATAACATTAAATAGGATCAGGAAAGTCTAGTTCATCCATAACAAATTTCATTCATTCATTCATCCTCTCTCTCTCTCTCTGTTTCTCTCTCTCTCTCTCATTTCTGGGAGGCTTTTAGCTCAAGGTGGACGAACGTTAGACTTCATCCATTTGCCATTGTCATAATGTGGCACATATAACCCTCACTCATGCCTGGTACTTTTGGTTCAATTCTTGCCTGACACTGGCATGACTGAATTTTTCCTTCTTTTTTCTCAAGTGTCCTCCCACAGTCCAATAACCTCTGGCCAAGGTGCCTTTATTAAAGTCAGTGAGAATGAGAGGATTTAGGTGGTCCCTATTTTATAATACAGTGTAGTCTTGGTAACCGCATTTGTCCATTCATAAGACAGAAGATAATCCAGACATATGGATAGTGTCTGCTGAAAAGTTGCTGGGAGCTTTATGCCTGTATCCCCCAAATGTGGATCCTGGGAAACGCTGATTGAATGTGGTTCTCTTGGATTCAGTTGCTTGAACAACTGTCTAATTACTTGAAGCCACAGAAATGAACAGACCTTAAATTAGGCAGGGCCAATGAGTGAGGTGGCAAAATGTGAAACGAGGGGAAAAAAAGGTCTGTTTCTGCCATGGACAGTCTAGAATTTGATTAAAAGTGGACTTTCCCTTTTCCAATAAGCAGCCTGAGGGGACCTCTAAAAATGGTTCGCTATTCACCTGACCCAGAAAACCCCACAAAACCATGCAAGTCAAGATGTTCAAATCTTCATGTTCACTTTAAGAACACTCTTGAAACTGCCCAGGCCATTAAGGGTATGCATATCCAAAAAGCCACCAAGTATGTGAAGGATGTCACTTCAAAGAGGCAACGTGTGCCATTCCGTCATTACAATGGTGGAGTTGGTAGGTGTGCCCAGGCCAAACAGTGGGGCTGGACGCAGGGTCGGTGACCCAAAAAGAGTGCTGACTTTTTACTGCACATGCTCAAAAATGCAGAGAGTAATGCTGAACTTAAGGGCTTAGATGTAGATTCTCTGGTCGTTGAGCACATCCAGGTGAACAAAGCCGCCAAGATGCGGCACTGGACTTACAGAGATCATGGTTGGATCAACCCATACACAAGCTCTCTCTGCCACATTGAGATGATCCTTACAGAAAAAGAAGTTTGTTCCTAAACCAGAAGAGGACGTTGCACAGAAGAAAAAGATATGCTAGAAGAAACTGAAGAAACAAAAACTTATGGCCTGGGAATAAATGCCACAAAAAATAAATGCAAATAAAAGTAAAAAAAAGTGGACATTCCATCTCTGTGACCTTTGGCAATCTATCTAAGCTCTGTGAGCCTCAGTTTTCACTGGTGGCTATCCCTTTGATAGCTATAAATCTGAGGTAATGTTTCCTCCAAAGGGTAGTTGTCAGGTTGAAATGGACTCTATATGGAAAGTACTTAACGCAGTGCTTGGCATATGGTAGGTAGCTGCTTACCTGGCCCGTATCCTTTGCCCCTGCTTGTCTCTGAGGTTTATCCTTACATGGAAAAAACAGGAAGGATGAAGGTTTCTTAGGTTTAGTAAACTGAATTAATTGGCTTTTATGGATTTCACATCTATGATTGATCACCCCCCTCCCACCCCCCACCCCCCCCCCGCCCCCTGGGAACCAGGTTGGAAACCTGTTTTCCTCCACCCTCAGGGAATGCTTATCAGTGATGAGGGCAAAGGTAATATGATACCTGCAGAGAGGAAGCTAATTTTAGATATTCTTCTTTCAACAAATCTTTCAATACACACAAGCAAAATTACTATCAAATAGAAAAATGGAATTATTTGACTTCTTTCACCCATGTTGCTTTGTTGGTGCAGTTCCTAACATGCATGTTTCTTGTTTAAATTGTTGTTTTTCATGTAGAAAGAAAGAAGCAGGCTCAAAGAGATTGTAATTGTTCCCCGTAATAACTGTGAACTGTTTGTACTTAGGAGAGAAAAAGTTTTGTTTTTCACCTCATAATGGAGGTAGATGGTTGAAAGAATGATCATATCCTCAGAGTCTCTCTAAATGTTCTATAATTTGACATAGTTTAGTTCAACAAGCATCAGTTGAGTTCCAACTGCTTGTCAGGCATTATGTTGGCACCGTTCACTCAGAGACGCCAGCTGTGGTACCCAGATCTCCAGTCTGGTAGCCCTTGCAGAATAGGGTGGCCAGGGAGAGGAGAGTTGCCAGCTGATCTGAAAGAGCTGGTGAGAGGGGAACCCTCAGGCCAAGGTTCTCCACCACAGCTTCAGACCACAAGTCCATCAGATCATGAGCACCTTCAGGTCCGGATCCAGACCTGCTCATCCTTACGTCCACAGGGCACCTTCTGTGCTAAGTGATCAGGAGAAGAAGGGAGTGAGGAGGCCAAGTGACCTTTTCTTTCTGCACTCTTAAAAATGAAAATATTCCAAATAAAGTATGGCTCTGTGCCATTGTCAGCCAATTTTCAGCCTCATCTTAGGAGAGGCAGTGCAGTACATTGGTTAAAAGTCTGGGCTCTGTAGTTAGATTACCTGGGCTTATGTCCCATCTCTACAGCTTATCAGTTGTGTGACCTTGGGCAAGTTGTTCAATCACTCTAGGCCCTACTTTCCTTATCTATAAACTGGGGTTATTAATATTATCTACCTCATTGATTGTTAAAGGACTCATTGAGCTAATACACATCGTTCAAGGTCCTCAGGCACAGACAGCATGTCTTATTTAACACTGAAACCCCAGAATCCAGCATAGTGCCTGGTACGTTGGAGGAGCATACAGAATGAACAAGTCTAATACACAGGCTGGTATAGCAGTAAGTGACTGACAAAGCACTCATAAGGGATATGGGCAGGCTAGGTGTCGTCTTTTACAAATGAGGAAACCAGCAAACTGAAAGGTAGAGTGACTTGCAAGAGAAACACAGCTATAAATGATATAAATGACAGACCTGGTTAATGCTCCTGACTCTGTCTCTAGCCCTCTGCTCTTCCCACT
This sequence comes from Phocoena sinus, assembly GCF_008692025.1. Lineage (NCBI taxonomy): Eukaryota > Metazoa > Chordata > Mammalia > Artiodactyla > Phocoenidae > Phocoena > Phocoena sinus. The sequence goes on along the minus strand of NC_045766.1, from coordinate 76,903,220 downwards.
CTCTGACTCTCGATCCTATACAGGTTTTGTGAATATCCACCTGAAAAAAATGAACACACATAACTTGTTTAGCTCTCTGAAAAAAATGAATCTTACTGTAAATATCCTCAAATAGTAACTTCAAGTTAAAACTTGAAGTTTGGAAAGTTTCTATTTTGGGGTGTGGGGAGGAAAGCAGGGGATATTTTTTGTGAGAATGCAGAAGTTCTTTCAAAGTGAGAAAGTAACAGAGAATCATAAAGGATAATTTTGATAGATTGTATTACATAAACATTTAAAACGTTTAAAATACTTATGTGTAAAAAGTCATAATTAAATTAAAAGGGAAATAAACTAAAAAATATTGCAGCAAGTATGCCAGATGGTTAAAAGTTTCAATATCTAAAGAGCTCATAGAATTTAAAACCATGGCTTCAAAAAATTGGGCAAAGGCTATAACACTTTTCAAATGAGGAAAAGCACATGGTTGGTGAACATATACAAACATTTTGACTCGACAAAAGAAGTAAGAATTTTTAGAATGATATACCAGTTTGTTGATCAAGAATACTAAGACTTTAAAGATAATGAAGGTGGAGTAAGGAAATGGCTACCCTCTTAACATATTGTCTGGAAAACAATTGCCTTAAAATTGTTGATCACCCTTGACCAAGGATTTCAATTTCTGGAACTCTATCCTAAAGAAATCATCAGAAATATGGTTAAAAACTTATACCCAAATATGGTCTTCACAGTATTTATTAATGAACCTGAAACACTAGAAACAACCACTGTGCCCAATAGTCAGGGGATGGCTAAGTCATTTATGGTGGGGGTGAAGCAGCACAGACTAGCAGCTAGAAGCATGGATCTGGAGTCTCACCGCCTCGCTTCAAATCCTGGCTCTGCCAGTTATTAGCCCTTTAAGCTTAGACACCTCTCCACGTCTCACTTTCCTCATCTATACACTGGGGATGACCAGAGTACCTATCACAATAGGGTAGTTTTGTGAATTAAATGAATTGATATAGGTTTACAATTCTAAAATCCTCAAAGCTTTAAAAACGTAAAGGTTTTTCAGAACTTTATTATCAGGAGAACATGATTGAATAACATAAACTAACATAACTTTATCCCACTTACTGTGACTATTTTCTACTATTATAATTGAGATTGAATCTTAACTGTTTTTCATAGTTTCACTTTCCTTGTAGAATCTCTAAGCTTCTCTTTATACATTAATAACCCTCTTGCACATGTGAAAAGATTAATTTTGAGGGCAAAGCTAACTGGAATCAGGTATATCTACTTTGAGCTAATTTCTTGGCCAAGAAACTTTTCCACATCCTCCAGTCCAGGGCTTTCATACTTTAAGATGGGGATATTATTAACATGCAGATTGCTGAGCTCTACCCCCAGAAATTCTGATTAAGTAGGTCTGGAGAGAAGTCGCCGTTGTTACAGCTCCCAAGGTGATGCTGGTGATGCTGATCCATGGACTACACATTACGTAGCCCTGCTGTAATCCACGCTTTAATTTTTTTTATATACTAAAAGAATAAAGATTTTTATTAAGCATTGTAAGTTGCATTCAGTAGCCTTCAGACACACCACACCACAACCCATCTACAATCGGTCAAACCCAACAGCAGTTCATTCCTGCACAATCCATGAGTTAGGGCAAAACTCCCTTCAACTTACAGTAAGATCCTATTCAGGTCTTGTCACGCCTTAATTTTTTTTATTATTAATTAATTAATTTTTTAACATCTTGATTGAAATATAATTGCTTTACATTGGTGTGTTAGTTTCTGCTTTATAACAAAGTGAATCAGATATACATATACATATATCCCCATATCTCCTCCCTCTTGCATCTCCCTCCCACCCTCCCTGTCCCACCCCTCTAGGTGGTCACAAAGCACTGAGCTGATCTCCCTGTGCTATGTGGCTGCTTTCCACTAGCTATCTGTTTTACATTTATGCCTTAATTTTTAACACCCCTTATGTTGTCCCTTTTTTTGGCGGTACGCGGGCCTCTCACTGCTGTGGCCTCTCCCGTTGCAGAGCACAGGCTTTGGAGGCGCAGGCTCAGCGGCCATGGCTCATGGGCCCAGCCGCCCCGCAGCATGTGGGATATCCCGGACCGGGGCATGAACCCATGTCCCCTGCATCAGCAGGCGGACTCTCAACCACTGCGCCACCAGGGAAGCCCTGTCCCTTTTTAATGTGAACATTTTCATTTCTGGAAATCTTCAACTTGCTTTTTATATTCTCATTCTCCTGTCCTCTTATTTCTATGCTGTGCTTTTATGTCCAGGAGTAGTAACATAATAAACTTATCTATCCCTTTCCAAAGCACTTGTCATGTACCAGTAACTGTGTTAGTGCTCTATTCATATCATTTTTTTCACCCTTTCAACAACCCTGAAAAGAGGGCATTATTATCCTAGTTTTAGAGGTGAGAAAACTGAAGTACTAGGACTCCCAGTAAGTGGGAAGAACAATTTACTTTCCATTTTACTGCCCTACCTCTTTCACACAGTGGTACATGTCACCAAGTCTCCAGTGACATGCCTTCTCAGTCCTGTCCCAGCTGCTCAGCTCCCCAGTATGGAACACCCCTCACCTCAGAATCTGTCCAGATCCCATCCAGGCCTTCTATGCCAGGAAGCTTTCCTAGCTTTCCTGCCCATAGCCCACACCCCTCTGCATCTTTTGTTATAATCTGGCCATTTATCATATGTGCTTGCATTTTCATACCAAGGGATTTTTGTCTTCCTAACTGGACTTGGAACTCCTCAAAGGAAGGGCCCATCCCTTGCATCTCTCAGTCACCCTTGGAATAGCCATGGTGGGGACTGATTGCCTCCGTTATCCCCCTTTCTACTCTTCTCCTTTCCTATCCCCTAAGTCTCTACCTTGTCCTTTCCTAATTTGGTAAAATCAAGCCACATCAATGAGAAGGTGAAAAATAGGCCAGGCTGAGCCCTTCTTAATCCCCTTCCCTGCAGTGCAGTTGTGGGTGGTTTGCTGGTGTTTGCCCTGTTGTTCCACAGTATCACGAGAAGGAAGGTTTCCATGCGGCCGTGCACTGGGCAGCAAAGTAGCTGCAGTGCCCTTTAACCCTTGGCTCTTCTTGAGGGTTTCCAGACACCCCTCCCCTCCTTTCATATTTCCTCAAATCCCATTTCCTTTGTTTTACTTCTCAGTAAAACAAGAGTTTCGGGCTTTCCTGGTGGCGCAGTGGTTGAGAGTCCGCCTGCCGATGCAGGGGACATGGGTTCGTGCCCCGGTCAGGGAGGATCCCACATGCCGCGGAGCGCCTGGGCCCGTGAGCCATGACCGCTGAGCCTGCGCGTCCGGAGCCTGTGCTCCACAACGGGAGAGGCCACAACGGTGAGAGGTCCGCGTACCACAAAAAAAAACGAAAACAAGAGTTTCACTCTCCATCCTTGTCTTCATTCAAGTATCTGTCAAGAAGTTCTCACTTGCCCACTCCTAATTTGTACATCTTTGGAGTTACTTCCCCCATAATGAAACCTCCTAGGGCCAGTACAGTGGGACACATTCACCTGGTCTGTACACTTTGGTTCTTTTCTCCTTTCTCCTCCCCTCCCCTTTCCCCTCCTCTTCCTCCTCTTCTCCCTCCCTTCATTTCTCCCTTCCTCCTTCTGAGGTCATCATTCCTGATATTGCTTGGTTGGTATTATCAACCCACTCTGATAGCTTACACATCTCAGGCCTTGTAAGCTTCCTTTTGTAATTTTCCCAAAACTTGTAAGGGGTCTTCAGAGCAACTGGGCCTCGAAGCAAAAGGGTGAGATTTCTGTGTTGCTTTCATTTCCTCCCTGTCCATTAGATGAAAGTATTGGTTGTGTCGGCCTCGTGGAGCTACACTGCTAAACTGACACCTGCACTAGTAGATGATTTTAGATTCAATTAGTTTTCTCATTCAGATGGCTTTTTGTGACCCATGGTTATAAGCCAGCTCCGTAGTGATCCTGATACTCTCCTTCAGTGTCTCCGGGGCCTCAATTCCTTCCCCTTGGGACCTCATTCCATTTTCTTGGATGCTTTCAGAGTGAAACCCTAGGAAAAAAAGTCTTTCTGAGGACTGCCCTTTACTGTTTCTTTAGTGTTTCCAATGTATTAGGCATGGTGCTAAGCATTTTTTTTTTTTTTTTTTTTTTTTGCGGTACGCGGGCCTCTCACTGTTGCGGCCTCTCCCGTTGCGGAGCACAGGCTTCGGACGCGCAGGCTCAGCAGCCATGGCTCACGGGCCTAGCCGCTCCAGGGCATGTGGGATCTTCCCGGACCGGGGCACGAACAAGCATTTTTATACCTTGTTTTGTTTAATCCTGTCAAAAACTTTAGTTAGGTATTATCCCAATATGATGGGGAAACTGAGGTTTAGGAGGTTGACTTGCGTGAGGTCTTGTGGCCAGTAAGTGGAACAGGCTAGATACAAACCTATGTCACATAATTCCAAAGCTCATAGTCAAAATTTAGTTTCTGGGAGCTTTCTTCTATCCTTCAAAAAATATAATGATTTTGCCAAAAGCTCTCACATACATCACTGTGACAGTATAAATGGGTACACCCTTTCTGGAGGGCAATTTGGCCACACATATTAAAAGCTTTAAAAATGTTCTTATTCTTTAATCTAACAATTTCCATGCCTGAATTTATGCTAAGGAAATAATCATTAGTATGTGTAAAGACTTAACCCTAAGGAAGTTCAGGGCAGCAATATTCATAATATGAAAAATTTGAAACAGGCTCCATGTCCAACAGAAAGGAATTGGCTAAATTAAGTATGATACATAGAAACACTGAAATACCAAGCAGTCATTATAAATTATTTGGAAAAAAGAATATTTGGTGGCATAGAAGTGTGTTCATGATATAATAAATAACATACTATAGGATTTCAGATATGTAGCATACATAAAAACTGTGAAGAGTCATGAGATAAAGGGGATAGAATTAAGACTGATTTTTATTTTCTTCTGGAGAAGAAAATCTCCAGATTTTCATATGTAATATGAAAACCTTTTTTCATACGTAATAATTACTTTTTTAATTGACATTGAGGGTTTTTATAATTTTGTATTTATTTATTTACTTTTTAATTGGAAAATGTTGTTTGAACATGCAGTCTTTGTTCACATTTACTAATGCTCCCATTTTATATTTATAATTTCCCCCACAAACAAGCATTTCTCCAGACACTGAGTTTATCTTTGCTGTTTCTTTTATTTATTTTTTTTTAGTGTAGGTTTTCGTTCGTTTTTTTCTCATTAGCCCAGTGTGCTTTGGTGTCCTGACCACGTCGCCTCCCAATTGCCTGTGCCATTGACTCACACTGATCTCCTGCACTCATCACACTGCCTCTCCTTTTAGGACTCAAGACGTCTTTGCAAAGTGCCCTCATTCTTGCCTCAGCTTTTCTTTCTGCTCTCACCACTCTCACCATCTGTCTGCTGCTTGCTTCATCAACCCCTTTGTATTCCTCTTTTCTCTTTCTGTCGGGCCCACCTGTCTGTCTCGTATCTATTTACAGTAAGTTCCCTACATACGAACCTTCAAGTTGCAAACTTTCAAAGATGTGAACGTGTGTTCCATCAACGTCAGGTGTGAGTGAAATTGCAGCTTGCCCTCGGTCCCCTATTGCTGACGACCCTTCAGCTCTACCATCTCCCACCTCCTCTCCCTCCTCCAGTCAGTAACTCTTCTTGCCTGTTCACTCCATGCCAGCCCCTGGATGCCAGCTGTTGTGCTGTACTACTGTACTTTTCAAGGTACTGTACTGTGAGATTAAAAATGATTTCTTTATGTTTTGTGTTTGCTTTTTATGTATTATTTGTGTGAAAATTTATGTATTATTTATGTATTATTTGTGTGAATAGCTGATTGTGTTAGTTGGGTACCTAGGCTAACTTGGTTGGACTTAAACGAATAGCTCTCAGAATGGAACTCGTTCATGGTTAGGGGACTTATTGTATATTCTCCATTTAGCTGGTAATCCTTGGTCTGATCATTTCAGCCTTTGATCTGGGCCTTCCCTGAAGCGTTGTTTCAGGTATTTTAAAACCAAGTTCCAACAACAAAAAGAATGAATTCAATTCTTTAATGGAAAAAAAAAGTCCCACCACACCCTGTCCTGAGAGGGGTGTGGAGTTTTCTGACTCGTGCCTTTTTCTTTAGGACCTAATCAGTTGTAGAAGGAACAGTTTAACCTCAGAAAAATAAAATACTAAAACAAAACATTAATTAGCATTTCCTCTATAAGATATATATATATATATTATCCCTGACTAACCAAAACAAGAGTTTGTGACAGAGCATTAATTTCCACCCCTGGGAATGAATCCTAAGAAGATCTCTGGCAAGTGTTAAAGAAGTATTTGAAACTAGGTTAATTGAAATATTGTTTGTAATAGTAAAAAAATAAGAAATATCTTAAATGCCCAGCAGTAGATGATTGGCTATGTACATTTGGACTCGTATATACTACTATAAAGTCATTGAATATGATTATTCTGTATTTATAGCAATAAATAAACTGGGTTGCAGACTGGAATGTATAAGAGGATCCCATTTCTGTAAAGTTATATATGTACGTCTGTATAGAGTCAGCAAAAGGAAGTCTCTTGATGATGAACTTTTTGGATGATTTTTAATTTTCTGTTTCTTTTGATTTCTTCTTTATACTTTTCTACATCGCTTGCATATTTTACAGTTAGCAAATTTTGTTTTTAAGCAAAGAAAAATCTTAGTTTTTTTCTTAGTAAATTACATAAATAACTTCAATTTTTGATTGTTTATTTTATATTTTCCTACTGTTTACAATGAAAACATCAAACATCCTTTGCCTGGCTTCTTATTATGAAATCTGTCATTCATATCAGAGATAAGTTATATTACAGTTTAAAGAATAATCATAAAATGGTTACCTGTGTACTTATAATTCAGCTTAAGAAAATTCATTCTTTGGAGCCCGTATGTGCCTCTAGTCAAGTCCTACTCCTTTTTCCAAAGAGGTAACGACTCCCAAATTTGTATTTCACATTCCCTTGCCTTATAGTTTTATGAGATACATATGTTCAGTTCATTATGCTACAACTTGGTGTTACTGTAATGCCCATTGATTCATATGCAATAAGTAAATAAGGGAATTGTGTCAATATACACAGGAGTCACATTGCTTATACAGTATTTTTACCCACATGTAAATGTGCATCACCAAGGAGCAGCAGCTGACACAGAGTACACTGACACAGCTGAATGCAGCAAGCTGTGAATCTCTGTTCCCGAAGCTCATCCACTCCAAGTTTTTCTCTTGGCTCACTTTGGCCTAATACCTTGTGTGGGAAGTGCTTGTTACACATGCCTTGATCATCAGGCATTTTGTCCAAAGGCAGCTTCCTCAACCTTTCTTAAACCTTCTCCTAAGAAGCTATCTTCCTCTTTTCTCATATTTTCAGTATTATTTATTTATTAAGAATGCAATGTATGTTGTGATTATACTAATGTGTTTATTAGGGGTTTTATTGGTTTTATTAATACTCTGTTTACAAAGTGATATAGCATTTTTTTTCATTTTTTCCATAGGAAAACAGTCCATAATCTGTTACTTTTAAAATTTTTTTAACATCTTTATTGGAGTATAATTGCTTTACAATGGTGTGTTAGTTTCTGCTTTATAACAAAGTGAATCAGCTATACATATACATATATCCCCGTATCTCTTCCCTCTTGCACCTCCCTCCCTCCCACCCTCCCTATCCCAACCCTTTAGGTGGTCACAAAGCACCGAGCTGATCTCCCTGTGCTATGCGGCTGCTTCCCACTAGCCATTGGTTTTACATTTGGTAAGGTATATATGTACATGCCACTCTCTCACTTTGTCCCAGCTTACCCTTCCCCCTCCCTGTGTCCTCAAGTCCATTCTCTAGTAGGTCTGCATCTTTATTTCCATCTTGCCCCTAGGTTCTTCATGACCATTTTTATTTTTTTAGATTCCATATATATGGGTTAGCATATGGTATTTGTTTTTCTCTTTCTGACTTACTTCGTTCTGTATGACAGACTGTGGGTCCATCCACCTCACTACAAATAACTCAATTTCGTTTCTTTTTATGGCTGAGTAATATTCCATTGTATGTATGTGCCACATCTTCTTTATCTATGCATCTGTCGATTAGATTGCTTCCATGTCCTGGCTATTGGAAATAGAGCTGCAATGAACATTGTGGTATATGACTCTTTTTGAATTATGGTTTTTCTCAGGGTATATGCCCAGTAGTGGGATTGCTGGGTTGTAGGTAGTTCTATGTTTAGTTTTTTAAGGAACCTCCATACTGTTCTCCATAGTGGCTGTATCAGTTTACATTCCCACCAACAGTGCAAGAGGGTTCCCTTTTCTCCACACCCTCTCCAGCATTTATTGTTCGTAGATTTTTTTTTTTTAAGGGAAATATTTTTATTTTGTATTTTTGTTTTTTTTTTTTTTTTAAACATCTTTATTGGGGTATAATTGCTTTACAATGGTGTGTTAGTTTCTGCTTTATAACAAAGTGAATCAGCTATACATATACATATGTTCCCATATGTCTTCCCTCTTGCGTCTCCCTCCCTCCCACTCTCCCCATCCCACACTTCCAGGCTGTCACAAAGCACCGAGCTAATATCCCTGTGCCTTGCGGCTGCTTCCCCCCAGCTATCTACCTTACTACGTTTGTTAGTGTGTATATGTCCATGACTCTCTCTCGCCCTGTCAAAACTCACCCTTCCCCCTCCCCATATCCTCAAGTCCGTTCTCCAGTAGGTCTGCGTCTTTATTCCTATCTTACCCCTAGGTTCTTCATGACATTTTTTTCCCTTAAATTCCATATATATGTGTTAGCATACGGTATTTGTCTTTTTCTTTCTGACTTACTTCACTCTGTATGACAGACTCTAGGTCTATCCATCTCATTACAAATAGCTCAATTTCATTTCTTTTTAAGGCTGAGTAATATTCCATTGTGTATATGTGCCACATCTTCTTTATCCATTCATCCGATGATGGGCGCTTAGGTTGTTTCCATGTCCTGGCTATTGTAAATAGAGCTGCAATGAACATTTTGGTACATGACTCTTTTTGAATTTTGGTTTTCTCAGGGTATATGCCAAGTAGTGGGATTGCTGGGTCATATGGTAATTCTATTTGTAGTTTTTTAAGGAACCTCCATACTGTTCTCCACAGTGGCTGAACCAATTCACATTCCCACCAGCAGTGCAAGAGTGTCCCCTTTTCTCCACACCCTCTCCAGCATTTATTGTTTCTAGATTTTTTGATGATGGCCATTCTGACTGGTGTGAGATGATATCTCATTGTAGTTTTGATTTGCATTTCTCTAATGATTAATGATGTTGAGCATTCTTTCATGTGTTTGTTGGCAATCTGTATATCTTCTTTGGAGAAATGTTTATTTAGGTCTTCTGCCCATTTTTGGATTAGGTTGTTTTTTTTTGATATTGAACTTCATGAGCTGCTTGTAAATTTTGGAGAATAATCCTTTGTCAGTTGCTTCATTTGCAAATATTTTCTCCCATTCTGAGGGTGGTCTTTTCGTCTTATTTATGGTTTCCTTTGCTGTGCAAAAGCTTTTAAGTCTTACTTTTAATGCATGGTTTTGTAGGATGAGAGAGGTTTTTTTTTAAATACATATATTACCTTAGATGAGAAACACCTATGTATTCCTAAACAATGCATTGTTTAATTTGCATTGTTTTGAATTTTGTACAAATGGAGTCATGTTCTTTGCATTCTTCTTCAATGTACAGTTTTTTAAATATTTTATTTGTGAGAGTAATCCATGTTAATGACTATAGCTGTGGCTCATTCATTTTCACTGCTGTATAGAATTTCATTGTACAAGCGTTCTAAAATTTATGTATTCTCCTGTCGACCAGAAACTAGTAGTTGCAGTTTCCTGCTGTTGTAAAAATAAAAATGTTGTTATAAATATATATATATATATATATATATATATATATTTTTTTTTTTTTTGCGGTACACAGGCCTCTCACTGTTGTGGCCTCTCCTGTCACGGAGCACAGGCTCCGGATGCACAGGCTCAGCAGCCATGGCTCATGGGCCCAGCTGCTCCGCGCCATGTGGGATCTTCCCAGACCGGGGCACGGACCTGTGTCCCCTGCATCGGCAGGCGGACTCTCAACCACTGCGCCACCAGGGAAGCCCGTTATAAATATTTTTGTACATGACTCCTTGGCATATGTGCAAAAATCTCTAGTGCATTCTACCTAGGGGAGGAAGGGCTGGGCTTAGAGTATGGACATCTTCATGTTTACGAGATAATGTGAAATGGATTTGCAAAGTGATTTTACGAATTCAAACTTCCATCATTAGCGTATGCAACTTCTCATGTATTCACGTCATTGCCAAGAGCTGAGTTGTTGCCAAATTGTTGTGGTTTTAATTTGTTTACAAATGTGTATATATTTCTTTCCTTGTCTACTCATTTTTTCCTCTGTGAAATGTCTGTTGATGTCTTTTGCCCATTGTTTTTCCATTGGGAGGTTTGTATTTTTCTTACAACAGGAGTGCCATATATTCTGGATACCACTCCTTTTTCAGTTATATCGTTACAACTATCCTCTTCCTTTTTGCAGCTTATCTTTTCACTTAATAGGGTCTTTTTATGAATGGCAATTCTTAGTTTAATATAGTTGAATTTATCATCTGTTCTTTTGTTGTTTGTGCTTTTTTTACTTGTTTAAGAACTCTTTCCATATTCAGGGTTATAAAGACGTTCTATATTTTCTCCTAAATTTAAAAAAATTTTGTCTATCACATTTAAACCTTCAAGCCATTTGCAATTGATTTTTGTGTATGATCTGAGTACAGGTCCAATTCCTTTCTTTCCCACATGGTTAACCAGTTGTCCCAATACTGTTATTGCATAGTCTGCCCTTTCTCCTACCAGTACAGACGCCATCTGTCAAGGATCACGGTTCCATGTATGCATGAATCTGCTTCTGGGCTCTCTGTTCTGTAATATCTGTCTTCTCTGCCATTATCAACTGTTTTGATTATTCCAGCATAGTATTGCTTTGGCAGCTGGTAGGGTGAGCCTTCCTTCCACGTTCCTCTTCAGGAGTATTGACTATTCTCAGCCTGTTGCTCATCCATATAATTTTAGAAGAAGTTTGTCAAGTTGTGCTCACACACACACACACACACACACACACCTGTTGAAATTTTTATTAGGATTGCAGTGAATTTATAAATCAGTTTGGGGAGAATGACATCATAACAATATTGAGTCTTACTATCCATGAACACAGTGGAGATCTCCATTTATTTCAATTTTTTCAAAAAGTTTTTCAATAATGTTTGAAATTTTTCCATACAGTTCTTACACATCTTTAGTTCATTCTATTTTTGAGGAACTCACTTTTTTTCTATTATAAATAGTATCTGTTTACAAAGTATATATTTCTGTTACTGATGGTTAATAGAAATGCAGTTGACTTATATAGTATATGTCTGGTAACTTTGCTCATTTCTCTTATTTGAATGTAGATTCTAAGGTTATCATGTTGTCTATAATCAATGATAATTTTATTTTTTTTCTAAACCTTACACTTATGATATCTTTTCACTATGTTACTAAACTGGCTAAAACCTCTGGGAACATGTTAAAGAGAAGTGGTGAGGGGGCATCCTTGTCTTCTTCCTGATTTTGAAGGGAAGGCTTTTAACATTTTATCGTTACATGTTGTTTTCAGCACCTGTAGCACCAAGTTTCTGTGTATTTTGGAGTACACTTTTCTCATACTTAATTGGAAAGAGCTCAACTCAAGGTTAGCCTTGGAGAAAGGGGCACGATTGCTTGCCTTAGTCTAGATTATTTAGGCTAACGTAGTGGAGAAAGAGGATCCTCTGTGTTGTTCACCCTCAGTTACTAGAGTTTGACATTGCGGTTGGGGGGCAAAGCCCAGATAATATTCTCTGTACTTGCATTTTCCTCTGAAACCTTGAGGGCAGGATTTGAGTAGTTCTGAGTCCCCAGCCAAAACCACCTTATAATGCAGTGGGTGGGGTATCAGAATTACACATCGTTGGGTCCCACCCCAGAGTTTATGACTTGAAAGGTCTAAGTTGGGGCCTGAGAATTTGCGTTTCTAAGAAGTTCCCGGGTGATGCGGATGCTGCTGGTTTTGGAATCACACTTTGAAAAACACTGTCCTAATACTGTCTCTTTAAAACATCCCAACACTGGGCAGAACAGAGACAAGGAAGCAAAATTATTAAAGTGCCTGAGAAGGAAGGAGGAAATCTCAAGAGAGTGACAGCAGCTACCATGAGTAGCACCCCTGGAGGATGACAGACGGCTACCTCCAAACATGGGAGAATGGAAGGAGAGGGAAATGCAGGAGGAAATGGGAGATTTGGGACAATGAACAATGGAAGGAACTCATGGGAAAGTATGAAGGGAGACCATGAATAAGCAAATACATCAGGTAGGGCTGATCATTCAGTCTGCATCCCACAAAGGACACTGAGGGGAACGATAAGAGACCTGTGTAACTTTGGGAAGGAGAAGTAACAGGATGGCCATTTAAGCCATGGTTCCTTGTAAAGATCTGTTCCACATAGAGACAGGCCTCTGCCTAGTAAGACAATAAGTGCTGTATAAAACAGAAAGCCAAGCCTCAGGAAATGAGACTTAATGCAAATTTCCTATTAAGCAGATAAACTGGATTTATTCTTTTTTTTTGATTTTTAGAATTTTATTTATTTTTTTATACAGCAGGTTCTTCTTAGTTATCCATTTTATACATATTAGTGTATATATGTCAATCCCAATCTCCCAATTCATCACACACTGAATTGGATTTATTCTTAAAGTGGAAAAGAAAAGGGGAAGTATTATAAGCAAACAAGGCTTAAAATCACGTTCATCACTTGAGGAGCTGCAATTTGTGCCAGAGACGCTTTGACTTGGGCTCAGGGCCTGCGAGGTGGCAGGAGTGGGACAGGGAGAGTCAGTCGAAGAAGAGGAGGTTGGGGCTGTGCCCTGCTGGAGGGAAGGCAATACCAGAGGTGCCAGAGAGAGCCAAAGGCTAACTCTACACGGAGAACTGGAATCATGTGGTGCTTTCGAATCTGGGTTTTTACTCATCAACAGTGTGAATAAGCAACTGATAAAAATAAGAAGGGCATGAGCTCTCCATTCCCCTTGCATACCTGCTGCCAGCCACCTCCCTGTCAAGGACTAGCTGGCTCTCTGGGGCACCATGTCTTAAAGCTGCCTCTGGCTTTGATAGTGTACAACATGTCAGAGCTGGAAAGATCTGAAGAGGTGATCCTCACTGGTCCAGCAGGGCCCAGACAGCAGGAGTGACTTGCCAAAATTCAACCAGAGTAACTGCATTCATTCATTTATTTTATTTTACAAATTCATCATTAGGACTGCTTGATTCAATTTATTGACATATTAAAACATAAAAATCAGTATCCCCATATTTACTGTATAAAAAAGCTTGCCTTGGATTTATGTAGTATCTTGCCTCTGGGTAAACTCAAGTAGCTTCATAGGTATAAGTGCATAGAAACCACTGAGAATTATATTCCTAGGAAGGGTTTTGGTGTTTTTTGTTTCCAATGTTTTCAACTTAATTTTAATGATAAAACTCAGCTTCTCAGACTGATACATCAGATCCCACCGGCTCACTGGGGCCCAGATTCTTCTTGCTATGATCACAGAGTGAATGGCAGTGAGGCCTTATGCCCAACGTCCAAAGAGAAACTGAAATAGTACCTATGTGTTAAAAGGGAACATTTCATACCTTTTATATTTTTAAGACATTAAGGGAAAAAATGCAAGCATTTTTAAAAAGCTATCAAAAAAGCCTTCTTAAACTAAATGTTTTTCAATTATTTAAAAGCTATGCCTTAAAAAATATTTTTAATCACTCTCCTTTAAAAAAAAAGATTTATTTATTTATTCATATGGCTGTGCTGGGTCTTTGTTGCGGCGCACGGGATATTCGTTGCAGCATGTGGGATCTTTTAGTAGCGGCATGTGAAATCTTTTTTTTTTTTTTTTTAGTTGTGTCATTCGGGATCTTTAGTTGCGGCGTGCGGGACCTTTAGTTGTGGCATGTGACCTCTTAGTTGCGGCATGTGAGATCTAGTTCCCTGACCAGGGATCGAACCCGGGCTCCCTGCATTGGGAGCTCAGAGTCTTTGCCACTGGACCACCAGGGGAGTCCCTAAATCATTCTCCTTTAATGTTATTTGAAATGTCAAAATAAATGTTATGATTTTTAAATTAAGAATATTAAATCTACTTTTGCAAATCACCACTTCTGTCATCCCCACTAACAAACAACAACAAAACCCATTGCTTTAACCTGCAGTTTTCTGTGGCCACTAGTGTTTCCTAGAGGCCCAGAGCCTGGTGGCCGCTGATTGACAGGCCCACAGAAGGGCTGTGCTGCCCCTGCGGGCTGCATCACTGCTGGGGCTCATACGAGGCCCAAACTGGGAGCTCCTAGGAAGGGTTTTGATCCCAAATTGGCTGCAAACAATTTTTAAGCAAGTTGCTTCATTGTTCTGTGATTCACTGAATCTTGTGAGATTCACTTTAAGTTCCAGGAAAGAAAAGTGCAGGGACTTCCCTGGCTGTCCAGTGGTTAAGACCTCACCTTCCAATGCAGGGGGTGCAGGTTCTATCCCTGGTCGGGGAGCTAAGATCCCACATGCCTTGGGGCCAAAAAACCAAAACATAAAACAGAAGCAGTATTGTAACAAATTCAATAAAGACTTTAAAAAATGGTCCCCATCAAAAAATCTTAAAAAAAAAAAGAAAAGTGCAATATAAATTCAAGATTATTCTTAGAATTGCAGGTTCCTCTAGTTGGACCTACACATCTCATGTCCACACTTGCCCTGGCACGATGTCCTCTCTGCTTCCCTTACACCTGATCATCTAGCCTTTTTCTGAAAATGTTTTCACTTTCACTTTGGGAGGCATTATTTCCATTGTTGACTAGCCCTACTTGTTGTAATGGGAAATTTTTCTTGGGCTGTGTTGGAAGCCTAGTGCATTGCTGTACAATTCTGAGGTTAGAAAATTCTTCCTCACATCACACCAAAATCTATCGCCATGGAATTTCTGCCTGTCTGTCCAGCCCTATTCTCCATACCCACCTAGAAAAAAATCTGAGACTTCTTTTAGCATCTCGAGTATCCAAACTATGTCCCAAGTAAGAGTTCTTTTCTCCAGGCAGACTCTCAGGGTTAGTTCCCACAATTGTTTCCTCCCCATGGCTTCATTTCCAAGCTTTCACTGTCCTGCTCTCCTTCTCTGAACATAGGCCAGCTTGTCTGGGTCCCCTTCTCTGAGACTGAGGTACACATACTTGGACACCATACTGCATACGAAGTCTAGGCCAAGGCTGAGACTGATAGGTCCCCCTGGTCCTTGCTAACGATACATTGCTTTTAGTAATCACCTGACCCTGAGGCTCATGTATTGTCTTTATGAGGCATCATAGACTCTTTTGTCTTTTTTTCTAACTATTTACAAATAGTGACTAAGCCAGTTTCATAAACACCTGTCTGAATTACTGAAATCATTTATTCCCTATCTGCCATTTTGACGACCATAGCACGGAAAGGTCAAGGATAATCTAGGATGACTTGCTCAGGGTGGCTC
The DNA here is from genome assembly GCF_008692025.1 of Phocoena sinus. Lineage (NCBI taxonomy): Eukaryota > Metazoa > Chordata > Mammalia > Artiodactyla > Phocoenidae > Phocoena > Phocoena sinus. The sequence continues at coordinate 76,887,501 of NC_045766.1, read as the reverse complement.
CTGACTATTTCACCTGTAGTTTCTAAGAGGTGCAAGACCTCCACTTGAAGTTGTCTTTCTCATTTCTCCCATGTGGTTGTTCCTCTTGACCAGATTCTGCCTGTTGTCCAGGACCTATATCAGTGCATTGTCTGCCCACATTTAGCTCCTCAACACTTGATCCTGTGTCATCGCCTCTTCTGGAAAACTCCAAGGTGACTTTTAGAAGTGCCTGCATTTTTGTTGTTTTGTATACTACTTCCTTATCCCTTTGTCCCTCTGGTCTCTGTGCCAGAGTCTGTCATTTGCTCTTTTAGGTTTGTTGATTCGACTTTATGACTCTGTTCTTTTTTTCTACCTACAATATCCATTTGAAGATCCTTTAATGGAGCATATCCATTTTACCCATTAAAGTCTTTATTTTGTACTGTCTTCTAAAAAAAGAGAAAAAAAGGAAACAAGCTTCCTTCTGAACCTCTCTAAAATATGCCATAGTAGCTTTAGGGTATCTTAAATGGGAGGGGAGTGGTGAACAAGCAGTTTCAAAGCTGGAAGAAAACCCAGTTCTCCAGCTTCTCATTTGTGTGTCTCAGACAAGAGCATGGAGACACAACCTTCTTATTCTTTCTTAGTTCAGAATGTTTATAAACCTCCAGGAGATAGTGGGGTGGGTGGGAGGTGGGGGTGCTGGGCTGGGCACATCAGGAACATCTAATGCCACATCTGAGTCCCAGCTCTAGCCCAACAGGGAGAGGTGTACCACTATTCAAGTAAGCTCTGTTGTCGTTCACTTTGTACTTGGACTGTATAGGAATGCTTTACGGTCTAGACTCTAATGGCTAAAATTTAGCCAAGTAAAATTTTTCTTGGCTGCTAAGGAGTCCTTGGAATGAAAATGGCCAAAAAAGACCATTTGCCCTAACAGGACACGTGGCAACGAGGCAGTAAGGCCAATTCCTTATTTGAAAGTGCCCATAGCACAGTATTTTTTCATTGACTGGACTGAGGGTCACACAAAAGCCCATGATAAACGACTTGCTTTTCTTCAGAGTCATTTATTAACCTCAGGAGTGTGGAATGCATCACCAAGAGACTAATCTGTGTCACTGAAAGGACATAAACCAGAGTTTTCTGGACCTGTAAGGGGGAGGGTAGAAGAAAGGAGGAAGTAGATTTATCCTTGCCTTTGCTACTTTCTCAAATATGGATGCTGCACCATCTAACAAATGGATAAAGAGCCTTGCCTGCACATATGAGTAAGGTGGGCCATATTATGATTACCTCTGCCTCCAGGTGGGAACAAAGGGCACAGCTGGACAGTTGGACTACGAATGAAGCATAAAATAACTTGTTAATTTATTTTCCACCAACACACTGGTGTGTGCACAGCCAAATGAGTGTGGTCATCTTTTAAGAAAAAGCCTTTTGAAAGGCTTTGTGCTTATTCCATGATGCTTCCGTTGCTCAAAAGATTGTTGGGGAACTGGGTAAAGGAAAACACACACATGCACACAAATGACAACCATCTACATCTACAACTCAGAATTAGATACTGTTAATATTTTGGCATATTTGCTTCCAACATTTTTGTTTATTTAAGAAATCTCTTTCTATTGTTTCTCATTAAAATGAAACATGGTTTATTATAGCAATTTCAAGTCATGTAGAAAAGAACAAATATTAAACGATTTTTTATAAACACCCGAAAGTTCATCATTAATATTTGGTGAACATTATTACAGGCATTTCTCTGTATTTCCCATTCTTTTGAATATCTTCAGTTTGGGCCAAGTTTCCACCTTTGAAGGAGGATTTGATTTTCAGAAATAGGCCCAAGTTGCCGGGAGCCAGCTAAGTCTGGTGAAGGTAATGATTAAGCTAAGTAACAAGATTGTGTTGCCAAGTCAGGTGTAATTGATTTTCTTGGCCAGCTTAGAAATTCGCTCTAAGAGGGGCACTCATATCAGAAGTGTTCTGAGCATCAAGGGCTGCTCTCTGAGGGGCTGTCTCTGAAGGACATGTGCCTGGGGTGGCAGAAGCCTAGGGAACCATAAACTCTGGAACCGAGCCAGGCTTGTGCCCTAACTTGAGGGCTGTGGCTTCGATCAGGTCCTTACCCTCGCAGAGCTTATGTTTGCTCATATTTAATGGGATGTTCCTAATGTCCACTTTTCGTGAGCTGTTACGAGAGTCAAATTAGGTAATGGACATGAAAGCTCTTTTGCAAACTGTCAAGCCCCATACAAATGTAAGGCACTATTACTTAAGTATGTTTGTCAAAATAATCTTGTTTCTTCGTGGGTGCACCTCTTACAAACACAGTCACTCCATGGCCACATCATCAAAGCATAAGTGGGTAGGACCATTCTCTTCCCTTTTGCTCTCCTCGGGCTGCAGGTTTATTATCCCTTCGAGGCTGCTTTGCCCTTGACCTTATGATCATTTTACCTGATTTTTCCAATACCCAAGCGTGGGCAAGGGAAATCAGAGAAGGCCAGTGGGACGCAGTTTCACACATCACCACTGGCATTTCTAGCTTTCAGCAGCCTGGGGTGGGGGGCAGGTGTGAATGATCTCAGTTTGGGGTGTCTATCTTGGAAGTTTAAAAGGATCTGATCGATTTACTAGTTACCTCAAAGTTCTTTTGACATTTGAAACTCATCAAATCATCTTTCACAGAACAAGGGAATCTGAGTTCCCATGATGCATTTAAAAAGGGAAGGAAGATTTAAAACTCCAGTTATCTCATCTAGAAAAATGGGAGTAAAACTGTACCATCCTAATAGGTGGTTGGGTGGGCTAAATTTCAGGTACTAGTACAGTCTGGCACATAAAGCGTGCTCAATAAATGTTAGCTGTTATTTTTGGTGTTATTATTAACACGAAGGCTGGAATCTATTGACTCTGTAAGTTAGAAAGATGTCAGTGTATATGTTATCAGTGACTTTTGATGCATGAAAGAGCGCCTCAGCAATAATGAGCTACTACTACTCATACATAATTTATAGATATAATTTCACCATTTGGAACGTCTGCTTTTTAATTTTTATTCATCATATATTCATTGAGTGTTTACTACATCTAAGGCATTGTGTGTCCACTGGCGATACAACAGAGAACCAAACAGCCCTCATCCCCATGAAGCTTACTGCATAGTGAAGGAGACAAGCAGTAAACAATTACGGAAATGAATATTCTATTAGAACTTAAGTGCAATGATGGGAAAGTATAATTCTATGATGTCATGTAGCTGAGTAGACCCAATCTTGTGTGGATGAATGGGGAATGGGTAGGGAAGATTCAGGGGAATTTTCCTTAAGTACATGACAGGTGTGCTGAGATCCAAATAATGAGCAGGACAGATGTAGCAAAGAGTGAGGAGAAGCAGATTCCCAGTGAAAGGAATGACAGATGCAAAGGCCCAGAGGCTGGAAAGAACAGGACATAGTCACATCTTGGAGTAGTGAGAATGATGGGTGTGGAGCAGAAAATGAGGTTGGGGGCAGGCGGTGACCGAAAAAGGCAGGGCTTTATAGACCATGATAACAGTTGTGGTCTTGACCCTCACAGCAAAGGAAGCCGTTGAAGTGACTTAAGCAAGAACATGAAATGACCAAATTCCTGTATTCAAAGATCACTCCCACTGCAAAAAGAAGCATGGATTGGAGGGGAGGGGAGCCCAAGTGAATGCACGGAGACAGTGTGAGAGGCCATCACAGCAAGCCACATGAGGGCTGATGGTAGCTTGACCTAGGTGATAGTGGTGAAGCTGGAAAGAAGTGGGAAGAATCAAGCGTTATTTAAGAAGCAAAAGTCTGTAGGATCTCTTGATGAATTGGATGGTAGGAGAGGGGAGGGTGAATAGTCTGTTCATTCAGCAAATATTTATTGCACCCGTATTAAATTCCAACATATGCTAAGTACTGAAGATTCAGCTATGAACAAGACAGGCAGGTCCCTGACCTCAGGGGGTTACAATCTAGGTTTGGCGCTTAGAGAGTTGATAATAAGTAAGTAAACAGATAAACAATTACATGCTTGCCTTTGCAAAGTACAATTCCGTGTTACAGAGTGTGTGACTACAGATAAGTGCTACGAATTCAAAATATACAGGGATGTCAGAGACTAGGTGAGGGCAACTTTTGATATATTAGTCGGGAAAGACATGTGAGGTCAGACCTGAAGGATGAGAAGGAGGCAGACAGAAGAAGAGCATTTCAGGTAGAGGTAACAGCAAGGCCAAAGAGCTCGGTGTGTTCCAGGAACAGGTAAGAGTCTAGGATGGCTGAATATAATGAGCAAAGGGGGGCTTCCCTGGTGGCGCAGGGGTTGGGAGTCCGCCTGCGGATGCAGGGGACGCGGGTTCGTGCCCCGGTCCGGGGGGATCCCACATGCCGCGGAGAGGCTGGGCCCGTGAGCCATGGCCGCTGAGCCTGCGCGTCCGGAGCCTGTGCTCCGCGGTGGGAGAGGCCGCAGCGGTGAGAGGCCCGCGTACCGCAAAAAAAAAAAAAAAAAAAATGAGCAAAGGGAGAATTGTACAAAATGGAGCTGGAGAAGCAGGTCATTTAGATTTAGATCATTTAGGAGAGGCAGATCCGTCCGTGTTTAAAAGATTACTCTAATTGCTATGTGAAAAATGGGGGGTGGGGAATGGATTATTTAGAAGGAAGCGTGAGAGCAGGGAGACCAGTTAGGAAGCTGTCATTCAGGAGATGGAAGATGATGGCTTGGACTAGGTGGGGTGTTGGTGAATCAGGGAGAGGTAGACGGATATGAGGTGGATAGTTGTGTTTCGTAGATAAATCGAACTGGCTTCACTTAAGATCCAAATGGCCCCTAAAGCAGTGGTGACATGATTCATTTGCAGAGGTTGACAGCCTGGTGTAACCTACCTATAGAAACAATATAGGGCTCATTTCCTGAGTCCAGGCAAGGATGGGGCTGCAAGAGTCCAAGCTCCAGAAGAGCAGGTTGTTGGCATTAGGGAAACCCAGCCTGGATCAGGGATCAGAGACTCAAACCCGGCACCAGGGTAACTGGGATCAGAGTTCACCAAGACTGGGGTCGCCAAAGTCACAGAGTGAAGGGGCAATCTGTTGCGCTAGGTCTCGACAGGAAGAGCTGCCTTCCTGGCACCAGAAGTGGGAACTGGTTCAAAACCTGGGTCAGGGCTGGGCCAACCATGGAGGTTAGAGTGGCAAAGCTGCCAGTTAAAGGTTAGAAGGATGGAGACGTGCCGCCTATCACACCAGTTTGATGAGACATTTGGAGGATGAGTCAGACATTTGAGATCTATTGTAGAATAGCACATAGTGTGATCTCAATGTTCTTTATTTCTTTGTGCTTTAGACAGGAGGAGTCCCTGCCTCACAGTCTTGGTTTGATCTAGAGCATAAGGCCTTTTGGAACCCTTGCTGGGAACATAATTGGCTTCATGATTCCATTCTGTTTCTCTGCCATTTCAACAGCATTTTGCACATAAGGTAAAATATTCAGAATTCTGTGACACGTTTCATTCCAGTGCTCCCATGCTGGTATATCTGCACGCACATAGGTGTATACACACGTTGTGTCAACCGTGATGAACACATGTGGCAGCTGGGGTGTGAGTAATGGCTACACTAAGGTGCATTAACCTGCAGGGTAACAAGCATCACCATGCTCTGAGTTACATATGAAGTTAAAGATAAGCAAAACTAATCTCAAGTAATAGAAAACAGAACAGTAGTTGGGGGTGTAATTGACTAGGAGGGGGGATGAGGGAGTCTTCCGGGGTGCTGGGAATGCTCTATGTCTTGATCTGATTGGTGGTTTCATGGATGTTATACATTTGTAAAAGTTCATCAAGTTGTACTTTTATGATTTGTGAACTTTGTTGTATGTTAGTTTTACTTCAGTAAAAATGCCTTTATAAAAGAAAGAAAAGTGACACCTGATTGATTCCAAGGCAGACGACAAATAAGGATAGTCCATTCTGGTGTCAATCACAAGGATCAGCAATTACCTCCTCCCAGAGCTTGCCTGCATCTGACTACTCCTTCCTGTTCTTCTCCCAATCTCAATCCCAGCCAATGTTAAATACCAAACAACACACAGAAAGTTTGGCAACTTATGACAATAAGCCAGAAGCCAGTGACGTGTCAGATAGTACTGATTATTTCCAACTAATCCAGTGTGACATAGACTGAAAATTTCTAGAGAAACACAGAGCAGCATCCCTGTTCGTCATCATCAGGGAATCACAGTTAACCACAAATGAATTAAATAAATCATAGAACATCAAGGACTTACAGCACTTTGAACTTGAGATCCAGGAAAGAAAAAAGAAGAAGAAAATTAACAAAATGACATTATTTTGTCTTAACTTTCAACTTTATTTACTATGTCCTTTTCTTGGAGATTATACGATGCACATTAGACTGTGTATAAATCCTGCAGTAAAGAGACATGTTTACTTTTATTTGACACTGTGTTTCCATATATATTTGACCAAGAACACTTTGCGAAATTCCACCTTAAGGCTATCATTCATTTTCTTTTCCCCTTACTGCCTTCCTTGGAGAATCATCACTTCTCACCATTTGGTGCTAAAGTCTTTCTTGTCCCAGCCCCAGCCCCAGCCTCTCCCTGCCCAGAGCAGATCTTCACCTGGATGGTCCACAATGGGGTAGAGTAAGGATCTACAGAGGTTTGGAGGAAGCTCTGAATTTATTAATCTCTCATTCAACAGATATTAAGAATGAACGCAATTGGTATGGAAGAGGCTCTAATTCTGCAGTTTTTATTAAGCCATTTAAACTCAAATCTTTTATTAAAGTTGTAGACTCTTTACTGATCTATTACAGCTAGAAAGACTGTAACAATAAAAACAACAACAAAAATCTCCAGTACACCAGTGAAGTCTTCTGGGGACAATCCACCCTAGGTTTAAATTCTTTCTCCATCATTTATTACAGTGTGACTTGGCCACATTGCTTCACATATCTGAGTGTCACAGAATTCATCCTGTGAGCGGGGAAAACATCTGTGGAGATCGTTGGGAGGGTTTAATGAACAGCTATGGCAGATACCTTTTACCTTTTACTCACGTCTCTCTTATTTGTCTATTAGCTCTCATCTTCTCCTACTTCCTTTGAGATCCCATTAAGCTAGCACATTCTCCACACAAAATACCTGCATCCACATCTATTAAGCCCCTTCCTCCTGACCCAGGCACATCAACTAAGAATTCTACCAGCAAAGGAGAACTTTCTTTCAGGTTTGAGGTGGGGTTGGTCTTCTTCTGGGATAGCCTCTAAAAGACAACAGCATTATTTTTCAGAGTAGATTCTACAAAGTGAGATAATGGGGACTGGAAGAGGCCCTCAGGAGTGTCCATTCCCAGCTGGGGGTAAAGACAATTCACTTTGTCTTGACCCTTCATGTTCTCATTTGCTAAGTATTTCCCAGGGTCCCCTCCAGCTCTGATAGCCTAGGGGCAGAGAGTGTGTGCATAACGTGCCTGGCAGCTTGCCCGCACGACTTGCCATGAGAGGTTCAGGAAGCAGGGAGGATGTCTTTCTAAAGGCACCTAAATGACCCTGAGGCCATGTCAGTATGGCTACGTTAAAGTAACATGTCCTTATACCTATGAGGGACACCAGCAATCTGGAGGAGTGGCTTAGAATGGTCCAGTGGAAGAACATTGAAAGAGGAATGCGAAATCTGGCTCCAGCTGAGGCTTTGTCAGTTACCAGTTATGTAATATTGGGCAAATAAGTTGCTTAATCCCCGTGAACCTCAAGTAATTTTGCTTTTGCTGTTGTTTGTTTTCAGCATCATGGGACCAACACTAGTAATCTCTTCCCTATTTAGCTCACAGGGATGTTAATACTCCTCCATCTTTTCTTCTTTTGTCTATTCATATTTTCAGAACAAATTAGTTTCACTGTACATTCTGTTCTGTAAATTTGTTTTTTAAATTTATTTAACAGCATATCATAAGTATTGTCCCATGTCTTTAGGTAGTTTTACCGTGTGTTTTTTAGGACTGCACAGTCTTCTGTTGTGAGACTGTACCATCTTTGCATGCCAGTCCTCACTTGTTGGGCATGGAATTCCATTATTTGCTGTTATGAATAGTGTTGCCAGATGCAGAGAAAAGGAAGGAATCTGAGCTCCTCAGATTGAGGTCACACCTCTTGTGCTCTACTTACATAGACCCCTCTGTCTCTGGCTGGAATCAAGACCCTGAAAACCCGAGGGACTGAAGGGCTGGTAACTTTGAAGAGGGGAAGGGTCTGAGTAGAACAGAGCCAGAGCTGTGTCTGTTTATTGGGGACTAACACTTTTACATGTGCTAAAACAGCAACACTGTGAGGTAAAGGTTATCCCCTAAGAAGAGAACCACCACTGTGCCACCCCCTCCTGTGCTTCCTGTCCCCACCTTCCATCCCCCAACACCCCACTCCTTTCAAATACATCCCTCAGATACTCTCTGATTTACCTTTTCCGCGATTCTCAACCGCATATTTAGCATTTTATTATGAATGACTTAACCCTCAGATTCTTAGGGTTACCACAGTTGATTTACACAGCCCTGCCTGCGTGCAATCACGTCCCTACAAGATAGACAAACTCCTTGAGCTTAAATTTTCATGATCCCACAACACTATAAAGATACTCTATACTAAGTGTATATTTTATGGTAAACAGTCTTAAATTTTAAATGTACATTTTTAAGTCCGCTAAACACTTCTTACCAGTCTCCATACTTTTCCCTCCCACTCCACCCTACCCTCAAAATCAGGACACACACTAGAAGCAAAATTTTTTACTTTCTTACTGGATTGTGTATATGGATTTTATTTGCATTTCTATTAAGATGAGTTTCCTTATTTAATAACAGCTGGAGCAGTGGCAGGGTCTGTGGGAGTCTCTGCTCTTCTCTGCCACTAAGCAGTCCATGACTGAAGTGAGGGAATGAGCCACAAGACCTCTAATATCCTTTCCAAATTTAAAATTCCGTATCATTTGGACAAAACATGTAAATGTTCCAGTGGGATGGATCTTTCTGTCGACAAAAACAAATTAGCCAACAGTCAATCTAAGAAAGAAATAGAAAATTTTATTCAAGCCAAACTGAGGATTATAACCTGGGAGTCAGTCTCTCAGAGGGCTCTGAGAACTGTTCTGAAGAAGTAAGGGGTGAGGTCAGAATATATGTGCTTTTGATGAGGAGGGTATATGCAACCAAGCATACGTCTTGGTAGAAGGTTGCTGCTGGTCATGAGGAACAGACATCTTAGTTAACGGTTTTAGTGCTTTTCTAAGTATGGGAAGATGCAAGAATCCAGGCTCATAAAAAATTTCTCCTGAAAATATCTATCTGAGAGCCAGTTCTGTAAGTTTTCCCAGGGCACAGTCCCTCATCCTGATCTTTTGCTCTGAGTTCCTTTTAGGATGTATTGGAGGTCAGCGACTGCAGTGGCGAATGACTTGATTCGTATAGAACAAGAGGTCAGGCAACATTACTTTATAATCCCTTCCCTTTCAGACTTAATTTCGACCAAGATTTGGGAGGCATTTCGCGACCAATTTGTTCCAGGGCACTAGGAATGCTCATTCCCAGGTCAGGTGAGGATTTTGTTGTTAGGCCACTCGATGTGCTGTTATTGGACTAGGCCCCGTTAACAGTAGCCAGAAGCCTCTGGATTGCCTGCCTTATTAGTCTCTCATGGTCCAGGAAATGCTTCCCTCTTGTTGCTTCTTCCCGTATCTGGAGTTACACTGTTAAAATCATTGATCTTATAGGACTATATATTTGGTCAATTGTTTGTTGTTAATTTTATTGGAGGCTCAGTCACACATTTGGTAATGCAAGAAACAGTAATCTTATAAAATAGGCAGAATACAAGTAATATAGCTAGTAACATTAATAAGGTCATAAATAAGTATTTAAGCTAAGAACTTCCATTAGGTGCGGCCCAGTATCTTCCCAGGTCAGCTGACCAGTCTGCACCAACTGATATCTTCAAGGAGATAATACGTTGGCATTTGTGCATAACATTCACCAAAGATGTCTGCACATGCAAGTCATTGTGACGTTACATTGTGACCTGTAAGGTCAGCCTTAGGGGACTGAGAAAGGAATGTTATCTTCTGGGGAGCTACAGGGCTGGCACCAGAAGAAGAAAACTTAACTTTTATAGCTGAGCAGGTATTTCTGCCATTGGGGAGGTCTAGTTAAGACATAATGCACAATAGAGAGGAGAGGGGAGGCCAAAATGGGCAGAGAAAATTTTTATGTTTACATTTTTCTTGTCATGCCTTAAAATATGAATTATTTCATCATGTCCATTGTTTTATTTTCTTTTGTAAAAAGTTTGTACACTAAAAAATTTTTGAAAACCTTCCATTCCTTACCTAAGTAAGCTCTATGGAGTGACAGACATTCACATCCTACTCCTAGCACTGCTAGGGGCTGGCCATGTGACCTTGGCAAGCTGCCTCCCCTCTCTGAGCCTCAGTTTACCCTTTTGTAAATGGGAGATTTAAGCTAAAAGTATTCCGAGATGACTTCTGGCCCAGGCATTACTGGATTCTAATTACGTATTCATTCTGCTTAGAGTATGTCGCTGATCTTAAGTTATCAATAACCCCTGGTGGAGCTAGGACCCTGGGCCGGGATGCTCCGAGCCCAGTAGAGGCGCGCAGGGGCGGCCCTTCGGAGGAATGGCCCGCCTGGACCAGGAAGGCTCAAAGGCAGCATCCCGCGCCGTGGAGCCGGCGCCCAAGGCCAGAGGGCCCCTCCTCTAGCCCCACGCATCACAAGTCAAAACAATCTCTCTTCCCTGCTGACGCCACGGCCGGGTTGGGGCTGAAAATCGATCTTCAATCTTTCTGCTCCAGCACAGCCAGCCCCGCGGCGGATGTGGGCATGGACGCACAGGCGGAAAGGCCGGCTGGCTGCTGACGGCGGAGAAAGGAGCCCGCGTCCGGGGGGAGCCCTTCTCTCCCCACACGGCGCCCCTAGCCGCAGGACGGTGGCTGAGTCCCCAGGAGATGGGCGGTGGGTAGGAAGGAGGAGGGAGACCCTCTCATCCACGAGCCGAGGGGAGGGGACGGGAAGAGTGGCCACTTCTAAGCCCAGCAGTCACTGAGGCTCCGCCTGCATAGAAAGGTCCTCGCGACCCACGAAACCCGCGCTGCTCAACTCCGGCCCACTTACAGATGAAAAGACCAACGCCCAGAAAAGGGCAGCAGCTGGTCCCAAGGGGCAGTGGCAAAGCCGAGCCTAGAACCACGGTCTCCTCCACCAGGTTTCTTCAGCCCGAGGGCCTTCTCTTGGTTTCTTCACTAGCAGGCTTCCAAGTTGTTGCGTTGACCTGTCAGATTGTTGGGTTTGCACATTGGGAACCTGAAACCCATCCCTCCCTGTGGAATCTACAGCAGTCTTTCCTTGCTTGTTCCGCTTGCCCTCAGTTCAGACTTTCTGCAGCTTTCTGAATGTCACCATCTGGCCTGTGTCACCTTAGAGATGTCAGCAAATGTTTTGATCATGATCCCATGTAAGAGTGTGTCACACAGCTAATCTCATCCACCCTGTGGACAGCATGCTAACTGCATCTGGGAGGGTTCCGTTTCTCTAATCTAGCTGTCAGGTGACGTGCCTGGCTTTCTGAAGCAGTCCTGTCTCATCGTCATACGCTTGCTGTTTGAAGGCAGCCATGCCGCAGGTGAGCTAAACCAGGTGTGTTCTAGGACCAGAGGGAGATGGCACACTGACAGTTCTGCTCAGTTCAAGTGGGGCATCACTATCCTCATCATATGAAGCACTAAGTTTCTTGAGCATTTACTATGTGCTAGGCTCTCTGCCAAGTTCTTACAAGTATTTTAATATAAGCAAACCTGCTATTGTTATTCCTGTATTGTTATACAGATGAGGAAACAAAGTCACAGAAATTAAACAACTTGCCCCAAGTCACCAACTAGTGGTTGTCGAAGCAGAGATTTGAACCCCAGGTTCATCCAGAGCCCGTACCTTCAAAGGTTATGCCCTGTTGCCGCTCGTGATGGAATAAACATTTTGTTGTAAGGGAAAGGATACTACATGAGGAATGAGGAAACAAGCCTTCTATTCTAGCTCTACCTCTGTGGGCAAGTCACATAACCTTTTTTTCAGGTACGTGAAACCCCTGAGACATTTAGAATCATGTGCAGATGTGCATTTTTCTGGGACGAGCCGCCATAGTTCTCATCAGCTGAATCTCAGCTAGATTCATATACCCTCTCTGCCTCCCCCCTGCCCCAGAATACTATATATGTATAAGAACTCTCTGAACTATCTTAGCTTTTATACACTTTTTCATGTCAGTCTTCTCTATATTCTCTTCTAACATTTTAGATAATGATGCAATAGCAGCTTCAGACTCCAGGACCTTTCTCTGGTTTAGGGGTGTGAAGGGCTCCTGGCTGCACGCTGTTCTTTCAAGCACACCCGCATGTCCAGATAGCGATCGCAGGAAAGACGACGTTGGAATAAGATCACCAAATTAATCCTCCACCTCCTTGCAACACCTCAGCATTTTTACTTTAGCCTGTTGTATTCTTTACTTGCAGTCAGACTGTACGTTTATATAGAGGTCCCAAGATTTCAGAATCCTTTTTTTACTCTACTATAAAAAAAATTCTAGTGGTAGAGCCTCCAGCATACTTGGGGTAAAGCATCCATTCATTAGTGAGCATCTGCTGTGTCCTGAGCATACATCCGTGAACAAGATAGACCAGACTCCCGACTGCATGGAGACTCAGAGGGACTCTGGCAGGGAAGTGTTAGAAAGATGCACAGAGCACCGGAGAGTGGGGCCTGGGGAATCAGGAGGGGCCTGCTTAAGAACTGGTGTTTGAGCCAGTCCCTAAGGATGAGGAGGAATGGATTTAGCAAGAGGTGGAGATCATAGGGGTGGAAGAGCATTCCAAGCAGAGGGAACAGCTTGTGGGAAGGGCCTAAAACAATAAAGAACCTGACCTGTTGGAGGAACTGAAGGGATGGGCAGGCTGGAGCACAGAAAGAGGGAGAGCAAGGTAGGCTCTCCCTGCACCTATGGATGAGGCTGCTGAGGAGGTAGAGCCAGTGTATGCAGGGCTTTCAGAGTCAAGAAACATGGGTCCCAATGCCAGCTGTGACATGCCACCTGTGATGCTTACTGGCTGTGTGATATTGGCAAGGCAGGTAACATCTCTGAGCTTTCATCTCCTAAACTTAAACATGAGAGCTTTGAACTAGGTGGGGTTTTTTTTGTTTTTTGTTTTTAGGTTTTTGCGGTACATGGGCCTCTCACTGTTGTGGCCTCTCCAGTAGCGGAGCACAGCCTCCGGACGCGCAGGCTCAGCGGCCATGGCTCATGGGTCCAGCCGCTCCGCGGCATGTGGGATCCTCCCGGACCGGGGCACGAACCCGTGTCCCCTGCATCGGCAGGCGGACCTCTCAACCACTGCGCCACCAGGGAAGCCCTGAACTAGGTGGTTTTTAAAGTCCTCTCTGTTTCCCCTATCCTGTGATTTTGTGACTTTGAAAAAAGTGAAGTGGTTAGTGAAAAAGAGAAAAATGGCCCCTGATAGCCAGGAGCAGGGTTGTACTGTCAGTGAGGCCCTGGTGTTCTCCTGTTGAACATAAGCAATTTCATAGAACATCACTATCAAACACGGCCACTCTTTGACCATGATAAATAAAGACGAAAATAAGGCCACTCCACAATCACATCCGAACATGGACAAAAGCACATTAACATTGTCACCACTCCACAGTCACACCTGAACACACACACACACACACACAAAATTAACACTGTCCAAACCTCAAAAATGACCAAACATCCCCTCATCCTGGCTCAGATGACTGCTGCTTCTTTACCGATTACAGCTTCTGCATCACTTTAGTCTTCCTTCTAGACAAGATTTACTAAGATACCCAATCACAGAATGACCCCTGCTTCCTGACAGCATGCAAAGCTCTGCTTCCTTAAACCCTCCCCAGAATCACCGTGCACAAGCCCCAACCCCGTAAGTCCTTTCTAAGTCTACTTCTCTGCAGTGAGTAATGAACCCTCTTGTCCAACCACAGGGGTGTTCCTCAAGCAGAGTGGGACTAGGGCCACTACAGCAAGCAGCGCCTTTTGCATTTTGCACCCTCGCTGTCTGTCTCTGCGTCCTCACCCTAGTTCCAGCCCCGTCCTAGTGTTCCTTGGCCAAAGGGCATCCGCTGCTGATGCTCACCCAGCTCTGGGCCGCAGGGTGTTAGGGAGTGGAGCCTTGAAGTGGTGGGGCAGGGGAGTGAGGAAGGGAAATGCAAGATGACGACTTCACACAGGAATTTGCTCCCATCCAGCGATGAGGGAGCGGAATTAAGACTACCTCCAGAGTGAACATTTCTTCCCTCACTTGAAGCCCTGGGCTTTTTCCTTTGGGCCTACACCCCACCCAGATTATGCCTGGGCTACTTGGGAGGTAGCCGTACTTCTGTTGTACTTCTGTACAGCCACACCACTTCAATCATACCCTCCCTCAGAGTCGTCTTCGCAGGAAGGTCACTGGCTGCCAGAGAACTGACTCATTTGCCAGTGTTGAAGGGGCAGAAAGCGCTGCTGCTGGTGATTCAGCTTGGACTTCCCATTCTTAGCTAAAGTTTTTTCACTGGCGGGAGAGTCTCACCGCACAACCCACTCTATTCTGTTCATGTGAATGAATGGTAAACAGACACCACGCCTGGTGCCTTCTGAATCAGATGGCAACCAAGGGGAAGAAGTGACCTGTCTGGCCACAAAACCGACTGTTGGACTCACTCCTCTGAGAAAGCTAGTGGAGTCAGCTCCTTCTTACCTGCAGAAACCAGTGCTCTCACCGGCACGTAACTATTTCCAAAGCTGTCAGTATACAGTCATGGCAAAAGTAGAGTTTTCTCTGTGTTCAGTTTAATGCAGGGGTCAACAGACTTTCTCTGTAAAGGACCAAACAGTTAACATTTTAGGCTTTGTGGGCCAAACAGTCTCTGTCAT
This sequence comes from Phocoena sinus, assembly GCF_008692025.1. NCBI lineage: Eukaryota > Metazoa > Chordata > Mammalia > Artiodactyla > Phocoenidae > Phocoena > Phocoena sinus. The sequence goes on along the minus strand of NC_045766.1, from coordinate 76,872,487 downwards.
CACTACTCAAATCTGCCCTTCTAGCCCGAAAGCAACCATAGATAATATGCAAATGAATAGGCATGCCTGTATTTCAGTAAAACTATCTACAGAAACAGGTGGACCAGATTCGGCCCACTGGCTTGGTTTGCTGACCCCTGGTCAAATGTAATCCATACATGGGCACAGCTGAATAAGAAAGGAATAGTGTATCCTTACATGTAACTTTTAAAAGAGCCTTATTTTTCATCAGAAAGATTGGAAGAAGACTTTTTTTTTAAAGTTTAGAAACTTCCAGAAGACAAAGGAAAGAAAAGAGGGAGAGAAGAGAGAAGAAAGCAAAAATAAGAGAATAGGATTTTATTTCAAGAAACGAATGGGGACCTGAGATGGGGAAAGCTCTTTTAAGGCCTCTGGTGGCTGCTTCTTACCCCGGCCAGCTCTGCAGGAGCCCCTCACTGGCTCAGGGGCAGGCAGAGAGGCACTAAGAATGCACTGGATGGCCAGGGATTGCAGAGTATTCAGGACTGTTCCAGCTCCTGAGGAAGAGGCCTTTCTGAGCCCTTGGAAGGACTCCCAAAGAGCAGAAGAGACTGGTGGTGCTGAACAGAGGGGATTCGTGAAGGTGACTTCTAATGGCCCCATGTAAACAGGGTCCCAGACATTCCCGGGCTTCTGGGGCTAATGCACTGGCTGTGAGGAATATTCCCTCAAATTTTGCAAATCTGAAAATGGTTAATGATGAAAGATTTAAGTTTAAAAGTAGAGGTCCCAAGATTCTGCCAGGGAAAGAAGAGAATGGTAACCAGATAGGTAAATACCCTCCATTTCTCTGGGAGAAAAGGCAAGAAGTGGCTGGTCTATGGTAAATGGGCATTTTCTGTAGTTCACAGAACATGCATACTGATTATAGATTCAGAAAGTTACCCTAGCAATGGAGCAATGATTTCTGAACTGTGTTTCCTGGAAAACTAGTGTCATAAAATGTTAGCAATTATTGCATGAGAAAAATTTCAAGGAATCTGAAGAATGACTTGACATTGACAGGAAACTGTTGTGTTCCTGGGCATTTCTGTTTTGCTAGGTTATGCTCAAGGGTGTGGGGGAGGGAGAGTCATAGTATTAGGGAAAAAAAAAAACACGTTTATTTTGAAGATCATTTTTAGGAAACAGATTTTTCAGGGCCAAGACCATACTACTAACCCGAGCTAGTGCAGTGTTTCTCAAAATTGAGTGTACGTTAGATTCATCCAGAGGGCTTGTTAAAACATAGGTTACTTGGTCCCACCCCCAGAATTTCTAATTCAGTAGGTTGGGGTAGGACCAAGAACTCGCATTTCTAACAAGTTCCCAGGTACTGCTGCTGATCCAGGGACCTCACTTTGCCCTGTTCCCAGCCTGAAAGATATGAGGCTCTTTATACCGTCACATTTCTATCTGAGGGGTACCACATTACAGAAAATCAATTGGTTGGGTTTCCACCATGTGTGAGGGTGTGTTGGATAATCCAGCTTCAAAGTCAGGCTTATAGAAACATCCATGGGATTTATTTGGGGAAAAGGCTTATTACTTTGAGACAGGCTTCCTCCAGAACAGCTGCAGACGTCATTAGCAATGGAGCATCTTCTCATAGGGGCAATGGAAGGGGGCATATTGCAGGATTTATTTTTTAAATGATGGCTCACGATTCTCCTGTGCTAAGCTGGAGAGGCCAGTTGATAAATCCTTAAATTTTTCACTGACATTTTCTGACAGGGAGACATGGTCCTTCAAAAATGGGAACAAAATCCAAAATGAATTTAACAGGGGGCTATAGTTCTTCAGTAATAAAATGCAAATTCAACAATTGCACTGTGATATATTAGGGGATTTAAAAAATACAAATATAAGTTCAGATAGGACTGTTCAAGCAAATGTATATTAGAAAAATGAAGAGGACCTAAATGACCAGAATGTGGCTGTGAGTCAGCCAAATTACGGAGTTACGGGCAAAAGGCAACAAGACACAGTCACGGAAGGGCTGGGACATGATGCCCCCCACCTTAGGTCAGTCTCAAACATGGTACCAGTTTTTGTTAGCATACTCTAAAAAATGACATAAAGGAGTTAGAGAAAGTCCATGGGATATTAGCATGTACCTCTAGAAAATATGAAATAGCCCTAAGCAGAAACGTTTGAAAGAACTTTGGGTTGTTAAGCCTGGAAAAAAATGAAGACCACTCTATTCTACCTTTAAATGAATGAGAGTTTTCTGACTCTGGTCTTTCATTGCAGTGGTAAAGTAAGCAAGAGGAAATGGCCCTAATTTTTAAAATATTGGGTTGGCCAAAAAGTGCATTCAGGTTTTTCCGTAAGATGTTATGGAGAAACCTGAAAGAACTTTTTGGCCAACCCAATATATGTGATTTTCACTAACTTTGAGGAAAACAATGTTCTTTAAAACAGCATGATTAAAACACTGGGGCATGTCATTTTGACCTTGCAAATGTGCAAGAAGCTAATAGCAGTTATCCTTTTTTTTTTTTTTTTTTCTTTTTGCGGTACGCGGGCCTCTCACTGTTAGGGCCTCTCCCGTTGCGGAGCACAGGCTCCGGACGCGCAGGCTCAGCGGCCATGGCTCACGGGCCCAGCCGCTCCGCGGCACGTGGGATCTTCCCGGACCGGGGCACGAACCCGTGTCTACTGCGTCGGCAGGCGGACGCTCAACCACTGCGCCACCAGGGAAGCCCAGCAGTTATCCATTTTAAGTGCCTTTAGAAGTTCATAGAGCTCTTGCATTATTCCCGAACAGTCCTAGAGCAAACTTGAAGGAAAGAATTGCCATGTCATTGAAACAGGCCAAATGCCCATCGGCGGAAAAGTGCATGCATAAAGTGTGATATACTCACACAGTGGACTATTATACAGCAATCAAATGATGAACTATAGTAAAACAGAGTAACATAGGCAAATCTTATTAATATAATATCAAGTGAAAAATAGTCTCGAAAGATTACAGCATGATACACTTGTATAAAGTTTAAAACAACTAAAATTTTTAAAAATACTTTTTAGGAATACAGGTAGATACAATATATCTATATAAAAGGAAAGCAAGAGATGACTACAATCAAAAAGACTGGTAATACCAAGGGTGGGCAAGGATGGATTAATGGAAATTCTTATATACTGCTGATGGGAAGATAAACTAGTTACAACCATGTAAAAAACTCTTTGGCAGTATCTACTGGAGCTAAACATACACAAATTCTACGACCAGCATTTGCACTTCGAGGTAGGTACTCAACATATTTCACCAAAAGACATGTTCAAGAATGTTCATAGGGCTTCCCTGGTGGCGCAGTGGTTGAGAGTCCGCCTGCCGATGCAGGGGACACGGTTCGTGCCCCGGTCCGGGAGGATCCCACATGCCGCGGAGCGGCTGGGCCCGTGAGCCATGGCCGCTGAGCCTGTGCTCCGCAACGGGAGAGGCCACAGCAGTGAGAGGCTCACGTACCGCAAAAAATAATAATAACTTAGAAATAGAGAAATAAAAGTGGGCGAAGTTGGTCAAAAGGTACAATCTTCTAGTTATAAAATAAATAAGTCATGGGGATGTAATGTACATCATGGTGACTATAGTTAATAATACTGTATTGTATATTTGAAAGTTGCTAAGAACGTAGATCTTAAAAGTTTCATCCCAAGAAAAAAAAGCTTGTGACTATGTACGGTGTTAACTAAACTTATTGTGTGATCATTTCACAATATATACAAATGTCGAATCATTATGTTGTAAACCTGAAACTAATATAATATTATATGTCAATTATATCTCAATTAAAAAAGAAATAATATTCCTAGAAAATACTAGAGAATCAATGAACAGTAAAGCTAATTTAAATGGTAAAAGAACTCAGTAAGGTATCAGGATATATAATTAACATACAAAACTCAATAGCTTTCATAGACACAAACAATGACCAGCTAGAGGAGATAATGGTAAGAAAGCCCCATTTATAATAATAACAAAGGTGATTAAATACTTAGGAATAAACTTGACAAAAATGTGCAAAACCTAAAAGATGAAACACTCTCGAAAGACACAAAGTTAGACTTGAACAAAAGGAAAGGAATTTCTGTTCTTAGGAAGATTCCTCATCATAAAGATGTAACACAATTCCAATAAAAATATCTAGGGACCTAGACAAGTTCATGCTCAAGTTCATAAGGAAAAAGAAACCTGCAGGAATAGCCAGGAACACACTAAGAAATGAAAGCTACAAAGGTGGACTAGTCCACCAGGTATTAAACCATACTATAAGTTCCCATAATGAAAACAGGGTGCTACTGCCACAAGAATAGATGTACACACCAGTAGAATAGAATAGAAAGACCTGAAGTAGATCTGGGTAAATATGGAAATAATAAACGTGGCATCTTAAATCATGGAAGCAAAGATGGGCTTTTTAATAAACGTTGCTGGCACAACGAGGCAGCCACTGGGAAAAAAGATAAAATTAGATCCATACCTCACACCATACACAAAAGTAAACTCCACACTGATCAGGAAACTAAATGTAAAAAAAAAAAAGATAGAAAATAATTTAATAAGCTAGAAAGTATGGTGAGTTCCTCTATAAACTCAGTGTAAGGAAAAGCTTTCTAACACTGACTCAAAATCCAGTGGCAATAAAAGAAATAATTCATAAATTTGACTACATAATAATGTTTTTAAAAATTGCATAGTAAGGTAAAGTCAAAGAAGAGCTGCCAAATTAGAAGAAAACGTTTACAGCATGTATCACAGATAAAGGGCTAATCCATAATATATAAAGAAGTCTTAAAATTTGAGGGGAAAAGGACCAAAACTCTGATGAAAAAATGGGAAAGATATAAGAACAGAAAAAATTTTAATAATAATAATAAAGAAATTAAAAAGGACCAGGCATGGGCCAATGATAAAGATATGTCACCAACCAAGGATTATGATTAATCCAATTTTGTGCACCTGAGGTCCATTAAAACTACGAGAATTCCCAAAATAGATTTTAGGCTATAATGGAAAGTAAGTTTAATCTTCTGAAGACCTAAAATAATACTAAAACACACTAGGGTGCTCTGACAAATCAGAAAAAAAAGAAAAAAGAAAATGACTTCCTTTTCATCACCAAACCTCACACAGTTTTTTCAATGAGTTCTGAGCTCCAATTCCTACTATGATAAAATTGGCCACCACAGTCCAAACATCAGTGTGTCAGAAGCCTTCAGTGTGAACCAGATAAACTTCCCAGGTCCCTTTTACCTCTAAAATTCTGTATTTTAAACTAATGACCTGGTGTCCCAAATGGTCTGTTTAAATCCACCCACTCAGTTAATGAGGCAAAAATGACTTCCCCAGGCCCCTTCCTCCTAATTACACAGGGAGTTTCACCTGGGGACACAATTGCCTGCAGCAAAACTCTAGATTTAGGCATTTGTTTGTTTGTGTGTGTGTTTATATCCCTATCACTGTTTATAAAAATGAAAGATTTAACATGGTGAGGAAATTGGAGTGAAATAAGAGCAGTAAGAAATAAAAAAGTAATACTATAAGTAATATTAGAACACAAAAATGCACACTTTTGGTTTCTATCTTAGCTAGAGCTGGGCCACAAATTTGGCTTGCAGCTTCCTAACAGTTGGAGCAGAGGTGGAAACAGGAGGAGATAAAAGATTCACAATGCCTATAAAGTAATTTGGGCAGTTTTTCCAAAGACCAGGATTCTACTTACTTAGAGATGTGTCCCAGTGGTATGCTGCAATAGGTTCTACCAGTTCACAAGAAGCAATGGTTAAATATCAAGGATTTTTTGCAAGTTGGCTGTTAAACCATTGGTAGCTTGAAATTAGCCATGGTGGGAATATTCAGCAGACACTACAAGTCAGGGCATTTGGGGGTTTGTTTGTTTTTGTTTTTTCTTTTTGCCTTCAGAGAGCTGGTTTGCCAGCACTCCACTGCATGTTCCAATGGTCCTTGTAGGGGGACACAATGCAAGGCCAGAAGAGCTACAAGTAGGAGAGAGAAGGGCTCAGTGTGCAAACTTATTGAGTATAGCAGAAACTCCCTCAGGAGAAGAGAGAGGGCATATATGCCTGAGACCAGAGAATGACGGCAGAATACATCCGCATTCACCTAACCCACCTCAGTCCTTCCTTCTTTCTGGTACTACCCTTTGGAATTTCATAGCTGGGGTTACAAAAAATATTAGGTCCAGTGAGAGGCAGACATACCTCTCCATTCAAAAATGCATCCAGAGAGACTGGGAGAGGCTCGGGTGAAGGGTTTTATGCTTTCCACTAGGTGAGCACTTCCCAAGCCTGTATTTCACAGCATTGTAGCAAGTGTCCTGAAGGGAGAAAAGTGTCCCAGGCCGAAATAAATTTGGGAATGAGTGGGTTAAAGTTAAGCAGTTTTCTTTACTGCAGGTCTTACAAGAGCCTTTAGGAGGTGAATGTGCCCTTTGGCACAGAGTACACATCAATTCCCAAACTTGTCTTACACGAGAATACCTTGCTGTGGCACGTCTTGGGACACCAGGCTGAAAAACGCCAGCCTGGGTAGTCAGGGTTCCTTGCGATTTTGAAAGGCAATACTGAGGATGTTATCCCACAGAAACATTACTTTCACGTAGGACTTGAAGCTCTGGCATTTTTCTTTATAAAAACATGACTTGCATGTCTTTGCTTTTCACCTGAACCGTTTCATTAAGTCTGTGGGTATCCACATATCCATCAGCAGAGCTTACTTAAGGCAAATGTTTCAGGCCAAGGAATTTCGTAACTCGTGTCCCATGTCCCAAGGAACTCACTCAGTCCTGGACCACCCTGCATTAGTAATGTTAATGCCCAAAGCCAGTGTCCACTTACTTTCAACTCACCAGATTCTGGACCGGAGAAATGAGCATTTCTTGTCATTTTTTAACCTTAATTGTTCACCCCCCTCAACACCCATTCTATTTCTTTTTTCTTCTGTCACTTTCTTTCTTCTTGCAATAGTTTCATAAACTTCTAAGACAGTGTATCACGCCATGGGCACTCCACACATATTCAGTCCTTTACGGAGCCCCTCCAGGTCCCCAGGCCATGAAAGGGACAGACCAGGCCCTGCGTCAAGGAGCTCATAGTACAACATTAATGAATGTTCGTTTCCTCTCCTATTTGTCTTCTTTATTTGCTTAGTCTCCGCTCTTTGCCCCACTTTGCTCGGCACCCCCCGTGCTGCTCCTCCCCATTCTCGTTCATCTTTTCACCTCCCTCCCCTGATAGCTTTTTCCAATGACTAACGGGGACCCAACTCAGCTGGTTTTTATCACGCTCCTGTCCTTGCATTTTTCCGACTCAGTTAAGCCATTACCAGAGCTAAATGAGGCATGGACTCTCCAAAAGTCACACCTGTCGTCGGGGAGATGGAGGGTAAGACCCTGTGCAGCTGGCGGGCGGGCAGCAAGCAGGGCTGGAGGGAGGCAGCCGAGTGTGACCTGGTAGTTTGTGTTCCCCCAGTGCTGAAAGAGGGCCCTCATTGTGAAACAAGATGCCCCTTGCTTTAATATAGAAAGCATGGAGTCTGACACAGAACTGAGGACGGTCACGTTTGTGATGACAGATGAGATGTCCCTAATTCTTTGGCAAATGTGTACCAGGTGCATAGAATAACCCACGTTGTGGATGTGTCCTCAGCAAGAGGTAAAGAAAGCTGTAACCAGAGCCAGCTACGCGGGGTTTCGTGATTATTGGTTGAACTTCCTCAGGTTTTTCCCTGTTCACCCTCATTAAAACATACACGTTTCACTTTTCTGCAGTGGTGGCTTCACGCCTTACTGTTAGTATTCTTTATGATCAGAGTGACAAAAGAGGGCAAAGATCACAGTACAGTAAACCGGAGACAAATCAGTGTACTCACCCTACGAAGATAAATGATAAATGATCTCTACTGGAAATCAATTTTGGTTGCCACCTTATTTCTAGGCAACCTAGAATGTTTATTTCTGCAGCCTAGGAATTGAGAAATTGTAGCTTCTGAGCTTGTTGTGCTTCTAATTTACAAGAGTGGTTTTATGTTCAGAAGATCTATGCCTCTCTTTTCTCTAGCTGAAATGTGGGCAAAATCATTCTGCTCTAGAGTTACGCAATTTCCAGAAATGTTAAAGCCAAGGGGCAAAAGCCAGGGTTTTTACTTTGATGAGCATTGAAGTGTTGCTGTGTTGACCCTAACCTTGCCTTGCTATCCTGTGTTAATTTGTCCTTAATTCTGGAACTTGGATGAGCCATCCAGCTTTTTGGACAAATGCAAGGTCAACAGATTTTTTTGAGCATCCATCCAGTACCAGGTTCCTTGTTCCATACTGGGGATGCAACTGTGATCATGATGAGGCCCCTGCCCTTGGGACCCTTCAGTCTTGTGGGGTGACCCCTTCCCTGTTCTGTCCTAGAATTGCCCAACCAGCCCCTGGTTTTTACTTGTTATGATTTATTCATTCATTCAGCAAATATCTGTGGAGAATCTACTAAGCTCTAGGCACTGTGCTTGGTACCAGGCTACAGTGAGAAAAAGAGACGGGCCCTACCCTCATGAAGCTTCCAGTCCCCACCTTGAGTTAATTCAGTGTCCTGGCAGTCACCAGAAAGAAGGTCACTCCTCCCTTTGTACTTTCTCAATGCTTAGTTCATGCCTCTCCCTAGGTTTTGTATCAGTGTAATTATAATACATCTTCCTGTCTCCTTTTAAACCATGAGCACATTGAAGGCAACTGTCTCAACTTTCTTTCCTCAGTACCTTGTACTCCCTAGTGTCTAGCAAACAGAGGAGCTCAATCAATGTTTCTTGAGTGAATAAACAGTTGCATGCATTTAGAAGTTCATGAACCTGTGGAACCATAGACCAGTCTGCTCTGACCTCCCATGCCAAGTCTCTTGGACGAGGCGCTCAATGATCAATCAATCACCTGTCAGTACTGAAACACTCGTGATTTCAAGGACGTTCTAAATGTAAAACCAGCTGTTCCACGGGTCATTTCTTCTTCCAAACATATCTGCCATTGACATAAAGAACAAATACTAGCTTCAGCTTGTATTTGCGATACTTTTTGCAGGAGGGTAAACATGATTATATACGATTTAAATGAAATGAACTTACAATAAAGAGAACGAATGAGTTTATTTGTGACTCTTGGATAGATACTGTTAATATATCTGCAGTGAGAAAAATATAACAGTGGCTTAAACAAGCTAGAAGCTTTTTTTCTCTGTCATGTCAAAGTCCAGGAACAGCCTGATATAGAGATTCTGCTCCATGAAATCCTCAGCTCATGGCACCATCATTCCCTGGGATAGGCTTATGGTTCAATATGGGCTCCAGCTGTCACACCCACCTCCATGCAGCAGAATGGAGGAAGGCAGATGAAAGAACAAACGCCAACTGTCTCTCAAGCAAAGTTTCCTAGAAGCTGCCTCAGGGCACTTCAGCTTACATCCTACCAGCCAAAACATAGTCATATAACCACATATAATTATAAAAGAAGTTGGAGAAAGTAGTCTTTATTCTGGACAACCTTGTCCAGCTAAAAACTATTTTACTGTGCCATAAAAGGAGTATGGTACAAGGGATACAATTTAAAATCTCTACCATAGATCCTAAAACTGAAATGTTAGTGATTATTCAAGAACTTTTGTATTCTAATTGTTGCAAACTGAAGTCACAATGATGAACCCAATAATTAATCCATTGTGCTAGGGTCATGCTTGGTACTGCTGTGATTGTCGATATCTAGTGGGTAGGAGGAGTGAGGCAGAAAGAAAAGAAAGCTTTTGCGATAAGGAAGTTGGTGGGGGGTGATGGGAGTCTGGCAAAGGCAGTGGCAACAAGAATGGAAGAGGGAAGGCAGAGTGGAGAGAGATGGTAGAATTAACAAGACAACGTAATCGGAGATGGGAGGAAAGGGGCAGGGAGGATCTAGAATGATTCTCATCTTTGAAAGCAAATTAGACCCTGGTAATTGGACTAAAAAGGGTGGTTTGGAGACTACATTAGACTCGAGGAGTTAATTGCTACAAATTGACCTGAAATCTCTCCTTCATCTATTACTTCTTGCCATGAATTTTCTCTTGAATGGACTAATGAAGTTAATAAACTTCTCCAAGTAGTTAATCTTTCACAGGAAAAATCTAACAGGTCTCAGTGACTTCCCCTAGCCAGTTATAATGTTCCCTTTCCTAATTCAGTACACCACACAGGACTCCTTAATATTCTGAGTTCTTGAGGCCTTCTTAATTCAAGTGCCAGAATTTCTCACTTGAGTAATCCAGTCCCCCATCTCAAAAGTGGAGTTTGTATGGCCCTCTTTACCACTGTGAAATTTAAAATACATTGGATGTTTAAAGGACCTGACACTCTGCTTGGTTCAATAAATGCTAGTTTCTGTCTCCTCCCAAAGTATTTTCTTTTCTTGTGCATGCATTCAACCAGCATTTATTCAACAGTTACTATTTCAGACCTTGTGCTAAGTACTGGGGAGCAAAGTTGAATTTAGTCATTGGAAACAAAGTTACTATATATATATTTTTCACTTCTGAATGTTGAGGTAACTTCTGCCCACTGGCTGGGGAGCTCCTGAGGGCAGGGAACGTGATGTGTGTGGTACCTTTATATTTCCAGTCCTTAGCACATGTACTTATTAAACGAATGAATGAATATATGACCAAGGTTAAGAAATGAAGCCAAAAATCTAAGAGCAGGACTGGAGTCAGAGAACTAGGATGGTCATGGATGTTCAGATGTTATTTCAGACAGTTCTGTGACTGTTGAGTGTCTGCTGGGGTGCTCCTTCCATTTGGGGCCCAGCACCCTCTACTTGTAACGCTGTAGGAGAAAGAGCCCCCTTCCTAAGGGGCAGGGGCAGCATATGACAATGGTTAAGAGCTTGGGGTCTGGAATCAGACATTTATGCATCTAATTATAACAAAGTATGATCAATCTTCCAAGAGAGGAACTCCAAAATCCAAGATATAAAAGACTATAACAGGTGGACCTACCTAATCTGAGAGTCCAGGGCAGGCCTCCTTAAGGAGTCCTCAAAGTTGCTCACTGCACAACTGAGGGGTTAGTGTGGGTAGAAATCCAACCTGTGCTCCACTCCCCAAGCTGGACATCAAGGTTGTATCTGGCCCATAGGAGTTCTTTTCTCCATTCACACAACGACCCCACAGTTGACCAAGCCATGCTCCAACAGGTATGGACGTCTGAAAGCTAAAAGACAAGTAGATGTTTTCCAGAGGGACCAAGGAGGTGGAACAGCATGTGTGAGGTCTGAGAATTTTTTAAAAGGCCTAACTTGAGGATCTAAAGGAAATTCAGTGTGCATGCAGTATGGAGTTCAAAGGGAAGACTAGCAAGAGTGAGGCTGGAAAGGTATTCATTACAGCTGGCATTTCCTGTGAGTTTACTAGTTACACTGTGCTAATGGCTCTCCATGCATTATTTTATTGAGATCAGAGGTTAAGTGACTTTCCCAAAGTCATATGTTAGGAAATAGTGGAACTGTGATTCAAAGCCAGGTTTAACTCCAGAGCCTGTGCTTCAAACCACTTGTTCCATGGCATCCAAAGACTTGCAGAGGTGGGTTGCAAAGGGACAAGACTGAAGGCAGGAAGACCAGTCAGGAAATAGTTGCATAAACCCAAGTAAGAAATGCCAGGGTACTTAGGATGGCCTTGGAAATGGGAAGGTGTGGATGGATTCCAAAGAAATTTAGGAAGTAGAGTCTACAGGACGTGGTGGTTGTTTGCATATGAAGGATGATGATGAGAAGAGGGAGGAGGTAAGGAGGATTCCTTATTTTGTGTCTTTGTGGATGGCATGTCGTTTGCTGAGGAAGAAGACAGTGAAGGAGGAACAAGGTTGGGAGGAAGGTGAGTTTAGAGTCTGTCAAGTTGGAAGCACCTGCGGGACATCCAGGTGGCGACGTCCGGTCGACAGTTCAGTGCTTGGGCCTGAACCTCAGGAGAGGCTGTACAGTTAGTCAACGTTGGCATGTAACTGGTAATTAGTAATTGACCCACAGAGTGGGTGAGATAGTGTGTGGAGTGGGAAGAGCAGAGAGTTCCTACTAGGATAATGATGCTGAAGCAGAAGGACCATTCCCTAGATCCAGCTGTAGAGTTTGGTAGAACACAATCCAACCCTTGATTTATCTGCATCCTTTCCAAGAACTATTCTTCAAAGGTTTATGGAGTATCATATTATAAATGGAACCAGAAATCTGGGATGAGGAGGCCCCGAAAGCGGGGCGGTGGCGGGGGGGGGGGGGGCAGAGTACAATAATAAATAAAAATAAGTGGCCTTCTCTGACATTTTTCTTTGATTTGGAGTCAGATTTAAACTTAACTATGACTCATTCTGTATTTTCCATACAAACATATATGCTGAATAAAATAGCATTACTAGTAGTATAATACAAGGAACTGCTACCACTAGGCCAGTTCTGTGCATTATTCACACGGAAGAATGAAGGGATTAAAATCCAGTGGCAACATCAGTGAAGGCCTCAGCTTATCAATGGCCTCTTTAAAATGAACATGGTCCTTCTCTGATATGGGCAATTGAAATGTTCTGTATCTTATGTGAAGTGCTATAAAAATGAGGCTCAAAGCCATGCCCTCCCCACCTGCTACGCCTCAGCCTCCCTAAATGGAAATTCTGAGCCACTTCTGTTTCAGTCATCATAACAACATGGGATTTAGGCTTAGTTGAATTCATTTTGTTTCTCTTTTGTTTTTAGAAAGTACTACAGGCGGTCTCTGCATGATGTGGCTTCTGAAGACTCAAGAACCACCCGCCTCACTAGTCTGCAATGGAGAGGGCGGAAGTGGAAATTCAAACACCACGGTTCCATTCTGTTACTAATTCTGTAGACTTGTGCCTCCACCGCAGGGAGTAAGTCACACCAAGGGGGAAAGTTCTCAGGGGCCCCCAGACCACCAGCACCCTTGTCCCTCCCCCTGGAGAGAAAGCAGAACTATGGCATTTTATAGCTGCTGTTGGATCTTCTTGGCTTTTACCTGGTGTACTTCTGCCTATGGGCCTGACCAGCGAGCCCAGAAGAAAGGGGACATTATCCTCGGGGGGCTCTTTCCTATTCATTTTGGAGTAGCAGCCAAAGATCAAGATCTAAAGTCGAGGCCGGAGTCTGTGGAATGTATCAGGTAAGGTCAGGAGCCACCTTGGAGAGTCTTTTCTCCTCCTGGTGGTTGGAGAAAAGCGGTACCAAACACAAAATAATTTTTGCAAAGTTGGTTCTTTCTTTTCAAAAATGGTGATTGGTAACCATGCTGAAGCTTATTATTACCCCCCTCCTCATTTTTTTAAAAGAAATTTTTCTAAAAATAAAATGTCAAAGATACTGAATAGAGAAATCCATGGCCTGTTGGAGCCGTGCTTGGTCACTTGGTAACTCAGTCATCATTGTTCACCTGGAAGCTGTGTTACTTAATGGAAGACCAAGTACCTAGAAAGAAATTTATTGTAGGTTTTGCAAACCTGAGTAGTAAAATTTCCTAATGACCTTAAGTGCCCCAGTGGTCATAATACCTGAGTGTTGGCTGCCTCACTCTTATTTCTTTTAAGGATTTTAAAGCTGAAAGAAACTTCAGTGGCTGGCATGACCTGGGCGTCTTCAAAATGCAGCCCGTAGCATTTGGAATCACTCCCATTAGAATTCTTATAGAAAGCTGAAATCCCCCTGCTAACACAGAATCCATCTACATAGATAGAGAAACACAGAATCCATCCTAACTCTCTCACTGGACTCTCTCTTCGGCCATTTGAGGACAGCTAACATACCCCTTGAATCATTTCTTTTCCAGACCAAATAGTTTTCTAAATAATTGTTTCATGACATGATTTTCAGACCCTCACCATTCTGGATGCCCTCTCTCTGATGTTCCCTAATTTATCATGACTCTTAGAATATGGCGTCTAACACTAGGTACAATTCCTTCAAATAGTATCTGACTTCTGCAGAGTACAGAGGGCTGTATATCACCTGCCTTAATCTGGACATCAGAGACCATTACTGCACCTCAAGTCTTGACCCATCTTGTAAGAGAGAAGAGCACTTTCTCTTGAGATTTGCAACTTCCAGGAGGGATCCAGCACTTTCCCTTGGTCTTCCAAGGGAAGCTAGAAAATGAAAATGAAAACTAGAATCATTCCAACAAAACTGGATTTCTGCTCGTGTTCTAATGAGGGCTCACAAATTAGATAACATTTTCACATTTTTTTATGAGTGCAGAAAAACTAAGTGTAGAATTTCACTGATGCTGTTTATATCCTTCACGTAACCCATGTGGACAAATATCCTTTTTGTTGTTCCCTCGCCGGACAGAGTTGTGCAGGTGCCACATACATACCTGAGATCAAGCAAGAGCTTGTTCTGAAATTTTATATATATATATATACTAATTGTATTAAAGAAAGATAGGAAAATCAGTTTAGCAGCATAGATGTTTTAGGTAATGAAAAATTCAGTAATAGATCTTCATAACTTTGCAGGTTAAAAAAAAATAAATAAATGAAGGAAACATGAAGAAAATGACTAAGAGAAAATGTCACATTAAAAGTTAGACCAGGACATTTAGGAACCTAACTGATACAGTGAAGTATAACAGCTTGTATTTCTTTCCCCCTGCCTTTGAGTTCAAGTCAGGAAACCCACGATACAAAGAGAGAACCTGCAGACTTGTTAGCTTTTCTTCTCTGGGGGCTGATACACTGACTCAGAACATTTATCAAGCTCTCACTATGTGCTGTGTCCTGGAAGAGTGAAAACTATGTCACTGACCCTGTTTCTCTTTGTTAATTTGCTTGATTTCTATTTAAAATAATGTTCTTTGAAAAGCAATGCATGCTTATTTTTTAAAATAGAAAGAATAAAGACAAAAGCACACAATTTTAAAACTCATCATTCTACCACCCAGAAGTGACCACTGTTTGTGAATAGCCTTCCTATGCATAATATTTGTTTGCTGGTTTGTTTATGAAGATATCATTCATTTCCCTTTCCTCTTCTACCTCCAGGAATGTCAGTTTAAATTTGTGACTCTGCAAATCTGAAGTTATTTTTAGCTTCTTATGTATTCAAATCCTAATCTACTTATATTTTCCCTGGTCCTTTTTTGTTTTATTTTCTCTCTGTATTACTTTTACTAAAGTACCTCATATCAGTTATTTCAAATTCTTTGTTGGATAAGGCAGATACAAATGATTCATTCTATTACTAACCACAATCCTTGTTATTATTAGTCCCTAACTCTGTGTGAGGCACCATGCTGAGAACTGTGGATAATTATCTCATGCTCACAGCCACCCTCTGAAGTAGGTGTTATCCCCATTTTACAGAGAGGACTTTGAGTCTCAAAAAACACAACGTCATGAAACCAGAGTAATGGAACGAGGTTCAGACCAGCTTTGCCCAGTCTGTACTCTAAAGAAGTTGACCAGAAGGCCTCTTGCTTTCTTCCATTTCTTTCTTCCAGGTATAATTTCCGAGGATTTCGCTGGCTACAAGCTATGATATTTGCCATAGAGGAAATAAACAGCAGCCCAGCCCTTCTTCCCAACATGACCCTGGGATACAGGATATTCGACACTTGCAACACTGTTTCTAAAGCCCTGGAAGCCACCCTGAGTTTTGTGGCCCAGAACAAAATCGATTCTTTGAACCTTGATGAGTTCTGCAACTGCTCAGAGCACATCCCCTCTACTATCGCGGTGGTGGGAGCAACTGGCTCAGGCATCTCCACAGCGGTGGCAAACCTGCTGGGGCTCTTCTACATCCCCCAGGTACCCGTGCCATCTCAGATGGGGCGATGTGGGCAGGGGCCAGGAAAGCAGGCTGGGAGGATGCCACACCCAGTGTCCATACAGTTTGCTATTTTCCCTTCTCTGGCTTTACTTTGGCACAAAAGATCTTTTAATTATCTGTATCGTGACCACTGGGGACTTTTGAGACCCCAGAGTCAACAATGTCAACTGAGCCTTCACAATTCTTCCAAAATTCTTTTAAACATACCTTGTATAAAACTTTGTCTTTTATTCCAAAGGGTTCAGTTATTTATTTTCCACTCCATTCCATCAGTAAATGGCCGTTCTTCTGCCTTTACTAAAAGGAATGAGACCAAATGATGTAAATCCCACCTTTCAAACCCAAAATATCTGCCCCAAATCCTAGTCCCTTAAAAGTCTCTGCCTCTCTCTCCTCTGGTTGAAAGTTTAGCTCGGAGGAAAGCAGAGCATATTTTCTCACAAAATCGGAACTTAATCATTATCTTGCACATTCTAGAAATGGAAAATATTCTATTTCATTCAACAAATACTTGTAGAGTGTATATGAATAAGCAGTTTCCACCCTGCAGGAACTCAGCCTAGACAGGGAAATAGACGTCTACATTTTCAGATACTAACAATTCACTGAAATAAGTGCTTTAATAAACATTTGTTCAAAGTTGCATATGTTTTTCACCAAAAAAAGACAGCAAACTCTAAATGCCATCTTATAACCTGATTTTTTTCCCATTAACACTATAGAGCAAACCTTTTTTTTCATATTAATATTTATAGGGCTGTGACATCATTTTATAATAGTGAAAAATTGGAAACAACCTAAATGTCCATGGGTGGGAGAATCAGCTCAATTGTGTTGCATCTCATGTATCCATTTCTAATTTAATTATATATCACACTTTAAATTATTTTCTTCAGTGTCTAGTATTTAAAAATTTTGAGACTACCTTTGATAAATTCACATTTCTATGCTGGGAGGTCTCTGTTTCCTTGGTGATAGCCATTATCCCTTTTTATACATGTGGCAACTGAAAAAGTCTTGTCATCATTTCCCGAATCCTTACTTCAGGGAATTAAAGGTGTTTCCCATGGGGAAACCCTGGCTCTATAATCTTTGTGCCAAAATGATCTGACAAAGCCCACAAGAGTAAATGTGTTGGGCAAGATGCAAATATGCATCTTTATATTTGGCATATTGCGTGGTAGTATTTTAAATACACAGTTAAAGCAGGTTGTCATAGCCAACAGACATAAGATGTAATTGCCATCGAGTAAATAAAGAACACGAAGGGGAGGGTTTTAATTCATTGTGGTTTGGATGAAATATAAGGTTAAGTTGAACTTGAATTATAAAAGTGCTGAGAAGACTATAATGATTATCAGTCAAACCAATGTAAGTGTATCCGCAGCAGTGGTTCTCTGTCATGGCTGCCTGTTGGAATCACTTCAAGAGCTTTAAAAATACCGATGCCTGGGACTCACCCCCCAGAGATCCTGGTTTAACTGATATGAGATGCAGCCTGGGCGTCAGGAGCTCTGAACGCTCCCTAGATGAGTCTAATGTGCGGCAGAGCTGGGAACCACGCCCTGTTGGATGAAGGCAGAGGCCCCACTTGAACTTCTTATGCCACTCACGCCACCAAGTGGATGGAACAAGCAGACCAGCTAGAACAAGTTGTGGTTAGTTTTCTGAATCATTCATGAAACTCTCCCCTCTTACAATAAAAAAATTTTGTGTGTTTTTAAGGGGGTTTTTTTGGGGGGAGTGGGTAATGAATTGGTATTTATCCCCACTTTTATAGTTTTCCTTTTAAAAAGTGGACAAATATTATAAATGCATTCTTTAAGAGAAACATATCCATGGAGGATACGTTTATTTGTAATTTTTATATCTTTAAAACTCTTTTTGGCCCATTTTTCAAAAAAGTATCAAGAAGTAAGCAATACTGAATGAATTTACAAAAGGCCTGAGTAGACTTTTCATTTGCAAAAACCTGATCAAGAAGCCTGTTGTTTGGGTCTGCAAATAGAGCTCTCTAAAAACAATAACATCTCAACAATTACTTAATCTAACTACCTGCCTCATGAGGTGTCACAGTAGAGCAAGAAGGAGCTTATTTTAATAAAAGGAAAAAAATCACTTTCATATTATAACTCTCAAAATCAAAGCTCTTGTCAGAAAAATAATGCCTGCTCATTAGCAAGGTTGGACCAGGTCTTTCATGTATCAATGTCTTTTATGTTTTTGTTGTAGAAACTATTCATTAATAAGAAGAAATATATAGAAAGAATTCATTTTAAAGCACTGAACATTGAAAACTAATTGTTTCAATCAGTGAAAAATATTAAAAAGGCATTCCCCCAAATTTCTTCAACATGGTATTCTTAAGAAGTTTTAAATCTCTCTAGAAAACTGGAGAACAAGAGATATTAAACGTTCCTTCATTACCAAGAAGAAATTCCATTCAGTGTAAAAAGGCTTTGTCCTTCATAGGGAACAAATGTATGGACACCAAGGGGGGAAAGTGGCGGGGGGTGGTAGTGGTGTGATGAATTGGGAGATTGGGATTGACATGTATACACTAATATGTATAAAATGGATAACTAATAAGAACCTGCTGTATAAAAAAATGAATAAAATTCAAAAAAAAAAGAGTTGAAAGACAAGACTGCTAATGGCAAAAATGCTGAAAGAATGCAGGGATGAAATATGAATAAACCTCAAGTTAAAATAAAAATACTCTGTCCTTCAGAAGAAATGGTTCAATAACTTGGAACTTCCTAACTGGTGAGCCAAGACACACAGGAGTGCTGCAGATAGGCTGAGATACTGACCCTCTCCAGGTCTGGGATGGTGGGTGGGGTCTAGGGTGGTCAGAACACACCCACCAGGGCTGGTCAGCCTCCTCCATTCACCCCACCTTCTATGTTTGCCACAACTTGAAAAGAAATTGGGAAGCTCTGCACTAACGAATGCTTTACATGATATTTGGATACTTCTTCAGGCAAGAATCTTTTACCACAAAAGGTAAGGCTTTCTACCCTTGGTGACCCACATCCATGCTCAAATATAGTATTGGCTATGTCCTAGAAAGTGGAAACACATCAAGGCAGCTTCTCCAGGGTTCCTTTTCAGCCTCTTTAGGTTTTGGAGACCCACAACAAAAGCCTGGCAAGAGGCCTCGACCACCACTCGAAATTGCACAGAGGAAAGGGCTGCCGGTGGTGGTTGAACTCACTGAGAAGCCAGGAGAGGAAAGGATGTTTTTCTGACTATATTTAATGATGTACATCATCATGATTGTGATGAAGGGGAATTGCGCCTAATGAACCTAAATGGCTAATTGAGCCTAAATAATAAACAGTTCTTAGAAATGACTGCAATTGTCATAAAGTACTTCTGGCATGGAGGAGGTGGGGAGATAGGGGAGGGGAGAGAGGGAATAGCTGGAGACTGGAAGAGATAAACTAGGCAGAATAAGAAAGGGGAACCCCAGAGGCTTCTCTAAAGAGCCTTAGGTTCATAACCCAAAGGGAACCTGATTCCCTCCAGAAGTCATGGACAAAGTGTTCATTATGGTAAAGGGGAAGCTAAAATGTTCAGATGAGAACCTGGACCCCACAGGCAGAAGATATGTACACGGATATATTGTAGCCAATGAGGCAGCACAGAGGAAGTTAGGAGAAACTATGGAACAGTGCATAAAGGTTAAGTAGATCCTATTGTTGTTGGGTTGACTTTATGATCAGACCCATTTTTGAAGGTAGCATTGTGAAGGATCACCTGCTGGGAATTAGAATGTCCTTGACAGACTGACAGATGCTTGAGTGCTCACACTGGAGAGGAATAGATTCTGGTTGTCTTCACTCCTTCATCCTGTCTGCAGTGACCAGCATTTGATATATTAGATCAGTGAATGTTCAAAAAGCCTCCTCCACACAGTCTGGAGGCTCACCTGGCACCTCAATCACTCACTCATTCTGTGTTCTTTCCAGGTCAGCTATGCCTCTTCCAGCAGACTCCTCAGCAACAAAAATCAGTTCAAGTCCTTCCTCCGTACAATCCCCAATGATGAACACCAGGCCACCGCCATGGCTGACATCATCGAGTACTTCCGCTGGAACTGGGTGGGCACGATTGCAGCTGATGATGACTATGGTCGGCCAGGGATCGAGAAGTTCCGAGAGGAAGCTGAGGAGAGGGACATCTGCATCGACTTCAGCGAACTCATCTCCCAGTACTCTGATGAGGAAGAGATCCAGCAAGTGGTGGAGGTGATACAGAATTCCACAGCCAAAGTCATCGTCGTCTTCTCCAGTGGCCCAGACCTGGAACCCCTCATCAAGGAAATCGTCCGGCGAAATATCACGGGTAGGATCTGGCTGGCCAGCGAGGCCTGGGCCAGCTCTTCCTTGATCGCCATGCCTGAATACTTCCACGTGGTCGGAGGCACCATTGGATTCGCTTTGAAGGCTGGGCAGATCCCAGGTTTCCGGGAATTCCTGCAGAAAGTCCATCCCAGGAAGTCTGTCCACAACGGTTTTGCTAAGGAGTTTTGGGAAGAAACATTTAACTGCCACCTCCAAGAAGGTGCTAAAGGACCATTACCCATGGACACCTTCCTGAGAGGTCACGAAGAAGGTGGTGGCAGGATAAGCAACAGCTCCACCGCCTTCCGACCTCTCTGTACAGGGGATGAGAACATCAGTAGTGTCGAGACCCCTTACATGGATTATACACATTTACGGATATCCTACAATGTCTACTTAGCCGTCTACTCCATTGCTCATGCCCTGCAAGATATATACACCTGCATACCTGGGAGAGGGCTCTTCACCAACGGTTCCTGTGCGGATATCAAGAAGGTTGAAGCTTGGCAGGTATATCCTTCACTTAGATAGAAGTTCACTGTGTAATAAAGCAGAGTTAGACTGATCCAAGCAAGACAGATTAAAGTGGTTACCTCAAAAAGCCAATATCTAAATGAGGTCACTAGATGTAGCCTGGGATTCAACTTGCCTTTTCAAACATCTGAGCAACTGACTTCTGCAAAATTGATAGTAATTTAATTTGATTATCTGTTTGAACCCTTGAGCTCAACTATTCTTTAGTCTAGTGGTTCAAAATATCAGGAGTATGGTCCCTAAATGTTTTTAAATATCCTGGGACAGATTTAGTACTGAGGGGAGTGTTTTTATAGTGCTTAAATTAAATATATTGTTCCCTTGTACTTAACAAGTATTTCTTGAGTACCTATTATATTCCATATACCAAGGGGCATAAAACCATAAAACTACTGTCACTATATTTAGCCACCACTTTTGCCATTATATTACTCAAAATATAATGTGCTGGACCCCCCCATAAGTCAACTAAGCTTAGGACACAAGCAAATCAAGGGCACAGAAAAAACTCTTCTTAAAAGGATATTGGATATTTCAAAAAGAAGCACTGAAGTAGTTGTCATAAAAAATAATCAAAACTTAAGTGGATTGGGCTTCCCTGGTGACGCAGTGGTTGAGAGTCCACCTGCCAATGCAGGGGACGCGGGTTCGTGCCCCGGTCCGGGAAGATCCCACGTGTCGCAGAGCGGCTGGGCCCGGGAGCCATGGCCGCTGAGCCTGCGCGTCCGGAGCCTGTGCTCTGCAATGGGAGAGGCCACAACAGTGAGAGGCAAAAAACTTAAGTGGGATCCCTACACTTTAGTTTAGACTTGTTTTGTATTCTTCAATTATATGAAGGAGAGACATCATAATCTTTTTTATTTCATAGAGCTTCTGAAGATAAAAGTCTGGCCCAATTTATATCCCATGGAGCTGTTCATGTCTTGCATATGTACCTTGATTTTTCAATAAGACCGTGTTTTACACTCCTTTTGTATTTTCCTCAGTCCCAGACTGAGCTATCAGAGAGTGCATGATGGGGGGTGGGGCATGAGGGGAGGGTGTGAATCCCTGAATATGGGTTGAATGACTCAGCCTCCAGCTTCAGCTATGGCTCCCCCACTTACTGGCTGCATCATCTCAGGAAAGACACTACTCTGCTCAAGTCAGTCTCCTCATCTGTAAAATCACCCTAATACCCAGCCTACTTTCCAACCAAGTTTCTTTTGAAGAGGAAATAAGATGATATATGTAAAAGCAATTTGTAAATTTTCAAACTCTTAAACAGGTGGTGACTATTTTAAGTAGGATTTCAATATGCCTCAAATTAATCAATCAACTGAGTAAAAGATGATAATGAAACCAGCTTTGCATATAGAACCCAACCACCACAAACCCTTGGGAAAAGATGCCAAGAAACAAAGAACGTACATCCTATGTCAGTCACTTTAGAGATTCTCATGGGATGAGGAGTGACGGTCTAGGCGGGTAGAATGAACCAAAAGGACCTACAAGTTCTTAGCCCTTCTCGTGCGTGGGACGTCTCACTCAGGCATCATTGTTGGCTAAAGTTTCTAACCTTTATGAGGGACTGAAAGTTACCTTCCTCGCATTGCACCCCACACACTGCCTGGCAAAGAAAGTGTGCTCTAATGAAGGTCAAAGACCAAAATGACTTCAGGAGCCATGATGCTATGGAGTGGAGTTTTAAGAAAGAGGAATAAAGGGACAGTCTTTTAGTAAATACTAGTGTCTTTCTCTCTTCCCTTCCATGTCTCCCTCTCCTTCTTCTTCTCCCTCTTGAAAAGCCTATGGGGGAAAAAAAGCCTAAAGAAAAATCCCAGGGTGGGATTGAAGGGAAAAGAGGCTTCCAGTAGGTAGTTTGACAGTTCTGCTCTTCAGGGACTCCTCTCCCAGACAAGGAAGTAAAATCCAGATGGCCAAGGTCAAAACATGGGCATATGAGAAAAAAAGCCAAGAATTAGGCTATAGTCAAGGGTGGGACTCTCAGCTGCATGCAATAGAAAATTCAGACCAAACTGGCTTAAACAAAAGAAGGAATATTATTAGCTCACAATACTGAAAAATCTCAGAAATACTCCAGGTACAACTAGATGCTCTCATCTTCATCTCTTTGTTCCTTTTCCTTGGGCTTAGCAGTTTTCAGCCTCTGCAGCAGCTTCAGGCTCATAAAATCCTTACCGCTAGGCTCTCCTTACTTCCCAGGATTTCTTGGAAAAGTCCCAGAAACCACGTTGATTAGACAGCCTAAGATCACAAGTCCATCCCTGAAGCTAGGAGTGGCATTCTCCCAAACTACTTAGACTGAGAATAAGAGGGGGGTTGGATCCCCAAAGGGCAATCAGAATGCTCTTACCGAAAGGAGGAGGAAAGAGTAGCAAAGTGGCCAAAATAAAAAGCCACTACACAGCCACCTCAGCTGACCCTCGGACAGGTAAATTCGTGTCCTCCTGGCTCACACAGAGTCTGGCACAATTCATCCAGGAGAGGAGACAGATAGGAAAATAGGGTCAGAGCTCTGGGGAGGAGCAACATGTGGGCATTGCCCAAAGTGTCCTGTGTGCTTGTTGTAAGTCTCCTTTAAGCCTTAGGAACCCAGGCGGTTGGGTGGGCATTCTGGAATTTAAGCTCTTGGCCATGTCTCTGTCTATCAGGAGATGGACCAACAATTCTTCACTCTCATTACTAACACCTCCATGGAAACCTATCACTCACACAATCTATACAATCTAATCCAAGTATCTCAGCCTGGAATTCCAGCCCCACCTTCTTTCAGTTCTCTTATAAGCCAATCTGCCTGGTACCTCCCCACAAGCACTTATTAGTTTTTGGCACAGTACTTTTACCTGAAGAGCTATCAAGTTTTGTCTCCTCTATCATTGTCCACCACGAGCTTTTAACTCTTTTTCAAAATTCACTTTCTCCTGGAAGTCTTTTCAAATCATACTACCCACACACACTTGCTGACCGTGCTTTCTTCCTCGCTTTTGCCGTTTATGTATACCCAAGTTAATCTTCCACAGCTCTTCAGTTACCCAAAATAGATTCTTGTCAACTAAACTTCTGATTAAATAAGGTCAATCACAATCTTTTTCTTTTGTTGATCTTTTCTCCCCCTAAAATTTATCAATCAAGTCATACGCCTTTAAAGTAACACCAACCAACAGGTAACTTAAGAGCACACAACACCCAATTCCCTCCTGACCTCCACAGAGACCCCAAGCCCTCCTCACACGGTTCCTCAGCTCTCTCTTCCCTCTGATTCCTCTGCAATACTCTGAGCTTCATACGAGCAGGAACTATGTCTGTATTGTTCAGCGCTGTGTCCAGAACACCTGACACCTGAATATGCATAGAATAAGTGAATGAATGAATGAATGAATGAATGAGTAGCAATCTAGTTGATTTGACCTGACAACAGGACATAGAGTCCTTTGCAGAGAATTATTCTACCCAATAACCCAGGCTTGAATCAAATGACTCCGGCCAGGGTGTTCTAGACTCTGATTAGATGAGCCTGGGTCACATGCCTAATGATCAAATTTGAATGGAACATCATGTAAATAAGTAGGTAAGGAACCACCTGCTTCCTTCTCTCAGGACAATTGTGCACAAGGCATGCTTCCTACTTTCCCCCACCTTACACCAACCACTCACTAGTCAAAAAATAGGCATGCATGGGAATTCCCTGGTGGTCCACTGGTTAGGACTTGGCGCTTTCACTGCTGGGGCCCAGGTTCAATTCCTGGTTGGGGAACTATGATCCTACAAGCTGTGCAGCGTGACCCCCCTCCAAAAAAAAGGCATGCATGGTGAAAGAACCATGGTGATAACAGAAGTCAAATGGAATTGATCTGACCAGGAAGTTTGGGGGAAGGGGATGAATTGAGGTGAGAGCCAGAGGAGACGGAGGGGAGATAAGAAAATATGACTGAGGTTAGAGAAAGCAATTGGTCCTGGACTTCCCTACACATAGCACAGGAAGTGGCCAAGAAGCAGTAGGCTCCTTATCTCTGTGAGCTGCCCCTCATTATCTATGTGAATGGGGTGCTTCGTGCATTCCATCCCATTTTCCCTCTGTACTAAAAAGTGATACCATATGTAAGCTCTGGAAATTCTAGTTTCTAGTCTTCGGCTTAATTCAATTGACCTTTAGAGTACATACCAAGAGATGATTCCCATTTATGCTTATAATGAGCAATAATTTGACTTTAAAACCCTTTAGAGGAAATACCCTAAAAGGCCACAAGATGGAAATATTACCACATAATAGATAATACATGAACATCTAAGTGACGCGTGTTCCGCCCATCTGTCCCTCTTTTAGTACGTCTTTCTCGGTGTTTGGTTTTCTTTTTGAGCCTGCCAGTCTCTGTCTGTCTATTATATTCTATGTTTAAGTCTTTCTTTTAGCTTTTTTCTTTTCTCTTCCCCTTCATTTATTTTTTCTTTCTCCTCATATTTCTCCCCAAATAAAATAACTTAGAAGTGTATTATACAGAATTATAATCTCAAGTATCGACAAAATTGTGTATTTTCTTTTTTAATGGAACTATTAGTTCCTTCTTTTAAAATTCTCCAAAAAAAAGCGAAAAAATGAAAGGGAGCTCCTTGGCGATCCAGTGGTTAGGACTCTGCACTTTCACTGCCCAGGGCCCAGGTTCGGTCCCTGGTCCGGGAACTAAGATCCCACAAGCCTCACAGTGCAGCCAAAAATAAAAAAATAAGTAAAATTCTAAAAGAAGAGTGTTTTCTCTGGAGGAAATATCTAAATTATTTTTTAGCTTATGTTGCTTTTTTGTGGTTCAGTGGTTATCAATTTGAAGATTCCCTATCATTACTTTTAAGGGTGAAATTGTTCCCATCTCCACCTTCCCTGTTATGCAAGGTATGATGCAGAAAATTAGGTGCTCGAGTGCAAAACATGCAAGTCAACATGCCAAAAGAAATATTAAAGAGATGACTTAAAGACATGACTTAGTAAACAGATCAGTGATTATTAGTGGACGAGGTGCAAATTTTGACTAGAAAAATGCAACACTCGTGTGATCTTGCTTGCATACCTGCTGTGAGGATGAAACTCTACAGTACTATGCGGGTTAGGATTTGAAGTAAGGAAGAAAGTAAAAGATATCATCTGAATAGGCCTTTAAGGATGAATAAGATGTGTGAAAGGGATCTGTTCCTTGAAGGAGATGTCAAATGCAAAGGCAGTTACACACAACAACACAGGTAATCACAAAAACATTATGCTGAGTGAAAAAATCTGGACTGAAAAAAAAAAGTACAAACAGTACTTGTGCAATTTATATGATATTCTCTCTCTAATGGTAGAAAGAAAACCAGCAGTGGCCTAGGGCTGCAGATGGGGTGAGGACTGACTTGAAAGGGACATTAGGGAACCTTTTGGGGTGACAGTAGTGGTGGTTACACAGGCAAATACATTTGCCAAGACTCAGAGCTACACTCTTAAAATGGGTGCATTTTATCCTATGTAAACTGTACCTCAATAAAACTGATTCAAAATGGAAAACAATGGAAAGCCCCCAGGGAAGGGGGCTTGCACGGGGATCTGAATGCCATTCAGTTTGGACCACTTTTCCTATTACTGCCTCTTGGGTTGCCCCAAGCATTATATATGTCTCTACCATCCCATTTTTAAAATATGTCTATCTTCTCAACCTAAATTTTATACTGTTCAACCTGTTGTAACTAGAGATAGACAACCTAGTAGATGGGCTATATTAATCTAAGTATATAGTGTAATGGTTGAGAGTTTGGACTCTAGAGCCAGACCGACTGGATTCAAATCCCAGTTACTACCTAACATAAGAGCTTTATGGCCTTGAGCAGTCACTTTGTGTGCTTGGGCCTCACTTGCCTCACCTGAAGAACAGATATCTCTATCTGAAACTCATGAGGTTTCTATGAGGATGACATTAGCTAATATGCATACAGTACTTAGGATATTGCCTATACATAATACAAGTTTTAAGTAATATTTTGGCCTTTTTTATAAAAAAAAAAAAAAAGGAAGCCTCATCCCTCATGCAATTAGTCTGAATTACTTTATCATAGCTAATTGAATAATTCTGGTTCTCTCTATATTAAGAGACTTCCGGTCCTACATTTTAGGTGTTGGTTGCTCTCCTCATCCTTCATCTGGCATCCTCCTGTCACATTCTCATATGGAACAGTTGTGTTTGGGACTTACCCTTCTCCTCAAGCAACTCCCAGCTGTTCCTCCAACATTATTACACTATGGTGATTCCAGCTCTCTTTTCCCTCAAGAAAGTGGTGGAGGTTTTATAATCAGTTTATTCTATGTTTTGAATGGTTACTGAGAATTAAATTATGCCTATAACCGAAAACATGACATGCAAAATATAATATTTAGCTCGAGCCTTCTAAAAAGACCACAAAGGAAATATTTCCTCAGAAAAACCCAAGATGCCTCTTTTTCCTTCGTGAAGAGAAAGTTATTTTATCCTATGAAAACTGTAATTTACTTAAGTGTGATAGGATGTATCTATCCTATCACACTTAAGTAAAATCTTCTAGCACATTTTAAAGCAAATTCTAGTATTTCCCTGTTTGCTTGTTTGCCTGCTTGTTTGTTTGAATCTAGAAGTTTGATTTTTCTTTTTAAATCAGAAACCAAGAACTTAGGTTACATTTATACCTCAAAAGAAGAAACTGTGTTGGCCCTTAATCCCATAGTATAATTGTAAGTATTCTGCTTTTTAATATACAGGTTTAAATTGCAACCAATTATATAAAAGCCTTAATTTGTATGGTCCTTCTTCCTATTTACTCTTTAACGAATACAGATCTCACGTTGACCTTGTTTTTCTCATCTATCCTCAGACTGGTGAAAACCTCATTCTGGGCACCATTTGACAAACCTAACAGTGTTGATTTAATGTTTACTCTATTAACCAAAACCTTTAACACACACATAGTTTGAGTAGCCATTAAAATTCAGGCCCTCTACAAATCATTAGGAATACAAAAAGGAATAAGAAAACATCTGCTTTAGAGGAGCTTGGTCTAATAAACTGTAGGTATAAATTTTCTAGCCACAAATATTCCAGGGTGCTTTCTTTTCTGGATGAGATGTTTGCACTACTAACTCTTACCTTCTGCCTGTCTTTATCTCCTGTCCCATTTGTGGCTAGAGTTACCAGGTCTCATTAGTAAACTCTCAGCACCAAGTATCCTAGAGGTCACCTTGGTATCAAGGTCTCTACCTGCAGCTGAACGTCAGCTCCACCAATGAAGTCATATTTGTATATTTTAAATCCCTTTCTATACTTTCTTTTTTGGAACAGCTTTACTGAGATATAATTCATATACTATATACAGTTCACTCATTAAAGTGCACGATTCAATGGTTTTTAGTATATTCACAGAGTCGTGCAGCCATAACCACAATCAATTTTAGGACATTTCGCCATATCAAAGCTGTCACCCCTTACCACCTCATTCCCCCAATTCTTTTTTTAATTTATTTTATTTTTTTAATTGAAGCATAGTTGCTGTACAATATTATTTAAGTTACATGTGTACAACACAGGGATTCACAATTTTTAAAGGTTATATTCCCATGTATAGTTATTATAAAATATTGACTATATTCCCTGTGCTGTACAATATGTCTTTGTAGCTTATTTTATAGCTAATAGTTGGTACCTCTAACTCCCCTACCCCTATACTGCCACTGCCCCCTTCCCTCTCCCCACTGGTAACCACTAGTTCTCTATATCTGTGAATCTGTTTCTTTTTGTTATATTCACTAGTTTGTTGTATATTTTAGATTCCACATATAAGTGATATCATAAGTGTTTGTCTTTCTCTGTCTGACATATTTCACTTAGCATAATGCCTTCCAAGTCCATCCACGTTGCTGCAAATGGCAACATTTTGTTCTTTTTATGGCTGTGTAGTATTCCATTGTGTGTGTATACTATATCTTCTTTATCCATTCATCAGGTTTTTTTTATTAATTTTTGCTGGAGTATAGTCGCTTTACAATGTTGTCTTAGTTTCTACTGTACAGCAAAGTGAATCAGCTATATGTATACATACATACCCTCTTTTTTTTGATTTCCTTCCCATTTAGGTCACCACAGAGCACCAAGTAGAGTTCCCTGTACTATACAGTAGGTTCTCATTAGTTACCTATTTTATACACAGTAGTATATATATGTCAATCCCAATCTCCCAGTTCATCCCATCCCCCCTTTCCCCCTTGGTATCCATATGTGTGTTCTCTACGTCTGTGTCTCTATTTCTGCTTTGCAAATAAGATCATCTATACCATTTGTCTAGATTTCACATATAATGTGTTAATATACGATGTTTGTTTTTCTCTTTCTGACTTACTTCACTCTGTATGACAGTCTCTAGGTCCATCCACATCTCTACAAATGACCCAATTTCATTCCTTTTTATGGCTGAGTAATATTCCATTGTATATATGTACCACATCTTCTTTATCCATTCATCTGTCGATGGGCATTTAGGGTGCTTCCATGACCTGGCTATTGTAAATAGTGCTGCAATGAACATTGGGGTGAATGAGCCTTTTTGAATTATGGTTTTTTCTGGGTATATGCCCAATAGTGGGATTGCTGGGTCATATGGTAGTTCTATTTTTAGTTATTTCAGGAACCTCCATACTGTTCTCCACAGTGGCTGTATCAATTTACATTCCCACCAACAGTGCAGGAGTGTTCCCTTTTCTCCACACCCTCTCCAGCATTTATTGTTTGTAGATTTTTTGATGATGGCCGTTCTGACTGGTATGACCCAATTCTTAAATAACTACAAATCTACTTTCAGTATCTATATATTTGGACATTTCTGGACATTTCATATAAATGGAATCATAAAGTATGTGGTCTTTTGTGACTGGCTTCTGTCATTTAGCATGTTTTCAAGGCTCATCCGTGTTGTAGAATGTATCAGTACTTCACTTCTTTTTATGGCTGAATAGTGTCCCATTGTATGACACATTTTGTTTATCCATTCATCCAATTGATGGGCTTTTAAGTCGTTTCCACTTTTTGGATATTATGAATGATGCTGCTATGAACATTCATGTACAGTTGTTGTGTGGACTTATGTTTTCATTTTTCTTGGGTATATACATAAGAGTGGAATTGCTGAGTTGAGAGGAAACTCTATATTTAACTTTTTGAGAAAGTGCCAGACTATTTTCAGAAATGACTGCACCATTTTACATCTCCACCAGCAGTGTATGTAAGACTCCAATTTCTCTACATTCTTATCAACACTTGCTATTACCTGATCCTATGCCTTTTGACATGAAATCTAGCCTCTTTGCCTTGACTGCTCTTTGCCTCTCAACTTTATTTTCCCTTGTTCTCTAGCACTTACATAAATTTTGAGAAGTTGGTCTCTTCACTGCCTCCATAATATTGATACTTGTTTTCCCATGTTGTGCCCACTGTCTTTAATACCTTTCTTCCCCTTGTCCTTTGCCACTACAAATTCCTACCATACCTCAAGCCTGTGTTGACCATTTCAGCCCTTTTTAATGTCCATCTCCCCTGAGTTTCTCTGTACTTAGAGTTGATACCCCATAAGTTAGGCATTAACTGTATTTTATCTTGCACTGTTGGCTCTATCATCCAATGTCTTACATCTTATCACCCTAATCCATAGGTAAACTCCATGAGAACTTTATTACTATTACATCCTGTACTACTGCAGCCCAGCTCAGAACACACAGTGGATAACCTATAAATATTTGTTTGTTGATTGATTCTAACAGTATACAAATCTAACCTTGTATTCACAGTGAGTTTTTTAACAGAAAAATTTTTAATGATTTTGATTGGTTCCATTTTCTTTCAAGGTAGGTTATGGTAGAACTCGCTAGCCTGTGCCAATAGCAATACAGAAGAATTATAGCCAGCGATGATCTTTGAGTCCCTTTTCTGTGCAGTCTAATGTGGAAGATGACCATTTAATTATGAAATGATCTTATGCCAGTTCCCCTTCCAATTCACCCACTGTTGTCTGGAGAGTTTCACTGCAGAGAAGCTGTAGACTGAGAAAAGGAGAGAGGGAGTTTGTTGCCTGGAGAATAAGAACCTAGGAATTGAAACCTGGATGGGAGGAAGAAAATTTACGCTAACTACTCTGGCTTTACTGCTGCCTATTCTTTTTAAAGTATTCTTCAAACAAGAATGATGCTTTTTAAAAATATATTTAATGAGGAACTATTACTGATAAATATGTGCCATCAACACTCTCAACAATGTATATTGGAGGCAGGAGGGTGAAGCAAAAAGCACATGTTTAAATCACAGCTGGAGAACTTTCTAGCTTATGACTTTGGCAAGTTTCATGCCTCAGTTTCCTCATCTATATAATGAAGATACTAATAGTTCCGATCCATAGGTTTGCTATGAGGATTAGATGAAATAGTGTGTGCAAAGCATTAGTACAATGTCTGGCACATAGGAAGTGTAAATAAGAGGTAGTCCCCTACCTCTCCACTCTTCTCATCTTTTACACACATCAGGGCAAAGGCAGAGTTAGCATGACACGTGGAAAGGATATGGTGAGGATAAAACATTTGCACTAATAAGTAGTGGTAGTTACATGGGACCAAAGTATGGAAGGCTTGGGAAGCTACCTAGAGAAGGTTGAAGCATATTTCATCTGAACCATGGTAGGTCCCCAGTAGGAAGTAGTATGGAATGGAGAAGGGTAAATTGTTCATGTCAGAAAAGTTCCAGAGTAGGTGGGAAGAATGAGGTTCTGAGTACTACAAGAGGGGTCAGCCTTATAGAGAAGGAACGTGTGTTCCTCTAAGAGAAGGAGATGTATCAGGACAGGGATGTGTTAGGGTAGAGACAAAAGGAGGTACCTCACTGCATAGGAGAAGATCATCCCAAGAGCAAGGGGACAAAGAGAGGAGAGTTGGAGGTATAAGAAAGGAGTATGTCAGTGGCACCACCTCTCTGAGGAATGTTTTAAGGACTCGGTAAAAATGAAGGGAAAAAAGTAAGATTGATGACCACTGAGGAAGGCTTGGGAGAACATGGGTGGCATGAATCCTTGGTAGGATTCATTCTCCATCTTTTTTGAGGATGACTCAGCAGCTCTGGTTGCAGAACAGAAGAACCAGGCAGCAGGGAGTAAGGGGTCCCCTTCCCCCCACAGGCCTGGGACGAAAATCAGGGCAGCCAGTGTCTGCCAGGGCAGCAGTGAGAGCACTAAAGGAGTAACCACACACAGCAGTAATCACACAGGCGCCGTGGGTGCTGTGCCCGTGCACACATGTGGCCGGCCACAGACTCTAACCCCAAACTCATCCCAAGGCTGTTTATGAGCAAATTCAGGTGGCTCCTTTTCTTCATTTGATTTTCCTTACAATAAATGCTTACTTTAAAATAAAGTCAATATGGATATAAATTGTTTAAAAGCTGTGTCATCTCTGGAGTGGAGTGGAACATGAAAGGTGCCTCCCTTTGTCACACATGTGGATAATAGGTGCTGGGCCCAAAGGTTTCCCAGTGTCAGATCAGATGCTGTTTTTTTAGGCACCTTAAAAGTTATGCTAGGGGGACTTCCCTGGTGGCACAGTAGTTGAGAGTCTGCCTGCCGATGCAGGGGACACGGGTTCGTGCCCCGGTCCGGGAAGATCCCACGTGCCGCGGAGCGGCTGGGCCCGTGAGCCATGGCCGCTGAGCCTGCGCGTCCGGAGCCTGTGCTCCGCAACGGGAGAGGCCACAGCAGTGAGAGGCCCGCGTACCGCAAAAAAAAAAAAAAAAAAAAAAAAAAAAAAAGCTATGCTAGGGAATTCCCTGGAGGTCCAGTGGTTAGGACTCTGTACTTCCACTGCAGGGGGCACAGGTTCGATCCGTGGTTGGGGAAGTAAGATCCCGTGTACGCGGACTTCTAAATGTACTCCTGGGGTACGCCAAACCATAGAACAGAAGGAAGTTCATACTAGAACCTGGAGATTCCTGCAGCCTCTCTGGCCCAGCCCTCTCATCCTGCAGGTGAGGAAACGCACTCAGAGCCAGAGAATGAGAAAGCCCCATGAGTCGTGAGGTACAGTGGAAGTGAGCACCCCTACTCTCACAGTCTGGACTGTGTGTGCTTCACTCTCTCTTGGTGCCTCAACGACCCCCTGGCCCTGGGCAGGTCCCGCATGAAAGATAAGCTGCAAAGTGCCCGCTGCTCCCTCTTGACCAAAGTCAGGGGCACACAGGAAGCAGAGGCAGGAGCCTAGTGACGCTGCAGGGGAGCAGAGCCACTACAAACGCAGGCTTGGCACCACCTGCTAGCTGTGTGACCCTGGGCTAGATACTTCTATTGTCTGTGCCTCGGTTTCTCCATCAATAAAGAGGGGGTAATAGTACTATTTGTTGTGAAGATTAGACAACGAATATAAAGTATTTAGCATTGTGCCCCAAAGGTAATAAAATGACTAGTAGGGTTTAGTAATTATTATCATTACTTTTTTTGTACAAGGGCTTTGTGACCCATAAAACCCTGTAAAGAGTAAAGGATTGGCCATGATTATTACAACAGTGATGGCCAAGACTCCACTCACAGCCTTGTTTCTTTCTTCCTTCCACCCTCTCTCTGTGATCTTTGGCAACAAGACACTTCTACAGAAGCAGTAGCATAGGGAAAGATGGTGCAGAGCGTAAGAGTACTTACTCTTTCCAAAGCCCATCTCAGAAGACACCAGGGATGGCTCTGGCTTACAAACCCTGCCCCCCTCCTGGACACCGCCAGGTGATGGTGCACCTGCAAAAGTCTTGATTTGGCCAGTGGCCATGGTGAGATATATTCCTTTTCCTTTCCTGACTTCCTGACTTCAAGAAAGTGTTTCCTACCCCAGTTGCAATTTGAGTATCAAATAAAGTTGAGTATCAAAGTTCATGGGTTACCAGGGCTGCCATTAACACATATAAGTACCTTAGTGTAAATTGCAAAAAGGCCTCTCTTCTTCAAGTCATGTTCCTTCCACTTTGTTTGAACAAGATAGTCTACTGTCCTGTGTAGAGCTCAACCTACATAACCATACATGGCAGCCTGTGGCTTCTATTCAGAATATTCATCTCTATTCTTTAGGTCCTGAAGCACCTACGGCACCTAAACTTTACCAACAATATGGGGGAGCAGGTAACTTTCGATGAATGTGGAGACCTGGCAGGGAACTATTCCATCATCAATTGGCACCTCTCCCCGGAGGATGGCTCCATAGTGTTTAAGGAAGTTGGATATTACAACGTCTATGCCAAGAAAGGAGAAAGGCTCTTCATCAATGAGGAGAAAATCCTGTGGAGTGGATTCTCAAGGGAGGTACGTGTTGTCCATCAGGATACCAGATGCCTCCACCACCGGCAGAAACTGTGCTGGGCTTTGGGAGGGCCTTGGACTTCACCACTGGACTTCCACAATCATGAGTCCACGTCCCTCAACTCACTAACTGCATTGCCAGGGCTCCCTGTGAAACCCATGAGTGTTCAGCGTACAGAAGAGAATCTTCAGAATCTGAGCCCCATGCTTATTATATCGAAACAATTTTATTCTTTACAGATCTGACTCCTTGGCTAATAATAGTTTCCTTGGCTCAAACTTTCCCCAACCAGAGCAAAACATCACTCAAGGCAGGGCATGGACAATTCACACAGAGGTAGTTCCCTGTCATCCAGATAGCTCAGGACTGACGTATAAGTCAAAAGCACAATTTATTCTCCTGCTATGGGAGACCTGTAACAAACAGGAGGATGCTTGTGACCATGATCAGGACCCCCTTCCATGAGTATCACTGCATCTAGAAGCTTGATTAATAACCAGAAGCACATTACCCAATGAATATGCCCTTAAGGAAAAGACGCACGATATGCTGAAATAATAACTATTCCATGATGGTTGCGTCCTAGAATATAGTAGGCTGCTGAGGACCCGGATCCTCTGTAGAAACAGACCCTGGACCGGGCATCCTCTTTAACTCTCCCAAGAAGCCTGGATGAGACCCACTACATTTCTCTTTGCATTTGCCTTCCTATTATCACCTTTGAGTGTCTTGAACCACTTTTTATAACATGACCAAAAATTCAACTTCATCTTTGTACCAAATGCTTCTTAGGTTGATGGGTTTCTGATGAAATACTACAATTTCACTGTTTCCCAATATGGAGGATATGTTACCCACGAGAAGGTCTCCTATAGATAGCGAATATCATCCAGGGTGTGCAAGTCTCTTTTAGCTTCTACCTCAGAGGGTGGATTCTCAATTATAAACATGTCATAACCTTTTCCAGACAGAACTTTTGGGGTTCCAGAGGTTATATCCCTCTGTCCACTAATTATACTCTTGTCTAAATTATCACAAGTTTCAACTGACTGAAGTCTAAATTGACCCGCTATATTAACAAGTCATCCCTGCTGTTGACTCATCCAGGTTATATTTTACCTCCATTTGTGCACATAACTGATTGTCCCTAATTGGTGTAGATTGAACCATTTTTATTTTGTTTTTTTTGAGGTTTTTGTCACTCACAGCCTAACAGAAGCCAAGAGGGAGAGCTACTAAACTTATTTTATGAGGCTGATATAATCTTAACACCAGAAACAGACAATAACAGTACAAGAAAAGACAATTATAGGCCAATTTATAAACATAGACGTGCTCACATCCTAAATAAAATATCAACAAACTTGGACCACCAATGCATAAAATATATAATATATCGTGATCCAGTAGAGTTTGCAGTGAATTTACAGGAACATAATGATAGCCAAACATTCCAACGTTGTAGTGTTTGTAGATGTAGTTTACCCTTTCCTTCCCTTTCCTTTCCTTCGAACCAGGGTCCTGAGAATCTTAGCAATCATCAGGTCTGATACTGCCATTTCTATTCCTCTTTCATTAGAAAATAGTGTCCATCATCTTCTGTTCAAGTGTTTTGAAATTCCTTGTTAATTCTTTTTTGCTGGAAGCGATGATAATTATTTTATTGCTTTCCATGTGTTTAACTTTGTAAGACGTCTCCAGTTCAAGCAGTCATGGGGACGGGGAAGGTCTTATTAAAGAGATATTTTGGAAATAGTATGAGCCCTATCACGTATCAAGCATTATTCAAGGCTTTGTAACTGGGGCTACAAAAATGAGGAAGACTTGCTCCCTACCTTCAAGATGCTTTTGCAAAGTATACTTCATTATTATGATACATCTATTATCTCTGATCCACATAGACTGTTAGGTAGTAAATACCTAATAAATTTCTAGAGTAAGTACTCAGTTACCTGGCATGATCAGAGAACGAGACAGAAGCAGGACTTCTGAAATGGTGAAGCAATGGTAAATTGGGCAAAACTGTCAAAAACAACCCTTTAAGAACCTAGAAATCAACCAGTAGCATACATCAAAAGGTGAAGGATTTTTTTTTTAAGAAAAACTAATGAAACTCAGGTAAGAATAGTGGCAGTCTGGGCATTTTAGCCTGGGGCTGCTCTCCGATTGTTTCTAATGTGGACAATCATATCATCTGCAGTTTTATTTAAAATAACAGATTTATTTAGCCTTTTCCAATATGTTTGCCCTTCTTTTTCTTGTTTTGTTCCACCAGCTAGGAACTCCAGTGAAATATATAATAATAGTGGTGATACTGAGCACCCTTGTTTTAAAGTAAATGCTTTTAATATTGTGTATTAGAATAGAATGATTTTTAAGAATTTGGGGGGTTTTTTCAAGGTAAAGGTATTTCTTCCTACTCTCTTTCATTGTTTTTGTCACTAGTTTGTGTTACATTTCATCAAATACTTTTCATCCATTGATGGTCATATTTTTCTGTGTTAATTTATTACTGCAGTGAATGACACAGATTTTCTAATATTAAACTTGTTTGCATTCCTGGCATAAACTCAGCATGATCGTGGTGTATTTTCTTTTTCATATCCTTTGAGTTTTAGTATTTTTCATCTACTTTCAAGTAGTAGAAAGTAGTTGTACTCTTTCCAGATCCTTTCAGATTCCTTACACTTTGCATGTATCTCCAGGACTTCTGTACATTTTTACTTCCAATAACCAGAACTTGATGCTCTTTTTCAGAAGACTGCCTGCAGGCTAATGGAACCCATTTGGCTCACAGGCTCAGAGAGGCAAAGGAGAACCTCAGAAGAGCCTAGGAATTTACATTTCCCTTAACCTATGAGTGGTGTGGAAGTGTGAAAGCCCTCGCCCTTTTCTTCAGATCAGGACAGCTCTGGGGCATAACCTACAGTCCAGAGCTCCCCTGGGGGATCAGGCAGAAGTCTGAGGGACTTTTCTCGGGATCACACCCTTTCTTCTTCTTCTCCCTTATATGTCCTACTTCCTCTAGTCTCTTCCTGGTTCCCTTGGGAGAGCTTTCTTTATAAATCACTTGGACACAAATCCTCAACTCAGCTCTGCTTCTGAAGACAACTTAATAAGTGAGATGGGCCTGTAATTTTTTTTTTCTTTTTCATGCTGTCCTTGTCTTGTTTTGGAATCAGGGTTATTATACTGGCCTTACACGACTGAGTTGGAGGGTACTCCTTTTTAAAAAAAAAATTATTTTCCTGATCTCTGATAGAGTTTGTACAAGATTAGGTTGCTCTATTCCTTGAGAGTTTAGTACTACTTGCCTGTGGTGAACACAGGATGACGGTCATCTCAGGTATGACTATGTGCTGAGGAGGAAGTAAGTGGAAAGGGGAGTGTATAGTTAGATGTAGGTTGCTGTCCCAGTCCTAGTTTTTGTCTTGGATGGTAGTCATTAAAAATGACTAACCAAAGTGGTTCAAACATGGACAAGTCATGATGGAAAGAAACAAGGATTATGATTAATCAAATTCTGTGCACCTGAAGTCCACTACGGAAATAAATAAATTAAATTAAATCCATGTTATCTGAAGTTAATGTAGCTACTGAAGCTTTCTTTTGGTTAGTAATTACCTGATATATTTTTCTGATCCATTTACTTCCGACTCCTCCATGCCTGTCCTGCCTGCCTCACTGAGCTGTTGCAAGGATCTCAGAAATCACCCTATAAAGCCTAAAAGAAAATTGCAGGAATTGCAATTCACTACAAAGTTCAAAGTCTCATTTTCAAATAAATTACCCTTCGTCTCAGCATCTCCCCTTGTGACTCTCCCTCTGTGTGTAGGTCCATGTCCCTGTGTCTAGGTCCATGTCCCTGTGTCTTTTAGTTTGTTTCAAACTTTTACTTCTATGGAAAGTAGACAGATGTCTCATTATGGGACTTGGAGACGATGGAAGGGAAGACTGTTTAAGGAGGATTTTGTCACTGTGTAGACTCCCAACAATTAATCTTTCTAGAATCCCACTGAGGTGTGTGTGTGGGCGCGCACGCACGCACGCGTGCCTGCACTTGCCCATAGGCATCCCTCCCTTTCATAGATAACAGGAACAAAGACCTCTGGACCTCCCTATGCCTGGATTGGGCCTGAGTCTGCCGCACTGGTCCTAGTGCCCAGCCCCTCCGTCTTACCCGTGTCAGTGGAGCTGGAAGACTGATCCTGCGGCTGCAGCCCCTCACTGTTGTGATCTCTGTCCTCCAGGTGCCTTTCTCCAACTGCAGCCGAGACTGCCTGGCAGGGACCAGGAAAGGAATCATTGAGGGGGAGCCCACCTGCTGCTTTGAGTGCGTGGAGTGTCCCGACGGGGAGTATAGTGATGAGACAGGTAAAGGAGCAGCCCCTCGTGGACACCGTGCAGAGCTCGGTTCACTTTGGGGCCCTGGGATCAGCGAAGTACCTGGAAGGGCTGGGCTGCGATGGTGCTTAGCATGATTTCTCATTTAACAAGGTGTGTCTGAGCATCACGCTGGGCTGGGCACTGAGGGGGTAAGAAGAGGAATGTTAGTCTCTGTAATGCCATAAAAGCTTACAGACACACCTGTTACACATCTTTCTCTTACTTCGATACTGCTCTCCAATATTGTTTTCTTTTTCTTATAGCTCAATGATCCTGAATAGACAAAGTTCTGTGTGTTCCCGTCTCCAGAGTTAATACGCCATGATAGATGGCCTGCTGAGTGATTGGCACCGTACTTACTGTCTTACTTATGTTTTTCCTGTGCCTCAGTTTCTTCATCTATAAAGTAGGAATAATAGTAAACCTATCTTATAGAGTTTGGTTGATTCATTGAGTTAGTATTGGTAAAGAACATGGTAAATTATAGATAAATATTTGTTAAATAAAAACCTTGAGTAGCATATTGGAAGCACTCTATAAGTATGAACTATTATTATTTTATCATTGTTTTTAATTCATTTCATCCTCACCACAATAATGGGGTTATGATTGCCTACATTTCACAGATGATGAAACCGAGGCTCAGAATGTCTAAGTAGCCTGACGAAAGTCACACAGCTAATAAGTGGCAGGGCCAGGATTCCCATCCAGACCTCTGACTGCAAAGCCCATGCTCCTTTCACTCCCCAAAACTGCACACTGCATGAGACATAGCAGAGACTTAATAAACATTTGTTGGTCAAATGAGTCTGTGGACTCCCTCACTAGAAAGCCGTGGATGAGGAAGGTACAGGTCACATGCGTGGGAAACTTTGCCTTGATCTAAGAAGAAGTCTGCTCTGGCATGTCTACAAAGCCCATCCTTATGTCCAAAATGAGTCAGGCTGAGCGTGAAGCACTGTGAAATTTGGTGGACAGTGCCAGACCCTTAGCGTGCAGGGCAGCCACCTCCCCAGCAAGACTAATCATTCTCTGCTACAAACCATCAGCAAGAAAGTAGCCCCCTTATGTACAAAGGAAAAATATAATGGAACCATCAAAGACACATGAAATTAAGTATATTATTAAGCATAAGTCCGGGTTCAATACATTATTTGATAACATAAAAATCACAAGTATTTCATCAATAAAGAAAATTTAAAGTGCCCTCACCACCACATTCACACTCACAAAGTTCAGTCTTTGCCACACAGTACTAACCCTTTACTGGGACATTTTACAGACGCGAGTGCCTGTGACAAGTGCCCTGATGACTTCTGGTCCAATGAGAACCACACTTCCTGCATCGCCAAGGAGATTGAGTTTCTGTCCTGGACTGAGCCCTTTGGGATCGCACTCACCCTCTTTGCTGTGCTGGGCATTTTCCTCACTGCCTTCGTGCTGGGCGTCTTCATCAAGTTCCGCAACACGCCCATTGTCAAGGCCACCAACCGAGAGCTCTCCTACCTCCTCCTCTTCTCCCTGCTCTGCTGTTTCTCCAGCTCCCTGTTCTTCATTGGGGAGCCCCAGGACTGGACCTGTCGCCTGCGCCAGCCGGCCTTTGGTATCAGCTTCGTGCTCTGCATCTCGTGCATCCTGGTGAAAACCAACCGCGTCCTCCTGGTGTTTGAGGCCAAGATTCCCACCAGCTTCCACCGCAAGTGGTGGGGGCTCAACCTGCAGTTCCTGCTGGTCTTCCTCTGCACCTTCATGCAGATCGTCATCTGTGCCATCTGGCTCAACACCGCGCCCCCCTCGAGCTACCGCAACCACGAGCTGGAGGATGAGATCATCTTCATCACCTGCCACGAGGGCTCGCTCATGGCACTGGGCTTCCTGATTGGCTACACCTGCCTGCTGGCTGCCATCTGCTTCTTCTTCGCCTTCAAGTCCCGGAAGCTGCCGGAGAACTTCAATGAAGCCAAGTTCATCACCTTCAGCATGCTCATCTTCTTCATCGTCTGGATCTCGTTCATTCCCGCCTACGCCAGCACCTACGGCAAGTTTGTCTCTGCCGTGGAGGTGATCGCTATCCTGGCAGCCAGCTTTGGCTTGCTGGCCTGCATCTTCTTCAACAAGGTCTACATCATCCTCTTCAAGCCATCCCGTA
Source organism: Phocoena sinus (assembly GCF_008692025.1). Lineage (NCBI taxonomy): Eukaryota > Metazoa > Chordata > Mammalia > Artiodactyla > Phocoenidae > Phocoena > Phocoena sinus. Next base: position 76,831,858 of record NC_045766.1, on the reverse strand, counting down.
ACACCATCGAGGAGGTGCGCTGCAGCACCGCGGCTCACGCCTTCAAGGTGGCGGCCCGCGCCACGCTGCGCCGCAGCAACGTCTCCCGCCAGCGGTCCAGCAGCCTTGGGGGCTCCACGGGATCTACCCCCTCCTCCTCCATCAGCAGCAAGAGCAACAGCGAGGACCCCTTCCCGCAGCCCGAGAGGCAGAAGCAGCAGCAGCCGCTGGCCCTGACCCAGTGCACGCAGCAGCCGCAGCCGCGGCCGCCCTCGACCCTGCAGCTGCAGCAGCAACCCAGATGCAAGCAGAAGGTCATTTTCGGCAGTGGCACAGTCACCTTCTCGCTGAGCTTTGACGAGCCTCAGAAGAGCGCCATGGCTCACAGGAATTCCACGCACCAGAACTCCCTGGAGGCCCAGAAAAACAACGACGCCCTGACCAGACACCAGGCGTTACTCCCGCTGCAGTGCGGGGAGACAGACTCGGAACCGACCTCCCAGGAGACAGGCCTGCAGGGGCCTGTGGGTGGGGACCACCAGCCAGAGATGGAGGACCCGGAAGAGATGTCCCCAGCACTTGTAGTGTCTAATTCACGGAGCTTTGTCATCAGCGGTGGAGGCAGCACTGTCACAGAAAACATGCTGCGTTCCTAAAACGGAAGGAGGCCAGTCCAGGGGGAATTCCAGAGAGGTTTCCCGGGATCACGGTCTCCGACAGGGATGAGGAATCACCCCAGACTCCTTTCCTCCAGGAAGGAGGAATAAGACACCTCAAATGCGTGGAACTTAGTTGCACTGACACAAACGACAGTGAATTGACTAATGTTCCCTTTAAAATTAAAAAGAGGAGAGCTGTGTGCTTCTGTGGTTGGATTTGTCAGAGCGCTGAGATCCCCGTAGTCAGGTTCGCTGTTCATGTCGGTGCCTCTGTTCTCCTCCTCTGTTCTATCCTGCTCAGCAGCCCAGAGATGAAACCAAGGCTTTAAACTACCCACCTACTCCCCCTGTTTTATGGGTTCTGGTTTTTGGTTTTTAATACTGAAATGTCTGCCCTGAACTTTGCAGACAGCCTGGTCCAGAGACAAAAGTGTGCAGAGTGACAGGACATCAGATTTGACCACCACTAGAGTTGAGTCTGAAAGACAGAATGTCACCAGCACTGCCCAACACCTTGATGATGGAAAGAACTTGAAATGCCCAAAACTGTAAGGTGAATGTGTCCCCTCCTATTTATGAAAACTATAAAATATTTAGACTCTTACTTGCTGCTGCTATCATGTGACATCGAGAAGGTTAGCATCCCTCCTGTACGGGGACATCTGGTTTGGTCCAGAATGTATTAGTGATGTCATGTTTAGATTCCATGATCACAAGAATCACCTCAGATTGTTGGGAAGGGACTGCATGAATCCAATGAGCTGTATCTGTAATTAATATTGCCATATGTAGCTTTATCCTTAAGAGAATACTTCTGCTGTAATAGTCCATGGACAATATAAACTGGGAAAAAGTGCCCCAGTCTGGTTTATATAAGGCAGTATTATTGAGCTCCATTTTCCTTGCCCATCCCACCACCTGCACCCCCATGAGCTAAGGCCTATGTGAGTCCTTTCAGGGCCCCAGGGGTCCAGAAACTCCCCACTTCCCTGCCGCAAAGGCTTCCTGAAGCCAAATCCATGCCTTCCCCTGTGAAGAATAAGCTCCCAGTCACTGGCCTCCTACCAGTTGCTGGGGTAAGAAAATGTGTTTCTGAGAGAGCTCTCATGGGGAATTACCCTGGCACTCTACCCCCGAAATGCTGTACCTACGTTCCGTCCAGCAGTGGGAGTCTGCCCATGGGTAGTTACAGGATTGAACGTTGAACGGCATGCCACTGAAGAGTCAGGCTCTGGAGCTACAGAGACCTGGGTTCAAGCACTGGGTTGGTCACTGACAAGTTGCGTGACCATAGGCAGGGAACCTTGACCTCACTCAGCCCCAGCTTCTTTGTGTCTAAAATGGGGGTAATAATCATTCTTTGCCCTCAGAGCTCTTATGTGAATTAAATGAGATAAATGTATGTAAAGTACTTTAGCATGGTGCCTAGCCCATAGTAAGCAGTCAATAAATATTAGTTAATATTATTCCTCATATTGTAATTTTTTTCACGTGTTTAAAATACAAAACAACACATTTATTTACCATTCAGATTTTAACAACAAGCTCACTGAGCACAATAACTCTCTCTATAATAAGCCCAAGAACTCTAGGGCCCAGTTCAAGGGCTCCTGAGCGACACTGCTCATGGTGAAGCCAGAAGGTCACTCCCCCAAGCGCCCCATCATACCTCCACCTCTGGTGCCAGAACCCAGATCTCTAGCACCAAGGGGAGACCATTCCATTCTGGCATTAATTTCCCAGATCACTCTAAATGCTGCCCTTAAGCCAAGGTCAGGTAGAGCAATCAAGAGCACCGCTGTGAGACACGGAGAAGGTGTCACACAGGAAGACCTGGTGAGGCACCTGCTCCCTGAAGCCAGGCCCAGCTGGCCGCCCCCACCCTGGTTACGCCTCTGAGCAAGGCCCAGAGCTGAGTGAAGATTTATATTTAACATTTTACTTGGACTTTTGAAGAAATGGCTGAATTTGATGGCTGGGTTTTTGTTTTATTGGTCAAAACAACTATGTGCAAACAGCTACTTTGCTATGCAGAGTGCCACACACTCAAGCTCACACTTCCCAGGTCTGACAAACAGCTCACCCTCATGGCTGAGCTGCAGGAAGAGGCTCGTCGGGGAAAACACACACCATTTACAATGAGCCTCACTTCACCAAGTGCTTGCAGATAAAGTCATCTCTCCCCACGTCCTTGTCAGAAAGGGAGACGGCATCACTGTTCTCAGTCATACGTAGCAGGCACAACTCTCAAGCACGCAACCAGGGGTGTCAAATACGAACCTTCATTATTTTTCTGTAACAACCTAGTTTCTTTCTCAAATTCCCATTCAGCCTAATGACAGAAACTTCATCTTAGTCAACTGGGTTTTTTCTCAGTAACTTCAGAGCTTTCTGAACCAATTCAGATTTCTGGGGATCTGTTCAGAGGTTTCTTCCTTCCCGCTTACAGGAAGGTTTTTGTAGCGTAAGGAGGTGGTGTTCCCCAAACAAACATCTGCAGCTCCTGTTGACATCTCTGAGAACATTCTTATCTGACCCTCAGTAATTGTTGTGCCTCCACACTGGCATCCTCTGAGGCATCTCATCCCCGTGTATCCCGAGTCATGGGATCCACAGTGATTTTCACTGCTGCATCACTTTGTCCCAACTACGAGGCCCCTCCCAGGCCTGCCAGATCTCTCATGAGACAGCCCTGGGGCCTGGGAATGACCAGGCAGCTCTCAGGCCCCTCCCTCCTGGCCCCTCCACTGCCATGTCTGCTTGACGGGGGCCCCCCCATGACGGTATGGAGAAGTCACAGAGGCTAACAAGCTTCCAAAGCGCCAGAGGAGGAACAGGGCACTTATCGCCAAACCTATACAAGCCTTTGTGGAAGGGTGAATAATGGCCCCCCCAAAGATGCCCGCGCCCTAATCCCTAGAACCTATCTATGGTTGTGTTAAGTTACATGGCAAGGTGAATTAAGGTTGCAGATTGAATTAAGGTTGCTAATCAGCTGACCTTGAGATAGGGAGATTATTTTGAATTATCCAGGCAGGCCCAATGTAACTACATCTCCGTAAAAGAGGGAAGCAGAAGCAGCGGCGTCCGAGTGATACCATGTAAGAAAGACTCCACTGACTATTGCTGCCTTTGAATGTGGAAGGGAGCCATAAGCCAAGGAATGCAGGTGGCTTCTAGAAGATGGAAAAGGCCAGAAAACTGGCTCTCCCCCACAGCTTCCAGAAGGAACCAGCCCTGCCAACACCTTGGTTTTAGCCCAGTGAGACCTCTTTTGGACTTCTGATCTCCAGAACTGTAATAAACCTAGATACATAAATAAATAAAACCTAAGAAATAGATGTTGTTTTGAGCCACTAAGTTTGTGGTCATTTTTTACAGGAGCAACAGGAAACTAATATATACAGTGTTTTTACTGTCATCTCGTTTCCTGAGCTTCAGCAGCTCAGGGCAACAGGCCACGGCCTTTCTCAGAGAGCAACACCTGCTCCTGCTGTAGTTCTCTCCCCCACAGCCAGCTCCCTCTCTCTCCTCCACAGTTCCCTTCCTCCTATCTGCTTGGGGAAGTATAAACCTTGTGTTCCGAGTCTTTCTTGGCTTTGGTTTTAGACAACTAATGGCTGTGTTCTCCCAATCTGTTTTCTGTTAGTAGCAGAAACCTGAAAAATAATAGCTTCAAAAAAGCAGTTTGTTTTTCTCTTATATAAAAGAAGTCAGAAGTTTTTGGAGGGACTTCCCTGGTGGTCCAGTGGTTAGGAATCCGCCTTCCGATGCAGGGGATGAAGGTTCGATCCCTCTTCGGGGAACTAAGAGCCCACATGCCGCAGGGCAACTAAGCCCGCGCGCCACATCTACTAAGCTCGTGCGCCTCAACTAGAGAGCCTGCCTGCCACAAACTACAGAGCCCACACGCTCTGGAACCCGTGCACAACAACTAGAGAAGAGGAAAAAGACCCGCACGCCACAACTAGAGAGAAGTCCACACTGCAACGAAAGATCCCACGTGCCGCAAGGAAGATCCCGCGTGCCGCAATGAAGACTCAACACAGCCAAATAAATAAATTAAATTAATATTTTTTAAAAAGTTTTTGGAAAGATTCTTTAGAGTCCCTTGGCAATGGGAGACAATCTTTCTTTTGAAAATAAAAATGAATTATATAGTTATGAAGGATTTTCACTCAAATGAGTTTCTTAGCAGATTCTAAGAATTTACATTGGAACTTAGGGGTAATGATCACCATATAACATTTTACCCTGAAAGTCCCTATGATCATCAAAACGTGTTGAATTGCGTTAGTTTCAATTTGGGGGAAATTAGGCCTGCCCTACCTCTGTCTCCAAAAGTTGCATTTCAGGACAATATTATTTCTCCTCTTGGCCTGTCTAAAGCCATATAAGCTGTGGGCTGGCTCTGCATGGAGCCAGAACTTCCCTCTGCTCATCTCCTGCATTTGAACTCATTAGTGCTGGAAGAGCAAGGGAACATCAGTAAGGGGTGCTGGTTAATCACTGGAGGAGGTGGCCTGCATTGCTCTGAGCCTGGCTAGTCATTTCAGGAGTCCGCTGGAGACAAAGGCATCTCCCAAAGTTGGGTGGAATTGGGGTAAGTGGAAAGGAGTTGTTATAGTGAGATCACTCGTCTCTAGGAGACCCTGTATTTCCTGTCACTAATCATGGGAAAATACTACAGGTTGGTCAAGAACTTTTATATATATATATATATATATATATATATATCTTTATTGGACTATAATTGCTTTACAATATTGTGTTAGTTTCTGCTGTACAGCAAAGTGAATCAGCTATATGTGTACATATATCCCCATATCCCCTCCCTCTTGAGCCTCCCTCCCACCCTCCTTATCCCACCCCTCTAGGTCATCACAAAGCATCGGAGCTGATCTTCCTGTGCTATGCAGCAGCTTCCACTAGCCATCCATTTTACATTTGGTAGTGTATGTATGTCCGTGCTACTCTCACTTCGTCCCAGCTTCCTCTTCCCCCCACACCTATGTCCTCAAGTCCGTTCTCTACGTCTGTGTCTTTATTCCTGCCCTGCAGCTAGGTTCATCAGTACTGCTTTTTTAGATTCCATATATATGCGTTAGCATAAGGTCTTTGTTTTTCTCTGACTTTTACTTCACTCTGTATGATAGACTCTAGGTCCATCCACTTCATTACACATAACTCAATTTTGTTCCTTTTTATGGCTGAGTAATATTGCATTGTATATATGTGTCACATCTTCTTTATCCATTCATCTGTCGATGGACATTTAGGTGTCCCTGGACGAGAACTTTGAATGAATTTTGCTGTTATGCAAGAAGTGAGGTAGCAGCTTCCCTGGTGGTGCAGTGGTAAAGAATCTGCCTGCCAATGCAGGGGACATGGGTTCGAGCCCTGGGCCGGGAAGATCCCACATACCACGGAGCAACTAAGCCCGTAAGCCACAACTACTGAGCCTGCGAGGCAAAACTACTGAAGCCCATGCACCTAGAGCCCATGCTCCACAATAAGAGAAGCCACTGCAATGAGAAGCTTGTGCACCACAACTAAGTGTAGGCCCCGCTTACCGCAACTAGAGAGAGCCCGCGCGCAGCAACGAAGACCCAACACAGCCAAAATAAATTAAAGAAAGGAAGGAAGGAAGGAAGGAAGGAAGAAAGAAAGAGAGGTAGGGATCAGAGATATACACACAGGGTAAGACCAGCCATGGAAATAAAGGTGCATTCCGAGGATATGGAGAATTTTAGCCTTGATGGGAACTGCTCAGCCGGTGGTATGAGAAGTGAACTACTCAAAGAAGGCCAAGCAGGGGCAGGAAACTGGGAAGAACCATCATGAAAGTGCATCTAGGAACTGGAGGGACAACTGTGACCCAAACATCAAGTGGGGCTAAGAGCACCTTCTTTTCTGTTGGAATGACCACCACATCCCTCCCTCCCCCAAGTCCCGCACTGGAGTGGAGGGAGTTTGGAGTAGAGGTAGGGGTACCTGTTTATATAGTAAGAGCTGGATTGGAGGAAGGGAATAGAAATAGAAATATATCACAAGCTGCCTCCCTCTGAAATCTGGATACTGGCTGGCTGAGTAACTAGCTAGGGTAGGAGGCTAGAACTAATATAAGCAATTAACTCTAGGACTGAGTGCCCAGGGCATGAAGGGCAAATGCCTGAGAGTATAGTGAAAATAGGTAAGAGATCAAAGCCAGAGAATAATTCTCAGGGTTGGTACAGGATTTGATTCCTGACACAAGCATCAGGAAATGTTTTTTGAAGAATGTGGCTGTTCTCCTTGACATCAGCCCAAAGATGTGGTTATTGCTCAAAACTTCCCAATTTTCTTTAAATGTTTTGTTTCTACCTCGGAAAATATTCAAATTATAAGCAGAGATTTCATGGAAAAAGGTATTCCATGCAAGTGGAAATTGAAAGAAAGCTGGAGTAACAATACTTATACCATGTAATGAAGTTTCAAACAGATGAGCATACCATATTAAATAAGAATCACCCTACTAGGTCAGTGGCCACGCCTATAAAGTTTTGCTAGAGCTCTAATTGGTCCCAGGACTTCTACAGAAATATGTTTTATTTACTCATGTTTTACTTATTCCACTATATGGAATAGTGTAAAACCAGGAGTGGGATTCTAAGCAGCATAGCAGATAGACTATATGTCCTTGGATGAGTTGCTTAATCTTTCTTTCTCTCGGTTTCTTATATAAAGTGGATATAATATTACCTGTCATAATTACCAATTATTGTTACTTTCCAAATAAAATAATTGATGTAAAGTCACTTTCAGGAACATGGGAAAGCTATGGAAAATCATTAACACTACAAGTGACTGAAGTTAAGAGGGTTTGCTTTTGAATACTCAAAAAAAGAAAAAAAAGAAGTACCACGGAATTCAATGATTTCATCTATTAAGTTTCTTAGTTAGAAACAATGGAATCCACTCTAGCTACTTTAAGCAGAAGGGGATTTGTTATAGGGTATAAGAAAACTTATAAACATTTTTTTTTTTTGCCTGTGCCCTGCGGCTTGAGGGATCTTAGTTCCCCAACCAGGGATCGAACCCGGGCCCCTGCAGTAGAAGCACAGATTCCTAACCACTGGACTGCTAGGGAATTCCCAGGAAGCTTATAAACTTCTAATGATCCAAGTCTGGATGCTACACAATCAGGAACAATACAAGCAGAAGAAATGCTTAATTCCTCCATGGGGTCATTTTGGCAAAAACCTTACTACCTCCCATGCCTTGCACTCAGCACCTGTGACCCACTGAACCAGACACTAGAACCTTCATTGCAGCTGGAGGAACCAAAGTCCTCTGCCATTGTGCTTGGCCCCGTTAATATCAACTTTCCAAGACTCCCATCAGTCATATGCAGAACTCTATGTACAAGAGAGTCTGGAAAAGTGGCCTTTGCTGTCCAGCCTGTGGAGTACAGGAAAACGTGCTGGAAGAAGGTGGATGATGAATGAGCCAGTCTGCAGTATCCACTGCCCACAAACAAAGCATGTTTAAGATCAAACACAGGGACTTTCCTGGTAGTGCAGTGGATAAGAACCCGCCTGCCAATGCAGGGGACACAGGTTCCATCCCTGGTCCGGGAAGATCCCACATGCCACGGAGCAGCTAAGCCCGTGTGCCACAACTACTGAAGCCCTCACGCCTAGAGCCCATGCTCCACAACAAGAGAAGCCACCGCAATGAGAAGCCCACGCACCGCAACAGGGTAGAACCCGCCCACCGCAGCTAGAGAAAGCCTGCGTGCAGCAACAAAGACCCAACACAGCCAAAAATAAATAAAATTAAATCTTTAAAAAAATAATAAATAAAGGTTAAACACATAATGAAAAACACACTCTGCTGAGAAAAAATAAGCAAAATTTGATTCCCTTTCATCTTAACAGCTGTGGTAGATAGAACAGAAAGATACTGTGCTGAAGACAGAACTGCAGCCGGCATTTTGCCATGAAAGAGATGCTGCTGGCAGGTAAGAGAGAGCAAGCAAGGGCAAGCACTGCAGGGGGTGGGACTGGAGGGGTGGGAGGATGGGAATTTGATTATAAGGTCATTAGCACTACTGGACTTTTTAAATGATATGCAGAAGTTTGTGTGTCTGTCTGTGTTTGTTGAATAGCCTGGAGAAAGATACATAATCATTTAATAGTGATTATGTCTGGGTTAGAATTATGAGTGATTCTTATTTCCTTTTTAATATTTTTTCTGGGTTTTTTCCAGGAGTGTGACTTATAGTAAAACAAGAAAAATCTGTTTCTTGGATTATCAAATGTGATGATACTATGGTCATGTTTTTTGTTTGCTCTTTTTTTTTTTTTTTACTTTTTATTTAGAAATCATTTCAAACTTACTTCTACCTAGACTTACTTATTATTAACATTTTACCACATTTGCTTTGTTGCCAACACTGTGATCATTTAACAAAATATGATGCACACTGAAGTATTTATGGTTGCGATCATACAATGCCTGGAATTTGTTTTAAATACCACAATGGGGGAGGAAATAAGGATGTAGGGAGAAAGATAAGAAAGAACAGCAGAAAGTTAGTTAATGGTTGTTGAAACTGGGTGATAGGTACATAGGGCTTCATTTTTCTACTCCTATTTTTTAAATTTTTTTCAAATTTCCATTAAAAAATTAATGTTAAAAACCAGCCAAAGGATAAAAAAGGATTCACCAGTCAAAAAATCACACAAAAGATTTCAGTGATTTGAATGGCCCTATTCATCACAAGAGAAGTTAATCTATCAAACACACAAACAAAAAGAACCTGAAAGTCTGCCAAGCAGCTAAAATTTTAGTTGCAAAGCAAAAAAATTTTAATGTAAGACCTTTACAACAAGGTTCAAAAAGCAATTCTCTGGAGTATATCAGAAAGGCCTTGTTGGAGCTTGATGAAAGACAAGTCTTCCTGGATCTTCACATGATCTATTATGATCCTATCCTTAAATGAACCAGCTGTGGACTGGTTCAAGTTTTCTGGATTGTCCTCGGGCAATAGGTTTAACAGATCCCTCTTAGCTTTAGTGCCAGTAATTTTTCTTTTATGAATATACTCCCAGGGAAATAAGCCAACAGGCAGCAAAATTAAGTACCTATGTGTTACAACTACATGAGCCCCCACTGGGGCCACATGCGGGGAGGCCTGAACCCAGGGGAGCACAGACACACTGCTGAGGTCCCAAGATGCAGATAAGAAAGAGTCCAGACACTCAACACCCAGGAGATGGCTGAGGAAATTATGCTATGATCCCATTGCTGGAGAGCCCAGCCACAAACATCAGATGTGACAGGCATGTGCACTAAGTCAAAGTAGGTAATCAAGCTTAGAAATAATAATAAGGGGGAGGGCAGGACACAGAATAGTTATGTCCACACAGAATAACATGAATAAAGTTTCATTGAAAAGAAGAGGAGGGAATACAGGGGAGGAAAATAGTTTATTGTTTGCTTCTTTCTTTTGTAAAGTTACATAACTTCATTGAAATGAGGGAGGCAGGAAGAGAAGAGGAACAAACACAGCCTTCCCTGAGGTACTTTAGCTATGATTTAAGGACTAATAAAGCCAAGATACAATGGACAGTAGATTAGAAGAAATCACTTGCAGGCTCAATCCACCAGAATTCTTGATTGGATAGGCTATGGAGAGCATTAACCCATTCATTTCCCAACACCCTGGCCAATATTAAGTGACCTTAGATAAGGTAGAAGATAAAACATACAAAGAAAAATTTCAAAAATAACTTCGTTATACAGGTGCGGTAAGTAAACTTTAAACCAAATATGAAACAAAGAAAAAGTTATTGGCATTCCTCAGCGTCTCTTTTTTCAGTCTCTTGACCCTCCTCCCCTCCCCCACGCTAATGAAGGCACGAGACATCTCTGTCCTGGACTTTCGCAACTGCAACCATCATATTGAACAAGCAAGGCTCCAGAACCTCAACTCTTAGTAAAGTGTTACGCTGTGACACTATACGAGGCTGGGTGTCGACCCCATGACCCACCTCAGATCTGATTTTACCAGATAACCCAGGAGGAGGTGAGTGTGACCCACCCCCACCCCCACCCCCAAACTTACGGTTTTGAAGTGATAGAAGAAGATAACTAGAATTTAAGATGTTGAGTTGAAGCAAATTATAGGATTTACGCCACTTGGATTCTCTTACAGTCAAAGAAAACACAACTTCCTTATCAAAATCAAACAAAACTAGCAAGTGAAACTATCTCACTTCAGATAAATCAGATACACAAACCAGCACTATCTTCCAGAACCAAATTATGGCTCCACCTGGTTATGAGAATGTAATTTTGTGATAAAAACCTTCTAATGCCTCTTATATTAAATTCTCTTGTATAGGGTTCAACATAGGATCACCTTTTACTAAATTCCAGTGCAAAACAAACAAACATATAAGGTTGCAGTGGGACTCCTGTGAGTAAGTAATGAATCTTTATCAAGCCACTTCCTGTCATAGGCAGAATAATGGCCCCCAATGATGTCTATGACCTAATCCACAGAACCTGTGAATATGTTATGTTACATGGCAAGGGAGAATTAAGTTGTATATGCAATTAAAATTGCTAATCAGCTGATCTTGATATAGGGAGAGTATTCTGGATTATTCAGGTGGGCCCAATGTAATCACAAGTCCTTATAAATGGAAGAGAGAAGCAGGAAAGTCAGGGTCACAGTCAGAGATTTGAAGATACTACTATGTATAACATAGATAAGCTACAAGGACATATTGTACAGCACAGGGAATAAAGACATTATTTTATAATAACTTTAAATGGAGTATAATCTGTAAAGGTATTGAATCACTATGTTGTATACCTAAAACTAATATAATATTGTAAATCAACTATATGCTTCAATTTTTAAAAACTATATATATTTTTTTTTAAAGAGAGATTTGAAGATGTTATGCTGCTGGCTATGAAGATATAGGAAGAGACCATAAGCCAAGGAATGTAGGTGGCCTCTAGTAAGCTGGGAAAAGCAAGAAAGAGTTTCCCCTAGGGTCTCCAGAAAGGAATGCAACACCTCGATTTTAGCCCTTTTTGGACTTCTGACCTCCAGAATTGGAAGATAACAAATTTGTGTTGTTTGAAGCCACTATACTTGGAGTAACTTGTTACAGCAGCAATAGGAAACTATTACACTTACCTTTTCTACCATGTCAGTGGCGGGTGGGCTTTCTGGCTTCAACATTCTATGGCTGCAAACCTTCAGGAGCCATGAAAGAATGAGTCAGACCAAAAGATTTTGTGGCTTCAAACCACTGCAGCTTCTGAAAACTTTCACATGGTAATAGGAATTGGTTGTCATAAAATTAATTTGACAGTCTACTCTTAGAGTTAAATGACACTGTGAGGAAAAGTCAGACAAATGTCCTGGTCTCTTCGAAAAGTCAGTACCATTTTTAAAGCCCTTTGTAGATTATAAAATTCTAAATAGCAACCAAAAGTAATGTGTGAAATTTGAATTTGAGTGAAATTTGGGAAATGAGAATATGGGCTGGTTATTAGATGAAATTAAGGAAGTATTGTTAATTTTTTTAGGGGTGATGATATAGTTATGTAGGAGAATGTCCTTATTTTTAGGGGATGCTGGCTGAACTGTTTAAGGGTAAATGATCACAGTAGTTGCAAATTACTTTTAAATGTTTCATGAAAAATATAGATACAGGGCTTCCCTGGTGGCACAGTGGTTGAGAGTCTGCCTGCCGATGCAGGGGACATGGGTTCGTGCCCCGGTCCGGGAAGATCCCACATGCCGTGGAGCGGCTGGGCCCGTGAGCCATGGCTCCTGAGCCTGCGCGTCTGGAGCCTGTGCTCCGCAACGGGAGAGGCCACCACAGTGAGAGGCCCGTGTACCGCAAAAAATATATATATAGATAGATAGATAGATACATATTGAAATATATGGCAAAATATTAATAATTGTTTAATCTGAGTGGTGCTGTGGGGTGTTTATTGCACTATTTTTCTGACTGTGTAGAAATTTTATAATAAAACTTAAGAATTTATTTTTTAAAACTTTATAAATGTTTGTCAAGCTACTGCTCAGAAACTTTACATTTTAGCTTAAAGTGCCCTCTATGCATAGAACTTTCTTTCTAAAATTATTTGTAGCAAGTCAGATTTGTGGTTAGAATGTGGCAAGATAAGCACCATCATATGTAAAATAGTTTAAATGAGTTTCCAGTTAGAAAGCTGATGGGGAAAAAAGTAATGTCATCCTATGAATCAGTGGAAAGTTACTGCTCTCTAATTGAAGAAAGTAACCTGGTGGAATGGGGATTTTGGTCTCAGCAGGTCAGAGATTTTCATTTCTTGATTTTGTCAACAGAAGGAATAAAAGTGAAACCCTGAAAATAAGAAGTGGAAACTATGGACAAGTAAAAGAAGGCAGGCACAGAAATTATTCCCTGAGCCTCCACAGCCTGGAATCAGAAGCAGAAGGAAATTGCAAGAAATATGTGTTACCCAGTTTCCTATGGACATATTACTACAAGAGAACATCAGAAGGAATTAAAGAACAGGATTCTTGTCAGTCCATAGATAAGAATTAGTTAGACTTCCACAACTTATGCTGCCAGTGTCCTTGTCCCTATGGTGAGCCACAGCCACCCCTCCCGCCTCTGCAGGAGACCCTCCAACACTAGCAGTTTCAGGCTCTGGACCAGCTTCTCCAGTGAAAAAAGGCATTGCTTCAGGCTGATCTGGCACCCCGTCTATAACCAGAAAGGAAAAAGTTTTGCCTCTTCCAAAATGTCATTTAAATGGAATCATACAGGGCTTCCCTGGTGGCACAGCGGTTAAGAATCCGCCTGCCAATGCAGGGGACATGAGTTCGAGCCCTGATCTGGGGAGATCCCACATGCCATGGAGCAACTAAGCCTGTGCACCACAGCTACTGAGCCTGCGCTCTAGAGCCTGCGAGCCACAACTACTGAGCCCATGAGCCACAACTACTGAGCCCGCGTGCCACAACTACTGAAGCCCATGTGCCTACAGCCCATTCTCCACAACAAGAGAAGCCACCGCAATGAGACACCCGCACACCACGACGAAGAGTAGCCCCCGCTCGCCGCAACTAGAGAAAGCCTGCACACAGCAATGAAGACCCAACGCAGCCAAAAATAAATAAAATTTAAAATAATAAAAAATAAAGGGCTTCCCTGGTGGTGCAGTGGTTGAGAATCTGTCTGCTAATGCAGGGGACACGGGTTCGAGCCCTGGTCTGGGAGGATCCCACATGCCTCAGAACAACTAGGCCCATGAGCCACAACTACTGAGCCTGCGCGTCTGGAGCCTGTGCTCCACAACAAGAGAGGCCGCGATAGTGAGAGGCCCACGCACCGCGATGAAGAGTGGCCCCCGCTTGCCACAACTAGAGAAAGCCCTCGCACAGAAACAAAGCCCAACATGTTCTTTAAAAAATTTTTTTAAAAATTAAAATTTCTGGGGCAAATAAATATATGATGGGAGGACAACCAGATAACCATTCCAAAAAAGATCAAATTGGATAATACCTCAAACCATACACAAGACTAACTTCCAAATGCATCAGAAGTTCTAAATGTAAAAAATAAAATTATAAAAATACTAGAAGAAATATATGGTGAATTCTTTTTTTACCTGAATGTGGGGAAAGGCTTTCTATCTATGACTTGAAATCTAGATTCAGTAAAATACTGATAAAGTTGACTACATAAAAATTAAAAATTGTCACATCACAAAAAAAATACCAAAAGTAAAGTCATATTGGTAAATCACTAACTGAGGGGAAAATGTTTGCAACATATATCACAGATAATGGGCAGTATCTCTAATATATAAATTATTTTTAGAAATCATAGAAAACAAAGACCAAAAACCCAATATAAAAATAGGCAAAAGATATGAACACACAATTCACCCTAATGTGAGAGAAGGAAAAGGCTGTAAAGATGAGCAGGCTCCTCTCCTGATGGTTTATAAGCAGAGTTAGAGGCCACCAACTTCTCTTTTAATAAAACAATAAATACCAGCTAGCTGCAATGGCTTTCAAAGAATATCAGGTGTTTCCAACACTTCTGAGTGGTACTTAATTGAAAACAACCTAATGAGTTAGAAAGCTGTGGTACAGTCTAACAACAGGGTCAGTTTTATCAATGATTAATGACAAAATACACCAAATTGTATGTGTGATTTTGCATTTCTTTACATCTGGCTTTAAACGTGAGTAAGGAAGGACTAAGGACTATGCTTTTCTAAGACACAAAACAAAACAGAAAAAAAAAACCCTCTATTTTTATTTCTAACACTTGACTAGACAGCATTATGAACCCTTTAATCAATGTTCACTATTAAGAGGCTGGAATTTAAGGTTGGTTCCAACGATGAAACCCTGTGATACTATGATAATTCTCTGATAGCTCAGCTGGGCAAGCATAACCAAGGTGCCACTGGCCACTTGGTGGCAATAGATCCTAATTGTCTTAAAGTCCTAAATGGGTGGATTTGGAAACTAATTTATAATGACATTTCATGCAGGTTACAAGGTGCTTTAGTTGGAAAGGTTAGCACAATCCCAAATATCCTTTAAAAGGGCATTAGAAGGAAAGAAAACATATCCTGTCTTTGTTAAAAACAGTTATGGATACATTCTAGAACATTCCATTAGGAAAGATCTTTGGAGCTAGAAAAGGTTCAAAGGGAGGAGAGAACTGCTGACATAGTAATGATAACTAAAAAGATATAGGCTGAAAAGAGACATCATGAATAATATTAAGAGCCCACTTACTGTTTAGCCATCTGAGCTAGCCAGTTACCCTATCAGGGCCTCATTTACTTCACCTGAACCCTGAGCTAGATCAGCGGTCAGCAAATTTCCTGTAAAGTGTCAGGTAATAAATGTTTTAGGTTTTGTGGGCCACACATTGTCACAACCGCTCAACCACATCATGGTCGCACAAAAGCAGCAATAGACATTACATTTAAAAATAAGCAGGGCTGTGTCCCTGTAAAACTTTAGTTATGGACAGTGGGAAATCTGAATTTTACATAGTTTTCACATGTCATGAAATATTATTCTTCTTTTGATTTTTTCTTTTTTTACAACTGTAGTTTGCTGACCCTGGGCTGGATGGTCTCTGAGCTCCCTTCCAGCCCCATGTCTCTGTTGATTGAACTGCTGTAGATTCCCTACTTAACTAGCACTGGGGTTACACTTCTTTTACGCCTTCCTTTACAACTTAAAGCAGTTTCTCAAGCTTTATTTACTCACATCTCATTAGAGAAGATTTAGAAAAATGTCACATCATATGTAGCTCACAATTTTTTTTTGGCTGCGCAGCATGTGGGATCTTAGCTCCGGCATCAGGGATCAAACCAGCACCCCCTGCCTTGGAAGCGCAGAGTCTTAACAACTGGACAATCAGGGAAGTCCCTGTAGTTCACGATATTTTAAAGGCAGCTAACTTGGGTCTCCCAAACATGTACAAATATGGGTTTTCAACTTTACATGTCCTTCCTCTCAACTCACCACAAGGAGAATCCAAGGCTTGTGCTCGTGCATTTGAAAATCAATGCCTTACAGTTGCTTAGACTTGAAAACTCCCAGCGGGAAAGCCCCCCCCAAAAGCCTCACTTCTGCTTTCTGCTGGAAAAGAACACCAGTTTTCCACAAAATCCTATGTAAGGGAGGATGGCTAACTTAATCTTACTCCGTGGACCAGAGAGGGTTCCAGGTAAGACCTGGACTTCACTTCCTCTCAGTCCTTCCTTTCTTCCACGTGGTCAGAATCCACAGTATGAGAGCGAGCTAGGGTTCCTGCACTTGCCCTTCTCCCCTGTTCGCCTAAGACCATGAGACAAGATCTGATCAGCTTGATGACCACGTAACTGGTTACAATTGCTACAAGAATAAAACGTAGGAAGTTTACAGTTACGGTCCATGTGTATAAAATGTCTTTAAACTGTAGAGGAGAGAAAGAAGTTAGTTGCTTTTAAACACCTACCTGGTGACAAGCAGCCTTAAAACTTCTCCTGGAAGGATGGGACATTATAAAATGGCCCATCTTCGTAAATAAGTCTTTCCCTGTTAAGGAGCCTCATCAGAAAGACGCCCTGGGGGCGTGAATACTGAGTGCCCAAGGTGAACCAGCAGAGCAGCACTGGGTCACATCATCTCTTGTGTGAGCCTGCTTATCGTGTGAAGTCCATGCAGACCATTAGCATCCTGGGGCACATGAGGCCTTGAGGTTTAACCCACTTACCCCAGCTCACCTGTACCAAGGAGGAGCTAGGACTCAATTCAGACCTGCCTAGAAAAGCAGTTATCCATTCATTCTAGTTGTCTGTCTCTCTATCATATCCATCTGTCCAGTCTAGCTATCTATGTACCTATCTCATCTCAACATCTCCTCCCTGAAAAGCATTAGGTCACTTACGTTTGAATAATTAAAGTCCCCTAGGAGTTATTTGGCCAATCAAACCAGGTTAAAAGACTCCAAAGAGTAGTTGTCCACTGGGAATTTACCAGATAATCTTACCTGCAATGTTCTCTATCCAATCCTTATCACAAACCTCGTTATGAGAAATGTTATTTTTGCAGGATAGCCAGAGAGAGTGGAGCTCAGGCTCTTAATACTCCAAGTTTGACTATTAGATCAAGTCAGAACATTAGAGACCCTGATAAGCCACTCTTTGACTTTACTAAATTATAAAACGTGACATCATTAACATGACTGAAAGTTAATAAAAACTAAAGTATACTTTAAAGTTCTAAAGCTTCTTATTTTTTAATATTTATTTATTTGGCTGCGCCAGGTCTTAGTTGCAGCACATGGGATCTTCGTTGCAGCATGCGGGATCTATTTCCCAGACCAGGGATCGAACCCGGGGCCCCTGCACTGGGAGCAGAGTCGTAACCACTGGACCACAAGGGAAGTCCCTCAAGTTTCTGATTATTATAAATTAATTCTTAAAATATCCAAATCACTGCTTCATTCCTTTGAAATAGTGTGAAGGAATGTCAGATATTGTTTAAATAACTCCATGATATTATCAGATGTTGTATGGATTATATCTTACCATTCTGCCCCATAAAGCTTTATGCCCCATAAAAATACGTGCCTGGATTTGAAGCAATGTAGCTGAGAATGACCCTGTTTCTCATTAGTACTTTTGTTAGGATTTTGGAAAATTTTATTAATTTCTACAGAAAGTAGAAAAACAAATGAGTGGATATAAATTTCAAACCATAGTCTAAATATCAAAGAAATATAACTTGATTTTCTGTATTTCTATTCCTATTCTGAGCTCTCATCTCACAGAGAAACAGCTTTAACTCTTTGGGGGTTTCCCTTACTTCCTCTGGGTTGTGCTGTTGTTCCAGAACCTTCCATGATGCCGAAGATGGGGGAATACGGGTCACAATCTGGTTCCAAGTCTCAGCAGAGATGTCCACCATTCCAATCAGCCTTCCCCTCTGCTCCCATCCCTCACTTGGGCACAGGGATTTTTGCAAGGCTGCCTAGCATCCCACATGCCTGGATGCACCTTGGAGCTGCTTCCTTTTTAGGGTTTTGCTACCACCCCCCTTTGCTCCAGGCCCCCACGATCTCTATTCATTCATCACTTCCCTTCCCCTTAGCCAGGACAATATTTTCAAGTCTCACTTTGGTTTCAAACACCTTTTCTACCTCTCCCTATTCTAGAACGTAACCTCTTAGAAACAGAAGCCAGAAAGTCTAGCAGACTTCTGCTTTCTGACATGCAACATCCCTTCCTTAAGACCGTGAGGACAGCGTGACCACTAGCTTGAATGGGCAGGGGAGATGTATAAGAAGAGCAAAAATATAGATAAATATCTGAAATACTATCTGGCCATTCTTTTATTTTTCAGTATTTACATAGGCTCTTAGATGCCTTGCTTGCACAATTTTGTATCTGTCATCAACCCACTTACTGAACTAAGTTGGCAAATTTAATTTCTACTTTTAACCCCATTTTTCTCAGTTGAATATTCTCTCTACTTTGTCCCTGTATTTCTGTAATACCAAGGATCCTGGGACTTGAAAATATAAACTAAACCTAACCCCCCAAATCAGGGCATCTGATCACCTTCACTAAAGAAATTGATATACTAACATCCTCTAATCAATAAACATATGTGGGCAGGAGATTATATTGAACAATGTTTATGCAGCATTATTTATATTGGCAAAAAATGGAAACAACCTAAATGCTCAATAATGGAGAATTGTTTAAATAGAGTAAGATCACATGATAAAATTCTAAGCAGCAATTAAATGTCGAGTTGTAGAAGAATATGTGATAATATAGGGAACTAGTCACAATAAAAATAATAAAGGCAATATGAACCGTACAGTCACAATTTTATGAAGGACATACTTCAATAGAGTCTATAGCAAAAGGTTGGAGAGTTAAAAAGGATCTCTGGGCTTCCCTGGTGGCGCAGTGGTTGAGAGTCGGCCTGCCGATGCAGGGGACATGGGTTCGTGCCCCGGTCCGGGAAGATCCCACGTGCCGCGGAGCGGCTAGGCCCGTGAGCTGTGGCCGCTGAGCCTGTGCGTCCGGAGCCTGTGCTCCACAACGGGCGAGGCCACAACAGTGAGAGGCCCGCATTCGGCCTTTTTAAATATTTCTACAATGCACATATGTTGTTTTCATAATCAGAGAAATAATGTTATTTGAAAAACTAAGCATTTATTGAGCTTATGATTTGTGTACCACGTATATGCTATACCTCAATAAAAAGATTTTTAAAAATAAAAAAGAGCAGAGATCTTTAACAAGGAGAATAAGAAAGAAAAGAAACATCTCCTGAGATGATCTCAGCCCTGACTGGGCTTCCTTGCTCACCAAAGAAATCTTTTGTACTAATTAAATTTCTTGGCTATCCCATGGAAAATGTACTCATTTTTTAAAAATTCTCATATACTACTGTGCCTAAGAAAAGTATTCTGCAAACCGTATGTACACTAATTACTGATCCAAAGAGGAGATTGTACTGCCGTCTCCCCACAGCTGACTGCAGAACCAGGAAGTAATCAGAATATGTCATACAGGTTATGAATGTCCTGGATCACAGGTTAAATGAGTCATCGAGAACCTGGTGGGTAAATCTGGTCTGACTACTTGTCCTGGACTTCCTAGCTCCTGACTCCGTCCTCAGAGCTCTGCTCTGGCTGTTTGACATCCCCACCCTCTTGCACAGGCTTGCAGAGCAGATGAGGCCAAACAATGATATTCAGAAGGAGGAATGGCGCTTGGCTGAGGCATGTCTAGTGCAGAATGATGGATATGAAGGACAAGAACCCGCTTGCCATTGCTGAATCTGGGCCTGACTTCACCTATAAGCACTTTATTATTTTTTTCTTCTATCTGAATCAGTTAGCTCCATTTGGAGATATCAGGTGGTTTGTTTCAATCAACAATGTCATCCTCTAGTGTCTTCTGCTTGGTTTCAAGGTTATTGTGTAACCAGAATTGTAGAAGAGGGTTGATTTCTATGACTTGTGCTGGTTAATGTTCTTTTAACTGATCTCTGACACTGAATATTCAGAGAAAGCCTCAAAATTACATCCTGAGCCTCTAGGTCTAGGTGACTTTTAATTAACATTAGTTTAACTTGTAGGACTTTAACCATCCTCAATTCATTCATTCATTCAACTATTTATTGAATGCCTGGAATGTATAAGACACTATGCTAGGCACTGGGGATGATGTAGGGAACAAAAGAGACATGGTCCCTGCCTGTGAAGCTATGGTTTAGATAGAAGTGCAGACCAAAAAACAAAAGCAAAATAAACAATTCAAAAAAAAAACAGCAAAATAAACAATCTAAAAAAAGCAAAACAGGCAATTCCAATACACTGTGGTAAAAGCTCTGATAGAGAAATTACCATCACAAAGTGCCATAGGAGTACCTAGCAGAGGCATACAGCCGGCAGTGAGGGGAGGGGAAGTTGAGGGAGGGGGAGTTGGGGAAGATCGTGTCCCCAGGGCTCAGGTCTTGTGTTAGTTTGCTAGGGCTACCATACAAAGTACTACAGACCAGATGGCTTAAACAACAGAAATTTGTTTTCTCTCCTTGGCATCTAGATGTCCATCTTCTCCCTTTTCTTCACACGGTTTTCCCTCTATTTATTTGTGTCCTAATTTCCTCTTCTTATAAGGTCACCAGCCATATTGGATTAAGGCCCACCCTAATGACCTCATTTTAACTTAATTACCTCTTTAAAGACCCTGTCTCCAAATACAGTTGCATTCTGAGGTACTGGGGGCTAGGACTTCACCACATGAATTTAGGGGGGGACACACTTCAGCCCATAACAGGCCTGAAGGATAAAGAAGTATCAGCCAGCCACATGGAAACACTGGGAGAGGTTTCCAGCATGAGTAGAGGCAGCAAGAAAGGCACTCTAGGAGAATTTAGCAGGAACCAAATCAGAAAGTGCTTGTGAGCCATGTTAAAGAGGGAGAATTGTATCCTAAGGACAATGGAACGCTATTGAAGGGTTTTAATTAAGGAAACGATATGATCAGATTGGCTGTTTCATATTTGGCTGTTGTGTGAAGAATGGATTAAAGAGGAGCATGGTTGAGACTTCCCTGGAGGTCCAGTGGTTAAGACTCCATGTTTCCAGTGTAGGGGGCATGGGTTCAATCCCTGGTCAGGGAACTAAGATCCCCCATGCTGAGCATGGCATGGCAGGAAAAAAAAAAAAGAGGAACATGGTTGAAGGGGGAGACTGGGGGGAGCTATTGCTGTTATTTCAGGGGAGATCCAATGGATCTATTTTTCTAGATTCTTTAGATTTTATCTTTGGATTAAACTAACTCAAGGGATTTTTACACTGATTATTTTTTCTTTTTTTTTGGCCTCGCCATGCAGCATGCAGGATTTTCCCCGACCAGGAATTAAACCCATGTCCTCTGCATTGGGAGCACATAGTCTTAACCACTGGACCACCAGGGAAGTCCAAAGTTGCTTTTTCTGCATTGCCCTTCCATCCGTATACAAGAAACAGAATTCGTAAGCCTTGTGGAGCTTGCAATTACCGTAAGGATGTGTTGAAGACAGCCCTCATTGCTTTACATAACTTCTCTTTCTAGGCCCATGGGAGAAAAGTCCATCAGGCCTTGCTATCAGGAAACAGATATGCTTATCATTAGAAACTCTTTTTTGTTGTTATTATTGGAGTATAACTGCTTTACAATGTTGTGTTAGTTTCTGCTGTACAATGAAGTGAATCAGCTATGTGTATACATATATCCCCTCCCTTTTGGACCTCCCTCCCCATCGCATCCCACCCATCTAGGTCACTACAGAGCACTGAGCTGAGCTCCCTGTGCTATACAGCAGGTTCCCACTAGCCATCTATTTTACACATGGTAGTGTATTTACGTCAAACCTAATCTCCCAGTTCATCCCACCCTCCCCTTCCCCCACTGTGTCCACACAATTGTTCTCTACATCTGTGTTTCTATTCCTGCCCTGCAAATAGATTCATCTGTACCATTTTTCTAGATTCCAAATATATGCGTTAATATACGACATTTGTTTTTCTCTTTCTGACTTACTTCATTCTGTATGACAAACTCTAGGTCCATCCACATCTCTACAAATGACCCAATTTCATTCCTTTTTATGGCTGAGTAATATTCCATTATATATATGTACCACATCTCCTTTATCCATTCATCTGTCAATGGGCATTTAGATTGTTTCCATGTCCTGGCTATTGTAAATAGTGCTGCAATGAACATTGGGGTACATGTGTCTTTTTGAGTTATGGTTTTCTCAGCTTATTTTCTCATCTCCATGAATCGTGTAAGTAATCCTGTTTCCTTCTTCACTTTGGCTCCAAGGACCTTAAAAGCCATATTTGTAGTTTGTCTCCAGCAACTAACCCTACCTTAGATATGCCAGCATTTAGTGTAATAACCTCACCTTGGCTTCATTTTTTTTTTCTTCTTACCCTTATTTTTCTTCCCTCCTCCATTCCCTATTTCTTTAATTACATATGGTACATGTTTATCTTGTTGATGTGTTTTAAGCACCTGGGCAGGCGGATTGGAATCCTTTTTAGAATATTGCAGGGTGGAATAGATCATCAGTTCAAGATGGAAAATTGAAGGCTGTTGTATGAATGTTGATGAATGTTGTTTAAACCCAGATGTGTAAGGAATGATAACCAGGGCCAAACAAGGGTTCCCTTTACAGTTTTGATACCTGCTTCAGTTGTTCCACAGGTTTATCAGTTCTGACCTGCTTCCTGGCTAGCCCTCAGTTGCTGCCCAAGACAGAGATCGCCAAGGCTCTGGCTACCCACAGTTTCCAGGGGTGTCCTGCTTTTCTTGCCATTAAGTTGTCAGTCTCTCTAGAGCCCAACCATTTTCTGTATGAAAATACAGAAAATATTTTTCAGCTTATCTGTAAAATGTAAGCCCAGCTTCTCTGTATGAAGAGAAGAAAGAAAGCAAAAGAAGAAAAGAAGAAGAATGTGACCCTTATCATTCTTATATATGTGAAACTATGTTTTATCATGAGAGAGACACAAATAAGCAGACAGACACCCGAAGGTGTTACAGCCTGCCGGCAAAGTGATTGACTGGATTTCTCTCTCTTTGTGGTTTTTAAGATCATTTAAACTGGTAGTTAAGTCCAGTCCCAGTCCTATGATTAACAAGCACCGTGAACCCCAACTGATCTTCAGTTTCCTCAACTGAAAAATGGAGAACTTGACCAAAACATGTTCAGCAAATGACCTTCAAGGACTCCAGAGGTCTATGGTGGGTGGTTGACCCCTTCTCCCAAAATGAAAGTGGTGAGACTTATGAATTTTCTCACACATTTGCTGGGCAGATGCTGTGTTTGATAACCTCGGAAATACAACGGGTAGCAGCCAAGACAACAGGGTCTGCCACGGAAGAGATTACAATCAGATTGTGGAGAAAATAAACAAAATAGAAGTGTAATACCTGCGAGAACAGGAATATATAGTGCAAACCAAAAGCTAAGGGGAAACAGAAAGCTCTGGGTGGTGTGGTTTTTGAAAGCAGTACTGAACATAAACTGATGGAGAAGAGGAAGGATAACATCCATGTGAAGGGGCATTGTAGGAGCAAGAACGTGGAGGCAAAGATGAGAATGAGGAAGGGCGTGAGAGACACTAGGACTCACCTGGAGGGGAGTTCCGAGGGAGGAGGCTGGCTCAAGAAGGATCTTAAGTACTTGAGTGTGATTCTTAAGAATTGAGGGTGGATTTGATCGATGACAGGAAATTCCCAGGTTATGGAGCAACATTTTTGATGGTGAATGAGAAAGAGTTTGATTTTCAGGAGGGACTAGAAGGGCGAGACCCAGCTAGGAAGCGTCAGCAATAATCCAGTAAGGGGAGGAGGACAGTTTTGATGGACTGATACCTGTGAAATCAAGGACGGGTGAATTTGAGAGACCTTGTAGAGTCATAAACCGCCAGTGTATTTCAGTAATTCCTGGCAATATTGCCCCTGGGTTTCTATGCAATTGAGCCTTTAAGTTAGCTTCCCAGGATCGCAATAATATGATGCCCAGACCTCATTTATTCAGTTTAATGCTAGGTTTGGGTTGCTAATGCTCCATTTCAGTCTTTAGAAAGCCCTCTATAAGAATACAGTATTTCGGGGCTTCCCTGGTGGCACAGTGGTTGAGAGTCCGCCTGCCGATGCAGGGGACGCGGGTTCATGCCCCGGTCCGGGAAGATCCCACATGCCGCGGAACGGCTGGGCCCGTGAGCCATGGCCGCTGAGCCTGTGCGCCCGGAGCCTGTGCTCCGCAACGGGAGAGGCAACAGCAGTGAGAGGCCTGTGTACCGCAAAAGAAAAAAAAAAAAGAATACAGTATTTCTAAATATCAATGGATGTAAGATAAGCGATGGTTTAATGTTTAACTCTATCTTACCTTCTTTCCCAGGGTGGCTGAGTCAGTGCAGGGGAAAGGGAACACTAGAAAGGTTAATATGGAAATGACACAATAGGCAAAGGGATTCCACAGATTGCAGAGAAATATTGATCAGTTTGAGTTTTGATTAACAATGTGGTGAGGCTATGATCATCTTCTGTCCTCTGCTGATTAAATAGCTCCACCTGGGACTTCCCTGGTTGCGCAGTGGTTAAGAATCCGCTTGCCAGCGCAGGGGACATGGGTTTAAGCCCTGGTCCTGGAAGATCCCACATGCCGCGGAGCAACAAAGCCCGTGAGCCACAGCTACTGAGCCTTCACTCTAGAGCCCGCAAGCCACAACTACTGAGGCCACATGCCACAACTACTGAAGCCCGGGCACCTAGAGCCCGTGCTCCGCAACAAGAGAAGCCACCACAATGAGAAGCCCGTGCACCTCAACGAAGAGTAGCCCCTGCTCACTGCAACTAGAGAAAGCTCTCGTGCAGCAATGAAGACCCAACACAGCCAAAAATAAATAAACCTGCCTGGTCACAGAATCCTCAGCTAGGATTGGGGCCATGGCTATTGGACTAGGACAAGCACTTTTAAGGACTGGCTCATTACATGACCCCAGTTGAATGTGCTACAATGTGAAACCCAGAATCGACTTGCCTTTAGCTTGATATGAACGACACGTTACCAACATCCGCTTTAGCTCTTTCCTTGAGCTGTGTTCATTTGTTTTCTCTTTGTAAAAATGGCTTCCAAGTAGCAATGGACTGGTCTTCCAGATTTCCTCCTTTTCACTGCCCTACTACATCTGTAAGCTTAGGACACCAACATTGTTATTTGCTAGGTCTCTAAATTTAATGCACACAAGACTTGCCTGGGGAGCTTTTTTAAAATGCAGATTCGAAGCCTCACCCTAGAGACTGTAATTTAATAAGTGTGGGATGGGGCTCAGAATCTGCATTGAACAAGCATCCCAGGGGATTCTGGTGTAAGTGGCCCCCAGATCATATGTTGGAAAGCACTACTAAGTTGAACTGGCAGCACAATTAGCCCATGCCAAGCCAAACATAAATTAACATATAACAAGAAAGCTTTGAGAGCACAGCCTTAAGTTTATGTATGAGTCCATTTTTCCCAGGGTGTAAGCTGACACGAAGCCATGCTGGAAGATACCTATGATCCTACAGTATGCAGCAGGACAGAATTTTCTCCCTAGGGAGAGGCGTAGTAACATTGATTGCATAATACTACTCCACCCTGGCATTTATCAGTCATAAAAATTGACTGAGCCAACTCCAATTCTGCCAGGTCACTTGATGAGTATCCAGGGTGTGTAAACCCCTATAATTCCCTTCCCTGTCCCCTCAAAGGGCAATAACACAATGTAACTCAGAAACTAAGCTACTGGGCAAAGGTCATACAAGCGTTTCTACATTGTTCTGAGAGTTCCCAAAAGCCATTGGGTTTGCTGAAATCACAGTTCCTTTGTCCTGCAGAGAAGGAGAAGGTGATCGATGCTTCACTCCCTTTTGAAGTGAGAAAAGCTGCAGGTTGCTGAAAAATTTATTCTTAAATTCTAATTCATATGATCCAGCAGTTCCACTTCCGGGTTTTTCTGAAGAAAACAAAATCACTATCTTGAAAAGATATCTATCTGCACCCCCACGTTTATTACAGCATTATGTATGTATAAAGCATATATATATATATATATATGCATGTATGCGTGTGTGTGTGTGTGTGTGTGTGTGTGTGTGTGTGTGTTATTCAGCCATTTAAAAAAGAAGGAAAACCTGCTATTTGAGACAAGGTGGATGGGCCTCAAGGGCATTATGCTAGGTGAAATAAGTCAGGCAAACAAAAGCAAGCACTGTATGGCCTCACTTATATATGCTAGCTAAAAAAACAAAAAAAAAGAACAAAATTTTTAAAAAAACAAACTCATAGAAACAGAGAGTCAATGAGTAAATCAGCCATTTCCAGGGGCAAGCATGCGTGAAATGGATGAAGGTGGTCAAAGGGTACAAACTTCCAATTATAAGATGAATAAGTTCTGGGGATGTAATGTACAGCACGGTGATTATAGTTAACAATACTGTAATTGTATACTTGAAAGTTGTTAAGAGAATACATATTAAATGTTCTCAGCACACACACAACAAGGCAACTATGTCAAGTGATGGTTGTGTTAACAAACCTTATTGTATGGTAATCATTTCACAATATGTACATACATCAAATCATCACCTTGTATACCTTAAATTTACCCAGTGTTATATGTCAATAATTTCTCAATAAAGCTGGGAGAAAAAGACAAGAGATAACAAATACTGGGGAGAATGTGGAGAAAAGGGAGCCCTTGTACACTGCTGGTGGGAATGTAAACTGGTATAAACACTATGGAAAGCAGTATGGAGGTTCCTCAAAAAATTAAAAATAGGGCTTCCCTGGTGGTGCAGTGGTTGAGAATCTGCCTGCTAATGCAGGGGACACGGGTTCGAGCCCTGGTCTGGGAAGATCCCACATGCCGCGGAGCAACTACGCCCGTGAGCCACAACTAATAAGCCTGCACGTCTGGAGCCTGTGCTCCACAACAAGAGAGGCCGCGACAGTGAGAAGCCCACGCACCGCGATGAAGAGTGGCCCCCACTCGCCACAACTAGAGAAAGACCTCACACAGAAATGAAGACCCAACACAGCCAAAAATAAATAAATAAATAAATAAATTTTTAAAAAAAGTAACAAATGTTCAAGTACAATTGGTGTCTTTTTTTTTTTTTTTTTTTTTGCGGTACGCGGGCCTCTCACTGTTGTGGCCTCACCCGCTGCAGAGCACAGGCTCCGGACGCGCAGGCTCAGCGGCCATGGCTCACGAGCCCAACCGCTCCGCGGCATGTGGGATCCTCCCGGACCGGGGCACGAACCCACGTCCCCTGCCTCGGCAGGCGGACTCTCAACCACTGCGCCACCAGGGAAGCCCCCAATTGGTGTCTTTAAAACAAATAGAGTGACCATATGATCCAGCGATCCCACTTCTGGGTATATAGCCAAAGGAAATGAAATCACTATCTTGAAGAATACTCCCATATTTATTGCAGTATTATTCACAGCATTCAAGGTATGGAAACAACCTAAGTGTTCATCAACAAATGAACAGATAAAGAAAATGTGAGATAGATGATATATTGAATAGATAAAGATATATGAAACGTTATTTGGTCTTTAAAAAGAAGGAAATTCTGCCATTTGTAACAACATGGATGAACGTAGAAGGCATTTTACTAAATGAAATAAGCCAGACATGGTATCTGGCTTATTACTGGGTAAACACTACATGGTATCACTTATATGTGGAATCTAAGGGGAAAGAAAGCAATTGAACTCATAGTAACAGAGAGTGGAATGGTGGTTTCTAGAGGCTGGGGATGGGAGAAATAAGGAGAGGCTGGTAAAAGGGTACAGACTGTCAGTTATGAGATGATTAGGTATGAAGATCTAATGAGAAATATGGTGACTATTGTTGATAATTCTGTATTGAATAATTGAATTTTTTAAGAGAGTAGACTGAAGTTTTTCACTACCCCCACCCAAAAAAGGTAAATATTTGAGGTAATGGAGGTGTTAATTAACTCAACGCTGGAATCCTTTCACAATGTACATATATATCAAATCATCACAATGTACACTTTAAATACCTTACAGTTTTATTCACTAGTTATACCTCAAGAATGCGATGAAAAAAATATTAAAGAAGATTTAATGCAGACACCAATCACTAAATTGTATATTTAAATAGAGTTTAAAATCTAGTGAAAATTTAAGAAAATGTAAACACATGGGGACAACTAGATACTTTTTTTTGAAGTTTGCAGCTCTTCTCTAGAATTGTTCAATCCAACATGTTTTTCCCATAT
Source organism: Phocoena sinus (assembly GCF_008692025.1). Taxonomy (NCBI): domain Eukaryota; kingdom Metazoa; phylum Chordata; class Mammalia; order Artiodactyla; family Phocoenidae; genus Phocoena; species Phocoena sinus. Next base: position 76,803,317 of record NC_045766.1, on the reverse strand, counting down.
TATAAAACTACGTCCTCTCTTGTGAGCAACTTCTGCCAACTTTAGATTGTTGGAATGAATAAAGGTGGGTCCCTGGAGAAGGATGGAGGTAGAAGAGGCATTTGTGGTTTAGCAAAGTCAGAACAAGTTTTTGAATCAAGGAAACACTGCTTTATCTGTACAAAGGGGAGGTGATCACCTAACTGGTGTGATTAATAGATTAATAGACTATAAATACTTCCCAAAATGTATTTGCTCGTCTCATATATAAAATTTCACCATCGTATTTCTTCATCTCAAAGCACTTGCTCCAGCCAGAATGTCAACATCCATGAAAGATTTTTGTTAGTCATTTGTACCTTTTTGTGACAGATTTGCAGATTCTTTCCTAACAGTACATTTTAATAGATGGGACAGGGAAAGTAGGTGAGTATAGTAACAGCAAAGGGGATTGGGGAAAGGATGAAAATCTGATAGCCTCGGTCACAGCCTAGGTCACTCCCTAAATTCACATAACCTGGTTACAAACCTGGCATTTAATGCCTTTACCAACAGAAGATCTATATGCATTGTAGGAATATAGTTCTTAGGGACGGGGTAGGACAAACTTAACAAACGTGTGCCATTTCCTTCCACGTGCCTTACTCTATAGATCTAGATTTCCTTGGAAAGATACCTGAAATTTGCTGTCTTTTCCCCTTTCTCTCTCTCTCTTTTTTAAAAATTTTATTTATGTATCTATTTATTATTTTTGGCTGCGTTGGGTCTTCGTTGCTGCGCGCAGGCTTTCTCTAGCTGCAGCGAACAGGGGCCACTCTTCGTTGCGGTGCACGGGCTTCCCATTGTGGTGGCTTCTCTTGCTGCGGAGCACAGGCTCTAGGCGCCTGGGATTCAGTAGTTGTGGCATACGGGCCCTAGACCGCACGGGCTTCAATAGTTGTGGCGCATGGGCTGAGTAGTTGTGGCGCATGGGCTTAGTTGCTCCGCGGCATGTGGGATCTTCCCGGACCAGGGATTGAACCAATGTCCCCTGCATTGGCAGGCAGATTCTTAACCACTGCACCACCAGGGAAGTCCCTTTTCCCCTTTCTCTTGACTTATCAGGACCTGATGGGAAAGAGACACTTAATAGTAAGTGTATAGATCTATACTTATATAGTCAATTTATTTTCAACAACTGCATTGATTAAATTCAGTGGTGAAAGAAGGCTTTTTGTTTTGTTTTGTTTTTTTCCAGTAAGTAGTATGGAGCAACTAGCAGTCTAGCAGAAATTTCCAGAACAGAAGAAAAAAAAAACAGTAGGGAGCATGGGGCAAGACTAAAATAGGCACTTCATGAAAGAAAACATCCAAATAACCAATAAGCACATGAAAAGTTCCCCAAAATCGTTACTCATTAGGGAAATGCAAATTAAACCACAGTGAGATACACTATATAACCACAAGAATGGCTAAAATTTAAAAGACTGACAAAACCAAGTGTGAAAGTGGATGGAGCATTTAGAACTCTCATGAACTGTCAACGGACTTTAAATGGTACAACCACACTGAAAATTATTTGGAAGTTTTTAATAAAGTTAAACATACACTTTCCCTATATCCCAGGATTTCCACTCCTAGGTATATACCCAAGAGAAATGACTTGTTCACAGCAGATTTATTCAAAATAGGCAAAAACTAGCAACAACCCAAATGCCCATCAGCAGGAGACTGGATAAACAAATGTGGTACATTCTTACAATGGAATAGTGCACCACAATAAAAAAAGAAAACAAAAAAAGAACAAACTATTGATAAAAGCGACAACATGGGTGAATCTCAAAAACATCAGAAAAGAAGCCAAACACAAAAGAACATCTATTATATGATTCCACTTATATGAAGCTTAAAATGGGCAAAACTGGTGGTTGAGCGAACGGTAGCGACTGGGAAAAGGCATGAGGAAAATTGGGGGGATGATGGAAATAGGATATAATTTACTATATGGGTGTATACAACTGCAAACACATAGGCATGTATTACTGGGCTGTGCACTTGAAATGTGTGCATTTTGCCACGCATAAATTATGCTTCAATTTTTTAAATGGGGGAAAGAAATCCCACCTGGAACCTCAAAGTACGTGTAGCCTAGATGGGAATTGGGAGCCCCCGTGAAAAGAGATCTAGGTAGGGTTACCACACCCCTACTCTGGAGCTGGGGGAAACCCTATGACTCCCCAAGAGTTTACTGAGCCCTAAGGTCTCCCGATTCTCTTCTGTTCACTCTGCTTTCCTCCACAGCAATACAGGCATGAAACTGAGACAGCGCACTCCCCCTCAAAAAAAATCCTCTCATGCCAAGCATTTTGCAAGTTTAGTCACCTTTCTGCCGGTTTGAAGTCACAGGGAGGGGTCTCATCATGGAGCACAGGCTGGCCCCCTGCCACCTGGCGGGCTGAACTGTTCCCCCTCCTTCTGAAGGCAGAACAAAAATTGCTTTTCTCAAGCCAGGAAGTCAGCCAACACCCAGGCCACAGGGTCTCAGCTTCCTCCCTAAATGGGGCTGAAGAAGAAAATTCTTTTGTAAGAATAGAGCACTCCTTCTAAAAGGAATTCTGGAAAATACAGAATTCTCCTCTCTCCTCTGTGCGTAGCCATGCCACTCTGGTTGAAGCAAAGAGCAGAGGCAAAGCCTCTAGGGGAAGCTAACTGCTATTTCTTCTTCCATGCTTCCCCTTCCCCTTCACTTCCAGGCACTGGGAGAGCTCTGAGAAAACTTTAGAGTCCCTTGAGGACAATTTGAAAAACACTGCACTAAACTTTAGGAAAGGAAAGAACTGTGACAAAAAATGCAGTTTAAAAAAGAGGGCATTAGCCATGTGTCCAAAGAGCTGGAGTAGGGAGTGGCTGGAGGGGAGATTCTAGTTACACGAGTGTTAGCACCGGGTGCTTTGGGATCTGCTATGGTCACAGGCAGCCACCCTCTAACTGCCTCAACAGTCCATGTGCATTTCTAACATGCAAACATCCACTGGAAGAGGCCACTGGCCCGTGAACTCCCCTTTCCCTCCACTGAGGCCTCCTCACCTTCTTCCTTCCTCTTCCTCTCACTGTCACAGCCCCTTCTGCAGGCCTGGCCCTGCTTAGATGTTAGTGACAGGACTGATGTGGGCTCCCTCAGTCCCAGCATCTTCCAACCCCTCCTCAGAGGCTGGCTCTATTATTTTAGAGATTTTCTATTTCTTCATGATTTACTCTTAGAAGACCGTATGATTCTAAGAATTTGTCCATTTCTTCTAGGTTGTCCAATTTGTTGCCATATGGCTGTTCATAATATTTTCTTATAATCCTTTGTATTTCTGTGGCAGCCATTGTAATTTATCCGCTTTCATTTCTGATATTATTTACCTGAGCCTTTTCTCCTTTTTTTTTTTTTTAGTGAGTCTAGCTAAAGGTTTGTCAATCTTGTTTATCTTTTCAGAGAACGAGCTCTTAGTTTCATTGATCTTCTCTGTTGTCTTTTTAGTCTCTACTTCATTTATTTCCACTCTGATCTTTATTATTTCCTTGTCCTGACTTTGCCCTTCATTTGTTCTTTTTCTAGTTACTTTAGGTGTAAGGTTAGATTGCTCAGTGAGATTTTTCTTGTTTCTTGAGATAGGCCTATAAACTTCCCTCTTAGTACTGCTTTTGCTACATCCCATAGATTTTGGTTTTCATTTGTCTTCAGGTATTTTTTTTATTTCTCCTTTGATTTCTTCATTGACCCAATAGTTGTGGTTTTTTCCAGCTTTCTTCTTGTAGTTGATTTCCAGTTTCATACTGTTGTGGTCAAAAAGATGCTTGGTATGATTTTAATCTTCTTAAATATGTTGAGATTTGTTTTGTGTCCCAATATACAGTCTATCCTTCAGAATGTTCCGTATGCCCTTGAGAAGAATTTGTATTCTGTTGCATTTGGATAGAATGTTATGTAAAAATCTATTAAGTCCTTCTGGTCTAATGTTTCATTTCAGGTCACTATTTCTTTTTTGACTTTCTGTCTGGATGACTTATCCATTGATGTAAGTGATGTGTTAAAGTCCCTACTATTATTGTTCTGCTGTCCATTTTTCCCATTAAGTCTGTTAATTTATATATTTTGTGCTCCTATGTTCAGTGTATGTATATTAATAACTGTTATGTCTTCTTGATGAATTGTCCCCTTTATCATTATATAAGGTCCATCTTTGTCTCCTGTTACAATTTTTAGCTTGAAGTCTATTTTATCTGATGAGATATGGCTACAACTGCTTTCTTTTGGCTTCCAGTTGCTTGGAGTATCATCTTCTACCCCTTCATTTTGAGCCTATGTTTGTTTTTAGAGCTGAGATGATTCTCCTGGAGGCAACATATAGTTGGGTCTTGTTTTTTTAATCCACACAGCCACTCTGTCTCTTTTGGTTGTTGAATACAATCCATTTATATTTAGGATGTTTATTGATAAATGAGAACTTAGTACTGCCATTTTATCTTTTGTTGTCTGGTTGTTCTATATCTCCATTATTTCTTTTTCCTTATGTTTCTGTCTGCCACTTGGTTGGCGGTTTTCTATGATTTTTTTTCTCTGTTTCTCCTTTTTTTATGTTTTGCATCTCTACTCTAGATTTGTGTTGTGTGGTTACCATGAGGTTTATATAAAACAGCTCATAGATAAAATAGTCCTTTTTCTGTGATAGCATCTTATCTTCATTTACCTATACGAGTTCTGTCCTTTTCCTTTTCCCTTTTTATTATTATTATTTGTTATTGTTGTCTCTATCCCTTCTAAGGTTGTGATTTTGTTACCAAGTTGAAGTAGCTATAGTTATTTTTATTGATTTCCTCCCTTTAACCTGTGTACTCTAATTAAGTGTTTAACAACCTATTCTGGATTGATGTGGTGATGTCACACTCTCCTGGGCCAGGCCAAAGCCACACCAGACAAAGGACAGACGTTCATGGCAAATGGGCCACTCTTCTCGTTCTGTCCGTGGGGCCCCTTGCCTCTCCTCCCTGCCCGTCGGTGGTGTGTGGAAGGCAGGGGTGCAGCAACCAGCTGGCGGTGCTGGAGTCCTCTGATACAGCAGACACTGTCGCTTCAACTCCTCCCCGTGGTGGGGAGGGCCATCCTGCCACTGCACTGCACTCCCATCCATCAGCATGTGAACATGTCTCACCTGGCCCCCTGTGGTGCCCACGGAGCACTCCAGGTCTCCCCTCAGGTGCCTGAGGCTAAGCGATGAGTCGTTTCCCTTTCCCAGCTAGCCCCTCGGGTCTCCACTGCAGTGGTGTGTCCTGTGAGCAGCTCTCTTGGGGGGTGGAGACAGAAAGGGAGGCACACCTGTCCCCCTTGCAGGGCCAGGTGCTGCCTCCTCATGGTCATCCCCACTCCATGGGGGCAGGGGGGACTGGTAAGTGATCACCAGAGAGGTCGCCAAAGAATATGGGGCTGGGTGTGGTGGGAGAAACTCCTAGAGATCTGAGTCCACGCTGCTATGTCCCATCATCTCTGCATAGTGAGGCAAACACTGGTTTACCAAACCTTTGCTTTTCCATCTCTGGGTGAGTGACCCTCCTCCCCTTTGAAGTCCCAAACCACCACCCTCCACACCCTCTTTGGTCTTTAGGAGCCAAAGGTGTTTTTCAGAGGAGGGCTTTGGCCATTTTGGCAAGTGACTCGGTTCTCCCGGCAGGGTTTCTCCCGTGGATGCAGGAGAGCAGAATTTGCCACCCTCACCTATGTCTCTTTGGCATATTGTTTGAAGCTGGTTATTTCTTGAGTTGTGGAAAGGGCTCTGGAAACCAAGTAGGAATTGCCCTTTCATAAGGAAATTTTCCATTTGTAAGCGTGACTCCCTCTCAGGACCTGGAAGAGGAAGATCACCCATTCTCTAAAAAATCTTATTGAGGACAAGGACGGCCAGAGAGGGGAAGGCACGGACTTAAATGTGCATCACAATCACCCTTGTCCACTGTGTTTTCCCTGGTCACCTCCCCAAATTGATTCTCTCCACCCTTGACATCCTCGTTTGTCTTTAGCTGAGAATGGTATTGAAGATGAGGGCTTCAGCCACTTTGACGAGTGAGTCAGTTTTCCTGGGACTCTCTCACGTGTTATTCAACTTTGACTTTCTCCTGTTCATCTGCTGTCTTGTGTCAATTTAATTCTTAGATCAGCCAGAAGAACCTAGAAAAGCAGAGGAAAAGCTCTTGCTCACTATCGATACACTTGTCACTATGAGATACACTTGTCAAAACCTATAGAATGGGGACTTCGCTGGTGGTGCAGTGGTTACGAATCCGCCTGCCAATGCAGGGGACACGGGTTCGAGCCCTGGTCTGGGAAGATCCCACATGCCGCGGAGCAACTAAGCCCATGCGCCACAACTACTGAGCCTGCGCTCTAGAGCCCGCGAGCCACAACTACTGAAGCCTGTGTGCCTAGAGCCCGTGCTCCGCAACAAGAGAAGCTACTGCAGTGAGAAGGCAGCACAGCGCAACAAAAAGTAGCCCCCGCTCGCCACAACTAGAGAAAAGCCCGCATGCAGCAATGAAGATTCAATGCAGTCAAAAATAAATAAATTTTTTAAAAAATTCTTTAAAAATGAAAACAAATCTATAGAATGTACAACACCAAGAATGAACCCTAGGGTAAACTCTGGACTCTGGGTGATCATGAGGTGTCCACGTAGGTTCATCCGTTGTGACCAAACGTTGCTCTGGTGCAGGATGTTCACAGAATAGTTGAAGAGTGCCAGGCTCTGAGTGCCTGGAGGGCGTGGGGCAGGCAGGGAGGAGCAGGGGACAGAAGGGAACGCTCTGTCCTCTCTGCTCAATTTTGCTCTGAACCCTAATCTGTTCTAAAATATAATTCAGACTATTTGAATACAAACAAACAAGAAAAAAAAAAAACCCTATTCTGATATAGAGTTGTGATTTTCTGATTCTATTTACTACTTTACTCAAAGTTTTGTGTACTTTTGCCTTTTTGTTTCAGGTAGAAGAGTTCCTTTCAATATTTCTTGTAAGGCAGGTCTAATGGTGATGAACGCTCTTGGCTTTTGTTTGTCTAGGAAAGCCTTTATTTCTCCTTCATATCTGCATATTCTTGGCTGACAGTTTTTGTCTTTCAATATTTGAGTATATCATTCCATGCTCTCCTGTCAGGTAAAGTTTCTGCTGAGAAATCTGCTGATTGCCTAATGGAGGTTCCTTTGTAGGTTACCATCCTTCTTTCCCTGGCTACCTTTAAAATTCCATCTTCATCATTCAATTTTGACAGTTTGAATATAATGTGTCTTGGAGGAGGTCTTTTTGCACTGAGGTAATTAGATGTTCTCTTAGCTTAATGGACTTGTATCTATATATCCAGTTCCTTCCCCAGGCTTGGGAAGTTCGCAGCTATTATTTCCTTAAATAAACTTAAATAAACTCTCTGTTCCCTTTTCCCTCTCTTCTCCTTCTGGGATATCCATTATCCTAATACTGCCCTTCCTAATAGAGTCAAACAATTCTCAGAGAATTTCTTAATTCTCTCCCCATTTACCTGTATCATTTGTACATTTCTATCTTCCTGATCACTCTTTCTCTCTTCCATGTGGTCTGCTCTATTTCCAGTGCTTTCTGATGCATTCTTCCTCTAATTTATTGAGTTCTTCAGCTCCAGAATTTCTGTTTGGTCCTTTTTAGAATTTCAATCTCTTTGGTAAAATACTCCTTCTGTTCATTAAATTTATTCCTGAGCTCACTGAACTGCCTTTCTGAGTTTTCTTGTAGCTCGTTGAGTTTCTTCATGACAGCTGTTTTGAATTCTCGATCAGTTAGGTTGCAATATTCCATGGCTTTTTGTTTGGTTTCTGGAGAATTGTCCATTTCTTTTTGTGATACCATCCTACCATGGTTTTTCACGGTGCTTGATGAGTTTTCCTCTGCCAGTGCATTTGAAGTGGCAAACACCTTTCTTCTTTAGGTAAAGCTTTTTTTTTTTTTTACTTGATTCTAAACAATTCACCAGATTACTAATTAGGAGGCTTTCTTTTGTTTTTCAGTAGGTGGAACTATAACACATTTCTGGTTTCTTTTACCTGAGCTGCCTCTCATTATATTGGGTTGGCCAAAAAGTTCGTTCATGTTTTTCCAGAAACCTTATGGAAAAACCCAAACGAATTTTTTGGCCAACCCAATACTTGAGAATTGGCACTTTCCACTCTCACTGCCTCTGCCAAAGATGTCACCACGTACCCTCATTATAGCTGCTTGTGCCTCCAGGTTTTCTGGTGCCTTGCTGCTTCTGGTGTCACTGATGTCATTGGTGTCACCACCTGGACTCCAGGATGGCTGGCGCCTCCACCTTGTCTGGATTATGTGTGGCCAGAGCTGAGCCAAAATCTTAAGATGACTTGTGGCCTCTTGAGTGAGCATCATGTCATCCACATTTGCTATTTTTCTAAATACATAGATAAAGGCGTTCCAGGGACTTCCTTGGTGGCACAGTGGTTAAGAATCCACCTGCCAATGCAGGGAACACTCTTATATTGGAAACTCTTTTGTTCCTTTTGAACATTTTTATCATGTGTACATGTTACACATTCCAAAAATTGAATAAAATAATACAAATAAATATTCACACAAAACAAGTTTTACTTCTAGATAATTTGCCTGCAAAAGCCCTCACACATGTACAAAAGGAAAAAAAAATGCCTCTTGTTTATAAGGGTAAAAAACTGGAAACAACCAAAGTCTTCATCAGTAGGGGAATAAGTATGTAAAATATGGAATAGTATATAGCACTTAGAGGGAATGGATAAACGGTAGATAGATAAATAGATAGAGATAAGTAGATAGATAAATAGATCTATCATAGAATAACACTTAAAGGAAATGGACGAGATTGATCTCTCTGTGTATCAACACGGAATGACTGAAAAATATATTAAGTAGAAAAAAAGCATAATATAGAGTATATGTTTAGCATAAAATTTAAGTAGATTTTTAAAAATACACTAAATAAAAGTATAAAAAATGGGCTAGAAGGATACCAAACTCACAATGTAGCTTACAAGTGTGGAGAGCAAGATTGGGGGTTGAGGAGTGGGGAACTTGTGATATCAATAGTTTATTTCTTGAAAACAACTACCAGGAAAAAAAAAAGGAAACAAATATGACCAAATGTTAAAAGTTTTCATTCTGGATGATAGGAATACAGGTATTTATTGTTTTATCCTTTGTGTTTTTCTGTATTTTAAACAGTTCTAGAAATATAAATAAAAGTAAAATATAAACATCCAGCCAAGATTCTCCAGATAGATCTTTACTTTCTTTATAAAGTCAAGTCCACTTTAAACAATCAGCCTTGACATTATTAAAAAAATATTCCTTTAAAAAATAAAGTTTTTGTTAGAAGTTAAACATTGGGAAACTCTCTGGTTGTGGTTTAGGATTTCATACTTCAGATGCAACAGGATGGAACCAAGGTCAAAGAGAACTCAGGGAAGTTTGACTCTTGTTCCAGCACTACGCCTTGTACACACCCACTTGTTCCTCCACAGCCCCTCCTTCTTGCCAGCTCCTGTTAGCATATTCTGCTGAGGAAGCAAGAAGACTTACTTCAAGACATACTCCCTTTGTCCCTTCAAGATGTATTTTCCCTTTGCCTTTTGTTCTTTGAGGAAAATAAAACATTCTACAGGTGGAGCTTGTGAACAACACCTTCTTTAAAAACCAGAGCCTCCACCCTTACCTGACCACTTCAGCGCCAGCATCCTGCCCAGAAAAGACGCAGTTAGCCAAAATGATATGTGGAGGCTTAACTGAAGCCAAAGCTGCCACTCCAGAAATCCAGGAGATCGCTAACACGGTGAGTGGATGCAGCTCATGAAAAGGTTTGATCCCAAATCTTGGTTTAGGTTGGCCCTGTGTTAAATGTGTGGGTGAACATCAAAACCAGAATATGTGTGGTTTTGTTCAGGTTTCCTTACAACTGAAAAGTTTTTCAGATGAAACCTCTGATAATTCTAAATGTGAGAGTGATATTGAGCAAGTCATATCTCTTCTCTGAGCCTCAGGTTCCCCATTTGTAAAAGAAGAATTTTTATTGGATCATCTCTAAGGCTCTTACAATGTATGGTTCTAGGATTACTAATTCAGTTTCTAATGAAACTTTTCTATTCTCACCAAGTGGAGCCAACATGTAATTAAAGTCTGAGGTTGTTAACAGTTGATGAACTAGGGACTTCCCTGGTGGCACAGTGGTTAGGAATCTGCCTGCCAATGAAGGGGACACAGGTTTGAGCCCTGGTCCAGGAAGATCCCACATGCCTTGGAGCAACTAAGCCCGTGTGCCACAACTACTGAGCCTGCATGCCACAACTACTGAAGCCCGCGCACCTAGAGCCTGTGGTCTGCAACAAGAGAAGCCACCACAATAAGAAGCCTGCGCACCACAACGAAGAGTAGCCCCCGCTCGACGCAACTAGAGAAAGCCTGTGCACAGCAATGAAGACCCAATGCAGCCATAAATAAATTAATTAATTAAGAAAAAAAAAGAAACTGCTTATGGTAAAAAAAAAAAAAACAATTGATGAACTAGACATCAAACGCACTACAGGAAAAATATTTTAATAGATTGAATGAAGAGCAATATCATAAAGACGATCCACTTACAAACCTCCTACAAATCTGACTCAATGCACAATGTTTTAGTATTTGGAAGATGATTAAACTAGTAGAGAAGTGGCATAGTCTATGGTGATTCCAAGATTCATTATGGTGAAAATAGAATTCAATGTGTTTAGCAGGTTAATACATTTTTCTAAGTGTTGTCTGGTTAGCCATTACCTATATAATAAAAATTTATTGTATTGCATATTTTATGAAAAGAAAAAGTATATAAATTTCTATTTTAGGTTTGTAAATTGTCGCCCTATTTTCTTGTATCATTCCTTCTTGCTTTTTCTCGCTGAAACTTCATTCTATGACACTGTTTGGCAAAGATTAGCTTCTTGTGTAAGTGGAAGAGATGGGATTCTCTATGTTAGGGCACTGAGAACCTCTCTAAGAGAGCAGATGCCTGAAATTCTACCACTCATTCTGTGGGGCTAAGTATTTCCCTTTCAAGAGTTCTTTTAAAAAAGTAGTTACTTTACAATAATGTGAATAAATATATGTGAAAGAATATTAGATCAAAAGTTTCAATCAGACACCAAAATACAAGGTGTCTTAGAAAGTGCACATTCCAAAGGATATGGTAATCCAGATGCAAGTTTTCAAAGGAAATAGCTAATAATAAATTAGATGATTCACCCATGTTAAGAGTAAAAAAAAAAAAAAAGTAAATACCTTGTCACTTTTTCTTTCTTGAAGAAGGTAATATTAAGTTATTAATGCCTTCATTCAAATCCCTGTATTGTCAGTGTTTTCAAACTTGAATGTGCACACAGGTCACCTGGAGGTCTTGTTAAAAGACCAGATTTTGGGGCTTCCCTGGTGGCGGCAGTGGTTGAGAGTCCGCCTGCCGATGCAGGGGACACGGGTTCGTGCCCCGGTCCGGGAAGATCCCACATGCCGCGGAGCGGCTGGGCCCGTGAGCCATGGCTGCTGAGCCTGCGCGTCTGGAGCCTGTGCTCCGCAACAGGAGAGGCCACAACAGTGAGAGGCCCGCGTACCACAATAAAAAAAAAAAAAAAAAGACCAGATTTTGACTCAGTAGGTCTGGGGTGGGCCTGAGGTTCTGCATTTCTAACCAGCTCTGGTGATGCCCAGGCTGTCCATGACCTCACTTGCCTGCAGTACTACAGATACAGGGTATTCTGAGAGGCCTATGGGAGATGGGCTTTCTAAAATCAGAGGGTGGGCAAAGAATCTCAATTTCATCTGTGAAATGAAAATAACACCTCTTGCCCTTCGACCTCAGAGCCGTAAGGACTAATGAGAGCACCTGCATAAAAATGACTTGGAGGGAATTCCCTGGTGGTCCAGTGGTTAGGACTCTGAGCTCCCAGTGCAGGGGGCATGGGTTTAATCCCTGGTCGGGAACTAAGATCCCGCAGGCCGTGACTTGGAAACGAAACGAGAAAGCAATGTGCATAGGTGAGGCATTACAATTGTTTACTTCAGATTTTTGCCTGAAGGAGGGGAAGGTCATCCCATAGAGAGGGGAAAGCATCAGAAAAATGATGACTGCATGTTCAAGGAATTTGACATCATAATGAAAGAGAGAGGTTGGATCAGTTCAGAAAGAGAAGAAAATCAAACAAAAGGCTTGGGGTTGAGAAGACTTGAACATTTTTGAAGGCAGAAGAAAGGAGTTTCTCCATTCTGAAGATAACAGAGACTGGAAGGTAATGCTGGTATCAGGTACTAAAGGCTGTTAGTACTTGGGTCCAGAGTACACGTGGAAAAAACCCCCTCTTCCAAAGATTCTCTATGCCCCTCTTCTTTCCTCTTTCCTATTTGGGGAGACAAGTTGTCACGAAGGAAAACAAGCCTGGTTTCTTCATTCAGAAAACATTGATTTGGGAATTAGCTGGAGGTCCAATGGTTAGGACTCTGTGCTCTCACTGCTGAAGACCCAGGTTCAGTCCCTAGTCCGGGAACTACTAAGACTCTACAAGCCGTACAGTGTGGCCAAAATAAAAAGAAAAAAAAGAAAGAAAGAAAACACTGATTATGTACACAGTACTGTGTGAATTGCTATAGGGAGAGAAGGGACATAAAAAATGTCCCTACCCTCAGAGAAATTTATAAAATAGATTGGAGAAAAGGGATACACACAAGGAAATAAAGAGCCAAACATGGCCCCATCCATAAAAAGCCATAATTAAGGAGCAAATGAATGGCCCACTGGCAAAAGCCTCTGGATCACTATGGCTGATCCATTATCTTATGCCATATGTAAAAGACCATTGGATGAGAATTCTGAGTATGTTTATGTGCAGGAAGGAAATGTTATTTCAATAATTAGTTTTAGAAATAAGGGCTATTATTACACATGCACAGATGCATACACACAAAACATACACACACACACACACACACACACACACACATACCCCTAAGTCAAACATGACTGCTGAATACCATTCCTGGCATACACACAGATCATGCTTTTTGTCTGCCAGGACACCACACAAACACCCCATCTGCATATCATTATGGACACATCCAGGAGCTTAGCATGTCATGGCTCTTACCCACAAATCTGTGTTCTCCTCTCTGACTACAGCCCCCTCATCAGTCACCTCTCCCATTGTCCTCACGTCCAGAGAACCTGCCATTCATCCACACCAGAATCCTTCAGACACTCACCTCCCATCTTCATCAGAGCATGCCTAGGCCCACTCTATCACTCACCCAGCTGTATCGCATGATGGGTGGTTTCATACTCTCCTCTACCCCTGATTTCCATGGCTTCATGAGCTCTGGCATTCCAGTCCTTAATTAGAGGTCACTCCCACTGCCACAACTTCCTCCTCAGCTTCTACTCCAGGTTCAGAGAACTTTGCTCAAGGAAGATGTAGAAACACAGAAAACTCACCCATTACACATCTACAGATTCATGCCAGTGAACAACCACAGCAGGACCCTAGGGCTGCAAGGACATCCTTTCAGTCATATCCTGTTGATCCTTTTCTAGAAACCCCACAGAGGTGGATCTGGACCTTCTCTCTCCTCAGTTTCTCAATCCGTCCCATCCCCATGGCCCAACCAGATGGCGTTTCAGTTCTTTCTCTTAAAAGATTGCAGCTGGGCTTCTCTGGTGGCGCAGTGGTTGAGAGTCCGCCTGCCGATGCCGGGGACACGGGTTCGTGCCCCAGTCTGGGAGGATCCCACATGCCGCGGAGCCTGCGCGTCCGGGCCTGTGCTCCACAACGAGAGAGGCCACAACAGTGAGAGGCCCACATACCGCAAAAAAAAAAAAAAAAGAAAAAAAGATTGCAGCTATCTTGTTCTAGAATGCCCTGAATTACTTATCCCCTGTTGATCTCATTCCTCTCTCCAATCTAAGACTTTGAACTCCTTAAGCCAGGTGCCATCATTTCTTGCATACTGGGTGCCTTGCCCCATACATCCCCTGCCCTCAAAACACAGGTGACAAATGTCCACAAATCACCTCTCACCAACCCTACTGTACTCTCATGTTGCTACCCAAACTCTCCTTTGTTACTCTCTAAAACTTCCCAAATATGACCTATCCATGCTGCCACCATTATCTTTCTATGCATATTTTCCTAAATTATGCATAGTCCAAGTGTTTCTGCAGAATGATTACAGGTAGCCTGGGTCTTGGGTTCAGTGTGGCTTAAATCCTCAGATCCTGGAGAACTAGCAGCTTACCGAGATTCATGCTCTGCAGCAACAAGAAATGCTTGAACAGCTCTGGGGTAACTGCATTTTACCAGGCGCTCCTCCCTGGAAGCATCCTTCCCCTGCTTGGGACCCAAGTAACAAACCTACACTGTTCCCTTCAGCACCTCAACCACCACCATGCCTGGCAGGCGGAGGAAGGTGAATGCCAACTGTGTTCAGCTCAATGTCTGTCTGTTTACCACCAGACTCTGGACCACCATTCCCAGGTGCCCTTCACCCTCCTAGCACCCGTCCTGGGGGGTCTTTCAACAACAACCTGCCTTCTGAATAAGGTTTCACTGATCAGCTCCTTCCAACTCTGCCCCTTTTCCTCCTGCTCACCTGAAATCTCATCATCCCAGGTTCATAGCATCCAACAATAGAGCAATACCGATCTGTTTTACTGGAAAGGGGGAGCAGGGCTACGGGTTATAAGTACAGTGAGCCTGCAATCAAGGCACGCAGTCTGATAGGTGCCAGAGCACTTATAGAAACAAACCAGGACATTTGAAATCAACTCTCTGATGGAAAATTCTGGACTTGTGGACTGCATAGATACAATGGAAAGGTTACAGATTTGGATGTGTTTCTAGGACAGATAGAAATAAAAATGTCTGATACATAGTTTAAAAAAAAAAGATAAATCAGATACTCACTATTCAAGGCATTTAAAATGCCAAATAACTATAATCAGTAATTTTTCAGCCATTAGCAGTCATGTTCTCCTCACAGCCTTAGGTTCCTCATCTGCAAAATGAGGCTTAAATAGATAATTTGGGGTCTTGTGTAGAGATTAACCCTTCCTCAGCTCCTAACTTGACTGGTACCCAGTGGCTCAAAAGGCTCAAAAGGATTAGGTAGGGGGGAACAATAAGACACTGAACTCTTCCCTTACTCATTCTCTCTGCATGCTTGTCCACTTTTCTCTTCTCTCTCCTGTGCCCTACCTCTTCCCATTTCTTTCTTTCTTTTTTTCTTCACTATTTTTTTCCTTCCTTTCTCCACTTTTCAACCTCACTTTCCATCTCAAGAAAGCAATCACATTCCTCCCATCTATTCTGAACGTTACAGGAGAAATGGGTAGTGGTCGGAGAAGTGTTTGCCCTTCAAAAATGGTCTGAGAACTCAAAGAGTTTGCAAATGTCTAGATCTTTGAAAGCAATCTGGTACCCAAGCCGAGGCACAAATAGAAAAGGTTTCAAAATGCTTGCCCACTGATGGGAAGGACTGTGTGGCCTTGGGAGAACCCTAGATGCACTGGAGGCCTGACTAAAGCTGTATATGCACATAAAATGTTATGGGCTGTGGCTTCCCTGGTAGCGCAGTGTTAAGAATCCGCTTGCCAATGCAGGGGACACGGGTTCAAGCCCTGGGCCGGGAAGATCCCACATACTGCGGAGCAACTAGGCGCATGAGCCACAACTACTGAGCCTGCACGTCTGGAGCCTATGCTCCACAACAAGAGAGGCTGCGATAGTGAGAGGCCCGTGCACCGCAATGAAGAGTGGCCCCTGCTTGCCACAACTAGAGAAAGCCCTCGCACAGAAATGAAGACCCAACGCAGTAAAAATAAATAACTAAATTAATAAACTCCTACCCCAAACATCTTCTAAAAAAAAAAAAAAGATGTCCACGTCCTAATCCCTGAATCCCTTAAATATGTTACCTTGCACAGCAAAGGGACTTGTGGGTGTGATTAAAGTAAGGGCCTTGAGATATGTTATACTATTTTTGCAACTTTGAGTCTGAAATTATTTCAAAATAAAAAAAAATTTGTAATGAAATAGTAATTACAGTCTCCCATTTTTATTAATCAAAGACATGTTTACCTATTTGTAAATACATATTTAACAGATTTGTAAATCACATAAATGGAGTTCGATATAGCCTTGGTAATTTGTTTCCTCTAGTCAACAAAAAATTAATCAGTTGATTAAGAAAGAAACGGGAAATTTTTTCGAGCCAAATTATGGATTATAACTCAGGAAGAACAACATCTCAGAAAGCTCTGAGAACTGTTCTACCCATTAGAAGTCAAGGCAGATATATAAGTTTTTCGAGACTGAGGGCTGTACATCAAATGATGTATAGTTGACAGTTTATTTAATCCAGATCTAAGCAGCATGGTGGTGGGTCATGTGATTCCTTACAAGATAGAGGAGGGATGCTATCTTTTAAGGAATTGTCTTGTCGATGCTAGGAGCATGTTACTCTTTGTGGTTGAACAGGTATTCCTGATGATGGGAGTGGTTTGGCCGATGCATAATGCAGATACAAAATGCAAAGTGGGGGGAGAAGGGAGGCCAAAGGGCAGAGAGATTTTGTTGTTGTTGTTTAAATTTCTCTTGTCTTGCCATAAAAATATGACTTTTATTTCATACTCTTTTCTTAAGGTTAAACCACAGCTTGAAGAAAAAACAAATGAGACTTATGAAGAATTCGAAGCTGTGGAATATAAAACTCAAGTGGTTGCTGGAATTAATTACTACATTAAGGTTAGAGTTCAACATTCCCTTTAGCACTAAAAGATATTGTTGTATCTTTCACTTTATGCAATGCTCCCTGTCGCCCCTACCTTATAATTTGTTCTTTCTCCTTGTCCTAAATCAAGATGCCCACCTAGCATGGTACTGCCCAAGTGGTAAACTCTCAAACTTGGCAGATGATGGTATATTTATATCATCTTTTTCTTGTGAATTTAGAAAGCTTTCTTATATTAATTCTTAACTTAATTTCCAGAAAATGTATAGAAAAAGACTTCAGAATTCAGAGCATGCTTAGCTTGTGGCCATGGCATCTTCATGTGGGATCCTAGGATCCTAAAGATGTGGGGCTGGACCAGATGCTATCTTGAAGTTTATTCCATCTCAAAGCTTTGTGATTCTACGTGTCTAAATTAAATGGGTTTAAGGAATGATTTGAATCATTAGCTGGGAAAATAATTTAAAACAACTTTTGCCCTTTAAATAAGCATTTTGATTAATATAATTTAAATATATTATTTTTGTAACTCAAATAACTAGTTTCAACTTGTGGCACTATAGGTGTAGTTTGAAGCAGTGGAGTATTAAAAGTATTTTAAAAATTAATTTTATAGTTATATCAGAAAATTAAGTGATGCACTGATCCAGTTCTAAATGAAGAAAACTTTTGTGAAGTTATTGAGAGGGAACCAATCCAACAAATCAACCATGGATATTTGGAAGCCATTTTCAACCTTTTGTATTGAGAAGATGATAATTCTCACTTAGTAAATAATTACAACAGACATTCAAATGTATTTACTTAACCTTTACTAACCTACTTGACGATGGCACAATCCGGCTTATTTCTCTTTAACAAACAATTAACCACTTAAGATACAAAATTTTTTAAAATGTTTTCAGCAAAAAAAATAAAATGTGTTGTTAAGCAGCTCTGCATGAAAAATTACAAGACTGGGTCACGTGAAAAGATCAGCCCAAATTGGGAGATTGGGATTGACATATATATACTAATATGTATAAAATAGATAACTAATAAGAACTGCTGTATAAAAAAATAAATAAAACAGAATTCACACACACACACACACAAAAATCAGCCCAGTCCTACCGCATTTGAGGTCCTGGTACATGCCAGGTGCTGGGGTGCTACACAGGGGTGAGATCCTGCCTTGTCCTCAGAAAGCAATGGTCTTGTTTCCTCCCTTCCTGCTTTCTTCACAGCTACAAAAGAATGGTTTCTAGTTAAAAGTGGTTTCGTTCAAAGATAAGAAACATTCCATCAAAATCGGGATCATTATTTTAATAATTTATGATTAATCCAAGTACAAAAATTTCACATACTAACCAGCTCACACATTTCTTAAAAGGCCCATCAGAAAACTATCTTGGAAATTTCTTCCCTTAAGACCACAGTCCCCTTCCCTCCCTACCTCACCCTCCATCTGCTATCAAATTTCTCCTATGGGATTAAAGTCACTGACCACAGTTTCCTCCTTACTCCCTGGCCATCTAGCTGTTGACCTCTTTGATCTGAGACACTCACTCTCTGGATTTCAGATCTGGCTGGTGATGTGACTTCCTCTTGTTTTTCTCAGGTACCTGTCAAGAGGCAGGTGGTAAAATGGAAGGATTGTAGGCTTTGGTGTCAGTCCTGGGTTTGAACATTTACTCGGCTTGTTTGACTGGTTAAAACCTGTGCGATCCACAGTCCCTCATCTTCTCTGAGCCTTAATTCCTTTAGCTTCACAACATGAGTAATAATAACCTACTTTGCAGGGTGTTGTGTGGAAAAAATGAACTAGAAATTTACTAAGCACTTATGGGGACTTCCCTGGTGGTCCAGTGGATAAAACTCCATGCTCCCATTTCAGGGGGCCCAGGTTTGATCCCTGGTCAGGGAACTAAAAGTTCACATGCCACAACTAAAGATCACACATGCTGCCACAAAGATCTAGTGTGCCACACAGCCAAATAAATAAATAAAAATTTTTTTAAAAAAGAAAAGAAGTTTACTAAGCACTCACAATGTGCCAGGCACTGTCCTAAGAGCTGGGCATGTATTATCTCATTTAATCCTCTCAACATGTCTGTAAGTATGATCATTTCCTTCCTGTTGCTGATAAGAAAATTGCCCCCTGGGGAGGTGAACTAACTAACAAAGGTCACAATACTATAAGAGCACAGCCAGAATTTGAACCCAAGTAGTCTGATACTTACCTATTAGCTGTGCTGCCTCTAATAATGTATGCAAAAGCTGGTGCCCTGTTCCAAGCACAGAATAAATGTTTTTGAAATGTTACCCCATAGAGTGAAACTAACACAGATGTTGAAGTTTCGCTTTGTCACTTATTAGCTGACAGATTTATGAAAAATTATTTAATCTCTCTTAATCTGCTCTGCATCTGTAAAATGGTCCTTGTTCCACCTTTCTTCTTGCCTGGAACAAAATGTAAATATAATCAAGTATATAAGATGGTCATCATAGTGTCTGACTCATGGTAAACATTTGATAAATGACATTTATTAAAATTAGTTTAGTTAGATTTATATATAAAGAATGAACTAGTGGTTATCTGTGGGGAGAGGGAATGTGGGAGGGGCAAGATAGGGGTAGGAGATTAAGAGGTACAAACTACTAAGTATAAAATAAATATGCTACAAGGATATATTGTACAGCACAGGGAAATAAAGCCATCCTTCTATAATAATTTTTTTAAATAAAATAAAATTAGGTTAGGAAGGGACATCAGAGCACAGTAAATATTATTCAAAGACAAAACTTTTACTGTCTGAACCAAGAACAAAAGTTGGAATTCTTACCATAGTTTTCTAGGTCCCAGATTCATGCCCAGATTACCATTTCAATCTTCATACCAATGATTTCCCAGCAAGATCCCTTTACTTCAGAAGGGAAACTAGACTCTACACCCCTGGGCCCTGCTCAGTTTTACCTATGGGCATTTATAAAGCAGGTTCTAATATAGATATGGGAACCACACATCCCAAATTCTCTAGGGCAATTCCGATTTTCTTCTCCTTGCTCAAACCATGTGACAAAGTATCCCAATTTGGGAGTTGGAAAATGGAAACATCAAAAAGACTGTCACTTGTTTTCTTGATCTGTGCATCTTTGAAAATGAAATGCAACTCTGGACTTTCATTTGTGCACAGAATATAGTAAACTATAAAATAAAATAAACCTAGGACCTATGTCTCTTGCCATGCCTTTAGCCTGCCCTTTCTCTCATAAAAGAAGATGGAAGGTTTATGTAAACTAAGGGTCTAAGAATGGTGGTCTAGGAATGCTATTCCAAAAGAGCTTATTGCAGCTACATCTTTAGAGGTCTGTAGATCTTTCATTTGACATGGATCCGTGTGAATGAATCTCCTTTTTCTTTTTTTTTTTTTTTTTTTTGTTTGTTTTTGTTTTCCGCTACGCGGGCCTCTCACCGCTGTGGCCTCTCCCGCTGCGGAGCACAGGCTCCGGACGCGCAGGCCCAGCGGCCACGGCTCACGGGCCCAGCCGCTCCGCGGCACGCGGGATCCTCCCGGACCGGGGCACGAACCCGCGTCCCCTGCATCGGCAGGCGGACTCTCAACCACTGCGCCACCAGGGAAGCCCGTCCTTTTTCTTTTTTTTAACTTCCAGATACGAGTAGGTAATGATCGTTATATGCACATAAAAGTATTCAAGAGCCTTCCTCAACAAAATCAGACTTTGGCACTTACTGGCTACCAGGCTGACAAAAGCACGGATGACGAGCTCACCGGCTTCTAGCGACATGTTCTGAAAGCAGTCGATTCTTTCCACTGTCTCCTGATTAATGGCCCCTGCTAATAAATGTAACTATCAATAAAGAAGTATTCCTTTTCAAATAAATTAATCTCTTCTACTAGCTCTCGTCTGTTGTTTTTTTTTTTTGTTTTTTTTTTTTAAGATGTTGTGGGGAGCTTCCCTGGTGGCGCAGTGGTTGAGAGTCCGCCTGCCGATGCAGGGGACACGGGTTCGTGCCCCGGTCCGGGAAGATCCCACATGCCGCAGAGCGGCTGGGCCCGTGAGCCATGGCCGCTGAGCCTGCGCGTCCTGTGCTCCGCAACGGGAGAGGCCACAGTAGTGAGAGGCCCACGTACCGCCAAAAAAAAAAAAGATGTTGGGGGTAGGAGTTTATTAATTAATTAATTTATTTTTGCCGTGTTGGGTCTTCATTTCTGTGCGAGGGCTTTCTCTAGTTGTGGCGAGCGGGGGCCACTCACTATCGCGGCCTCTCTTGTTGTGGAGCACAGGCTCCAGACGCGCAGGCTCAGTAGTTGTGGCTCACAGGCCTAGTTGCTCCGCGGCATGTGGGATCCTCCCAGACCAGGGCTCGAACCCGTGTCCCCTGCATTAGCAGGCAGATTCTCAACCACTGCGCCACCAGGGAAGCCCTCTTGTCTATTTTATATAAGAGTAAAATTACTTTTTCTTTCTCAAAATAAATGCTATAGCTTGAGAGTAGAAATTCCATACAAACTGATGTCATTTGGAAATCTTAGAAAAATTACGGAGGCCTAATGCAACTAGCTAAAGGATAAAACCACCACCACTCCCACCATTGGCAGGCCAGATCTTGGGTTATCAGTGCCCTGGGGCTGCTCAGAATTCAACGCTCCACCTCTACCCTCACATTTTAAAATTAAATCAAGTATTTTATTAAGCATATTTATATTTTAAAACAATCTCAAACTTACAGATAAGTTGCCCCCCCAAAACTTTTTTCCTGGACATTTGAGAGTAAGTTATCTACAGTGATGTTCCATCACCAACAAATTTTGCATTTTGCACCTCCTACAAATAAGTACATTCTCCTGAAAAACTGAAATATAACCACTAAAATCAGGAAATTAACACTGAACCTGGAACCAAGCAAGACCCCATGGGGCTCCTGGGCACCAAAGCCTTTCTGTGTCCCCTGTTTCTTGTTTGTAGGAAATAGGCTTCATTCAACCTCCATGACCTTCCCTGAGTTCCAAAGGGCAGGTTCAAACTATTGCTAATCTGGGAAGGGAGGGGGATGTGAAGACAGGGAGGAGGAGTCAAGAAACAATAGTGCAGGGCTTCCCTGGTGGCACACTGGTTAAGAATCTACTTGCCAATGCAAGGGACACAGGTTTGTGCCCTGGTCTGGGAAGATCCCACATGCCGCGGAGCAACTAAGCCCGCGTACCACAACTACTGAGCCTGTGCTCTAGAGCCTACAAGCCACAACTACTGAGCCCGAGTGCCACAACTACTGAAGCCTGTGTGCCTAGAGCCCATGCTCTGCAACAAGAGAAGCCACATCAAGGAGAAGCCCGTGCACTGCAACGAAGGGTAGCCCCAGCTCACCACAACTAGAGAGAGCCTGTGTGCAAAAACAAAGACCCAAAGCAGCCAAAAATATTAATTAATTAATTAATTAATTTTTTTTTTTTTTGCGGTATGCGGGTCTCTCACTGTTGTGGCCTCTCCCATTGCGGAGCACAGGCTCCAGACGTGCAGGCTCAGCGGCCATGGCTCTCGGGCCTAGCCTCTCCAAGACATGTGGGATCTTCCCAGACCAGGGCACGAACCCATGTCCCCTGCATCGGCAGGCGGACTCTCAACCACTGCGCCACCAGGGAAGCCCTAATTAATTAATTTTTTAAAAAGAAACAATAGTGCAGCCTTTGGGCAGGGTCCTGGTTCCTCCTCAAGGGATATACATGACAATATCTTTGAGCTCTTCTGCAGAACTAAAATCCACACCAGACTGAAGACGTTAACTACTTGGTGAAGCATTCTTCCTCCAGAGAGAAGGTCACAGTTCAATACCACCTGATGCCAGATGATCTCTAGATTGCAGGAATGCAGGTCCTGCAGGCACCCTGATCCTTATCAGCAACCCCACCCCTTGACTATAAGACTCCTCACAAGCCCCCTGGGTTGGGCTACACAGTTTTGAAGGCATTAGCCCACTGTGGGCCCCTTTGCCTGGCAAGGCAATAAAGCTATTCTGTTCTACTTCATCCAAAACTCTGTCTATGAGATGCAATTTGGTGCTGGTGCATAGAGGCCGGGTTTCGGCATCAAAACATTTGTTAACATCTAATTTTCCAGACAACATTCAAATTTCCCCAGTTACCACAAAAATGTCCTTTATTGCAAAAAGATCCAGTCCAAAACTTTGTGTTCCACTTAATTGCCATTTTTCTCTTTCTTATTTAACACTTTTATTGAGATATAATTTATATACCATACAATTCACCCAAAGTATACAATTCAGTGGTTTTTAGTATATTCAAAAATATGTGAAACCCTTACCACAGCAAATTTTTGAACTTTTTTAAAAAAGATTTTTGTTTTTGATGTGGACCATTTTTTAAAAGTCTTTATTGAATTTGTTACAATATTGCTTCTGTTTTGTGTTTTGTTTTTTTGGCCACAATGCATGTGGCATCTTAGCTACCTGACCAGAGATCGAACCTGCACGCCCTGCATTGGAAGGCGAAGTCTTAACCACTGGGACACCGAGGAAGCCCCACGAATTTTAGAACATTTTCATCACCTCAAAAAGAAACTCCATGAACTGTCAGCCCCCATCCTTCTCCACACCCCCACTCCTAAGCAAACACTAATTTACTTACTTTCTGTCTCTATGGATTTGCCTATTCTAGACATTTCATATATATGGAATCATATTATATATGATCTTTTGTAATGGGCTTTTTTCGCTTAATAAATATTTTCAAGGTTCATCCATGTTGTTGCATATACCAATATTTTATTCCATTTTACAGCCAAATAATACTCCATTTTATGGACATACTACATTTTGTTTATTCATTCATCAGTTGATGGATATTTGAGTTGCTTTCACCTTTTGACTATTATGAACAATGCTGCTATAAACATTTGTGTATATGTTTTTGTGTATACAAATGTTTTCTTTTCTCTTGGGTATATACCTAAGAGTAAAATTGGTGGTTCATAAGGTAACTCCATGTTTAAATGTTCAAAGAACTTACAAACTCTTTTCCAAAGCAGCTGCCTTATTTTACATTCCCACCAGCAGTATATGAGGGTTTGGATTTCTCCAACTTCTTCATTAATGCTTGTTATTACCTGACTTTTTGAGTCTAGCCATCCTAGTGAGTGTGAAGTGGTATCTTATCATGGTGTTTATTTGCATTTCCCTGATGACTAATGACATCAAGCATCTTTTCATGAGCTTATCATCCATTTGCAGACCTTCCTTGGAGAAATGGCTATTCAGATCCTTTGTCTATTTTTAAATTGGGTTATTTGTCTTTTTATTATTGAGTTGTAGTTTTTGCATATTCTGGATACAGGTAACTTATCAGATATATGATTTGCAAATATTTTCTCCCATTTTGTGGTTGTCTTTGCACTTCTTGAGAGTGTTCTTTTTTAAAAATTAATTAATTTTTGGCTGCTTTGGGTCTTTGTTGCTGCACGCGGGCTTTCTCTAGTTGCCGCGAGCAGAGGCTACTCTTTGTTGCAGTGCACGGGCTTCTCGTTGCAGTGGATTCTCTTTGTTGTGGAGCATGGACTCTAGGCGCACGGGCTTCAGTAGTTATGGCACACGGGCTTAGTCGCTCCATGGCATGTGGGATCTTCCCGGACCAGGGCTCTAACCAGGGCCCCTGCATTGGCAAGCGGATTTTTAACCACTGAGTCACCAGAGAAGTCCCCAACAGTGTTCTTTAAAACACAAAAGATTTTAATTTTAATGAAATCCAAATTATCTGTTTTTTCTTTTGTTGCTCTTGCATTTGGTGTCAGATCTAAGCATTCTTTGCCAAACTCAAGCTCATGATAATTTACTCCTGTTTTCTTCTAAGAGTTGTGTTGTTTTAGCTTTTATATTTAGGTTTTTGATAACTTTTGAGTTAATTCTGTAAGTAGTATGAGGTAAGGATCCAATTTCATTCTTTTGAATGTGGCAATCTAGTTGTTCCAGCACGATTTGTTGAAAAGACTATTCTTTCCCACATTGGTCTTGGCACACTTGTTGAAAATCAGTTGATCGTAGGCACATGAGTTCATTTCTGGACTCTCAATTCCATTCCATTAATTTATATGTCTATCTCATGCCAGTACCACACTTTCTTGATTACTGTTGCTTTGTAGTAAGTTTTGAAATCAACAAGTGGTGAGTCCTCCAACTTTGTCCTTTTTCAAGAATGTTTTGGTTCTCCTGGATCCTTTGAATTTCTGTATGAATTATAGAATCTGCTTATAAATTTCTACAATTTTAGCTACAAATTTCAGCTAGGATTCTGATAGGAATTGTGTTGAATCTATAGATCAGTTTGGGGAGTAGTGCCATCTAAACAATATTAAACCTACCAATCCATAAACAAGGATGTTTTCCCAATTATTTACACCTTCTTTAATTTCTTTTGAGAATGTTTTATAGCTTTCAGAGTATATATTTTGCACTTCTTTTGTTAAATTTATTCTATAGATGTTCTTGTAAATGGAATTGTTTTCTTACTTTCATTTTTGTTAATTGTATGTATATTAAAAAATGCAATTTTTCTTGAATTCTTCAAACTTGCTGAACTTGTTTATTGGTATATTCCTTAGAATTTTCATATACTACAAATCAGCTCATTTACAAAGAGATAGTTTTACTTCTTCCTTTCCAAACTGGATACCTTTTATTTTAATTAAATACCTAATTGCACTTGCTAGAACCTCCAGTACAAAGTTGAGTAGAAGTGGTGAGAGTAGATAGACTTGTCTTGTTCCTGACCTTAGGGGGAAAGCATTCAGTCTTTCACCATTAAGTATGATGGTATCTGTGGGGTTTTTGTACATGCCCTTTATCAAGCTGAGGAAATTCTGTAATATGTTGTGTTTTTTATCATGAAAGGACATTGGATTTTGTCAAATGCCTTTTTTCCTGCATCTATTGAGATGATCATGTGGTTTTGTTTTTTTATTTTATTGATACAGTGTATTACATTAATTGATTTAGGAATATTAAGTCAGCTTTGCATTCCTAAAATGAATCTCATGTGGTCATGGAGTATAATTCTTTTTTATGTGCTACATTTGGTTTGCTAGTATTTTGTTGAGGGTTTTTGCATCCATATTCTTAAAAGATATTGGTCAGTAGTTTTCTTCTGATGCCTTTGGTTTAGTATCTAGATAATACTGGCCTCATATAGAATGAATTGAGAAACATTCCTCCCTCTTCTATTTTTCGTAAGAGGTTGTGTAGGATTGCTATCAGTTCTTCTTTAAATGTTTGGTAGAATTCAGCAGTGAAGCCATCTGGGCCTGGGCTTTTCTTTGTGGGAAGTTTTTGACTACTAATTTAATCTCTCCATTTGTTATAGGTCTATTTAGATTGACTATTTCTTCTTAAGTTGGTTTTAGTAGTGTGTCTTTCTAGATATTTTTCCATTTCATCTGTATATTCTACTTTATTGGCTTATAATTGTTCACAGTAATCCTTCCTTGGCCTTACCTAATGGATTTTGGACTGAATTGTTTAGGAAGGAGAGGGAAAGAAGAGGGAGAGGTGGGAAGGGAGAAAGGAGGGAAAGGAGGATGGGGAAAGAGAAGAGGAAATTTGTTTTAAAGATGCCCTAAATAATGTCTCCCTCTGTGTTCTGCACTCTGCTCACTACCCTGCTAGTGCCACTTGCCAATCCGCCACCCCCAAATAATAACATAGTATATATTAAGTGCTTATTATGTGTCAGGTAGAGTTCTAAAGACTTTACACATATAACTCATTTAATCCTCATAACAACTTCATGAGGTAACTATTATTATTATCTCCTCTTTACAAAAGACTGAGCTGTAGAGAGGTTAAGTTACTTGTCCAAGGCCTCATGGCTAGTTAGTAAAGTAAGGATATGATCCCAGGCTGTTTGCCTCCAGGAAAAATGCTCTTGATCCATACACTTCACAAACACAAGCTCAGAATTCATTTACTCAGCTATCCTGACCCCTGAAGGAGGTAAGTGAGAGCTTGAAATAGTGATTTTTTTTTTTGTAACCACTGACAACTCTAAATGTTTCTTAATAAGGAAACTGTTCTATTCATCTGCCTTCAGCTCTTAGCACATAGAGATTTAGTTCAATAAATGATCTAAAAGATCTCCACTGGCTGGCTAGTATTAATATTGTAGGGCTTTTAGGGAACAGGGACTGCCACATGATAGCACTGGCCTAATAAGAATCTTTTTCTGAACAATGCAAACACGGACACAAATATCTATAGCTGTATACACAGAGGAGCTAGACAAAGATATATGAAACTCCATAATCAGATTGATTAGATTTATTTTTACTTTATCCTGATTTTGATATAGAAAGTCTGAATATACCACATGTTTAGGAATTAGTCTAATGAGGGGACTTCCCTGGTGGCGCAGTGGTTAAGAATCCGCCTGCCAGGCTTCCCTGGTGGCACAGTGGTTGAGAGTCCACCTGCTGAAGCAGGGGACACGGGTTCGTGCCCCAGTCCGGGAAGATCCCACATGCCGCGGAGCGGCTAGGCCCGTGAGCCATGGCAGCTGAGCCTGCGCATCCGGAGCCTGTGCTCCACAACGGGAGAGGCCACAACACAACAGTGAGAGGCCCGTGTACCGCAAAAAAAAAAAAAGAATCCGCCTGCCAATGCAGGGGACACGGGTCCGAGCCCTGGTCCGGGAAGATCCCACATGCTGCGGAGCAACTAAGCCCGTGCACCACAACTACTGAGCCCACGTGCCACAACTACTGAAGCTCGCATGCCTAGATCCCGTGTCCCACATCAAGAGAAGCCACTGCAATGAGAAGCCCGCGCACCACAACGAAGAGTAGCCCCCACTCGCCGCAACTAGAGAAAGCATGCGTGCAGCAACGAAGACCCAATGCAGCCATAAATAAATAAATACATTTATAAAAAAAAAAAAGAATTAGTCTAATGAGGAACACACAGAACCTATGCAAAGACAATTACAGCACCTCACTGTCAGAAATTAAAAACTTGAATAAATGGATAAACATATCCTGTTGCTGGTTAGGTAGACTTCATGTTAAAGAAAACATAATAATAAATAGGAATAAATAGGAAAGAAGATCAAGTAATATGTGTAGTGATCCTCAATCTTGCCTACATATTAGCACCAATTAATTTATAAATTAAAAAAAAAACCTAGATGGGGACCCCACTACAGACCAATTAAATAAAAATCTCTGGGAAACAGTCCAGGTGATTCTAATGTTAGCTAGGGTTGAATACCTCTATGATATAAAGGAAAAGAGAAAATGGTTTAATGGAAATGCTTGCCCTAATGGAACTGAAAATATATTTCAAAGTTTAAAATATTTCATTTTTCTGATAGTAGGTTAAAAACAGAATAGACAATGGGAACAGAAAAAAAAATGTAGGAAAGTGTGACCCAAATCTGTTTAAACCAGGTAAAATAAAAATAGTATGAAAATAATTTTTTATTTACTAAGTTTTGTTGAAAAATACATTTGGGGGGAGATAATCATTTGGATCCATATTTTGTATATATCATAATAGTTTGCAAATTGGTTTAAATTTAGAAACTGGAATATTTTAAAAACAGTTTTAAGATAGATGATTTTTTTAAAAGGGAGTGGCTTACTTAAAGGCTAAGGAAGTGGTGTGTGAAAAAGTAGATGTATTCCCCCCAAATTGTTGGGATTCCCAGAGTAACAAAAAAGAAAATAGACCTACAACTGGATAAACTGTTGATGGAAAGGGTGTTCAAAAGTTGGTTGGCCATTTAGGACTCATCCAAATAAAGGAGCAGGATTTTCCCCAAAAGATCTGCCTTCTCTTAGCAAAACCACAGCAATCAAAGGAAAAAATTACATTTCTGAAACATTTCCCCCACCAAATTTGAAGTGGAATCTGGGAGCAAGAATCTGTTCTTTACTGCAAAAGTTATTTTCCCTAACCCCAAAGGAAAGACTGACAGAATGCACTCTCGCCTTGCAAAGCTGAGGGACTCAACCCCAGATATCTGTCAGGCACTTCCAGAATTCTCTGCCAAAGACCATGGTTAAATGACTGTGCATTGGGTCAACTGAAGATTCAGAGGGCATGATTCTGCCCAGGGTTGTAGGCAATGCCTACTCTGTTCTTTCTTGGGAAACAGGTTTTTTCCACTTACCTAAGGGAGTGAATTGATCAATTTCTGGCGTGTTTCTCACTTAGAAGGCCAAAACTCATCTTGGATGCTGGTCTGACTCTTCCCTTGCTGGAATTGAAGTTCAGACACCATGGGGAGTTCCTTCCAAGGTATCCAAACACATCCATTGTGCTCTAAATGACAATATGAGAAAGTATTGGATGAAGAAAAAATGTCCTAATGTCAGTGGATTTTTTTTTAATTTAATTTATTTATTTTTGGCTGCATTGGGTCTTTGTTGCTGCACGCAGGCTTTCTCTGGTTGCCGCAAGCGGGGGTTACTCGTCGCGGTGTGTGGGCTTCTCATTGCAGTGGCTTCTCTTGTTGCAGAGCACGGTCTCTAGGCACGCAGACTTCAGTAGTTGTGGCTCGCGGGGCTCTAGAGCGCAGGCTCAGTAGCTGTGGCACACGGGCTTAGTTGTTCCACAGCATGCGGGATCTTCCTGGACCAGGGCTCGAACCCATGTACCCTGCATTGGCAGGCGGATTCTTAACCACTGCGGCACCAGGGAAGCCCCGTCAATGGATTATTTAAACAGGGAGATACTGCTTGGCCACCTGAGTCACTGGGAATGTTCTTGATAGGCTCCTTCTGTTCAAGAGAACTTTATTTTATGTAATGCAGGGATTTATCATAAAGATGTATCCGCTGAGGAATCTGAATTCATTCCAAACAACTAGGTCTCATGGAAAAGAGGGACCCACACAGAACTGGATCTCACAGCCAGAACCAGGATCCAAGGCAGCTCTAAGAAACCGAGGAGCTGTGATGGTATGTTTTTGCTCTAGGGGCCCGTCGTTAATGGGTCTCAGCTATTCCCCAAGAAGCTGTCTGCATCTCTCTCTCTGTCCACCTTTATGCCAGCTCCAACTGGCATTCTCTTTACTATTCTATATACCTTTCTCTGCCTCATGGCGTGCATCCTCACAGCTCCTGCTTTCTCGGAACACTGGACTCACTGTCTTGGTCCCTGTTGCACCTCATCATCACTCTTCTTCAAGCTTCACCTCCCACTGCTAAGTACATCATTTTCACAGTATTGTCCTGATCACCTGTTTGCTCCAGGACTTGTCACAGAACTCTGGCTAACTTAAGGTTTGGCAGTTCTTGGGTCAGTCGCCCAGTCCTGGTCCAATCAACATAGTATAAAATGGGCTACCAAGGAGTGCTCTCTAAGTAGGAGCTGTGAATCAGAGTATTCCCTAGAAAGGGCTCTTGTATGGTATCACATGACAAGTATATAGACGGGTAGATGGATGGATGGACAGACGGACAGGAACAATTTGTCCTCAGAGAAGTAAGGCATGATTGATTAGGGAGACAGAAACTGAATGTGGGTTGAACAGCTGAGCAAAGAGAGAATTGCATTTGCACATTGATATGTTTGAATGAGATCTGACTCCAGCCCTTAGGAAACAAGTAATGCACTGATCCTGGCTGGACTGGCTATTAATGCCAAGTCTCCCTTCTTAGGGAAATGAGACAGATTTCCCCCCAGCTGCTTCACACACTTCTGGCTGTTCCTTCATGTAGGGCCTGGACTTCACCAGCCTTTCCCTAGTTATTAGTTT
This sequence comes from Phocoena sinus, assembly GCF_008692025.1. NCBI lineage: Eukaryota > Metazoa > Chordata > Mammalia > Artiodactyla > Phocoenidae > Phocoena > Phocoena sinus. The sequence goes on along the minus strand of NC_045766.1, from coordinate 76,772,748 downwards.
CTCCCAAAGTTCATTCCCCTCCCTCCCCACCTTCCCCGTCCTACCTCCCCGCCCACCACCATGCAGCTTTCAGGATTTTAGCTCCCTGAACTGGGATCGAACCCCGGCCTGTGGCAGTGAAAGCACAGAGTCTTAACCGCTGGACCACCTGGGAATTCCCCCAAAGTTCATCCTCTAAATGGGGCAATCATGTAAAATGTTACCGAAAGCTCTGTACACAGGTCGAATCTCGGAAACAGAGTTTTGGGTGAAGTAGAAAAGGATAGCTTTATTGCTTTGCCAGGAAAAGAAAGACACACTGGGCTTCTGCCTCAAAAAACTGTATCTCCTGGGCTTCTCTGGTGGTGCAGTGGTTGAGAGTCCGCCTGCCGATGCAGGGCACACGGGTTTGTGCCCCGGTCCAGGAAGATCCCACATGCCGCGGAGCGGCTGGGCCCGTGAGCCATGGCTGCTGAGCCTGCGTGTCCGGAGCCTGTGCTCCACAATGGGAGAGGCCACAACAGTGAGAGGCCCGCGTACCACATAAAAACCAAGAAGACAAAAAAACAAAACTGTATCTCCTAACCAGGGAGGATTTGGTGAGAGGTTTTATAGCAGTGGTTCACAGGTGGGGTCTCTGACAAGATCAGGGTGTATGCAGGGCCTGCCCTCCCTTAATCTCATCTCAGGTGGTGGGTCTCCTAATCTTGAGGAACTTCTCTAGTGCCTTTAATCTTGCCTCAGGTGGTTTCTTGGCTACTCCTCCCTCGATTAGCAACTGTTCCACCCTTTGGAACTCAGGGTAGGTCATGGAGGCTGTAGTCTTGCCTACAAGAAATGGGGGTAAAAAGGGCCCCCATGCCTGGGAGCCCCATAGGGCCCCGCTTGGTTTCAGAAGTACTTAAAATGTGCCTAATTTGTAGTACACACAGAGCAAATGAGCTATTATTAGTAGCATACTTTTCATTCATTGAACAAATATTTGGACGGTGGGCTGCATTTGGCTAAATATAACAAAATCCTAAATATAGAAGCTTAACCAAACAGGTTAACCACTCCTGTTACATCCCTTGAATGAACAGATAAAAAATCCCTGCCCTCACATTATAACAAATTTGGAGACACAGATAGCCCGGCTGGAATTGGCAACCCACAATGCCATCAAGGATCTAGTCTCCTTCTATGTTTCTGTTCAGCCATCCTTAACATGTGGTTTTCATCTTTGTGTTTGTTATCACATAGGCAAATAGTCCTCATCCTTGGCACTCTAACCACACTCCGGTAGAAAGGAGGAGGAAGGGATAATGCCTTTATTAGGAAGGTAAGTTTCTCATAATGCCCCAGCAGTCTTCTGCTTATATCTCATTGGCTTAAGTTGTCTCACTCTTATCTGGGGCTGCCAGGGAAGCTGGGCACGCTGCTACTCTAGACAAAATCAGGAAGGGGAAAATGGATATAGGGTAGAAAACTAGTAGTTGCTCAGGTTCATCCATCCAGGCACCGAGAACCTTGAAAGCTGGTGGGGTAGAGGTAAACCAGTAATTGAACAGTGTGATAAAGATCACAATAGGGGCTTCTGGAGCCTGTGCTCCGCAACAAGAGAGACCACGACAGTGAGAGGCCCGCGCACTGCGATGAAGCGCGGCCCCCCGCTGGCCGCAACTAGAGAAAGCCCTCGCACAGAAATGAAGACCCAACACAGTCAAAATAAATAAATAAATAAATAGATAGATAGATAGATAAATAAATAAATAAAAAGATCACAATAGAGGTGTTTATCATGGGAGCACATAAAAGAGACACCTAATTTGTATTTCAAAGATCAGGAAAGGCTTGCTGAAGGAAGTGATAACTGAGCCAAGTAGGAGCTGGCCAGAGAAGAGAGTGTGTTCAGAAGTTCAGAATTGAGACCAGGTCTTTTCTGGGAACAGAAAGTAGCCCCCTATTGGTGGGCAAAAGAGTGTGCTATAGAGAGGGGTGACGTTGGAGGTAAGGACTTCACAAACTGTTTTGAAGAATTGGTACTTATCTTCAAGGTACTAAGAAGCCAGTGAGGAATTTCAAGCAGGAGACAGATTTTCTTGCTAGTTTTAAAAACTGGAATGGAAAAATCACTGTCTATAGCAATTATTTCTAAATGCCAGTGGATCTGCTGTCCCTTTTTAACGCAGCCAGGAGATGCACAAATTCACTTGGCCTAGCCCTCTCCCCTTTTACAGGGATGCCCTCAGCTGGCCACTGCATTCAGAAGCTGGGAGCTATCTTTGTTTAAAGTTACTAACATTTTGGCCTTCCTCCCTAACATAATGCTGTGGGTAAATTAGGCTTTTTCTGGAAATGTCGTCCCTATCAGAAGTGATCACTTTTTTTTTTTTAAACATTGGAGTTTTTTTAATATATTAATTTACTATTTATTTTTGGCTGCATTGGGTCTTCGCTGCTGCGCGGGCTTTCTCTAGTTGTGGCGAGTGGGGGCTACTCTTCGTGTGGTGCATGGGCTTCTCATTGTGGTGGCTTCTCTTGTGGAGCACGGGCTCTAGGCGCGTGGGCTTCAGTAGTTGTGGCTCGCAGGCTCTAGAGTGCAGGCTCAGTAGTTGTGGTGCACAGGCTTAGTTGCTCCACAGCATGTGGGATCTTCCTGGACCAGGGCTCGAACCCGTGTCCCCTGCATTGGCAGGTGGATTCTTAACCACTGCGCCACCAGGGAAGTCCCAGAAGTGATCACTTTTTGACTATTTTCTTTACTCTGCAGTGTTCATGCTCAACTAAGTATTTTTTTAAAAAGAAACAATTAAGGCTTACCTAAAAGGTTAAGTAGAGACAGAAATCATGAGTACCCTAAGTGATGATCTCTGATGTCTTTGATTAGATCATCCATCTCCAGGCGGAATATTTTTTTCTTGATTTGAAATGAGACCACACGTTTGACTAATCTCCCAGCTTCCAAGTTATTCCTGGATGGTCAAATAGGTGGTGTGGCACAGAAGCACAGTCTACTGCAGTAGCACTGGGTACATTATTGCTGTTTCCCAAACTGGTATCTTTGGAGCACAACCTGAAAGAGACTGACTGAACAGTCATTTGAAACCCACTCTTTACTCCCCATTCCTGGTTCCTTGCTTTGGGGGCTGCGGGGGGGTCGGGGGGGAGAGCGGGGGAAGAATGGAACTTTAACACTTCCTAGCATGCTATATAATTACTTTCTATTGTTTGTCTCCCCTCACTACATGTAAGCTTTTTCAGAGCAGGTATTTTTTTTTCTGCTCTGTTCACTGATGTGTTAGCAGTGGCTAATAGTGCCTAGAATTTGGATTTGGAAGGTACTCAAATACGGGGTTGGCCAAAAATTTCGTTTGGGTTTTCCCATAACATCTTACAGAAAACCAAACAAACTTTTTGGCCAACCCAATACTTGTTAAAAGAATTTGCAAATGGATTATCATCAGTGTTTCCTCTATGGTTATCTTCTGTTCTGCTGAGGAAAGGCCAAACTCATCTCAACTTTTGCACCTTCTGTTTCTTCTCTTTTTGGCTAAATCCTACCTATCCTTCAAGCAACAAAATCAACAAATTGTTTTAAGGCAGCGATTACATGCAAGACACTGTTTCAGCAGGCAAATCAACTTTCAAAAGCAATGCACCATCCCTTTCTTAAAAGTTGGAGGCTTAGGACTTCCCTGATGGCGCAGTGGTTGAGAGTCCGCCTGCCGATGCAGGGGATGTGGGTTTGTGCCCCGGTCCGGGAGGATCCCACATGCCGCGGAGCGGCTGGGCCCATGAGCCATGGCCCCTGAGCCTGCGCGTCCGGAGCCTGTGCTCCACAACGGGAGAGGCCACAACAATGAGAGGCGGGCGTAACGCAAAAAAAAAGTTGAAGGCTTAAAATGCCATTCATCACAACTAAACATACTATTATTCATTTATACTAAAAGTCACTCCATACTATCATAATTGCACATTTTCATAATATGGTACATTGGAATGAGTCAAGCATCCTGCTAAAATTGGATTGCCTAGATAATACTTTAGCAGACGTGAAATTCTGGAAAGGCTCTTATGAATCCTTTCCAAGGATTCTGTTTCTGAATTCCCTGTTGAGCACCTTTGTTGAGTTTTATTTTTATCCTCACATGTATCCTTTCAATTCACTCATCCATCCAAAAATTATTAAACATCAACGTTCTGTCATGCACCATTCATTAATAGGTAAGTCCTACAGAAAATCTTTTTCACTGCTGGCACTAGGAAATTTTTTTGTTGAAAAGACTACATTATAATCTTAACAAAAGTAGGTCTTGTTTATCAATATCCGCAACAACTACAACAGTATCTGAGCCACAGTAGATGCTCAAAAGCTTTTTTTGAAAGAATGGTGAGCACTTTATACATTTATTGCTCACTTCCAAGTGCAGAATCTGATGAGAGTCAACATACTGAACACACAAGCCTATCCACAACCCCGCTGGGTCAATCCAGCTGTGCCAGAGCCAGGAAGCTTCTGTTTAAATCGTGGTAAGCAGAGTCCTAGAATGACTCTCCAAAATGTCCCACTCTAATCCCTCAGACTGTGAATATGAGACATTACATCTGTGATGTCACATTTCCCAGCAAAAGGGATTTGCAGGTATGATTAAAGTTGTAATCAGTTGACTCTTGAGGTAATAAAAAGGAAGATTATTATGGTAAAACTAATATAAACACACAAACCCTTTAAAAGCAGTCTGTCTATAGCAGAAAAGGAAGTCAGATTCCAAGAATGAGGATTCAATGCACTGTTGCTAGCTTGAAAAGGGAGAGGACCATGGTGTCAAGAAATATGGGTGGCTTTCAGGAGCTTAGAGTGGCCCATGACAGGCAGCAAGGAAACAGGGACTTCTCTTCTTACAACCGAAAGGATCTGAATGAGCCTGGAAGCAGATTCTTCCCCTGGAGACTCCAGACAAGAGCCCAGTCTGGGCCACAACTTGATTTCAGCCTGTGAGACCCCAGGCAGAGAACTCAGTCAAGGCTTCCTAGCCTTCTGACCTACAGAACTCTAAAATAATAAACAGGGGTGATTTTAAGCTGCTAAACTTGTTAAGCAGCAACAGAAAACGAATACAATCATCCTGTACTAGAATACCATTATGCAAGCCCTCCTCTACTTTTCCATTTTCTGAATTTGTTTTACTTTGCTTTCCTTTTCATGGTCCACGGAAACATTATCCAGGAAAATATTTCCACCCAATATTAGTTTTTGCATATGAAAATGAGGTAAGTTAAGGTACTAAGAGAATTTCTTTGGACAGTATCCAGCCTATATTACTGCCCTTTAACTTAAGAGCAATAAACCTAAAGAGATAAAACTATCAATGACCAAAAAGGTCTATGCTCATGCCAATAAATTTGTAAAATTCAAAAAGGTACAATATAAATCAAATCAGATATTAAAATTGTATTTAAATTCTCTTACAAGAACTTACTGCCTCAACTTGGAAAACAATCAAATAATTATGTACACTGAGTCAGAAAATTATTTTAATAGTTACAAAATATCTTTTTTTTTGTTGTTTTTTTTTTGTTTTTTTTTTACAGAATCAGTATAAAATAGCAGTTGATTTCTCCATAATTATCAGAATTATTTATACTTGAGGTCTTGGGTAAGTGGGGCTGAAATCAACAAAAGGTCTTGGATTGTTGGCTCAGAAATCTTCCTGGGAAGCCCACCATGTTGATGTCTGTCATGCTTAACTCTTATGAGATGACCCGGTCCTTTTTTTAAAAAAGTATCTTTTTATTCATTCTTTGGAGGCTTGAAGTGAATTCGGCAGCGTTCATTAAACACCTAAGATATGTGAACAGAAACAAAGGTCACTGAGTCATCCTGTATAAATCAGGCCTGGAATTCAATTAAATTTGGCATGGGTCAGGTGGATATAACCTTTTCTTGTCCCAGGTCAACAGGTTTAGGAAACAGAGGTGTTTCCTCACTGGTTCAAACTGACTTACTAGGTGCTAAGAGCTAAGAAGGCCTTGATATTCATTTATATGATAATTTTAATATTTTAATAAAATTTAAATTATTCAAGGAAAAAATCATCACAAGCTAGCTTATTTGGTAAACTAACAAATATGCTAGTTCCATATTCTGGACATATTTTGGACAGTCAGACAAAAATATCTAAATTAACTTTAAGATAAAGCTTTTTAAAAATCCTTTTATAATGTAGATTTTATTTAGATATCTGTCATGCTTTTCTAAATGAGGGCCAGATCCTTCTCACATGGAGATATACTTGAAGGGAGTCCAGTCTTTTGCTAAACTGTATAAATTTATATAATGTTTTATTCTATTTATCTTGCTTCCTAAAAACTAAACAAATAACGTATCATAATGTTAAAAGAACATTCTATTATTACGTGTCATGTGGGACTATGTCAAATAACAATTTTGGTACATCCATTCAATGGGATATAAGCAAGCATAAAAAATCAGGAAGTTCTTTATGTTCTGATTTGAAAAGATCTCCAAGATATATTAAGGGAAAAAAACAAAGTGTAGACAACATACTTCCATTTGTCTGATAAAGGGGGAAATGTGTGTGCTTTCAAGGAGCAAACACCTTATCACGTAGGTGGAAAGGGCAGAAATAAGAAATCTCGGCAAAGAGGATAGGATAAAGAAATGTGATAAAGCAAAGGAAATCGATTTGTATTTCACAGTTTATTCACGGCTCTGCAAGTTGGTACACTCCAGTTTTGTTTTGTTTTTTTTTGCGGTACGCGGGCCTCTCACTGTTGTGGCCTCTCCCGTCGTGGAACACAGGCTCCGGACGCGCAGGCTCAGAGGCCATGGCTCACGGGCCCAGCCGCTCCGCGGCATGTGGGATCTTCCCGAACCGGGGCACGAACCTGCATCCCCTGCATCGGCAGGCGGACTCTCAACCACTGCGCCACCAGGGAAGTCCAGTACACTCCAGTTTTTGGTTCAGTTAACCTCTCTCTGGATCCAGCCCCATTCCACTGGTTAATTTCAAAGGGTAAAACAATTTTCAGTTCATTCTTTCAGATTTAATAGATTTTGCCCTTTGGAAATCTTTGAAGTTTTAGAGAGGACGTGCAGACATACTTTTTCAGAAAACTAAAGTTGGAATTTTGTAATTTTTTTTAAGTTTTATTGGACTATAGTTGCTTTACAAAGTTGTGTTAATTTCTACTGTACAGCAAAGTGAATCAGCTATACATATACATACATCCCCTCTTTTTTGGATTTCCTTCCTATTTAGGTCACCACAGAGCACTGAATAGAGTTCCCTGTGCTATACAGTATGTTCTCATTAGTTATCTATTTTATACATAGTATCAATAGTGTGGAATTTTGTGATTTTTAACTACATGTAAAGTCCTGGGATCCTGGTCCCCCAATCTAATTCCTAATTAGAATCACGTAGGTGGTAATAAGGAGCATGTGAATCTAGAAGCCATAAAAAGCCCTATTATCAAATACCAGTAAAACTACATACAAACAAAGTTTCACGATCAGATATGTTAGAAAACAAACAACTGTGAAGGATAATGATATGAAAATTTATGGAAAGTAACTGAGCTCAGAAAAGCTAACTTGAACAAATAACCTGGTTGAAGGTTCTAAGTTAACAACTAATAACTCTAAATATCAAATAGCCCATAATTAGTATTAGGAAACATACCGAATGTCTCCAATTCTGTTCCCATGACGATCATGCAACTCTACCATATGACTGTAAAGCTACTTTTTGTAAGATGGCTCTAACTTGGATTCTAAACACAACCTGCACCGCCCCCCCCCAAAAAAAGTTAAAGCCTTCAATTGCTTGTAAATGAAGGATCTTTATTATTCTTAACTGCCCAAGGCACTCTTTGCCTCCCCCCTCCCTTGGTTTCCCTTTGCTAGTTCTGCTTCCCCTCCTAGTTCTCTCCAAGAACCAACATTATTTTATACCTTCCAGCTCCTGTCATTTACCACTTCTTCAACATTCAGTTCTGACTGCATCCATTTCAACTGCAAGAAAGGAAAACAAAAATGAAGTTACAAAAATTTAAATTAAAGAACTAAAACCAAACTCTATGTTTTCCTAACAAAACCAGCTGCTGCTCCTGCATTCCTTATTAATGGTAATACTTAGGCCAGATTTCAAAACCTTCTTTGACATAGCTGTTCTCCTCATATTTAATCAGTTGCTAAATCGTATAAAGCCGTAGTTCTCAAGCTTTGTTGCATGTTATAATCACCTTGAGCTTTTAAAAAAAAAAAATCTCAAATGTCCAGGTAGTTCACAGAAAGAAAACAAATGGCCAATAAACCTATTTTTAAAATGTACAATTTTATTCATGTATGAAGAAATGTAAATTAAGCCATAATATGACAAAAAAAATTTTAATACAAGAAATCTGATGTCTGATAAAACCTAGTATTAGTGACGGTATGGGGAAAGATACACTCACATATATTTTTAGTAGGAGTACAAATTGTTTCAACTTCTATGGAGAGCAATTTGGTAAGACTTACCAAAAATGTAAATTCACATGTCCTTTAACTCAATAACTCCAGTTCTAGTTATTGATCCTACCACATAGATTTGCAAAGATAGCACAGACGAACAAAAAAAAGGACAAGGAGGTGGCAACCTGATTTGAATAAAAGAAAAAAGAAACAGGAAGAAAAACAGAGAAGAAGAATATATAAAGCTCAAGTAATTGAGAAAGGGATGAGTTTTCCATACCTTAACCGTACAGCCAGAGGTGTGAGGCTAAAAATGCTAGTCTTTCTTTCTTTTTAACTGCCAACCTAATCACTCCATCAAAAACGTAGCCAATTCTATTGCCAGGTCCAGATGGCAGGCCCATCATCTCCTAGTTGCCTCTGGTCAGAGAGACCTGAAAGGAAAGAAGCTAACCAATTCCAGGAGGAGAACCTGAAAATATTCAGGAAAATTAGGAGAAAAAAAGCAGTACAGGTTGAGGCAGCCAAGAGGTTAAAAGCAGGATGATTTCTTCAGGCCAAAGTCAAGACCCAGGCCAGGAGATCTGGGAACAAAATGCCAGAGGGATTCTGGGCAACCATGAGTTAGGCACCCAGACCAAAGAACCTAACCATAAATTAGGAGTACAACTCAGGCAGAAGGTTTGAGAAATATGCATATAACACTAATAAGACTGGATGTGGTACTGATCCAACGCTCCTTTTAAACTCCCTTCGTAGACTCAAAACTGCTGTCAGAGTATGGGCCAGTATATAGGATTGAAACCATGAACAAGGGGAAGGACTGCATTTCTAATGTGCTGTGGAGTAGTAACAAGCCTGAGGAAGCCCGCCTGCTTACATCACAGCAACCTTGGTTTCAGATTTTAATCAATTATATCGACCCAGAAATCATTAAAGCTTCACTGCTCTGTCAGAGCCTGGACTTTCTGCCAAAGAAGTAACAACTTTAAAGAACAGTGTTACAACAGGCCACTAAGACAGTATTCATAATTGCTCTCAAATATTTAAAGGGATGTTGTGTAGAAATGGGTTTAGACTTATCCAGAGGGAAGATTAAGGAACAGTAATTACATGCTACAAGGAGACAGATTTTCACACTAAGTAAGAAAATCTCTGAACAATTACAACTGTCCAAAAAGAGAATGCACTGCCACATAAGACTGTATATCCCCTCAACCCCCTTAATACTGGTTAAACAAAAGGTGGAAACCACTGGTTGGGGGGGATATTGTAAAGAGGATTAATATAACAAATACAGAGTCTCAGCGACTCAAAAAGGAAAGAAACTGCTACTTCATTATCAGTCAATATGCAAGCTCTTACATATATTATACAATTTAATCCTCACCAAAAAAAGAAAATATAAGGAGTTACTATGTATCAATTCCATTTTACAAACTGAAAATCAGAAGTTTCAGAACAATTAATTTACAAGGTTACAAAACCTCCAAATGGTAGATGGGATTATTTCTTTAGAGCTGTCTGGCTTTACAATCCATGTTTTTTCTATTCTTGAACACTGCAGATATTACAGCCAGCTTCTAATGCAATTTCAGTGCCAACAACAAAATGCTACCTTTGAGATGGTTGTTTTTTTTTTAAAATAAATTTATTTATTTATTTATTTTTGGCTGTGTTGGGTCTTCATTGACACGGGCTTAGTTGCTCCGCGGCATGTGGGATCTTCCCGGACCAGGGATCGAACCCGAGTTCCCTGCATTGGCAGGCGGATTCTTAACCCCTGCACCACCAGGGAAGTCCCGAGATGGTTGTTTTTGAGGCTCTGGGTCTTAAACAGGTAAACTTCATCTCAAAGGCTACTAAGAGGTGACAGCAGGTACATAGTTCCAGCAAGGAATGTGCTTTTTCTGAGGTAAGGATTCAGGTAAAGAACTGGGAACTTTCAGACGGGCATCACTGTATGTAAATAAATTGTTCACTAAAGTAATCAGAATTTGACTCTTAGTCACAACTTAAGGTAAAAACACTGACTGAATTTAGAGTAAGATGAGATGGGTTATAAGGTCCCAGTTCTACCACGTACTAGCTTGTGACTCTGGGGATGTCAGTATCTCTAAGTCTGTTTCCATATATAGAAAATGAAGAGGTAGAGCTGGAACATCTCCAAGAGCTGACTCTTTCTGATTCTATAATCTCCATAGCAAACTTGAAAAAGAAAGTCAAGTTTCCTTATTTGCTTAAATACTACTACTCATGGTTAACTTCTACTCTAGTCCTATGCAGTATCACAGGCCAGAAAACTACCTTTCATAACTCACTGGCTGGTTTCTAAAACTCCTCCTTACAGTGACTGTGCTGGGCTCTAAAGGCATATGGGCAGAACAGAGGGCAGACAAAATTGTGTGACATATCACTCACAAACACTCACACTGGTTTTTGAACTTTGCACTCTGCTGACAAGAGTCACTCTATTCTTTGTCTGACTTAATTTGCAAATAATCATTTTTCAGTTTCTAATTTAACAGCCCTGCCCTGCACTTTCCTTTGTCAATACTTCAAGAGCCTGTTAAAATACAAAATCCAAAAATACTAGATCTTAACCAGCTTTCTATAATTTATCTATAAGCCTTCATCAACATGGAGGGTAGGCTAAGATGACCATTATAGCCTAAGTTCACTGTCTGAAGAACCCACCACTGGCTGATGAATGAGCAGGTGTGGAACACAGGGCTGAAGCAGTTGTCATGAACAAAGAGAACAGCAAAGACAGTGGATGAATCCTGTACCCAGTGAAACACACTGCATCAATGGGATGACTAAGAAAGTGCACACCTGTGTGTAGCAAAAGAACAAAGGCTTGAGAGAGACAGCAAGATCCCTTTTTCAAAGTTTGGCTACATCTACTAAACAAAGAGCAAACTTCACAAATTGTTCAGTATGAAAACATGATTCCATCTCACACTGCATTTTCAGTCACCTGACATGTAAGGATCAGTAAGTCACCTGTTACACCATCTTAAAATACAGACATGATTTTGATAATTATACAGTGGTCATGTAAGGAAAAGCCCTTGTTCTTAGGAAATAACCAACATATGTAGGGGTAAAGGAGTATAATGTGCCCAGCATATTCTCAAAATGGTAAAGGAAAAAAAAATGTGTATGGGGGAGGGGGAGGAAGACAGGGAAAGAGGGAGGGAAGGATGGAGGGGGAAAGAAGAGTAGAGAGAATGAACTGTAAAGCAGGTGGAGCAAAATGTAAATAGGTGAATATAGGTAAAGGGTATATGGGACTTCCTTGTACTGTTCATGCAACTTTTCTGTAAGTTTGAAATGGTATCAGAATAAAAAGTTACCCCTGAAGGCCCCCTCCCACCCCCACCCTCCTCAAAAGACAGCAATGCAGTCCACAAAATAAAATATGGCATACACTTCAACTGTTTTCTTGACGTGTCACGTTTAAGGGCTATAAAGAAATAGCTCTGCTTCATTAACTCTACTCTGAGGTCCACACCCCATCTACATGACGGCTGACTTTGGAAAAATAAAGCTTGCTCTGACATAGAACTCAGTGGACACTTGGTGTTCTCCTAAAAGGGAAAATGGCAGGCATGGGAGATGAAGTGGAAACAAAGGAGAGTCTGAAAAGAGTCAAAGACCCATACCACTCTCTCCACAGCAAAGAAATAAACATAATGAGGCTCTGGTGGCCCTGGTTATATTTAAATAGTACTATACTTTTATGGCAGAAGGGGGTAATATCCTGAAGTTAAATATCTGTATTACATTTCAGCAGATTTCTACAGCTGAAACCAGAGGTAAATATTTTCAAAATGTAAATATATTTAAAAAACGTTTCTTCTCAAGTCAAGCTTCAAAACATAGATACAGATGTGATTTCCCTAGACTTTTTGATGTGGTGTTGGTCTATATTAATCCTTGTATCTTTGTGGAATATATAAAGGAATGGAAATAACATGATTACATGCTTCTTTTAGCTAAAACTTGCTACACTCCATACGTTCATGAAATGCACATTAATTTACCAATTAGTATTGAAATGTAATAAAATAAAGCCCATTAAAAATGAAGTACTAATCTCCTAATCATTTTGTTTTAAGTAATAACCATCTCTTACTCTGAGTTTTTCATATTAAAAACTGGCTTTATTTTGAAGGCTAAGTTTGGAAACCTTGCCTCAGAAATGTAAACCCTGTTCAACTTACCTTTGTCTGTTCTTTTCTAAGTTGCTTTAATAATGTTAAATTGTCCAAATTCTTTTCTCTCTCTTCTCGGAGCTGTTTTACTACTGATGAGGTCTGAGCTATACAGTTTTTTATGACTCGGTCCCTACTGGCATGAGCCGCCATCAACTAAAAGAACAAAAGAAGGAAATGAGAAAAAAAAAAAATCACACCAATTTGTCACATTTCAGTGTTTTAAAAAAACTTTTTTAGGCTACAGAAATGTAATACTTTCTAAAACAGTTTTTAAAAACTGAATCTGTGGAAGAGAAGATTGTGCTGAACGAGCCAGCTCAAAGGCAGCAGCTGTGAGGGTGAAAGTGAAGAGGTTGGGCCGTCCTCTTCCTCACTAAGCTCCCAGGCCTTCCTGCTCCTCTTCCTGCACTCCTTGCGCTGCGCTTTGATTCATCTCAGTCTCCTTCCTACACTCCTTTCTCTCCCATTCTTGCACCTGTGTGTTCCTCTACCCTACACCCACCCTCACACACCTTCTGGGCCACTTCCTATTGCTGTTCTCTTTTTGTTCTTTCATTGTTTTTTTCAGCCTCATGTTGTCAACAGTGCAAAAAATTATAAAGTAAGTGATATAGAGAAGCTCTTAGTTACAATAAAGAAAAACAAAGAATGCTACATTTACCTATGTCAGACAGAACCCTTTTCAAGATTTTAAACTTTAAGTACTAACAAGGAAAAATTGTACATGAAGTGGAGGTCACTGATTCCATCAATTGTGTGTGCTGACGGAGAGTAAAGGATGACCAACAGAGCAATTATTAGCCTTCATCTTAATGTAACAAATCCAATACAATAATTTGCATCTATTTTCTGCCTTGTTTCATTAATTATGATAGTCATGTTTCAATTCAAACATACTCCCATGATCATAGCCAAATTCTGAAGATACCCCAAAAACTTGGGGTGGAGGCAGAGCAAAATACTAAAATAATATGCAATCGTCATTATAATTAATGGTGCATAATAACAGTGGTTCACCTCCAACTAAAATTTAAGTGTTGGCTTGCTCCATTTAATCACGTTATATCATTCCTTCTCCCCTCTGAAGGGGGAATATCCCAATGCTATGCTAGTGATGGCTGTATAGAAATAATCCATTATATATATTTTATATAAAATATGGGACTAACAACCATTCTATAAGCATTCCTCATAAGTTATTTGAAATACAGATCTTAAATGGTCACATTGGGACCCCGTGGTTGAGAACTACTGGTCTAATACACACCAGGAAAGAATAAACCTTTATATTTCTAGAGGGGAATACTAAAAGTGCATTAGTTAAAAGTTGTACCCATGTGAAGGGAGGGAATTTCATAACAGACGTTAATCCCACCTATAGTATATTTCTCTAATAAGCTAATTTTTTTCAGTGTAACATTTAGGGTTCACAAGGACAGCCTCAAGGCCCATATTTATTAGCTAATATGCTGCTTCTGTTACAGGCTTCAGTTTCTTCTTTTGGAAAATTATGGATTATGAGTAAATAATCACTAATATCCTTTCCACCTCTAAAATTTAGAGGCAACATGACTCAGTACATTGCTCAGATACCAGATGCTATTTAATTACTTTGATATTTTGTCTAACCCCCCAGCAATTAGTGAAACAGCATTAGTACCAACTAGAAGTCTATCACAATATTCTCATTTTTCTGTCTGCATTTTAAAATCAATTTCAAATTTTGTACATTTTATTAAAATGTTCAGTATCTTTCTTTTGGTCTCTCTCCACACAGTTTCCTTCCTTGGCTGGGCTTTCCTCCATTATTCCCCTCGTTAGCTTGGCCCCTTACCTGTGGATACACTTCTAGATGCAGACTACCCTCCTACCCTCACCTGCTTACATTTCCTTCAGATTAGCCCCACTGTGAACCCACTTCTATGTGAACAGGAATTACTGGGCAAATCACCTTTTACTCAGTATTATCAATTATTGTGGTCTGTTTTCATGACCATCCTTCAATAAAATTCAAAACTAAGAGCATATGCAAGAGGAATATGCATGGACTTCTTTCTGTACATATATGTCAAAGAAATGAGGACGCTTGATAACTAGTAACAGATGGGGTGACATAAGCCTACTAGAGAAAAAATAACATGAACCCAGGCTTATTAGCTCATCAGTATCAGATGCTTGAGGATTTGGTCATAAGAGAATTATTTCTGATACCTAAAGTGCTTATAAATGAACTGAGATAAAATTAAGAAACTCAGTAAAGTAAAACTTTGGTTAGAGGAGAAATATAACCATAACATAACCATACTTCCTTTGATTTGGGGTAAGCAATTCTGAAATGAAGACACTTGGGGTGGGGCAGGAGAATGATTCAAAACTAGTCTAAAGGGGGTATATCTAGGACTTCCCAGTTTTATTTTACCACAACTTTGAGAACTTCTTTTAGTCTGAAATTTTCACCTACTACCTTTTAATCATTATTTAAAAATAATGCTTTTTGCCTTTAAGGGAAACAGAATGTCATTTTCCTGATTATAGTTTTTTGGTGTTTTTCTTTCTAGAACAAAGGTTAATTCTAAATTTCCCAAACATCATTTTAGAATCCTAACAACGACCCTTAGTTTAACTATCATTAAAAGCAAAACACTTAAATATTGTGAATCAGTATGTTGTACACCTGAAACTTATATAATATTGTACATCAACTATACCTCAATTGCAAAAAAAGTTAATAAGTTTTTGTCACAGCATTTTTTGTGTGTTTTAAATCTTCCTCCAGAACTTCTGACAAAAGGATGTAAGAAGCATACTTTTTAAACATAGTCCAAAAGTTCATTATATTAAAGAGATAGCTTTAAGAATTACTCTAAATCAATCATTATGACACTGGTAACAGTTTTGCATTTGTAAAGCACTGTTCCAAGTTCATAAACTCTTTAACTGTTCAGTATTGATTTTTATGTTTACCTTGAAACTAAACAATAAAGGAAAACTTCATATATTGAGGGAATATGCTCTAATAAGGGAATCTTACTGAAATTATTTCATTTTTACTAAGATTATATTTTTAAAATTTGGAATTTCTAAAATCAGTGCTTTATAATAACTTTGCTTATCTTCTCCTATGAAGAAGTATTATCATTAGAGTGCACAAATATTCCTTCATCGACTATAAAAGGAAGGGTCAGGGACTAAAGACAGTCAGGGTGACCGTAAACAACTTGGACATGTCACAGAGTTCCACTTCTTAACTGAGACAATATCTAAGGGAACTCAGTAGTACTTGTTAGCATGGGTACTCTATTGCAGGCTCAACCCCTGGAACAGAGCTACTTGATAAATAATCCTTTACATACATTCATGTTGCTGGATCCCTCTAGAATACAGATGGAGAAAAACCCAAACACATACACAAGAATATCTAAAACAGAAAGGTTCCAAATTTAGCATGCCAGTTTATCCTGGTTCAACAAAGGAATAAGAAATAATAACAACAATAAGAGAAGCAGCATTTATATGTAAAACATTTAGTACAGTAAGCACTTTATATTAACTCATTTAATCCTCTAACAATTGACCGGATACTTTTCTGATACTATTTTACAAATAAGGAAACTGACTCAGAGGTTATTTGAAGGTCACCCAGCTAGGAAGTAGCAGAGGTGAGATTTAATCTATGTTGTTGGAATCCATGTTGTTAATCGCTATACTATAAACCTCTAGGTTAATAAAAAGATTCTAAATGGAAACAATTGAATAGATTATAGAGATTATATATATATGGGTAGTGAGGTGGATCACTAAAGCCATTACAAACTTCTACCAATAGTTCTTTAGACAGAGCTACCCAAAGAAACTAAGTGAACTGTCGAACCTCATAATAAATTAGGCCTTGGACCCATGCTCTCTACTCCCAATACTGGAGTCTACTCCTTAAAGCCCCCGTCCTTACAATTTTATGAAGCCACAAGAATTACCTGACCACTCAACAAAGTAACATACTTTCACATAAAAGCAGAAAAAAAATCAGCAGTTACTATTTTGAATTAAGTGATATGAATAAGTTTATCCAAAACTGATTTTTTTTTCATAATTGAGAAACTGACTTTAGATTTTAAGTAATACAGTAATCTTCTGGTAGAGCCTAAAAAAGCAAACGCCATATATCAGCTTCCAAATTAATGAAAAAAAATAAGTAAGCTATAAAAAATGCTTAGCTACATCGTTATTTCCTTTCACTTTTAGAAATTAAAAAAGAGAAATAAAGGGGATCTTTAAGAGGCAATGAAAAAATATATACTTGAGAAACCAAAGCCTCAGAAAAGGACAATTTATCTGTGGCTTTTCCTTCTCTCCTACCAAATGCTTCTTTTCCCTTTCCTGATGAGTCAGGGAAGATAGAAGATATATTGATAAAAAGTGTGAAGGGTTTTAATTCTTCCTTAAATCAGGTGTCTAGCTTCTTAAGATTGATTCATTCAAAGATCCTGCTCTTGTTTCACTGTTTTATTGTACGTGACTGTTTCACTTTCTCCTTCATTCCTTGAAGCATAAGCTTTCCTTAAGTTAAAGGCTGCTCAGGAGGGGGTCAAAAAAAGGCTGCTTTCATTCCTTAGAACTGTCTCTTCCCAGACTTGTACTTAAGATCACACATTTTCTTTAGTTTGTAGAAACCAGATCAAAACTTATATATACCCTCAGGTGTGGGCAAGAAAACATGAAGATTCCATTCTTGCATCCACAGTTTAATTATGTCAATTGTTTTCTTATTTTGCCTACAGAGAAAGGCATAAAGGAAGCACAAAAGAAAAGACTCAAAAGATACACTTACAGACTCATAAAGTTGTTTACAGGTTTGGCTGGCATCAATTTTCCCTGCAAAGGAAGCTGTTGGAACCGTAGTGTTTAATTCATGTACTATTCTGTCATCAATCGTCCTCATCACCTTGAGTAATTCCTATATATATTTAAAATAAAAGAATAGTAACTTGAATGGAAAGTTAAGTGGTTAAAAAAAGACCATTTAAGCAAAACTAAATAAATAAATAAAGCTCTTGGATATGTTACAACCCTGTGAATTAGGAGTGGGGAAACCACACTATATATAGTGCAACCACAGAAAAATCTTTTTTACAAGAATGAGAGGTAGGTTATGTAATAGTAATTCTAACAATTGGCACAACTCTTTCCTTGGTCCCACTGTGATCATCTTAAGTGTAAAGATGGTTTCATTCATTTGTAAACCCCATGTTCCGGCACGGTGCTTAGCAAACACTGTGTTCTTTCCATCTCCAGCATACAGCCAATAAAGGATTCTACTGAATTTGATTACCTCAACTTGTCCAAAACAACCCAGCATCATTGCTTGCTCTGTTCCCTCTTTGTCTATCATTCTAAAATGTGGTGCTAGACAGAAATTTCCTAGAAAGATACACAAGAAACTATCAGCAGTGATTAACGGGCAGACGTTAATCTATATCTTTTCAAGCTTTTTTTCCTTTCAGGCTTTTTCTTAGTTTTTTACTACGATTGTGTATTATTTTTGTAACAAAAATAAAGTATACTGCTAGAAAAGGAATCAATCTCTTTGTGGCTTTCTTGTTCATAGAACAAGTAGTTTTACCTTTTCTCAGTTACCCAAGTTCACATTTCCCAAGGATCTCTCTCCTCTAAAAGAGGCTCCAACTCTCAAAACCCAATCAAAATAAAAATAATACCAAAAGGGCAGGGAACTTAGAAAGACCCTGATGAGTATACCAACACAGCATAGTCCCTTCTCCCCACATTTTGATTAGGGTGCTTCTTTTCACTTGTCACTAGACAAAGGCTGGGCATCAGCTACCTTCTGTCTGCAGATGATATAAACTCTAGAAAAGGTTTCTAGTAGTATACCCCTTTCTTTCTCTTTTAATCCACCCTTACCTCACCCGGGCCCCACAAAACAAAACAAAACACAATCACAGAAAAATCATTAAGACAACAAAAGTGTATAATACTACGACTATACCTAATGAAAACATCCAGGAAGTTAACATTCAATATTAATGTGTATTAAAAGCATCTTTGCTTGATCCTCTACTTCGTTCAACATATGAACCTATTTCTTTGCCAAACTTAAATCCATCACTGAAATCAACTTCTTCATTCCTTTCATCCTTTTTTTTTTGGTCATATTAAAAATGACAGATTTTGGGCTTCCCTGGTGGTGCAGTGGTTGAGAGTCCGCCTGCCGATGCAGGGAACATGGGTTCGTGCCCCGGTCCGGGAAGATCCCACATGCCACAGAGCGGCTGGGCCCGTGAGCCATGGCCACTGGGACTGTACATCCGGAGCCTGTGCTCCGCAACGGGAGAGGCCACAGCAGTGAGAGGCCCGCGTACCACAAAAAAAAAAAAAAAAAAAAGACAGATTTTAATCTGAAAATTGGCAGGAGTGCGATTTGCATACATTATTTAATCCTATGATTGTGAATTAGTTATAGTTACCATTCATTTTTATTGAATTATAGTTGATTTACAATATTCTATTAATTTCAAACATACAATGTAATGATTCAGTATTTTTATAGATTATACCAAATTTAAAGTTATTAAAAAATATTGGCTATATTCCCTATGCTGTATCATCCATCTGTTAAAATAAACTTTTATTATGATTAAAGTATTACACAATCATTTTGGAAAAATTAGAAAAAAATTTAAAGAAAATAGAATCATCCATATTTTTAAATTAATTTTTATTGGAGTATGGTTGCTTTACAATGTTGTGTTCAGTTTTTTCTATACATATCTGCAAATATTTTTATCAAATTGAGGTATTGTATAACATTTAAAAGTTTTACTTTATGGAATTATGAGCATTCTTCCCTTGTTACCTTGAAGACATTTTTAATAGGTGCATAAATATTCTGTTCTGTAGAGGTATCACAACTTATTTGACCATTTCCCTCATAATTAACAGCTAGGCGTTTCCAATTATAATAACCATTTAGGCCATTCAGTCTGTCTGCAGCCTAGATTCTATTCCTACCAGGCTATTAATCTTTAATTAGTAATTTAATGCCCTTTTCTAGAACCCAATCTAGAAGCAAAACAGCTTGTAGAAGGCTCATAATTTAGACTAATAAAAACAGGCAAACATCAGATCTAAAACCAACTTCACTATCTCATCCCCTCTTCTTGTATCTTTCTATTTTCGTCAATAGTATCAAGATTCTCTGTAAACTGGAATTCTTAGGGGATAATCTTAACATATTCACTAAGCAACCACAATTTAAAATAATGTTTTATGTACAGTAGAGGATATATAATGTCAGTAAGTGGCAAATTTCAAACAAACAGCGGCAGTACTATTTAGAGTCAAAAAATAGGTAAATAGCAAACAGGGACCTTCCTTGCCAACTTTACCTCCTACAACTTGCCTATTAAAACAAAACCAGAAAAAAACCTTTAAAATCCCTCTCGTCTTTCCCTCTCTCTAAATCGAACTGATCCTGAGGCCAAGGTTTACATTATACCTTTTAGATAAAGCTTTCCTTGACTGAGAGTCCTCAGCAATCTTTCTTCTTTAAACATATGCAGCAATTAGAGAGACCACAGAGTTGATTCATTAACTCACTCTTCATTCAAAAAATACTTACTAATGTCTACTGGTTAGGCACCATTCTAAACACCAGGGCTATAATGGTGAATAAAATAGAAAAG
The DNA here is from genome assembly GCF_008692025.1 of Phocoena sinus. Taxonomy (NCBI): domain Eukaryota; kingdom Metazoa; phylum Chordata; class Mammalia; order Artiodactyla; family Phocoenidae; genus Phocoena; species Phocoena sinus. Next base: position 76,752,385 of record NC_045766.1, on the reverse strand, counting down.
GCCCTTGCTCTTATGGAGCAAAATTCTCAGAGGGGGAGAGAGACAATAAACAAGTACCCCAATAAATGAGATAATTTCAGTACTGAAAAGTACTACAAAAAAGAAAACTGGTAATGGGATGAAGAATGACTAGGTGGGGCTGAGGGGCTAATACTTTAGATAGGGAGATCAAGGAAGGCTTCTCCAGGACATAACATTTGAGCTGAGATCTGAGTGATATAAATAAGCCAACTAAAAGGACATCTGGGGGAACAAGTCAAAAATTAAGAGGCAAGAACAAACTTGGGGATGTTTGAAGAACTAAAAGGCGGCAAGTGGGCTGGAAGTGAATAAGGGAAAGAGTGGTATTAGGTGAGATCAGAGTTGAGGAGAAAATAAAGGACAGTAGAGACAACAGAAACAATTAAGGGTTTTTTCCTAAAGGAAACAGGGTTTTAGGCAAGGGAATGATATAACGATTAATTTTTTAAAAGATAACTTCGACTGCTATGTGGAGAATGGAAACAGGGTGATCATTCAGCAGACTTCTCTGGTGGTCTAGGCAAGAGACAAAGAGGTAGCAGTGGAATCAGGGAGAAGTTGGATTCAGGATATATTTTGAAGAGAGAGCTGATAGGACTTGCTGATGAATTGGTGATGGGGGATAAGAAAAGAAAACAGAATGACACTTAGGATTGAGACCTGAGCAACCGAATGGATGGTAGAGTCATTAATTAATGGTGGGGAGAGAATGAGAGAGGAAAAGATTTGGAAGGAGTGGGAAGATCAAGATCCTATTCTGACTCAGGATATTTTACATTTAGGATTATTGTTAATTGTTTGCGACACTGGTATTGTTTAAAATTGTAACCTTTTAGAAATAAAGACTGAAATATTTACAGAACAAAAGATCTACCTGGGATGTGCTTCAAAATAATCTGGTTAGGATGGGGAAAATGGTAGTATATAAATGAAACAAGAGTGGCCATGAACTGATTGTTGGAACTGAAAGATGAGTACACAGGGATTCATGGTACTCTCTCTCCTTTTGTGAAATTTGAAATTTTGTATAATAAAAAGTTTTTTTAAAAAATTCTGTTTTGAACGTGTGAAGTTTGAGATGCCTGTTAGATATGAGTAAAAAAGTTAAGCAGAAAGTTGAATATACCAGTCTGACACTGAACTGGGCTGAACTTATATTAACAAATTTATTTATTTATGCATGCCTGCATGCTGCACGGCTTGCGGGATCTTAGTTCCCTGACCAGGGATTGAACCTGGACCCTCAGCAATGAGAGCCTGGAGTCCTAACAACTGGACTGCCAGGGAATTCCCCAAATTAATGTTTTTAAAGCCATGAAACAAGAGATCACTGAGGGAGACTGTAGCGAATAAAGGGGGTTAACGATCAAGAAGGAACTCTAGCATCTAAAACTACAGGAGAAAGACTGAGATGTCACAGAAGTCAGAAGAAGAAAGGTTTCAAGAAGGAAACGGTCAACTGTTTTGAATGTTACTAGGAAGTCAATAAAGATGTGGACAGAAATTAACTTTTTAGATTTAGCAGGATGGAAACTATGGGTGATTTCACAAGAGTCATTTAAATAGAGTGTTTAATGGACTGAAAAGTTAATGTGGCTTAAGTACAGAGAATAAGAGAAAGCATGGTGTAAAATGAGGTCCACCATTACAGATCATGTTATAGGATTTTAGTCTTTTTCCTGAAAGCAATAGGGAACCAATGAAGTGTTTAAATACAGTGGAGTTACATGATCTGATGTGTATTCTGAAATGATTGCCTAAGTTAAAGAATTAAAGTGTGGAAAATGGATTAGAGAGAAACAAGAGTAGATGCAAAGAGGTTAGAAGACTGACGCAGGTGAAAGATTTTATCATTTCCTAGAGTTTTGATTTACTTTGAACTTTAACTAGTTTTGAGTCTGATCATTAGCAATACAGCCAATTTTCCCTCCAATAAAACAATTTGGACATACTGTTAAGTTCCTTACAGCAATGGGAATTTATTGGCATTAACTAGGTAATAAAACAATTTCAGTCTTACAAATGTGAATTTTCAAATATGTGTTCTCTGTGTGCTAAAGAATCATCAATATATGATCTAGAGCTTGGCTTTTAATATGAAAGACACCAGCTATCTATATAACCTCTATCTAATCTAACCTCTAAATAAAATGAGGTTATTTTAATCAAAATTGTTCAATTGCACGAGCTACATTTCAAGTGCTCAAGAGCCACATACTGCTAGTGGCTACCATACTGGACAGCACAAGTTTCCACCATCACAGAAAGCTCTACTGGACAGTGTTGAATTCGAGATAATATGACAAACTGATAGTGCACTTGTTCAGGAATTGCTGAGAACTGTAAGCTACTTTTAACTATCACAGAAAAGATACTAGGAAAGCTAAAGATAAGGGGGGAAAAGGGGTAAGGCTCAGGAAGGAATTTCTTTCTAAATTGCAAAAGGAGAAGGAAAAGAACTATAAACTACCTCACTAGGCACAAATTTATTTACAGTACAAAAGGTGCCAGAGCTCTTAAGGCAACTCCAAGGGGGTCTAGAGAAAAGCCTGGGTACCCTCACAGACTGAGAGCAGATGAAGGTTAATACAGGCACATAAGTGCTGCCATTAAACTATATGTGTCATTCATAAGGAATTACTAACTACCTACCTGATACTTAGTTCCAATGGCATACCCTCTCTCTCACAAATTCACCAAGAAAATATAAAGAAGACACCCCTGAGCAGATAGCATACAACAAACTGCACCACAAGTCCACAGAGATAATACAGAAATATACACAGTTCAGTGGCTCTCTGAAGACTACATCTTTGTATAGGAGCTGGAACCCTAATCAGCTTCTAAGTGTCAAAGAACAGCAGAATATAACTCTCCAAACTTTGTAGTGCCTCCAGCTTCTCCTTTCTCCTCAAAACAACAAGAAATTCTGATATATCATGAATCTCTAACTTTAGGCTAACCCTTTATTCAGGCACTTACCTTGGAATTGCATTTTATGTATTACCTTTAACTGTGGGGTGAAAATCTCACCCTCTTGGAAGGCAATTTCAGTACTGAAGGACTGACCGTATCTAGCAGCAGGGAGGGGTGGAGAAAATTTTCTACTGCCCCTACAATTATACTATACTCTATTCCTAAGGTTACTCCTTAGATAAATTCTTTTTATTATTTTGGGACGCTTTTAGAGTACACAGGGGGGGTGGTAAAAGGTCTACTACTTAACAGTAAAATTAAAATGTACTCCACAGAATGATCTGAAATTTCTTAACCTTTCTTCTCCTCACTCTCTGCCTGAAGGTACCCAGAAGTAGATCCCATTCACATGGTGCTCTTTCTGGCTCCTCAAACTCCATTTTCATAACAATGCTCACACTGTGCTTCCCCCAAGCCAGAAATATAGACTTGCCTACAACTGCCAGAGTCCTGTGCGGTCCTCTGCACTCCTAGGCAAGGGAACAGGGAGCAGCTAGGTATGCTGCAAAAGATACCATCACTGATGCTAGAAAATAGTCTATTTAGTCTGTACCTAATTACCAAACAACTCAGAATCAATTGTGTGTAAATAAATAAATATTCTTACCAGAAATACCAAGACTTAAACATTCTAGGAATACTTAGTTGATTTTCCTCAGGTGATATATGAACTGGGTCTCAGAGTCAGGAAGAAGGGATTTCAGAGTGTTAAGTGGAAAAAAGCACACAGAAATGACAAAACATCATGTGTTCAGGGAAAAGTAGGCCTATGTGGCTGGACAGCAGGGTTCAAATGTACATTGGAAGTGGCAGGGGTTGGGGAGAGAGAAGTATGTATGAATACGGGCAGTGGTGAGAGTTAACTAAGCAGAGGCACTTTGGGATTGGATTTTAAAAGGACTTGTATGTCATGTTAAGTAGTTTAGACTTAGTCGTATAATCCTGAAATTAGATGCATGGTTCAGATCCTAAAATTTAGAAGATAACAGTATGAAGCCATAGCATTTTGAAGGGGAGATATATTAGAGAAAGGAATGACTGAAGATAAGAAGAGCTACAGCAAAGCTAATTGCAAAAATGATAGGGCGCTAACGAAGACTGTGGGCGTGGTAATAAATCTTCCTAAAACATTTTTGATCAATTCACCCCCTCTGCTCATTGACTCCCTAACCTCACACTTGGCATTCAAGGCCTTTCATAACCTGGTTCCAATCTTTTGTGTAATCCCAATGTGCTCCTGTGCAAATTCTGAATTCCAGCAATTTGCTATTTCCCCCCCAATATATAAAACTTTCTGCCTATATACTATTCCTTCTACCTAGAATTCTCCTGGTTCTGTCCACCTCTGGTACAACTCAATTACCATCTATTGACTTAATTCTCTCTGAACTGTTACAGCATTGTGTTCATATTCTAAATATCCTCTACACGTTTTATATCTCTGCTTGAGTTCCTTGTCTTATATCCTGCCCACTCAGTCTCTCCAAGTGCCTGATACCTAGCAGGTTTCTGTTATGGACTGAACAGTGTCCCCCCTCGGCCCCCCTCCTGCCCCCAATTTCGTATGTTGAAGCCGTAACACCCAGTGTGACTGTTTTTGGAGACAGCGCCTTTAGGGAGGTAATTAAGGTTAAATGAGGTCATAAGGGTGGGACACTAATCCCATAGAACTGGTGTCACTGTAAGAAGAAGAAACACCAGAGATCTCTCTCCCTCTGTGTGCACACAGAGGTCATATGAGGATACAGTGATGAGGTAGCAACTTACTTTGAAATGCATCAAAAATTAAAAATAAAAAAGGTGGATTGACGGACAGATTGAGGGATGGTATGTGATTTAGTAAATACAGTGAATCACTGTAGAACCTACACAGTGGGTACATGAGTATTCATTGTAAAATTCTTTGAGCTTTCTACAGTGTTTCAACATCTTCATAATAAAATTCTGGGGAAAAAGTAACTAAATCTTTATAATAAAAAGTACACAATTTTCTGTTTCTCTTCCACAGTATTCAGTGCAGTGCTTTTCACATATAAGGTACCTACATACAAAATGTAATGGTTTCACAGCTCTAAAAAACATAAACTTTGATTAATAACTTGTGAGTGTGCCAGTTAACTACAGTTTATAATTTTACAAAATTCATTTAAATGTAAATGTTATACTAAAATTTTATTTTCAGATACATTTTTTTACATTTGTATGCCTCTGAAGCAGTAGGGGCAAAAGTTCTTATACTCATTCACAATGAAGTTAAATGATATGCCAAGGCCAGCTCTGGAAAACCTGATCTTCTGACTTTTAACCCAGGGTATTCTCCATTATAAACCACACATTTGGAAAAGTCCTAGAGAAACAATCTAAAAACTTCTCCAGGTTTCACTAATGAGATTCATTTTATGACTTTTTAATTTACATTAATTTACATTATCTCTGTGAATAAAATGGTTCTGCAAGACAGTTTAGCTTTTGCCCACTTACAACATCTCATCTGAACTTCCAAAAGAAAATGAAAGTGTTCTTTAAGCACTGTTGAATGTTTCAACAGCTCAAAGAGATCCTTTGAAATTTGATTTTAGAGATTTAAATAATTATAGAGATGGAAGCCATTTTAAATGTTATTTAACATAATCTTATTTTACAGATTCAAAAGTTAATTATGGAAGGGGTCAGGTGATTAGCTCAAGGTCCCAAAGCTGTTAATGGCAGAAGTAGTACTAGAACCCAGAACATCCAACTCCCTAACCAGGGTTCTTTCAGATAAACTTTAAGGCTATCATAGCTCAATTATCTGAGCTCATTAACCCAAGTTAAATCACAGGACTAACGTGACAAGACCAAGGCCACAAATGGGCTGGTTAACCTTAGAATCCAACAGTCTTTTTTCTACCTTATTTAAGATTTTTACAAATATTTGTTAGGCACTTTGATCACATGATCACATTTGAAGTCTGCTGCTGTTGTGCTGATCTAATCTGCGCAGCTGAAGTGGTGAAAAGGGTGTATATAATGCTGGAAAGACTCCACAGAAACTTCTTTGACCAAATGATGTTTGTCAAATAATTCAATCTGTTGAGATTATCTTCAAGAATATCACTCCCTAAAAACGGATGCAAGCACACAGCTTACTACAGAGGTCAGTGATACGTGAAATGATTTTTCATTATCTTTAGTTAAAAATACATTTTTCTTCATTTTTAAATTCCACACTCTTATCAAGACAGCAGCACTTATGCTTACATTGGAACAGATAACTTTCATTGCAACTTCGTCAAAATCCAGACCCCCTGTTCTTTAATTCGTGGGTTAATAATCAGCCCTAGACCTCTGGTGTTTGAATATATAAAAGACATAACCTTTTTCTTAAATGTTACATTTTCTCTAATGGTTGGGAAGGCAGAGAACCAGCGCAGATACTAGGACTAATCGACCCTTCAAACCTCCAAACGTTCTGACCCATCAAAATAGTGAAACTCGTACAATTTTTTTGTTTTGTTTTATCAAGTAAATAAGCTTTCCTTCACTTTCTTCTCTCCTATAAATACTCAGCTTTAAACAGGAGGGGAATGACAGAGACTAAGAACTGAGTTCAGAGAATGGCTAAATGGTTGTTGCAATCCTTACCCACCCGGCCGGACTCGGCTTTGCCACCGAGGAACCACTGGAGTTTCTGGGTGCAGTTACTCAAGGCCTGGGAGATCCATGACCCCAAGGCAGCAGCCTCGCTCCCTAAGGCCAAGCCCGCGCCCCCATGACCTCCAATGTCTCGAAAAAGGAGTTTGGAAATATCCGCTTTTGCCACAACTGGTCCGCACTCCCTCCCAGGCCAGAATAGGGAACAGGGTCCGGGGACAAAAGGAAGGTCACGCCTGCCGCGTGAGGAAAACCCCGTCACCTGGAACTCGGCGAACTCCTCACAGTTCACACCGCCACTGGGCGCCGCCATATTGGACACACACGAGGCCCCCGCCGCGAGCCAATCATCGCGAAGCAAAGGTGTCCGCGGCACCGCCTAACAAAAAATATTGAGAGGAATCTCAGCAAGAAAGCTGAGCTCGAGGTTTGTCTTTTCCCCTTAGCCTCGCCCACATGTAAACCCATAACGCTGCTATCCTTCTTTTCACTCCTGTGCTTTAAACATGTCCTCCTGGAACTGGCCCAGGTGCATAGATCGAAGAATGTCAGAACTTGAAGGGATCGTTTTACTCCAATCCCATTTACTTAACAAAAAGGGAAACAGTTTCCTGGTCGCACCAACAACGTGGTTTGAGAAGGAACTCTCAAGTAGAAGTGAGGTTTTTCTTAACCCTCCCGTCCCAACGCTTGAGCAGAGGGGCTTTTGTTCTTTAAGAATTTGCGCCCACCAAGAAATGTCAAGAAAAGACATTGATGGCAGTGGGGGGTAAGGGTTGAATAAGGTGTTTAGGTGTGGAAATAATGAAATGTTTAGTTTTATAAAAATAGGCAAATAGAAAACAACATAGGAAGCATACATGTGAATTTCTCAGGTAGCCTGAGAGTTACTCCCTAAAGCCAACCAAGAGATGAAGGCCACTGGTCACTAAGAACCCAATTACGCAGTTTTGAAAAAGGCATGTACACATTCATTGAAAATACTGAAAATGTACTGAAATACTGACTTATCTAGGCAGTGTGATTTCGGGGTCTACAGGTCACAAAAGTCCTACTTAGTAAGCATATTATTTTTCCCCTTTTTTGTTTTTTTTTGCGGTACGCGGGCCTCTCACTGTTGTGTTCTTTCCCGTTGCGGAGCACAGGCTCCGGACGCGCAAGCTCAGCGGCCATGGCTCACGGGCCTAGCCGCTCCGCGGTACGTGGGATCTTCGCGGAAGCGAGGCACGAACCCGGGTCCCCTGCATCAACAGGCGAACTCTCAACCACTGCGCCACCAGGGAAGCCCGACTTTTCTTCTATTTTAAACGGATACTTTCTTAGGTGCAGAGAAGGCCATTGCAAAGGCCCTCGAAACCAAGACTCCAAGACAGCAGTTCTAGGGCTGCTTCCAAGACGCGGCGCCAACAGAGGCGTGGCTAGGCAGGGCACGCTGCCCGCACAGTCTGAGCGCCAAGCACGACCCACACGCTCCACGCTTCTAATAGGCCCCGCCCAACGCCCGGACGTCACTCATGACCCGTTCGCTCTGCCTTCACCTCCCACAAGCCCCGACCCAGAGTCCTGCTCGGGTCTCTCAGTTCTCTGCGCTCGGCGACTTTGAGCTTATCCGCGCCACCGGCCTTGCAGCACTGTGTTGGTCGGCGGAGTAGGCGGCCATGGGGAGCCTCCGCGGCCTGCGCCTGGCGGCTGGTGAGACGCTGGCCGGACAGGGGGTGGGCGGGAAGCCAGTTCGGCCGCTGTGGGTGGAGGAAGCCTGCAGCCTCCTCAGGCGTGGTAGTTGCTCTGTTCCATTACGCTTTCCCCTCAGGTAGTTCGGAATCCAACCGCAGGGTAGTAATAGGGGGAGAGAGCAAGGGATGAGCGAGCAACTGGTAAGCAAGACACGGCGGGCTAGCCGAGAGTGACCCTCTGTATCCAACCAGCTGCCACCAACTTAACGAACCCTTTTGCTCCCGGATCACTTTTCCGACCCCCAGCCCCTGTGAGCTCAGTTCTTAATGCACTTCCCATCCCTAAAACTACCCCATTGCCTGATTCATTCAGCTTTCCACGAGTCTCGAGCCTCCCCCTCCCCGCCACTCCCACCCCCACCATCTCTAGAGTTTATCTCTCAGAGAAAATTTTGAGTCTAGGGTTTCCTACCTATTTGTTATCTGATTAGGCAAGGGATGTATGGTCTCCCAGAATAACAGTAATTGTTTTCCTAAAATGGGGGGGGTACATTTCTTGTAAATAATTCTACAATAAAGTGCTTTAAATTTCTTGGAGGAAAGTGTTATGTAAATGCAGGATCTGTGGTTTGTTTCCCTTGTAGATATTTGTGTAATGACTATTTGGAGTCGGGGTTTAATTTGCCTTCTTGGGGAACCAGTAGAGCCTTTGCTTAGTAGGGGCTGAGAAATCAGTGTTTGCCTCTTGGCTGTTTTCTAGGCACCAGGGCAAATCACACTTTTGGTTACCTTTATGAACTTTGATAAGGTGTAATGATGGATTACTTAGTACCAAAACGTTGTTTAATTCAGATTTTACAAGAAGAATCGCCCTAAATTTGACTATTGAGATAATGCAAATGTACATTGTAAATGAAATAATGTAAAAAAAAAAGTTATCCTTGACATTTCTTATTTTGCATTTCAGTGGAGAATGGACTGGAAAACATGTCTCATGCTGAATATTATTTACTTCCTTTAAAACAAATACCCTTTCTGCTAAAAGAGATTGATTTCATTGATTTGTTCAGCTTAGATGAACTAATTCCCCTAAAATCTTTTGTACACATCCTGTTAACCTTTTCAGCAAGGTGAGTGAAAGAATCATTGCTCTGTAAAAAAAAAAAAAACCCTGTAAAAGGGACTTTGACTACAGAACCAAGACCGAGTGTTTGTAAGTAATTCATCTTCTTGCCTTGAGAATATATTTATGTACTATAAGGATTCCAAAGCCTCTCTCCAAACTTCTGACGTTTAAGAACTTTACCATTGGGCAGTCAGTCAAAACAAAATTCCTTGAGCAATTTAAGAACAATTTATTTTACTCCAGATAGATCCACTAAGGATGTTATATGAGCAACTCTTCCCAAAGGATCTCTGAATGTCTGATGTTTTGTGAGCAACTTCAAGCAATTTGCTCCTTCACCCACTTTTGCCCATTTTATTTCTAAATACTTTGACCTACATTGTTTTACTTGATTGATTTCTCATAGTAGCCCTCTTAGGTAAGTCTTATTGTCTCCTCTCCATTTTACAGATGAATAAACATGGGTCCGAGGGTTAGATGACTTGTCCCAGGTTGATCCGCCATAAAATGTTAGAGTCAGGAGATGAGTCAGTGCCCTCTAATTCTGGAACTGTACTCTTTGCTTTGTTCAGACTGCTTGTTCAGATATATATGTACATGTATTTGTCATAGCTAATAGGGTCTCTTTGGTGTGAAATGGAAGAGTCATGAAATGCAGATTTACTTGTGAAATGGAAGCAGTCATTCATATGCAAATAGTTTTCAAGTAAGAACGATTTAACTGGCAACTTTACTAAAGGAATGGTAGATCAGATAGAAACATAATCTAGGCATACCTCATTTATCCAGAATATTATTTGGAAGAAGATACTTTAGGTGAATGAAATTTCAAAAAGCCAAGGCTTAATCCTTTAAATGATGGACCCTTATTTTTAATTGTTTCTGTTGGAAATCTTTGCTATAGTCCCTTAACAAACAGAATGTAGGCTTTTTTGATCTTGAATTTGTTTACTGTTTTGTAGATGTACCTGTAGAAATAGGTCAGGGTTGTTAACTTTTGGTTCTTGGTTCTTGGTTCTTTGGTTCTTCACAGATGAGAGATTCTGTGAACCTCTGAAATTGCATTCACATTTTTATGATTATATGCCTGTTTGGGGAAGAGAGGATCCATAGCTTCCATCCATTACTCAGAGCAATCTGTGCTAAGCTAAAAAGCACTTTTATGATGATTTGGAACTAAATGGCTATTGATCCACACTACTGTGGGTTCCATGAGGGTGAAGATGGGGTCTGTTTTGTTTTTACTAAATCTTCAGCACTTACCAGTGTCCAGCTCATAATAGATAGGCAGTAGATACTTTTTGGAATAATTGTTTTTAATGTTTTATTATTTTTAATAAAATAATTGTTTTTTATAATTATTACTTTCTATATAATAATTATTAGATCAAAGGAATGGAATGGTCTTATAAGAATGTTTCTTCACACCTTCAGAAAAGATTTACTGCCTTAAACTCCTTTGACTTAACAGCAGATTTTAAAATGAATTTATTATTGTTATTTTATCAATGCAGTGGGCCATGGGCATTCTCCTTGTCAGTTTTACCCACATCCTAGAGCATTAGAATCAATGGATAACTTAAAAGTCATGTAGTCATGTACTACCCTAAGTTTACAGATGAGGAAACTTAAGGCCCAGGAAGGAAATTGACTTGCTAAGGGTCACACAATTACAAAGCTGGGAATATCTCCTGGTTCCCATTCTGATTTTATTTCTACTACATTCTGCTCCTTCATTGTACTTTTTGTTTGTTCTTACTAATCAGCCCTAAATGAGTACATGCCCATTTTTACCATTTTATGCTTCCAGTCTTTGGCTTTGCTTATCCCTCCCTCCAGGTCTTGCCAACAGGTTTTTACTGAGCAAACACTGTGTGCCCTGTTCACTATGAAACCTCTGGAATGAGTGGACTGCCACTCTTCCTAGGGCTAAAGTTTATTGCAATGAATAAGCAGACCTATATAATATACCTGGAGAGCTTATACAAGACAGTATATATTAAGTTCTAGATTGCAGAACAGATTTTTTTTTTTTTTTTTCGGTACACTGGCCTCTCACTGCTGTGGCTTCTCCTGTTGCGGAGCACAGGCTCCAGACGCGCAGGCTCAGCGGCCATGGCTCACGGGCCCAGCCGCTCCGTGGCATGTGGGATCTTCCCAGACCTGGGCACGAACCCATGTCCCCTACGTCGGCAGGCGGACTCTCAACCACTGCACCACCAGGGAAGCCCTGCAGAACAGATTTTAAATGCTGCTCTGGTGTCCTGAAGCTGGTTCCTCCTGGCTTTGTGCATATCTCTTTCCAGTTTCACAGGTAGTCATGTTACACTGGTAGCTTGAGATCTGCCGTGGTGAGGGTTATTGGCAAACACTACAAATCAGGGCTTTTACCCACCACCCCCCTCCCAAGAGCCAGCATACCACTGGTTTTAAGAATTCAGAGATTGAGGGTTCTTTTCCCTAAACTATGTAGCCTCTGAGAGCATAATCTGACCTTAAATATTTTTACCACTTCATCCTCATTTTCTTAGTGTTGACTCAAGTTGCAATCCCCATTTTTTTTAATGAAAGTACATAGAACAGAAAATTTTACAATTCATCCCAAATGGTAAGAGTAAATATTGTTTTAGTCATATATATGTACACACACATAGGTATACGTATATATAAATGTATGTGTCTGTATTGGTGTACTTGGTCATTAAATAAAATGCATTTTTCCCTTGGAAAAAAAAAAGAATTCAGAGAAAGGAAAAGTAGTGTAAGTTAGGATTATCTACTGAAGGTTCCATTGAAACAGAAGGGATGGGAGAGTGACACGAGCAAAGGTGGGGGCAGTAATGAGTCTGCAGAGGGTGTGGGGGGAGAAAGGGCAGTAGGGAGAGAGGATTATCTTGGATTTCAGGAGGTACTAATAGGAGATGCAGTTGGCCTTTGAGGGTTTGAACCAGATGAATTTGGACAAAAAGGAAACCTTCAAGAAGAAGTAATTAAAAAATATTTTTGGAAAATTAACATGGTCGCTGCATACAGCATGAATACCTGCTACCTGTGAAAATATTACAGTAATCCGTAGGTGAAGTGATGATGAGAATGACGAAAAGAGAATGTATCTAGGAAGTATTTTGAAGAAACTGTTAGTATGACTTTCAGACAGAGTAATTTAAGGAAGACATAAAGACTGAAGTTTTTGAGCATGGAGGACTGAAGGAGTGCTACTCCGTTGTCAGAAATAAGAAAGTTGGGAAGGCTTACTGATTTGGCAGAGAGGATGGTGCACTATTGAGTGGGAGGTGGCATTGAGTTATAGGTGAGGATAGAACCTCAGTCCCAGACCTGAGGACAAAGGAGGGGTAAAGTTAGGGAAATATATGGGAGCCATCAGTGTAGAGCTGATTATTAAAACAGAATGGAGGAGTCCTCCCTGAGAGCAGTGCGGGACAGAGGCAAAAACTGAACCTTGGAGGCCTGACGTAGTGTAAGCAATAGGAAGTGGCAGAGGATATTAAAGAAGGTAGATCACAGAGGTCGGAGATGAAGGGAGAAAACGTGGTGGTGTAATGTAAGGGAGGACTGAGTCCTTGTAGAAGGATGAGATCATTAGAGTCAAATGGCCACAAAGATGGGAAGAGGAGAGTCAGATGAGCTAATGAAAAGATTCTAAAAGACATATTCATATGACTAGAAAGAGATCACTAATTTACAGCAATTTTAGTAAAATGAGTGGGGGAAGAAACATTGTAGTTATCGTGTGGGTGATGGGGTCAAGGTAGTAAATACATGCCACTTATTCAGTCACTTCCACTATGAAAGGAAGGAGGTAGTATTTTATTTATAGGAGCTGTTGAGAGCAAGTGAATGTTTTGTTTGAGATAGTGGACCCTCAGTACGACTGTGGTGTAATAAGTCAGGAATTCTCATCAACTACCCGTAGATGTATAAATTGATTCAGCCTTTCTGGAAAGCAGTTTTTTATATATTTTAAGAATCTTAAGATTGGACCTAGAGATTATCATACTAAGTGAAGTAAGTCAGAGAGAGAAAGGCAAATATCATATGATATCACTCATACGTGGAAACTAATTTGTAAAAGATACAAATGAACTTATTTACAAAACAGAAGCAGACTTATAGATATTGACAACAAACTTATGATTACCAAAGGGAAATATGGTGGGGAGGGATAAATCAGGAGCTTGAGATGAACACAATTGCTATATATAAGATAGATAACCAGCAAAGACCTACTGTATAGCACAGAGAACTCTACCCAATATTCTGTAATAACCTATATGAGAAAAGAATCTAAAAAAGAATGTATATTTGTATATGTATAACTGAATCATTTTGCTGTACACCTGAAACTAACACAACATTGTAAATCAACTATACTCCAATAAAATTAAAATATTAAAGAAGAAAAATGAATCTTAAAAGGGTTCATGTCCTTTAACCATCATATCCTTTAGCCCTCCACTACCAGGATTCTATATAAGAAAATAACCAGAAATGCCATTAAAGATTTATGTAGAAAACTATTCATTGAAATATTATTTGTAATAGTGAAAAATGGGAAATAAATCCAGCCATAGGAAATGATTAAATTCAGGTTATATCCATTTGATGTTATACAGGTATCAAAAAGGTTTTTTTTGTTTTTTTTGGGTTTTTTTTGCGGTACGCGGGCCTCTCACTGTCGTGGCCTCTCCCGTTGCGGAGCACAGGCTCCCGACGCGCAGGCTTAGCGGCCGTGGCTCACGGGCCTAGCCGCTCCGCAGCATGTGGAAGAGATCTTCCTGGACCGGGGCACGAACCCGTGTCCCCTGCATCGGCAGGCGGACTCCCAACCACTGCGCCACCGGGGAATCCCTCAAATGTATTTTTTAATTAATCTCGGAAAAGTGTGACATAAGCAAGATATGGAATTATCTGATTTTGGAAAACGTATATGTTGTGTATAAGTATAGGAAAAAGTCTGGGAAGAAATACACCAAATTGTTATCCCCAGATGGTGTGATTATGGATGCTTTTGTTTTCCTTCATATGTTTTTTTAGTTTCCCAAATTTTCTGTTATGAGCAAGTGTTACTTTTATAAGTTAAAAGGTTTTTCGTTTGTTTTAAGAGTGGAGAGGCAATGTTTGGCAGGAAAAAGGCAGTGGAAAGGAAGGATCTAGAGTTTTTGAGAATTTTGGTACAACATCTCTCAGCAAGAAGGGTCACAGTTGGAGTGGTTCAGAGTGAAGGAAGGCTAGTTTTCTTCCAAGCCTGCAGGGATGGATGAGAAAACAGATGGAGAGGTAGGGAATCTCTTTCTGTCACAAAACCTATTTAGGTCAACAGCTAAGGCAGAGAGGGTTTCAAATAGCCACTGTTGGGAGTGGGCTGGAATGATGGGCGGAAAAAAGATCACCAAGGAGTGGCCCCATATCACTGAAATTTGGCCACCAGAGACATGGATACTTTGCTTTCCATAGGCCCACTCCCCCACCCCAACTTAAAAAAACTGGCCAGATTCCAAAGGTTTATTTATAAATCTGTTTTTTAGAACTCTTAAGATTTTTTTTCCCATAGAAACAATGTTACAAATGGTAGTTAGGGTTCTAGCCAGCCCACAAATCTCATAATGTCAGTGTGTCTTGCCCATTTTTCCTTCCTAGAATTTTTCACATCTGTTAGTTCCTCTACATTAAGACCTATAACTGTCCTCTTTCCTTTGCACAACCCACTTGAACTACAGTGTTGTGACACCACTTAAAAGGTTTCCACATTTATGTCTACCCACTTCTGCTTCCTTTACCCTACTTCTCCCCCACCCCTGGCCTTCCCTGCCTTCTGCACCCAGATTTATCTGCCGTAGTCACCATGGTTAGTGTTACTTTCCTGCTCAAAACTGCTCTGCCTGTTTCCCAAAATCTTTTTGGGGTATGGCAGACAAAAGGCTCTCACTGTGGGAGAGCATGCATAGGCACAACTCTCATAGCCAGAGTGCATTAGGCCAGTATCATCACTTAAATTCTCAACCCTAGAGCATCAGCAAGGGTGTTAGCAAGGCAGTTAGGCTTGGGAGCACTGGTTGCCTGGCAGGCAGCTGGAGAATTCTCTGTGCAAATCATTGTTTGAAGCCAGAAGAAATCCATCCCTTTTCAGAATAGGTACAGACAGGAGTCTGCAGTTGCAGTCAAGCTGTTCAGGTCTCATCGCTGAAAAAGCTCAGAGCAAGTTAATGTTTCAGGTTTGTTCATTTGTTTTGTTGTGGTCAGCCTTTAGGGCATTCCCACCCAGCTTCTTCTAATGTAGAAAGTAAATCAGTGGTTTTCTATTCTAAATGAGCTCTGGGTGGGAATAAGAGCTCCAGCTTCCGGAAGTGACATAATTGCCCTAACTTATTCTTCTTTCTAGTAGGTTTACTGAGCAGCTACAAACATTTGACATATGATTTCATCATAACTATAAAATACAGTATTGACTAGATAGCCTATGTGTAAGAACCTTGCCATCCTCAGGATAAGCATACATTTAGTTTTTTCCTCCTGAGACTTAAAATTGACTCCGATTCACAAAACAGACTTTCAAAGTTCCTTATTCAGACTTGCTTTTTCCTATCACAGCAAACATTTCAGGACAAGCAGTATCCTATTTCAATTCTAGAAGGATTAAATAGGCATTTGTGGGCTAGCATGAATACCGCCTAAGTATTTAGATCAAGAAATCTTTCCATGGGACATGAAAAAGGAATATTGTTGCCTCATAAACAAGGTGCTTCTCCCAGCCAGGATCATGGTAGCTCCTGGCCTTCTGGAACACTAGGAAAAGAGTAAGGTGGTTGGGCTGAGAGTCTCACAGCAGTGTTCTCGGGTCAGCTCTGTAGCTCCAGTCATTCATCGTGAGATAATGAGACAGTGGCTGTTTACCCATGGGGGCCTCCAGCTGCTGTAGAGGAGGGATGTGAAGTAAAGCCTTTTCCACGGAGGATGAGGATGAGAACATGGAGGATGAGCTGTAGAACAGTTCACACTGCATGTCATCAAGTAACTGAGAAGTGTATTAGAGACTGCATGCTCTGTAAAATCTGGAAGCTGGGGATATTTTAATACTCCACAGGGATTCCAAACTTTCAGTGTAGTGAGTTACATATTGATATGCAGAAGTTAGAAATAAAGCAGAGCTCCTTTTCAGTGAATTGCTGTTGAAAAGAGCGATTTTTTTTTCTGTAGGTAGACTGTTTATTCAAGAAATGAGACAGTAAAATGTAACCTTAAATACAGACAAAAGCAGATCTTCTTAAATCTCATTAGAATCTTATTTATAGGATAGATTATAGGAATAGACCAGTGTATCTGACCTTTATAGCAAAACATGTCATATTTAAAATAAAGTACGGAAAAATTGTTTAGAAAATACATAAGGTAGGGAGTAATATTTTGCAGGAAGTAACCTAATTTTGGAATAAGAACATGTTTATTTCCACAGTGAAATTTTGTTTGTTTTTTGTTTTGTGTTTTTCGGTACGCTGGCCTCTCACTGCTGTGGCTTCTCCCGTTGCGGAGCACAGGCTCCAGACGCGCAGGCTCAGCGGCCATGGCTCACGGGCCAGCCGCTCTGCGGCATATGGGATCTTCCCGGACCGGGGCACGAACCCGCGTCCCCTGCATCGGCAGGCGGACTCTCAACCACTGCGCCACCAGGGAAGCCCTGAAATTTTAATAACAACTTTTATAAGAGCATTTTTTTAAATTGGTTTATGGTTGATTTACAGTGTGTTAGTTTCAGGTATATAGCAAAGTGATTCAATTGTACATATTTATATTCTTTTTCATATTGATTTCCATTTTAGGTTATTACAAGATATGGAATATACTTCCCTGTGCTATACAGTAGGTCCTTGCTATTTCTCTATTTTATATATGATAGTGTGTATCTGTTAATCCCAAACTCCTGATTTATCCCTTCTCCACCCTTTTTCCTTTGGTAACCATAAGTTTGTTTTCTATGTCTGTGAGTCTGTTTCTGTTTTGTAAATAAATTCATTTGTATCATTTTTTAGATTCCACATATAAGTGATGTAATATGATATTTGTCTTTCTTTGTCTGATTTACTTCACTTAATATGATAATCTCTAAGTCGATCAACATTGCTGCAAGTGGCATTTTTCATCAAAAAGAGGGATTTTGAATGCAGCCAGAGACATAGGTATTTAGCTCTGCAGGTATGCCCTGGTCATTCATGTAGCCTATGTTCAACAGGGACTCTAGCTGGTTGTGCTAAAAAGCAGCAATTCTCAAACATGGCAGCACATTAGAATCACTTAGAAAATCTTTCTAAAAAATACTAACGCCAGAGTCCTCGTCACAGAAATTGGGATTTAATTGGTGTGGGATGGCCGTGTGTGTTGGGTTTTTGTTTTTCTGTGGTGATTCCAGTATACAGAGTTCGAAGTCCCTCTTTTTAGAGTAGTGCTTCTCAAACTTTAGTATGCATAAGCATCATGTGAAGGGCTTGTAAAGACATTTTTCTAGATTCTGAAGGTTTGGGGTGGGGTCTGAGAATTAGCATTTCCAGGAAGCTCCCAGCTGAGGCCGAATAGCACTGTTCTAGACTTTAGAGTGTGTGGTATTGGTTTTCCTGTGTCTGGCACACAGTGTGTACTCATCAGCTATTGAATGAATGTAGCTATTTGATTCTTGAAATTTAATGTTCATATGAATCAGTTGGATATCATTAAAAATACAGATTCAAATTCTGTAGGTCTGGCGTGGGAGCTGAAAGTCTGCATTTCTAACAAGCTCACAGGTGATGGCAACAACATTTGAGAACAGCAAGGTGTAACAAGATATGTATCGTGTGTAATTTTCTCCTCTCATTTCCACCAAGGTGCACTAGGCAGATGACCTTCACCTGGACATCTTTGGTCTACCCTGAATTGGACACATTTCCTACTATACCCCATTTCTTTCCTTTTCTATCCCATTACAAAAACATATTGGAGTACAAATGAGTGAGAGTGACATTTTTATAGAGATAACATCAAATCCTCTCCAATTTTTAAAATATTAAATAAATATAAAAATTTCATAAACTATGTATAAAGTAAAAAACAATAAGATGTAATTAATACACGTTTAAAAATATTCTTATTTAGAATAATTTTAATTTACAGAAAAGTCGCAAAGATAGTACAGAGTTCTATGTACCCCTCACCCAGTTAACCCTAATGTCATCATCTTACATAACCCACAGTACATTTGTCAATACTAAGAAATTAACAATGATACTTTGCTATCAACTAAAGGACAAACTTCATTTAGTTCTCTCCAGTTATTCTACTGTTGTCCATTTTGTGTTCCAGGATCCAATCCAGGATACCACATTGCATTTAGTTGTCATGTCTCCTTAGTCTTTGCTGATCTGTGATGGTTTCATATTCTTTGATTTTCATGATCTTGAAAATTTTGAGGAATACTGGTCAGATATTTTGTAGGTTGTCCCTTAATTAGGTTTTGCAAAATAAAGACCGCAATCACATCATATATATATTTTTTTAGTGATGTCGGGTTTTTAAATTATTTTTTACAATGGTTTGTTATTTCTAATGTGTATAATATCATGTTTGTTTATGTTTTAATAACCATTTATACCTTAAGGAGGTACAAATTCCTGGCCTCCAGTATGAAGTTGTAGTAAGAAAAGTTGGGAGATATTTTCTGATCTAGGTAAACCTCTCATGCCTTTAAGTCCCTATTCTTCACTTCCACCCCCAGGTATGTCTGTGACCTCAAGTACTACTTCTCTTTTCATTATTCCTCTGTTCTAGCCATGCTGGCCTCCTCTTTGTGTCCCTTAGGGCCTTTGCACTTACTGTTGTTTCTGATTGAAATACCCTTCCACCAGATACCTGCATACTAGTCCCCTCACTTCCTTCAAAAGTAGCATTCTCAAAGAGAACTTCTACTTCCCTATCTAAAATTTCACACACACACCACATGCTAAGCGCAGAAACACTGTCACTCCCCATTGTTTATTTTTTCTCTCTGAAATTTACTATCTAACTATATATATACATATATATACGTATATATGTATATTTTCCCCCCTTCCTCTAGTAGAATGTAAGTTCAGCTGGCATAGATTTTTATCTGTTTTTTATACTGCCTGGAACAATACCTGACAAGTAGTATTTGTTGAATGAATAAATATCTCCAAACGTGCGTTTGTGTGACTGACAGTAAGTAGGTGTACATGGTAACATTTTTGCTTTATCATTATTACCCAAACTGAGCTGAGAGGCAGCTTGTCTTTTATTCTCCTAAACTGCCTCTGTTCTAATTAAGAGGGATGGGGAAGGACAGTACCTAAGGAGATAAATATTGATTCTTTTTCTGTTTCCTCTTTAGACAGTAGAGCTCACTGCCAGTTAACTTTGTTGCTTTCTGTCTCAGCACCCGCCAGAAGGCAATGGGACAGGATGGTGTGAGATAGGGATTTATAGGTCACATTAAACCAGTGGTTCTCTGGGGAAGATGAAAAAGTCGAGATGGATGGTGGTGATGGTGGCACAACGATGTGAATGTACTTAATGCCACAGCCCTGTACACTTAAAAATGGTTAGAATGGTAAATTTTGTGTTATATGTATTTTACCACAGTTTTTTTTTTTAAAAAAAAAACACCAAAACACAGTGGTTCTCAAAGTGTAGTTTCAAACCAGCAGTAGCAGCTTCAACCCAGAATTGTTGATTCCAAAACTGGAGGTAGGTGTGCCTACCAGTATGCATCAGAACCTGTGGTTCTGATGCATACTGAAGTTTGAGAGTCACAGCATTGAATACTTGTTTTAATCCTTAGAGCTATGGAAAACTTTTGAAGAGGTTCATAGAATTTCTTCATGCCCTGAGAACTGTATAAAATTACCTTGATCAGAAATTCTGACCACCTTAGGGGTAAAATTGAAGTGCTCTGGAAATGTTTTGAGGATTAGTGCTTTAAGTAACGTTTCAAGAAACAAACTTAACGCTTAGAGTGCCTGCTGTGTTTCAAGCATCTTGCCAAATGCTCTCACAGTTGTTTTCCATTTAACCCTCAAATCAGCCCTGGTGAAGTAAATACTACATTACCTATTATACATTTAAAACAAGCCGAGATCAGTTATAATTTATCTACTTTTCTTACAGTGTATACTTACTGTCACTAGGTGGCACTGGTGGTGTGGTTACTCAGACCCAGGCAAAGCTTTCTGGGACTACCTGCCTAGAAAACTGAAATAAATGAGGCCTTTTATGAAAGAAATCAGACTGCAGACAACCACAAATCTTGATACAAGTAGAGGTTCTAACTTAAGGTATGTCAGAGTTAGGACCTCTGAAAAGTCACTCCTATAAAAAGCAATGAAAACATTACCATAAAGTCTTAAAATCAACCTTTTCAGAACTCTAGGAAATAACCAGAGGCTTGTGACAGTCTGTGTGGCATTTGTCGAAGAAAATGACTTCATGGTAAGAGCAACAAGGCTAATGGAGTTTTAACTGATTCCTGTCTCCTCTTGGCTTCACAGTAGCCTTGAAAACTAATACCTCAAAATTGCAGTAGCTCTAAAAACCTAGCAGACACTGAAGAAGGCAGAATGGATTTGGAGCTCCCCCAAACCCCTAGCCCCAGAGGACTGTTACTATTTGGCCTGTGTGGCAGTTCCATGGAAGTGCTCACTCACAGGGCTTGCCTTTTTTTTTTATTAACCTGACTCAGAGCTAATACAATTCGAACAGCTTCTTTCTCACCCACCCCAGAGCGTGCCCCCAAATGCACACATAGCCCTCCAACAAAGGCTGGCAAACTTATTGGTGCAAGGCATTTAAGGAAGTTTCTGTCCAGTTATTAGTGGACTACTAAGCTAACATAGAACATAGACTTCTGTGGCAAAACACAAGAAAGAATATTGGGGAATACAGAGCATTGGAAATAGAATTGAGAGTCTGGAAATAAACCCTCATATTTATGGACAAATGATTTTCTATATTATGTCAAAACAATTCAACAGGGGAAAGAATAGTCTTTTCAACAAATGGTGCTGGGAGAATTGGATATCCATATGCAAAAAAATGAAGTTGGATTCCTTCCACACATACAGATCTAAACGTTAAAGCTAAAACTGTAACGTTCTTAGAAGATAACATAGGAGTAAACCTTTGTAACCTTGTATATGACACCAAAAGCTCAAGCAACAGAAGAAAAAATGGATAAGCTGGACTTCATCAAAATTAAAAATTTATATATTTAAAGGACATCATCAGGGACTTCCCTAGTGGCACAGTGGTTAAGAATCCGCCTGCCAATGCAGGGGACATGGGTTCAAGCCCTGGTCCAGGGAGATCCCACATGCCACAGAGCAACTAAGCCCATGCACCACAACTACTGAGCCTGTGCTCTAGAGCCCGTGAGCCACAACTACTGAGCCTGCGTGCCGCAACTACTGAAGCCCACATACCTAGAGCCCATGCTTTGCAACAAGAGAAGCCACCACAACGAGAAGCCTGCACACCGCAATGAAGAGTAACCCCTGCTCGTCGCAACTAGGAAAGCCTGCACGCAGCAACGAAGACCCAACGCAGCCAAAAATAAAAAAATAAATTTATAAAAATAAATAAAGGACATCATCAGGACTTCCCTGGTGGTCCAGTGGGTAAGACTCCACGCTCCCAATGCAGGGGGCCCAGGTTCCATGCCTGGTCAGGGAACTAGATCCCACATGCACGCCACAACTAAGAAACCCACGTGCTGCAACTAAGCCCACGTGCTGCAACAAGAACGAGCAGAGTCAAAAATAAATAAATAGGGCTTCCCTGGTGGCGCAGTGGTTGAGAGTCCGCTTGCTGATGCAGGGGATGCGGGTTCGTGCCCCAGTCTGGGAGGATCCCACATGCTGCGGAGCGGCTGGGCCCGTGAGCCATGGCCGCTGAGCCTGGGCCTCCGGAGCCTATGCTCCACAATGGGAGAGGCCACAGCAGTGAGAGGCCCACCTACTGCAAAAAAAAATAAATAAAAATAAAGGATGTCATCAACATCATGAAAAGACAACCTGCGAAGTGGAGAAAATATTTACAAATTGTATATCAGACAAGGAACTTGTATCTAGAATATATAAGAATGCTTATAACCCGATAACAAAAAGACAACCAAGTTAAGAAATGAACAAAGAAGCTGAATGAACATTTCTCCAGAGAAGATATACAAAGAGCCAATAAACATGTGAAAATATCCTCATCCTCTTTACCCAGTAGGGAAATGCAAATCAAGACTATGTTGGGAAGGAAGAAATTTTCCTCTACCCTTCTCGGTTCTTGTGGCGGGTCTAAGAATTAAGTTGACATGAGACATAATGAGTTGACATTAACTAACATGTATACATGAGAGAGACCCTGGAAAACTGAGTAATTTGCTGAAACGGCTGAAACCCTCACCTTAAATACCATCTTCAGGTAAAGACAAAGAGGATGTTGGAAGTAGGGGTTTGAAACTTCAAAGGGGAGGAAGGCAATTGACATGGAGATGGAATAGCAAATGTTTGGTAAATAAATGTTTGCTGGGCCATGCAGAGACAATGGGAAACAGGATGGACTCTGATGTCCAGGCTGTTTCCACCACCACACTTAGCCCATATTCTTTACAGATATCTCTGATGATAGCTCTCTTCCTGGAATAGACCCTCTATCTACATTTTTTTTAGGAAATTAGGGGAAGGCTAAAGTTTCTTCCTGAGTCTTCTGGGCCTTGATTGTTTTCAGCTAAAATAATCCACATGCCAAAGAAGACATTTTGGGGTGGCAAATTTCGCTTCACTACGACCACAGTGAGCTACCATGTCACACCCACTAGGATGGCTTTTTAATTAACAACAACAAAAAAACAAGGCAGGATGTAGAGAGATTGGACCCCTCATACATTGCTGATGGAAATGTAAAATGTAAACACTTGGAAAAGAGTCTTGAAGTTTCTCAAACAAGTAATTCTGTGGAGTTGCCATATGACCCAGTACTTTCACCTCTTACTATATGCCCCAAAGAAATTAAAATAGATGTTTACTCAAAAGCTTGTACACAAATGTCCATATCAGCATTATTCATAATAACCAAAAAGTGAAAACCACTTAAATGTCCATCAACTGACTGATGTATAAACAAAATTTTGGATATCCATGAAATGGGATAAAATTTATCAGTTAAAAAAATCAAGTACTGAGTACTTCCCTGGTGGTCCAGTGGTTAAGAATCCGCCTTCTGATGCAGGGAACGCAGGTTCAATCCCTGGTCAGGGAACTAAGATCCCATATGCCGTGGGGCAACTAAGCCCATGCCCCGCAACTACTGAGCCTGTGTGCTCTAGAGCCTGTGTGCCACAACTAGAGAGAAGCACGTGCGCCACAATGAAAGATTCTGCATGCTGCAATGAAGATCCCACGTGCGGCAACTAAGACCAGACACAGCCAAATAAATGAATAAATAAATAAATAAATATTTTCAAAAAACCAAGTACTGATAAATGCTACAACATGGACAAACTTTGAAAACATGCTAAGTGAAAGAAGCCAGTTAAAAAGGCCACATATTGTGTGATTTCATTTATATAATTAAATACTGTAGTAGTGATCAGTACATAACTTTGTGTATATAGAAAAAACTACTGAATTGTACACTTTATTTTTCATTTAGTATATATATTTAAAATTTTTTTACTTTATATTGGAGTATAGTTGATTTACAATGTTGTGTTAGTTTCAGGTATACAACAAAATGATTCAGTTATACATACCTCTGTTCTTTATCAGATTTTTTTCCCATTTAGGTTATAGAATATCGAGGAGAGTTCCTTGTGCTATACAGTAGGTCCTTGTTGATTATCTATTTTATATATAGTAGTGTGTATATATTAATCCCAAACTCCTAATTTATCCCTCCCCTCCACCTTTCCCCTTTCGTAACCATAAGTTTGTTTTCTAAGTCTGTGATGCTATTCCTGTTTCGTAAATAAGTTCGTTTGTATCATTTCTTTACATTCCACATCTAAGTGATATATGATATTTGTCTTTCTCTGTCTGACTTACTTCACATAGTATGATAATCTTTAGGTCCAGCCATGTTGTAGCAAACGGCATTATTTCATTTTTTTTTTTATGGCTAGTATTCCATCATGTATATATACCACTTCTTTTTTTTTTTTTTTTTTTTTTTTGTGGTACGCGGGCCTCTCACTGTTGTGGCCTCTCCTGTTGCGGAGCACAGGCTCCAGACGCGCAGGCTCAGCGGCCATGGCTCACCGGCCCAGCCGCTCCGCAACACGTGGGATCTTCCCGGACCGGGGCACGAACCCGTGTCCCCTGCATTGGCAGGTGGACTCTCAACCACAGAGCCACCAGGGAAGCCCTACCACTTCTTTATCCATTCATCTGTCATTGGACATTTAGGTTGCTTCCCTGTGTTGGCTATTGTAAATGGTGCTGCATTGAACATTGGGATGCATGTATCTTTTCAAATTGTGGTTTTTCTCTGTATATGCCCAGAAGTGGGATATGTGGATCACACAGTAGCTCTATTTTTACTTTTTAAAGGAAACTCCATACCTTTCTCCATAGTGGCTGTACCAATTTACATTCCCACCAACAGTGTAGGAGGCTTCCCTTTTCTCCACACCCTCTCCAGCATTTATTGTTTGTAGACTTTTTGATGGTGGCCATTCTGACTGGTGTGAGGTGATACCTCACTGGAGTTTGGATTTGCATTTCTCTAATAATTAGCGATGTTGAGCATCTTTTTATGTGCTTTTTGGCCATCTGTATGTCTTCTTGGAGAAATGTCTATTTAGGTCTTCTGCCCAGTTTTTGATTGAGTTGTTTGTTTTTCTGGTACAGTAAGTCCCCTACATACGAAACTTCAAGTTGCGAGCTTTCAAAGATACAAACGTGCATTCGCATGTACAGTCACGTAAGTTAGTTCATGTGTCTGGCGTTCATTGTCACGTGCGTGCATCCTGTACAAGTGGTTGTGCTTTTATGTACTGTACAGTACTATACAGAGTACAGTAGTACAGTATCTTTATTTCAAGCTAGATCTGCAAGGGAATTACTTCATTGAACTCCTTGCTATGCAACACGAGGAGCTTATTAATGAAGACCTGATGGAATTGGAGGCTGAGAGAAAGTACGAAGAGAGACAAGAGGAAGAAGAAGTAACTGAAGAACTGAAGAGATTCATGATGCAGGAAATGACAAGGGGATTTTCTTTATTTGAGGAGGCATAGGACCCGAACGTAGAATGGTACAGAAAGGTTGCAGCAGCTGTTCAGAATGCAGTCCAGTGCTACTGTGTCATCTATGACAAGAAAAGAAGAGCTACTACCCAGACATCACTGGATCGTTTTTTGAAGAGTGTAGATAGAACTGAATCCAGCAAGGAACCAGAACCTGTGCCATCAATGTCAGGCATGAGTGAAATTGCAGCTTGCCCTGTCTCCTATTGCTGATGACCCTTCAGCTCTACCATTTCCCACCTCCTCTCCCTCCTCTAGTCAGTAAGTCTTCTTGCCTTTTCTCTTTTTTAAATTTTTTTATTTTTTTTTGCCTTTTCTCTTGATGCCAGCCCGTGGATGCCAGCTGTTGTGCTGTACTACTGTACTTTTCAAGGTACTGTACTGTGAGATTAAAAATGATTTCTTTATTTTTTGTGTTTGTTTTTTATGTATTATTTGTATGAAAAGTATTATAAACCTTTTACAGTACAGTACTATATAGCCAATTGTGTTAGTTGGGTATCTAGGCTAACTTTGTTGGACTTACAAACAAATTGGACTTACGAATGCATTCTTGGAATGGAACTCGTTCGTATGTAGGGAACTTACATTGAGCTGCATGAGCTATTTGTATATTTTGGAGATTAATCCCTTGTCGGTTGCATTGTTTGCAGATACTTTCTCCTGTTCTGTGGGTTGTCTTTTTATTTTGCTTATGGTTTCCTTTGCTGTGCAAAGCTTATAAGTTTAATTAGGTCCCATTTGTTTATTATTATTATTTTTTTTTAAACAAAACGTTGGGGGTAGGAGTTTATTAATTATTTATTTTTGTTGTGTTGGGTCTTTGTTTCTGTGCAGGAGCCACTCTTCATGTCTGTGCGCAGGCCTTTCACTATTGTGGCTTCTCTTGTTGAGGAGCACCGTCTCCAGACGCGCAGGCTCAGTAGTTGTGGCTCACGGGCCTAGTTGCTCTGTGGCATGTGCGATCTCCCCAGACCAGGGCTCGAACCCGTGTCCCCTGCATTAACAGGCAGATTCTCAACCACTGCGCCACCAGGGAAGCCCTATTATTGTTTTTATTTTCATTACTCTAGGAGGTGAATCCAAAAAGGTATTACTGCGATTTATGTCAAAGAGTGTTCTGCCTATGTTTTCCTCTAAGAGTTCTATAGTATCCAGTTTTACATTTAGGTCTTTAATCTATTTTGAGTTTATTTTTGTGTATGGTGTTAGGGAATGTTCTAATTTCATTCTTTTACATGTAGCTGTCCCAGCACCACTTATTGAAGAGACTGTCTTTTCTCCGTTGTATATTCTTGCCTCCTCTGTCATAGATTAATTGACCATAGGTGCATGGGTTTATTTCTGGGCTTTCTGTCCTGTTCCTTGATCTATATTTCTGTTTTTATGCCAGTACCATATTGTTTTAATTACTGTAACTTTGTAGTATAGTCTGAAGTCAAGGAACCTGATTCCTCCAGCTCCATTTTTCTTTCTTAAGATTGCTTTGGCTATTTGGGGTCTTTTGTGTTTCCATACAAATTTAAAAATTTTTTTGTTCTAGTTCTGTGAAAAGTGACACTGGTAATTTGAAACAGATTGCACTGAATCTTTAGATTGCCTTGGATACGATAGACATTTTGACAACATTGATTCTTCCAATCCAAGAACATGGTATATCTTTCCATCTGTTTGTGTCATCTTTGATTTTTTTCAAGGGTGCCTTATAATTTTTGGAGTATAGGTCTTTTGTCTCCTTAGGTAGGTTTATTCCTAGGTATTTTATTCTTTTTGATGCAGTGGTAAATGAGATTGTTTCCTTAATTTCTCTTTCATTGTTAGTCTATAGAAATGCAGCAGATTTCTGCGTATTAATTTTGTATACTGCAACTTTACCAAATTCATTGATGAGCTGTAGTAGTTTTCTGGTAGCATCTTTAGGATTTTCTGTGTATAGTATCTTATCATCTGCAAACAGTGACAATTTTATTTCTTCCTTCCAATTTGGATTCCTTTTATTTCTTTTTCTTCTCTGATTGCTGTGGCTAGGACTCCAAAACTATGTTGAATAAAAGTGGCTAGAGTGGACATCCTTGCCTTGTTCCTGATCTTAGAAGGAATGCCTGCAGCTTTTCACTGTTGGGTATGATGTTTGCTGTGGGTTTGTCGTATATGGCCTTTATTATGTTGAGGTAGGTTCCCTCTATCCCCACTTTCTGGAGAGTTTTTATCGTAAACTGGTGTTGAATTTTGTCGAAAGCTTTTTCTGCATCTATAGAGATGATCATATGGTTTTTATTCTTCAGTTTGTTAATGTGGTGTATCACACTGGTTGATTTGTGGATATTGAAAAATGCTTGCATCCCAGGGATAAATCCCATTTGAACATGGCATATGATCCTTTTAATGTATTGTTGGATTTGGTTTGGTGGTATTTTGTTGAGGATTTTTGCATGTATGTTCATTAGGTATATTGGCCTGTAATTTTCTTTTTTGTGTGATATCTTTGTCTATTTTTGGTATCAGGGTGATGGTGGCCTTATAGAATGAGTTTGGGAGTGTTCCTTCCTCTGCAATTTTTTGGAACAGTTTCAGAAGAATAGGTGTTAACTCTTCTCTAAATGTTTGATAGAATTCGCCTGTGAAGCCATCTGGTCCTGGACTTCTCGTTTGTTGGAATTTTTAAATCACAGTTTCAATTTCAGTACTTGTGATTGGTCTGTTCATATTTTCTATTTCTTCCTGGTTTAGTCTTAGGAGACTGTACTTTCCAAGAATTTGTCCATTTCTTCTAGGTTGTCCATTTTATTGGCATATAGTTGCTTGTAGTAGTCTCTTATGATCCTTTGTATTTCTGTGGATTCAGTAGTAACTTCTGTTTCATGTCCACTTGAGAAGAGTGTGTATTCTGCTGGCTTCAGATGGAATGCTCTATATGTAACAAGTAATTCCATTTGGTCTAATGTGTCATTTAAGATCTGTGTTTCCTTATTGATTTTCTGTCTGGATGATCTGTCCAGTGATGTAAGTGGGGTGTTAAAGTCCCTTACTGTTATTGTGTTCCTGTTGATTTCTCCTTTTATATCTGTTAATATTCACCTTGTATATTAAGGTACTTCTATGTTGTGTGCATATATATTTACAATTGTTAGATCTTCTTCTTGGATTGATCCCTTGATTATTATATAGTGTCCTTCTTTGTCTCTTGTAACAGTCTTTATTTTAAAGTCTATTCTCTCTGATATGAATATTGCTACTCCAGCTTTCTTTTGATTTGCATGGAATACCTTTTTCCGTCCCCTCACTTTCAGTATGTATGTGTCCCTAGATCTGAAGTGGGTCTCTTGTAGACAGCATATATACAGGTCTTATTTTTGTATCCATTCAGCCAGTCTATGTCTTTTGTTTGGATCATTTAATTTGTTTACATTTAAGATAACTGTCAATATATATGTTCTTATTGCCATTTTGTAAATTGTTTTGATAGGTGTTTTCTCTTCCCTTTCTCTTTTGTTCTGTTCTCTAGTGATTTGATGACTAATGTTAGTGTTGTGTTTGGATTCCTTTTCTTTTTTGTGTGTATCTATTGTAGATTTTCAGTTTGCAGTTACCATGAGGTTTTGATGTAGCAATCTCTCTCTCTCTCCCTCTGCTCTCCTCTATGTCTCTCTCTCTATATATACATACATACATATATATATATATGTATATATATATATACACACACGCACACACACACACACACCCATATATATATATATGATTGTTTTAAGTTGCTGGTCTCTGAATTTCAAATGCATTTCCAATATCCTGCATTTTTTGTACTCTCCTTTTCTATCAATTGTTGGGTTTTGTTTTTGTTTTTTGCAGTATGCGGGCCTCTCACTGCTGTAGCCTCTCCCGTTGCGGAGCACAGGCTCCGGACGCGCAGGCTCAGCGGCCATGGCTCACAGGCCCAGCCGCTCTGCGGCGTGTGGAATCTTCCCGGACTGGGGCACGAACCCGTGTCCCCTGCATCAGCAGGCGGACTCTCAACCACTGCGCCACCAGGGAAGCCCCGATTGTTGGTTTTGATATCATATTTGTGTGTGGATTATTTCCTACCTTTACTGTATGTTTGCCTCTACTGGTGAGTTTTCCCATTGGTAATTTTCTTGCTACTAGATGTGGGCTTTTCTGCCGAGAAGTTCCTTTAGCATTTGTCATAAAGCTGGTCTGTTGGTGCTGAATTCTTTTAGATTTTGCTTGTCTGTAAAGCTTTTGATTTCTCCATCAGATCTGAATGAGAGCCTTGATAGGTAGATTATTCTTGGTTGTAGGTTTTTCCCCTTTCATCACCTTAAATATATCATCACTCCCTTCTGGCCTACAGAGTTTCTGCTGAAAAATCAGTTGATAACCTTACAGGAGTTCCCTTGTATATTATTTGTTGCCTTTCCCTCGTTGCTTTTAATATTTTCTCTTTGTCTTTAATTTTGGTCAGTTTGCTTACTATGTTTCTCAGCATGTTCCTCCTTGGGTTTAATCCTGTATGGGATTCTCTGCACTTATTGGACTTCAATGACTGTTTCCTTTCCCATGTTAGGGAATTTTTCAGCTATTATCTCTTCAAATATTTTCTCAGGCCCTTTCTCTCTTCTTCTTGGACTCCTATAATGCAAATGTTGGTACGTTAAATGTTGTCCCAGAGGTCTCTTAAACTGTCCTCATTTCTTTTCATTGTTTTTTTCTTTATTCTGTTCGGCAGCAGTGATTTCCACATTTCTGTCTTCCAGCTCACTTATCCGTTCTTCTGCCTCATTTATTCTGCTATTGATTTCTTTTAGTGTATTTTTCATTTCAGTTATTGTATTGTTCATCTCTGTTTGTTCTTTGTGTCTTCTAACTCTTTGTTAAACATCTCTTATATCTTCTCGGTCTGTGCCTCCATTCTTTTTCTGAGATCTTGGATCATCTTTGATATCATTACCCTGAATTCTTTTTCTGGAGGGTTGCCTATCTCCACTTAATTTCATTGTTTTTCTGGGGGTTTACCTTGTTCCTTCATCTGGAATATACTCCTTTGTTGTCTCATTTTATCTAACTTTCTGTGATTGCGGTTTCCACAGGCTGCAGGGTTGTACTTCCTCTTGCTTCTGGTGTCTGCCCCTGGTGGGTGAGGCTGGTCTAAGAGGCTTGTGCAGGCTTTCTGGTGGGAGGGACTGATGCCTGCCTACTGGTGAGTGGAGCTGAGTCTTGTCCCTTGTTGGGCAGGCCTGTGTCAAGAGGTGTGTTTAGAGCTGGCCATGGGCTCAGGAAGATTTTAGGCAGCCTGTCTACCAATGGGTGGGGCTGTGTTCCCACCCTGTTAGTTGTTTGGCCCGAGGCATCCCAGCACTTGCACCTACCGACTGTTGGGTTGGGCCAGGTCTTGTTGTCTAAATGGTGGCCTCCAGGAGAGCTCACACTAATGAGTACTCCCTGGTATCTCTGCCACCAGTGTCCTTATCCCCACAGTAAGCCACAGCTGCCCCCCACCTCCACAGGAGACCCTCCAAGACCAGCAGGTAGGTCTGGACCAGGCTCCTATGAAGTTACTGCCTTTTCCTGGGTCCTGATGTGCACAAGACCTGTGTGCATCCTCTAAGAGTGGCATTTCTGTTTCCACCAGTCCTGTGGAGTTCCTGCGATCAAGCCCTGCTGGCCTTCAAAGCCAAATGCTCTAGGGGCTCCTCCTTCCGATGCCAGACCCCCAGGCTTGGGAGCCTGGCCCGGGGCTCAGAACTCTCACTCCTGAGGGAGAACCTCTGCGTTATAATTTCCAGTTTGTGGGTAACCCACCCGGTGGGTACTGGATATGATTGTATCGCAGATGCATTCCTCCTACCATCTTGTGGAGCTTCTTCTTTGTCTTTGGATGTAGAATATCTTTTTTGGTAGTTTCCAGTCTTTTTTGTCGATGGTTGTTCAGCAGTTATTTGTGATTTTAGTGTTTTTGTGAGAGTAGGTAAGCTCAACTCCTACTCTACCGCCATGTCTCCAATCCTCCTTTACTTTCAAACTGAGAGTTGTGGTGGATGAGCTTTTTGCCTTCCCCAGATGGTTGAAGCTTACAATTTTTGTTTTTGGAAACCCTACCGCCTCCTTATTTCTATTATTATTTTTGCAAGAAAGGTATAAAGAGAGTTGGAGTGGAGGTGAGATTTGTGATTGAGAAAGCCCTGGACTCCCTTCTCCATCTTTCACCTCTTTCTCTCTGATTGGTTCCTGTCCAGCAGCAGATTGAAGCAGGAGATGATTCTGAATTTTATACTTTAAAAGGATGAATTTTTGATATGGAATTATGTATCAATAAGTGTTGTTTTAAACATCTTTAGACATATATAAACATATGCCTATGAGAAGTCCACAGTGATATCTTTTAGATTGCTATGTTTAAAAGTTTTCTTAACAGCAAGAGAAAAAAAAAGCAAGGGAATTATGTTTCTCACCAACTATGGGAGGTCCAGTGCTATAATCACATTTTACTCTTCGTTGCTCTCTTGCATCTCCTTATTGTTTCAAACTCTGAAGGTACAATGACACTCAATTAGGAGTTTGGAATTTCAAAGGTACACACTGTCCACTAACAAATAGATTTTTAAAACTGCTTGAATTCTCCTGTGATGGTGTTTTTGTGTGTGGTACGCGGGCCTCTCACTGTTGTGGCCTCTCCCGTTGCGGAGCACAGGCTCCGGAGGCGCAGGCTCAGCGGCCATGGCTCACGGGCCCCGCCGCTCCGCGGCATGTGGGATCTTCCCGGACCGGGGCACGAACCCGTGTCCCCTGCATCGGCAGGCGGACTCTCAACCACTGCGCCACCGGGGAAGCCTTCCTGTGATGTTTTAAGCACAAAGCTGTGAGGGCACACTCTTGTCGCGTTAAAGGCAAGTCTTGGTCATGTTTTTCTTTGTCACCCAGAGCATCATGGAGGGGCAGGACCCTGGTCAGATTTATCGTTGGTGCCTTTCCAGCTTTCTTTTCTGTTTCATTCTACTGCAGTGCTCCCTTTCTTCCATGTCCTAGGACCCTAGGGCTCTTTTGTGATCTTCTGACTGAATCCTATACCAGCCCTGCTCTCTCTTATACCACGGCACCCCCATACTTAGAATTATCCTGTTTTACCCTCATCAGAACTGTTTATGGCTGTCTCTGCTTTGAATTCTGATTAATTATTGACATTAAAAATGTTCATGTTAACGCTGAAGGTGAAAATTTCTAAGTTCTTAAGCATGCATTCGTTTTAAGAAGGAATGTGTTTCTTAGGTTTGTTCACTGAAAAGGTCTGGAAACAGTGACATACTCAGTAACAATGAACCTCCCTCAGGCATCTCTAAGAACATTTTCTACTTAAAGGAACCAGAGCACTTTGGAGGAATGTCTGATTCCAAATCTGGGGCAGGAAGCATTTAAAATGAGTACAGAACATGTTAGAAAGTAAGGCAGCTATAAATGATTACTGGGCGCATGTTGAAAGGACCCAGGAGCCAATTAGAAAGGTCCCCAGTGACTAAAGATAGGAACATCTGGGCATTAAAAAGAAAAATAACTGGAATGGACTGGAGCACATCACATGTGTTAAATGCAAGAGTTCCTTATGTTACTTATAAACAAAAGGTTACCTGTGGAGGTTGCAAGGAAACCAATTCATTAATTTGAAAACTGGCAAATAAAGGGAAAGACTCAAGCATTTATTCTACATTTCTTATATGACTTTTACCTCAGGATAACCAAATAAGTAAAACAGAAAAAAATACTACCATCTTGCAACCCCTAATGAAACAGTCACCAATGTCTGCATAAAACATTAGATGAAAGGTGATGGAGAACTTTATAAGGATGAGTCACACTGATAGTATCTACTGCTCAATCTTAATATCACAAAAAGACAAAATCGATGTATACCTTAGGATGTCATACGGTAGGGTGTACACAGTACCGCCTATGACATTTTCTTGCTAAAAATTCTAACCTGAATCTGATGAAAACTCAAAAATCTGTTTACAAGAAATAGGGGAATTAGAAGAATATGTTAAATAACACCATGGGGAGGCAATCAGCAAAACCTAAAGCGAGAGAAATTCGAACTAATGATCTAGTTTCTTCAACAAATAAATGACAGGAAAAAAAGGAGGGAGAGACCTATACGGCATGCATCAACCGTATTCAGTGTGTGCACCTATTTAGAATAAATCCACTGTAAAAAAAATTGTGAGTCCGTTGGAGAAATTGAATCATAATGTCATTTGATCATAATGTGCTGATATCAAAGGAATATTTTTTAGTTATGTTAATGGTATTCTGGATATGATTTTGAAGTTATTATTGTTTTGAGATAAGTACTGAAGTGTTTATCGATGAACTAATAGGTTGTTGGGGATTTGCTTTAAAATAATCCGGTTGGTGGGAGGGAGTGGGTGGGATTCAGACGACACAATATTGGCCATGTATTGATAATTGCTGAAACTGGGTGGTGAATACATAGTGATTTGTAATACTATTCTCTATAGGTGCTTAGAGTTTAGACTTTAAAAATTAACTGCATACATATACTGTATATGATAACATAGTTTTATACATTTGTATGTATATAAATATATATATAGTTTTTAAATTATACATAAATTGTGACTGTATCTAAGTTGATTTCTAATTGGAGAATTATGTCTTGGAAGGAACAAGGCTTTCTAAAGAGCCCCTTGCTGGCCATTGCAGCCCCCTACCCAGAGTTTATCAGAACAGTATTGGCAACTTGGCATCTTGTTTTAGCACTTCTGGGAGGTTGCTGATCTTTACCTCAATGGCCAAGGGTCATAATCCATAATATTCCCACCAGAATCATTATTGTTATGATAAGACACGTGAGAAGTGCTTTTATAAAACTTACAGCTGATAAAGTGTTTATGTTGTAAATTCGTAATTTCCTAGTCAACAAAACATGCATATTTTAAGATAGCACTAAGCATAGCACCTTAAATATAATACATGTATCTTACATATAGAGTAGGATATTCATTTTTAAGTGAGTTAATCTTTATAAGTGAAATTGTATCTTGCAGGTATTTCTCATTTTGAGACATCGATTTCCTTTCTCTGAAACATTTTTCTCTCTTTTCTAGGAAGTTATTTTAGGTTCTGTGAAAGAGATGCTTTCTCATCTTTAAGGCTTACCAGAAACTCTGATTTGAAGAGAATAAATGGATTTTGCAACAAACCCCAGGAAAGTCCAAAGCCTCCAACCCGTAAGTTTTTATTAGTCTTTCCAGTTATGGACTAGGCAGCTCCCAAAGACTAGAATAACTTGGAATCAAAAGAACCTAGGGGCTTCCCTCGTGGCACAGTGGTTAAGAATCCACCTGCCAATGCAGGGGACACGGGTTCGAGCCCTGGTCTGGGAAGATCCCAAGTGCCGCAGAGCAACTAAGCCCGTGCGCCACAACTGCTGAAGCCCGCGTGCCTAGAGCCTGTGCTCCACAACAAGAGAACCCACCGCAATAAGAAGCCCGTGCACCGCAACAAAGAGTAGCCCCTGTTTGCCACAACTACAGAAAGCCCTCTCACAGAAATGAAGACCCAACACAGCCAAAAATAAATAAATAAATTTATTAAAGAAAAGAAAAAAAAGAACCTAAAAGAGAGGTGGTCACAGGGGTCCCTATATCATACCCTATCATGTAGTTCAGGCCTCCCAAATTGTGCTTATATTAGCTGTGCTTACATGTGGCAGTGATTTCTTCATTTTTCTCGTTTGTCATTTTCATCTCTTGCCTCAGGGATTTGACTGGAGCTTTATATAGGACTATAGATGCACCAAAGTAAATAGTGGTCTAGAAATCATCTTTTAAGGAACCTCAAAGATGAACCAAATCAAAAAATGATGTTTTAGGTAAAATATAATTAGGGCTACGCACTGGCTTGTACATTGACTTTAGCCATGTTTAGTCCTATCCCTAACTCCAAACCCTGTCATTGTCACCACTGTGGAAGAAGGAGCATAATATATAAACTGTAGGGTCCCAGGAACTATTTGCTTGTTGCTTCTTCATGGCAGTGCACTAGGGCTAGGCAGGTATTGGTGAGTGGAAAAGAATTATTCTCAAAGAATATTTATCAAGAGCTTCAGAATGTTTATACCCTTTGACTTGGTATTTCACTTCTGGAAATCTATCCTAAGGAATAATCCCTATATGTGGAAAGAGCTTTGAATGTCAAGATGTTCCTATTTATATATATATATGGAAAATGAGAAATTAGTCTAAATGTTAAGTAATCTGGGAATGATTAATTATATATGTTAGATCTACTTGATGAGGTTGTGCAGCTGTTGGAAATAGGGCTTATAAATACCGCATACTGGCATGGGAAGTGTTTGTCATCATGTTAATGAACAAAGCAGGCTACAGAATTCTATATTGTGCATAAGCACAAGCATGGTACGTATAGAAATTACGTATATATACATATGTATGGGGATAAGACTTAGGAAACACACCAAAATAAAAATATAGTGATCATGCTATGACAGGAGAATCAGGGGTGGTTTTTAAATTTTTCTTTTTTCACATCTATACTTTCTGAATTGTCTTTAATGAGTATATAGTACATAAAATGGAAAAAAAATTTAAAAAACTCTAGAGAAAGTTGTGCCAAGCACTGGAATGGTTAAAAGATAAAAATCACCGCAGTTCTATTTCTGTACTTCTAAACCTCTTTTCTTGACTTTGGTTCTTTATGGATTTTTTTTCCAAGTGACCTTCCTGTTCCTTTTGCTGTTGCCTTCTGGTTAAGTGAAAAGTGCAGCTTAAGCAAAGGTGATGTGTATGTAGTCAAGGAGATGGTCTGTCTGCAAGAGAGATGTAGGCATTATATGGAAGTTGGATGAGATTATCTCCAAGGGCCTTTCTAACCCTGACATTCTGTGATTCCCTAGCTTTTTCTGCTCCTTGCCTTCAGTGACTTCCCCTTCCTTTGAAAGGTTCTCTTATAGTCTATGTTTCTACCTTTCTTGTTCATTTTCATCTTTGGCTGCTCTGTTTTCCTCTGCTGCCTCTTTCCCCTGTCTCCTTTCTGGGTCATGCCCCAAGGCTCAGCCCCTGGTCTTCTATGTTTCTCTATCATCCTCACTGGTTCTCCCTTTGCACTAGTGGTTATCTCCACTCCCAACTTATTAATGAAACCTACTCAGATGGCATGAATTTAAGTCAGTAGATCTAAAATGGCATTCATGCTTTTTCCTCTCCTGACTGGTTCTTTTCACAATCTCCTTATTTTGGTTAACAATACTGTTATTGTCTTACTCATCCAAGTTTGAGGTTCTTCATGAATCCTTCTTTGTCTTCATCTCCAGATTCTTTCAGTCATCATCATATTGACTTTGTTGTCTCTCTTCCTGCTGTTATAACTCTAGTTCTGACTATATCACCTCACCCTTGTATTGTAATACCTTGTATTATAATCTTCTGTTTGGACTTGTTACCCACTCTGTCCTATCCTTTTGCTTTCCATCCATTATGCAGATTAAATTTTCTAAAATGTTAACTTCTTCCTTGCTTCAAAGTGTACAGTAGTTCTTGAATCAGGTCTAAAAAGCTTAGCCTGCCATTCAAGTTCTTTTATAATCTGATTTTACCTACAAACTTTTTTTTTAATTCTACTGAAGTCAAACAGGCTCCTCACTGTTCTCTTTTTAGTTCATCCTTCTCACCTTTATAACTTTGTTCATGGTGTTCTTTCAGCTTTCAATGGCTATGGCTTATATTGGGAAATAATGCTTTTATTTTACTTCAGTCCTCACAGAATTTTTGAATCTCATTTAAGAAATGAGCAACCTAAGAAATTCCATCCAAACAAAGCTCTAATTAGCTTGAGATTTCTCAATGATTCTGTTTAGCGAATAGCTAAAAAGCACAAATAGCATTTTAATGTTGCTAAATTTGAGAGTCAGTCTCATATGAGTAAGATATCTTCTCTTGTTTTCCTCATAGACACTTACAGCCACAGAGTGCCATTGCATAAGCCTACGGATTGGGAGAAGAAGATCCTAATATGGTCAGGTCGCTTCAAAAAGGAAGATGAAATCCCAGAGACTGTCTCGTGAGTGCTGAATTTAGGGTTGTAAGCAGCTTTTATTTTTCAGTGGTCTATTTTAAAGGAAAAGCAGTTCCTCTGAGTCTGACTACTTAAAACCTTTCAACCAAATTTTAAAACAGTTTCCACTTCTCTAAATGTTTCCTCTTTGGCAAGTACCTGGAATAATAACAGTGCTGGGAAATCTATGTGTTATCATTGATACCTTATGTAGTGCCTAGTGAAGAGCTGTTAGATACTCTGAAGTCAGCTGATTTGATATCCTCTCCTAGCTGCAGAAAGTGACTAAATTAGTTTTTCTTTCTTACATTTCATTGTTAGTGTATAGAAATGCAAGAGATTTCTGCATATTAATTTTGTATCCTGCAACTTTACTGAGTTCACTGATGAGCTCTAGTAGTTTTCTGGTGGCATCTTTAGGATTTTCTATGTATAGTTATCATGTCATCTGCAAACAGTGACAGTTTTACTTCTTCCTTTCCAATTTGGATTCCTCTTATTTCTTTTTCTTCTCTCATTGCTTTGGCTAGGACTTCTAAAACTATGTTGAATAAAAGTGGCAAGAGTAGGCATTCTTATCTTGTTCCTGATCTTAGAGGGAATGTTTTCAGCTTTTCACTGTTGAGTATGATGTTAGCTGTGGGTTTTTCATATATTGCCTTTATTATTTTGAGGTATGTTCCCTTTATGCCCAGTTTCTGGAGAGTTTTTATCATAAACTGATATTAAATTTTTTAAATTAATTAATTAATTTATTTTTGGCTGCGTTGGGTCTTCGTTGCTGTGTGCGGGCTTTCTCTAGTTGTGGCGAGCAGGGGCTACTCTTCATTGCAGTGCACGGGTTTCTCATTGCAGTGGCTTCTCTTGTTGCGGAGCACAGGCTCTAGGCACATGGGCTTCAGTAGTTGTGGTATGCGGGCTCAGTAGTTGTGGCTCGAGGGCTCTAGAGCGCAGGCTCAGTAGTTGTGGCACATAGGCTTAGTTGCTCTGTGGCATGTGGGATCTTCCTGGACCAGGGCTCGAACCCATGTCCCCTGCATTGGCAGGTGGATTCTTAGCCACTGTGCCACCGGGGAAGTCCTGCTACTTTCATTTGTCTTTCTGTCTGCTGTTCTGTTTGGGTGATCTCCATTATTTTATCTTCCAGATCACTTATTCGTTCTTCTGCATTATTTAGTTTGCTCTTTATTGACTTTAGCCTGGTTTCACCTCAGCAGTTGAGTTGTCTAATTTTGATTAGCTCCTCTTTATAGTTTCTAAGTCCTTGTTACAGTGATCTGCATTTCTAGTGATTGCCTTCTTAATTCCTCCAGCATTTTTATTACCTGACTTTTGAACTCGGGTTGTTAAGACTGGAGAGGTCTGTTTCTTCAGCCTAGAGAAACAAACCAACTTGTTTGTTCTTTCAGGAGATTTCTCTTGATCTTTTAATTGGGAGTGGTTCCTATGTTTTTTCATTTTACTTATATTTCTCTGACTCTATGAATTTAAGGGAAACAGTTATCTACTGTGGTCTTGAAGGGCTATTTTTATGTGGGAATGACCCTGTGTAGCCTGTGTGAGTCCAGTATTTTTGGTGTGAGGGCCGTTTTTGGTATGGATGTCTGCCACATCTTTCCTCAATGTGTGTTGGCTGTTATCTCCTTCATAGTGGTGTGATTTGTGTTGTGGTAAGCAGAGTCTGCACTGGATCTTGTGTTGAGTGGGAACTTCTCTTTGCTCTGTTGTTGTCACAGCCCTGTCATGGGCAGGGTCTGTTCCCCAGTTATTGGAAGAGAAGCCCCCAGATCCGGTTCTAAGCTATGATGTGAGGTAGGCAGGAGTGGAGTGCTCCGGCTGGGAAAGGAGCTGCTGTGTATTCCCCCCCAAGAGCTGACTACCCAGACATGTGCTCTGTGACGTCGCCTGCCACCCACTGTGCAGGCTCACAAGTACACTGTTGTTGGCGTGGCCCTCAGCCCCGCCTCTGCTGTGGAGACACCGGTATTGGCTCTGATTTCAGCCCCACTTCTGTGTGTGTGCACCCACGAAGCCTGTTGCTCCTGGCACAGGACCCGTCTCAGCTACAGGAGAGCCAGTAATCAGCTCAGATTATCCCCAGGCGCTGCCACAGGCATAAATTCGCCGAAGTTGCACACCCGCAGGGAATCGCCTCAGATTTCAGCCCTACCTCTGTATGCGGGCAACCACCCAGCACTTGCACACTCCCAGAACTCATAGCGGCTGAGCCACACCCACTGTGAGCTCACCAAGAATGAGGCTGCTGTGGCAAGTCCCTGCCCCTACCTTAGCGTGCTGACAGTGGGGCTCCGGTGATGGGCGTGGGCTGTGTCCTCCACACACTTCCAGTTGCAGCCTGGACTACACCTGAGGCCCTTCGGGCTGCCTCCGCACAGTCAAACTGAGTCTTCTCCCCGGGTTTGTCTGCTGAAGCCCAAGTTTCAGCCCTGAGCTGCTGCACACACACCAAGAGGCGTGCGTCTTGGGCTGGGAAGTGCAGCAAGATGGCCAGGGCCACCTGTGCCGGTCTCTCTCTGTCCTGCCTACTGCAAGCCGGCAGCTTCGCTCTCCGCTGAGGCTTACTGTGTGTCCCAGTGGACCTACCAGTCAGCTAAGGGGCCTCCCAGTGTGAGGGACCTTTTCCGCTTTCACGGTTCCCTCCCGAGGGTGCAGGTCCTGTCCCAATTCCCTTTTTTTTTTCTTTCTTTTGTCCTACCCAGTTATTTGGTGATCTTTCTTGCAGCTTTAGTTGTATGAGATCTTCTGCCAGTGTTCGGTGGGTATTCTGAGAGAATTATTCCAAATGTAGATGTATTTGTGATGTCTTTATGGGAGGATGTGAGTTCTATAATACATCCTTCTATCTTCATCTACACCCCGTTATTGTGTTTCATATACAAAGTGAATTGTGAAAATGCTCCATCCTCCCCGAAGTCCTGTATGATCTCTAGGCCCCATCTCCTTTTTTATATGTATAGGCACTACTCTACTCCTGATTTGTGAGACACAGATTTATATCCTTCTGACAACTTCAGAAAGGGAAATTTTAACTTTCTCTCACGATCCCATTGTATTACTAGGTTTGAGATGCTCGATGCTGCAAAGAACAAGGTCCGGGTGAAGATCAGCTATGTAATGATTGCCTTGACAGTGGCAGGATGCATCTTGATGGTTATTGAGGGCAAGAAGGTGAGAGTGGACTTCCCGTCTATCTCTGTGTATTTTCCACAAACAAACCTAGAGGAAGTCAGGGGTTGACCCTTGTATTTATCTTCTGTGATGAGGAGGCTACTTCCTACATGAGAAATGATAAGAAACAAAATAAAACATAGTAGGAACAAACCTGAGATATGAGGCCTGGAGATAAATAGCAAATCCTATCTTTGGCAAGGTGAAGGACTAAATTAGTTTTGGTTAAGTAAAAAAAAGTGTTTAGTTATCACAGATGTCATAAGTAATGTAAAACAAGTAGTATGACACTGGCATACTTACTAATAACTCCTTGCATGTCTGTAAAGCACTCTCATGTTTTTATTGCTCCTCACTCTGCTCTTGGTGAGTGTTCTTATCACTGTTCTTTACTTGATGTTCAAACTGGGCCATATATCTAAGCTCCTAAGTGGTACATAGGAATTCAGGTCCAGAAATCCACTCATTATTAACATCTGTGTTACTGTCTTCCAAGTACCTTGCGGTTATCTTATTTAAACCTCACAACAACACTGCAAGATAGATAATTTGATTAGGACCTCATTTATAGATGAGGAAACATCGCTTAGAAACCTTTAGTAACTTACCCAAGTTCACACACATCTCCCTAATGGCAGAGCCACAGTTTGAACCTAGACCTGTCTAATTGAGGTGATGGTAAAAGTGCTCCCAGTTATTGCTTGCTCATTATGTAACAGGTATTGTTAAACTTATTTAATGACCACAATAATTCTAAGAACCTTCTCTTATTATCCATGTCTTGTAAAAGAGGAACCTGAAGCTTAAAGATGTTAAATAATTTTCCCAATGTCACATAGCTAATAAGTGGCAAGACAAAAAAGTGGAGCCAAGTTTGCCAGTTACCAAACTGCATATATACTGTCTTGTGATTAAAATAGTTATTTTTATATGCAGCAGTACTGGCCAAGGCGTTACTTTAACACCATGCATAAGTCTATATATCACAGCTTCCATGTGGAAAGAGATGTCTCATATCTATTGTCAGATATTTAAAGGGTTCTTCTGCAAACCCAGTGGTAACTGACACCCTTATCCCCAGTGAGTCCAGAGTAAAAGAAATGAACTTCTGGCTCTGTTTAGAGTCTTGGAATAGAAGATACTGACCATTTAGGCTGATGTTATGGGAGCATGAAGGGCAAGTGTGGAGGCCTGGGTGAATTTCTCGACTACTCTGTTCCTGCCCCACTTCAGTATT
Organism: Phocoena sinus; assembly: GCF_008692025.1. NCBI lineage: Eukaryota > Metazoa > Chordata > Mammalia > Artiodactyla > Phocoenidae > Phocoena > Phocoena sinus. The sequence goes on along the minus strand of NC_045766.1, from coordinate 76,710,152 downwards.
TTTTCTGTCTCCCTCTTTGACTTTTCATGCTTAGCTCTCAGACTGAACCTGCAGAAGCATGTAGACGGGACATAGGGCTTTCTAGAATTCTGAGAAATCTGCATTGCTTTTGTCTACTTGATTATACTAGCTGAGTTTATTTATTTTTTAATAAATTTATTTGTTTTTGGCTGCATTGGGTCTTCGTTGCTGTGCACGGGCTTTCTCCAGTTGCGGCGAGTGGGGCCTACTCTTCATGTGGTGTGTGGGCTTCTCATTGCGGTGGCTTCTCTTGTTGCGGAGCATGGGCTCTAGGTGTACGGGCTTCAGTAGTTGTGGCTCGTGGGCTCTAGAGCACAGACTCAGTAGTTGTGGCACATGGGCTTAGTTGCTCCGTGGCATGTGGGATCTTCCCAGACCAGGGCTCGAACCCATATCCCCTGCATTGGCAGGCGGATTCTTAACCACTGTGCCACCAGGGAAGTCCTACTAGCTGAGTTTAAATACTCCAGAAACAAATCACTTCTGAGGTCTTCTCTAGCCTCATCCAAGGGATGAGGAGTTCCTCTCCTGTTCTATACCATAAAATTTTTTCTCTTTTATGGAACTATCCGTTTCTAATTGGTAAATGCTACTGGAATGAAGAACTTTTGAACTTAATGTGATTTAGAAGACAGAAATTAGCCATTGTGTTTTGTCCTCTCCATCAACTTACCAGTCCGATTCTCCTCCCCTCCCCATACTTAATTCTTTACATGTGAAATCACACAGATAGAAGAAAATACCACCTTATAGGGTGCTGTCTTCACTCATTTGGTATAAAAAATTTGAGACTGGTCTGTTTATGTAAGCTTCAAAGAGATGTAACAAGTCACAGGGAGGGAAATAAGGGAAGCGGATGGTTGTTTCTCCTCCACTCCTGTTTGCTCTCAAAGGATGGAAAAGCAGGGTAGACACTGCTGGGAGTCATCAGTGGTAGTATTTGGTGAAGTCTGGGATTCCCAAAGCTGAATGTTTTTGGTACAAGAGGAGTAAGGAACTAGAAGGGTGTGAAAATATACAAATGAGTTGGGGAAGGAGAAATGGTAGCAACAAAGAAAAGTGAGAGGAGGGAAAAAAGGGATAGAAATGGAAACAAGAAGGTATTTAATACTAAAGAGAGGAAAAGAGAAAGACAAGGGAATACATTATAAAGGGAGAAGAGAGGCTGGAAGATTTGAAGAAAGGAGGCCAGAAAGGAGAAGGTAGAGATGTGGCATTTCTCTCTGGTGCTTGAATGGGTGAGCTGCTGTTCTAGGAAGGATCAGAGGAGGCAGAAGGCGCGTGGAGGGGCTGCTGTGCCCGGAGCACAAGCAGCCAACCCTTCCATGCCTGTACTTCCTGTGTCAGCGTCAATGCAGTGACATCCTCCCCAGACCAGCATAAATAATCACTTGTTCAAATTGGTTTCACTTTAGGGTGCCAAAAGACACGAGTCTTTAACAAGCCTGAACCTAGAAAAGAAAGCTCGTCTGAGAGAAGCAGCTGCTGTGAAGGCCAAAACAGAGTAGCAGAGATATCCATGTTGGCTGGATTTTGAAAATCTAGAAACAATGTTGCAGTAACAGGCCTTATTAAAATGAATGTGGTATGAGTTCCCTAATTCTGCTCTAGAGCTACAAATAAATTTTCTTAAAGAAATGACTTGTCTATATTTTACGGCTTTGATCCAGGTTAAATGCAGCCTCAGCTTTTTTGAGAAAATGAAAGAATGAAAAGTGAGACAACTTACTTGAACTTTAATATTAACTCTTCTTTAGAGAGTCAGGTCCTGTACCTTACTTTAATTCCCATTACCAAAGTGACATCTTCCCAGAAGCCAAATGGTTTCTAGTTCTGCATTTCTCTCTCTTCAGTGTCCTCATTTCTGAAGAGATAATAAGGAGGGCCAGCTGAGTACACTGCCCAGGTGCACGTTGGAGAGCTAACCTCCCCAAATACCCTGGTGTTTCTCGAGAGCCCTGGGAAGCAGCCAGACCACACTATGCCTTTGTCAGGCGTGCTGGAAGACAGAGGCTTTTAGGAGAAGTCTTTGAAAAAGTCCCGGCAAGGTGATGATGGAGGTCTGGCCACAAGTTTCTGAGGATTTTGAAATCCCAGCACTGTGGAGTCGCTTGGGGCCAGCACAGTCACCTCTTCTGCTCCATGGCTTACAATTCCCAACCAGTCCTTTTTATTCTGCCTTTACACTAAATTTCTCAGTTATGAATATCTATCAAATGCATTTTCTTATTAGTGTTGAAAAATAAGCATTTGCATCTGGTATGTATCTTACTTACAGTTCGACGAGGGTGCCAGGTTGTCTCACATTTAGGTATGGATGCTGGTTTCTATTTAAGTATTTCATTTATTCTCATGTGCTTCAATACTATTAACGGATGGCAGGTCCGCATAAACATCCCAACCTGCTGGTTCTCTTCAGAGGGTTATAGCAGATTAAAAAGTAATATATGCAGCTGTTTGGGAATTTGGTTTAATAAAATACTCAGTAAAATGTAATGCACCACTCTACCTACAGCTTCATAATCTATCTGATGATGTTAATTGTGTCTGTCCATATACTTTACAGTACTTTAACCTTAGCTTCATTTTAGATATCAAGCTCTTTGATTTTTATCACTTGCAAATTTATCATCAAAAAGCATTGCTTTGTGTACATTTTAGTAGATTAGTTTTTCTTGATTATTTTGGAACATTTATGTTACGTCTTATCTAAATATGGGTTTTAAATATGGGTAAAATCTAATGTACTTCTTTTTAAAAGTGTATCATCTTTCTTTATAGAACAATACCATTTTTAACTTCTAAAGAAGCATTTTAAAGTGTTGTATCTTGGAGATATATTGTAATAAAATGTATGATTAAGTCAAAGCTCAAAAATGCTACCATGCAGCAAGAATTTATATAATCATTTCTCATTTTGTGTCAACTCATATTCAATAACTTATAGTGACTACCTCTTTTTGGGTTAAATATAAATTTCATGACCAGTATTTACGACCTGCCCCTATCTAATCCCACTTCTCCCAGTACCCTCACTTATTAACTTCTTAGCAGTCACTCACCTACTAGTAACTCTAGTATCTTATACCGCTTACAACTTGTCAAGCAGATATTTCATGAGCACTATTAAAAGCAACAAGGGCAAAACTGTCTTCTTTTGTATTCTATAATACATACTTTCAATTAAGTGATCATTGTATTATGTTTTGCTTAATTCCTAGATTATTTTTTCATGTTTATCATGTCTCTATAGGTAAAATGGGCAGAAAACATTTTCCACTTCATATTTCCTGTAAGCCCTATTTGAATAAAGTTAACATGTGAGGCTATGGTTAGATACTTTTAATCAACAAAAATAATAGTATAGGGAATTGACTCCAAAAACTTATTGAAAGCAGGCAAGGAATGAAGTTGTGATGGTGGTATAATTCATTGTCATTTATCAAACATTACTTGAGTCTCTCCTATATACAAAAAGTGAGAATACAAAGATAAATAAAACATACTTGACTCTGCAGAGCTCATAGTTTACCAGACACATGGCCCATGAAACCATTACAACACAAACTGGTAAATGATATATTTTGAATTTTATAACAAGCTATAGCAAGAAGCAAGAAAACCGAATTCAGCTGTCAGCTGTGGCTGGAGGCAGGCAGCCAGTGATGGTTACACAAAGTGGTGATTTTCTGAACTGAGTCTGTAGCATGGGTAGGTTTAGGTCAGACCTAATGAAAGAGAGCAGCCTCATTCAGACATCGAGCTTGCCCTGAGAATCAGGAGAGGGCAGTCTGACAAGGTAGTGAGAGGTCCTTCAGTAAAATGCCTTTATAATTTTGTTCTGGTTTATTTTTATTTTGATAAAAACTTAAAACTTTTAGATCCTCAGAACAAACACAACCATTGCTTATTTTCCCCAATTTACAAACTTGATTCCATGGACCATTTCACGTCCCATCGTGTAGGCTATCACTTAAAGTGTATGAGTGGCATCTGACATAAATCTCCAATCCACCACCATCCTAGGCTTATTCTCTTAATTCACCTGATCACCCAAACCAAATACCTTGGAGTTATTCGAGACTCCCTTGCTCCCCTCATTTAATCAGTCATCCTGTCTTGTGAGCCTTACTTCTAAATTTTTGTCAAATACAGTGATCCTCTAGAATAGTCACTGAGAGGAACAGAATGAATCTGCTCAAGGACAGACATGAGAGATTAATAACAGACCTTAAGATTAAAGTCAGAAGCCCTGGGATCTAGACTTGCTTTTCCAACTGTGTTGCTTTGCAAATTGAGGTTATAGGTCTTAAAATCTTGTAATTCAAGGCAATGTTTTTTAAAAAATACAAAACCATGCCAGAATTGAGAGGAAACCATCTTTTAAAATACCTAACCTTTTTTTTTTTTTTTTTTTTGGCCAATCTGACTCTACTACTTGATTTCTAAAGGGTTTAGTAATTACTCATCCACAATTTAACTGTTTTGTCATTTCCTAATGCTGCTGATGCAATGATGTTTTCTGTAGGATGACAAGCTGCTGAGATTACGACATCTGTATGGCCTTGTAATTTCTGTACAATCTCTTTAGTCTGAAGGTTCCAAATATAAACCAGGTTATCCTCTGAACCAGACACAATCCACTTTCCACCAGTAACTGAAAAACTGGCAAATATGCAGTATTTCTCGTTCTTGTGACCAGTATATGTCTTCAGGCATCTGCCTCTGCTATAATCCCATAGTTTAAGAGTATTGTCCAAAGTTGCAATGAGAATATATTTACCATTTGGAGAAAATTTTACAAAAGAGACAGGAGGGTTATCATCATCAACAAGTGTTTTTAAACACTGACCTGATGCAGCATCCCAGATTCGACAGACACCATCATAGCTACCTGACACTATCAAGGACCCGCTACAATTAAAATGAACAGCAGAAACTGGGTCAGAATGAGCAGACAAAGTCTTAAGGCACTTTCCTGTTTTCTCCTCCCATATTTTCATGCTCTCATCAAAAGATCCTGAAATGATGAGGTTAGATGGTGGATTGAAATTACAGCAAAAAACATAATCACTGTGCCCCGTAAGCGTTTTTAAACATTTTCCAGATCTCACATCCCAAATCTTTAGAGTTTTATCATCTGAGGCAGAAACAAGACGACCGGAATCTGATGACCAGGCAACATCTGATATTTCCAGATTGTGTCCTTTAAGTGTTTTTTCATTTTTTCCATCATAGGCTCCCCAAATTATAATTACTTTATCGGCAGAAGAACTTGCCAGCCATTCTCCATTAGGACTAAACTTAACTGATGATACTGCTTCCGTATGTCCCACCAGAGTAAATTTCAGAGCATAGTTTGGTTTTTCAGACACACAATTGCTCGGATTGGCTGATGAGGAGAGAGCCGACTCTGCTTTGGCACCTCCTGACTCCTTTGTAGTCATGACTCTGAAGCTCCAAGTCTGTAGGCTGGCTAGATGTCCGGTCCTGAACCAGGCAGCCAGTATTTTGGCCCTTCTGTCCAGTAAAATGAAGATAAAAAACATCGGACTCAAAAAACAAAAAATCAACAAACTAAAAAACGGTCTTTTAGTGACAATAATTTCTGGATCGTTTTTAAACTGCAATATACACTGATACAGCAGCACGGCTTGGACCGCTTCAGTTTTTCCTCGCTTCTTCCTCTAAACAAATACTTGAGAAATACTATTAAAAGGGTCCTGTGCGCTGTCGGCAAGTAAGGTATTACTGCTGGGTATTCTGCGAATGTATAAAGCGGTCCAAAGCTGCACGCGGAGGGGTGGGGCGGGGGGGGGGTGGGAATCTACAGAAAGTATTTCTCACCGCTCCTCCCCCCAGCTCTGAAATGTTTGAGACTACTGAGCACCCCTACCCGCCAGACTTTAGGTACTCTACTTGAGCATGAATGAATCACCGCTTTAAACAGATTTCAGAAGCTAAGTGAAAACCTGCGTGGGCTCGGTTCCCTGAGGTCCAGGCCTGCGGTTCACTCTCCACACCGCTCCGTAGCGAACTAACGCGAGGGCAGCACAGCCGGGCGCATGCGCAGAGGGTGCCCTCCCACCACCACTTCCGAACCGAGGTGACTTGTGGGGGAAGCCCGCTTGCGCTTGCGCAAAAGAAAGTCCTGAGGTTTTCTTCCGGCATTCTGCACCCTCGCCCTCCAGGCGCGAGCAGTTTGCTGCGTTCTTGGGCGAGAGGGAAAGTGAACAAGACTTCTTCCAGACCTCACTGGCTAGCGTGGGAAGCAGTGAGTATTTAGAAGAACATTCATTACTTTTTGGAAACCGTGTGACGAGAACGGACTGAATTTTGCGATGCCCGTAGCTGCAGGGTTAAGCCCCCATTTGGATGTAAGGCGCTCAGACGGCGCGTTTCTTAGCAGACCGGGGCCCACCCAGCGCCGATGACTGCGTAAGCTCCGTCTGCACAGGTGGCTTTCATTCTGTTCTCCACCTGCTGTGGTGTAGAGCCTGGTGGGGGGTACGAAAGGCTGCAAGTAGGCGAGGGGGACGTAGCTAAATTTACGCCCAGATTGTAAGACTTATGATTTAAAAAGTGTTCCCTAAACGTTTCGGGAAGGATAAAGAATATGTGTTAGAGGCCTTTAAAGGCCAGTGCCGAGGTAGCCCGACATGGTAGTGCCGGGGGAAATGAGCAGACGTTTGTCTTAGCACTTCCTTATGGTTTAAATTTTCCAAAGACAAGGAAAGTTCACATCTGCATAGGTGTTTGGAACGGAAAAGGTGGAATGGGGTAAGAAATGTGTAAGGTTACTCGTAACTAGGCTTTAGCCAGCCCTCCCTACTTTAAAGAAATGATTAGTGGCTGTGAAGTACGTGAAGGATAGATGCTTTTCAGGTGTAAATTACTCTTTAAACAAGAATAAGTTTATCAAAAATGGAAGCCTGACTATTTTCTCCAATCCTGTATAGTCTGTCCCTTGGTATCTACAGGGAATTGGTTCCACGACACCCTGCCCCCCCGCCCCGCCACACATCATACCAAAACCCACTGGACGCTCAAGTCTTTTGTATAAAATGCTGGAGTATTTTCATATAACCTACTCACATCCTTCCCTATACTTTAAATCATCTCTAGATTACTTACAATACCTAATACAAATGCTATGTACATAGTTGTCAGGATGAAGCAAATTCAAGTTTTGCTTTTTGGAACTTTCAGGATTTGGGGGGGAAGATTTTTGATCTGTGGTTGGTTGAATGTGAGGATGTGTAACCCACATGTAGGGAGAGTCGATCGTAATTGCTCAACAAAGAGTGCCCAAGAGAGGCTGTTAGTGTTGTTTGAAAGGTTTTCCTGGTAGCCAGTTGAAGTGAAGAGGCAAATGTGTCTCATGATGTTTTCTGTCAGTCACCAATTAAAGCATTTGGAAATAAAGGGTCTCCTGTCCTATACATACTGGGGATAATTTAAAGTCTTGCTTTTATAAGGCACAACAGCATAATTAGATCACCTAGAATAAACTAGTAAAAACCTCATTACTTGACCCTACTACTCTAGTTTGGAATGTAGACAGGAATTGACTTAGCTAGTGCAAATTAACAGTATAAACACAATGTGGTGCTGAGAATGGGAAGAGCATCTTTAAAATGGTTTGAAGCATCCATTTTTATACATTATCTTAATCTGATTAAACTCCACCTCCTCCCTCTCCTTTCCTCCTCCCATTTGCCAGGGTTAGAGTGATTTTTACTGGGAAGCTTAGAAACACTCTAAATAACTCATTAAAAAATAAATTTAAAAGCACTTCACAGAACATAGGTTTTGTTTCAAAGAATATAAGTAAATCTGTATTTTTCCAACACAGAGTAAAGAAAGGCAATTAGACAAGGTAAACACATGGTCTGAGGGCTAAGATGGGTGTTCGTACTGGAGTATATTTAGCCCACTAGAAATACCACAAGCATGAGGGAGAGAGGGGGCACACAATTAAGAATGTGTTGACAGGAATATCCAGAAATGATTTTGCGTCAGATTTTCCCGAAATTTGAGTGAGAGATTTCAGTATTAAAATTCATTTCTTGGTGTCTGCAGTGTTTTTATGAATAGCATCAGGAACTCGTGTAAAGAAAAAGCTGTGAACATAACTAGTTAAATCTTTATTCATTAGTCATGTTCTAATACTAACATGTAGTCCTAATATTGTAGTCCGTATGGATTAGGACAAAGAATTAGTTTACTTCCTTGGGAAGAGGGGAGCATCAGCAACTGTGGAGTGTGTAGGAATAGGGAATACTGATACAAGTAAATCCAAAGTGGCTGAAACCGTAACTAGAGATTTGCATTTGGGGCTCTCAAGCAAAATTCCTTACTCGGTCCCGTTTTTAATCATTTCTATTTTTGCTACTTTTAATCTTCGCCAGATAGGTGATTTGGAAGTTTCTCTCCTATTAAAGTTTCTTTAAATTTCCCATAGAAGTTTTAGAACTGAACGTCTCATCTGTGGTTGAAAGGTTTATTCTCCTTGCCACCCAGTAAAGTTGCAATTCTAAGTAGAAATATTGCCACAAATGGGTCATTTTTTTTTTAATTCTAAAAAAATTGGGGGTGGGGGGTGGGTATGTGTGTCAGACCTTAAACACGGCCTGGGAGTGATTCCTATACTAAGGAACAACTTGACTGACGTCCTTCGTAGCAACTGATTACCAAATCCAGACCTCAAAAATCAAGCATAATAGAACTCTATACATACCCAGTTGCCTAAAACCACTAGCAATTTAAATATACAAGCATCTCTTTGGGCTAAATATGGGGTGGCCATGCAACTTATCTAAACTGAGACTTCTTTAAAGTGAAACGGGGCACTAAAATAATTAACAGGTGTTGATTTAAAAACTGGGACTGCCCCCAGCAGATCAGAACAGTAAGTGTGGACTTCCCAAGAGGGTTCTCCTCATTGTCAGAAGTTAATCTTGGAAGATTCTACACTCTTTGTATGCTAATTTGCACTCCAGCCTTCGCAGATCTCTCCCCACCACTGTGGTCTTCTGGGTTTCTATTTTCTCCTTACCCATAAATAATGCTGGGGCCAAGTGTTTTAGATAGGGCAGTGATCCATATTGTGGACACCCGCTGGGCTCCTTTGGCTTCCTCAGGTTAAGTGGGTATAGATAAGGAATTTAGAGAGTAATTTCATTCTTTGGAAAAACATTCAAGATCACAAAAATGACCATTATTGATTTTAAAATTAGAAAAATACTTTTTTTTAAAAAAAAAGGTCATGAAGAACCTAGGGGTTAAGACGGGAATAAAGACACAGACCTACTATAGGATGGACTTGAGGATATGGGGAGGGGAAGGGTAAGCTGGGACGAAGTGAGAGAGTGGCATGGACATATACACTACCAAACATAAAATAGACAGCTAGTGGGAAGCAGCCGCATAGCACAGGGAGATCAGCTCGGTGTTTTGTGACCACCTAGAGGGGCGGGATAGGGAGGGTGGAAGGGAGGGAGATGCAAGAGGGAAGAGATACGGGAACATATGTATATGTATAACTGATTCACTTTGTTGTAAAGCAGAAACTAACACACCATTGCAAGGCAATTATACTCCAATAAAGATGTTTTAAAAAATACTTTTTTTCAAAATGGCAAATGAAATAGGGGCAACAGTCATCTAAGCTAGCTTTAATAAACTTGTTAACCCTACAATTGTGTACTATGGATGACAGTGTAGTCTGCAGGAACTAAGACTGTTTTAAGATTTTTTGTTTTCAGAAAAAATACCTGGTCAGTGGAATGTCAAAAATGGTAGAGAAGCAATCACAGAATGAATAAATACATCTTTCTGTTTCTACTGATTTGTCACTTAAATTGGAAGAATGTATAAAGAAAGTATTCTCATGCAGCAATACATACAATGTGTAAAAATGAAAAATCTCTATTTAATAGCCTAATAAGGCAACCACCTCTTCCACATTGGTTGGATATAATTGGCAAAAAAATGTTTTCTTCTTAGAGTATGCCAGAAGAGACTGATGAGCTAGTTCTGGTGTATATATAAACATGGTGTTGATTATATATTAGTTACCCTGTAAAATATACCCATTAACTTTTCTCAGAAGGCATAGGGTTTTTGGGGGTTTTTTTGTTTGTTTGTTTTAATATAACAAACCTGTGTTATGACAGCGTTTGCTTTTGTAAACTTCAGGTCAAATTATGTCTCATGAAAGGAGACATAAAACATATAAATAACACTTAAATTTTGAGACACTAAAGAGTGTTATATTCCATATAAAACACTTAAATTTTAAGACACTAAAGAGTTGCTAATCCTTGTTTCAAACAGCAGCATAAAGGAATTCCTTTGAGCTTTCTTTGGTTACCAAGTACCCTTTACTAATATCACATAGATGCACATTCCTTCAGTCATTTAATATTTATTGAATGTCTACTGTGTGCAAGGCACTCATCCATGGCCTGACCAACCACATTCAAGTACAAAGAATCATTAGAACCATTCCAAATCAAAGTGTAAGAACACTTTGACAAAGGACATAGAGTGGTCAAAATGACGAGGTAAGCAGAACATACTCAACAACATACATTAAAAGGTCATTTTTTTAAACTTTGGACACTCCTTGTGTTGACACTCCTTTAGGAAGCTGTGTTAAATTCACATCCATGGATGGCACTGCTTTCTGTGGCAGCATTCTTTGTTCCAAAGCCTTTCCCTCTCTGTCAGTACTTCCTACATTTGAGTTTGTTGAATGGAAACATGTTTCTGAGTTTAGCCATTATGCTTCTAAACTCAAAATCAAGCATTTATATATTATTTTTAACTTGTCAGGTCATACAGAATTTTAGCACCACAGAAGGGGAAAGATGTTTGGACTGAGAGGGTCTACACTCCAGATTATATAACCTAAAAGCAATTCATACCTGATTTAGTCATTTCAAGGGGACTGATAAGGAAGAACGAGCAAGAATGGCCCAACAAAACAAGAGTTGGCCCCGCTATGGTTGCTGTGTCTTGTTCTGGGAATTCTTGGCACAGAACACCTCACTGTGACTGCTGCTTTCTTCAAGACACACAACCTGCAGGGCTTTTCCCCACCTTTAGACAGTGTCCAAGGTGTGACCTTGAGGCAAAGTAAATTCTCCTAAGTGTTGATTTTGTCACTATAACATAATGACAATTATCCACCTCAAAGAGCAGTTGAAGGATTAAATGAGAAAAAGTGAAAGCCCTTACTTAGCCAGGCACCTGGAACACAACAGTGGTTCAAATAACGACTAGTTGCCTTTATCTGACCTGTAGGAAAACAGACTGGGACCTCCTTGTCTACCCCTAGCTGAAAACAGAATGGAACTTCATCTACCTTTAATCCTTTCTTATTACCCCAGACTTCCAGATGAATTTTATGTCCAGTAGCAATCTGATATTTTTAGAATCAGCATATAATGATATTTATTTTACTTTATCACATTCTTCTTCTGATGCTCTGGTACCCATTGTTACTACCTGTCCTTTTCTGACAATAAAGCATGTCATAGAATATTCTCCAAGTTAGAGCAGACTTACTGTACTAGTAGTACTACATCTGCCTTCAATTACTTTAGCTTCTTAAAGATATATATGTAACTTTAACTTCTGATGATAGAAAAAGATAGCCAAGAATATCTCCCAGCGGGGTAGATATATATTTACTCTGCTCACCTCACAACAGAAGAAAATGGTTCTGTTAACTTCAGATGGCAAAAAATTCAGATTTGAGACTTCTGTATATATGTATACCTGTCTCTGCAAATGAGCAAATTTTGGAATGTAGGAGGTAGAACATAGTAAATAAATATGAAAAGCAAATAATACCTCTTTCTAAAAGTGGATCCCTTTTCTTTAGTGAAAATCACCCTTAGACATCACAATTTCTAATGTATGTAAAAAGCCCCAAGCCTTTAAACAGCTATAATGACTTGCCTATTGATATAAAAATGTTCACAAAATTCATTAGCGAGAAAGAAAAATTCTTCAACCTGAGGAAAACTCTTTCATAATGCAACCCCAAATTGGGGTATTAAATAACTGAAATATTTATTTAGCACTAGAGAAGTAAATTCATAGTTGCCCGTGGGTGGCCATGTACAACAAAGGATAGTTGACAAAGTTTGATTAATAAAATATACTACATATTTTTCCTTATGCAAAGTCAGCAACAATCTGGAATAATTCAGATTTATTATGGGATAACTGTTAAAGTTTATATCTGTAACAATAACGATGAAAAATGACCCAGAGCCCATTCAGCTTCATCTGGCAGATGGAAGGAACAATCCTAGGGCAACAGAATTTTCGAAAACAGTACAGCTGATATAAATTAAGTTTAAAAGGGTTCTAATTACTTAGTGACAACATGAATTAAAAGTGTTCCATGGAGAACTCTGTCTCCTAATTCTCACCATTCTTCGTATCTATCATCTTTACCTTTTTTGGTGTCTCTCAATCTGGCCGTTATCTACCTCCTGGTCCTTCAGATACAAAGTGCCTTTACATCCCAAATGTTATCAATGCTTTTTTTTCCCACTAAAGTTCTCATTTCAAAGAATACACTTTGAAAGTTTGGAGGAGGAAGAAAAGGAGAGGAAAGTAAAATCAAGCCACTTCCCAACCCCACCCCATCAGTATATTAAACTACAGAAGAGTTTTCCTGTGTTGAAATTAGCATGCTTTTGTAATAAGTAACATCTTAATGATAAGATTATACAATAAATTGATACAATCTGCCAGGTAGAGAACTAAAAATAGGACTTAACAGCTACCTCCTAAATGTCATCCTATTACCAAAAAGGCTGCTTTATCAGTTACAACAGTTATGCTGGGATTTAACTTTTAATCAATTCCAACTTTTATATTAAAAAAAATTCATTGCAAAAAATTAGCTCGTTATCTCATGGCTCATGAACTTCTAGGACAGAAGCAAGATAAATTCCTCTTGTTTTAGACAGGAAATAGACCACATTAGTTAAATGGACTTTGTTTTACTTCATTCATTGAGACACCTGCAATTGCTAGCAAAAATTCCCAATGTATGCTCTTCTTGCTAACTTGGGGAAATAATTTTGTTTTATATTTTTTTCCATTCAAATTGGTTTATCAAAACGAGCTGAAATTTTTAAAATTATCTAATAGAAGGTACATGATTTAAAACATCCTAGAGAAATGTGTTACCAGTAATTTACAATTTAAAAAAACTCAGCCACGAAAAAGTCAAAGCTAAAAACAAAATTTTTACTATGAATCAGTGTTTATATTACCCTTCTGAAAGAAGTTATATTTTAATGTGATGTAAAGGCAACATTGAAAGTTTTTCTTTAAATTAACCACCTAATTTGTCCCTAAAATTACAAAGAATCAAAGTCTTTTACAGGTCAAGTGCAGTAAACTAAAATGTTCTTTCAGCACAAAGCAGCACTAGAAAAAGTAACAGTTATAGATGGGAGTTGACTAGTTTTGCGTGGCTGCTCCATCAATAACAGACAGACATCAGACGGTATCCATCCAGAGCACAGACACAGTTACAGACTAGATGCAAAAAATGCATCACACGCTTGGCTGATAAATGTCCTCTGTCTTTGTATCTTTCTACTTTGAATGAAGTGGATTTTTTAAAGTTTAAATCAGATCACGTAAGTTGGCTGCTTAAATAACATGATGAGGTATGAAAGCTCTGAATGTCCCTAAAGTTCAGCAGGATTTACCAGAGACATAACAGCTTGCCAGGGGAACTTCCAAATAGTTATGCTTTGGGGTTATAATGAATTCTAGAAGAGGACAAAATTAAAGAGGTTTAATAAAAGGATATTCTCTGAAAAAGTGAGCAACTTTTCCTTCAGAATTCATTTTTGAACAGCACATCAACAAAAAATCTTCTCTGATAATATATCCCAACATTGAGTCAAGATGGCCAACTAGCACCAAGAAGTCGTATTGAACTCAGTTGCAGTTCTCTTGGCAATTAAGCTTATTTTTTCATTCCAGTCTGAGCACAAATGTGGATCACTGAAGACAGTACTGGAAGCGCCATTTGCAGGTAGAGATTGCAGTCATCATTAAATGAGCCAGAAGGTAGAACTGTTTTTATTTTATGGAGGGAACTTGACTGGGTAGTACTAGTAGGAGATGAAATGAAATGATTAGGGAACAATGAGGTTATAAGAAAAAGATCACTGCCCTTATTTGGGTTAAACAGGTCATGTCCAGAAGATGGTTATTTAAGATAAAGATGCTACTTATGTGCAGCATGAATACATTAGAATCCAGCTGCACCCAACTAAGGGAAAAAAAAAAGAATTCCCTAAGTAACCTTTAAAAGCATGTGTTACTTGCCAGTCACAGAGGGGAAAAGCACCTAGGGTGAACTCCAATTTAATGAGGACCTTGATCAGGACCACAAAGCCTGAAACATTTGTTTTAATGCAGAAACACAGCCTCTAGTCACACTGGTTAAGTTTGGGAAAATCAGAGGGCTTTTTTTTTTCTATTTGTTTTTAACTTGTTTATTGAATTACAGGATACGGTTTCGACCACTAAGGATTCTAAATCTTCATATCAGCATTAGAATTGAACCACTTCCAAATCCTAAGACACATAAGACCAAAGAGAAGCAGTAGCCATACAAATTAATATGTGCCCCTCTCCTTTTTGCTCTAAGGGAATCTTCAAACCAGTATCACATTTAAGAGTCCAAGTGTTAATTCTTCAGCATTCCTGACAACTAGAAAGCACATTCACTGAAGGCTGAAGGTGAGGGAGCGGATGGTTGAATATCTGTGGAGAATGGTGCCAACAGAGGAAAGAAAACCATCCAATCTCAGTAAGGATTAATGCAAATTTGGCTAGAAAAAGCCACCAGGTAATCCAAGGGTTCACTGTGGAAGAACTCATGAAAAGTACTCTGAAGTACACAACAGGTCTAAACATCTCCCTTGTTGCAAGTAGTTGTGTGAAATTCAAGATAAAGGTTTAGTCTCATCTTTTAATGTATTTTTCCCACATTAAAGGGAATGAGGAGTCCTCTTTTTTCCCCCAGAAAAAAAAAAAGGGAGCCACATTATTATGTGTATATTCCCATGACTCTATAATATATAAGTGCGGATCTCCACAGCCTAGGGGTTTTCCATAAGAGAGCGGGCCGTTCTGGTTACCCTTTTATTAGAAGGGTATTCCACCACAGAGAGCCAGAGGTTTTCCAGATGTGTGTAAGAGAGCAGGTGCGCAAGGCAAGCAAATGAGCGCAAACAGTATTATGGAAAACATTTGAGAAGTTAGCTCCATGAGGACTGTGGGCTCCACAAGAGGACTCGACTGGGTAGCCTGGTCTGACACGGGGACATGAAAGCAGAGTATTGCTTCAAAGCTGGAAACCTTCCATAGGTGCCTCACACTGCTGGAAGATGTACTGCTGCTGGCTAAGGTCAACCTGGGGTGCAATGCTGCTGTCTTCATCCTCGGTCCCGAAGTAATGCTCAATGAGATCAAAGGCCTTCTGGTAGATCTCTTGGTTTTCATGACTCTGTAAGAATTCAATTTTATCCAGACCTAGAATGAAGAATTAAAAAAAAATCTGTTGTATATCTGTTGGAAATTCTAATAAAACTATATTTTGCCATGTCTCTTTCCTTGACATAAAAGGAAGATTCTCTATATCTCATAAGCATCTTGCAGCAACATAGAAAACATTGCTGGGATTACATCTGAATAATACTATTGCAAACTGACATCTTAAACACGTGTGCAAGAGACAGCCCGTCCCCAGAAGCAGCAGTTTCTGTAACAGTCACAGCATCCTGTGCCCAAGGCCAGGAACAGAAGTTTTCCTATTGGACTGTGTCTGTGGCCTAATTTATTCTTTGCTCTGGTTCTATCTACCTAGGCCCTGAGCTATCCAATATCATTTCAACACGTGTAATATCCTTAAATCAATCAGAATCAGTTTCTATTGCTTAAACTAAGAAGTCTAACCAGAACAATTAGCCAACACATACTCCTCCCTTTATTAAGTTTAAGCACATCTGAGCTAGGCTTTCTTTTACCTATAGCCATAAGCAATCTAACTGCTACAGCGATACTGGAAATAAATGTTAACACTGCTCAGAAGAAAAAAAATACATATTCATATATGTATCCATATTTATATATTTATATATATATATATATATATATATATATATATATATATATATACACACACATCCAAAAATTAACAAAAGTTCTCTCCTATGGCAAAAGATCTGGGTAGAGGAACATTTGTCTTTTCATACATTTCAAAATTTCTTACACTAAGCAGGAATATAGTTTTTATAATCAGGCCTTTAAAAAATGGTAAACTGTTAAAGTCATTTTGGAAAACAATTCTGCATTATCTGATAAATTTGAAGATGAATGTGCCCTATGATCCCTAATTCCAATTTTAGGAATAAACAAGCCCTAGAGCAGTGGTTTTCAATCCTGCTATGCATTAAAATCACTTAGGGAACTTAAAAGTTTTAAAGCACAGTGGTAAACCAGTGATTAAGAGTATATTTAGAACTGAGATTGGAAGGATGAGGAAACCAAACAGCAGATAGTGACTCTACTGTTTCTAATGAAACTCTTATTAGAGTTTACAGTCAAGAACACTTTAGGAACACAGGAATTGGGGGATGCAACTCAAAATCAGAACTCTAAAATCTTACAAGAGAAAAGGAGTGGAGTCGGGCATTGTCTACAGTAGATATGGATGCTCTTGAGGCTCAGATGGACTAGTAAGAATACAAAAGTACCCACAATGGCAAGCAGAGTCAGGGAATGGAAGATCCTAACAGCCCAGTGTAAAAAGGGCTCAACTTAAAAGGGTACTTGCTTCTCTTCACATCTACAATGCATCTTCATTTCCAATTCTGCATACTAAATATTACTCATAAGAGAACAACTTTTTTGTATGAGTTTGCTAATGACAGGTGTGGACAAGCCAGAAAAGCATGGAGAAAAAGGAAAAAAATAATTTCAGGACATCTATTAAACAATCTATCTTACCATAAGCTTCTTCAATCAAAGCACAGTAAGGATTAATGCCAGTGCCATTCCTTTTGGCTTCTTGTTCTCCAAGCCTCAGGATATTTTCCAAGCCATTTAGGGCAACCTGTACAATCTTAGAGTCCATGACTGTGAGGAGATCACAGAGTGGCTTGATACAGCCCAGTTCTACGAGGTACCTAAATTAATACAAAGAACAATTTAGTCAAACAAAGCTTTTCATTTCATAAAACTTTTATGAAATTGGTAGGAGAGAAATCCTCAAATTCACTGTAGAAATAAAAGTAGGCACCCATTCAACCATACAACCTACACCTTGTCAAAAAAAAAAAAGTTCTCTGGCACCATCACCATTTTTTTTTCCCTCCACAATTATTAGACTCGAAGAAACTGGAATACTCTCTTACTTTGACTATGAGTGATTCTTCAAAATAGTATACTTTTGATTAATTTCATTTTTGTTTCTATAGGTAACCACACCTCTGAAACAGGACACACTTGGTGCTAAAGCCAGCACAAGCCCAACAAGCCAATTCTACTGTGTACAAAGAACTCTTAAAACTCAAAGATAAGAAAACAGAATTTAAGAATGGGCAAAAGATCTCAACAAAGATATACTGATGGCAAAAAAGCATATGAAAAGACACAACATCGTATGTCATTCAGGAACTGCAAATCAAAACAATGATGCCCCTACACATCTATTAAAATGGCTAAAATCCAAAACACTGACAATACCAAACACTGGTAAGGATGTGGAGAAACAACTCATTTTTTTTGCTGGTGGGAATGCAAAATACGATAACCACTTGGAAAGACAGCTTGGTAGGTTTTTGTTTTTGTTTTTTTAACAGCTTTCCATATGATCCAGCAATCACACTCCTAGACATTTACCCAACTGAGATGAAAATTTATGTCCACACAAAAACCTGTACAAGAATTATTTACAGGAGCTTTATTCCTAACTGCCAAAAACTAGAAGCAACCAAAATGTCCTTCAATAGGTGACTGAATAAACTGTAGTGCATTCAGACAATGGAATATTATTCAGTGATAAAAAGAAATAAAATGAGCTATCAAGCCATGAAAAGATGTGAAGGAACCTTAAATGCATATTGCTAAGTGAAAGAAGCTAGTCTGAAAAGACTCCATACTATATGACATTCTGGAAAACAGAAAACTTTTATAAAGGCAATAGAATAGTGGTTGCCAGGGATTTGAGGGATGGAAGTAAGGGAGTAGTGATGAATAGGTGAAGCAGAGGGGATTTTTAGAGCAGTGAATAATACTACAATGGTGGAAACATTTATCAAAACCTATAATTGTATAACACAAAGAATAATCCTTAATATAAAATATGAACTTAAGCTAATAATGTATCAGTACTGGTTCATTAACTATAACAAATGTAACCACACTAAAGCAAGATTTTACTAGAAGAAACTTAGAAGGGAGGGAAGTATACAGGAACTCTGTATTATCTAAATTTTTCTGTAAATCTAAAAATGTTCTTTAAAAAGGCTTAATTTTTTAAAAAGTTTTATGTAATATTTAGCTTTATTATTTACAAAGGAATGAATTTAATAGTATTGTGTGTAATTTTATTTAAATATTTACTGACAATTTAGATGATATGTCCTCGGAATAGACTAGGTCAGTCATAAAGAGACTAGGTAAGGCATGAAGCCATTTCTGACCATTTCCCCTTCCTTTACACCAGTTTTTAGTTAACCATTCCTTCAACATATTTACATAATTCTCAGTTTTTCTTAAAAAAAACAAAACCAAGCCTCTTTAGATTATAAATGTTAGTTGCTGCAAATTTGAAAAATACAGAAAAGCATAAAGAAAAATAAAAAGTACCCAGAGATAACCACCACTACAACATCCCAGCTGTGCTACATACAAGCTGGATGACTTTGGACAAGTTATCTGATCTCTCTATGCCTCAGTTTCCTGAACTGGAAAAGTCTGGGAATCAAAGACTTAAGTCTGTCACTAAACCCCAGCAAAATTTTAGAGTAGTTAACTAAACAGATGACTTACATGTCTGCACTTAAACTTCACTGGCCTATATAGGCAAGTCTATAGAACACCAACTGGATTTCAGAGATTTGTTCACAATCTCCAAATTGTCTGCAAACTCGATCCTGGTCTATGCTTGATATGATTTTCTCTCCCATCTAGAAGTTTGGCTCAGTAACCTCTAATCCTTACATCGCCTTTAAAAACCTCATTTACTTTTGTAATACTGTCTGGTTGTGAAACCTTTTATTATGAAAACCAGTGTTCTGAAAACTTGATTCAGAATTAAAAACAAATTTTAAGTTCTAGAAAGCTTCTAGAACTAGTATATAATTAAATTAAAACTTTCTTGTTGAAAAACTCTACCCAAAAATGTGCTAACAAGGGCTTCCCTGGTGGTGCAGTGGTTGAGAGTCCGCCTGCCGATGCAGGGGACACGGGTTCGTGCCCCGGTCCGGGAAGATCCCACGTGCCGCGGAGCAGCTGGGCCCATGAGCCATGGCCGCTGAGTCTGCGCGTCCGGAGCCTGTACTCCGCAACGGGAGAGGCCACAACAGTGAGAGGCCCGCGTACCGCAAAAAAAAAAAAAAAAGTGCTAATAAGTAAATCCAGAGTTTTGAAGATGTGAGGTTTTATATTTGCAAAAATATGGTATTATTATTATTATGGCACAGTTCATTAAATGAGTTTTGGGTTCCCAATTCTAGCCACTTAAATTATACCTCCTTACAAGATCAGAGGAATTCAAGGTGCTGTTTTCTGATGCAACCACTCATCTTTGGAGATTTAAGACCACCATAGTGGTATTTCACTACTGATGCAAGTTTCTCCAAAGATAGTAATTTGCACCAAAAAGCAAAACAGGTCACCAGAGGACCTGGGCTGTATAGGAGTTGGAAAGTCATATTACTTTGAGAAAAGCACTGCAAGAAGTATGTCCTCGGGAAAGTCTGAAGACTTGAAAAGATGACTGGAAAACTGGCACAATTCTATGATTAAAGTCTGGAACTGGCTCCAATGGGTGGTGTATTTCAAACACTTGGATAAAGCAATCACTGGTCACTGACGCTAGCTGGCTTTTGCAGCAGAAAAGGCTTCCATTAAGAAAATTTTCTGGGTAAGGAAATTTAGTCCACTAGACTTTACTATCTGGAAAAGTGAATTATATTTCTCAAATATTTCTTCTGATGAAAAACAAACTCACTGTGTCTTAAACCATCTCTCTCGGAACTTCCCTGGTGGCGCAGTAGTTAAGAATCCACCTGCCAATGCAGAGGACACAGGTTCAAGCCCTGGTCCGGGAAGATCCCACATGCTGTGGAGCAACTAAGCCCGTGTGCCACAACTGCTGAGCCTGCACTCTAGAGCCCGCAAGCCACAACTACTGAGCCCACATGCCACAACTACCAAAGCCCACGCGCCTAGAGCCCATGCTCCACAACAAGAGAGGCCACCACAATGAGAAGCCCTCGCACCACAACAGAGTAGCCCCGGCTCACCATGACTAGAGAAAGCCTGCACGCAGCAACAAAGACCCAACGCAGCCAAAAATAAATAAAGCCATCCCTCTCAAACAGGATTTTGCTTCTTCTGTGTCCTAATTTTTATCAACAGAACCAGCTTTTTCTCCGGTCATCTTTGGCTCTTTCCTTTCCTTTGCAATCTGTTAACCTGCCACCAAGTCCTACAGATCGTTATTTCCCATATCTAGACCTATACCTCATGCTACAACACTTTTTTTTTGCCACACCTGGCAGCATGCGGGATCTTAGTTGCCCGACCAGGAATCAAACCCGTGCCCTCTGCAGTGGAAGCATGGAGTCTTAACCACTAACCACCAGGGAAGTCCCTACAGCTATTACCTTAATTCTGGCCATCACAGTATACTAAAGTACTGCAATGGCATCTTAATTGCTCTCTTTCCTCTCCTCAAAACACTATGTTCTTGGGACTTCCCTGCTTCCCAAGATTAAGGCCTTCATCCCAGTTTTCAAAGTCCATCAATTCCTTAATTCTTCATCCCTGCACAGAATAACCTATAGCAAGATTGATTTGCCTCTTCCAATAACATTTACTGTGCATATTCCCTCATGCTATTCTCTCTCCTCCAAAATTGCCAACTCTCTACCCAAATGTCAAGTTTCATCTCTTTCATGAAACTTTAATTCCAGGCAACATTCTTTATCCTTCATTTTTAAGAACTGTAGTATGTATTAGCATTTGATTATATTTAACCTAAAATTATGAGTACTTCCTAAGTTATTCTAACTGGTTCTTGCATCTAAATCTTGTCTTCTCAACAATAAGCAGAAGCCACACAGATATCTTTTATCAGTAATAAAGACAGCTTATTTTCTATAATTTGGACTGTAACAGTTTTATAATAATCTTTCAAGATAACTCTTTACCCAGTTAATAAAAAACTGCTAGGAGACTGATAATTAACTCTATTATTATAAATAGCTATGCTGAATTGTAAAAAGGGATAGTAGGCATTCCATTCCTCTCTAACAGAGCAAAATACCCCTGAATACTTTCTGATGAAAGATACCATAGTATTTTAAAATGTCTTTAAAATATGTACCTGTACAGTTTCACTATTTCAATTAAGAAAACATATTTGGTATAAAATATAGTGACAATAATTATAAATCTGAATTTGAACATAAGATAACCATCAACTGTTCTAATAACTTCTATATTACTTCATATTACTGCCATCTGGTGGTGGCATACTTAAAAATCATAGTACCCCAGACCGAACTCTGGAGGTTAAAAAAGACCCAATCCCCTACAAATATGCTCTGAAGACCACTTGAAGTCCTCCTTGGCTAACCTATCCATGATGAACTTCACCGAAATAGCTACTGCATGTGTTAATCTATTTAACTTGTATTATTTCACGTACATACTTATTTTCTGTAATCTTATTTTCTGATCAGTTTCTGAAATCTTAGGACTACTTTACCTTCTCATGTTGAAATTCCCAACAGAGCACTAAAGAATCAGCACTGGTTGAGCACCTACATTTAACCCACAAAGCGACAATATCAGAAGTAGCTACGTTTCCCCCATATTACTACATATATAGAAGGGGTTAAATGCTTTAACACTCATTGGTAACCATATTCTCTCCTCATTTGAATTCCCCAAAGAATCTTAAGGCAGGCTAAGATTCTAGGTTCCATTCTTCTTTTTTTTTCTATCTGAAATACTGTATATTTCCATAATTAACCATCTGATTATATGATGTTCCTTTGAGGAATTGATTCCTATCCATATTTATGCCTACTCTAGCCATTAAGATGATAAGTTGCTGCCCTAGGGGCCATTTAAGTCTCAAGCTAATACACAGACCTCTCCCTTTACTGAATAACATAGTCCTTTAGGAGACCTGCCTCTACTGAATTTGGCACTTTATTTTAAGGCATATCAATACATCTCTTTCAAGTCTGTCCAATTCTACTATTAAGACATCTAAACTAGAAATAGCGAGAGTTAGCTATTAAAGTTAGACTCTAAGAATTCTACAAGTAACCTTCTAGACTACCCAAGATGTTTTTGATCAAGCAGCTTGAGAGCAGGCTCAAGCCACCCCTATAAGTATTTCGATCACCTCAAACCTCAAACTATGCCTTCCCTCTTACATCCCAGAATTATCTTCAGCTATGGAGAATGGAAGCGATATAAGGAATCAAATATACGCTTGAGTCTAATTATGAAACTGAGAACAATCTTCCAAGAGGCTAGAGTTGAGCATTCTTAATTGGGAGACAGTAATTTTCCTTTAATTTACAAGACACTACTTGGCTAGTACTTACTTGATCTGTTCAGCTGATCCTCCAGAAGTTGCATTTGTGATGGCCCAAGCTGCTTCTTTCCTTGTACGAAACTCAGCAGTTTGTAATATACTAATGAGGGCTGGGAAAATGTTGGCATCTATCACAGTCTGGAATGAAAAAATTAAACGGAAAGGGAAATTACAAGAGTTGTAAAACTGTTCATGACACTAATTATAACTTTTCAGCTAGCTTCACTAATGACACCCTTCCCCTGTTAAAAATAAACTGGGGGCTTCCCTGGTGGCGCAGTGCTTGAGAGTCCGCCTGCCGATGCAGGGGACATGGGTTCGTGACCCAGTACGGGAAGATCCCACATGCCGCGGAGCGGCTGGGCCCATGAGCCATGGCCGCTGAGCCTGTGCGTCTGGAGCCTGCGCGTCTGGAGCCTGCGCGTCTGGAGCCTGCGCGTCTGGAGCCTGTGCTCCGCAACAGGAGAGGCCACAGCAGTGAGAGGCCCGCGTACTGCAATCAATCAATCAATCAATCAATCAATCAACTGGAAGGAGTTTAACTCCTCATTATCCTTAACCTTTTGGCTATACTTAGTATCACTAACAACATCCTCCCTGGAGTTTGTGACCTTGTAATCTCCTAGTTTTCTACCTGGGTTCTTTTCTCTTTTATTTTTCTCTCTTGTTCCACTCACCATAACAAATTATAAAAGTTCAGTTTTCTTTCTTTTCCTCTGCCATTCTCATTTCTCTCATAGCATCCACTCTCACACGTGTGCTCTACCTCTCCAGTCCACATTTCTCACTGGGGCCCCAGCCCAAGGTGGCTGACAGCTGACTTAACATCTGCTAACCACCTTAAACATATCATCTGCTCTTTGTATCAGGTCTCCTTTCAAACCTCTCTAGTTTACAAAGGCTGTTTTTATATTTATTTATTTATTCATTTATTCATTCTAAATTCAATCAGTCACCAAGTCTCCTTTACATTCTCAATTCAGGACGTCCTAAGTCCATCTTTTCCTTTCCTTTAGCACTGCCACCATTCTATTCCAAGCCACCACCTCCCACACAGATTACCAGAATAGCCTTTAGACAGAGTACTTTTACTCAATCCCTCTCATATACTAAAGCAGTCTTCCTCAAATTGCTTTCTTCATGTTTCTCCTTAGCTCAAGAACCTAAAATGGGTTCATATCATTTCATTTATCCAAAAACTGAGGAATTCTATATGAGAGCCTGGTGGTAGCAGACAATAAAGTGCAGCTGAAATCACCCTGATGCATGCTATAAAATGCCACGGTTATCAATCTCAGTCCCTGACAGCCTCCTGGGGATGACTAACCATGCTTTCCTGGTCAAGAACTCTTTCTATTACACCACTGAAGGAAGTCAGTAAAATTTAGTGGAAAGGTGCTTCATCTTGGTCCTGTCATTTACTAGAGGTATCCTTGAGCAAATCATTTTATTTCTCTGAGCCTCAGTTTCATCTTTAATTGAGAATGTTGGGTTAGATGACCTCTATGATTCCACTCAGCTCAAAGTCCCATAAGTCTATGGTATATCTTTTCCAGCTCATTATTCCAGCCTTTCTCATGGCTTATTCTGAACCATTTGGCCTATGGCTTAGCCTTTCACTTGGATTACTCTCCCACTAATACAAGGACAAAAGTAAAGGGCAGATAACCATTTAGAGAAAACTGGGTCCCCAAAGAGTCATGAAAAGTTGAAGCAATCCAACACATGGGTCCACTAGAAATTTTTTTTTTTTTTTTTTTTTTTGCAGTACACGGACTTCTCACTGTTGTGGCCTCTCCTGTTGCAGAGCACAGGCTCCGGATGCGCAGGCTCAGCGGCCATGGCTCAAGGGCCCAGCTGCTCCGCAGCATGTGGGATCTTCCCGGACCGGGACACGAACCTGTGTCCCCTGCATCAGCAGGCAGACTCTCAACCACTGCTGGGAAGCCCAGAAAAGAAATATTTTATTTGGCAAGAGTAAAGCCAATCTGTTTAGCGTAAAGTCCATCAAAACATTTTGAAAATACAAGATACTATTTCTCAGATCTTGACAAATCATCAAATATTAAAGGCAAAGAGAAAAAACCAAGGCCTAAGTGTAAGTTTCAAAAGATTTAACCTCTATAATGTTGGATAAAAAAAGTAAGAAATAGACTAATAAGACAACATTGGAAATTAGTGTTCTCCAAGGCAATAATGAAAAATTATACATACTTTAAAGGCTGACTGAAAAAAAACCGTAACTAATAAAAATACAGAACAAAAGACAGGTGCTATGAGATTACCTGGATCTGTGCCCTATTTCCAGCTGTGATGTTAGATATTGTCCAACATGCTTCCTTTTTGATAGACTCCTTTGGGCTACTCAGCAAATGCAATAAACTCTGCAGAGCTGAGCAATTCAAAATTACCTAAAGAAAAAAGTTTGAAAATTTTACTTATCATATTAATCCAAACTGAAGTAAACCTTTAACTCAAAGACTTTATTTTCGGAAAATACAAAGAAATAACATCTCTCCTTGAAATTTTAGAAATAACTTTATATATGTATAAAAGTACTCACAGCTAATAAGAATTCATTTCTAAGATTATCAAAGCAGTTTCACTATATACACTCACAACTGCTAAACATATTTAATATGGCACAATATGCCTTATTCACTTTCCTATGCCTATAGCATATGAAAATGTCTTTTGGGTAAATGTATCAAGTGGCCAGAAATTCAAAAGTGGTCTCAGATTTTTAAGTCTTCTGATAATTCTCTACCTGGAAGTCAAGGAATCAATACATGCTTAGTTAAGTATACCAGGTGCTTTATAGGATACAAAGATTAAAAGTATATGCCCTCAGCTATCAAACAGCTTACAAAGGTGAGGATGATATACATGACAAATATACATGAACAAGGAGATCTACTCTACCAGAAACTAAAATCGTAAAGTTATAATGATTAAAATAATATGTGACAGGCTCAAGAATCAATCACTGAACAAAAGAATAGGATATCTAGTCTAGAAATAAATACAAGTATTTATAAAGAATTAATAAGTATGTAATAAAATTAATCCTTTCTTCCTCCAATGACTGGTAGTCTTATTTAATAGATGGTATTAGAATAAGGGACAACTAGTTGAAAATATTTTAAAAATCAATTCTTAACCCCAAACAGTAAAATAAATCTGCAACTTATTTAAAGAGTAAATATAACAAAGAAACCATAAAGCAGAAGAAAATATTAGTTAGTAGCTGGTTTGGGGACAGTGAAGGACTTTCCAAGCATAAAAACAACAGAAGAAATTCTAGGGGAAAAATTAAAATTTCACCAAATAGAAATTTTTGCATGTCAAAAACTCATATGAAAATGAAAATGCACACCACACAATGTGAAAAAGTATTTGTAATGGAAAAAAGCGTTGCTGTCTTTAGTATGTAAATTGGTAAGAGAAACTACATTTTTAATAGAAAATTACCTCACAAAGTAACAAAAGAAATGCAAATTACAATGAAGCCGATTTTTGCCTATTAAATTAACTCAAAAAATAACAAAACTTGTGGTTTAACAGGTACAGTCTTTCCAAATAACAGTGTGAAAGACATCACAAAGCATTTTTAAATGCCAAAGATGTGGTGTGGAAAATAAGCATGTCAGAAGTTAAAGAATACCTGGGGAGGAGTAGTAAGGAAAAAAACACTTTACGGGAGGGGGTGGGGGGGGAACCCCTTGAAACACAGACAGGATTTCATAAGCAAAGAAGAGGGAGGACACAGCAGACAGAAGGGTTAGAAATGAAAAAATGCTGAAATGGTTCTTTATCTCACAGGCATTAAAGAAGCTCATTGTTTCCAGGAGGAAAATAATGTGAACAAAGTTATTTTAGGAAAGATTAAGCTGTTATTAGGAAGAATACACTGAGAGGGGTAAATGCCTGGGAGAGCAGGAGGATGAATAAGATAGGTACAGCAACAACCCCTGCATGTGAGAAAACAGGGCCCAAACTAAGGTAATCAGATGTAGATCCAGAAACACTAAGAATCAGTTAAGACCTGCTGACTTGCTATACAAAGTGTGAGAGATGGAGACACCAAATATGACTGCAAAGTTTCAAGACTGGGTGAACAGTTGTACCATTAACTGAAATGGGAAAAACCAAGACGAGAAGGCGAGACAGGTACTGGAGACATGGGACTGGAACTTGAGAGAGGTTGGAACTAGATGTATATGTTCAGAACTTCATTTATTCAGTAAATATTTTTTGAGTCTCTATATATTGTGCCAGGGACTATTGTAGAAGCAACAAAAATGAACAAGAATGACACAGTTCCACCTCTACAAGCTTACAATCTAGTAGACAGTTACAATACAGTGTGGTAAGTGCTATGATGGATGAAACAAAACAAGGAGCACCTAATTTAAGAGTCAGCTTCTTGGAGAAAATGTTAATACCAAGACTTGAAGAATGAAAAGGCATTAGTGGCAGAGTGAGGATTTGTGTGAGGGACTGGTCAGAACAGGGATGGGGATGGAAGCATATGTTCCATGCAGAGGGAAGCAAGCCATGTGTCAAATCTCAGAAGTTAGCGTGATCATAGCTAATAGAGCGGAACAAACATGGCAAAAGCAGAGAGTATGGCACGGGAGGGGGCAGACAGAAACTTTTTCTGAATAGCAAATATACCAATATGGTTTTAAAATTCAGAAAATAAAAAGGACTATATAGTTAAAAGCCTCCTTTCCATTCCTATACCCCAGCTACCTGGTTCTCCACAGAGACAACCAATGTTATTAGTTTCCTGTGTATGCTTCCTGAGAAATTTTATGCAAATACAATCAAAAACATACATTGTTTTCTTCTCCTCTCCTCCCTGCCTGTTTTTTACACAAATAGTAATATATCCTACATACTATTCTGCCCCTTGTTTTTCTTTTTAAACAACAGAACCTAGAAACCTTTCCATATACACGCCTATGAGCTTCTTCATTCTGTTGCACAGCATTTCATTATACAGGTGCCGTATTTTAAAGGATCGTAAACACTGTCCAAGGACAATAGGGGGCCATAAGAAGATTTTAAGAGAATGACATGATCAAATTTGCATTTTACAAGCATCCTTCTAGTGATATGGGAATGACACAAGAAATGTCTGAACTAAGCACTGCAAGGAATGAGTAGAAATAGCAGTCATTAGTGACTGATGAGAAAGGTGGCATAAAGGGAATAATCAAACTAATGTCCAGGTTTTTGGCTTGGGTAACTGCTGGGGCCATTCACTGAGACAGGAACATAAATAAGCAGAGGTCCAGGTACACCAGTTCCCTTGCGGACAGAATAAATTTAAAGTTAAATATTAAGAGCTGGAAGACACCTGAGAACAAATTCAGTCTCCTAATTTTAGAGATCAGAAAAGTGAAGACATTAAATGTCTTGCTGAAAGTCAGAGCTGGCTAAGAAAGAGCTAAGGCTAAAACTAATCCCCTCCAGGGGATAATCCCATAAACAGAAAAGAACAGGTAAAGGAACTTGCTAAGGAGAAATAAATGGTCAATGAGGCAGAAGACCCAAAATACTTCAGCACCACAGAAGCCTAGGAAGATAATTTTAAAGATGGTGCCAATGCATCTGAGAGATCAAGAAGAAAAATGGCTAGGACAATCCACTGTGAGTGATGTATCTTGATATAAAATTTGAACGGAATAGAAGGTGACATTAAGAACCAGGAGGGAAGATACTTCTCACATAGGAAACTTACCGTGTACAAAAAGGAGGAAGCCATCAGGGAAGATAAGATGAAGATGACAGAAAGGATGCTACTAGAGGCTTCTGATGTTCACAAGAACCCCTTCAAGTAGAAGTAGTGGGAAATAAACCGAACCAAAAGGATAAGTTACACCATAGGGAACCCAAAATTGCCACAAAGCAATAGGTCAAGACAGAGATAGTGAAGGTATTGAAAGTAGTTACCAAAGCCAACACTTTTAACAAACATTAATGAAACAAAGTATCATTTCTCCCCATGTGAGTTAAATACTGTAACAGAAACATAATCAAGAGGGGTTCTGCTATTTCTGAAAGAAAAAAGAAAGAGATACCATTTATTCATACCTGTGTCTGAATATCATCGCCTGTGACAATGTTTCCCACAGCTCGCAAAGCAGGAGAAACCACTTTATAATCATTATGCCTGCAACCATAAAAAGATGTGTTATATCCAACAGTTCTATCTTTAATCTCTTTTCCTTAGGGCTGAAACCCAAAAGAAATTAACATGTGATCGGTTCTTGGAGCAGAAAGGTACCTATGGTGGTTATTAAAGGAACCCTATCATGATGAGGAAATGTTTTTGGTGTCCCCAAGAAAGGTTGTCTTTCCTTTTGTTTGGTACTTTTGGATAAAAACTACAAATCTGTTCTAATAACCCTTCCCAGGTATTCAATCACCTGGAGTCCAAGTTTTCCCTCTCATTCATTAATGCAGGTTTCATTTCCTCTTTACTTGGTCTCTATGGTTGCTGAGATAATGGAAAGAGATAGTAACATTTATACAGCACTTTTAGGTTTTACAAATCACTTAATTTTCACAGGAATAAAAATATATCAACAGTTGAGCTAACTTGAAAATGAAAGCCAGGCCTCATACTTCAAATAGTAGACTCTTTCTACTAAACCTCAGCTGACTTACTGGTCTGAAAAACCCCTCCACAAATCTTTTATATATCTGAAGACAGATATTAAGTCTTGATTTTAGGCTAAGTAAGTTAATATCCTTTAACTTTCCTTAAATATCTTTTTTTTTTTTTTTTTTTGCGGTACGCAGGCCTCTCACTGTTGTGGCCTCTCCCGTTGCGAAGCATAGGCTCCAGACGCGCAGGCTCAGTGGCCATGGCCCACGGGACCAGCCGCTCCGCGGCATGTGGGATTCTCCCGGACCAGGGCACGAACCTGCGTCCCCTGCATCGGCAGGCAGACTCCCAACCACTGCGCCACCAGGGAAGCCCTAAATATCTTATTTTCTCTCCCCTTATAATGAGATTGATCACTCTTCTCAAAACTGTGCCAGTTTCTCCACATTTAAGATCCGATGACTAAAAAGAAATGGTTAAAATATTTAGTAATCTAGAGACTAAAGAGTACAAAAGGTTACTCTCCCAGATTCTGAATGATGTACTTCTGAGTCCTCCAGCATTATATTGCTTTTAATTCACAACAGCATTATGCCGCTGATCTGTACCCAGTCTATAACCCCAGTTTTTTTTTTAATGTACAGTTTTACATCTTTATTGGAGTATAATTGCTTTACAATGGTTAGTTTCTGCTTTATAACAAAGTGAATCAGTTATACATATACATGTGTTCCCATATCTCTTCCCTCTTGCGTCTCCCTCCCTCCCACTCTCCCTACCCCACCCCTCTAGGTGGTCACAAAGCACCGAGATGATCTCCCTGTGCTATGCGGCTGCTTCCCACTAGCTATCTATTTTA
The DNA here is from genome assembly GCF_008692025.1 of Phocoena sinus. Taxonomy (NCBI): domain Eukaryota; kingdom Metazoa; phylum Chordata; class Mammalia; order Artiodactyla; family Phocoenidae; genus Phocoena; species Phocoena sinus. The sequence continues at coordinate 76,679,753 of NC_045766.1, read as the reverse complement.
CGTTTGGTAGTGTATATATGTCCACACCACTCTCTCGCTTTGTCACAGCTTACCCTTCCCCCTTCCCATATCCTCAAGTCCATTCTCTAGTAAGTCTTACAACCCCAGAGTTTTATATTCTATATATTATACTATCTAATTCATTCCACATGTCATCTTTGGGGCAATGTTTCCTTGCATCTACTTTGTACTTACTCCAATAAATTTCACATGGCTTTTAATTATACTATTTCCCCATTATGTTATCACTCTTAATTTTTTTCTTTGATACTATTTTCTAAAAATTTGATTAATACAGTCTCAAATTATTTATGCCATCAGTAAATCTTCCACTTCATAAATGAAAGGCATCACAAAGAGATATAGCAAAATAAAATTCAAAGTCTGACACCAGTCTAGGTTAAGCTCTAAATGAGACAAAAAGATGAAGAAATGACCGTTTTTAGTGGCAGTGTGCCTTCTGCTATCCAGTGGTTGGTCTCAGGTCATTAATCATGAGCTAGAATTACACAGATCAAAATTTTCCAAATGTTTCTGCTAAAGGGCTGCTTACAGCAGAAGAGTGAGAGGTTCTTTATAACCCTCAAAACAATCAAACAAACAGATTTGACATGAGTATAAAAAAGTAACAAAAGACAGTAGCCTAAAGCACAATAAATCAGTATAATGCATTAATATTTGAGTATCAGCAACTAGAAAACTAATATGAGAGACAAAAGTACAGACACACTTTAAGATATCTTACATCAGCAGCTCCACAAGTCTCCTACATACTCCTGCATCAATGACTGCTTGAATTTTATCATTGGGTCCATCTGATAAATATGAGAGGGCCCAGCAGGCATCAGCCAGTACATCAGTGTCACTGACAAACAGCAACCAGGAAAGCACATTCAGACAGGGGGAAACCTATAAAGGGAAGATGATATGATTATGAAATTCAACAGAATAAAAGCAAGAAATGAGGGGGGAAACTCCAGAAAGCAACCAGGCACACACCTGGTGACTTCTGGTGTGATTAATACTTCTGAAGATGGAGCAGTAAGTGGCCAAGTGACATTTCCATCTTTGGGAATGCTGTCAATAACCCTGCAGTTTACTTTGATGAGGTAGTCAGAGCCCAAGGAAAACAGTTTCAAAGAGCAAAGTTTAATATATACCAATTCTCAGAGTGAGATTCCTTGTCAAAACACTCTTTGTGGATCAGAGAGGTAAAGGAATTTTCCTAAGTGTTAAAGCTAGGAAATTCTGCATTTTAGATACTTTGTTACAAACAAAAAATGCCATGTTTTAAGAGTAATTCAGAGCTTTTTAAAGGCAGTGAAAATTTATTTCAAATTCAAACAAAAATAAACAAAAAGACCTATTTTTCTAGAAACAAATTATTCTCTTTCTATTCACATTAATATTGGTTCTTAGACTCTTCCCATTGCGGAGCACAGGCTCCGGACGTGCAGGCTCAGCAGCCATGGCTCACGGGCCCAGCAGCTCCGCGGCATGTGGGATCTTCCTGGACCGGGACACGAACCCGTGTCCCCTGCATCCGCAGGCGGACTCTCAATCACTGCGCCACCAGGGAAGCCCTCTTAGACTCTTTTAACTGTACTTTTTCTGCCAATTTCCCACAAGCATAATCCTTACCTTTGCAAATTCTGGAGGGGGACTTTTTCCTCTACAGAGATTAGACAAAGCCCATACTGCATTCCGGGTCATGGTCAGGCGGTTTTGCTTTGAAAATAACCTATAAGTATAATGATGCAATGGTAAATGATATAATGGGCATTAATTCTCTGATGGCATAATATAAATATTTAACCACTTAATGCTACTGATAAACAGATGTCTTCAAACAGCTCTTCTCTACAACAATAAAGCTTAATTAATTCTAACACAAGGAATTCAAAATTTTGGCACTTGAATAAGATAGGATGCCCAAGGAAATGATCTAAACAAGTTAGTAAGAAAATATCTGTAATGAAAAGTAACACTAGGAAATCCAAAATGATTTCCAAAGATGCACTGTTTTCTGAGGAACTTCCCGTATTTTTATTACTCACAAAAAAAAAAAAAAAAAGAAAAGAAAAAGAAAAAGAAACTTACTGCAGCAGAGGGGGAAGAATATTGCAGTCTAAAACATAGTCCCTGCACATGGTACTATCTCCAGCAATGTTGCCAAGAGCCCAGACTGCCTGTGAAAGAATTATTCATTAATGACAGGCTGTAGAGTTTAATTTTCTCATAATTCCTTCAAAAAAGATGCCAACATATCACAATAACTCTTTACAAAATTATACAGTAGTTAATCAACATATTATACATGGACATTAACTATTAAAACCCCTAAGTTCACTCAACAGGGAGTCAAATGAAATAGTTGTGGGATTGGTGGAAGAAGATCAATACTATTATATAAGTATACATGTATTGAATACTCATGGGAGTAAACTTATTAAAAGGAGGTACCAGTTCTTATACATATATTTTTTTTTTTTTTTTGTGGTACACGGGCCTCTCACTGTTGTGGCCTCTCCCGTTGCAACAGGCTCCGGACGCACAGGCTCAGTAGCCATGGCTCACAGGCCCAGCCGCTCCGCGGCATGTGGGATCCTCCCAGACCAGGGCACAAACCCGTGTCCCCTGCATTGGCAGGTGGACTCTCAACCACTGCGCCACCAGGGAAGCCCCTTATACATATTCTTAATCTTAGGGGGCCCTACCCTTAAGTAACATTCCATACAGCTATTGGAACATAGCAGAGATCCAAATGGCTTACTCAGCTGATTACAAATGTATTTTAAGCTTACTTACAAAAGAAAACAGTGAGCCAAGAATTTAAGAGCAACCAAAATGCAGAAAACTTTACTCAATTTTTGGGGATGATGGATGTATTAATTATCTTGACTGTAATGACAGTTTCATGGATATATACATATGTCAAAACATCATATTATACACTTTAACCATATGCAGTTTACTGTAGGTTGATTATACCTCAATAAAGCTGTAGAAGAAAGTCATATTCATTTAGTAATGATTTATATTTATGAATTTGACAAACTTTGCGGTAATTAAAATTTCATGTTTTCTAAGTGATTTTCTGCACAAAAGTGGCAAAGACTTGCTATGTCAATCAACACGAGAGATTACTATAAGAAAAAACTCAGTAACTGCTTACATGGTCTAAAATGTATATCTATGGGACTTAAAGAATTTCAGGGTTGGAAGAGAAAAATGGTTTTATGTTTCTAGGAGAAATTCTGCCTATATTCACTATGAAATTTTCTATTTTGGTTAAGTTTAGATTTCTAGAACACTCCCTGTGATGAACCATGGATTGTCATATCTAAGCGGTAAAACTGAGATTCTGAATATAAGACTGAAGGGAAAAATTGTATTCTTTGACCTGCTTCTCTTTACTTGTTTCAATTTTTACCTGCTCCTGGACATCTTCAAACTCTGAGCTGAGCAACTCTATGAAGATAGGCACAGCTCCTGCCTGAATCACAATCCGGGTCTGAAGAGAATTTCCTGAAGCAATATTTGTCAGTACCCAAGCTGACTCAAACTATAAAGATAAAAATAATTTCATTATCTTATTAGAATTTAATAGCTTGTTTACTTATAACAATAAGGTTTTCTGTGCATGAAGAAAAGAATCTGAGATCATTATTTACACATAATCTATCAGGTAAATACTATATTAATTTTAAATGAAGAATTCCTGAAGAAATAACCTTAGCCTAGAGGAATACTCAGGGTGTCTAAAATTTCAGATCAAGGCAGAGCTGACATGAGACCGTAAGAAGAATGAGGGAGTGCTTCATATACTGACATGGAATGATCTCCCAAGACATAAATGGAGGAAAAAGAAAAACAATGTACATTAATATGGTACCATACTGTATTTTCCAAAAGGGTTAAGAAGGAATATATGCATCAATTTACTTATTGCACAGAATATCTCTTGAAGGAGTCACAATAAACTGTAAATACCTGTCACTTACATAGAGAGCTCGAGGTGAATGGGAAACAAGTATGGGAAGGATAGGCACTTACAGTAAAGCCTTTATGTACCTTTTGGCCTTAAACCATGTTTATTATCTAATAAAAACAAAATCAAATAATTTCTATAAAATGGGCAGAGTGAAATGGCGAAAGAATAAAACTGTAAAATGTGTAAAATACAGGCAGAGTGAAAAAGGCAGAAGACAACTGAAATGATAAGTAGTCCGAGAGTTAACGGGCATACAACTAACAGAAATGGCAACTTCAGAGCATAAGAGCTTCCAATAAATGAGAAGTCTCCAAACCAAGGCACAGAGGTAAGACTTTTTTAAAAAGAGCATTCTTAAAGTTGATAAACTGGTAAACAGTATGAAGGAAATTATGGCCAACAAAAAATACAGCACGTTATTAATTCTACACATCTCTACAGTAACTTGACTCTTTAGCCTAATATGATGAAATCCAAGAATGACCTCTTAAAATCCAAGAATGAACTTATATTACAATTCTATTTAGAGTTCTTAAATAAACTTTAGTTTTGTTTCCTTCTCCTGTTCTGTCTTCTATTTAATATTCTTTAATGAAGCACATATGGGGAAGAAAAAAAATTCAGTGACATGCCCCTTGAATGAGAAATCAATAAAAAGTCATCAAAAGATGGAGCTGTGACTCCTTTAAGCTTTGGGGTCAACTGAAAGGCAGGTGTCATATGGAAAACTAAATCGCCAATCACTTGGGGTACTGGAAAATGAAAGAAATGGGAAGACAATCTGATTAGCCCAGTCCAAAGCTACATGAATGATAGTAAATTTATAGCAGAAGACACTTAAAGAAGGGATATTCAAAGAAACCTAAAATTTGATATACAGAAGTGAAATAAAGTGGTCTGATATCTAGTTAGGACACTGATATTACAGCAGCAGGGAGGCCAGACTAGGAGCACCACAGTTAAACATTTTTTTGCCTGATAACTCTTTGCTATAAGAGAAGTTCAGGAGACTTTTAAACACTGAGTTTCATAAAATAAAAACTCATATCACCTCTGTAATTAAATTACTACTCAAACCAATGTACAAACCCTTTTCAGTCTGTCTGAATTGAAACTTGACATTTATACAGTACTTTATACTTTCAAAGCATTATTCACATACTCGCAGGTGTTCCTTACAACAACCCAGAGAAGCCTGGCTTTTCTAGTTTATGAATGAGGAAACTATCAGAAAAAGATCCAATGATCACTAATCATTTGAGTAATGCCAGTCAAAGAGAGCTAGATTACAGGCTCCTAATTTAGTAGGCTTATGGCCCCAACCATAGTTTCCTCTCTGAAACACACCTATAACACTGACAAGAGTCTTCCAATTGCTTGCAGTTTTGGTATCTAGGGCAAGAAATTTCAAATAATGATACGACAGATTATTTAGGGTTATTATTTATTATTTAGGGTATGCTAAAAGGAAAACACAGTTCACCTAAAATGTAGCTTCTTTTGCTTACTAGGAAAATGAACTATGGAGTGGGTACAAAAGCCAACTTTCCTACAAGAAGAAAGGCTCAAAGTTCAACAGAGAGTCATCAGCATCTGAGACCATGTCAAAAAAATGAAAACTTTGAGGAAAAGCAACCTGTGAAGAATGAATAAGATCAGCATATATAGCAATCTATATCAAAGAGAAAAAGGTTTGCAGTGAAATTTTGATGCAAAAGAAATGGTGACAATAAACTGAGTAGATAAAGGATATATTAAAGAGTTATCAATGAGAAGAAATTAGAATGATAATTGCTAACAGAAGTCAAACTGCTGTTTGTCTGATGAGGTTTAGCCCCAAAGGTCTCCCAGAAAAAGACAGATTTCCAGATGCCACTGAAATGAATAAAATGGAGAGGCAAAACAGTATAGAGTGACAATGATTAGGAGAATGGAGAATAAGTAAATAACAGCCAGAACATGAATGGAAGAAACTCGGAAGTTAGGACTTCTCAACAAAATAAGAATGTACCAGAGTTATGTTTATCACTAAAAAGTACATATCTGAAGGCAAACAAGATTCAAGGTCTCTCTTGGTAAGAATGGAAATCAGAAAGTAGTTTTGCCATTACCGGGGAAAGAAGTAGATGAATAACTATAACCAGAGGGCCGGTGAAAACTCAAATCATATTCATGGATTAATGAGGCATTGAAACACACACACACACATACACACACACACACACACACACACACACACACACACACGGCACTCATTACTGTGATGTTTACCTTGTAAAAACTTATCAAGCTCTATTTGTGCAATTTTCTATACCCATGTGTATATGTGTGACATGAGAAGGAGGCGGGAGGAGAGAGAGTGAGAGACAGAAACAGAGAAACAGAGAGAGAGGCAGAGAGAAAGAGAGACTGAGAACTCCTCATGAGTATAGATCCCTATTAAAGTGTTGGAAGAAGCAACTTTCAAATGTGTTTAATATGTAAGTATGTTTTTAAAAAACTGGTTGTACTTTGAACTATGTAGTTTCTCTTTCACTGGGTATTGCAGTCTTTATTTTTTTGAGTGGGGTGAACATTTCCGTCTCAGGTCCCAAACTAGATTTTAACATGAAAGAGAGTTGTGAAATGGGAATGTCCAGAGTTGATACCAAAACCAATTGCATAAAGTTATAATAGAAATGGCCAGAAAAGGTAATTTAACCATGCAACTCAAGAAAAACTCAGCAACAAGATGAAATGAGAAAAACTTAAGAAATGGTATCACCTGAAGTAGTACCCAAAACTATTATAATCTTTACTCCTCTTTGTTTTAAACTACTATATTCTTAGTGTTCCAAGAATGGCATCATGCAAGGAAACAACCTGTCATGCAGCTGTGATTGCTTACAAATTGTAATTCCACTGTTATTTTTCACTGTCCAGAACTTTCTAAATAAGGCTACAACTGAAATCTGAAGGGCACGCTGAAGATTTTGGTATGTTCTCTTTTTCCTTTCTCAATCTCTACCTTCTGGTGCTCAGTTCCTTAAAATAAGGAAAATGAGAATCCAAAACTGAAGTACTTCTGACCTCCTATCAAGTTTCCCACTCCAGGTTGAAGTACGCCTGGTTCCCTTTCTCCATTTGGATCAGGACTCTGTTGCTGGCCACTTTGCCGGTTCCACTCTGGTTCCTAGCAAATGCCAGGCTCACCTGGAGAGCAAGTGAAAAGAGAGGCTCACATCAGAAAAATAAATCCAGATATCAAACTCTGCAGAGAACAGTGCCTGAGTCATCTGAGCAACCTTTTAAGATAGGTAGAGGGATCAATGAAGATGGGGAAAAAACACAGGAAGATGAAGGCTTAACTGCAGTTTACCACATTAAGCTTTTAGTGTGGACAAGAAAGGTAGAAATGGGAAAACTAAACCAATTTAATTCAAATTTACAACTTTAAGAGGAGTATCTGTTTAATGACTGGAACTAGGAAGCAATTTACTTATTTCTAGCTATTTTTATAAGCTTCTATAAGAAGGTTTGGGAATATACCATCTCAGCACTGCAAAGGACAGTACAAAGATGTTGGACCTGGACTCAAAAAAACAAACCAAGTGGGCCCGGGGAATACACCATAAGGCAGACCAATCTCATGTCAAGGCTCTCATGTATGGCTGAGGCCTACATGTCACTGTGTTTGAGAATGCTGTTAGTTAAACGGCAGAGTCGGCTTCCGAAGTCCTAGATTCCACCATATTCATCTCATCTGAGGGCAAGTGAGTATCTAGGTAGCACTGCCAAAAGCAGGCATTTTTATCTCCCTGGTTTGCAGTATCCCACTGATAAGGAAAGCCAGAAAGAAAGTGAAGAAACCCTTCACTAGGATTCACAGTTCTTTATGTATGGAATGAAGGGAATAAGTTTGTCCAGTGATTTATTATTCAGTTTAGCTATCATGACTACATATTATTACTCTCTTTCTAGAAGAGAAATGGCAAACACCCCATTCCAAAGACACACTATTCAAATTTCTAATAAGCAGGTAGGAATATCATGGATAACTCACATCCTAGTGATCTCCAAGAAGACAGAGGAAGGAATACCCTCCAAGCTTCCCAGAGCATGTCTAATTATTTAACAATGAAGTCTCCTGGCTCTAAGGTCTCCATCAATATATTTGCTCCTCCTGCTTCTGGGGTAGTGAAGGGTACCCATTAGTCACACTGGAGAAAGAACACCATATTGTGCTTAAATGCACACAGAAGAAAAGCTGGGGATGATGACCTTTATATAATAAACAGGTTCGTTATCTCTAGAGTCTTTGGATCGCTAAGGTGAAAATCATGAGGTGGTCACTTCCAGAGGAATCATTTCTCAATCTTTCAGCCTAATTATTAGTTAGGCTGCACAAGGGTGGAATCTGAGAATTCTGATAGAAGCAAATTAGAGATTTCTGAAGGCTTTCATCTTCAGATGTGTTAAGATACAAACTCTAGGATTACAAAATCAAAACCGATGTAGAATTTACAAGTGTTAGCCAGGAGAGGGCACTGCCTGAGAGAATATACTGTGCTCTTTAGGGAATACTGGAGAAGGTGGGGATGGGGAAAAACCAAATTCTCTGACATTTTTCATTTTAGGACTAGAAAGTTATACCATCTTCCTTTAACACACTAAGGAACTGGACCTCTGCAACCACCTACTAAAAACTGCTAAGTCCAGAAGTAAATTTAATATCTCTGAATTACTCTCATTGTCAGAGACAGGATAGAAACATACTTCCACATGAACAAAATGATAAATTTTCCCTACCTCCCTCTTCCTACAAAGCTTTTCAAATGATAAACTGCAGTAAGGCTCTTCATTTGGTCCCTCTGGTTCTCTTGACAGGTTGCTTAAGGGGCTCAGGCTCTGTTCTCTGCAGTATTGGTTGTCTGGATTTCCTTTTTTTCTGAGAAAAGTCCTCTTTCTTTGCTCTCTAGGTGAACCTGATTATTTTCCAGGTGTCTGGTGATCCTGGCCTTAGATGGGGACCAGAATTACAATCCAGGAAGCAGCCAACAAAACAGAATCTTAATTCAAATGAACTTGGGGATTAGTAAATGTCAAACTGGAGAAGAAAAACTGATGGGACACTGAAGTACTCTACCTTTTCTGGACTTCCTGTTTTTCCTCTGGAAGGAACTCATCACCGCAACAAAGAGAGTAAAAGAGAGAGAAGGATGGGATGGGAGGAAAGGAGAGAAAATATCAAGACAAAGCATCAAGTCTTATGAATTATCAATAATGCTCTGGATAGTAAGGAACCTGGGGAGAGGAGCTGTTACTTATACTTATAAAGATGCCCCAGTCCTTATTACACCCTTAGAGTAAGGCAAAGGTAAACATGGGGGTGAAAGTTATCTTTATGATTAACTTGTTATTAGCAAATATTTACTTGGAAAAATAACCCCATTTTGTAATCTATGTAGGACCTAACCAATCTTTATAGTTGCAGAATCTTTCTAAAGGGCCTGAGCCACTCAGATTAGATCCTACAAGTGAGAATTTAGGAATCACAGGTATTTGTTAAAGAATAACTCAGAAATTGATTCAGTTGGTTACTCCAAGGAAGTCTAGCTACTGAATTACTTAATTACTAGTTTATTTAAGATCCAACTTTATTCAGGAACAATATAGTATTTTTAAATTTCTAGATAACTCCCAAGATGAGAGTCAGTTGATAGTTGGTTCTTTTTACTGTAAAAATTATCTAATCCAGAAGCTGTAGAATTTTCTCTTGGAACCCCTATACAGCAGTACTAATACAGTAAATTAACACAGGAGAAAGCACACACATTCCCAACAAGGCTACATCCTTGTCAGCTCTTTTGGGGTGGGGCCGGGGGTGGAGGGGAAGGATTAATTAGTACCAGGTTTGGGGATCAGTGAGTGTCTGATCTAGCCCATGTTACAGAGCCCTGAGAAACCCAACAAGTACAATCTAAAAATCCTTCAGAACCAAATTTTACATAGTCCACACTTAGGTCCTTATAATGGCTCCTCTACTGCAAACAATTCCCTACCAGGTAAGCATGATCCATAGTCATCATAAAATAAAAAGTAACAAGAATTTTAAAGAGTAAAACCAAGGGCCTGGATGTTAACAAAGCTATCAAAGCAGCTTGCAATGTGGTTGTCAGGAACATCAGTATCAAAAAATTAACCCTTCATATAGATTAAAATAAGTAACAAATCTGTATACAAAATGTAACTTTGTAAAGGGAATTAAGATATGAGGCAAGAAATGAAAATGGTCCGCACCTGCAATGTACAATTCTCTTTTCGTTTGAGGAACTCCACAAACCTGGCCACTACTCCTGGTGTGCTGATGACTTCATCAATAGGAGGATTAGGTTCTGTCTCCCCATAAAAATAAAAGGAAAGAAGAAAAATAATCCTTTGATTTCAAGGCAAGGACTTTATAAAACTCAAACTTACTTCATAATATCCCTCCCTCCATCTTCAGCATCTCTTTCATATTGTAAATCCAAAACAGAAAAAAAAATGTAAAACTGAGTTCAGTCACTTTGAGACTAGGGTAGTTAAAAGATTTCATAATAAGGGAAGCCTTAATATGGAAATATGATGGGCAGAATTCTTAAAATTACTGCCTCTACTATTTTAGAAAACTTAGAAAGTATGGGGAAAAACATCAAAAGACAACCACTGTTATTATTTTGGTATACTTCCTTCTAACCCTTTTTCTGTGTATGGGTTTTAAGTCTTTTTTATTTAACATAAATTGTCGGAAAAAACTGGATTAGGAGATTCTGTGCTTGCAGGATCTAATTTTACTGCTGTAGTGATAAGTAGGAGTCAGCAGAAATTCACTAAGAATGACTTGCCAAATTAATCTCATTTTCATTTATGACAATAGAGTATCTTATAAATAAAGTCATTCAATAGAAACTTGTTGGGCAAATAGATTAGAAATGTCCTAAACGATTAGCATTGTAATTTCAGCAAGACATTTGACAAAGTTTTTGATGACATTCATGTAGCTACGCAAGAAAAATGGCGGCTGGATTACAGTACTACTAGGGACTCTTAGCTAAGTCAATGGCCTGTACTGGGAAGGGATGACTAATGGTTCAATGTTAATTTGCAGCAAGCTCTAATGACATGTTCTTTGCCTGGTTCAACATTTTTATCAACCATTCATATAAACACAACAAATAAATTTGATGATGACAATAAAAATGAAGTAGTTAACGTGCTAGATTACAGAAACAACATATAGAAAGAATAACAATAAGCCTAAAATGGCAATAAAACAACAGGGATAAAGCAAAATTCAGCTTTTAGATTTTTTTTAAAGCAATTTTTTAAAATCCACATGACTTCACAGACGAAACCTAAAAATAGTTCATAAAGAAAAGTACTAGGGAGTATAGATCGCTGAAAATGCAATGAAGCATTACTATGCCATGACTACCAAAATAAACCAAAATAAATGATGCTAGCCTGGAGTACATTATTGGAATGTATAGTTTCAGGACAGGGAAGGCAATCTCCCACCACACCTTAGAGTAATAAGAATGCATCTGGAGTACTGTATTCTAATTATCACATTTTAAGAGGAATGGCTGGCAAACTAGAATACATGCAGGAAAGCAGCAGTGTTGAAAGACCTTGGAAAACCACATTATCTGAGAAACCCATCTCAGCATGCTAAAAAGAGATAAGACATTTTTAGAAGGGTGGGGACGGTAATATGATAATGGCCTTCAGCTATTTTTAACAGGTGGTCATCCAAAAAGCAATTATTTTTTGCTCTGGCAGTAGGTTTTCTTTCCAGTTAACCTCAAGGGATATATTAATTTACCACTAATGACTCCAAACAACCATAACTTACTATGGGGGGGAGGGGGTGGTCAACTGTTTTAATGCTGATTTACTATCAACATTTTAATATGGCTCAGAGTTCCAGAGTTCTCACTTGCCCAGATAACAAGAAGTATTATATCCCATTCTACCCTAATTATACACACACACACACCAAAAAGGTAGTTATCCTGCCCACCAATAAATCCATACTTAAATTTCAGCGATAAACTGCTAACATTAGAATCAACAATCACTACTCTTTCAAGTGATATTTTAAGTTTTTCTTAAAAAAGAGTGGAATTTCTCAATTTGAATTAACATGAAATATTGCTACTGTTCTTATCACTTTAAGATCTTTTATAAGATACCTCAGAAATGAAAATAATGCTGCCTTCTGGTCCTGGTAAGATCACACAAATAAAAAAGGAAATTCAAAAATTAGCCATGGCTCATAATATACCTATGTCTGTATGTGTCCTTTTATTCTGTTGATAGAGATACTCCAAAGCAAGTTATCTGTAGTGTGAAAAACAGATTATGGGAAAGTAATACTTTGTAAATAAATGAAAAATATACTTAACATATTCAGAACTCACCTTTTGAAAGCAGTTTTCTGAATTTCTGTGTTGCTGAAAGCTGTTGCTCTGGGCTATTGGAAAATATCATTTCAATCATGTCAGAAGTAATAACACCACCCTGGAATCACAAACAAAATACAAATATAATAAAATTTTAACTTAAATTCAAAGGAAAATAAAGATAGTACAAATTGTGGCCAAGTTACTGAGTTAATTATATTTATCTACAAGAGTTACACAACAGTAGGATAATCTTTGCATATATAAATGTATGAGATGATTAATAATGTGATGAAGCCAAAAATCTTTGTCTATCATTAAAAAGCTCACAACCGTGAGAAAGTGATGTTAGTAGTAAACACTAAGACAAGGTGTTTATTCTTCTTCCTCTCCTGCTCATCACATGGCTGGCTGTTCCTTGTCATTCAGATTAAATGTTAAATTATAAAAGAAGCCTTTCCTGACCTTCAAATCTAAAGCAGCTACTCTATCTCTGCGATCACATCACTCTTATTTTAATCCTATGCCCAGCCCTTTTCAGTTATCAGTTATTCTTCTTAGTTATCTGTTTATTGCTTAGGTTCCCCCAGTATACTGTAACCTCCATGAAAGCAAAACACCCTGTCTATCTTACCACTACATCCCTGATGGGTGGCATACTTTAGACGCTCAACAAATATTTACTGAATGAGTATAGAGTAGTCTTATATAAATCACAGATTCTTGCCACTGTCAAATTCAACAGCTGACTCTTAAATTTATTTAAAATTTCTATTTTCTTGCCTTATTAAAACTTTCCAGTTTCCCACTAGTTTCTTGCTTTACTAGCACTTTCCCATTTCCCACTACAAGCCATCCTCAGCATTAGTGGTTAAACTTTCTTCTCAGGATCATTTGTCACAATGAAATAAAGTTCTTATCATTTCATGAAGGGTAACAGTCAAGAAGATAAACTGTGAAGAAAGCTGCACTGAGCTGTACATGCAAGATGGTTGGTAAGCAATACCTAACACTTAAGAATAACCCATAAGGGGCTTCCCTGGTGGCGCAGTGGTTGAGAGTCCGCCTGACGATGCAGGGGACACGAGTTCGTGCCCCGGTCCGGGAAGATCCCACATGCCGCAGAGCGGCTGGGCCCGTGAGCCATGGCCGCTGAGCCTGCGCGTCCGGAGCCTGTGCTCCGCAACGGGAGAGGCCACAACAGTGAGAGGCCCGCGTACCGCAAAAAAAAAAAAAAAAAAAAAAAAAAAAAAAGAATAACCCATAGGGAGAATGAAGCATTCTGCTCTTACAAGTCAGAAAAGTAACTACTTTGAAACTTATAAGTCTGATTCCTGAATAAGCAAAAGTACCTGTATGATTCTGCTATGATTATATTTCCACATATATCTTTGTTTTCTTCCCTCTCTTATCCCCTTATCATATAACATAAGATGTATTAACTTTACATTCATAGTATTTAAATATTGTTAACTTCATATCAGAGTATTTAAGTTACAGGATATCCAAGAGAGAAGTAAATATCACCCAAGGACTTTTCCCCTTCTGGGGAAAAGGTTAGTGCATTTTCAGCTGCATGCAGGAGAGCTGTATCATGTTACAAGGAGGCATGACCTTGTCATTGTCTTTATCTGAGACTCAGTATGGTTTAAGGAGTTGGGTATGGATGCCACAATGACAAGGAATACACTGGGACAGTTAATTTTATGTGTCAACTTGGTTAGGTTATGGTACCCAGTTGTTTGGACAAACACCAATCTAGATGTTACTGTGAAAGTACTTTTTAGGTGTAATTAACATTTAAATCAGTACACCCGAGTAAAGCACATTATCCTCCAAAGTATGGGTAGGCCTCATTCAATCAGTTGAAGAGCAAAGACTGAAGTTTCTTGAAGAAGGAAATCAACCTCAAAACTACAATATCGGGACTTCCCTGGTGGTCCAATGGCTAAGAATCCGCCTTCCAATGCAGGGAACGCAGATTCAATCCCTGGTCGGGGAACTAAGATCCCAAATGCTGTGGGGCAACTAAGCCTGCATGCCACAACGAGAGAAGCCCGCACACTACAGCGAAGAAGAACCTGCGTGCCACAACAAAGACCCAGCGTGGCAAAAAAAAAACAAAAAACCTATAATATCAACTCTTACCTGAATTTCCAACCTACTGGCTTACCCTACAGATTTCAGACTTAACAGCTCCAACAATTGCATGAGCCAATTCCTTAAAATCAAACAATTGGTGGACCAATCTATCTCTCTCTTCCTCTCCCCCCACCCCCAAATTGGTTCTGTTTCCTCTGTAGAACCCTGAGTAATACAGTCCACAAAATACTTCATAATCATTTAACGTCCACTAAAAAAAAAGAGAGAGAGAGAGAGAACTCTTCAACTTCCTGAAGAGCCTAGAACAGTTCACAAAATAATAGTGTTGGCAATAACGTCTACATAGATTCCAAAGCAATTTAAACTGCTCTAATTCCAAAAGAAAGCTCGTCCATAAAAACTGGATATCTATGAAGTAAAAAAAGAGAAAAAAATCTATAAAATACTGTGAATATGCTACTATTTGCCAAAAAAAAGAGAGGGGTTTTTCTCAAAAGGAATAATAAGAATCTACTAACAGTGGTTGCCAGTGGGGAAAGAACTGGGTGACTAAGGCAGCAGAAAAAGATTTTTCTTTTTTTGAAAACCATGTATATATATGATCTATTAAAACATATACAATTGATCAAAATAAACTGGAAATCTAGACAGGTGTGATCCATATAAATAAAGCATAATTTTTATCTGTTTATGCAACCTCAAGAAAGTTACAAAATGGGTTACAATAGAAAATTCCAATAGTTGTGATGTGGAATCAGTTTTTAAAATCATATGAATATGCCCAATTTTGTACTTGGAATGAGTAACAAATTGGGATTTCCTTTAAAGTATTGCTTATTATCAACTTTTAAGGAATAATTTTATAATTATCCTTTTAAGTTTTAATAGCTGAATTGATCTCAAAATTAGTTAATTCTGTTTAACTGCATGTTATTCAAAATATAATAAACATTTTATGAACCACGAGTTTACAGATATAGTTTCCTTTTAAAACTGAAATGCCAAGTACTTTTTGTAGCCATCTAACCTTTTTTTTTGTGTGGCTGCACCACACAACTTGCAGGCTCTCAGTTCCCCAACCAGGGATTGAACATTGGCCACTGCAGTGAAAGCCCAGAATCCTCATCACTAGGCCACCAGGGAACTCCCCTAACCTTTTTATTTTAAACTCCAAAAAAGATCTAACCTCATATCTTCATCAGAAAAAGAGTAAAAAGAGGTTCTTTCATTATCCCACTTACTGGTGCCATCTCCATGTTATTAATCTGAGCCTCATGGAAGCCTCCATCTGACATAACTTCTTCTTCTGTTTCTTCTTCTGCTGTAGCAACATTTCTTCGCTTGAATAACTGAAAAATAAAAGTCTGTTACTAAAATAATTCTAACACAAGGTAGTTCAACATCCAAACACTAGGCACCCCACTTTTAAAAAGGCAATAAGGATGGAGCTTTTTGAAAATCATTTTTAAAATTCTAACGTTTGTGCCACCTTCAACCTTTCCTGATGAGGAACTATTTCACAATTCTCCAGTCTTATAATCTAATGCAATTAAGTATCACAACATACTATCACCAACCCTTGATGAGGTAAAACTTAACAAGAGAGGCCTGACACTACATGACATATAAAAAACACACATAAGGTTGAAAAAGGAGCTGAGGCATGCTTGGTCATTTCCCTCTTCACTATTGAAGTAGGTGATAGGATAGTCTTACCAATACATCAGGGGAAATAGGATAAAAATGTTGTTAGAATGACTTAATACCTCCCTCATAACCCTAAAGGACAGTGGATCAAGGCTTCCTGACCTTCCCAACCTGTCCACAACCAATGATGACAAATGACCTCTGCTTGAACACTACTTTTAAAGCACCCGTTAATTTGTGCAGGCAAAGGAGAATAGTTCTCGCTAATGGCAACTCACTAAGATGCCTTCCGTTACATCCTAGGCAGTACACTTATTCATTAAGCCATGACAGAGTAATAATAACTTATCCTCTCACCCTATATGACTAAAAAAAGCAGACCAAATCCCTAAAATCATAGGTTTCAGACATCAGACAACAGAGGCAGTGATCCTTCAGAAGAAAAGAAACAAGGTTAGTCCTACAATTGCCTGGATGGAGTTTCCAGCCTGCAGCACAGGTAGGGTGAACCTAAACAGGGTCTAGAGGCCCCCTCAAGTGAGGAGACAGCATTCAGAACTGATGAGGCCAAGACACCTAGAATCTACAAGGCAGAGTACTGAAGACAAGCGATCAACACAGAACTCCAAAAATCTGTGAAAGGTTCCCCTTAAGTCTTTACTGGCTTAGTACTTACAAGCGCAGGTGTGTGATGAAAAGGTCCAAAGCTGGAAAAGAAACTGCCTTCAAGGAGCATGCAGAACAATTTTGAAGGTCACACAGGTCAAGCAATCATTCATGTTTCACCTAGCTGTTAATTGAAAAGACCTCCAAATATATGGGGCACTAAGGAGAATACTCGGAAGGGTATTGACTCAGTAGTGAGATAAATTAGTCCCAGATTAAAGACTGTTCTGGTCCAGCCCAATGAAACATAAAAGCAAACTGGTTTCAAGTAACTTAACTACATCCAATGATAAATTCAGAATTACACATATTAAAAGAATACAAAAAACTCCGACAAAGGAGGTAAAATTTACAATGCTCGGCATTCAATCAATAACTAATAAGCATGCAAAAGACGTAAGAAAAGACCACCCACGAGGAAAAGAAAAAGCAATCATATCAATCAACATCACCTATAAATGGAAAAGATGGAAGAACTGGACAAGGAATTAAAATAGCTGTTATAAATATATTCCATGTATTCAAAAGTAGAAGAAAGTATAACCATGAGAAGGAGATAGGAATACATGAAAAAAAAAAAGGCAAATCAAACACCTAGATATAAAAAGTACAATTTTTCAAATGAAAAGTATGCTGGAGGTGATTATGGTCAGATTAGATATTGTAGAAGAAAAGATTAGTGAATTTAAGGACATCACAAAATAAAAGGGATGGAAAAAAGGCTGAGAAAATATGTACAAAACATAAGTCAGCTGTGGGACATCAAGTGGCCTACTACACACATGCATTGGAGCCCCAAGGATGGGGGTAGGGAAATGTATTTGGAAAATTAATGGTCAAAACTTTCCCAAATCTGTGAAAAATACAAACCACAAATCCAAAATCTCAAAGAACTCCAGGAAGAAATATGAAGAAAACATAATAGGACATTATATCAATGTTTAAAATCAGGAATAAAAAGATAAAATAAAAGATAAAGCAGCCAAAGGAAAAAAGACATCTTACATGCATGCAGGGAAACCAAAGGTAAGACTGACAGCACACTTGCTGCTAGAAACAATGCAAACCAGAGAGTGTGGATCAAACACAGTTAAAGTATCACAAGCGACCGCTGGGATAGCCACTACAGAAGTTCCTCAAAAAACGAAAAAAGAATGAAATTCTGCCATTTGCAACAACGTGGATGGACCTAGAGAGTACTATGCTTAGTGAAATAAGTCAGACAGAAAAAGACAACAACAGATACTCTGTGTTATCACTTACATGTGAAATCTAAAACATAAAACAAACAATTGTAGATAACAAAGGAGAAACAGACTCACAGATATAGAGAACAAACTAGTGTTTATCAATAGGCAGATGGAAGGGGAGAGGGATGAGATAGGGGTATGGGATTAAGAGACACAAACTATCAATAGTATGTATAAAATAAATAAGCAACAAGGATATATTGTACAGTACAGGGAAACATAGCCATCATTTTATAGTAACTTTAAATGGAGTATAATCTATAAAAATACTGAATCACTATCTTGTACACCTGAAACTAATATAATACTGTAAATCAACCATAGTACTATTATAAAAAAAAGAAATCCAAAAAAAAAGAGCAGGGGCTTCCCTGGTGGCGCAGTGGTTGAGAGTCCGCCTGCCGATGCAGGGGACACGGGTTTGTGCCCCGGTCCGGGAAGATCCCACACGCCACAGAGTGGCTGGGCCCGTGAGCCACGGCCACTGAGCCTGTGCATCCGGAGCCTGTGCTACGCAACGGGAGAGGCCACAACAGTGAGAGGCCTGCGTACCACAAAAAAAAGAAAGCGGGGGAGAGAAACTGTTAAAAATGGAGGTAAAATACTTTTTTCAGCAATGCAAAAGAATTCATCACTAACAGACCAGCTCTGTGAGGAAATGTTAAAGGATGTTCTTCAGACATAAGGAAAATGATACCAGATGAAATACAGATCTAAAAAAAGAATGACAAACACCCAGGAATTCCCTGGCAATGCAGCGGTTGCGACTCTGTGTTTTCACTGCTGAGGGCATGGGTTGAATCCCTGGTCGGGGAACTAAGATCCCAAAAGCCGCAAGGCACAGCCTAAAAAATAAAGTTTAAAAGAAAGAAAAAAAGAAAAGGAATGACAAACACCAGAAATCGTTAAAAGGTAGTGAAATTGGACTTCCCTGGTGGCACAGTGATTAAGAATCCACCCGTCAACGCAGGGGACACAGGTTCGAGCCCTGGTCCGGGAAGATCCCACATGCTGTAGAGCAACTAAGCCCATGCGCCACAACTACTGAGCCTGCACCCTAGAGCCCACGAGCCACAACTACTGAGCCTGCATGCCACAACTACTGAAGTCTGTGCGCCTAGAGCCTGTGCTCCTCAACAAGAGAAGCCACTGCAGTGAGAAGCCCACACATGGCAATGAAGAGCAGTCCCCGCTCACCGCAACTAGAGAAAGCCCGCGTGCAGCAACAAAGACCCAATGCTGCCAAAAATAAATAAATTCTATAAAACATTCAAAATAAAGATTAAAAAAGAAGAAGCCGGACAAACAAGAATGCACATTGTATAATTTCATTTATGCAAACTAATGAGTGGTGACAGAAACAGATCAGAAGTGGCTTGGAGATAGGATGAGACGGGTAGAGAAAAGGTACCATAAAGGTGTACCAGAAAAGTCTGGGGAGATAAACATATTCACTATCTTAATTATGGTGATAGTTTCACAGATATATACACATGTTCAAACTCATCAAATTGTGCACTTTATTGTATGTCAACTACATTGACATATATCAATGCCATATTGACACTGTCAATAACGTATGACATATTGTATACCATAAAGATTTTTTTTTAGTTAGAAAAGAGTAATAACTAAAGTAAATTTAAATACTTCTATTATGTTAAACACTATGAGTTTCTAATAATTTTTAAAATTATTTATTTATTTTTAGGGGCGCCAAGGGCATGTCACGCGGGATCTTAGTTCCCTGACCAGGGATTGAACCCATGTCCCCTACAGTGGAAGCGTGGCGTCTTAATCACTGGACCACCAGGGAAGTCCCCTGCTAATGTCTTAATACACATTCACCCTTTATTGCTCCCCTTGGAGGATGCTAAGGAACCAACTCATAATTTTGAAAACAAAGGAAGAGAATCAAGTATTTCTCTTTCCTATATGATTAGTAATTCAGGAAAACAAAAAACTTGTTGAGGAAAAGCTCCTCTTTAGAGTGACCTGCTAGTTAATAAAAGCAGAAGGAATGATAAAATGATCACTGCAACTCCTGGTAAAGTAATGGATCTAGGCAATGACCATCAAAGGTTACTAAGCTTGAGGTGAAAAACTGAGGGGTGTTGACTAGAGGCTTGATATTAAGGAACTGTTAACTTTTTCGGGTATGATAATACAGGCATGACTTGTAGATATCGCAGGTTGAGTTCCAGACCACCACAATGAAGTGAGTACATGAATTTTTTGGTTTCCCAGTGCATGTAAAAGTTACGTTTACACTATACTGCAGTATATTATAGGAAGTGCCCAAAAACATTATGCCTAAAAAATACAATGTATATCTTAATTTAAAAATACTTTAGGGGCTTCCCTGGTGGCGCAGTGGTTGAGAGTCCGCCTGCCGATGCAGGGGACGCGGGTTCGTGCCCCGGTCTGGGAGGATCCCACATGCCGCGGAGCGGCTGGGCCCGTGAGCCGTGGCCGCTGGGCCTGCGCGTCCGGAGCCTGTGCTCCGCAATGGGAGAGGCCACAACAGTGAGAAGCCCGCATACTGCAAAAAAAAAAAAAAAAAAAAAAATACTTTATTGCTGGGGCTTCCCTGGCGGTCCAGTGGTTAAGACTCTGTGCTTCCAATGCATGGGGCACGGGTTCGGTCCCTGGTCAGGGGAACTAAAAGATCCTGCATGCTGCGCAGTGCGGCCGAAACAAAACAAAACAAAATTTTATTGCTAAAAAACATTAACCATCACTTGAGCCTTCAGCGAGTCATAATCTTTTTCCAATATCAAAAAAAAGCAACATCACTGATTACAGATCACCATAACAAATACAATTATAATGAAAAACTTTGAAACGTGAAAACTACCAAAATGTGACATAGAGGAACGAACTGAGCGACTGCTATTAGAAAAATGATGCCAACACACTTGATGCAGGGCTGCCACAAACTTTCAATTTATTAAACACATACACACACACAGTATCTGTGAAGCATGATAAAGCAAAGTGCAATAAAACTACTACTCTGGTAAGCCTTTATCTTTCAGAGATACATACTGAAGTATTTATAAATGAAATAATTTGATGTCTGGGATTTACTTCAAAGTAATTCAGGGCATTATTTAACTTCTGTCTAAAGCAGCGGTCCCCAACCTTTTCGGCACCAGGGACCGAAGACAATTTTTCCACGGACTGGGGCAGGGGGGACAATGGTTCAGGTGGTAATGCAAGCAACGGGGAGCAGTAGGGAGTGACAGATGAAGCTTCGCTCGCTCGCTCGCTCACTCGCCCACCGCTTACCTCCTGTGCGGCCTGGTTCCTAACAGGCCACGGACCGGTATCGGTCTGCAGCCCAGGGGTTGGGGACCCCTGGTCTAAAGGACACCCTCCAACATTGCTTGTAGTACAGATCTGGTGGTGATGAATTTTTTCAGTTTTTGTATGCCTGAACACAGCTTTGTTTCACCATAGTTTTTGAAAAATATTTTTGCCAGCTACAGAATTTAAAGTTGACAGTTTCTTTCTTTGAGTAATTTAAAGATGTTTTTCTGCTGTCTTCTGGCTTGCATTATACACTATTAATGAGAAATGTGATGTCAACTTTATCTTTGTTCTTCTTTATATAACACGATTGTTTTCTCTGGATGTTCTTAAGACTTTCTCTTTATGACTGGTTATAAGTGGTTTGGCTATACCATGCCATAGTGTAGTTTTCTTCATGTCTTTCGTGGCTGGAATTCACTGAGTTTCTTGGATCAGTGGGTTTATAGTTTTCAATAATTATGAAAGTTTTTAGCCATTATTTCTTCAAACATTTTTTTCTCTTCCACCCTCTCCCCTCTGCTTCAGGGACCCAAACCATGTATTAGGTTTCTTATAAGTTGTCCCATCACTCACTGATGTCTGCTCTTCCGTGTGTGCGTGCGCATGTGCATGCGTGCACACGCGTGTATTCTTCTCTCTTTTTCATTTTGGATAGTTTCTAGTCTTAACCCTTGAAGTTCATTAATGTTCTCTTCTGCAATTTCCAATCTACCACTGGTCCTATCTGTGTATTTTTGTTCTGACATCGTAGTTTTTCTCTAGAAGTTCAATTTGAGTCATTTTTCTACCTTCTATGCCTCTACTTAACATTTTGAACATAGTACAATTACTTGACTGTTCTCCTGATTAATGGTCATGTTCTCCTACTTCTTTGTACACCTGGTAATCTTTGTTTGGATGCCAGACACTGTCAATTTGACTTAGTTGGGTACTGGATATTTTTGTATTCCTATAAATTTTCTTGGGCATTGTTCTGATATGTAGCTAAGTAATATGGAAACAGTTTGATCTTCTTGGATCTTGCTTTTATGATTTACTAGGTAGGTCTGAAGCAGTACTAAGTCTATGGCTAATTAATCTCCACTACTGAGGCAAGACTCTCTTGAATACCTAATGCCCCAAGTATTATTCCAGTCTGGCTAGGGGAACAGGCACTATTCTTAGCCCTATATAAGTGCCAGGCACTGTTCCCTCTAATCCATTTGGGTATTTCTCCAGCCTTGGGTAGTTTCCTCAAACATATGTGATCAATACATGCTGAATATTCAAGGAAATCCTTTGAAGATCTCCAGTTCTCTATGTATAAAGGTCTGTCCTTCCTGGTATTCCATCCTATGAACTCCATTTGTTTTGGTGTCCCAGGACTCAGCTCTGTCTCAACTCAGGCAATCTATGGGCTCTGCCTTAGTTTCCCCTCCCTGTGTTGAAACTTGGAAACTCTCAGGCAGCAAGCTGAGGCAAGTTGTAGAGCTCACCTCATTTGTTTCCCATCTCTAGAGATTACTGTCATCGAATGCTTGATGTCTGGTTTTTTGTTTTGTTTTGTTTTTAATTGAAGTATAGCTGATTCACAATATTGTATTATTTTCAGGTATATAGCGAAGTGATTTAAAGATAGATCATTTTTCATTATAGGTTATTACAAGATACTGAATGTTGTTCCTTGTGTTATACAGTAAATTCTTGTTGCTTATCTATTTTATGTATAGTAGTTTGTGAACCCAATACTTCTAATTTATCCCTCCCCTACCTCCCTTTCCCCTTTGGTGACCGTAAGTTTGTTTTCTATGTCTGAGTCGATTTCTCTTTTGTATATAGATTCATTTGGATTATATTTGAGATTTCACATAAGTAATATCATATATTTGTCTTTTTTTTCTGTCTGATTTACTCCACTTAACTATGATTTTCTACAGGTCCATCCATGTTCCTGCAAATGGCAATATTTCATTCTTTTTATGGCTGAGTAATATTCCATTGTGAGTGTGTGTGTGTGTGTGTGTGTGTGTGCATGCGTATGTGGCCATGTGTATGTCTTCTTCAGAGAAATGTATATTTAAGTTCTGCCCATTTTTTGATTGGGTTTTTTTTTTGGGTTTTTTTTTTTTGATGTTGAGCTGTATGAGCTGTTTGTATATTTTGGAAATTAAGCCCTTGTTGGTCACATTGCTTGCAAATATTTTCTCCCATTATGTAGGCTGTCTTTTTTTGTTGTTTATGGTTTCCTTTGCCATGCAAAAGCTTATAAGTTTGATTAGGTCCCATTTATTTCTGCTTTTCTTTCTTTTGCTTTGGGAGACTGACCTAAGAAAACATTGGTATGATTTATATCAGAGAATGTTTTGTCTATGTTCTCTTCTAGGAGTTTTATGGTATCATGTCTTATATGTAAGTCTTTAAGCCATTGTGAGTTTATTTTTGTATATGGTGTGAGGGACTGTTCTAACTTCACTGATTTATCAATACATGAGGCTGTCCAGCTTTCCCAACACCACTTGTTGAACAGAATTTCTTTTCTCCATTGTATATTCTTGCCTCCTTTGTCGAAGATTAATTTACCATAGGTGTGTTGGTTTACTTCTGGGCTCTCTATTCTCTATTTATCCATGCCCATTTTTGTGCCAATACCACACTGCTTTGATTAGCTTTGTAGTACTGTGTAAAGTCTGGGAGGGTTATGCCTCCAGCTTTGTTTTTTTTCCTCAGGATTGCTTTGGCAATTCTGGGTCTTTTATGGTTCCATATAAATTTAAAATTTCTAGTTCTGTGAAAAATGTCATGGGTAATTTGATACTGATCTCATTAAATCTGTAGATTGCTTTGGGTAGTATGGCCATTTTAACTATACTAATTCTTCCAATCCAAGAGCATGGGATATCTTTCCATTTCATTGAATCGTCTTCAATTATCCTTCGTCAATGTTTTATAGTTCTCAAGGTATACGTCTTTCACCTCCTTGGTCAGGTTTATTCCTAGGTTTTTTTTTTTTTTGGACACTATTTTAAAAGAGATTGTTTTTTCACTCTCTCTTTCTGATATTGCGTTGTTAGTGCAATGAAATGCCAACAGATTTCTGTATATTAATCCTGTATTCTGCTACCTTGCTGAATTCATTTATTAGTTCTAAAAGTTTTTGTGTGGAGTTTTTAGGGTTTTCTATATAGAGTATATCATATATCATCTGCATATAATGACAGCTTTACCTCTTCCCATCCAATCTGGATACCTTTTATTTCTTTTTCTTGTCTGACTGATGTGGCTAGGACTATATATAAATACATAAATACTTATTTGCTCTATTTATATATAACAATATATAGTTTCAGAATAAATATCAATCCTATATGATTACAAAAAGCAGTTAAAGATTTGTTTATACTTTTTTGTCCTCACGATATATCCCAATATAGATAATTAATCATATTGCCATATTTTAAAGTTTATTAAATAACTCCTTTCTATGTAGTTTAACCACAACAAGCATGATACACAGTAAGCGTCCTTTAATTACTTTTATTTTTAAGGATAGCCTCCCTCATGTTGATTTAGTTTTGTTTTACAATTACTTAAAACATTTACATGACTCAAAAATCAAACCTAATCACTAAAATTACATCTACTGGTAATGGCAAAATTTACATTCACAGGCAGGGTCCTTAATATGGTATGATGGAATTTAAAATCAAAAACACAATACTATTTACATCACAAGGATGACAAGAAAAGAAGTTAAGAAATCACCTAAGACTACAGCTATGCAACAAGCCCACAGGATAAACAATACCGACTGGAGCAAAAGGACAACAAATATAAGATGAAGGTCTCTAGAGTAAAGAAATAGAACTGAAATTATCTGTGAGTTTAACCAAGTAGAAAATCAGACAAAAATAATTTAAAAGAACTGTAGGACAGAGAAGACAGCCAGGAATTAGAAGAAAGCCAAGCAGTTAAAAAATGAGACAATTAACCCCAGGAAAAAACAAAGTATTAAGAAAGGAAATGTAGGGCTTCCCTGGTGGCGCAGTGGTTGAGTCCGCCTGCCGATGCAGGGGACACGGGTTCGTGCCCCAGTCCGGGAAGATCCCACATGCCACGGAGCAGCTGGGCCCATGAGCCATGGCTGCTGAGCCTGCGCGTCCGGAGCCTGTGCTCCGCAACAGGAGAGGCCACAGCAGTGAGAGGCCCGTGTACCACAAAAAAAAAAAAAGAAAGGAAATGTAACCACAGTATACTATTCAGCTCAGCAGTGAATTCTTACATATTGTAATATAACTCTACACTAGGAAGATACACAGGTGAGGGAAAGAGTGGTTTAAGAGCTTAAATCCTCACCTACTATAACAGAACATCAATAGATAATACTTTAAATTGATAAAGACATATAGTAACATACACATATTACTCAGAAATGTAGCAGTATAAACCACGTTGAATAGCTGAGAGGTTGAAAGTGGTTTACTTGGGAATGAGACCAAGAACACTGCTGGTTTGGTTTCAAGTATTTTAGGACTATTTAATTTTTTCAACTATGTACATGTATTATTCAGAGAAAAGTAGGTTGGTTTGTTTTCATCTGCTTCTTTGACCAGTTTAATTAAGCAATAATTGACATACATCACTATATAAGTTCAAGGTATACAGCATGATGGTGTGATTTACGTTTATTATGAAGTGACTACCACAACAGGTTCAGCTAACATCCATCTTCTCATATAGATACAATAGAAAGAAAGAAAAAAATTATTCATCTTTCCTATATATCATACACCAGTGTTAGCTACAGTCATGTTGTACATTCCTCCCTCATACTTATTTATCTTATAACTGGAAGTTTGTACCTTTGGACCACCTTCCTCCAATTCTCCCTCCCCCAATCATCCACCTCTGATAACAAGTCTGATCTCTTTTTCTATGAGTTTGGGTATTACTGTTTTTTGTTTTTAGATTCCACATATAAGCATGTGTCTTTCCCTGTCTGGCTTATCTCACTCCACATAATGCCTTCAAAGTCCATCCTTTGTGGTCTCAAAAAAATAGATTTTAAAAAAGACAAAAACGGCCAAAATAATCATGATTTGTATACCATGTACAGACTACATGTTGACTGAAATTGTAAACAAGTTATTCAGTGGGAAATGTTGGCTGTCCACAAGTTTTATCAACTTGCTTACTTCATAAAATATTTCTTGTAACTAAAAACATCAATCAAGCCTCCATTCTTTATCACTATGGTTTTTACAAACTTCTTAGCATCATTATGCTACCTACACACATTGAGTTAGCAAGTCTGCTTAATTCAAAATATTTTAATAATAAATGCAAATTTCATCTTTTTATACATAAAAAATTATTAAACTGGCTCAATCAGAATGACATCAGCTAGTAAAATTTTTGCCAAAAAATAAATTTTAGTTTGGTCTGCTGGTGTCAAATAAATAAAGGTCAACTATACAGTGCTGCCTAAATAACAAATATTAAGTGCTAGTCTGCTGAAAGGAAAGCTCTAAAAGATGCAGTTATCTTTTGTGTACTTGGCAGCATCAATTCCTGTACTACCCTCGAATCTAGCTGCACAGCTGGCCTAAGCCTGTGACTTTTCCAGATAGATGACTAAGCAACTGCGGAAAGATAAACAGTACCTAAATGAATCTGTATATTACTGATGTTTACTATTTTACAAATTAGGTGTGAAACAAGTACTGCTGTGATATTAAGAAGGCTGATTTGCTTTACAGTTCTCCTTACATAACATGGCACATATGAAACAACAAAATTAAGATTTTAAATAGAGCAATATTCCAGAAACTTATCACAGAAACCTATTAAAGCCCTAGCAGTTTCAGACACATACAATGAAGATGACAGTATTTCAACTACAAATGTTTTTAGTCAGGTAAGTGGGGCCATACTTGCGACCTGACAGAGCATCTGCCTTCAGGCAACTGAATATGAAAAACTTACTTTTTGTTTATATAAATTTTACAATGAAGTCTAATAACATGAATTCCCTGTCACCAAGAAGAAACAGTATAAAATAAACACTGTTAATGGCAGACTGTCATTACTACATCTTCAAATGCCTTTATGCCAAATATAATGTATAAGCTAGTGGTTATATTCAGACCTATACTTGTGCTTGTGTGCGTACATACATGTATTCACATTTACGTGTAAATATAAAATAATTCTGTTGTGATACCTGAAATTTACCCCCAAAATAGAAGCTAAATAAAAGCTCATGCAAAGAAAAGGTTCCACTTCGAATAAGACACAGAGATGAATAAAGATGCAACAAGAAACCAAGAGAAACTCATCCTTTTATGAATAAGTGATTGCTTTCAAAGACAGTAAAGCAGAATGTTAAGAACTCATAACTTAATTTGCTGCATTTAATATAAACTCTATTACAATATTACAAACTCATTGCCCTCCCGCCAATAGTAATAATGATCAAGTGATTCAAACATCTACAGCCCAAACAAATAAAACACTGAGGTTGTAATGCACTCCTGGACTTCAAATAATTGGATTATCTAGTGCAGTGTTACCCAAAAGAACAGTGTATGTTGAATAACTCACTATAACTGTAAACTATTTATAACAAATTGCCTTATTTCTCAGGTATGAAGGATTCTGACTCATTCACTTGCCTTTTATGGAGCTTTCATAGTGTGGGGGTCAAATGGTCCTTCCAAGCTCAAGCCTTAGCAAAAAAAGTCACCTAAGTGTTCTGCCTTTAAATTTTCTTGCCAAAAGGGATGGACCATTTGTCCTAAGCGTTTTAAGAGAAAGGTAAAGAGAAGTTGAGTCTCAGATTCTCCTGTAGACATTCTCAGGTTAAAAATGATCAAAAATCCTTGTCCTAAATGTCCTTATGAATAATACAGAATTCAGGGGTGAAAAGACTTACTCCTTGAAATTTTGTTTAAAATACTACCTAATAAAGAAACATAAAGATAGAAAGACACAAAGCAAGTACAGCAAACTGTTGATAATTACTGAACCCAAAGGGTGGGTTTATGAGGTTCATTATCCATTCTTTATTTTTGTACATGTTTATAAACTTTCAGATTAAAATTCAGAATGAAAAGCAATGTTCTGTTGGTCACTTGAGAATTCATTAATAAACACACAAAATCCTAAAGAAGTTGGAGCTCTAGAAAAATAAAACAAATAGGCCAAAATTTTTTTTTTTTTTTTTTTTTTGCGGTACGCGGGCCTCTCACTGTTGTGGCCTCTCCCGTTGCGGAGCACAGGCTCCAGACGCGCAGGCTCAGAGGCCATGGCTCACGGGCCCAGCCGCTCCGCGGCATGTGGGATCTTCCCAGACCGGGGCACGAACCCGTGTCCCCTGCGTAGGCAGGCGGACTCTCAACCACTGTGCCACCAGGGAAGCCCCAAAATATTAAATAGTAGTTGGGAACATGAGAACCTGAGAGATTTCTTCATTCTTGTATTCTGCTTTTCATTACCTCCACTCCCCTACCATGTTGATTTTATAGTTGGGAGGGGGATATACACCACACAAACATATATATTAAACATTGTTAAAATTAAAATACAGGACAGTGCTGTCAGGATTAAAAAGAAACATTAAGTTCTTTAAGAGAAATTAATTAAGGGTAAAGGACTTACCTGCTCTTCTCTTTTCTGCTTACGTAACTGCAGTCCTTCTTCCTCTCTCCTTCTGCGCATCTCATCAGGATTCAGGGACTTATTTTTGTAACTTTTCAGGCGAAAGTTCTCTCTTCCTGGGGTAGTCATGACTTCTACAAAAATAAGAGGGAGGGAGGGAACAGATGAGCTCAGCTGACTATAAAGAGCTCTGTTACTTCAATAGCTCAATCTTTTAAACATATACGTGCTCAGACCCACCCCACAGGAATGTCAAATGGTTACTTTAACAGCTTTATTAAAGTGTACAATTCAGTGTCTTTTAGTATATTCACAATTATGTGCAAATCAACACCACTGTAAATTTTTAAACATTTTCACCACCTCAAAAAGCTATCACTCCTATTCGGGATATTTCATGTGAATAGAATACGTGTGATCTTCTGTGCCTGGCTTCTTCAACTAAGCACAGTATTTTCAAAGTTCATCCATGTTGCAGCATATATTAGTACTTTATTCCTTTTTTTGGCTGAATAATATCATCCCATTGTATGGAGATACTCCATTATATTTATCCACTCATCAAATGATGGACATTTGGGTTCTTTCCACTTTTGGGCTATTATGACTAGTGCTTCCATGAACACTTGTCGACAAGTTTTTATGCAGACTTATGTTTTCATTTCTCTTGGATATATGCCTATACACTCTGTTTAATCATTTCAGGAGCTGCCAGACTATTTTTCCAAAGTGGCTGCACCATGTTACATTCCTATCAGCAGTATACAAGTGTTGCCAATTTTTCCATATCCTCACCAACACCTGCCATCACAACTTTTTTTAAACTGAAATACAGCTGATTTACAATATTGTATTAGTTTCAGGTGTAGAGCAAAGTATCACAACCTTTTGATTCTAGTCATTCTAGTGGGATAGATGTCTTTTAACATATTTACCAACTACATATCCTCCATAAAAAATGTTTATTCAGATTCTTTGCCCATTTTAAAATTGTGTTGTCTTTTTACCATTGAGCTGTTAAGAGTTCTTTAGATAGAAGTCCCTGTCAGATACATGATTTGTTAATATTTTCTTCCATTTTATAGGTTGTCTTTTCACTTTCTTGATGGTCAAATCTACTGTTAAAACCCTCTCATGAATTTTGAAGCACCAAAAGTTTTTAATTTTGATGGAATCCAAATTAATCAATTTCTTTTTCTGTTGCTCAATGCTTTTAGTGCCATACTTAGGGATTCTTAACCCTCAGTTTCCTTCTAAGAGTTCAAGAGTTTTATCTCTTACATCTAGGTTTGTCATCCATTTGGGTTAATTTTTCTATGTGGTTTGAGGTAAATGTCCAACTTCATTATTTTGCATGTGGCTACCAGTTGTTCCAGCACTACTGAAAAAACTATTCTTTATTGTACAGTCTTGACACTCTTGTTGAAAATCAGTCAATCACATATTTATAGTTTTATTTCTCAACTTTCGATTCTATTCCCTTGATCCATAAATGTATCCTTGTGCCAAATTCCACACAATCGTATCTTTTTTGTAGTAAGTTTTAAAATCAGGAAGTATGAGTCCTATTTTATTCTTTTTCAAGATTGTTTTGACTCACCTTGATACACTGCTATTCCATGTGAATTTTAGAATCAGTTTGTCAATTCCTACAAAGAAGTCAGCTGGGATTCCAATATGAACTGCACTGAATCTGTAGATCAATTTGGGGAGTACTGCCACCTTAAATGTTAACTCTTCCAACCCATGAATGCAATTTTTTTTTTACTTAGATCTTTAATTTCTTTTGACAATGTTTTGTAGTTTGCAGAGTGTTCTACAATTCTTTTGTTAAATTTACTCCTAAGTTTTTTGTTGTTGTTTTTTTTTTTTGCGGTATGCAGGCTCACTGTTGTGGCCTCTCCCGTTGTGGAGCACAGGCTCCAGATGCACAGGCTCAGCGGCCACGGCTCACGGGCCCAGGCATGTGGGATCTTTCCGGACCGGGGCACGAACCCATGTCCCCTGCATCGGCAGGCGGGCTCTCAACCACTGCGCCACCAGAGAAGCCCGTAAGTATTTTTTAATGCTATTGTAAATGGAATTATTTTCTTAATTTCACTTTTGGATTGTTCATGACAAATACATATAAATACAATCGATTTTTATACATTGATTTTTGTATCCTGCAACCTTGCTGAACTGAACTTGTTTATTTTTTTTTTTTTTTTTTTTTTTTTTTTTTTTTTTTTTTTTTTTTTTTTTAAACATCTTTATTGGGGTATAATTGCTTTACAATGGTGTGTTAGTTTCTGCTTTACAACAAAGTGAATCAGCTATACATATACATATGTTCCCATATGTCTTCCCTCTTGCGTCTCCCTCCCTCCCACTCTCCCCATCCCACCCTTCCAGGCTGTCACAAAGCACAGAGCTAATATCCCTGTGCCTTGCGGCTGCTTCCCCCCAGCTATCTACCTTACTACGTTTGTTAGTGTGTATATGTCCATGACTCTCTCTCGCCCTGTCAAAACTCACCCTTCCCCCTCCCCATATCCTTAAGTCCGTTCTCCAGTAGGTCTGCGTCTTTATTCCTATCTTACCCCTAGGTTCTTCATGACATTTTTTTCCCTTAAATTCCATATATATGTGTTAGCATACGGTATTTGTCTTTTTCTTTCTGACTTACTGAACTTGTTTATTAATGATATTTTATTAGTGCATTCTTTAGGATTTTCTACATACAAGATCATGTCGTCTGCCAGAGATAGTTTTTGTTTGTTTGTTTGTTTTTTTAAGAAGATGTTGGGGGTAGGAGTTTAGTAATTTGTTTATTTATTTTTGCTGTGTTGGGTCTTAGTTTCTGTGCGAGGGCTTTCTCTAGTTGTGGCAAGCGGGGACCACTCTTCATCGCGGTGCGCGGGCCTCTCACTATCGTGGCCTCTCCCGTTGCGGAGCACAGGCTCTAGACACACAGGCTCAGTAGTTGTGGCTCACGGGCCTAGCCGCTCCACGGCATATGGGATCCTCCCAGACCAGGGCTCGAACCCGTGTCCCCTGCATTAGCAGGCAGACTCCCAACCACTGCGCCACCAGGGAAGCCCTGCCAGAGATAGTTTTGCTTCTTTCAAAACTAGTAACCTTTTTTGTTTTAAAGTCTAATTTTTCTGATATTACTATAGCCACTCCAGCTTCCTTGTGGTTGCTACTTGTTTATCTTTTCCCATCCTTTTACTTTCAGTGTATTTGTATCTTTAAACTTAAAGTATGTCTCAGGGAATTCCCTGGCAGTCCAGTGGTTAGGACTCTGCGCTTCCATTGCAGGGGGCACGGGTTCGATCTCCAGTCAGGGAACTAAGATCCCACATTGTGACGCGGCCAACCATAAATAAATAAATAAAGTATGTCTCTTATAGAGAGCATATAGTTGGATTCAGCCTCACAATTTCTGCCTTTTTAATTCGACTGTTTAATTAATTCATATTTAGTGTTATTACTGATATAGTTGGAGTGATGACTGCTTTTCCATTTTTCATTTTCTGTCTCATGTCTTTCATTCCTTTATTACTCTTTTACTGCTTTCTTTTGCATTGATTTTCTAATGAAGCACTTAAATTTCTTTAGTGATTTTTTTTTTTTGCGGTACGCGGGCCTCTCACTGCTGTGGCCTCTCCCGTTGCGGAGCACAGGCTCCGGACGCGCAGGCTCAGCGGCCATGGCTCACGGGCCCAGCCGCTCTGTGGCATGTGGGATCTTCCCGGACCGGGGCACGAACCCGTGTCCCCTGCATCGGCAGGCGGACTCTCAACCACTGCACCACCAGGGAAGCCCTAGTGATTTTTTTCACTGTATTTTTTTAGTTTTTTTCCCCCAGTAGTTGCTCAAGGGCTTACCATACCCTTTCACTTAGAATCAGCTTCAGACTTACACTAGCTTAATTCCAATGAGATACAGAACTGTTATGCTATATAATTCTATTCCCTTCCCCCCCATTTTATCATATTGTTGTTATACATGTTAATGTTACAAATCCAACAACACAGTTATAATTATTACTTTATCATCTACAGTTACTTCCTTAGCTTAAGATAGTTTTGCTCCCACTCACCTCCTGAGCTGTTATTAGCAGATACATTTAAAATACATTACATTTCTATAGGCCCAAGAATTCATTACGGCAAGTCCCCTACACACAAAATTTCAAGTTGCAAACTTTCAAAGATGTGAACATGCGCTCGCATGTCTAATCATGTAAGCTAGTTCATGTGTCTGGTGTAAATTGTCATGTGTATGCATCCTCTACAAGTGGTTGTGCTTTTGTATACTTTACTGTACAGTACTGCATACAGTACAGTAGTACAGTATCTTTATTTCAAGCCCAGGATGTCCAGAAGCAAGCATAAAAGCAGCAGTGATGTAGCTGGTACCGCTAAGAAGTGCCAAGCAATAACAATGGAAACAAAAGTAAAAATATTGAGAGAGTGGAGCAACAAGAGGAAGAAAAAGTAACTGAAGAACTGAAGAGATTCATGATGCAGGAAACGGCAAGGGCATTTTCTTTATTTGAGGAGGCAGTTAGTTTTTGAGGCACATCACCCAAATGTAGAACAGTACACGAAGGTTGCAGCAGCTGTTCAGAATGCAATCCAGTGCTACCATGTCACACATGATGAGAAAAAAAAGAGCTACCCAGACATCACTGGGTCGTTTTTTCAAGAGGGAAGATAGAATTGAATCCAGCAAGGAATCAGAACTTGTGCCATCAACGTCAGGTGTGAGTGAAATTGCAGCTCGCCCTCCTTCCCCTATTGCTGATGATCCTTCAGCTCTACCATTTCCCATCTCCTCCCCCTCCTCCAGTCAGTAACTCTTCTTGCCTGTTCACTCAATGCCAGCCCCTGTATGCCAGCTGTGGTATTGTGCTACGGTACTTTTCAAGGTACTGTACTGTAAGATTAAAAATGTTTTCTATTTTTGTTTTTTTATGTATTACTTGTGTGAAAAGTATTATAAGCCTATTACAGTACAGTACTATATAGCTGATTGTTAGTTGGGTACCTAGGCTAACTTTGTTGGACCGATGAACAAACTGGACTTACGAACATGCTCTTGGAACAGAACTCATTCGTATGTAGGGAACTTACTGTATATACATTATTTCACACAACTGCTTTTTAAATCAGTTTTAAGAAAAAAGGAGAAAAATATATGTGGTTATACACTCTCTTTTAAAATTACATCATTACCTTTACTGGTGCTCTTTGTTCATGCGGATTGAAATTACCATCTGCGGTCACTTGCTTTCAGCCTAAAGAACTTCCCTTAGCCATCTTGCAAGGCAAGTCTGCTAGTAACAAAGTCTCTCAGTTTTTGTTATCTGCAAAGTATTTTACCTTCATTTTTAAAGGACAGCTTTGCTGGATATAAAAAAATTGGGGTTAACAGTATTCGTCTCTGAGTTCTTGGAATATATTGGGCTGGCCAAAAGGTTCATTGTTTTTTTCCGTAAGATGGCTCTAGTAGCGCTTAGTTGTCTTTAACTTCATTCGAAACAATTTTGTTAAGATTATATTGTGACAGCTGTCATATCAGCGTGCATAAAAAAAACTTATCAAAGTTGGTGAATTTTTGTGTAGCCATTTTAATACTGAAGATGGAGGAAAAAAAGCAACATTTTCAGCATATTATGCTTTATTATTTCAAGAAAGGTAAAAACGCAACTGAAACGCAAAAAAACGATTTGTGCAGTGTATGGAGAAGGTGCTGTGACTGATCGAACGTGTCAAAAGTGGTTTGTGAAGTTTCGTGCTGGAGATTTCTTGCTGGATGATGCTCCACAGTCAGGCAGACCAGTTGAAGCTGAGATCAAAACAAGACACTAATTGACAACAATCAACATTATACCACACGGGAGACAGCCGACATACTCAAAATATCCAAATCAAGCGTCAAAAATCATTTGCACCAGCTTGGTTGTTAATCGCTTTGATGTTTGGGTTCCAGTAAGTTAAGCGAAGAAAACCTTCTTGACAGTATTTCTGCATGTGATTGTCTACTTAAACGTAACGAAAACATACTATTTTAAAACAAATTGTGACAGGTGATGAAAAGTGGATATTTACAATAATGTGGAATGGACGAGATCATGGGGTAAGCGAAATGAACCACCAACAACCACACCAAAGGCCAGTCTTCATCCAAAGAAGCTGATGTTACGTATATGGTGGGACTGGAAGGGAGTCCTCTATTATGAGCTTCTTCCAGAAAACCAAATGATTAATTCCAAGAAGTACTGCTCCCAGTTAGACCAACTGAAAGCAGCACTTGATGAAAAGCATCCAGAATTAGTTAACAGAAAACTCATAATCTTCTATCAGGATAATGCAAGACCACATGTTTCTTTGATGACCAGGCAAAAAAATGTTACAGCTTGGCTGGGAAGTTTTGATTCATCTGCTGTATTCACCAGACGTTGCACCTTCGGATTTCCATTTATTTTCGTCTTTACAAAACTGTCTTAATGGAAAAAATTTCAATCCCTGGAAGACTGTAAAAGGCACCTGGAACAGTACTTTGCTCAAAAAGGTAAAAAGTTTTAGGAAGATGGAATTATGAAGTTGCCTGATAAATGGGAGAAGGTAGTGGAACAAAACGGTGCATACGTTGTTCAATAAAGCTCTTGGTAAAAATGAAAAATGTGTCCTTTATTTTTACTTAAAAACAGAAGGAACTTTTTGGCCAACCCAATATTATTCTACCACCTTCTGGACTCCATTGTTTCTGATGAGAAGTCGGCTGTAAGTAATTGGCTGTTTCTCTCTTGCTGCTCTGAAGATTCTCTCGTCTTTGATTTTCAACATTTTCACACTGATATGTCCATTTGCAGATTTTCTTACATTAATCCTACTTGAAGTTCTTTGGGCTCTTTGGATGTATATGTAGGTCAGTGTTTTTCAATAAATTTGAGAAATTTTCAGCCATTATCTCCTTGAATACTTTTTCCGCTTTTCTTCTCCCCTCTTCCTCTAGTACTCTCATGTATACTGTGGTACACTTAATTAAGCTGTGACAAAGCGAGAGAGAGGCGTGGACATATATACACTACCAAACGTAAGGTAGATAGCTAGTGGGAAGCAGCCGCATAGCACAGGGAGATCAGCTCGGTGCTTTGTGACTGCCTGGAGGGCTGGGATAGGGAGGGAGACGCAAGACATAAGAGATATGGGAACACATGTATATGTATAACTGATTCACTCTGTTATAAAGCAGAAACTAACACACCATTGTAAAGCAATTATACTCCAATAAAGATGTAAAAAAAAAAGGTTACCCCACATTTCTCTGAGGCTCTTTTCAATTTTATTCATTTTTTTCTCTCCCTTCCTTGGATTTCTATCAATCTATTGGCAAGTTTGCTAATTCATTCTTCCACCAGTTCAAATCTACTATTGAGCCCCTATAACTAATTTTTCATTAGTTATGTTACTTTTCAACTCCAGAATATCCATTTGGTTCTTCTTTAGAATTTCTGTCTCTTGATTGTCTCTATTTGATATTAGTTGTCATCATACCTTCCTTTACTTCTTTAATGAAGGTTTCCTTTGGTTCTTTAAACATATTCATAATGGGTACTTCAAAGTCTATGTCTGTTAAATCCAACATCTGTTCTCTTTCACAGGCAGTTTGTTATCTGCTTTTTCCAGTGTATTAGCCATACTTTCCTGGGTTTTGTTTTTGTTTGCACATCTTTTACCTTTTTATTGGGAACTCAACATCTTATATAATACTCTGTAGCAACTCTAGGTATACTCCCCCACCCATGAGGTTTTACATTTTTATTTACTTGTTTGTTTAGTAACTTGCTGTTTTATTTTAAAGAAGTCTACTATCCCACCCCACACCCAGCCCCCTGCACTGTTAAGCCTCTGATGCTGGTCCTCAGGGGGACATAACCTGGATATGCCCACAGTCATCTTGCCATACAGTAATCTTTCAGGACTCACTTTCCCTGACTACTCCCAACTATTAACCTCCACTAACTGCCAGTTGATTGCTCTACTGATTTAAACGACAGCTTCAGGCATAAATTGCTCTGCAGAGGAATCCAATCAAATTCAGGCTCCTTAGAAGGAGCAGTTTCAGGTCAGTGCTTGACATTAACTCTGTCCCCAGGAAGCCTCCTTCCAGCTGTCTCTTATCCCAGTTCTTGCTGCAAGCTCAATGGCCTGCAGTTTAGCCTGGATCTTTTTGAATCTACAAATCTCCCAAGTGCCTTTCACCACAATCTCCACTGTTTCTGAAAGTAGCCTTAGGTTTGAACTTCTCCAGCTCTACTGCAAATGAAGTCAGTGCCTTGAGGAAGAGATTAGGAACTGTTTCATGACTTGCTTCTCACCCCTACCCCCAAGCAAAATCTCTGAACCAGGGCTCTCAAGATGAAGGTGTGGACAACAGCACACTCTTCTGAGTGACAACACATTTAGCAACTGAGTATTTTGTGGGGGATAGGTAGCAACCTGAGGTCTTCTCAGCTTGTCTCTCCTGACATGGAGCTACCATCTTATAAGACAGGGAAAAGGTGATCTGTTCTCTAGTATGCTCAGCAACTCTGTTACCAAGGTAGAGCCTCTGTTCCACAAGTGGCGACTGGACAGTAGCCCCCTACCTCTCCAACACATCTTCCCAAAACTTAGCCATAACAGCAGGCAGCTGGGGGCAGGACGAGAAATCCTGATCCTGCTTCTCCCAGAAAGAAAACCTTTGCTCCAACAGGAAGCTCTGCATTTACTGTATACCCTAGGACCATTTCCAAAGCTCTAAATAGTTGTTTCTTAATAGTTTTCCTCAGTTATACTAGGGAGCAGATCTGCAGGGCTCTTATGCTATCAGACTGGAAGTCAAAGAAACAGTTATTTTTAAGAAGATGACTTTGATGCAAGCCTGGTTTGAGAATCATTCATTTATACTGTGCTATGTCACATCACCTATTTTACCTGAATCTCTTAAAAACAAACAAACAAAAAACCTACAGGGCAAGAATTATTATTCTCATAGGTAAGGGTTCAGGAGGCTCACAGATAATTAAGCTTAAATGAGGTCATAAGGATGGGGCCCTAATCCAATAGGACTGGTGTCCTTATCAGAGGAAGAGACACCAGAGATCTCTATCTACACCCACTGCCCCCCATCGCCCCACCGCCATGTGCTCAGAGAAAAAGCCATGTGAGGAAACAGAAGGTGGTCATGTGCAGGTCAGGAAGAGAGGCCTCACCGGAAGCCAACCCTGCTGGAACCTTGATCTTGGACTTCAAGCCTCCAGAACCATGAGAAAATGAACTTCTGTTGTTTAAATCACCCAATCTGTGGTACTTTTTAATGGCAGCTCAAGCAGACTAATACATACACCCAGTGGTATTTCGTCAGACTGGACTGAAAGATTGGTGCAATGCAGATGAGAATTTGCAAATAATTCTGAAGGAATCATAACTAATGGTGCTGAGAAATGACACAGAGAAGAGTTGGAATCCTGAGGCAGGCAGCATTTTGGTTCTGAAATACCACAATATAGCATAACAGCAACAGTGTTGCAATGAAGTTTCAGGTTAAAGGTATAGTAGTATAGTAACAGGGCAAGACCTGGATAAAGTTTAATAAGACCAAAACCAATCAGACTTAAATAACTGGAAGCCTAGATTCAACATGGAGCTGGAAGGGCAAGCAGTTAAGGAAAGGCAATGTTGGGAACATAGTACACATATACAGAGAGAAGAAATGATAAAGCAAATGGAGCAAAAGGTAAAATGAACAATTGGGGAATGTGGATGAAAGGTAAACAGGAGGGCTTTGTACATTTCTTCTGTAAGCTTTAAATTATTTCAAAAAAATTTTTAAACTACAAAAAGTCTAGAAGGAAAGAAATGGTCACACAAAAATTAATTATTCATTTGCTTTTTATTAAATTGATGTAAGAAGCAAGTCCAGAGAAGATGTCTGGCCTTGAAGCCCGATTTTCAAATTTACTTCTTAGCACCAAGATGTAGGGAAGGTACTAAACTTCTGTGAATCTGGGTTTCCCTTATTTGCACTATGGAGATAATACCTTATAAGGTAAAGAGAAATAACATATGAAAGCATACTTCCACTGTCTGGCCCATATATAGATCATACCTGATATTTGTGTAGTGAAGACATGGCTATAAATAGCTCTAAAGGTTCAAAAAAAGATCCTGTCTGACAAAACTGATCAGGGGTGGCTTCATAGAGAAGATGGTGTTTCAGCTAGGTTGTGAGGGATAGATAGGAATCATCCATCAGTTGAGGCTAAAAGAGAAAGACCCACGAAACAGGGAAGAGTACAAAATAAAGGCACAGACGTTAGAAAGAACAACTGATGAGAACAGTAGTAAGTCAAGTTTGATTAGAGAAACTGTTCTTTAAAAGAGGTAGGTAACAAGAGAAATGCAAAGGTCTCTTGGTTTTCTTTTTCTTTCTTGTTTGGTTAGATTTCAGTATCCAAGAAATAACAAATGACTCCAGCATTCTAATAATTTCTACCTACCATTCATACAGTGCACTTGTGCCTTTGAATTTCAAAACATTTCAACAAAAAAAGAAATGCAAACAGTATGGAAGGGTATAAAAAGAAAAATGAAAGTGTACCTCCCCCATTGTTTCTAAAGGTAACCACCATCAAGTTCTCTGTATATCCTTTCAAGAAGTGGTTATACAAGCACATACACACCCTTTTGGCT
This sequence comes from Phocoena sinus, assembly GCF_008692025.1. Classification (NCBI taxonomy): domain Eukaryota; kingdom Metazoa; phylum Chordata; class Mammalia; order Artiodactyla; family Phocoenidae; genus Phocoena; species Phocoena sinus. The sequence goes on along the minus strand of NC_045766.1, from coordinate 76,639,990 downwards.
ATTACTGTATACTGACAGAACAATTCTATACACAGTTCTGCACTTTGCTTCAACTTTTGACAACTTTCCATACCAACGCCTATAAAGCCTTATCATTTTTAACAATATAGTAATTAATTGTTGTAGCATAATAACTAGACCCTACACATAACTGACAATTAAGCTTGACTCCAATTTTCTGTCAAAAATAATGCTGTAACCAATATTCTTTTTCATGTATTTGTACATATTTTGCAATTGTATCCATGAATGAATTCTAAACAGTGGAACCTCAAGGTCAAAAATGTTCACTTCTGATTCACTTTGTTATAAAGCGGAAACTAACACACCATTGTAAAGCAATTATACCCCAATAAAGATGTTAAAGAAAAATATGTTCACTTAAAATTTTGATATTGTCAAAAACTTCCCTCTAAAATATTGCACCAATGTACCAGTGAATATGAGTGTTAACAGTTCCCCATCACCATCACTAACCCACGACTGAATCAAAATTTTTGACATTTGACAATGTGATATGTGAAAAAAATGCTTCCAATGAACACTATTTTCATAATATTCTTAGTTATATGCTTCTTTCATTTTCACTCATAAGTTTTTCAGAGGCGTGGTGATGTGATGGTATCAGTCTGGTGCCTAATGGGATGTTTGCTGTGTATTCCTGTGTTTTAAAATTTTGTTTTTATTTCTAATGCAGTAATTTTGCAGATACACAATAACATAAAGGTTTTTCAGGGTCCTCAATAAATGTAAAGTTCTGAGACCAAAAGTAAATGAGAACCCTTGGTCCAGATAATCCTTTCAGTCTTAAGAGGGGGGAAAAAGAAAACTTTTGATATTCAGATAGCATTCAATTCACAGATTAAGGAAACATCTTTACAATACTCTATCTTCTTGGTCAGAAATTAAATACGCATTTCCATTTATCTCTTTTGTTACAATGATAAATGTGATGCTTCCTTCCACTATATTCTAACTGGCTACTGTTTGTTTATAGGAAAATTATTCATTACTATATGCTAATTTTTTAAAGCCAGTCACTGAATTAAATCAACTACTGAATTCTGTTTCTGATACTTTAGCTGACACTCTTTATACTGGGGATTTTTCAAAGGGTCATGTTTACTGGGGTATAATTTACATAGAGTAAAATTTGCCATTTAAGTAAATATCACAACAATTAAGATAGACATTTTCCTCACTACAAAAAATTCTGTCAGGTCCCTTTCTAGTAAATCCACTTGGCCCAATCCCAGGCAATCGGTCCCTATAATTTTGCATTCTCCAGAATGTCAAACAAATGGAGCCATACAACAGGTAGCTTTCTGTGTGTGGCTTCTTTTACTCAGTATTAACTAATTTGAAAGTCCTCCATACTGTTGCATTTATCAGTAATTGATTCCTTTCATTGCTGAATTGTATTCCATTGTATTCCACAATTTGTTTATCTATTTACCAGATGATGGACATCTAGTTTGCAGTTTTGGGTGATTATGAATAAGCTACTATAAACATTCACATATGGCATTTGTTTAGATAAATGATTTCATTTTTCTTGGGTAAAAACCTAAGAGTGAAACTGCTGGGTCATATAGTAAGTACATATTTAACTTTACAAGAAATTGTCCAACTGTTTTCCAAAGTGGCTGTAACATCATGCATTCCTATCACCAATTTATTATAGCTCCAGTCGTGTCATAGTATTGAGAGATATATATATTTTTAAATCACATCTAAGTACCACCCATCCATATCTATTTTATTGAAGTTTTAAAAACCTGAAATGTGTGTTGAATTAGATCAAATGCCTTTTGGCAGTTATTAAAACGGTCACTGTTTATCCCCTTTGACATATTAAATATGGTGATATATTAATACACTTTTTTTCTTTCTCGGTATGCAGGCCTCTTGCTGTTGTGGCCTCTCCTGTTGCGGAGCACAGGCTCCAGACACGCAGGCTCAGTGGCCATGGCTCATGGGCCCAGCTGCTCCGCGGCATGTGGGATCTTCCCGGACCGGGGCACGAACCCGTGTCCCCTGCATCGGCAGGCGGACTCTCAACCACTGTGCCACCAGGGAAGCCCCAATACACTTCTAATAGTCAATGATTTTTGACTCTTGGAATAAACACACTTGGTCACAGTGTATCATTCTTTTTAGTTCTATCTGTTATCTTTTTTTTACGCTAATTTAAATTTTACTTAATTAACATACATTAAAATTGACTTGTTTTGTATACAGTTCTATAAATTTAACACATGTAAAATTTGTTCAGCCATCACCACAACCAAGATACAACTGTTCCATCACCTCAGAGAACTCCCTTGTGATATAATTTTGTAGTCACACTCTCTCCAACCTTTAACTCCCAGCAACCATGGATCTTTTTTCCATCACTACAGCTTTGTCTGTTTGAGATCATCATACTAATGGAATCATACATTAGTATGAAAGAAGTCAGGGAAAGACTGACTTCTTTCCCTCAGAAAAATGCCAAGTTGTCTCATGTTAATAATCTATTCCCTTTTATTGCAAAATAGTTTTCTATTGTAGAGATGGACCTCAGTTTGTTGATCACATTAGGTTACTCCCTTTTTTAGGAGATCATAAGTAGAAAAGATATAAACATTGATGTCCAGGTTGCTGTATGAAGATGAATTATCATAGCCTAAGCAGGAGTGGCATGCCTGAGCCATATGGCAAATATATGTTTTAAACTGATTTTTTTAAAATACCTGCCAAATTGTTTTCAGATTGTCTATACTCTTTTGCATTTCTACCAGTAATGCATGGGATTTCCAGTCTCTCTGCATCCTCAGCAGCATTTGATATTTTTATTTTAGCCATTCTAACAGCTTGTATAATGGTATCTTGCGGCTTTAATTTCCATTTCACTGATGGCTAATGATGATGAACATCGTTTTACGTGCTTATTTGTCACCCATATATTTTCTTTGGTTAAACATTTGTTCAATCCTTTTGCCTACTTTTTTTTTTTGCGGTACGCGGGCCTCTCTCTGTTTGTGGCCTCTCCCGTTGCAGAGCACAGACTCCTGATGCGCAGGCTCAGCGGCCATGGCTCATGGGCCTAGCCGCTCCACGGCATGTGGGATCTTCCCAGACCGGGACACGAACCCGTGTCCCCTGCAATCAGCAGGCAGACTCTCAACCACTGTGCCACCAGGGAAGCCCTTGCCTACTTTTTGATTGTTTTCTTATTGGTGAGTTTTGAGAGCTCTTATATATTCTGAATATAAGTACATTGTGAGATAAGTGATTTTTAAATATTCTTGCAGCCTATAGCTTTCCTCTTCATTCTCTTCATATCTTTCACAAATTAAATATTTTAACTTTGATAAAGTCCAATTTATTATTTTTATTTATCTTTTATGCTTTTGGTGTCACATCTGCAAACTCTTTTCTATCTCAGGTCATCAATATTTTCTCCTACATTTTCCTCTAAAAGTTTTACGGCCTTAACATTTTATATGTACATCTACGATCTATTTTGAATTAATTTTTGTTTAAGGTGTGAGGTTTGGGTCAAGTTTCAGTCTTTTGCATATGGATGTTCAGGTGTATCAACACCATTTTCGTTGTGCTTTTCCCAGCTTTATTCAAATACAATGGACAAATAAAAACTGTACATATTTAAGGTATATAATGTGATGATTTGATATACGTATACACTGTGAAATGATTACCATAATCAAGCTATTTAAATTATCTATGACATCACATAGTCTTCTCTTTTTTGTGGTATGAACACTTAAAATATATTCTCTTAGAAAACTTCAAATATATAATACGGTATTATTTGCTATAGTCTCCACGATGCACATTAGACCCCCAGAACTTACTCATTTTATAACTGAAAGTATGTACCCTCTCACATCTCAGTTTTCCTACCCCCTCAGTCTCTGGCAACCACCATTCTACTCTTTGCTTCTGTGAGTTCAACTCTTTTATGTTCCACATATAAGTGAGATCATACAGTATTTTTATCTGCCTGATTTATCACCTACCATAATGACCTTAAGGTCTATTTATACAGTTAAAAAGGCAGGATTTTCATATTTCTATGGCTGAATAATATTCCATTTTACATTTATGCCACATTTCTTTACCCTTCCATCCATCTATAGACACTTAGATTATTTCCTTGTCTTTGTTATATCACGAATAATGTTGCAATGACATGGGAGTGCAACTCTCTCTATGAGATAACTGATTTCCTTTGGATATATAGCCAAAAGTGGACGAGCTGTATCATACAGCAGTTCTAATTTTAATTATGTGACAAAAGTTCATAATGTTTTCCATAGTAAGCTGCACTAATTAACATTCCCACCAACAGTACACAAGAGATCCCTTTTCTTCATATCTTTGTCAGCATTTATTATCTTCTGTCTTTTTAATAAAAGACCTGTGGGCTTCTCAGATATGGCCTTTATTATGTTAACATACATTCCTACTACACCTAATTTGATGAGAGTTTTTATCATGAAAGGATGTTGAATTTTTGTCAGATGCTTTTTCTGCATCTATTGAGATGATCATGACATTTATCCTTCGTTCTGTTCATGCAGTGTATCATATTAATTGATTTGAATATGTTGAGCCATCCTTGTAACCCAAGGATAAATCCCATTTGCCTCATTGCGTATGACTCTTTTTTTTTTCCAACATCTTTATTGGAATATAATTGCTTTACAATGGTGCATTAGCTTCTACTTTATAACAAAGTGAATCAGCTATACATATACATATATCCCTGTATCTCTTCCCTCTTGCGCCTCCTTCCCTCTCACTCTCCCTATCCCAACCCTCTAGGTAGTCACAAAGCACCGAGCTGATCTCCCTGTGCTATGCGGCTGCTTCCCACTAGCTATCTGTTTTACATTTGGTAGTGTATGTATGTCCATGCCACTCTCTCACTTTGTCCCAACTTATTCTTCCCCCTCCCCGTATCCTCAAGTCCATTCTCTAGTAGGTCTGTATCTTTATTCCTGTCCTGCCCCTAGGTTCTTCATGACCATTTTTTTTTTTTTTTAGATTCCATATATATGTGTTAGCATACGGTATTTGTTTTTCTCTTTTTTTTTTTTTCTTTTTTTGCAGTACGCGGGCCTCTCACTGTTGTGGCCTCTCCCATTGCGGAGCACAGGCTCCGGACGCGCAGGCTCAGCAGCCATGGCTCACGGGCCCAGCCGCTCTACGGCATGAGGGATCTTCCCGGACCGGGGCACGAACCCGTGTCCCCTACATCGGCAGGCGGACTCTCAACCACTGCATCACCAGGGAAGCCCCTGTTTTTCTCTTTCTGACTTACTTCACTCTGTATGACAGCCTCTAGGTCCATCCACCTCACTACAAATAACTCAATTTCCTTTTTTATGGCTGAGTAATATTCCATTGTATATATGTACCACATCTTTACCCATTCGTCTGTCAATGGGCATTTAGGTTGCTTCTATGACCTGGCTATTGTAAATAGTGCTGCAGTGAACACTGGGGTACATGTGTCTTTTTGAATTATGGTTTTCTCTGGGTATATGCCCAGTAGTGGGATTGCTGGGTCATATGGTAATTCTATTTTTAGTTTTTTAAGGAACCTCCGTCCTGTTCTCCATAGTGGCTGTATCAATTTACATTCCCACCAACAGTGCAAGAGGGGTCCCTTTTCTCCACACCCTCTTCAGCATTTATCGTTTGTAGATTTTTTGATGATGGCCATTCTGACTGGTGTGAGGTGATATATCATTGTAGAGATTTTTGCATATGTGTTCCTCAAGGATAATGGCCTGTATTTTTTTTCTTATGTTGTCCTTATCTGGATTTACTTTTTTTTAATAGTCACAGTGTATCATTCTTTTTAATTCTGTTAGTTTTCTTAAAAATTTCTAAATCAGTATCCACACATAAGATTGATTATTTAATAAAATACCCTCCTCTTTGGGGGTAGGGGTGGATATTGTATTTGTCACATGATTCCAATTTTATGACATTCTGGAAGAGGCAAAACTATGGAGAGTTAAAAGATCAGCGGTTGCCAGGGGTTTAAGGGATGAACAGCAGAGCACAGAGGATTTTGGAGGCAGTGAAACTATTCTGTTGGACTATAATGGCTGATACATGTCAGTAGACATTTGTCAAAACACACAGAATGAATGTACAACTCCAAGAATGAACCCAAATGTAAACTATGGGCTTTGGGTGATAATGATGTGTCAGTGTTGGTTGGATTATAACAAATGTACCACTCTGGTGGAAATGTCAGTGGTGGGGGCCCTGGGTGTACAGGCGTAGGGAGTAGATGGGAATTCAGTAGTTTCCATTCAATTTTACTGTGAACCTAAAATTGCTCAAACAAATAAAGTCAATATTTTAAAAAAAAATCGAAGATTTCTTCTCTGATATTCATAAATGAGACTGGGTTCCCCTCTTAGCAGGGGAAAGAGATTATGTTTGCCAAGTGGGAGAGCTTTTTCAAAAACAAGACGCCTCAACTGTCCTTCCAAAGAGTTTGATGAATAGGTCTGAGGCAAACACAAGGTCTCTAGTGTTGTTTTTTCTTTTAAAGACTCCCAAGTGAATTCTCATATGCATCTGCATGCAACTCAAAATCACTATAGCAGAGCAAAAGTTTTATTGGGAAATAATGCAAAATACAGCTGAAATGTAGGCTTCAGTTGGATTGAAGAGAGCTTAGATAACAAATGAAATAAAATCTATAGAGGTTTATGATTTTAAAAAAACATGTAATAGTATGGGAAAATTAATTTATCCTAAGCAAATATTTTTAGGATATTATCACCTAAGTGATTAATTGAAAACCTTAAGTTATTGTCTATAACTTTTCACTCTCTCAGGAATCAGAAGCCTTTAAAATTAAAGCCATTATGCCCCATTTTCCTCTTGTTTTCTAGGGAAATAAAGCCAAAAAAGCAATAAAGTTAAAAACAAGATGCAGGGGACCTTGAAGATGGCGGAAGAGTAAGACGCAGAGATCGCCTTCCTCCCCACGGATACACCAGAAATACATCTACACGTGGAACAACTCCTACAGAACACCTACTGAACGCTGGCAGAAGACCTCAGACCTCCCAAAAGGCAAGAAACTCCCCACGTACCTGGGTAGGGCAAAAGAAAAAAAGGAAAAACAGAGACAAAAGAATAAGGACGGCACCTGCACCAGTGGGAGGGAGCTGTGAAGGAGGAAAAGTTTCCACACACTAGGAAGCCCCTCCGCGGGCGGAGACTGCGGGAGGCGGAGCGGGGAGCTTCGGGACCGCGGAGTAGTGCACAGCGACGGGTGCGGAGGGCAAAGCTGCGAGACTCCTGCACAGACGATTGGTGCCGACCGGCACTCACCAACCCGAGAGGCTTGTCTGCTCACCCGCCGGGGCGGGCGGGGCTGCGAGCTGAGGCTAGGGTTTCGGTTTTGGACGGAGCACAGGGAGAGGACTGGGATTGGCGGCTTGAACATAGCCTGAAGGGGATAGTGCACCACGACTAGCCGGGAGGGAGTTCGGGGAAAAGCCTGCACCTGCCGAAGAGGCAAGAGACTTTTTCTTCCCTCTTTGTTTCCTGGTGCGCGAGGAGAGGGGTTTAAGAGCGCTGCTTAAAGGAACTCCAGAGACGGGCGCGAGCCGCGGCTAAAAGCGCGAACCCCAGAGACGGGCGCGAGCCGCGGCTAAAAGCGCGAACCCCAGAGACGGGCGGGAGACGCTAAGGCTGCTGCTGCCGCCACCAAGGGGCCTGTGTGCGAGCACAGGTCACTCTCCACACCCCTCTTCCGCGGAGCCTGTGCAGCCCGCCACTGCCAGGTTCCCGGGATCCAGGGACAACTTCCCCGGGAGTACGCACGGCGGGCCTCAGGCTGGTGCAACGTCACGCTGCCTCTGCCGCCGCAGGCCCGCCCCGCACGCAGTGCCCCTCCTTCCCCCATCCCCCAACCCCCGGCCTGAGTGAGCTGGAGCCCCCGAATCAGCGGCTCCTTTAACCCTGTCCTGTCTGAGCAAAAAACAGACGCCCTCCAGCGACCTACACACAGAGGCAGGGCCAAATCCAAAGCTGAGCTCCTGTGAGCTGTGAGAACAAAGAAGAGAAAGGGAAATCTCTCCCAGCAGCCTCAGAAGCAGCGGATTGAAGCTCCACAATCAACTTGATGTACCCTGCATCTGTGGAATACCTGAATAGACAAGGAATCATCCCAAATTGAAGAGGTGGAATTTAGGAGCGAGATCTATGATTTTTTTCCCTTTTCCTCTTTTTGTGAATGCGTACGTGTATGCTTCTGTGTGAGATCTTGTCTGTATACTCTTGCTTCCACCATTTGTCCTAGGGCTCTATCCGTTCATGGTTTTTTTTAAAAATTTTTTTTCTTAATAATTAATTTTAATTGTAATAACTTTATTATACTTTACCTTCGTTCTTTCTTTCTTTCTTTCCTTCCTTCCTTCCCTCCTTTAGACAACGAAACACCCCAAATTGAGGAGGTGGTCTCTGAGAGCAAGATTTATGATTTTTCCCCCTTTACCTCTTTTTGTGAACGTGTATGTGTATGCTTCTGTGTAAGATTTTCTCTGTATAGCTTTGCTTCCAACATTTGTCCTAAGGTTCCATCTGTCCCTTTTTTTTTTCTAAATATTTTTTTAATTCAATAACTATATTATACTTTATTTTATTTTTACTGTATCTTCTTTCTGTCTTTTTTCCTTCTTTCCCTCCTTCCTTCCTTCCTTCCTCCCTCCCTCCCTCCCTCCTTTCTTTCCTTCTTTGCTTCTTTCTTCCTTCCTTCCTTTCCTCCTTTCCTTCTTTCTTTCCTCATACTTCTACTAATTCTCTCTACTTTTTCTCCCTTTTATTCTGAGCCTTGTGGGTGAAAGGCTCTTGGTGCTCCAGCCCAGGAGTCAGGGCTCTGCCTCTGAGGTAGGAGAGCCAACTTCAGGACACTGGTCAACAAGAGACCTCCCAGCTCCACATAATATTAAACGGTGGAAATCTCCCAGAGACCTCCATCTTAACACCAGCACCCAGCTTCACTCAACGACCAGCAAGCCACAGTGCTGGACAACCTATGCCAAACAACTAGCAAAACAGGAACACAACCCCACCCATTAGCAGAGAGGCTGCCTAAAATCATAATAAGGCCACAGACACCCCAAAACACACCACCAGACGTGAACCTGCCCACTAGAGAGACAAGATCCAGCCTCATCCAGCACAACACAGGCACTAGTCCCCTCCACCAGGAAGCCTACACAACCCACTGAAACAACCTTAGCCACTGGAGACAGACATCAAAAACAACGGGAACTACGAACGTGCAGCCTGCAAAAAGGAGACCCCAAACACAGTAAGATAAGCAAAATGAGAAGACAGAAAAACACACAGCAGATGAAGGAGCAAGATAAAAACCCACCAGACCTAACAAATGAAGAGGAAATAGGCAATCTACCTGAAAAAGAATTCAGAATAATGATAGTAAGGATGATCCGAAATCTTGGAAGTAGAATGGACAAAATGCAAGAAACAGTTAACAAGGACCTAGAGGAAATAAAGATGAAACAAGCAACGATGAACAATGCAATAAATGAAATTAAAAGTACTCTAGATAGGATCAATAGCAGAATAACTGAGGCAGAAGAACGGATAAGTGACCTGGAAGATAAAGTACTGGAAATAACTACTGCAGAGCAGAATAAAGAAAAAAGAATGAAAAGAACTGAGGACAGTCTCAGAGACCTCTGGGACAACAAACTGAATCAAACTGGCAAAAATTAAATAAAGAAAGCATATTAAAAGCAGCAAGGGAAAAACAACAAATAACACACAAGGGAATCCCCATTAGGTTAACAGCTGATCTCTCAGCAGAAACCCTACAAGCCAGAAGGGAGTGGCAGGACATACTGAAAGTGATGAAGGAGAAAAACCTGCAACCAAGACTACTCTACCCAGCAAGGATCTCATTCAGATTTGATGGAGAAATTAAAACCTTTACAGACAAGCAAAAGCTGAGAGAGTTCAGCACCACCAAACCAGCTTTACAACAAATGCTAAAGGAACTTCTCTAGACAAGAAACACAAGAGAAGGAAACGACCTATAATAACGAACCCAAAACAATATAGAAAATGGGAATAGGAACATACATATCGATAATTACCTTAAATGTAAATGGACTAAATGCTCCCACCAAAAGACACAGATTGGCTGAATGGATACAAAAACAAGACCCTTATATATGCTGTCTACAAGAGACCCACTTCAGACCTAGAGACACATAAAGACTGAAAGTTAGGGGATGGAAAAAGATATTCCATGCAAATGGGAACCAAAAGAAAGCTGGAGTAGCAATTCTCATATCAGACAAAATAGACTTTAAAATAAGGACTATTAAAAGGGACAAAGAAGGACACTACATAATGATCAAGGGATCGATCCAAGAAGAAGATATAACAATTGTAAATATTTATGCACCCAACATAGGAGCACCTCAATACATAAGGCAAATACTAACAGCCATAAAGGGGGAGGTCGACAGTAACACATTCATAGTAGGGGACTTTAACACCCCACTTTCACCCATGGACAGATCATCCAAAATGAAAATAAATAAGGAAACACAAGCTTTAATTGATACATTAAACAAGATGGACTTAATGGATATTTATAGGACACTCCATCCAAAAACAACAGAATACACATTTTTCTCAAGTGCTCATGGAACATTCTCCAGGATAGATCGTATCTTGGGTCACAAATCAAGCCTTGGTAAATTTAAGAAAACTGAAATTGTATCAAGTATCTTTTCTGACCACAACGCCATGAGACTAGATATCAATTACAGGAACAGATCTGTAAAAAATACAAACACATGGAGGCTAAACAATACACTACTTAATAATGAAGTGATCACTGAAGAAATCAAAGAGGAAATAAAAAAATACCTAGAAACAAATGACAATGGAGACACAACGACCCAAAACCTATGGGATGCAGCAAAAGCAGTTCTAAGGGGGAAGTTTATAGCAATACAAGCCCACCTTAAGAAGCAGGAAACATCTCGGAAAAATAACCTAACCTTGCACCTGAAGCAATTAGAGAAAGAAGAACAAAAAAACCCAAAAGCTAGCAGAAGGAAAGAAATCATAAAAATCAGATCAGAAATAAATGAAAAAGAAATGAAGGAAACGATAGCAAAGATCAATAAAACTAAAAGCTGGTTCTTTGAGAAGATAAACAAAATAGATAAACCACTAGCCAGACTCATCAAGAAAAAAAGGGAGAAGACTCAAATCAATAGAATTAGAAATGAAAAAGGAGAAGTAACAACTGACACTGCAGAAATAAAAAAAATCATGAGAGATTACTATAAGCAACTCTACGCCAATAAAATGGACAATCTGGAAGAAATGGACAAATTCTTAGAAATGCACAACCTGCCAAGACTGAATCAGGAAGAAATAGAAAATATGAACAGACCAATCACAAGCACTGAAATTGAAACTGTGATTAAAAATCTTCCAACAAACAAAAGCCCAGGACCAGATGGCTTCACAGGTGATTTCTATCAAACATTTAGAGAAGAGCTAACACCTATCCTTCTCAAACTCTTCCAAAATATAGCAGAGGGAGGAACACTCCCAAATTCCTTCTAGGAGGCCACCATCACCTTGATACCAAAACCAGACAAGGATGTCACAAAGAAAGAAAACTACAGGCCAATATCACTGATGAACATAGATGCAAAAATCCTCAACAAAATACTAGCAAACAGAATCCAACAGCACATTAAAAGGATCATACACCATGATCAAGTGGGGTTTATTCCAGGAATGCAAGGATTCTTCAATATACGCAAATCTATCAATGTGATAAACCATATTAACAAACTGAAGGAGAAAAACCATATGATCATCTCAATAGATGCAGAGAAAGCTTTCGACAAAATTCAACACCCATTTATGATAAAAACCCTCCAGAAAGTAGGCATAGAGGGAACTTTCCTCAACATAATAAAGGCCATATATGACAAGCCCACAGCAAACATCATCCTCAATGGTGAAAAACTGAAAGCATTTCCACTAAGATCAGGAACAAGACAAGGTTGTCCACTCTCACCACTCTTATTCAACATAGTTTTGGAAGTTTTAGCCACAGCAATCAGAGAAGAAAAGGAAATAAAAGGAATCCAAATTGGAAAAGAAGAAGTAAAGCTGTCACTGTTTGCAGATGACATGATACTATACATAGAGAATCCTAAAGATGCTACCAGAAAACTACTACAGCTCATCAATGAATTTGGTAAAGTAGCAGGATACAAAATTAATGCACAGAAATCTCTGGCATTCCTATATACTAATGATGAAAAATCTGAAAGTGAAATCAAGAAAACACTCCCATTTACCATTGCAACAAAAAGAATAAAATATCTAGGAATAAACCTACCTAAGGAGACGAAAGACCTGTATGCAGAAAATTATAAGACACTGATGAAAGAAATTAAAGATGATACAAATAGATGGAGAGATATACCATGTTCTTGGATGGGAAGAATCAACATTGTGAAAATGACTCTACTACCCAAAGCAATCTACAGATTCAATGCAATCCCTATCAAACTACCACTGGCATTTTTCACAGAACTAGAACAAAAAATTTCACAATTTGTATGGAAACACAAAAGACCCCGAATAGCCAAAGCAATCTTGAGAACGAAAAAAGGAGCTGGAGGAATCAGGCTCCCTGACTTCAGACTATACTACAAAGCAACAGTAATCAAGACAGTATGGTACTGGCACAAAAACAGAAAGATAGATCAGTGGAACAGGATAGAAAGCCCAGAGATAAACTCACGCACATATGGACACCTTATCTTTGATAAAGGAGGCAGGAATGTCCAGTGGAGAAAGGACAGCCTCTTCAATAAATGGTGCTGGGAAAACTGGACAGGTACATGTAAAAGTATGAGATTAGATCACTCCCTAACACCATACACAAAAATAAGCTCAAAATGGATTAAAGACCTAAATGCAAGGCCAGAAACTATCAAACTCTTAGAGGAAAACATAGGAAGAACACTCTATGACATAAATCACAGCAAGATCCTTTCTGACCCACCTCCTAGAGTAATGGAAATAAAAATAAAAATAAACAAATGGGACCTAATGAAACTTCAAAGCTTTTGCACAGCAAAGGAAACCATAATCAAGACCAAAAGACAACCCTCAGAATGGGAGAAAACATTTGCAAATGAAGCAACTGACAAAGGATTAATCTCCAAAATTTACAAGCAGCTCATGCAGCTCAATAACAAAAAAACAAACAACCCCATCCAAAAATGGGCAGAAGACCTAAATAGACATTTCTCCAAAGAAGATATACAGAATGCCAACAAACACATGAAAGAATGCTCAACATCATTAATCATTAGAGAAATGCAAATCAAAACTACAATGAGATATCATCTCACACCAGTCAGAATGGCCATTGTCAAAAAATCTAGAAACAATAAATGCTGGAGAGGGTGTGGAGAAAAGGGGACACTCTTGCACTGCTGGTGGGAATGTGAATTGGTTCAGCCACTATGGAGAACAGTATGGAGGTTCCTTAAAAAACTACAAATAGAATTACCATATGACCCAGCAATCCCACTACTGGGCATATACCCTGAGAAAACCAAAATTCAAAAAGAGTCATGTACCAAAATGTTCATTGCAGCTCTATTTACAATAGCCCGGAAATGGAAACAACCTAAGTGCCCATCATCGGATGAATGGATAAAGAAGATGTGGCACATATACACAAAGGAATATTACTCAGCCTTAAAAAGAAATGAAATTGAGTTATTTGTAATGAGATGGATAGACCTAGAGTCTGTCATACAGAGTGAAGTAAGTCAGAAAGAAAAAGACAAATACCGTATGCTAACACATATATATGGAATTTGAGGGAAAAAAAATGTCATGAAGAACCTAGGGGTAAGACAGGAATAAAGACGCAGAGCTACTGGAGAACGGACTTGAGGATATGGGGAGGGGGAACGGTGAGTTTTGACAGGGCCAGAGAGAGTCATGGACATATACACACTAACAAACGTAGTAAGGTAGATAGCTAGGGGGAAGCAGCCGCAAGGCACAAGGATATTAGCTCGGTGCTTTGTGACAGCTTGGAGGGGTGGGATGGGGAGAGTGGGAGGGAGGGAGACGCAAGAGGGAAGACATATGGGAACATATGTATATGTAGAGCTGATTCACTTTGTTATAAAGCAGAAACTAACACACCATTGTAAAGCAATTATACCCCAATAAAGATGTTTAAAAAAAAAAAAAACAAGATGCAAAGCTGGTGGTAAAATAGAAATGTACTCTACTCTTCCAAAAGGAAATCTCCCAATTTCCCCTTCATGTCTATTTAGTTAAAATTATCAAATTTTGCTTATTATTCCATCCAGAGTGATTTTATCTATTCCTAGCTATTCACACTGCCACCAGTCTGATCCAGGTCCCTGTCATCCTACAGCTAGATAACTGCAACAGCTCTAACCACCCTTCCTTAACCTCAGTCTCTTTTTTTTTTTTTTTTTTTTTAACCTCAGTCTCTTTGCTCTTCAATTCATCCTTCGCACAGCTCTCAGATTTATCTCAACACCTTTTTCACTATATAACTTCAATGCCTAAGGACCTAAAATGAGTTTTTAGCACTACTTAGATCAAATCTGAACTTCTTTGTCCCACAAGTTCCCTTGGCTTTGATACTCTTTTCATTTCTCATCAATCTATTCCCAAAACACACTGAGTATAGATCTTTTTATGTTTTTATTATATTCAAGTATATATACTGGTATATATATTCAGTGTGCTGAGTCAATCCAAGCAGTCAGTAAGCCCCTAACCATTGTGAATATTTAACATTCACAATATTCTTTGTTCAACACTATAAAATGTTAGTATACTTAATTCCATCATATAAATTGAGTATAATTTTATTAGAAAACATGATGTGTATTTAATACTAAAAAAACCAAAGACCACAAGAAAGTATGACTACAAAAAAAGCAAGTTACAGGTTTATGAATTTAAGCATAAATGAATTTTAAGTATAAAAAATTTTCAGTTCAGTTGCGAATATTTTTTGAACCTATTTTTTCATTAGAGAATGGAGAGGTGTGAGCCTGCACCCCAGAGTACATGCTCTCCCATTTGTAAATATTAATTACTCATCTGTTGTTAACTTCTAGTCAAGTAGCAGTGGGTCCCTTTAAAATATTTTAATAAAAATTAGGAAAGAAAAATGACATTTAAAATATCCTACCCATTTCTTCCCAGTAAAATTATTAGAGTACCTTTATTTTAGTGACAACATTCTTGCGTTCAATGGAGGCAAGGTTTGAAAAACCCTGCAATAACCCTCCTCTGTGAGAAGTCAATGCTACAGATACGATTCGTAGGTGCTCACCTCTGATTACATCTCATAGCTCTAACTCCATTAACCTAATAGAAATCCCTACTTTCTTTCATGTCCCAGCTTCAGACCTTCTTCAACTGAGATGTTTACTAAAAACCTTTGACCCTGAATTCTGACCTCACTTCCAGTATCTACACGTTCCCAACATGTAAGGTTCCCCAGAGACATTCTCAATACCCAACATTTAAAGGAAAATATTTACCAAAGATTTGGGGAATTCACACCCCAAGATTCAGTAATTCCACTTTTGGAATGTACACAAAGGCAATAAAATCAGCAGTATGTAGAAGAATATTCACAGCAGCATAACTTACAATGAAAAACTGTAAACCTAAAAATTCCAAAACGAGGGCTTAGCTATGGGACATAATCATAACATACTGTGAATTAAGGAAAAACAGAACATTAACACATGACAAATCGGGGTGGTAGGAATAAAACCCCAATTTATACTATTCTCTATACTTTTTAAAACATTTTATAACTTAGAATACAAAAATCTTAAGTGGAAATTAATATTCTTCTTTATCTTCCAAATTTTCTACAGTAAGCAATATACTACTTATACAATAAGAAAAACTTTCAAAAAGTAAAGCTGGAAGCATATATTATATTTACTACAATGAGGCTTCCCAGCCTAACTAAAACATTAAATTTCTTTACTTTTGGCTAGAATTTTATCAACTCAACATGCTGTTATTTCATCAAAGTTCTAATTGAATACTTCAGGTCTTTATGAAAGGGAAAAACTACTTCCCCCTTATAGCTGGATATTTTTAGAGAGAAATCTTTCCCCAAAAATGGCATAATGGACTCCTTCATGGGGGGGAAAAGAAAAAGTGCAAACTTGCCTTTATCCAATTCATATCCATTACTGAATCTAATATATCTATTACATGTACACTTATAAGGGTTTTAATGTTTTAAATTAAGATTTAGCACCTACAGGATGTATGTGCTTTCCTCCCAAAACATATTAACAACTCGAAGCTCAGAAATTTAATTTTAATCTTCAATACTAAACAAAGTACTAAGCGTACAACACTCAAATGCCACGGAAAGAATGAACAGGCCAGATATAAGAGTTCATGTAAAGAAATAAAATGATGGATTTGGTAGATTAATCCATACCAAGATTATCTTTTTAAAAAAAAGGATGAACTACAAAGATAGAACACAAAAGGAGAGAATCAGAGGTGACAGATGAGATGTCAAAAACTTTTTAGAAGCCTTGAAACAGATGGCCCTGGGACTTCCCTGGTGGTCCAGTCGTTAAGAATCCATCTTGCAATGCAGGGAACATGGGTTCGATCCCTGGTTGGGGAACTAAGATCCCCCATGCCGCAGGGAAACTAAGCCCGCGTGCCACAACTACTGAGCCCGTGTGTTCTGGAGCCCGCTCGCAGCAAGGAAAGATCCCCGCATGCTGCAACGAAGATCCCATGTGCCGCAACTAAGACCCGACATAGCCAAATAAATAATTTTTTTAAAAAGATGGTCTAATGATATTTTACTAGCGAAGTGGAGAACTCTGAAGCCTAAGCACCTGTAAAGAAGCTGATTCACACTGCCCACAAGCAGGAAGCGTCATAGACAGGAGCCCCTGCCCCCCCACCCCAGGCATCTCTGAATGTAGAGTGAGGAACAGGACTAAAAACTAGCAAGTTAGCTGAAAGTCTACAAAACAGCCATCACATTCAGACTTCCTCCTCCATTGTGCACAGCCAGGCAACAGTCCATCCCCAAGCCCCTATGGATGTTGAGAGCATTACTCTGAAGAAACTAAACTAGAGAGACTCTAAAATGAGGGACTCCAGTGTAGGTGATGTGCTATACAAAAGATAGGATTACATGAACACAATTAACAGTGAGAACGCCAGCTTCTTTTCTAAGACAAGTTCTCAGAATTTGGCATCCAGGTGTGTATCCTCCAGGCAAGACTGGAGGCTCTCTTTTACTTTTTATTTTTTTAATTTTATTGAAGTATAGTTGATTTACAATGTTGTGTTAGTTGGAGGCTCTCTTTCTCAAGGAAATTGACAAGCCCAAGAGAAAAGAACTATGAGAGTCCCCTCCCCCTATAAATGGCCACAGCTCCCTGTCCACCCTTTAACAAGCCACACCTATAGTTTCCAATTCAGTTTTTAGCACTTCACTCTTAAATAGGAATGGACAACCGTAAGTTTACCAGACATCCAGGGAGAGCCTCTACAGAGAAAGACTGCAATGGAAACAAAGGAACTTCGAAGAAACAGAGCAATGAGGGGTACAAAACTTTAAAAAAAAAAAAAAAAAAACCATCATTAATACTGTCCTCAAGAAGACTACAGTGTCTATGAAATAATATAAAGATACCATAAGGGCTTCCCTGGTGGCGCAGTGGTTGAGAGTCCGCCTGCCGATGCAGGGGACACGGGTTCGTGCCCCGGTCCGGGAAGATCCCACATGCCGCGGAGTGGCTGGGCCCGTGAGCCATGGCCGCTGAGCCTGCGCTTCCGGAGCCTGTGCTCCGCAACGGGAGAGGCCACAGCAGCAAGAGGCCCACATACCGCAAAAAAAAAAAAAAAAAAAAAAAAAAAAAAAAGATACCATAAGAATGAGCTCTAAGAAATTAAAATATGGATAGGAATTAACAATTCAATAGAAGGGCTGTAAGATAACATTAAAGAAATCTCTCAGGAAACAGAACAAAAAGACTAAGTGATGGAAAACAGGAAGGAAAAGAAAATTAAAAGAACCACCTAAGAATTCTAAGACCCAAATAATACAAATTCCAAGAAAGACAAAAAAATCAAATGAGAAAGATTATCAAAGAAACAATTCATCAAATTTAGAGTATTCATTCAATGAAAGACACCATGGACAAAACTAACAGAAAGATGACAGGCCTATAAAAGATATTTTCCATTCCTAAAACCAACAGACCTCCACAAGGAACTCCTGCAAACCAAAAAAAAAAAAAAGACAGGAGGAGTTCCCTGGTGGCCTAGTGGTTAGAATTCCAGGCTTTCACTGTTGTGGCCTGGGTTCAATCCCTGGGTCGGGGAACTGAGATCCTGCAAGCTGCGCAGCACAGCACAGCCAAAACAAACAAACAAAAAAGACAGGGACCAGAAAGGAAAGATAGACAAAGTACAAAACAGACAATTAACAAAAGGGAAAACCTGAATGGATACAAGAGATGCTCGAATTCATTAATTATCAGAGAATGTAAATTAAAACAATGAGATACCACTTTATACCCGACTAGCAAAAATTAAGAAGTTAGATAAAACCAAGTACTGTCAAAGATGTGGGCAAATAAGAAAACTCCTCACTGCTAGCAGGCACATAAACTAGTTCTCCTATTCTATGACCCAGGAATCCCACTCCTGGGCATACATCCCAAAGAACTTCTCACACAGGTCCACAAGGATGTACAAGTAAGAGTATATTTACCACAGTGTACTTGTGATGCCAGAGAGGCAACTCAGATGTCAGTGATTAGGGAATAAAAAGTAAAATGTGGTAGATGCACATTATGGAATTCTACATTATACGCAACTATATGCACACACAACAAAACAGAAAGGTCTCCAAACAATGCTGAGTAAAAAGAGTAAGAAACAGAACAAGGTCTATAACACAATATATAAACTAAATACACAAAACGCACTACATATTTCACAATGATTCACATACAATCAAGGAATGTATCAGCCACAATGCAGTGGGTGCCTACTAGAAAGGGTAATGGAAGTAGGGCTCAGAAATGAAAGAAAAATTTAAAGGACCTTGTATAGTTTGATGATAGTGTCAAGAATTGGGAAGCATAATTAACTCAAACTCTTTTTACCCAAGGCCCCAATAATAATAATAAATAATAAATAAATTTCCCAAAACTAAAGGACACAAATCCCCAGCTTGTAAGGGTCCATCAAGTGCCCTTAAATGAAAAAACAAACAAACAAACAAACAATCAAATCTAGGGACATTATGGAATTTCAGGGGTTAAAAATAATACCCTAAAAGCTTCTGGAGATTGGAGAAGACAGGGAAGGTCACATACAAATGAAGAAAAAGAACGCCTTTGGACTTCAACAGCAACATTAAAATGCAGGAAACAATGGAGCTATGACTTCCAAACTTTTTAAGCCTAGGTTTTTATACCCAGCCAGATTACTGATGAAATGCTAAGGTAGAATATAGATTTTTTTCAATCATGCAAGATCTCAGAAAGTTTTCACTTCCCAGGTACGCTTTCTCTGTAAGTTAAGAAAATATGGGAAACAGGAGATCCAGTGCAGGAGAAGGGCAAAGAGAATTTTAAGGGCAACATAAAGAAAAGTTCCAGGATAACAGCTGTGAAGTATACCTAGAAAGTAACCAGTCCAGATTGCATTAAAAGGACAGAAGGTTCCAGGACAGCAATCTCATGGAAATGGAAGTGGGGAAAAAAGGTGTTACTCCTGGAAAAACAAAAATTGGTTAAGAGAAGAAATGATATCATAATATACTACATGGTTCAGCTATAAACATTTACATAGTTATAACTGAACGTTGACTTAATAAACACCTGTGATAACTATACTAAAAGGATGGGAGAGGCAGTGTGTAAATGTGGAGGAAAGTCAATAGATAATGTCTAAAACTGCTGTATCAAGAAATAGCAATAGAAGTTATTTATAAATATGAAAGAGGAAACAGCTAAAAAAAGGAAATTGGTGGCCTCTAAAGTGCAGAAGCTAGGACAGGGGACAGTTGTTTTCAGAGAATATTCTAATTCAAAAACTGTATTTTTTAATGGCAGTAAAGCAAGGAACTCCAATAGCCCTTCAGCTTTTAGTAAATTAGATCTTCACAATATCATTTCATGATGTTAAACAAACTGCATCTAGTTTGTTCTGCTGGAGACTGCACTGCAAACCAAGACAAAAATCAAGCTTTAATGATTGATGTGAACATAGTACAAATAGCCCTGTGATTGAATACCAGCTCCATCACTTATTCTGTGAAGTAGGGCAAGTTACCTAACCATCCTGTACCTGTAGCCACCTTCTCAAAGTGGTTTTGCAAGGGTAATTAAGTGAAAACACCTGATGCAGTGCTTGAGCCATCAACAGATGTTAGTACCTTTTGCTTGTCTTTCTGCTCCCTAGCTAAAAACCCCCATTTTGACCCCAAGCTGCCTTGCTGGTCACAGAATACGGAGACTCATGGACAACTCAGCACATATCCCTCCTCATGCTGAAAAATCAATCATGATGAGTAAGCAGACTTATCTTTGTATATGAAGAGCAGCATTATTCTTGTTATGTGAAGGAGATTATCCCCATTATCCACATTTTGGATTATTGCCTGCTTTCAAGAACTGTCCCAATTAGTCTACTACACTAGATCAGAACCATTTTGTCACTAAGGTCTGTCATGTAGGGTCGTTATCATCTTTAAAAACAAACAAACAAAAAACTGTACGGGGGCTTCCCTGGTGGCGCAGTGGTTGAGAGTCCGCCTGCTGATGCCAGGGACACGGGTTTGTGCCCTGGTCCAGGAAGATCCCACGTGCCGCGGAGCGGCTGGGCCCATGAGCCATGGCTGCTGAGCCTGTGCATCCAGAGCCTGTGCTCCACAGCAGGAGAGGCCACAACAGTGAGAGGCTCGCGTACCGCAAAAAAAAAAACAAAAACAAAAAAAACTGTACGTTCCACGAGTCTTCATCCCTGCTCTTTCACTGCAAGGACTTAAAATTTCCTAATGAAGGTCCTATCTGGTCCCTCATTATCCTGGGGCCACCTCCTGCTCACTGCAGCAAGAATAGAGGCAAGTCAGCCCCCAATCAGCTAATTGAATTGTTTACCATTTCCAATGTTTTCTTCCACTATTATGGCTGAATTCAGAATACCTTGCAAAGTACAGAAACCTTAAAACAAAGAGATTAACAGGGAATTATCTTTATCATCACTATGTCAGTCACCTTTACTTCCATGGCCAAAAGTCTTAGTTGATTTTATACAAAGCATACATACTTCTAGAAACAATCTGACAAGACTTAAAAAGACTAAATCATAAATCATCAAGACTTTATCATTAATTCAACAGTAAACTCCTCAAGGCTTATGTCGTCTGATTCCATTTGAACTTCCTTTGCTATTTAGTACAGTTTCTGCTCAATTTTGACTGATAAAATGTCATGCAGTCAATATTTTTACTCATTATTTGTTAGTCTTCCCTGCAACACTATAAATTCCATGACACAAGAACAGTGTCTTCTAGGGGCAGGACAGGAATAAAGATGCAGACGTAGAGAATGGACTTGAGGACACGGGGAGGGGAGAAGGGTAAGCTGGGAGGAAGTGAGAGAGTGGCATGGACATACATACACTACCAAATGTAAAAACGATCGCTAGTGGGAAGCAGCTGCATAGCACAGGGAGATCAGCTCGGTGCTTTGTGACCACCTAGAGGGGTGGGATAGGGAGGGTGGGAGAGAGATGCAAGAGGGAGGAGATGTGGGGATATGTGTATATGTATAGCTAATTCACTTTGTTATACAGCAGAAACTAACACACCATTGTAAAGCAATTATATTCCAATAAAGATGTTTAAAAAAAAAAGAACAGTGTCTTGATCATGTCTACATCCCCAGTCTCAGGGCCTATGAACACTCCAAGTATTCGCTGAATTAATGGACCAAATAAAGAAAACGCAACCAAGAAGTATGCAAGGAGAGGAGAAAAAATTCCTAAATTAGCAGTGATTCTGGTTCTAAGGCTGGTTCTAACAAGAGCTGGAACACCTTAGGTAAGTTACCTAACTTCTCTGACCCTCGAAGCTTTAATCTGCAGAAAAGGAAAAAATAACATACTTCAGAGTTACTGTAAGCATTAACGTTTTACTGTACAAAAAGTATTTAGCACAATATCTAGAAAGGAGCTCAATAAATGTTCATTCCTTTACCTTTCCTCATGTTCTCCACCTTAAAATCCGGTATTACACATAAAAGTGACTTCCAAGAATAAATTACTTCAGTAAAAGTACAATAGAGTTCATTCTCCATTTGCTTTGAAAAGTTAAAATTTCATCTCTTCAATCTTTAAAATGGAGGGGGACTAGCTTGTGAATTACTTTCAAAATATCACAAACACAAGAACAAGTTAAGAAAAAAACAATGTCAAGAATGAGCCTTGAAGCAACGTGCGGGGTGGGGGGGGGAGCGGCGGGGCGGGGAATCACTCATCTACTGCGAAGAAATAGGGGTTTTTAAGGCAGTGCTCACTAAACGAAAAAAGGCTTGAAAAAGGTAGAAACGTTATTTAATAGTATGTTTTAGAAAAAAATACTTCCCAACTGTTTATTCTGAATTTAAACCTTAAAAAATTAACTATTTTGACATCGTGAGCTTAAAAGTGGAACATTACATATAACTTCCATTCAAACCTAAAACATTCCTTCATGACGACTTCCCAGACTCCAGTCATCCTTCAGTTTCATCCTCCCATTTTGAGCTTAATCGAATACCTCGCCGCTTCCCTTGCATCACCACTGACACACGCTGTGTGCAGACGAAGTTCTGTCATTCCTATAATTACCACACCCCTGTCAGACGCTTCAGGCCCATGTTGTTATGACATCTGTAAACTGCAGTCCTCCGTCTGTCTCCACCCGCACCGCGCCCGCCGCCCCCCCCCGCCCCGCGCTTCCAAACCACCGGCTCCGGCTCGGGCTGTAACTTGTGAATTCCCGAGACGGTCCCCTCCGGCCTCGGTTAGGATTTTTACACGCCCCCCACCCCTTGCTCTTTCCTGCCTCAGTCGCCGCACTCCGTGCGGCCCACCCACGCCTCCAGCTCGCTCGCGCCGGGCCGCGGCGCTGGCTCCGCACTCCCTCCTCTCCGCCCCGCTGCCTCGGCGCCCCGCAGTCCCCGACGCTGCTTCCAGCTCCGCTACCGAGCCGCCTCGCCCCGCCTCGCCTCGCCTCCACCGGCGTTCCCGATGGCGAACCAGTGCTCCCCACCCCCACCGTCCTCTCAGCGGACCGCGCGGCCGTTGGGACTGCCTGGCCCGTGACGCACGGACGCGCAACGAGCGCCCAGGCCCAGGAACCCGAGCTCGAGCACTGCCGGCGGCCCGCCCTCACCGCGGGGCCTCCCCCGCACAACCGGATCCGCCGGAGTCCCCGGCGGGAGGGGGAGGGGCCGGGGGCCGCCTGGGCCCCGCACTCACCAAGTTCAAGGCAGCCGATCCCGGTGCCACTGCTGGGGTGAGCCTCTGGCTCGCTCGCTCGCCCGCCGTGCCTCTCCCGCACACAACCTCGAAGACCCAGCTCGCGCCTCAGCGGTGCTCACCAGGCCTCGCTCGCCAACACCGCCGCGCACCCAGCACAGCGCGACCCAGCTCAGCCGGCGTTCGCAGTACGCCTGCGCGCGGGGGCCGGCCCGCGCGCCTGCGCGCGCCTCTCCACCACCCTGCTGCAGAGGCTGCCGGGAGATGTAGTCTTCCAACCGTCCTCGCGAAGCGCCAGCGGTTAGCCGGGAACCAGTGGAGAGTCTGGAGTCGGGAAGGAGGTCTGGTTGACAAGGTTCGCAGTTAGTGGCGAAGGTTGGAGAGTCATTCTGGAGTGACAATGAAATGGTACTACTTAGGCTGAATTTCAAAGTTATGTCTACAAACTTGTCTTCGAAGCTCTTCCAGGGCGGATCGATCCTTGCTCACCTCTGTCTATAGCCTCTGACAGGCTTGTTACCTAATACACGTTTACTGAGTAAATAATGGAATGAATGAAGCCTGAGGGATTACTAAAAAAGAGTTATAAGTCCGCGCTTCATGTCTAAGGCATTCACATGCAGCATGTTTGAGAAACTTATGGGTATTTCCTTTTTTAGTTCTCTCCCGTCCCCTTTGCCTGATAATGTATATAAGCAGTATCAAAAATCATTAAGAAATTAAATGAAACACAAATGCTTGCTTTACTCAATAAACGCTCTCAGACGAAAATTTGGGACAAATAGTTGTTACTGTTAAATCTGATGGAATTCTCTTTGAGCTTAATCGAATTGTTTTTGAGCAGTGGCTTCAAAAGAAGAAAGACTGAAACCAGCCAAGCAAAGGTCACAGAATACAGTCTCACATGCGACCTGGTTTGTCAAATCAATCTAAACACCCACGGAGAAGCAAGGTGAAAGAAATGGGGTAGCTCTGTAACATAAGTGTGGGAGAGAGGGCCTTACTGCCTGAATCCTAGGCTATGCGATGTTCATTTGTCCTGGATCTCTTTCTGCTACGTCAGTATTCCCCACTAACGGTGTGTTTTCTAGGATGAGCTGAGTTTGAGCAAGGGCACTGGGGAAAGGGAATGTGTTCTAAGTGAGAGACTTGGAGGCAAGTGTGCGTGACCGCAGCTAAGCTGAGGACAGATCACTTTATTCCAATCAGGAGCTAATATTATTCAGAGCTGGACTTTAGTGTTTGTGAAAACTAGTTTCTTTCTAGTTCACCCTTACTCCTAGTTAGAGTATCCCGTGAGGGTCTGGACCAAAAGTCTGGGGTATTTATGAGGGCCTCTCTTCCTTGACCCAACCTCTTCAGCCCCATGAGACAGTCAAAAGCTCTACTCAGTTTTTCAGCCACTGCTTTCAGAATTAGCAATCACTTCAAGTGGAAAAGTAACAGCAAACATCAGGCTCACCTCTCATGGGTTCCCTTTCTTTTCTTCCAGATCTTGGATCCACAGATTCTCACTGCTGTGGTAGCTCTTCAGTGCCTTAATGTTTTTTATATTTTGTCCAGCTGTTCTCTGTGGTGGGAGGATTTGTTCAAGACAACAACAGTAGCCCATTGCTGAAGCAGAATTCCTATATATACATTACTTTTACAAAAATGTTATCATACCATACATGATGTTTTGTTAGCTAATGTCTCTCTGACTATATCTTTTTGTATTAAAATTTATTTTTAATTTTAAATTATAGAACAGTAGTTTTGCTATTACAAACAACACTGCTGTGAACATTCTTGTACATGTCTTTGTGTGTACAGGGAAACTGCTAGATCCTAAGACATTGCATCTTTAACCTTACGAGATGTGACAGGCAGAATTCTCAGATGGCCCCCGTGATCTTTGCCCCTTGCTGTTACCCTGTATAATCCCTACCCCTTGAGTGTGGGTGGGAGCTTTGACTTACTTCTGGCCAATAGAATATGGCAAGGATGATTACATTTCATTATAAGTCTCTGTCTTAGCAGACCAGAGCTCGACACTCTCCTGCTGGCCTTGAAGAAGCGAGCTTTCATGTTGAGAACTGCCTATGGAGAGGGCCACGTGGCAGGGAACTGCAGATGATTTCTAGCACCTGGGTGCAGCTTCCAGCTGATAGCCAGTAAGCAAGCCAGGGCCCTCAGCCCTACAACCACAAGGAAATGAATTCTGCCAACAACCTGAGACAGGTTGGAAGTGGATTCTTCCCCAGTGAAGCCTCCAGATGAGAAGACAACGTGACTTACACCTTGATTGCAGCTTTGTGAGACCCTGAGCAGAGGAACCAGCTCAGCTGTGCCCGTAATCCTGGCCCACAGAAACTGTGAGATAATAAATGTGTTTTAAGACACTAGGTTTCTGGTATTTTGTTCCACAGCGATGGAAAAGTAATATGCTAGATATTGCCAGATTATTTCACAAAGTGGTTGTGCCAGCTTATGCTCCACAAGCAGCTGATAAGGTTTTCTTTTCTAAACAACCTTGCTAACATTTGGAAATGTCTTTTTTATTTTTGCCAAATGGATGGGTGTGAAAATACATAATAATTAGACACATATATTAACATAAACACACGAAAAATAAGTTTTTACTTGCAATGATATATTCCATTGTATTTTTTTCTGTTGCATAAATGCTATTACTTAAAATAGCAATAGGACTCATTAAAAGTGGCAACTAATAATAATTAATAGAAGGACAAATTAAGAAAATAATTTGTGAGAAAAATTTATAGCATAATATATATATATATTTTAAACATCTTTATTGGAGTATAATTGCTTTACAATGTTAGTTTCTGTGTATAACAAAGTGAATCAGCTATACATATACATACATCCCCATATCTCCTCCCTCTTGCTTCTCCCTCCCACTCTCCCTATCCCACCCCTCTAGGTGGTCACAAAGCACCGAGCTGATCTCCCTGTGCTATACAGCATAATATTTTTATGTTTCTTCCTGTCCTCTGGTTCAGCAACTTATTTTAACTCTTTCTTAAACTCTTTATCACATATCCAAATTTTGTAGCCTATATTATTCTATATTCTATATGTATATTAAGATACATAAATGTAGGAATTTTATGAAGGAGAGTATATATACAGTAGAACTTGTTAAACAGATAATACTCCTATTACAGTTTTAAGAAATGATATGTTTCTGTCCCATGATAGAGTGGGATATTTTTTATTCTTTTTGTTTCCTTTTTCATCAATATTTCTCTGAACTGCCTGGAGCCTTTAGGACATCTTTTCTTTTATGTAATGGTAAAACCAAATACAGACAAATATAAAATTAGTTTTGACTTGCAGCTCTGTTCCTCTGCCTGCATTGCACTGATTCTTGTTGGCACAGATGACATCAAGCTAAACATTCCCTCAACAAAAGTGTTTGAGCATAGAACAGTTAGGATTTTAATTACTAGTGCAGCACGTTTTTAAACTTGTAGGAATTTGTTTCTGGTTCTCCAAAATGTCCACCCATTTTGTATCTATAGACTTGCTTTGGTAAACCAACTGTTTGTAAATCAGGTCCTTTGCATCTATAAATTAACCATTTCTATATCTAAAATGCCCATTGTTTTTAAAACATTCTGAAGCACATTGTATGTGATCATAAGTTAAACCTCTCTTCCCCAGAAAAAATGGTTTTAAAGCATAGAGGTAATTTGAACTTGTGAAATTGAAGTTAGATTTCAAATAAATTTACAGTTTTAGTGAAGAAATTCAGAAAGTCCTGTTTAATTTGGTTACTTTTTTCTAGGGACATTTTATTTAAAGTTCTGAAAGTCTTATTTCCAAAAATTAGTCTTTTTTTTTCTGTTTGAAGTTTTTGTCGCAACCTGCATATAACATTGAATAATTGAGATTCAGATGGTTCATCCTTTTCTAGACTTCTTATGACCTCTTCAAGGATTATCAGACAGTTTTGGAGAACCAGCATGTTTATTTCTGTTTCACTGTAATTCTTCTCTCCGTTCTCATCCTCAATGTATTGCCAAATTGGAGCAGGACATTCTTCTTGTTCCACGCTTTGAAAATATGATTTTATGGCAGGCTGACATTATAACGTCTTTTCTATGGCTGGCAACAATGATCGCCATCTTGTAGGTACATGTTTAAGGAAGCTGTCTCTTGCCATTTCTATAGTCAAAAATGTCGTTAAATGCTTCCGCACATTTTGAGGAAGCTGAAATGCCCAGACACTTTCATTATGAAAACTTCTGTATCGCAGGTAAGCAAACCACACCCCTCTTTAAACAGTGTTCTGTATAAGATGTTTAGTCGATGAGATCGTTTCATTTTCTTTGGTAAGAAGTTTAGAGACTGAATAGAATTTGTCAAAATTAACATTTGCCCTGAAAGCAAATAAATAAGCCAAGTCTACTTTGTCTTTGGACAGATATAACACACTTTGTTTTATGTGTTTGTGGTTTCATTAAAATCTTAGACATCAAGAAGACAATTTGAAACTCCATTTTTCAAGTAAAATTACCTTAAGAGCTAGGGGAGACATTTTCTGAATCAGGAAATAAAACCTTACTCCGTTCCGTAGAGCAATGAAAGGCACGATACAATAATGCATATTGATTCATGTGATACGCCCAAGCTAATTCAGCAGCCACTATTTTCAACTGAGCATTGGTGTCTTTGGGAGAAATTAAACAAACTTTTGATTGATTTTGAAGTACCTATCTGTCTCATCCTGGACTTGTAAATTTCAGTCTCCATATGTGCTTTTACATCCCCTTCTCCGCCATACACATCTCAAACTCTTTTCTGCATATTGCACAGTATGCTCTGTTTTTGTTATTTACCTTCATAATCAGTTACATTGTCCTTCCATATGTAATTACTATTACACAGTCGTTGAGCTTTCTTTCAGTGATGTCATCATGCTGTTGCTGGTATTATACTCACTCTCTTATAAAACATGATCATCACACTCATAACGTTAAAAAATTTAACTTGTATGAGGCACAATGGTTAGTCCATAGGCAAAGCCAAAGATGTATTGCTAATGTTTATGATTACAATGCACTTAAACTGCACACTTTGGTCGCATCCCTCAGAATGATGCAACAATGGATGATTACTCCTGTGAACTGTAAATCATGGTTACCAATATCAGTGAACGGGGGGAAAAAACAACGACAGAGACTATAGAAGTCGAATAATCTGTGCTGTATCCATTTGACACAATAAGCAGTGTTGCTTTCAGCCTCTATTTTGGGGGATATATGGTTTTGTACTTTTCCCCCAACTTCCCACGCCGATCATAAAAGAT
The DNA here is from genome assembly GCF_008692025.1 of Phocoena sinus. Classification (NCBI taxonomy): domain Eukaryota; kingdom Metazoa; phylum Chordata; class Mammalia; order Artiodactyla; family Phocoenidae; genus Phocoena; species Phocoena sinus. The sequence continues at coordinate 76,611,000 of NC_045766.1, read as the reverse complement.
CAGGATTTTTTTTTTTTTTTAATTTTTTTTAGTTTTTTGCCATACGCGGGCCTTTCACTGTTGTGGCCTCTCCCCTTGCGGAGCACAGGCTCCGGACGCGCAGGCTCAGCGGCCACGGCTCACGGGCCCAGCCGCTCCGCGGCATGTGGGATCTTCCTGGACCGGGGCACAAACCCGCGTCCCCTGCATCGGCAGGCGGACTCTCAACCACTGCGCCACCAGGGAAGCCCGATCAGGATTTTTTTGTGTGTCCTGGGAGGTTTCCCAGGATGTAGGAATTTCAGTGCTAAAACCCAGAAGGTCAGGCAAATCAGAACAGTTTGTCCCTCTTTCCCACCTGTACTGGTCAAATGTATTCCATTCATCTGGCCAGTACACCCATTCCCCTACTTGCTGTGAGTGCTGGCTGATAACTTTCAGCTGCCCCCTTCTCTGACGAATTGCAGGGCTAACAGGAGCCAGCTTGCTAGAAGGCTCCCACTCCTTTCCCCAGGGACAAACCTCAGCCAATAACTGACATCAGAGTAAAAAAAGGCCAACCATTGCTACAGTGTTCAACTTACTCTAATGGCACTATGTGTGCTCTAGAGCCTCCCCATGTAATCAGACTAAAGCTAGTCTTCAACTGAGACAGCACTGTAAGACACCCCTGCCTTAGACTGTTTCCTTTATTCCCACATTCATGAGAGCACTCTCCCAATAAGTCACTTGAACAAGAATCCCCATCTCAGGCTCTGCATCTAGGGAACCCTCCCTAGGTCATGATCCTAATGTGCTGTTTTCCATTTCCTTAATCAGTTGTCCAAGACCACTTGCTGAGGTTGGTCCATTGTTTTCCCAGTGATCTGCAATTTTACCTCTGTCATTCATATACATATACACACTCAGGGCTCCATATTGAGAAAAGTATGCCTATAGTCACATGATACTCAGAAAATAAAAAGAACCAGTGAGCAAAAATGCAAGAAACAAATAGTTTAGACTTGAACATGGAAACTTGAATAAGAAATCAATTGTATTCTTTACCACATAAATTCTGATTTCTAAATGGTACTTAGCTTCTAATTGCAAATATTTACTGAAAATATTTTAATGTATCATAAAAGTATTGACACCGTAAAACCTGCAATGTGAAAAAGTGCATCATAAATTTGCAGAACTTTTTATATATTTATAAAATTTATATAGTATATATAATATATAAACTTGAGAGATATATATCGCAACTATACAAATATATAAATGTATTATATAAATTTATGTATTTTGGGGGGTATTCAATACATATATATTTGATATATATATTCGAGATACATATATTCTCAAGTTTCCATATAGGCACAGGTCTGTTTTGGAGCTTTCTATTCTATTCAGTTGGTCTGTTTGTCTATCCCTACACCAATAACACATCTTAATTACTGTAATTGTATAATAAGTCATAATATGTTGTAGGTCACGTCACTTCCACTTTGTTTTTCTTCTTCAAATTGCTTTGGTTCTTCTTGGGCCTTTTTGTTTGATATGTTTTATAATTACTCCATCAGTTTCTATGAAGAATATCTCCTCTGATTTTGATTGAAATTATATTGAATTGATAAGATTAATTTTTGGAGAACAGACATTGCTATTATATTGTCTTCCTCTCAGTGAGGATATAGTATATCTCTCCAGTTATTTAGGTCTTCTCTAATACTTTTCAATGACGTTTTGTAATTTTTTTCAGGAAGTTTTTGTACATCTTTTGTTAAATTTAATTCTAGTTACCTTATTTTTTGCTGTTGCTATTATATTGGTTTAAAAAAAAGCCTTTACATTTATTGTTTTTCATGCATAGAAATGAAATTGACTTATATAAATTTCTATTTAGAATCTTGCAGAGTGCTTTTATTAATTCTAATAATTTGTCTCCAGATTTTCTTGGATTTTCTATAGACAATCATGTTTTCTGTGATTTAATGACATTTTTGTTTCTCCATTTTTAGTGTTTTTTGTTTGTTCTTTAATGTGTTTGACAGGAGCTCTAATGCACTGCTGAAGGTGATAGGAAGCATCCAGTGTCTCATTCCTGATTTTGTAGGGAATCACTCTAATGTTTTACCATGAAATACGATACTTGCTCTAGGTTTTTGGTAGATATCCTTTTATGAATTCTTTACCAAATGATTTCTCTATATATATTGAAATGTGCATACCCTTTAATATATTTATATGGTAAGTTACATTTTAGGTTTTCTAAAGTTAAACTATCGTTGCACTTCTGAGATAAACCCAACTTGACCATGATTTATTTATAAAGAGCTGAATTACATTTATTAATACTTTGATGAGAATTTGTGCATCTATTTATTAACGTAAATGAAGCAGTCTGTACTTTTCCTATCTTGTACTGTTGTCTATTTTTGGTATCAAAGTTAAACTAGCTCTGAAAAATTTGTTGGGGAGGGTTCCCTATTTCTGTTCTCTAGAAGATTTTATGTTTATAATTCCAGAAGATTGGAATTATCTGTTCTTTGAAGATTCGGGTGAACTCACTAGTTAAATCATTTAGCCTGTTGTATTTACTTGTTTACTTGTTAGGAAAATTTTTAATTACTAATTCAACTTATTTAATAGATACTAGAAAATTCAGGATTTCTAGTTCTTCAATTTTGGTAAGTTGTTTTTTCTAAGAAAATCTATATTTTGTCTAAATTTTCAATGTATTAGCATTAAATTGTTTTGTCTATTTTTTTAATTTTTGCAAAGAAACTGCTATTGACTTTATTACTTTTCTCTGTTGTATGTTTTTATTTATTTTCTGTTTTTATTCAAGTTTATTTTGATTTTCTTTTTTTTTAATTTTTTAAAAATTTATTTATTTTATTTATTTATTTTTGGCTGTGTTGGGTCTTTGTTGCTGCTTGTGGGCTTTCTCTAGTTGCAGCGAGCAGGGGCTACTCTTTGTTGCAGTGCACAGGCTTCTCATTGTCAAGGCTTCTCTTGTTGCAGAGCACAGGCTGTAGGCACATGGGCTTCAGTAGTTGTGGTACACAGGCTCAGTAGTTGTGGCCCACAGGCTTAGTTGCTCTGCTGCATGTGGGGTCTTCCCAGACCAGGGCTCAAACCCATGTCCCCTGCATTGGCAGGCGGATTCTTAACCACTGTGCCATGAGGGAAGCCCCTGATTTTCTTTTCTTACCTTAAATTGGTTACTTAACTGATTAATTTATGCCTGTAGATTTTCTTAATATAAGCTTTAAGGTTCTATAACTTAAGTACTATTTTAGTTTTATGTCAAAAATTGTATTAGTAATATTTTCATTAACGTTCAGTTCTAAATATTTTCCAATTTCTGTTAAGTTTTCATGACCCATGAGATGTTATTTTGAAGTGTATATCTTATTTCCAAATGTATTTATTTTTAAGCTATTTTTTTTTATTGATTTTTAAGTTAATTACATGATGGATGATGGTCAGAGAACACAGTCCAATAGAGAATATCTTAAAACTGTTGAACTTAGAATATGGTCAATATGTATAATTGTTCTGTGTATACTTGAGAAGAATATATATTCCCTAATTGCTGGGTGGAGGGTTCTGTATATGTTCATTAGGTTAAAACTGTGTTCTTCAAATCCTCTATAGTCTTGCTATTTTTTTAACTGAGTGTCTACTAGGTCCTGAGAGAGCTGTGTTAAATCTCTAAGATAGTGGGTTTGTCAGTTTTGCCAGTAATTCTGTCAGTTTTTGCTTTATATAGTGTGAGGCTATGTTATTACCTCAGTTACCATCATTATATGCCTATCATTATATCTATCCCCAGTTAATTGAATCTTTTGTTATTGAGTAGTCATTTATCCCTAATAACATTCTTTAACTTAAGGTTAAACTTTGGGATTTGTTTGTCCTTATTTTTCTAATTCCTTTAGGCGTAAGTTTAGATTGTTTGAGATTTTTCTTGTTTACTGAGGTAGGCTTGTATCACTATAAACTTCCCTTTTAGAACTGCTTTTGCTGTGTCCCATAGATTTTGGATCGTTTTCATTTTCATCTGTCTCCAGGCATTTTAAAATTTCCTCTTTGATTTCTTCAGTGACCTACTGGTTGTTTAGTAGCCTATTATTTAGCCTCGATATGTTTGTGTTTTTGGCAGTTTTTTCCTTGTAATTGACTTCTAGTCTCATGCCATTTTGGTTGGAAAAGGTGCTCAGTATAATTTCAATCTTCTTAAATTTACTGAGACTTGTTTCATGGCCTAGCACATGATCTATCCTGGAGAATATTCCATGTACACTTGAAAAGAATGTATAGTCTGCTGCTTTTGGATGGAATGTTCTATATATATCTATTAATTCCATTTTGTCTAATGTGTCAATTAAGGCCAATGTTTCCTTATTGATTTTCTGTCTGGATGATCTGTCCAGTGATGTAAGTAGGGTGTTAAAAGTCCCCTACTGTTATTGTACTACTGTCAATTTCTCCCTTTATGTCTGTTAGTATTTGCTTTATGTATTTAGGTGCTCTGTAGTTGGATTTTTAAAATCCAATCTATCTGTGACTTAACTAGCAAGTTTAGTTCAAATTACACATATTATGATCACTTACGTATTTGGAACTATTTCTTCCATTTTGTGTTGTCTCACTTTTTTTCCCTCTGATTCTTTTTTTCCGTCTTCCCTGATTTGCCTTTTTTGGATTTTTTAATTCTTTTTTTTTTTTTTTCATTTTTAAAGTTTTGGTCTACTATTTAGAAGTTAGGTACTTTACTTCCCTTCTTTTAGTGGCTTCCCTTAATAATGCTAATCTCTTGAATGACACAAGGACTTTAAATCCCTTTAACTATTTAACTACATTCATTAATCCAACATTTTACATGGTTCATTTTTTCAGTATTTTATTTCAGTGTTATTTTATTCCACAAATTATTAGTTGTTTATAAAGACAGTGATTGTTTACCATTTACACATTTACCATTTTTTTGTTTACCATGACTTCTTGAAGCTTAGATTTTTCTTTGTTTTTTCCCTCCTCCCTGAATTATATCCTTTACATTTTAAATTCCTTAAGTAAGAGTTTATCTTTTGTTGGTAAATTCAGTCTTCAGTGGTCTGAGAGTGTCTTTATTCAAGAATTAAGGCAAGGGCTTCCCTGGTGGCGCAGTGGTTGAGAGTCCACCTGCCAATGCAGGGGACACGGGTTCATGCCCCGGTCCAGGAAGATCCCACATGCCGCGGAGTGGCTGGGCCCGTGAGCCATGGCTGCTGAGCCTGCGCCTCTGGAGCCTGTGCTCCGCAACAGGAGAGACCACAACAGTGAGAGGCCCGTGTACCAAAAAAAAAAAAAAAAAAAGAAAGAAAAAAAAAGAATTAAGGCAAAATAAAAGCTTAGCTAATTACAGAATTCTAGGTTAACAGCTCATTTTTCTCAGCCCTTTGAATATATTATGCAAATGCCTTCAGGCTTCAGTATTAGTTTTCTATTACTGCCATAACGAATCACCACAACTTTAGTGACTTATAAAAGCACAACTATACTGTCTCACAGTTCTATAGGTCAGAAGTCAGGCATAGGTCTCACTGGGCTAAAATCAAAGTGTTGGCAGGCTTCACTCCTTTCTGGAAGCTTTTGAGTCCATTTCCTTGTTCACTCCAGGTGTTGGTAGAATTCAGTTCCATGCAGTTAAAGAACTGATTTCTCACTTTCTTCACTGGTTGTCAGAGGCTACCCTTAGCTCCTAGAAGCTTCTCACTGGTCCTTGCATCTCAGAACAAGCACAGGGCATCAAATTTTTCTCATGCTGCCATCTCTTATGTGATTAGATTGGGCTGACCTGGATAATCCTGGTTAATCTGAAGGGTAACTTTATTTTTATTTTATATTGAGGTATAGCCAATTAACAATGTTGTGATAGTTTCAGGTGCACAGCAAAGTGACTCAGCCATACATATACATGTATCCATTCTCCCCCAGACTCCCCTCCCATCCAAGCTGCCACATAACATTGAGCAGAGTTCCCTGTGCTATACAGTACGTCCTTGTTGGTTATCCATCTTAAATATAGCAATGTGTATATGTCGACCCCAAACTCCCTAACTATCCCTTCCCCTGACCCTGAAGGGTAACTTTAATCACATCTGCAAAATGCCTTTTGCCATGTAAGGTAATATATTCACAGATTCAGGAGGTTAAGGTGTGGACATCTTTGCAATGAGAAGAGGAAGGACATTATACTGCCTACAACAAGAAATATGTTGTCAGTCTAATTGTCATTCTTTTGTAGATAGCTTGACTGTTCCCTCTGCCTGCTTTTAAGATCACCTCTTTGGTGGCCTACAGTTTCATTATGTTTCTTGGTATGGGTTGTTTCTTTTCTTACCCTTGTGAACACTGCCTCTCCTCCATTATCTTTTGACATCTCTATTAAACATATGCTAGATCTTTCAAATCAGTCCTCTCACCCTCAACTCTGTACCACAGCCTCATGCACAGGCGTGTGAACACCTCAGCCCTCATGTCCAAGCTCCATCCCTGAAAACACTTACTCCGTGGCCATTCTTGATGCAGACTGTGGCATAGTCTACCCTTGGGAGAGAGACCCAAGGAAGAGTCCTGGAAGTAGACTTGAAGCTGTGTAGGCGGGAACTTAGAGTTCCAGGTACCTAGTGGGTGGCTTAGAAGTGAGGTGCGCAGGTTCCAAATGGACACATTCTCTTGACCTTGTGCATTCCTCACCTTGTGGAGATGGGCATGGCCAGAGGAAGGTTGAGAGTGAGACCCTCTCAAACCAGAAGTCCAGGGCGGGACTCCTCTTGCCCACATTCAAGGGCAGTAACATATGAGACAATAAACATGCTTCTTTTAAGATGAAGAATGCTGGCTAAGGTAAGATGAGGAGGAGGAAGTATTCTAGACAAGAGGTTGAGGATGTGAAGGTCAGGGAAGTTTGGAAGTATAGAGAGATATTGATTTCAGAATAGGAAAGAGATGCATGCTGAGATTAGCTGGCCACTACATTGCAGAAATCTGAAGTCAAATATGGCCACAGTCACAGTAGATTCAGCCTTTTTAAGAGCTCTCTGCACAGAATACTCTTCCAACTGTGTTCCCAATGTGCTGCGTTCCTAATTCGCCTATCTTAAAAATTCTTCAGGTCTCAACTTGAATTTCACTTTTTTTTAAAGGACTTCCTCCCAACCCCAGATTAATTTATCCTTCTCCTCCTTAAATTTTTCCAAAGAATCTGTAATTCCTCTTTTGTTATACCGAGTCACACTTGTTAAGTTGTCCATAGCTGCCTTTCTGATTATTTTGGCTGAAAGCTTTAGGAAGACATTTGTCTTGTCCAGCATCGTAGCCCCAGCACCGAGAAAATGACTGAAATACATACATCTGGTGACCAAGATATATTTGGTGAATTAATAATTTAGCCTCATGGTGCCTGAGTGGCATTACTTGAAATAGCTGAATCCAAAAGGGGTAGCAGTAGAATATTGGCCGTCTGGTGTCCTTCCACTGCAAATAAGTTCATTTTACACATAATTTTCAGAGCCAGTTACTTTGACAAAGGTGATTTATTTTGATATATAAAGCACTTTATAAGATTCTCTGGAAAATCTAAAATCATCTTGCCGTCTTAATATGTTACACTATCATCATTTTACAAAATAAAAGGATTGGATTATATACTGGAAAATCTCTTCATTACATGTAAAACATTTTTGCTATTGCCTATGGTAAAGAAGATAAAAGGACAACTTGAAGGAGAGGGAGAGGTCCTAAGAGTGTTTTAGTTGTTATCTACCCACCCCAACCCCAAGAGAGGAAGACAAAGATGAAGGCACTAAGATGATAGTTTATTTGACATATTCAAACCACTCTTTGAGTCACTGATGGTCATTATTTGGTTAGTTCCTCCAAAGGAAGGTCATACCTGTTGTTAAAATGATGTGGAGGTTAATCAACAGAGCTGCCACTTGAGAGTTTCCTCCAAGGCTGCTGTGGAGACAGCACCATTTGTCCTGAGTAATCCTGTACATGATTTTGGATGCAAGTCCACAAATACTGGGGCACAGCCTGTGTGTCACTAAAAATGACAAAGGTTTCAGGGCTGGAAACATTGTCAACCACACTGTCATGGCAATCTACGGCTCCAGGATGCAATGGTGGGGGAACAATATTTAACTGATGACCCTTGCAGAAGGAGCCTGTGAGTACTTCAGCCTCAAACACATAGATCAGCTTATCTGTGGCAGATGTTTTCTTGATCTGGTGTGCTATGTTTTTGAGGTTCTTGGTGAAGTATATTCCAGCTCCATATTTTGGGTCTGATAAGAGAAAAAAAATTAAAGATTATTATGATCTGACAAATCACATTGCCTATTTGGGTACTAAAATGTATTCACTCCTTAGTCCTCCAAATAATCACCACTTCCTGCTCTCAAGTCCCTGTGTCTGTAGCAAAGACACCCAAAGTTGTTCACTTGGGGCAAATTAACACTAATATCACGAAAATAATGATAGCTTACATCTTAATATACCATTAGAGTTTGTAGAGGAGTCTATGATTTACAAAGCATTTTTACATTGATTATCTTCAATTAATACGTGATTTGGGTAGGATCTCCATATAGCATGAAAAATCTGAGGTTCAGTGAGAGTATGACTTAAGTCAACTTACCAGCCGAGCAGCTAATAAAGACAGCATAATGTAGGGAAGGTTCTGTTTCTATTAGAACATGGCCTGACATCTACAAGCTACAAATAAGGATATGTCTAGAACTCTTTAGAGCTAGTGAAAAAAGCATGTAAGAAAGGCAAAGTGTCTTCCAAATTCATGGACAGCATTACACGAAAAATATGTCAAAATAAGGGGAATGCTGAGCATATGAAGTAACGTTAGTGTGCATGCTACATTGTTCAGGAGGAGACACTCTGGATTCTGGGGACACAGACATCTGGTTACTAGAGGGATATTCTCTACTGTGGGGCAGGGATAGGTGTGGTAATACCAACCTCAAATAGGAGGCAAAGATGAGACTTGGTTCCTCATCTCCTGGCGCTTAGTCTAGGGATTTTTCCCTGTTCCAAAAGCTAATCCAAATAGATGAATCTCTAACTGAGGGATGTCAGTATTGACCAGACAGATGGAAGGAGCATTTGGAGGGTTCTAGCAGCTTCCCTGGTGTCCCTGAAATCACTCCATATAATCATTCACTGCCCCATTAGTTCTGGCCCTTGAGACACACCCCAGTGAGGAACAGAAACCTCTCTAGATCTGAGGCTTGAAGTCACTTTACTGGGTATGAGCAAGTGTCCTGGGCCTGGACACAATGCGGGGCGCTAAAGCCCTGCCCGTCTGTTAGAGAGCATGGCTGAATGTTAGAGAAAGAAAAGGTGTGTCCAGCTCCCTGAACCTCAGCCACAGTTGGAGGCTGACCCCGTCACATCCCAACCCTTCAGCCTGACTTCAGACCAAGCCCTGAGGCAGTTACTGAATGAACCCTGTCACAGAAAGACTCCTAAGGCTGGACTGAGCCTAGAACAGTCTGGGCTCTGGTCCATGTTCTCCCCTCCCTACACCCCAGCCCACAGTGGCCTGTAACCTGGGAACTCTGCATCCATACACATAGACAGGTCCTGGTTTGGGGGTGGCATCAGTGGGGCCATGGACACTGAGATTGGCTATCAGGCTTGGGGCCAGTCCCAGAGCAGGTCAGTGGGGTGCAGGGAACCACTGAGAAGCAGCATGAAGGCTGAGGCCAAAAAAAAAAGGCAGTGATCACCCAGAGCATGAGCCTGGCAAAATAGCCCACAGAGAATTTCTACATGCTTTTGATCTAGGTCTGTGCTCACCAGGAAGTTTTCCATTCATCAGGCATCCTTAATACTGTGATACAAGGAGGATGTGCCCTATTCCAACCACTGGAAATGAATATTCTCCACACTGATATATATGCTTGTCATCTGTCTTCTCTTCTCTGGAATATTAAGAACTCTCAGGAAGCTGAGGACCAAACTCTGGTCCTCAAGGTAATAATCCCTGCTTAATGCCCTCTCTACCCCTACTTAGAGGGGGAAAAAACTGAAAACTTCTTTGAAGCCATATTCTCTCTCCCTCCTTCCCTTCCATTCTTCCCTCTCTCTTTCTTTACATTTACTTGGGACATAACCAAACACTGTTTCAGGTTCTAGAGCAGCACTGAACAATAGAAGTGTAATGGAGGGCTTCCCTGGTGGCGCAGTGGTTGAGAGTCTGCCTGCCGATGCAGGGGACATGGGTTCGTGACCCGGTCTGGGAAGATCCCACATGCCGCGGAGTGGCTGGGCCCGTGAGCCACGGCCGCTGAGCCTGCGCGTCCGGAGCCTGTGCTCCGCAAGGGGAGAGGCCACAACAGTGAGAGGCCCACGTACCGCAAAAAAAAAAAAAAAAAAAAAAAGAAATGTAATGGAAGCCACATATGTAATTTTAAATTTTCTAGTCACTGCATTAAAAAAGGTAAAATTAATAGTATATTTTTTAACCTATTATATCTAAAATGTTATCATTTCAACATGTAATCAACATAAAAATTACTGAGATATTTTACATTCTTTTCTTTGGCAGTGGTCTTTAAAATCCAGTATGTATTTTTTGACACTTACAGCACATCTCAATTCGGATTAACCACATTTTAAGTGCTCAATATCCACATGTGGCCAGTGGCTACCATGATGGACTTGAGCTTCAAAAGTGGCTAAGACATGTTCACAAAGAGAACTCCCCACATGTAAACAGATAAAATACAGTACAATTTTATGTGGCAAGAAAATATTTTGAGATAAAATTCAAAGATTTCTTTTTTGGGGGTTTCTTCTTGCTCCTCGTTCCTCTACCCATTGAGTTCTTGCTACTTATCACCTCAGAGGCAAAAAGAATAAAATTTAGAACAAATTCAATTGAATATACATATATATGATATATACACGTATGTATACATAAATGACAAAATTATTTTTAATCAAGCAGAGAATATAGTCATAAAAGTCTGGCTTTCAGAGTTAGGTTTTCTGAGAGAGAAAAAGGAGGTTTTTTTGAACCAAAAGGCCAAAAGCCTGAAGAATTTAGAGCATGGAGTTTATACCATATATGAGAGAGGAAAGAATACAAGATATTCTAAAGCAGTTTTCTTACTTCAAGATAAAAGTTTTGGGCTTCCCTGGTGGCGCAGTGGTTAAGAATCCGCCTGCCAATGCAGGGGACACAGGTTCGAGCCCTGGTCCAGGACGATCCCACATGCTGTGGAGCAAATAAGACTGTGCACCACAACTACTGAGCCTGTGCTCCAGAGCCCGCGAGCCACAACTACTGAGCCCACGTGCCTCAACTACTGAAGCCCGCACGCCTAGAGCCCGTGCTCCGCAACAAGAGAAGCCACCGCAATGAGAAGCCTGCGCGCCACAACAAAGAGTAGCCCCTGCTCGCTGCAACTAGAGAAAGCCCATGAGCAGCAACAAAGACCCAACTCAGCCAAGACTAAATAAATAAATAAGTTAATTTAAAAAAGAAAGATAAAAGTTTTTCCTTCTACCTGGTAGTAAGAGAAGAATCAGAGAGGACATGACTAGAACTCTTGGGGACTCTGAGAACTTGCTCACTTTACTGCCTCACTCCCTTGAAAGAGCCCTGGGAGCCAAGATGGAGCAGAATAATAGAAATCTCAGAGAAACTGGGGGGACTTCCACAGCAGAAGGGACCATTGCCTGACCCCGCTGAGTGCAGCCCCTCACCCAGCCTGGCACTTGAGTGGAAAGTAGCAATGGCTGGGAAGATGTCCAGAACAGGTGAGGACAGCCCCCCGCAAGAGCCCGCATTTCAGCTTGGAGGATGAGCACACTCAAAAGTTTCCTGTGCTGCAGGAGGCCCACAGACCTGGCCGGGAAACAATTTCCCCCGGCATGAAAGACAGAGCAGCCTGTGTAGACACTACTTAAGAGCAAAGGGCATTGGAAATTTAAGTCTGGGAAGGTGCTAATGACCAAAGCCCAGGGTGGCTTACCTACCAGAGGACACTGGGGGCAGAGGACAGATGGGGGGCCATAAGCTAGACCACCCTCCCCACAATGCCTGCCCACCATCTAGAGCAATCTCAAGGATATTAGGAGAAGAAAGGGCAAAGCCTTGCAGGAACTGAGTTTAAACACCAAATGGGGACTTCCCTGGTGGTCCAGCAGCTAAGACTCCGTGCTCCCAATGCAGGGGGCCTGGGTTCAATCCCTGGTCAGGGAACTAGATCCCACATGCCACAACTAAGAGTTCACATGCTGCAACTAAAAGATCCCACATGTTGCAACTAAGACCTGATGCAGCTAAATAAATAAATATTTTTTAAAAAACAGCCCAAATGGACTAAGAAAACTCTGAAAATGACTGAGTTCATCCTGAACTGTCAGGATGGAGTTTTCCATATCTGTGGACATGGGCGCATGAAAGCTAAAGTTCAGTTATAGAACCCTAAAGAAAACAAGTCCCACACCTGAGATGTGTGGGACTGTAAATTTTTGTACTTGTTAGATTTACAGATGTAACAAAGCAATGAAGTACAGGAGCACACAGGGAAGCAACTTGCTGGGCCTGCAGGAGCTGCAGAAGGTGTCAAACAGGAGATGCCATTTGAACTATATCTTGAAGAAGGAAGAGGAGTTCGCAGGACTAGAAAGGGTGAGGACAGAAGCCATTCCACATGGAAAGGCACAGAGGCATGAAAGCATACAGCACGTATTTAGGAAGCTCTAAGAAGTTCACAGCTAGTGTGTTGAGGAATATAGTAAGCGATAAGCTGGTGAAATAACATGGGTCCAAGGCCTTAAATGCTCTGCTAAGGAGTTTGGGTTTTTTACCTTGTAGGCAACTAAAAATGTAGATGTTAAACAGGCGTGTAATTTTTTAGCATGCTAATTCTGGTAGCAGAGTAAAGGACAGGTCAGATGGTTTTGAGGCAAGGAAAAGACCAGGTAATGGTCTAGGCTTAGGGGAAGATGAACTAAAGCAGTAGGAACAGAGAGGTAAGTCTGGACTGAGAATTTTATTGAGAATCACTAGAACTGCATGACTGCCTCAATATGAGAGCGAGAGAAAGGAAGGAATGGAGGATGATAAAGTTTCCAGCCTAGGAGACCTGGTAGATGGATGGGGGTATTAGCCAGTTTAGGGAGTATGGGGGGTGGGGTGGGGGGAGCCCCTTTCTTAAGGAAAAGTATGGCCAAGAAAAGCGTTCAGTTTGCGGTGGCTATGGGACATCTAGGTAGAGGTGTCCAAAAGACAGAAATATGGGCCTGCGGGTCCGGAGAAACGTAGGGGGTTAGAGTTACAAATTTGCAAGTCATCACCATAGAGGTAGGAGTTGAAGTCATGGGAATAGGTGTAATCACGCAGGGGGACATTGTAGAGGAAAAAGAGCGAAGGTTCCTTCAGAACTCCAGAAAATACCAATATTTAAAAAAAGGACAACAGATGGACTCACTAGATTTAAATTATAAGGGCAGGAACTCTATTTTGTTTCACCGTTGTATCCCTCCCACATAGCACAGGGCCTGACGCTTAGAATGGTTTTCAATAAATACTTATGGAATGAATGAATGAATCCAATAAAGAAACTGCAAGCATGCAGGAACATTCTTGCTGCATTCATCCAAGTCTTACAAGCAAGAGATGAATTCAGAATAGACCTGGCTAGAATGCAAGAAAGATAGAAAAAAATAAATAAAGCTTTGTTAATAGAAGCCCCCTCTACCAACACATGGCATCTAAGTTTACTGAGAGTCCCATAATTTGGAACCATGCAGGTGTGAAAAAGCCAGGAGCCTTTACACTCCAAATGAAAACTAGGTTAAAAAAAATGAGTTGCTCAGTGGTGACAAAACTGATGTCTCCAGGGTTTCTCAGGCACGTTCAGTTAAACGTTCTCACCAGACACATTGGCACAGGTCACATTATGAGTATTATCTCCTCACTGAGTCTGAATTGCCTGAATTCCCTCAAGGCAGTAGCTGTTGAGCTAATGGCTAGGGAAGTGGGCAGAGCACAGAGGCCAGTAGGTAAAAGACCAGAATCTTGAGGCTTAAAGACTAGATGGAGACAAGATATTTGGCTGGGTTAAAAAGACACAAACTTGACCAGAAACAAACAGGCCTCATGCTGCTTAGTTTTTAAAGGAATCGTATGGCTGAAAAAAACTACAAGTCCAGCTATCAGTAGCCTGGGAGCATTCTAGATCCCTAGGGCAATCTATAGACCCCTGGTAGGCAGTTCACCTAGAAATGACCAAGGGCGGCAATACGTAAGGAAGATTTTTCCCAGAGTGCAAAACAAATGTCTTACTCCACTCCCAGAATAGAATACTATACCGGTCCAGCAGCACGTGGTTAGTGGTGTAGACCAGTGACTTGTGTGTTTTCCTTTCTCCCCTTTCGAACTGGGAGTTTTTATTGCGGTTTTCCTGCTCCCTCTCATATCGTTGTGTAATGAATGTATTAGGAAAATTACCTTGCCTTTAAGCTTTAAGAAAGTACTGTCTGGACTTGAGGCTGATGATAAGCTAAGATGAGACTTTGTGACAGTCTTCCTTGGGAGGATGGTGTGTGTCTTAGCTACTTGGGGAAGAAATATGTGCACAGATGTTGGGTAGGCAATTAGCAGTGTCTACCACAGAACTGAAAAGAGGGCACTCGCTGGATTTGAAAAATATGAGGATTGTGATGTTCTTAGAGTAGTTTAAGTCAAAATAGGAGGGGCAGGGGTGGAGTGCAGAGATGCCAGCTACAATGGGTTTAGGAGCAAATGGAAGTCGTGAATTTTTAAGGTTTTGCCAGTGAAAGGATCATACTGATCATCACTTCCCTGGTTACACTCCAAGACTTCTTGGTGGGGATTCATTTATCAATTTTTATCCCCAGGTGAAAAATTGTTCAGGTCCAATTTTTACCCTGGGTATTGCTTATGTTTTCTCTGGGGCAAAGAGATCATTTCCAGAACCTTTGCTTTCCAGAAATCAAGCCTTGGAGTAGGCTCTGCAGGAAGGATCATGCTATGTATTTGAAAGGTGAAGATCAAAAGCGACATATTTAATGGACCAGGCAAAATCAAGCTGCCTCGCTAGTATCCTCCATGATGATTACTAAACTTCTTAGCTTCTTATGGAGAGATTTAAAAGAGAAAATATAGCAGTAAAGTATGAAATATTTTTGTACAACTGAGACATAGAAGCTACTACACGTAGAACCCCCATAACTAAGGTGATGCCTAATTCATTCACTGGCAGCTACTGGAAATGAAGAGCATGGAAGAGAAAAGACCAGGGCTTCCCTGGTGGCACAGTGGTTGAGAGTCCACCTGCCGATGCAGGGGATGTGGGTTCGTGCCCCGGTCCGGGAAGATCCCACATGCCGCGGAGGGGCTAGGCCCTTGAGCCATGGCCGCTGAGCCTGGGCGTCCGGAGCCTGTGCTCCGCAACGGGAGAGGCCACAACAGTGAGAGGCCCGTGTACCACAAAAAAAAAAAAAAAAAAGAGAAAGGACCAACTTTATTATATTCAGGAAAATGCTCTTTTAATTAAGGGAGGAAGATTGTTTGGTAGCGTTGATAATAATTTCGTTGAGATAAGAAAAAAAAAAAAAGCTCCAGGGTGCTCTCTGCAGATAGGACACAAACACAGAAAGGGGAAAAACAGTGTGAACTGTAGCTCTTACTGCAAACAATTTCATCAACATAAAAGCCACCAGCCACAGTATACATGAAGGAAAAATTTTAAATATGACCCTTTCCAAAAAACTTTACCACTAAATCCCAGTTGTAAATGACCCCCTTACCAAAGCAACAAATGCTGTTAGTGGTGAGTCATCTGCTGATGTCTGCTCACCAATTCCCGCATAGAGTAACCCCGATTATGAGGGACTGACACCTACCGCAGGGCACGGAGTACATTCTGTGAAAGCCGACCCTGCATACCATTTTGCAGAACTGGTGTGGGACTTGCTGAAACAACCTGTGGCTCACAGGTTTCCCATGGGTTCTCTCTTCCATCATTTTCTTCCTTCTTTGGAAGGCAGCCATGAGAAGTGCATTGTCTATCTTCTCCACCTACAGCCCAAGGAAATGAAAAACTGAAAAAGAAACTGGAGAACTGCTACTTAAATTGCCTGCTACTCTGCTTCAAAAATAAAGGCACTTATGTGCATATTACTTTGCATGTGATTTGCTTTTCATATAAAGTTGCTAAGAGTCTCTCCTGGCCCCAACCCTCTCCTATTTTGACTTCTATCTCTTCAAAATTCCCTGTCCCTACTTCGATAAAAATTCCCTGAGCAATCACTATGTGATTGCTGGTAATGAAATGGTCAACTGCAGACACAGTCTTTGCCCTGTTAAAGCTCATAGTTTAGTGAGAGCTAAAAATAGGTAAATAATTATAAGTGTGATAAATGCTATTACGTTTCTTTTATTTTGCTTCGAGACAGACAGATAGCTTATCTCTGAGTCTTGGGTCTATGCTTCTGTACATCCTGACATCATTTCTACCACTTGATTCCAATTATATCTCTCATACCTGCCCATCCCTGCCCTCCTTTCAGACTAATTCCTAGGATTCCAGGTCATTGAGCAGCTAGCTTAGAGACATTAGCAGGGGAGTTCTTCTTTTGGCTGTAGAACCAAGTGAGAGCAGATAAGTGAAATTCCTCCCTTAATTAAGTATACCTTTATAACCCACAAACCACAGTCTTCAAACTGTTTCTTTTGATCCTGAATTTCTCGAGTTGAAAGCTTCAGGCATTTCAAAAATGTATTTTCCTTCATTGGATTCTGGTTTTCTGGTTGCTGATCAATCTGCTGCCCTGAAAATGAGTAACATAAAACTTTGTCTCAGTGCTCGTGAGAGGGAAAGGTTTGTAAGGAAATTAAATGAGGGAATTCCCTGGCTGTCCAGTGGTTAGGACTCAGTGCTTTCACTGCCGGGGCCTGGGTTCGATCCCTGGTCGCGGAACTAAGATCCTGCAAGCCGTGCCCCATGGCCAAATAAGTAAATAAATAAATAAACAAAAATTAAATGAAACAAATTATAAAAATTTGGAGGAATATATAAGCAGTTTAACTTGTATGCCTCATATGTTTAGGACATGCAAGAACAGCTATAATACCATGAGAAGTCATAGGATAAAATAGGGGGTTAATAAATTTGTCCTCAGGACTTCCTTGGTGGTCCAGTGGTTAAGACTCCACACTTCCACTGCAGGGGGCTCAGGTTTGATCCCTGGTCCAGGAAGTTCCAGATGCCGCGGGGTGCGGGCAAATAAATAAATAAATAAATAAATAAATAAAATAATCGAGCTCAAGAAAAAACGTTACATCCCATGGGAGGCAGAATCTCCCACAGAATAAATAAATAAATAAATTTGTCCTCAGATGATTTGGATTATGAAGCTGAGGGGATAAAAGAAAAAAGAGCATTAATATATACTCCCCCCATCAATGCTGTAATGATGATATATAGTTGTATTGCTAATAGGAAATGTTTGTATTTCTAGCCAGGATGCCAATCAACAAAAAACATAAGCATAAGAAAATGCTAAGGGGCGATGGAAAACGGTATGACATTTATGTAATACCTCAAAGTTTTCGAAACAGTTTTGTATCTCTACCTCATTTGGGTATTACAAACCACCACTGAAATAATTAACACAGTTTTACAAATAGGGAAATTGAAACTCAGAGAAGTTAAGTGACTTGCTCGATATCACAAAGCTAATAAGTACAGATCCAAGATTATAAACCTGGCTTTCACCAGTGCTTTCTGTAAGGGGCAAGGCAGAATATTTAGTATATATGTTATTCATAGGCCACCCAACGAAGAAGAACAAAATTTGGAGATTAATAGTTTGTGGTGTCATGTCTTTCCTCCCTTCCTTCCTTTTTGCTCTTTTCCTTCCTTCTTTCCTTCCTTAACTTCTTTCCTATTTTACATTCAAGGGACAACCTTTTATTGCCCAAAGGAGCTCCTTACTGGACTAAATACACAGATGGACATATGAAAACACCAAAAAAGGCTTCTTTTCTTTCAGTTTACTTTCCATTTGACTTAAGACCAAGTATACTAAAATGACCTAATCCCCAGCACATTATCTAATTGAGTGGGCTCAATTTAACCACAAAAAGCAGATGATAAATTCAGAGAAACTTATAGAGGGCCAAGTTGTAAATCCAGAAAGCAGGAAAGCGGGAGGAACATAACTCCATAGCAGAGGAACACCAAAGCCAAGACATTTCAAAGAGATTGTAAATTAAATCTGGAGAGCAATAGCTCACATTTATAAAGTATAGTATAAGAGTTCAGTTCTCTTGAGTTCAGCAAACATTTACTGAGCTCCTATTACATGCCAGGCACTGAGCTGGGCACCGGAAACTCAAAGATCCACGAAGTCCTGCCATCAGAAACACTCACCAGGAAGGATTAGAAGAGAACCATAAAAGAGGAGCACATGCCTATCTTCTATTATTTAAAACATACTGTTCTGGTGGATAGCTGATGCTCCCTGTAGTAATAACTCATTTCAAAATTACCCATTTTGGGTTTGCCCAGTGGCGCAGTGGTTGAGAGTCTGCCTGCCGATGCTGGGGACACGGGTTCCTGCCCCGGTCCGGGAGGATCCCGCATACCGCGGAGCGACTGGGCCCACGGGCCATGGTCGCTGAGCCTGCGCGTCCGGAGCCTGTGCTCCGCAACGGGAGAGGCCACAACAGTGAGAGGCCTGCGTACCGCAAAAAAAAAAAAAAAAAAAAAAAAATTATTCATTTTGTTAATGTAGATCTTAACCTGATTAAGAGGGGGTGAGTCTCTATGAACCTCTGAAACGCTGCTGTAGAATAATATGCTTAGTCATCAACTGCCAAAAAATGCCACCTTGCAGCAGAGCAAGGAACTTAACGTGACTAAATTGCCAACAGCTAGGAGAATGGGCCAACTTTACGAAGGCAGTTAAAGTAATGCCACAAGCATTACAGGACATCAGTGTTATTTTCTACCTTGTTCTCTTGAGAAGTGTCAATGTCAGTTTAAAGACCCCCATTCACTATGTTTTAAGAGCTAAGTAGAAATCATAGTCTTGGGTCTCATTCTTGAGTATTATTTTTGTCCATGTTTTTTGACATTGGGTTTTCTGTGGACTATGGATACAACATTTATTGCAAACTCCCACTCACTTCGACCATATCCGCCTGAACTATTTTTACAAACACATGGTGAAAATAAGACGTTCCCTGAAGTTTTACATCTGAATTTTTGCACTAAAGTCACTCTCCATGTTACAACCAGTGATCTTTCTAAAATACAAGTCTGACCTTGTCTTTGCTTAAAATCATTCAAGGCTCTCCATTTGTTTCAAGAAAAACTCTGAATATTTTCATGTGATTTATGAAGTCTTGCATAACCTAGGCCCAGCTATGGTCTGATTTCTTGAAAGTTTCTTTCTTTGCCTTACTAACTCCTACCTATTCTTCACTTCTCCATTTGTGACACATCCCCTGAGAAGCTTTCCCCTTACCTCCCAAGTCTGGGTTAGGTGCCTCACCTAGTTGTTTCCAGAGCACTTTCACCTTCCTGTTCATAACTAACCTGCTTACCTCTCAGTTTCCCCAGTTAGATTTTTTTTTTTTTTTTGCGGTATGCGGGCCTCTCACTGTTGTGGCCTCTCCCGTTGCGGAACACAGCCTCCGGACGCGCAGGCTCAGCAGCCATGGCTCAAGGGCCCAGCCCCTCCGCGGCATGTGGGATCTTCCCGGACTGGGGCACGAACCCACGTCCCCTGCATCGGCAGGCAGACTCTCAACCACTGCGCCACCAGGGAAGCCCCCCAGTTAGATTTTGAGTGGGAACAATGTTCATCTTATCACTGTATCCCAAGCACCTAGCACAATGCTTCACATAACACGGATGCAATACACATTAGTTGAATAAATGAAGAAATAAGCCTCTATTTCCCAAGACAGTATTTTCAATGGTATGATCTCCCAATTAGCTCCAGGGCTAAGTTAAAAGGATCTCTCCAGACCCAAATTCCCATAGTCATCCCGATGGATTTTGCCCCATTGAATGAGTGATACTTGAGTGGACCTCACAGTACCAATGAAATTTACTCTGGTGGGAAGGCTCAAAGTAATTTTAGGGCTCCTAACGCTGTCAGCAATAAATAATTGCAATAAAACTCAATTAAAGAAATGAATTAAGTAAGTGGAATGTGTCTGCATTTGAATGCTCCATCTGCAGAATTAGGGATGTACTTTTTTTCCCTAGAGCCTGGTCTTGGGTTATCCTGGTCATAATTGCCTCTTAGGCAATCCATGTCATCATCAGTAAACCCAATCGTGTGTGTGTGTGTGTGTGTGTGTGTGTGTGTGTGTGTTTGTGTGTGTGTTCATTTACTAATAATTAACCCTGCTGGTAGAAAGAGCCAAAAAACGGTTATAAAAGTTATGGCCTAACAGACCCAGCATGGTTTGCTCTCTCTCCTCTTCCATTCTATCTCTCACTCACTTACACACATGCACGCTCACGCCCAAAAGTTGGAAGGGCTGACTTTCCAACTTAATTGAAAGTTACTCACCTGACAAGCTCCAAAGGATGCGCTCCTTTTTTCTTGCTATTTCCTCTTGAACTTCACACAGCATAAGTTCAATGTTCATAACTGCCTTAAAGAGGTCAGCCTGGGCTCCTTTAATCTCTAAATGTGCTTTTCCCGGGCTGATAATCTCTGAGATAGAAACCCGTGAGGTTTTCTGAAGCTCAGACAAATAGCCATGTTCCTTTTTCCCGAGGTAGAGGATATGCATATCCTCAATGATGTGGTAGTCCTGGAGGGTCAGTATCCTCTGGATCCATGCTTGGGCCTCATCTATCTTTTCCTGATTGGATCCCACCAGATTGAGGACAGGAAATCTATTTTCTCTCTTCTCTCTGGTCCCCTGGGGGACTGAAAACACTATCATAAGCAACCACAGAAGGCAGGTGGGTTTTAAACCAGTACAGAACAAAACACCATAGCCACTGTTTGCCCTGGGCATCCTTAGTAGTAGCAGCCTCAATTAAGTACCTATCTCTGAGAGCTTTGCTGGGCACAAAGAAAATCTAAATGGATATATAAGTGTGTCCTTGGGGACACAGAGTTTAGCTTATCATGTCTTGCCCCTGCTGTGTTGCATCTGTCAATTTACAGAGGAGTTCACCTTGTAATCTCATCCTGGATGCTAACCAACTATTATTTCTTGCTGAATGGGATTTTCCGTAAACTCTTGTTACCACCAGGTTTAAAATCAAATATCTCTGAAAGCCATAGATAAAGCCAATTTTTGAAAAATTGGAAATTATCATAGTATAATGAAACATAGTATAATTCATAGTATAATGAAATTATCATAGTATAATGAAAATACCCATAATTCCACTACCTGGGATTCCTTTTTATATCTTATCTGTATATGACAGGACATCTTGCACCTCCACAACCAACATTTGGAGTTCCGTGCTGCTAAACAATGGAATATTATAGCAATGAAAAGGAGTAAACTTTAACTATACGGATAAATCTCAGAAACATATTTTGAGGGGAAAAAGTAAGTTGAACACTTAATATTTCTAGGATTATTCTAAGTGCTTTACATGTATTATTTTATTCAATTCTCACAATCCTATGAAATACGTACTATTAGTAGGACCCATATTACAAATGAGGAAACTGATTCAGATAGTTACTAAGTGACATGCCCATAGTTATAGGACTTGTAAGTGGTGGCCAGGGAGCTGGTAGGTGTGTGGGCAACCTGACTCCAGTGCTCATACAATTCTGCTTCCCAGTGAGTGATCTCAGGACAGTAGTGGTCATTAGCATCTTTTCCCCTGATATAGCAATTGGGTGGTACCAGGAGCTATGAAAAAGTACCAGGACATACCTAAAAGTAGGAGAGGGAGAATGGCCTCCCTCTGGTAACAATAAAAGCCAAAGTTTTAGACAACAGTAAGAGGTGACAGAGATTCTTATACTGATGACATACTTTTTAAAAAAACGCTTGTTCTGCCTGGGAGCTTATATTATTTTTAGGAGAAAATAAAAACAATGCATGGTGATATTTCATTTATCCATCATTATTAGGAAAGAAGAGTTGTTCTTCTAGGTAACTAAATTATTGAAATCACTCAAGGAGTCTCTTCTGGCACCAAAACATAATTCACTTTAACTATTTATTAGTTAAATACTTATAATAGAAACATACTTCCCTGCCGTCCTAAATAGTTTAACTTTTCCTTAATAATCTGAGATCATCATCATTAATCATTATTAATGTCTGTTACTGTCCTGTACTATAATTCCTTTATCGATGTCCTCAAAAATTACTGAAGTAAATGGCAACGCCTGGCCCCATTTTTCAGATTAATGATATAGGGACATTTGTATGTTCCTCTTGCATATTATCCTCTCCTAAAACTCCTCTCATCTAACTTCCCTAGAGTCACTGTGGTTTCCCAAACATGCAGTGCATTTGTTTGCTTCTGTGAGTTTTCTTCACTTTGGGTGCCCTACCCCCACCAACTCTGGCCATTGAAAATCTTGCCATCCTCAAAGCCCAACTTAGAACCATCTTGTCCATGAAGCCATTCTTGCTCCCTTCCAGTCAAAGGGCATCTCTCCCTCTTCTAGGCCACCTTGGGAGTCTGTCCATCCTCTCATTCATTATTTATCCCCTGGCATTTGTTTAATGCTTCGTAATTTACAGAACATTTTTACATAATCTCCAGTTATCCTCACAACAATCTGTCATTATCACCATTTTACAGATAGATAAATAGGCTCATAAGAGGTGCAGTCACAGGCCAGAGCTCTTCAAGTTCCCTCTTCTTCATTTCCAACACTGCTGTACACTGAATGTCCAAAAGTGAACTCTTCTAATAAAGGGTATAAGCAAATCATTTAGACCCTAATAGAAAATATCCTAATAGTTTCTATTGCTGGTTGAATGTCTGGTGTTCTTAACATGTATAGAACACTGTGGATTAAAAGACTATTTCAGAAGTACACATCCTAGTTGTCATGACACAGTTCCATCTCAGTCCACTCAAACTCCTCTACAGGAATGGAGTTATAAGACAAAGTTAATCCTTCTCCAACAACTACCAGGATTGGTTTAGTCCAGTGATCCCCAGACCTGGTTCTGCAGCAAAACTGACCAGGAAGCATTGAAAAATATACATGCTTGGCCCAGACCCAAAGTTCCTGAATCAGAATCTGTAGAGTTGGGCCATACATATTTTTGTTTGTTTGTTTTAAAGTTTCCATCACAATCCCAGTGATTACTCAGGTTTGGGTAGCATTGGTTTAATCCACTTATTATTATCTGGTATTACTGAGATGTATTTTCTATGATAACTAATAAGTAACCCCATTTAGATGGCACTCCATTCAAATCAGAAAGCGTAACTGGCTTAGTAAGCTTATGAGAAAAATATATAGACATCTATTTGTGAATGAGCTACCCACACTGTGGATTACCTACTTCAACTTAGCTTCTCTCTGTTCATATCATGAAACTAGACTGAGCAAAAATAGAATCATGGTCAGGTATAGAGCACATTGGTATCCAGGCAGGAGCACAATGAAACATGTTTGGCTTATTTATTCATCTTCTCCCCTCCATTAGTTTGGATGATCAAGAATAAAATGAGCCTATGATGGTAGACTCTATTTCTAGATCCGTGAGTTTCTTACTCACCACCAGGGTCATTGTTGAGACCCTGCAGCTTCAACTTATTCTTTTCCATTTCAGTGCTGAAAACCTACGAGAAGCAAAACAGAGCAGAGAGTCCTAAGTGGGGCTTTTAGCCACTGTCATCAAAATCCCTCTCTCTACCTACACTCACATACTTGACTTCATCCACTCTTTCACCCCCCATTTCCACTGCCACAAATCTAAAGCAGCCTTTAGGAAAGTCCTCAGGAACAGCAAGTGCGGCACTGCACTCTATTAGAACATGTAGGGGAAACAAGTATAGGAAAAATGGAAAAGAAAAAACAAACAAAAGCACCTTAAAATCTGGCATACAAAGAAGGAGAATGTACATCCCAAGGCAGAATATCATTTATTCATTCATTCATTCATTCATAGATATTAATGCCCTGCTAATTGCACATTAGGCACTGAACTAAAGCTGTGGATATGTCACTGAAGAAGACAGAGGAAGATGCTTTTGTAATCAATAAAACAAATTCATTTTAAAGAGTGATACGCACACCATGCTTTGTTTGTAGATTAAATAAATGATCAATTCCTGTAAAGTGCTTATAATTGTACCCAGCATATTATAAATATTCAATATGTTAGCTATTGTTATAATTATTAGTGTGTGACAGTCTACACACAAAGATTTATGTATATTGCCAGGTAGATCCTTTAACATAGTATCTATTTGAAAAAACTCATCTCTCCTAGGGTTTGGAACCACCATGCCCAGGGTCTTCCTTGTTTAAAGTTGATGCAATTGGTAGTAATTCTTCATTGAAAAAGACGGTAAATAATGTAGTAAAGACTACATTTTTCATTGCATCTGAACTTTAATAATGAAGTTTCTTAATCTGTAGTACTTTTTCTTCATAAATTATATTTGCAGCTGCTATTTACAGAGCAAAAAAGCCCTCAATCTTACCATGCTTATTTAGTACCTGGAGAGGTCATAACAGGGAGGGACTTCCCTGCCCTCCAAAACAAATGACATAACATTATCTGCTGATACACAGACTAATAACAGCTGACAAACACAACATGGATAAAAATCAGTTCTCTTACAAAGTCATTTAAAAGTCAGTGTGTGTCGCAGGGTTAGAAGTCATTTAGGCAAGGCTTTTGAACTGAATGTGAAAGAAAACTGTAACTTAATCAGTATCAATAACATAGAGGGTGTGGATGACAAGCAGACAAGTCTGCAAGTAGTTTGGAAAAGTAGATCCAAATGACAAGAATTTGGCAGTTTTTCCAGCTCTGTCCACGAATGACTAACACCTCATGTGAGGAATGTGAGAGGAGTGTTCCTAGTAAGGAGTTCCTTTTTCTGAGACGTGATGTCTGGCACAAGGTACATATGCAATACATATTTGTTAAATAACCCAATGAATGACTGTTCATGGCCTTTTACAGATACTCAGTGGCACCCAGGACCCTTATCATCATGAAATACGAGTGAACGCAGTATTTCAGTCAGCTGGGGAGTTATTTACTCATTGTCATCCATGAACTGGAAATTCATGAGTGTGTGAACATAAATATCACTTTATTGTGAGCTCAGTATGGGTTGGTCTTCCTGAGTCAGGTCCACTCTAGATGCCTGACAAATCCATTTTCTGGAATGTAGGGACCTTGCCGAGGTAATGCCCCCTGTGAAGAACTGTGTAAGTGCCCTCTGATCTTTCTGAACATACACCCCTCATTGAAAGACTTATTTAGGAAGAAAAGATGTGCTTAGCAGAAGACCAGAGGTGTACACATATGTGTACGTGCACGTCATACTTCCACATGGATATAAGGTAGTGTTAACATTGAAAAAAGCCTGAAGGAATGGTCAATGTTCGGGGTATAACATAAATTACTTTGTAAGATAATCTTCTCCTTTGAGTTACAAAACTGAAAGCTGTGTCATCTTTCAAGTTATTTTTTCTGTGTTTTTGCTTAGTGGTTCAGAACACAGGCTTTGGGGTCAGACCAACAGACACAGGTTGGTATCTTGGCTCAGCCACTGGATGGGTGTGTACATATTAACCTCTGGTCCCATTTGTAAAATGGAGATGACAATAGTGGCTTCATCATGGGACTGAGGGGAGAATGAAGAGAGACAGCTTCTTCTTGGCACAGTATCTGGCTGATGCAACTCATGGCAACTACTGTTATTATTAGCCCCTGGGGGAGCCCTCAGACTGTGGTTGATCTTTTCTGTATTGTTGAACCGCCATTTACATTTTTGTTTGTATGTTGAAGAGAATGAGAGCCTTCTTTTCTAGTTGTGATTAATTCCTCTTACAGGGATGTGGTGCTTTATGGACAGTCCAGAGATGTACTCAGGGCACCTATCTGGGCCCAGTAACAGTCCTCTGCTGGGGGCGGGGTGGGGGGGAACTGGTGAACTTCATTCGAATGACAGGATGCTTAATTTTGTCAAGAAGGTAAGCTACTTCATTGGGTAATTCACCAATCTTTCAGGTCAGCTGTGGATGAGACAGTGGTGTACTGGAGCTGGCTTACACTGGCTCATGAGACCCCACTGTGAACACCTCTTTCCAATTCCTTCTTCAGTGATGTAACATGGATAGCTTGACATCAGCAATGGAAATCAGTAAACACTACAAACCTCCCTGTGTCTAGTGAGGCAGCAAGAGGAATAAGAACCTTTACACTTGTTCCAGAAAAGAACAAGATAGAACAAGTCTGTTTCCTTGTAGGGAGAGAGAAAATGGCAACCACCCACACGGAGACAGCCTGGGAGGTGGGAAAGAGAAGGGGTAGGAGTAGAGGACCCCATAAAACTAGGAGGTTGCTTACCTTTAAGGAGCAGAGGGAAGAATAAACGCCAACAAAGGACAAGACAGAAGCTAGGTAGTGAGGTTAACATGGCTTGTACAATGACATTCTTTACTAGGTCAGAAGTGAGCAATTTATAAAAATTAAATTTCACCAAGTTAGACCATCACCATGCTGTACAGCACTTAACAGGCCCCGTGCCTTACTCTGGAGATACTAAATAGATGTTGTTGAGTGAATGAATGAACAAACGAACTGAAGTACATTTCTAAGACATTAACTTACCTTATATAACTGCTGTTCTTTTGGGAAGATCACAAACTTTACAGTTAATTGTTGCAAATGGTGTCTGGCAAACATTAAAACTTCATTAAACATAATCTCTGCAGCTTCAGAGATTCCAGTCCCGAGGGCAGGAAAGGAAATGGAAGTTATATTTAGCTCAAGGCATTTTCCCAAGCATTTCTTCATTGCAGTTTCCAATGTCTGCAGGAAAAACATAAATTCAACATCAGCCTTGAGTCAAAAATAAGACTTCACTTACCCCTTAATCCTGCCCGTATTTTACAATGCCAGCCTCCACTATTCCTCAGGGCCATGTCCATCCCTCCTCAGAGAACAGGAAAGGTACCACTCCATAGGGGACCCATTATAGCTATAAGGTTAGATGATGAGAAATGAAAGGGCTGAGAAAGTGGTCCATTTTGTGCCATTCAGGACGTCTGAGCATCGTGATTTCCCTCAGTTTATGTAGCCTTCTCCCCAGGTTAGAGAGCCAACCTTCAGTTTATCCCCACTTACCTGCCACTTCTGGGTCAACATAAAGAGCTTTAATAAAAGGAGGTAAAGGTTAAAGTAAGTAAGCAACATTTATTTAATGTCATTAAGATCTGTTACATAATTTATTTTTGGCAGATTTACACTTCCATCAATGTTTCAACATTCAAACTGAATACTAATGTAGGAAGGTTATCTAATAACCTTCCTACGTTATACTAATATATATTATACTAATTACATATACTAATTATACTAATATATATTAGTTATACTAATGTAGGAAGGTTTTACTAATGTAGTAAAAACTGAGGGGTAGAGAGTGACTGGCGGACCAATTTGGGATTTGAGGGCTCTCTAAACAAGAGAAGACCAGAAATGGAGACAAAATAAAGATAGACAAAGGTAGAAAAGGGGATTAAGTTTCCCTCTCTCCACTTGTCAGGAGGTTCCCCCTATTCTTTAATGCATGTAATTTACGTCCCTCAGTTGTAGAGTCAGGCAGAAAGCTAAGCTCCACCACAGGCACAGACACCACAGGCGATAGATTTGACTGGAATGGTATTGGAAGGGAGATCCGGGTACTCCTGGAATTTAACAGATGGCAGGAGATATGGAGAGGCTGAATCCCAGGCCCACTAGTAAAAGGCCTACAGGGTCACTGGGTGCAGTGAGGTGAACAAGTGTGCAGACTGAGGGAGCCCTGATGTTTCTGTGTCTATTTGTGGTAGGTCCACTTAAAATTTAGACATGGGTTAGGTGATATTTTAAATTAAACTTCTTAAGATAACTTGTGACAGCAATACCTGTTTAGTATTTCAGGTATTCACAGGAGTACTAGAGAATGGGGATTATTCCACTTGACAATAACATTTCATGAATGTAATGACAGGATGGAAATTCAACAGACTACGTAGACTCTGGAGATACAGAAAGATACATTTATTTTGACCTTACCAGTTTTTGTTCAGAATATCCTGAAGGCCACAACACATGGTATACGTATTTGCAGGGCAACTTAAATCCTTTTGTGACCAGTACCAACTGGGAATCTAGTGGTGTTTTAGTCATATTTTGGCTAAATTCCCTTTCTATTTCATCTCCTGCTGCTTGTAGAATTGATTTTGACACAGATGTAGCTCTAAGACCACAATGTGTATATACAGAATTAACAATTACATTCGTCTGAAAAGGGGAAAAAATGAACAAGATTCAGTGTTAAATGACTTTCTTAAATGACAAATTTAAATCTTTATTTCCCTGAAGAGCTTTGAAAAATACATTTGAAGATCCTAAATCCACAGACATATCACTTAATAATGGATATAAAATTTCCAAAGCGTGATCATTTGACTGCCATGAATCTGTCTGTCCTAGTCAGAAATTAGGTAAAGTATGTAGATGATACAAGTTTTATTGCAAACATCTGTCAGCCCCTTGCTGGCTTATACCCACAATATCCCAGATTCACAGCATTCTCTATGATTTGTTTTAAGCTTTATCAATAAGTGGTTTCAGTCTCTGCCCCACCGTCATCACTTTTTGCTGTTTCTATGGGAATTTTCATTTTGTCTTACAGAGTGGAAATAAAAATTCTCAGGCAATTTCTATCCCCTAAAGTTTGTGTTTTTTAAGGTAAGTAGTACATGGTGAAAGAAAGCACAAATGGGACAAAAAAGTCTTTGGTGGGAAATAGGCCTCCTTCTTGGTGGGGTCCCCAGATCCCCCTAATTCAACCCGATGGCTTTGGCTCCCTTTGGGGGTAACTTCGGTACTTCTCATGGATGTTAATGAATGCGTCACTTTGAAAGTGAAATCAGAATTTGCAAGTCGGGGGCATTGGCATCCTTTACAAATTTTAAAGTTCCTTGTGTTGGCAATAATTAAATACAATAAAATTTTAGTTAAAGGGACAAGTTACTCAACCAGGATGTTTCCACTTTAATTTTAAATTGGCATATTAATGATTTATCAAATAAATATTTCATCTCATGGGGTCCCCGCAGTCTTCTTTCTAATTGTCTTGCAGGCAATAAATGGCATATTTTCACTTGTGATTAAGTCTATTTGATTGTGGCCATAGGAGAGTCAGATCCAGGGGAAAAATAGAGAATATAGCCTTATATTCTTTCTCTCTCTTCCTCTGTTGCAACCCTTGCTCCCTGCTGCCCCCTTCAGTTATTCATCAGTAATTTGTTGAACACCCAGTTGCATGCCCAGAGACCAGCCCCACGGCTACAGAGATGAACAAGCCACGATTTCCACCTTCGAGGTACTCCCTGCCTGGCAGAGAAGCTGCACTAATTCAGAAATACCTAGGTTCACTGTTACCCTGACTCTCTCCCCTCCCTGTCAGGGTCCTCACCTTTGTGCCCTATGATCCCTGGCTAAATGCGAAGTTACACTTTGTATCCTCCACAGCTCCTGGCACAGAGCCATATACTCAGAATACGATTTACAGCTCCGCTTAGGTCTCCTGACTGGTCCAGCCTACTACTTTTGATCTGTCAATTCCTCTGTATCTCTCTGATCCGTCATTCTAACCACCCAGGCCTCTTCTCCTGCCAATTCATAACTATCATAACTTGAGATCAGATTTAAAACTCACATCTTCTGAAGTAATCCTTCTTGATCTACTACACTCCACTCTTGTCACAAATGTATATACTCTTAAATATGAATTCACTTTGTATTAAGACTTTTTTGTTTATTATTGCTAGGTTGCTTTAGAAATGTTCAGATGGTTTGTCTCCCTAACGAGATTTTTCAAATAGAGAATCTTTTTACATAAAAAGAATAAAATAGATTTTAAGTTCCTCAGAGTCAAAGATTGTTCTATTTTCTCATGGTGCCTAAGAGTAATGGCAATAATAATTATAAATACTTATTACCACATGCCAAGTTTTAGTCTAAGCAGTTTATGTGTACTGATTCCAACTCTAAGATATAAGTGCTATTATTATCCTTATTTTACGGATGAGGAAACTGAGGATCAAACGGTAAAGTAATTTGGTTCAGGTCACCCAGTTAGTAAGTGGCAAAGCTAGTATTGAAATCCAAATGGTCTGGCTATGAAATCCATACTCTTAACCTTACTTAACAAGATGCTTTCTAAACCGTGTTTGAAATAGTACACGCTCAAAACATACTTGATAGGTAATAAACAGTTCAGCGATACCCTTTGGGAGTACAAGAGAATAAAACAAAGACTTACTTCCTGCATTTCAATGTGGCCCTGGACAATCTGGAGAGTCAGGTTGTTCACAACCATAGTATTGAAAAGGTGGGTGGCTTCTTGACTCACCCGGGACCCCAGCTCGTTCCTCCCTAGGATGACTTCTGAAACAGTTTTAAAGGCAGCAACAGTAGGGTCCTCATTGCTTACCAGGTGAATTTCTTTCAAATTACAGGCTAGTTGCATGTTTTGGAAATAATACTTGATAGTTTCCACAATGACCAGTGTACACAAATCCAGAGGGAACTGGAAAATCCCAGAGCTCAGGGCTGGAATAGCTACTGTCTCAGTGCACCCATCACTATTGACAAAATTCAAAATATTTATAATGGCTCTTTGCAGTTTATCGATACATTCCTGGCTATCCATTAACCCCCACTGAGGCCCAACAGCATGGATAATGAGTTTGCAGGGAAGCTGCCCTGCTCCTGTGATAGCTATGCCACCAGTTGGAATTTTGCCATATGAGGAAACATATCTTCTGCTCTCCTCTTGGATTTCAAGGCCGCCAGCTTTCACAAGGGCCTGGGCCAGGCCTCCCCCATGAATGAGGTCTTCATTGGCTGCATTCACCACAACGTCAACAACATGTCTGGTGAGGTCATCCTTCCAGACAGATAACTCTAGCCTGGGCACCAGCATTTTTCTGAAGACTTGTAGAGACTCACTGTTACCTTCCTGGGCTGGAGAAACTAGGGTAAAGATACAGCTAAATTTTTTCTGGAGGACTTCCCACAGCTGACTCTCATTATCTTTTAAAATTTTGAAGTCATTGTGATTAATGGAAATTTGCCGACTGTAGTTTTCTCTGAGATTATCAATCTCTGGAAAAGGAGAGAAGATAAAAAATAAAGAAATGAGCAAGCGTCCCTTTGAAAAGGATGTAATTCTGCTTCACACCAGGAGACTGAGCTTCTTCTGTGCAAGAGGAAAGACAAGCTTCCTCTAGGCCCCTTCCTGATTCTCCCTCTCACCTAGACCTGTCATTAGACCAAAGATATCCAAGAGTTTTCAATGGTAAGTCACCACAAAGTGCTTAGTCGTGTGCCTGGCATACAGTAAATATTCAATAAGTGGTAGCTACTATGATACAATGATGGTGGTTTAAAATTGTGCGTATCAGGGCTCATAGATTTAAAAAATCTACATAAAAGTGGCAAGTGTGGGAAGACCCATGCTTAAGGCACAAGTATTAGAAAGGACTTACTTATGAGTCAAAAATATGTGGAGGCTTTATTCATAACTCATTAGCCTTTGTCCGTGTCTTGGCTTGGGTTCTCCTAGGAGCTGATTCTGAGGCGGAGGTTTGAGTGTAAGTTTATTTGGGAGGTTATCCCAGAAAACACCAGGGGTGTGGGATGGGAAGAGGAGAGTGGGAAAGTGAGACAGGGAAAGTAAAGAAATGAATAAAGGGGGTGTTACAAAGCAAATGAAGCTTTAACTCCACAGGGGGACAGTTTAGACCATGTGTCTCAGAATTATATCACCAGAGGGGTAAAGGAGCTGGGATATTTGTCCAGTTTTTATCAGTCATTGGTCGAGGATGCTCCTGGGGACATAGTCCAGCACATGGGCGGAGCACTGACAATATGACAGTAAACAATTCTCCACCATACTCTAGTTTTGTAGCGCGATTTTGGTGGAATTAAAACTGATTGGCTGCGCTTCCCTGGTGGCACAGTGGTTGAGAGTCCGCCTGCCAATGCAGGGGACACAGGTTCGCGCCCCGGTCCAGGAAGATCCCACATGCCGTGATGTGGCTGGGCCCGTGAGCCATGGCCGCTGAGCCTGCGCGTCCGGAGCCTGTGCTCCACAACAGGAGAAGCCACAACAGTGAGAGGCCCGCATACTGCCAAAAAAAAAAAAAACTGATTGGCTAAAAATTATTTACTGCATGTGGCAGCAACATGATGTGCTGCTCAGATCCCCCTTCTGTGAGGGGGGCAGTATGGTTAGCTGACAGCCTCCAGTTGTTAGCCCCTCAGGGCCCATCTCAGCCTTCCAACCCAGGTCATGCTATTCTCAGGGTGGCTCCCATCAATGGCTGAACAAGGCCATTGATGTCCAATGTGGGACTCCGCCAATGAGCAACCTCAGACTGGCAGAGCTTTTTTTTTTTTAATTAATAAATAAATTAATTAATTTTTGGCTGCATTGGGTCTTAGTTGCTGCATGTGGGCTTTTCTCTAGTTGCGGTGAGCAGGGGTTACGCTTCGTTGTGGTACGCAGGCTTCTCACTGCAGTGGCTTCTTTTGTTGCAGAGCATGGGCTCTAGGCGCACGGGCTTCAGTAGTTGTGGCTCGCGGGCTCTAGAGCACAGGCTCAGTAGTTGTGGCGCACAGGCTTAGCTGCTCCGCGGCATGTGGGATCTTTGCGGACCAGGGTTCGAACCCGTGTCCCCTGGATTGGCAGGCGGATTCTCAACCACCGCACCACCAGGGAAGCCCAGACTGGCAGAGCTTCGCCAGGTTTACATTACAGTCTGATGGTTCCACCTGCCCAATCCAGTTTCTTCTCTTTTCCTTTTACCTTCTGCATTCCTAACTCCATCTCAGTTTCCGCGTCCTGGAGAACCCAGCCTGTGCCAGTGTATTTCATGGGGTCTAAAGCATCATCACTATATGCCACTGAGAAAGGAAAAACGATGCCAACTAAACCTATCAGTGGGTAGAGAGTAGCCTTACTTCAGAGATGTGAAAAAAATGTGTGCCCTGAAACAGATTATAGTGTAGTAATTATTTTTTACTTCAATTCCCATTTCTAATCTGAGCCACCTAGAAAGACCTCTGGTGACCTCAATTACAATCACCTAAAAGCAGCAGCACATGAGTAGTCCGAGCCAACAGGCTTGTGCTTTGGTTGAAAATCTCAAGTGGGCCACCCAAGTTTAGGCAGGTTCCATTTTGGCTCTTTATTTATTTTTTTTGCAGTACGTGGGCCTCTCACTGCCGTGGCCTCTCCCGTTGCGGAGCACAGGCTCCGGACGCGCAGGCTCAGCGGCCATGGCTCACGGGCCCAGCCGCTCCGCGGCATGTGGGATCTTCCCGGACCGGGGCACAAACCCATCTCCCCTGCATTGGCAGGCGGACTCTCAACCACTGCGCCACCAGGGAAGCCCCCGTTTTGGCTCTTACAAGCCTTGTTGAGCAAGGAGACAATCAGTGGGTCACCTCTTATCAACAGTTTCAGTTCTAGGGCTGTGGTCAGAAGGGTCTCACATCTTGTGGGCAAAGGATAAGATCAACGGGAGCCCTAAGGGAACACATCTGCTGGTGCCACACTGCTTCCGAAGCAGTCCCCCTTCTGAGGCATATGCCCGGTCCCCACAAGGTCCTGCAGTCACGCACCTGAACATCTGTAGGGGGAGATAATCTCCTCTGTATTCCCCTTTCTCCACTGAGGAAAGATATGAGCAAAGATTTTCTGAGACAACAGTGGGAGTGAGGTGATCCTACCTGATTTCTCATTGTAAGCTGCTGCTCCAACACCCTGTGAAAAGTGAGAGTGGTTTAAAAAAAATTGAGACCGAATGATTTACAGATTACTGATAACAAATACCGTTTCATAAACACAAAGCAACAGAAACCTTCCTAAGAACACTGGGTTTGAGGGGGAAGGGGAACACGTTTGTTTGTTTAATGAGTGTGCCTGAAATACCTGAAATACTAAATGTTCCAGCCAACACTGACTCTACCCCGCTTCCCTAGAGGCCAATGCACTTTTAATTCTGGATGGGATGAAGGGCTGGAGATTACCACTTGAAAAGGCTCAAAGGTCACAGACCAAAATGACCCAAAACTCTCAGCCAGGATCCAATCTCCAAAGGTTTGTGGGGTTTCTCTAGACAGAACAACACGGGGACATGATCCTCATCAGCGACACCTCCCCATCTACCACTTTCAATTGCTTACTTCATGATACAAGCCTGAATGTGGAATTTTCAGGATAAACAAATGAGGTGCCTTTTCCCTGGTCCCTTATTTTTATTCCTCCTCCATCCTCCTCCTCCCCGCGTGCTGCAAAAGCAGAATTGCTGAATGAGTAGAGAGAATAAAAATGATACTGAGGCGACATTTTTTTAAAAATCACCCATCCTCATGTTGACTCTGTTGATTATACTAGCATATTCTTGAGTCCCCATCTCTCGCACGGGGCAAGGAGAAAACTTTTACTGGGAGAGTAAAACCAAATAAGTATACCAGTTATAACTGAAGACCCCAGATTTTTTGCTGTTACAGGAAGAACTATTCACGTGCTGATCAAAGTTTATTACTTATATACATTTATGCTTTTTACCTTGGAAAAGTCCATCCTCCAGGTCTCTGGGGTCTTTCAATGTTTACTCTGTTTTGTCTTTCCCAAATGTGGTGGCCCCCTTCTAGGAATGAATAGAAGGATGTAATATGATGAGCATCTTAGGAAATTTGGTGAGAATACACAACAGGAAGACTAAACAAGATTTCTGATCTTGAGTGATTTTTAATTTCACTTGGTGAAGATGCACACATTGTTTTCGCTGCTGTTGTTACTGTTTACCCTCTATCCTTTACAGAGAGATTCAAAGAAGGGAAAGAACTGTATGCGCTACAGCAGGGAAAGCTTTATGAGGAAGGTGAGGCTAGAGCCAGGCCTTAAAGGACGAAGCAGGCTTTTACATATTTAGAAGAGGATGATGATACCAAATGGTAAAACTAAGCACAGCATTCAAAGAGCAATGAGGAAAAACCAGCCTATGGGTGAGTGAAGACCCCTGGAGGGTGTCCAAAGAGAGGGAACTGTGCTTATGCCTGTGGAGGACATACGTTACTGAGTTTGTGATAAATATCTCTGATCGAATTAGAAAGGGGATTGTCTGGATAAAAATCAGAGACCGTGGGAAAACATATTTTAATAATTTTTCCTTCTAACAGGTAGGAATTAAAGACTGTGAATTTTGAGGAGAATAATAATAAAAATGCTTAAAGACACCGTTGCCCACACTTGTTTCCACATAGTTGCCTCTAGGCCTCTGAAATTATTTCTGATGCCTCTACAATAGGAAAATTTTGTGCGACTCTCTACAGCATCAGAGCACCATCATTCTTTCTTTCTTTTTTTTTTTTGGTAATATTTATTTATTTTATTTTTGGCTTTGTTGGTTCTTCATTGCTGCGCACAGGCTCTCTAGTTGCGGCCAGCAGTGGCTACTCTTCGTTGTGGTGCGCGGGCTTCTCAATGCAGTGGCTTCTCTTGTTGCGGAGCACGGGCTCTAGGCATCTGGGGTCAGTAGTTGTGGCTCATGGGCTCTAGAGTGCAGGCTCAGTAGTTGTGGCTCACGGGCTTAGTTGCTCCGCAGCATGTGGGATCTTTCTGGACCAGGGCTCGAACCCGTGTGACCTGCGTTGGCAGGAGGATTATTCTTACATGTCAGGAAAAGCTGCAAGTCCAAGTATAATCCAAAAATGCAGGGAGAAGATGCATTTTTGCCTCCAGAGGGCACTGCTGTTTTCACAAAAGAAGGAAAACTGCCGCATCTGCTCCCACTGTGGGCTTCCAGTGGGTTTTTCTTTAGATGATGTTGCACTTGTTTTCTTTTTTTCTCATTATTAATTTTTATTGGAGTATGGTTGCTTTACAATGTTGTGTTAGCCTCCATGAATCAGCCATACACATACAGATATCCCCTCCCTTTTGTACTTCCCTCCCATTTAGGTTACCACAGTATATTAGGTAGGGTTCCCTGTGCTATACAGTATGTTCCCAGAAACCGTCTATTTTATACATGGTATCAATAATGTGTATGTGTCAATCCGCCTCCCAAGCCCTCCCTCCCCACCCCTTTCCCCCTTGGGATCCATACATTTGTTCTCTATGTCTATGTCTCTATTTCTGCTTTGCAAATAAGATCATCTATACCATTTTTCTAGATTCCACATATATGCTTTACGATACGATATTTGCTTTTCTCTTTCTGACTTCATTCATTCTGTATGACACTCTCTGGATCCATCCACGTCTCTACAAATGACCCAATTTTGTTCCTTTTTATGGCTGAGTAATATTCCAATGTATATAGGTACCACATCTTCTTTTCCATTCCTCTGTTGGTGGACATTTAGGTTGCTTCCATGTCCTGGCTATTGTAAATAGTGCTGATATGAACATAGGGTGCATGTGTTGTTTTGAATTATGGTTTTCTCTGGGTATACTCTTGTTCAGACCAGGCTTCAAGGGCTCTGGGACAGACTTGACAGTGGCGGATGACACTCTTTTAACCCCAAAGAAATTAAAAACAAGGAGCGTATTGTCCAAAACATTCAATCTCTTCTTTTATTTTAACAACAATAGCAACAAAAGCCTTCCCAGCTTTCCATCACTGGTTCCTACTATGTTCCTTTCTCTTCATGGGCAGCATGAAGGAGCTGACTCTCCATCCACCTGTCTGCTCAGCCCACTGCAGTCTGACTCCCAGCTCAGCCCCAGCCTCCTCTGAAACTGCTCGCAGTGTCTTCCACGTGGCTAACCCCAGTGGACCCTCTTCTGTCCTAATCTTTATTTGACCTCTCTCTATAGTTTCATTCTTCATTTCATTCTCTGATTCCTGAAGCTCTGCTTTTTGGCTTCTCCTATACCATCTTCCCTTGGTTCTTTTGTTACCTCTCACTTTGCCTTTACAGACCTTTCCCCTGGATTCAGCCTCAGTCAACTGTCCCAGGATTTTGTCAAGAGGCACATCTCAGCTCATTCTGTACACCCTCAAAGGGTGATCTCATCCACTCTCACGACTTCAACTCACCAGCTGCAAATATGACTCCCACATCTGTATCTCTAGGCTATGGCTCTCCTAAGCCTCACTTTTCAAGACTACATGAACGTCCCATAGTCCCCTCAAACTCAGCTTCTGCAAAACTGGACCCATAGTCTCCTCATTTCCACTCCCTGCACCGCTACCTACCCTCACCCAACCCCCTCCAAAATCCATGCTTTATCTCCTAGATGCCACAACTTGGTAAATGATACACCATTTATCCACTCAAGTCAGAAATCTAGAATCTTCTCTTCTGTCCCATATTCAACTCATCACTGGGTCTTGTCCACCTAAATCACTTTCAGATACGGCCCTACCCTCCTTGCCCATTGTTACCACTTCACTTCAGGGCCTCAGGGCCCCTTGCCTGAGCTATGGCAATACATTCTTTTTAAACATTTAAATGTACTTAATTTTATGTTTTATTGTTTGAATTGTTCAAATTTTGAAAGTATAAAAGGCTCCCTCCTACTCCCCTCACTAAATTCCCTTCCCAGAGGCAATCACTGTTATTAGCTTCTCCTGTGTCCTTCCAGAAGCATTTTTACACAAAAGCATCTTTTTTTCCTCACAAAGAAGGCATTTATTTGAAAAGCACTCTCTGCTCAAAACCTTCTGCAGACTCCATCACCTATGGTAAAGATCAAGCTCTTCAGCCTGGCATTCAAGGGTCTCTTTGCCATATCAGTCTCCCAGCCTCCCCTTTACACACCCAATGCTCCGGCGGAACTACAGTGCTGCGAAATGCACTACTCGATGTTCTCCAAACTCTCCTTCACCTCTGGGTCTTTGCCCTCAGGGGGAGGAAGCTCTGGGACTTCACCTTGGTCAGAATGCTCTTCAGAGCCTGTGCCCATCCTCCAAAGGTAGCATGTTACACACACTGTTCTGCATCTTCCCTTTTCCATTTAATGTATTCTAGAGATCTTTCCATGTTGGCACACAGAGAGGGTCTTCCTTCTTTCTACTGCTCATTGCATTCCATTGCATAGATGCACTATAAGTTATTCAACTGCTAGTACCCTCTTTTATGGACACAAGGAGTTTCTAATCTTTTTTTTTTTTTTTGTAGTACGCGGGCCTCTCACTGCCGCGGCCCCTCCCGTCGCGGAGCACAGGCTCCGGACGCGCAGGCTCAGCGGCCATGGCTCACGGGGGCCCAGCCGCTCCGCGGCACGTGGGATCCTCCCGGACCGGGGCACGAACCCGCGTCCCCGGCATCGGCAGGCGGACCCTCAACCACTGCCACCAGGGAAGCCCTCTAATCTTTTACTATTATAAAAAAGGCTGTAAAGAACAACTTAGTACATAGGTCACTTCACAGAGGTGCTAATCAATAAACGGGACAAATTCCTAGAAGTGGAACTGCAGAATAGGGATGTATATGCAGTCATAATTCTGATAGCACTGCCAAATTGCTCTTCATAAAGACTCACCCATTTCCAGTCTTACCAGCCACGTGCCAAAAAACCTTACCTCTGGCCTCTCCACCTCCATTCATCCCTGCATGGAAATGTGTCCTTCACGTGATTGTCAACACCAGCTTTCTAAAATGCACATCTGACATGTCACTCTCCTGCTTGCCCTGCCTACGAGCCTTCCATATCTCGTTAACCGATCTTGAAGACTTTTCACTGTCTAGAACTGTGCTGTCCAGTGTGGGTCATTAGCCACACGTAGCTCTTGAGCACTTGAAATGTGGCTAATCACAACGGAAAGGTGATTTAAATGTGAGATAAACACTGGATTGCAACGACTCAGGATGACAAAAAAGAATGTAAAATATGTCATTAATAAGTTTTTAACATTGATTACATGCCTAATGGTTAATTTAGGATATAGTGAGCTAAATAACATAAAATTAATTTCATCTGTTTGTAATTTAAAAAT
Source organism: Phocoena sinus (assembly GCF_008692025.1). Classification (NCBI taxonomy): domain Eukaryota; kingdom Metazoa; phylum Chordata; class Mammalia; order Artiodactyla; family Phocoenidae; genus Phocoena; species Phocoena sinus. The sequence goes on along the minus strand of NC_045766.1, from coordinate 76,571,754 downwards.
TATAGCTACCAAAAATTTTAAAATGAATATGTAGCTCACATTATATTTCTATTGGACAGCACTGGTCTAGACCCTTCCTCTGTCATCTCCCTTACTCATCACAGCTTCCCAAGGCCTCAGTGTCCCCTCTGTGCTTCAGATACAGTGGTCTCTGTGCTTTTGATGCTCCCCATCCCTCCCTCTCCTTCTCTCTTTTAAGATTCTTTTTCAAACTTCCTATCAAGGCCTTCAAGAGATTTTGCTTTTTTAGTCACAAGTCTACCTCACCTTACCAGCAGGTGAGGTCAGGTGCCTCCCCTTTCACCTTTATTCCCTAGTACACAGGGCACAGCATGCAGTTGTTCTGTATTGGCCAAATCGAGAAATGAGAGCAGAAAAGCCCCAAGAGCCAGTCTAAAGCATAGCGTTAGAGAAGGTAACATGTGATGTGTCACAACGCAGGTGAACAAATTCAAATTTTTAAAAAATGTAGGTAAGTTTAACCTGAATTCAGAACATGTATTACATTTCAGCTGCAAATAATAGTAACAACAGTAAGAGTTAAAAGGAATCAAAAACTCAGGAGAAACTTTCTTTGACTTGAGCATCTGCCCAGCCTCCATCCTCACCAGGGGAGGCTTGGCCCTGGGCGCGTCTCTCGACCGCTTCTCCCCGGCCCGTTCCCCGCCCGAGTCCGCAGGAGAGGAGACCCGGGCGCCTCGGCGCCCCACCGCCCCGGGAGCAGGGGACGGGACCTACTCACCCGGCAGTCCGCGGCAGGGAGGACACCGAAGAGAGGAGCGGGTGCGGCTCTGCCGGGAACCGAGAGAGATCTCCGGGAAAGCGAAACTGAAACTTTGCGCTCCAGGGCGGCGGGCCCCGACGCACCCCCTGCCAGTGCCCGGCACAGCGGCGTCGCGAGTCGCGGCGTCATCCCCGCGCGGAGAGCCATGGCTTCGAACCTCTGCCCGCCGTCCCCGCTGCTCGTGCGGGTGTCGCGTCCCGGCACCCGCCTACCATGGAAGCTGGAAAAGTACTTCCAGAGCCGGGAGTCGGGCGGCGGGGAGTGCACCGTGCAGGCCCGGGACCGCAACGACCCCAACGCGGACACCTTCCGGGTGCAGTTCGTGCATAGGGCGAGTGAGCTGCGGGCCCGGGCTGGGGGGCAACCACCGTCCTTGGGAAGAGGGGAGGGGTGGGGGGCTCCATGCAGACCCAGTTCAAGCTGACCTAGGAGAGAGGGCGGGAGAAAGTCTGGTGGGGGACAGGAACCTGGGGGTCCTGCTGGCAAGAGGCGCAAACCCAGAGAGTAGGACAGAGCTCACAAGTGCCCAGTCTCTGACCTGGGCCGACTGTGCCTTAAACTTGATACTTCGCAGTCTCCTCGCCGTGACTCCTATGTCTCAGCTCTCAGAACACGCTTGCCACCCCCAGACGCCTGTCAGCCCTTGTCACTTAGGAATTTCACTTTTATGTTTTACATAATTATTCCACTGATTTGTTTTTGAGAATTCGAAAAGTTATATATGCTCACTATGGAAAAGGGAGAAAAGAATAAAGAAAACCACCTGGAGAGAAACAATGTGAACATTTTGATATATTTCCTCCCAGCCTTTTCCTCTGAATGTCGGTAAACACATAGTAGTTCTAAAACTGAGTCTACACTTCTGATTCCTGCTGTTTTCACTTAACTCATAATGAGTGTCAGGGAAATGGGGAACTGGCAACAGTTTCAGGAACATGACTTTTAATGAGTGGACGATATTCCATTATCATTAAGCTTTCCTTTCTACAGTAGAACTTAAGCTGCCTACTTTAGAGTTTTGAATAGCTCCCTCACCTTATCACCAACCCACCATTCCAGGATATGCAGGGAGCAGCCCTTACTGGGAGGGTTGTTGGGGCAAGGTACAGATGCATGAGTAAGAGGATTATTTGAAATTGCTCCCATTTCTATGTGTATGTATATATTTAATGTCTCCACTGAAGGTAAGGAGGGAGTGTTGAAGAAAGGAAAGCACCAAATTGTGGTTGACAACCAACCTGTGGCTATATTCCTGGAACCCAATGACAATGCAGTAGAGAACACCAGGATGTCTTCTTTGACACAGTCACGAAAAGGGGCAAGACCTGGTGAGAAGCATCCAAATGAAAAGGACATTTCTAGCGCTGTGGATTCCTGTGTCCAGAAGGTGAGTATTGAAGGAGCTAGGTATGTTCCTGCAGCTAACTCTCCAGTCCAAGGACCATTTGCTGAGGATTTATTATGAGCCTGGCACTGTTGTAGACATTGGGACACAGAGGTGAACACAACAGACAGGTCCCTGCTGGGGAGAGGTACATAGAAAGACAATAAACAAGAAAACAAAATAAATAAAACCATTTCAGAGAGTGATACGTGCTAAGGAGAAAATATAATGGGGTTTCGCCTTAGAGCTTGACAGGGCCAGGGCAAGGAAGGAGAAGGAATCTGTGTTATTTCCGACTAGAAGTCAGAGTCTCTGAGGAGGTGACATTTGGCCTGAGGCTTGAATGATGAGCAGGGGCCAGCCATGCAGAGTCATTGGACTGCCTACTGTGTGCCAGGCACTGTCACAGGAGCTGGAGATCAGCCAGGAGCACAGCAGACCCTGCCCTCAGGGACCTTACATTCTAGTGAGGGAACCAGACAATAATAGTAAACATATAGATACGGAATAAAATATCTGCCAGTGTTAAATATCTGCTAGGAAGAAGAATAAAGCAGGATAAATGATAGTAACAGAACTACTATTTTAAATAGGATGTCAGGAAAAACCTCTCAAATGAGGTGACCTCTGAGTAGAGACACAAATGAAGTAAGGGAGCTAGTTAAGTGGATTTCTAGGGGAAGAAGTTTCTAGGCAGAGGGAAAAAAACAAGTGTAAAGCTGACACCCCCCCTCCCCCACTCCCCACACACATCCAGACAGGAGCTCACATCCTGAGCCCAAGAGCTTCAAAGAGAGAGACTAGCGTGGCTGGAGGGCAGAGAGCAAGATAGAGAGTGAGAGAGGAACTTGGAGAGGTACCTAGAAGTCAGGTCTTTGAGGGATGAAGGTTAGGACTTTGGATTTTAACTTAAATGTTAGGAGATTCCTTAGATGGTTTTAAGCAGGGGAATAGAGTGATCTGATTCACATTTCTGCAGGATCACTCTGGCTGCTGTGTGGAGAACAGAATCTAGGAGGAGGCTGAAGTGGAGGGTCAGAGTCCAGTTAGGAGGGGTTGCAGTGAACCAGGCGCAAGGTGACAATGGCTTGGACTCTGGTGGTCCTGATGGAGGTGTGAGAAGTGGCTGGATTCAGGAAACATTTTGAAGATCTAGAGGAAGGATGTTATATGCAGAGGAAATAGCTTGTGCAAAGACCTCGAGGGAGAACAAAACATTAGAAATCTTGCTTTTATATTACATTCAATTTGCCTCTGTCCTTTTTCACCTAATCTGGTGTTTGTCTTATACTTGAGCCTCTAAAGGCCAGGGTTTAGAGGGCCCAGCAACATTGCATGCAGTTAGGGGGTTAGTTTTGTTTTGTTTTTTAAAAAGAGAAAAAAAGAAAGAAGGACGAGGGCAGAAGAGAAAAAACAATAATAGGAAAAAACATCATCCTCAGATTTATGGCTCCCTCCCAGGCTTACACTCTTCAGTGAGAGACACAGCAATTTACCCAGAAAGTCGAACGAAGTGCCTTCCCTCTGCCCTACTCCCCAAGGTCAAAGCAAGAGTGGCAGCTCTAGAATCCGGACTTCCTGTCCATGGAACTTTTAAAAATGTTAGTGCCCGGGCTCTACATTTACATCAGAATCTCTGGAGATGTGCTTGGGCCTTGGGTGTTTGTTTTTATTTTTCCTCCCCAGGCCATTCTAATGTACAGACAGGGCTGGGTGCCTCTGGGTTGTAATACATTGCATGCTTTGCAAAAAGGATTGGAAAGAAGTCACAGTGGTTATTTCTCTAGTCTCTAGACATTCTCCTGAGAGGAACGTAGACCTGGATGTCTAATAGATTTTATTTGTTCCCTTTTAAAATTTCAGATCTTTCTTACTGTCACAGCTGAACTGAACTGTCACCTGTTCTCTAAAGAGCAGAGGGAACACATCGCCATTCTCTGCCCCAGTGTTGAGCGAGTGAAGGGCCATGAAGGAATTGAGAAAGTGCGTGGTGACTTCAGAGATATTGAAAAAATACATGGCTTCTTGAGTGAACAACTCCTAGAAAAGGAGCAGAAACGAGAATCTTCCCCTTTGACAACAGAGAGGGAGCCACTCCATCAGCAGGACGGGAACAGCTGTGTTTCTCCCTCTGAACCAAAAACCAGGTCAGAAGAAAAAAGCAACCGTTTTGAAGTTCCCTTGGCTTTCTTTGAATACTTCACATACACCTGCCCTGATAAAATATACTCAATAGAGAAAACGTTTGGTACAAAAATTAAAACTCAGAAGAGTTCTCCGAATGTGGTCTATTTAGACTTCACCTCAAGTCAATCAGGTAACCTCAGAGCAGCTCGCGAGTCTTTTGTCAGAGAATTTCAGAAGAGTGTGGAGACTCTGAAGCAGGAATGTGTTACTCTGGCAGACAGTAAGCAGGCACACAAAATCAAACAGGAATTAAATCACCAGTTTACAAAGCTCCTTGTAAAGGAGAAAGGAGGAGAATTAACTCTCCTTGGGACCGCATATGACATTTCAGCTGCCAAACATTTTCTTGCCTCAGAAATCTCTGAAAGTCTTGTCAAGGCACCTGTGAAAATATCGACTCCCAAGCACATGATGAATGGAATTGAGGTTGACACTGCTCACTATCAGCTTTTAGAAGCAGAGTTACTCCAGGAGATATCACAGATAGAAAAGAAGTACGACACTCAAAGTAAGGTTTTGGGAACAAGTCAGAAAACCTGCATTCTATTTGAACCTAAAACCAAGGAGTTAGATCTGTCTGTGCATGCTTATTCAGGTTTCATTGATGCCTATCAACATGTCTCAGGTCAGATTATGAGAGAAGTTCTTTTGCTGAAACTTTTGGGCAAGGAGAGAAAGCACTTACGTGGGACCAAGTTCTCTGATGACTTTCGAAAAAGGCATCCAGATATAGACTTTGTGCTAAATCAAGAGTCAGTGACTTTGATTGGGTTGCCAAATCACCTTACAAAGGCAAAACAGTATGTCTTTAACAGAGGGAGAATGTCTCCATTAGGTAGAGAGAAATGGAGTGAAACACCCACGGACACTGATAGTAATGATTCAGAAACAGCTTCACCAACATTGCAGCACTCTACCAGTTCTGAGGTGTCAGAAGTGGACAAGGAAAAGGACATATGTACCATCTGTTTGAACACCATTAGTAACAGACAAGTGCTGCCAAAGTGCAAGCATGATTTCTGCAGCCCTTGTATCAACAAAGCCTTGTCATATAAGCCAGTCTGTCCTCTGTGCCAGACTTTCTATGGTGTCCAGAAAGGGAATCAGCCAGATGGAAACATGAGTGTCATTTTCAAAAGAGACTCACTTCCAGGTTATGAATCCTATGGCACCATTGTGATTACTTACAGAATTGAAGGAGGCATACAAACAGTAAGTGTTTCTGAGGTCCATGGGTTTCTTTCCAGTGTGCTGGGATTACCAGAGCAACAGGGACTGTTCTGTTACCAATTAGACAGTGGATTTCCCAGGTAGTTACCTCCATGGTCATATGCAAGGATTTTAAATGCTGATAACGGTAACAATGTTTACTTATAATTTAGGTATCTTTTGTGTCTATTAAGGCAGAGAAAGGGTGGGTGGTGATTGTGCGCTGGAGTGGGGGAAGTCAGGAAGGTGGACAGTGTTCCCAGCATGAACTTGGGGAAAGAGGAGAAATATGAATTCTATGGGGAACGTGAGCAAACCTTGAATACTTTTGTTGGTTTTTGTTTGTTCTATATGCATATGAACACATCTACACATCTAGTAAAATTCTGACACAATGTTTTCATGTGACATTTTCTTGCCTTCATATAGAAAGAGCACCCAAACCCAGGAAAGAGATTTTCTGGAATATGTCGAACTGCATACTTGCCTGATAACGAGGAAGGAAAAGAGGTTTTGCATCTGCTTCGTAGGGCCTTTGACCAAAAACTGATTTTCACAGTGGGAGACTCTCGAGTATTAGGAGTCTCAGATGTCATTACGTGGAATGATATCCACCACAAAACGTCCAGGTTTGGGGGACCAGAAAGGTGAGAAGCTTTTGAAACAGAATGGCTGCTAAACAGAATTTAGAGGTCGTAAAACATGGCAATTTGAGGATGTGACTGCAAGGAGACAGTTTCTAGCAGTGGGATTGGATGCCGTGTTTTGACAGATGCTCATCTGGGGTGATAATCTCAAAGACAGAGAGATTGCTTCGTATGACCTTCTACCCTCCCAACCACAAAGTGTCATACAGTTAATAAATTTTGCATCAGTGGGCAGCAGATCTTCAGAATCCAAGATGAATGGTATCTAAGGTGATTTAATTTGGGGTTTCATGTCTATTTGAAGGGTAGATCCTAGGAATGTTATTTACTTCGTCTTCTTTTAAGATCACCCTTTCTTCTACCCTCCCCTCCCATGAGTCCATAGAGATCCTAAATTCACTTGGCTAACAGAACTCTAGAAAAAGTCTTACTTAATGGGGATGGAAGTTGTATTATGGGCATTCCAATTGCTGTTTATGAAATTCAGATAGAATACCTCAGACCCTTAATATTCAAGAGGGAATACATCTTAAGGCTTAATTTCCCAAATTTGAAAATCTTCCTGTAGCAAAATGATTACCATCCCTAAAAATATAGTATATTATAACCTTATAAGAGTCATTGCTTACCATGAGCTGAAAATTAAAGTCTTGTTGGAATGCAGATCCTGGGCAGACAGCTAGGCCTGCTCACTAGTGAAATGACTCACGGCAGCACACTTACAAATCAGCCTTCAGGATTGCTTGTGAATACTTGCAACACTGAATGCTAATGCCAGGGACCTACTGTACAGATTCTTTAAAACCATCTGTGATGAAGCTAAGGGCCTTTTTCTTCTGCAGGTATGGCTACCCTGATCCTGGCTATCTGAAACGCGTCAAACAGGAGCTGAAGGATAAAGGAATTGAGTAAGAAGGGTATTGGAAGGATAAGTTGAGCCAAGCTTGCAAAAGGCACAGTTGAAGAAGCAGAGTAAATTCTAATCTAAATCCTTATGTAAAAACACCGTTAAAATTGTTTCATCTCAAGAAGTGGTTTGTGGGGAATTCCCCGGCGGTACAGGGGTTAAGACTCCGAGCGCTTCCACTGCAGGGGGCACAGGTTCGATCCTGCGGTTGGGGAACTAAAATCCTGGCTGCACAGCCAGAAAAAAAAAAAAGAAGAAGTGCCTTGTGTAAGAATCTGCTGGTCTGTCATTTCTGGAGTGTTACATTTTCTGGAAGATCTGTGTAATCTTGCTGCAGAGGTAGTGTGCCTCATTCTCGTGTCATCTTTGTGGAGGCTAGAGGGGTGGAGTGCTGTGGATCTGAAATCATCTGTGTTGTTCAGCTGAAGTACCAGCTGTCAGTGGATCCTCCTTTTATTGCCATCTCTCGGGTAGTCCCTCAGTTTTGTCTGTTTGCTCTTTGATCCCTCCCCTAAAAGTAAAACCTTAACGTGAAGGGTGGTCGGGAGGGAGGAGGGCTTTGGTTATGGAAAATTAGAGACCGACGTTAACCTCCCTGCACCATGGCCAGAGGAGTGGCCAGGACAGAGACTGAGCAACCTTGGTAATAAAGGGAATAAGGCTATTATTTTTGACAACACAGAGCCTGGTGAACAGTTGGTGCTTAATAAATGTTTGCTGCCTGACTCAAGTTGCTAGTAACCCCGCAGAGAAACATGTTCCCTAAATCTTTGGCAGAGGCAGGAGTAAGGAAGACAGCTCTGGAGTCCTCACCACTTATTTGGGAAATGGAGTTTCTTACTCCAGAACTCATGATCTCTGAACTCTGACCGGCCTCTAACTTTGTCCTTGCTCCCTGCTGATTCCTATAACCTGCCATATGGTGTGCACTTCCCCTGCCCTAGTAATGCTACCCATCTCTGAACATTTTTCCCTCTGGATATAACTGTACGTTTTCTTTTTTTTTTTTTTTTGCGGTACGCGGGCCTCTCACTGTTGTGGCCTCTCCCGTTGCGGAGCACAGGCTCCGGACGCGCAGGCTCAGCGGCCATGGCTCACGGGCCCAGCCGCTCCGCGGCATGTGGGATCTTCCCGGACCGGGGCACAAACCCGTGTCCCCTGCATCGTCAGGCGAACTCTCACTGCACCACCAGGGAAGCCCTATTGTACTTTTATGTATACCCCGCTTGCAGTTTTAACAGATAAATCACAGGAATCTCCACAGACTCTCATGAGAAAAATGAGAAAAAACCCTTTTCCTCCCTTTTGCTAAGTCCTACCACGTCATGCTTTCTCCCTTAAAATATGTCTCCCTAAAATTGTCTGGACAGAGAAAAGGCTAGAGTCGTGCCTACCATAAAGAATACGGACATGTCAAAATTTACTTTTAAATGGTTCCTCAAGTCAGAAGAAAGTTTTAATAGCAAACTATCTCATTATCCATGTCCCAGCCTCTCTCCAAAAATGATGAAAGAGATGTCATTTTCTTTTCCTAAAGATACGTGTACACACAGTTTTTTTGGTCAGACAGTAATAGTTAATATCGTATACTTATTTTGTCCCCTTTATGAGAGCTTTATATCTGTGTGATTGATACTATTGGCATCCCCGTTTCATAACTGAGAAAACATGCAAAGAGAGGATAAGTACCTTGACAAAGATCACATAATTAATAAGCAGAAGTTCTGGGATTCAAAGGAGTTAGTCTGGCTCCAAGGCTTCTGTGCCCTAGAGCTGTACTGTCTCCTACAGGGGTCTTTTCCTCCATGGAGGAGGCTGAGGACTCCCCATTATTCTGAGCTGCTCTCAGAAATGGATTCCTGCACAGTGCTCAAAGCAGATTTCCTCTGTGGAATTCCTGTTTGAAGAACTTAAAAACCCAGAATCTTTTTCTTTGTCCAGAGAGTTGAGGAAGTTTAAGGTAAATGATATGTCTTTTTAAAAAAAATCGGATTAGACATTTAGTTTTTGGTGATTCACTAAAGTCTTAGAGTTATGATTGTTTTGTATCTATGGATATTTTAGCTAAATTTGCTTCAAAAAAGCAAAAGTTTGGTCCCTGCTAAGGTCTGGATCCTTGATTGCAATGTGTATGCAAGTTTCATGGTGTGGTTGGTGAGCCTTCGGATTACTGCTTTTGCTCTGTAGAAGGTATTATCATTGGTATCTGCTATAAATAAAGTTATATCCACTTTAGAAACAGATTGCGTTCCTTCCCACTTCTTCTTCCTTAGGTTTAGATTCTGGGTGTTTCCTACAATACATACAGTGTACAACATACCATGTGGGCAGATGTCTTTGCTTGATTTTGTGTGTAGCTTTTGCTAAATAGTATCACAATAGAACTTTACTGTTGACTTCACTGCTGCCACGTTCAGCTGTAAAAATCACATTTCTTAGTATTTTTCCTCCTTAACACATAGGTTACTACAAAGGTAAAGGTAGGCTGCAGGTTTCATCACTTCTCTCCTTCTACATTATAACCCATCAAACTGCACTTGCCCCTCCTTGCTGCAAGAGTTTTTGTTTCACCTTTTTAGCATTAGTGCTGGATTACTGAAATGGCTCACTAGGCCCCAGCAAATTAAGGCACCTTTTTCTCCAAAAAAAAAAAGAGAATTACAAGTAATATTGAGATATTTGATGTCTCCCTAAAGATAGTAAGTTTCTGCATCCAATTTCAATGTGTGGGATTTTCCCCCATACATCGAAGCAATCCAACACCAGCTGAGTGTCCTACAATTCAACTCAATTCTGACACTTTCTACCTGGGGATAGCATCAGATTCCAGAGGTAAGGGCTCAGCCCCACAAGACTGCCCTCCAGTTCAGGTGCCAATTGCAAGTCCAGATTGTTCTTGTGCTTCTGACCCAATGGCTATAAAATCAGAGGTTCCCATGACCCCCTCCTTGGGTTCAAGTAATTTGCTAGAGCAGCTCACAGAACTCAGGAAACCAGGTTACTCACTAGATTACTGGTTTACTATAAAATGATATAACTCAGGAACAGTCAGATGGAAGAGATGCATATGGGGAAAGCTCCATGGAGCTTCCATGCCTTTTCCAGGTGCGCCACGAAACCGAGCAGAACCCTGTGGGGCTCTTCTGGGTATGAAAGCATTTCCGTTTCCCCCATTTCTTGTTTGTAGGGAAAAGGTTTCAGCCTCCTAGACCTTCCCTGAGTTCCAAAGGGCAGATTCAAACAGTTACTAATTAGAGGAGTGAGGGAATGCAGAAACAAAGGAAAGGCAGTCAAGAAGCAATAATGCAGCAATGGGCAGGCTCCTGGTTCCTCCTCAAGGGGCATACATAACGATCTGATACATATCTCTGTCCACAAAAATAATCAGTAAACAATTTATAATAGGAATAGAAAAGAGTTTTTTTTTTTTTTTTTTTTTTAGAAAAGAGTTTTATCTGAGCCAAACTGAGGGCTATAGCCCAGAAGACAGCCTCTCAGATAACTCTTGAGACCTGCTCTGGAGAAGCATGGTTTTCAGCACAGTTTTATGTCTTGTCAGAACAAAGAACATCAAACAAGTCAGGGATACATTCCTTCAAGGTTTCAAAAACAAAAACAAAAAAACCCCAAAAAACATCAGGACGTACACAGCAAGTAGTATGGCCTTCGCACCTGGGAAGGTATTCTCATCATCAAAGGAGTACCAGCATTGGCATCCCAGGAAGGGAGGCATTTAATCTTTATTTTTAACATGGACATTCTTTACTTCTGGTCAATGCACCCTTTTCTTTAATAATTAAAGCAGATGTACAGTGTATGTTTGATAGGCCACAAACCGGCTATTCTAGTTAGCATAAAATTCAAGTTAACTCATGCATAAGCCAGAATGACTTCCCTTTACCTCAACATGTGAAAATTTCTTTTATCACCTCTGAGTTCTTCTAGAGGAACTAAGGTCCCCACCCAGGTGGAGGATGGTAACTTCAGGCTGAAAACAAGCATGTGGACTTCAGACTGGTTGGAACCAGACAGCTGATGATTGAGATTCCAGGAACACCACCCAGTTACGTCCCCACCAAACCATCAGAGGGAGGTCACACACCCTGCAGCTCTCTCCCCAACCCAATTTTGCCGATAAAAACTCTTCCCCAAAAACCATCAGGGAATTTGGGTCTTTTGAGGGTGAGCCGTCCATTCTCCTTTCTTGGCCCTGCAATAAACCTTTCTCCATTCCAAACTCCAACATTTCAGTTTGTTTGGCCTCACTGTGCATCTGGCACACGAACTTCAGTTGGACAACAGCCACTCTCCCCAAATCTCCAAGTGAACTGAAACCCAGAAGCTCTTCAAACCCCGTCCTTTTGGATTTTTATGTAGGCTTAAAAACATAGACATGACTGATTAAGTCGTTGGTCATTGGTGATTGGACTCAATCTCCAGTCCCTCTCCTCTCCCTGGACTGAAAGTTCCAACCCTCTAATCACGGTTGGTTTCTCTGGCAAACAGCCCCCAACCTTAGGTGCTTCCCAAAAGTCACCTCATTAACATAACAAAAGAACCCTTTTCACTCTCGGCACTGCGGAAATTTCAAGGGTTTTAGGAGCTCAGTGCCAGAAATGGGGATGAAGACCAAACATATATTCTTATTATAAATCACAACATCACAGATAGCATCAGAGCAGCCATTAGGAGAAAAACCAAACTTTTGTTGGACTTCCTTACACTTATCTTTTGGTTTAGTACTGTTTTTGCCTTGATTTCCATATGGGAGTTGGGCACTATTTCCTTTTCTATTAATTGAGACTTGCAGCCTCTAAAACACAGAGCCCTAGGCAAAGAGTAAGACGCTAACAATTTGTTGGGGAGGTGCACATCAGGTCAGTGAAGGTGAGAACAAACAAACTAAGATAAAATGCTATGCAATGCCTTGGGCTCTCACCCCTTACCCCATCCTGTGCCACTGCTTTGCAAGTTAAGATGCATATCAAAGGAATAATTTCAATAAGGCATATACATAGAAAAGCACTAAACTATGCGTCTTCACTATCTAGAGCCAGTATCCTCTTTTTCTCCACCCTGAATTCCCCTTGGGGTGCACTGTGGGGGTCAGGGGTGGGGGAAGACAGCTGCAGTGTTTGATGGCTTCAGAGCCAAAACATCCTTTCTTCACTGAAATGGCAGGTGACATTCTTTGTCCACACCCATACCCCAGTCCTGCCTCTCCCACATTTCAAAGCTCACTGTCCAGTTGACATCTTCCTAGTTCCCTCACCAGAATCACTGGAATGCCCCCTAAAGACTCTGTCCCCTTCTCCCTTCTTCCTCCCACCTCAAACTATCTTTTGAAAAAACAGCTCCAATTGCATCACTCCTCTGATGAAGTGCCTTTAGTGACTCCCTGATGTCTAGAGCAGTGCTTCTCAAACCTGATCTCGTGTCAGATCACCTGGAGGGCTCAGTAAAACACAGATTGCTAGGACCCACCCCCAGAGTTTCTGACCCAGTAGATGTGAGGTTGTGCCCCCAAATCTTTATTCCTAACAAGGTCCCAGATGATGCTGATACTGCTGGTCTGGGAACCACATTTTGAGGACACTGACCTAGAAAATAAAGTTCAAACTCCACAGCATGGCCGTCAAGTATTTTTCATTCTACTTTGCTTACCTCATGTCCCTTCCTCCCCGCCAAGCCACTAATGGTCCACTCACACCAGACTACCAACTCTTCCAAACCACAGTCTATACTTTTATTCTTCTGGCCTTTGCTCTGCGCACAAGGGTGTGCTCTCACTCTCTCTTGCTCTCTCTCCCTCTCATGGCCTAGCACCTCATTCTCCTCTTACAAATCTCCTCTTCATCTCTCAAGTTCTTACTCAAATGCCACTTGTATAGAAACTTTCTTTCTAATTTGTCTCCAAATTATGAACCACTTTTTCTCTGGTTTCCTAATATATTGCACATATCTCTATTAATGCAGATGTGATATCAAAATCCACTTACCCATTTTGAGTATACCATCTACATCCTGCCAGGACCTTTCAAGATACAGCAAGTAAATGTGTATTCTTTCTTTTTGCTTTTCTTTCCCCTTACTAATACACTTACCCCAGAGAGAAGGGATCCATGTCTAAATCATCTTTATAATCTTAACACGATGCCAGGGCCTTCACTACATGTTGGCTGAATGACATTAAATAATGTCAGGCCGGAGGGACACCTGATTCTATCCCTGTCTTAGGGGGCATGCAAAGGATCCAGTGTATTTTTCTGAGGATGAGTGTGTAGGGAAAGTGGGGTGGGGTAGAAATGGGTTGCCCAGCAGAAATGGGAACTAATATTGATTTTTTAAAATAAAATATGCGAGGCACTCTACAGACATTATCTCATTTAAACCTCATGACAACATCATGAAGTAGTTACAGCTCTGCCCATCGTACAGATGCAGTTGACTGAGTCTACACAACTAATGAATTATAGAGTCCAGGATTTTGACCCCAGAATTTGTCTAACAGCAACATCTGTCCCAAAAAGGTGACATAATCGTAAAACAGCTATAAGCGATTTTCATAGAAAAGAAAGCGAGGGCTTCCCTGGTGGCGCAGTGGTTGAGAGTCCGCCTGCCGATGCAGGGGATACGGATTCGTGCCCCGGGCAGGGAAGATCCCACATGCCGCTTAGCGGCTGGGCCCGTGAGCCATGTCCGTTGCGCCTGCGCGTCCGGAGCCTGTGCTCCGCAACTGGGGAGGCCACAGCAGTGAGAGGCCTGCGTACCGGGGGGGGCGGGGGCGGGGAAAGAAAAGAAAGCGAAAGAAGATCAAGGCACAGCCTGCTGGGTGGGGCAGGGCCCGACAGTGCGGGCAGATGAGCAGAGCTGAGGAGGGCTGCGCCTGCGCCCCCGCCGCTGCTGGTCTATGCGTCCTGGGGTGCTGGGGCCCCCGACCCTTTGAAGAACTGACCTCCAAGTTGTACTTCCTCAGCCCAAAAAGACTGAAGGCCATGAGCTAGAGTTCCACCAGGAGCCAGGGATCCCGTCCTCTTCCTGGCGCTTTTCCTCAGGTTGGATAGTGAGGGGCTCCAGGGGGGCGGGGAGTAAGGGGAGATCCTGCTGTCCCACCAGGCGTCCTGCGCACGCGCGACGCTCTGCCTCGTAGTGGGCAAAGCGGTGCAGAGGCCTCGGTCCTTCTACACCTGTCTTGGGGTAGGTGCTCACCACCCTGGCTTGTCCTGGGAGAGGAGAGTTGTGCGTAGTCTCTTCCATAGCATTTTTGGTCTCTTTCCCCTCAAATTTTAAACTTTCCTTATAAGTTAGGGATATTAGTCATTTTTTGTGATGTATCCTATGAATATTTCCTCTCATTTTGTCATTTGTCTTTTGAGTTTGCTTATTGTGGCTTTTTTTTTTTTGCCAGGCAAACGTTTTTTATTTTTATATAGTAAAATTTACTCTTTCATTTTATTGCATCTGGACTTTTAGTCACATTTTAAAAGCTTTCCCCTACATCACATGTAGGTTATAGTCTCCCCATGCTTTTTTTTTTCTATTCGTAATGCTTTATTTCTTACATTTAGATCTCTGATCCATTTGAAGTTTATTCCTTAATAAACTTCCTGTGTATGTTTCCTGTGTATTCCTGTGTATGTTTTGAGAAATGGATCTAATTTTATCTTTTTTTCTGAATGGGTATCCATATTTTTATCTCTGGTAATACTTAAATCCAAACAGCATTTATTAAAAAGATTATCACTGCCTCGGTAACTTGAGATACCACCTTTATTTATCATATACTAGAGTTTTAGGTGTAGTTTGGCTGTTCTGGAACTTCTGTTCCACTGACTGCTCCATTGACCTGTTTATTCATCTGTTTTAGAGCCGCTTTGTATATACGTTAAAGTCAGGACTAGTCCCCCTACAGAGCTCTTCCATCTCAATGTTCTCCTCCATATTCTTGTGTACTTTTCTTTCCTTATGAACTTTAGGATAGGCTTCTGATTTATGACCAATGTCAAAAAAAAAGCTCGCTGGGATTTTTACTTGAATTGCATTAAACTTGTATATTAAGTTGCAGAGAGCTGACGTCTTGAGATGGTGTTGAGGTGTTCTCACCATTTCGTTTGTTCAGATCTACTTTTGTGTCTTTAAAGAGTGTTCATGCTTTTTTACATAGAAATTTCTTAAGTTTGTTTCTATATGTTTTATCTTTTTTCTTGCTGTTGTAAATGAGCTTTTCTCATTCACTATATCTTTTAACTAATTATTTAACTAATTGACTTTTCCTGTATTTCTAAAAATTAAGGTATAAGTTACATACAGCAGATTCATACTGTTTAGTATATAGTTCTGTGGCTCTTGAGAAGTGTATACAATTGTGTAACAACCACAAGATACAAACATATAAAAGAACTTCAACACTCCCCCAGATTCCCACCAGCCCCTTTGTAATCAACCTCTTCACTCCAGGTGAGCCCCTGGCAAACACTGGTCAGATTTTGGTCCCTATAGTTTCAGAGTGTCATATAAGTAGAACCACAGTGATCAAATAAGGTTCATTCATGTTGTAGAATGTATCAGAACTTTGTTACTTTTTATTGCCAAATAATACTCTATTGTATGGATATACCACATTTTATTTACCCATTCATTTATGATGGACATTTGGATTGTTTAATTTTTTTAATTGTTGGGGTAGAGTTGTTTTACAATATCGTGTTAGTTTCTACTGTACAGTGGAGTTCCCTGTGCTATACAGCAGGTTCTCATTAGTTATCTATTTTATACATATATGTATCTATTTTATACATAGATACATATATATGTCAATCCCAATCTCCCAGTTCATCCCACCTCCCCTTTCCCCCCTTGGTGTCCATACGTTTGTTCGCTATGTCTGTGTCTCTATTTCTGCCTTGTAAACAGGTTCATCTGTACCATTTTTCTAGATTCCACATATACGAGTTAATATACAATATTTGTTTTTCTCTTTCTGACTTACTTCACTCTGTATGACACTCTCTAGGCCCATCCATGTCTCTACAAATGACCCAGTTTCGTTCCTTTTTATGTGGAGTAATATTCCATTGTATATATGTACCACATCTTTACCCATTCGTCTGTCAATGGGCATTTAGGTTGCTTCTATGACCTGGCTATTGTAAATAGTGCTGCAGTGAACACTGGGGTACGTGTGTCTTTTTGCATTATGGTTTTCTCTGGGTATATGCCCAGTAGTGGGATTGCTGGGTCATATGGTAATTCTATTTTTAGTTTTTTAAGGAACCTCCATACTGTTCTCCATAGTGGCTGTATCAATTTACATTCCCACCAACAGTGCAAGAGGTTTCCCTTTTCTCCATACCCTCTCCAGCATTTATTGTTTGTAGATTTTTTTGATGATGGCCATTCTCACCGGTGTGAGGTGATACCTCATTGTAGTTTTGATTTACATTTCTCTAATAATTAGTGATGTTGAGCATCTTTTCATGTGCCTCTTGGCCATCTATATGTCTTCTTTGGAGAGATATCTATTTAGGTCTTCCACCCATTTTTTGATTGGGTTGTTTGTTTTTTTGATATTAAGCTGCATGAGCTATTTGTATATTTTGGAGATTATAGATTGTTTAATTTTTGACTGCTGTGAATAAAGCTTCTATGAATATTTGTTGTCTCAGTCAGCTTGGGCTGCTATGACAAATACCATGGACTGAGTGGTTGAAAAAACAAACATTAATTTCTTACAGTTCTGGAGGCTGGAAATCTGAGGTCAGGATGCCAGCATGATTGGGTTCTTCTTGAGAGCCCTTTCCCTGATTTGTAGATGACCCCTTCTTGCTATTTCCTCACATAGTGGAGAGAGAGAAAGAGAGAGACAGAGAGATCTGTTCTCTTCATCTTCACATAAGGGCACTAATCCCATCGGGGGCTCTATCCTCATTATGTCATCTAAACCTAATTACCTCCCATCTGACCCCAACTTCAAATACCATCACATTGAAGATTAGGGCTTTATGAATTTTGGAGGGACACAAAGATTTTGTCTATAGCATATGTGTACAAGCTTTTGTGTGGACATATGTTTCACTCTTGAATATGTACCTACTTGGGAGTGAAATTTGTGGATCATGTAGTAAACGCTAACTTTCTGAGGGACTGCAAAACTGTTTTACTAAGTGGTTGTATCATTTAATATCTCATCAGCAACGTATGAGTGTTGCACTTTCTCCACATCCTAGATAACACTTATTATTGTCTGCCTTTTTTGATTTAGTTATCCTGGTAGGTGTGAAGTGGCATGGTGGGTTGTTTTTTTTAAATATATATCTCAATTAGAAACTTTTTTGGTTTTAAAATATAAGAAGATACAATGAAAATGTTTAAGATGAAATGAACTTATTTCCAACTGAGTTGGATTAGACTGTGACAGACCAGCCCTCATACCTAAAACAGCCAGAAAATTGAAACAAAATAGAGAAATCATCTATTTTCAGGCAGAGGAGAGCTGCTGAGTCAACGAGAGAGAACCGGAGGGGCTGAGACTCCAGAAAGGGAGAATCTTGGAGAGGGAGGGCTGACTTCTGCAGCCACTTCACCCAGGTGTTAGTTGCTGATTCTGGGCGTGGGCCCGAGGCTGATGATCCCAGGGCTCGCACCCAGGGAAGACCAGATCAGCAGAGCTGGGAGACAGATCAGCAGAGCTATGGCAGGAGATTTGGGAGGTCCCTTCAAGAACATCTGGGGATGCACGAGTCTAGAGTTCTAAAAACAGAAGCAGAAAACTTCTGCAAGCAGAACAGAGCCTTCCAAAATCTTGTGAGACAAGGATTAGAATTCTGGACTCATCAGGGGGATTTCTGCCAAAAATCCTGAAGAGACAGGAGTAAAACTGAGGTAGACTGAGACTTACCAGGGCTGCAACTCAGCCTCAACTCAGAACAGGACATGACATTATTGGATTCAGGTGACCAGCCACTGATTAGAAAGAAAATGCTTCATAGAATTCACGTAATTTTTATTTTATGTGGAAAAATAAATGGGCAAGAACATCAAAGAGTATTCTAGGTTCAAAAGGAGTCATGAGAAGAATTTTTCCTAGCAGACATTAAAATCTTTTGTTTGTTTGTTTGTTTAAAAACAAGCTCTGGCCAGTTTTATTAAAGAAAAATTGTGCATGATTTATCTTTCACTAGTCTGTGCCGGCATGCTTTTAATAATATCAGAATCGCCTGGATCAATGATAGCCATTGTGTATACTCTGTAGTATTTTCCACACACTCTGCCCAATTCAATATTATTACCACTGTAGTGATGAACACCAGTTTTGGCCAACATGGCATAATACTCTATTTCAGATTTCTTCAAGGCTGGGCAGTTGGCGAGGATGACCAGTTTCGCTTTGCCTCGTCTGATCATTTTCAAAGTCAGCTTGTACCCCAGCACATACTTTCCACTTTTCATAACGAGTTGGAGCCCAGAGTTGAGTGACTCCAGTGACTTTTTCTTCTTCTTTGCAGCCACCATCTCCCTGCCTTGGGTGCGGGACACCCCCAATCAAGAGCAGCCGCCAAGAAGGCCAGGGGTCGAGAAAGGCGACATTGAAATCTGTTCGTAACCAATTTGAGACCCTTGGTATATAAGAATATCAATAATGAGAATATTAAAAAGACCCACACCCTCCACCATACTCTCCAAAAAATTCCAGATGGATTGAAAGTTAAATGCTTAAAAATCAAAACAAATACACTCTCATGTATGTGAACAGACTAGCACTAGAGGAAATCACTTTTTGACTTTTGATGGAATAGAAATGAAAAAAGTTGGACAGGTTCATTACTTAGATAGTTTTAGCTTTGATAGAAAGTACATCAGTAAAGCTAAGATTTTAAAAATTCAGAAGAATGGAGAAATTGCACATAAACACAAAAGTCCAGTAACTGAAAAGTATAAAGAGCTCATATAAATGGGCAAAAATACCAACCGTCCCTTAAACAAATGATTAAAAGATAGTCCCACAAGAGAAACATGATTTTAAATCATGATTTTTAAAACATTCAGTCAACCTTGTTGGTAATACTTCACCTACTGGGAAGTTTCATTTTGTACCTAAAAATACAATTAGAAAAACTTTTGAAAAGTGATAAAACCCAAAGCCTGCAAATCTTGAGGAAAGTAGATATCATGCATTAATGATAGCAATGCAAATGGAGCCAGTCTTTCTGAAGGGCAAAATGGTACTTTATTGAAGGAATCATAAATATGCCTAACCCCCCACTAAGTAATAGAATTTATCCTGAGGAAATAATGTTTAATAAAAACCAAAAGTCTACATAAACAATGTTTATTTTATGATATTGAAACACTGAAAGAAAGCTAAGATCCTAACAACGCCAAAATATAGAAGCTAACTGTGATATATCAAAATGATATACTCTAGTGATATACTAAAAATATAAATATGATGCAGGAAATAGAAAACATTTGGTTAAATCACATTACATAAGAGGAAGAATACCAAATTGTGTATACACACCCATTATAATGGTAAAAGAGCAATGAATATGTAGAGGTAAAGGAGGCAAAAGGACAGATAGAGGGGATGTTTCTAGTCGAGTTAAGATCAACAGACTTGGAGTGAATTATTCTGTAAAGTTGCTAAAATTACATTTCAGAAGAATTTAATATTGCTCTAATGAGAGCAAGATTTTCTTTGCAGGACATTGAACTGGCTTATAGAAATACAGTTATTTGCTGCCTTCTTGATTGGATAGATGGAAAGATGGTGTTGTTTCCATTTGGTTATGTGAACTTTACTGCAGCTAAAGGTCATAGGTAAATGATGATCGAGTGGCTCACCCTAGTCCAGGGGAAGAGAAATAACTTTCCTTCTCCCCTTCTAAGTTCTTGGCTGAGACCCATGTAATAAAAGACAGATTAACAACAGACAGACAAACAGAAGTTTATTGCATGTATACCTCATGTATATGTGGGAGATACCCAGCGAGAATGAATAACTACCCGAGGTGGTTTAGAATCCAGACTTAAATACCATCTTAATAGGGAAAGAGGAGGGGGATGTAGATCTCTTAGGTGAGAGTAAATGAATTTTAGGAAAAATGAAGGGCCCTTAGAAGGATAGATGAATGGTATCATAGTTTGTGACAAAGTGTGTCTAGGTGAGGTGTTAACTTCCAGTACCCTCTCCTGCAAAAAGAGTTGATCACCCCTGGCTGATGAAACTTCTGGGGGATGTGGGGTTGGGTGTGGGTGGATTTATGACAACCAAGTTCCTTTTGGAGGATCTGTCTTTAGGCAGATAAGGGGAATCAGAGAAAGCCTCTCCCTGCATTCGCTGTTTTATATGTGCCTACAGCTCAAAATAATCAAGATACCAAAGCAGGATATTTTAGGGGTGGCACACCTTGAACTCCTACAGTCATATTTTGGGGTGGCATATTCTGCTGCCCTTTAGTTCAACCAAGACTGTTAGCAAAAAAGGAATGTTTCCTAGTAAATGAGCAGAAAGGAACTCTCAGGTCCTAGCCACATGCCACAAAGTAATCTGAGAAGTGGAATGGCAGTGGGTAGAATTTTGTCCCCAGAAGGTATGTTGAAGTCCTAACCCCAACCCCATAATTGTAACATTTGGAAACAGGGTCTTTGCAGAGGTAATCAAGCTGAAAGGAGCTCATACTGCATCAGGGTGAAGCCTAATCTGATGACCAGTGTCCTTACAAGAAGATGGGCGTTTGGACACAGGCAGTTGCCAGGAAGGCACTATGTGACAATGGAGCCAGAGAATGGAGTGGTGAGGCTGCCAGCCAGAGGATGCCAAGGACTGAGGGCAACCATGAGAAGCTAGGGGAGAGTCATGAAAAGCCTTCTTCCTCAGAGCCTGCAGTAGGAACCAACCCTGCTGACACCCTGATTTCAGACTTCTGGATCTAGAACTGTGAGAGAATAAATTTCTTTCCTTTTAAGCTACCCAGTTTGTGATACTTTGTTACAGCGGCCCTAGGAAATTAATACAGGGACTAAATGTCCAGTCTAGTAGAAATACTAATTAAAACAAAAAACTGACAGCAGCTGACTACTGGCTTCCAAGGCAGTGGCAAAATCCGTGGTTCACTGTTTTTAGGAAAGCACCTTATGTGGAATCCCCATCACTGTCAGAGTCTAGGTCAGGGGTTGTGAAACTATGGTCTGCAGAACAAATCCACCCCACGGCTTGCAAGCCAAGAGTGGTTTTTACATTGTTAAATGGTTTCAGAAAAAAAAAATCAAAAGAGGAATAATATTTCATGGCATGTGAAAATTAAATGAAATTCAAGTTTCTGTGTCCACAGTAGTTTCATTGAAACACAGCCATACTGCTTTGTTTACATACATTCTATGGCTGCATAAGATCAAAGATGAATTTAAAAATTAAAAATTAACTTGCTCAGGTGTTGAAAAGGGAAGAAATCTCCCCTCCACTTTCCATTTCAGCTTTAGAAAACTTGCAATTGTTAATGCTTTCTCTGTCCCTTTGAGATGTACATAAAACTTTTTGAAAGCTAAAAAAGCCTCTGGTCAGGTTTACAACCTAAGAGTGTTTTCTCAAAGATATGGGAACCATCTCTTTGAAATGCAGTCGTCAAGGAATGTGGAACTCCATCTCCCAATTTCCCTGGGAGGGTAGGAGCCGAACTTCACCAGCAACTGGCTCCAAGTTGTAACTACCTACTGGTCATAGAGATGTGAGAAGTTGTATTATTCTTTTGGATAAAGGCAATTAGCTAACACAGATGGACACCCCAATTACCAGGTGAATTTAGGATGAATTGTGTGTAACAAATGGTGTTGTCAAGGCCTCTCACTTGAGGACTAGTTATTTTTCTTGAGGCCACGCGTGTTAACGGGCTATATCTGCCTGGCTATATATAAAGGTGAGATTTCTGTCTGTCTTCTAACTTCCTTTAGTGGATTGCCTGTGATGAGTACCACAGTCTGGTTTAATACTTAATCAATAATAAGACTATTTTCTTTCTCTTCTACTTTGTGGAGAGGTCTTCTGGGTTGGCAGAAGATACGTTTTTTAATATTTCCCCAACGGTTGCTTTTGGTCCATGACAGAACTGTATAGTTGTAGCAGAGACCATATGGCCTGCAAAGCCTAAAATATTTACTATCTGGCTCTTAATAGAAAAAGGTTGTTGACCCCTGGTCTAATTGACCAGGTGTATGAGCAAGATGATGAAAAAGCTGAGTTATTTAGTATCATAAAGTGAGTGGAATTTTGGGTTTGTGTGGGTTCTAAAGAGGAGCGGTAGGGGCCTGGGAACATGGGGAAGGGGTGGAGGAGGAAGTGGAGCTTAGGGCAAGGGGTTGCAAACCCAGATGTCTAGAGGAGCTGGAGGTTACTGTAATGAATGAAGTGGGCCAAAGGAACTTTCAATGAACAGAAGCCAGGGATCCGACGATACTGGCTACACTTACTTGATTGCTGACTTGCAAGGAGGTAAACCGAACGTTGGTAACCTGTCCTGCCTTTTCCCGAGAGAAGCTGGAAATCTGAGGTTTAATGGAAACTCACACTGTTACAATGTTATCATCTAATTCAAATTTCGAAAGCAGGTCTCAGGGCAGGCTTCAGTTGGGTGGCTACCAACATTTAACTGCTGATCTAGAGAGTGGGAGAGGACCTCTCCATGTTAACACTGAGCGAGGAGATGGTTAGATAGGAAATGGCTGATGAATTCCTGGAAATATTTATGAGTGACGTTGACCTGGAAGTTGATTCCTGCACTAAGATGTAATTAGTCCAAACCTTCGGTGAATGTGCTAGTGATGATTTGGGGGAAAAAGAGGGGATGGTGTCTCTAGCACAGGAGCAGCGTGGAAACAGGAGCCAAGAAGCAGATTTCAATGTGGACTTTCTCTGGAAAAGGTAGTCCCCTGGAAAGAGCTGTACTGGGGAGGGACTGTCCCGCAGTGCAGTGGATGGGGACTTGAGATATTTTATTTGGATACTAAGTGAAGAATAATTCAAAACAGGATCGAGAACTTGGGAACTTAGATTACCAGCACAAAATAAGCTCTAAATAAATGTTGGCTCTTGTCATTTTTCTTGTAAGTTTTCTGGAATGTACACAGAAACAGGATCACGTGGTCAGAATGCAACACCAGCTAAGAAAGAAACAAAGGAGGCTCAACTGTTTTCTGCTCAAAAGGAGAAGGTTTGGCATATGCGGTAGCTTTAAAACATGTCAGCAGGGCTTCCCTGGTGGCGCAGTGGTTGAGCGTCTGCCTGCCGATGCAGGGGACATGGGTTCTGTGCCCCGGTCCGGGAGGATCCCACATGCCGCAGAGCGGCTGGGCCTGTGGGCCATGGCCGCTGAGCCTGCGCGTCCGGAGCCTGTGCTCCGCAATGGGTGAGGCCAAAGTCAGCAAATTCTTATAAATACTCCTCCTGTGAGGAAGTGGAGTCTATTTCTCTCTCCTTGAATATGAGCTGGCCTTAGTGACTCACTTCTAATGAACAGAATGCTGAGAAGTGACACTGCATAACTTTTGAGGGCTAAGTCGTAAAAAGTGATACAGCATTGGTCTCTCTCTTTTCTCTTTCTCTTTCCCTCCCTGTCCCTCTCGACACGCCTTAGGAGTTGAGCTGCCGTGTTAGAAGTCCAGCTACCCTGAAGCTGCCATGCTGGACAGGCCACGTGATGAACCCACATATTGATGGTGGTGCCAGAGGAGCCCCAGCTGCTCCAGCCCCCAGCTGTCTGAGTTGTCCTAGTCTTGGCACCAGACACGTGTGAGGCTAAAACAGCCTTTGAGACGACTCAAGCCTCACGCACAGATTGACCACAGGCACACGAGAGACCTTGTGGGAGATTGCCTATGTGAGCCCAGAATCTGGAGAGATAGTAGTAACAAGTGATTGTCATTGTTTTATATCACTATATTTGGGGGAGTGTTGTTAAACAGCAAAAGATAACTGGAATAATGTACTCAGCTCCTGCTGTGTGCCAAGAATTTTTAAAAGTTAGGTTCATTGCTAGATATAGAAAGAGAGTAATTTATACTGAAATTTCTTTACGTTCATGTCTTGATTTCACTGACAGATTACAGCAATTAGGGAAGAAGTTGATATGTAGGATAGATATTTTATTTCTTTTAATTCAGGCATAAGACTGGCCTATGGAAACAGAAAAAATTATCAAACCTCCTCCATAGAACAAAGACCTCTAGAATGTAAGGGTTGTAAGATATGCACCTTCTTGTATGTAGACTAACTCACAAGATTGTACTTTCAGACCGATGATAATATAACATCCAAATACCTTGAATTTGAGACTGCGAGGAGGAAGGACACTGCTGATTTCTTCAGAAGGTGCTCTGGTTGGGCTGGGAAAGACACATGGATTGAGCAGATGGCCCTTGTTCCCAGTTGCTGATCTGCCTTCATTCAATGGAATGAAAAGATGCTTTAAAATGTCCTACCCAATTACGTTATGGGCTGGCTTCTCCAGGGGTCAGCTGCTGACATGAAATGTAACATACAGGATGTTTACTAAGGAATGCCCTTGGGGTCAGCACCTGTAGAAGAGAGACAGAGAAAGCTGGATTGGGCAAAGAGGTCAAGCTGCAATGCGGGCCTGAAGACAGGCTCAGTTGACCCCAAGGGGTGCTTGAGCATTAAAATGGCCCATCAAGGCTTCCCTGGTGGCGCAGTGGTTGAGGGTCCTCCTGCCAATGCAGGGGACATGGGTTCGTGCCCCGGTGCGGGAAGATCCCACATGCCGCGGAGCGGCTGGGCCCGTGAGCCATGGCCTCTGAGCCTGCGCGTCTGGAGCCTGTGCTCCGCAGCGGGAGAGGCCACAGCAGTGAGAGGCCCGCGTACCGCAAAAAAAAAAAAAGGCCCATCAGAGTTGTCCCACGTTTGGCTGGGAAGGCTGGGTCTTTATATTCCCACTTGAATCAGTCATTGGATGGGGGCTGCCCCAGGAAGGGCATGACCCTGGGCAAGGTAGCTCTGCCACTGCTGTAATCCCTAATGGGCCGAAAGCTGAAGGCTGTTGGCTGATAGCACTTCCTGCAGCTGAGTCAACAAGTCCCTCCTTAAAGTGGCCCCTGGGTGGTGCATCACTGTGACCACCTCAAAAGAGATTAAAACTGTGGCTGAGTATGGATCATCCATTCTGTTTCTGAGTGACTTTGGACTTCAAACCTCAGGGTTCCCACCAGAGCGATGAGTTTCAAGTGGAACTGACTGAGCTATAAGAGAGGAGACTCAAGAACATGACATAGTCTCCCTGGAGTTTGGGGAATGATTTTTATGAACCTCTGAATTATTCTGAAATTTCTGGCTATGTGGCCAAATTGTGGGCAAAGTTGTGTCAACTCAAGTCTGTGAATTGAATATTTTAGTTTCTGGCTGTGAACTGCATTTTTATGACTCTCTTTTTGGCTGAGTTTGGATTTGACCACTGCTCACTGGGCTTGAGGAAAATTTTTAAAGTAAAATTAGTAAAGACACAGGATTTAATAAAAACAGATTTGGATAGTGCATTGTTAAAAGTCACTTTTCCTGTACCTTATGGCTTATTTAGTTATAAAAAGCTTGTAATTCCAGGTGACCACATTATATTTCACGTTACTGCTTTGAAGAATGTGGTTCAATCCAATTGGTTTGACAGGAACATGCTTGTGTAGAAAGAGTTCATTAACACAGTTATCCTTGCAAAGGCCCGCTTGTAAGGTTGATCCTGGCTGGCGTCTGATCTTTGATTTGGGGAGGGGTCTCCCAATTCCCTAACTGATAAAAAGAGTGGCTCACAGAGTGCCTGTCTGTACAAACAGCGGGATTTGTGCTGAATACCTGCTTTCCTTTAAGGAGTCGGGAATTTTGGTATGTGCCAGGTAGAGGCTGCCTGCATGATCAGCCCCAAATAAAAACCTTGGGCACTGAGTCTGTAATAGGCCCCCTAGTAGACATTTCACATGCGTGGTCACAGTTCAGTGCTTGAGGAATTCAGTGCACCTTACGTGACCCCACTGGGAGAAGACCATCTCTCCTCCAGAGTCTCCTCATGCTCTGTTCCCCACGGCTAACTTTGCTTTGTATCCTTTCACTATAATGAATCCCAACTGTTGAGTGTTTCTGTACTCTGAATCTTTTGAGTCCTCCTAGAGAATTACTGAAGCCAAGGGGTCCCCATAGGGGCCCCCAACACAATGTCATTGTCGTACATGTAATTAAATCATATTTTTCTCTCTGATGGTCTACACCTGTAAATTGTAGTTCTCAATTACAAGTTGTCCTTAATGAAAGCCAGAAGTAGTCATATTTACTCATAAAGTTAAGTGAATGAAAACTTTGTGGTTTATATAGAAGACAAAGGATAGATTTTAAGGGCTAAAATCCACTATTAGCCATGTCCATAGAACTGATATGATCTGGGAGCAAGAGCTGGTAACCAAGATTTCCAATGCAGCATCTTCTTCTTCTTTTCTTTCTTTCTCTTGGCCATGTCTTGCAGCTTGCGGGATCTTAATTCCCTGACCAGGGATCGAACATGGGCCCCTGCGGCAAAAGCGCCGACTCCCAACCACTGGACCACCAGGGGATTCCCTCCTCTGCATTTTCTAAGGAGCCCCAGAAGGAAGCCTTCACCTCATCACTCCTCATCACCCTCTCCCTACCTTCCCCCTCAAACAAAGGATGGGATGCCGCTCAAACAGTACTTAGTGGAAAAATTATAACATTATAACATTAATGCTTACAAAAAAAAGAGAAAGGTCCCAGGTCAATGGTACAAATTTCTATCTTAAGAAACTAGGAAAAGAAGAGCAAGTTAAACCCAAAACAAACCAAAGAAAGACAACAGTAGAGATAAAAGCAGAAAACAATGCAATCAAATATAGAGAAAGAGTAGAGGAAAAAAACAGCATAATTGAAACACGCGAAGTCAGACAGTATATGATACTCTTTATATACTTATCTTTTTGTCTTATATGATACTGAAAACTTTTCCTGGCGAGTACTATTAAACTTATTTTTTAAAGTTGAGAAAACCAAGATTTATAGATTTTGATTAATTTGCTCAAGCTGGTAAAATCCAGAATAACTCTTGAACCCAAGTCTGTCTGACCCAGACCTTAACCATCATATTACCCTAACTCTTAATACCTTGAAGAGGATACAAGGGTGTCTCCTCCTGTATCCTCATTTCAGGAATGACTAGCGTTTCTCTCAGTTGCTCGAAACATCTGCTGCTGACAGGTCACAGCTTCATCCCTCACTGGAAGTTCATCTGAGCCTGCAGAGAACTGCCTCCCCCAAGACTGGCTGATGTTTTCAGCTGTAGGCAACTGAATATAAAACTAAAGGGGCTTCAACAACAAGGACGTTTACTGACTCAATAAGAAATCTGGAGGTAGGTGGTTTTAGAGCTGATTCTGTACCTCGATTATGCCCTCAAGGACCTGGGCTCTTTCTCTCTCTTCAATTTGCCATTCTCAGTGTTTCTGGCTGCAGTATCTCTCATCAGCATATCCCACCGGATAACGTCCCCAAAAAAGGAGGGAACAGAGATTTCTTGTTAAGTGTCTCTATATAAGGAATGGATGGCAGACTCCCTTTGTATCTCTTTGCCTAGAACTGGATCACAGGTCGTACCTAAACCAATTCCATGAGAAGGGAACTAAGAGTCAAGTGTGTGTCTGAAGGGGCGCTTCCTTTACTTCAGCACTTTGCTCCTAACAAGGAAGGAGAGACTGCCTTTGAGTAAGCGGCCAACCTACTCAAGATATCTGTAACACTTAGCAAGGACTAACCAAATTAAAGTGGTTTTAGTATAAGACAAAATGGACTTTAAGACAATGAGAATTAATAAAGGAGAAAGAACAGCACTCACTAATGACAAAAAGAAACAATTCACTTGGATGATATAAAAATCTTGAACCAAAACAGCCTTAAATTAAGCAAAAGCAGATAAGCAAAAAGTGGCAAAATTACAAGGGGAAATTAATAAATCACCCACCACATGAGAGACCCCATTTCCCTACACCCTCACTACCACAGCTTTGCTATTTGGGCCACATAAGTATGATATGGTTAACCTAGCCTGCGGGTAGAACTGGACTCAAATGTAGGAGATACAAATATTCTCTGCCGTGAGGAAACTGTTGATGGGAAAGATGAAGCAAAGGTAAGGCGAGTGAGAGATCCTGCTGTGAACTGTCAACAGCTGATATGACCCGCAGCTGGGGAGTGGGTTTATTACCCTGTAGAAGGGATCTGAGCAGAACATCACGGTGCAAGGGTATCGTAATGTAGAGCTCTATGGTAAGGTTGCCTGGGTTTGGATCCCAGCTTAACCTTTACCTAGTTGTGTGACATTGGGGCAAGATATTTAACCTTTTTTGTGCCTCAGTTTCCTCTTAGTAAAATGGAGGTACTATTAATTTTCTCATAAGTTTGTTGTATTAATTATTACACTTTAATATTTTAAACTACATTTGTCCTTGTTTTATGATTTTCATTACCCTTTTATTTCTTCCAGGGTAGAATTCTCAAAAGTAATGAACAGATTAATGAATGTCTTGGTGACTAATTGTCCATAGGAATGAAAGGAAGCAATCAGCTTTAAAGCCTATTTGACTAGCAGAATATTAGTATAACAATTGTACTAAGGTGTGTGTGGGAGGAGTTGGGAGGGGCGAGAGCATACCAACTGCTCTATGTGATAATACTACCTCTGATGTGAAAAGAGTAGTACGGTTTTGTGCTGGAGGTACAAGTCATACTGGCTCACCAGAACTGATTCTTCAATTTTCAAAAATTTTGTGAGCCATTTATTAAAAACCATTATTTAGAATTATATTGTATAAACTTATAATAAAATGGATTATATTTTTAAAAGATTCATCACTTTCTAATTATTTCACTACACTTTACTATTATCTGTACTCTTGAGTTATTTATGTCTACTGTATGGTAGAAGTATTATGCAATGGTATGCTACTGTTCATCTCTTCCCAACTCTACATTCAGTGCCATCACACTGGGAGCTTAAAATCAGCCATGGTGAGAATATTTACACCATGGAATTGAAAAATACTACAAATCAGGGCTTAATTTATTGTTTTGTTGATTAAGACTTAAGAAAGTAATGGAGAATATGTTAATAAGGCAGACTAAATTTAAAAGTATGTCATGTCTGTAGCCATAACCTTGTAAAGGAATTATTCTTCTGGTAGTTGAAAACTATTATCCCATTCAGCAAAGGAGGAGCCCATGTCATTAACAAATAACAGAAATTCTGACACGTCTTCATTGTTTCATCTTCATCTCCCTTTTTAGTGTAGACAAAAGTATCGACCAATGACCAATGTTTATATCAGAACTACCCTT
Organism: Phocoena sinus; assembly: GCF_008692025.1. Lineage (NCBI taxonomy): Eukaryota > Metazoa > Chordata > Mammalia > Artiodactyla > Phocoenidae > Phocoena > Phocoena sinus. Next base: position 76,542,249 of record NC_045766.1, on the reverse strand, counting down.
ATTCATCAATTGTAACCATAGGTTGGCTACAAATATGAGAGTTGGGCAAACATCTTTGAAACATTCAGTGAGAATCAACTGACTATTTGAAATTTACGATAAAGAATATTATACATTTTATTATTATTTGTAAACTATGTGCTATACAACCTTTATGTCAGTAAAATTTTAAATAACATACACATAAATGTAAACTTTTTTTTTTCCAAAGAGCAAGTTGTTCAATATTTAACAGCACATCACTGGTGATCATGCATGATATGGTGTAGGAATAAAATATCGTATGCTTTTCTTTTTTAGTATGATCTAGGTTGTACTCTCTCTGATAGTTAATGCCTGTCTTGAGACACGTGCATGTCTGTCTGATTCAGTACCTACTGAATGGCCAAGAAGGATCTTTACTCTGCTTTACTCTTCCCATCACATGAACTTGGAAAGATCAAGTCGGCTCTGGACTGTTCTGCAGAAGTCTCCCTCCACTTCCCAGCCAACTATAGTATTAATGAACCTAAATGACCTTTTTTCACTTAGAAACACCCCTTATTTTTTAAAAAATAAATTCATTTATTTATTTGTTTTTATTTTTGGCTCCGTTGGGTCTTCGTTGCTGTGCGCGGGCTTTCTCTAGTTGAGGCGAACGGGGCCTACTCTTCGTTGTGGTGTGCGGGCTTCTCACTGTCGTGGCTTCTCTTGTTGCACAGCATGGGCTTTAGGCACACGGGCTTCAGTAGTTGTGGCATGTGGGCTCAGTAGTTGTGGCTCACGGGCTTAGTTGCTCTGCAGCATGTGGGATCTTCCCGGGCCAGGGGTCAAACCCGTGTCCCCTGAGTTGGCAAGCGGATTCTTAACCACTACGCCACCAGGGAAGCCCCTAAATGATTCTTATTTGGGAAAATATACCATTAGGGATTACCATACTAGAGAGTGGGGGCATCAGAGACATTCCTTGTGGAAGAGTGAAGAAGATGAAACTCCTAAAAGGGATTGGAGCACAGGGAATAAGTTCACAAACTGGTGCGTGTCCATCAGGTGACTCCATCTGAGGACTGAACTTGGAGTGGTAACGGGCAGGGGAGCTTGCCTCACTTCTGAGGTCACATCCTGTTTTGGTGGACCAGGCCAGCAGTTGCAGGAGCAAAGTGAGGCAGGGAGTTCGGCATGAGGTGCTCACAACTCACTGATTCAGGACAGATGGGAAAGCCAACCCTTTCCCCAATATATACTTCAGTGGGAGAAATGGGGGGCCTGATGCTGGCTTGTGGAGAACTTGAAAGGAGTCTGATGCTAGGTTATAGAAGTTTGTAGAGAAGCTGAAAGGGGAAATTTAGATGAAGCAGAGAAAGGGAAGTTCAGCCCCAAAATGCGGATGTGGGTTGTTCTATTAAGATCAGCTGGGACTTTTTGGTGGAAAGAGAAACAGGGAACAGCCATGTAAACATGGCTGCCTCTCTGCTGGAATCTGCTCTCCCCCAGGCCCTGAGAGGATGCTTGCTTCCTTGGAAGGAAATGAGTTTCAGGAGGCAAACACCCTATGGAGACAGAGAATTGAGAGAGGATAAGCACACTGGAGGAGGGGGGAGGGTATGGGTTCAACAAACGAAAAGGGTCAAAACGACTGAGGAGACAAGACAAAGTACTTCAGGGGCTAATGATGGTTAACAATTTGCTCCTTCTAGAATTTTTTCTTTTTCCCTTGGCTTTCAAGACCTAACATCCTGATCCTCTGATAGATTCTTCCCAGTCAACCCAGGAATAATGAGCAGACCATGTGTGACAAAATACACTGTTAATAATTAAATAAATCCTTGAAAGCAATCCAGAAATGGCCTGCCACAACTTCTACTATAGTTTATTTCTGATTTTATTTTTTGTAAAATGATGGTGTGAGGAAAAAGATAAACTGTTTGCCCAGTTCTGGACTCCCAAACTGGTTAAAGGAGAGTGCTGATTTTAGTTGTGGTTTGAAGGGAAAGGGTGACAATGCCCTGAAGAGAAACAGTCACCACTGTGGCTGAGAGCCCTGGCTGGCCGTTCTGTATCTTCCCCACTTCCCCCTGCAGGGGCCCAGGGTGGTTTGGACTGGATGATGAGCGCCACCTTCAGGAAGAAAGCTGCAGGTAGGAGAAAATAGCTGAATATTGTTTAGCATTATTATGCATCAGAAATTAAAGCCCTGTAACTTCTCTTTGGCCCATCTCTGGTTCTCTTCTTCCTGAAATTTTGTTTCATTGTGATTAAGAGACAATACATAAGGTCCAGCCCTGCAGGGAGAAGCACCTCTAATTCTGGCAGTGTCTAAGAGGCCTCATCACCTTCTTCACAGAGAAAACAGAATCTATCAGGAGAGAACTTACAGACCTTCCCATCGGCAGTCATTCAAAATCACCTACTTCTGTACTCCAGCTCTTCCTTCCTGGTGCAGTGGGAAAAGTGTCCCTTCCTTGGGCCAATGCCCCCAGGATCCCCTCCCACCTTCTCCCACAACCTGTGTCCTCAACCTTCCTTTTACTTTTCTAAAACTATTTAAACATTTATAAGCTTCTTCCAGCTTAAACATATTTTAAAAGCCAAAAAACAGAAATAACAACACCTCCCCGATCCTATAACCCCAGAAGCTGCTACCTAACTTCTTCCCTTTCACAGCCACACTTCTGGAAAGAGCTGACAGCGTTTGCTGCCGCCCTTCCCTTCCTTTCGGATCTCTGTACACCGCCCTCTACTCCCTCCTCACCAGAAGACAGCGCGTGCCAGGTCCTCTGAGTCCAAGAGACATTTCTCTCACCTGATGTATTGGTTGTATTTGAAAGATGATCCCTCCTTCTCACTTGAAACACTCCCTTACTATGGTCAAGGATACACACATTCCTAGCGTCTCTCCCACTTTAGTGCTCCCATCGGGTAGATGCCACTTCTATCTAGCCAGCTGCTCAGGCCATGCATGGATGACCATGGAATCACGCTTGAGTGTCTGCTCTCGCTTTCCACATCCTTCCGCAAGTCCAATATCAATTCGGAACCCCACCCCTTCTCTGTCCTCCTAGATCAGTACCCTGGTCTCAGTCACCCTCATCTCTCCCCTGCGACACTACAGTAGCCACTTGGCTGGCCTCCTGCCTCTATTCTGGCTACTGCCCAGCAGCTCAAGGGATCCCATACAAGTAAATCACACGGAACTCCCCTCTTCCCCACCCGCCAAGGTTATCTCCAGTCACCCTTGGCTTCAGGTTCCATGTTGCCTCCGCATAAACCCTCCCTGAGCTCCCACACCTGGGCTAGGAGCTCCTCCTAATTTGTTCCAGGAACACCTGCATATTCCTTCCAAAAGCACTTATTCCACTGTGTCCTAACTGCTCTGCATCCCCACGGCTTCATGAGCGCAGGGAGGGCACAGACGGTGTCTGTTTGTTGAATCCATTCAGCGTGCGTGGCACCTAGCCAATATTCCATAAAAACACGGCTGTGAATGTACTGTTTCCCCCACATCTCTAGACACAGAATATTAACAGGTCAGGAGGGAAGCAAGGTAAAATTCTGATAATTAGGTGACTGTCGAAAGAAGTCTGAAAATGGGCCCCAGACATTCTAAAGAATCAGAGTTTGTAAAATGGCGGCCTGCGGCAAAAATTAAGCTTTCTTCGTGTTTCCGCCAAGGTCTACTGACCAGAGCTGCTAGTTTCACCTGTGGCTTGGGTGAGTGGCAGACAGTGCCCTGAGCTTAGGGTCCCGCGTATACAGATGCAGGGAGGCCACAAAGGCGATACCACCTTCTGCCGTGGTCCAGAGATGAAAGTGAAGAATTGGGGAGGAGGCGTCGGGAGGACGGTGGTTTCTAGTCCCAACTTGGGGCAGCTGAGGAAGTTCCAAAGGCAGGAACTAAGGGTGGGAGGAGTGTTCTGGGAAACGAAAGCGAAAGAGGCTTAACCACCGGGATCTGGGGCGGCCTGCAGTCGGAGCCAGACCAGCGGAGGGGAGGATGGCTGCGCCCGGCCCCTTCCCGCTGCTGGTCGAAGGGTCCTGGGGTCCCCATCCCCCGAAGAACTTGAGCACCAAGTTGCAGATGTACTTCCAGAGCCAGAAGAGATCAGGAGGCGGGGAGTGTGAGGTCCGCCAGGCGCCGGGGAGCCCGCCTCGTTTCCTTGTGCTCTTCTACCCCGACGACGGTGAGGGGGGCAAGGGGTGCGGGGGAGAGGGGACAGCGGGGGCTCTCCTTCCAGGGAAACCTGGGGCTGGGGCGCGCGGCGGGAGAATTCGTCCGGCTCGGCAGCAGGTGTAGGAAAGAGCGTGGGGCGCGCAGAATAGACAAGGCGCGTCGGGGGCGCTGCGTGCGCGGCGCTTCCAGGCGCTCCCGGAGCTGGCGGCAGACAGCCCAGGTGGTTTAAATAAACATTTAGCACCGTGTGACTGAAGGGAGCTGCCTGAGAGCTGGTGCACCCACCTCATTTTACGAGGCTACATCGTGTAGTGGCATCGTGTGTTAGGGGCAGAGTTGCAATGCCATTGTAATTTTTGTCTTCTTCCTATGAAAGCCGCAGTTCTGGAACTCCAGAGGTTTATGGGAACACAATTTGAAGGGAAGAGAAGGTTTCCAGGAAAGTCACATCTAAACTGACTCCTGAGGGTGAATTCAGTTCTTGATAGGCGAGATACTGGGGAGGGCTCTTCAGATGGGAGCTGGCTGCAGTGCTGGGGACGGGAGAGCAAAGGCGTCTCCAGGGAAGTGCTGGGCGCCCTTGGGCAGCTTTGGTTTGAGGAATGAGCCCTCTCCTTATCTCTGTGCACAAGCGAGGTCTGGAGACTGGCACTAAAAAGAACAGGTGGGATCTGGGAAATTTTATAAGATTACAAAGGAGGTGCTAGTATTTTTAAAAATCTTAGGCCTTCTTTTATTAAACTTCCTTTTTAAAAAGAAGTGGGGTGGAAATTAAGGCTAATAGAATATTGGGTTGAGATAAAAGAGGACCTTGCATGACACGCTAAGGAGTATGAACTTTCCCCCACAGGTAGGCAGGGGAGAGCCATGTCCAAATATACTTTTGGGAGATAAATTTGGTTGCAGATAAGCACGGTGATTTCTGTTGGGAGAGACCATGGACATCAGACCTTTGAAGAGTGTCATGCAATGTCCAAGTGAGGACCAGTGAGCCCTTGAACAAGGAAAGTCAGCATGGGGATGGAAGATGCATGTTTGCGTACCGTCTGGATTTGGTAACTGATTCTACAGGATGCTCCACTTGGGAGAGAGGGAGAGGGAGAGCCCCTGTGCTTTCTCTTATTTTTTAGATGGGGAAGGATGGAGGGAGCTAAGCAATGTGAGGAGTCACAGGGATTTCCGCATGGTGGAGATGCCCAGTGATTCTGGGATCACTTGGGAGAGGGGCAGAAGCACTGCCTAGAATCTCATTGCCTGCATGTAAATATAGAGGTTTATTGGAGGGGAAAGGCAGGTACTGTTGATCAGTGCACAGTATCTTCGTCGATGGTCTGCTGGAACCTCTCCAGTCAGTTTCAGGGTGGTCCTCAGGCTGGGAGCAGGGGTGGCATTCTGAGTTGATTGAGGGTTAGGAGTTTTGAACTTTGAGGGGGAAGTTCCCTCCCCATAGGCAATTGAGCAGCTGAGTTAACCTCTCCTCATGCTGTTGCTATTAGGGAAGCGGGAGGACAAGTACCCACCAGTTATCTGCTTGCTCGAGACACCTACCAGGTCTGCACTGGGAAGCACATGACCTGCTGTTCTCCCAGTGCACAGTTTTTTCCATCAGGATCTCAAAGGCAAGGATGTGGACAACCACTGACCCTGCCTTCCTGTTGGTGGATTTGGAGAAGCATTTGGGTCAGAGGAGAAGCAAGGAGGCTTACGAGGCCATCAGAGCAATTGGAATGCTCTAGGGCAGGGATGCAAAAAGGAAAGAATGAAACCCAGAGAAGAGAGGGGTGCACAGACCAGTGTGAAGGAAGCGAGGTGGGCAGGGGTCAGGAGACCTGCCTGGCTCAGAGCCCTTAGAGCAATGTCAAAAAGTTTTCCAAGGGTTAATTCACCAAGCAATGCTCAAAAGGGCATTTGTGCAATGTAAGCCATTTCCCCGGGGCTTCACTTTTCCTCAAAGGATTTTACCATTTTGATTCCGATTATCAACATCACCATGGGCCTGGCCCTTAGGGACACTTCTTTCTTCTTTAAAATCCCATTATCCTCAAGAGTAGTCCTCACATTGCGGCAACAGACCCCCTGCATCCAAATCACAACAGGTTAAACAGGCACATTCCCAGCTCTGTCCTAGAGACTCAGGTACCCTGAGTGTGGGGTAGGTGGGAATCTGCATGTTTAACCGCACCCCAGGTGACACTGATTCGCTAAAGTCTGAGAACCCCTGTTGTTTGTTGATGAC